>NC_090931.1:166130892-168630892 GCF_040938575.1 Ambystoma mexicanum | reverse complement strand
TCAGAGTACCAGGGTGCACAAAGGATGATGTATCCAGACTGAGCAATAGTGTGCCAGTGGGTGTACCTGGGTACACAAAGGATAATATAGTCACACTTGGAACATTAGTGTGCCACTGTGTGTACCGGGGTGCACAAAGGATGATAGGTTCACGCCGGGAACGCTAAGGTACCGCTGGGTGTACCTGTGGTGCACACATGATGGTAGGTTCACACTCGGGACACTATTGTGCCACTGGGGTGCACAGACGATGATACATTCACAGTGGGAATGCTAATGTGCCACTGGGTGTACCGGGGTGCAGAAAGGATGATAGGTTCGGACTGGGAACACTAGTGTGCCACTGGGCATACTGGGGTGCACAAATTAAGATGCATCCACACTAGGAACATTATTGTGCCACTGGGTCTACTGGGGTGCACACATGATGATACGTTCACACTGAGCAATAGTGTGCCAGTGGGTGTACCTGGGTACGCAAATGATAAGTCACCCTGAGGACAATAATGTGCCACTGGGTGTATTGAAATGCACAAATGAAGATACATCCACATAGGGAACATTATTATGCCACTGTGTGTACCGGGGTGCACACATTATGATAGGTTCAGACTGGGACCAGTACTCAAGATGCATTTACACTGGGAACATTATTGTACCACCGCGTGTAATAGGGTGCACAAATGATGATACGTTCACAGTAGAAACACTAATGTGCCACCTGGTGTACCTGGGTGCACACATGATGATACGTTCACACTGGGAACACTAGTGTGCCACTGGGTGGACCTGACCCCACCAACTACAGACCTATATCTAACCTGCCCTACCTCACGAAAATACTGGGGAGCCATGCATAGAAAATCCTACGTAGCTACGTAGAAATTAATGGAATACTTAACCACTCACAAGTTGGCTTCAGACTGATGGATGGAACGTAATCGGCACTCCTATCCATATGGGACAACCTAAGAATAATGTAGACAACGGCACTCAATGTGCCCTGATACTACTGGATATATCATTGGCGTTCGAAACAATCAGTCACACAACACTAAGAGAAATACTGGTGGAATGCGATATAAAAGACTCCACCTTAAACTTGTTAAAATCCTTCCTCACAGATCGAATCAAAAGGACATACCTATAGTCCTTTACCTCAAACATCAAACATATCTCCTGCAGAGTGCCACAAGGCTCCCGCCTCTCCTCTCTGCTTTTCAACATCTACATGGCCCCCTTGATGAAAATCATTAGGACCCACAGACTGACCACCTACAACTATGCAGACGACACACAACTCATTGTCACAATAGCCACGACCCAAGACCAAAACACTCTCATCAATTTTCTCACAGGCATTATACAACTGGAACAGGCATATACAACTGGAGGACAACAAACAGCTTCAAACTGAACCTGGTCAAAACAGTAATAATTATCTCACCCCCATAGGGCAACAAAACCAACTCACAACTGGACTGGCCGCCACGCATGGGTGTGGAGGGACAGGGCCTCCCTGTCCTTGTCCTGTAGTCCTTTTTTTCATTTGTGGTCTGTATTATTTTCTGCCCAGGAGTCCATGGGGGACTCCTGGCACTGCAGCTCTTCCTGTTTTTGGTTTGGTGTACAGACCCATGGGATACCCTTAGGGCACCCATGGGTGGGGGTACAACCCTGTGCCCCTAGTGTATGTTTTTGGGCACCTGTGGGTGGCACACAGAGCAGGGTATGGGCTGGTAGCAGCTCCATGCTAAATTTGACAGGTGCTCTGGGTGTCCTCCATTTTGGGATACCCAGGCCCTGCCATTGGAATCAGTTGATTCCTGATAGGAAACAAGATGGCCCCTGTGGCCTCTTTCTTTCTATTGCATGTTACCTTGTTTTCCCAAAGTCCTGGGAAGCCCTGACTCTGTCCCTTCCCCCTGACTGGCTGTTGGGTGGAAGTGCCATATATGGTGTTGTTGTGAAGGCCGGGCCAGACCAGCTGGAGCCTTCCCAGTGACTGTATGTTGTGGGTACCTCCTCTGGGTGGGACCTGGGTGAATGGAGTGTGTGACCAATATGCACTTCTTGTTGTGGTTGTCTGGTTTCTGGCATGAGAGACAAAGACTGAGACAGCCCTGCCCGAAACTGGCCTGAATGCAGTGTGTAGTGTTGAATGGCTGGGTACTTGTCCCAATCCACATTTCTTGTTGTGAGTGTCTGAGAGGGAGGAGGATGTCCTGAATGCACTGTGTGCCTGATTGGCTGACTGACTGCATGAATGCCCTTCTGTATGTTTGGCTGCTGAGAGTGACCCAGCAGTGTGGATGAGAGACAGAATAGTATATCTGGGGACCTCTCACACTGGAAATTGTTCAGAAGCGTTCAGAAGCTGTGTCTACACTTTAAGAGTAACTGGAACTGCTGATCCTCGACGCCCAGCTGGAAGAAGAAGAATTGCTGTTTCATTTGCTTCGACCGATCTGAAAGCTGCCGAATCCATCGAAGACTGATCCGAGAGAGGACCTGGTAAGGCGCCCTCTTCCCGTGCTCCGAGGGACCATGGAGCACCGCTAAACCTTCGCCGAAGCTCCCTGGGCGCCAGACCCTCGAAAGGCTTGCGACCGGAGACAGGACAGCCGAGGAGATGGAAGTGAAGCACCCGGACTTTGCCGCCGTCGAAGTCCATTGCCGTCGACCAGGGTTCGCAGGTTTGTGTAACGCTGGAGGCCCGTCGAAGTTGTGTTGCCCAGACGCGGAGACCGCTTGATGCTGTGCCGCCGACGACCGGAGCCGCCCGCTCCTTTGCCTAAGAACATACGAATCGAAGGACTCCCTTGTCCGCGCCGTCGACCACTTTATTCCGCCAGAGAAAGTCGAGGACGACCAACACGCCGAGGAGAATCCGCCGGTGGGTTTCCCGCCACCTCACGACCACAAAGACATCGACGACTCGACGCCCTTGCTGGGCCACCGTTCTTTACACTCTTTGCGGTCCAGAACTATCGTCACTGAGGCGCCCCGCACGCCTCTTCCTTGCAGGAGGCCAACGCTCCGTCGTCGACAAGCACTGCTCGGATCGAAGCTGCCACCTCATCGATGCCGTTCTACCCTGTTCACCGTCGGACGTTGGACGACCCGTGACTCCTGCTTTAAAGAGAGGGCACTCAAGAACGGTCGTCGAGTCCCCGACGCCGAACGCCAAGTTCGTCTTCCTCGACGCCTCTCGACGATCCGTGACTCCTGCTTTAAAGGGGGTCACTCAAGAAGGATCTGTTGATGCCTCTTCGAAGAACTCTACTCCACCAGGTACATTGGGGGGGTAAAAACATTATAGGAGGGAATAAGACTATTGAACAATATACGGACTGGGCTTGTGCTATACATCTTATTTTACTGGTTGCCTAGGTGGGGGGATCTCCACACAGAACTGTAGTTAAGTAGCTGACTCAGTACTCTGCCTATTGTTTCAACCATTTTGCTTTCCTTCCTCTCTATTGCTGGTTTCCTCTTTATTGATCTGTGTGACATTTTTACATTTCTATGGATGCACTTTAATGAGATCTAATAATATTGGTGGTACCACTTTAGAATTGTAAATATTTACCATTGTTGATTTTCCTGAGCACAAAGTGAGTTATTGTGACGGTGTACATGTCAGGCTTTCTCAAATCTGATGTTGTCCCCGGAAGCTGCTGAACCCCCGCAGTCCCCTTTGGATGCTAACCTCTTAACTGGTATCAAACAGTTCAGTTGAGAGCACCCCCAAGGGAAAGGGGGAAAATGGGACAAAATAATAAACTTCAGGTTTTGCTCAGCTTCTTTATCTGCCAACCTGTTGGTGAAAATAACAACAATTCACTTTAGTCACTAACCTTTGAATTCCTTGGCTCTGACTTCTCTTTATAATTTTAAGTAAATAAACACGCCACCATACCTGATTATCCTCTGTGAATAACGTAGAGGACGTGTATGAATTCTACTGAAGAAAACATAAAAATAGAGTCTTAGATGCTCTTACTGATTTCTTCAATTCGGTTTTGCAAAAAACTGCTATCTCTCTCAGTTTAAGGAGTTTGTCTTCAAGCAGTTCAACTGTCTTTTGCCTAAACAACCCGCTGGAAATATTATACATGTAGTTTGTATTGGTGTCTAGCTTCAACACAAATTCCAAGAATGACACTCTAACTATTCAATTTAAAATTGTTTGTTTTCTGAATGTGTAAAAGTGTTCATTAATTGGATCTTTTGCTTGCAAAGAAAATCGCTCGTTAAAGAAGCGTTCCTTTTACCAGAATATGCGCATGCGTGAAAATATTGTTTACTCCTTCTAAAATGGAAGCGCACATGAACAAGGAATTGAGTTCAAAAATGAAACTGGCTTGGGCGCATGCGTAAAGGAACAGTCTTCCACTCTTCTTAATATGAATTGCTCCAACAGGAAAGGAGTAATTCCTCAGTTCCAGAGACTAATCCTTGAAGAGGCAGCCCAGTGAAGATCACGCGCCAGGTTAGAATGTTAGTAAATTAAACATAAAGTCTCGGAGTCGCGTGGCTACAACACTGTCACTTGCGCAGACAGTGTAAGATTTCTAACGCTAGTCCGACGCTAAGAAAAAGCACTGCTACCGAACAAAAGGTACAGTACTCAATAAACTTCTATACGGCCGAAAAAACACACGACGCTAAAATGAATAACAGACCTCCACACTCCAATTTGCCAGGTGCAAAAAATGTGACGCAGTTCAATTAATTTAAATACAGTTCTAGAAGTTCAAAAATAAATACTTGAAAGAACAAAAAGAACTACTATATAAACAAAAACTAAGAAAAAACAGGAACAAGTTAATTAATAGTTTTGATATTTAACTCCTGCTTGATAATCATAAAATTCCATAAAAGATAATGAAATCACTTAGCTTGCTTCTTTCTTTCACCGGAACATTTTCTAAGTTTCTTTTTAAAATCTCCAACACTTTCCTGGTCCAAATAACTAATATTAGGCACAAGGGCCTAACTAAAGTTTTCTAAAACTTAAGAGCTTCAAACATAAGACCTTCCAGCTGGGCTTCTGACAATGAAAGGCGGTTTAGAATGTTCCAACAATGCCTTTCTTTTACTTCTGGCCAATCACTGATCCTTTTGGAATTCTCCATTTTGACTTGGGAAGCTCTCCACACTCTGCACAGAAAGTTAAGGCCCAAACCATACTATGTTAATCATATCCTCATTCATCCAAATCCCACGAAACCTGACAGTATCCCCCCCTTAATGCCCTGTCCCAGGGCCAACTTTAGAAGGATACTTTCTATGAAATTTTGCGACTAATTGTGGTGCATGCACATTCACCTCATCCTCCCATGTACGTTCCTCAGGTCCGAAACCTTCCCAGTCTATTAAATATTGTAATTTCCCTCTTAACCTCCTGGAATCTACAATTCTTTTCACTACAAACTCTTCAGATGAATCCTCTAACTGAACTGGTGAAGGTGGATGTACAACTCTAGTCCCCTGAATAACAGGTTTTAATAGACTAATGTGAAAGGTGGGATGAATTTTCAATGAAGTAGGTAATTTTAACCGTACTGACACTGGATTGATCACCTTTTCTACTTTAAATGGACCTACAAAACGTGGAGTAAATTTGTTTTTGCCCTTAATTCTCAAATGTCTAGTCGAAAGCCAAACCAAGTCACCAACCTCATATTTAGGACCCAACCTCCTTTTTTGATCTGCAAATCTTTTGTACTTCTGTTTACTATCGAAAAGTACCCTTTTTGCTCTTTCCAAATTCTTTCTCATAGTTTTTAATCGAACCTCAACTCCAGGATTCTCTGACTCTTCAGTAATTTCAAAACTTAAAAACCGTGGGTGAAAACCTCTTCCAAGGTAAAACGGAGACATGTTAGTTGAATCTTTAGCACAATTATTATAAGCAAATTCGGCAAGCCAAATCAAATCCACCCATTCTTCCCCTGCCTGTAGATAACACCTCAGATATTTCTCCAGTTCTTGATTTACCCTTTCTACTTGTCCATTGGTCTCGGGATGATAACCTGATGATAAACTGACTTCCACACCCAAATCCTTACAAAAAACCCTCCAAAATCTAGAAATGAATTGAGGACCTCTATCTGAGATAATTTGATTAGGAAGACCATGCAGTCTAACTATTTCTCGCAAAAAGACTTTGGCCAAAACGTCTGCAGTAACCTCTCCCTCCATTGGAACAAAGTGAGCCTCTTTTGACAAGAGGTCCACCACAACTAGAATAGATGTACAACCCTTGTCACAAGGAAGATCTGTAATGAAGTCCAGGGAGATTGTATGCCAAGGACGAGGTGGAATAGGCAACGGCTCCAACAACCCGACTGGTTTTCCGGTTTGATTCTTCATTTGAGCGCAAATAGCACAGGTTTTTACAAAATTTAAGATGTCCTGACGCATTTTTGCCCACCAGAAGCTTCTCCTGACCAATTCCAGCGTCTTTCTAAAACCTGGGTGTCCGGACAGCATAGATTCATGACAGTCTCTTATTACTCTCTCTCGCAATTCCAAAATAGGTAAGTAAAGTTTATTTTCAAAAAACGGCAATCCTTTTTCAATTTTTCGAACCGGATCCTTTCGAACCCATTCCTCCATTTGTACAATTGACATGGACTTTCGAACTTCTTCCTTAACATCCTCAATTTTCTGTATTCCGGCAGAAATAAAACAGCATGGATCGATAATGGATATCATCTCCTTTTCTGATTCCATCTCACTTCCAGGAAATTGACGTGATAAAGCATCAGCCTTTCCATTAAGCCTACCTGGCTTAAATGTCACTACAAAATCATAATCAGCAAAGAACAATGACCATCTTAACTGCCTTGGTGTGAGAGTCTTAGCTGATTTCAAAAAAAGCAGTTTTCTATGGTCTGTTAACACAGTCACAGTATGTCTTGCTCCCTTTAAAAAATGTCTCCACTCTTCAAAAGCGAACTTGATTGCCAATAATTCTCGATCTGAGATGGTATAATTTTGTTCTGCCATAGAAATTTTTTTAGAATAGTAAGCCACTGGATGAAGTTGTCCTGTCTCTCGATGTCTCTGAGAAAGAACAGCTCCCATGGCAAGATTCGATGCATCCGCTTCTACATAAAAAGGCTGAGATGGATCTGGATGAATTAAAATAGGGGCCGAACTGAACCTTTTCTTTAATTCTTGAAATGCCTCCTCTGCCTCTGTCGACCACACAAATTTGGCACCTTTCTTTAAGAGTCTTGTTATGGGAGTAATCAACCGAGAAAATCCTTCAATAAATCTTCTGTAAAAATTTGCAAAACCTAAAAAGCTTTGAATTTCTTTTACTTTCGTTGGTGCTGGCCAATCCGTGATGGCTTGAACTTTGTTCGGATTCATCTCCAATCCCTTGGGAGAAACAATGTATCCTAAAAATTCCACAGAATTAGTATGAAACTGGGATTTTTCTAATTTAGCAAACAAATGATTCTCTCTGAGTCTTTGTAGTACCTTTCCCACATGAATTTTATGAGACTCTAAATCCTGAGAATAAATCAAAATATCATCAATATATACTACTACGAATATGTCTAAAAAATCTCTTAAAATTTCATCCATAAAGAATTGAAAGGCAGCTGGTGCATTACATAAACCGAAAGGCATTACCAAGTACTCATAAAGCCCAAATCGGGTTTTGAATGCCGTTTTCCACTCGTCACCCTCCTGGACTCTCACCAGATGATAGGCACCACGTAAATCTAGTTTGGAAAAAATTGTGGCTCCCTGGACCTGATTCAAGATTTCCGAAATTAGAGGGAGAGGATACTTGTTTTTGATCATAATCCTATTCACAGCTCTATAATCAATGCATGTTCTGAGAGACCCATCTGGTTTTGGTACAAAAAATAATGGAGATGCGGCTGGAGATTGAGAATGACGAATAAAACCCTTAGCCAAATTTTCTGCAAGATACTCTTTAAGATAATCATTCTCCTTTTCAGTTAATGCATACACTCGACTACTTGGTAAAACCGCCCCGGGCTCCAAATCAATTTTACAGTCAAAACTCCTATGTGGAGGTAATTCTCCTGCCTCCTTTTCATCAAAAACCTCCTTGTACCCTTGATAACACTCCGGAAGATGTCCTAAGACCACTCCTATATTATGTCCTGTAATACCTGCATCAGTTAGAAAAAAGGAAACCAAACCTTGTGTTTCTTCCCTCCCAGGATTACCTTTCAAAAGGCAATTTTCTAAACAGAAACTAGACTGTAATTCTACCACTCGCCTACTCCAATCAATTTGAGGATTATGCAAGGTGAGCCATGGCATGCCTAAAATTATTTTCAAAATTGGTGTATCAATTAAATCAAATGAAATTTCTTCTCTATGACCTCCAAGTAATTCCATAACCAAAACACCAGTTTCATAAGTTATAGGACCTGATGAAAGAGAAGTTCCATCTACAGCCCGAACCTGTTCCACAACTTCCTTCCTCACAAGTGGTATTCCCAATGCCTTAGCTACTCCCCAATCCATAAAGTTCCCGGTGGCTCCTGAATCAATCACTACCGGTCCATACCCTTTCCTTTCCTCCTTCAAATACAAGGATACATTTACAGTTATGTGTGGAACCGCTGACTGAACTGTATTTGCAACTTGCTGTCCTTTTCCTCCGGCTGATGAAAATTTTTTGGGTGTAAAGGGACAATTTCCTAAAAAATGACCGCCCCTACCACAATATAAACACAAATTATTCTCACGCCTCCTAGTCTTTTCCTCCTTTGATAAAGGACCTTTTATTCTACTTTGTTGATCATTTAACCTTGGTTTCACTTCTTTACTACCCACCTCAAGCCTTGAACGATCTCCTCTAGTGACTGACCTCACCTCCCCCTGAGTACAACGACGCCTTTCTGCTTTTCTTTCACTTATACGATAGTCCAACTGAACTACTAAATCAATCAATTCCTCACAAGAAGAAGGGCGTTGGGCTACACTGGACAAGGCATCCTTCAATTCCTCCTTGAGACCTCTATAAAAAAGAGAAGACCTCTTCTCTGCTGGCCACTGGGATTCTAAAACCAGAGACCTAAACTGTGTGATATATGTGACCAAGTCTCTGTTTCCTTGACGCAAATCTAATAATTCCCCATCAACTTCTAAGGACATTTGTCTTTTATCAAACATTTTCTTAAATTCTTCCATAAAAAGAGAAACATTTTTTAAAGATGAACTCTTTTGCCTGACCAATAAACCTGCCCAAGTAGAAGCCTCTCCAGATAAATAAGACATCATAAAAGTAACTCTGGAAACATCAGAAGGAAATAGTTCGGGCCTACTAAGAAAGTGCAACTCACATTGGGTTACAAATGTCTGATATTTACTTGAATCTCCATAGTAACGCTCTGGAGCTGCCAAAGGTACTGGCATAACTAATGCCCTAAAACCTCCCTCTGCCCCATCACCTCTACCCACACCTCTCTCCTCACCAGCCCTTACCAATTCAGGGGGAAATTCTTCTCTCACAATTCCCTGCGTCTGTGCCACCTTTTCACTTAACTCATCTACTCGTTGTCCTAGTTTTTTATTCTCTTGATATGCCACCTTTAATTCCTCCTGTCATTCCCTCACTAAAACACTTAACGCTTCCATTGAGAACTCGGGGTTCATGACAGCTTAGGAGGACTATTTTTTCTGGCCTTTCATACTGTCAGGCTTTCTCAAATCTGATGTTGTCCCCGGAAGCTGCTGAACCCCCGCAGTCCCCTTTGGATGCTAACCTCTTAACTGGTATCAAACAGTTCAGTTGAGAGCACCCCCAAGGGAAAGGGGGAAAATGGGACAAAATAATAAACTTCAGGTTTT
This sequence comes from Ambystoma mexicanum, assembly GCF_040938575.1. Classification (NCBI taxonomy): domain Eukaryota; kingdom Metazoa; phylum Chordata; class Amphibia; order Caudata; family Ambystomatidae; genus Ambystoma; species Ambystoma mexicanum. Next base: position 168,621,034 of record NC_090931.1, on the reverse strand, counting down.
GCTCAGCTTCTTTATCTGCCAACCTGTTGGTGAAAATAACAACAATTCACTTTAGTCACTAACCTTTGAATTCCTTGGCTCTGACTTCTCTTTATAATTTTAAGTAAATAAACACGCCACCATACCTGATTATCCTCTGTGAATAACGTAGAGGACGTGTATGAATTCTACTGAAGAAAACATAAAAATAGAGTCTTAGATGCTCTTACTGATTTCTTCAATTCGGTTTTGCAAAAAACTGCTATCTCTCTCAGTTTAAGGAGTTTGTCTTCAAGCAGTTCAACTGTCTTTTGCCTAAACAACCCGCTGGAAATATTATACATGTAGTTTGTATTGGTGTCTAGCTTCAACACAAATTCCAAGAATGACACTCTAACTATTCAATTTAAAATTGTTTGTTTTCTGAATGTGTAAAAGTGTTCATTAATTGGATCTTTTGCTTGCAAAGAAAATCGCTCGTTAAAGAAGCGTTCCTTTTGCGTGAAAATATTGTTTACTCCTTCTAAAATGGAAGCGCACATGAACAAGGAATTGAGTTCAAAAATGAAACTGGCTTGGGCGCATGCGTAAAGGAACAGTCTTCCACTCTTCTTAATATGAATTGCTCCAACAGGAAAGGAGTAATTCCTCAGTTCCAGAGACTAATCCTTGAAGAGGCAGCCCAGTGAAGATCACGCGCCAGGTTAGAATGTTAGTAAATTAAACATAAAGTCTCGGAGTCGCGTGGCTACCACACTGTCACTTGCGCAGACAGTGTAAGATTTCTAACGCTAGTCCGACGCTAAGAAAAAGCACTGCTACCGAACAAAAGGTACAGTACTCAATAAACTTCTATACGGCCGAAAAAACACACGACGCTAAAATGAATAACAGACCTCCACACTCCAATTTGCCAGGTGCAAAAAATGTGACGCAGTTCAATTAATTTAAATACAGTTCTAGAAGTTCAAAAATAAATACTTGAAAGAACAAAAAGAACTACTATATAAACAAAAACTAAGAAAAAACAGGAACAAGTTAATTAATAGTTTTGATATTTAACTCCTGCTTGATAATCATAAAATTCCATAAAAGATAATGAAATCACTTAGCTTGCTTCTTTCTTTCACCGGAACATTTTCTAAGTTTCTTTTTAAAATCTCCAACACTTTCCTGGTCCAAATAACTAATATTAGGCACAAGGGCCTAACTAAAGTTTTCTAAAACTTAAGAGCTTCAAACATAAGACCTTCCAGCTGGGCTTCTGACAATGAAAGGCGGTTTAGAATGTTCCAACAATGCCTTTCTTTTACTTCTGGCCAATCACTGATCCTTTTGGAATTCTCCATTTTGACTTGGGAAGCTCTCCACACTCTGCACAGAAAGTTAAGGCCCAAACCATACTATGTTAATCATATCCTCATTCATCCAAATCCCACGAAACCTGACAGTACATACCTTTGAATATTAATTATATAAAGACTGTTTTTTCAGTAATACAGTGTGTGTACATTCCTTTGTGGGGGCTTGGGGACTACACTGTATTTAAGAACCAGCCCGCATCACCTCCCGAGAAGCCAGGCCTTGATTGCTCGGCCACTGCTACCATAATAGAGAATCTTGGCTGGGGTCTTCTGTGCCTCTCCTCTACCATATAGAGAACAGACGTACAGACACCCCCTCCAGTCTTTACAATGGGAACCCAACCGGAGACTTCAAGTGTGATAAACAACCCAGGAATGCTGATGGACAAATGACTATATCTGGAACCAAAAGTCAACACTATCACAAATAAATGCTTCTACCCCTTGATACTACTCAGATGGATGCTCATCTACCTCTCTTTTCCACATACAACCCCTTCAATCATTTCCCTGATATTGTCAAGAATCAATTACGCACACAGCCTCTACCTCGGAATGCCTGAAAGGCTCACCAGAAAACTTAAATGCATCCAAAACACTGCAGCAAGGATATTCCCAAGATTAAACTGAAGAGACCACATCACACCAGCTCTGAGAAGTCAACATTGGCTCCCAGTAAAATAATTCATTACATTGAAAGCCCTCTGCATTGCCCACAAATTTCTACACGTACAAGGAGCTGGATTTCTCCAGGCCAAGATCACCCGCTACCACCTGGGAAGAGACCTACGGTCAAGCAACGACCTCCAAATCGAGACAAAACAATTCGGAGGTAGTGCTTTCTCATGCCTAATTGACCTATGGAACACAATGCCAGGGGAAATTAGAACCACAGAAGATCACCTCACCTTCAGGAAGCAACTTAAAACATGGCTATTCAACTATGACCAGCACAAATGCTAATATGATCGATACCAATGTGGACCGAAGGAAAGCCACCAACCCATCTCTTCCCACTCCTGCTTTCCTAGCCATGCGTCACACTTAGATAGATGTGCGAAGACTAGCCACGCCTCACATTTAGACAGATGTGTGAAGACAAGCCATGAGTCATATTTAGATAGATCTGGGAAGATTTAGCCATGCACCACATTATATAGAACTATGAAGACTAACCATGCGTCACTTTAGATAGATTTGTGTAGATTAACCACACATCACTTGTAGAACGGAAGATTAGCCATGCATCACTTTATCTATTAATCTTACAACACCATGAATCATAATTGTATCTAATCATTCTTGCTGCAAGAAAAAAAAGAGACTAATGGGAGTAGCCAATGTGTTGGGAATAGCTAGTGTCTCGAGCTTAGAGGAGTGGCGGGGGCGGCCAGTGTACTGAAAGACTTGGAGGGTACCATTGAGTTGCAGCTGGGTGAGCTCCGAAGACATACATGGACGAATTTTGCGAGTAACCAATATACAAACCACCCTGCTCCTCTCCAACATACCTCACAAGTACTATACACACCTATGGGCCAGGCAAACTGCACAGACACATACCAAACTTAATTAACATCAGCACACAACACACAATACCATACACTGTACTGTACCCTTACGGACACAACACGGCAGTGAGTGCATACATCTGTAAACACCAGCCATACTACACATGAAACACACTAAACACAAACCAACATAACTTTCTACTGAATACAATAAACAACCATGATACTGGACTTTCCCTTAAAGATACAACACGCCAGTGTGCACGATTAAACTACTAGCCAAACCACACATGAAACACACAAATACACAGCGAAATAACATTAGTACATAATAAACAACAGAGGCATTGTGTCTTCCCCTTACGGATACAACAGGTCTGTGCACCCAACCAACTCACATGCAAGACAACACACACATATGCCAGTTTCTGCTGGTTTTGAACCTATCCTATCATTCTTCCCTCACTAACACACCACACCCTATTTCTTGCAGAGCCATATGGGCATTTGGAGACCGCCTCAATGGTAATGGTGCACTGTATACGACAACATAACACAACAAAGGATGATACATTCACACTGGGAGCATTAGTGTACCACTGTGTGTACTTAGATACACAAAGGATGACAGATTCACACAGGGAACATTAGTGTGCAACTGTGTGTACCGGAGTGCAGAAATGATGATGCGTTCACACTGGGAACACTAGTGTGCCACTGGGTGTACTGGGGAGCACAAATGAAGATAGGTGCACACTGGGAACACAAGTGTGCCACTGGGTGTACTAGGGAGCACAAATGATGATAGGTGCACACCGGGAACACAGGTGTGCTATTGGGTATACTAGGGTGGGGAAATTATGATAACTTCCCAGTGGGAAGACTAGTATCCAATGGGTATACTAGGCTGCACAAATGATGACACATTCACACTGTAGACACTAGTGTGCCATTGTGTGTGCACTCATTTTCTGTCATAACTTTGCCTCCCTTTTCCTAGTGCATCATTCATTGTATTTACTTTATGTCCATTCCTCTCTTCATCACAAAAGTCCCCCTTTTCTATTTCATCATGTCACTTGCCCCTGCTTCACATTTTGAGCCATTTCTTCCTATGGCAGCAGTAAGAGCTGTAATGCTTGCCTTGCCTCTCTGCCACACCTCTGAAGCTGTAGCTTGGCCTGCCTTCACCCATTGTCAGAGAACTGCTTTTATAAGAATCTAGTGTCAACTTCTATTTAAACCAAAGCCAGTACTGCCTCCATATAAATTCAACCTGCGTTGAGGACCTCAACCTTTATGGCTAGGGTTGTAGGAGACTGAGGGGGCTGGGCAGAGAGTCTGACGTATGACCAAGGCCCAGTAAAATGCAACCACAACCGAACTACACTGGAGCTGGCCAGAGAAGGCAGGGGTGCAAATGACCAATCACGTGAAGGACTCCTCATTCCGACCTCAGGACACACCTCCAGAGTCAGACTCGGAGATACACAGTCCAGGGAAGTAAAAAAAAGTACTCACATTTACGAATCACAATACATGTTCTTTTACAATAAATTGCATAAATAGCAGCTGAGGGGACTTTTTTGTAATGTAATGTGGCATAGCGCCTATTCCAATTGCTATGGTCTCAAAGCGCTGTAGGTGAATGCCCTCGGGGGACAGTAGTCTGTAATGGGCGATTTAGACTATAGAATGCATTTATGCATTTTAGTCAATACACAGGTAGGTAGGGGTGGCGAAGTCACTTCTAGTGACCCATATCGAGCTGGCTTGTGGATGGGTGCTGTGAGGTTATAGGGAGAGTGTGCGAGTCCAGGAGACTGATTATGTGTCCAGGTAGACCGAATTTTTGTTGCAGGGCTTAGCTGCATTCTTATCAGAGAGGTGTTGCGTGATATGTCTTCAAGTGGCGTGTGATTGCGGGTCGGTGGCCGTGCCTACGACTATCTTCTATTGATATGGAGTGTGATACGTACCTGAGTGTCCTGGAAGGTTTCTTGTTTCTTTTGTTCCTGTCCTGCGTTCTGCTGGCGTCCCGTTGCTCAGTACTTAGTTTGAGGCTCTCATTGCTGCCCGGGCCTATTTGACAGGAGGTTTTATTAGCATGAGGGTCTCATTGCTGCGCCAGCCTATTTGACAGGTTTTAATAGCATGGGAGAGGGTCTCATTGCTGTCCCAGCCTATTTGACAGGGGGTTTTATTAGCATGGGAGGCGGAATGGGTTCGACAGGACACCAAAGGGGAAGGGCCAGGTCTTGAGGGCCTTCCGCGAGGCAAGGTGATCCTCTAAGCGGCGGATCCCGAGGGGAATCACATTCCATATTGTGGGAGCCTGGACGGAGAAGGAGCACCCACTATTCTAGTCGATATAAAGGGGGGAAATATTATTGTATTATTGTAAATATTTGTGGCAAAGAACAAGTTACTTTCTTACCTGGTAACGTTCTTTCGATGGGATGGTCCGACGACGTATTCCATATCTATGACAGGTAATGTCCACAGCTGTGCTACTTCGGAAAATCTTTGGCGTCTGCGTCCTGCATCGATGATGTCGATGCGCCGTCCCCGAGGACTTCCTTCGACGGCCGACGTCACCCGATGTGATAAGTAGGACGCACGACGCCCATAGCCTCAGTTATCGTTTTTTCCCAGAACGTGTGCCAACAGTTTTCTGCCAGTCAGACACACAAGGCCTTGCGGAACGCAAGCTGCAGTCGCAAAAGAAATTCTGCAGCGGGGAAGGCAGGGAGGGAGCGATATGGAATACGTCGTCGGACCATCCCATCGAAAGAACGTTACCAGGTAAGAAAGTAACTTGTTCTTCAAGGGGATTGGGTCCTCCGACGTATTCCATATCTATGACAGACTCCCAAAGCAGTACCAAGCAAGGAGGTGGGAAAGAATTTAGAATACAAATTTAGCATGCCCAATCAAATTGCGGAACAGAGAACTGCCTTGCCAAAGGCCAGATCTTGCCCTCTGATAGAATCGAGGGAATAGTGACGTACAAATTATGTACTGAAGCCCAGGTTGCTGCATCACAGATGTGACGAATAGGAACTCCCCTCTGCAGGGCAGTAGACGCAGCCACTCCCCTGGTAGAATGGGCCAGCAAGCTAGCCGGAGGGTCCTTACCTGCCAAGCGGCAACACTCGGAGTTAGCTAAAATAATACGAGACAGTCTGTTTCATCACAGCTTGTCCCAAATGCTTTCCAGCGTAACCAATGAAAAGTTGATTGTCCACTCTGACCCGGGACATGCGCGAAATATAAAAGCTCAACGCTCTCCGAGGATCCAGCCTATGGAGCCTCTCCTCTTCCTTACCAGGATGTGGAGGAGGATAGAACGCCGGAAGAACAACCTTCTGGCTCAAATGAAATTCCGAAACCACCTTCGGAAGAAAAGAGGGACGAACTCTAAGGACAACCCTGTCCTTATGAAATATTCTTGAAAATGTGGGGAGCCTTTTTTATTGGGTACCTCCTCAAGTGGACCTCAGCGCCCTTTTGATAATAGTTTATAATTCACCAATTCCGGTCGCATGCCTGGGTAACAACGGAGTCTTCCTGGCCCCCTTGCTCCGTTCGAAAATGTATATAAGGGTTGTGTTACTCTTACTAATATCATGCGCCCTTGTCGTAACGTTGTAAGAAAGGATCAATCAATGCTTCTTATACTCCAAGTCAAGTTATTGATCTTTTATTTCTCCTTTGGTTCTTAGAAAAATGCCCTATATGATTACACGTGTTTCGACATTCTATGTCTTTTTCAAATGAGGGCTAGTCACACAATACATAACAAAAATTAACATTTTTTTAAAAATTCAAAAATGCACCCAATCAAAAATTAAACAACATTGATGAATGGCCATTTTGAGGGAGGGGGTAGGGTGGGATTGTTAGGAATGAGAAAAACGTTTTTCAAAATGAAGAAACAGAAATATTTGACAAAACACAATGAGAAAGAAAATTTTTGTTAGAAATTGATTGATAAAAGATAGCTTCATGATTGTTTTATATGTTCATCATTGAGTGTATCGCTCACTCTTATTTCTTACCTAATCTGTTTCTTTCAAAATTCATAAGTTGAATGCTTAATTTCAATGGTCATGGGTTAAATCCCTAAAATATAAACATCATAAGGCTCATTAGTGAGTTTATCTACCCCGCGATATGTCAAATCACTACAAATACTGTATGGAGCTATCCCTTCCGTTATTTTCTCGGTGGAGAACGTGAATATCAGTGCCATTATCCGTGTTAAGCTTTGTTGATCATCGCAATGCCTCTTGGCATCTCTCACGATTATAACTAGATCCAAAAAGTATTACCACGTGATCCCCACGTGTAGTTGGACCGTATAAACAAGACCCCCATGTCAGAGCTCCCTCAGCACGCTTACCTGCTCCCTGCGAGCGTATTCCGTTTCTAAGAGTCCCCGTGCATTCTGCATCTAGGTACTGTTATTGTTGTCGGCTTAGTAACGGTACCGCTTAGTCCTACTACTGTGTTTATTACTTTCGTCCTAATTCTTGCACAATACGATCAAAAAGTCAATTGTTGTTTTGGCGCAAGTTAAAATATTTCTTTTATATATGTCAGTTATAATTTACTAATCCAAGACGGAGTTTTAACCGAAAAAATTGTTGCTCGATAATTTACCAATAAATTACATTTCTTGATAGTCCCTGGTCAAGCACTGATTTAGATTTATCATTAAGGTCAATTTGTCTCTTAGGTAAAAAATACATAACTAAGCTTCAGTCGAAGAAACGTTCCGATCGAATCCCTGACAGTCCCTTTTCTATTTTTAAACCCGCGGCCATATTTTGGGAAAATTTCAATTTTGACTTATGAAGATCACGTTCTCCTTGATTGTTACACTTATTATTACGTTAATTTTTGTCACTAAACATCGATGGCTTATTTAAAGTTAGTTGTGTATGTGAGAAATTGCATAAATGTACCTTTGTACATGGAAAACTGATTCCGGAAAGCTATGTTTTTAGACAGAGCTGTCCCAATTTCTTAACATGCCATTCCAGCATTGCCCTCTGGTTGTTAATTGAAGTTTCTGAACCTGGTGTATAAAATATTCTTTATGCTTATTCGACCCTTTCCAAATGGTGTTACCCCGAAGGAGAAAATATAAATTATTATATATACATACACAAGTACTGGAAACAACTATTTTTAATCACATTATGTTGAACTTGGTTAACCATTATTTTCCTTGTTTAGAGAAATGAGGACATCTCATGTTCTGAATTCAAGCCTCTTTCCACTGAACGAAATTTACAAATTAATTTTGCTTCCTCTTGCCTCAATTTAATTTCAAGGTTTCCTCCTCTTGGTCCCATAGTCACTTTTTTGAGTCCAATGAATTTTAGATGTTTCTTATCAATTAGTTGATGTTTTTGTTGCCAATGTTGAGCTAAGGGTAAGTTGGTATCCTGGCTACCAATACTTGAGATGTGTTCCCTTATTCTTATCCTAAGTTCCCTGATAGTGCTCCCTATGTATATGTCTTCACATTGACAAATAATAGCGTAAACCACAAACTTACTTCTGCAATTAATCTGATCAACAATTTTATGTGATATACCATATTTGTCCTTGAAAGTCACTGTGTTGTTTTGAGTATGTTTGCACATTGTGCATGTTCCACATTTCCGAAATCCTGTTGTTGGTGGCGGAAGCCACGTCAATGAGGTTTCTTTCTCTTCTGGAAGGAGTGAAGGGCTTAAAATGTTTTTGATAGTTTTGGCCCGTCTGTACGTCAACGTGGGTGTGTCATTGATGTATTTCCGAACATTTTCATCTAGTTGCAGAAGATGCCAATTCAAGATCTTTCTCAATATTTTATTATTTGCACAGTAGTTCGTGATGAAGCTTATCTCTTGTCTATCATCTTGAGTAGTTTTTGTTGTCTTTAAGGTGCTTGCTCTATCAATTTTGAAAGCCTTTTCTTTAGCTTGAGCTATGGTGTTGTTCCTGTATCCTCTTAATTGGAATCTCCTTGTGAGTAATTTACACTCTTCTTCAAAATTCTTCTGTTCAGAACAATTCCTCCTCGCCCTAATAAATTCTCCTTTAGGTATATTTTTTATCACAGAGTTAGCATGACAACTGGTAGAGAATAAGGTGGAGTTTGCTTCAGTATTTTTCCTGAAAGTTTTGGTTTTAAGACGGTCGTCTTCTACATAAATGTTCAGGTCTAAAAAGTTGATTTCCTTAGTGCTGTCAGTTCCTGTAAATTCTATCCCCATAGTGTTCTTATTCGCTCTTTTTCTGAAATCTTCCAGGGATCCCTCCTGCCCTTTCCAGATAATAAGTACATCATCTATGTACCGTGTCCAAAGTATAACATTTGCTTCATATTCTTTGTCCATGTAGATATGTTTATCTTCATACATCGCCATGGTTAAATTGGCAAGGGCAGGTGCATATTTGATGCCCATTGCCACTCCTTGTGTTTGTTTGAAAAATTGGCCATTAAAGATGAATATGTTATTCTGTAATGTCAGTAGGAGCATTTCTTTCAACATATTTACTGCTTGATAGTTAGATGCAGTTTCCTTTGAAAATGTATAGTCTATGGTTTCTATTGCGGTATCATGTCTAATTGATGTATATAAGGACCGTACGTCCCAAGTTGCCAAACGATAGCCTTGTTGCCATTCAATCCCTGCTAATTTATTAATCGTTTCGGTTGTATCTCTCAGGTAAGATTTGGTTTTAGTGGCCAACGGTCTTAGAATATTGTCGATATACTGTGCCATGTTCATGGTTACCCAACCTATTCCACTCAGGATGGGTCTTCCTTCTGGAATTCTGGTGTATTCTTTATGTATTTTGGGTAAAAAGTATATTGTTGGTAGTGTTGGTTGTTTCATTTCCAAAAAGAACTTTTCATCATCTGTAACTAATCCTTGTCTGTGCCAGGTTTTAATTGCATCTTGTATTTCCGTAAGTATCTCAAATTTAGGATTTGAGTTCAGTTCGGTGTAACAATTAGGTGTATTCAGATGTGTCATTGCCATCTCCACATAGTCTTCTCTATTCATAACCACTATTTTGCCTCCTTTGTCGGCACCTTTAATGACCAGATTATGATCTATTTTGAGTTGGTGTAATGCTTGTCTTTCCATCTTTGTCAAATTTTCAAATTGATATTTCAATTTAGATCTGTTTGAAATTTGAGCATCATTATAGTCATTTAAATCCTTTGTAACTTTTTTATAGAAAGTATCCACTAAGTTTTCTGGCATGAACTGTGGCGTAAACTTGGATTTAGGTTTAAATGCCCTAGTGGAAAGGGTGGTTTGTTGTATCTGAAGTTCATGTAATGTCTCATGAATCGGTCTTTCTTCCGTTTCTTGTAGAGATCTCAGTAAGTTTATATTGACCAATTCTTCAATAGTTATCTCACTTTCCTGTATCCGTAATTCTTTGGGTTGATGCACCTTAATTTGTGTGTCAAAGTATTTTTTTAATTTCAACTTTCTCACAAATTTGAATAAATCTATGTGAACTTCTGCATTGTTGAAGTTTGTGGTTGGTGCAAACGTAAACCCTTTGTTGAGTAATGATGTCTCTTCTGGCTTAAGATGATGTTTGGATATATTTAACACCAGGTCTTTCACTTGTTCCTTTTCAGTGCTTCTCTGGCACTTGCTCTTGTTAATCTCCTGTAGTCTTCTGACCCCTCTGGGTTTCCTGTGTCTATTGCTGCCACGTTTTCCCCTCCTCTTATAGGCGGTTGTATTTCGGTTGCCTGTTGTGGTAATAAAAAACATACTTGTTTTTGATTCCGGTAGGTAAGTCTATTTCCCTTCTTATATCTCCTTATTTGATTCAAAAAACCTTGTCCTTCTTGGATCTCCGTGGTATTCGTTGTGTCTTTTTCTTGGTCTCCTTCTGAATCTGCATCCGAACTACCTGGGGAAGTATTGGGTGTACTCCCTTTTGAGCTAGGTTTACTTAATTGTTTGTATTTGTCTTGGAAAGTGTACACCTTATCATCTTCATAATCCCTATTATCTCGAAAAAAATTTCTCATTTTTCTTAGCTTAATTTCATCTTGATATTCCTTCAAAATTTCGAACATTTTTTGGTAATTTTTCTCTTTAGTCGCTTCTGGTGCTTTCGCTTCTTGTATTTCCTTCTTAACCTCTTCAATTTGAATTGTTATCCGTTTGTGCTCCCTAGAGGCATGTTCTGTTAGAAGCTCTAACATCATGTTGGAACTTTGATTCAGATTCCGTTCCCAAGATTCTGCTAGGTCCTTATCATCATCTTTTGTAAAGTCAGGGAAGATCAGTATTCTTAATCCTCTCGGGATCTGTTTCTTCGTGATATAATTTTTTAAAGATTTGATTTCCCAAAATTTATCTACTTCGTTTTTTGATAGCCTCTCCAATTTCACAAATTTATACCTTAAGTCTTCTCTCTGTTTCGGTAGATTCGATGCAAATGCATGTGCGTTGCTGCCTTTTGGGGCAAATAGGTTTAAAGCATCCTCTTCTCTGTTTTCTAAATATTCTGCCATCCTTGGCTAATCTTTCTTGGATTTCTTTTTAGGGCTGCAAGGTCCCAAGTACCCTTACAGAAATATTCTTGAAAATGTGGGGAGCCTTTTTTATTGGGTACCTCCTCAAGTGGACCTCAGCGCCCTTTTGATAATAGTTTATAATTCACCAATTCCGGTCGCATGCCTGGGTAACAACGGAGTCTTCCTGGCCCCCTTGCTCCGTTCGAAAATGTATATAAGGGTTGTGTTACTCTTACTAATATCATGCGCCCTTGTCGTAACGTTGTAAGAAAGGATCAATCAATGCTTCTTATACTCCAAGTCAAGTTATTGATCTTTTAAAAGATCAATAACTTGACTTGGAGTATAAGAAGCATTGATTGATCCTTTCTTACAACGTTACGACAAAGGCGCATGATATTAGTAAGAGTAACACTGTCCTTATGAAACACAGTCAAGGGTGGCTTAACTGAAAGTGCCTGTAACTCACTCCCTCTGCGAGCGGAAGTAACCGCAACCAAAAACACAGTTTTCAGAGTTAACAGCCTCCAAGGGCAAGAATGTAAAGGCTCAAACGGAGCACCCATAAGAAACTCAAGAACAAGGTTCAAATCCCAACCTGGCACCAGAAAAGGTGACGGAGGGAACACATTAGTGAGCCCTTTTAAAAACTGCGAAATTAAAGGAATTTTAAAATAGGAACACTCTTCAGACGAGCGCTTAAATATGGACAGCGCCGCCAGGTAACCTTTAACGGTCCCCACTTGCAAGCCCCTGTGGGCCAAAGAAAGCAAAAAAAGACAGAAACATGGGAATGTCACATTCAAAAGGATCCACATTCTGAACTCTACACCAGTCGCAGAACTTTCTGCAATGGCAACGGTACAGAGACTTAGTTGCCGGCCGCCTGGCCGAGAGCAACACCTCCATCACGTCTTCAGGGAGGTCCCAATCCTTATATCTCAACCTTTCAGAAGCCAAGCGTGAAGATTGAGAGATCTGACCTCTGGATGAAGAACCTGACCCCCCTCCCGTGAGAGCAGATCGTCTCGGTAGGGAAGACGACATGGAGGGCAGATGGACAAGTCTAGAAGGTCCGGGTACCACGTCCTCCGGGACCACGCCAGAGCAATGAGGATCATCCGGGAACCGAACCTCCGTAACCTCCGCAGCACTTGAGGGATGACGGGGACTGGAGGAAACGCGTACAGCAGTGGGAATGACCACTCCACCACGAACGCGTCTCCTAAGGCTCCTTTTGGAGGAAATTCCCGCGAGCAAAACCTTTCGCACTTCCGGTTGACACTGGAGGCGAAGAGATCCACTTGAGGGGTCCCCCAAAGGGCGAAGACCTCCAGGAGAATCTCCTGAGCCAGCTCCCACTCGTGAGAGATCGAGCTCTGCCTGCTCAGAGCGTCCGCCGTCTTGTTGTCGTCTCCGGCCAGATGAACAGCCGAGATCGAAACTTCCTGCTGGATGGCCCAGAATTCGAGTTGCATCGCCTCCCTGCACAGCGGAAGTGACCCTGCCCTCCCCTTTTTGTTGAGGTAGTGCATGGCCACCGTGTTGTCCGTTAGAATCAGGACACTCTTTCCGCGCACAGTCGGCAGAAAAGCCTTCAGGGCTAGCCTGACGGCCCTCAGCTCCAACAGATTGATATGGAGTCTGGACTCCGACAGAGACCAACGACCGCTGACTGTCAACTCGTTGGCATGAGCTCCCCATCCCGTGAGGGATGCGTCCGTCACGATCGTCACCTCTGGCCAGGGCAGCCAAAATGGGGCCCCCTTCATCAGATTGCCCTTGACGGCCCACCACAGAAGGTCCCGGGCCATCGAGGGTGGCACCTAAACAGGGTCCGACAGCCTGCCAGAGGACTGAGACCACTGGAGCTTGAGTGCCCACTGCAAAGATCTCATCCGCAGATGAGCCTCTGGCACCAGAAGAATGCAGGATGCCATGAGGCCGAGCAGTCTCAAGAACTCGGACGCTGGGAGATCCTGGGCAAACTGAAACTTGTGCGCCATCTGCTGAATGTGAATAGCCCTCACCTGAGGAGGAAAACACTGCCCCAGGGACGTGTCGAGCACTGCTCCGATGTACTGGAGCCGCTGCGTTGGTGTCAAATGGGACTTCTTTAAATTGAGGGAGAAGCCCAGCCTGTGAAGGGAGTGGCAGGTGACAGACAGATGATCCAGGACTTGCTCGGGAGAGCTCCCCCTGATCAACCAATCGTCCAGGTAGGGGTAGACGTGAATCCCCCCTTTCCTGAGATGCGCTGCCACCACCACCATGAGCCTGGTGAAAACCCTCGGGGCGGAGGTCAATCCGAACGGCAGGACCCGAAACTGAAAGTGCGAGTCGCCAACCGCGAACCTCAGGTACTTCTTGTGCTTGGGATGGATCGGCACATGGAAGTAAGCATCCTTGAGGTCGAGAGACACCAACCAGTCCTGAAGTTGAAGGGCCTGGAGGACTTGAGAAAGAGTCACCATCTTGAACTTGTCCTTCCTGAGGAGTTTGTTCAAACCGCGCAAGTCCATGATGGGTCTCCATCCCCCGTCTTTCTTCGATATCAAAAAATAAGGGGAATACCATCCCTTGTTCCTCTCCGCTACAGGCACCAGTTCTATGGCGCCTTTCTCCAGCAGGGCTTGAATTTCCTGTGCAAGGAGCGGATCCGGACTCTTCAAAGAGAGGCTCTCTGGTGGATTGTCGTGAGGTCTCTGCCGAAAAGGAAGACAGTAGCTGTGGGTTATGATCTCCAGAACCCACACATCCGAAGTAATGGCTTGCCACTCTATAAGATGCTGCGCCAGCCTTCCCCCAACCGGCGAACCATGGGACCTGGCCTCATGACTGAGTGGTAGCGGCTGCGGTGTTGCCCGAGGGCAAAGAGGCAACTGCCCGAGCGGCCTTGGCACCTCGAGTACCTTTATTTCCACCTCTGGCACTCTTACGATGGCCTCTTTGACTGCTAGCTCCCCTCGCTTTACTGAAGGACGAGTAATAGCGAAAGGAACCTCCCCTCCATTGCTGTCCCCTAGGATGAAAATGCGGAGGTTGGCGAACTGCAGCGCCCAACGACTTCGCTGCACCTTCGGAGGTCTGCAACCTCTCAAGGCTCTCTTCAGCCTTGCTGCCAAAAAGGTGTTCACCGTCAAAGGGCATGTTGAGGAGCCGGGACTGCACATCAGGAGCGAACCCAGACTTCCGCAACCACGCAAACCTGCGCATTACGGTGCTCGCTGCCATGGACCGGCTGACACAATCCGCCAAGTCCAAACCCGACTGAATGGCCTCACACATGGCATCCTTGCCATCCTGAACCATAGCAAGGAAACCATCCCGTTTGTCCCCTTCGGGAATATGTTCCGCCGCTGATGCAACACAGTTCCACACAGTGTGTGTGAAACGAGACAAGGCACATATGGAGTTGGCCGCCTGAAGTGCCATACCCCCCGAAGAAAACACTTTCTTCGCCCAGCCGTCAAAACGTTTGTCATCCCTATCCGGAGGGATGGTAGGATACGACACCTGCTTTGCCGGGGCCGTAGCCGCCTGCACCACCAGACTCTCCGGAGTGGGGTGCCTAGACAAGTAGCAGGGGTCGCTACTGGCTGGATGGTATTTTCGCGACAAAGACTTGCCCACTGCTGGGAGACTCTCCGGAGCAGTCCAAGCCGCCGCCACCCTTCTCTGCAGAGCCATATGAAAAGGCAAAACTGGGTCAGTGGGGGGACCGAGATCAAGGATGTCCGTGAGATCATCCCGAATGAACTCCCCTGGGGGAGCTGACCAACCCAAGTACTCGGTCACCCGAGACATAAGGCGCCGGTATGAAGAATCGGCATGAATGCCAGGCTCCGGCCTACAAAACTCCACCTCCGGAGAGGTGTCCAGTCCACTGGCATCATGCAGCGACTGCCGCAGGTCATCAAACTGGCTATGGCCCGAGATAAGTTCATCGGGAACCGGAACCAAGCCACCATCAGAGCCTTCATCACCCTCTGAAATGTACTCCATGTGGGGAGAGGAAAACCCCTGGGGACCAAAGCAGTGCCTGACTTTAGCCAGAGCCTTTCTAGGGGCACACCACGTGCCACGGGGCCCCTCTGACACCACCGCCTCGAAAGGCGTTGAGGGCGCCGAACGAGTCGGCGCCGGCATCGACAGAAAAGGTGTCGACGTCGAGCGAATCGGCGTCGACGTCAGCTGCAGCGCCGCCAGCATCGGTGGCGTCGACACAGGCCTCAAAGCCGGAGCTCCGAGCATGTCTCTCGACGACCTAGGCGCCGACGGCGCCGACGACCCCCTCAGAGGCGGAGCCTTGAGAGAAATCGTCGACGACCTCGGCGCCACAGGTGTCGATGTCTTCTTCGAAGATGGCACAGGATCACGCGGTCTCGAGCGCGTCGAGGACCGGGACCTGGAACGGGCATGGCGAGAACGGCTACCCTTGTCCGAGCGGGATCTCTCCCGCGAGCCGTGCCGACCACCCGAGCCCGAAGGCGTACGAGCGGTGTCTCTCGACCGGTGCCGACCGACTCCACTCAGAGGCGTGGACAACCAGTGCCCTGCGATTCAAGAATCGCTAGCATCTGCTTCCCGAAGGAAGCCCATTCCTCCGGTGTCGCTTGCATGGAGGGATAAGTGACC
Organism: Ambystoma mexicanum; assembly: GCF_040938575.1. Lineage (NCBI taxonomy): Eukaryota > Metazoa > Chordata > Amphibia > Caudata > Ambystomatidae > Ambystoma > Ambystoma mexicanum. Next base: position 168,604,985 of record NC_090931.1, on the reverse strand, counting down.
CACCGACGGGCGGAGTCCTCGGAAGAGGACGGGGAAGGCGACCTATGGTGGCGCTTCCGGGAATGCCTCGAAGAGGCGGAGGAGTGGCGAGACCGACTCCTGGAAGGGGACCCACTGGACTTCCGACGATGACGCAGAGAGTCGCCCCTCGAGTCATCCGTCGAAAGCGCCGCAGACCTCGACTTCCGGGGCTTAGACACCCGGCCTACCGACAGCTTCTTCTTGCGTTCCCGCAAGGCCTTTGCTGTGAGCGACTGGCAGTCGACACAGTCGTCCGTATCGTGGGCCTCCCCGAGGCACCAGAGGCAGGCGTCGTGTGAGTCCGTGACCGACATCTTGGACCCACAGTCCCCGCATTTCTTGAAGCCCGGACGCGGGGTTGAAGATGAAGAAGACATCACCATGAACAGGTCTACACAACAAACCGAACAGGTTCAACGAACCGAGAAATGAAAACAGCAATGAGTCGAGGCGTACCGAGATTCACGAAGCGAACACGTTCGCGGAAAAAACGGAACTGAGGCTATGGGCGTCGTGCGTCCTACTTATCACATCGGGTGACGTCGGCCGTCAGAGGAGGTCCTCGGGGACGGCGCATCGACGCATAATGCTCCTGGGGATGGCTAGTGATCAGAAGCGTATGTCTTGCTGCAATTTACATGACCCATCCTCAGTGGCAATTTCATTCCTGTAAATCCCACGCTTAAAATACAGGGCTAAGTATTGGTACAAAGAGCAGCTCACCTCCCCGGTGCACTCAGTGGGTTAAGAAGCCCAATATGTGGAAGAAAAAAAAAAAAGAGTCAAAGTTACGATCCATTGGTGGCGCTGTTGAGCAGCCCAAGATGGCTGCTTAGTTTCCGAGCTCCGTGTGGCTCCGGCCGAAATCCGCCATCAACTGCGGTACTTCTTGCCCTTGCAGCATAATTCTTCATGGAGCCGCTCTCGCATCCCTCCTGACTGCTCCAATTCAGTCCCAGCCCGAATCGGTCCCGGGAAGCCTGTGAATGGGACTCTTGAGCCGGCTGACTGTTGGCCTATGGGGCCTCTGCAGGCGCCTAGCTCCCGCCTCCTCCTCCCTGCCCTCTTTCATCTGCGGCGGGCAGTGACCGCGGCGTGCAGGGTCTGTGTGCCTGCCCCCCCCGGGGGCTCCCGCTGCACGGCTCGCGACTACCCACCTGAAGCGGGTCTCTGCCATCAGCCGCGGCGCCCCCTCCGGAGAGCGCCGCCGTGCGGGAGACCGCCACAGGGGCCTGCGCTAGAGCCCGCCCCGACTCCTTCCCCTGCCATCAGCGCTGGAGCCCTCATCTCGGCACGATGGGAGGTGGCTGGGCTGGAGCCTGGCTGCCCTGAAAATATGCGGCCCACGATCCTGGGCTGAGGACTTTGATCCCGAGGTGAGGAGCGGGGCGGGGGGGTTGTCCGGGCTGGCCCTCATCTCCCTGCCTAGCTGCTCTTGAGAGGCCAGACCCTCTCACTCTACCTTGGGGTGGGGTGCCACGCCTGGACTGCCTGCCCCTGTAAGGGCCCTTGGGGTCCCTAGACACTGGTCGCCTCACCACCTCCCATTACTGGAACCCCGGACTGCACTGGGTTTCCCACCTTATGCAAGCGACCTGAGGCTGTGGCACCCTTGGACTAGTGGGGTATTAGCCCTGCACCTTCCCCCCACTCCACCGGGGGCACCTGATGAACTGAATCTGCACAGAATTCCCTGACCTAACTCAGAAGTGAACCCCTATACAACAACTGCTCGAGTTTTTCGTCAGGAAACCACTCGCTCCTGTGGGCTGGCTGCCTCCCCCTACTGGCTCCTGCATGGTCCCATGCTTCCTATTGTGGCTGCAGCCTTTCCGCCTTCGCTGCTGCCATAATCTGCCCATGCCACCGCCACGGGTGCAGTGCTCGATGTCTACCATCGCATTGATCCTTTGACCATTCACCTTCTTCTAATTGCTGCATCTGCAAGCCCTGCCTCACAGAATCTGGTCTTCTGGCTGCTACTGGCACGGCCCCCGTGGTTCTCCGACATCTTAGTCCCTTGGCTGCTCATTCTCCTTCATTGTCTGTCCTGGTGGCCCTCCGCCATCGCTGAGTCTATGTCCACAATGCCAAATAGATCCAAAGGGGCGTCTGGGAGGGGAGCCATAGATAAATTTGCCAAGTCTGTCCCGAGGGCGGAGACGGGGCACACATCATCCTTGCAGGAGGACCCGGAAAGTGATACTCCCTCCGGGGCGAGAACCCCCGATCTGACTACAGTCATGGAGTCCATGGCCAAGAATTTCGCCTCCTTCCACGAGAAATTAGATGATATTAACGCTAATGTTGCCTCCCTTAAAACCCGAGTGGACCAGGCAGGCACCAGAATTACTGAAGCTGAAAATAAGATATCCACGAATGAAAATGAGATCCATGTGCTGCAGAGTACCGTCGCCTCCTTGTCGCGCGACATGAAGAGTGTGAGAGCTAAGTGCGACGACCTCGAATCGCGCTCTCGTAGAAATAACCTACGCATAATTGGGGTCCCTGAGAACGCTCTTAAGGGTTGCATGGAGGATGCCGTTGAGGCTCTACTCAAGGATCTACTAGGCAATCCGGCTCTCTCACCGTACTTTACTGTTGAACGTGCACACAGAGTCCTGCACCGCGCCCCAAGCCGGGGGATATCCCGAGGCCCATCATTGCCAGGATTCTTAACTACCGGGACAGAGACCTTATCCTCCGCCTGGCTCGTGAAAAGGGAGACCTACGCCTTGAGTCCCACACCATCAGGCTCTTCCCAGACTTTTCAATAGCGGTGCAGCAGGAGCGGCACCAATTCCTTGGGGTTAAGAAACTGCTTAGAGAACGTAATGTCCCGTACGCCATATTGTTTCCGGCACGTCTCAAAATTACTCACAACGACAAACTGTACTTCTTCACTGTCCCGGACGAGGCGGTAGAATTCATCGGAGCACACATACCACTTCATAATCTGGCACCTGACCGCGCCAACGATGACTAACTAAATGTGACTAAGCCTGACATGGCTCAACCTGGCTGGTAATCCTCCACTACACATGGGACGATGGCAATAATCTACCACTAACCATGCAAACTATGCCCCCTCGAGATACTTCCGGGCCGTGGCTCGGCTCAGGCACTGGGGTCAATGATCTCCTTCTCACTCTTAGGGAGTGGAGCTGGTCTCTGGCTTTGGATACCTCTTCAGTCACACCTTGCTTCCGATAGCTTACTGGCTTTGGGGCCTTACTAAGACTCCGTATTCCGCAGAAACACGTTTCTGACAGCCTACGCTGTCCTACATAACGTTCAAGTAGCCGTCCACACGGCAACAGTGCACCTCACAGCAATTGCAATGCTTATGTTTTGTTGGATGTTACTGTTTGATGGCCCCAGTTGGGCCCTGGTAGGGGCATATCCCCGTTGGATTTTGCCCTCCGACCTCTACTTCTCAGTGAGGGTCGGTTTAGTTGGTGGCACATGCATCTGGGGCGGGGTGATTTCCTCTGCAAGTTGGGGGTGGGAAGTGAGGGTGGGGGGTGGTATTGTTGGGATTTGGGGTAATGCTATTGTAAATGACAGGGGCAGCTTGGCAAAACGCACGACATCGGGGCACCCCCACGGGGGCTTTCTTTATTCACCATGTAAGTTTCAACAGTGGTTGTGGGATGTACCCTAGTCTCCTGAAATGTCCACAACAGTGATGTCCTGGAATGTCCGGGGTTTAAGTAACTACACCAAGGCGCGCAAAATCATGGCCCACGCCAACAGGCATGGCTGTAAAATATTGCTCTTGCAGGAAACACACGCTAAGGGCCCTCTGCCTAGGTGCATGGCACCATCATGGGGTCCCCATAGATATTCCACCGCTTACTCGTCCCGTGCCAGAGGGGTATTGACAATGATCCATAGGTCACTCAAGTTTGTACTCCACAAGAGCTATATAGATCCAGAGGGAAGGTTTATTATCCTACATTGCGCAATAGCTAACAGGGAATACTTACTGGTTAATACTTATGGCCCTAATGTGGACTCTCCCGACTTTGTCGACCAGGTGGCATCCATATTTCTGGGTAATGTGGGGGTGCAGATCATTTGGGGGGGGGACATGAATTTCATATTAGACACCACACTGGACAGAACAGGCGCAGCCCCCAGACTGCTCTCTAGTGCAGCGCGCATGCTCCTGGCACATAGCACTACACTTGACATTCGAGACGCGTGGTGGGTAATGCATCTGCAGACGCGTGAATATACTCATTTTTCCTCTGTGCATGACAGCTCCTCCAGAATTTACATATTCTTTCTGTCTGGTACTCTGCTGGGGGGGTGGTGGAAACTCAAATATTGGCACGCACTCTGTCAGACCACTCACCGATCCGGATATCCCTAGAATTAGGAGTGCCCGCCCCTACTATTAACACGTGGCGTTTCAAGTCCTTGGCCTTACAGGACATAGTATTTAAGGCTGATATTCTGTCTGACATCCAGTCCTATTTTGAGCTTAATACACCCCAGTCCACTTCCTTGGGGGTCCGTTTGGAGGCTTTGAAAGTCTTCATCAGGAGAATGTCCATATCTAGGGAGGCGGGAGTTCTCAGAGCCATAAGAGCAGCCCTGGCCCGCTCTGAAGCCAAATTACGCGAACTTGAGAGTGCTCATCCTACATCCGTTGACCCTGCCACCCTCTCCCGGATCAGTGAGGAACTCCAATTCTTTAACGAACAGGCCACCAGGGGAGTTCATTACTTCATTCGTCCACAGGAGGCTCTTAAATATGGAGAGGGGGACAGGCCCGGCAGGACGCTGGCTGCATTGGCTAGGGGTGAGTGGGGCCAAGCGCAGATTACTAGCGTCAAGGACAGCCTGGGGTCGGAACGGTGGTCTGACCAACACATTTTGGAAGTCTTCACGGACTTCTACTCAGAGCTGTACTCCCAACCCCCCGAGCACAATGAGTCCCAAATGCGTGACCTCCTCGAGCAGATCCCCATGACTATCGTCTCCCCCGCAACCAGAGACCAATTGGATTCCCCATCCTGCTGGATGAAATAGTCGACGCTATATCCAAATTCCCCAAAGGAAAATCACCTGGTCCGGATGGGCTGACAGCAGAGTTCTATCAGGAGCACGTGGCCATCCTGGCCCCCAAACTACTTGAAGTTTGGAACGAGTCACCTCGGCTGGGCACCCTTCCCCCAACACTGCGTCAGGCTGTCATTACGGTCTTGCTCAAACCCGGTAAACCCACTGACGAGTGCAAATCATGTAGGCCCCTCTCGCTAATGAATTTGGACACCAAAATCTTCGCCAAAGTAATTGCTAACCGTTTCCTCCCGGTCATGTCGTACATGGTCCACGACGATCAATCAGGCTTTGTACCTGGGAGATCAACATCCCACAACATTAGAAGGCTGCTTAATGTCATGTCGTGCATTTACCAAGGTGCGAGTGCGGTTGCGGTCATGCTGGATGCCCAGAAGGCGTTCGACATGGTGTCTTGGAAATATATTTGGTTGGTATTGGAAACTATGGGTATAGGGCCTAATATGATAGCATATATTAAGTTGCTGTACACTTCCCCGGTGGCCAGGGTTCGAGTTAACTCCCAGACGTCTGGTCTGTTCCCTCTCTTTAGAGGCACTCGACAGGGATGCCCATTTTACCCGATCCTGTTCGCCTTGGCAATAGAGCCAATGGCCGACTACATCAGGTAGTGGCATGCGCCTTAAGGGGTACGGTTGAAAGACTCCCCTGAGATTATCTCTCTCTATGCGGACAATGTATTGCTCTTCATAAGAGACCCAGCTGTTCATCTGGACCCAATCTTACGCGACATCACCTGTATAGGTACATACTCCGGGTTCACTATAAACTATACTAAATCAGAGATCTTCCCCCTACTAGCTCGACGATACAACCCACCACCGAGTACCCGCTCCGTTGGTCCCCGAATGGGATCAAGTACTTGGGAGTCCAGGTGTCCCTGTCCAAAGATTCGCTACTAGCTGACAACTACCGGGCTGTTGCAGAGCAGGCCGAGGCCAAAATTACGCGCTGGCGCACCCTTCCACTATCACTAGCCGGAAGACTCTCGCTGGTAAAGATGATCTTACTCCCCAAGTTGCTTTACATATTCGGTAATGTCCCCGTCTGGCCGGTTAGGAGATAGTTCACGAACCTGCACAAATTGTTCGGTCAATTTTTATGGCACTCTGGCGCGGTGCGTAAAAAGTGGTCAGACATGTCACTACCCTACGATAGATGGGGCTTCAAAGCCCCGGACCTGCTGCGATATTGGACTGCATTACAGGCACAGTTCGCATCTTACTGGTACCCTGGGCCCCCACCCCGTCCTCACATCAAACTGGAGGCTCTGGCAGCGGCAGGCCCTAATGTAATGTCCTTGATTCTAAACCGGCAGTATGAGCCGGACTCGCCCATTGACCCGGTCCAGACCACGGTGCAGGCTTGGGGCCAGATGTTCAAAACTTGTGACGAACAATACCCATACTACAAATGGCTCCCCGCCTGGAACTTTCCCGGGCTGCAACCCACACATGACACAGCCCTGGCGTGACACTGGGAGGCCCTGGGATACCGTGCCCTGACTGATTTCTATCCAGAGGGGCAGTTTATAACACCGCAGACGTGGAGGCCAGGGCACTCGGGTTCCGTTCTGGAACTTCTGCAGTTCTACAGACTCTGTGCTGCCTTCCGAAATGCATGGCCTGACTTCCCCAATGAGCCCCAGGACTCCCCTGGGATTGCCTATATTGCCAACTCGGGTGGCGCCCGTGGGGTGGTTTCTTCATTATACAAACTCCTACTGAGCACTGCTCCTCCCCTGCCATCCAGGGCTCGGGACGACTGGGCCTCCGAGCTGCAGCTGGAACTCACCGATCAACAGTGGGAGAGGATGTGCTCTCATACTAACAGGGTGCCCCTAAACTTCTGCTACCGCACCATACAGTATAAATTGCTTAACAGGCTGTATTACACTCTGTGCAGAATCACAAGGTTTGCACGCTCTGATCCTTGGCACTGTCCTCACTGTGGCGCGGAAGGTGCTGACCATCTGCACATGTTTTGGGACTGCCCGGAACTGGCCACATTCTGGAGTAAGATCATAGAGACACTGTCTGCAATTACTGATTCTGTTGTTGAACCTGACCCGATGGGGGTTCTGTTTGGGGTGTGCCAGCCTGGTGGGGCTAAGGACATTGTTAAGTTCCTGAATGTGAGCTGTGTAGTAGCTAAGAAATGTGTGTTACAGAGCTGGAAGAGTCCTACCCCCCCCCCCCAACATTCCAGAAATGGTTAAATTTACTCACGTGGTCCCGAAACTGCGAGGAAGAATTCCTGGGTATGCTCCCAGCCCGTTCTCGTCCCCAAAACATATGGTCCGCCTTCACCAGCTACTTGAATAGCTTAAATGACACTTCTTCGGTGGACGAGTCCTCCTAGCTTCTCCATTAACTGTTTGGGAACTTGGTGCTCCGTGATATGTTGTTATTCAACTGCTGTTGTTCTACTCTTGCTTTTATGCCCTGGTATTCATCTATACATGTAGCAAATTTGTTTGTACTGCTCCGATGTATGTGTATGCTATATGCCTCTGTCAACAAAAAAAAAAGTAAAAAAAAAAAAGTTACGATCCGTTTACAAAATGTGCCTTGCAGGTGACTCCACTGGATTCCTGAACACAAACTGTCATTAAATGAATTACATCATCTAATGGCATGTAGCAGCCACAGTCTGCAACTTCCTGGTAAATGGCCTGAATCAGCCTCTCCACGTGCCTAATCTACTCCTTACTTGTGTCAGAATGTTGCGTTATAGGGGAGTTCCTTCCCACCCACAATCAAGGAGCCCTGAAATACTTGCTTATGTTTTTTAGCACCGGCCTTACTGACGACTCATATAGAGTCACACAAATCTCCCCCCCCTGTACCCACGGTGAGCCAAGAACCAGGCCGGGTATAGGAAATATATTTGTATTCATTTGGAAGATAGGTAATAGAGATCACACTAAAACGACACAGGCCACCTTCTTGGTAGCCCACGATTAAACGTCTTGTTACACAAATAAATCACGCAAGTTGGTTGGGAAAAACACAAATAACAATACTTCACTTTATACAGATTTCCCTTCAAGAAATAACCAAACTGGTCAATGAAGAAAAGCAATTTACCTATGTAATGCTGTGCATGTTAGATTTTCCTGTGCACTTAAAAGGCGAGCAGTTTGGTTTATAGATTGGTACAAATGCATACAGCAATTATGATTTCACCCACACTTTGGGTTTAAAATAAACACAGTGGTTTAGCAGTTTGTTTTCAGACCCCCCTCACTGAAAGATCTGTAAGTTGGACAGTAAAATGTGGGATGATCACAAGACCATACCACGACAAGTGCAGGGAGGTGGATTAGACATCCGAGTGGAAGGGAGACCCGGATGCCCCCGTTCCCATAGAGGGCCCTACCGAGAGGGATGGGAACGTCCTAGGTTGAACCACAGACAGAGGGCATAAGAGTTGCAGGGAAAGAGTGGCGACCAAATAGATGAACCACAGGGCCCAGCTAGGCCAAGGGCACAGGGCAGAGGTTCCCCTCCTCAAGGGGCCCCAGTGAGGCGATGGCGGCTGCACACCCGGATATTCCAGGGGACAAAGCGGTGTAGACATCCATTAGTATGAACACAAAGAGGGTGTGTGTAGAGGAGTCATCACCACCAAAGAGCCATCAAGACAACCCACAATCCGGCAAAGAATATAGGAGGGAAACCCCCCCTAGCACACCATAATATGCGACACGGGCAGGAACGTGTAGCACAGGTAGCCAAAGCGGAGGAGATACGATGGAGCGCCACCCCTAACCAACCCACTAAAAAACTCATCCCTCTGCTTACACCTCTCAAACTCTAAACAAAACACAACCATACCTATATTGCACAACAAAACGCACACACTTCACCACACTGCAACAACGAAACAAATCACACATAGCCTCGCACAACAGCACATGACAACTACTGACCGAAAAATCACACCTACGCTCAGCGAACGCTGCAAACCGAACTGAAGCTGCCAACAGCACATCACAGCTCTCTTGCGCTTTTACCCGGCTCAGTCCTACTAACTTACCCTACCCTCTTGCTTTTCAGATCCGGCAGAGCGCCCAAGGGCCACTTACTTCAGTGGTGATAGTCCGCGGTATAAATGGTACTACCCAATTTGATGGTTTCTTTAATCGTTTTGCCTTTTTGTATGTTTACCCGATGGACTTTTACCTTCTACCATTTTGATCTACTTACAAACTTACCTTACATTGTTCACTTACCCTCTGCTTCCACCTTCTTTTCCTCATTTCTTTTCACCTTTCAGGTAAATCATTATTTTCACTTTTCTGTTACTTCAATTTTGGCCACATTTGGATCGTGGTTATGTTTTAGTATGCACCTGCTGGCTTTATGCAGCGATCAGCAGCAAGTCTTGAACATGAGAGTGCTTGCTGTACCCAGGTCGCAGCAGCAGGCATTGAACGTGTGGCTGCACGTGGTGTTCATTGCTCCATGGCAGGCAGTATGTTTGGTGGTCTCTGCAGCGGGGCAAAGGCCCAAAGCTTTTGGTGATGTAAATGCTTTCTCCGTCCCTGCCCAGTGCAGAGAGAACACACCATGCCGCGCTCTCGCTCCGTCTATTCATACCACCTGCGCCATTAAATGTTACTTTACATTGCTGCTATGTTAATGTGTGTGTGTGTGTGTGTGTGTGTGTATTGTTACTTGTTCGGTGCCACGTGGCATCCATCCGCCAGGTCGAGGGAGCTGTATGACTGCCAGCATCCACAACTCAAAGCACAACAAAAATCACATCACAGCATGAACAAGCAATGTGACCCACCTGAAACAAAGAACGAACAGCCAGGTTGCAATCAAATGACATCAACTAAAAGGACGGACTTTGCAGCCGTTGTCATGGTTGGTTTATGGACCGTTTTTAATTGTGTAATGTTCTTGAATGACTTAGAAAGGCTGGGCTATAAGTCGCGATTGCCTTCATAGTCGGCCATGTTCTGAAAGGGCTGGGGTAGCTGTGAGGTGGGTTATGACTGGAAAGCACATCTCCCAGCAACCTCTCGGCTGCGGGCGGGCAAAATGTACACACCAGAGGTCACAGCTTTGTCTCTGGGAAGCCGGTGTTAAACCGACGCAAAAACGTATAGGGGCTACATCACCCCCTTGCATGGGATTCATTAGAAACGTATAGGGGTAATATCACCCGCGTACATGGGATTCATTAGAACATTATAGGGGCCACATCACCCCCTTACATGAGATTCATTTGAGCCTTATAGGGGCTACATCGCCCCCTTTGAATGGGATTCAATAGAACCTTATAGGGGCTACATCACCCCTTGCATGGGATTCATTAGAACATCATATGGGCTACATCGCCCCCTTTGAATGGGATTCAATAGAACCTTATAGGGGCTACATTGCCCCTTGCATGGGATTCATTAGAACCTTATAGGGGCTACATCACCCCATTACATGGGATTCATTAAAACATTATAGGGGCCACATCGCCCCCTTAAATGGGACTCATTAGAACCTTATAGAGGCTACATCACCCCCTTACATGGGATTCATTAGAACCTTATAGAGGCTACATCACCCCCTTACATGGGATTCATTAGAACATTATAGGGCCTGCATCACCCCTTTACAAGGATGGTACTGTTCTCCTTACATGGGATACACACCCACGTACACTAGCTTTATTGCATCCTCATATGGGGTGATTGCCCTCATATCAAGGCAGCATTACCCTCTTTACGTGGGCTTGCAAAGGCTGCATTGCGCTCCTCCATGCACAGCATCAGTTCACTTGGATGGGCTGCAGGCTTTGCTTAGTTAAAAATATGTTTATTGGCATTAATGAATTAGCACATTACAGAAAGAGAAAGCATATTATGGTACAAAGTACAGATTCAACTTCATCATATAACAAACAAACAAAACTGGGTGACTTTCTTACAAGTACCTGTTACATAAGTTTCCAAAGAGCAAGCCAGGGGTCACCACTGCAATTATCCTCACATGATAAGCACAGGGAAGACATGACTAGTCATTTCCAGGGCTCAATTACCGCCACGAGCTAGGGACGTCACTCAAGAGGGGGAGCAACCACTGTGCTCCTGCCTATCAGCAAAGCAATGTAAGGAGGGAACCTGGGCCTTCATGGAGGTTTGTCATCAGAGAGACAGAGCATTGCTAAAAGGAGCACGTTCCAAGCCTCTATGTTGGTGGTATGCTCCCTAAGGCCTTTCTTTGTGGCTCTGTGCCACACTACAGTCTCAGCCATATTCCACAGCGGCATGTCTTTCAGCCATAATAAGTGATTCGGGCCTCCCACCTGCTTCCATGCCATCACAATTCTCCTCTTTGCACACGACAGGCCCATTAATTTAGCTACATGCCTGATTTTGTCCGGCCTGCTATAAATCCCCAGCAAGCATTCAATCGGGGTCCACTTGAATCTGGATATGCCATCCTTCACAAGCGTTCATTTAATTATGTTGCAGAAAGCCTGCACCTCCGGGCATCTCCAGAACATGTGCATTATATCTGCAAGGGCGTTTCCACATCATGGGCAGTTAGACTACGCTTGGCTGTTAAATATAGCAATTTTGGCAGGGGTCATGTACGTCCGATTTAAGACGTTGAGTTGCAACAATCGAAACCTTGCCTTCCTAGACACACGCTTAAAGAGTAATCCAGTTTCCCACTGCTTATCCTTCATCTCCAGTCCTAAGACCAACTCCCAAGCTGACCTGATTTTCAATCTGCCAGTACATGTTGCAGACAAGAGTCCACTATATAGTTGTGATACAGGTTTCAACCCATCTTCAAGGTCATACAGTAACATCAGTATCTTGCTATGTTCCGGCCAATCAGGCAATTTTCTTCTCACCAATTTAGCAACTCTCAGGTACCTCAAAAATAGGCATTTACACTGCCCTGCAATAGAAATGATATCATCAAATTCTTTAAATTTACCTTCCTCAAACATATCAGCCCAGGACGAGACACCTTCTTTTTCCCATCCCCTAACAATCGTAAGATCATGAATATCATGGCATAAATCTGCCGCTACAGGTTTTTGAGGAGAATAAATGTCCCCAACCTTAAGTATCTTGATTGTTCTGGCCCATGTCTGTCTGCCTAGCCGGAGCATATGAGGCATTTCATCAATGCATTTCTCATCGATCCATAATGCTTCCTCCAACGTAGCCTGTTTAACCTCTTCCAGTATGAGCCTGAAGGTTCATCAGAAAGCCAACCCACAACAAACTGCAGCTGCGTAGACAAGTAATAAAGTTCAAGCCATGGAAGCCGTACACTCCCATCCTCGTGATTCATATAGAGCGTGGATACCGCTATCTTATGACAGCCTCTCCCTCAGATAAAGCCCCTGATTATAGATTCCATTTTTCTGAAAGAACTGTCAGGGATAAGAAATGTGCATTAATGAAGTGATAGAGTATGAGTGGCAGTATGATCATTTTTACTATTGCAACTGGTCCCATCAAAGTCAGAGACAGTCTACCCAAGAATCCCATGGATTGGGCTACCCCATTAAGAGCCCCAACAGTGTTGTGTGTATGCAGGTCCTCAGCCAAGTGCAGACTGAGTATCCCCAAATGCCAAAACGCCCCCATGGGTCTCCCAACTGAGGCCTAATTCTGGTAGGTCCCGAGAGTCTAGTTCTCGTAATTTGGCAAAAGGGAACATGCATAATTTATCCTTGCTAAACGTGATGCCAAATAATTTTGCCAAGTTATTTAGTACCTTGAAAACCAATAGTAGGTTGTGCTCTGGTTCGCATAAATACAGAAGGACATCATCGGCATAAAGTGAGATCAAGTGTCTAGACTTCCCGGCCCATATTCCAACGTCACCAAACTCTGCTCGCAGGAATTCCGCAAGGGATTCCAGTACCGGAATGCATAACATTGGGGACAATGGGCACCCAGCCTAGTGCCCCTCAGGATTTCCCATGAAGTAGAGATGTATTTTCCAGTGCGCACCCTGGCTAACGGTTTTGCGTAAAGCAATCACACCCACTGTATAAATCCCTGGCTGAACCCGAATCTGCGCAGCACAGCATATATCCATTCCCAATAGACATAATAGCATTTAAAGATATCATAGCACACCGCACATTCTGATGTTGCATCCTGTCCCTAATGTACTGCAGTCTGTGGGGGCTCATGGAAGTGTTCCTCCCAGGAACAAACTCAGTTTGATCCTCATGGATCAGGAACCCTATAACCTGATTAAGGTGACCAGTCAGTAGTGCTGTAAAAATCTTTATGTCCTGGGTCAGTATGGACAGGGGCCTATAAGAGTCACACATTTTGGGGTCTTTCCCGAATTTAAGTATCAGGACTATCATCGATTCTCTCATACTCTTCAATAAATGGCCACGTTCATACGCTTCCTCAAACACCGTCTATTACAGGGGCCAAAATATCCCCATATTCCTTGTAGAACTCAGAGAGGAGGCCACTCCCCCTAACCCCCTGAGCCCTTCCAGTCCTCAGAGATCGTATCACACCCAGGATCTCTTCTACAATTATAAACTCATCTAATGGACCAGCCTGTTCAATAGTACGCCTTGTCGGGGGGGGCGTGGCAAGCGCGCAAGCGATGCGGACGTGAGCTGCCTGAGCTCCACCAGGCGCCGAAAGTATCCTGTTATCCTGATTCCGTGGGTTTAACACCCCCAAAATACAATGACTGAGCCCGGGGGGTGCAGAGCGGCGGCCGACCAAATTTGAAGGAGACTCCTGGTCGGAGTGCAGAGCAATCCGACGAGACGCAGAGGACCATGGCCTCGAAGGCACAAGTCCAAAATGGCGGACGCAGCCTGACATCGACTCGACACTGGAGGGGCTGAACTGACTCGGGACCGTGGGCGGCCTCCAATGAACTCCTGTGGGGCCATATAGAGAATCCGGAGACCGGTACACACCAACCTCTGCGGAACCCGCCGCGGAGGTGACACCACATGATACGCGCCCTGCATGGCGGTGCGTAGTGCAAGGCAGCTTGGGCCCCGGGGGCACCTCGACCCCACCAGCGCGACACCCGGAGACACAGCGCACACCAGCTCATCGCTGGTCGAGCGAGCGGCAGATGAGGCGGCTCCTACGGTGACCTGCGGAGGTCTACAGCCATGGACGAACTGCCTGGTTGCCTGGTGCAGCGGCCCTATGCAATGAAACAACCCGAGTGGAGGAGGAAGACTGCCTGAGGTGGAGTCTGACCCGGGTGGTGAAGGAGAGCGAGGCTGCGTCCAGGGCTCGGGGCTCAAACAAGTAAGTCCCCCCCACATCCACCTCGACAGCCTGCCTTATAAATTGGATGGGTGAAGCCCTATATACCTAGACGGACCTGTCTCAGATAAGGGGAGGAAGTGGACCCAAAACTCCTGACAGCCTTGATTTGCCACTAACCTGGGCCACAGATTCCACCAAATACTCGCCCCCTGCCGAGGACGACCCCTCACCCGCAGCAACGGCACACAGACAGGCTTGTGTCACAGTGGTGCGAGACCAGCCCTTAAATCATCGGCTTCCAGAAATCAGAACCGCGGCACAGGCACGTTACCAAACAACAACCAAATTTCGTCCACAATAGTGCTCCACAGGGCCCCGACACGAAGCAACACGAAAGACAGCAAGGCCTGCGCCTCCGTGGGGTACCCAACGAAATACGCTGGTGGGGGAGAGGAAACCCTGCGCACACTGGCGTTGCGCGCACAGGCAGGAGCCGAACCTAGAGACTCGCTGCTGCTGCGGGTGGTGTAGCACGGCCACGCAGACTGGTGTGACCCTAACCCGGCCTGTTAGACAACAATCGGCAAGAATCCAGGCACCAAAGTTACCAACACACGATGGGCAAGGACAAGCAACAACGAAAGACAGCTACGCAGAGCAGCATGGACCAATTCGCGGTTGCCAACACCTCAACATCGGCAAGTCACACGCTGCACTCAACCCCTCCAGGGGACGAAGAAAACCTATCACT
The DNA here is from genome assembly GCF_040938575.1 of Ambystoma mexicanum. Taxonomy (NCBI): domain Eukaryota; kingdom Metazoa; phylum Chordata; class Amphibia; order Caudata; family Ambystomatidae; genus Ambystoma; species Ambystoma mexicanum. The sequence continues at coordinate 168,589,878 of NC_090931.1, read as the reverse complement.
GAGAGATGTAATTGCTGCGATAGCCAGCTCACTCTCCTCCATGGAGATCAAGATGGACAGCATTGCTGCAGACGTTTCCTTCATATGACATGATCTCCAGAAGCTCACCGCCTGTACAGGGGAGGCAGAACAGCGCATCTCTGGAACAGAGGACAACATCAGAGGCATTAATCAGCAACTATCACAGGCTCTAGATCGCCTCAAAACACTAGAAAAAAAGGTGAGGGCAGATCACACCGCAACAACGTACACAATCTCGGACTGCCGGAGGGAGAGGAAGGGAAAAGTATGGAATTGTTTCTGGAACAGTGGCTAGTGGACATCTTTGCACCCCACTCCTTCGGACGGTGATTGCTAAATTGATGAATTATCGGGACAGAGATGCACTCCTCCAAATGTCCCGCACAAAAGGAACGATCACCCATAATGGATCCCGGATTGCATTCTATCCCGACTACACCAGGGAGGTACAGCGAACAAGGCAGTCATTTGAGCCACTCAAGAGACAACTGGCCCTCATGAAAGTGAAATATGGGCTACTGTTCCCAGCCCAACTCAAAATCTATTATAATGGCTCTACTATCCACTTCACAGATCCACAAGAAGCGTGGAGGTGGGCAGAAACAAATATCAAAGGCGACTGGTCTGCGAGACCACAAAGACGCGAAAGGAGGCCCCGACCTGGGCCGGAGAGGCCCCCCCTGGGAGAAACCCAAATGCCCCTGGTGTGGACGCCATGGACCCGGTGGCTGATCAGATGGAACACTGACGGCCGCCCACGGCCACCCGAGTCAATGGATACCTGAAACATGGAATGGTGCAAGGCCGGCCGGCTCGGAACCCTGGTGAGTTACCACATTAAGCAACCTAACATGTAAACCCCGGACATATGGCGCTGGGGAAGGAGCTCTAATGAGGGCTCCCCCCAAAGGAAACACCCCCACCCCCAGAAGACTTTCCAGTGAAGACCGGGAAGCTAAGATTGAGAACGAGCAGAGGGAGGGAAGTTGGGTAATTGTTACTAATTAATGAGTTAACTGTTTAGCTTTGGCAGAGTGTTCAATTTGTTATATGGGGCGACAGCTTTCAAGTTGGGTGGAGTATGTCGTGGGGGGATACAAGTTATAACGTTAAGAATCACACCGTCTCTAACACACACATTGTAATACTCTTATTGCTAGTAAATCACACAACAAGAATGTACAAGCATGTCTCAATGGGAAACCACTCTTTACATAGTCACGGCAAGCCCTCAACTATGGCACGAAACTACACAACACCCTCAGGTGTCCGACTCACACTGACATCACCTATACACAAATCAGATATCAGGGGTTACCAATGTGAATAAAAACATCCGAGTGATGACGTGGAATGTAAATGGGCTCGGCAACAGCATCAAAAGGCGACTGGTAATGCAATCATTGAACCGGCACTCCCAAGACGTAGCATTCCTTACGGAGACACATCTAGCTGGTACAAATTGTACACTATTCAGACGCACTAACTACAAGCTAGCATTGCATGGCGGATTTACCATGGGATCACGAGGGGTACTAATCCTGGTACACAAAAGACTCCCCTTTGAGCCTGTGTCCATTACACACGACACAGGAGGGAGATTTGTACACACGACAGGGACCCTCTGGGAACGCACTGTAACCATGATAGCTGTATATGCGCCACCTAACTTATTAACCCCCTGACCAATGACATCACGCCTCTAATCGCGAACAATCCTGCAGACCGCACGCTAATTGAAGGAGACTTCAATGAAATAATGAATGTAGACCTTGATAGAACACATGTAAGATCCAGGAACCCGGATGTACGCACCAAACTCGCTACATTCACTAATGCACTGGGGCTACAAGATGTGTGGATGACGCTACACCCCGACACAAGGGAATACTCATACCACTCCAGAGCACACGCCTCACTGTCTAGGCTAGACTATTTTTTCCTACCACTAAATAACATGCATGAAGCATGTGAAGCACAACTACTCCCCAGAGGTATATCAGATCACTCCCCACTCACAATAACGAGAAAAACCGACAGATTGACCCCCCCACCCAGCTGGCGATTGAACGGCTACTACCTAGGTTTCCCAGAACGAGTAGAACACATCCAAAAGACTACTGAAACATACTTTGAGATAAATACCGACTCTGTAGATAGCCCGGTGTCGCTATGGGAAGTGTTCAAGACAGTGCTCAGAGGTGAAATCATAGCCTGGACCACAGCCCACAAGAAACAACACCTTAAAGCAATATGTGAAGCCGAAGCAAAAGTACAAAAAGCAGAGGCTGATCACCTAACCCAGGACCAACCGGAAACACACTGCGCACTTCCATTAGCACAGACACAACTGCAACACATAGCTTTAGACAATGCGAAACAGGCACATACAGCGATGAGGGCAAAGATATACGAAACAGGGGACAAAGCCGGGAAAATACTGGCATGGCTAGAGACATGGGCCTCATTCAAATTAGGAAATTGACTACAGAAGAACCAGAACCACTAGGAACAGACCTAGATATAGCGGAAGGCTTCACAAAATACTATGCTGAGCTATACAAAGCACCACCATCACCACCCGCGACAGACATCCTGGAGGAAATTACCCTCCCCACCCTAAACGCACAACAGTCTAACTTATTAGAACAAGAAATCACTGAGGAAGAGCTAACCCAAGCCATGTTGGAACTCCAATCGGGCAAGACCCAGGCCTGAACGGCTTCCCCATCGAAATATGGAAGAAAATAGGCGCAAATGTAATCTCCCCACACCTGCTACGCCTATTACAGCACTCACACTCACAGGACCATCTCCCCCCAGCCACAATAATAGTTCTGCCCAAGGCAGATAAACCACCTGATAAGTGCAGTTCCTATAGACCTATCTCTCTGATAATCTGTAAGGCGAAAATACTGGCGAAGGTCTTAGCCAACCGGCTGCAACAAGTCATACACACAGTGATACATCCGGACCAGTGTGGATTCATGCCACAGAGATCCACTAGGCAGAACATATACAGACTGCATACAGCGTTAGAAAAACTACCTGAAATACAGGATCCCATGGCCCTACTCACCATAGATTTTGAAAAAGCCTTCGACTCTGTCTACTGGGAAGCAATCTGGGTAATTATGCAGCGCATGGGCATAGGACCGTACTTTATGAGCTGGGTCAAACTGCTATATAACCTCCCAGAAGCGGTAACAAAGGTGAATGGACATGTTTCAAACCCTTTTCAATTAGGCAAAGGCACGAGACAAGGCTGCCCCCTATCAGCCTTGATATTTGCTATAGCAATTGAACCCTTAGCAATTCTATTAAGATCCACACAATCATGGAGTGCCCTCAGGTGGTCGAATGACTGGGAGGACAAGGTATCCTTATACGCTGATGAGCTGCTAAAATACCTGAAGGACCCACGCAAATCCTGCCGCACAGTGACGCGATTACTAATTAGATACGGCGCGTTTAGTGGTCTCCGTGTCAATTGGACTAAGTCCATACTATTCCCATTGAAGCAAATAGATAACGCAGTGCCAGACGAGTGTCCCTACTGTGTGGAGAAGGAACAATTCAAATATTTAGGCATACAGATTACTAATAACCTAACAGACTATGTGCCCAAGAACTTACACCCAATAATGACGAGATTCAAGGAAGACGTCCGTCAGTGGATGTCCTTACCACTAACACTGTTAGGTAGATCTGCACTTTTTAAGATGCTGGCACTCCCCCGCTTTCTCTACATATTACAAAACACACCACTACCTATAGCGCCCAGTGAATTCCACAAAATAGACCAGACACTAAGGAAATTGCTATGGAATGGGGGTCACCCTCGTTTGGCACTCACCACACTACAAAGATCCATATGGGAAGGCGGAATTGGACTCCCCCACCTGCAAACCTACTACTGGGCCAGCCAGATGGCAATAGTGAACGATAGACTCCATGGGGACACCACACTACTGCATAACAGAACGCAAGACCCCAACCAACAAGAAAGACCCATTATGAAACACCCCTACTGCAAAAAAGTCCGGTCTGCTACCCCGTCCAAGATGGCACACATAACTTGCATATGGACAGATACACACAAATACTTAGGCTGGGACAAAAAGCTAACTCCAGTACAACCACTGTGGAACAATAAACACCTCCCGGAAGTGAATAAACTACCGAAATGGCACTCTTGGGCCCAATTAGGCATTACCAAAATTGGGGACGTAGTGAAAGAAAACAAAATGATATCATTCACAGACTTAGCCACTGTCTTCGCACTCCCACCAAATGAGCAGTATCACTACACCCAACTTAAACATGCCCTACAGGCCCATCTCCCCGAAATGGTTGACATGCCTGACTACACCCCCCTAGAACGCAACCTATTCCCGGAAATGATTAAACACAAAGTTACATCCACCATGTACAATGCCCTAACCTCCTTTGCTACTGGGGAACTATCAGGTCTGAAAACCAAATGGGAAAGGGACGTGGGTGCTAATCCAACTGAAGATATTGCACAGAAATTATTACCCAAGGGTAGCATTATTTAACTGGGGCAAAACCACTGACTCATCCTGTCTGAGATGCAAAAGGGATGAGGGCTCTTATTATCACATACTATGGGAATGTACCGTAATTCAACAATACTGGCAGCAGTGCTTCAATGAACTCTCAAGGGTCATGGGCAAGACGATTCACAGTAGCGCGAAACATCTACTGTTGGGGATAGAAGAAGAAGTCGAGCTATCACGTTACGAAAAACTGTTTTTATCTACCACTACTGCACTAATCAAAAGAAACATAGCACAACTCTGGGGTTCTGAGACGACACCGAGCTACGCACAATGGACCATGGACGTGGACATCTGCATTGCAATGGAAAAAAAGAGTCCACACAGCTAGGGGATGTTCTGAGAAAGCCCAGAAAATATGCAAAAGTGGGAAGACGCACACTGAGAGGTAATCAACATCAGTAGACCGAGCCAGCACCCAAAGACATGCACAGGAAACTAGAATTACGGGATACTAGCGCGACAAACACAACAAGATGTGTTTAGAGACTCCATAGCGTTGGACCCATGGTGTGAAGTTGTTGTTGTGCAGGAAAGGGAAATAAGCGTTACCTCGCTGCACGAGGCTGTATGTTTTTATGTTTTACGCCTTGTCAGCTCAATTTGGGATAGTGTATACTCCACACCATCTGTGTCAATAGTTTTACACCATCCAAACAATGTGCCATAATATGTGCTAACGGGGTCGTTGATTTCTGCTAGGGAATGCCGTATTCCACTGCATTCCTCCCGATCGAGTTTTGGGGGTTTCATTATTGGACAGCTATGCTAATAATCTCTCCAATTTAATCCCCTTGCCATGCAACCTGGAAATGTAAACACCATAATCAAATGTGCTTGATCTCTCCCATGCCGAGGTGCAATGAAGCCGCAGGGTCAGCAGTTCTGCCTCTGCCACAGTATCTAGTGCTCCACTGTTTTCGAGGCATGAACACGGTCCTCTATGTTATCGATCTCCCCTCTCAGGGACTTTCTAATGCCACCCGCTGCAGTGATGATTTCCCCCTGCCTACCACCATGAGTGTCTCTCACATTGTCTCCCATCTATCCTCGCTGCACACATATCTCCCCAGGTAGTCTGTCAGGGTTTCATCTATATGGTTCCAAAAGGCCTCATCTAGGAGAGACTTTGTGGGCATATGCCAGGTCGGTATCAATGGCCTAGCTGCAGTACAGACCCAGTGGAATACCAGCGGGGAATGATCAGATATAGATCAACCACTATATGTTGCTTGTATGAACTTGTCAACAAGCTCCCTCCTCACAAAAATATAGTCAATTCTAGCGTAGAGCCTATGTGTTGCGGAGTAATATGAGTAGCTTTGGCTATCTCCATTGAGATTCACCCACACATCCTCTAACGACAAGTGATTTGACGATGCATTGAGGGCAATCGAGGCAGGTGACAGTTTCAAGTTTGTGGGATTAGATCTGTCCTTAGTAAATTCCAGTATACAATTAAAGTCCCCACCCGATATAAATAGTGCATCCCTCAGACGTGCTAGTTTCCCACCCAATGCATGAAACAATAGAGCTGTTGCATGATAAGGTTAATACAAGTTTACAGTATACACTTCTCTATGTTCAATATATCCATGATTCTCAACGTCTATTAACTGGAAGGGGGTTGTGCCATCAATCCACACCAGAACACCTCCAGCATATCTCGAGCAAGTGGATCCGTACCCCCACGCCCTCAAGCCACTACCTTCTCTTGCTCATCCGGCAACAGATGGGTCTCTTGGAGCAGTGCTATCGAAACATTCTTCCTGCATAGGTACAAATTGATTTTGTTCCATTTCATGTAAGTATTAATCATGTTAAGATTCTACATCATCACGTTAATCGAGGTCATCGTATTTCTCTCAATTTCCATGCCCTCAAGCACAGTTCCCCATACATCCCATAGCAAGTATTCAATCACTGCTTCTGACCACAGACAAAAAAGCTCCCAGCGACACCCCACACTTTCAACATCTTTTCATATAATGCCCAGCAACAGGTAAATCAAGCATAAGAAACGTAACAAAAACAGAATACACACATCAGGAACATCTTGACAACATAAGGGCCCAACAGCATTATGCTATTCAGGCCAACCCGCCATCTTCCTGAGGGATGGCAGGCGGCGGGGGCCAAGAGTATGGAACCCCCTAAAAGTCGTAACGTGTGGGGTTGCTGAATCGATCTAACGCTACAAAGGTGGGCGTACCACTTTCCTCTGGTAGTTCATTGTACGATAGTTAGGAACTAAGCTTGGCAAGTCAGCATCCAAAATTATGTTAGTGTTCTATCTCTTCCCATCTGCAGTTCAAGGCCTCTTACTATGCTTTTCCACAGCTCCACCACCCCTCTTGTCTGCCATTCCATTATGGTCCATCCAGTCACTGGCATCATCGGTGGCAAGACGAGGGCCTTCGCTTTACACAGCACTTTTAACTTAGCTGGGAAAATCAGCATATATCTAAGGCTGTGAAGCTTCAGCATCTCCTTCATTGGCACAAACATGTTTCATTTTTTTCTGTACCAATGGTCTATAATCAGGGTACAGGGCAAGTTTCAGGTTTCCTCAACATATGGATCCTCCCTCTCACGAGTGTTGCAGTATTAATTCCCTGTCCCTAAAGTTAAGAACCCATGCTATAACAGGTCTCTGGTTAGCGCCCGGCAGGGGCCTCTGCTGTAATGAATGGTGAAAACCCCTGGGACAGCTATTCAATCCTTGGGCTGATCTCTTGCAGGAGCATGTTTTCAATAAATGTGGTTGGATCGTGGCCTTCCTCCCCTTCTGCACAGGATCCAACCGTCGACGGGTTCCATCAGCAATCTTGGGGAAGGTCACCGTCTCTTCACGGCACAGCAAATATCACTGGGGCCCGAGAGGCCGAATTAGAATGCCACACAGTCTGAACAGATTTATAAGGCGGGTCATCATTGGAGCACTCCCTGGAGTCATATGGTATATAGCCATGCCCCCCTAGTCTTTGCTTAAATAGTTTAATCAATCTGTTATATTGTCCTCAAACACAAGCTGCATTGCCCTATTGCACAGGCTGCATTGCCCTATTGCACAGGTCATGTGAGCCTTCACACAGGTCTATTGCCCAATTACATGGCCCGAATTTCCCCCCTAACCTGGGGTTCAACATCACTTTACATGAATGCCATCGCTTCCCTTAAGTGGCCTGACCACCCTTACATTGATGCCATCACTCGACTTACATAGGTCATATCGCCCCAACACTTTCTTCATTGCCCCCTTAGACTTTCTGTATTGCCTGCTAACACTTTCTACATTGCCCCGTTAGACTTTCTGTATTGCCTGCTAACACTTTCTATATTGCCCCCTTATTTAGGCTTCATTGACACCTTACATGGGTTTCATGGCTTCATCTCACTCTTACATGGGCTGCGTTACTTACACAGGAGGGGGTATTACTCTGTGCACATGAGTCACATTGTGCACTTGTGGGGGCATAATGATATAGGCCAGACCCCCAGGAGTTCAGGGACAGTTGCCTGTTGCCCGGGGAGGAGAGCCATCACGTTCACCTGCATGCTCCATCGCTGTGACTTTGCCAGTGATCCTTTGGGCGACATACACTTGCCCGCTGTCAGCCAAACCTTTCACTTTGGGATCAATCTGTAAGTCCCCAGGTCATTCTCCAGTCTCCACACATGCAACAATGTTCAGGAAAACTTGCAGCAGTGTAAACAATGCCCTAACCTGTGTTTGGGAGGTGGGAGCACACTTTCCGATACAGCTACCAAGTGCACATGTGGATGCTCTTGGCAAGCATGCATTTTAAGTAGCACTGGCATATGCTTCTCCACATCCAGCTGTTGTTTAGTCCCCGGTTGGCAGACAGGGAGAGGAATGGGGGCAGGTACGTCAATTGGGGGCTGCTAGGGGTTGCAGCTGTGACCCCAACCAATGCAGCTGAGACCCCTGCCAACACAGATGAGACCCCTGGCCCTCTGGCATGGAGCTTGCGCTTTTTAAAGAGTTGCTTAGCAAACATCTTGTCCGATGTCCATGTCAGAGGCAGAGGAAGCAGTGCTTTAAGTGGGCCGGGGCCTGCCGGGGCCGGGCCCCGGCAGTCTCCAGGAAGTGGGGGTGAGCCGGAGCCCTGCCGGGGCCCCAGTCCCACACAACATTGCCGGGATGCATAATCCGGCGACGGACAGGAGATGCGCCCGTCATTATGTCGGGCAAGCTGACAGAAGTGCCAGCCAACTGGCGGCACTTCTGTCTGTCAGTGTAACTTCCTCTGATGACCCCTCATCAGGGTCATCAGAGGAAGTTACTGTCCCTTTTTTTTGCTGTCCCCAGGTCACAGACCCTCGCGAACCCGCGGCTCCGTGATCTAATCTCCGAGCCCGCGGGTTCGCAGAGGGTGAAAGGCACCTCGGGCTCTGTGATCTCTGCTCAGAGCAGATAGATCAGAGCCCGAGGCGTCTGTCTCCTTTGCAAATCTTTATAAAAGATGCCTTGAATTGTGTACGTTTCAAGCCATCTTTTATAAATGTAGAAATATTTCTATGTTTATAAAAGACGGCTTGAAACGTACACAATTCAAGGCATCTTTTATAAAGCTTTGTCGACGGACAAAGCCACCTTGGGTTTTGTCCGTCATCAACGCTTTATAAAAGATGCCTTGAATTGTGTACGTTTCAAGCCATCTTTTAGAAACATAGAAACATGTTATCAATGTCTATCTTTATAAAAGGTGGCTTGAAAAGAAAGTACACAAACCATAGTAAGGTAAGCACACAAGTGTGCGTACCTTACTATGGTTTGTGCACTTTTCAAGCCACCTTTTTTAAACATAGAAATATGTAACATTGCTACGTTTATAAAAGGTGGCTTGAAAAGTACACACACCATAGTAGTGCGCATACAAACATATAAATGCTCACATACATTTATATATTTGTTTGCGCACCTTACTATGATTTGTGCACTTTTAGGCCATGCCCACAATGAAAGCCACGCCCCCAAACGAGGGCCCCCCTCAATTTCTTACCCCACTTAAAGCACTGGGAGGAAGTACGCTTGAGCCTGGTTGGTGTGACTGCGCTGCCCGGTGACCCGCTGCACTGGAGGAGCGGCTCATGGCAGCAGCAGCTGACAGGAGGCGACCATGTCCCGACCATGTCCGGGTGCCTTGGGCGCGCTCTGCTGCTGACCTGTCTCCTCTTTGCAGGTATGTCACCTCAGTGTGCCTCTTCACCCCTTCTCGTGTGGTGTATGTTTTTGTGTTAACATTATTATTGTGTCTAAGTACCGGTAAGAGTAAAACTGAGTCCTAAAGCTGTTTTTTTGTAAAAACTCTTCAAGTGCACTGGCTTGAGCCGCAGCAGTTTTCTCGCGCTTTGTGTTCTCTTTCCAGTGTTCTTTTGGCGTGATTTGGCAATGGGGATTGAAAGTAGAGCGAGCCATATCGTTCTCCAGGCTTAACTGTGCAAGTGGGTGCCTCGGCCGGTTCAGAACTATTTAGTTGCTAATAATGCTGACGAGAAAGAGTACCTGACGGCCTAAAAAAAGGCACGCGGAGCGGGCTGTTACGCAACACACTTGCATTTCCCACATAACAACACACGCCACTGTTTGTCCGCGTATTCTATAATTATTTATGACAGGAAGGGAAAAACAGGTTTTGACAGCACAGTTGGAAGATTTCTGTTTGTTATAGACTGCAAATAAAAAAATGCAAATCCACTTTGAAGCCAAGGGACAGGGATGGCATCATGGCCTTTCAACCTTTTCAGCTGAAAGGGGCCTTGAGCCTCAGGCAGGGCCCCATCCACTGCCTCCATGTTGCCAGTAGACAGTCTTATAACACAGTAATTTCTATATTACTTACGTTCTGTTCCATTAAATATGTGCTTTGCAGCGCTCATCTTACACACTGCGTTTGCTGGAGCCCTTCGGCCATCACTTCACTCAGGCTATACAGAAGTTGTATCACCTCGTTGCCTTTTAACACTACTTCCTCCACATCAGCCGCTTGCTGATAAAGAAGGATTTATAGCTTTTCTGTGGGCACTTAGTGTTTAAGCTATCTGGCCATCTCGTGATAACTGGTGGCTCTTAAACCCCGGCTGTATTTCTTTGTCTCCGTTATTATGTATGCACCTCACAGGTGCCTCAGACTGTTTTCCACTCTAAGCAAGGGGGCCCCCAACTATAATGTTGAAATGGGTCCCCAAACACCTTCAGCTGGGCCTGTCAAGGGACAAGAGGAGAGAGGGGAAAGAGGCAGAGAGGGGAGGGGGATTAGAGGCATGGGGGCTTGGGAGAGAGAAAAAGGAGGGAGACTAAATCAAGAGCAGATAAATGTGAGAGGAACGACAGAAGAGAGCGGGAGAGGACATAGAGGATGAAAAGAGTGGAGCGATGCGGAAAATGCAGACGGGTGAAAGGGAAGGAGAAATGTAGGGAGAGGGACAAAATAGGAAGACGTGGGGAGAGAGAAACAGTGTCTGAAAAGAAAGGAGATCATGAGAGTGAGCGTAGAGGATTGAAGGAAGGAGAAAGATATGGGGTGAGATGGTAGGAGAGAGGTGGGGTAAGCAGGAAAGAAGGAAGGGAGAGAGGTGAAAGGGAGAAGATGAAAAAACGAGAAGGAGGGGGAGGGAGGGGACTGGGAAGAGAGCAAAAGGAAGAAAGGAGGGGGAGATCAATAAAGGGAGGGGTGCAAAGAAAATGAAGAAAGAAAAGATGAGGAGTGAGGAGACGAGAAGGTCACCCGACAGAGGACAGGCACGCGCGTGGAGATGAGGAGTATACAGCACACTTCTCAATCATTTCAGTCGCAATGGCGGGTAATCATTGGGTGAGACGTGAGAGCCCATTTAAGTCTATCAAGCAGGGCACAAATGGCTGTCGTTTGTGTCGCAGCATTGCCACTGGCAGAGAATGCAGGCCAACGTACGTGCCCCATTAAAGAAATGCAGCCCATTGCAGTCTTTCTCTTTGCATTCTGTGACTTGTAGCCTTCCATTTCCTCTTGGAGTAGAGCACATTGGCAGGGATGTCATTTAGGGGGTCGCAGTTGTGACCCCTGGATGTTAGTTTGCAATCCCATGCCAATACAATAGTGTTAACTGTTAAGGAACGTGTACCTCCCTGGAGAGGCACGGGGCGTAGGGGGTACTGAACATGTAAGAACAGCAACGGAAGGGCTTTCGTGAGTGTGGGAGTCATGCAAAATGCAGCCAGGATTTTGTTTCTTTTTTCTTGAAGTATGAGAACACTCAGTAATGCACTGGATGTCTTTATCACTTTCTGAACTATTCTGTTTTCAACCAAAATCACACAAGAACAAGTCTTACACCAGAAGCCTCAGAAGTGAACAAGGAAGAAGACGGGGAGTCTTGATCTCGGTTCTCGGGATGGGAGTGTAATACCTACCCACCCTTCACATGTGTGCTTGGCATGGCAGGTTTGCAGGCAGAGTACTGCAAGCACTCTCCTTTTCAGAGTTCAGGTAAGGATGCAGCACTAGAATGGCCCTCCATTCCTAAGTGGATTTACAGGTTTTCAATTTCTACAGACCTTGGATGGCAGGATGTGAACATGAAACTGAACGAGTATACTTGTTTAAAACTGTGAGAAAGCAATACTAGTAAGGTATAGAAATAAGACGTCAGATATTTGGTTCCCCATGAGTTATGCAAGAACTTAGAAGATATACAGGAAGATGATAAGGTAGCTGTATTTGACAAGACGCTAATGAAACACATTTTAAACTTAGCGCTAGGTTCTGAAGGAGATGAATATCGGAGATGTCTGGCTTTTTTTGCAGGAATAATGTCATCCATGAAACAACTAAAAACATTATAGCACAAAACATCCTACTGAGAGGTAACTTGTCGAAGTTAAATTCCAAAATCATTGAAGAGGGTGTATGCCATCGACCATAAGAACACATCTTCTGTGGTAAAATATTCTCCCTCTTTTCCTTTTATCCTGGATTTCCCCTATTCCCTATATCCGCCCCTGTCCCCCCAGAATGTGATTTTGCTCTGTAGTCATGTTGAAATAACTGGGCGGATCCACATGAAGAGGGGATTTGGGTGCATATACTTCCCATGGTGATATGGGCCTTGATACACTGATAATAACGCTACATGTGTGTAAAACATTCTTGCATGAAATGTATATAATATTACAGCAATATCTTAACCATATTTTTCAAAGTGTACTGAAGGACAATGCTATGTGATGCCATTTCCTGTGATGTCAAGGGGTGAAAGGTTGTGTGCCATCACTTCCTCTGATGTCATTTTGGGGTGGGATCTATTGACATTACACTGCTTCCTGTGATGTTACTTGGGGGCTGGGTCAAATGACAACACTTACTGTGCCATCAGGAGGTCAAGGGTTGTGTGATGCCACTTCCACTACCCCTGGCTTTTTGGTGAAATTACGCCCCTGAATGGGGCAACTGCACATGCTTTTCTGTGTCCCCTTTTGAGAGCAGGCCTGTGCAGCCTGGCAGGGCTGTAAAAATGCTAGTGGAAGGCTTTGAACCAATCATAAGAATGGGCGTCATTTTGAGCAATCTTCCATACCCTGGTTTTTAGCCAGTCCAAATAGAGAGCCATTAATATATAAGATCGTTTTTATATAGCACTACAAGCCAGCAGCCCTCTGAGCGCTGAGATAACAGTCAATATTATTATCGCACAGCATGGTATTGCATGGTACTCAATTTATCGACCTCGGAAGGATGAAAGATTGAGGTTGCCCTGCCAGGATTCGAACCTGCATCAGCAGGCTACACACAGATGTCACAGCTCATTGTACTATCTGACTGGCATTAAATGTTGGCCTCTGGTGCCCCTATAATTATAATTGTTCTTTTATAATGCCCTTAATACCAACAAGTGGTTTCTAAGCGCAGGATCGGGATTTGAACCTGTTTTGCACTGCCTTGTCTTGCTTCCAAGAGAAACGCGTTGCCCCTGAGCTATACTTCCTCCTCGAGGCAAGGACCAGTATCCTCTGGCAAGGACCAGTACTGCCAATTGGTTCGATGGCAACCTCCATCCCTTAACAGCCTGATTGAACATTTAACAGAGGGTTGCACTGGGTGCTCTTTTTGAAAACATTGCCAAAGCATTCTTCAAATGTTTTCTTTTTTTATCTGCCAGGTGAGCGCACTTTAAGGAAGGGCGGCACTGCTGCCCGCTGTGCCCAGGTAAACACATGGACTAGCCATGTGGTTCTGGAGCAGAGAGAAAGGACCTGCAGAGTGTTACATCAGAGTTGCGGAACACCTATTTACAATCCCTATGACACATTCATCTCCGCTCTCTGATGAGAGCCCTGTGTACTTACCGCCCATGACGCCCTGGCATTCCTAAGCCCAGGATGAGGGCTGTCACGTTGGGCACTCATACTTGGCCCGTGTTCTCTCGCACTCACAATGGCACCCTGTCTCTAAAACTTTGAGCAATTTCCCCCTTCCCCTCTCTTTCTATATAAATTAAACAGTGAATGGACATTCAGAAAAGCTGTGACCGTGCAGAGGGTAAGAATACTTATTGTCCAGAGCTGGCCTGAAAAGGGAGGCAAGTGTTAAAAGCACATCCATATATATACCTTGGGCAACACTGGTGGGGGTCTGCCCATGGATGGAGAGCTCAGGCAGCCAGGAGTGCTGAAACACACTGCGGTCGGTGTTCTAATTACCCAACTCTACAGCAATGATTTCATCGACCTCTGAAGGAGGCAACGCTGAGATAGGCCAGCCACAAGGCACACCTTTGACCCGCAGGCCTCTGGTTTGGTGCTCGACATATCTTTCATTATTATGAATAATGTATTTATTGAGCAGAAACCTAGCTTCGGGAAGCAACAGAGCGCAATCCAAGCATAGGGGGAATGAAGATGGTGACGGAAGCAGAGACCAGCTAGTGATGGCGGCTAGGTCCTCTAGGTCCTCTAGGTCAAGTGTCTGAATCTTTTGACTAGTCGGTTATTTTGCAGTAGAACGATCATCAGTACTAGCGAGCAGAGTCAATAGTGAGGGATTATGCAAGTCGTAGTCCTACACACATGTAGAGCTGGAGATTGTAAATCCTTGCTCCAGGTCTTCAGTCATGATTCCAAGAGCTCTCAGGTTGTCTGTGCCCATGCATAAGAAGGCCGTCCAATCTTGTTTTCCCCTTTGGAGTCTGGGACTTGTAGTTTTGTTGAATTTCAAATGCGAAAGAAAAAACTGCAAGCCCCAGAATTCCAGGCGAAAACAGGCGTGGCTGTCCTTCTCACACATAGCCACAGTGATAGCTCTGGACCCCCAGCTGCTCAAGATAAAACGCTCCAAGGGCATCCGGGTGAGGCTGGATAAAGGACCTATTGTGTTCTGCTAGTTTAAAAAACAGCATAAAAATGGACACCATACTGTTGTAGCTGCGCAGTTCTTGCTTTAATTCAGGGCCTTCTGGTTGATGCGAGAGGTTAGCATGTGGGATGGCGTTTAGTCACTTTAACAGCTTTTCTGGAACAAAATTCGCCTAATGGTGAAATTGCACCCTGTTTCTTTAATGAAACACCATGTAACAAACACACACATGCACCAGCATCGAGTGATGCAGGACTGCTCACGGGCAAGCATCCTGACCCAGGGACAGGGAGAGACCCCTGCTCCTGCCTAACCGACTCCCAGGAGCCTTCGCTGCCCGCCTGCCACTACGTCCAAATCAAGACCCTCCTACGAGCACCCTACACTCCAAAACATCTGTCTACCAACTCTGCACCATCTTGTGCTGAAGGATGTGGACCCAGCTAAGCCTAGTGCCTGTGTTTCGGTGGATGGTTCCTCTTAGTAGTAACATTATGGAGTTTTCTTCTCGCTTTAGCTGTTGCCTAACCATGATCTTGAGAAATCCAGCCAACTGGACACAGCCATCGTGGTGAAATGATCCCTTGGCACCAGGGCAGTGTCCAGTCAGGTGAAGACCTAGTGCTCAGTATCACTTTGTGTCTCTCTACAGCGCATAGAAGCCGCTCTTGAAACCCGCATTGCACTGTGTGACTAAAGATCTAATATACCATTGCAAGACTTGATCCAGGGATTTCTACAGCCTTTAGAACTAGTCCTGTAGAGAGCATTAGCGCCACATTAGTAGTTGTGCTGCAAAAGTAAAACAGTTGGTATTTTGGAATTTGCCTCTTGAACTGTCACCCATCAGCGCGCGCCTACCTGTAAGACCTATTTCTACCTCTTTCTGTCTTACTGTTACTGCTGGCGTCCCCTATCTAAACCCTGTAAACAGAGTTTGAAATTGGGGGTGGGCCCTGGGAGCTGTTTCGCTCCTGCTTGCGGCTCAGCCTGGTTTGTCCGATGCCCACCCCTACCAGAGTGGCGTCCCCCATGTGTCCCCCCACTGTGCAGGGCTTGCAATTGGGTGGAGCTGGATGCTATTTAGCTCCTTGTTTAGGTGTCCTAGCAAGCTTTAAAACCCCCAACCTTATCAGAAGCTATTTTTGCCCCCCCCCCCGAGGGATCTACTGAAACTGGAGGCCCACCTATGTTATTCTGACTCTGTGGCTCTTGTAATTTGGGTTGGGCTTTTCTGATGCGCTCATGCTGGGGTCCGGCCTCTAAGCACGGCACAGTGCATTGAAACCAATGCTGCACAGCGTTGTCTCGCTTCCATGCCAGCATGTTGCCCCGGAGCTGTTGTTCCAGCCCGGTAATCTATAATTCACCCTTACCGGGTCGCTACCGCACTTTAAAACATACGCTAATGACCAGGCGCTGCAGGTCCGACTACTCCAGTCACCTAGAAGGGCATGGTAACTATTGACAGTATCGCAGGTGTGGCCATATATATATATATAGACCTTTACCACACATATAACTCTCATTTTCTCATACTTTTGCACTTTTGTATTAAGGTGCCGGGGGATGGCCAGGAGCCCCTTTTGTTTGAGTTAACAGCACCGTGCAAAAACATATCTTGCCAGTGACTACTTATGCCTGCCCCTAGTTGGTATCTACACATGCGATCCTAAACTGACAGTATCCTCTTTTCGCCTGAGTTGGTATGTTTGTCCGGATCTATGTGATCACTGCGACTGCCAAAAATGCCGACATTTTTTTTAACCCTTTACACCACATATTATGCGGGGGGAGACCCCCCGCAGCCACCCCATATTAATATTATACTCTAACCCCCCCACATATATATAAGGTGTAAAGGGGGGTTAAAAAAAACAACAAAATTGGCATTTTCGGCCATCACAGTTCCCAGGTCGACATTTTTGTACGATTCCTCTTGTCCCGCACCATTTGGCCTGTGGAGCCAGACACAGCCTGTGGTGGGCGTTGGTTCTAAGCTGTCCTGGCAGTCCCAAGCTAAACATTTGGTCTCTGCCGAATGTGCACCAAATCCTTTCTTCTGATAGGCTGTCTTAACCCCTTTGGCTCAGATAGTTGGATTTTAAGGTTTACAGTAATAAAGTCTTTTCTTACACAACTTGTTGCCTAATAAGGCTGCCTAGCAACCCCCCGAAATGGTAAACTGTAAGCCCCAGAATGCACGATAATGCCACCCTGACCAATCTAGTTAAAACCACTGTACTTTCGGTAATTTAATATATGTCATATAAACAAACTAGCTTTGTAGCTTCCCTGTCCCAAACTTCCAGCTCGTTGTTATTCTTGCTGTTGAAAAACTTCGCTTAATAACATCCCGCCACATATTTTGCATTTCAAAGATAATAGACATTGTGGATGTCATCAAATCTTTAAAATGGTCGCTTTGTGTTGCATTCATTATCCTGGCCTTGCCAGATGACGGGTGCTTTGCGAGCTCCTCGAGTTGCAGATGTTCCCTCATGCATCTGAAAACTCTGCCACAGATCTGTGAGCTGCGATTGCACACTGTCAGGGTAATTCATAGAATTTCGCAGAAAAGTGTCGCAAGCGGCTGGCGCAGAGTGTCCGCGTGCGATTGACTGCGCCAGGCACGTGCGATAAAACCGATTTCCGCGCACAGCGTATTCATGGATTTCATGCTCCCAAACCAGCCGTGGCGCAGAGTATCGCAGCGACCCTGCAGCAGCGCCAGTAACGCCCCCAAGAACGCCCTCGCGCAAGGAAAAGCCAGCAAAATCGCTAAATCATCGCAAAGGGCTGCGCAAACCCTGGACCAGTTTACAGGGCAGCCAAACAAGGAACGCAAAGTGGGTAACGTGCATATCAGGGGTACACGTGAAGTCATACACGCGATTAGCCAGGGTACGTGTATTACAGGGGTACGCGGGAAGTTTAACACGCGATTGGCCAGGGTACGTGTATTACAGGGGTACGTGGGAAGTTTAACACGCGATTAGCCAGGGTAAGTGTATTACAGGGGTACACGTGAAGTCATACACGCGATTAGCCAGGGTACGTGTATTACAGGGGTACGCGGGAAGTTTAACACGCGATTGGCCAGGGTACGTGTATTACAGGGGTACGCGGGAAGTTTAACACGCGATTAGCCAGGGTAAGTGTATTACAGGGGTACGCGGGAAGTTTAACACGCGATTAGCCAGGATACGTGTATTACAGGGGTACGCGGGAAGTTTAACACGCGATTGGCCAGGGTACGTGTATTACAGGGGTACGCGGGAAGTTTAACACGCGATTGGCCAGGGTACGTGTATTACAGGGGTACGCGTGAAGTTATACACGCGATTAGCCAGGGTACGTGTATTACAGGGGTACGCGGGAAGTTTAACACGCGATTGGCCAGGGTACGTGTATTACAGGGGTACGCGGGAAGTTCAACACGCGATTGGCCAGGGTACGTGTATTACAGGGGTACGCGGGAAGTTCAACACGCGATTAGCCAGGGTAAGTGTATTACAGGGGTACGCGGGAAGTTTAACACGCAATTAGCCAGGGTAAGTGTATTACAGGGGTACGCGGGAAGTTTAACACGCGATTAGCCAGGGTAAGTGTATTACAGGGGTACACGTGAAGTCATACACGCGATTAGCCAGGGTACGTGTATTACAGGGGTACGCGGGAAGTTTAACACGCGATTGGCCAGGGTACGTGTATTACAGGGGTACGCGGGAAGTTTAACACGCGATTAGCCAGGGTAAGTGTATTACAGGGGTACACGTGAAGTCATACACGCGATTAGCCAGGGTACGTGTATTACAGGGGTACGCGGGAAGTTTAACACGCGATTGGCCAGGGTACGTGTATTACAGGGGTACGCGGGAAGTTTAACACGCGATTAGCCAGGGTAAGTGTATTACAGGGGTACGCGGGAAGTTTAACACGCGATTAGCCAGGGTACGTGTATTACAGGGGTACGCGGGAAGTTTAACACGCGATTGGCCAGGGTACGTGGATTACAGGGGTACGCGGGAAGTTTAACACGCGATTGGCCAGGGTACGTGCATTACAGGGGTACGCGTGAAGTTATACACGCGATTAGCCAGGGTACGTGTATTACAGGGGTGCGTGGGAATCATCACACGCGATTAGGCTGGGTGGGTCCTCACAGGTGTTCCCTGTACACCCTCCACGGCCCCTGCAGGCAGCCTACAAAACAGGGGACTACCCTGCACACCTGCTCATGTCCCCCTGCACCCCCACCCCCCCAGCAGTGCAGGGGCAGCCTCCACCAGGCCCCCACTCATGTCTCCCACCACCCCCACCCTCCCGCCACCAGGGGCAGCCTCCACCAGGCCCCCACCCATGTCTCCCACCACCCCCACCCCCCGCCACCAGGGGCACTCTCCACCAAGCCCCCACCCATGTCTCCCACCACCCCCACCAGTGCAGGGGCACCCTCCACCAGGCCCCCACCCATGTCTCCCAACACCCCCACCCACCAGCACTGTGGGGCACGTGGCCAGCAGGCAGTCAGGCAGC
The DNA here is from genome assembly GCF_040938575.1 of Ambystoma mexicanum. NCBI lineage: Eukaryota > Metazoa > Chordata > Amphibia > Caudata > Ambystomatidae > Ambystoma > Ambystoma mexicanum. Next base: position 168,570,383 of record NC_090931.1, on the reverse strand, counting down.
AGCAGATGGCAGGTGGGAGCGTGCTCAGGGCTCTGGGGGGCAGTAATTTTGCCTCCTGGCCAGGAGCGTGGTCTCTCGTGTGTGAACGCGTGGACAGCCTGATAGGTAGTGAAATCCCACACGTCAGCAAAGGCCCTTAGCGCGTAAACCCGTCAACAGCATATGCGCGCCTATAGTCACCTGCACGTGCAGGAAATTGTTGCGTGACACGTCCCAGTGTCAAAGCGTGTGATTGGTGAAAATGGATGTACACGTAGAAGTGACAAAGCGTGTGATTGGTGAAAATGGATCTACACGCAGGAGTGACAAAGCGTGTGATTGGTGAACGTACACGCCGCGTAAGTGACGCTGTACGTGTGGGCCTGTATATAAGGTACATGTAGAACACCATTTCCTTGTACGTGCTTTTCGTGGAGAGCGAGTGGGTGAAATCTGTACTTCTTGTCGTTTCACACGCGATTTACTTCACGGCGTTTCCAGTTCGTATTCCCTGTTACCTCTGACAGCTTTTTCTCTTTTTTCTCTTTTACTGGTTTACCTGGGCCTGTTCCCTCAAACAGTGTCCCCTTCTACTGTTGTCCTGTCTTCTCAGACAGCGTACACATCTTCTTTTGGCGGGGGTTTAGCCAGCCAAACGCGCTCATTCTTCACGCTCTTTTACCTGGCAGACGGTGAGTCACGCACGTATCCAACTTCTGTGCTTGCCCCGTGTGTTGCCTACCCCTTCAGAGGTCATTCTAGGCTGCGTGTGACACGCATACGTTCATTCTTGTGTTACTGGGTGCCACAGCGTAGTGCAGGTTTTTCTTTCTGCACACGTGGTCTAGGAGGGGTTGCGTGCACGTCATCTCCCTTTTTTGGGCCTCCTGTGCGTTGCGTGACCCGTCATCTTTCCCCAGGGGTTACAATCAGCCGTGCTAGAGCACTAGGGTACAATTACCATCTGGTACCCAACCCCTTTGACCCCCAATTGCCCAGGACAATTGTCTACAGCCACTCCCATACGCACATTAATATCAGTGCCATGGCTGGGAGGCGAGAATTCCGTAAGGGTGGCAAAGGTGGAAGAGCCACAAGTGGTGGCCGTGGTGGATCCGGTAGGGGACGTGGTCGTAACTTGCAGGGTGAGCCTGTCCCCCCATGTGTGGAGGACCAGTCAAGGGCACCCATCATCCCCCCCCTCCCCCCCTCCCGTTGAGGCTGAAGTGGCTGACACCATCCATGCTCAGCCCTTGTTGGACCAGCCCATTGTGGCACCAGACCTGGCTGACTCCATGGCTGACTTCCAGGTCAGCAGGGCTACGACACGTGCGCTGGTGCACGTTGATGCCATCATGCCACGTGGATCTGGGGCAGCAAGGTCATCTGCTGCACCAAGGAGGCAGGGCGGAGTGGCTGCAGGGGCAGCTGCGGCTCCATCCACCCCAGCCCTCACACACCCAGCCAGGACAGTGTCGGTCCTAGTCCATGCTGCTGACATTCCCCCTGACACCATCACACTAGAGCCAATGCCTGCACCAACTCCCATGCTGAGTGTGCAATCCCACACTCCTGATACAGAGTCCACCAGGGCTCCTGCCCCTAGTGTCCAGAGCGGCGCAGGACACTCAGGATCACCACCACCTTCCAAGCGGAAGAGGAAGAGTGCTCGTCCGGCACAGGCTGATGCCCCAGACACGGCTACACAGTCCGGCCCGTCCAGGAAGCCCAGCTTCACGGATGACGAACTGAATGCACTTGTCGAGTATGTGTCCGGACATGACAACGAGATGGTCATTGTTGCAGGATCCAAGACCACACCTGCACAACGCCAGGCACACTGGCAGACCGTTGCGGACATCGTAAGTGCCCTTGGAATCGTGAGGCGCACAGCCAATGATTGCTATAAGCGCTGGAATGACCTAAAGCGCAGGGCAAAGAGTAAGCTGGCCTCAAGTCATGCCGCAACTCTAGTGACTGGAGGTGGGTCTCCAGTAGTAGACATGGAACTCACTCCACATGAGTCAGTCGCTGGGACCTACGTCACGGAGGAACAGATCCAAGGCGTGGGAGATCTGGCTGATTACGAGGCATTGTCCGGTGAGTGCACATGCATGTGTGTGTCATACATGTGCATGGTGTGTGTGTGAGGGCTTCTGTTTGGGTGCCAGGTGAGAGTGTGTGCGCCTCAGTCGTATGGGTCAGCCATGTGCTTCATGCAATACTTCCTGCGCAGCTGCATTTGGCCATAGCAGTATCCCTTCTGCCAACAGTAGACATCTAGCACAACTGCACGCCAGTTGCCCTTGAAGTGTCACCTTGACACAACAGATTTGCTTATTTTTCACTGTTCATTCAGTCAGTTTGTTTGCATTCCACCACTTTCACTAGGCATGTCGCTGTCCACTAGTCACATGTCTGACATGGGTATGGTAAAGGGGAGTGACTTTGTTACCTGGATATCATTTGTACACACATGTCCCTGTGCAATTTGACCATTACAGACTGGCAGCTCCAGGTGAAAAATCTTACCTGTTAGAATCAGAAAAGCTATTACATGCGGGAACTGGACTGAATGAATAGGTGCTGCCCTCCTCTCCATCTTCACTCAATAGCAATGGTACATGCCATCTGTGTGATGGCATGTGTGTTTCACCTGCCAATCACAGGCCAATGTGTGATGCCACTGCCAGGCAGCATGCAGAAAATTTGTTCATCTTCCATCTTGGTGTCATCAGTGTGTGCCGTTTGCCTGCACTTCATACGCAGTGAGGGTGCATGCATGGGAGGGTTTTAGTCATGTGGGACATGTCAATCAAGTACTGGTTCTCTTGCTTCTCAGCCCTCAATGTGTGCCATGGTGCTAATGCCTGTTTCCATTACTTTGTTTTCATGTCTTTGCAGGGGAAGACGCACCTGATACTGCTGGGGTTGTGGAGATGGTGCAGACCCAGGAGGTGTCCCAGGGCCGACCAACCACCAGTGAGGGACGTGGTGTGGTGGTGGGGGAGAACCCACAAGTGCTGCAGGTCGTGCTCTCAAGGGGTGTCTCTGGCTGCACCTCCCCCGAGCTGTACTCAGGTGTTGATTCGGATGAGACCTACGTGCCGTCGCTGGTGAGTGTTCCAGGGAGGGATTCTGTTCTGTCTCACCCACCTGCACCAGGGTCAGTACCCTCCATGGGGATGTCAGTGTTGGCAGCTACGCCTTCGGTGGTTACGGATGCAGGGTCACACTCCGCGACATCTGATCCTGTTCCTGGGCCAGCAGATCAGAGGGGGAATGCAGTCCTGCAGCCTCAGGCAGTGCCGGCACAGCAAGGCGCAGTTCGCCTTGCCCCAGACAGGTGTGGTGCCCGCCGACGTGGTGGCCGTACGCCACCTGGCAATACCGCATGGGAGCAATCCATTTACGGTATGGCTACCCAACAGGCTGCATCATCCGAGATGATGGCTCAGGCCATGGATAGGGTGGCCACTTCCATTGTCCCCCCAGAAAGGCTGATGGAGCGACTAGAGCAGGCAACTGACTCCATCTGCCAGTCACACAGGGAGGACATGTTGGGGTCCAACAGGGACAGGCGGGCGGCACTGGCGACTCTGCAGGAGGCCATCTCCATTGAGTCCCAGGGCCACAGGGAAGCCCTGAGGCAGGAGCTCCTACACCTCAGGACGACTCTTGTTGAGCTTGAGGCTTCAACACACCAAAGGACAGAACAGCAGCTGGAGCGTCTCACCCGTACGCTCTCAGCTGAGATGCAGGCAACGAGGGCGGAGGTCCGGGCATCCCGTGAGTTGTTGCATGGGGACCTCCGCACACTCATCCTCCAGAACCAGACCTACCACACCCGCATGCTTGCAGCCATGGAGGAGCAGACTAGGGCCTTGCGTGGGCTGCCTCCCATAGTGCAACCACCTCCGGATGCAGCTGCACAGGGTGATAATAGCGACAGCAGTGACACTCCCACAATAGGGTAGCCGTGTGGGCCATGAGCCCATGGAGGTGTTTTATTTTCCCAGGATCCACGCAGGTGGGTTCTGGTGTGCATCCTGTCCTCGGACCTCCTGGGTGGCCTCCCCAACCCCCCCGGGCCCATCAATGGCCATTTTTGATTGTTTCTTATTTTTATTTTTATTTTGATTTCTTTTATTCCCAATTTTTTTGGGAGGATCTGATCTGTTGGCTCCGATCTGTTGGCTCCGATCTGTTGGCTCCGATCTGTTGGCTCCGATCTGTTGGCTCCGATCTGTTGGCTTCCATGGTTCCTGTGGGCATACGCTGCATTGTGGCTGGGCACATGCAGGCTTGTAATGTATTTGGTTCAGATGCTTGGGTTTGAGTCACACACACCCCTCCTGCTTCCCGTTTCCATGGGCTTGCAAAGGGTGTGCCCAAGTGACAGTGAATTACACAGTGACGTTGGACTCCCATGAGCTGTGTGGCCAGTCTGTAGTCAATACTGTGTATACATTCATAGTGCATATTGCTGTTGTGTTGTACACTGCATGTTGCATTGATGTGTAACTCTTCTTCTGTGTCTACCTCCCAATTTGCAGGTCCCTTCCTCAAGTCCACACAAGGACCTCTAGTCTGGCGATGGGGACCATGTTGGCAGCAGTGCACCTACAACTCTACATGGCGCCAACACTGCACAGTTGGTAGTGGTGGGAGTGCAGGCATTTCCAGGTGGTGAGACTACTAATATGTAACATTTTTGATGTCATGTTAATGGTACTACGTGCTCAAGTATGTTGTTGGTCCGGCATTGCTGTGAGCATTTCAGGTGTTGCAGGTTTCTAATAGTGCCACTGTACATAGTGAGAGTGATGTCATGTTGTGGGGATTACTTTGTTTACCTGCAATTAGCATGACATGGCACGGTGTGTCGTGTGGCAGTGCTGGGGTTGGGTTGGCTGACATGGCACTGTCCTCTTGTTGCATTTTGCAAGTGGGTATTCATTTTAGCTGCTTCAATGTGTAACTTCACAAAACTGCATTGGTGGTGTCTGTGTGGGTAGGGATGCACACATTGTGACACTTCCAGGTGAACAATCTCAGGCTGACATGGAATTCCCGGTTCATTCTCCACACATTCAGGATCAGTGTCAGGTTGAGTCATCATTGATTGTCAGATGGAATGTGCCAGGGCAGTGTGCACTCCACAGGGGTGTGATTTCTATGTGAAGTAATTAGCCACTAGCTGTGTACGGGCTGCCTCCCCCCGTGCCCTTTCCCCTCCCATGCGCAGCGGCTGTGCATGTGGTTGGGGATGTGGGGCCACCACCATGTCCACGGCCAGGCCCCGGCGTGTTGCAACGTTGTGCAGGACACATGCTGCCACTATGATCCTGCACACTACTGGGGGAGCGTATAACAGCTGCCCGCCAGAACGGTCAAGGGAGCGAAAGCGTGACTTCAGCACTCCGAATGTGCGCTCCACTATGCCCCTGGTTGTAATGTGGGCTGTGTTAAATCTTACCTGGGGTGGCGTGGTGGGGTTCCGAATTGGCGTCATCATGTGGGGGCTGAGAGGGTAGGCACTGTCCCCTGTGGAGGTGGGGATTGGTATCATTGGTGAGGTTGTGACCTTGCTCAGTATCCAACATGCATGCATGTGCAGTGGCATACATACTCACCAAGCAGCCATGTATCGCCATGCCGCCCAGCTTCTAGGTCCCGGCTTAGGGTGGACATTCGGTAAATGAAGCTGTCGTGGGTGGAGCCGGGATAGTTGGCATATACTGAGGTGATGATTCCCTTGGCATTACATGCTACCTGCACGTTGATGGAATGCCAGTGCTTGCGGTTCCTATAGATGTGCTCAGATGCCCTGGGGGGACGTAGAGCCACATGGGTGCAGTCGATGGCACCTAGCACTTTGGGGAATCGTGCCACTGCGTAAAAATCCAGGGCGGCTGCATGCCTTTCTGCAGGTGTTCTGGGCAGGTATATGTGCCTGCGGACTGATGGGCGTGCAGTCATGATGTTCAAGACCTGGTGTAGGCAGCGTGACTGGGTGGCCTGTGACACCCCACCCACTATGGCACTTGTCCGCTGAAATGATCCAGTGGCTAAGAAGTGCAGTACATTGAGGACCTTCTCCAGGGGGCTGAGTGCTTGGGAGCACAGGGTGGGTGATGTGAGGTCATCCTCCCACTCACTCACCAGGTCCAGTATGATGTGTGGTGGAAACCTGTACCTCCCATACACCTGGTCATCAGGCATCCCGAAAAGGCTGGTTCTGGGTGTGAATATTCTGGCCCTGACTATCCTCCTCTTCCTCCTCCTTTGGTAGCCCACTGCCACTGCTGCTAGGAACGGTATGTTCATCCTGGCGTCTGAGCTTGTTATTGTTAAAGTCCGCAATTTATGCTTAGCGCGTGTTCTAGGCGAGCGTGTGACCCGCGCAGCCCTGGAATCCTGTTGCCAGTCCAATAGCGTGTGGAAATTCACACGCACCACGGGATACAGCGTGTGACCCGCGCAGCCCTGGAATCCTGTTGCCAGTCCAATAGCGTGTGGAAATTCACACGCACCACGGGATACAGGTTCGCTGACGTACTTGCGTGTGTAAGTGGCCGCGCACCCATTAAATACACGTACATAGGCCAATCGCGTGTACGCGCACTTTTGTCCAATTACACGCGATGACACTCTGACGTGCAGTATCTCCACGTGTGCCCCGTCATCATGTCCTGAGTGGGGAACACCCGTGCGGGTCACGTCACAGACGCGCTTACGCGCTGAGGGACTCTGGTCCAATAGAATTGCGTATGCGTGCTGACGCGCTTACGCGCTGAGGGCCATTCCTCGGATTTCACGCTGACGTGCAGGATTTTCACGTGCCAAATCACTCCGTATCAAGCTGGCCACGCGAAAACACACGGAAGCCCACGCTCCTGCCCAGAAGGCCGAGTTACTGCCCCCCAGTGCCCCGAGCAGCCTCCCACGTGCCATCTGCTGCTGCCTGCCTGCCTGCCTGCCTGCTGCCACCGTGCCCTGCCATTTGGTGCCTGCACATCAGCCATCTGCAGGGGTCCAGTTGCTGTGTCCACCCCTGCTGGAACTGAAGACTCCCGACTGGTATTACATCGCTCCACAGCCCAGCCCCAGGACCCAGTTGCCCACCCACACCTGCCTCTGGGGTTGCCATGTCGGGCACTTCCACATCTGGCACCAGTGGCAACCCCAGGCCAGAGGGGCAGAGGGGCACCAGCTTCACTGTCACCGAAGTTGGTGTCCTGGTGGAGCATGTCCTGGGGCAGTATGATGCCCTCTTTGGATCGTCCCGCGCCAGCAAGGAAGGACGGCAGAGGATCTGGGCCGACTGTGTGGTTGCCATCAACACGGAGGGGGTGGCAACCCGCGACGTCCTGAAGATCAAGAAGCGCTGGGAGGACTTGAGGTCCAGGACCCTTGTGAAGGCCCGGCGCCTCGTGGAGGGGGGCCGGGGCCGCATGAGTACCATCCAGATGAGGGTCCTGGAACGCGTACGCCCAGCGCTCCACGCCCAGATCCTTGAGAGGGAGGCCCGTCTGGAGTTGAGCGGTAAGTGTCCATGCATTACTGTGTGAGACAGGGCATGTTGCGGTGTGCTGGTTCTATGATACTTGCCTGTATGTGTGCCATAGCCCATGTATGCATGTATGTGTGCAGGGACATCATGGTAATGCATGTGCGACCAGTGATGTGTGATGCACATGGTTGTTGCATGTGTTGAAATGCCGCATGGGGAGCCCTAATCAGATTATGAACATGAGAGCATGCCAGTCTCTGTACCTGAACATGGGTGGGGGTGAGGGATGGGTGCTGATGCCAGGTACATATATGGTAGCCATGTCTGTGTGCCTGACCTGCGTGTCTGTGACTTGTGCATGCCATGGATGCATGACACATGTGTGTGACAATGCAGAGATTCAGTAAAGCAGCAAAATTACCCTTGTATCCGCTGTGTTTGGTGTGTTTGGGGCCAGATGGATGTGACTGAGGTGAAGTGTGTGCATGTGATGGGCATGAGGCATGATGCATGTGAGTTACATATCATTGAATGTTTCAAGAGTCCATTGGACATGCATGGAAATGTCCATGGCATGCACCATGCCTGTTACTGTGTGTGTTTTGCCTGGACTGGCCCATGTGTTGTGGAGGGACATGATGGAAGTGTACTTTGACAGTGGTGCTCATCTGCTATTGCTTCCTGTCTAGGGGACCATTGTACAGTGCCCTGATGCTTGTGTTCTTTGTCTCCCTCTACGCAGCGGCTAGTGAAGAAGAGGGCGGAGACGGCGCTGTGGAGCAAGGCGGCGGGGATGCCCCCACGGCTGCAGCGGAAGGGGTGGGTGAGCCCCCACAGGGGCCTGCTACGGTGGGAGACGGTGAGGAGCCATCCAGGTTGGTGGTTTGCACAGAGGAGGAGGAGGCCGCCACTGGGGCACACATGGGGCCTGGTGGGGGCATCCCTGCTGGTGCAAGTGGTGCAGTCCAGGGCCAGGGGCAGGAGGCAGCACAGGTCACCGTGGAGGGGCCTGTGCATGTCGCTGTCCCTGACCCTGTGAGTGCACCACCATGCACCAGCAGGGATGCCCCGTCCCAGGCCTGTCCGCAGGTAGAGGGGATGTCCATGTCACCTGACTCCCCTCCACCTGCGGACGTGGGAACCCCTGGCCGTGCGGAGAAGGTCCTGATTGGGGTCGCGTTGCGCACGGCTGTGATTCGTGATGCCGTGCGTGCTTCCCGGGAGGAGCACGCACGTCATCACGAAGTGCACCGTGCCGACGTGGCCCAATTGGGATCGGCCATGTTCGGGGGTTTCCTGCATGTGTTGGCCAATGTGGCGGCCCTCTCCTCCTCTGTGCAGGCTATCCACCAGTCGTTCTCCTTGCCGTCTTCCAGCCCAGATGCCACCAGGGCCCCCTGTGGACCTGCCCCGACCAATGCAGCCAGCTCGGTGGGGATCCCATCCCTGCCACAGTCGGGAGTCAGAGATCCAGGAGGGGTGGACACCAGAGCAACTGGACCCCAGCAGATGGAGGATGTGACGGCATCATCGGGCAGGGCACGTGCACGACGGCGTCGGTGGTTTCCATCAGCCTGGATGCCGTCGTGCTGGCACAGGCAGTTGCGTCGGAGGCAGCAGCAGGCTCAACGTGGGAGGCATCATGGCTCGGGGCCATCAACATCAGGGGTGCAGGCATCGGCCGGAGGGCAGGAGAACCCTGGAATGGGAGTGGCTTCCGTGTGGGAGAGGTTGTGCCAGCGGATAGGTGCGGAGCGGCAGCGGGCAGAGGAGGAACGGCTCACGATGGTCAGGGCGGAGGACTCCATGCGGAGGGCGCTGAGGCGGGCTGAGTGCCTCGAGGGTCTTCGCAGGGAGTTTGAGCTTGACACTGCGTTATCCCTGCGGGACCTCGGGGCCAGGGAACATGCCCGCCTCCAAGCCATTGACCAGGAGTTCGAGGATGCCCTGGCCCATGACAACAACCAGTGAGCCGTCCGAATAGCCCGCTGCCTTTGTATATAGTTGTATAGTTAGGGTTAGGTTTCCTTTGTTTTTTTGAATTTTTTTTTGGTTGCGATTGGACAATGCACCACTTTTTTGTATATAGTTCCCTTTTTAGTTAGTAGTCAGTTAGGTTTAATTTGGTAGGGCTCATGGACCCAGGATGATCTTCTTGATTGGCTTATTTTAATTTTTCATAATTTTTTCTTGGACATTCATCTTGTTTTGTTTGATTTGCTTTGTGTTTTTTCTTATTTGCTGTTCAATACATATTATTCTTTTAATCTTCAATGTGTCGTATCATCTCATTGCTTTCAGGCATGTCATGTTGGGTGTTTTGTCATTCACTTGCAGCCATTGTGTGTGACAGACATGTGTTAAATTGCATTATTTACATTGGGGGTGTAACATGTAATTGCCTTTGATATGTGGGTGGGTGTGATAGTTGGTTGGGCCTTTTGGCAGGGGAGGATGGGCATTACGGACATGATTGGGGAATGTTGGGACCCAGGTGCAGGGGGGCATGGATTGGACATGGGTGGGGGCCTGCTGGCAGGTGCCCCACAGTGCTGGGGGGTGGGGGTGGTGGGAGACATGAGTTGGACATGGGTGGGGGCCTGCTGGCAGGTGCCCCACAGTGCTGGGGGGTGGGGGTGGTGGGAGACATGAGTGGGGCACTGGTGGAGGGTGACCCTGCACTGCTGGGGTGTGGGGGTGGTGGGTGACATGAGTGGGGGCCTGGTGGAGGGTGACCCTGGTGGCTGGGGGGTGGGGGTGGTGGTAGACATGAGTGGGGGCCTGGTGGAGGGTGACCCTGCACTGCTGGGGTGTGGGGGTGGTGGGAGACATGAGTGGGGCCCTGGTGGAGGGTGACCCTGCACTGCTGGGGTGTGGGGGTGGTGGGTGACATGAGTGGGGGCCTGGTGGAGGGTGCCCCTGGTGGCTGGGGTTTGGGGGTGGTGGGAGACATGAGTTGGACATGGGTGGGGGCCTGCTGGCAGGTGCCCCACAGTGCTGGGGGGTGGGGGTGGTGGGAGACATGAGTGGGGCCCTGGTGGAGGGTGACCCTGGTGGCTGGGGTTTGGGGGTGGTGGGAGACATGAGTTGGACATGGGTGGGGGCCTGCTGGCAGGTGCCCCACAGTGCTGGGGGGTGGGGGTGGTGGGAGACATGAGTGGGGCCCTGGTGGAGGGTGACCCTGGTGGCTGGGGTTTGGGGGTGGTGGGAGACATGAGTTGGACATGGGTGGGGGCCTGCTGGCAGGTGCCCCACAGTGCTGGGGGGTGGGGGTGGTGGGAGACATGAGTGGGGCCCTGGTGGAGGGTGACCCTGGTGGCTGGGGTTTGGGGGTGGTGGGAGACATGAGTTGGACATGGGTGGGGGCCTGCTGGCAGGTGCCCCACAGTGCTGGGGGGTGGGGGTGGTGGGAGACATGAGTGGGGCCCTGGTGGAGGGTGACCCTGGTGGCTGGGGTTTGGGGGTGGTGGGAGACATGAGTTGGACATGGGTGGAGGTCTGCTGGCAGGTGCCCCACAGTGCTGGGGGGTGGGGGTGCAAGGGGACATGTGTTGGTGTTCATTAGTTCAAGGAGACATGTGCCTTTGCTGGGGGGCATGCCCATGTTGGGTGGGCTGCCTGCGGGACATGACCAGGGATGCAGGGTAGTCCCCTGTGGTGTGGGCTGCCTGCAGGGGCCGTGGAGGGTGTACAGGGTACACCTGGGAGGAGCCACACTGTCAAATCACATGTGGAACTTCCCGCGCACCCCTGAAATACACGCGCCCAGGCTATTCGCGTGTGGAACTTCCCGCAAACCCCTGAAATACACGCGCCCAGGCTATTCGCGTGTGGAACTTCCCGCGCACCCCTGAAATACACGCGCCCAGGCTATTCGCGTGTGGAACTTCCCGCGCACCCCTGAAATACACGCGCCCAGGCTATTCGCGTGTGGAACTTCCCGCGAACCCCTGAAATACACGCGCCCAGGCTATTCGCGTGTGGAACTTCCCGCGAACCCCTGAAATACACGCGCCCAGGCTATTCGCGTGTGGAACTTCCCGCGCACCCCTGAAATTCACGCGCCCAGGCTATTCGCGTGTGGAACTTCCCGCGCACCCCTGAAATACACGCGCACAGGCTATTCGCGTGTGGAACTTCCCGCGCACCCCTGAAATACACGCGCCCAGGCTATTCGCGTGTGGAACTTCCCGCGAACCCCTGAAATACACGCGCCCAGGCTATTCGCGTGTGGAACTTCCCGCGCACCCCTCAAATTCACGCGCCCAGGCTATTCGCGTGTGGAACTTCCCGCGAACCCCTGAAATACACGCGCCCAGGCTATTCGCGTGTGGAACTTCCCGCGCACCCCTGAAATACACGCGCCCAGGCTATTCGCGTGTGGAACTTCCCGCGAACCCCTGTAATACACGCGCCCAGGCTATTCGCGTGTGGAACTTCCCGCGCACCCCTGAGATACACGCGCCCAGGCTATTCGCGTGTGGAACTTCCCGCGCACCCCTGTGATACACGCGCCCAGGCTATTCGCGTGTGGAACTTCCCGCGAACCCCTGTGATACACGCGCCCAGGCTATTCGCGTGTGGAACTTCCCGCGCACCCCTGAAATACACGCGCCCAGGCTATTCGCGTGTGGAACTTCCCGCGCACCCCTGAAATACACGCGCCCAGGCTATTCGCGTGTGGAACTTCCCGCGAACCCCTGTAATACACGTAGCCCGCTCCCCCAGGCCCGATCGCGTGAGGAACTTCCCGCGCACCCCTCAAATTCACGCGCCCAGGCTATTCGCGTGTGAAACTTCACACGAACCCCTGAAATATACGTAGCACGCTCCCCCAGGCCCGATCGCGTGTGGAACTTCACGCGAACCCCTGTAATACACGTAGCCCGCTCCCCCAGGCCCGATCGCGTGAGGAACTTCACGCGAACCCCTGTAATACACGTAGCCCGCTCCCCCAGGCCCGATCGCGTGAGGAACTTCACGCGAACCCCTGTTATACACGTAGCCCGCTCCCCCAGGCCCGATCGCGTGAGGAACTTCACGCGAACCCCTGTAATACACGAAGCCCGCTCCCCCAGGCCCGATCGCGTGAGGAACTTCACGCGAACCCCTGTAATACACGTAGCCCGCTCCCCCAGGCCCGATCGCGTGAATAACTTCACGCGAACCCCTGTGATGCACGTACCCTGCAAATCGCGTGTGACACTTCCCGCGCACCCCGGTATACATGCACACGTATTTTTTTTCAGCGGGTGTCCGTGTTTGTGGGTACTCCTTTGCACGTCATTTTTCCTGGAGGGCCACAGTATGGGACATTCATCATGGCAGTATATAGGTGCTATTTGTTGGCGCACCTTTCGGCGCACATTTCTTACAGCCGCAGAGACGCTACCGCCTCCTTTCTTGTGGCGGTCGTGTTTGTGCCTGTGCGCTGGTTTGAGCGTGCGCTTTTTTCCCCTATTCTATTCCATGAATACGTGTTGTAGGCGAGCGTGTGGGCGTTCCGCGCACTTGTGCCCTGTACTTCCCCCGTGACGCCCACGTTTTGGCAAGTTGTTCCCCATTCCGAGTGTTACGCCCGTGTTCCGCCTACTTTTATTGCGTGCGCCGCGCTATGTGCGAATTTCGCTGTGGCCTGTGCGATTTTCACTGTGACCTGGCGCACGCTGTTAGATGGCCTGTGCGCTAACGTGCGCCGCGCACTTTTTATCGCACATCCGCTGGTTTTCTCGCGCACGGCCTTCCATGAATCGACGTGCGCTGCTTTTCGTGCGATTTTCGCACGTTCACTGCGATTTTCGCTATTCCACTGCGATTCGCACGTTTTTGCCCACTTGCGCCGCGCTAATTATTCCATGAATCGGCCTCTGTGTACCTTGGCGACCTTCAGAGCCACGGGCGTTGTGCGTCTGCCTAGAAGTGGGTTGGGAAAAATGGTGGTGCTCCTATGTCCGTCCTGATCGTTCCTGGCAAAGGACGGAAGGATGACACGACACGTCTTATCCAACCATTTATTTAATTAATTATCCTATCCCACCTCTCACATAACTTAACCCATTGCTGTCCTCCTTCTCCCACGTAACACCTCCACCTCACATATCTCTTTACGTCCATGTTACACTTCTTCGATGAGTCTGCATGGTCTTTTGACGAGTCGCCTGGGGCGTCCCTCAGCTAGGTCTCCTTCCCCTACTCCCTCTGCTTCTTCGATCTCTCCTCCACGTATGTTTGCCCCTTGCCCAGTGTCATCCTCAGGCTTGACTTGTCTAAATAATGACACGTTCCTCGTTATGGCCTTCTGTGCGTTGGCGGCCGTTATCATGGTCCCTTTTATTTCTGTCAACCGGAGGGGGTTGCTGTTGTATCGGGTGTCTGTTTTCTTCTGCATGCGTTGTTTCACTAGCACTTCTTCTCCTTCTTCGAAGGTTTTCTTCTTTGCTCCCCGGGTCTGGTCTGTCCTTTCTTTGGCTGCTTCCTTTTCCGCAGCATCCCGCTATCTGACCTCGTTTTCTAGAGCTGCTCGGTCTTCCGTGCTCATAGGCGACCTGACGGCCGCCTGGGGTAGATGTGTCTTGGCTTGGAATGTCCTCATCAGGTCCCCGGATGGCACTCCGGTCACAGAATGCGGTGTATTTTGGTAGTGGCGGAGCATGCGGCAAAAGGCCTGTTGTATTGGCATCCCCTAGATGGCTGCTTTTTGGATGGTTCCTTTGATTGATTGCATGAACCGCTCTCTCAACCCGTTGGCCTGCGGCTAGCGCAGTATTATTCAGTGATGGTTAAAGCCTAGGTGTCTAGAAAATCTCTGGAATTCGTGGCTGTTAAATTTAGGTCCATTGTCTGTCTTTACTTGTGGTGGGGATGACCCATTCGCTGAATACTTCGTCGCCATTGCCCGGGCCTAGCTGTAGCAGGGTGCTGCGTGCTGGTTCAGTACACGGTCGAGGCTGTTGAGCAGTGTTTGCTGTCTGCTGCTGCCAACTAAACCACGGGTAAGCAGTGAGTGCCTGCTCCCCATTTCAATTTTCTCTGATAATATTGTTTTCATTTGACTGTGATATGCATTATCCCACGTTTTAGCCCAGTTTTAGCTCAAAGCATTGAATTGTCTCTTCCGTTCACCCCTCGCGTTAAATGTTTAGGGTGTGCATTTGTTCTGCTCTTCTTTCACGATGGCATTTTAGGATAGTCTCTGTACGTCCGGAAATGTTTTCACTGCTGTATACTCCGGTATGCTTTCACCACTCACTGCTCAAACATATTATTCTGTAACAAGCCGGGATAATTAGACTTACCCCGCTGATCTTTCACGGTATACTAAAGCGGAGTTCTGCAGTGCAGTGGTATTCTCCAAGCATCCCTTAGGACGCGGATTGCCCTCTTGCGACACAAAGCCTTAAAATAGCTGTCTATTCCATGGCACCATCTAAGCTGCTCCTTCTGGAAGCATCTTATCGTTGTTCACTATTCTGGTACCTGCCTCATTAACTCCATACTCTACAGTACACCGTTGTACAGATCCGAGGTTTTCACTCTCCAACCCGTGCAGCAAAAGCTTAACACCATCCTATGCAATTCTGCTGTCTTGCAATGCATAGCTGCGGCAACGCCCGCACAAACAGAATGACATCACTTTTCTGCTACAAGGGCGCGTATGTTCTCGAGAAAAGCAGGCTGTCTTCTAGTTTTTTTTTCACAAACCACCACGTTTAGAATATTTAGCATATGCCATTCACGGAATTGCATAAAGTAAGGCCTGTCCTACAGCTTTAAGATATGCCCCTTCACCCAGATAGTGAGGATAGTTTCTTCTGCTGGGAGGATTTATCCCTCATAGAACTGATGCATAATACTTTCTGACATTAGAACAATTTCTACCCCGCTCACACCTGGAATACCACCAGACGTAGTCCCCAAAAAGACACATCCAGGAAAAGCTGCAACAACAGGGTAGTAGAAAGAGCATGTTACGCCATGTTACTGGATTTATACGGGCACTGCTGCCATTTGCATGGTCTCCATGTGCTCTGGCATATTTGAAAGCAGAGGCGTCGCTAAAATGGTCTTTGGGGGGGCTATAGCCCCGTGTCTTTTGGTTGTAGCCCCGGCTAGAAGCTCAGAGGCTACATCCAAAAGGCTTGCTAGCCTCGAGTCCAGACAGCCCCTACATTAGCATAGCCCAGATCTTTTCCAGATCTAGCAACACCCAATTCTCTTTCGCCCTTAGCCTTGAAACATGTTCATTTCCAACATTAGCTTCAGGCTTCATCCTCCAGTATTACCATTGATAGCAAAGCCTGCCGAGGAGGCCCAGCTGTTTCCAGTTAGTCAGGCGCCTAGGTAACTGTAATAAAGACAACTTAATAAAAAATAGCTTTTGTCCCTAAAGTTTGCCATTGTGCACTTCTGACCACAATTAACTCCGCCCACCCAAAGCTCCGCCTCCATGACCCACCCACCTAGAGCCCTGTGTCAGGTGCTGCCCACGGGGCCCTTTGCCTTAAATCTGCCACTGGCAAAAAGCCTGTTTATTTATCAAGGGTGCATATGATTTTTTTATTTTATGTATTTATTAGTTTCTTATCTTAACACCATTCATCACAAGGTTGTAGACTTTCCGTACATTTCAATCACTACACTTCAACAATACCCTACATTCAATTACTTAATTTCCTCAAAAAACTACAATTTCATTCCTTCAATAAAATCACCAAACACTTTAATTTGTGAGCTTAGTAAAGTCTGGGTGTCCACATACCAAATGTTTGTGTGATTCTACTGGAAACAAGCAGCGAGTGCAGCTTGGGTCTAACACATCTTTTATCTTCCAAAAGAATTGTTTTTCCTTAGCCAATAACAGATCTAAATGGAAGCGCAGAATAGTTATTGGAAATGGCAATGATCTGTACAATAACAGGTATGGCACACAGCAGCCCACTTTAATACCGTTCGATTTCTAAGCGCAGATCCGGGGATTCGAACCTCTGTTGCTCTGTGCGGTCTTGCTTCCAAGAGATCATCGTGTATCGTTGTACCCAACCTAAATCCGCGTACCTTTTGGTAGGTTAATTTAGCACGAGTATTAATCCAGTGGTCTCGTAGGCGATTATTCGTCCTTGCCAACAGTGGCCTGTCGGCCGTTCCTTCCAGGGTCATACCGACCAATTCAAAGTACTTGCTGCATGACTGGACCAAAACACTCACTGTTCCTGCTCTACCGTGATCCATCTCCCCAAAAATAGAATTCTCCAGGGGCTGACAGGTCTGTGCTCTTCCATAACAGCCATTCTAAGGTGTCAACGTTATGATCAGTCAGCATGTGATGAACCGCCAGACTATAACAGACCGTCTGGATCACTTTCGACTTATAATGTCTTTATAGAAATCTTGCAGAGGCTACGATGTAATAGCCTCATTTTTCACATCATATGATTGAACTTGCCAGACACCAGTCCAACCAAAATAAATGTTCCCCTTTCCCCATTTATACTAAAACCAAATACTTCAGATTGCAAACCCCCTTTATTTTATGCGAGTTCAGCATGAAGCTGCTAGCCAGCTTTCTACGGCCAGCATGGAACACAGACATTGTGATTTCGTTGTGTTAATACATAGAGTATTTTATGCTGCATAAGAGCCAAAGGCCTTAAGAAGAAGCAGAATGCTTATGTTAGTGTGATCCAACAGCAGGATGGCATGATCTGCATAGGTGACCCAGAATATTTTACAGCCCAAGATAGAAGGAGTAACGAAGGCTACATCTCTGAGTTCTTTTCTGATGTCTGCCTGGTAGAGATTAAACAGGAGGGGCGCCAGGACGCAGCCCTGCCTCAGGCCATTCAATGTTTTTATCCTCGACGATATCGACCCCCTCCACCCCCCAGTGTCCCCAACTGCTCAATCTCACCCGTAAGGATGTCCCGGTGTGCAAACCAATCAATATGGATAGCAAGCTACCTGGGATGCCCCATTTCTTTAATTTACTCCGAAACAGGCCCCTGTCGACCTTGTGGAAAGACAGACACATCTATAGAGACTGCATAGATGTCTGAGGCTCTTTTTGAATAAATCCTGCAGTGGTAGTCGCATCCCCCTTTTGGAAGCCGATCTGATTTGGCCCTAGGATACACCCTTGACTGCCCACGAAGAAAGCTCTGCCAACACCAGGAGAGCCAAAACCTTTGATTCAGAGTCCAAAGGGTTAACGGCCTCTACTTAATGGAAAAGATATGTCACCAGGCTTAAAGAGAGGCACAATATTTGCAGCATGCCACGAATCTGGAAATCTTTGTTCATGAAGTACACATTTAAATAGGTATCCAAATATATTCTGGAAAAAAAATAAGAAAATGCCAAATACGGCATTGAAAAAAAATAAAAAAATAAAAAAATGTTGATCAATGGGAGAGGGTTGTCCCTGATTGACATTCTGGGATTTTGGGGATTGCAGGGGGGTCCCAGCTTCCATAAAAAGGAAAGAGGGGGACAAAGAAAAAAAAGAGGAAAGAACCCTGCAGCGCCGGTTCCCATACAAGAAGTTTGTGAAGGGAACCGACGTCGCAGAGGGATGGAGGGGGCGGTGACACACTTCCTGTGTGCCGCCAGAAGGTGAGTAAAGGGATGGGGGGAAATGGGTTGTTGGAAATGTCAGTGGGAGACAAAACCAAAAGTAATTTTAGTTCAAATAACTTTCGTTTTTTTTTCTCCCTCGGACATTTCGGATTCGATTAATTCATGGACATCCATTTAAATAGACCACAGAGCAAAGTAGCCCAGAACAATGGGTCCATCTTTAATATCGCATTACAGATTCCGCTAGGTCCAGGGACCCTCGAGTGACTGAGTTGCGAAAACAGGATTTCAATATCTTTGTGATCGAATTTGAAGTCCCACAATCCCCTCTCTCAGTTACGGATGACGTTGTATTAGTACAGTATAATGGAGATAAATGAGTGACCCACTGTTCCTCCAAAATGGGGCATTCCTGCAGACCCCCTTGCGAGCATTCATTCCGTTTATGATTCTCCAAAAGTTTTTTTTTTGGTACTTCAGAGAATAGTCGACTGGATGTTCGCCTCCATTTTCTGATGTCTCAACACTTGCAGTGACTTTAATTTGTTTTTACAAGCTCTTTTTACAGTCTTAGTGGTCATACTGCAATCATCCGGGCCCATATTCAAATTTTTAATACTTCCAATGTCCTTCTCATTTCCCTCTTTAGTTTCTGAACTTCTGGGCAATAAGACCCGCTTCTTGTCAGGACACAAAATCCCCTATTCTTAATTGCCATTGTAGTATTCTGCAGAACATTAGCAAATAGGGCAAAGATGTTACTAATATTCATGTCCCCACTAGACCTGACATTCCAAGCTTCAATACACATAGACATACATTTACCCTTGTTTTGGTCCCTCCAAACGAACCTTTTTTTGGTGCTATTAACAGCCGCACAAACCACTGCATCCCCCATCTTTTCCTGTGGCATTCCTACAAAACCCGCACAAAGCAAAGCGTGATCACCCGGTTCTGCCTTCCTTAAAGAGAATTGCTTAAATTGGTGGAACAAACTGTGTGAAACAAAGATAAAATCAATCATCGAGGCCGCTAGGTGTTTCTGGGCTCCACATATCCCCTCGCGTTTCCATTTAGTGGTGCAAGATCCCATTGCCTCAAGAATGGCAACCACCTAGAATCCAAGCTGTTGGCTAAGCAGCCGTGTTGAAATCTCTGGCTAATAACACACGCTCAGCATTTATATCATTCTGATGGTGAAGCAGGATAGAGTCCAGCTGCTCGATGAGCGACACCTGTTATACTTCTCGGTAGTTGACCTATAGATTACTAATCACCCATGAATGCCTCATGCATCGAGTACTAACCAGCACAGACTGAACACAAGGAGGATACAAAAACACGGGTACGATTGAGTAAGCCCATTCTTGCTTGGCTGCTACTAACAACCCCCACCCCCACCTAGGTCTACCCAGGCAATTTGTCAGGGCCTTCTGATGACATATTAGGAAATTATTAATAACGACCTCATCTGTCAAAACACTTTCCTGAATTAAAATTTGCTCCACGGCACCCAATTTTGCAATGGCGTTCTTTTGGTTAGTAAGGTGCTTGAAGCCCAGAGAATTCCAACCTACTACCCTAAAGACCTAATATATCAGGTCGATCATCCCAGATCCAATTTCCCCTCCCTCCCTGAATCTCCTGTACACCCTCCCTCCCTCCCTTTTACATGCGCAGTCCCATCCTCCTGCCACCCAAGAGAGCTTGGTTCTGGTGGGGGTGGGGGTTTTTGAATCACAATAAGTTGACACCTCGATCTCCCACAGTTGTAACTCATCAAAACATACAAACAGAAGGTTTTGCACCAGGGTAGAGTGGATGCCAATCACTGCCATTGTCAGGAAATTATCTGAGATGAGCTCCACTCTGGCAATATCCCCTGATGGGCTCATTCTCAGGGCCGGAAAATCATGCAGTAAAGTGAGAACAGTACTCCAGTTCATAATCAGGTATTCGTAGTCGGGGAACATGTCATAATGAAATGGTTACTCTGTCCATGGGTTTCCTTTTGAAGACCCCCTTGTCCTTGCCCTGAGCATCTCAATCCTCCATCATTTGGCACTCCAAGTCCGTGGCAACCACATTTGCTCCCTGTAGCCGGTTGTTGTAAAGGCCCTCCCATCTGAGTAGCTATTTGTGGTCTGGGCTTTTGGGGGCATGGAAGCTGTGATTGTGATGCCACGAGAGGAATCATGAATGACTGCACTTCTTGATTTGAATTTCGGGGTCCTGTCTGAAGGCAGTCCATCCCACTTCCGTTGCTTCCAGGACTACCCGTGGGGACCACCATGTATTAAGGAGAAGGCTCTGTGACAATCACCAACGGTTGGCACGCAGTGTCAGTTAATCCAGAGGAGCTGTAACAGCTTTCCCAAACACAGAGCACACTGATATCCAAGTTCTTACTCTTCTTCAGAAAGATGGGTGCTATTTTGGGCACGTAGGGCAACATGGACTCCCCTTTCAGAGGCATCCCTAACATCAATGGTTCCATGTCATTTCATCGCGGGATGAAACAACGATGGGTTTTTCTCCGTTGATATTTGAACGTGAAAACTCATTGTTTTTTTATTTTCTTGTATTTTTGGTGTTCCCCCTCAACCCCATCCCCTTTAATTATTCAACTATCCCCGAACACCCACACCCCATTTATATATTTTTTAACCCCCCTGCAAAATTCGATGAGTTTTCACGTTGAAATGACAACGGTGAAATACCCAGCGTCCTTTCATCCCAGATGAAAGGACAGTGTACCAACATCAATAACCCTCTCCTTCTGACATGGGGCAGAAAGGGCACGCAGGAATGTTAGTTTTGGGCCATTCCTGATAGCGCGCTAGTTCATGTTTTTGTCCTTCTGCTGGTCGCACCTGCACCCCTGTATCCCCCTATTTCTTTTTCCTTTTGTTTTGGGGTTGTTAGATCCCTTGGTGACACAGGTCCTGAATCCGCCACTTCTCTTCCTTCACGCTCCACCTTGTCCCCCGACTCACACGGGAGTTGGGCCCGTCTCATAAACTCCACTAGCACAGATTGGGCCAGGGGTGTATCGTCCCATTCAATATTTACTGTCTTGTCTCTTGCCTCCTGTCGTCCATCCTTGAGTAATTACTAGATGCAGACAAGGGCAAGATTACCTGTAAAGTGGCTAACTCGGTCGTAGGCCCTCCCGGGGCCAACTTCATATCTTTTAGGAGCGTTGATTGTAACTTGTTTTTTTTGATCCAGGGCATCCAAGATATTGAAATTAACCGCAGTCTTTAGGCCTACAATTAAGGAGCCACCACATTCAATTTCCTTAGTGATTTCCAATAGAATAGCCCCGGTTTCCTCTAATCAACGGTGTCTCTGCAATAGGGCTCGTGTTCAGGTCACTTGTGAAATCGATGACTTCTGATTTGATTGATGGAGTGACTCCAAATGAACAAATCCAATCACACCCTCCGCCTCCTCCTCATTTCCCTCAAGTACTTGTATCAGGACACGGAGTCAGTCTGCCTCAGATCTCCGAAGCTCATACTCCACCCTTTAGCGAATAAATGGATGATTGTCCGCTTCAGAGATGATGCCAACAAAGTATAATCATTCGATACAGGGCTCAGCGGCCTCCCAAGTGCAAGACTCAGATTGAAATTGGAGCCTGCCTTCCGAGAATGGGCCCTGTCATCTTCCTGTGTTGATAATGTCTGGACCACAAAAGCTACGGAAACTGCGGGACCTGGTAATACAGCTTCCATAATCATAGGTTCTGCGTTATCCACCCCTACCATTCCAATACAATCCATGTAGTCCGCCTCAATTGCTTGGTATGACGCCCTTTCATCTCCTGACTTTTCATCCCCCGTAATTTTACCGTGCACATTCCATCAAAAATGCTCATCGAATGTTTTATTTTAGGGGGGGTGGGAAAGGGCAGATAAGGGTTTGGGCGGGTAGGCAATAGCCAAAAATAAGTGTCGGAGGGGGGCCCAAAAAAAAAATAAAAACGATGAGCATTTTTGATGGAATGTGCACGTTAAAATGACAGGGGATGAAATTGCAGGGGATGAAATGACATGGAACCAATTGCTTTGGGTTCATCACGTAGGGATACACTGCACAAGTTATACATTTTATTTTTTTCCTGTTGGAACAGAGCTGTTATTTAATGTTTAATATTCCACTTGGCAACTTAATATCTTACAGAGTGCTCGCCCTCAATAGCTCGTTTCTTAACAACCACCAGCAACACTGCAGGATCATGTAGTCAAGGTTCAATTCTGTGGGCTGTGTAATCACCATCGAACGCAAACTCACTGCCTGATCATAAGTGTTCACGACAGTGATTCGCTCCTCATCCAAACTGTTTCCAGCACAAAGCGTCTCAAAAGGCAGTGGTCAAAATGTCAAGGTGAGTTACATCAGCCAAACACATTAGCCGCATTGACGCTGTACAGAAGAGAGTAAGCGAGTTTGAAAGCCTAACAGAAGCTAGAAACTCACCGGGTTATGTCTGCAGTTGTCAGCACTTCTGTGGCCTCAGCTCCCGCTTCCAGGCGTTACACAGGCACTTGTCCTCTAGATTTCTGCCTTTGCTCTCTAATTCTGTTTCCCCAATCCTGGGGTGCTGTCAAGCAGGGACTGTGGCAAGGAGCACGTCTGAAGACAGACACACCTGGACGTTTGTGGCACTTGCCACTAGCTACCAGGGAGTATCGATACAAAATGTGCTCTGCCCCACTGCCCCTGCGGACCACTGCAGAGCACTCTGCACATCCACTGCACACGGATTTGACAGTTTTATAATGATTAGTGCAGGGCCTCTGCTCACTATCTCGCCTCCAAAAAAGAGAACAGTCAGTGAAGAAACACTATGACTGCAGTCTCCGTTCTACTGCGGACCACTCTGCACCTCAACTCTGCACCGTGCTCTGTGCGGCTTTCGCAGCTTTATAATGATTCATGCAGGACCTCTGCTCTCTGTCCCGCCTCCAAAAAAGAGAAAAACAGGCAGTGAAGAAACACTATTAATACAGTCTCTGCTCTACTGCAGACCACTCTGCACCTCCACTCCGCGCTGCGCTCCGTGCAGATTTAGTAGCTTTATAATGATTAGTGCAGGTCCGTTCTACTGCAGACCACTCTGCACCTCCACTCTGCGCTGCGCTCCGTGCGGATTTGGTAGCTTTATAATGATTAGTGCAGAACTTCGGCTCTCCGCCCCAACTCCAAAAAAGAGAAGAATAGTCAGTGAAGAGAGACTACAACTGCAGTCTCCGTTCCACTGCAGACCACTCTGCATCTCCACTCTGCGTGCATGTAATTACTACGTTGTAAACTGTGAAAACCTAAGCTTCTTTCACTGAGGACAGCCCGAGTATTCAACCTCGCTAGCAAAAGGTGAACACATGTGTTGCAAAACCCTTTGTCTGAATTTACAGTGAGGGAACTAAATACAGGGGCAGCAACGAGCTTAAGGGAGACCACCTTTGGGCCATCCCGAGTCTCCTTATCACAAATAGTGCCAACAGTGACTCATTAGACTGAGGAATGAGGTATTGCAGTGATGGAGGAAATGTCCTACTTCTGTTACAGGCAGGCATGCATTTTTAATAAAGGCATGTTACAAACCTCGACCCTTTGTGACTATTTTCTGGCTACAGCGCAGTCGTAAGCAAATACACATGATGACCATCGGACCCGATTGGAATTGGACTTACTGTGGATTAATAGGTGCACATTTTACTCCTAGGTGTCCAGTGAACATCACACACAGAAATTCTACTCATGCCAAACACCCGACACGATAGTTTCAGCATCAAATATTGGTCAAACTCGGTGAAATGAACTGTATTCTTTCGCTGTGACAATAATGCATGATACAATAGTGTACACTCTGGACTTAGCTTCGTTTTAGGGACTTTATTTGCATGAGAAACAGAGCTGCCAATGGCGCAATTACATTATTCTATATTTTTTCTGAAAGGCAAAACAAATATTTCAGGCCCATGGACAATATACTATGTCCAGGACCAACATGCTGCTTTTGATCTAGGCAAAGGTGGAAGCCACAACCCCTGACTAGGCATGGGAAAAAAAATTGTCCGAACCCCAAATCACCAGATTATATTTGAAACTTGCAGCATTCACTGGATTTTTAAGAGTTTTGCGTGATAGACTTGGGTTAAGTTCAAGGAAATTTCACACGAATTAATTGTTGCTGTAAACAGTGGGTTAAAGGGTTCTGTGTGATTTAATTCAGAGAATATTTTTTTAACGACACATTTAGAGCGAAAAGACATTGAATTTTGTATTTTTTTTATTTTTGGTGTACCCCAAACCCCTCATTTCCCTATGTGTTTAACCCCACCCCAACCCCCTTCCCGCCCGTTTTATCCCCCTAGCCCAACCCCATACATACATCTTTTTTTTAAATCAATGTTTTTTCATTATAATTGTTTCATTAAAAAATCATTCTCTTTTGTTTTCGTTAAAATAACTGGATTTCGGTTAGAGAGGCCAGTCCTTATCCTGCCAGCACATATTCAGAGCAAACACATTCTAAAAACAAAATGCCATAATCAACCTTTCCTGTCCGGGATGTCCAAAGAAAGCAAAGTGTCTAATTCACTGATGACTTGCACCCCACTGTTTCTCTGAATATAGAAAACAAACTCTTTGTTTTCAGAGGATAAAAAATAAAGTTTAAAACTCCTTATATATAGTGATATGTTATGTGTTTTTCTACAGGTACAGAACTCATGACACTGTAATACTACCCAACTAAATGGTATTCTTTTAGGCAACATCAGTGGAATGAAAGTCTGTATCCTGAACGTTCGACATGTGACTCAGCTCTATGGTCATTGATTTGCCACCTTGGACTTGTCTATTATAAAATAGTAACCTCAGTAGACATCAGGGAAGAAAACTCAGCAGGATGAAACTTCAAGTACAAGCCATTGCATGAATGATTCCCCCGGCCCTTTCCAGAGGTCCTGGTCGGTTATGTTATGATATTTGAACCTTTCCTTGTCTCACTTGTTGGGAGATAGGAATCGTCCCTTGTTGTGAGACAGGCACCTTCCTTTATGTCCCATACTGTGAGATAAGAATCTTCCCTTGTTTCTCTTGCTGCGAGTTGGGAACCTTTGCTTGCACCCCTTGTTGTGAGATAGGAACCTACCCCTGTGCCCCAATATGTCAGATAGGAACCTTTCCTTATGTCCCATGTTGTGAGATAGGAACCTTCCCTTGTTGTGATATAGAACCCTTCCCAAGCGCCCCTTGTTGGGAGTAAGGAATCTTCCTGTGTTTCTCTTGCGTGCGAGACAGGCACCTTCCTTTGTGCCCCTTGTTGTGAGATCAGAATTTTCCCATGTGCCCCATGTTGCGAGATTGGAACTTTCCCTTATGTCCCATGTTGTGAGATAGGAACCTTCCCTTATGTCCCATGTTGTGAGATAGGAACCTTCCCTTGTGTTTCATTTTGTGAGACAGGAACCGTCCATTATGTCCCATGTTTTGAGATAGGAACATACCCTCGTCTCTCTTGTTGGGAGATAAGAATCTTCCCTTGTTTCTCTTGGTGTGAGTTGGGAACCCTTGCTTGCACCCCTTGTTGTGAGATAGGAACCTACCCCTGTGCCCCAATATGTCAGATAGGAACCTTTCCTTATGTCCCATGTTGTGAGATAGGAACCTTCCCTTGTTGTGATATATAAACCTTCCCAAGTGCCCCTTGTTGGGAGTAAGGAATCCTCCCTTGTTTCTCTTGTGTTAGGAACCTTTGCTTGTGTATCTTGTTGTGAGACAGGCACCTTCCTTTTTGCCCCTTGTTGTGAGATGGGAACCTTCCCTTCTGTCCCATGCTGTGAGATAGGCACCTTCCCTTATGTCCCATGTTGTGAGATAGGAACCTTCCCTTAAGTCCCATGTTGTGAGATAGGAACCTTCCCTTATGGCCCATGTTGTGAGATGGGAACCTTCCCTTATGTCCCATGTTGTGAGACGGGAACCTTCCCTTATGTCCCATGTTGTGAGATAGGAACCTTCCCTTATGCCCCATGTTGTGAGATAGGAACCTTCCCTTATTTCCCATGTTGTGAGATAGGAACCTTCCCTTATGTCCCATGCTGTGAGATAGGAACCTTCCCTTATGTCCCATGTTGTGATAGGCCCCTTCCCTTATGTCTCATGCTGTGAGATGGGAACCTTCCCTTATGTCCCATGTTGTGAGATAGGCACCTTCCCTTATGTCTCATGTTGTGAGATGGGAACCTTCCCTTATGTCCCATGTTGTGAGATAGGCACCTTCCCTTATGTCTCATGTTGTGAGATGGGAACCTTCCCTTATGTCCCATGCTGTGAGCTAGGGACCTTCCCTTATGTCCCATGTTGTGAGATAGGAACCTTCCCTTGCTTCTCTTATTGGGAGATAGGAACCTTCCCTTATGTCCCATATTGTGAGATAGGAACCTTCCCTTATGTCCCATGTTGTGAGATAGGAACCTTCCCTTATGTCCCATGTTGTGAGATAGGCACCTTCCCTTATGTCCCATGTTGTGAGATAGGAACCTTCCCTTGTGTCTCATGTTGTGAGATGGGAACCTTCCCTTATGTCCCATGTTGTGAGATAGGAACCTTCCCTTGCTTCTCTTATTGGGAGATAGGAACCTTCCCTTATGTCCCATGTTGTGAGATAGGAACCTTCCCTTATGTCCCATGTTTTGAGATAGGAACCTTCCCTTATGTCCCATGTTGTGAGATAGGCACCTTCCCTTATGTCCCATGTTGTGAGATAGGAACCTTCCCTTATGTCTCATGTTGTGAGATAGGCACCTTCCCTTATGTCCCATGTTGTGAGATAGGAACCTTCCCTTATGTCTCATGTTGTAAGATGGGAACGTTCCCTTATGGCCCATGCTGTGAGATAGGAACCTTCCCTTATGTCCCATGTTGTGAGATGGGAACCTTCCCTTATGTCCCATGTTGTGAGATAGGAACCTTCCCTTATGTCCCATGCTGTGAGATGGGAACCTTCCCTCATGTCCCATGTTGTGAGATGGGAACCTTCCCTTATGTCTCATGTTGTGAGATGGGAAGCTTCCCTTATGTCCCATGCTGTGAGATAGGAACCTTCCCTTGCTTCTCTCATTGGGAGATATGCACCTTCCATTATGTCCTATGTTGTGGGATAGCAACCCACCCTTCCCTCTGTTGTTGGGAGATATTAATCTTCTCTTGTTGTGAGACAGGCCCCTTCCTTTGTGCCCCTCGTTGTGAGATAGGAACCTTCCCATTTGCCCATTTTTGTGAGTACGGAATCTTCCTCTGCGTCCTTTCCATTTTGAGACGAATACGCAGCTCTTGTTTCCCATGACCTTTGGGTAGAGAACCTTCCCTTCCATTTCTTGTGGTGACATAGGAACATTCGCTGGCGTCCTATGACTTTATGATGAAGAGACTTTCCTTCTCCCAAGTGTTTCAAGTAAAGAGCCGTCCCTTTCCCTGTGACCAATAACCATGGGAGGGATAACTTTTCCTTGCGTCCTTTTTATGAGATCAGACCTTTCTTTGCATCCTTTACCTTTTGGGATGAAGAACCATTTCTCGCATCCGATGACCTTTGGATAAAAAACCAGCCTTTGTGTCTCAAGATGAGAGACGAACCTTCCCATGTGCTCAATCTTTCCCATGACCTTTGTTTAAAGAAGCTTCTCTTGTGTCCCATTATGTGGGAATAAGAACCTTCCCAACAGCCTTTGCTTTGGATGAAAAACACTTCCTTGTGTTCCATGATCCTGGCACAAAGAACCTTCCGTTACGTCCCATGTTGTGAGATAGGAACCTTCCGTTACGTCCCATGTTGTGAGATAGGAACCTTCCCTTATGTCCCATGTTGTGAGATAGGAACCTTCCCTTACGTCCCATGTTGTGAGATAGGAACCTTCCGTTACGTCCCATGTTGATATAGGAACCTTCCCTTATGTCCCATGTTGTGAGATAGGAACCTTCCCTTACGTCCCATGTTGTGAGATAGGAACCTTCCGTTACGCCCCATGCGGTAGGCAAGGGAGCTACCTCATTTATTGTCCGATACATTTAAAGGAAGGACCTATCCCTGTGAAAAACATTGCGAGGTGCCTAAACGCTCTTCAAACTCTGGGCTCGTGTGCTAATTAGAGTTCAGAGTAGACTCAGCTTGCCGGTACCAATCAACGGTATGACGTCCTTTCATCGCTGGATGTTTTTACGCTGGGTTTTTTACCGTAATTTCTTTTTACGAAACAACCCATTGAATTGTTTAGGGGGGGGGTAGAAAATGATATATATGGGGTGTGGGTGTTTAGGAATACATAAAACATTAAAGGGAATAGGTTGGTTTGGGGGGAACCCGAACCCCGCCAAAAATAATTAAAGCAAATTTGATGGGTTTTTTCGTTAAAAGAAATTGCGGTAAAAAACCCAGCGAAAAAACATCCCACGATGAAATTACATGGAACCCAATCAGTATCCTTAAAATGCTGGCAATAACCATCACTAATAGAAAACCAAGCAAGCTGATGGCACTCACAATCATTGCCACACTCACGACTGATAAACAGCCTCTCAGCTCTTTGTATTTTCGTTTATCTATACTTTTACAATTTAGTAAAACCCAATGTTTTCCCTCTTGCCCGACCTTGCTCCTGTTACTTCTCATGCACAAGTGTTTCCTTCAGCGTGGGAGACAGTAAAAAGCGGATAGCAACAGCGTTGTAGTCCGCATTGGCAGCAGGGGCTGTTCATTAGGTTTCACCCTCATTAATGGTTCCTGCTGCGCAGTGGACTATGACGTTTGCAGACCATTGACACTCATTAATGCCCTCACATGCAGGATTTGATGCTTACGATGATCAGTCCCTGGTCCTAGATTTATTAGTCTGGAATGAACCCTTCCTCTCTTTGGCCCACACAGGACTGCAATAAAGGACTGATGATTTTGGGATTTTCCATACTTCTCTTACAGAACTGACTCTGACCTTTAAAATCCATCTACCAAAAGGATCTTTTTAGGACACCCCCCTTCCTCTGCTTTCATGAAACTGACACCTGATTAGGTACCAACACTCCCTAAACGGTGTTTAGTGCAACCTCCACAAGATAGCCCCTCCTCTGCAAGATGCATAGTCGCAAGAGCCTTCTCCGTATTCCCGCATGCCGTCCTATGCAAGATGAGTAATACATT
This sequence comes from Ambystoma mexicanum, assembly GCF_040938575.1. Classification (NCBI taxonomy): domain Eukaryota; kingdom Metazoa; phylum Chordata; class Amphibia; order Caudata; family Ambystomatidae; genus Ambystoma; species Ambystoma mexicanum. The sequence goes on along the minus strand of NC_090931.1, from coordinate 168,541,104 downwards.
ATAATTCTATAAACAGGGGTGGACTGGGAACCAAAAGGGGCCCTGGAAATAATTTTCAATGTGGCCCCATATTACACATTTTAAGCAAGCCCAACCCTTTTCCTAGGAGAGAATGTGAAAATTAAATACAAAAGAGGCCCAGGGTGCAGAGGCCCACCGGGAAATCTCCAGAGTACCCAGTAGGCCACTCCAGCCCTGTCTATAAATGTCTACAGACTTGGTCCTTCCCCATTAAAAAGTTGCACTGGACACTCCCAAAGCTTATCTTGGTTTACAATACCCAATAGAAGGCACATGCTCTAGAGCCCATAGTATGGGAATACACTGCTATGCTTGGTTTAGCTCACAACTGTGCACCATCAGAGTGTGTCTACTACACCGTAGATCCCATGAGTCCTCGCCATTGACTTTTCTGGTTGGGGATAATGGTAGATGTAGGGGAAAACATCTGGAGAGCCGCAGGTTGCCTACTCCTGTTCTAGATCATATCCCTCTGAGAGAACCAGAGACTAAACATTGTTAAAAAACCCATTAATCTCTTGGCAGCAGTCAAAACCCCTCTTCACTTACCGTGCTATCCTTGCTGGATGATTCGGCCAGCGCGTCAGATTTCTCCCAGCTGTAGCTGAGACGACTGCTGGGTTGCGTGGAGGAATTGCTGCTCTCCGCGGCCAACGTGCGAGGTAAGCTGTAGCTGCCGGTGCTCCTCTTAGTGTAGGTGTCTGAGTAGTCTGTCCGGCTGACGTTCCGATAGGAGCCAGTTAAGCTGTCCGGCTCAAGGCGACTACGGTTCAGAAGAGGGCTCCTGTTGACCCCCGAGAAGTACGAATCCGAGGTGTGAAGGCCAGCCAAGTCATGGGCCAGCTCTGTCTGGCTGGAGGACTTCCTTCGGTTTAGAGGTGCCAGTGAGGAGGACGCAGAGGACAAATAGTTTGTATGGTGGCTTGTGTGGTAGCCATAGGAATAGCTGGAACCACTCAGCCCACTGCCCTGGGTCTTGATAGGTGTCCGGTACTGGCTTTCAGTGCGCCTCGTTAGGTCCACTCGGGGAAGAGAGCGGCCTCGGTTCAGCTCCGCAGTAGTTGGGGAAGAGTGGTAGGTGGAGATGCGTGGAGTGCTGCTGGTATAGCTGCTGGAGAGCCCTGGCTTGTAGGCGAGCTTTTCCCGCTCGACGTAGGAAGAGCTGAGGTTGCTGCCATACGACGACAGTCCGCCATAACTGGACTTGGTGTAGGTCTCGCCGCTGTACCTCTTCACCGTGGCGGAGATATGAGACATACTGCTGGCCGGGAGTCAGGGGGTGCCGTAGACGGCACATGGGCTGAAAAGCAAGGAGAAAAGGGGGGATTAGCAAGCCACAGTGAGGATGGGTTTAAGGCACGGGGCAGGGTGTGGAAAGGTGACAACAGTACATTCACTTCTAAGGGGAAGTGGAAAAACACAGTAGCCAGCTTTTACTCCGAAGTGGGGGTCGGTCGGGGTGATAGACAAAGGATGGAAAGGTGTGCAAACACAGCACCGAGTGAATTGTGCAGAGGTACAAACAGTGCTTGGCAGCAATTGCTTTGTCTGGCAACGACAGGCGGTTGGAGCCCGTCTAATAATAACAGGCACAGGTTCTGCAACATATTTTGTAGCTATAAACACCCTTGAGTTCACTGGCGCAGGTCAATGAGTTCCTTGGCATTGGGCGCTGGCACTGCCACGCTGCCTGGAAGCTTTGCTTGTGTACGCCGCGGTTATGCCTGCCGCAGCCAGATAGTCTAGCCTGATAGTTGCAGCTTGGTGGAGGAAGGGGGGAGGCTCTACTTGCATCACTGTGTGTATCTCTTGAAATGTGTGTGTTTAGGTTGGAAATCAGGAGAGAACACGATCTTGTCCTAGTTTGAGCGCTGGCTTTCATTTCTAGGAGCTTACCATCAGGAGTTAGGGGTGGCAGTGCTGATGCAGACTAGTGGCAATCGTCCAGGGCAGGGGCCTGCAACCTTGGGCTCACTAAATGTTTTGGACTACAACTCTCTTCAGCCCTAGCCAGCATAGTCAATGGTGAGGGACCATGGGAGATGTAGTCCATAACATTTGGCGAGTCGCAGTTTGCAGGCCCCTGGCCTAGGGGCAGAAACAGCAATCAGTGGGAAGGGGGTGGGGCAGGGATTAGGGCACCCAGAACAAAATAAGAATGACAACGAGACAACAGAAAAGTGAAAGAAGAGTGATAAAAAAAGAGAGAATGGAAAAAAGAGAGAAGGAAAGGAGTGAGACAGTTAAAGAGTGAGAGGGAATGAGGGAAAGGGCATTGGGTTCGATCGCCACCAGCAAGGAAAGGAATCTAAAGCTTTCTCGAGAAACACCTGCCCTCCCCCACCCCAATGTACATCATCCGAAATGCCAGTTCAGCTTCGGTCCAGCCAGTCACAAGTCAGTGAAGAATGACGTTGCTACTGACCTTTCAGCGGCCTCACTCTGCCTGGAAATCCACTTCCCACAGGCCTACTGGTGTTGCTCAGTGTGGGGCTACTTTGGTGCTCACTGGTACTACCCTGTACTGGGCTTCTGGTGACCTGTTATACTGTGGTGTGAGTACAGCATCTCCCCTGACTGTCCCAACGGTTAGCAACGTGGTACAACCCCCCGTCCCCCATTTTTAAAACACCTGATTGTGGAATTAAAGTTGTTTCCCCTCATTTATCAATGTGATGGAAAAGGGAAAGGGTGCGTGTTTAATTCTCACTCCAAATTAAAGTTCCCCTTTCCAACGGCATCGCTGTCCCTCGCGATCAGACAGTGTACTGACGAGGAATGAGGCCCTTACAATGTGATTTGGAGAAGTGTAAAATGTGCAATGAAAGCGTGGAGCGTTTTATAAAATAAACCAGTGTGAAAGCCTGTGTACACAGGCCAAAGTGCAGGTTTTCACTGACATAGTATGACCACTATATAGCCTTAGGCAATAGCTCCCTCTAGTGGTAAAAACAGGCGAAGCTCTGCGAATTGGCATTACAGTATGACCACTTTAAATCCTAAGGCAACAGCTCCCTCTAGTGGTGACAACAGGCGAAGCTATGACTGGCTCTGAAAAACATACAAGACAAACATACATCTGGCCTTTTATGATATTATTGGATTAGATAGATTAGATCACCATCAAAAGTCTGTAAAACGACATTTGAGAGATCAAAAAATGTGTCCTTAGCTATCAATGTATTATATTGATGAGGAAATACACCTTAAAAATGTGATTCTGCACAGGAACTCCAAGTAAAATTAAACAAAAAAATAAAACATACAACTCCACAAGATGACATCTTAAAATTCCAAAGGGTAGCCTCTCACTGTCAGGGAAGTAGAGCGATGAGGAAGGGCACCTTAAAAATGTGATTCAGAGAACTTTGAAATTTGCATTGAAAGCTAGGTAAAGTAAGATAACAGAAACATAGCATTAAACTCTAAGATGTTAGATCTAAAACGCAACCCCTCGCTTATGAGAAAGTACACTTTTGAGTACTGATACCTACCAAGTGTGATTTAGTGGATTTCAAAATGTGCATAAAAGCCGACAAATATGTTATGTTATGAAGCTTTTGGACGGCACCAATCACCAACATTGTGGTATTACAGCGGCAATACCTTGTCCAACAAAATGCCATATTATGGCTCCATTTGGGGTAACCAGATCGTAGTCTGTGGTGTAAGAAGAAAGAAAAGCGTGGCAAAAAGTGTAGGCGGGGAGAAGGATATGGATGAACAGAGGTAACAACTGGAGAAGATACGATGGGATTGCTCTAGAGAGAATAGGATTGCATAAGTATAATGGTAGGTGCCACGCAATGCTGATCTAGAAAGAGGACAATAAGAAAACTCCTGGCAATGAACATGTTCTAATGATGGCCTTTTTGGTACGTTGGAAGGAGTACTCCAAGTAGCGGAATCATGGTTGGGAGATGGCCTCAAGATTTGCTCAGGAAGCCCTTGAAGTGTGAAGACCAGAAATGCCAGGTAGTGTTTTTCAGGCACTCGCAGCACATTCTGGGTATAAAAACTGGGAATGCAAAGCCAACAGTCTGAAGTAAGCGAGCCAAGGCTAGGCTGGGTAAAAAGGGTAATGCGTGCAAAGAAAACGGGAGAACGGGAACAGGGATGTAGAAATCGCCATACAAGAGCCATACATGCATGGCCTGTCCATGGGGTAGATTTCACGGATGCAGGCTGTGCGGGGCGTGGAGTTGGTGAACTGGTATAACTTAACCACTGTGCAAACTCAGCTCTATTTGTACAGGCCAAATGCCCGATGTAAGCGAGTATGCAACATATATTACATGCTGCTGCACGAGCAGGACTCCAAGGGCAAAGATGAGCAAGGGAGCCCAGGGTACAAATAAGTTATCAAACCCAAGAAATGTATAAAATAGGTTTACGCAATATAAGGAAGCTTTCGAAGGCCGGTACATAAACATAAGAGTTGGCACGAGACTCATTGATCTCCATAATCTTGGCACGTACCAATTGAGTCCCTATTCTCCCCTAAAATGATAGGCATTAGGTCGTACAAGACTGTGCAACAGTAAATATGAAAGGTCCACACGAGAGGGAGGACCATATAAGAACCTGCCTAGTGATAAGAAAATCGATATTATTGTACGCATTTCTGTGATTTGCATCCCCCACACATGCGATGCGACTAGGATTTGCAATTTCAGACAGACCATCAAATTGCCTTGTTGTCATTTGTCTGCCCATTTAGAAGAAGTCGATAGTTTGGTAAATAACGCCTCCTCTTCGACACTTATGCAAACCTCAAACTTCACCAAATGAGATCTTCGGCGTCTTAGTCCTGTTTGGTGTACTCCACCCATTGTGGGAGGCTGCTTTTGGAACATCTAAGAAATCAATAATAGTGCGAACACCGCTATAGGATGGCATTTTATAGATCCAAAAGCAGCCCCTCACTACCAGCAATGTCCACTGACGAGGAAGGCCACATTAAAAGGGTGATTCTGTAAAGTTCAAAAAGCTGCGTAACATAACACAGCATAACATCAATAGCCCATGCCACTATATGAGTTGACATTTCATAGGTTCAAAAGTAGTGACTTATTATCAGATAAGTATATAGAGGAAGAAAGATAGATTTAATGCTGGAGTTTTTCAAAAGCAAACCGTAGTCACCTCACATGTCAGGGACAGAGATAATCACACATTTCACTTAGCATGTTATTAAATGCACCTTCTGCTATGAAGCTTTCGTATTTACTGTTGCACAGTCTTATACGTTCAAATGCCTATCATTTTGGGGGCGGAATCCTTAAAGGCCCAAAATGTAATTGGGATGGTCCAATTGTGAAGCACCTACTGATCCCCACACCGTTCTCAAACCAGCAGTGACCCCATTCATCAAGATGAAACAGACACAGCCCAACATGTATACCTCCTTTGCCTTTTGTGGTAGCACAGTCTATATACTCTTCAGATGGAGTGTGTGGTGACAGCAGTACCAGCCCAAACAAACTTAAATACAATGGACCAAAATAAAAGAATGTCAAATTAAGTTTCTATAAAAATATAGAGTTTAAACAATACAAACACAATCAACAAAACTAGAAAACACTACAAAAAGCCACCCCTGTAAAAGAAAACAAAGAGAATGCAGACGTTTGCAATAAGACACTGTTGGTAGATGATCAGGGGTGTTCAGGCACAAGCCTCGCACAGGAGTGACACAATGTCGCTGTTCAAAGGATATGTCTTTAAGAACAAGAAAAAGAAGGGGGGCTTAAAATTAACTATCGTCCCAAAAGTGGACCGGGGAACAGGGTATTGTGAGGCTATCCAGGTGGCCAGGACACAGCCATCGCTATTGGATCCAGTTCCTGGGGGTGGAAAGTGAGGCAGGATCACCTGGATGGGGCATCCTAGGGGAGTGAAAGTGGGACACCGACGGGTGAGGCGCAGTATCTCCCTTATTATATATTTTCCCCATCCTACCCCGTAGGATACTCAAACACTCTAAACCCTCCCACTTTTCCGACACTAACACTTTCGCACACCATGAAAAATGACGGACAAACACCAGAGCCGTTTATCTGACATGTCCCACCACGATGGTCAGGCAAAGTCAGGCAATTGACCAGAATGGCATACATCTGTCGGCCCTTTCTCGTCCCCACAGGGATAAAAGGTGGAGCACGAGAGCACAAGACAAGCAAGGCAGACCGCTTGACGAGAGAGTTAACTCAGCATGGCAGTTCAAGAGGAGGAGAAAGACGGCGATAGCCGAGAGGGTGACAAGGGGAAAAGCGACCTGGCCCTTCCTGACCAAGGCCTGTGAAACCTCCACAGAAGGAAACATAAGAACGTGAACAATAGTCAGCATGTTTTGTAGCAGATGTCAATGGTACACAGGGCCATAGTCCGCTGATAATCAAGTCGGGGAGAAACGCTTGCCACCGTGGTACTGGCCTTGACTGTAAAGACAAGAAAAGCCAAGCGGTTCATCACAGCCAGTGACTCGAGGGGAGAGCCGATAAGAAACTGAACTGTGTTGAACAAAAGTAGCAAATGGCTAATTGAAGAAAGTACAAAGAACTGTTAATACGAGAGGGGAGAACCAGCTACAGAGGAGTCGGGCACCACATGGGTATTCACTTGAGAAATTCTGGACGATTACCCTATTGTTGAAACTACTGTTACCAGAAGTCCTTGGGAACGGAGAAGAGGGTCAAAGTGGTCATACGGGGGTCTAGCAAAATCCTCCGTACAGTCGAAAGTCTTTGACCGTCAAAGGAAGGTAAAGCTAAGGGAAGTGAATCCCGCACTGTGTGAATTGCAAAAGTTGGCAAGAGTGAACCCCGACAGAGGGATGCTGATAAAGAGGAGGCGAAGCCTGAAGTCCCAATAAATAATGAGTTGACAAGAGCGAACCCGGCAGAGGGTTGTCCACAGTGAACTGTTTAAAAAGACATCAAGATACGTGAATGTCACAGATGAGATTGTGTTGAAAGCTGTAGTGAATCTGATGGAGGGAGGCTAACATTCGAGGAGGGTCTGAGCAGGGACGTCATTTCACTTTATTGCGCCTAATGAGGTTAGCAATTTTAGCATGTTATTCTGAATGACTCAGTAGCGAACATGGGATTTATATCCGTAAGGATAGCTTTTGTAGCATCCGATTTTGTACATAACAAAATAAACATACAGTTGTTATATGCTTTGAAAATTATTTCTGCTTCATTTACACTTTGTAGTTTATGGATAAGTGTTGCCCTTGTAACGAAGGTTTAGGGGCATACCTACCTTCACTTTTATGTGAGCCAGGCTTTTTGGCATCAGGCTGGGAGTCTAGGTGCTTTTTGGTCAGGCCAGTGTCGAGTCATTGAGCGGCGGCACAGTTCCAAAAATGCAGTGCCGTTAGAGAGCAGCGTCGGCTTGTGGGTTGAAGATGCTAGTGATGGCGGGTAATGTCGGGTCAGGAGGAGCCGAAAAGCTCAGTAGACTTGGGTCCAGAGGAGCAGAAACTGTCCCTCGGCAGTAACACGGACAACAAAATTTTGGCGAAGATCTTGGCCTCTAGAGTGGAGGATCTTCTCCCGAAGTTGATCAATGAAAATCAATCGGGTTTTGTGAAAGGGAGAAAAACATCTAGCAACATCAGGCGTTTATTCCATACGATTAATAAGGCGACGGATGAGTCAGGGGATGCAGCCGTTTTTTCATTGGACGCGGAGAAGGCTTTTGATCGGGTGGAATGGGATTTCTTGTTCTTAGTCCTTGAGAAATTGGGATTTGGAGTGAATTTTAGATCGTGGATCAGGCTCTTATATTCGGAGCCGACAGCAGATGTTAATACCAATGGGATCCGCTCTGTTCCTTTTAGTCTGGAAAGGGGGACGAGACAGGGATGCCCGCTTTCGCCTTTGTTGTTTGTTCTGGCGATTGAGCCTTTGGCAGCTGTTATTAGAAATGAACTGGATATTGACGGTGTCTCGTGTTGGGGTTTACAACAGAAAATATGGTTGTTTGCAGATGACATACTTTTGGTCCTGCGGGACTTGCATCTATCTTTACCAGCATTAATGGATGTCTTAACTTCATTCCAGAAGATTTCTGGTTATAGAGTAAATTGGAGCAAATCGGAAGTGATGCCGCTGGTTCCTGGATGTAGCAAAAAATATGTCACTGATCTGGGTTTTCGTTGGTGTCCAGATAAGGTGTTATATCTGGGGATTTGGATCACTCCGAGGATTAGTGACTTGGTAAGAGTGAACATGAATATGCTTACTGTGGCTTTTAAAAATGACTTGGAACGATGGGAATTACTGTATCTCTCGCTTTGGGGGAAGGTTAACGCTTTGAAGATGGTGTCCGCCCCTAAAATCAACTATATTTTAGGTATGATCCCATTGAATATTGAGGCTTCTTATTGGAAAGAATTAGACAGGCTTACACAAGGATTTTTATGGGACAAGAAACCGCCAAGATTGAGTTTGTGGAAGTTACAGTTGCCATTGGAGAAAGGCGGGTTAGGAGTACCAAATTTCAGGGCCTATCATCTAGCCTTTAATTGTGCTTTTGTGGTTGACTTCATGGAAACAAATCCTAGTGTGTGGGCTGTGGCCGAGGCGAGTGCTAATGGCCCTTTGTCACCTAGGGCATTGTTGACCACAGTATCGAAAGGTGTGAAAGATATATTGACTACATCATTGAGAAATTCCTGGAAGAATCTGAATGCATTGTTAGGTGTGGATGCATGCAGAGATCCGAATGCGTCATTATGGATGAATCCCTCTATCAAACTAAACGGCAAAACAATATTTTGGCCTGAATGGTTTTTAGGTGGTGTCAAATGGGTTGGTGACCTCTTCACTGAGGGTGAATGGAAAAGCGCTAGAGATTTGCAGAGAGAATTTCGCATTGAGGGTTTCAAGTTTTCAGACTACAGGAAACTGAAGTTGGTTGTTGGTGTGTGTGATTTTCAAAATAGTCTGAACCTGGAATTTCTTACGAGGAAATCTTTGGTGAATGAGGGCGGCTTAGCGAGCAGAGTATACAGGCAGATTCTGCTTGAATATAAAGGCAATGATTTTCTAAGATTTGAATGGAGTAGGAGAATTGGCACGGACATTTCTGTGGAAGTTTGGACACGAATGTGTGAGAATGTCAAACTGTGTTCCTTGAGTTTGACTGAGCGGACAAGACAGATTAAGATCCTGAATAGGGTCTATTGGACCCCGGAAAAATTGTGGAGGCGAAGTTTAAGGGATGGTCCGGAATGCTGGGCATGTGTTCAGGAGAATGGTACAATGGAGCATATGTTGTGGGATTGCGTGAAGGTTCGAGGGTTCTGGAATGATGTCGGTGTAATTTGTGAAGAAATCCTGGATGTGACAATTGATTTTAATTTCGAGACAATCATTCTGGGGAGCGACTTCAACTTGGATGATCTCTCTCAATGCCAGAAAAAATGGTTATTTAGAGGAGCTGCAGTGGGTAAGAAAATTATCCTTAGAAATTGGAAATCTGTTGCTGCATTGGAGAAAGAGTTGTGGATAAGTGAAATGCGAGATTTGGCAGCTATGGAGGAATGTATATATAGGAAACAGGGTAAGAATGGTTTGTTTGCAAAAATATGGGGGACTTTTTTGGATCTGTATTGAGTTTGATTTTATAGGTAATGTGATGTGAACTGTGGGTTGGGTTGGGTTTTGTATTTAAAATATTCTTGTTTTTGATGTTTCAGTGAACTGGTATGTAATTTTTTTTTGTGAATATGTTATTGTCTTTTCTTCTTTTTCTAAAATAAAGTTGCAAAAAAAAAAAAAAAAAAAAAAAAAAAAGTGAGTGGAATATGTTGGCATGACACAGCATCGGGGTACTGCAGTGACTAGGATTTTGAAGAAGCTGGTGACCAGGTGGTGGTGTTAAGTTGGGGAAGTTAGAAGACTCAGCAGGTGTCAGATGCAGAGTTGGCTGGGCTTCAGTGTCTATCAAACTATGAGGAGAGAAGGCGGTCAAGAGTAGATGTCCTTCTGTTCAGCACTCCAACTCCATCTTGGCTGGAGCATGCCTGTCACCTACAAGGGATCCTTCATCTACAGTGAACAGGTGCCTGGTTCCACTTCAGCCAATAGAGATTACTTTATCCAGCAGCAGTTCTCTCCCAATGCTCCCTAGGATGTTTTGAAGACACAGCACACCTCTTCATTAGATGCTTTGCTTTGTGCTTTGGAATGGCGTGCACTCCCAACAGAGGTTAAAACGTGAATCATTCTTCTTTTGGTGGTCCACAGATGAATCAAAGAATGAGGGGATGGCTCTCTTCTTATAAAGGAAAAATGTCACAGGGGATCGCTCTAAAGCAAGCCTACTCTAAGGGTTCACACCCAGACTACCTTGCCTGCAGGAAATTGAGGGGACAGGAAAAGAAAGTTGCCCCTAACAGAAACCAAGATTGCGGGACCCTTCTCTTAGTCAGCCTCTTCCTAGCTACTCTAGCTCCTCCCCCGTCCCTTGCCTGCTGACGTCAAAGGGTTTCCAGTGGTCAGCAACCTGGTGGAAGTGTGGCTTTGTTATGCAGTGCTGTCACTGAAGCCTTAGATCTCCTGGATTCCTCTTGGTGGAAGTTTCTGTGCCCTGATTGAAGGTGTTGTTTTCCTGCATGGGGATCAGAGAGGCAGAATCCTTGGCATTGTCTCACATAGCAATTGTGGCGACAAAAAAGTCAGACCAGACAGCAATATGATTCAGTCCTGCCAAAGAGGAAACCTGCCCAGAGAGCTGACACTAATGTGCTATCAAATTGCAGTAGTTGTATAATTGTGCGTTCTTAGCAGTCACCATACACAAACAGGCCTGGCTTATTTTTACAGATTTACATGCAACCAGACTGACTAAGGCATACAATTATTATACATTAGATTAGGTGTGCAGAAAATTATTAAGCCATCTCTAGCTGCAGGAACTTTGTGTTTTTGCAGCTGTCAGGAATTCACACGTGACCTTGAAACCTGCTCTGTGCCACGGCGGAAATAGGGCTGGAGATGGCAGGAGACTGGTTACAGCAGAAGCACAGGTAACCATATCACCCCCTCCTCCCTCTGGTATTCGCCAACATTCACCTTCTACTAAGTCTATTCTTTAATAGGTCAGACCCGTCCTCAGGCTGGGCACTCATGGAAGGAATATTCTGGAGTTAATCCTGAGGTAACCGTTAAGGATTTGCCCAGGAAAATAAACTACTGAATATTTTAGGATTGCCGGGCACATCTCAAGCCAATTGTGCATTCAATATTGCATATTGTACACATTATCCTGTTCTCCAAATCCGCCTTCTAGCACATTCCAATCAAGTCCATATAAAGTAGAATAAACTTTTCTTTTCTACATCATACATTTCATGATCCACCTCACAGGAAAGGCATGCTCCCATGCTATCCAAAACATTCTTCTGCCAACTTCGCCTTTCCCTGCTTTTATTTATGGCACTTTTTGCACCGGTGCCGACCTCTTTGCTTTACCGTGCTCTTTTCCTGTCCTCTTTGCTTTATCGTACCCCTTTCCCGTCCTCTTTGCTTTACCGTGCTCCTTTCCTGTCCTCTTTGCTTTATCGTGCCCCTTTCCCATCCTCTTTGCTATACCGTGCTTCTTTCCCATCCTCTTTGCTTTACCGTGCTTCTTTCCCATCCTCTTTGCTTTACCGTGCTTCTTTCCCGTACTCTTTGCTCTACCGTACCCCCTTCCCCTCCTCTTTGCTTTACCATGCTCCTTTCCCATCTTCTTTGCTTTACCGTACTCTTTTCCCACCCTTTTTGCTTTACCGTGCTCCTTTTCCTTCTGTAGACCATGTAAGGCCTTGCACATGTTAATAGTAGGACAAGATAGCCAGTTTTATGCCTCATCAGGGCAGGGAGTTGGCTAATGATAGGTCACTTCTAGGAACAGCTTCTTCACCATGTACATGATTATGTACAATGCATGTGGGAGAGGAGTCGGAAGGTTTACCTGAGAATAGCGCAGCCGGGGTGTTGCTATGTCTGGAAAAGATCTGGTGCTATGCTAATGTCTAGCCTGTCGGGACTCAGGGCTAGCTAGACTTTTGGCTGTAGCTCCTGAGCTTTTATTCGGGGCTGCAACTAAAAGACCCGGGGTTATAGCACCCCCACTTCCCCTAGAGCAACGCCTCTGTAGCTCAGCACTACTTTAGCTGTAAGACCTACTCTGCCCCAGCATCACTGACGTGTTCTGTGGGGGGACTACGGTTGACACAGCATGACACCGTTGCTGACCTAGAATGTAACCAGGTGTAGGGATGGCCAAGAGTTTAACAAGCAAGGTCCTCATGCTTTTGAAATGCTTGGGAACTGCCAAGGGGCTTTACAAATGTGGGGCCCTTTAAAGAGCTGTGATAGGTGAAGGTGTAACTGGTATGGCTGTGCAATCTGTTTCATAATGTAGGCATCGTTTTGTGTGAGCTGGACAGAGGCATACAGAGGGTGCATGCCTGTGCCGTGGGATGGAATGACCAATCCTCTACATGAGTGGATTCAGGAAATGAGTCACCTGTGTTTGGGTAAGGGCGCTTCTGGTTTTGGGTGCCAGTTGCTATTGTTTCCTAGGCTTTGGTTCTAGGTTGCTGTTGATGCTTGATAATAGCCAGCATCCTACCCAGGCTGAGAGATTTCACCAGCAGACAATGCAAGGGTGGCATGGAAGGCTTCCAGTATGAAGGACTAGGTAAAGAGAGGGACAGGAATTAGGGCAGATGACCTCCAATTAAGAAGCTAGCATATCAAACCACTAGCCAGTGGCGTCTAATTAATTTGTGGTGACGCTAAGGCAAGGAGGTGATCCAAAACCAGCTAAGAAGGGTCTCCGTTTGTGAAATTTTTTTAAAACAATGGGTTGAAATAGAACATATTATAGTAACAATTTCAGAAAATGAGGAAAGAGCCATATAATTGACCAGGGGTTCCATAAGAAAACCGATGAAACACCTAAATATATTGCCAAGCCCCAACAGTACACAGGAGCACATTGCAGCACAATTTCTTGCTATTGCTGGCCACACTCAAATAAAATAATGAGGCCCTGCCTCAACAGTATATGCCAGTACTGCCACTGCAAAATACATTTTTCTGCTGCTTGAGACCAAAAAAAATCATGAGGTTTAGCTCAAAAATATAGGTTAGCACCATCCCCATTTGATGCTTATTGCACTAAAAAATCAATAGGCTTTCCCCAACGATATATTCCAGCATTACCACTGTAACACACATTACTGCTTTAGTATTTTCCTCATGAAGACCTCCAACATGAGGATTGTTCCCTCCTTGAGACAGGCATCATTTCGTTTCAGAGCTCCAGGCTGTATATCTTGTAATCCCCTTTGCTTAGACGAAGTGTATAATATGTCAAACATCCCTCACAGCTGTTTGTCATTTTTCAATCAGATCCATCTTCTCTGTAATGTATTACAGCCAATGTTGCCACTTTTCTTTTCACAGCTCCACATGAAGGTTTGGAACAGTCAAAGGAGTAGAACAGAGCGGCACAGAATGAGGTCAGGTGGTCAATCATCCATCTCAGGATGCAGCAGTTGAATAGCCGAGGACGGGTGGTCAATCATCCATCTCAGAACACAGCAGTTGCATAGCCCCAGAGTCTGCCATAAGATGGTTCTTACTCTTCTCTACCGGTTTTCCGCTTACCTACATGTTTCATGGGTTCAGAACAGGAGAGGTGGACTCAAATGGTTACCCATAGTGGTGAAGAGAAGATTGTGCCCCATAATTGCCCTGAGGAAGACTTGTTGTACTAGGTCGAAACACGTGTTGGCAGTCCATTAAAGCAAATACAGTTTATTTTATACTGACTGGTCTACTCAATTTAGTTAATGCGACTGGCGATATTCATATTGACAATGTAAGTGTTGTATGGCGAAAGTTAAATGTTAAAGGTATTTGTACCACGCACCGTCACCAACAGAGTTGGTCCCCAGGCGCTCTGGCAGATCTGCAAATGAGAAGGTGGGATGGGTTAGTAGGTGAAGCGGGAGTAGGATAGTGAGAAGAGTGGTGTTCTGTTGGCAGCTTCAACTCGGTATACGCCGGGTGCTGAGCTTTGGTGTGAGTATCGGATCGATGCCAGTCCTTGTGTGCTGTTGGTGTTGCTTATGTGTTGTTGCGGTGTTGTGAAGTGCGTGCTGTTTGTTGTGCGAGAGATGGTTGTGTCAGATCTTTGAGTCAGATAAGTCTACAGAAATGCTGAGTTTTTTGTTAGTGGGTTATATGAAGTTTTACATGCTAACATTCAGAAATATGTCCGAGTGTGGTGCTCGCCAATCCTCCCAATCTCATCAGGGTGGGCGTAGGGGTTACACCTGGCAGGGTTTTGGTTTGTGTGAGGCGCTCCCTGTGCTGTTCTAACGCGCTCTGTAAGTGTTCTAATTGCTCCTCGCTGTTCTATTCTAGCGAGCTCTGTAGGTGTTCTAATGCGGATGGATACATTAATGTGGGTTGGGTGTCTATTCTCCTCCTTGGGTGCTGGAGCTGGTTTAGTGGACTCCTCTCACAAACTTTCTATCTAAATGCATCTGCTAGGGGTTTGGATATGGTACGTTCGGGAGGGAGTGGATGAGTCATTTAAGGGCTTTCGTCTCGGTCTGAGTATGTGATCAGTCTCTGGAGGCCTCCTTTTGTGGCTAGTTCCCATGATATCTTATGGTCTGTCATGTGGTCGGTTCTTTGGGTTCAGTGCTTGTCCATTTGAGATTGGCCGAGGTTGGTGTTATTTTCGTAGTTGTTTTAATGGGGTGGGCATTCTAGTGCATCGCTGTTGAGGTTACGCTGTGAAGAGCCATGATTTGAGGAGTTTCCTGAATGCTAGGTGGTTTGTTGGGTTCCGTATATTCTTAGGTAGGTCATTGCAGGCAAGTGCTCACATCAGATTGTGCCCCATCCCCAGTTCTTCTTCACGTTTGGCAACAAATATGGGGTCTTGGGGAACCCCATACAATGAAGGAAAGCAGGATCAAAGGTGTAAGAATAATCAGTGCACTGTACACCTGGAAGAAAGGAGGGAGGACACAGGCCTTGAAGTTCATGTAAGTGCCTGTTACTTCGACCTCTCTTCTTGGGGTGAACTCTGAGTGTGCATCCAGAGACGCTTATTCTCCTGCATAACAAAGGCAATGGAGCAGAAGGACAAGCAGTGATCTAGCAGTAAGCACACACAGTGCAGGGAGAGAGAGAGAGAGAGAGAGAGAGAGAGAGGGGGAGAGATAGAGAGAGGGGGGAGAGAGAGAAAGAGAGAGAGAAAGAGAGCACGAGAGAGAGAGAAAGAGAGAGAGAGAGAGAAACATAAAAGGAGACGATTAGCCCGTAACACCTCCCCAGCTCCTTGGCAGCTGCACGGCTCACCTTGAGCTCAACACACTGCCTTTGTTCCAGCAGTGCCAGCTCTTATTCCAGCTCCTTCGCTACCTGAAGTACCAGCACAGGCTCTGATCTTCCCATCAGCAGAGCAACTAAAATGTACATCAGTGGTGAAAGTAAATGTTTCTGTTGATTAGCCTTATTCAGAGGGATGCAGCAACCTCAACCTGCCTTGGCCCCCGATGACCCCCTCATTAGCTCCTAATGGCACAACAAATGTGGATTCCCAAGAGGTTGACTGTGGCACCTCCGTTAAATAACAATGGTTGATGAGATAGTTGCATAACCTCCCCATGTAGGAACCAGAGCCTCCCTCTAGCTCCATAATGACTGAAGATACATATAGAAGATTCATCCCCACCTACTCATGCATGCGTGCCCCCACCCCCTTCCGCCTATAGGAAGCAGAAATATAAAGGAATAGAAGGACCGAGAAAGTTCCTGTGTTCAGAAATACTGGCCATGGGTAAGGATGTACTATTTGCAGGGCTGTAAAGAAAAGTACTCTTAAGCACTTAAAGTGCACTCACTTCTTCAATGTTTTTTAGGGAAATTGATATGGCATCAGGGGACACAACCACAACCAACAATACAGAAATCAGGGATAATCCTCAATGGATCTTACACAGCCTCACACAATGTTCAGGCCAGAAATATGTGCTGCCTACACTGCCCAGTCTCCTCAGACATTTTCAGAGGTTTTTGACTGCACTGGAATGCTCTTCCTGGAGTACCGAGGCCACTGCTTTCTATGTAGGCAGGTTCTGTATCCCATTTCTTTAGGGACTGCTGCTTTAAGCTGGACCTGGGCCAAGGTGTGGTGATGCCTTCGGGGTCTGAGGGCATCCCAGAAATTGATCCCTTTGCCTCCCACTTCAGCACACTTCTCCCAAGGCATTGAGGAAGATACTGATCAGGGAGAAATGAAGATACTGTTTGCGTGCAAGCATTTTGACTTAACTGGCCTCCTCTCCTTGGACATGTGTTGCCCCCATTTCCTCTCTTGTCAAAGATCCCGATTAAGATCAGACGAAGGTTCCAGGTTGAGCTTGAAAGCACCCCTGTGGAAGAGGAACCTCTGATCTCTCCTACTTCAACACATTTTTGGAGATGATCCTTCTCCTCTCCCCTTGAACTCTGAGGTGGCACCCTTGACCCCTCAGGTGTTCCTCAGATTTGCCAACACAGGATTTACTCAGACTACAGCTGTCATCCTGGAATCTGAATGACAGGCTCAACAGAAGGGATGCAGCTCTGTCACTTAGAGATCTAGGCTCCAGACAACTCCAAGATTGTTCTAGACTTTGGCACTTGTGCTCTTACGGTTCGATAGAAATGGATTGGCCCCTCTTTCCTGTAACCCTATTAGAATTCTTCATTTTCCAGAGAGTTTTCTCGGTTATTATTTATTATTATCTTTGGATTTGTAAAGCGCACCGCAGCCCACGGGCATCAAAGCGCTATCAAGGATACTTAAGAAGGCTTGCTTGAGGGTTACAATAAGCGGCCCAAGAAAAAACATATGACATTTGCATTTACGGAGAAACAGTATTTTACATTGCAAGGTGTGACACATTCAGTGAGGAAGCATATGTCAGGAATCGCACGTAGGGTAAGCCCTCTAGACAAAGAGCCTAGTGTTTAAGGCCTTACAGAAGACAGCATGGGATTCGATTGATCTGATCTCGTTCGGGAGGTTGTTCCAGAGAGTAGCAGCCATTGTTGGGAAGCTTGAGCCCCCAGCACGCACTCTACGCGTGTGAGGAACCAAGATGCGGTTGGCATAGACGGCCCTGGAGGGTCTGGATGCTGTTTGTTTGGAGATCCTTTGTTCGAGATCCGTGGGTGCGAGTCCATGAAGACATTTGTGAGTTAAGGCAATTGTTTTGAAGACAACCCAGTTGGGATTTCAATAGCTTCTCTTAGGGAACAGTTTGCATCAGTACGCTTACTCCATCCCCCTGTAGGTCCTATCTTCTAAAGTTCTTTTTCTGGTATCTATTACTTTGGCCAGAAGGCTGAACGACTTAGTAAAACATTTGTGTGTCGATTCATTCCAGGGATTGTCTCCTAAGGGACTTGCGCTGAGATATTCTCCTTGATAATTCTCCTTCATAATTTCACGTCTAATTTACTTTATTGATTTATTTGCATTTATTAAAGCGCTCACACAGCCCGGGATCATCGAGACGCTGTTACAGGAATATGTCTTAGTTGCGTATTTATAACGCTCTTAATACCCAGAGGTTTCTAAGCGCGGACCCGGGGATCGAACCTGTGTTGCTTCATGTCGTCTTGTTTCCAAGGCGAGCACGTTGTCGCTGAGCTATCATCCCGGGACAGTGAAAACATTGTCCTGCCTTCTATGACTGTCCATGAGGGTGCAGATTCCCCCCACAAACCCTTTAGGTAGGAGGGCCTGTTGGGGTGTTTCTTACCAGAACTGTTCATGTACATCCACAGATGCTCTTTTCTTCTCTGCAACTGAAACCTAAATCATAGCTATTCAAGGTTGCCATAACCATGACCTGCAAGGAGGCCTATGTTCCTCTCCTGCCAGTAGTCCATGGTCGCGCCACCACAGGAGGGAGTGCATCATGGGCATACAGGAAATATGCAGGGCTGCCACATGGACTAACCCAAATACCTTTATGTCACATGACAGACTAAGTGTGGGATTATCTGAGACAATGCTTGCTCTGGCATTATTGGATACAGCATCACTGTAAAGGGTATCTTGCCCCAATACAATTCCTCATGTGCACTGCATTTCATTGGCTTTGCTTGACTTTCTGACTCCTGCCACATTACTGCTTCGTGTATACTCATGTTTGAGGACAGTGATGAAGAAGAGGGTTATTGGGGTAATGTTCTAATTGCATAGAGGTAATCTCCATTCCATCATAACCCGCTCTTCCTTGTTAGAATCCTAGTTCTCTCCCATCCTTTCATGGGTGCTGAGGCATTATCTGTCAGCTGAGTGAGGTATGGTACAGGAGACTGTGAGAGGGATGTGCCCTGTAATACATGCCTCCTCAGGGGAGGGGCAGCATTATAACAACGAAAAAACATATATAACTAAATTAAAGCATGCAGGTAAATGGTTCATCTCTTGAGGAAGGTTTGCCACTCATGTTTCAGGACCATGACGAGGAAGAGTAAGAACCAGTATAATGAAGATCACTGATAAGTTGAGGGCATGTCATGCTGCTCGTGCTTAACGCAAATCATGAGGCCTCTATCAACAATCTATGCCAGAACTGCAACTGTATTAGACATTTTCATGCTGCTTGCACCCAAAGGAAATCATGCACCCCCTGGCATGCACCTATATGCCAACACTACCCACGTTCATGCTTCTTGTGCCCAAAGAAAATCAAGAGGCTTGACTCAACGATACATGCCAGCATTGCCACTGTAAAACACATTTTCATGATGCTTGTTGCTGCAGTTGGGCCCCATGTCACTCTTCCTGCACGTGTTCTGCCCTGAATCATTCTCTCTGCCCAAGAAATACCCCATGCCACTATAGTGGCCCCCGTTTGCCACAATGACCCTCTCTTTGCCCAGTTACACCCAATTGCCATTCTCAGTTCTGTCACACTTAACTCTCCCTATCAAGGTTCTGCCCCCAAAACGGGTTCCTTTCCTTTCCCGGGTTGCGCATACACACATACACACCCTTTTTTTCTGCTTGGTCCCTTGACTCTGCTAACTTTCTCTGGGTCCAGAAGAAACAGCAAGCAGGGAGAGGCGGGGTTCTCACTTACCTCCAGGTGTCCAAATCAATCACTCTGCCCAAATGCTCTCTCATGAGCCAGGGCCCCCAGGCACCCTCCAGAGACTTCAGGGACATAGGCCTGTTAGCACCAATGAGGGATGGTGTCATGTCTAAAGCTTGAGTCTTCAGGGTCGTGTGCATGGAGGCACAGGGTGGTGCTGTCATGCAGTGCACTCCCACTCAGGTGTATTGATGGGGAACTGTCTGCATGACATCATGGAAGCCTCTACATGAAGGGGAGGCCAACCCCTTAACCCATTATGGATGGGCCACCACTGCCCAGAACTTAACTCAAACAAAAATGACTGGACCATAATGACTGCTAAAAGGCCCAGTGAACTCTTGGTGGGGTAAAACGGCATGAGTATAGACATGTTGTTGGTAGATAAAAGAACTATCTTTTAAAAAAAGTCACACTAGAGAATTTGAAACCTTCTTTTCCAAAGTTTGGCTCGGTTTGGCATCATCACAGTCAGTTAACAGCGGGCAATTCAATCATCAAAAAGAGCAAGTTGTACAGTCCACACACTGACGTGTAGAAGCTGGCTCTACGTGGGTCCTTCAACCACACTTCCCTCGTTGACCTTTAGTTTGACTCCTATTGTTCGTACAAATCTTGTTGTCTATTAAAAGGTGTCCCGCCATACCCCTTTCCATACCCAACACCCACCCCTTACCTCCACTCCCCCTACGCATTAAAACATAGGACTCAAACTAAACGTCCATGAGGTAGATGCGGTTGACGCAACCGCAGAATACCGCAGCAGCCTGATAGAGAGGGTGTGATGAAAGGCCATTACCGACTGAGAAGGAGATTGTTTGTGTTCTTGCGCCTGGTTCCTGAATTGTTGCTGGTGGTCCTTTGCACACTGTTCTTGGTTCCTTGGTTAGATTTTCTGCTCTGGGGTGGAGTGCGGTTCTTTGAAGCTGAGCTCGGCTTCCCCCTGAAAATGCACAAAACGAAAGGGGTTCATTATCAAGAGAGGCCTCGTGCCCGCAGTGCTCCAGGATTCCAAGTGGCCAAATGCCCAATCATGCGGTCAATATCAAGGTACCCTTTGCATCGAGACAACTAAAATCAGCCTCTGGGTACTTTCCTTGGCTGTGCACGTGGTCAGGAATAGCCCTCCTTGGGGGATTTCGGGCAGCGGGATCAAAGGTTCTCTCCATTGCGCCTGCAGTTGGGTTGTGCTGTTGTGTTCCAGAACCCAACCAGTTCTTGCGGGCTTTTGACCTGCCCACTTAACAAAGGAGAATGGCCACTATATCTGTGAAACTGAAGGAGTGTGGCTGAATTGCTTTCATTGGTCAATAGTGGCTAACTTTGTAAGACCAACTTGTAAGACCAACTTTGATTTTTTGAATAACAGAATATTGTATGGAATATAATACAACAAATCTGCACAACATGAGGAATAAACCTAGTCTAAACACCTCAATCAAGTCTGAAAGTGATTTTTTTCTTTTCTGAAGGACTGTGAGCGCACAATTGGTACTAAACTGATAATAAATCACATCCAAGTATTGCTGCATTCACAATATAAGTACCAACAGCGCTGACCACAGCAAGAAACTAAACATCCAAAAAGGAATCGCCCAAGGAATAAAGCCAATAGTGACTGTAAATCTAGCATTAAAAAAAAAACAAAAACAGGTGACAGGATGGCTTGCATAGATGCTAGCAGGAAAAGGGCCTATTGCTATTCTGACTGGTAACTTTGCCTGCCCCAGTGTCCCTACTGGGTTAAGTTTTGCACATAGGGACAAACACAAGGGTCACATCATCATTCAATCAGACAACCATCTTTATAGAAATGAGTGGGGTTATACAGTCTGTACACACTAAAATACACAGTACAATTCAATTCAGTTCTGGGCCCTAGGTGGTCTCACTGTGACAACAACCCTTGCTGGCACTGAGGAGATATAACAGGAAGGAGACAAGTGCATTGGAGTGCAACTAGATGACATGTGAGCCCCCTTCACATGGCATCTAGTTCCACACCAATGCAATAGTGTATGAGAGTTTGGTTGATTATGCATCCATTGACTTCCAATGGCCATTCTAATCCTTATGGCTATTCCCACCCACTACTTGCCCCTCCCCACCCAAAACACTTCTTGTTGGGATCTGTTTGAGCTAACTCTATCAAGTAGTAGCATCAAGCACGGGGCCTGCAATTGTTATTTCTAAGCAATCAGCTCAGCACTAATGGTTTAATTACAGCAGCCAATTAATTTATATTGGTGTATATTGGTTCTTTGGACTGAAGTCATGCTACAACACACTTTGACAAAGCCATCAGTTTTGGAATGTGCAGCTATTAGACAGGCATTTGCCAGGCACTGCTATCATGCGGCCAGGTAACCCCACCATTTTCAGCAGTTGTCATCTAGGTAGGTCGTATTAATATGGCTTGGCAAATGTCTATCCCGTGCCGACACAAAAGCCAATACAGTTGGCTTTGCCAATAATTGTTAATACTCATTCTGTTTACGATGAAGACATGCTTAATCAAACAGCACTCCGAGCCACTTTGAGAAGATGAAACAGTGCACCTGTAGAAATATGCCATATAAATTCATAGTTGCCACCGCTCCTGGCCATTTTTTTTTAGTTTAGTTCATTCTAAATACATTTTTGGCATAAGAAGTGACAATTCATATTGGGCAGAGATAATAAAAGAACCGATCATACAAAGAGTTAAATGTAAAGGTTAGGATCGACATAACAAGCAAGAGATATATACAATTTCAGTTACTGAGCCTTACAAGGAAAACAATAACTCAATAGCTAAATTGATTGAGGTTGTCGAAATCTATGCCTACTTCAATGAGACAATAACATAAATAGGGAGTGAATTGATAAGTAATTCACTAATATCATCTTACAAATAATATACATACAAACAACATAAACACAAGGGAAGTACACAAATAAGGAAGGGGAAAGTTCATGCGAGTGGAAACAAAGCAGTATACAATTAAATAAAAAGTACCTGGAAAAATAAATATATCATCGACCCATGGTCAGATAAAGTGCCATGTGCAGATGCATTATAAAACAATAGAAAATGAATTCAAGAGTCATCTAGGCATATTTTTACGAGACTTATTGAATTGAGATTGCATAATACGGGCTACAGAGATTTCTGTAGCTCAGAAAGTACTATACAAACTGACCAATTCTGGTCCACAGTATATGCAGCGCACTCGGTTGTCATAACAGCTGCAGCATATCACGTGTGGCAAATAGTGCAAAAAAGAAGACCATCAATGGACAAGAAATAGTTGAATAGGTTTTTCCAAGTCTGAGACTTTACTTGTGTCCCTTGGATATTTTACAAAAAAAGTAACAAAGTGAATGAAAATCAATGTGATTTTTAATAATGGTTATACAGACGGCATATAAAACTGTAACTTGTGATTTTATTCTGTGTGTTTAATGGTTCTATGTTTGAGATTTTTTATTAAGCGTCATGTGCCGATGCATTATAAAACGATAGATAATTAAAATATGCCATTTCATATTATGCTAGAACAGGTGTGTTAGCAGTGCATTTTTCGTTACAACTATTGCCCCACCACCCATTGGTGGTAATTTGAGTAACTTGCTTCCAGTTAGTGGTTATTAACCTGAAAGCTAAAATTTAAAAAAAGATCATATATAATGAGGGAATTGTGACTGTCATTTACATTGAGGAAGAGACGTCCTAGTAAAATATTAGAAAGAGATAGAGGAATAGCCATTTTGAAAATGTGTTTGAGAAATTACTATACATTACTATAGTATAATGAGGGAGTTGTGACTGTCATTTACATTGAGGAAGAGACGTCCTAGTAAAATATTAGAAAGAGATAGAGGAATAGCCATTTTGAAAATGTGTTTGAGAAATTACTATACATGTATCAAAAATGCATTAACATATATGCAATCAAAAAACATGTGCGTAAATGAACCCATCTGTACATGACATGGCCAACATTTTCCATTATATGTTACATTTGACTTGGATAGCATCAACAGACTGATATAAGCTCTGTGCGTAAAGAAAACTATAGTTTGAGAAATATTGGCAGGAATGTAACCTTTTTTCATGCAGAGGACCAGATATCTGCATCCATCTGTGTACCACAGTCTATTCTCCATTGTTCTTCAGAGGACCATTGGACTCCCAAAAGTCTGATATTGAGTACTAATCTAAAGAAGTTAGATGCTCTACAGCTTGGAATAGATACAAGACAGCACAATCTATATTCATCTGGACTAAGCATGTTTTCTGTGAAAGGAAATATATTAGCAATAGAAGCATTTATCAAGATATCATACTCAATGTAGTCAGATGTTGACATAGAAAATGTAAGTTTTAAATCCTTAAATGTAATCAGTACCAGAAAAATGAAGGTGAATAATTTTGACTCCTTTAATTAACCATGGCTTACGGAAGATAGATCTACCATTGACTACATTTTCTTTATTGTACCGTAAATATGGGGACACCAAAACAGATGACTTGACTTCAGACATGAATAGAAACTCTCTGCCATTGGATATAGTTAGGTGAATAGGGTTTGAATATTTATATGAGTTGCCATTAAAAATATAATACAGATCCGTCACGAAAATGGGTAAACAAACTCTTTTGACAGGTAGCCAAATAGGAGGGTCGATATGATCATCTGGTATGAACCAATTTTGAACATGCTTCTAAATGAATGCCTTATGGTAAGATCAATAGTCTGGCAATCTAACACCACCTTTATCGTTATCATTCTTCAGCTTAGTTAGAGCAATTCTTTTTGTCTTTTCGATACCCCATAGAAAACATTGTAGAATTGTATTAATTGAGCTGAAGAAAGACACTGGTAATGGGACAGAGAGCATTTCATGATAAAATAAGATAACAGGTGATAGCATCTTTTGAATCGATTCTAACCATCCCCGCCATGTTAGAAATATTGGAGAACATGTAGCAACCTAGTCTTTAAGTCTAGTAAGTAATGTATTAGTATTAAGTTTGACTGTTTAGTGACAATGAAATATTGATCCCTAAGTACTTAATTGAATTTTGGCACCTTTTAAATCCATGAATTTCCAATTCATATTTCACACAGAGCGCATTAAGGGGCAACATTTTGGATTCATCTTTATTTAATTTATAACTTTCAATATGTCCAATATTTGGGACATTTTGGGAGAGTCGTATTTGGATTTTTCATAATAAATGTATATGTCATATGCTGCAGCTAATTTAATCTCCAGCTTTCTAAATGGAATACCTGGAATTCTTAATTCACATCTAAAGAGTTCTAGTGGCAGTTCAAGTGATAACATAAACAGAATGGGAAATAGGGGACAACCTTGTCTTGTACCATGTGTTAGTGAGTACATAGGTGAGCAATGAGCATTCATGAAAATTGAAGTTTTAGGGTCTGAATATAAAAATGTAACTAATGACATAAAAATATGATCACATCCATCCCACCCATAGCCTTCAAACCTATCCACCATTCATCTCTATCAAAAGCTTTTTCAGCATCAAGAGCTAATACTGCATAACCAATTTTAGTTTTTTTATACCATTAATGACTTGTAATAGGTGGTAGAAAATAAATGATCTTGCAGGTTCTGGTTATACTTTTTATCTAGTTTGTTGAGATTACCAAATAGAGTATACAGCTCCTTTTTCCTTTCCGTTTCCTTTTTTTATCACATAACAGATAATATGTCCCCTCAAGACTACATTATAGGAGTCCCAGTTATTTACAGGGCAAGTGTCTTCATCTTTATTGAAGTCAAACAAAAGTTGATCAAAAGAGCGATTTGTCAAAATCTCTATATTGTAATAAAAATTTGTTGAACCTCCATCTATTCGTTAAAAACGTAATGGGCCTCATTACAACATGTGCGGAATGGGTTTAATGGCGCCGGTAATGGTGCCGGCGCCGTTAAACTCACTCCGGACTATTACGAGGTTCCCTCGCGGGACCCGATGTGGACGTCTGGCTTATCCAGACGTCCATAGCGGGTCACGCGAGGGAAGCAGGGAGCTAACAACGGGCCCATTATGAGTGGGCCCGTTGTTAGCTCCCTCCCCATTCCCATTGAGCTCTATGGGGGCTCAAATGGGAATGGGCAAGGACCGGGCCCGGGTTCCCTAAAGGAGGAATTACCGGGCCCTCCATACTCAGAATGGCCCGGTAATTCCCCATTCAGGGAACCCGGACCCGGAACCGATTTTGGAGGCAGCCATGGCGCTAATAGCCCATGGCTACCTCCAAAGTCGTAATGAGGCCCAATATCTTTAAGATACAATGTTGTTGCAACTGGGGCGTGATCAGATATAGCAATACTTTCTATCTTACAATCAATTATCGTACCGGTTAGGGACTTGAGGATGCTGATATAATCAATATATAATGGGGCCAGGAGGATAGCTCAGGCGCAACGCGCTCACCATGGAAGCAAGACGACGCAGAGCAGCACAGGTTTGATCCCCGGGTCTGCGTTTAGAAACCTATTGGCATTAAGCGTGTTATAAATAACCAGTTATAAATAAATTATAATTATAATAATATGTGATTGGGTAATATGTGGTATAGAGTGAAATGTGTATTCAAAGTCTGTAGGGTGCGTGAGTTTCCAATAAACATGTTTCAGATATGCATCGAGTATATTCTTTATGACTCTTGCAGCACTTAAAAATAAATTTAGACCTTCTAACTGGAAAAAGATCGATAATGTCATGAAAATCCCCACATACAATGAGATATGGTACATCAGAGGCAACATTTCTTGGGGATTTTTTAAATATTAATTCTAAATTTGGGGTCCTGATTCGTGGAACCATATATATTTAGTAAGGAGATGAATTGCGAGTCAATTTGGAGCTTGACAAGTGTCTATTTTCATCCAGTATGTAGGATATAATTCAAGTTTTTGTTAATTAAAATGGCAACCCCATTACATTTAACATATGCTTGGCTAGCGATAACATTGACCACCCAAAACATTTTAAGTTTTTATGATTAAACCAATGACAAATGGGTTTCTTGGATGCAAGCAATGTGTTGGGGCGCATGTTTCATATCCCAACGTAGGAAAGAGGTTTACGTTGCACACGTCATATTAGAACAATGGTGTGGCTAGGTTAGACGCGATGTTGATGCAATGATGCAATTTAATATGTGTTCAGTGTAGGTAAATGGATTGGGATAACATGTTACTATAAGTGTTACTTTGTGTTTAGTTTGGATACATTTTAGATTTGCATCACGTAGCAACATAATAGAAGTAGTGGGGACCCAATGCAATTGTGCAATGTACAATGTGTAGTGCTTAGAGTGGGAAAGAGGAGCTTTATGCATGCGAGAAAGTGAAGTCTGTGAGGGGAAAGCCACTTTGAGGGTTGCATTAATCCTGAACATTGTATATGTGGGATTTGATAATGGTTTAAAAGGGAGACATGTTCTGGGATATTGGGGGAATAAGGGGTTCATTGTGAGTGCATGGAAATATCACAGATCACTGTTCCCCCATAGCTGGGTTTTGTTTAGGCCATGGCGGTTGCGGTTTGCGGAGGTGAGCTTTTCATGGCCTGAAGGGTTGGATGGCCATGTCAAGGAAGGAGGAATGAAGCAAACCACATTTGGGCAGCTGGCGATAGCATCAAATGGTTACTTAAGGTGAGGCATAAATGAAGTGTCACTGGGTCATGGTGTTTACGACTAGATGTGTTTGTGGATATGGGGAACGCATTTTCCTGGGAGCATGGAGTCTTGTTGTTAAGTCTTGCCAAATGGTGAGTCAAATTGGGGTTAGTTAATAAAACAGATGGAAGGGGTGCTGGAGGGCAGAGTTTGCCGGTGTTATGTGGGTCTCGTTTAGGCTCTTAGGAGGATAAGCAGGATGTGTGCTGGAGGCTGTATGATCTGGTTGTATAAGGAACTCATGGTGGCAACAGTAAAGACAGACACAAGTGATCACAGTTCAAGGGTGTTTATTAAACTGTAAATGCAGGGTGGAAAAAGCTAAACCTAACTCTAAAATGGGAGCAACCGTCGACAATCAAATGAAAAATAAGGCAGTCCTTGTGGCGTCGTGTTAAAATAAAAAGGCCTATACTAAAAATAACTATTGCCAATTCATTACAACTAATTACAGAAAGATTATGGGATATGGTTTCAATAAAGGAAAAATAATAAGTCAGGATGTGATTGCCTGGCGTTTCCCTTCGCCGTGTTTTCCGCAAGGGACAAGATGGGTTTCCTAAGCACAGCACACACGCGAGCTTTTCCAGCATAAGTTGACAGTTCTGTTCCAGCTATCAGGTTCTTTGATGGCTAAGTCTCTTTTCATTAAAAGTCTCTTGCCTTTGAGGGCCTGATGTGTTCAACAAAATAAACAAACAAAAGGTCTGTTCCACGTATACTTTGGGTGAAGGCTTCCCTCCTGGGTCCCCCTCTTCTGGGCACAGACCTCTCACAAATTGTATTCAACAAATCAACTAAACAGTTCCTTTCTCAATAAACTTTGGGTGAGGACTTTTCACCCCTGGATCTCCCTGGTCACGCTCAGACTCCAAATGACAAGGGGGACAGTTCACTTCTCCTTGTCTTGCAATACTGCTTGTTTTCACGAATCTTAATTTCTTTTTAAACAATTCAGTGTGGACATCCTTCGATTGCGCTCAATCTGCCCAACCTTTGCAACAGACTGTTCATATGCTCACTTCACCAAGCGGGATTCATTTCCCTTAGTTTCCCAATCATCTGTCGGTAAAAGACTTTCCCTTCGATTGCGCTCAATCTGCCCAACCTTTGCAACAGACTGTTCATATGCTCACTTCACCAAGCGGGATTCATTTCCCTTAGTTTCCCAATCATCTGTCAGTAAAAGACTTTCGACGGTACAGACTATTTTACAAGACCCCTGTATGGCTACTTTGACCTTCTCCGCCTTTTCCCAAGGCCTTCCGGTTACGGTAGTATCTACCATTGGGTAATAGCGTTTCCTCCGTGAGCACCCACGTGGTGCCGGAACTCCTCTGTTGCTGGTTTCCCCCTCTTTTCTCAATGATATCTTTATGCTTTTCATGCAAGGGGGACAGTTCACTTCTCCTTGTCTTGCAATACTGCTTGTTTTCACGAATCTTAATTTCTTTTTAAACAATTCAGTGTGGACATCCTTCGATTGCGCTCAATCTGCCCAACCTTTGCAACAGACTGTTCATATGCTCACTTCACCAAGCGGGATTCATTTCCCTTAGTTTCCCAATCATCTGTCGGTAAAAGACTTTCCCTTCGATTGCGCTCAATCTGCCCAACCTTTGCAACAGACTGTTCATATGCTCACTTCACCAAGCGGGATTCATTTCCCTTAGTTTCCCAATCATCTGTCAGTAAAAGACTTTCGACGGTACAGACTATTTTACAAGACCCCTGTATGGCTACTTTGACCTTCTCCGCCTTTTCCCAAGGCCTTCCGGTTACGGTAGTATCTACCATTGGGTAATAGCGTTTCCTCCGTGAGCACCCACGTGGTGCCGGAACTCCTCTGTTGCTGGTTTCCCCCTCTTTTCTCAATGATATCTTTATGCTTTTCGTTGGCTACTTTTCGTTTAACACAGTTCGGTATCTTATCTATACTTCCCTAAACTCACCGGCTGTGATGAACTGCTTTGCTTTCTTTCTTCTTGGTGTCAAGGTTGGTACCACAGAGGTAAGTGTCTCTCTCCGGCTTGGTAATCAGCGTAGGAGGGTCTTGTGTACCATTGACATCTGTTCCAACACACGACGGCTTTTGTTCACAGACTTATAATTCCTTTAGCAGAGGTTTCATGGGCCTTAGTCGTAAAGGGCAAGGTCGCTTCTCTCCTTGTCACCTTCTTGGTCTGCACCGTCTTCTCCTCCTCTTGGACTGCTGTGCTGAGCTCTCATGTTGTGCGGTTTGCCTTGCTCGTAGGGTGCTGTTGTGCCCCACCTTTTATCCCTGTGGAGAAGGGAAAGGGCCGTCGGGTGTGTGTGATTCTGGTCAATTGCCTGTCCCTTGTATTGGGACATGTCAGGTAAAGGGCTCTGGTGTTAGTCCGTTGTCTTTTGTGTTGTGCAAAAGTGTTTGTGTCAGAAAAGAGGGGGGCATTGTTTTGGAATATCTTACAAGTTAGGATGGGGGTAGGATGGGGAAAAGGTGTTTAAAGAAGGGGGATACCGTGTCTCACCCCTCGGTGTCACACTCCCCTTCCCCAAGGACCCCCCCATCCAGGTGATCCTCCGGCAGTGGTCCAGGCTGTGTCCTGGCTATCTGGATGACAGATCCCTGGGGAATAGACAGGGAGACACCTTCAGGTTTCTCACAGATGGTAGTCACAAATAAGGTCAGGTGAAGGAATGCAGAAGGAGTAAACATGGGACGATAAGATGTTTATTGCTTGATCAAAAATCATGGTTGCTTGTTTCTCTCACTCCTTTTGTTTGAAGTGTTCTTGTAAAAGACTTGCACATCACGTACTGCGTTAAAGGTTTCTTAACAAACGGGACAAGTCATACATTGAATTGTTTTTAGATAATAAGGAGATTATGTTTAGAATGTCATGAAAGAAAGAAAGCACGTGGGGAAGAGGATTGTGTTTTGTCAATGTGTCCAATGGTTTCTGAGAACGTAAGGGTTAGATTTCCGGGTACAGGGTTAGCCAATGAGATTTTGAGGAATGACTTTCTAACAGAATATGTATGATTATGTGTATAAAAGCTGCAACTTTGTTGAGCACTGGGAGGAACTGTTCGTTTTCAACTTCACATGGCTGACTAACCCTTTACGGCCGACAGCATGCAATAAACTTGCTTTTCTGACAAAGTGCATTTACTCTCCATTAGACCTGGGTGGGGGGGGGGGTCCCATTGGATTTTGGAGTCACATTCCTACAAATAGATAGTTAAAGTGTGTTGAGGTATGATAACATGTTCTGTTTTTTGATAGGGTTATTTATCCCTTTGATATTCCATGTCATACATGTAAATGCCATTATAAACCACCATTAAGGCACTAAGGCCAAATTCTGATGTGCATAGCAATGAAAAAGCCCAGGAAGTCATGCAAGTGATGTTAAGAATATCTGTACATTTCCACCACAGAAAGGTAGATAGATAACTCAGAGGACACATCAGGAAAAAGGACAAATAGGGCGACGAAAACAACAGGACTGCAATTCATGACATTATAATATATACACTGTTGAATATTATGAATGAAGTCTAGCAACAAGAGATAATGTTAAAACAGAATGACCTGCTGAGGGGATCAATGCAAAAAAGTTAAAGTAAAAACAAAAGCAAAAAGTAAAATAGATTGTCAAAATTTCAGAAAAAGTCAACAGGTGTAGGTAGCACCCCATGTGAGGATGGCCTGAAAAGGAACCTTTGACAGACTCTCTCCACATTCCCTATTGTAGCACGCAATAACACTCATTCCACCAGGAACCAATGTTATATTATGTGATTTTGACAAATGCAGTGCACTGCTACCACTCAGGAGCAGTCTCAAGGTGCTCATGTGGCTCTGCAAGAAAGAGCAGGGTTTGGTTAGTGATGGTAGAGGGCTAGGATAGGTCCAGAACCAGGAGAAACTGGTGTCTGCTTGTGTTGGTTGCAGATGGGTTCATTGCATGCACTGGCTTGTTGTATCCGTGAGGGTGAGGCCCAATGCCTGGGTTGTTTGTTGCATGTGAATGTCTGTTATGTTGGGTGTGTGTTTGTGTGTTTTATCTGTACATTGGCTGGCATTTAGGGTTGTGGTTGATCCCACTGGCTTGTGTATCCGTAAGGGTTAGACCCAGTGCCTGGATTGTTTGTTGTCTGTGAATGTATGTTACATTGGGTGTATGTTTTATGTGTAAATTGGCTGGTGTTTAAGGTTATGGATGTGCGCACTGGTCTGTTGTGCCTGTAAGGGTTAGACCCAGTGTGTGGGTTGTTTGCTGTATGTGAATGTCTGTTATGTTGGGTGTGTGTTTGTGGGTTTTATGTTTAAATTGGCTGGTATTTAAGGTTGTGGTTGAGCACACTGGCTTGTGTATCCATAAGGGTTAGACCCAATGCCTGGGATTGTTGTTGTATACAAGTCTTAGTTATGTTGGTTGTGTGTAATTTGGCTAGCCCATGGGCATGTATAGTGCGAGGGGTGTGCGTAGGAGGGGAGCTGGATTGGGGTGGTTTGTGCATTGCGTACTCTCAAAGTTCTTCTCGGTGGTTAATCTTAACGACTCTATCTAAATGTGACACCTGACTAATCTTCACAATTCTATCTAAATGTGATGCATGGTCAATCTTTACAATTCTATCTAAATCTAAATGCAATGCATGTCTAATCTTCACAAATTCAATCTAAATGTGAAACATAGCAAATATTCACAAATCTCGGTAAATGTGATGCATGGCTAATCTTCACGTCTATCTAAA
Organism: Ambystoma mexicanum; assembly: GCF_040938575.1. NCBI lineage: Eukaryota > Metazoa > Chordata > Amphibia > Caudata > Ambystomatidae > Ambystoma > Ambystoma mexicanum. The sequence continues at coordinate 168,509,442 of NC_090931.1, read as the reverse complement.
TGAGAGAAATTGCTCATGCCCCCAAAATGCAAGATATGGCTACTGTGAGAAACCAGAAGGTGTCTCATCAGCTAGTCCCTGGGAATCTGTCATACAGTTGGCCAGGACACGACCATCGCTTTTCGATCCAGTTCCTGGAGTGGAGGGAGGATCCCCTGGGTGCGGGGTCTTTGGGGAGTGGGACACTGGAAGGTGAGATGCAGAATCCCTCCCCCTACACCTTTAGCCCATCCTACCAGGTAGGATACGTGGGAACTTTAGCCCCCCACCCCCTTCCCATCACAAACACTTCCACATGAACAGCCCACTCTGGGAGAAAACAGGCACACACCCGAGCGGTGTACCTGACATTTCCTGCTAGTATGGTCAGGCGAAGTCAGGCAATTACTGACAATCACTCACACCTGACTTCCATTAAACTTCCCTGCACTGATAAAAGGTGGAGCATGAGAGTACACTCTGAGCAAGGCAAAGCACACGAAGAAACAGGAGTTTCGAGTCAGCAGCTGAACGAGGAGAAAAGACGGGAAAACATGAAGGGTTTCCAAAGCAGGGAAATACCCTTGACCTTTTCGTCAAGAAACCATTACTTTCCTGAAACCTTCGAAGCAGAAAGCATTAGGCCAGGAAACCAGACTGAAGACTCCTGCATTTTGTGTCAGAGATACCGAAGGCCCTCCTGCATAACCAACCAAGGTGGGGAGGAGAAGCAGCTGCCGGGGTATCGTCCTTGGCTCCAAGAACAAAGAAGCATTAGAGAGATCAACACTGCCGGTGAGTTGGGGAGGCTGATGCAAGACCGGTCTGTGTTGAAGTCAAGGTAGCAAGCGGCAACATTGTATAACGAGTGCTGGAACGAACATTGTTAAACGCATGTGATGAAAGACTCAAGTAAAGCTAAACTGCTGATGAATGTTTTAACTTGAGAAGGAACAATACGATACTGTTAACAGAGTGGTCTGGCACCATGAGTGTGCTCAATCTAAGGTCTCTCTAAGGTATCCCGCCAAGTGAAATGAAAGCCAAAAGATTGATGAGAATATTGTATGAAGTGAATCAAAGTGGTCCTGCAACAGTTTAAGCAAAACCCATTGCACATTCGACAGTCTTCGATTTTGATATCAAGAGGATGTGAGCCCGAACGAGGGAAATCCATGGTCCGAGCCCGAAAGAGGGAGACTAAGAATAAACATCGTGCTATAAAGGGGTCCATGCCTGAAGGAGGGAGAGCCACGATAACTACTGGAAGCGAGAACTTGTGCATGTGAAGATCCTAATAGAAATGGAACTTTGATATTTGTTTGTTACGACAGGCGCTATGGAGAAAAGAGACTTTGTCAGAAGGCCCTGATGTCTACGCTTTGAACTGTGTCTTTGTGGCAGAGAAGCCAGAGTGTGTGCAAATCTCGAACATGCCGCCTTGCCCCTTGCTGAAAACGTGGGGAAGGGAAGCCAACTGCTCAACCATCCTGACATATTATTTCTTGAACACTTTTCTTTGTTGCATACATTATTGTCCCACACCCTTTTGTATTTAGAAGTAAGGATTGGCAATAGGTTTATTAGTATAGGCCTTTTATTTTGAAAGAGACTCGACTAGGACTGCGTTATTATTATTTGATGGTCGTAGCTTGCTCCCCTCCTTAGATTTTGGTTAGATAAGCGTTCAACCAACATTGAAGTTCAATAAACACCCTTGAACTGAGATCACTTGTGTCTGTCTTCATTGTTTGATACAATGCCTTCCTTACACTACCTAGTACAACATTAGGTTAAATACAAGATATGGCTACATAGTACAACTTAGGTCCAATGCAAGATAGGTCTACCTAGTACAACCTGGCTCAAATGCATATGTATACGATATTCGGTAGTAAGAGTCATTATTCGTAAAATCTAGATACCTCATCTGATCTTAGATTTCAGAGGTTGTTGGCTCTTTTAGGGCAGCAACGGGTCCATATCGTCCATTTTGAGAGATCTGATGAATGGTTTTAGGTCAGTTGGTTCCTAAAAAAAAATTATGTTTTCCCTTTTATGGTGACCTTAAAAGTACATGGTTGGACCAAACCAAATCTATCAACGATCTGTCTTAGAGCCGGACGGTACGATAAAAACTATTTTCTACGCTGAGTGGTCAACTTGGATACATCTTGTGAAATAAAGATCCCATGACCATTACATGTGAGCCGATTAATCTCTTTTACTTTTTTGATAATCAGCTGCAATTGTTTGTATTCAAGTAACAAAAATATCATAGTGCGAGGTGTTCATCTTTTCTGACCTGTATAATCTTTCATGCCAATACGGTGAGCTCTTTTTTGGTTGGAGCTACGGTGGGTCGAAGATTAAGAAGCTTTGGCAGCATTTGTTTCAAGCATCCCTCGGGTATTCCTGAAATACGCACGTTATTCCTACAACCTCGATTTTCCAATTCCTTGTTGTGTTTTGAAGGTATTTGACCGATTTCTCCAAGATACCAAGATACCAACATGGATAGTTGCATCCTGCACCCCACTAATTCTTCTCTCCACTTTCACAATTCTGGTTTTCAAGCACAGACCATCTAACCAATGATTGGAGTTTGTTGTTAGTAGTTTCCATAAAGGGTTTCAAAGCCCTTATTTCCATTAGAATGGCTTCCATGCCCAGGTCACTGGATATTTGTGGGGGTGGAGAATAGCTTTTAGGCCATTTAAGTGCTGCTGTGGACTGGGTAGAGTATATGGAGTTATCGTTACCACGAGAACCTTTTTTGTTGAATGCCATACTTAGTTAACTGTTTTAAATTGTGAGGAACACCTCAGCTAACAGATAAATCCCTGTTTCAGCATAAGGGTTCGCAACATGCTAAAGAATATAGGTTAGCTGAAAAATATCTACCCAACAAAAAGTTCCAAATGAAGAGATAATATGTCAGTATAGTGCTACAGTTATAATAGCTCACTATAAAACTTGTAAAAATCTAGTTTAGCTGCATATTATTATATTTCCACGAGGTGGCGTACTTCAGAAAACAATGCCTCCACACATAGAGGCCTACAGCTTTGAGTTTACGTGAAGCTTACGTGAAGCTGCGTCTTTATCTCACACATCGGCAAGACAGGAAGGATCCGCCCTGGCTCGCAAGACAGCTTCTCACTGTTCGTTGCACCACCCGACATTATGAAACCTTGCCCTTGTGTCCATGCCAGCGTCACCATTCAGAGACAGGCTTCATCAAGTCGCTTTCTTCGTGTTTTTGGTTCAGGTAGATCACATTAAAGCAGTGGTATTCGAATTTTACATACCAAGCCCCCACCTTGAGTAAACAAATTGTTTGCAGTGGCGGCTGCTATCATGGGGCGGCCGGGCGCCGCCCCCCCAGAAAAGAAAGAGGAAGCTAAAAGAGATTCAATCAGAGAACTTCTCCGATTGAATCTCTTTTAGCTTAGAAAATGCCTGCATTTCCTTTGCCAACAGCGCGGGGGCGCTGTGGCAAGGTAATCGTGTATCAGGCCGGGCCCGGCTTTAACAGCGGGGCGCGTCCCAATTTAGTTAATTTTTTTCTATAGTAGAGTGCATGGAGCTCCTAGCCCCACGCACTCTACGTAGCCCCTTTAATTGGAAGTCTGGCGGGGCGCTTCAGGGGTGGCCCTGCCAGTATAAAATGTGCGCAAACAGCGCACTTAAATTCAGATGCCCTCCCCTGCCATGGATACAGTAATGTCATTGGCTGGCAAACAGCCAATGACATTACTGTATCTATGATGACTCACTGGCGGCGCAGGGTGTGTACGTGCGCCTGCGTCGCCTTCACACGTCTGTTTCTCTTTCTAATCCGATGTCGAGTGAACAACACACGCCACGAGTGCTGCTGCACGGCGCCGCGGTGAGTACCCCATGATCCGGCCATCCCCATGTTTGTTTAACTTTTTTTTCTTCTCTGTTTGGGACCGGGGACTCGGGAGTGAGTGTTACACACTTACACTCCCCTCCCCGGGCCCAAACTATGTGGTCCACCACGGCCCAGTTCCAGTCAACACTGAACGAAGTGTAGGCCTTGGCCTACACATCGTTCAGTGTTGCTGCCGAGCTGCGAGCCTTGGTGGTAGCGGGCTGCCCGCTACCACCAAGGCGAGGGCCGCCTGGCCCTGGCCTGGTCCTATTTGTTTTTTAACCCTGCTCCCTGCCCCAAGGGCCTTGCCTTGGCCAGTGCCTGCCCTTGGCCTTGCGCACCGGGGCGCAAAGTCCAGGGCAGGCACTGGCAGGCGTGCGCTGCTGCTGCCCACTGCAGCCGCGGCCCGCGACCACGCATCTGCTAATTGTGCCGTTTTATATTTTCGGCATTTTTCGAGAAAAAAATGCCGAAAATATAAAACGGCACAATTAGCAGATGCGTGGTCGCGGGCCGCGGCTGGGCTATACACTCTTAACAATCAGTATTGCATATACGATTAATGTAGACTCGTTGATTTTTCATAAAGCCGCGAGGCAAACAGAAACTAGTTGAAGATTAAATAAACGTAATAAGTAGTTAAAGTGAAAATAATTCTCCACTCAAAAATGCATCAAAATAGGCAGCCCCCTCGTTTAGCTACACACAAAATCCCGCAGCTTTTATCACAAGATTTTAAGGCACATCAGCTTGTATCTTGATTATTGAATAAATCACCTTGATGAAAAACAATTATATTTCTAAGATGGAAAGTTCAAGTTACAAGCAAACATTATAGTAATAACAGTAATATTAATTTCTGGAAATGTTCATTTCATTGATAATGTGCATCTGCTGCATTGTTTTACTTGATCGATGATTGTATTTGTCAAATATGCGCTCTCACGTGTGTGTGCGTGCGCGTGTGTGTCTGATTGTCCTTGTTATGCTTTCCATTGTACACTGCAAATGAAATGGTCACAGATTTTCAAGGCACAGTCCCTTCTGAGAATGAACTATAGACCCACCCTAACTAACACCATCGCACATATTGTTTCTTTATTTAGAGCCAGACTCAAGTGAGAGGCTCGGCGCAATAGCCAGTGCCGAGGCTCTTGAGGTAGCTGTGTAGGTGTTGCAAACTTAGCCATCCTGTTTTCAAGTACAAACTAGAAATGTTCGACAAATAAGGTTTCCTCACAAGTTCAAATGAAAAAATATGATTAGTGGACTATGTAACCACAAGACTGTTAACTTTACTGATCTGGAGACTAATTTACTGCTACTCGGGGTAGGAGTAGCCTTTGAAATGTGCACGGAGGAACACACGTTCAGCTGTGCCTGGCCCAATTGATTGCTTCTAATCTATTGGGTGTCCAGTGTATTACAGAAACATGGCTCTCTTAGAATGGAGATTGGATTTGTATACATTACGTGGTGATAACGTCTCTACAATGACTAAATCGAGTTCATGAACAAGGTGGAATGGTTGCATACGTTTTTAAAAAACAGCTCCCTTTTCCTGAACTGCCACCCCAGGCTATGAAGGCCCAACGGAAATGCTAATACTAAACTTGCACTTGAGGAAACAAGTTGTGGTTGGAATCCTATTGTTTTACCCTGTGACGCAGGGAATAGTGTGGTGGAGAGGGTGCTTCTGCACGTCCCTGCGGCATAGCGCAAACCTCTGAGCTGCGGCCCAGGGTGAGCAGAGGCGGGTGTCAATACTGGCGCAGTCTCCTTGCTGGGCCCATCTCTGTCCTTCTGATCTTTGTTCTGGGGGGAGGGGAGCATGCTGGAGCAGAGCATACTGTTGCCTGGATCGCGCCTACTAATCAGAGCCAGGCCAGCATACATGTGGGACTGCCACCCGACCTGCTACAGGGGAGTGCACACAGGCCCCTCGAGTCCCTCTGAGATTGCCCTGCTGGTACTGGAACTTAGGGATGGCTGCCTTTTGCAAACTGGCTGGTTAATGAGCAAGCATCTGAACTTCTGTAGTGAGCTCATAAGCCGCTATACTCATTAACCAGTTTGACAGGACAACCATTATGTCGGTCGAAAAAGGCATGGTGTGGGTGAGGGAGGAAAGAAAAGAAATGGAGTGAAGACTGGATGGCTTGTGAGTTTAGAGAAATTAAAAGAGAAGCGGGGACAGGCAAAATGGGAGACCGAAAAGAGGACAGCATGAAAAGAGGAAAGGGCAAAGTAGGAAAAAACAAAATGTGACGAGAGAGCAGAGACACGAAGGGACAAGAGCTAAAAGAGAAGATAGGAGAGCAGAGACAGGCGAGAAGAGGTGTGAAAGCACCACAGAAGAGACGAGAGACACTGTGGTAGAAGTGGTGGCTGGAAAAGTGGGGAGAGTCAGAATGCTCGAATTGAATGAACGAGATGAAACAAAGGTAAGGAAGAGGCAGTGCATTTGGATTTTAGTTTAAATTAGTCTATAAGAGTGCACCTATCTGCCATCACAAGGTTTAGGCGGAGGCCCGAGACTGAATCCTTGTTCATGGTTAATAGGTTCCTGAGGGGGAGGGGAGATTCTTTGCAAACAGTGGAGTGTCCAGTTCTGTTGTGTGAGCTGAACGTGGGCTTGTCCAAGTTGATGTGGGCACCTTTTGAGCTGATGGTTTACTACGATCTGAATGAACCATGACACACTTCAGTTCACAGTATGGATGGTGGTATTCAGCTGCTGTGACTCGATAATGCCAAAAATCGCACCTTAGTAAGAGGATATGAACACATATGAATGCCAGTAACAACATGACAAAATTATATTTTTCCACATAGCTGCATACAACATAGTACCAGATATTCTCAATACAAGCTGCTGTGAAATACACCATCACACTTACACGCGTAAGAATAATGTAGTATCCAAAACCTAATGCTTTTTAGGTCATATTGTGTGGGTTTGGACAGTAAATTGTACATATTGGAGAAAAAAAATCCAAATTTTAGTAGGAAGAATCCCCTGCACTCCCTTGATGTGAGTTGGGCTCGCTCGCTACACTTGCTCGCTTCCAAATTTACCCAAAGTAATTTACGCCCCACCGCCTTTCAAAGTCACCAGCCACCACTGATTGTTTGTGGGCTCCCTGCACACAAGATTTGGTCCCCCTGCGGGCGCAAAGGATATCCAGGGGGCCCCAGGCTCTTTAGAAAAGGATTATAGTGACTGCTTTTATTATAATAGAAAATATAAGCAGTAGTAAATCTGGTTATATTTTATATTACAACATAGCTCTCAACCATTTGTGTCACAAAAGCGGGTGAAAACACCCGATTTTGTTTTTGGCGGGTGAGTGGCCCATTGAAATGGATGGGCGTGCAGGAGGCTTGGCGGGTGACTCAGCTCTTTAAAAAGGCGGGTGACACCCGCCAAAAGCGTGCGAGTTGAGAGCTATGTTACAATAGTCATCTTACTCTGTTTTGAAGAGTGTGGGGCCCCACGGACATCCTTTGGGCCCCCCAGTTTGAAGACCACTGTATTAAAAGACCTCGGACAGGAGGGATAGGGTTTAAGCGGCCATTGCCTCAGGCGGCAAGTCACGCCACCCTACTGCTGGCCATTTCGGTTCAAAATGAACAACATCCTTCAGTGTGACGACTTCTTGCTTCTGAAAACAAGGGGCCACAGAACCCCTGAAAATAGATATACATGGCAGCAAAGGAACAGCAAGCCCTTACCTGAGGAAAGGCAGGACAAGCCTCCAGGAGGGATGCAGTGTCTCGGAAAGAGCTCTGCTTCCTCAGCAGTTACATTCGATCGGCTCAGAGTCGACCCAATATCAATAATTCAGGAGCCTATAGTATTCCGACCAAGCAAAGGGATACATAACCAGAACTGGCATGGCCCCCGCATCACCGCGCCGGGCCTTTGCACATACAGAATCACAACCAGTGAGTGCCCTGCTCCCTACACATTTACAAACACCAAACATACACATGCACACACACATGCACACAACCACACACACATGCATACAAACACACACACAGTGTGCCCTTCTCCCCCATACAAACAACAGACTGCTTTTCTGCCAATGCACACACTAGTGAAAGTCTTTTCCTTCATCACTACCTCAGATACACACGCACACACACTCGCTCACACAAACACCCACACACACTCACTCAGGCACGCACAAACACTTACTCGCTCTCACATACACAAACACTTGCACACACATGCACACACTAACACAAATACTTGCACACTTCCTCACATTGCGCCTTTCTTCCCTTCTGCCTCTGCACACACACAACTAGTGATATTCCTCTCCCTCTCCACAACCCTATACCACACACTCACAAACAAAACCAGTTAGTGCCCTCCTCGTTCAGTACCTATCCACACAATCAGAAGCACAAACAATGTGTTTGTTGGTGTGTGTGGGTGTGTGTGTGTATTTAGCAAGAGAAAAGGCCACTCACTGGTTGTGCTCTTGGTTCTAAGCTGACAACAATTTCGGGGAAGGACAATTGGCAGGGCAATACAGTAATTCCAGAAAGAGGGTTAATATAATTCTAGAGAGACCAAGATAAATACAGGATGTTGTCAAAGCCCAAGTAATTGACCAATGACTTGAGATTCAGAAGGGTTTAAACAAAATACTTTCATTTAGTCTAAACTACTGGGAATGGACTAATGGTAATCCAACATGGATATAGCTCTTTAAAAGATGTTGAGGGTTCAAGCAAAACAAAACACAGCAGAGGTAAGTTCACAGAGAACAAAGCTAGCATCTTGGAAGGACCATCAACCAGAGTCCACAGGTCTTGGTCAGAGCAAGCGCCCCCTGAAAATATTAGACACAGTCATTCACAGTTCTCTGGCGGGTCGTTGATCCTGGAACCCCTTCTTTCTGATGGTTTAAGCAAATTGTGGTTGACTTGGTCTGTGGTTAATTGGCTTTCAATGGATAATTATTTTCTTCACTGTCCATCCCGGGTTGATTGTTAGCATGCAGTCATTAGTTCTCTCCCCAGCCAAAGGCAATGTTGTTAGATGGGTCGCCGGCCATCGGATTGAATCCTACCAGAGACAGTGCCTGACTCTGGTATCTTGTGAGACCACCTCAGGCTCCTCATGATCTCAATAGCACTTTTCAGGGTTTCAATCCTCAGCCAACCTACTGGATTTGAGCCACCAAGAACCTCGCAGGTTTGACTTTGGGAATGTTTGGTCTAAGCTTGAATTTCTCTATGAGTCTTTTTGGATTTAGTGTCTACTAGAGTCCTTGTATCTTAGTACTACAACTCATATTACTGGCTCCTAGCTAGGGAAATCCATATGGGCTTCTATGGTGGGGCTGTGGACCACGCCCAACAGCATCTGGAGTATGGCTCATAGCTAGCCTATTACCGCTACATTTTTTTCAAATTCTTCTATGATTCTCGATACCAATTGGTTTTCCCAAGCAAGTATTATCCTTGGTGAGCTTGCCCATCCCACTACAATCCCTTGGTAGCCTTCAACTACTCTCACTTCTATGTCTCGGTTCTGCATGTGTCTTTAGGCTTTGGCCAAACCAGTCTTTGGGCGAAATCCACAAGTCTCTCAACTTTACTAACTCTGATGCTTTTGGTGCTCCCTAGTCCTGCTCCCACTGGATGCGTCTTATGCCCCTCAAAGCCCTTTCCAGATCTAGTCCCTTTTGGTTTGCCCATTGTTCGTATCGTTGTTTGGAGCTCACGGTTCACCTCCACCTTCTTACTTAGTCTTCAACCATCCACTGATGAATTTGTCCTCCCAGCTTCACTTGCTCTCCTCAAACTTCCTCTTTGAGCACCTCTGTCCCTCGTCAATGACTTGTGTTCCTGTCGTCTTCATGCTTTCCCCACTCTCCTGGTCTTTAACTCCTCCAACAACTTTCTTTCGCTGCTCCTTCCTTTTCTTCCACTATTCTTGCTCTCCCCACTCCTCTACACACTGCTACCTTGTCTCCCATCTCCTCCAATCTTGCATAGACCCTACCATCTTCTATGATTGTATCCTGCTGCTGCAGTAGGAACACATGGGCTCATTTAGTGACCAGGCCTTGAGATTGGCTGAGGGCCTTATGTCCCAAATGCTCCCAATGCGTGACAGCTACTGTTTGCATCACTGATTGAGGGTCTGCTGCTCCGGGGGCAGGAGGGCATGAGTGAAAAAGGGGCTCAACCGTCTCAGAAGCAGGTGTCACTGTCATGGTGGCTGACTGATTTCGCCATGGCTTCCCGAGACTGCTGTGTGCGCTGATCGCTACCTGTGGTCTGTACCACTGCCCTTATGGTTTACCCTGGGTTTCTAGCTGCTTCACGGAACAGGTCTGCCTGCGGCCGTGCCCGTGGATCACAAACCATTCTTGCATCCCTTGTTTCACTTGACACTATACTGCGAACATAGTCCCTGCTCAGTGACCACATGAGTGGACCTAATCATAAGGATGGGATGGAGGAGTGGCGGTGAGTAAGCCAAAGTTGGCATGGCTTAGTGGGTGACCTCCACCGGATCCTCTGGTCCCCCTAACTCTACTTCCCATTCTCATCCAAGGGACTTGGTCACAATGGGCAGGGATATGATCTGGGGTTGAGTTGAAGTGGGGGTGTAGATTTTAATATTTAAAGTCAGAACCAGACCAGGGATAATAATTCCGGAGAAGGAACGGGTACAGGCACAAAAAAGGCAATGCCATCCAGGTGCTGAAACAGGAAACTGCAATTACTATCGAAGGCAACGGGCAACATCTCCAATCGGGATAGCAACAAATCTTGACTATGGGAACCGACATTCATCAGCAGCTCATCAAGGGGAGACGGGGGGGCAAAAGTCAAATCAGATGATGGTGGCCTCAAGAGCGATTGAGTTCATTCTGGGGTACGGTTCTCGCAACAATTTTATAGGAACCAGTAGCAAACCCAGGGAGGGAATATTGAGTCTGTAGAAGTTGACGCAACCTGTGGATGGGAATTTAAGTGTTGCAGGAAACCCTGCAACAGCAGGAATGAGTGAGGAAGTCCTTGCAATGGAAAGTGCTCATCGTGTGGCTCGAGGGGGACTCCTGACAAGGAACATAGGAATATAGGGCCATCTACATAAGGCCTGGCGTGAGGCAGAAAGACCATAGGGAGATGGGAGGGGCGATGGGGAAAGCCCCAGACCAGGGTACCTGCCCCACTCTTCATACTCACCCGCAGCCTTTACTTCCTGGGCCCTGTACCGCATTCAGCGGACCACAGGGACCTTGCTTTCAGGTTCTGGGGAAGGCTAGAAGGATGAGAAGCAGATTCAAAGCCACAAGATTATCTGTTGCCAAGAGCAATACTTTCATTAGCCCGGGGCATCTCTGGCAAATGCTGATCCCAGAGCCGCGCCTTGCACACATCGCTCATGAGCTTAATGTCGCTACATGCCCCTGTTGTTACCACTCCTCCTCCTTGTAAGCATTCTCCAGCCCACTGAGAGCCGTGAGGCTGTGCAACGGGAGCATTGGTGCTGCATGGAGCAGCAACAGATTGTGGCATGCTAAACCCTCCTCGCCATGTGGCTGTGGCGCATTCAGATCCACCATTTCTAATGCTGCCATCATCATGGCAGCAGATCTGGTGGACCTGCTGAGCTATTTTGCATTCCTATGCAAATAGGATCAACACTCTATCGGCTCTTGGCTAACAGGCTCCACGTGACTTCCACCCAGCGGCGGGAACAAGCGCCAGCAGGGGTGGACTGGGAACTAAAAGAGGCCCTGGAAATAATTACAGGGCACCAAAACAGGCCCTGCAAGTAATGCTCAAAGTGGCCCCATATGACACATTTTCAGCAAGTCCAATGCTTTTCCTATGAGAAAATTTGGAAATACCACACAAATGAGGCCCAGGGTGCAGAGGCCCACCGGGAAATCTCCAGAGTTCCCTATTGGCCAGTCCACCCCTGAAAGCCAGGCATCAGCAGCAGTGGCTGATGCCAGGGTAACAGGGAAGCAGAACTACAGTTAAAGTCGACAACAGTGTAGCTCGAACAGGCTGCCAAAACAGGAAACCAGGGCACACACCTGACCACCCCTACTACCGCCTCTGTACTCATCCCTGAGCCACTCGCCTGGATGTCTAAGTGGGAAGGGAAATTAACTCTCTGTGGTTGTGTCTTTGGTTGATAGAATGGTGGATGGGCACAGACTGGTTGCTGTTGTTCTGTGTCAGGGCAACAGAAGGCATACTCACTGCTTGTGCCTTTGAGAGAGAGAGTTTGTGTGTGTGTTTGGGGGGGTGGTGGTGCATGGGAATGCAAGTGTGTTTTCAGGAACACCACCACTTGCTGGTTGTGTTTCAGAGTGGGTGAGGATGTTGAAATGAATACATATTTGTTTTTCTGAGTGCGGTTCTGCCTCTGTGTGTTTGCTTTTGGAGGAAGAGGGAGAAGGGCATTCACTTGTGTTATTCTTGTGTGTGTTTGGGGGGGGCTCACTTGCTGTGTTTGCGGTGTGGTAAAAGGACACTTACTCTTTGTGCTCATGAATGTGTGTGCGGGAGAGGGAGAGAATACCACACACAAGCACAGCCAGTGCCATTCTTCCTCTCCACACACAAGCACACGGGACAAGTCCCCGTCTTCTACCACACACAGCACCGAAATCAAACACATGGGGACTACTGATGATGGTGTTAACAGGGCTGAGCTTCTCTTCTGGCGTGGTTGTAAGGTAAAGTTGTCATGTAATGGATTTTCCTAAAGTGCATTGTATAGTTTACCCTGCAAAGACCAGACTACGTACGTACTGATTTTGCATGCAAGGTAACAGAGAATATTATCTAACTGGAGAGCATAGAACTGGAATCAGTTACTGGAGGGATACAGAGCTGAGGGCTTACTTGCCTTTTGTACAGCATCCACATAGTAGTTGACTAAGTTCAACGCCCAAATTTGGGTCTCATGCCAGCATTCACTTAGTTCCTGGTACAGCAAAACATAGCACCTGGTGCCCAACACATGCACACTTCTAACGATAACTTTAGAGTTCCATTCCTCTCTGCCAACACAATTGTCATTTAACCTCAACTACAGTGTCCAGGTCATGGTTTACATAATATACATGCAATGCTCAGTTTACACATTATTTCCCAGCAACTGTAATGACCAGCCTGTGTTTGTTGAATATGCGGGCAATGTAATCTACCGTTTAACATGTAATTGCAGAGCCCACACATGCAATCAGTTTCTCCACTGATAGAGCGTTGCTTGCTCCCCCTTTCATTGCAGCATCCACATATGAGTTCCACACCCAGATTCAGTCCACATGCCTGCAATCACACATTCACTGACCCTGCACTTAAGTCATATAAACTGCGAAAAAATGCAGATAATGTTTGATGAGACAGATTGCAAACTAACCATTGCATGAACTTTTTTTTAGAAGCAATGGTCATACGTTTAGAAAAGCACAAGATGATGTGGGAGGAAACACTATCACTAATTGGTTTTATATCTATTGTTGTTTTTATTTTCCCACTGTAATTTAGTTTCTGTGCTCAAGAGTGTCTGGGCGATTTTTTGTGTTCTAATCTGCATTTATTCAACACTGATTTGAAATTTTTTAAAGGTTTGTATAAACCAAATAAAAATAATTAAAAAAATAAACTGCTAAATATGATATTGCAGGAGCCGTCATCCCTGCCAAAGAAACTGTAATATTCCTCCAGTTGTAATGTACGTGTGTATCTTGTGATATCCATAACCTGCTATGCAATGTACCATTGTACGCATTCATGTTCAATCGATGTCTGCCCAACTCCCTGGGAACCGAAAGCACCTCGAGGGCATTGCAATGCCAGGCAATATACAAATGTCACATCACATAGCACACAGGAGATAACTGGTTATATTTCAGAGTGTGTAAGGAGGGAGTACACCTCTCCCTTATTGGAGTGAGTGCTCTTCTCCGTCTTGCGCCATACATACAGAAACACAACTACAATCAGCGAGTTGTCGGATCCCTCCCCACACACTGAGAAACACATAACCCCTGCAGCCGTCCATTTGCCTTTACTCCCAATTATCTTTGCGCATGCACACAGTTTTTATCCCCCATGAATTGGCATGACACAAGATTTCAATTGGCAAAATTGGCCGCAGTTTTATTTCCATGACAACAGAAGTATTTGTACACAATAGTGACCTCATTCTGTACGTGTGGCGCATGCTTGCCGGATTTCCTTTGCTTCCCCCTATACTTGGTATAGTAGGCCCCCAACTCCCCCGACCCATTGTACCTGTTCCTATCCTGCCCGTGCAGGGGTCCGTGGGTGGGGAGAGCGCCGTTTGTTTTGGGGGGGAAGCTGAGCCTTATTTGTTCCTACCAGACGCCCCCGCCGTTTAGGCCCCCAAGAGGCGCTGGTCCAGAAGGGCGAAGACCCATTCCGTTTCCTTCTGGCTCGTCCGGAGTCTATCATTTGTGCTTGGTTGCCCAAACACCGCCAACTTGTCATCCTCTGACCTGGGCGCCCTGCGACAGCAATGCCCAAGTGTCCTCCTCCTTGTATTTCGTGGGTGGGTGGGCGGAAAACGAAATTCCTTGCACTTGTCAGGTGGCGGCGACCGGGTCCCAGTGCAAGAGCGAGATGCCTGGGTCCTGGTCCCGCCTGCTTATATCCCGCAAGCCCCGCCCCTTTCCCTTTGTTTCCCCTTCGCGGGCTTTTGGACCATTCGGCTTTTGGCGCCGTTCTGCCCCTTTGTCCTTTGCCCTTCCGGGTGAGGGTCCCCGCTCCCGGCGGCATGACCCCGCAGGGGTTACCCTGCTGCCTCCTCCATTTTTGAGGACGTTTTTCCGTCGTCAGCTCCATAACCCCTGCAGCCGTCCATTTGCCTTTACTCCCAATTATCTTTGCGCATGCACACAGTTTTTATCCCCCATGAATTGGCATGACACAAGATTTCAATTGGCAAAATTGGCCGCAGTTTTATTTCCATGACAACAGAAGTATTTGTACACAATAGTGATCTCATTCTGTACGTGTGGCGCATGCTTGCCGGATTTCCTTTGCTTCCCCCTATACTTGGTATAGTAGGCCCCCAACTCCCCCGACCCATTGTACCTGTTCCTATCCTGCCCGTGCAGGGGTCCGTGGGTGGGGAGAGCGCCGTTTGTTTTGGGGGGGAAGCTGAGCCTTATTTGTTCCTACCAGACGCCCCCGCCGTTTAGGCCCCCAAGAGGCGCTGGTCCAGAAGGGCGAAGACCCATTCCGTTTCCTTCTGGCTCGTCCGGAGTCTATCATTTGTGCTTGGTTGCCCAAACACCGCCACGCCAACCGGTGGGTTCCCGCCCACCGTTGGCTCCCTCCTTCCACCTTCCTTCTCACAACTCCAGCAATTTGGTGCAAATGTTCCAGAAAAAGAGCTACATTCCCTTTGGGGACAAGTGCACCCCATCGGCTAAGAAATATTCTGGGTTCTTCCCTTCAATCAGGCCATGCCTGATCTGATGGAAACCTCTGCCCCTGCAGAATTTGGCAACTGCCCCGTTCAGCTTCCTTCTCGATTTCTCTACCGCTGAATGGTTCTCTGCCCCTCTCCATTGCGCCCGAGGGATCACCTCGGACCAGATGATCTCTGTCTCCCCCACCTGTGCCGATATTTCCTGTAGTGAGTTTGTGATGTCTCTCAGCAAGACCCCCCTCCCTAGGCTGGTCAGGTCATTCCCTCCCAAGTGTATCACCAACACATCCGGCTTCCGCTGCCTATTTAGCAGTTTCTGCAATTGCCCTTTCAGCTGGGCCCATTTCATCCCTGGCACCCCGTGCCACTCGATCTTGAATTCTCCCGCCGTCAAGATCTCTTGCTGCTGGTTCCAGCTCGCCTTTGCCCTTGAGATGAATGAGTGCCCCACCACCCATACTGTGCGTAGTTTCCTTTGGTGCACTGCTGGTAAATGACATGGAGGGAACAGCATGGTTATCTTTACACTTTCTCTGGCCTGACATAACGTTTAAAACATCCTGATGACCATCTCCCCAATCTCTTAATGTCCTCCGCCCCCAGTCCCCCGACTGATGCTGAGGTGGCGGCCCCAATCCGGAAAGAATGTGTCCCAAACTGGCCCCCTGCCAGACCCATCTTTTCCAGACCTAGCGACATCACTTTCTTGAACTGAAAACGGCTTAGAGCGGACCCATCCTTGTGCGTGAGCCATGGCGCCTCTGCCCCTGATGGCCGCCTCTGTCGCATAAAGTTTGCCGTTGCCGCCACCGGGCAAACCCTGCTCGCCTGAATGGCATGTACGGTCAGCGCCGCCCCCTTTCCTTTCTGATCCGTCTTTGACCTCCTCACATAAATGATGACCTGAGCGCTCCCCACTTGGATGTCCCTGACGCGCAAGAACCCATTCCCTTTGCCGTTCTTGTTTTCCGGCACCAGTTCGCCGATTCTGAGCGCCCCAAAAAATGCCACCCTAAAAGCAGCCGAGAAGAGCACACGCTCTGATTCCTCCTTACATACTTCCCCCAAACATTTAATTAATCCGTGCAATTTCCCAATATCGATTGGCCGCCTTTCATCTGGTTTTGTTATGCTTTGCCTCGCCCAGCCTTTCATGGCCAGCATGACGTAATGCTCCTTAGTGGGGTCCTTCTCCCCGTGCACTTTTGCATGATGTGCTATGGCCGCCAGGTGATAGCCTACCCACGCCCGGGTCTTCCCTGTTTTCCAGCACCAGCCTATGAATGCTCTCACCGGGTTCTCCCCGGAGTCCCCTGCTAATACCTCTTCCTGGAACTGTGAAAACCGATTCCAACAAGCCCTGTACCTCTTGGTTGTACCGGGTGCCAGGGCAGTTTCCACCAATGCGGTCAGATCGCCCCAATCATCCCCCACCATTGTACCTCGAATGGGGTCATCTCCTCCCTTGCTTCGGGACAGCTCTCCCGGAACCGGTCCCACTCTAAACGAGACAGACAATCAGCGGCCGTGTTTTTCACCCCTGGAATGTGCCGTGCTCTAACCTCAATGTTTAACTCTAACAAACTTCTGGTGAGTTCCCTGAGGAGCCTCAGCACCCTCGGGTTACTGGACGACCCTGTGTTAATGATCTGTACCACCGCCAAGTTGTTCGACCATAGCGT
This sequence comes from Ambystoma mexicanum, assembly GCF_040938575.1. Taxonomy (NCBI): domain Eukaryota; kingdom Metazoa; phylum Chordata; class Amphibia; order Caudata; family Ambystomatidae; genus Ambystoma; species Ambystoma mexicanum. Next base: position 168,492,425 of record NC_090931.1, on the reverse strand, counting down.
GACCTTAGAATTTTGCAGCTGCCCGCCCCACAACTTAAATGCAACCACTATGGGGAACAGCTCTAGCAGTGTGATATCTTTCGTGACCCCTTCCTTGTGCCATTCATCCGGCCACGCCATGCCGCACCATCTGTCACCCAGGATAGCCCCAAAACCCAGGGACCCCGATGAATCCGTGAACAATTTGAGCCTCTGACTGCTTGCCCAGTCCGCCCTCCAGATTGCCACCCCGTTGGAACTTGTCAAGAAGCTATCCCACATCCTGAGATCCTCCTTTACCTCTGAACCCAATCGGACGTGCTGTGCGGCATGTTGTAAACCCACAGTTTTCAGCTCCACACTTCTGGCAAATGCCCTCCCCGCTGGTATCACTCTGCCTGCAAAATTGAGGTTTCCCGCCAGTGCTTGCAACTCCCGCAAGGTCGCTTTGTTTTTTCCCATCAGCTCCTGAATCAATCCCCTCAGTTTTTGTACCTTGTCCTGCGGGAGCCTACATTCCCCTTTAACTGAATCGATCTCTATCCCCAGAAATGTCAATGTCGTTGCTGGACCCACGGTCTTTCCTGGTGCCAGGGGGACCCCTAGCTGGTCCATTCTATTTTGAAATACCTCCATCAGGGCTCTGCACTCCTCCGTCCCATCTCTCCCCACGAAGAGAAAATCATCTAAGTAGTGCAACATTCCCCCACTTTTTCCCTCCCGTTTTACCGTAAACTCCAGAAAGGAACTGAATGCCTCAAAATATGAGCAGGAAATGGCGCACCCCATGGGGAGGCATTTGTCATAGTAGTACTTGTCCCCTAACTTAAAACCCAGCAAGTGGTGACTATCCTCGTGGATCGGTAATAGGCGGAAGGCTTATTCTATGTCTGCTTTCCCCAACAATGCCCCTTCTCCTGCCGCTTTTACCATTAGTATCGCATCCTCCAGGGAGGCGTACTGCACCCTGCACTGTTCCTCCGGGATGCCATCGTTCACTGATTGACCCTCGGGGAAGGATAGGTGGTGTATCAGGCGGAATTGACCCTCTTCCTTCTTTGGCACCAATCCTAGCGGAGATACCACCAGATTGCTCATAGGAGGCCTAGTAAATGGGCCGGCCACCCTCCCCAGCCCCACCTCCTTGTCAACCTTCCTTTCCACTACCTCGGGTTTCTCCAGAGCAGATCGTAGGTTGGCCGCCTCCCTTCCCTTTTGCGTCCCGCCCCCGGGATCCTAAAGCCCCACCTGAACCCTTGCCATAGCAATTTTGCATCGGCCTTGTTGTGGTACTCATTTAGAAAGGGAGCCATGGCAAGAAGGCTAACTGGTGTAGGCAATACCCCTTTAATCATACAATCGTCATTCATTGTTTCCCCAGCATTGCCTTGTTTTGTCGGAGTATCACTCAACGTTTCCTTTATTTTTCTGTTTCCCACCCTCCCTGGGTTTAGCCTCTCCCGGAGTGGCCTTGCGGGGGCCCGTACCACTGCCCCTCTGGTGCTTGTACCTGCATGTCTTCCCGTATGAGCAATACCCTTCTGCGAACCTCCAGCAGACTTCTTGCTCCCCCTGGTGGGCTGCTGCCCGGTACACCCAGGAGGAGGGCCCGCGAAAGGACCCTCTCCCCCGTTGCGAGAACCCGCCTCTGCCTCTCCCACCCCGAGACTTCTCTCCTAGTGGCTCATCCTGGGGTTCCCTGCAGGGGACCACTTTGTCCATGTACCCCCCGACATCCATCTCGTCCCATGACATTGCCGGCCATATCTGCATCTTTAATCTAAAGCCCCGGTCATACTCTAGCCATCCCTCGCCGCCATATTTCTGACACAAATCATGCACGTATTGCTCATATGCTATCATCGCCAGTGCATCCTGCGGGTACCTCTCCAACATTACTGACATATACATCCTGTAAGCTTTCAGCCAGTTGTTAATGGAATGCTCCGCCTTGGTGGCCTCCCTGTCCCTTTTCTCTTTTTCCTTTTCTGACAGTTCCTTTAGGCCTCCCCCCGTGGGAACAATCCCCAGCAAGTCAAAGATGTCAATGAATTCCTTCCTCCACAACCTCTCCTTGACCCCCCATGGAATGTGCCACACCAAAGAATTCACCGTAGCCCGCATAGGTGCGAACCCTGGCATTGGCCTCCCATACTGGGTTGTCTGGCCCCACAAACCCCCTGTTTCCCCGCTGATCGGGCCTACTGTTGACGGCTGAGCCGCGCCCAGCCCCCCTGTCAAGACCGCTCCAGGCCCTGCCTCATTCTGCATCCCCTGAGCTCCTGCAGGTAACCCCGAAGCCAACTGCTGGGCCCCCCCCATGCTTACTGATGCCCCTGGCCCTTGGTTTGCCCATTCCTGACCCCAAGGGAGCCCCGCCATCTGCACCTGCTGCCCGCCTACCATAGGTGGGCCCACACTAGGCAGCCCGACAGATAAGAAACCCCCGGGCGGTATCCCCTTCTTCTGAGGCAATTGACTTAGTCCACCCGACTGTGCCCAGCCTTGAGTGCTACCGCTGCACCAAGGCCCTCCCAGCCCTTGTGACGCCCCCGGATGCGTGGCTATACCTCCTTGAGACACTCCCCCTACCACAAAACCAGTACTGGACGCAACATTCGGCATTTGCCCCATTTTTCCCCATGCTTGCATGCATTCCATCACCATACCTTTTACCGCCTCCAGGGATGTTGTTCCTCCACCCGCGACCTCCACCGTTCTGGTCGCAGGAGTGTTGGGTGGGCACACTCCATTCCCTGGAGCCTCAGCAGGTGTAGGAGCCGTTAAGGCCGCATCCTCCTGCGTCCTCCCCCTCTGCCGTGGTCTCTTGGTGCTGCTGGCCTGCTCCTTGCTCGCTTTGGCCCTGGCCGTCATTGTCCTTTTCCTTTTGCTCCCCTGGGTCTCCTCTTCTTCTTCTTCCTCCCCCAGGCTGTGGATCTCGGCCTCGACCACGGTGGCCTCGCTGCCACTGTCCTGAAACATCAGAGGAGAGTTTTCCACCCTCTGGCTGCGCCCTTCTTGGCTAGGTTGGGCCACCATCCTGGACATCCAGTCTGGGCCATGGGTTGCTGCTGCCATCCTGGCCATCTCCATAAATAACGCCAGATCCATTGTTTGATTTCTCTCCTTTGGAGGGAGGGCGTGGGTGTCTGTGTGTGAGAAAAAAGGGGGGGGAGGGTTGCTCTGGCGCTGAGCGACTTTCCTCGCCCCCGGCCCCTTGCCCTCCCGCCTGTCCTCCGGCTGCTGCTGGGCGGGCTCACCCGCAGCTCTGCTCCGCCTTCGTCGCCTCGCTCCTGTTCCCGGGCTGAGCGCGCCTTCTCCAGCCGCGGCTCCCGATCAGCTGGGCTGCTCCTCCACGCCCGCTGGCTGTCCTCCACCGGCTATGCGATCCCGCCTGCTGGTTCCTTGCGGTCCCCGCCGCTCCGCTCCGCCTTCGTTGCCTCGTTCCTGGTCCCGGGCTGAGCGCGCCTTCTCCCGCCGCGGCTCCCGATCAGCTGGGCTGCTCCTCCACGCCCGCCGGCTGTCCTCCACCGGCTGTGCGGTCCCGCTCGCTGGATCCTTGTGGTCCCTGCAGCTCTGCTCCGCCTTTGTTGCCTTGCTCCTGATCCCGGGCTGAGCGCGCCTTCACCTGCCGCGGCTCCCGATCAGCTGGGCTGCTCCTCCACGCCCGCCGGCTGTCCTCCACCGGCTGTGCGGTCCCGCTCGCTGGATCCTTGCGGTCCCTGCAGCTCCGCTCCGCCTTTGTTGCCTCGCTCCTGATCCCGGGCTGAGCGCGCCTTCACCTGCCGCGGCTCCCGATCAGCTGGGCTGCTCATCCACGCCCGCCGGCTGTCCTCCACAAGCTGTGTGATCCCGCCTGCTGGTTCCTCTGCCGCTGATCCTCTTCTGCTGGGTGGGTGATCCAGCTGCCAGTCCTTCGCCTCTTCTCCCTGCCACAAACGAAATTCCTTGCACTTGTCAGGTGGCGGCGACCGGGTCCCAGTGCAAGAGCGAGATGCCTGGGTCCTGGTCCCGCCTGCTTATATCCCGCAAGCCCCGCCCCTTTCCCTTTGTTTCCCCTTCGCGGGCTTTTGGACCATTCGGCTTTTGGCGCCGTTCTGCCCCTTTGTCCTTTGCCCTTCCGGGTGAGGGTCCCCGCTCCCGGCGGCATGACCCCGCAGGGGTTACCCTGCTGCCTCCTCCATTTTTGAGGACGTTTTTCCGTCGTCAGCTCCAATAATGACTGTACTTCTCCCGCCCCCGCACAGAAACGCAACAGACGGGTGACTAATATGTAGTAACACACACCTCCCTGGGCAAACTCACCATGCAAAACCCTGCAGAATATATAGGGAGACACAGCACACCAGAATATACATTAATACACACGACCTTACAGTAGTTATCTATGCACATCTCCCTGGGATATTTAGTGACACGCAGCATGCAGGATATTACGTGATACAAAACAGCCAGACTATTTGGCGATACACTTCACTCAGACTATCTAGGAATAAACAGCGTGCAGGCTATCTAGCAATACACAGCACCCAGGATATCTAGCGATACACAGCACCCAGGATATCTAGCGATAGACAGCACCCAGGATATCTAGTGATAAACAGCACCCAGGATATCTAGTGATACACAGCACCCAGGATATCTAGCAATACACAGCGCCCAGGATATCTAGTGATACAGTGGATAACTAATGAATGACAACACACAAGATACCTAGAGGGACACAACGCCCAAGAATATCTAGAGATGCACAATATACATCAATACATATCTTGATATCTTGAAATAGTTATCTATGCACATCACCTTGGGATATCCAGTAACACGGTGCACACAGCAGTGTTACACCGCACCCAGGAAATCTTGTGATTGACAGCACAGGGGATATATAGAGATACAGCCTCAGCATATATATCAAAACATATCTTAGAACAGCTACTTGTGCATATCACCTTGGGATATACAGTGACAGACAGCACCCAGGATACCTAGTGATAGACCACACACAGGACAACTAGTGATTGAAAATCACATAAGATACCTAGAGGGACACAGCAGCCAAGAATATCAAGGGATCCACAATAACTCAGACCATAAATCAATATAAATCTTGCAACAGCTGGCTATGCACATCACCTTGGGATAGCCAGTAATACAGAGCACACAGCAGTGTTACACAGCACAAAGGATATTGCGTGATTGACAGCACAAGGGATATCTAGAGATACACAGCACCTCATAATAAACATCAATACTGATCTTAGAATAGCTATGCATGTACATCTCCTTGGGATATCGGGTGATGCACATCACCCAGAACATCTAGTGATACACAGCACACAGGACAGACAACTAGTGATTGACAGCACATGAGATATCTAGCGACATACCACACCCCAGAATATCTATGGACACACAGAACCTTGGAATATACATCAATACACATCTTACAAGAGCTATCTACACACATCACCTTGGGATATCCAGTGATGCAGAACACCCCAGAAAATCTTGCGATACACAGCCTTCAGGACATCTTGTGACTGACAGCACCCAGGATATCCAGTGATACACCGCACACAGGACAACTATTGATTAACAGCACAGAGGGCATCTAGAGAGACTTATCACCCCAGAATATTTATGGATAGACAGTACCTTGGAAAATACATAAATGGATATCTTGGAATACCTATCTACCCACATCACCTTGAGATGCCTAGTGCTATATATCACCCCAGAATATCTAGTAACACACCCTACATTCTTTTAAACTCTCACCTTGTTTCTTTTCCAAATATAAAGTCTAAATTGAGTATTAAATATTCTGTGAAGGAAGGAATATTATTTTTGAGTTGCGTGCCTTTAATTGCAATGTGCAAAGTGTGGTGATCTTAGCCACTGCGGCATGCCTGTTAAGTGCAACATCCCGGAAGCATTGAAGAAATGTTATGCAGGTTAGGTTCTTGCATTTGCCCCTAAAGTGATTGGGGGCAGTGTGGGCATAGGCGAGTCTCCCCGTCAAAGACAGAACTATTTGGAATTGCTGAAACACTTTATTTGAATATGACTCCACTGGATTGCTTCCTTTACAGGCGTCTACTGGCTCCCTATTGGCCATTGTGCATTGGGTCTAGTGGATGGACTTCATGGTCGACCTTGTTCACCTTGGATGATTTGCCCCGATTGTCTGATGGTTCTTCTACGACTTGTCTACAGGATTTTACCAGGAAGCACTCCCATCTACTATTCAAGATTTTCACCTGGCAACAGTGGTGTCTCATTGGTCTCACAACAGCTACTCCCACTTGGGCGATTCGCAAGCCTCCTACTTCGTGGGTACTCCGTGTGGCCTATATGTTTCAATAGAATTGTCCACAAAGTTACACATTGAAGTTATTGTAAACCATTTGTCATTGAGATATTGTGATCTTCTCCATTATTGACGTTCTGTGTATTCATTTGTGTATTTCTATGGAGTGTGAGTCTTTTTATATTGTGTTTTGTATTGTCTTTGACATTAATTTTTATGTTTTATGTGTGTGATATGAATAATAAAATTCAAAATATATATTTTTTTTAATTCGTACTGATTGTAGATTCACAGTTGTGATTATAGGATGAAGCACTTTAGTATCCTTCCCTTTTGTAGGCACAACAGTGGTGTCTCATCCATCATTCTCGCGGGATTCTCTGCTTCTTGTGGGTCCGTCTATAAATTCTGGCCTCACGTTGTTGGGTCAAGCTCGGTGCAGACTTTGCTGTTTGGGACTTGTTGCGTGGTTACGTCTCCGGGGCTGTTCTTACCTGGCCGGGCGGTTGTTCTGGTCTATGAACTTTGACCATTCATAATGGCACAGGCAGGATTCGACAGGACACAACCTTGACATTGAAGGGGAGGTGAAGTACATGGGTATTCATACATTTCAATTCTCGGGTCTCCTTGGAAGTAATGCTGAAATGTGTGCTCTTTTCCTGCAGCCAAAGTGAGAGTCTAGCTGGCATTGCTTCCTTCTTTTCACCTGGCTGGAGGTGTTTTTGTGCCATCTCAGCTGGGGTGTCTGGGGGTGTCAGGTCCTACTGTCCTCTTAATGGTTCCTGTGGGGGTGCCTGCTCGAGCTTACACAATGCTTGTACAGCTCTATGTGACCTTAATCAGACGTTGTGTAATATTACAGATTCATCAACATACGACCAGTCCCATGTGCGCAATTTAAACAAACGTTGCCAATACCACTTGCGACTGCTCAGTCACATCAGAACGTTTGTGAATGAACTAAACAGCACCATTATTGCTCGGGCCATTATCCTATCTGGACTGGACTACGGAAACGCGTTAACGCTTGGAGCAAACAAAGGCTGCATCGCAAGATGCCAGATTATCCAGAACAGCACAGTGAAAATCATTAGGAAGAGAACCAGAAGGGAGCATATAACGTCAGATAGGAGAGCCCTTCATTGGCTGACATTAAAGGAACGGATCACGTTCAAAGTCATCACCCTGGTCCAACGAAGCATTCACGGGCAGTCCCGGCCTATCTAAAAGATCTGATCCTCCCGTATATACCGGGTCGATCACTGAGATCTGAATCCAGGGGCCAGATTGTCTGCCCAGCGTTCAAACGCTCTAATGGGCTGGGGAGATCTTTCCCGGTAATGGCAGCCCAAGTATGGAATCGACTATCCCACACCATTAGATTATAGGGTAACTACTTGGCTTTCTGGAAGGCCTTGAAGACAGCCCTTAAAGCATCCAGTCATCCTGTTTCCCTATGTTGTTCCCTTGTGTAAATGTGTGCCCCCTGGTGCAATATAAATAAATAAATATAAAATATACATAAATAATTAAATATAAATATTTAGACACATGGGCATAACCCACTGTTGAGGGAAACAACCTTGTCTCCTCCAAATCCTTTTTGGAAGGCTTGCTGCATAAAGTCCTCAATCTGTTCAATACGCGCCGCTCTTTTGAGCCATACCATATGAAATAAATGCATGAAGGATATCCACATCAAACTTTAAGCAACCAATCAGAACCGAGCTTGAGAGCTAGAACCATAACACAAGCTGCAAGCCTTGCCTCCACTTGAGCACCGATGCAAACCCTGCACACAGTTCCCTACAAGCATGTATTTAAGGACACGTGGCCAAAAGGAATCTTTATTAGAAATGTTCTAACTTTTTTCGGACAAACAATAAGATGGGTGTTTGATGCCACGTGTGATCTCTACTTTAGCACCTGTAGCATAACATTCGCGCTTACATTAGCACCTTATCAACATTCTCACAGCTTAGGTTTTCTACAGTAGTTTGAAGGCCATTTTTTAAGTTGCCCTATGGGAGACTTTTACCTCAAGCTAACCCCAGGCCAATACCATGATCATATCTTCTGGCCAAGCCTTGTCTGTAAATACATTTGCCTAATACAACAGAAAGCGAATGCGCTCACCAGCTGCATTGATGGACAAGCACCCAGAATACGCAGCAATACACTATCATATACAATCTAGCGATACACAGCAGCCCTGAATGCATATGTAGCACACCACAGACCTATAGATACAGAGCACCCATAATACGTTGTAATACACACACTCCTATACAACGTAGTGGTACACAACAGCCCTGAATACATATGTTGTATGCCACAAACCGAGGGGCAGGCACAGACAGAGCACCCAGGATAGCTAGTTATACACAACACCCTAAATAATCTAGTGTTGCACAGCAGCCTTGAATACATATGTAGCAAACCAGAGGCCCAGTGATACAGAGCACCCAATATGTAGTAATACACACCACCCTATACAATCTAGTGATGCACAGCACCCCTGAATACATATGCGGTGCACCACAGACCTAGAGATATAGAGCACCCAGGATAGCTAGTTATACACACAACCTTAAATAATCTAGTGATACACAGCAGCCCTAAATACATGTTAAGCACACCACAGACCTATAAATTCAGAGCACCCAGAATATGTACTAATACACATGACCATATACAATCTAGTGATACACAGCAACCCCCAACACATGTGTAGCACACGACAGACCTATAGATACAGAGCACCCATAATACGTAGTAACACACACAACCCTATACAACGTAGTGATACACAGCAGCCCTGAATACATATGTTGTATGCCACAGACCGAGAGACACAGATCACCCAGGATAGCAAGTTATACACAACACCCTAAATAATCTAGTGTTGCACAGCAGCCTTAAATACATATGTAGAAAACCATTGGCCCAGTGATACAGAGCACCCAGAATATGTAGCAATACACACCACCCTATGCAATCTAGTGATGCACAGCAGCCCTTAATACATATGTTGCACACCCCTGAACTAGAGGTACAGAGCATCCACGATAGCTAGTAATACACAAGACCATATATAATCCAGTGTTGCACAGCAACTCCAAATACATATGTAGCAAACCAGAGACCCAGTGATAGAGAGCACCCAGAATACGTAGTAATACACACACCTCTATACAATCAAGTGGTGCACAGCAGCCCTGAATACCTATGTTGCAAACCACAGACCTAGAGATACAGAGAACCCAGGATGGCTAGCTATACACAAGATCCTAAATAATTTAGTGTTACACAGCAGCCCTGAATACATATCTAGCAAACCAGAGACCCAATGATACAGAGCACCCAGAATACGTAGTAATACACACGACCATATACAATCTAGTGACACACAGCAGCCTGAAAACATATGTTGCATGCTGCAGACCTACAGATACAGATCACTGATGATAATATAGTTATAAACAATACGCCATATAATCCAGTGCTGCACAGCAACCCTGAATGCAGATGTAGCACACCAGAGCCTAGTGATACAGAGCACCTAGGATAGCTAGTTATACACAAGACCCTAAATAATCTAGTGTTACACAGCATCCCTGAATACAAATGTAGCACAGCACAGACCTAGAGATACCGAGCACCTAGGATAGCTAGTTCTACACTGGACCCTGTATAATCCAGTGTTGCACAGCATCCCTGAATACATATGTAGCACACCACAGACCTAGAGATATAGAGCATCCAGGATAGATAGTTATACAAAAAACCCTACATAATCTAGTGTTACACACAGCATCCCTGAATATATACGTAGCCCACCACATACCTAGTGGTACAGAGCACCCAGGATGGCTAGTTCTAGACAGGACCCTATATAATCCAGTGTTGCACAGCAACCCTGAATACATATGTAGCAAACCAGAGACCCAATGATACAGAGCACCCAGAATACGTAGTAATACACACGACCATATACAATCTAGTGACACACAGCAGCCTGAAAACATATGTTGCATGCTGCAGACCTACAGATACAGATCACTGATGATAATATAGTTATAAACAAGACGCCATATAATCCAGTGCTGCACAGCAACCCTGAATGCAGATGTAGCACACCAGAGCCTAGTGATACAGAGCACCTGGGATAGCTAGTTATACACAAGACCCTAAATAATCTAGTGTTACACAGCATCCCTGAATACAAATGTAGCACAGCACAGACCTAGAGATACCGAGCACCTAGGATAGCTAGTTCTACACTGGACCCTATATAATCCAGTGTTGCACAGCAACTCCAAATACATATGTAGCAAACCAGAGACCCAGTGATAGAGAGCACCCAGAATACGTAGTAATACACACACCTCTATACAATCAAGTGATGCACAGCAGCCCTGAATACCTATGTTGCAAACCACAGTCCTAGAGATACAGAGAACCCAGGATGGCTAGCTATACACAAGACCCTAAATAATTTAGTGTTACACAGCAGCCCTGAATACATATCTAGCAAACCAGAGACCCAATGATACAGAGCACCCAGAATACGTAGTAATACACACGACCATATACAATCTAGTGACACACAGCAGCCTGAAAACATATGTTGCATGCTGCAGACCTACAGATACAGATCACTGATGATAATATAGTTATAAACAAGACGCTATATAATCCAGTGCTGCACAGCAACCCTGAATGCAGATGTAGCACACCAGAGCCTAGTGATACAGAGCACTTAGGATAGCTAGTTATACACAAGACCCTAAATAATCTAGTGTTACACAGCATCCCTGAATACAAATGTAGCACAGCACAGACCTAGAGATACCGAGCACCTAGGATAGCTAGTTCTACACTGGACCCTGTATAATCCAGTGTTGCACAGCATCCCTGAATACATATGTAGCACACCACAGACCTAGAGATATAGAGCATCCAGGATAGATAGTTATACAAAAAACCCTACATAATCTAGTGTTACACACAGCATCCCTGAATATATACGTAGCCCACCACATACCTAGTGGTACAGAGCACCCAGGATGGCTAGTTCTAGACAGGACCCTATATAATCCAGTGTTGCACAGCAACCCTGAATACATATGTAGCACACCAGAGACCTAATGACACAAAGCACCAAGTATAGCTAGTAATAAACAAGACCCTATATAATCAAGTGTTGCACAGCAAACCTGAATACATATGTAGCACACCAGAGGCCTATGATACAAAGCACCGAGTATAGGTAGTAATACACAAGACCCTATATAATCCAGTGTTGCACACCAACCATGAATGCATATGTAGCACACCAGAGCCCAAGTGATATTCAGCAACCAGGATGGCTACTTATACACAAGACCCTATATAATCTAGTGTTACACAGCAGCCCTGAACACATATGTAACACATCAAAGAGCTAGTGATACAGAGCAGCCATGATAGTTAGTAATACACAAGACCCTATATAATCCAGTGTTACACAGCAGTCCTGAATACATATGCAGAAAACCAGAGACCTAGCGATACAGAGCACCCAGGAAAGCCAGTAATACGGTTGTCACTATGCAATCTAGTGATACAGAGCAGACAGAAACATGTATGCAGTACATGAGGCCTCCTTGTGGTGCACAGCGGACCAGATTATCTGACTATACAGGGCACCCAAGAATACTTGCAAACACTTCCGAACATCAATGAATGCAAACCAAGGCTGGCCAGATAAGAGGCACCACGTGGTCAGCGCTGTTCCAATCCCGTGCTATCTTTGTATGAGTTATTTTTATCAGATGCTTTAAATTTATTAAACCAGGACTTTTAACTCCCAGAATGCTGTTCTTTGGTAAATGAAAGCCCAGGGCTGGAAAAGGGCTGTCCCGGAGACATGAGGTCATGTACTCATCCAAGCCTCATTCACAGACCCCCCCCCCCCCCCCGCTCCATCCACCCCCAAGAAGCTGTGGCCCAGCGTTAAGCAGTAGGCTTCCACAGTTAAGCACCGGCTGGGCCCACTGGAAAACAGACTGACACCAGAAACACTGCTGCACCTGTGCTTATTTCATAGGCTCGGGTGGCACAGGTGGTACAACAAGTTAACGGACATCCAGTCCTTTCCCCGGGTGCCTGCGCGACCAAACAGACACACATGCCATTCCCCAGAGACCCCTTTCTCCTGGCCCGGGGTGGCAGGGCCAGCTGACGATGTATCAATGCCCCCCCTGCCCCCCCCCGCCCCTGCCTACAGCGAGGAAAAAAGTCTGAAGCACCCTGGGCATGCTTACATTATAATGGAGACATAACGGAATACAGCAAGGGGGTTATCGTTGCAGCTTGTCATGGGACAACCAGCCAGCAGGGACTGAAACACTGAATGGCCACGGGAAAGCTGGAAATCGTTATTTAACAGCAAGGGGCCAATGTAGTCAAAATCAGGTTAAAAAAGTTCAATGGGGTGTTAAGAACGTTGCTGGATACGGCAAAGCCCGAGGGGGTGAACCAGGCTCGGACTGGCCTATAGGGCAATAGGCCCATGGCTGAACCAAAAAAGCAAAATGTTGGTGTGGGCCAATTTTTTGGGTCAAAGTGGGCCACTTTTTTGGCCAATGTGGGCCATTTTGATGAGTTACTTCACTATGTGGCTAGTGGTTTTGATCATTGTTGCTGAATAAATATTCTTTAAATTGCTCAATTTGCATCACATTTTTTCAAAAGCCCCCCCCGTACTATTCAAACAGTCTGTCATACAAGGAATTAATTCCCATTTGCAACTGTGAGCCACTTTTTCATTGGTTCCCAAGACAATTGTATGCCCCAGTCCGACCCTGGGGTGGACGGCCTAAAGGCGGCAGCAAAGGCATCCTGTAAGTTGTGCGCTTAAACGCCCATTTAACGTTTTTCATTAAATTACGCATTTTGCTTTGTGATACTGCCAACAAAGTGGGTGCGGGGGCAGCTGCTTGGGTGCCACCCTGAGGCTAGAGGCACATTATAACTGATACAACTGAAAGGCCATGACGCCGTCCCTTCCGGGGTGGTACATATAACACTCCTATTCCACATGTCGTTCATCTGGGGCATTACTTGCACCAATCCCATTCCATGGTCTACTCCGTAGAGCGGTGCTTGCAGCATTAACCCCAACCCCCCCTTTCGTGCAGGGGACGTTGCCACAGTCTCCCTGGATGTGAACAGTACAAACAATAATGCCGAATAGCCTGAAATCTCTGCTAAGTAGATACAAGTAACTTGAGGTAACGCAAAATAAATGTGCCGTGAAGCCGCAGCAGGGACACTACATGGCGAAGATGTACCATGCACCCATCCCCTCCCCGAACAGGTGCCCCCTTCCTCACCACAGCCAGTGTCCGTACCATCCCAACTCCGCGGTCCCGTGGGACAGGGGCGGCTTCAGGGCAGCTTCAGGGCAGCTCGAGCCGGCCTTGGGGAGTGAAGCGGAGTTGTCTACAATATTTGCAGCCGGTCCATGGGAGTACCCGCTGCCCTGCGCCGGTCCAAGCTCCCCGCTTCTAGGAGCTGGCGCCGCTCTGCCTCGGTGGAAGGTTCGCCTGGAATTCACCCCAAGGCTGAGGGAGGGCGCGAGAGGGCCGTGAGAATGTGTAAAGGCGGTGGCAGCCGGGGCCCCAAGGGTGGCGGGGGTCAGGCGGGAAGCAGCAACAAGGGACGCCTGAAGGGGCTGGCACCTCCCTCTGCCATCCTCCCAGTCCCTTCGCCCCTCCTATACTGTTACCCAGCCCCCTTCTCTCCCTCTTCTTCACGCTTCTGCGTCCCCCCTCGTACCCTGCCCATTCTCCTCTACTCGTTCTCTCTCTGTGCCATCCTGCCCCCCTCTTGCCTCTCTGCCTGCCTGCTCCTCCCCTCCTCGCTCCCCACCCTCCCACTGTGCTCCCAGGTCTCACATGGCTTGTGACTGGAGTCTGCGAGCTCCATGGAAACCAGCCTAACACAGGAGCCCTCATCGGCGCCTCAGAGGAACAAAGCGCCGAGGTCCTGGCACGGCCGTGTGTACAGAGGGACAGCAGGCTCGGGCTTGCCAACACATGCTGGCAGGGGACTCCGGATGGCCAACTGACCGCCTGCTGAAACTGGAGCGTGACCCCGAGCGGGAAAAGCTCCAGAGCAGAGTGCCCAGGCCAGCAGTGCTCCAGGCCCCCAGCTGCGACCACCTAGACCCAGCACTGCCCAGAAGGGACGCTGGCTCCAGGCCATCAAGAGTCCAAATGAACGTCCAGCTAACTCACCCCTAGGGGGTGGGTGTCTCTCACCCCACCCCAAGAAACACCTACGCTCCGCTGTGAGCCTGGAGTCTGACCCTGGCGCCCACCCATCACCAAGCTGGGCCACCCCTCTCCTACAGTTCCCCTCCCCCTGACTGAGACTGGACCTTCCCTCCCAGCTTGCAGACACCCCAGAGGACACCACACCAAGCAGTCCCCCAACACCGGCCAGCACACCCTCACAATGCATTGAGACCAGGCTCTGGCGCGTAGTCACCGGAGCCCAGCGAACACTGGGCAGAACCACCACCACTCTCAAATACACTGAGCCTAAAACCTAGCTCCCAGGCCCTAGAGATCAGCCACCACCCACCAAGCCTGACTCTTCCTCGCTCAGAACCTGGGCCCTAGCACCCAGCTATTAGAACCCAAAAGGGGCATCAGGTAATAAAATCGCAGCAAAAATGTCGCTGGTAAAAAAAATGGCGGCAAAAACACTGTGGTTTGATCCGGTAAAGGTTAAGGGGAGCAGGGGTTGCGCGGGTGTCCCCTGCTCCCCTTAAATGGTATAATGCGTCCGGGGGTTGCAGGGTTGTCCCCCGCATCCTTTACATGATTGTTGTGCAAAAAATGGGTGTTAGTCTTAGCAGTGCACGGTGGTGGTGCGAGTTATGGTTGCTTAGCTCACCATAACTGGTGAATTTCCGAGGTTTTTCGGTTTTACCTGTAACCATAACGTCCCTGTAACAACATTTTTCCATTGAATTTTATAGGTGTTTACTAGCGCAACATAACCATAACGTCCCATTAACAACATTCTTTGTCAGTGAATTTCATTGGTTTTTAGCAGGATACCTTTAGTGTATAAAGAAGGACTGTGCAACATAGTGCAACTGGTGGCACCATGGTAATACGGACAGCAGTCGCGGACTATGCGTCTGTTTGCAGAGATCCTGTGGCATCCAACCGGCTGAGGAAGGCAGGTGCTCTCCTACATAGTGGTACCAATCACCAAACGCAAATAACATTGACAAACAGCACCATGTGCACAAATTGGCAGGGAAAATAGAGTAGATTTGCAAATTGTGTACCTATGAAGCAGACAGGACAAAGGCATAGGGAGTGCACCATAACGTAATGCATCAACAACAGAAGGGATGTCTGCCTTCACCAATCTTATCACACTGCTACTGTAAAGGGGAACAAAGAACGAACGGTCAGAGTAACGAATGGAAAGTGCTAAAACCTGAATGTCATTACAATGTAGTAAGGACCCTAAACTTTGTAAAATAATTGCACCGGTGCTGCAGCATGCAATAGTATGGAAGCATAACATATCTTGGTGTAATGCACCAATGGCAAGCACCTTACAGTGGCAGGAAGACAATTTACCTCATGATGCAAGTACTTTTTATAGTAACCCCATTGGTACGCACAGTGCTGTGAACCATACATGTGTAATATATATTTCTGCATGTACATCAAACACATTTTCTTTTCGGTAAGACAACATATTGAAAAGGAAAGCAAGGCAGTACAAGCGGCAACCCTTCCACAACAGCATACAGGCATAGGAAAGGAAAGAAACTCTGTGCATAGGGAAATGGACAGCGTGGCAGTCAAAGTGGAGGAATTGGTGAACAATTGTGCCGCTTTAAAGGTTGCGTACAAGGATGTCATTTGGACAAAATAACACAGCACTGGCACACCTGCATGTGTACTCCTTCCCCATTCCGGAGCCCGCCATTCTCTCAAAAACCGTTTCATGGGAGACGTTACGGTAATACATCAATCTCTTCCTCCCCTCACAACCAAACTGTGCAAATCCCTGTTTCCCCACAATAAGTACTTCTGCTACCCCTTCCTTTCCAAATGGGGTGTATGCACGTGTACAAGGAAACGATAATAATGAGAATGTTGCTGACTTTTTGAGTGGTAATGTTTTTATACCTAAAATGGGGTTCTGACTCAGCGGCACACAGTCCTCGTTGCAATGACTGCAAGTAAGAAAAAGGTAGGTGTCCTACGAACACTGCAGCTGCCCGGCCTATCCACAATGACGACAGAGCCGCCAGCATGCTCTGCACGTCCGCATGTTGTCCAGAACCAATCAATGCGTGTAGTCCCGGACGTTTATGCGTAGTGCAAGTACATGCATGTGTAGCTGTTCCTCTGTGTCCTGTGGACATCGCCACTGTGCAGCATATGCGAAGGAACGTTAATTAGGTTTGGGCGTCCACCCACGTCCTACAGGTAGCTATGCAGATAAATATCTCACCTGCTGTACCTTATAAATACGCAGCGTCTCCCTGAATTGTTGCGCACAATGCATTCTGCCCAAAACGTGTGCAGCTGACAGCCGTCCCAAAGGAGAACAGTGGCAACCTTCAACATGCAACCTCACCCACTCTGGGCATGAGCCCTTATTTCGGGGACAGGAGCCAGACACTCGAACAGCACGAAAGTGCAGGGTTCAGCAAACCAGAGAGTGTTTTTCGGAAAGTACACGCTTACAGACACACCACAATTCGCTGTTGCACATGTATATATTGTTTGGAACAATGTAGGCCTGTTTTCCGGGTGAAAGTTGTCCACAGCAACCCTACAAAAGGACACACCCCAGAGGTGCTCTGCAAAAAGTTTGCAGCTTTGCTGGACAAAGTAGCAGGCCACATAGGTTTGCCCTGTAAGTAATGGTGCACCAAATCTGATGTGCTACAGTGCGTCTGCATCTAATAGCAACCATGTTAGTCCGGCTGAGTACACACAGTAATTGACAGAATTAAGAACGGACCTTGCTGTGACACACGCAACTGCAGCTACGATATTCCCCATTGTCCCAATCGCATGGGTAGCTAGCGGCAAAGAGCAGTAAGCGCACGTGCGTTTCCCCAAGGATGGCGAGGGCCGTGTCCCAATGAAGCATAAACATTCCTACTTCCCTTTCCAGTTTCTTCTTTGCAGCACGCCATCACTGCATACTGTTAAAAAGTTCCACACGCTTCCACCAATGACATTGAAGAGCTCTCCATGTAACAATATCAGTTCTGTACAACAGTCCTCTGTGTACACACCCTGCCCAGAAATGTTATTGTGCAATCCCTGTGGCTCCGCAGTCCAGTTACCATCGCCGCCATCCTGAAAATCCCCGGATGTGGCTTTTGTGCTGCGTGCAAGCGTGGGGGCATAACGTGCAACCAGGGTAGGGGAAATTTGTTATAAGAGGCAGCTCTTAAAAGAGCTTCTTTTTTTTTAGATGCTTCTAGAGGAACACCTTTTTTTCATTTTTGATTAGATTTTGTGTTTTCTTGTGCGGACATTGTTACAGTAAACTCTTCACCGCATCTTGTAGACGGGCAAACAAACAGCATTACCAATGGGCGACAAAGAAATACCATCTGGTTGGAAAAATTCTGCATTTCCACAACTAATGAGGTAATTGTTGCAGAAGAACATCCCAGCAGAGGACAAAAAAGTATTCATGCTTCTGTTGATGAGACACCTTCTTGCGTCTGGCTTGGAACAACATTCATGAGCAGTGGGCCACACTCTTCGTGGTGTTATCAATGAGAACAGCACCTTGGTAGAGGGGAAAAAGCCTCTTCACTAGATCTAGCAACCTCTTTAGTTGACAGAACAAGCCTAAACAAGACATGTAACCCATGCATGCTGCCGTAGTGGATGACGATAACATCGCCTCTACCGAAAGTGGCCAGATCTTTGCAAAGTGCATCCATGTCGGCGAAACTGCGCTCGTAGACACCGTTCCACAATGCGACCACTCCTTCCAACCCGAAATTGCCATCAAAGTTTCTTTCCAGGGCATACTTTTGCAGATCTAGTAGAAAGGAATCACCTATAGGCAACATAGCAGTTTTAACGCCCCTTCCTTTGAACCACACCCACAGTACCAGATTGAATAATCCCAAAAGTCCCATGTGCATTGGACAGCAATGTAAAAAGCGCAGATTGTGGCACGTGCAGTGCCCAAAGTACCACGAGGGTCGCACCCAAGTAAAGCAGGAGTAGTCCGTCTTCCCTTTCCACTATCTTTTGTCCAGCACCACCTCATTGGGTACGGGCAAATGGGCACACACGATTCTACCAATGCCATGCAAGATGTGACCATCTAACACTGTCGGTGCTGCACAACACTTCATAGGTACCGTTAGAAAATCAGCCTGCTAGTGTACTGTCACGTGCCAGCACGTCTAGTACAAATTTCAGTAATAGATTGCAAAATGTGTGCATCCACATTCATCCACTTGCACACTGACTACCACAAATTTAAGGTACGGAAACTTTTTCTGCACTGTGTGTATTACTATGTTAAAAGTGCCTCTGCCCACAGTATCTGCCAGTGAGCGGCCATAACATTCTTTAAAAGCATACTGTTTTTTTTCCCATCCCCTACCACGAAGTGGCATGTTAGTGATATGTGCTTGCAACGTTTTCATTGACCCATATCATACAGTGTAATATCGACCCAGGAACTCCCTACTTTGCCTCGGACAATGCTACGAAATGTTTTCCCCATTAACCCACCTCCTTAATAAATTGTAAAAAAAATGGCATCAATAGCAGCTTTGAATGTATCATAGCCAGGGAAAGCAACTTTCCAAAAGATCATTGTCTGCACAGCTGCACTTCTGTGTAGGCTGCACTATTACAGCAGGCTCTTTTTCTGCCCCCTTCTACTCTCTGCCCTCTGGAATGCATCCAGAAGAGGAGTGCGCGACTTGGGATGGTATCTCTCCTACACTGAAATGTCGCCAATAGCTCCCAGTGGCTGCGAGGAATAAAGTGAGAAGACTCTGCATTATTCAAAAGGCCTTCTGGCCCCTGGGACCACAATACCTTCAAATCTAACTCCCTATATATCTGCGTGCGCAAGCTCTTCCCTCATCCGTCTCCAACTCCCTCAGGGCCATGCACTTCTGCAAAAAAACAATTGTTGGTAGATGTGCTTTTTCGCCTGGGGCCTCCCCCTGCAACAGGCTCCCTGCCTCCCTGACACTTGAGGGGAACCATTGCCAGCTCCGGAAGCACCTCAAAGTCTTCTCTTCACATCTTCTGTTTCTGCTCATCTCCCCGGCTAACTGCATGACGTAAACTGAATCTGCACTACTTACCTGACCACTCTATGATGTTGGACCAATGTCACCTCCCCCAGCCGGGTGAACCCCTACACTGGCCTTCTAGTAAACCCCACACTTGAGGACTGTTTCCTGTATGCCTAACAGTGCATCCACCACCTCATGTGTGCACTTATCTGTGCCCTTTGCACAATTGGCCCGTATTTTTACTTATTATGTTCTTCTTCCCATGTACTGTACCTTCCCCTCCCTCCACCCATGCACTTGGGCAATCTAAGTCACACCTGGCCTAGAAGGTTCTTTGTCTCTGTCTCCCCTCTGTCTGCCCTCCTTTGCCTCATTCTGCTTTGCTAGGCGTGTGTGTAGGCGGATTACGAATTCCGTAGCATACAATCGTACATCCTATGATATCATACACAAAATGCATGCACAACAGTAGGATGCCTGCCACTTACTGTGTACACTGCAAAGTTGTTTCTTTTTTGTTTTCCGCACTACCCCACTTACTGCACACTTTTCAAAAAATATTGTGCACACACAGCACATCTTGCATGTTACTAACTGCAAAGAAATACATACAGTTGATGCATACACCCAGGGTGCCTGCTCCTTACATTGCTCACTTCTACCATAGCCTTCTGCAATTCAGTGTGTAAATAAACCTTCGGGCACACTGTTTCAGTACACACCTGACCCACCAACCTTATAAACAGTGTCTTTCGCTGCACAGCTTCTTTTCCATGGCTCACATCCAGTAAATGGCTGGATGTGGCACGTGGAAGCATGAAAGTACAGCGTAAACTGCAGAGTTTTTGTGGTAGGGAGGGAGGTGGGGTGGGTTGTCGGTTGGGGGGTTAAACGTAAAACAGGATAAGGAGTTGGGTCTGTAATACTGTCTCACAAAAGAAAAGGTTTTTTTTGTCCTGTTTATGTTATGTGCATGCTTGTTTATACATTCTTTTGTTTTTTATGTCTTTTGATTCGTTTCTGTTCCCTTCTCCTCCTCAAATTTGTACGGACTGAACAGCAACGCTTCTCTTACAGTTCTACAGGCTTGTATGCAATGCAGCGTGCAGAGTGGCAAACAAAAGAGCATTGCCAATGGAGGTCAAAAAAATTCAATTTCCTTGGACCCACTGCAAATCTTGCTTGTTAATGCTGTCACAGTCAGTGCTGAACATCCCAGCACTGCACATAAAGGCACACATGCCTCTGTTTATAAAACACCTCCCAACCTCTGGCTGTGGGCAAATTACACCCTAATGTTCAAGACGTGCAATTACCTACACCATGTCCTCGCAAACACATAGCACCTCACTTTGGTTGTTCCACCAAGAGTAAAATTCTCTCTGCACCCATTATTCAAAGGTCACCATCCTTGGAGAGAAACAGAGGCAACTCTACATAGCTGCAGTATGGTGTGCTGGCTGTCATCAAGGAATAGGCTCTTGGGTGCATAGCCAATGGCCTACAGCCCTTGACCATGTATCAAATACTGTAGGCTTTACCTATACCCAGCACAACATAATGACCTCATGAAAGGGAACATTTCTCACATACTACAATCCACAAATGTAACATATGATGGGTGGTGCAAAGGGCAACTCATGGCCACCGTAAATAGCGCTATGTGGCTTGCTAATGTCCAATGTGGTGGCATAATGGGTACCATATGATACCGGACGCATATCAGGTCACTTGTGCTATTCAACCACATCTACAAAGTCCTGCACAACCATTTTTTTAACGTCACCCCCATCAGAGACATGTGTACTTAAACGTGCATGTCGGTGTTATGGTGGCGTGCTATGGGGCAGGCCTAGCCTCTTTGGTGACTGGGCTACAAGCTACGGGCTTTTGCCATACACCCAACATTGTAGCCCATGGCCACACCCAACTCACCATAACAGAGTTATGCAGGTGAACAAGTGACCAGGTACATGCAGGTCACCCCTAGCCACTTGCGCGCATGTGTGTCCTGTGGGAGAACTTCACCACTTCTCCCACAGGACACACTGGAGGAGTCGTCACTCCATCAGGTCCAGGTATATACTACACAGTGTAAGAAGTGCAACCAATCTGCACAACCATAAAAGCAACATTTTATGCAATGATCACAAACCGCAAACCAAAGGCAACATTGTAAAACCTTCTTCACCCCACCACACATATTTGGCAGTGCAAGGTGCCCACCCATTCATCAACATTCCTACAGGCTTAGCACACACAACACACCGTACTGCAGTGTACGTTGCAAGTTTCATGTGTTCTCCATTGTGCTCTCCTCTGCCATTGCTCTACCATCACTGACCGCTGGGCCTCACCACACACTGCACACCCTAGTACAACCTATGTTTTACTTCTCAGGTTATGTGTAATGAAGGCCCCATCTGCAAATAAGCCTGCCAACTTTTATCCTGGCCACATCTTTACATACATGGCTCAATAACATTGCGTTGCCTGTGAAGAACGGGATGTAAGTGGCTGTGTACATTGTCCATATTGCAACTTTCTGATGCTGATGACTTCCTTTCATGGCACAATGTGGTAAAACACTTCCTCAAGCAAGGGTCTTATAAGGGCCTACCCATAGCAAACGCACATGGTGACATGTGGCTCCTATTGTGCAACAGGGGCAATGATGTGCACCGGATCCTAATGTACGCATAACAGCTCACTTCTGCTGTTCCACCAAGTGCACAATGTCCTTCGCCGCCATTGTGTGCTACTCACCAACTCCAAACGCATGCACAGTAACCACTGCATCTCTGCATCATATTACGGAGGCTATGATGCAGGCCTGGGCTGTTGGGGGCATGGCCTACCAATGGTGCGTACTGCACTGCAACACTTACTAATCTGCGCAGCAAGCACATAGAAGAAACATTTGCACCGGGACCTCTTTCATATGTACACTATTCCGTTAATATACCCAGTGGACACACAGCTCGACTGGTCACTGCACTATCTACATCCATACACCTACAACTGTAGGTTGTTCTACCAATCACCACACACATGCAACCAACATTGTGCACACTGCAGCCAAATCGCACACAATAAGCAACAATGTGGCACCTACTTTCAACTAGTGTACATACCTTATCAACCAGTGGACATCATTTTCTGTGCTAGGGCTACAGCCATGCATACAAGGGGCTACGGACTTACCTCACACAGCACACCATACTACACGCTATGTTTAAATCCTCATGTGTCTGGGAATACACTCCCCTTCTGCAAATGTGCCTGCCACCACTCATGACAGAAAGACATTGCCGCTGTAGCTTGCATGCCATAACGAAGGTTGCCTACAACGATCACACAAGATAGTTGCCTGTTGAGGTCTCTGCGGATATGGTGGAGCATGCATGGATAGTGCTGGCAAACCGTCTTCTTGTATAATTATATATATCACGTGAAGCTCTTCTCACTCTTGCACCCTTTCCATCCCTTCTTCCCACCACCAGATGCCGTACACTAATGCCGTACACTATGTTTTTCAGATCCTTTTGCCGCTGCATTGTCCTCCAATACAACATACTGCCGTCATGGAACACTTTTCACACATCCCGTCACTGAACATTGCAGGTCAATCAAAATTTTGACTGCGCTGCAAACAGGGAAATCGGATGCCGGAGCGGACACAGATATGACTAATTGTAGTACACGCACTGCTACGTACACGAGGCCCAGCCAGGCACACAATAGCTTACAGCCTTGCCACACACACCGCAACACTATTTACCAATACAACATGGTGTTTCTCAAAACCTGGGACGCACAGCACGCTTCCCTCCAGCCAACCACTGGCCATGTCCACTGTTTGCCGTCACCACAGTGTACCGCAGGCCAATGACACTTCAGTCCGCAAAGCCAGATATCACAAATCTTTTGGGACGTACATTTCAGTATTTTGCAAAAATACTAGTCGGATTTCCACCAAACACACAAAAGCATGCTTTCTGACCCAAGCCCCCGCTCCTGTCGCAAATTTGGTAAAAATCCGTCCAGGCGTTCGGGTAGCTTTTCCCCATTCAGTCTATGGAAAAAAAATGTGGGACCCCCGTATAACTTTGCCCCCCCCCGCACAAATCCTCACCCAACTTGGCAAAAAAAAATTCAGAGCTGGCCATATACTTTTTTTTGCAAAGTTTGGTGAGGATTGGTCTAGGGGCACAAAGTTATAAGCCAAAGAAAAACCCCTGAAATTCGGCAGTTATGGCAAGATAAGCAACCATAACTCGCACCACCGTGCACTGCTCACACTAACACCCAGGACATCAAAGGTGACATCACAAATGTCATTGATGACATCACATGTGCATTTACTTTTCATGAAAACTCTGTAGGAGGGATTCTTATAATGTTGACCAAAAAGTGTCAAGGATCATTTGAATAAATATCATGAGCTAATTAGTGCATTAAGCAATGCATTGATATAAATAGCATTCTATTATGAAGTTCTATCCAGTATACTAAGCAACTCATGCAGAAACCTAGGCGGTGTGTGCAGTATACATGATGAAGGTGCAATATTCATAATCTTGCCATGTAGAATAATGAAATGATAACTGCTTTCTTATTAGAGTTTTGCGTACTGTGAAACATGTAATAAGTAGCTAATAAAACCCACTTAATACATAATTACATTATTACAGCCAAACACAAAGAGACAACAACACATACAAATATGAGTATAGACAGGGACAGAGAAGTAAGCAAAAAAGCAGAAGTAGTAGCAGAAAGAGTTCATAACCTAACTGATTATCTTTATGCAGAGAAATGATTGCTCTATTTCAAAGCTGCTACTTACTGTATGTATGTGTATCAAATGATGTCAGTGAAGCCTAAGGAAAGGAGTGTGAGTACAATGTATACAAATATGAGCATATACAGGGAAGGTATAGTAATAAAAATAAAACTATGAGAAAGTGCTGATAACTCTAATGATTATCTTCATGCACAGAAAGGATTGCTCTCTTTCAAGCCTGTGTCTTCAGCTATATATATGTTTCATATGATATGACTTGAACCTAAGTCTACAAATATAGTACCTTTTAAATTTTTACTTCCTGACTGTTACTGAAGAAAACTATGTGGCTTAGATATGTCAGTAAAGGAAAAAAAGGGAGAGCCAGCCATGTGATGTCATCAGTGATGTCATCAATGACATTTGTGATGTCATCTTTGATGTCCTGGGTGTTAGTGTTAGCAGTGCACGGTGGCGCGAGTTATGGTTGCTTATCTTACCATAACTGCCGAATTTCAGGGGTTTTTCGGTTTTACTTTGAACCATAACGTCCCTTTAACAAAGTTTTTTTACTGAATTTGATAGGTTTTTAGTAGCGCAACTTAACCATAACGTCCCTTTTAACAACGTTTTTTCATTGAATTTCATAGGTTTTTATTAGCGCAACTTAACCATAACGTCCCTTTAACAAAGTTTTTTTACTGAATTTCATATGTTTTTAGTAGCACAACTTAACCATAATATCCCTGACTTTATATACATGTAAAACATACTGAACCCCTAGCTAGCGATTTCGATGTCCGCGGACTACTGCCATGTCCGCAGACATATCGAAAATCTGAGCGTGGTCAATGTAAATTTAAATAGTGTGCCCCATTTCCCCTTTGAGGTTGGCTCTGAAAAGAGCCGTTTTTTGGGGGTTTTTTTGCAGATGCTTGACTGACACCTGTTATTTTGTATTTTTTTTTTCTTACTTTACTCCTAAAATCTTCCGATAACCTTCTCCAAAGCAACCCTTACATTCCAAAACAGAATGGCATTTCCCATAAAAGATAAGGAAATGCCATCTTCTTTAAAATAAACAGCATTACTGGAATCAATATTCTCATTATTACAGAAGAACATACCAACTCTAAGCATGAAGGCACACATGCCTTGGTTGATTACACGCCTAGCATTGTTTTGCTGAGGACAAAAAAACGAACTATTGTCCCATATTGCCCTAGGTACTAATCCAGAAAAAAATAATTTGGTATTTGGAAGGATGTTCATTACTGCTTGAACCAAGTGTTCCAAATCTGCCAACAAAGTAGGGGCACTGACATAGCCTAAATGGAAAGCACCATAGTGCAAAACTACCACATGGGGACTGTTCATCCTGCCCATATCTTCACAAACTTGTACAATTCCCTGTACATTGCAATCAGGCACAGTGCTCCACACCACCTCCACTCCTTTAACATCAAAATTCTTTGCAACATGCCTGCATTGAGCATACTGTTGTAAACCATGCACAAACATATCTCGAAGCACCAACACTCTGACTTTCTCCACTTCTGCCATCTTCACTACACACAGTCTCTTTGAACACAAATCCACAACCTCAACATCTGATTGGCTGATCCCTACAGTCTTCTTTCCATGCTGGATTTGCTGGAAAACCCCAGATGTAGCACGCCCTGTCCGCGGACCGCGTAACTCTTAGACAGCCCTTCTACCATTTCCACTTCACTCTCTGTGCCATTCCCTCACTGGATACAGCTAAGCAGGCACACAATACGGAGAACGTCCTCAGAACACCCCCATTTTCTTTATGTACGAACATTTCAGGACACCGCGAGTGTTCTTAGAACACTTTCAGCTTGACAACGAACAATACAGACAACGTCTTCAGGACACCCCCTGCGAACATTCCAGGACCCCACAAGTCTTCTTAGAACACTTTCAACTTGACACCGAATCCATTCTGTTTATTTACGAACATTTCAGAACAGCCGTGTTGTCCGCAGAAAAATCGAACACAACAAAAGCGTCTAGCACATAAAAAAAACAGACCATTGAACCTATTTCATACTCCCCACACTCCCCAAACACTCTTACACACCAACACACTCCACTAAATACAATTTTTAATCCAAGTTTCACCATGCTGTCCGCGGTCGTCGGCGAATGCAAGATGGTGGGCGCCACAAAAAATCTGACGCGCTCCACGCCGTCCAATCAGCGAACACGTCGCATGTTCGTGGACACCACGCAAGCCGCCCAGGCCAATCAGGACACTGTCCGCGGAGCGAACCGGGAAGTCCGTCTGCGAAGTGAACGGAGATATCACTAATTCTTTTGCCTTACATTTTGCTCATTTAAAAAAAAAACTACTGGACAGATTTACACCAAATTTGAAAAAGCACGCTTTCGGGAGCAAGCCCCCGCTCCTGCGGTAAATTTGGTGTAAATCTGTCCAGCGGTTTGGTCTGTAGGCGTGCGCAAAGTTTTTTCCCATTATGTCTATGGGAAAAAACAAATGTTTTGTGACCCCCCTATAACTTTGCCCCCCCTGGACCAAACCTCTCCAACCTTTGAAAAAAAATTCAGAGTGGGCCATATACTTTTTTTGCAAAGTTTCATGAGGATTCGTCCAGATATATATATATATATATATATATATTTATGTATGCCTAATGGATCCCCTCCGAAAGATCTTTTTAACGTCTCCCTTAAAAAATCTTGCACTATATTTGTAAATTGACCCCTCCTCCAACTACCTACAAACCCCTGACACGCAAATGTCTCAAGTCCCCCCTTACGTTACAGGAACCACAGTCTCATCTTTCCTCTCCGCCAATGGAAGCTCTTATAGCTGTGTAAGCGTCTCTCCTAACCGATCTCCGGTAAAAAGATCCCCTGTCACTCAGTCTTGTCTTTACTGAAAATTCCATGTGCTGAGAGCCTTTCCCAAGTTATCCCATGGAACTCTATACTCCTCTCTGCTTGGTTGGTATGCCCCTCCTGGAACTTTGTGACTGGCACCTCTGAAGTGATCCTAACTCCTTCGACGAATATTGCAAATTGATCTGACAAGAATCACTTCTCTAAAGCCCTGGGCGCCTTCTATGCCAGCACAAAGAAACTAGCCTAACTGCAAGCTCCAGGGAAAAGGAAAGCTACAATCCTAAAAAACAGCAGTATATCCCATATCCTAGGGGTGAGGCATGGGGTGCAATATTAAAAGAATAGAAAGAGGACTGGGACACATCCTCCACAGAAATCCTGAGCATCCTGGCCTGCCAAGAGATGCTGCTTGTGCATAGAAATTGCCCAAATTCTGGGTGGGGAACGGAATTCTCTTGCAGCCCAACACCCACATGAACCTTTCAAAATCTGGGTGACGCGTCAGGAGATGTAACCCACATTCCCTGCACT
Source organism: Ambystoma mexicanum (assembly GCF_040938575.1). NCBI lineage: Eukaryota > Metazoa > Chordata > Amphibia > Caudata > Ambystomatidae > Ambystoma > Ambystoma mexicanum. Next base: position 168,464,600 of record NC_090931.1, on the reverse strand, counting down.
AACAGGCACTGCATAATCCAACAGCAAAACACTTCCAATAATCCATTCAACGCTATAGTACAGATGTGCCCCCTTAGTCCAGCATTGCCTGACAAATTCCCAGCGCAGGAAACCAAAGACAGGGGGAGAGATTGGCGAAAGTCTTGGAGCAGGCTCGAAAGAAGCTAAATACAATGCACTGGGGTGTGGGCAGGGAGCGTGGGGGAGCACGAGAACCTAGAAGGCGAGAGATCATTTAGGAAACATTAAAAAACGAACATAGTACTTCACATCAAAAGATCCTGTTTTGTTCAATGCTGCCCAGCCAGGAGGGTCTGCAATCTGGTTTGAGGTCTCAGAGTCATACCAGAGGAGAAATATCCACTTGCAGATCAGTCTGGTATCCCCCACAAGGATAATCCACCACTGAAATATCAGGCAACTCGCTGGAAAAAATGCACCAGCAGGAGGTTTCAGCCTCAACAGTGAGGTGGGGCTGGGGTGCATAGCCTTTCTAGGAAGAGCGAGAGGAAGGGATCCACATCTGGATGATCCACACTCATTTAACCCCCTGATACTCCAGTCTGCTCTTGACACACTTGTTCAGTGCCGAATTGGCCAGAATCTAGGGCTGGTATCAGACTGATATGCAAACGGGTGTTTCTCCTGTAAATTGACACACAAGAGTCCAAACCTTGTGAGTGGGCACCTTTCCGCAGGACAGGGTATGTGGCCTTGTTCGCGCGCACACTTTTGGCAAAGGATGATGCACCAAACACAGACCGAGTAACCGCAAACTGTAATGAAGACTCTTTGCCACAAGCAATGGTCGAAGTGAGCGGGAATGGCCAGAAGCGGCGTTCCACTACTTTTATTGTGTACTGTTAACCGTTCCACTACTTTTTGCAACCCTTTTTAGCATTGCGGAATGGTTCTTTAAAACTTAAAGTGCAATTCTCCACTTTACCACTGGATTTCAGTTACAGCTAAACTGAAATCGGTTTCAACACAATTGGCTGTCAACCAGCATGACTGCAAACCAGTGCCTTAAGTGGCACTGCAAAATGAGCCGAGGCTCATAAAGGGGTCATGGCCTAACGGCAGGGGGTCACCTGCCGGCGCATTAGACCACACCCTTTGACGGCCCCAGCTCAATGGGCTACAAGCACCCCCACCAGGCAGCCTTTTGTAGAGATCAGCACCCTCTCCACACTCGGGGGAGAGGGTGCTGATCTCTGCATTTATTTTCTATAGGCTTGCCTGTCAGGGGACAGCATGTCACCTTTTCAGCCTTAATGGTGGCACGGCCCAATTAGATTTCGGAGCATGCTGGGTCTCGGCCACGGCTGGCCCTGGCCCACTTGAAGCCATGCTACAACCCTTGAAAAATGTGTTGCACTTTGCTCCCTTCCTTCCTACTCTGTCCCCCGCCAGAGTCACAGTTCCACTACTTTTTTGGTACCCTTCCATCACTGGCCACAACAGAAACGCCTGGAGGATAGACTTTCCCAAAAGGGTAGCGTGCGTCTGGACAAAACGAGGCTAAGTGGACGTTTATCCAGCATTCTTCTGTTAACAACGACATCCAGGATATGAACCACTTTCTGTGAGACTAAGGAAGTCTTTACAAGTAAACATCCATGCACCATCTTTGGAACCCACCGAAGCAGCAAAGAAAGCAGCAACGTGCGTCCACATGTGCCACTAAAAAAAAGACATGAAGCAAAATGGCCTTTTAAATAAGCTAAAAACTGAAATGACCACTGCCAGAGACAACGTGTGTGTGTGTGTGTGAGACAACATTTGTCAAATTGGTCCTGCTGATATATTGCATTGCATAGAAAATGCACATCATTTTACATTCCCCATCCACATGGGGCCCGCCCCTGCCAGTGGTCGAACTCGCGTCTCACACCTTGGACGACAAACCCAGGCCAAATCACTCTGTCCCGGTTTACTTTAATAGAGTCATACATGTTATGTAGTGCTACTCTGCTTTTATACTGCGCCAAATCACCACTGTAGTAGTTTCAGGGAGATTGATCATGTCCATGGCGTATTGCGCCCCCGCTTGGATCACTACTGTAGTAGTTTCAGGGAGACCGATCGTGTCCATGGTGTATTGTGCCCCCTCCTGGATCACTACTGTAGTAGTTTCAGGGAGACCGATCGTGTCCATGGTGTATTGTGCCCCCTCCTGGATCACCACTGTAGTAGTTTCAGGGAGATTGATCATGTCCATGGCGTATTGCGCCCCCTCTTGGATCACCACTGTAGTAGTTTCAGGGAGATTGATCGTGTCCATGGCGTATTGCGCCCCCGCCTGGATCACCACTGTAGTAGTTTCAGGGAGACTGATCGTGTCCATGGTGTATTGTGCCCCCTCCTGGATCACCACTGTAGTAGTTTCAGGGAGACTGATCGTGTCCATGGCGTATTGCGCCCCCGCCTGGATCACCACTGTAGTAGTTTCAGGGAGATTGATCGTGTAAATGGCGTATTGCGCCCCTGCCTGGATCACCACTGTAGTAGTTTCAGGGAGACTGATCGTGTCCATGGTGTATTGCGCCCCCCCTGGGGGGGTTCCAGACATTCGTCTTCTTGAGGAATAGTGAGCAAAATAGAGAAATGCTAGAGCAGAGAGCGGGAACCGAAGGAAAACGTGGGAATGAAACGTTAACTTCCAAGGTGGACCCCTCAAAGCTCACGCCTGACCATGACCTCAGGCTCTTGTCAATCATCCCTGCGCTTTGACCAACTTTCAATCATATAACTCATTAGAAAGCAGCATTGGCTCTCAAATGTAATAACCTTGTACAGGCTGTGGTCCCAGGTGCTACGGCTATCCTTTTGCAACCACCTCGGGCCTAGGCAGCTGAATTCTTTCCAGGATGCACAGATCCCAGACAGCAGAGCTACCCCTCAAGTTACACAGATCTCAGACTCGAGCCTCGAGTAACCGAGCTAGCCCTCAGTTACACCGATCTTACGGGCTCAAGTGTGGACTCCATAGACTTTAGTTTACATAGATCTTACAGGCTCAAGCCTCAGACGACTGAGTATCCCTCATGTAACACAGATCTCAGAGGGTACCCAGAGATAGAGAATACAATTACAGAGAATGCTATGACAGAGAAACATAAACAGAGAAACAAAATCAAACATTTTTAAAAATTGGTGTGGGGTGTGGTAAGGGGGTAAAACGGGTGTGGTTGTGGTTGGTTTAAGCACATAGAGAAACAGGGGTTTTGGGGGGGACCACCCAAAAAAAATAAAAAAAATAAATAAAACTTTTTTTTCACGTTTATTGTTTTTGCAGAAAAGCATTCTCTGTTGTGTATTCTCTGTAATCCCATAAACGATCTCAGAGACTGAAACCTCAGATTGCAGAGCTATCCCTCAAGTAACACAGAGCATAGAGACTCACAGCACAGATTGCAGAACTACCCCCCAGGTAACCTAGATCTTACAGGCTCAGATCTCAGCCATCGGAACTATCGTCAGATGCAACAGATATTACTGGTGCAAGCCTTAGATGGCAGATCCAACCCTCATGTAAAGGCATTGTTGACTAGAGAGATTATACAGGCTTAGTGGACAGCAGAACTATTCCTCTATCTACATAGTTTGGCGGGCTTGGTTGACAGTGGAGGTAGCATTCTCGTCACAGAGAATATATAGTCTCCGTGGACTGTAGAGCTATTCCTATGGCTCCACATGCAGTACAGGTTCAGTGGGCTGTAGAGCTACCCCTCTGGCTCCACATGCAGTACAGGTTCAGTGAGCTGTAGAGCTATCCCTCTGGCTCCACATGCAGTACAGGTTCAGTGAGCTGTAGAGCTATCCCTCTGGCTCCACATGCAGTACAGGTTCAGTTGGCTGTAGAGCTATCCCTCTGGTGACAGAGATAATACAGGCTGTGTAGCCTTAAGAGCTACCCCTTCAGTTGCAGAGATTGTACAGGCTGAGAAGACTGTAGAGCCGTCTCTCTGGTTATAGAGATCACAGAGGCTGAACAGACTGCAGAGGTAGCACTCTGGCTGAACACCTTGTACAGGCTCAGCAGACTGCAGATATATCCCTCTGATTAGACAGCAGAGCTATTCCCCTGGCTCCACATGCAGGCTCACTAGACAGCAGAGCTATTCCTCTGGCTCCACATGCAGGCTTGCTAGACAGCAGAGCTATTCCACTGGTTCTACATGCAGGCTCGCTAGACAGCAGAGCTATTCCTCTGGCTCCACATGCAGGCTCGCTAGACAGCAGAGCTATTCCGCTGGCTCCACATGCAGGCTCACTAGATAGCAGAGCTATTCCTCTGGCTCCACATGCAGACTCACTAGACAGCAGAGCTATTCTGCTGGCTCCACATGCAGACTCGGTGGACAGTAGAGCTATTCCTCTGGCTCCACATGCAGGCTCACTAGACAGCAAAGCTATTCCGCTGGCTCCACATGCAGGCTCGGTGGACAGTAGAGCTATTCCTCTGGCTCCACATGCAGGCTCACTAGACAGCAGAGCTATTCCGCTGGCTCCACATGCAGGCTTGGTGGACAGTAGAGCTATTCCTTTGACTCCACCTGCAGGCTCGGTGGACAGTAGAGCTACCCCTCTGGTGACAGAGATCATAAAGGCTGAGTAGACCAAATACCCATCCCTCCAGTTGCAGAGATTGCACAGGCTGAGAAGACTGTAGAACTGTCTCTCTGGTTACAGGCTCAGCAGGTTGAAGAGCTATCACTCCGATTACACAGATCGAAGGCTCAGTATTCTGTAGAGCTATCCTTCTGGTTTCAAAGATCCTGCAGAGCAGGTAGACAGCAGAGCTATCACTCTAGGTGCAAAGATCGTACAGGCTTAGTAGACAGCAGAGGCATCACTCTAGGTGCAAAGATCGTGCAGGGTCAGTAGGCTCAGTAGCGAGCAGAGCTAGCACTCTGGCTGCAGAGATCATACAGGCTCAGTAGACAGCATAGCTATCACTCTGGTTGCAAAGATCGTACAGGATCAGTAGACAGCAGAGCTATCACTCTGTCTGCAAAGATGTACAGGCTCAGCAGACTGCAGAGCTATCACTCTGGTTGCAACGATCGTACATGCTCAGTAGACAGGAGAGCTTTAACTAGTTACAAAGATCGCACAGGCTCAGCAGACTGTAGCGAGCACTATCACTCTGGTTGTAAATATTCTACAGGCTCAGTAGACAGCAGCACTGTCACTCTAATTGCACAGATCGTACAGGCTCAGCACAGCAGACAGCAAAGCTATCACTCTGTTTGCAAAGAGTATACAGGTTTAGTAGAATGCAGAGCTATCACTCTGGCTGCAAAGATCATATAGGCTTATAGACAGCAGAGCTATCACTCTGGTTGCAAAGATCGTACAGGATTAGCAGAGAGTAGAGCTATCACTGGTTGTAAAGATCGTAAAGGCTCGGTAGACAGCACAGCTATCACTCTGGTTGCAACGATCGTATAGGCTCAGTAGCCTGCAGCTGTAAAGCTCGTACAGGCTCAGTAGACAGCACAGCTATCACTCTGGTTGCAAAGATCGTACAGGCTCAGTAGACAGGAGAGCTATCACTGGTTGCAAATATCATACAGGCTCAGTAGACAGGAGAGCTATCAACCTGGTTGTAAAGATCGTACAGGCTCAGTAGACAGCATAGCTATCACTCTGGTGGCAAAGATCGTATAGGCTCAGTGCACTGCAGAGCTATCGCTGGTTGTAAAGATCGAATAGGCTCAGTATAGACAGCATAGATATCCCTTCAGCTCGAGCCTCCCTACTTCTATCAAACGGTTTATTTGCTGCTCTAACACTTCTCGCAGAAACACATCGACAGTGAATAACTCAATCCTTAACATCTGTTTACTGACTACTTCACCAAGAGATTATGAAATATCACTGAGTCATGAGCAGCGGGGTGCGGGGGCGGGGGAGAGGGGGCGTTACTTAAAAGGGTAGAGAAAAACAGAACTAAAGAGGCAGAGCCAGGCCCCCTCCTTCCTTTCCTTTCGCCCCAAATAAAGGAACACATACCTCCAGGCTTTTTAATGTATTTACACATTTTGCGTCCAGCAGTTCTGCATGGATGTTCTGTGAATTTTCAAACCTTTTAAAAAAAACATATGCACTAATGGCAGGTAACCTGCAGCTCTCCAGACAGCCTGGACTACAACTTCCATGATCCATCATTTGAGATCATAATGGCTAGAGCTGTTGGGAGAGCCCCAGGTGGCATTCCCTGGCACTAGAGTGAAAGTGGGGTATTGAGGAAGAGGGACAAGGGGTGGACGGTTGAAGAGGGGCGTTCAGCAAGGTGGGGGAGACCTGCTGCAGTGGACAGCGAGGAAAGCGAGCCTCGTGAAGGGGTAGTGCATGCTGGGCGAATCACACAACCACACAGTGGCAAGAAGCCCTATGTTATGACTGGCACCAAAGAGAAGAAGACACCTGTTTTGGCCTGCTACCAAGATAGTGGTACATCCTGACAGAGGCTCGAGGGGTTTGTCACAGCAGGCGAGGCTAATCTCCTGATCTGGGTTGGGAATTGTAGTGCCGTGCAGCAACGATGTATGTCATGTGACTACGGAGGGAGCCGGGGGCGGGGGAGCAGGGTAGGCGGAAGCAGAGAGGATAGTTTTGGTTAAAGTTAGTCATCAGCAGACACACGTGAAATAAAGAAGTGTGTTAACCTGCTCCCGGGGGGGTCACACCTGATTTCTGTTGAGACACGTGCCTTGTGGGTACATGCACCCAGGTAGAGTAGACCGCTACCTGGAATCGCACGTTGGCAACGAAGCGGACATCCCGCTCGTGTCGGTGCTCGAGGTCATCGAGCAGGCGTGCAAGTGCGTGGGTCAGAGAGACGGGCTGTGTAGTGTCGGCACAGTGCCCCCAGGTACGCCTCCGTGGAGCAGAGCTTCGCCAGTGGTCACTGCAGCTATTGAGCCCGCAGTGCAGGGCCCGACACTCGTGGCGCGCAGATGCCCGTTAGCTGAAGGATCTGAAGCAGCCTCCGGTGATCAAGAAGGAGGTCACTCTCTTCTCCCCTTTGCCGCCTCCCAGAGCATAGGCTGAGTAGTGTGGGCTCCCCTTCGCTCTTGTTTCTAGAAACCTATTACCCCGGATAAAGAAATAATAGTACAGACAGGTTTTTTGTTCGTGGAAAAATTATAGGCCGTAGGCTTGTTTATTTTCTACAGAAAATAACACCAAACAATAATCATAACAACCAAAAATAACACCAACTCGCTTTTTGGCACTTCGTGTCCAGGGGGTGTAGATGCCCAGCCTTCTCCTCGGCTAGTCTTAGTTACCCTGGGGCATCCGTTCTTGGACATGTGCCGCCACACCTGAGTGGGTGTTGCCTCGGCCGCTCAGGTCCCCCCAAAAAGTGCCCCCATCTGCATCCTCGCTCTGCTAAGGCTCTAAAAATGTTATCTGAAAAATTTCCCAACCCTTTGCTGGATAGGTGTACGCCGTCCTGGTGGAACATCTCTGGGTTGTTCTGCGACAAGCCATGCTTTATAAACTGTAGCCCCGTACTCCTACAGTACCTTTCTACTGCCTTGTTGAGCTTTTTTCTTGCAGTTTCAATGGCATGCCTCCTGTGCGCCCCGTACCAGACTCTGCGGGTAATTATCTCAGACATAAAAATGTTGGTTTTCCACCAGCAGCGCGCTATAGCCCTTAGGGACTCGCACATGTTGCACATCAGTTCGCCCCTATTTGTTTTGACCAGGTCATTACCACCAAGGTGGATTACCAGGTACTCCGGTGGGTCCCTGAACCCGATCAGGTCCGATAGCCGATCGTGAATGTCCTCCCAATGCATTCCTGGAAGGCCCCACCAGGATGTTATTGTCTTTTTAAAATGCAGACCCTCTTTGAAGTCTTCGATCCACCTGCCTGCCCGGGTCACGAAAGAATGGCCGACTATCCATGCCGACTTATAGGGACTCGTATCTGCATGGATGGATGGGAGAGGAATCATATCAAATGTTCTCTTACATATCTTTTGAAGCATTGTGACCTCCACCCCCCAATTTTCTTTACGCCTTTCGCTCCCAGGCCTCCCGCCCATGCTGACGTGGCTGCCCCTATTCTGAAAGAGTGGGTCCCAAACTCCGCTGCATCCCACCCCGCTTTGCTATAGTCTTATTCAGCACTGCTTGGAACTGGTATCTGCTGAGCGCTCTGCCGTCCCTGTGTATCAGTAGCTGTCCCCCTACTTCCGGCCGTACCTCGAGAAATTTTGGGTGATGCACCTGGGACAATGCTCCCTTTCTTTAATGCAATTCAGCTCTATTGCTCTTCCCTTCCCCATTTGGTCTGTTTTTGATTTCCTCAGCAGTATCGACATGCCTTTGGACCGTATGCTGACGTCACTTCTTGCTAGACCCTCCCCTGCGACTGTGTTGCGCGCTACTAGTTCCCCAACCCTAAAAGCCCCACAGTACGCTACCGCAAAAGCCGCCCTCTCATAACTGTCGCTACATGTGCTATGCAATAACTGTAACAGTTTCACCACTTTCCCAAAATTCAAGGGTCTCCTGCTTTCAGGTTTCCTTCCTTCCAATTTCGCCCAACCCTTCATTGCATATTTTATCCGTGGGTTAAATGTTGGGTCTGTCACCCCGGCCACCTTTGAGGTATATGCGACCGCGGCCAAATGTGCTGCTGCCCAGCTTTTCCTTTTTCCCTGTGAAAATGCTTTTTCCAGGAAATCACACATTTTGGAAATTGTAATCTCCCCCACTTCTTGCAATCCTGTTTCTTTTAACACATTAATCACATGCTTCTTGTACTGCTTACCAATTTTGTATGTTATAGCGTTCCTGGCCAATCTTTCTATCACTTGACCTTGCTCCTGTTGTTCTTCCTCCTCTTCTGAGTCAACCTTGTATGACCCTACCAGCAAAGTTTAGTTTACCTGCTAATGATTGTAATTCCTTTACAGTGGCCTTGTTTCTCCCTTTCAGGCTTTTGATTGTTCCTAGTAGGTCCGCCACTTTTTCCTCGGGATCCTGCACACCCCCCTTTGTGAGTCAATCTATATACCTAAAAATTGGATTATTTGTGTTGGGCCCATTGTTTTTTCTTCCGCCAGCGGGAAGCCCCAGTCTTCTGTTAATGCCATGAATATGTTCAAGGTAGCCCTACACAGCTCGGAACCCTGTTGCCCCACAAATAAGAAATCGTCCAGGTAGTGGACTACTTGTGCCTCCTCCATCTCCTTTGTGAGTGCCCATTGCAAGAATGAGCTCACTTTTTCGAAATATGCGCATGAGATGGCGCACCCCAATGGGAGGCATTTATCAACAAAATACTCGCCCTCCCAATGCATGCATAGCCACCTCTGTGATTCCCTATTGACTGGTAGCAGGCGAAATGCTGACTTTATATCGGCCTTTATATCCATGCCCCCTTTCCTGGCTTCCTGACCACCTGTACTGCTTCCTGAAAATATGAATAAGTCACTGACACTGCATCTTGTGGTATGCCATCGTTCACCGATGCCCCTGGAGGGTATGATAGGTGGTGAATCAACCTGAATTCCCCTACCTCCTTCTTTACGACCAGACCCAATGGTGATCATATGTACTCCAAAAATGGAGGGGATCTGTATGGGCCCCCTATCCTCCCCAGTTCCACTTCTTTCCTGATTTTCTTGCCCACTAACTCTCTGTTCTCTAAGGCGGATTTTAGATTTTTTGGGGTATTCTGGGACCCTTGCCCTTTGAATGGAATATCAAAACCCTCCTGAAAGCCTCTCCTGATTGTCTCTACTACTTCCTGGTCTGGAAAAACCCATAGCCACTTCTCCATGTTCTCAATTTTAACTGGTGTGGCCCCTTTCTCATCTCTTCTCTTAACTCTGTTTTTCCGGTACCCTGTGCGTGCTGGTTGTTGCCCTGGTGCATTTAGCAGTACTATGTCCCCCCCTACAATTCTCGCATCTGTGGCTGAATTTGCATTTCTTGCCCCAGGTACATGGTATCGCATTCTCAAAATTTCGACATTGGGCTGCCTCTGTCCTTGTTGACCCGTTGCTCCCCCTACCACACCCTTGGGCTGTTGGTAGTATGTTGTTCTGCCAACTTCTCTGTGAACTGTATTGCCTGCTCCGAAAACTCTGGTCCCTGGCTCTGTCATAATTGCTCTCGTATCTTCTGTTATTATATTTGTAATCATTCCTGTAATCGTTTTGCCAATATTGTTTCCTGTGATAACCTCCCGCACTACTCTGTTCCCTGGTGTCCCATCTTTCTTTTAGCACATTGAATATGTACAGGTTGAAATTTTCCTCATCCCAACTCATATCTGGGAAGCAATCCATTTCTTTCCTAAATTCGTGGTCATATTCCTTCCATGCATCCCCCCAAATGCTTTGTAAACCTTCAAGACTCTCTGCTGGTATGTTACCAGTGACACACCGTCTTCTGGGTATTTTTGTAGTATAATAGTGGACATTATTTGGAAAGCCGCCATCCAATTATCAAAATTCCTTGGCACTGGTGCCCTTTTTAATAAGCCCTTCTCATCCTCCTTTATGTCCTCTATTGATACATTCTGGCCTCTCTTTTGGACATCTAGCAACGAAAAGATATCTATGAATTCTTTTCTCCATATCTTCTCCTTCACCTTTTCATTAATGTACCATGCCTGTGCCTTCATATAGCGTCCTTGGGCATCTTTACCGACCGTGGGCCTGCCATATTTTGTCATAACTGTGGCTGATTCTTGTATTGTTGCAATGGTAGGCTCTGCCGGCGTCATCGGTAAACTGGTGGACGTCCCCTGGGGAATAAACCCTGGCGGGACCCCTTGTGCCACCCCCTGTGGTATGGGGGCCCCGTTGTCTGCTGGTCCTGGCCCTCCTGCCCCCTGACCATCACCTGCTCCTTCTACCCTTGCCTTTCTCTGTTTATCTTTACTCATTACCCCCTTCCATTTCACCCATGCCTGCAAGTGGTCCCTCTCTTCATCCTCACTACTTTCTGATTCAGATGTTTCCACCCTTTGCTTTTTGTGCTTCCTCTCCTTCCCTCCACGGGTTCTGGGCAACTTACCCTGAGCCGTGATGCATGTTTTGAACATTTTTACAATTTTGTCCCCAATTTTATTATCAATTTTTACAGTACCTTTTTTATTTCCTTTCTTTTGCCTCTTCCTAGGCTCCTCCGGCTGCTCCTGTGATCCTCTTGTCGCCTCTATCGCCCTTTTCTGGCCTTGAGGTATTACAGCCTCCTCTTCGCTGCCGCTGGAGTCCTCTAGCAGTAAAGGCGACATTGCCCTTGCCCTTTCCTCCATCTGCATTACATCCAGCACCCATTGTGCTCCATACTCTTTTTCCGCTTTTCTGGCCCATGCGCTGAATTCTTGGGCCCCTCTTGCCCTTTCTTCTGCCATCTCGTTCAAATTGCCTTCAAATTGTGTGGGCAACCGATTGGCAAAATTAGTTCCTCTGGATCTGCCCCTACTTTGCACCGTGGTCTTGGTATTCCAGAACCCAAGCCTGCTAGTTGATCCCCCATTGATGTGCCTGCCGGCCCCAAAGATTTGCTTCATGTTTTGCTGTAGTTAGCTCAGCTGGGCCTTTCCCCTTAGTTGTAGCACACAACGCGTTAATTGTGCCTGCTTCCTTCGATCCGCTCCTTGATCTGTGCCTCGTGTGTTTGCACTCCTCCCAGCCGGGCCTTTCCGCTCCGTTTTCAGTACACCAGCAACCTTACGTGCCTGTCCCTTTAAGTTCCTAGTGCTCCATCCAAGCCACGCCTCTTCCTTGCCGCTCCTTCGACTTGTTTACTTTCTTCTTCGCAGGCTTTTTACGGCGTTTGTACGCGGTTCTCCGCCTGCTGCCGATGCTGTCGTCCTACCTCTTCTCTGGCTGGCGTCCTCTCACGGCAGCCCCGCAGCTGCTTTCCTGTCTCCGTCCGGCCGCCTCCAGTTGCTGCATTTATCCTTGCTCCTCAACCGGCACGCATATTCTCTTGTGCCCGCAGGCCTCCGGCTTCCGCGATGTAGACCCGCCCGCAGGGGACTTGCAGCTCCAGCTCCCCGCAGTCTTCACCTCTCGGCTCCGATGACGGTAATAATCCTGCTTCTGCAGTGGGAGGGAACAGAAAGACACGAAAAGCCCGCTAAGGCAAAACATTTCCTTCTCCCCCTTTTCCAGGTCCTGGGAGCTTACCCGAATGAGGTGAGCTCCTTACCTGGTGGTGCATAACCTGCTTTTCGTTGGGGTACTTATACCCCCCTGGCCCTTTTTTGTACCTCTGGGGGGGCGGACTTCCTCCTGCCCCCCTGTTGCTTTTTTCTCACACCTTTCCCCCATTTGTGTTGTCCTTCCTTTGGCAACGCCGAGGGTGGGGGCGCCGCTTGGGTGCCCCTCCCCTTGTATTTCATGCCGTTTGTTTCCCCCACCCTGCGCCTAACCCCCCAGGCCCTCCATCGTGCCGTACTTTGTACTGCGCGGGGCCTGGGGCAGGTGACGTGTCCAGAGCAGCGGCCTGGTAAGCAGACACGCTGGGGAGTGCGATCGCCCACCACAAAGGGATCTGAAGGTCCAGGGTGTCTGTTGAACCTAATTAAACACAAGTCTGGAGGAGGGGTGGTAGTGGGGGCATAGAGGGTCTACCAGGTGGCAGGCCTAACACCAGAGGCGTTGCTAGGTGGGGGCTGAGGGCGCCAAAGCCCCGGATCTTTTGGTTGTAGCCCCGGATAGAAGCTCAGGGACTTCAATCAAAAGACTATAGCTAGCCACGAATCCTGCCAGTCCCGACATTAGCTTAGCCTCTGATCTTTTCCAGACCTAGCAACACCTCTGCCTAACACCGTGAGCTGAATAAATGCTGAGCAGGGCCTGTCCTGCGGGGGATATCATCCTCTCCAATAAGTACAAGTCAGTACCTGAAAGGAATTCTGATGCACATGGTGGCCTACTCTCCTGCACATGTGCTGTGAACCGGGCTACATCCAGACACCTCCAAGCTGGGCAAAAGAGGAAGACTGGTGCATACCCTGACACACAGTCAATGCCACCTTGGGCCAGGAAGTCTCACCGCCCTCATCATCACTTAGCCACGTCTAACAAAGAGAATCTTACTGTGCCACAGGGGTTTTTGCCTACAGGCTTACACCAGAATCTGACCATGCAGCTGCCCAGCCACTTTAATATATCAGAGACCAGCAATTTAGGGCCCAGGTGGACTAGATGGGTAAGAGACTTTGATGTATAAATCAGGGACATGGGGCGCCTCGATGATGACAATAAACACAGCCTGCTAACACTAGCCATAGGGCCAAATGTACGTGACATTGTGAACAAATTCCTGACTTGTATGTGTGTCTGTGAGCTGCCCTCTTCACACCCCACACCAATGTGGATTAGGCCTAACGCCTAAAGCATTGCGACTTTAATAACTACTCCAATGAGGAGGCCCTCCATTCTCAAATCTTTGCGAGGTGTGAGTCCACGGCATTTCGGAAGAGACTGCTCCAGAAGCCTCGATCAGGAGGAGGTATTATGATTGGTTAGATCTGAGGTGGTGCTGAAAACGCAAGTAGAGGCCATGAGCAACATTAAGGTGTCTGAAGCGATTAGCAAAGTGGAGTGCACCTCAATTCATAAGGGCTATGGTGACCCTTTCTGCTGCAGGTGTGAATATGAGTTTCCGCACAAGGGAGCCTGCCCCACTATTGGACAGGAATGCTCGGAGTGTGGGTGGGGGGGTCAATCACTATGGTGGCCTGCCTGATGTTCCACAGCCAAGCATGTGGATAAGGCGGGGGCACCATAACTTTTGAGCCAAAGAGAAAGACAGTGGGGCTCAAACAGGGGCACCTCGACTCTACGAGACACCTCAGAGAAGATATAAGGAGACGAAGGAGAAAGGGTGGCAATACGAAAGGGCGGTGCCGGAGTGGCAGTCACAGCGCTCGTCGACAACGAGGACCAAGAGAAGACCAAAGAGATATGTCTGTTACCTGGTGGAAAAGTCCCAATCAGACAGCGGGTCTAGTCACTTGTCGGCAGAAGAGCCAAGAAAGAAAGAGTATCTGTTCACACTAGAGAATCCTATAGCAGAGGAACAGCGCCCCATCCTGCTGCTTCAAGTGAAGGACCTGCTGGCAGAATCCTTGGGTGACACAGGAGCGAAAGTATATGTCATCAGCGAGGAGGTAAACGTCAACCTGCCATGAGCTCCCAAGCTCAGGCCAGTGGAAGTGAACATTTACCCATAGGTATTGAAGACTCTGCTACCCTTCAAGGGCTATTTCATGGCCGAGTGCAGGTACAAAACACAGATCAAGAGGCTACCCATTCATGTACTGGAGGCATCTAAGGAAGCTGGTGCATCCTCAGTTTTAAGGCAGCACTGGACATGGGACTGATCCATGTCCTGTATCATCTCATGGCACACACATATATTGACTTGTCAGCAAAAATTGAACAGTTGTTCCCCATGCTCTTCCAGGGAAGTTAAAAATAGACAAATCAAGTTGCACATGAATCTGCAGGTACGGCTGGTGGCGCAACACTACAGGGGAATCCCTGTGAACATTCAGAGCAGGTAGAAGAAGAGTTGCACACGCTTGAGCCTGCAGATAGGCCCACAACGTGGGTCTCACCCATAGTCCCCGTCCCCAAAATGGCTCAGATGCCATCAGACTGTGCGTGGACATGCACCGTCCAAACAAGGAAATAATGTGGGAGCAACGCCGGGCCCGAAGGATCACTGACATGGTCCATCTGCTCAACGGAGCTCAGGTGTTTTCTAAACTGGACCTATAAAAGGGATACCACCATCGGGCGCTGTGCGAGGAGTCCAGGTACCTTACAACTTTTGTCATGTGTTTAGGGCTCTATAGGTACAAAATGCTGAGATACCTACATTTCACCGAATCCAATTACACCTAATAGGAAATCATCAAATGTTTTTTTCTTCGAATTTGGTTGGGTAAGTGAGTACATTTTAAAACATAGATGGGGTGGGGTAAGTGGATAGGATAAGGTAGGGGAAGTGGGGAGGAGAGGGGAGTCTACCACAACCTAATAAAAAAAAATGTGAAGAAAGAAATCCGAAGATTTCACTTTTAGGTGAAGTAAATTCAGTGAAATCACATACATCCTAAACGCCTCAGCTCTTGGGTGTCCCCAGCCGGTGACATTTTACAATCAGAGATCTATAGTGTCATCAAACACATCCCCAGCTGTCTGAATTACAGTGACGACATCCTAGTGTTTGAGAAGGACCAGGACCAGCACGACAGCACGCTGACAAGGGTAGGCATGGCGCTGGAGGAAGCTTATCTCGCACTCAACAGGCAGAAATGCCAGCTCAGAAAAGGCACCCTAAGATTTTTTGGGCATTTGTTCTCATCTCAGGGAATGACACTGGACCCTGAGAAAGTAGCAGTGCTTGACAATGCGGCCCCACCCATAAACTTGTCAGACCTGCGGTCATTCTTAGGGCTTGCAAGTTATTGTATCTGGTACATTTGAAGACTTTGCCTCAGTGGGTGAGCTGCCGAGGGCCCTTATAAAGAAACAGGTTCCGTTCACGTGGTCGGAGTCATGCCAGACATCGTTCCAGACCATCCGGCAGCACATCTCAAGGTCTATTTCAAAACGGCAAGGGAAAAAGAGCTCACTGTGCATGCCAGTCCAGTGCGACTCAAAGCAATCTTGGCACAAGTAAACCCATAGATCCAGGCAAGTGCCATATCATCTCATATGCTAGCAGGAGTCTCTCTACGATGGAGGAGGCGTACTCACAGGCTGAAAAGGAGGGATTGGCAGGAGTGTGGGCCTGCAAACATTTTCACTTTTTCCTCTAGGGTAAGTCGTTCATGGTTGTCACTGATCACCAGGCCTTCTTTCATTTACGGGAATCTGCAAGTGAAAATGCCTCCCAGGATTGCAAGATGGGGCTTGCATCTTCAAGACTACCATTCCGAATCATACACCGACCAGGGAAGGAAGAGAACCCGGCAGACTTCCTGTCCCGTCATGCCATCACCTCAGCCACTACAAGCACATCGATTGCAGACCAATACATACATTATATAGTGCAGGCCGTGACCCCAATGGGTGTTGACATCACCCAAATTGTACAGGAGACAGAGAACGGCCAGGCCGATACAGACCGTCCTCGGTGTCTAGAGTTTAGCGAGTGGAAACACTCTGAACGGGCGGGGGAGTGTGCCTGTCCCGAGGTACAATGAGACATTGGAAACGTGACCTTGTCAAAGATGAGCTTACCCGCTCCCAGGAATGTCTATTGTTAAAAGGCGTCAAGACCATCATTACCAGTACACTTCAAGGAAGGATACTAGAACCAGCCCATGAAGGACATCGGGGGATAGTGCCCATAAAACGACTACTGAGACAAAAGGTGTGGTTTACCCAACTTGATACGCAGGTGGAAGCCATCCTCAAGAACTGCTGTGAACACACCACATCATGGAAAACTGCATTAGAATTAGAAACAAGCACTTTTTCCTTTTATTTACCTTTTTATAATAGTTTTAATCAAGCAATAAGTCCAGAGAAGGGGGCATTTCTGTAGAGAGGCAGATTTACATGTCATTTATAGAGCCCACCCCCTCACCTCTGTCATATTGCAAGAACAGCAAGAAAACACTGTGTATGATACCTGGTATCATCCCAATAGCACATCGAAGGTATGAGAGAGGTTATGCACTTAGACAACCATACCAAATGTATCCTCAAACTGATGCAGTAGGCATGAGCCTGCACACACCACTGGACATGGAAGAGCTATAAGTAAAGTCGGACAGATGAGAAGTGGTGTTATGAAGAAGAGAAGATACGAGGGCGCACTGAACTCAATGTATGATATGTAGAGAATGAACATGTAATTGAAGCAACGAAGTAAACATCTATGCGAATAAAAAGGAAAACCATATTCACTAAGATGGTAAGTGATAAGAGATGTAATCAATGTATACACACAGAAATGCAAGGTAGATTAGGCAATGTAGAAGATTGCTAAAGTAGGAAATAGAATGCGAGGAAAGGATATTTGGTTGGCTCAGAATCAAGATTGCCGCAGCAAGAAGCAGGACAGAAGGACAGAATGGATAAAATCATGGTCTTCTCACACATGGTATAAGACCAGAAGACAAGGACTATTCATAAAACTCCAGACAAAAATGGCAATGTACCTTCACTCCCTTCAAAGTTCAGAGGAAAAGAACAGTCAGCAAGGTCAACTACAAAGAAGCCTTGGCTTAGGGGCTAACTGATGGGAGATGGTAGGCTAATTAGCTAAGAAAGGCAGTTGTCTGACAATGTTCCCTTGCACATGGGTTTCGTTGTTTACATGCTGCTAACAAGCAGAATGTCCAAGGTTGGTAAAAGAGTGCCAACCAATCATGAGGGCCTATGTAATGGTGGACCATACATTGTTGCACTGGGGCCCATCCACTGCTGTTATTATGTTATTATCTGTATTTTACATAGTTAGAGGTTGTTCAAGGCGTGCCTACCAGATAAGGGGTATCCAATGATGATACTAACGCTACTAATTATATGTATACGTTTCCCTTAACCAATCCCTCTGCCCGGTAGGTTTTTACTGTTAGCCACGTTGGATGACATCATTGCTGACGTAAGTTGAGGTATAAAACCTTTTGTGAAACTAAAATGCATTGAGAGTATGTGAGCTACAATCTGTTCGCCAGGTTTCTCTACTTTATTGAGTATTTTGCCATAATCCTTGAGTCTGTCTGGTTATTTGGGCCTGAGATCATTTATTGTGGTAATCCCATTTGACACTTGGAACGCTCCAGGTGCTACTGCACATTACTGCATCAGGTAACGGCCTGGGGCCCATAGTTACAGGCCCCTTACCTGATGTGGACATGATCCCCCCGCCCCCGTCAAGAAGTGTTCCTGGCACGTCTGCTCCAAAAAAGGAGAAGGTAATCTAAGGCAAAGGCAAGTGATGGAGGGAGGGAGGGCACATACCTTGTTCCCCGGTGGTCGAGATGGCGGCCTCCAGCCCTTAGAAGGCTCAGAGCGGCGGGATTAGAGCATGGAAATGACCCTGTTCCGAGTCTCCCCATTGGCTGTGAGGACAAAGCCACGCCTCACCCCAAGGAACCAAAAACATTCAAGGTTTTTTGGGAGATCAGGCAGGAAGGCTATATTTTTTTTATTTTGGGCTGTGAAGTCAGCAAACGTTAAGAGGCCACAGGAGGTCAAAGCTCTGTGATGGTTTGACATAAGCAGACTTCAGTTAGGCCATTTTAGATGAAAGGCTCACTTTGTATCTGAAAGAATCATCACTTTACCAGCGTGAGGACCTTGTTCCTCAGCTTGCTCTGCTCGCGGGTCTCCCCAACACCTTTGCAGCTTCGAGGGTTTTGTGCTTTATTGCCGGTCAAACCCGCGAGTCAGTTGACAGCTATGTGCCTGCGTGTGCTTGTGCAATATTGTGCGAGATGCAGCAGCTGAAAGGACAACCCAGAAGTGGGTGGAGTGCATCCCCAACTACCTCCACAATACCACACCTTTAAAGGTTAGAAGACAAAGGGGCCTGTGCTGTAACTTCTAACCCAGGTTTATTGAAAACGGAAAAGCCAGGCACAACCAGAGACACCCAATCAATACACTGCTCTCGTGGTTTGAACAGTTTGTCCTTCTTCAGAAGTACAGAAACACAACAACATTTTAATGAGGAATCATTTATTGTGTTCATATAGAACTTTTCACAATTAAATCAATTAAATCACAACGATATATACAATCATTAAAACAAGTAATTCGTTTAAAAATTCAATAATTCAATACAATCTGTTTCTTTCGATCAATCATTAATTCATCAATTAGTTGGTCACTAATTCATAAAACTTGCTAAAAATGACAATCGTCCATAAAACAAGCCTCATTTAGGTCATTACATAACCCATTGCATAGCTAAGTTCCTAGATTCTGATGTTTTTTTTAATAATATGAAGAGAAATTGCCCCGGAGTTAAGGCAATAGGTCCAAATGTTTGTGGACTCAATCGTGTCATACTCATTCACAAACTGTTCTAAATTGCACGTTTTTTATTTTTGTATTTTTTAATTGTTGAATTTAATCAAATAAAATAGATTATTTTGCACATATATAGAGGTCCTAGCGTCATACATTCCGTAAATACATGCCTAGCTGTTTCCTGCTTGTGAATTAGCTTGCATGTTCGACAGAACCTTAGTTCAGGAGGCAGCTGCCGGGTTTCAGCATTGGAGTAAATATGGCTGGGCGCTCTTAAATTTGTGTACAACAGCCGAAGTATGTTTATAGTTCTGCAATTTAGTTAAGTGTAAAACATAATTATTCCAATCCCAAAATTCCAGTTTTCTTTGAAAAGATTTCTTTAGCTCACCATAGTTCTTTTCGCTTCCAAATTACGAAACCCAATTGATAGATTCAAACAGTTTGATATTTAGTGCTTCAAAAGTTCTACTTCTGCTGGTACACTCAGTGTCATTGTTGTCCCCTATTTCCGCTAGCCAGGGCTCGACGTAATCTAAAGCTCACCTCGCTTTCTCAGTACTTGGCCACTCAAAGAGATTAGGCCTAGTTCTAATCTAAGGTACTCCATAGAAGTGGAGGGGGTACATTTAACATTTTACGTCACAATTGCCCCTCCAATTGATTGAGCCAAACGGCATCTCCCATTGTCAATGCCTCCAAACCATAGAGTACTGCTGGCCAAAAACACTGCATGTAGCGGGTCAAAATACCTTCAAGGCTATATCCCGCCATCCGTCCCGCAAACGTATGAAACAAGTGTGCAAGCTGCCATGACTTTTTTGCATCCTTTATTCAGAGCATAGTCAGCTTGAGCACTCATTTCAAATCCTAAGTAAGGATACCTATCAATAAAATCAATGTTACCCAGCAATGTCGTCATTGCAATTCTATTGATTTTTTTGCAAGCGACCAACATAGCCTTTATTTTATCTAGGTGAATTGATGAGTCATTTTCAATGGCATATGCCCATAATTAGTTTAAAGTATCTTTATCCCCGAGTAGGTATGATCAAACAAGACCAAATCATCGGTGTGCAATATGCTGACAATGAGTTCATCACCTATCGTTGGTGGGCAATTTGCTATGGTACATAGTCCACTAGGTAAATCTGCAAGATATAAGTTGCTTGACTCCCCTGTTGATAGATATCGGAGCAGACACATTACTCAATCACACCTGCACCCTCGTGTCATAATGCAATAATTGTATTATTTGTATTGATCATAATGCAATCATTTGATTATATGTAATAACTCATTTGGGCAGCCCAGTGTTTTTGTCACAAATTGGTACGATTCATTCCATGGAACGCTGCCCAAACATCTACATGTGTTATGTACAATGCAGATCCTCCCTTTCGTCTAGCCCCGTTTGTTAGCCTATCTAATAACCTTATGTTGTGCAGCATAGAGGACCCAGGGCGAACTCTGGTCTGAAAGATATACAATATATTGTTTTGCCTCTACCACATTGGTAGTTCTGTAAGTACATAGGAAGCAAACAGCTTCTCGGTAACGTTGAGCATGAATAGCAATCTATAGTGGGCAGGAGATGCCCGGTTGACCTTTTTATAAATTGGGATTCAAATATATTGTCACCATGAATAAGGGATTGTACATTCAGTGCAAACTTTATCATAGAGAAGCTCCAAAATCATAGCCCACCCCTCAGGGTCCTTCATTAGAACCACATTTGACTGCACGTTACACTCATGGGCCTTTGAGATTTTTAACTACATTATGGTCTCTCTGATATTATCTCAGGTAACACAAATGGGCCATCGCACTGCACACTCAAGGTGGTCAAAAGGGACGATCAATGCTAGTATATTCATATTAGTAGTTATATGTCTTATCGAGACATGCTCACTAATAGGGTTTGCTGTGAGCTTGGGTTTAGTACCCTTGGCCATAGCCAGCAATTGCCAGATTGTACATGTATTTCGGCTTTTTAGCACTGATAATATACGCTGCCACTGTGCGTTATTTATGGATGGCTTCCATCGTCTTAACCAATTGTGGTGTCTACTCTTAGCTTTCTTCATGTTCTTGATCTTAACCACTAAGAGATAGACATGTTTTTTAATGATCCTTATTTCTTTCTGCAAGGTGCGCTTTACATCTTGAATTTCTTGGACAAATAATTTCTCATTCGATTTATTGATACCAGCACTTAAATAGCCTTTACAGACTCCCACACTTGACACAGTTTGCTTAAGCCAGTTTTCTATTTAATTAGCCGTTAACTCTTTAAGTATAGGAAGACTAATTGGCCTATGTGAGATATAACGGCAGATGCCTTTTTTATGTTTTCCCTAGAACAATTTATACGATTGCCGAAGTGGTTGCGCTCCACACCTCCAGTTTTGACAGTCGTCCTATTACCACAGTCAACTGTCAAAGTTAATGTCAAGACAAGATGGTCACTGTACTCATTTGGAGTCACTGTAAGTTCACTAACATGCTCCAGCAAGACATTGCTGCCAAAATATAATCTAAAGTTGCCTGATGAGAGCCATTTCTTCATGTGTCTTTCCCCGGGCAATATCCCGGGCCATTCAATATTACCATCTCCCACTCTTTTAGGAAATCTACCCACTGTTTGCCCTTTTAGTTTGCTATTTTCTAGATCAACACACTTTTCCCAGGGGCAGATAGATCACCATCTCTAGATCGTCACCTCTGTGCATTGTTGGTTCATGCCCAAGAGGTCCTTCCCACTCTGCAAGAATCACATCTAGATAGTTAAAGATCTCATCAGTTTGATAAGCTCCTGGCAGATCATACACGCTCAACACCAAAATATGTTTGGTAACCTTACCTACCTTGATCATAAATTCCACCGCCACCACATTTCCCATGCAGTCTTTAGGCGTAACACCGATTACTTCATACCATGCTTTATCCCAATTATGAAGCCTCCATACAGATGCCATCTGGGACCTTTTTTTGCAAGTTCCTGATATAACTGATAACCACCTATGTGGATGGGAGTGGTCAGCCAGCACAAATATGGCATGACTCAACAAATATCTAATGAACCCTCTTTAGCTATGAAGTATGTGTGACCCCGGGTGTTCCACCGGCCATCTTACCTGTTCATTTATTTTCAGTACATTGCACGGGCAGGAACCCCAATAACCACTCGTATCTGCATGCATTTTCATTTTGAGTGGATATCGGAGCTACAACTCGCTTACTTTCCTTGGGCGTAGCTTTCAAATCTACCTTACATCTTTCACAACAAGCCTGCACCGTTAAACCATGGCATTCCATGTCCAGGACATCGTCTAAGCTAATTAGGGCATCTGGATAGGAGCGTATCAATGTTACCGTATCTGCCAAAAAACTGTGGATACAAGAAATGTTCCCTCCACCACAATCAAGAGGTTCTGGAAAATCAAAATCGCTAGAGTTAAGGACTCTTAGTGTGGGTATTTTGTGTAACAGTTTTAAAAACTCTGAGTGATTTATTCACCTCCAGGAGCTGGTGCGGCAACGTCCCTCCTAGTGATGTTACTCCTCAACTTGTTCAAGGGTGCCTCAATTTCATTCCTTTTTACCACCAAGGGTGCCAGGATTTAGAGTCTGGTGTAGAGAAGCAGGGAGACTTCAATGCTTGTCTTCGCCGGAGTCTCCCTCTTTACTGTCTCCGTCATCTTTCACCAGCCAACTCGTAAGAGTACCTATATTTTCTTGCAGCCTATTTTACGATGGGGATCTCTTTCTTAATTTCTTCATGTTTACTTGAGATGTTGACTCAATAGTAGAGTTTCACGGTTCGTTGGCCACAAGGTTCATAGTTTGCGCTATTTTTTTGTAGTCGGCATTGCTGGCGATTGGCCAATATCCGCTCCATACGAGTTTGGTAATTAATTCTCATGTATTCTGACACAAAGTTTTAAGAGGATTTTAATTGCAAACTACAGTACACCAAAGCTTGGGTTTGTACTTATGTTGAAGGTGTTCGTTACACTACTTGTTACACTACTTGTAGCCGAGTGATCAATTTCATCGACACACTCTTCTTCAAGGTCCGGTTATACGTTTGGAGTAGCAGACATCCTTTGCAATTTCTCTTGCAAAGGTGGGGGAGGCGTTGCTGCTGATAAGGAGGATGAAGTGGGCTCACCATTTAGAAAAACCATTCACTGTCGGGGCCTTTGTACAATTCTGTAGTGAATAACAAACCTCTAGTAAAGAGTCGCTGTTGATATCAGTGAAAGAGTGGTTCATACTCTCCAAAGGTGCAACCGCCTCCATTGGAGTATCAGGATCGCTGCTCTTCGAGCTTCCACCAGCAATGCCCTTGGCTCCAGGCTGGAAAAAGGCAATGATTGTACCCCACTTAGTCGGGGTTCCTGCTTAATAAGAAGGGAAAAAGAAGTGCTGATTCGGCCCTGTTACAGACCACAGCGGACCAAAGCAGACAACTTCTGGCCACTTCTCCTTCGCGCGCGCTTTGCACTGTTTGCAGCGTTTTATAAAAAGCAGCATTCTTCCTCAGCATTAGCACCTCCTCCAGGTAAGCATAGAGACTGTAGAAAGGCTCCACACCAGTAACAGCGGGCCACTTTTGCCCACTTCTCCTCTCCCAGAGTGAATCCCCAATGCACATATCCAATAACCTCACTCCATGCACACATACTACTCAGCTGACATTGTTAAGGGGACTCATGGACCCCTTGTAGCAGAGGGCAACATGCCTACTAGGGTCTTTACAGGGGCCAGTCCTGCCCCTGATGGGCAGGGCTGGTGAGGGAAATGGGAGGGCCCCCGTCTCTGCCTCCCTGCATGTGCTCTGTTGAATGAACTTGGTACCATTGTCAAACCCTCAATATCTTACCGTTTTGATGCTGACCAGAGTTCTTCTGAACTACCAGTACCAGCCTCCCCCCTGCCACCATAAACCAGAGTGAACTGAAGAGAGAAACCAACAGACCGGAGTGTGAAACCGATCCCACGCGGAAAAAGTAGGCCTAGATTGGCCATTCCTGTGAGGTGAGATGGTGGAACAATGGAGAGGACAGAGAATTAAAGAAACAGGAAGGGAGGAGTCAAGAAAAGATAGATTGAAAGTAGTACGGGTGAGGTCAGAGATAAGACAGAGCGTGAGAACACATGGAGGGTGGACGATGGAGTGGAACTTTGAGGAGTTTGTGGCAGAGACTGTTACAGGTCAGGTGTTGGTAGAAAGAGAGAGAGTGGTACCAGCCAGCAAGAGTGAGGGTGTGGGTGGGTGCCTGGTTGGTTGTATGTGAGATGGACTAGGTCTTAAAGGGAGAGAGGTGAGTGAGAGGGAGAGAGGAGTAGAGGAGAGGGGAGAGAATAGGAGAGGGAACAGAAGGGAGAGAGGGAAGGAGAGGGGAGAGTGCATGAACCTCGAGGGACAGGTGTGGGTAGTAGGCAGAGAGATAGAGGAGTAGAGAGAAGGGTGAGAAGAGTAAGAATATAACAGAGTGGAGAATCGACTGAAGGAAAATCCGGGGAGAGAATGGGAGAGAGCGAGTGGTGAGAGAGAGAAAGGAGCTGGGTATATGTTAAGGTGCACCATAGAGAAAATATAATCTTGCAAGGTGAAAAAACCTTGCTAGGTGCCGGCGTTGGCAGGGAGTTGGTGCTCCAGTAGTGTCAAAAAACACAATTACTATTAGATCTCTTTAAAGTGCATCAACTGTACGGTTAAATGTCACACTAATCAGTTTGTAAATGAAACCAGCAATAGATATAAGAGAAAAGCAGTTGGTGAGCAATTGGCCGAATACTGGCCCCGATACCTGGACACAGTTCTGTGTGGAGATCCCCCCCACCTGGGCAACCTGTAAAATAAAGATATATCACAAGTCCAGTCCATATATTGTTCACAAGAGACTTTTCAATAGTTCTGCAACCCCAAAGTACCTGCGTTGTAGCGTTCCTCGTCCGGGAATCGACGGCCCTTCTTGAGTGCCCTCCCTTTAAGGCAGGAGTCACGGGTCGTCAAACGTCTGACGGAGAACAGGGTGAACTATGGTGGTGAAGTGGCAGCTTCTATCCTAGCGGTGCTCGTCGACGGGGAAGCGTAAACGTCCTGCAAGGAAGAGGCGTGCGGGGCACCTCGATGACGATAGTTCTGGACCGCAAAGAGTATGAAGAACTGTGGCCCAGCAAGGGCGTCAAGTCATCGGCGTCTCTTTGGGCTTTGGGTGGTGGGAAACCCACCGGCGGATACTCCTCGGCGCGTTGATGGTCAGGCCTTCTCCAGCGGGATAATACAGGCGACAATGCAGACGAGAGCGTCCTTGGATCAAATGAAGTTCTTAGGCAAACGGGAGCATGGCAGCTCAGGTCGGTGACGGCGGTTGTTGACAGTGGCGGACAACAGCCCGGGCGCTTCTCCTTGGGATTCCAGTCTGGCAGTCCCAGTCTCGGGTCGGCAGCCTGTTGAAGGTCTGTCTACCAAGGAGCTTTGGCAAAGATCAGCTGGTGCACGATGGTCCCTCGTAGCTCGGGAAGAGGGTGCCTTACCAGGTCCTCTCTGGGTCAGTCCTTGGAGACACAGCAGCTTTCAGATTGTGAAGGAGAGCAACAGCAATTCTTATCTTCCAGCAGGGCTTCAAGTCTAAGCTTCAGTTACTCCAGTTACTCGTCATAGTGGACTTTAGCTTCTGAACACACATTCTAGCAGTGAGAGGCCCTCAGATATACTAGTTGATCTCCCATTCATTCTGCTGGGTCACACTCAGGCAACCAATCGGTCAGAACGGCATTCATGCAGGCAGGCAGCCAATCAGGTGCATAGTGCATTCAGGCCATTCACTTCTCTCCAGACACTCACAACAAGTTATGTGTATTGGTACAAGTACCCAGCCATTCAACACTCCACACTGCATTCATACCAGTTTTGGGCAGGGCTGTCTTAGTCATTGTGTCAAACACCAGATACTAGACATCCACAACACAGAATGTGTATTCGTCACACACTCCATTCACCCAGGTCCCACCCACAGGCGTACCCACAACATACAGTCATTGGGAGGGCTCCAGCCAGTCTGGTCAGCACTTCACAACAACACCATATATGGACTTCCACCCAACAGCCAGTTAGGGGGCAGGGACAGAGTCAGGGCTTCCTAGGACTTTGGGAAAACAAGGTAACAGGCAATAGAAAGCAAGAGGCCAGAGGGGCCATCTTGTTTCCTATCAGGAATCAACTGATTCCAATGGCAAGGCCTGGGTATCCCAAAATGTAGGATACTCAGAGCACCTGTCAAATTCAGCATGGAGCTGCCACCAGCCCATACCCTGCTCTGCTCTGTGGGCCACACACAGGTGCCCAGAAACATACACTAGGGGCACAGGGTTGTACCCCTACCCATGGGTGCAATAAGGGTATCCCATGGGTCTGTTCACCAAACCAAAAGAGAGCTGCACCATCAGGAGTCCCACATGAACTCATGTGCGGAAAACACACCAGAACACATGATAAAAAGCAGTAAAGGACAAGGATACGGAGGCCCTGTCCCTCCGATGCATTTCCAGCATCACAGTAACACCTTCCTCCCTTCGTTCTTTTTCCTTTGGTGTCTCCCCAGCCCCCACACAGCCAACTCGTTGTTCCTGCATTTCAGCCAGGATACTTGGCACCCCCAGATTATACTCCTGGTTTACAGGGAGGTACGTTTAAAAACGTTCTGCTGAAGAAGCCTCTACATTTTCAGAGTACACTTGAGCACATCTCGAGTCCATCCCACAACCATGCGCTAATGAATTCCAGTACCAAAAACCTGGCTCTTTGCCCAAGAACACAACTAAATGAAGGTTGGCTGTAACTAAAGGCGGAAACCTAGGTAAACCTATATGCTCTTTATGCAAGCAATCTCTGCAACCCATGACTCATGTGAACACATTATGCAAGGTCTGTAACCTACCACCTCTCCTAGCGACCTGTAACCTACGTAAACCACCACTGTAATCTATTATCTCCTGCGAGCTAATCATGTAATGTATTCTGTAATCTATTCATGCAATGACTGTAACTTTCTAACTCTGTAAGTAACCACAGTAACCAACTCCTTAAGCAAACAGCGCCTGGATGACTTTGGGTTATGCGCGCTATACAAATCACAACATAAATGAAATAAACAAAGTAAGTGTACTAGAAACAGCCCATATGGAAGTGGTTTGGCATCACAGGCAGATTGTACACCCTGGCCTTCAGCCAAGCTTAGTTTGATCCCCTACCACTGATAACACACACCCCTTCAACTCCCCTGTACCTTTCCATTTGTTTGTTTCTATGCCACTTCCGCTTCTCTTAGCCTCATCCTTTTCCCATTTCCTTTCCACCAGACATCGGTCCGGGTCACAGTAGGCGTGGGCAAAATATGCCACTCCCAGGACAAGCCTTGGACATGTAAATCCACATTGGCACAAAGCAGCACAGCTCATGTGTGAGAGGAGCACTCTTGACAAGAAACACAATATTTCTATGTGTTAGTGGTTCTCACAGACAGCAAACTCAAGAGCCCAACACTGGCAGCATACACCCGAATGCGTGACGGATGCACGATGACTGCAAAGACTAGGGTATATGAACCCCCCACTATCACAGCAAACCCCAGACCTTGTGTGGGATGCAATGCGAGAGTTCCTGTTTGGAAGGCCCACGTTGACACCAACACGTGTGAATGAGAGCCCCACCCATGGAGAGCACACACCCGAGGGCGTAAGACGTTCAGAAAGACAGCAAACACCAAGCTCTCTGAGACACAAACAGTTACATACTTGGGACAGATGTGTGTGCATCGCATGCTAAGAGCAAACACAGACAGCAAACAACAGAGGTCTACCCTAGTCTCACGCTGACAGCTGAAGCCACAGCTCCTGTGCGAGAAGTTGGATGCTGACAGCAAGCGCAACAGCACCTGTAATGCAATTCTGCACAGACAACACGCACCACTGTGTGAAAATCCTAGAAGGCATGACACACCAGTGATCAGTGTGTGTCAGTTTCATAATTGACAGCAACCCCCTGCGCTTCTGTGTGAGCAAGCTACCGTGGTGGCTTCAATCTAGAGTCATGAGAAGGGGGAGCTGCAGGAAAGACACCTGGCCCTGGTTACCCCAGAGCTCTGTCACTTTTTGGGTGGCCAATCACTGCTGACGATATGAGACTGTCTGTCCGGCCACTACGCTCACGTGTTCAAGTGGTAATATGAGGTATGCCAGTCCACACAAGTTAAAATAAACAAAGTATGTTTATTTATAGATCACAGCCGGCGCCCTGCATGCCGCTCACAGTCTTCTCCTTATCTCTCTCTCTGGCCTCCGTTTCGTTTCCTGCTTTGAACATCAACATTCCCTAGCCTAACCTCGCGGCATGCAGGACGTCATAAAGGAACACATGGCATACTACACCACCTCCCCCTTTTCAGAGAAAAACACATTTTTAGGAATATGCCGTGAACAATCCATAAACATTACATTTTAAATAGTGTGAAAGAACCTAGAAACTTGGGAACCATGTGTGGCTGTGGATGGTGG
The DNA here is from genome assembly GCF_040938575.1 of Ambystoma mexicanum. Taxonomy (NCBI): domain Eukaryota; kingdom Metazoa; phylum Chordata; class Amphibia; order Caudata; family Ambystomatidae; genus Ambystoma; species Ambystoma mexicanum. The sequence continues at coordinate 168,436,036 of NC_090931.1, read as the reverse complement.
TAAAAACTAACACCTATCCTTTCCCCCTTAAATTATTATTATTATAATTTTTTTTTTTTTTTTTTTTTTTAACCAGAAGTGTGAAAGAAAACAACAAACATAAAAACACATGTTGACAATGTAGGTTAACCCAACTGCTATGTATAAAACAAAATTGGTAGTGTGCAATATAATTAATTATTTTCCCATGACATAGTCTTTTGTCCAGAATGGCAATTTTCTATCTCTGTGGTTGTACATACTTCCACTAGCCACACAACCTTCTTGACTTCCCTCCATGTTTCTATCATCATTAGTAGCAGTGCCATTACTTTCTTGGACAGATTCAAACTCTAAATGAGTATCTTCTTGACCATTGCTTCTCAATATTTGACTATCCGCTCTGGCAACTTGGTCCTCTCTTACATGCATGTGTCTCTCCCTAACTTGAGGTCTGACGTTAGTATCTGAATTCAATATGTCTCTTATGTTATATTGAAAACCTATATCATTTCCAAACCAATTACTTTGATCCTGCCTGTGATTTTGCCTGGGATAAAATCTTTTATTATCCTTAAAATCCCAATTCCATTTGCTTACTCTATTCATATTCCATACTGATCCACCCGTTACTCTTATGGCTTTGCCTAGGACTTGTATAACTTTAACTGGTCTGCTGTATTTGGACTCACCCTTTCTAACAGCACGCCCTAGTTTTATCCTTACCATGTCTCCTGGTACAATTCCAACTTTACATTTATAACTATTATTCCAATTAATTTTGCTTTCAGAGTATTTACAATGCTTTCCTTTATCTCTATGCTCTGATGTCCTTTTGTAATTCACCCACTCTGGAGTAAGTAATGTGTTAGGGGCTCTGCCTCTCATCAATTCAAACGGAGATACTCCTAGATCTCTTTTGACTGACATTCTTGTGCTCCATAACCTATCTTTAAGTGCCTCTTCCACAGACATGTTATTCCTCAATGCCAACTCTACTGTCTCTACAACCATTCTGTTACATCTCTCGACTAGACCATTTGTTTGGGGATGATACAAAGCAGAATATTTCCATAAAATCCCAGATGTGACGGCAAACTCTCTTATTTCTTTGCTTTTGAATTGAACACCATTATCACTGATAATGGATTTGGGAAAACCCTCTCTCCCGAAGATTTCACTAAGGAATTTAATAATTTCTCTTGAATCAATATTTTTAACAGCTTTCAATTCTACCCAACTTGAATAGTAATCAATCAATACAATTAAAAACCTTTTATCCCCAATTAGTCTCTGATATGGTCCGACAATATCAATTCCAAGTTTCATCCAGGGAGCTTCTCCTTTATCTATAACAAGCGGCTCTGACTTAAAACTTTTACAACTTTTGTCGCTGTTTTGACAAGGCCAGCAGTTTCTAACAAATCTTTCAATCAAAATATCCATTCCTGGCCACCAATATACAGATCGCACATTGCATTTGGTACCAGTAATCCCCGGATGACCCTGATGCGCTTTTTCTATGAGCTCATTATATAATGCTTTTGGAGGTATCAATTTATTCCCCCTCATCAAAAATCCTTCCTCCATGGACAATTCATCTTTCACTTCCCAAAACTTCATGCATTCTCCATCAATTGATCTCTTATCAGACCAACCTAACATTGTAAAATTTGCAATCTTATTTAACGTCTCATCTTTAGAGATCTCATCTAACCATTTTTCCTTCGAGGTTACTTCAAGAATGGCTGCCACCATCTCCTCAATACTTTCAGATTCTACACTCACACTCTTTAATGGCAGCCGTGACAAATAATCTGCAACAACATTCCTCTTACCTGGAACATACTTTGTCACAAAATGATAATCTTGTAATTTAATGCTTAATCTGGCTAACCTAGGTGAAGCCCTACACATGCCTTTAACTGTCAAAACTTCTACAAGTGGTTTATGATCTGTTTGTATAACAAACTTGCAACCCCACAAATACTTTCTAAAATAGTTTACTGCCCATGAGCATGCCAAAAGTTCTTTTTCAATTACGGAATACCTGCTTTCTGTATCTGAAATTGCCCTGGAGGCGTAACATATTGTCTTTTCCTTACCACCTTCTTCAATCTGAGAAAGTACCGCTCCCAAACCATTTCCACTCGCATCCACTGTAACCTTGGTTGACCTCCCAAACACATAACCGCCCAATTCTGTGGAGTCACATATTTCTCTCTTTATGCAATTCACTGCTTCATCACACTTGTCATTCCATTCAAATTTGGCATCTTTCTTTAACAATTTCCTTAAAGGTTCTGTTATGTTAGCAAACTTCTTGACAAATTTGTTATAGTATTCACACAGGCCCAAAAACGACCTAAGTTCATCCTTATTAGAGGGATTAGGCGATTCTCTGATTGCTTTCATTGCATCACTTTTGGGTTTGTAACCATTGCCATTTACCGTGTGTCCCAAATAATCAACTTCATACATGCCAAATTTACATTTACTCTTTTCAATTTCCAAACCAACACTCTCCAACTTTAGTAAAACATCTTTCAATCTCATGTCATGTTCATCTCGACCTTTACCAAATACTATGATGTCATCTTGATACACAAAAATGCCTTTCAACCCTTTCAAAACGTGTTCCATGACCCTTTGAAAAACAGCCGCAGCCGATGCCAAGCCAAATGGCATGCGTTTGTACCTATATAAACCATGTGGAGTTATAAATGCAGTGATGTCTCTGCAGTCTTCCGTTAAAGCTATCTGATGATATGCACTGGAAAGATCTAAAGTTGAAAATACATTTGCATCACCTATGCGATTCAGCATTTCTGATATGACTGGAAGTGGAAAGATGTCAACAATAATGTTTTTGTTAACATCTCTAAGATCTACGCAAATCCTGACTTTCCCACATTTTTTCATTACAACTACAATGGGGCTTGACCACTCCGAGGACTCAATCTTTTCGATCACTCCTTCAGACTCCAATTTAGTTAATTCTTGTTCCACTTTGTCTGCTATGGCGAAAGGTATAGGTCTTGACTTGACATGTCTGACAGGTATTGCTCCATCTTTCAATCGAATTCTGTGTGAAAAGTCTTTCAACAGTCCTAATTTCTTGTTTCCTTTATCTTCTAGGGCTTTTGATTCTCCTTTCTGTTTATGACTGGAGTTTACTATCAGAACCTGTTCAGATTCACAAGGATCCAATCTGATTCGTAAACCAGCTTGATCTCTCCAACCAATGACGTTAACTCCTTTTTCTGCAACATATATCTTCACTTCCGCTCGCCTGTCTTTGAATTCTATGATGCTTGAAAACCAACCAATTAACTTAATTGTCGAGCCTTCAAATCCACCCGGGTTTTTAATATCAGGTTCAAATAATTTACTTTTTAGACCACATGCCAATAAGTTGTTCCATGTTTTCTTCGTTATGATCGTCCATGGTGAACAGCTGTCTACTTTTACTTTGAGTTTCCAGTTGTCAATTATTATGACACAACTTGGGCATTTGAAATCTCCCTCAGGTGGTTCACGAATGGCAAAAACCCTGTCTTCGTCCGAATCTTCCTCTTCCTCCTGTATGGCCGAGATTCTCTTTTTCCGTCTACAAACGACAGCAAAATGTCCCTTGCCTCCACAATTGCCACATTTTTGTCCAATTGCAGGACAATGCTTGGCATAAGCAAAATGTCCTAATCTTCCACAGTTGAAGCATCTATCAGCTTCTCTAGATTGTGCTGGAGCTGATTTATTTTCGGGTCTCACCCATCCTCTTCCTCTCATTGACTGGCCTCTATTATCAAATCCTCTTGTCCTATTGGTCTTGACCAGGTGATTTTCCGTACGTTCTTTTGTTCTTATTGCATTGACTATATTTTGATCTCCAGATTCCAATGAGAATTTATCATTCTGTAATTGCATGTTTATGACAGTTTCTTGTTTCTTATTTTTTATCTCTTTAGAGCACAATTGACTGTGTTCTATTCGCTTGGCAATGGCCATTGTTTCTGGCAGAGATGGGTTTCCTACCATCCAAAGTCTGTCTTGAAGCAGACTATCTTTGGCATGTATGATAATTTGATCTCGTATGAGTTCATCTAGTGTGATCCCAATGCCAAATCTGCATGTGCGTGATAGTACCCTTAGAGCTGATACATAGTCTTCAATAGATTCATGTTCTTTTTGAGTTCTGGTATAGAAATTATACCTGTTTATGGCTACATTGGTCTCAGGAGTATAATATTTGTCTAGTTGCCTTATGGCCTTTTCGTGTTCATCAATATCTCCAGCTTCATCCACAGGCAAATCCGGTAATTCCCTGTATTTTCTCTGTCCTTCTAGGCCCAAAGCATGAAGCAGTAGTGATTTCTTTTTATGAGCAGACAAACCTTCTTGATCAATGGTCTGAACATAGTTTAGCCAAAACTCTTTCCATTCTAGCCAGTTTACAACAGGCTGTCCAGGTGTTGGAAGAAAACATGCCGGGGGTTGTATGCTAATACCTTGCATACTTCTTCTGTATTATGTCAGTATGAGAGGAAACCAGAATACTATTTATCCTGAATTGCGTTTTGATCTGCTTCTTAATATGTACTGTGAAGAGGATGAGGAGTCTATTCTTTACTCCTCATTCTGCCTAAGTCCAAAGGGTGAGTCATGCAGTCGGCGGTCCTTTACTCTGAAGCGGAGTGGTGTGGCCAATGGGATCGTGTCTAACAAACTCGAGTTAGACAGACAAGAAGAAAAAAAAAAATCATCACAATGATGAAATATCAGCACAAACCAACGTTTGATTAACGTCAGTTCGGAGCATCTGCTCTTCCTCCCTCTTCTTATCATGCAGCACAAGCCAGGCACAGTGTTGCACAGCGGCTCGGAGCTCCGCTCTGGATTAAATCCTTCCTGGTTTCTGTGGGTTCTGGGACGCCGGCTGTCCTCGTCGCCAAAATGAGGTATGCCAGTCCACACAAGTTAAAATAAACAAAGTATGTTTATTTATAGATCACAGCCGGCGCCCTGCATGCCGCTCACAGTCTTCTCCTTATCTCTCTCTCTGGCCTCCGTTTCGTTTCCTGCTTTGAACATCAACATTCCCTAGCCTAACCTCGCGGCATGCAGGACGTCATAAAGGAACACATGGCATACTACATAATACAAAACACCAGGCACGTGGGGGCCGTTCTTTACTCATAATGCCCGGCTGTAACGAGCCATAGGAAAACAAACTGCAAAAACACAACTTGAATCATTGGATCTGCTTTGTTACTCCATGTTGTGAGTATTCTTTTTCAACAGTCATCTATTCCGGAGTGCAAACCTTGTACCTAATACTAGAACACGCTGATAAGGCTGGATGATCTTTGCCAAAAGTGTCCTCTGAACATTTGTGGGACACAAAGCCAAACCTTCTGGCTCCTGCACATTTTCACTGGACACTGTTGGGGTTGCAAACTAGACCCCTCCCACACACAGACCTCCTGAAAACAACCTCATGCCTCCCTGCACACCCTCCTGCTGCTACGCATGGCCTTCCTACGCTCCACAGGACATCACTGATGATTGAACTTTTCTTTGTCTGTGGGGACAGCCAGGCTCAAGTAAGATGGTGGGACACCTTGAATCACCTGATGAGGGGGTGCCAGGAGGCTGCCTCCCCCTGCTTTGTCCTAATTTCTATCTCTGGGGAACCTCCAACTTTTTCAAACGAATCTCGGAAAAGTTCAAAAGGTTTACAGGAACAAAATTACCGAAACTGCAGGTGATTTAGCAGATCACCGAACAGGTTCATCAAACCCTACAGAGTAGCTCCCCAGACACCTGGAATTACCGATGTCTGGTTAAATTCAAGACTCGCGGTCTAAGAGGGCAACACCAACTCTCCTGGCTGAGTCCTGCATTTTAATTCAATGTTTCCGGTAGTATTAAACTCACATCTGAAAAATGGTTGTTTTCTAGCTTTCACATTAACCAAAATTGGATCATAGATGGACAGTGATGAACGGCGACAAATTATATTGAAATTTATCCTGAGTGTTTTGAAGAGCTGTTGGGTTTTTACTACTGCCCAGCTAGTAATGCTTATTAGCAACATACTCATGCCCAGCTTGAGTATGCTAATAACAATGCTTATTAGGGCCATACGCAAGCCCAGCTAAGAATGTTTATCAGGGCCATATGCAAGCCCAGCTAACAATGCTTATTAGGGCCATACTCAAGCCCAGCTAGTAATGCTTATTAGCAACATACTCATGCCCAGCTAACAATGCTTATTAGGGCAATACGCAAGCCCGGCTAACAATGTTTATTGGGGCCATATGCAAGCCCAACTAACAATGCTTATTAGGGCCATACTCAAGCCCAGCTAACAATGCTTATTAGGGCCATACTCAAGCCCAGCTAGTAATGCTTATTAGCAACATACTCATGCCCAGCTAACAATGCTTATTAGGGCCATACGCAAGCCCAGCTAACAATGTTTATTAGGGCCATATGCAAGCCCAGCTAACAATGCTTATTAGGGCCATACTCAAGCCCAGCTAACAATGCTTATTAGGGCCATACTCAAGCCCAGCTAACAATGCTTATTAGGGCCATACTCAAGACCAGCTAACAATGCTTATTAGCGTCACACTCAAGCCCAGCTAACAATGCTTATTAGGGCCATACTCAAGCCCAGCTAACAATGCTAATTAGCACCATATTCATGCCCAGCTAATAATGCTTATTAGGGCCATACTCAAGCCCAGCTAACAATGCTAATTAGCACCATACACATGCCCAGCTAATAATGCTTATTAGAGCCATACTCAAGCCCAGCTAACAATGCTTATTAGGGCCATACTCAAGCCCAGCTAACAATGCTAATTAGCACCATACTCATGCCAAGCTAATAATGCTTATTAAGGCCATACTCAAGCCCAGCTAACAAGGGCCATACTCAAGTCTAGCTAACAATGCTTATTAGGGCACACTGAAGCCAAGTTAATAATGCTTATTGGGACCATACTCAAGCCCAGCTAACAATGCTTATTAGGGCCGTACTCAAGCCAAGCTAACAATGCTTATTAGTGCCATGCTCAAGCCAAGATAACGATGCTTATTAGTGCCATACTCAAGCCAAGCTAGCAATGCTTATTAGGGCCATGTGGTAAAATGCATGCCAGCCCCTGTCTCTCTGTTAAAGTGTGAGGACAGAGCTTGTCTTTTGCAGTCAAACAGATGTAAGCTCCTGGTTGATTAGCACCCTTAGTTTCCTAGGTGCGTTAACCACCGGATAGCATCCGCAGCTGGAGTCAAAAGAAATCAAATGGAGAAGGAGGGCCCCTTCACAGGAGGCCTCCAGTGGCCCCCTTGAGATCATGCATAGGGAATTGGGCGAGATAACTGATTGGCCAGAAACAATTTTTTAGAAAAGGTGGAACATTTTTATTTACAGTATATTCTAGGTTTTAATGTAACCATTCACACCAAATACAATTATAAAACATGCAATGAAGTAAATGTATGGTGTGATAAAATACATCATACAAATGCTATTATATAATTTATAAAAACTTCTAATTTAATTTGCTCTCTGATACATAATATTTGTCTAATGTACATTTCTAAGAATGCATAGATTTTGAAATGTTCAATTAAGTCCATTCACAGAACTGTTGGTATGATTGACACCTGTTTTCCTTGAAGTTAGCGGGAACAAATTCTGCTCATTTGGTAATGCCCCTACACTCATATAATGCCCAGAGATAGGCCCACACATGAAAAACAGATTCTAATCGCCCCTCCTCCATAATCTTACAATATAAAATTAAATAGTTCAGCTTTTCCAAATTGTAGCCTCATAGTCAACAAAATGTTTTTTGTCTCCCTCACCCTTTGCCAAGACCCATAACCTCAAGTGTATTCAACCTATCACATCTATGAAGTTCCTGCTTGTGCTTCTATCAGGGAAACACATGTTGTATATGTGCTCTTCTGTATATCCTGGGCAGTTTTGTACACGTGCAACTGATGGCCTCTTTGTTTCCAGCTAGAGAAAATTGTCATGCAATCCTTGAAATGGCCCTTCCTTTTCACATCAGTAATATGAGCTCTCTCTGACAGTCCCAGGCGATGGCAATATCCAGTTCTTAGAACCAAGCAAACATTTCAGTGTTGTACATATGCAGTAGCTATCATGCTCCTTCACCAAGGTCATGGAAATAAAGAATGTCCTTGGTGTATAAAGTTGGAAACGCCCACAGTGTTTTAACAAGTGGCGCCCAACAGGACTGGAAATAGTGTAGAGCCGCTTTATAGAGAGTCTACATCCATCACACAGCTCCACTGCACCAAAGATGCCAGCTGTGCCAACCCCCCTTTTGCATCCTCTTTGGAGAAGACTGCCGGACATGCTGGGAAGAGCCGCTGGACTGAGGATGAGGTATCAAAGCTGAGAAAGCCACACCCTCTGCAACACTCACTTCCAGTCGGCGGTCTACGGCCCTTTCAAGGCCTACTTCTCCCTGGCTAGAGGTACCTGGCAAAGTACCTGCCCACCCTGCCACACACCCGCACTGCCTCCTGGCAACCCTTGCACTTGGGTCTGTATCTGTTACCCTACAGTCCCCCCCTTTTTCTGCACTTATAAGACACCCCCTGTCTCGGGAGAATAGCTCAAGGGCAATGTGCTCGACTTGGAAGCAAGACGACATGGAGCACCAAAGGTTCGATCCCCGGGTCCGCACTTAGAAACCTCTGGGTATTTAGCGCGTTATAAATAACCTATCATATCATAGCTGTGCCTTAAACGTAGCACTTGCCACTTGCTGGCTGCTACCACTTGTTGTTTTTTTATCCTTTGCTCAGCACTTTACACTTCTCCCTCCCCCTTGCACATTACCCCGTTTCCTCCCACCTGCACTTCCCCCTTTTCCTACCTCCTGCACTTGCGCGTTTTTGTTCTCCCTTGTTCCCCTCCTTTGCCACGTCGCGCTCTGAAACACTTGTGTATGAGCGCGATACACATAAAGTACATCATACCATAGAGGTGGCTGGCAGAGTGCGGACGGATTAAACGCTTGCTTCGGACATAAGCTAAGGCTATCCTCGTCAAGTCTGAACCCTAGGGCTGACTCAGGCCACCATGGTTCCGCAATCACTCATGTGAGTACCACCGAGTTGGGCAATTATGGCGCCTATTAATACAGTGCTTAGAAGTGGGAGGAATCTGACCTGCAACACTACATAAATCTGATATGTTTTCTGTCATATGAGCTGCAGTGCCGCAAGCTCTTGGAACACAGCCTGCTATGTGTAATGCCCACGGCTGAGCCGGTAATGATGGAAAGAGTCATTCTGAACCACAGAAAGAGGTCTCGTTAAGAGAGCTTCCAGAGAGCGCCTTGAGCCTCTGAAAGCCATTTCTCCAGTAATGTGCACAGCAGAAGCTTCACATCCTTACTGTTCATGGCTTGTAAGAATGTCATTGTATTTTCCCTTGTTCCCTCCCTTGCCTTGAAGCGCTTTGAAACACATTGTGTATAGGCGCTATATAAATAAACGATCATATCATATCCCTGTGGGCACTAATCATCATGCCAGGACCATCTGTGAATGGATAACTTCTCTCTTGACTTATATCCTAATGCATGGTGGAACTTTCATGAATATATTATATATATTGTAGATGTGTGCATCTTTCAACACCTCAGGCAGAGTTAACCATTTTAAGTCGGTCTGTGCTACCCAGGTGAGTTAAATGAATATTTAATGTGGGATGGCATAATTTAGTGGATAAGATTCAACTATAAAACATGGAGAACTGAGTTCTAATCAGCGCTTCGACCAATCATCGTGCAATCCTGGGCAAAGGTCTTTATTTCGCTGTGCCTAAAATTGCAAATGTCATTATATTAAAGCAGACTATACTGTGCATTGAGCCTCATTCTACATGTTTACCCACTCGCCATTAAATTCCTATTCATGGAATATTGTCCCAACTGGACCCAAAGCATCCTTGTGGGTACAGACCAGCATGTTTCAGATGCTACTGCTACAGTAAATGTTGTCTGTAAAACACTCTAGGCTTCTCCCGGCCTAGCTGTGCTCAGATATCAAATGCATGGGGAGGATAGCTCAGGGGCAATGAGCTTGTCTTGCAGGCAAGACAATGCAGAGCAGAGCAACACAGGTTCGAATCCCGCCCCAGCGATTAAAGACTGCTCTCCGGTATTAAGCGTGCTACAAAAGATTAATAAAACAATAACATTAGTATTAAACACCCTCTTTCAGAGGATCCACATTGACAACAAAACATAGAGCTTGTGTACATGATTGGATTTGATAATCGTGCTTTTCTTAAACAGGGAAAGCGTAAGACCATGGGGGAAAAGGGGGAGATAAAACACACCTGGGATTGTAGAAATCCCTCTGGGCAATACAGGACTGGGAGAAATAGGTACACATTTGGGGTGCAGTTTGGGACTGAGACTGAGGGAACACTATTGGGAAGAGTCTGTTGCAAGTTGATGCGAGAAAAAGGCAAGGAAAAAAGGTCCAGAGATAACTTGATGGTCTTCTGGGCCAATGGCAGTTCCCCTGGTTGTCCCATTGTGCTTGCTTTTCTCCTTCCTATTCTAGCTGTATGTCATGGGACCCAGCACCCCATGAAGCCCCATGAAGCGAGGGGGGCTGTGAAGAGAAGAATAACTGCGCAGGGGGCAGATCTAAAAAGAAAGCATTGGGCTTGGGCACTAGAGGAGCTGGGAGGACACCCCATTCCACTAGCGATAAGGGATTCAAATTCAGAAGCCAGAGATGGGCATCAGGATGGGCACCATTGGAGCAAAGCAAAAGAAGGGGAAAGGGGGAAAGCCAGGACTCGACAATGGAACTCAAACAAAGCTTGGTGAGGGGATCACACTGGGGGCTCAGTAGCGTGGAAGGTCGTAAGAGGCAATGGTGGTGGAGAACAGAAGCGTCGCTAGGGGGGCTATAGCTTCAGTTCTTTTGGTTGTAGCCCCGGATAGAAGCTCAGGGGCTACAACCAAAAGACTAGCTAGCACCGAGTCCAGACAATAGGGTAGCCCCGGATCCGGATATTTTCCAGACCTTGCAAGACCCCTGATGGAGAGATGTCTTCAATCAGTAGGTCTCGGGGGCTGGGAGATGTTGGGCCGTGAGCGGACAAAAGGACATTCGGGCTCTTTATCGAATTTGCGCAATTCTGTTCTTGCATATAAATTCGGTGTAGCATTCCCTGGGAAGACCAACTCACTGGTGGGTGTTGCTCCAGAGACCACCAGAGACAGAAAACACCAGAAGTTTGACAGAGACTGTCAATTACAGAAATATACCCCAATACATGTGTATGTATCCCCCGATCTGAGAAAGTCTTCCCATCCCGCAGAAGGCTTCGGCCTCACTGTGCCTCTTCTGGACGTTAGGCCACATGAGGTTCAGTGTTCCATTTCCTAGTGTGTTCAGAACATAACCAGGCTGGTCAAAGGGCCCGCTCTTGCCAGGTCGGAGATCCGGGCATCAGATGTCTCCCCAGATCCCCAGATCTCCGACCTGGTGGGCCTTAGCCTTGACAAGGCTTTACCATGTCCCAAGCTTAGCCGAGGGAAGCTGGGGGCTCGGTGATCTAATTTGCTGTGTGCCCCTTTCTCCAGGCGTCATTTGCGCATTTGCAGGTACCATTTGCCGAGCATGTTTCTTTCTGAAAGGGACACCACGGGAATCAATGGGCCATGATTATCACTGGGGTGGGGGCCTTCGCAGTTAAAGCAGGCTTTCCACATGCCTGGCACACTATTGTTTTCTAAATATGCATCTCACACATTCATAGAAAAAGAAAAGTAATTTCCAAACTCAAAAATGCTGCGTAAACTTGCATTCAGTAGTCTTTGAATTATTATTTTTTGTTGCTTTTTCATCTGACTACCAGACAAATACCCTGTACGTTTTGTGCCCCTTCATTTGTGTTTTATCACAGGTTATACTTATAAAGATGTTATATGCTTGTCAAACTGCTTAATCACAAATAAATGCTTCTGTTGTTCTGACAGCAGTTATTAGGAAATTAAACACTTGGATCATGGATGCCAACTTTTGATTTTCACTACAGTGGCAGAAATACCCCCACCTCCACCTTGAATATAAGCAAGTTACCAGCCCAACCCATCACCTGGCCAAATGCATTTATAGTGCTTGTTTTTTGTAAGAAAATATAAAAATTCATATGACTAACAACCAATGGTTTATATATAACACCTCAGCAACAGTCTCTCGGACTGCTGAGCTACCCTGGTAACATGCTACTGTAGAGCGTTTCTATGGACCCCTTAATGTACTAAACATCACCGCATTACCAACAGTATTTTGGGTGCACCACTGTCATGGAAGTGGTTTAAAGTAGTGGAATTGTTGTACAGTGTGGGGATTGGCAAGAAGCAGCATGAAAGAAATTGCACCATTTAAAAACTATAATTTTGAACATTTCTTTTGAGTGGAGTTCAACTGCCATCTCCGCCCCCTCGGAACTGCGCCCCCACCCCGGCCCTTTCTGGGATCCCCACTAAAAGTGTTTCCATTTCCACCACTGAACATAACAATGGCTCTACTCAAATTAATTAAATAATGCAGGACGGGTCAGGGCTGGCGCCCTAGCCGGGTGACCATACATCACGCGGACAGCTCGTGGCTCTCATACCGGGTATTTGAGCTGCGTCCCCTAGCACAGCTAGAACATGTGACGAACCCTCATTCATAAAGCAGGAGCCTCGAACAGGGAGCACAAGGCCTCACCTTCACACATTTAGTTCAATCGTACATACAAGGAGAGGGTGAACCTCCCCCTTACAAAAAGGTAGTGTGGGAAATGCACTCGGAGTGAGACAATGGGTCCGGCTCAGCCACCAGGGACAGTGAGGAGTTTAGTCATATATTTGTGCTGCCGCATTTCTGTGGTGCTCTAATGACTGACAGTAATTGTTGACAAGTTCAATGCTACTCAAGTCATCAACGTCAGAAAGCAGACTCGACCCTGCGGGGTGGATTCAAGGCTGTGATCTGCAGTCTAAACAAAGCGGTAAGCACTTAACCCACTGAGCTATCGGACCATATAACAGCACAATCGCTCTGGCCTAGGACAGCTGCGGCCGACTCTATTCCTGTGTGCACAGGCACTGCCTGGCACTTCGCTCACAAGATGTCCGTTTCAGTTGTGAGTTGCACACACTGCAACAGTGCTTTCTTTTGATTATGTATCTCGTGGCGCTTTATTTAGACTTGGACATGCAAATTTACAATACCAGAATGTAAAGGCTAAAACAGAAACACAAGATATTTAATTTAGTTAATAATAACACTGATCATAAACTATTCACAGCTGAGCAAGGGGCAAAGGGTCCGAGTACTCCAGAGGACCCCGAGAGTCCAGGTTCTGAGATGAGACTCATGACATGTTCTGGGGAAAATCTGACATGCGACTGACTCTGTCCAGCCCTGCTTGCCTGTTGCAAATGTTAAGATTTTTCTGTTACGTGCTACTCGACCATCACAGCTAAAGAGTAAGGCGAAAATGGTACATTCTAACGGCAAGCCTCAAAAACAAAAAAGTTAGAACTATTTGATAAAAAGAATTCCACATGTAAACCAGCGCTTCGCAGTGGCAACAACTGCATGCCACTCTGTAGCTGAACATGAAACTCTCTGAAAGATACCAACGCTGGGGAACTAAAGGTGTAGCTCACATACATTGTTGTATACATTCAAGTAGAGTGGTTAATTCACAAGCCAGCATATAAATTAATAACAATGCCCTCACGCACCTGTGCGCAGGCCGGTCCATGTTTGTCACGTCATAGGTGTGAGCGCCCGTTCTTCCGGCTCCCAAAATCCCCCCAGCAGCGTTCCTAGCCGTGACAGACACAAGAAGCAGAAGACAAACACACACGGGTAAGAGTTCAAAAGAAAATACCGTGCTACCGACCTGGCGTGTTGCCCCCAGCTGCCGGTGTAGGCCCCCTGTGCGCCGTGCCTCCCGCGGGGGTCCCGTCCCACTCTGGCTGGACTAAAATGGCCGCCTGAGCCCCTGGGCTGCGCTCTGCATAATGCTCGGCAGGAGCCCTGCGCTCAGGTTACGGCCGAGGATAAATATAGCGTCCCCTCTGACCTCACCCGGTGAACGCCGTGCTCACTCGCATTCCAAGAGGGGGACTTTAAAGGGACAGTGGGCGTCCGAGCCACCGCGGGCAGCCTTCTTCCCAGAGGGGCGTTGGCGGGTGGGGACCTGCGCCTCCATCCACCCTCGCTCTGAGTGGGGGCCCAGGACTCTGCGCTCTCTACGCACTTTGGTGCAACACTACATGTGGGCCTCCTGTGAAAAAGATTGGGCACAGCTAGTGCCACAGTCTCCAGAAATACCCAGGCCTTGGCCTAACCCGGGAGGTCCTTTATAACGAGGGTTGTAGAGGCCTAGACCCACAAGGAGCCACTGCACTGTTTACATACCAATGCCAGGTGGTTCCAGCTAATGGAAGGTTCTGGCACCTGGCCCCCTTCTCGGTGCCCTGGAGCTGTTTATGTAGAGTCAGCCACATTGCTTGCAACATTGTATTTTATTTTGCATTAATTCATCTTGGGAAACATGCGTAAAACTATTTTTTGTGGGGTCACACATAAGGGTATGCCATACACATGGAAACAAAAGTGAACATGTGTAAGCATATGTTTCTATTTTTGGGTAGCAAATGCAAGGTAACTCTAATCAGCCCAGAGTGGGCTCCGCCAATCATTTCTTTGATGTCAATCTCAGACAAGAAACCTGAGGTAAAACCCCAAATTCCCAGATTTGTACAAGGAATAGACACGACTGTGTCAGCAGCCTTTGACATGGCAGAGGTTCTGGACTACAACTCCCTTCAGCCCTTCTCAGCATAGTCAATGGTGAGGGATCATGGGATTCCTAGGCCAACACACCTGGAGAGCCACCGCTGGCAGACCTATGCTATAGCCATTCCTCCTTGGGGTTGCCACTTGGCCCACATTTTATTGACATTGCTGGTATATTTATGGGAAAGCTGCTACACATATTGAGGGAACAACACTTTTTTTCTTTTTCCTTTGAAAACCTAGTTTTAATATAGTATATATTCGTGCAATGATCTTCAAATCTGTCTGAATGGCTTCTTAAGTCTACTGCACGGATCCAAACTCCCAGCCCTTGGCACAATTGAAAGGAATATTTTCTAAACTAAACCCAAATAGCTGATCTAAAGGGAGGACTGGCCTGTATCCTTTTTTGCTTTTAAGTGCTATTTTTCTCCTTACAAGGTGGACATCCCATAACAAGCAGACAGGATAAAACCCAGGCAGTTTGTAAACAACTCTTGTGCTGAAACATCGGAGTAAAAATTATAAAATGGGACGTGTGTGTGTATATAAGCAGCCCTTCGACCAGCCGACAACCACCATGCCTGACTTACACTCCTGTCGCCCACATCTCGAACTATACGTCATCCAAGATTGGCTTCAACAGGATTGCCCTGTTACTTAACCCCCAGGCGAAGTGGTTCAGGAGAGAACATTGTAATGGGGACTTGGCCTCTGGCACCCAGAGTGTAAACTTACCCCAGGACTGAGCTTTGCACCACCCAGGTGCACATCCGAGGGATACTGGGGGAGGGGGGCCGGTGCCTGAGGTCTGCAAAGATTGGGCAGGAGGAGGGAGCCACATACCTGGCATTAGCTGTTCATGGGCACTTACCAGCCAATCAGGAAGCAGCATTCCCCACCGTTCCAGACCCTGTAATTGTGTGTGGAGATGATGACTCTTCAAGTCACCATTGTGACGTCACGCCATTCCAGCAAAGAGGTTCTAATGGACCAACGCGTCACACCTTGCTCCCAGCCGTGCTGCAGCAGCCTGTCATTCACAGGGGAGCACTTTTTAAGCATTTGTTGGCATTAAATATACATTTGAGTTCATTGTTGTAAAGCTTTTTGTATTAAGTCTTGACTTTGCATTCTGTAAGACATGTGTCTGGGGCTATCAAGTAGCTTTGCTCCATTGTTATGGAAGGGGGGTCTCCCAAGGATTAAGGTGTCGAGTGGCTCTCTTTAGCTTTTCTGCCAGCACCCCCCTGTTCCTCATGTAACCCGTCATAGACAAAGGGGTGTGGGTGGCGTGGGGGAGGGGCTCTGGTTGATCATGTAAACATAGGTTTAGAAGATACACTGGATGCAACAAGTAGTGAGGCGTATACAGGTGCCTTCGCCAATATGGGATATGCACAATTGCCCCTTAATGGCTACTCTGGAGCTGGGCATGCACCCTGCTCCTGCCTATCGTTTATTTATTGGGTTTTTATAATGCGCCTATACACTGTGTCTTTCAAGGCTTCCATCACAATATGTGATGCAAAAATGGAGGACTGATGGAGACAGGCATCTCTGGCATGCTGAAATTAACTTTAGGTGACAGGCCTAATACATAGGTCTCATCATGTGGATTTCAAGTGCTACTAAAATATTTCTTTTGGCCCCATTTCATGGGAAACCAAAAAACGTGCTTGTCTGCGTGCATGCCTGAAATGGGACTCTTGACTTTCATGCTGACTCTGCACGAGGTCACGTGATTGTACAGGAGGGCAAAATGACCACCAACGGGCCCATAGGTCGGTGCTCACCCTCCAGTACTTGTAAGACAAGATAGCTGCACCATGTGAGGGATAGGGATGCAGGATTCACTTACTCCAACACGACTCAATAACAAGGTCTCAGTAGTTTGGCAAAGGGAAGTCTGTTTAATGACAAGTACATCAAACAGGGAAACAAATGGGAATCAGCATCGTTGCGATCACCTGTCTCGCTCCAACTTCCTCGAACTTCAGGTGAACAGTAACTTTTATGCACCAATCTCGTCATCATTGACGTCTAATTCAACAAAACTCGTCATGCAATATAATTGGTTAGGAAAGGTAACTTCAGTATAGGTGCTATATCTGTATATGATAATGGAACAGGCAGATTGGATAACTCTTATCAGGTGGGCGTCTACACCCCTCCCTCTACATCACACGTGGTAGACGTCACTGCAAGGACGACGTCTCATTGGTTCCACAATATATAGGACCCTAGATAACTTGGTCCATTGTGATTGGGCAGGTTACACCCCTAGACATAAATCTCCACTTTTAATTAGCAGCATGCAGAATGGACACCCATGTGCCTGGTGTCCCAAGTTTCACCCTGCCTCCCTTCCATCAATCAGTATCTTGGGTTATGTGTCAATTAGTTGGCTGGGTATGGCCTCAAAACTGTACTCTCTTATCAGGAAAAGTTATGGCATCCTCGGGTTCTGGGTGACATCAGGCGGTGGTACCTCTTGGCGCCTGGCTGATCACGTGCTAGTTCATCATGAAACTGCTTCAGTTTCCAGCTTTTAGTGTATTTAATTCTGTCTACCTTCATGCGGCAGGCTGGTATGCTCTGAAGTTTGAGTCTTGTTAGCTGACGCTCTCCTCCCTTTCTCTGGTTGAACTCGATTTCCTAGGCATGAGCCGCTCTTTGTTGACCTTCGATCCCGCTCCTTCTCTTGCCTCTGGCTGACTGGGTTACGAAACTTTGCCTGTTAGGCCTCTGGCAGCCTGGGTATATTTCTGCTTTACAAAATGGAGTCACACTTGTACAATGTGCCTTATTGAGGTAGATATGTGGTTGGCGCCTGCCGCTCTAATCTTCTACTAAGCATTGCAAGCAGTATCGTTTTCTTTAGCCTCTTGCGTTCCAAGCCTATTTACACATGTTTAACTGGTCGGTTGCTTCCATCTTGTCTCATAGTAACGTTTCCTTACGTTTTAACATTGTCTCTTCTCTGTGTCCATTACATTTATTTTCGTAGCTACTTGCACTGGCGTGCTTGTCTTCGATAGCCATTTTTGTTCATTCACGAGTCTGTCCAGGCCCTTGTGTCAATTACACTGGCCTTCTGTTAAGACGGATTTCTGAACTCTGTCCTGGAGGCGCAGAGGTTCAGAAGGCCAACCTAATTACTTGGAACAGGGTAACCTCTGGACAAGCCAGACCAATCAGGGTAGCGATCGCGGTGGTCAAGACTAGGTCTCAAGAGGGGTGAGGGTGACTGAAAGCCCGCAATGAGCACACAAAGCAAGGACACTTACAAATTACTCCAAACATGTGTTATATTAAAAATATATACACATTTATTCCAAGGCCTTTGCAACAATGACCGTAGCGAGAAATCACGATAAAACTCTAGTAAACCAAAACATACCAAACCAATACAATATATATACAAATACAAACGAGTCTAAAGCTTTAGATGCACGAAATGTGTAGTCCACCTAGAAGGGGAGGAAAACAGGCAGTGCGAAATAATGATTAGACCCAGTCCGCCTTCAGAGGCACCTAACTAAAAGGAAGTCCAAGCCCTACGAAGAGTGGAGCCTTGTGCTCAAAAGTACCTGCACACGCTGGTGCCAACGGGCAAAAAGGGGAGTCTCTTCGAGGGAATCAGGCAGTTCAGTTCGGTGCACAAAAGAAGATGAACAGAGTTCCGCGACTCAAGCGCAGCCTCCACTGTGGGCAGAAGCAGAGCGCGAGTACGGAAAGGCGTGCTGTTTGCCTCAGCGGGGAAAAGCTATGGGCTCCTGCAGGAGGGCGACCAGTTCCTAGCTATGCTACTCACCGGTCCCCGATGCAAGCAGACCCAGGCTTCTCCGCGTCAGTTTCAGTGCTGGCAGGTTCAGGGGAGCAGGGGACGTCTCGTCGTCATGTAGGTTCTGCAGCAGCAGAGTTGAGTTAAAGATGTCCCAAACGAAGTGAACCCGCACAGTTTGTTACCACAGCAGGGCAACGGAGCGGCTGTGTGTATCTCAGCCAAATGTACACTACTCACTTCAGACCTGGGAATGCCAAGTGTACGAATCGTGTGAGAGTGACAAGGACTCGAAATACAACACAACCTGGCGGCGGTTACAGAGCAAGACTCCTGGGTAGGCTGGTCAGTCTGCTGGATGGCCCAGAGACACTTCCGAAGGCTTACGTGCAGGAGATGGTGAAGATGCCGAGAATAGCTGTCCCAACTATTCCAAGGGTCTAAGTACCAGTACAGGCCTTCTGGTTCGATCAGAGGTAGAAAGGCTTTCACAAGGCGACAGCAGTGCAGAGGAGCAGTCCTTCAGCGGGTCACCAGCGATTCCTCGGTTCAGCCTCGTGGTTACAGGATACTTGGCTCCTGTATTCCTTTGTTCGTGAGAACTCAGGAGATCGACATGGTAGTAGCGTTTCCAGCCCCCTCTTATCCACGGTTCCCTTCGCGCCAAAACGGAGGGGACCCAATGGGAGATCCGCTCATCAAACACTCACACCATACGTGGACCTATCACGGACCACGGTGGTCCCAGGCATTCACACCACACTAGACTCTCTGGCACCCAGGATGTGTATTGGGACCAGACATCCCAGCCCACATCCTGGAGGCACACACAAGGCCTGTAGAAGCCCGCGCAAGCATCTGTGTTTTGCGGGAAAGTACATGCCCAAATAAGGAAGGCCCCGGGTCGGCTCGACCTGGGGAAGGTGAAGGGGGCAAGACGGTCAGCGGACAGGACAAAGGAGCCTCGTGGTCTGGCCATTTTGGGAGCCAGGCCACCATTTTGGGCTAAGCGCGAGAAATGCACTTAAAACGCCAAAAGGAGCTCAAAAACACAAGAAACGATTGCTGCCACCATTCCGTCCGTGATTCACTTGCACCGATCATTTACAATCCAAACAGAGTATCTAGGGCCTGTAGAAGACTAGAGACCCAAGAGAGCAGTAACTTAGCTTACAGTGCCCTCTTGTGTCATGTTGCACGAAAGCTGCAACATGATAAAGAAACTACGGAAAACAGCGTTTCCCGGTACTGACTGTCTTAAGGGCATGTCAGTTTCCCCGTAAGAATGGAGCGAAAGCCCAGAGGAGTGCGGCAGAAGGCTGCACTTCCCTGGCAAAGTCTAGATCATGGTGAAAACAACAGCAAAAATTTTAGGGGTTGCCACATGGAAGGAAAATTACCCACAATTAAGAAATCTTTCCTAACACCTTCCATTAGGGCTATTTGGGTCTCTTCATGGACCGTCTGTAGGTACTCTTTGTTTGGTATCAGCGGCTGGTACGGCTGTCTCATAGGGTACCGTGCTACCCAGGGTTGTCTGGTTATGGGCGCTTCAACAGGTATGGATCTTCTGATGTACACTGGGCAGAGCCCCAGTGCAGCTCTTTGTTGGTTAATTCGTTCCTCATACGTCACATACCTTGGTGAGTACTCTCCTGGTACCTCGAAATGAGGGGTATGGCCGCAGGCCATGGCTGGGACCTCCTCTACACTCCTTCCTCTGGTCGGTTCATCGACCACTGTGCGATCTCCATTGCATTTGTTTCCCTTGATTCTTCGGTGTCATGTTCATCATCTTTAGGGTTTGTACATGATGGTGTGAATGTGTGAGTCTTCAGGGTCCATATTTTTATCACCCCTTTCAAACTCCCTGCTGTTTTCACATGTTCATCTTTGTTCCAGGTCATTAGCTGACATTGTCCATTTGGGCTGCAGTAGATACATTTTCCTTCATACCTTCTATGTTTCTTAGAATATGTGAACTTTGTTCCTTCTGGCGCAAATTTGAGGGCCTTCACAAAGTCTCTTATTTCTTCATCAGTCAGGGCTCTGGGGTTCCACCCTTGTTCGACATCAGCCATTAATTTCATCCTTATGGTTTTCTTTGCAGTTTTCTGGCACTGTGCAATGATTATCTTGATAACACATAATCCTATCAATACCATTGCTAATAGTGCTCCCAGAAGCTTGAATATATCTGCCATCCATTGTGGGACCCACGAGAATAGGTCACCAAACCAGCTGTCATCGTCCGCTTCATCACTTTCATCGATCATCTGGTTTTTCAAGGTTGTCAACATACTTATGGCCTCTGTTAAGGTTCCGTTCTCTTCATCGTGCGATGGTACAAATGTGCAACATGATTCTCCGATTTTTGCACAAACACCTCCATCCATTGCTGTGATCATGTCAAGCACATATCTGTTCTGGAGGGTCATCAGTCTGATTGCTGTCAGCTCTTCTATGATAGCGTTAAATCCTTTTATAGTGGCATTGATGGTCTGCAATAACTCCCATCTGGTTATCTGCAACCATTTAGCATTCACTCCAATTTGGATGTCTGGCAAGAGCATCGTGGTGAACACTGTTGAGGTGAGGCTGAACAGCCTGTGTTCATATGGGATTGCATGGAATACCTCTTCTGATTTGGTAGAAAAGTAATTGTCTCTCTTCATCCTGGATACCAATTCCACAGATCTCCTTCTCCTTAGATGAGCATCTGCTTTAGGGAAACTGTCCAACTTCAGCTCATTCTTAGGGATCACTAGCACGGGAACGTGGATGTTCACCAGTGTGCATATGCCTCCCCAGTTTTTCGTTAGTCTTATGTATGCCTTGGATCCACACGCCCAGTAATGGTCCATAATAACTGCGGTTCCTTGTGTCATTCCTGCGGCTTCAAAGATTCGTCCGCAGTTTACATTCTCTTCCATATTCCTCGTGCCATTATTTCGGAAGCATAGTTTTGGGCTTTCCAGTGGTACTATCTGCAGGGGTCCTCCTCTGTCTTCGACTCATGTCAGCAGCTTTACCAGTTTTGGCCACAGAGGTTTGCACAACCTCTGCAAATTCTCTATTGCTTCTTGGCAGGCTCCAAAGACCATCCAAGCTCGGCAGATTACTACTCCTTCTTCCCATCCATCCATCCATCCAGGGAGACCACTGTTCCCCAAATCTGCATTTGGCCTCTGTTCTTCCAGGTTTGAACCTCTTCTGCAGTTTTTCATTGAATGTTCAATCTTGGGTTTATTACCCAACTTGTTCCTGATCCTTTGACGCCAGGATTCTCGTATCTGATCACGTGATTCCTTGTGTGTGCCCTGTTTCTTGTTTTAATGTCCTGGACGTAGCCATCTTCATCCGGGTAATCCTTCTCGTTGGCCCATATCAACGAGGCGTCTCTTCCCATAAATTGTCCTCTGGTGTTGTACATTGCTACATCTGATATACAGTGTGCTGTGGGTACATCAATTTCTACAGCCACAAAGATCTTGGATTTTCCCATGCTATATGGTAGGAGTGCACAGACGAAGCATTCTCCTTCTGACTGACTTTGTCCTACTTCCTTCATGTGCTGGTACCATATGTTGTTTCCGAGGTGGGCTGTGCTGTCAAGGTAATCATTGAGCTCATCGTTATCTTCATGCAGGCTTATCTTGATTCTCAGCGTTCTTCTGTAGTTTGTTATTGCTATGTCTTTAAAAGCATCTGTGCTGCTTTTCCACTCTTAGCGTCTTGGTAGGGCGGGCTGCCTTGGCTGTATCGCAGTGGTAGGAGAAGGTTTTTTGTTTCTTTTCCTTTCCTCTTGTACTCTTCCATAGAGGTTCTCTTACCACCGTTGGCTCACCAACTCCCCAACGCGTGGCCATGTCGTAGGTCTGGTGCTTGCTCCTTGCGTCTGAGCTGACGTGCTTACTGTTATAGTCTCTGTAGTTCTATTTCTCAGTTCCTCGTGCAGTTTCTTTGCTCTGACTATGAATTGGAACAAGTAATCTATCAGTATTTGTGTTTTCTCTTCGAGTTCCTTTGTGGCTACTTCTGTTCTTTTGAGGGATTTTGCTATGCCCTCTTTCTTTGGTTTCTCACTTGGTTCACCTTGGTTGCTTCCACTATTTTCTGGAGCTGATTGTTCGCCAGGCAGTCTTCCCTTCTCTGCTGCCTTCGTTGGATGCCCTGTAGCCATATACACTTGCCCTTGTCTGTGTGCATCCTATGTGTGGGTGCGTGCAGTGGTCAGTGCCGTGTTTTCATTCATTCTGTGCTGACCCTGTCTCCTGCTTTTCTCGTCATTTGTTACCTCAAGTGTGTCTGAATCACCGCTAATTATATTTAATTTTAGTTCGTTAACTTTACTATAAGTTTTTCTTGGGGCTTGGATGATTATATAGGGTCTGGGTGCTTTCGTAGGCCCCAGACGTTCATTATCTGGTGGGTGCACTGAGATTGGGACACTTCGTGCACCAATAAAGAAGGCAGTTATGATAGTCAATGACAGAAAGACAATGAAAATTACTACGCATATACACATAATAGGCTTGTAGGACATCTGGCAGCATTTCCTTTCAGGGAAGCGGGGGCACCCCTGTGCTGGTGGTAAAACCAGGTTACTGTTCTGTGCCCCCATTTCAAACAAGTCCATAGTCAGTTATTTATTCCTCTTCTTGCTCTGATCTCGTAGTTTATGAGTTTATTACTACTAAAGTGACAAGTGCTTTTCATGTGTTCCCCCTCTTACGGGTTCTGTCGGTAATCTCTGGGTATGTAGTACAGTTCCTGTGCTAGACTATGGAAAAGGGTTTGACTAGCAACTTTGGTACATCACATTCATAATGCATATTTACTGTAGGTAAGGACCCAGTGCATTCCTCGAATTTGCCTTGGTCCTGAGGACATGCTGGAACCTGTTCAATGCGAAGGAATGAAAAGATGGAACTGCTAAAAATCACACATAAAATAAAATGTAGTAAAAATAAAAATAAAAGTGAACATGAAAAAATAAAAAATAAAAATGAGGAAAAATAGAGGAAAAAGCAAAACGAAAAAATAGGATGGTGTAGTTCTTGTCTCTGCTCTCCTCGATCTGTCTTGTGGTGGAAAATTGAAGAACTGTGTCTCTGTCCTCGATTTGTTCCACGACGAAAAGATAAAGCACTGTCTCTCTGTCTCCACGATCTGTCCCACGGAGGAAAGTCTCACTGAAACCTCCTAAGGTATTCTCGCTGGAAGTTAGATAGCTCCACCTGCAGCATTATGCCGTGGAGGAGTGTGCCCATGTGTGGGGCGTTGGCTGGATCTCTAAAGAAGGTGATGAATTCAACATCTGCAGGCCTCCCTACC
Organism: Ambystoma mexicanum; assembly: GCF_040938575.1. Lineage (NCBI taxonomy): Eukaryota > Metazoa > Chordata > Amphibia > Caudata > Ambystomatidae > Ambystoma > Ambystoma mexicanum. Next base: position 168,412,050 of record NC_090931.1, on the reverse strand, counting down.
ATTTCCGGATTGTCTGTGACTAGTCAAAGCAGGACGTTGTGCGCCAGCCGGCTGTCCTCGGGTGATAGGGACATTTGTCCTTTTTGGCCGGGTCCTTGTCATGTGCCGGGTCCTTGTCATGTGCTTTTCTTTTGATTCGCACAGTCTCTGCACCTTCCTGTTGCGTGGACTACCACAAGGTGATTTAGTTTAGTCCACCGCTGGTTCAACTGAGCTAGATTTCTTGGGTCTATGATGAAAGTGCGTGTGTCAGTTGTTCTCCCGACAAGTCCTGGGCATTTCACGATTATTTGAAAGAACAAAGTGTAGGTGAGCTCTTCAATGTCTGCTGGTGGTGGAAGCATTTGTGTCTTTCCCACTGTGCTCAGGCAGCTCGGCGAAGGCTTCCGCGATGACAGTCAGTAGTTGCCAGATTATTTTCTTGCTCGCAGGATCTTGAATAAAGTCTGTGACACTGGTTTCTCTCCCTATGAGTGACGGATATGATATTACCATCAGCTGGAAGTAGGTTAGTATATCCCACTTGAGGTCTCTGCTGGGAGATACCATACATTCTGTGAACAAAGTGTCGACACTGGTTGCTTTCAGGACGATGTGTTACGCTCTCAAGAAATATCTTTCTTCTCATTTTTTTCCAGTCTATCAGAGTCTTGATTCTTTATGCTACTTGGGCAAGACGTTATTTCAAAAGTTTGTTTTGTCAGCGTTGGTGTGGCTTTGCATATGTAGTTCTCATCTTTATCCTGCAACTGTGGTGCACAGAGTGTCCGTATTATTGTTCCTTATCACCTTTCTCTGGTTTGGGGAAATGTTCTTAAAAAAGTCACAAATTGAAACAGAGTTCTTTTGTCATTGTTTTGCTGCTCATGCGTCCTTCTTCCTCACCATGGATCTTGTCTGCACGTGCTGAGGTTCTTCCCCATTGCCTGTGGTTTCTTTGTGGTTGGATGCAGCTGGAGGGCTTTCTCCTATAAAAGGTTTAATGTCATTCAGGAAGAGCCATGCCCTTCTTTCCTGGACTTTGATGGCGGAAGGAGTGCAGTCCTCTACGATGAAAGGGCCATTGAATCGTGGCTCATCCCACTTCTTCCTTGTAAAGTTCCTTATGAGAACAGCGTCCCCAGGGTATGCACGAGCACGTCGCACCCGTGTCAGTTAAGAAGAAATATTCTTTACCCCCTATGATGACATTCACCCTAGGTTCCCTATTAGGGTCTGGTGTCACTGATAGGATAGAACACATCAGAGTCCTCCGTGAGCTGTCCTATGTCATAAATAAGTTTGGCCCACTATATACTTGCTGATTTCCCCCATTTCCAGGGTTGACTCCCCCTCGGAGCTAGTGCCCTGCGACATTTGTGGTGGTGCCTGCTGGGATTGTCCCTGCGGTACGTTCTCCATGTGCGGGGGTTGAACCGCTTGCTGTGCACCTGGCTGCAAGCCTGGCATCTGCTGCTGCACTGTGTGATTTTGTGCACCGCCCTGTTGCGGGACGGCTGGCTGATTCATCATGCCTGCCCCCATTCCTTGGCCGTTTTGCCCCATGCCTTGCCTTCCGCACATGCGCGCCACATGTCCTGTCATTCCATACAGCCAACACACTTGCGGTGTTCGGGCCATCTGTCCATCTAGCTTAGCTGGACTGCCCATCTGTACGTTTTGAAAGCCACCCTGATGACTCTGCCATCCTCTTCCTCTGAAACCCCTTCCTCTCTGGTAAAATCCTGCGCTACCCTGATTATTCAGCGATGGGTTAGTCACTTGCTGTGTGCGCGGTTCAGCTGGGCTTGTCAGCATGGCTCCCTCGAGAGCATACTTTGAGAGTTTCTTTTGCACCAGCTTCCCCTCCTCACCCTTACGAGTTGCCTCCTTTTTCCGATTCTTTTCTTGCAACAATCTACAGTAATGTGCAATTGTCAACTGTATTTCAGCCCATGGTTTGGCTTCTATTCCAACCAATTTCTTGAGCTGTTTTTGCACTGGCTCGGGCATTCCTTGGCATAATATGTGGTAGAATACAGGGATAGATTTCGTCCAAGACTCATGCGTTTCGAGCACCCATGCATCTTAAAAATTCTGGATATAAATCAACAGATCCTCTGACTCTTTCATTTTTCGAGTCATTATAGCTCCCATATCGGAAGTGTCTGGATATAGCGCTCGCAGCGCTTTCCACACTGCTGCCCTACAATTATTGAATGGTGCTCCATCATGGGAGGTGTTAATTAGGGTTACCCTAGGGTAGCCTGTTCGTTTCCATACATTGTCTGCTCTTTCACCAAGTATGGCAATTAGGAGGCCCTTAATGTCCCCTATAGCTAAGGTGACACCCCCCGTCATTTTCTCTAACTCATGTATCCACTTCCCGGCTCCCGATGTCAGCATTGGAAGCTTATTTTTTAGGTTCTCTCGATCCATGTGCGGCCATGGAATATATTGTGGTCTTGCTCCCCCTTTTTCTAGCAGCGGGAATTGGAATGCGCATTCTTCCTTTTCTTTCCCCATAGCTCTCTGGTCTATCGCTGGGGTGGCATTTCTGCCTTGCCGTCTCCCTGGCAATGCCCTTAATCTATCTGCATTGGCAGCTGCTGATGCCCCCCTCTGACCTTGGGGTGTTCCTTCATGTCGGCCAGACTGCATGGCAGACTTTGGTGTCCTACTTGCGGACTCGCTAGCGTCTGACCATCATACCCCTCGGTCCCCTGGGAGCCGTTTTTCGCCCCATCTCCCTTCCTCGTGTGCCTCATCCTCTGTTTCCCCACCGGAGTCAGATTCTGAATACTCCCAGTTTACACAACTCCTTGCATCTTCTTCGTCCTGCCCAATCTCCAGTCTGTCTAGGGACAGTCCCCTGTTCCAACTACTTCGGGTGACATCCTCTGTGTCATATAGTTGAGTGCTCTCCAGGCGCTCATCTTCCCTTCCCCCTTGGGATCTCTGTTCTAGCCCCATCTCATCGTATATCTTATCAATCGTTTCCCCGATGCTTCTGGTGTCGAAGTCATCCTCAATATTTTTCCCACGCGTACCTGGTACCGAGTCATGTGCAGGAAAGAATTCTTCTATATCTTCCCATTCTACAACAGGATTCGGTTTTTTAACTTCCCGCTCCAAATATTCAAGATCTTGTGTCCTCTGTCTGTGCTTACGTTCTGCTTCCTCATCTATTTCCTTGCGCTTCCCCGCTTCTTCTCTAGCCTTGTCTTCTCCCCTCATCCTTTCGTTTCTACATTCTTTTGCTCTTCTAATTTCCTCATCTTCTCTTCTCTTCATTCTCTTCTCTCGCACCCTTTGCTCTTCTTCCAACCTTTGCTTATTTTGTTTGTACTGGTCGTAGGTTGCCTTCTGGCTGCCATCAAGCTGTTATTCTTGCTCTTCGCGATATGGTTGTTCTCGCTTCAGCCTATCCTTCCTTCTTGTCCTTTCATCCCTTAATTCCTTTTCCTTTTCTCTCTCTCTCCTTGGCGTCTCATCAGACCTCTCTCTTTGCCTTTCATCATCACTTCCTTTTCCATCTAGTTTTAGCAATATCTGCCCTGCCATCCATTCTTCTTTTGCGAATGTTATCTCATCAGTTCTACCTTCGTTTCCCTTTCATTCCTTCCCTTCATCATTACGTCTCTCCTTGTCCCTCAGGACTGTGGAGGCAATATTAATTTCCTGGTCTTTTTCTTTATTGTCGTCTTTACTATACGTAGGCGACTCATATGCGGGGGTTGCTATACCCGTGTCTGCCTTTAGTTCTCTTAATGGGTAGAGCCCCTCTGTCTTGCTACCCTCAATGGCTGGCTCAGGCGGGGCCAGTGGCGTGGTAGGCGACTCACCCCCCCTCTGTGCATACGTTTGATATCCAATCTGCAGGAGGCTCTTCCTCCTTCGCCTGCTCAAACATCTTCCATAGCTCTAGAACAGCAAGACGTTTTTCTAGCTTCTTGCCTGTATATGTGGCATGTAGATAAGTCGTCATGTGTTGTAAGACGGCTTTGGAAAGGGGCCCATTCTGTGGCCAAGGCATAAACATCTTGTGGGCGGTACCCTTAACCCACTCTATGCTATACTTTTTTAATTTAGGTGCATGCTTAGGTAGTTGCTTGCATAGATGTGCAAGTGAGGTGACCTCCTCCATTTTAATTCCGTTACCAACAATACTTATACAGTTTGTTATCCTTCTACTGGTATGAGTGAGCACCAGATAAGCAAGCTCCAATCCACTCTTTTCTGCCAAAATGTATACTATCCATTAACTCAAAACCATCAATTCATTGGCGATTCCCTCTTCTTCACAGAATCGCATAAAATCAAACTTCATCTCACACAATCAACGATACAGTTCTTACATTCTGCATACAAGAGAACACATAGGACAGACACTTGACAGACTAGACAGACACCAGCTGGTCATACATATACCTGCCTTCTAATCAATACCCCGTCATGGAGTTTAAACAAACTCCTTTAATGCGTCTTTAAACGTCATCGTAGTCTAATTGTCTCTTATTATATTGGCCATGAGTTCACGTTTCTTCTGACCGCTGTATTAAAGCGCAGGAACAAGGCGAATCCTTACATTTTTCTCTCAGTTCCCCCCCACCCCCGGTAACCTTACATTTTTCTCTCGGTTGCCCCCGGTAACCTTACGTTTTTCTCTCCGGTGCCCCCCAGTAACCTTACGTTTTTCTATCGGGTGCCCCTCCAGTAACCTTACGTTTTTCTCTCGGGTGCCGCCTGGTAACCTTACGTTTTTCTCTCTTATACTCGAGTTATTAACCCCTTATATATATACAGTCTTTTCTACTTCTGACTATTTTATTTGTCTCCGCCACCCTCCGTTACCCTTCCCTTGCTTGTTCTAATGCCTACAAGACATTTGCCAAAGTAACACATTTATTGTTTCACTTACCAACCGCATCTTTTCCTCTCTGGAGCTTCGGAATCACCACCCCTTCCTCTTCAGCCTCTTGCGGTTTTTTCGTCCGTTTGGCTGCCTGCGGGAATGATAAGGGTTATGCTTTGAAAGGCGGGCTCCTTCAGACCCACTGCAGATTTTTATGGACTTACTCTATCATTGTCCACGGGAAGCTTCTCAGCCTACTCAGCCGGCATGGCGAAAGGATTCGTGATATTGCCGAAGGCCTAGAGTTACTTCGTGCCGTCGGTCTATAGGTGTCTTATAACTATATTAATCAATAATCCATAATCGATGGCCGAAACCATCCTCACGCTACCAAGTGTACAGGAGGGCGAGATGACCACCAACGGGCCCATAGGTCAGCGCTCACCCTCTAGAACTGGTAAGACAAGATAGCTGCACCATGTGAGGGATGGGGGTGCATGATTCACTTACTCCAACACGACTCGATAATGAGGACTCAGTAGTTTGGCAAAGGGAAGTCTGTTTAATGACAAGTACATCAAACAGGGAAGCAGTTAGGAATCAGCATTGTTGCAATCACCTCTCTAGCTCCGACTTCCTTGAACTTCAGGTGAACAGTAACCTTTATGCATCAATCTCGTCATCATTGATGTCTAATTCTACAAAATTCGTCATGCAATATAATTGGTTAGGAAAGGTAACTTCTGTATATGATAGTGGAACAGGCGGATTGGATAACTCTTATCGGGTGGGTGTCTACACCTCTCCCTCTACATCCCATGTGATAGACGTCACTGCAAGTACGACGTCTCATTGGTTCCACGATATATAGGACCCTAGATAACTTGATCCATTGTGATTGGGCAGGTTACACCCCTAGACATAAATCTCCACTTTTAATTAGCAGCTTGCAGACTGGACACCCAGGTGCCTGGTGTCCCAAGTTTCACCCTGCCTCCCTTCCATCAATCAGTATCTTGGGCTATGTGTCAATTAGTTGGCTGGGTATGGCCTCGAAACTGTACTCTCTAATCAGGAAAAGTTATGGCATCCTCGGGTTCTGGGTGACATCAGGCAGTGATACCTCTTCGCGCCTGGCTGATCACGCGTAGTTCACCATGAATCTGCTTCAGTTTCCAGCTTTTAGTGTATTTAATTCCGTTTCGGCCTCGCCACCTGCATGGGCCCCCCTTATCTTGACCTTCATGGGGCAGGCTGGTATGGTCTGAAGTTTGAGTCTTGTTAGCTGACGCTCTCCTCCCTTTCTCTGGTTGACCTCGATTTCCCTGGCATGAGCCGCTCTTGTTGAGTTTTGATTCCGCTCCTTCTCTTGCCTCTGGCTGGGTTACGAAACTTGGCCTGTTAGGCCTCTGGCAGCCTGGGTATATTTCTGCTTTACAAAATGGAGTCGCACTTGTACAATGTGCCTTATTGAGGTAGATATATAGTTGGCGCTTGCCGCTCTAATCTTCTACTAAGCATTGCAAGCAGTATCGTTTTCTTTAGCCTCTTGCGTTCCAAGCCCATTTACACACGTTTAACTGTTCGGTTGCTTCCATCTTTTCTCGTAGTAACGTTTCCTTATGTTTTAACATTGTCTCTTCTCTGTGTACATTACATTTATTTTCGTAGCTACTCGCACTGGCGTGCTTGTCTTCGATAGCCGTTTTTGTTCATTCACGAGTCTGTCCAGGCCCTTGTGTCATTTCCACTGGCCTTCCATTAGGGCTTTTTGGGTCGCTTCATGGACCGTCTGTAGGTACTCTTCATTTCATATCAGCGGCTGGTACGGCTGTCTGATAGGATACTGTGCTACCCAGGGTTGTCTGGTTATGGGCACTTCAACAGGTATGAATCTTCTGATGTACTCTGGGCAGAGCCCCAGTGCAGCTCTTTGTTGGTTCATTTGTTCATCATACGTCACATACCTTGGTGAGTACTCTCCTGGTACCTCAAAATGAGGTGTAGTGGTGCAGGCCATGTCTGGGACCTCCTCTACATGATCATCAATCTCAGGGCTCAATCCTGGCCCTCAAAATCCTTGTGATATTAACTCGAAATTGTTCTCTCCAACAGATGTCCTTCCGTCATACTGTCCCAACCTCACCCCAGGTCTACTACTTCCATTGGGTTTATTGGTTAAAACACTCACTTATTCTTCCCTAGTAAATAACTCTCCACTTGATTATGTTCTGGTTTAAACAAAAACACGGCGCATGGATGCCGCACCTGTTTTTTGATTGGATGCATGGCAGATTTCTCGAAGTGATAACACAGAGATCAGTAGTATGATGACTTGCTGATTTATTTGTGCACTTGATGCAAAAGGTTCCTTCCAATAATAAACAATTCCTAAACACCTGTTTCACCACGAAGAATGAAGTGGCTCATCAGGAGGAAGACAACATGGGTTGAATGCATCCATTTGTTCCATAGAGTTAACTTAAACAGACATGTTCATAGTTCTTCAAGACTTTTGGTGTATCTAGAAAGAAAGTGAATGTGAAGTGTGGTAAGTGAAAGTTAAAACATTATTTCACTGCACAGATGTGAATTAACAGTGCAGGTGCAAACTTGTTTTTGCCAACTCATCCTCTGTTGCTGTAACTTTGGTAATTAGATTTGTAGAGGAGCAGTTGCATGCCTCTACAGGAAATCCCACCCCCTACTTCCTGTGTGTTGGAAGCCTGAGATTGTGCCATGCTTGACACCAGCTGTTGTGACAATTCCACAACAAGTGTTCGAAAGAAGATATCCACTGAGTAAACCTTATCAAATGTATCCCCGAAGAGATTACATTCTGAAGGAGGAACTCCCTGGAGGAATATGAAAATGAATGAAAGAGGAGCCAGTAACTTCACAAGAGTCTGAGTGCGACGCCCTCAAGATACTGGCTGAAGAGAATGTATGGATCTTACAGAAACTGATGACGAAGTAAAGAATCAAATAAACGTTCATATGCGGAAAGAAGATTGCATGTGTGTGACACGCTGAAGAAAATGCAAACCATTTAATGACTGTATAAACACTGTACGCAAGCTGACTAAGCAATCATAGAGGCTGCCTACGTAGTGAATAGACTGCAGGCGAAGCCGCCATTGTATAGGAAGGTGGACATTGGTGTCACAAAGCCCGGACCCATGGAGAGAAAAGGCTGAGAGCTGTGTCGCAGCAAGAATTAGCTGAAGATCATAGACCAGGAGGGTGAGGCTGCTTGGGCCAATGTCAAAGCTGAAGCAGCCAAGGCCTGTTATCTATTCTCAAAGGCAGCGCACACGAGAAGCTGAATCCTCCCTTGTTAAAGTGAAAAGAAAGAACACCAAGCATGCCAAGTTTGATTCAATTAAGACATTTAAATGCTGCAAATAGGACCAAATCGTGGTCTCCAGGCATGTGAGCCAAGGATGGTAATAGTGTTGATCTTGGCGTTCTAGAACAACAATAACGCATGCTCATACTCCCTTATATTCTTAGAGACAAGAATACACTGCAAGGGCAAGTTCAAAGACAATCTATATTGCAGAAGGCATGGGTGATGAGAAATGACGGGCTAATTGGGTGGGGAGATGAGGCCAAGTTCACCCCCTGGCACCTGGGTATGAGTTTACGTGCAGCTAAGTGAACCAATGTATCAGACCTGGCACGAGCGTGCCAACAAATTGTAGATGGCCATATAATGAAGAGCCTTCTAGTTTGAGCACCAATAATAGATTGTTTACCTAATGAAGATTAAGGATGAAATGTTTTAGAGGTAGGCAAAAGTTGTCCACCTGACAGTAGATATCCTATCACAAGCCCACCTCTAATAGAAAGTATACTTAAAGGTTCCCCTTGAGCCTATCCCGATCCTCAGTAGGTTTTTCTCATTTGCCATGTAGTGTGACGTCACTTATGATGAATATTTTGTATTAATGACTGTTATTATGTGTTTTACGCTGAGTGCTCGAGCGAACGTCCGTTGATGTCCGTTGTAACCTCCCTGTTTTAAATAATTGTTAATAAAACAGCAAGACTTTGCCATCTTCCTGAGTTGGTTCGATTATTTGGTCTCAGAGCTATTCTGTATCCCATCCATTGCATGCTTGTTATCAAAAGGGCTCTAAACTCAGATTAAAAAATATTGGCGGCAATCCTCCATGTTGCATAGATATTCCTTGGTGTAGGTTGTTCTCTAGAGGGCAAGATCCTTCGTGCAGGATTAATGACTCTGTTTGTATAAGAAAGGTAAAAATGGAGGACCTTTGATTACAGGTCATGTTTATGCTAAGAGAATAGCAAATACAGGGACGTAGGCTTAGGGTTTAAGAGTGAATAGTGCAGTAGCACATATTCACTTGGGTAGAAGACAACACATTTTTTTAAAGGATTACTCACCAAGCAGTTTATCCGGTCTGAAAATCATAATTCAGTATCCTCGCGGTCCTAGAACGCCGATCCTGTATGATTATGTTCTGGTTTATCATACATTTCTTCATGGGTTTTTGCTGGCATGGCCATTTTAGGTAATTTTGGGGCCCAGGTGTAGACACCTTTGGGGTCTCATTCAAACTAAAGAAATGAAGGGATCCGAAATCTCTTTTCATATACTAAGCCTGGGTACTCCCATAAAGCCCCCTTGCTCTCTTCATCCTTATTGGAATCAGAATAATAAACAAGTGTCATCTTCCTTGGGCAAAATTAGCAGTTTATGACTACGGTAATTGTGTTCTACCATATGTACAGGGCACATTTTAACAATGGAAGCCACACGGATGGTGTACAGGCCACAGTATAAATTCAGGACACGGATCAGTAGCTGTATAAAAATGGAACACATATACCTGGACTGGGATTAGCAGCCTCACAGAGCATCAAAGCGTTAAAGCATTGATGCAGGGAACCAATCAGAAGCGAAACATACACATACCATAGCATAGATAGCGGATTCTGGTTAGAAACTATCAGAAGGTGTACATATGGGACGTAGACTGTGATCAGAAGACGGCTATGGTTTTCAAGTGGTATTGATGTTAACGAGCAAAGAAACAAATGACTGTGCGATGTGTAATATATCCGTCATAACTATTATTATTTATGAAGCAACACAATAGTCTGTTAAACTATTGGGTGAGGGTTTTAGAAGAGTACCCTGCAAACTAAATTACTCTTAGGGGCTGACAATTTTGAAATATATTTATGGACTGGCAAAGGTGACAGGTTCATTCAGTTGCCCAGGATCACACACTTTAATTAAGAGTTCAAGGTGGGAAGTTGAGCCCTGTGTGCAATTTCTGTACTTGACCAAACTGTTTTCTACTTCTTATAATGTAGCACATTTGTGAATGGTTGACTTTCATGAGCTAAAATAATACAGTTTTGTAGACAAGACTTGGAAAGTACACAAATCACACAATAACCGGACATTTTAAAAATGTATGATGAAGGTGTGTGGGATGTATTGACCCACTCTGCTATACTATGCGGTATCACTCTGCTATGTATGGTGCAAGAAACAGCAAAAATGGCGGCAAAACTCTTGTGCACGCCAAAACCTCCAAAACCGCATTTTTCAACACACAAAAAGATGACTACACAACCTGCCACCCATGGTGCATATGTGGTGGAATAGAGCACATGTTGCAGAAAAAGTGCCAGTGGACTACATGACAAGCAAACATAGAGTGCACAGGGAGCAGCAGCACTTTGCAAGTGAAACTCCAAAATGTTCCTATAATGACATTTACTTTGCTGCTAAAAATCCATGCCTGTACATAACACTTCTCAACACTCAAAATCTGGCTTGGTGCTAAAATTCATTTAACCGAAGGACTTGTGAATGTACAAAGTCCTGAAAGGTTAAAAGCAAAACATTTTCCAGCAAAACTGGTTTGCCTGTGAATAACAGTTCCTGTCAATAATCTGCGTGCAGTACCCTGGGCTACCTGTGAATGACAGTTCCTGTCAAAAATCTGAGTGCAGCAGGCTGGGCTCTCCTGAGTAGACTTTAAAGTTATTTAAACTAAAAGCCTCCCGGATTAGCAAATATAAAAGGATTGTTGATGAAAGAAACACAGATCTCAGTTATTTTTGATTCCACACGTTTAAATTTAAGAAAGTCATTTATCTATGTCATCTGATGCAACAAGTTTGTTTTACGATGGAGTTCAAGTCAAGACATTAAGAATAAATTTGCCTGTCTGGGCTGCAGGAAGTGGAAAACAGGTTTCTCCCAAGGGGAAGGCCTTCCTCTCAGCAGATACTCACTGGCATATGGAAATTGTGGGGTAGGACAGACGTTTGTCTGTTGCCAGAGAGTGAACAATGGCAGATTCCCCAGGCCAGGAAATGGACATGTGAAGAGGTTGTAAACTTGGCTTGCAGAAGGTTCCCAAAGGTGGAGGCTACTCCTTGAGCTCCAGGGAGAGACAAAAGGCAGACCATTTGCTGCTAAGAACATATAATGAACAATTTTTAGAGATTCATAACTTGTTATCAGAAATGGTGAAAAATATAAAAAGGGCAGATTTGTTAGTCTAATCTTTGGCACTACATTTCCAGATGTGATGGAGCTGAGTAGCATATTTGGAACAGGAATGGCAATATATGTGGTTTTATGGGAACTGGATGTATGCTAGAATTGTTAATCTTTGCACACACATTCCTATGGTAAACACACACAATTGTGGAAATTTGGAGAACATTTGGAAAATGTTTTTCATGGTGAAATGGACAAAATGCTGCAGAAAGGTGAAATAAGAACTCACAGCTGCGGGATTTTGAGGAACAGATACTCCATAACATATGTAATCCATGTATGTGCTTTTTGTAGAGGTTACACATGTATTTAGGACAACATTTGATTTTGATACTAGTGGCTAGGGGAGGTTTCTAAGGATGGTAAAAGCCAAACCATAAATGTAACATCATCTGTCTTGGATCCATTCACTCGTGTGCAAAGCGGAGATGAGACTCTGATCCAATCCCTTCCCAGAGGTGGCGAGTTTAGTTAAGCGGGCCCATACACCCATTTTTCTGATGCCATTTGAAAGGATAAATAGAGACAGCTGACAACACATACTCACTCTTCTGATTCCAGCAAAGTACTCTGATCCAGCATTCAACATCCAGCATTCAACATCCTTCCAGATCTAGATGCCAAGGACCAGGCCAAGCAGTAGCTGAACCATTTTCAGCAAGGCCTCAATCCTCAAACTAATTCTTACAACCCAGTGAAGTGCTGAGGTGTGAGAAAGCATCCTGATACTAGCATCCTGAAACTATCTGGCTTGCTACCATAATGTTTGCCTAATGAACTCGCCATCCCGCTGATTTGAAATACCCAGAAACAAGAAGGGCAGATCCTGTGCATTTCCGGTGACCGGCCTAGCTGATCTAGTCCTGCACCTGATGTGCTGTCTTTCCTTGATAGAACCAATCCATTGACCAGAACCGTGACTGTCCAAAATTCTTAAATCCCAGTGGATTGTGAGTATTAATAGGATGCTAGAGAACTATTGTATACCTTGCATTATCTTGTTCCTCTCTAATCTCTGAACTATCCTACTTTCATAACCAGTAACAGTGTCAAAATCTTTAGTACTATCTTATTCTGTCTAGTTCCTAAAGCGTCATTTTTATAGTCATCTTTATCTGTGTAACTCTGATCCATAAATCCCACTTTGAGTGTTTGGACTGTTGCCGCCGGGGTAGGTGATCGGGATCTGATACTGAAGCCATGAATCAGTCTCAGTGCTTACTTCGTCCCGACTTGGTTGCCTAGCCTGAACACTCTAGCATTGAGTAAAAGCATAAGCCATATTTTCTGATGCTAAACTGAAGTCCTTGTCCAAATTCGTGTCTTTATTTTTCAAAAACACCTCTCACTAAAACCTCCATAACTACCTCAGTTTTTGAGATAGAAGCGAAATTTCAACTCCCACTTGTACCTAACATCCTAAGCTACATCCACTCTACTCAAAACAGTGTGGTTGACCTGTTATATCAAAAATCACATAAGTAAAATTTTGCTGCAAATTTACTTTTAGCAAAGGTTTTACACGTGTGAATAGCTTTAAATTATTTCCCACTTTGACTTTGAGATTCCAATTGTTTTCTTTTGATTAAATCATTGATTTTGTTTGCTTGCATCTGTTCAAAGTGGCTCCCATAGGAATTCATAATAATGTAAGCATTTCTTGACATATTTTGTGTTTTTGCTCAGCCAATTTCAAAGCCATCTGACAGTTGAAAAGTCAAGCCTGTTTTTCTCTTGTGTTTAAAGGGAAAAGGTGGGAGTGATATTCTGTTTGGTCTGCATTATGTTTTGTTTGTTTGTTTATTATTTGTAATGCGCAATCATACCCTAGGGTAAAAGGCGCATCCTTACATGAATTTGCAAAGCTTAGTTACAGCATCAAAATATATACATAAACACAATGAGGTACACATAATATACATAATATACATATATACAAGTAGGCACATGTGGTTACAAAGTGTGCAAGTGGCGTGAGTGGGACATGCTTAGCACCAGGTAGTGTTTAGGAGCCTATGTTTTCAGCCATGAAACTACCTTGGATTGGAAGTTTTGGTAGGGTTGGTCTATTCTGATCGTTGGCGGTAAGGAGTTCCACAGTTTCGCTGCTTTCACAGGAAAACTGTTGCCCCCTATTGTAGCACGTTTGAAGTTAGGGACAGATAGGCAGTCTTTGTATGCTGTGCTAGTGGGTCTCTGGGAGGACTGTCTGTGAAATCTGTCGAGCAGACAGTCCTGAGTTCCTGCTATTTCCTCACATCTATTTAAATTGCCTATTGGTGGGTTGAGGGGTGTTGCAGGGGGAACCTCTAAACATTATGCTATCTGTTCTAAACCAACCCAACAGCATTTCTTTGCTACATTCTTTTTGGGTTCATTACTTGATTCCTAGTGCATTAAAGATATTATTCGCTGTTCCTGTCACCCCATTGGTGATTGTTGTTACCTATTAAAAATATATTGTGATTTTAAATTCTAAACAAATAAACAAATAATTACCTTGACAACTAGCCTGATTCCTGGTTCAGTGTACCTGGGGGTATTGTGAGAAGGGCATGATATGAGTGGTATATCATTCAGAATTTTGAACTTATAGATACAAATGAATAAGGGTTTCATTTGCACACTACATGCTGGGCGATACTTGGGTGTGTGCCTGATTGAAATCATTTACAGCTGAATGAATTTAGCTTTTTTTTCTAGGCTGTCCATGTTTTAACCTAATCAGAAATGTCAAAGGGAGAAACAACTGAAAGTCATTTGAATGAAAATGACTTTCGGTTTTCTTTCCCCTGAACATTTCTGTTAACCCACACCCTCCCACCTCCTTACTTACCTTTTGGCAACACACTTCGCTGTGGGCCGCCGACACTTCCATCCCTCTGCAAAGCTGGTCCCTTCACTTACGTGCATGTGAACCGGCGCTGCAGGGTCCTTTTCTTTTTTAAATGTTTTTCTTTGAACCTTTATTGTTTAGGTCACGGGGGACATGCCTGCAACCCCTGATGCAATTATAGTGAACAAGGGTGCAGGGGACAACCCTGCAACCCCCGCTCCCCTTGATCACTACAATCAAACCGAATGGGATTTTATTCTAAATTTTCTGCTGTTTTTAATTTTCGTTTAGCAGAAATTCAAATAAATATCCCATTCGGTTTGTTTTTTTCAGTCATTTCTATGGATTCCTGCTTTCTCCATCATCAAGGGAAGCATACAACTACTACAATACTAGTTGGTGATAATCAAAACAAATCACATCTAGGTTTTTCCAATGCATTGTATTTGAAAGCTTTACCTACACCCAACACACAGACTTGTGGATTGTCATGAATGATGTGTAGAGGCATATTTGGAATTGTACAAAAACAGAAACAGTTTTTGTGACAAATACGACCTGAAAATAAGATAGCCATAGGCCTGTGATTTTGGCTTCACTCTTTTCTGTTTCTTTTCTGTCTAGGAATCCTTCTAATAAAATTGCCTACATAAAAGGAAACAGCAGGCAATGGCCTAAACAATTTCACCTTAATGTGAGAGGTCAAACATGTTCACAGAAGAGAGTACGCTGAGATACAATGATTTGGCCAGGATCACTGAATCCTCTGGAATTTTGGTAATGTGGATGGAACTGTAGGCTTATCTCCGATAGGTTGTGGATCGTTGGTTAGTTGCAACACAGCAAATATACAATTATTACCCAATGATAAAAGGGACTTTAAAGTCATGGTTGTATAAACATATCTACTTTATTAGTATCACAACAGACAGTTCTAGCACACTACAAAATGCAACCCACCCCGTAAAGGAATGCAGAGGACAGACAGTTTCAAGAAGGAAAAGGGATGCACTCTGGGTACTGAGAGAACAGTAGTCGGTATAGTAATTAATCACAATAGTTCATGGATACTTGGTTTCAATGCAGAGAGGGCAATGGGTCGTACAATGTCACTAGGGGCCTTCAGAGAAGGACCAGGGGACAGAACTACAATGCACCTTGTGCTGTAGGAGTTCTTGATGCTCGACAGCATCAAGTCAGTTTCGCAGTGCTTTGCAGCTTCTGCGACAGAGTTCAAGATGGGAGACAGCTGAGGTTATCAGTCGGCAGGCACTTTGGCGATCGAATCTGGACAAACGGCTGCAGGCTGGCCTACACGGCGGCTCAGGGTCAGGCATCGTTGTCTCAGTGCTGATTGGTGGTTCTGAAGCACTGATTGAGGCATCTCAGACAGCTTTAGCGACTGCGGCAGAACAACAGTCAGCGGTGCAGTTGGTTGCAGTTTGAGGGGCTTGACTGGCTCGAAAATGTCCTTTAAAGTGGACGTCGGCAGATGCTTGTTGATGAACTTCTCCTAGCTTCTTCACTGGGCTTGTGTTGTCCTTTAAGATGGATGGCCCAAAGCTGAGGAGAGCGTTGCAGGCAATTGCCTTGTCCTTGGTTTGGTTCAGTGAACTTCTGGCACTTCCTACCTAGGAAGCTTGCTGCAGAGCCTAGCAGAGCATGTTGTGTGCTGGCTGGTTAGCGGTTCTGGAGCTACTGCAGGGTCCTCTGGATATGGTATCTCTCTCTGTTCCCTGGGAGATGTTTAGGGGAGGGATCTTGCTTCCCTCTTGGAGGTCCTGGCCTTCCTTCACTGGAAAATGTTTTCAGACTGTACCTTCAGCCAAGGTCCAAAGCTGAGTTCTCCTTGCTGCTCCTTGCAAAGTCTTCAGATGATCTGTCCCAGCAAGGGGCTCAGCCCTCTTTTAAAGCCAAATACACCACAGGAATTGATGTAAGCTAAGCCTACCTCAATGAACCAATCCTGGGTCCCCACCAACAATCTCCTGTATGCATGAGGTCATAACCAAAGTGCCTTGCAACAGAATATGTAAAGGGGTAAAACATGTAGTACTAAGTCCCACCCTTCTTCATGTCTGTTGTGGATCTGTAGAGGAGCAGGTGGACACGTCATCCCTTGCTCCCGCCCCCTCACCGCCGTCATATTGGAACAGCAGGAGAAGAGCCATATGTGGGGCACCAGGTATTATTCCAATGCCACATCTGTCATGATTCGCTGTTTCCGCCCCTTTTGGACGTCATGGTCCATCATGCACTGCAATGTCGTACCTGCTATCCTACCAACATGGGCGACACCAGAGAAACGCTGCTGTCTAGTGTTTACGCAAGACTTGTTGTTTCTTAGAAAACAGGATCGGCCCACGGCTCTGCGTGTCTCAATGCTAATCTTCCGAGTACCCAGCAAGTGCGTTCCTAACTTCCATCCTTCTTCCGTGCTACTCCTTGATAGTTATCGCTCCCAAATTCCTTCCTGGTGTACTTATCTTGCTGCTGGTGCTCCCGCCTGAGGGTCCGCTCATTCCTCTCCTTCTCTGGGCCTTTGGTCCAGTCCTTCCATGCTCACACACTGCTTGCTGCACTCTGCGAGCATCGCTACTCCTCCCTGGTTCGTAGATCCATCCCAGGCATTGACCGTTACTCACCTTACCTTCCTGGAATACTGAACGTTTACCTTCTCTCCGAGGGTGGTGTCCGGTCTTCACACTGGAGGCAGAGGATACCCGACCATACCTGTATAAGTCCCGAACATCCAGGAACAAAGAAAGACCTCCAAGAAAGAAGACAACACAGGACAAACAGGTGAGACAAGGGGCATAGTCTGACAGTTTGAGACGCCAAAGACTTGATAAAGAATTCAATATGGAGGCTGCTGTCCAGGACCTGGTGAGAGAAATGCAAGAATTGACAACAGAGGTTCAGAACCTCAAAGCCGAAAATGCAGCACTAAAACAACTCGTGCTATCCAGAGACTCGGCATTCCAGGAAAGGGCCTTGGTAGGGGGCATAGTGGACAAATACGATGGTTCCTCTAAGGCACTGCGTTCCTTCCTCGATTCTTGTCTGGTGCATTTTACATTTAAACTCTACTATTTTCCACACCCAGGGCCAAAGTGGGATTTATAATCTCACACCTCTCTGGAAATGCTTTAGCCTCAGTAACTCCCTTGGTGAATGCGGGTAACCCACCCCTGGACAACTATGACGGATTTGTGGATGCCTTTAAGACCATGTTTACCACCCTGAACAAGTGTACAGTGCTCAGGAGAAGCTGCTGGAGTTCCAACAAGGAAACCAAGACATGTTGTCTTATGTAACACGCTTCAAGCACTTGGATAAGGAGGCAGGGAGGCAGATTGGTCCCAGGAGGCATGTTCGTCGAGGATTAAATGAAGAAATCAAGGATGAATTGGCTAGAGTAGCCCGTCCAGGTTCCTTCCAGGCTTTCATAGATTTGTCCTTACAAATTGACTTCTGTATTCAAGAGAGAAAGGCAGAGAAAAGAAAGACATAAACAGCCCCAACAAAGGTTCCCGTGGATTATCCTAGCCCTAAAGAAACAACCACTCCTCACTCCCCTGATCCTGAACCTATGCTACTTGGCTCGTTGCGGGGTCCAATCTCTCCACAAGAAAGGATTTGCAGGATCAACACTGGACTCTGTATGTATTGTGCTTCTGATAAACATCTCGTAAGAAACTGTCCAATAGTCCCGCCTCGGTGTTCGGGAAACGCCAGCTCCCGATCTTGAACGGAGATCAGCTTTAGAAGAAAGGTACTTGCTCCGCTTCTTCTCCTTCCTTGAACTGTCTTCATCAAAACACCTTGGTGTTACTACAAGCATTCTTGTCTTCCGCCAATAAGGAGACACATTCCATCCTGGCCCTAGTTGATTGTGGTGCTATGGGAATATTCTTGGACCACGAATGGGCCTTAAAGCACAACATTTTTTGAGAATCAAAAGAAACAAGCCAGGCAGTCGAAGGGATAGATGGGAAACCACTGTCTTCTGGACCCATAACCCAGCAAACCACAGAACCTTTACTCTTAATAAATAACCATCAGGAGATGCTTCGTTTTGATATCATAAAGGCAGTTCATTACCCAATGGCTCTGGGCATGCCTTGGCTTCAAAAACACAACCCATGCATTAATTGGGCAGTCGGATCCTTATTTCTAGGTTCCGAATCTGTCTCATTGTTTATCCCAGAATGTGTTACAGACGAGATCCGCGGAATCCCGGATCCCTGAGCAACCTTCTATATGTGTTTCTAACATTACCCAAGTTCCGGAGATTTACCAACAATACTCAGATGTTTTTTCGACAGCCGTTGTTAAATCACTTCCACCCCATCGACTAGAAGATTGTGCCATCGATACTGAAGTCTCTGCAGTTATACTATTTGGAAGGATGTTTATTCTTTCTGAGCCAGAGAAAAGAGCACTACGTGAATACCTGGACACCAATCTCACCAATGGAACCATCCGTCCTTCTAAGTCTCCTGCTGGGGCCTCTTTGTTCTTTGTGCCCAAAAAGGACACGCAGGAACTCCGACCATGCCTGGACTATCGGGGCCTAAACCAATGCTCTCTCAAGGACCGCTATCCTTTACCACTCATTTCAGATATATTGGAAGCAGTACGTGGCGCTGTACTCTTTACCAAACTTCACTTACGGGGCTCTTACCATCTCATCCGCATAAAGGAAGGTGATGAGTGGAAGACCACCTTCAGGATGCCCTTTGGTCACTTTGAATACCTGGTTATGCCGTTTGGCCTTGCCAGCGCTCCCGCGGTTTTTCAGCGCTTTATGGACAGAGTCTTTTCAGATATGCTGTTCCTCCTTGTCATTGTTTACCTGGATGACATATTGGTATATTCCAATGACCCCAAAGTACATCAAGAACACGTGACCTTGGTTCTACAATGCCTACGAGAGAATAAGCTGCTGGCCAAACCAGAAAAATGTATCTTTCATGCCCCAAAAGTCCATTACCTGGGATTTGTTTTGAGTTCCAAAGGAATAGAAATGGATCCCGCCAAGGTCGACTCAATCCTTCCATGGCCGGCTTCTACAAAAGCACAAAAGGTTCAATCTTTCCTGGGCAAACTTTTATAGGAAATTCATTCTGACATTTTCTGCCATTGTACAATCTATAGTTGCATTGTTAAAGAAAGACATTCCTTTCAACTGGTCTGTTGCTCAAGAGACTGCCTTTCAGGAACTAAAGCAAAGGTTTACTCAAGGTCCCATCCTGGCTCAACTTGACATTAATAAACCCTTCCTGGTGGAAACCGATGCTTCCGATTACGCTATTGGGGCAGTGTTAAAACAAGAATCCTAGGACAAAGAGGAAAATCCCATTGCTTACCTATCTCAAACTTTGAATCCCAGTGAGACCAATTATTCAGTCCTGGGGGAAGGAATTGCTCGCCATCCGGCAGGCCTTTACTGAGTGGCGTCATCTGCATCTGGGTGCCAAATTCCCGGTTCAAGTGCGAACTGATCACAGGAACTTACAGGTCCTGCAATCCCTGGAGTGTAGGAACAGTCGTCAGGCTCGATGGGCTTTCTTTTTTGCCCAGTATCAGTTTCGCATTCATCACATACCCGGAACTACCAACATAATCGCTGATGCCTTATCCAGACGCCCTGATTACAAACCAGTTGAAGCATGTGCCTTTCCTAAGATGCTTCCCGACACTGTTTTCGTGGCCCAGGCCAACTCCTTGTTGGATAATGTCTGTGCTGAGACACCCCTTTCTGATCTCTGGAAGGATTATACCAAGACTAACCAATGGTCCCTAGTTGCTAAAGATGGTTACCTTTTTAAGGACAAGAGATTGGTGATACCTACTCAGAGCCTGAGAACCAAGATTATAAACCTCTGTCATGATACCTTCCATTCCAGGCAACGGGGCATTACAGCCACCCTCCATCTCATCCAGAGACATTTCTGGTGGCGTAGAATGATCGATGGGGTGAAAGCATATATCCAAGCCTGCACTGTCTGCAGTCAGAACAAGTGCGACAATAGAAAACCTGCTGGTCTTCTCCATCAACCCACATTGCCAGACCGTCCTTGGGAAATAATTGCCACCGATTTTATCGTGGAATTACCTCCCTCCAAAGGTTTCACTACCATTATGGTCACCATCGATCTATTCTCCCATATGGCCCACTTCACTCCCTTGTACAAGCTACCTTCAGCACAAGAAATGGCAGGGATATTTTTGAACCACATCTTTAGACTGTATGGTCTCGCTTCCAAGATCATTTCAGACCGTGGGCCTCAGAACATATCCCAATTTTGGAAGTACCTGTGTCAGATGTTAGGTATTCAACATGCATTATCTTCAGGCTACCATCCTCAATCCAATGGGATAACCGAACGAGTAAATCAGACCCTAGAACAATATTTACGATGCTTTGCAGCCAAGGTCCAGGATGATTGGTCAGTCTTAATTCCAGTTGCTGAGTTTGCATACAACAACTCCGAGCACTCTGCTATCAAGACAAGCCCTTTCTTCTGCAATTAAGGATTCCATCGATCTGTCCTGCCAACACTCCTACCTCATTCCACCCCGGTTCCTTTGTTGATTCTTCGATTGAACATCTGGTCACTGTACATAAGGATGTTAAGAATCAATTTGAAAAAGCCAGAATGGATGTTAAAAGACATGCTGATACCAGGAGAAGACCCGGTCCTGTGTATGCCATTGGCGACGAGGTCTGGCTTTCCTCTAAACTCTTGCCTCGACACCTGCATCCCAACAAATTGGCCGCTCGATTCTACGGGCCTTTTTCCATCAAGGTAATCATTAACCCAGTGGCATATCGACTTCAGTTACCTGAAACCTAGAAGAAGATACATCCTGTTTTTCACACTTCCTTGCTTAAACCCTAGTCCCAATCCACCAGATCAGTTCATCGACCTACCCGTGTGGTCGTCAATGCTCAGATTCAATTTGAGGTCTCCAGGATATGTGATTACAGATATAGAAGAGGTCAACTACAGTACTTGGTAGAATGGAAAGGTTATCCCCCCAGCGAACGAACATGGGAAACAGTGTCCAACATGAATGCCTCCCATTTGGTACGGAGATTCCATCTAACCCATCCAGGTAAACCTGGTGGATTGAGGTTTAAGAGGGGGCATGCTGTCATGATTCGCCGTTTCCGCCCCTTTTGGAGTTCATGGTCCCTCATGCACCGCCACGTCGTACCTGCTATCCTACCAACAGAGAACAGACCCTTAGGCTTATAGCGATTTTGCGATCCCGCAAAATGCACGAAAATGGCTGTTTTGCGCAAAATGCCTCAAAAACGGCAGTTTTGTGCAAAAGCAGCATCTTTAAAAAAAAATGTTTTTTTAACATTTTTTTTAGAATAATCTGCAAAAATTACTGTTTTAAAAACAATAATACTCGGGGTGCCAGGTTCCCAACTTTTTTTTTACACAAGAAATGAAATGCTGTAACACATCTCATCACTTGCGCCCCAAAAAAGTGCAGCCCAATCCACAAGGGACACATGAATGGGCACATTTTATATGCGTGCCCATTCAGATGGCCTTTTTCACCTCCTTGATCAAATAAAGTGGCGTTTCTTTCAATTTAAAAGCGCATCCCTCATTTCCAAGCAAGATGCACTTTTAAATGTGCAGAAATTGTAGGCAACCCTGCGCGCATGGGATGTGGGGCTGCCACTTCATGACAGGGTCTTTCCTGACCCTGTCATGCATTTCTTTTAAGGTATGAACCGCTGCTGTGTCGCTTGCATTTCTGTTCCTCAAACAGGATAAAAATTCATTTTTTAGGTCGCATTTTACAGCGGCAGGCACCTGGAGGGCCTGTCCCTGTGAAAGGTGCTGGGAGCTTGCAGAACACTGTTGGGAGAGTGATTCTATTCAAAGTACTGCCCATTTTGATGTCAAAAACCTATTGAATGTTATAATTTGACCTCTTTTGTCCAGTACTATTCGATCGATTTTTATAAATACTCAACATGTGTTGCGGGGGTGTCACCCGCTCCCCATGTTCAGTATTTGTGGTCTATGGTGGTTGCAGAAGTGTTTTCCCCTTTTTCCTCAAAATTGGAGGCGGGGACAGAAAAAAAAGAAAATAACGAAAAAGGGACCCTGCGGAGTCGGATCTGACCCACGTTAGGGGGATAGATCTGGCACCGCAGGGTTGCAGGGGAAGCGGCAGCGACCAACCAGTTAAATAGGGGAGGGAGTGGGGTGGTGGTGAAAGGTACATTTTGGGTTGTTTGGCTGATGTGCAAATCAATTTGCAGCAAAATTGACTACGGTCAATTCCTCCGCAAATAATTACACTTTGGTCCAACAACCCAGAACACCATTCAAGGCAGCTGGCCAGGGTACAATTTGCGCTACAACTCAAGCCTGTGGAAATGCGCCGGTCACCTTTGAGAATAAGGTGACCTGCTCATTTCCAAAAATGGGTTTTCTAAAATAGCATATCCTCTGTTCTTTTTTTAAATGCCCCATTATTTGAGGAACTGGGTCAAAATCTACATTAAAAAAATAAAAAAATGGTTACACTATGAAAGAGAGGGAGAGTGATGCGCGAGATGTGAAGTGATAGGCAAGAAAGCAGAGAGAGAGCAGTGGGTCAGAGGAGGAAGCGCTGCACAAGAGAGCAGAGGAAGCAGTGATGCGGTGGGCCAGAAATCTGAGAGCGAGCAGAGCTACAGGAAGTAGAGGGAGCATGTGGTCAGTGAGCCAGAAAGCAGAGAGGAAGCGGTTGCCCATAAAGCGGCAGTGAGCTGCAGATTGGGAAACAGGATGTGGGAATAGTGCGATAGAATGGGAGAAAGGATGCAAGATGTAGAAGCAGCACAAAAGAATGAAGGACTGTATATTGCGGGAGGAATTGTAGAGTGTAAGGTGTGAGTTGGGAGTATGATTTGGAGTGTGTCAGGGGCTGGGCAGTGGAAATTGTGACTTAACAGTGTGACATAGCACGTGAGTATTTGTATGACAGAGAGGTTAAGGAATGCAAGCTGTGATGGAGAGTTGGTGAGATGTGTGTTGGTGAGAGAGGTGTGTGGGCAATTGGGGGATTGGAGAACATAGAAGGGGAATATTTTCAGCATTACAATTGATAATGATCAATTTAGTTAATACTATTAAATAGGCATGAACATTAAACCAGAAATGTAGCCAAATCAAACACTGTTCTGCCAAGCCAGAGACATCTGGGACTCTTCCTATTAAATTAATACAAAAGATACATAATAATGATACCGTGGCTCTCTTGTAGCCTTGCACTCTGCCTATTTCCTGCAATGTGGCAATCTCCAGTTAATACAAAATGTCCTGCAAAAATGCCGCAATAAATAAAGGTTTGTGCCACAAAATTTGCCATTTCATGCTGCAAAATCCTGGAAGGTCTGAGAGAAACCCTGCTGTCTAGTGTTTAAGCAAGACTTGTTGCTTCCTAGAAAACAGGCACGCCCCCGCAGCTCTGCGTGTCTCAACGCTAATAATCTGAGTACCCGGCAAGTGCGTTCCTAACTTCCCTTCTTCTTCCGTGCTACTCCTCTGATAGGTATCAGTCCCAAATTCTGTACTTCTTGCTCCTGGCACTCCTGCCTGAGGGCCCACTCATTCCTCTCCTTCCCTGGGCCTTCGGTCCAGTCCTTCCGTGCTCGCACACTGCTTGCTGCACTCCGCGAGCATCGCTACTCCTCCCTGGTTCCTAGATCCATCCCAGGCATTGACCGTTACTCACCATACCTTCCTGGAATACTGAACGTTTACCTTCTCTCCGAGGCTGCTGTCCAATCTACACAGTGGAGGCAGAGGATACCCGACCATACCTGTATAAGTCCCGAACATCCAGGAACAAAGAAAGACCTCCAAGAAAGAAGACAACACAGGGCAAACAGGTGAGACAAGTGGCAGTGTCTGACAACATCAAGGGTTATGAGAGACGATATGCACTCAGACATCCATACCGAATATAACCTCACACTGAAAGGGTGGACGGATGTCTGCACACACCATGGGTTATCGAAGAACGATAAGTGAAATCTGACGAGGGAAGAGTGACATCATGAAGAAAAGACACAAAGACGCACTGAAACGATATAAAAATAGTTAAGAACAAAGATGTAACTGAAGTAACACAAGAAACATGTCATTAAAGATGAAGAAATCATATATGCAAAGAAGATAAAGTAACCTGCGGACTAATAAGTGTATATATCCAGAAATGCAAGGTAGATGAGACATAGAAGCTTGCTGCAGAGGAAAGAATGACGCAGCTACGATGGCCAAGATGGAAAGGTGGACATTGGACTTGTATTAAAACCAATCAAGCTACCCAAGAGACAGTCCAGGTATGCAGAGTCAGGAGACGTTGGAAAAACAGCTTTGTTTGAGAAATAAAGAGGAGTCTATTGGCATGGGATTAAGGATGTTATTTCAAGGAATAATTGCAAAGCACAAGGGTAGTCAAACGAATAAGTCATGTACGTAAGACATATTTCTCTTAGATTAAGGAAAGAAGAAAACATCTGCAAGAGCCAAGTATTGGACAATTAAAAATGTGCAAAGCCTATACAAGGTGGAATGAGCACGTCTCTAGAGGCCAAGAGGAGTAATGAAACCCGGTATATTTGAATCAAAAAGCAGTAAATAAAAGGTTGAAATGGACATGTTTGCAGTCTTCTCACAAGTGATTTAGAAGTCAAAAATAAGGTCTACTCATTACACTTTGGATGAAGATAATGGTGTGCCTACTCTCCCTTAAATGTCCCAGAACAGAAAACAGGCGGCAAGGTCCACTACAAACGAGAAGCCTTGGCTTGGTGCCAGACTGATGAGAGACGATGGATTAATTGGGAAAGTGGGGACTAGTCTGATGTTACTCTAAGCACCCGGGGTCCATTCTGCTTACGTGCTGCTAACAAGCCGAAAAAGTCCAAGGTTGGGAAGGCATGCAAACCATTCAGAGGGTCTATGTAGCAACATGCTATACGATGTTGAATAGGCCAACACACTGCCATTTTTCTGCTCTGTTATAATCACTATTATATGTATTTAGTATTTAGAGGTGGTTTGAGGCATGCCTAACAGATAAGGGGCAGCCAATGGTGCCATTAACACTTGTGCACACAATAGTGATACATGTTCCCTTAAGCAATCCCTTTCTTTAATAGGTTTTACAGTTTGCCACGTAGGATGATATCATACATGGTGTACATTGAGGTATAAAACCTCTGTATAAACAAGTTTGTGTGTGAGTGTGTGGATTACAGCCCGTTCCTCAGATTCCTCTACTTTATTTTATGTGATAATAAAGTAGTACTTTGCCATATTCCTTGAGTCTGTCTGGTTATTTGGGTCAGAGATCTTTATTGGTAATTCCATCTTGCACATGAGATGCTTCAAGGTGCTAGAGCACATTGTGGTAACAGTGCGAATGGTGCTGGTCTAATCGACCCAGATCCAAACTCTCAGATTCTTGACTGATTTCACTATTAGGGAGAGATAAGAAAGGGAAGCCTGATTATTGTCTATGGCCCTCCAGGCAATTCTATAATATGATAAAGAAATTGGGCCAACTAGACCAGAGATGACAGGTGACTATTATTCATATCATAATAGTTTTCTGTTTATTGTACAAATGCATGTGTCATATAAAAATATATACAATGTTTATATTCATTAGTCGGCTCCACAGACCAACCGCAATACATCCCTTCCAAAACAGTTCATTCACAGCTCATTCATACAATCATCATGTTTACAAAGAAATAGAAAAGAGTGATGTTCTGTTTAGATCACAATAATAGGTCAGACAGTTGTAAATTAAACACTCAATTGTTTTACAATGTGCCCCTCTGTTGGTATTCACGGGGTTTAGAAAAGCATTGTCAACATGTTTCGGTTGAGTTCTCTTAACGAGGATGAGACAGTCCCCTCGTGTCGTGACTTAATATTCAACCTTCTTCAGGACAGGAGAGAAATCGCCAATTCCGGGTTGCCTCTTGGTGGAAAACCAAAAGTGGGGGGTGTATATGGCAAGAGAGCCTTTGATCTAAAAAGAAAAAAGTGAATAAAGTTGTCATCTCTGTGTTTACTCAAAAATCTATTTACTTGATATCCAGCTACAGCTCTCTTAGTTTACTGTATGTCACCTGCTCATCTCCTCTGAATCTTTCAGGGGCTGGCGAACTGGTGGGGTGGAGTAAATCCCGTCGTGAATGCTCCCAGCAGTGGCGCTTCACGTGATAGAGGCCCTATAATGAGGAAGGACATATGTATTTTTTAAAAACTAAACAATAGGGGCCCAATAAGGTAATTCACAAATAATGGGTTGGTACTCACTGTTGTTTTAAAGGAAGAAAAAAATGTTTTTGTCTTTCTTAATTTCCTCTTGTGGCCCAGTTAAATAACAGGGCGAATTAATTCATGCGAGCAGCCGCGTATTTGAAAACGCCTGCAGAGGAGAAAACAAAGCATGTATAACATGCATTAGCTGCTGTAACTCCATGGTACAGCAACCTAACACTGTTTAGTAGTATAAGGCACATTAATATTTAGAGTGCAAAAGTCGCTTACTTGTGTCAACCGTGTGATTCATCACGATTGTAACTCGCTGGAAAAGAAATGCCAGTGGAGGAGTTTCGCACAATTTATGGCCGTGGACCGAAATAGCCTGGTCTGGGCCGAGGGGCTGCCTGTGTAAACACAAACACAGAACGGCGTGTTAAGTGTCTGATCTTGTAGACATTGTACTGTCAAGACATAGTGCACCTCAATGCCTCTTTTTGTCAATAAAGATGTTTCATTACCTTATTTTGGCCGCAGAGAAAAGCCTGGGACCCTGCTGCATGGAAAGTCGAACAGTGACTGCTTAGGCTCCTTTCATCTACTAGAGTTGTGTGGAAACTGAGCCGACATGCGCTTTGACCTCTGGGATCAGCCGCTCAGAATTGTGGGATTGGTAGTCCACAATGCCCCTACGGGCCAAGATAGCCAAGATTAAGATCACTTTAAAGAAATGATCACTTTAAGATCACTTTAAAGAAATCATGGTTGCATTGCCTTGTACTATATGTCCTATGAAATCAGCCTGGTTCAGATCACTACTTAATTCCTCATTCTTTGGTCGCCTGCACTCCTCCAAACAGCACAACATTGACTCTCTTCTTAATGCTGTATTAAGTAAACTGCTGCTTTCAACTTGAGGTGTGCCCAACAACTGCAGCCTCCTCCATTTTGTGCTGCA
Organism: Ambystoma mexicanum; assembly: GCF_040938575.1. Taxonomy (NCBI): domain Eukaryota; kingdom Metazoa; phylum Chordata; class Amphibia; order Caudata; family Ambystomatidae; genus Ambystoma; species Ambystoma mexicanum. The sequence goes on along the minus strand of NC_090931.1, from coordinate 168,384,561 downwards.
ATAGTGCTTTAGGGGCATTTCAAATGTAGGTGTGCGCAACAACTGCCTCCTTCTCCATTTTGTGCCGGTGTAGTGCTTTCTGTGCGTTAAGAATTTAGGTGTGCCCAACAACTGAATCCTCCTCCATTTAGTGCTGCTTAGTGCTTTATTTGCAATTTGAATTTATGTGTTTGCAACAACTGCATCCTGCTCCATTGTGTGCAGCTGTAGTGCTTATGTGCATTTAGAATTTAGGTCGGCCCAACAACTGCACCCTCCTCCATTTTGTGATGCGTAGTGCTTTATGTGCATTTTGAATTTAGCTGTGCCCAACAACTGTTCCCCTCTGCTGCCATGCCAGATCATTCACCCGTAATCCTGGACATTCAACTGTTATCAAATCAGCATCCTGCTTTTACGCTCACCGCATTGGGGCACGGTTGCAGCCCTCCCGGGGGTGAGGTCGCACGAGTCTGACTTCGGCCTTTGCGCTTATGTGGTGACTGGTGGTAATAGGTGATGCTGCTCGAGACTGCTCCTGAGTGGAGAATAGGGGGCGTGAGTATGCCAGCTTGTGCACCTGATCCCCTTCCAGACCCCTTCTCCCAAACCGTGGTAGCCGTGGGATGCCCTGTCCCTGGAAAGCTCACCTGTTGATTAGACTCCGTCCTGCTGCTTCTGGCAGGGGCGCTTGTATGATTTGGATCGAGTTCCTTCATGGGTCCCTTGCATGTGGTAGTCCAGTCCTGCTGCGACTAAGTCAATATAATTCAGATAAGTGTTTCTGTTTGCCTTTGTCTTTCCTCGTCTGTTTTTGTTGTATTGTAAAGTTTGTTGTCTTGTATTGCTGTCCGTTCCACTTTTGGTGTTTGCTCTTTTGCTTTCTTCCCTTGCAGGTGATGTTGCTGGCCTGGCAGAAGCTGCGGAGCTCGAGGCGGCAGCCGGAGGGAACGAGGAACGAAGCTGCAGCAGTACAGTAGATGGTAAGTTGTTAACTAGGGGGCGTGCGAGGTTCAAATGCGGCACGGCCCTAGGAAGGATGTTCTAACCTTGTCTTTCTTCTTCTTCACAGGGTCCGAGTTCGTGGATGCGGAGCGCGGTGCTGCGGCATCGGGATCAAGAACACTGGAAGTTAGGAGATGAGTCTGCAGATGAAGCGATGAAGCACCAGTTTCCTGGAGGTGCGTATGCAGGAGAACGCCTGGTCTCAAAGGTAAGTAAACTGGTCCAAGCGGCGGTGAGTGTGACGTTGCACGCGAGTGCACAGTAACTCGAAGCACCGGCCTTAAGGATGGAGCAGCTTATATAGCTGAGCTTCTGAAGCCACGCCCACCAGGTTCCGCCTGCCTGCCACACCCTGCCACACCCGATACAAGATGCTGATTGGTCGCCATCTTGCAGTGGTTCTTGGCACACATGGGTTAGCTGGGCTCATCTCTGCGGTGTGAAGGTCAGGGCAAAGAAGCAAATTATCTAACTAACTAAACTGAACAACAGGAACTGATAATGCAGAAATAATGGCACACATACAATCTTGCCTGAATGGGGGTATTTAGATGAAATTAGCTAATATATTGGCATTCCAGCCCCTGTACTCTGGATTCTCTTTGATACCGCAGCTCTTGCACCCAGGTGCCCACCCCTGAAGTTTCGATCTACCATCTGTCCTCCTGGGGTTCTAGTGATATAGGTGGGAGTGTGTTGCTTTTGGGAAAATGTACTGCTACACAAGAATAGCGCTGTGGCGGGGTTCCTGGAGTGATCGCGGTGTGGGCAGGTCAGATGGGCATCAGCATGAAAGGAACTGGGGGGTTGGGGCTGGTGGGCTCTGGCCTTGCAGGGTGGGGGTTGAGAGGGCATCGGCATTTTAGTGGAGATGAATGGGCACTAGCATTTATGACTTGTCACTGTCTCACGCTCACCGCAGAGCAAATTCTTTTGGAAATGCTACTACGGGATTACAACAAGGCATGGCTGGGCTTCCCTGAGAACAGGGCTTGCACGAGCTGGCAAGGGGGAGGTGATGGTGTGGGCTGGTGGTGCAAGACGCTGGGTATGGGAGAACTACATTTCTACTGAGAAACAGATTTTCAGGTCCAGTAAAAAAAGATGCTTTTGGGCCTCGTTCAAAATGGCTTCTTATGGCGGGGCTGTGGACTACAGTATATATGTTATTCTCTATAGGATGTGATGCAACAGAACGTCGTGGGGGGTGGTTACTTCATATGTTATGTCCTTGGAGTGACATAAGGTGGGGGGCAAGGATCGTCTCCTTCCCAACAACACTTTGAACTGAGGATCAAGCCAAAAGAAAAGGAGCTCACTGCATCTGCTACGTTACACAGCGTAGTAACATTACACACATTCTTGTGTGCTGTTTTTTCTTACATATTACAGTGTTACCCAGATCTGATAAGATGACACATGGACGTAACATTTTTCGGCAATCCTAAACACAATCCCATTATTTTCAGAATTATTGTGGCAATCATTTTGCAGTTCTTGATTCCTAAAGAATAACAGAAGTAAATATTGAATCAAAAGAAGACGAGGAGGTTTCAAAATATAAGATGGTCATTGCCAGCAAGAAAATCGATGAGTTTTTCTGGAATGGTAATTGTGATTTCATTTTGTCTTATGATTTATCCTTTCTTCCTTATTATCATGGCATTTAGACACAAAATCATTAAATATACAGATACAGTGTGTGATAATAAAACATTTTCTATAATCCCCAATAAAAGCACAAGCAGCATTTTTCATGATTTTACTAAACACATTGTTTGGCTTAAAAGAGATGCTGGGGAGGATCATGAAGATATAAATAGATATCTTGACAATTCAGCTCACTTAAAGAATAACCTATGGTATCAGCACATGAAGGAGGTGGGAGAGAGAACATCAGATGAAAGCTGCAACGTGTGTTCTCTCATCCCCTATCCCACAAACACATCAAGGACATTTATTGCAAAAGAAATGCCTGCACATGATGCAACATATCTCAGTCATCTAGCAGCATGTACAACCAGAGGGCAATTCAAAGGAAAATGAGCAACCCTACGCTGGCGATCAAGGATGAATTTTCCATATGAAGATACTTATTTGAAAACAAAGAGGATGGAAAACGGAATGGGTTGAAAAAGCAAAAAACATATGTATCCATCCAAGATTGGAGAACGACTAAAGGTTACCAAAATGAAGAGGAGGGACTGTTCAGACATAGTGGAAAAATCAGGAGTACCAGGATGCTCGGAGAGACCTCAGCTATTGGTGTATGGACAAGTTGCCACCAGTACGGGATGGGAGAAGGAATGTTATCTTGTCCTGCACACTTCTTGAAGAAAGAACCAGTAATCGTAGTGCAAAGAGTGAATGACATGTGCCTAGAATCATGGGACAAGTACTCTAACCTACTAACATGGGTTGACAATGAAGCAGGACCAGTATCTATAACACCACTAAAGAATGCAACACCATGCTTCAGGAATGGAGGCCTGGTTCTGGTTGGAGAAAACAAAGGATGTGAGCAGATGCTCGAGGTTCCAGGAATGAATGAAGAAACTACCATATTGATGGATCGATATTGGGCCTGTGGATCCAGGGATGACATGCAGTTGCCCAGATTTTGGGTATGTCTATGCCGCATTTTAGTAATACATGTTCCTGCATTAGTAATTTCTCAGAGTGACCTCCATATTGATGAATTTCCAAAAATGATTGATCACCAGAGAAATAAGAGGTCACTTAACATTTATCGGCTGAAGAGGGAGAACTATTTCTCATCAAAATCAATAGAGGCCAGCAACAATATTCCAGATGAGCATACATTATTCAGCAAGACAGCAATGGTAATGACATTTAAATTTATGCCAGAAGTTCAGACTGCAGTGAATGCCAAGTGGCTACAGATCACCAGATGGGAGTTGCTGTAAAATGATCAATAAAACAATAAAAGGATTTAGTGCAATCAGAGAAGAATTCAAGGCCATCAGGCTGATGACCCTCCAGAATAGATATGACCAGGACCTAATTACAGAAATGGAAGGAGGCATGTGTGCCAAGGTCAGGCCTTCTTGCTGTACATGCATACCTTCCCATGATGGAGAAAATTGATCCCTGACAGAACCAATAACTATGCTGACAACCCTGCATACGAAGATGGAGGATGAAGTTGATGAGGCAGCAGGAGATTACTGGTTTTTGTCTCTGTTTCCATGGATTGCAATCTGGCTGGCAAATGCCTTCAAGCTACTTGGAGCAATACTAGTGTTGGTATTGCTAGGATTCTGTCTCATAAGAATAATTTTAGGACAATGCCAGAAAACGGCTAAGAAAGCTGTTGGGATGAAGATAATGATCAATGTGAATGGGGATCATATACCACAGACTGAAGACACCACTCGGGAGAACATAAAGAAGAGTTTGCTGGCACACCCAGGGAGGATGTTTTGTTACCCAAAGGATCATAAGAACTATATTGGACGATGGGTTTTCTGTCAACCAACTGGAGAATGCTGTTGCATGACATGGAGTGTGGATGTAGCCGATGAGATAGCACAGCAAGTACAACACTCGCTTTGACATCCATGCAGAGCCCGCGGCGCAGGATCGAATCCCGCCAGGGCCAAACTCAGCGTTTCATCCTTATGAGGTCGATATATGAGCACCACACACTTTGGGTAATAATAAGAAGCGCTCAGATGCCTAAGGGTTTGTAGCGCTATATAAATGCTACATTATTATTATTATTATTATTATTATTATTATTATTATTATTATTATTATTATTATATATTATAAAGAATGCAGGTGACCTGCAGTGGATAACAAAAATATGGATCCCAAAGAAACCAAAGTATGAGTGGGATGAAGAAGATTGAAGAATAGGAAATGGTCGAGGACTCGACCAGTGAGGGGAATATAGTGGAGCAGGTAGACACATCATCCCTGGCTCCCGCCACCTCACCTCCATCATATTGGAACATCAGGAGAAGGTAGTATCCCAATACCTCATTGAATGTATGAGAGACAATATGCACTCAGACAGCCATACCGAATGTATATCCGCACTGAAAGGGTGGAAGGATGTCTGCACACACCATGGGTCATCGAAGAATGATAAGTGAAATCTGACAAGGGAAGAGTGGCGTCATGATGTAAAGACACAATACTGCACTGAAACGATATAAAAATACTTAAGAACAAAGATGTAACTTAAGTAACAAGAGAAACATGTAATTAAAGATGAAAAATCATATATACAAAGAAGATAAAGTAACTTGCTGACTAATAAATGCATATACACAGAAATGCAAGGTAGATGAGACATATAGAAGCTTGCTATAGAGGACAACATGAAGTGGCTAGGGCTTCCATGATGGAAAGATGAACGTCAGACTCATATTAAAACCAATCAAGCTACTTCAGAGACAGACCAGGGCTTCAGAGTCCGGAGACGTTGGAAAAACTGCTTTGTGTGAGAAATAAAAAGGAGTCTATTGGCATGGGATTAAGGATGCTAATTCAAGGAATAATTGCAAGGCACAAGGGGAGTCAAACAGATAAGCCATGTACGTAAGACATATTTCTCTTAGATTGATGAAAGAAGAAAACCTCTGCAAGAGCCAAGTATTGGACAATAAAGATGTGCAAAGCCTATACAAGTCTCTAGAGGCCAAGAGGAGTAATAACACCCAGTATCATTGAATCAAATGGCAGTAAATAAAAGGTTGAATTGGACAAGTTTGCAGTCTTCTCACACATGATTCAGGAGCCGAAAACAAGGGCTAATCATTGAACTTCGGGTGAAGATAATGGTGTGCTACACCCCCTTAAAAGGTCCAAGAGCAGAGAATAAGTAGCAAGGTTAACTACAAACGAGAAGCCTTGGCTTGTGGCCGGACCGATGAGAGACGATGGATCAATTGTGAAATTGGGGAGTAGTTTGACTTTACTCTAAGTACCTGGGGTCCATTCTGCTTACGTACTGCTAAAGAGCCAAAAGTCCAAGGTTGGGAAGGCATGCCAACCAATCAGCGGGTGTATGTAGCAACACGCTATACAATGTTGCATAGGCCAACCCGCTGCCATTTTTACGCTATAATCAGTATTCTACGTATTTAGAGGTGACTCGAGGCGTGCCTAACAGATAAGGGGCATCCAATGGTGTCATTAACACTTATGCATACAATAGTTATACATGCTGCCTTGACCAACCCCTCGCTTTTATAGGTTGACAGTTTGCCACATAGGATGACATTATAAATGACGTACATTGAGGTATAAAACCTCTGTATAAACAAGTTTGTGTGTGAGTGTGTGGACTACAGCCTGTTGTTTGCCAGATTGCCCTGCTTTATTTTATGTAATAATGAAGTAGTACTTTGCCATATTCCTTGAGTCGGTATGGTTATTTGGGTCCAAGACCTGTATTGGTAATTCCATATAGCACATGAGATGCATCAAGGTGCTAGAGCACAGATCAAAGGGTCTCACTGGTGAATTGAGATTTCTTCTGTGGTTCCTGATTAAAGAGGCAGGTCTCCCTTGAAGCTGTGGTGGGACCAGATTCTCTGGCACCATCAATCGACATACTTTTACTTTCTAAATGGTGTCCCCTCTGGGGATGACTACTGTAATACACGCAGTCACAGACATGACATTTCACTGTCCATTGATACTAAGGGTGGGAGCTGGCTTCAGATTGACTCAGTGCATATCAAAGGTTGTTGAGGTTTCCTGTCTCCTTTGTTTACCTCTGCAGACAGGCCCCATGTAGGCCTGTTTGAGTTGATTAGCATGCAAAGCTGCCACCAGAAACACAGCTAAACAAATGGACAGGGCGGATTCATGGAGCCTTACTTAGTTAATTAGGATGGCCATGGCAGGGGGAATGTTTGGCCCTCCATTCTGAGATGCATTGTGTACTCTACTTGTCAGATCCGAAATAAATATGACAGAGAGGACTGCACCTGTAGGCTGTGTCCACCCAGACTACAACACCGGTCTATGTGTATGTTGTGCATTGAGCATAGGAAAATGTGTGCGGATTGGCACCACACATTTTCCAGAGGTTGACCTACCATCATTCAATTTAATATAAAGAAAATTAAAACGCCCAGGTGAGCGCACACTCACTGTGTGGATGGTCAAATTCCTCACAGATCTAGGTAAGGTACGTTGTTTTGTAACATAGTAGGATTTACTATACCCTAAGTGCACATACTTGCAAGCTTATCAACCTGAGGCATCGGAAAGGCAGTGGCGACCTTACCAGAATTGTGTACTGTGATCTGGCATATTCACAGAGGTGTCTATAACAGGTGCTTAAAACACTGAACTCTCTTCTGAACCATAGTGGCGCTCACATTTATCAATATGCATTTGAACTTTGGGTTTGCAAGTGATCAGGGTCCCCCACTGAGACAATTTGGAGACAGGATAGTACTGGGAAGCCAGTTATGCCTCTAGAATTATTGAGGGTGGCTATGAAGCAGCATCACTGCCCCGCGCATATGACTCAAGAGAGTTGTGCTGATACAATTGCAGAAGATTGGTTTTCACCACATTTATTAGAACACTTGGTACAGTTTATTGTAAATTGCATTGTGTGCCAGAAATGTACTGCAGGACACACTTTGCGAACAGTAAGTGGGGCAATACCTAGACCCAATGACCCATTTCAGCACCTACATATAGATTATTTTGATATGTTGTTGACATGCAACGGCTATAGGTATTTGCTGGTTGTGATATGTCCTTTTTGTAGATGGATAGAGGCATGTCCATGTACGTACCCCAATGCCACATTTACTGCCAAATTCCTTGTACATGAGGTTTTCCCAAGATGGGGTGTGTACGAGGTCCTGCGGTCTGACAATGGACCACATTTTGTTAATGAACTATTTGAACAGGTCACTCCTTTATTAGGGATAAAGCACAAGTCCTCTTCTGCGTATCACCAACAGGCAAATGGGATTTTGTGAAGGATTAAACAGATCAATCAAATAGAGGATAGCCAAGATTAAGATCACTTTAAAGAAATGATCACTTTAAGATCACTTTAAAGAAATCATGGTTGCATTGCCTTGTACTATATGTCCTATGAAATCAGCCTGGTTCAGATCACTACTTAATTCCTCATTCTTTGGTCGCCTGCACTCCTCCAAACAGCACAACATTGACTCTCTTCTTAATGCTGTATTAAGTAAACTGTTGCTTTCAACTTGAGGTGTGCCCAACAACTGCAGCCTCCTCCATTTTGTGCTGCTATAGTGCTTTAGGGGCATTTCAAATGTAGGTGTGCGCAACAACTGCCTCCTCCTCCATTTTGTGCCGGTGTAGTGCTTTCTGTGCATTTCGAATTTAGGTGTGCCCAACAACTGAATCCTCCTCCATTTAGTGCTGCTTAGTGCTTTATTTGCAATTTGAATTTATGTGTTCGCAACAACTGCATCCTCCTCCATTGTGTGCAGCTGTAGTGCTTATGTGCATTTTGAATTTAGGTCGGCCCAACAACTGCACCCTCCTCCATTTTGTGATGCTTAGTGCTTTATGTGCATTTTGAATTTAGCTGTGCCCAACAACTGTTCCCCTCTGCTGCCATGCCACATCATTCACCCGTAATCCTGGACATTCAACTGTTATCAAATCAGCATCCTGCTTTTACGCTCACCTGGTCTCTGTGGAGGCATTGGGGCACGGTTGCAGCCCTCCCGGGGGTGAGGTCGCACGAGTCCGACTTCGCCCTTTGCGCTTATGTGGTGACTGGTGGTAATAGGTGATGCTGCTCGAGACTGCTCCTGAGTGGAGAATAGGGGGCGTGAGTATGCCAGCTTGTGCACCTGATCCCCTTCCAGACTCCTTCTCCCAAACCGTGGTAGCCGTGGGATGCGCTGTCCCTGGAAAGCTCACCTGTTGATTAGACTCCGTCCTGCTGCTTCTGGCAGGGGTGCTTTTATGATTTGGATCGAGTTCCTTCATTGGTCCCTTGCATGTGGTAGTCCAGTCCTGCTGCGACTAAGTCACTATAATTCAGATAAGTGTTCCTGTTTGCCTTTGTCTTTCCTCGTCTGTTTTTGTTGTATTGTAAAGTTCGTTGTCTTGTATTGCTGTCCGTTCCACTTTTGGTGTTTGCTCTTTTGCTTTCTTCCCTTGCAGGTGATGTTGCTGGCCTGGCAGAAGCTGCGGAGCTCGAGGCGGCAGCCGGAGGGAACGAGGAACGAAGCTGCAGCAGTACAGTAGATGGTAAGTTGTTAACTAGGGGGCGTGCGGGGTTCAAATGCGGCACGGCCCTAGGAAGGATGTTCTAACCTTGTCTTTCTTCTTCTTCTACACAGGGTCTGAGTTCGTGGATGCGGAGCGCGGTGCTGCGCATCGGGATCAAGAACACTGGATGTCAGGAGATGAGTCTGCAGATGAAGCGATGAAGCACCTGTTTCCTGGAGGTGCGTATGCAGGAGAACGCCTGGTCTCAAAGGTAAGTAAACTGGTCCAAGCGGCGGTGAGTGTGACGTTGCACGCGAGTGCACAGTAACTCGAAGCACCGGCCTTAAGGATGGAGCAGCTTATATAGCTGAGCTTCTGAAGCCACGCCCACCAGGTTCCGCCTGCCTGCCACACCCTGCCACACCCGATGAGTCAGAACATGAAGACCAGGCCTAAAGAGCCACACCCGATGAGTCAGCACATGAGGATGTTCTCTGGAATAAAGGCTTTCAGCTCCTTGAAAGTTCTTGTAAAATAAAAGCACTCCTGCACTGAAATGAAGTAAAAGCACTCCTGCACAGAAATAAAGTGTTCCTGCTCACATCTCTATATGAGCCTGGTGCTAAAGGCGCCAGGACTGAATCCAGCCAGGGCCCCTGTGTTTATGGGTCCCAAAGGGAAATAAGTGAGTCAAGTGACCCATTGCCCCCATCACTAGATGGTGTGGTTTTTGTGTTCTGGGGCCTTTGGCCATGACACCTTCTTCCCCTATCTCTCCACTGCTCTCACCACTATCTTCCTGCATGTCTCCAGTCTGTCCCTTCCCTTTCTCTTCCCCCTCCACCTCTCCTTTTATGTCATAAGCACTTGCATTATTTGAAATACTGTCAGACCTAGTACTATAGTTTCTTTAGTTCTGTGTCTCCACCATACATTAAGCACTTGCTCATTCATGATTCAATGCCTTGTAAGAATAATTATAGCATTACTGCATTTTTACTGTATGTTCCCTTCCTTGCCTTGAAGCGCTTTGAAACACTGTTTTTTGTGTAAAGTTGCTTTACAAATAACAAATAAATAAATGAGTTGGTGACTGGATGCCAAATTAGAGCACCCCTTCTTCCTCCAACTAGGTTAGAAACTGATGCCCACAGTATAGCAAAGACATTAGGTGATCGGATGCATGATTATTTGGTAACTATGACTGCTAGTGTTTCGTTTATGTCTCAACAGGTCAAGAACCGGAGGGAGGGGTCAAATAGGAGCGAAAAAGGCACCCAACCCATTGATTCAGGTGACTTACTAAAGCAACCCAGTCTACATCCATGGCACCAGGTGCTGGTACGCAAATTTGTCCACACTTGGAATAAACCCCACTTTGAAGGACCCTGTGAGGTTGAGGAAGTTATCCCCACAGCTGTTAAACTAAAAGGAAGGAGAAATACAAAAAAGGAAGCAGGCCCCCCTCTCTAGAAAGACCATGGCATGATAACCTCTTCTGTGGTGTTTAACCACTTAGAGAGTTAGAGAGTCCACAGCCATCGCTGTTTGCTCACTGTACTTTTCACAAAGGAGGAATAACCATTTGCATATCAGTCTCTGTCCCGCCAAAAAGGGCAGTCCAGCACCGACATGCCTGCCAAACCTCCTTTGAACAAGAGTGCCAACAGCAACCCCAGACACGTGTTTCGGCCGAGGTGGAGCTGTGCCTCTATGAGCACAGCGAGCAAGGGGTCCACGTCTGGGTTCCCCTAGGTAACTTAGTGTGACCAAGGCCAAGTTCCTTGCAAAAATACAAAAAAGGAAGCAGGCGCCCCTCGCGAGAAAGAACATGGCATGATAACCTGTTCTGTGGTTTTTACCCACCTTGAGAATCAGCAGCAAACGATGTCTGTGGACTCTCAAAGTGAGAAAAAAACGCAGAACAGGTTATCATGCCATGTTCTTTGTAGAGAGGGGCGCCTGCTACCTTTTTTGTAAAAGGAAGGAGAGCCTGGCGGCACTTGCATGTCATCAAACCATATAAAGGAGAAGCCTCTACCCCTCCTGCATCTGGTGACAGTGAAGCAAGAGAAGATGTTCTGCGCATGCAGACCCGCTCGGTGGCCAAGAGCAAGGATAAGTAATATACGGATCACTAAAACACTGAAGACACCCGACGAAACATGTATCCCAATATAATTGTCAAAATAGGGTAAACTCCCTGTCAGGGGAATGAGTTCAGGAGATGAGTTGCAAGGATAACAAAGTTTATATAATCATAATAATTGCCAGCAAAGATCTCTGCCGCCCGAGAGCGCTCTGCTGAAATATTATCGGGCATCACATTAAAAGGACATACAGCATCACTGATGACAATAGGTATATTGTACATTTTCTTGTATCGGATTGGTGGGTGGCATATAGGATAGTCAATACTTTATGGGATACAAGATGCTGATTGTTCGCCATCTTGCAGTTGTTCTTGGCACACGTGGGTCAGCTGAGCTCATCTCTGCGGTGTGAAGGTCAGGGCAAAGAAGCAAATTCTCTAACTAACTAAACTGAACAACAGGAACTGATAATGCAGAAATAATGGCACACATACAATCTTGCCTGAATGGGGGTATTTAGATGAAATTAGCTAATATATTGACATTCCAGCCCCTGTACTCTGGATCCTCTTTGATACCGCAGCTCTTGCACCCAGGTGCCCACCCCTGAAGTTTCGATCTACCATCTGTCCTCCTGGGGTTCTAGTGATATAGGTGGGAGTGTGTTGCTTTTGGGGAAATGTACTGCTACACAAGAATAGGGCTGTGGCGGGGTTCCTGGAGTGATCGAGGTGTGGGCGGGTCAGATGGGCATCAGCATGAAAGGAACTGGGGGGTTGGGGCTGGTGGGCTCTGGCCTTGCAGGGTGGGGGTTGAGAGGGCATCGGCATTTTAGTGGAGATGAATGGGCACTAGCATTTATGACTTGTCACTGTCTCACGCTCACCGCAGAGCACATTCTTTTGGAAATGCTACTACGGGATTACAACAAGGCATGGCTGGGCTTCCCTGAGAACAGGGCTTGCACGAGCTGGCAAGGGGGAGGTGATGGTGTTTGCTGGTGGTGCAAGACGCTGGGTATGGGAGAACTACATTTCTACTGAGAAACAGATTTTCAGGTCCAGTAAAAAAAGATGCTTTTTGGCCTCGTTCAAAATGGCTTCTTATGGCGCGGCTGCGGACTACAGTATATATGTTATTCTCTATAGGATGTGATGCAACAGAACGTTGTGGGGGGTGGTTACTTCATATGTTATGTCCCTGGAGTGACATAAGGTGGGGGGCAAGGATCGTCTCCTTCCCAACAACACTTTGAACTGAGGATCAACATCTCTTAAATTTAATATGGAATGAGTGGATTTGCAGTTATCCTGGAACCTTTTTAGACCGATACAAGGAACAATGTGTTAATGTTTCGCAGCTAAATGAAAAGGAGCTCAATGCCAGAAGAAAAGGAGCTCACTGCATCTGCTACGTTACCCAGCGTAGTAACATTACACACATTCGTGTGTGCTGTTTTTTCTTACATATTACAGTATTACCCAGATCTGATAAGATGACACATGGACGTAACATTTTTCGGCAATCCTAAAAACAATCCCATTATTTTCAGAATTATTGTGGGAAACATTTTGCAGTTCTTGATATAAAAGTGTGATTCTTAAAGAATAACAGAAGTAAATATTGAATCAAAAGAAGACGAGGAGGTTTCAAAATATAAGATGGTCATTGCCAGCAAGAAAATCGATGAGTTTTTCTGGATCGGTAATTGTGATTTAATTTTGTCTTATGATTTATCCTTTCTTCCTTATTATCATGGCATTTAGACACAAAATCATTAAATATATAGATACAGTGTGTGATAATCAAACATTTTCTATAAACCCCAATAAAAGCACGAGCAGCATTTTTCATGATTTTACTAAACACATTGTTTGGCTTAAAAGAGATGCTGGGGAGGATCATGAAGATATAAATAGATATCTTGACAATTCAGCTCACTTAAAGAATAACCTATGGTATCAGCACATGAAGGAGGTGGGAGAGAGAACATCAGATGAAAGCTCCAACGTGTGTTCTCTCATCCCCTATCCCACAAACACATCAAGGACATTTATAGCAAAAGAAATGCCTGCACATGATGCAACATATCTCAGTCATCTAACAGCATGTACAACCAGAGGGCAATTCAAAGGAAAATGAGCAACCCTACGCTGGCGATCAAGGATGATTTTTCCATATGAAGATACTAATTTGAAAACAAAGAGGATGGAAAACGGAATGGGTTGAAAAAGCAAAAAACATATGTATCCATCCAAGATTGGAGAACGACTAAAGGTTACCAAAATGAAGAGGGGGGACTGTTCAGACATAGTGGAAAAATCAGGAGTACCAGGATGCTTGGAGAGACCTCAGCTATTGGTGTATGGACAAGTTGCCACCAGTACGGGATGGGAAGAAGGAATGTTATCTTGTCCTGCACACTTCTTGAAGAAAGAACCAGTTATCGTAGTGCAAAGAGTGAATGGGCATGTGCCTAGAATCATGGGACAAGTACTCTAAGCTACTAACATGGGTTGACAATGAAGCAGGACCAGTATCTATAGCACCACTAAAGAATGCAACACCATGCTTCAGGAATGGAGGCCTGGTTCTGGTTGGAGAAAACAAAGGATGTGAGCAAATACTCGAGGTTCCAGGAATGAATGAAGAAACTACCATATTGATGGATCGATATTGGGCCTGTGGATCCAGGGATTACATGCAGTTGCCCAGATTTTGGGTATGTCTATGCCGCATTTTAGTAATACATGTTCCTGCATTAGTCATTTCTCAGAGTGACCTCCATATTGATGAATTTCCAAAAATGATTGATCACCAGAGAAAGAAGAGGTCACTTAACATTTATCGGCTGAAGAGGGAGAACTATTTCTCATCAAAATCAATAGAGGCCAGCAACAATATTCCGGATGAGCATACATTATTCAGCAAGACAGCAATGGTAATGACATCTATATTTATGCCAGAAGTTGAGACTGCAGTGAATGCCAAGTGGCTACTGATCACCAGATGAGAGTTGCTGTGAAATGATCAATAAAACAATAAAAGGATTTAGTGCAATCAGAGAAGAATTCAAGGCCATCAGGCTGATGACCCTCCAGAATAGATATGACCAGGACCTAATTACAGAAATGGAAGGAGCCATGTGTGCCAAGGTCAGGCCTTCTTGCTGGACATGCATACCTTCCCATGATGGAGAAAATTGATCCCTGACAGAACCAATAACTATGCTGACAACCCTGCATACGAAGATGGATGATGAAGTTGATGAGGCAGCAGGAGATTACTGGTTTTTGTCTCTGTTTCCATGGATTGCAATCTGGCTGGCAAATGCCTTCAAGCTACTTGGAGCAATACTAGTGTTGGTATTGCTAGGATTCTGTCTCATAAGAATAATTTTAGGACAATGCCAGAAAACGGCTAAGAAAGCTGTTGGGATGAAGATAATGATCAATGTGAATGGGGATCATATACCACAGACTGAAGACACCACTCGGGAGAACATAAAGAAGAGTTTGCTGGCACACCCAGGGATGATGTTTTGTTACCCAAAGGATCATAAGAACTATATTGGACGATGGGTTTTCTGTCAACCAACTGGAGAATGCTGTTGCATGACATGGAGTGTGGATGTAGCCGGTGAGATAGCACAGCAAGTAGAACGCTCACTTTGACATCCATGCAGAGCCCGCGGCGCAGGATCGAATCCCGCCAGGGCCAAACTCAGCGTTTCCTCCTTCCGAGGTCGATATATGAGCACCACACACTTTGGGTAATAATAAGAAGCGCTCAGATGCCTAAGGGTTCGTAGCGCTATATAAATGCTAAATTATTATTATTATTATTATATATTATAAAGAATGCAGATGACCTGCAGTGGATAACAAAAATATGGATCCCAAAGAAACCAAAGTATGAGTGGGATGAAGAAGATTGAAGAAGAGGAAATCATCGAGGACTCGACCAGTGAGGGGAATGTAGTGGAGCAGATAGACACATCATCCCTGGCTCCCGCCACCTCACCTCCATCATATTGGAACATCAGGAGAAGAGCCCTATGTGCGACACCAGGTAGTATCCCAATACCTCATTGAGTGTATGACAGACAATATGCACTCAGACAGCCATACCGAATGTATATCCGCACTGAAAGGGTGGAAGGATGTCTGCACACACCATGGGTTATCGAAGAATGATAAGTGAAATCTGACAAGGGAAGAGTGGCGTCATGATGTAAAGACACAATACTGCACTGAAACGATATAAAAATACTTAAGAACAAAGATGTAACTTAAGTAACAAGAGAAACATGTAATTAAAGATGAAAAATCATATATACAAAGAAGATAAAGTAACCTGCTGACTAATAAATGCATATACACAGAAATGCAAGGTAGATGAGACATATAGAAGCTTGCTATAGAGGACAACATGAAGTGGCTAGGGCTGCCATGATGGAAAGATGAACGTCAGACTCATATTATAACCAATCAAGCTACTTCAGAGACAGACCAGGGCTTCAGAGTCAGGAGATGTTGGAAAAACTGCTTTGTGTGAGAAATAAAAAGGAGTCTATTGGCATGGGATTAAGGATGCTAATTCAAGGAATAATTGTAAGGCACAAGGGGAGTCAAACAGATAAGCCATGTACGTAAGACATATTTCTCTTAGATTAAGGAAAGAAGAAAACCTCTGCAAGAGCCAAGTATTGGACAATAAAGATGTGCAAAGCCTATACAATTCTCCAGAGGCCAAGAGGAGTAATAACACCCAGTTTCATTGAATCAAATGGCAGTAAATAAAAGGTTGAATTGGACAAGTTTGCAGTCTTCTCACACATGATTCAGGAGCCGAAAACAACGGCTAATCATTGAGCTTCGGGTGAAGATAATGGTGTGCCACACCCCCTTAAAAGTCCCAGAGCAGAGAATAGGTAGCAAGGTCAACTACAAACGAGAAGCCTTGGCGTGTGGCCGGACCGATGAGAGACGATGGATCAATTGTGAAATTGCAGAGTAGTTTGACTTTACTCTAAGCACCTGGGGTCCATTCTGCTTACGTGCTGCTAAAGAGCCGAAAGTCCAAGGTTGGGAAGGCATGCCAACCAATCAGAGGGCGTATGTAGCAACACGCTATACAATGTTGCATAGGCCAACCCGCTGCCATTTTTCCGCTATAATCAGTATTATACGTATTTAGAGGTGACTCGAGGCGTGCCTAACAGATAAGGGGCATCCAATGCTGTCATTAACACTTATGCATACAATAGTTATACATGCTGCCTTGACCAACCCCTCCCTTTAATAGGTTGACAGTTTGCCACATAGGATGACATTATAAATGACATACATTGAGGTATAAAACCTCTGTATAAACAAGTTTGTGTGTGAGTTTGTGGACTACAGCCTGTTGGTTGCCAGTTTGCCCTACTTTATTTTATGTAATAATTAAGTAGTACTTTGCCATATTCCTTGAGTCTGTATGGTTATTTGGGTCCAAGACCTGTATTGGTAATTCCATATAGCACATGAGATGCATCAAGGTGCTAGAGCACAGATCAAAGGGTCTCACCGGTGAATTGAGATTTCTTCTGTGGTTCCTGATTAAAGCGGCAGGTCTCCCTTGAAGCTGTGGTGGGATCAGATTTTCTGGCACCATCAATCGACATACTTGTACTTTCTAAATGATGTCCCCTCCGGGGATGACTACTGTAATACACGCAGTCACACTATTGCCACCCTCCAACTAAACCATCCCAACCTCACCCTTCTTGGAGACTTCAACATATGGCTCGACATCCCCACCAACCCTATGACATACTCCCTGGTTGACGGATTAGATGCAATTAACCTCCAACCCCACATAAACGGACCGACCCACTATAAAGGACACACTCTCGATGCCATCTTTAGCTCCAACAACCTGATTCAGCTAATGCCACCCACCCCTATCATCTGGTCTGATCACTTCATTCTCCCTTTCACCATCCACTCACCCGAACCCCCCCCCTCACTCATATCCGAACCTCCGAACATAGGCAAATGCTGGAAGAAACTAATAATCACTCCAGACCTAGCCGAAGTTCTCCTCCAGTCTCCACCACCATCCTGCCCTCTCAACAACCATCTCACCCCTGAGGCCCTTGATTCATGGCTTAGCGCATCTCTGATGCGCCTCACCCCCTCCTGCAAACCATCAACCCGCCGTGGCCCTTTCCCCAGATGGTTCACTCCTGAGCTGAAGACCACTAAACGACTATACAAACACCTAGAACGCAAATGGCATAAAGAGAAAACCCATGAGAGCAAGACCACCTTGGCCCGACACCTGTATGGGTACAAAGCCGAAATCCGGAAAACAAAAAAGGCACACTACAACTCCCGAATCCTAAACTGCTAAAACCCAAGTAAAGAACTCCACAAAATTATCTCCGAATTCACCAATCCAGCTTGTAACACAACCATCCCGACCGCATCGCAATCACTCTGTGACTCACTCTCCCTCCACTTCCACTCCACAGCTATAGAAAGGACAAATACTCTAACCTCCAAACTAGCACTCCTACAGCCACTAGACAATCCTCAGCCCGTACCACCCAACCCATCAGCCGCAACCTCCACGCAACCAACGTTCGACTCTTTCAGTCCACTAACAACAGAACAGTTTCTCAAACTCCTCTCTGCCCGCAAACCGTCCGGATCTCCATTAGATCCATGCCCAGCCACTACCCTTAAAGAAATCTTTGCCTCCACCTTCGCAGGAGAACACGCAAGATCCATCATAAATGCTTCCCTCTCTTCCGGTACCTTTCCAGACGCATTCAAATTGGTGCACGTCAAACCCCTGATTAAAAACCCCTCGCTCGATCCGCTCGAGCCCAAAAACTACCGCCCCATATCAAACACCAGGTTCCTCGCCAAACTCATTGATCGAACCGCCTACTCTCAACTTAACGCCTTTGTTGAAGCCAACAAACTCCTAGACCCCGCCCAATCAGGCTTCAGAACCTGTCACGGAACTGAAACCACCCTAACCTCTATCTTGGATGACCTTAAAATGACTGCTGACTCCTCGGGATGCGCCGCACTAATCCTTCTCGACCTATCAGCCGCCTTTGACACGATCAATCACTCAATACTCCTTGATCGCCTCCACTCCCTAGGAATACGTGGAACCGCCCTCAAATGGATAGCCTCATTCCTCAAGGGCAGGCACCAAATAATGACACTCTCCAACTTTACCTCCCAAGCCCGACCAGTCGACACAGGAGTCCCACAAGGAGCGTGTCTATCTGCTCTCCTTTTCAATCTCTACCTGATCACCCTCCCACCGATAATTCGTGCACACAACATCCTATGTTACAATTACGCCGATGACACACAACTAATTCTAAAATTCTTGAACACGAATCCTAACTCACGACCTGACCTGGCAGCCTGCCTCCTTAACATTGAAAGCTGGATGACCCAAAACCACCTCCTGTTAAACCCCTCTAAAACAGAAATCATGGTGTGCGGCAACCCAGATCTTCTCCCGCACCCACTGCCCTGGCCAACCGCCATGGGCAACTCGCCGATACCCTCCAAGACAGTGAAAAATCTTGGATGCACCCTAGACTCTGACCTAACACTCTCGCGCCAAGTCAACAACGTCTCAAAGTCCTGCCACTACCACCTCAAAAACCTTAGGCGCATCTTTCCATATCTATCATTTCCTAACAGAGTCTCTGCGGTACAATCAAT
Source organism: Ambystoma mexicanum (assembly GCF_040938575.1). Lineage (NCBI taxonomy): Eukaryota > Metazoa > Chordata > Amphibia > Caudata > Ambystomatidae > Ambystoma > Ambystoma mexicanum. The sequence goes on along the minus strand of NC_090931.1, from coordinate 168,365,540 downwards.
CGTCATCGCTCGGCTGGACTACGGCAACCCCCTATACCTCGGAATCCATGCCTACCAAATGAACAAACTTCAAAGAGCACAAAACGCGGCGGCCAAAGCGTTACTTGCGCTTGGTCCAAGAGACCACGTATCCCCAGCCCTCAAGACACTGCACTGGCTTCCAGTAGCCCGTAGGGTAGCTTTCAAAACCTTATGCCTCACCCATCGAGCAGTACATAAAACTGGACCGCAATATCTTCAAGAAAAACTAATAGCTTATCACCCCACTCGCACCCTTAGATCAAGCACAGCCGGCCTCCTAGTAATTCCTAAGACAAACTCAGTCAGGTTGGGCGGAGCATCATTCTCAGCCCTAGCCCCAACCCTGTGGAACTCTCTCCCACCCCACATCAGGCTAACAGAGGAGCTAACAGCTTTCCGCAAACTACTGAAAACCTGGCTCTTTCCCTAAAACCAACCGGTTCCATTCTAGCATCACCAAAATAACACCGACCCAGCGAAGCACCTATAGCAAAAAAAAGCAAAAAAAAAAAAAAATCGACTGTATCACAAATTGACGAAATAAATTAAAATGAGTAATGTAGACCTATACAGTGAAGTCAATAATACGAATTGATCACTGGATAAAAGAAAAATAGAGCGTAGACGAGCTTGGAAAGCCGATGTGTGTGGTGAACAGATGACTGTGGAGCGCGGACGACTGTGGAGCGCGGACGACTGTGGAGGGCTGATGACTGTAAAGGGCGGATGACTGTGGAAGGCGGATGACTCTGGAGGGCGAATGACTGTGGAGGCCGGATGACTGTGGAGAGCGGATGACTGGGTAGCGCGTACGACTGGGCAGGGCGGATGACTATGGAGGATGTATACCTATGGAGGGTGTATGCCTGTAAAAGATGACTGTAGAGTGCGGATGACTGTGGAGGACTGTAGAGGGCGGATGACTGTGGAGGGCGGATGACTGTGGAAGGCGGATGACTCTGGAGGGCGAATGACTGTGGAGGCCGGATGACTGTGGAGAGCGGATGACTGGGTAGCGCGTACGACTGGGCGGGGCGGATGACTATGGAGGATGTATGCCTATGAAGGGTGTATGCCTGTAGAAGATGACTGTAGAGTGCGGATGACTGTGGAGGGCGAATGACTGTGGACGGCGGACGACTGGGCAGGGCGGATGAATGTGGAAGGTGGATGCCTGTGGAAGATGACTGTGGAGGGCGGATGTCTGTGGAGACCGGATGTCTGTGGAAAAAGGATGACGGTGGTGGGCGGATGATTGCGGAGGGCGGTTGACCGCGGAGCGCAGATGACTGCGGAGGACGGACGATTGCGGAGGGCGGACGACTGCGGAGGGCGGACGACTGCGGAGGGCGGACGACTGCGGAGGGTGGGCGACTGCGGAAGGCGGACGACTGCGGAGGGCGGATGAGCTGAAAAAATCGCTTTATGCAATTTTTTCACAGTTTGGGCAGATCTTGGATATTTTGGTGTCTCGTAGTTTAAAGATGAGGGGTCAAGCATTTGTCATCTTTAAGAATTCAGCAGTTCCACCAATGCCTTGCGCTCCATGCAAGGGTTTCCATTCTACGATAAGCCCATGGTAAGTGCATGTGTTCATTAATGATTAGTTTAATAAAGCTCCTGCATAAAAAAGCCCACTTAAGGCCGTGGGTGCAAACATTAACTGATGCCACTGTCCTAATACCAGCAGGAGCTTGCCATTGCACATCCTCCACTATACCTGCATCTTGAACTGTACCTGCACCCTCTCTGTGAAAGTTGAATTCAGAATTGTTCCCACCTGCATTAGAATTATACCCAATCTTAATTAGAAGCTTCGCCCAATTAGCCTCTCTGAGAAAGTTGAATTAAGAACTGTTCCTACCTGCATCTAGAACTGTACCCTGCACCCTCTCTGAGAAAGTTGAATTTAGAATTGTTCCCACCAACATTTAGAAGTGTACCCAATTGCATTTAGAAATTGCACCCAATACACTCTCTGAGAAAGTTGAATTTAGGACTGTTCCCACCTGCATTTAGAAGTATATCCAACTACAGTTGAAGTTGCGCCCATTAGCCTCTCTGAAAGTTGCTCAACTCAGTAGTATACCCAACTGCATTAAGAAAGTGTACCCAATTGCATTTAGAACCGTACCAAGTTGCACTTAGAAGTATATCCAATTGCTTAGAAGCACCAATTAGTCCTTGACTAGTTGAGCCCAGAAGTGTACCTATAAGTGTGAGTCACCGACCCTAGAACTACAATCAGAAAACCCTCCCAAATCAACCTCACACCAATCATGAGCGCACCAACTCCACCAGTGCCCATCAGAAACCCAAGACCACTCATCTCCTGAACCCCACTGCCGACCCACCAGCACTGCCCGTGCCCGCTCCCCCACTACCACACCCCACCCCGCAATCACCCACCCCCCGCCTTGCCATCATACCCCTGCCACCTCCCCCCGACCGCACCCTTTCCCCTCCCTAAAAACTGCGCGCCTAGCCCTAGCGAGAACCAAAGCTGCCTCTGTCTCCCCCTCTAACCCCCCTACCCTCTCTCACACCAATCGCAGCAAAGAAAGCGTGCGGACTGAACGAGTGTGCCGACTGGACCAGGGTGTGAACTAGACGATGATAATGACTAGACGAATGTATGGAGCGGACGAGTATGAGGAACGGACGAATATGTGCAACGGACGATACTTAATATGCTTTGGAATGAAGGAAACACTTGAAAACATACATCATACCACACCCCACGCTTACTCTCCCCCTTACACCACCACTCATCTAGAACACAGAGATAAAATGACACCATTCGGTATAACTGTTCTCATATCTACATTCTCCCGCTTACTCCACATCACTCTAAGTAATCATTGCTGGTTTCACCCCCCCCCAGCCAGGCGTTCTCCTCAGGCCTAACGCAGCCACACTCGTTCTGGGTAAAACCGACCAGAGCGAACACATACTCCTGACCGCTCAACCACCACACCTACAGCTAAGAAGCAGCTACCACTCGATTTCCGCACCAGCTGCACACATACCTGGTGCGCACACGCACTTTTGGACTCCCTCTACTCTCTCTACTGACCTGAACTTCGGTTCCCAAGGGCGTTTAACCTACCAGCGCCTTCAGACCATACCAATGGTATATAAGGCGCTATATAAATGCAAAATAACAATAACAATAACATGACATTTCACTGTCCATTGATACTAAGGGTAGGAGCTGGCTTCAGATTGACTCAGTGCATATCAAAGGTTGTTGAGGTTTCCTGTCTCCTTTGTTTACCTCTGCAGACAGGCCCCATGTAGGCCTGTTTGAGTTAAACTCTGATTAGCATGCAAAGCTGCCACCAGAAACACAGCTAAACAAATGGACAGGGCGGATTCATGGAGCCTTACTTAGTTAATTAGGATGGCCATGGCAGGGGGAATGTTTGGCCCTCCATTCTGAGATGCATTGTGTACTCTACCTGTCAGATCCGAAATAAATATGACAGAGAGGACTGCACCTGTAGGCTGTGTCCACCCAGACTACAACACCGGTCTATGTGTATGTTGTGCATTGAGCATAGGAAAATGTGTGCGGATTGGCACCACACATTTTCCAGAGGTTGACCTACCATCATTCAATTTAATATAAAGAAAATTAAAACGCCCAGGTGAGCGCACACTCACTGTGTGGATGGTCAAATTCCTCACAGATCTAGGTAAGGTACGTTGTTTTGTAACATAGTAGGATTTACTATACCCTAAGTGCACATACTTGCAAGCTTATCAACCTGAGGCATCGGAAAGGCAGTGGCGACCTTACCAGAATTGTGTACTGTGATCTGGCATATTCACAGAGGTGTCTATAACAGGTGCTTAAAACACTGAACTCTCTTCTGAACCATAGTGGCGCTCACATTTATCAATATGCATTTGAACTTTGGGTTTGCAAGTGATCAGGGTCCCCCACTGAGACAATTTGGAGACAGGATAGTACTGGGAAGCCAGTTATGCCTCTAGAATTATTGAGGGTGGCTATGAAGCAGCATCACTGCCCCGCGCATATGACTCAAGAGAGTTGTGCTGATACAATTGCAGAAGATTGGTTTTCACCACATTTATTAGAACACTTGGTACAGTTTATTGTAAATTGCATTGTGTGCCAGAAATGTACTGCAGGACACACTTTGCGAACAGTAAGTGGGGCAATACCTAGACCCAATGACCCATTTCAGCACCTACATATAGATTATTTTGATATGTTGTTGACATGCAACGGCTATAGGTATTTGCTGGTTGTGATATGTCCTTTTTGTAGATGGATAGAGGCATGTCCATGTACGTACCCCAATGCCACATTTACTGCCAAATTCCTTGTACATGAGGTTTTCCCAAGATGGGGTGTGTACGAGGTCCTGCGGTCTGACAATGGACCACATTTTGTTAATGAACTATTTGAACAGGTCACTCCTTTATTAGGGATAAAGCACAAGTCCTCTTCTGCGTATCACCAACAGGCAAATGGGATTTTGTGAAGGATTAAACAGATCAATCAAATAGAGGATAGCCAAGATTAAGATCACTTTAAAGAAATGATCACTTTAAGATCACTTTAAAGAAATCATGGTTGCATTGCCTTGTACTATATGTCCTATGAAATCAGCCTGGTTCAGATCACTACTTAATTCCTCATTCTTTGGTCGCCTGCACTCCTCCAAACAGCACAACATTGACTCTCTTCTTAATGCTGTATTAAGTAAACTGTTGCTTTCAACTTGAGGTGTGCCCAACAACTGCAGCCTCCTCCATTTTGTGCTGCTATAGTGCTTTAGGGGCATTTCAAATGTAGGTGTGCGCAACAACTGCCTCCTCCTCCATTTTGTGCCGGTGTAGTGCTTTCTGTGCATTTCGAATTTAGGTGTGCCCAACAACTGAATCCTCCTCCATTTAGTGCTGCTTAGTGCTTTATTTGCAATTTGAATTTATGTGTTCGCAACAACTGCATCCTCCTCCATTGTGTGCAGCTGTAGTGCTTATGTGCATTTTGAATTTAGGTCGGCCCAACAACTGCACCCTCCTCCATTTTGTGATGCTTAGTGCTTTATGTGCATTTTGAATTTAGCTGTGCCCAACAACTGTTCCCCTCTGCTGCCATGCCACATCATTCACCCGTAATCCTGGACATTCAACTGTTATCAAATCAGCATCCTGCTTTTACGCTCACCTGGTCTCTGTGGAGGCATTGGGGCACGGTTGCAGCCCTCCCGGGGGTGAGGTCGCACGAGTCCGACTTCGCCCTTTGCGCTTATGTGGTGACTGGTGGTAATAGGTGATGCTGCTCGAGACTGCTCCTGAGTGGAGAATAGGGGGCGTGAGTATGCCAGCTTGTGCACCTGATCCCCTTCCAGACTCCTTCTCCCAAACCGTGGTAGCCGTGGGATGCGCTGTCCCTGGAAAGCTCACCTGTTGATTAGACTCCGTCCTGCTGCTTCTGGCAGGGGTGCTTTTATGATTTGGATCGAGTTCCTTCATTGGTCCCTTGCATGTGGTAGTCCAGTCCTGCTGCGACTAAGTCACTATAATTCAGATAAGTGTTCCTGTTTGCCTTTGTCTTTCCTCGTCTGTTTTTGTTGTATTGTAAAGTTCGTTGTCTTGTATTGCTGTCCGTTCCACTTTTGGTGTTTGCTCTTTTGCTTTCTTCCCTTGCAGGTGATGTTGCTGGCCTGGCAGAAGCTGCGGAGCTCGAGGCGGCAGCCGGAGGGAACGAGGAACGAAGCTGCAGCAGTACAGTAGATGGTAAGTTGTTAACTAGGGGGCGTGCGGGGTTCAAATGCGGCACGGCCCTAGGAAGGATGTTCTAACCTTGTCTTTCTTCTTCTTCTACACAGGGTCTGAGTTCGTGGATGCGGAGCGCGGTGCTGCGCATCGGGATCAAGAACACTGGATGTCAGGAGATGAGTCTGCAGATGAAGCGATGAAGCACCTGTTTCCTGGAGGTGCGTATGCAGGAGAACGCCTGGTCTCAAAGGTAAGTAAACTGGTCCAAGCGGCGGTGAGTGTGACGTTGCACGCGAGTGCACAGTAACTCGAAGCACCGGCCTTAAGGATGGAGCAGCTTATATAGCTGAGCTTCTGAAGCCACGCCCACCAGGTTCCGCCTGCCTGCCACACCCTGCCACACCCGATGAGTCAGAACATGAAGACCAGGCCTAAAGAGCCACACCCGATGAGTCAGCACATGAGGATGTTCTCTGGAATAAAGGCTTTCAGCTCCTTGAAAGTTCTTGTAAAATAAAAGCACTCCTGCACTGAAATGAAGTAAAAGCACTCCTGCACAGAAATAAAGTGTTCCTGCTCACATCTCTATATGAGCCTGGTGCTAAAGGCGCCAGGACTGAATCCAGCCAGGGCCCCTGTGTTTATGGGTCCCAAAGGGAAATAAGTGAGTCAAGTGACCCATTGCCCCCATCACTAGATGGTGTGGTTTTTGTGTTCTGGGGCCTTTGGCCATGACACCTTCTTCCCCTATCTCTCCACTGCTCTCACCACTATCTTCCTGCATGTCTCCAGTCTGTCCCTTCCCTTTCTCTTCCCCCTCCACCTCTCCTTTTATGTCATAAGCACTTGCATTATTTGAAATACTGTCAGACCTAGTACTATAGTTTCTTTAGTTCTGTGTCTCCACCATACATTAAGCACTTGCTCATTCATGATTCAATGCCTTGTAAGAATAATTATAGCATTACTGCATTTTTACTGTATGTTCCCTTCCTTGCCTTGAAGCGCTTTGAAACACTGTTTTTTGTGTAAAGTTGCTTTACAAATAACAAATAAATAAATGAGTTGGTGACTGGATGCCAAATTAGAGCACCCCTTCTTCCTCCAACTAGGTTAGAAACTGATGCCCACAGTATAGCAAAGACATTAGGTGATCGGATGCATGATTATTTGGTAACTATGACTGCTAGTGTTTCGTTTATGTCTCAACAGGTCAAGAACCGGAGGGAGGGGTCAAATAGGAGCGAAAAAGGCACCCAACCCATTGATTCAGGTGACTTACTAAAGCAACCCAGTCTACATCCATGGCACCAGGTGCTGGTACGCAAATTTGTCCACACTTGGAATAAACCCCACTTTGAAGGACCCTGTGAGGTTGAGGAAGTTATCCCCACAGCTGTTAAACTAAAAGGAAGGAGAAATACAAAAAAGGAAGCAGGCCCCCCTCTCTAGAAAGACCATGGCATGATAACCTCTTCTGTGGTGTTTAACCACTTAGAGAGTTAGAGAGTCCACAGCCATCGCTGTTTGCTCACTGTACTTTTCACAAAGGAGGAATAACCATTTGCATATCAGTCTCTGTCCCGCCAAAAAGGGCAGTCCAGCACCGACATGCCTGCCAAACCTCCTTTGAACAAGAGTGCCAACAGCAACCCCAGACACGTGTTTCGGCCGAGGTGGAGCTGTGCCTCTATGAGCACAGCGAGCAAGGGGTCCACGTCTGGGTTCCCCTAGGTAACTTAGTGTGACCAAGGCCAAGTTCCTTGCAAAAATACAAAAAAGGAAGCAGGCGCCCCTCGCGAGAAAGAACATGGCATGATAACCTGTTCTGTGGTTTTTACCCACCTTGAGAATCAGCAGCAAACGATGTCTGTGGACTCTCAAAGTGAGAAAAAAACGCAGAACAGGTTATCATGCCATGTTCTTTGTAGAGAGGGGCGCCTGCTACCTTTTTTGTAAAAGGAAGGAGAGCCTGGCGGCACTTGCATGTCATCAAACCATATAAAGGAGAAGCCTCTACCCCTCCTGCATCTGGTGACAGTGAAGCAAGAGAAGATGTTCTGCGCATGCAGACCCGCTCGGTGGCCAAGAGCAAGGATAAGTAATATACGGATCACTAAAACACTGAAGACACCCGACGAAACATGTATCCCAATATAATTGTCAAAATAGGGTAAACTCCCTGTCAGGGGAATGAGTTCAGGAGATGAGTTGCAAGGATAACAAAGTTTATATAATCATAATAATTGCCAGCAAAGATCTCTGCCGCCCGAGAGCGCTCTGCTGAAATATTATCGGGCATCACATTAAAAGGACATACAGCATCACTGATGACAATAGGTATATTGTACATTTTCTTGTATCGGATTGGTGGGTGGCATATAGGATAGTCAATACTTTATGGGATACAAGATGCTGATTGTTCGCCATCTTGCAGTTGTTCTTGGCACACGTGGGTCAGCTGAGCTCATCTCTGCGGTGTGAAGGTCAGGGCAAAGAAGCAAATTCTCTAACTAACTAAACTGAACAACAGGAACTGATAATGCAGAAATAATGGCACACATACAATCTTGCCTGAATGGGGGTATTTAGATGAAATTAGCTAATATATTGACATTCCAGCCCCTGTACTCTGGATCCTCTTTGATACCGCAGCTCTTGCACCCAGGTGCCCACCCCTGAAGTTTCGATCTACCATCTGTCCTCCTGGGGTTCTAGTGATATAGGTGGGAGTGTGTTGCTTTTGGGGAAATGTACTGCTACACAAGAATAGGGCTGTGGCGGGGTTCCTGGAGTGATCGAGGTGTGGGCGGGTCAGATGGGCATCAGCATGAAAGGAACTGGGGGGTTGGGGCTGGTGGGCTCTGGCCTTGCAGGGTGGGGGTTGAGAGGGCATCGGCATTTTAGTGGAGATGAATGGGCACTAGCATTTATGACTTGTCACTGTCTCACGCTCACCGCAGAGCACATTCTTTTGGAAATGCTACTACGGGATTACAACAAGGCATGGCTGGGCTTCCCTGAGAACAGGGCTTGCACGAGCTGGCAAGGGGGAGGTGATGGTGTTTGCTGGTGGTGCAAGACGCTGGGTATGGGAGAACTACATTTCTACTGAGAAACAGATTTTCAGGTCCAGTAAAAAAAGATGCTTTTTGGCCTCGTTCAAAATGGCTTCTTATGGCGCGGCTGCGGACTACAGTATATATGTTATTCTCTATAGGATGTGATGCAACAGAACGTTGTGGGGGGTGGTTACTTCATATGTTATGTCCCTGGAGTGACATAAGGTGGGGGGCAAGGATCGTCTCCTTCCCAACAACACTTTGAACTGAGGATCAACATCTCTTAAATTTAATATGGAATGAGTGGATTTGCAGTTATCCTGGAACCTTTTTAGACCGATACAAGGAACAATGTGTTAATGTTTCGCAGCTAAATGAAAAGGAGCTCAATGCCAGAAGAAAAGGAGCTCACTGCATCTGCTACGTTACCCAGCGTAGTAACATTACACACATTCGTGTGTGCTGTTTTTTCTTACATATTACAGTATTACCCAGATCTGATAAGATGACACATGGACGTAACATTTTTCGGCAATCCTAAAAACAATCCCATTATTTTCAGAATTATTGTGGGAAACATTTTGCAGTTCTTGATATAAAAGTGTGATTCTTAAAGAATAACAGAAGTAAATATTGAATCAAAAGAAGACGAGGAGGTTTCAAAATATAAGATGGTCATTGCCAGCAAGAAAATCGATGAGTTTTTCTGGATCGGTAATTGTGATTTAATTTTGTCTTATGATTTATCCTTTCTTCCTTATTATCATGGCATTTAGACACAAAATCATTAAATATATAGATACAGTGTGTGATAATCAAACATTTTCTATAAACCCCAATAAAAGCACGAGCAGCATTTTTCATGATTTTACTAAACACATTGTTTGGCTTAAAAGAGATGCTGGGGAGGATCATGAAGATATAAATAGATATCTTGACAATTCAGCTCACTTAAAGAATAACCTATGGTATCAGCACATGAAGGAGGTGGGAGAGAGAACATCAGATGAAAGCTCCAACGTGTGTTCTCTCATCCCCTATCCCACAAACACATCAAGGACATTTATAGCAAAAGAAATGCCTGCACATGATGCAACATATCTCAGTCATCTAACAGCATGTACAACCAGAGGGCAATTCAAAGGAAAATGAGCAACCCTACGCTGGCGATCAAGGATGATTTTTCCATATGAAGATACTAATTTGAAAACAAAGAGGATGGAAAACGGAATGGGTTGAAAAAGCAAAAAACATATGTATCCATCCAAGATTGGAGAACGACTAAAGGTTACCAAAATGAAGAGGGGGGACTGTTCAGACATAGTGGAAAAATCAGGAGTACCAGGATGCTTGGAGAGACCTCAGCTATTGGTGTATGGACAAGTTGCCACCAGTACGGGATGGGAAGAAGGAATGTTATCTTGTCCTGCACACTTCTTGAAGAAAGAACCAGTTATCGTAGTGCAAAGAGTGAATGGGCATGTGCCTAGAATCATGGGACAAGTACTCTAAGCTACTAACATGGGTTGACAATGAAGCAGGACCAGTATCTATAGCACCACTAAAGAATGCAACACCATGCTTCAGGAATGGAGGCCTGGTTCTGGTTGGAGAAAACAAAGGATGTGAGCAAATACTCGAGGTTCCAGGAATGAATGAAGAAACTACCATATTGATGGATCGATATTGGGCCTGTGGATCCAGGGATTACATGCAGTTGCCCAGATTTTGGGTATGTCTATGCCGCATTTTAGTAATACATGTTCCTGCATTAGTCATTTCTCAGAGTGACCTCCATATTGATGAATTTCCAAAAATGATTGATCACCAGAGAAAGAAGAGGTCACTTAACATTTATCGGCTGAAGAGGGAGAACTATTTCTCATCAAAATCAATAGAGGCCAGCAACAATATTCCGGATGAGCATACATTATTCAGCAAGACAGCAATGGTAATGACATCTATATTTATGCCAGAAGTTGAGACTGCAGTGAATGCCAAGTGGCTACTGATCACCAGATGAGAGTTGCTGTGAAATGATCAATAAAACAATAAAAGGATTTAGTGCAATCAGAGAAGAATTCAAGGCCATCAGGCTGATGACCCTCCAGAATAGATATGACCAGGACCTAATTACAGAAATGGAAGGAGCCATGTGTGCCAAGGTCAGGCCTTCTTGCTGGACATGCATACCTTCCCATGATGGAGAAAATTGATCCCTGACAGAACCAATAACTATGCTGACAACCCTGCATACGAAGATGGATGATGAAGTTGATGAGGCAGCAGGAGATTACTGGTTTTTGTCTCTGTTTCCATGGATTGCAATCTGGCTGGCAAATGCCTTCAAGCTACTTGGAGCAATACTAGTGTTGGTATTGCTAGGATTCTGTCTCATAAGAATAATTTTAGGACAATGCCAGAAAACGGCTAAGAAAGCTGTTGGGATGAAGATAATGATCAATGTGAATGGGGATCATATACCACAGACTGAAGACACCACTCGGGAGAACATAAAGAAGAGTTTGCTGGCACACCCAGGGATGATGTTTTGTTACCCAAAGGATCATAAGAACTATATTGGACGATGGGTTTTCTGTCAACCAACTGGAGAATGCTGTTGCATGACATGGAGTGTGGATGTAGCCGGTGAGATAGCACAGCAAGTAGAACGCTCACTTTGACATCCATGCAGAGCCCGCGGCGCAGGATCGAATCCCGCCAGGGCCAAACTCAGCGTTTCCTCCTTCCGAGGTCGATATATGAGCACCACACACTTTGGGTAATAATAAGAAGCGCTCAGATGCCTAAGGGTTCGTAGCGCTATATAAATGCTAAATTATTATTATTATTATTATATATTATAAAGAATGCAGATGACCTGCAGTGGATAACAAAAATATGGATCCCAAAGAAACCAAAGTATGAGTGGGATGAAGAAGATTGAAGAAGAGGAAATCATCGAGGACTCGACCAGTGAGGGGAATGTAGTGGAGCAGATAGACACATCATCCCTGGCTCCCGCCACCTCACCTCCATCATATTGGAACATCAGGAGAAGAGCCCTATGTGCGACACCAGGTAGTATCCCAATACCTCATTGAGTGTATGACAGACAATATGCACTCAGACAGCCATACCGAATGTATATCCGCACTGAAAGGGTGGAAGGATGTCTGCACACACCATGGGTTATCGAAGAATGATAAGTGAAATCTGACAAGGGAAGAGTGGCGTCATGATGTAAAGACACAATACTGCACTGAAACGATATAAAAATACTTAAGAACAAAGATGTAACTTAAGTAACAAGAGAAACATGTAATTAAAGATGAAAAATCATATATACAAAGAAGATAAAGTAACCTGCTGACTAATAAATGCATATACACAGAAATGCAAGGTAGATGAGACATATAGAAGCTTGCTATAGAGGACAACATGAAGTGGCTAGGGCTGCCATGATGGAAAGATGAACGTCAGACTCATATTATAACCAATCAAGCTACTTCAGAGACAGACCAGGGCTTCAGAGTCAGGAGATGTTGGAAAAACTGCTTTGTGTGAGAAATAAAAAGGAGTCTATTGGCATGGGATTAAGGATGCTAATTCAAGGAATAATTGTAAGGCACAAGGGGAGTCAAACAGATAAGCCATGTACGTAAGACATATTTCTCTTAGATTAAGGAAAGAAGAAAACCTCTGCAAGAGCCAAGTATTGGACAATAAAGATGTGCAAAGCCTATACAATTCTCCAGAGGCCAAGAGGAGTAATAACACCCAGTTTCATTGAATCAAATGGCAGTAAATAAAAGGTTGAATTGGACAAGTTTGCAGTCTTCTCACACATGATTCAGGAGCCGAAAACAACGGCTAATCATTGAGCTTCGGGTGAAGATAATGGTGTGCCACACCCCCTTAAAAGTCCCAGAGCAGAGAATAGGTAGCAAGGTCAACTACAAACGAGAAGCCTTGGCGTGTGGCCGGACCGATGAGAGACGATGGATCAATTGTGAAATTGCAGAGTAGTTTGACTTTACTCTAAGCACCTGGGGTCCATTCTGCTTACGTGCTGCTAAAGAGCCGAAAGTCCAAGGTTGGGAAGGCATGCCAACCAATCAGAGGGCGTATGTAGCAACACGCTATACAATGTTGCATAGGCCAACCCGCTGCCATTTTTCCGCTATAATCAGTATTATACGTATTTAGAGGTGACTCGAGGCGTGCCTAACAGATAAGGGGCATCCAATGCTGTCATTAACACTTATGCATACAATAGTTATACATGCTGCCTTGACCAACCCCTCCCTTTAATAGGTTGACAGTTTGCCACATAGGATGACATTATAAATGACATACATTGAGGTATAAAACCTCTGTATAAACAAGTTTGTGTGTGAGTTTGTGGACTACAGCCTGTTGGTTGCCAGTTTGCCCTACTTTATTTTATGTAATAATTAAGTAGTACTTTGCCATATTCCTTGAGTCTGTATGGTTATTTGGGTCCAAGACCTGTATTGGTAATTCCATATAGCACATGAGATGCATCAAGGTGCTAGAGCACAGATCAAAGGGTCTCACCGGTGAATTGAGATTTCTTCTGTGGTTCCTGATTAAAGCGGCAGGTCTCCCTTGAAGCTGTGGTGGGATCAGATTTTCTGGCACCATCAATCGACATACTTGTACTTTCTAAATGATGTCCCCTCCGGGGATGACTACTGTAATACACGCAGTCACACTATTGCCACCCTCCAACTAAACCATCCCAACCTCACCCTTCTTGGAGACTTCAACATATGGCTCGACATCCCCACCAACCCTATGACATACTCCCTGGTTGACGGATTAGATGCAATTAACCTCCAACCCCACATAAACGGACCGACCCACTATAAAGGACACACTCTCGATGCCATCTTTAGCTCCAACAACCTGATTCAGCTAATGCCACCCACCCCTATCATCTGGTCTGATCACTTCATTCTCCCTTTCACCATCCACTCACCCGAACCCCCCCCCTCACTCATATCCGAACCTCCGAACATAGGCAAATGCTGGAAGAAACTAATAATCACTCCAGACCTAGCCGAAGTTCTCCTCCAGTCTCCACCACCATCCTGCCCTCTCAACAACCATCTCACCCCTGAGGCCCTTGATTCATGGCTTAGCGCATCTCTGATGCGCCTCACCCCCTCCTGCAAACCATCAACCCGCCGTGGCCCTTTCCCCAGATGGTTCACTCCTGAGCTGAAGACCACTAAACGACTATACAAACACCTAGAACGCAAATGGCATAAAGAGAAAACCCATGAGAGCAAGACCACCTTGGCCCGACACCTGTATGGGTACAAAGCCGAAATCCGGAAAACAAAAAAGGCACACTACAACTCCCGAATCCTAAACTGCTAAAACCCAAGTAAAGAACTCCACAAAATTATCTCCGAATTCACCAATCCAGCTTGTAACACAACCATCCCGACCGCATCGCAATCACTCTGTGACTCACTCTCCCTCCACTTCCACTCCACAGCTATAGAAAGGACAAATACTCTAACCTCCAAACTAGCACTCCTACAGCCACTAGACAATCCTCAGCCCGTACCACCCAACCCATCAGCCGCAACCTCCACGCAACCAACGTTCGACTCTTTCAGTCCACTAACAACAGAACAGTTTCTCAAACTCCTCTCTGCCCGCAAACCGTCCGGATCTCCATTAGATCCATGCCCAGCCACTACCCTTAAAGAAATCTTTGCCTCCACCTTCGCAGGAGAACACGCAAGATCCATCATAAATGCTTCCCTCTCTTCCGGTACCTTTCCAGACGCATTCAAATTGGTGCACGTCAAACCCCTGATTAAAAACCCCTCGCTCGATCCGCTCGAGCCCAAAAACTACCGCCCCATATCAAACACCAGGTTCCTCGCCAAACTCATTGATCGAACCGCCTACTCTCAACTTAACGCCTTTGTTGAAGCCAACAAACTCCTAGACCCCGCCCAATCAGGCTTCAGAACCTGTCACGGAACTGAAACCACCCTAACCTCTATCTTGGATGACCTTAAAATGACTGCTGACTCCTCGGGATGCGCCGCACTAATCCTTCTCGACCTATCAGCCGCCTTTGACACGATCAATCACTCAATACTCCTTGATCGCCTCCACTCCCTAGGAATACGTGGAACCGCCCTCAAATGGATAGCCTCATTCCTCAAGGGCAGGCACCAAATAATGACACTCTCCAACTTTACCTCCCAAGCCCGACCAGTCGACACAGGAGTCCCACAAGGAGCGTGTCTATCTGCTCTCCTTTTCAATCTCTACCTGATCACCCTCCCACCGATAATTCGTGCACACAACATCCTATGTTACAATTACGCCGATGACACACAACTAATTCTAAAATTCT
The DNA here is from genome assembly GCF_040938575.1 of Ambystoma mexicanum. Classification (NCBI taxonomy): domain Eukaryota; kingdom Metazoa; phylum Chordata; class Amphibia; order Caudata; family Ambystomatidae; genus Ambystoma; species Ambystoma mexicanum. Next base: position 168,350,291 of record NC_090931.1, on the reverse strand, counting down.
TGAACACGAATCCTAACTCACGACCTGACCTGGCAGCCTGCCTCCTTAACATTGAAAGCTGGATGACCCAAAACCACCTCCTGTTAAACCCCTCTAAAACAGAAATCATGGTGTGCGGCAACCCAGATCTTCTCCCGCACCCACTGCCCTGGCCAACCGCCATGGGCAACTCGCCGATACCCTCCAAGACAGTGAAAAATCTTGGATGCACCCTAGACTCTGACCTAACACTCTCGCGCCAAGTCAACAACGTCTCAAAGTCCTGCCACTACCACCTCAAAAACCTTAGGCGCATCTTTCCATATCTATCATTTCCTAACAGAGTCTCTGCGGTACAATCAATCGTCATCGCTCGGCTGGACTACGGCAACCCCCTATACCTCGGAATCCATGCCTACCAAATGAACAAACTTCAAAGAGCACAAAACGCGGCGGCCAAAGCGTTACTTGCGCTTGGTCCAAGAGACCACGTATCCCCAGCCCTCAAGACACTGCACTGGCTTCCAGTAGCCCGTAGGGTAGCTTTCAAAACCTTATGCCTCACCCATCGAGCAGTACATAAAACTGGACCGCAATATCTTCAAGAAAAACTAATAGCTTATCACCCCACTCGCACCCTTAGATCAAGCACAGCCGGCCTCCTAGTAATTCCTAAGACAAACTCAGTCAGGTTGGGCGGAGCATCATTCTCAGCCCTAGCCCCAACCCTGTGGAACTCTCTCCCACCCCACATCAGGCTAACAGAGGAGCTAACAGCTTTCCGCAAACTACTGAAAACCTGGCTCTTTCCCTAAAACCAACCGGTTCCATTCTAGCATCACCAAAATAACACCGACCCAGCGAAGCACCTATAGCAAAAAAAAGCAAAAAAAAAAAAAAATCGACTGTATCACAAATTGACGAAATAAATTAAAATGAGTAATGTAGACCTATACAGTGAAGTCAATAATACGAATTGATCACTGGATAAAAGAAAAATAGAGCGTAGACGAGCTTGGAAAGCCGATGTGTGTGGTGAACAGATGACTGTGGAGCGCGGACGACTGTGGAGCGCGGACGACTGTGGAGGGCTGATGACTGTAAAGGGCGGATGACTGTGGAAGGCGGATGACTCTGGAGGGCGAATGACTGTGGAGGCCGGATGACTGTGGAGAGCGGATGACTGGGTAGCGCGTACGACTGGGCAGGGCGGATGACTATGGAGGATGTATACCTATGGAGGGTGTATGCCTGTAAAAGATGACTGTAGAGTGCGGATGACTGTGGAGGACTGTAGAGGGCGGATGACTGTGGAGGGCGGATGACTGTGGAAGGCGGATGACTCTGGAGGGCGAATGACTGTGGAGGCCGGATGACTGTGGAGAGCGGATGACTGGGTAGCGCGTACGACTGGGCGGGGCGGATGACTATGGAGGATGTATGCCTATGAAGGGTGTATGCCTGTAGAAGATGACTGTAGAGTGCGGATGACTGTGGAGGGCGAATGACTGTGGACGGCGGACGACTGGGCAGGGCGGATGAATGTGGAAGGTGGATGCCTGTGGAAGATGACTGTGGAGGGCGGATGTCTGTGGAGACCGGATGTCTGTGGAAAAAGGATGACGGTGGTGGGCGGATGATTGCGGAGGGCGGTTGACCGCGGAGCGCAGATGACTGCGGAGGACGGACGATTGCGGAGGGCGGACGACTGCGGAGGGCGGACGACTGCGGAGGGCGGACGACTGCGGAGGGTGGGCGACTGCGGAAGGCGGACGACTGCGGAGGGCGGATGAGCTGAAAAAATCGCTTTATGCAATTTTTTCACAGTTTGGGCAGATCTTGGATATTTTGGTGTCTCGTAGTTTAAAGATGAGGGGTCAAGCATTTGTCATCTTTAAGAATTCAGCAGTTCCACCAATGCCTTGCGCTCCATGCAAGGGTTTCCATTCTACGATAAGCCCATGGTAAGTGCATGTGTTCATTAATGATTAGTTTAATAAAGCTCCTGCATAAAAAAGCCCACTTAAGGCCGTGGGTGCAAACATTAACTGATGCCACTGTCCTAATACCAGCAGGAGCTTGCCATTGCACATCCTCCACTATACCTGCATCTTGAACTGTACCTGCACCCTCTCTGTGAAAGTTGAATTCAGAATTGTTCCCACCTGCATTAGAATTATACCCAATCTTAATTAGAAGCTTCGCCCAATTAGCCTCTCTGAGAAAGTTGAATTAAGAACTGTTCCTACCTGCATCTAGAACTGTACCCTGCACCCTCTCTGAGAAAGTTGAATTTAGAATTGTTCCCACCAACATTTAGAAGTGTACCCAATTGCATTTAGAAATTGCACCCAATACACTCTCTGAGAAAGTTGAATTTAGGACTGTTCCCACCTGCATTTAGAAGTATATCCAACTACAGTTGAAGTTGCGCCCATTAGCCTCTCTGAAAGTTGCTCAACTCAGTAGTATACCCAACTGCATTAAGAAAGTGTACCCAATTGCATTTAGAACCGTACCAAGTTGCACTTAGAAGTATATCCAATTGCTTAGAAGCACCAATTAGTCCTTGACTAGTTGAGCCCAGAAGTGTACCTATAAGTGTGAGTCACCGACCCTAGAACTACAATCAGAAAACCCTCCCAAATCAACCTCACACCAATCATGAGCGCACCAACTCCACCAGTGCCCATCAGAAACCCAAGACCACTCATCTCCTGAACCCCACTGCCGACCCACCAGCACTGCCCGTGCCCGCTCCCCCACTACCACACCCCACCCCGCAATCACCCACCCCCCGCCTTGCCATCATACCCCTGCCACCTCCCCCCGACCGCACCCTTTCCCCTCCCTAAAAACTGCGCGCCTAGCCCTAGCGAGAACCAAAGCTGCCTCTGTCTCCCCCTCTAACCCCCCTACCCTCTCTCACACCAATCGCAGCAAAGAAAGCGTGCGGACTGAACGAGTGTGCCGACTGGACCAGGGTGTGAACTAGACGATGATAATGACTAGACGAATGTATGGAGCGGACGAGTATGAGGAACGGACGAATATGTGCAACGGACGATACTTAATATGCTTTGGAATGAAGGAAACACTTGAAAACATACATCATACCACACCCCACGCTTACTCTCCCCCTTACACCACCACTCATCTAGAACACAGAGATAAAATGACACCATTCGGTATAACTGTTCTCATATCTACATTCTCCCGCTTACTCCACATCACTCTAAGTAATCATTGCTGGTTTCACCCCCCCCCAGCCAGGCGTTCTCCTCAGGCCTAACGCAGCCACACTCGTTCTGGGTAAAACCGACCAGAGCGAACACATACTCCTGACCGCTCAACCACCACACCTACAGCTAAGAAGCAGCTACCACTCGATTTCCGCACCAGCTGCACACATACCTGGTGCGCACACGCACTTTTGGACTCCCTCTACTCTCTCTACTGACCTGAACTTCGGTTCCCAAGGGCGTTTAACCTACCAGCGCCTTCAGACCATACCAATGGTATATAAGGCGCTATATAAATGCAAAATAACAATAACAATAACAATAACATGACATTTCACTGTCCATTGATACTAAGGGTAGGAGCTGGCTTCAGATTGACTCAGTGCATATCAAAGGTTGTTGAGGTTTCCTGTCTCCTTTGTTTACCTCTGCAGACAGGCCCCATGTAGGCCTGTTTGAGTTAAACTCTGATTAGCATGCAAAGCTGCCACCAGAAACACAGCTAAACAAATGGACAGGGCGGATTCATGGAGCCTTACTTAGTTAATTAGGATGGCCATGGCAGGGGGAATGTTTGGCCCTCCATTCTGAGATGCATTGTGTACTCTACCTGTCAGATCCGAAATAAATATGACAGAGAGGACTGCACCTGTAGGCTGTGTCCACCCAGACTACAACACCGGTCTATGTGTATGTTGTGCATTGAGCATAGGAAAATGTGTGCGGATTGGCACCACACATTTTCCAGAGGTTGATCTACCATCATTCAATTTAATATAAAGAAAATTAAAACGCCCAGGTGAGCGCACACTCACTGTGTGGATGGTCGAATTCCTCACAGATCTAGTTAAGGTACGTTGTTTTGTAACATAGTAGGATTTACTATACCCTAAGTGCACATACTTGCAAGCTTATCAACCTGAGGCATCGGAAAGGCAGTGGCGACCTTACCAGAATTGTGTACTGTGATCTGGCATATTCACAGAGGTGTCTGTAACAGGTGCTTAAAACACTGAACTCTCTTCTGAACCATAGTGGCGCTCACATTTATCAATATGCATTTGAACTTTGGGTTTGCAATTGATCAGTATAGTGTCTGCAAGAACGTTAGAATGCCACAGCAGATGAACTATGGTGAACACACAAACTGCAAGCACTACATTGGGCACAGGAAGCATTGCACGGTTAAATGACCTGAGTGGAATATACTTGTCGCCAACAGCTAAGCAGCAGGTTAACAACCTCACTAACAATAAAATGGTCATGGCAGCGGCTATTCCACCACCACCTACATTCTTTGCAGAACCTGGTACCTCGCCAATTAGGTGGGAAAGGTGGAGAAACATGTTCAAAACCTACCTGGTGGCTATGGGCAGAGATAGCTTTGGTCCTTCAAATAAACAAGCACTTTTACTCCATAACTTGGGCCCGGAGGGGCGCAGTGTGTTCGATGGCCTTCTGGAACTGCTGGAGGTTGGGGCAGGGGATCTGGATGAGTTCTTTGTAGCTATTAAGAGAATTGAAGAACATTTTGAGCCAAAGAAGAATGTTACATTTGAAAGACACAAGTTTTTCCAGAGGAGTCAGGAATCTTCAGAGTCAGTGGAAAGCTATGTGGCTGTGTTAAGGACATTGAGCCACACCTGCGAATTTGGTGATTTAAAAAACTCTCTGATCCGAGATTAATTGGTGAGGTGCACCAACAACCCCAGAGTTCAGGAGAAGCTTCTAGCAAAAGACATGACATTGGAGCTCATTAGGGGCATTGAACAAACAACCCAGTATATGAAGTAAATGAACGTGGAGAAACATGGGGGACAGGAAGTATGTGCGATAGACCAAAGAAGACCACACGTGCCAAGGAAGGAATGGTGGGGGCATGAATGTCTCAGATGTGGGAATCCCAGACATGCAGCGAACAGTGTATTCTGTCCTGCAAAGAATGCGGAATGCATTAGGTGCAGACGAAAAGGACATTTTGCACGCAAGGAGTCAACCATCAGGGTGGTAGAGCAAAAGCAAGGTCACAATGAACAAGTGACTTCCCATCTGATTCCACGACATATATTTGAAATTTCTGCGTTATCTGAGGGAGTGAATGGTCCAGTGGATGAGTTCCAGATTGATGGGCTTAAATTGTCAATGAAGGTAGATTTGGCTTCTCCATGGACCATTGTGTCAGAGGACACTTTCAAGCATGCCCTGCTAAAAGATGTGCAAGACCTGTCGGCGGCCCACCTGCAACCGTGTGGATATGGAGAGTGTGAGATAGATCTTATAGGGACATTTCAAGGACTAGTAAGCTACAAAGGCAGAGAGTGTGTGGTAAATATTCTGGTGGCAAAGAAAGGTGCGTCCTTACTGGGATGGGAAGAACAAAGAAGTTCTGATTCAAGTCAGTGCTCCAACACCAATTTCAATAGCTGAAGAGAATGACAAATGGGCTGCAGAGTTTCCAGAAGTTTTTTTCGGAAAGACTGGGGAAATTAGGAGATTTAGAAGACTGCATTAAGTTGAGGGCTAATTCTTCTCCTCTCGTACACAAAATAAGACCAGTCCAGCATAAAATGAAACAGCTGTTCCATGAAGAGTTAAATAGTATGTTGCAACATGGAGTAATAGAGCGGATACAAGGAACGGATTGGCTATCCCCGGTGGTTTTGGTGGAAAAAAGCAATGGAAGGATGTGACTTTGCATCGATCTAAGAGAACTTAACATGAACATTCTGGTGGAAAGACACCCTTACCGATCATCTTGGAGGCTTTATCTGTTTTAGGGAACTCCAGTTGGTTCACAGTTATTGATTTATTAGCAGCATACCATCAGGTTCCCTTATTCAAGGAGTGTCAAGATGTCATGGCCTTCATTACACCAGAAGGGACTTTTAAATACTTACGGATGCCATTTGGGTTGGCATCGGCTGTGGCAGTGTTTCAACGAGTGACGGACAAAGTGTTAGAAGGAGTTTCTAATGTGATTGTTTTTCAGGATGATATCCTAGTGTTTGCTGGGAGTAAGGTGCAACATGACGAAATTTTGCGGTGTGTTTTGGGGAAGTTGAGAGTGGCTGGTTTGACTGTACAGAGAAGCAAATGCAGAATAGTTGTGCATGAAGTAGAATAGTTAGGGCAAAAAAAAATATCCTCGCAAGGGATTGCCACCAAGCTTGGTCTTGTTGAAAGCATTGATAAGCCTCCCACCCCACAGGACAAAGATCAGCTATGGTCATTTATGGGAATGGCCGAGTTTTACCACAAATTTGTGAATAACTTTGCTACCATTTCGACTCCCCTGAGAGAGTTGCTTAAGAGGGAATGGCTGGTGCTGCCTCATTGGGAGGGTTTGTAAGTAAGTGGCAGAAAAACTGTGTTGACAGTGGATGCCAGTTTGTTAGGTTTGGGAGCATCTCTTTCGCACGTGGACAGTGGGAAAGAAGAACATGTAATTGCATTTGCATCCAGACCCTTGAGGGGTGCTGAAAAGAAAATTTCGGTTGTAGAGAGGGAGGCTTTGGCTGTGTTTTGGGTGGTGTTGCATTTTAAGTTTTTCTTGTAGGGTCAGAGGTTCATGATTAAAACCGACCATAGGACTTTGGTGCAAATGATGGCTGGTGAAGGTTGGGCAAAATCTCGAGGTGGACGTTAGGGCTAAAACGGTACAATTTTCACATGTGTTATGTACCTGATAGAGAAGTATTGCAAGAGGATGAAATGATTATTGCCAGCATTGAACTTGGGGCAGTGGAAAAGCAAGAGTAGATGGTGGCAGAGAAATAGGAAGATGTTCTTAGTAAAGTGTAGGAATGGGCGGTGGTAGGTTGGCCCAGTAAAATGGAATTTGAAAGGAAATGTGACCGTTTCTACGAGGTTAAAGATGAGTTGTGTTTGACAGAAGCTGGTGGAAGACTTTGAAGAGCAGCCTAGGTGGTTCCTCCAGAAGAAGTCAGAGGAAAGCTTGTTAATATTGGCCATCAAGGGCACTGTGGAATGATTGGGACTAAGGGGTTGTTGAGGCAGAGTTACTTGTGGCCAGCCATGGACAGTGAAGTGGACAGGAAGGTGAGGGAGTGTGGAGTGTGTATGGCGTGTGACAAGACTAAGGTGGTAAGAGAGACACCTCTCTTACTGTGCATGTGCCGGGTGACCCAATTGGCCATGAGAGCAGGATCGTTGTGGACTGAAGTACTCAAGGAAATGGTGTGGGGTTATTGTACCACGCCCCATTTGGTTACCAAGGTTTCCCCGTTTGTGTTACTTAAAGGGCGCCAACCGGGCACCAAGTTGTGTCCTAGTTGGGTGGGGTTAATTGTCAGTGTATATGTGAACCACAAGGAGATAATGAAGTTGATAGAAGAAGCCCAATGCCAGTACAAAAGTGTTTTTGATGAAGTGGCTAAAGTTAAAAATCAAAAATGGGCAGTTGGAGATGGTGCTGATTAAAAATCCCAGATATGGACTCAGGTGTCTAGAAAGCAGATTTCTGGGTCCAAAGAGGATCACGGCTTTAAGGGGAAGTGTGGTGATTGTGGAGGCACGTGAGGATTGGTCAAAATGAAGGCTGGTGTTGAGCAGTGCTCTGATGTGTGATGAGCAAGAGCAGGAAAAGGAAGTTGAATTGGGTGATGGTAGGACACCTGTGGTGGTCAAGTGTGTTGGTGGGAAGAGTTGTGTGGGAAGTGGTGAATTGAATGTAGGTGGACAAGTTAGGGGAAAGATCAGTAAAGTTCTTGTCAGATTTAAAGATTTTATTTGTGACTGAGTGTTAGTATGTTGTTCATATAAGGGGGAGACATGTTGTGTTTTATCTATGCCGTTGTTCTTGTATATTTTGTGTTTTATCTCTGCCGTTGTTCTTGTATATGTTCTGATGTAGTTCCAGAACTCATCTGAGTTCTGGAACATATTGGTGGTTGGAGAGGAGCCAGGCTGTGTACCTGTTGTTCGCTCTTGATACTTATTAAATCTCTAGTTTAATCTCTATGGCCTCTGATTTATCAAACTACCCCTAAAGCCAGTCCTGAAAATGGTTTCCTTTACCTCTGGCTACCAGAGCCAGTTGACTTCGTTTCACCAACTCTTTTTCTTTTAAGATAGTAACTTGTGATGTTTAAATTAAAACAAATTCATTCATATAGATTTTTTAGAGGCATGAAGCCTCTTGAAAGATTGGTTTGAGAAAATATCATAAGTGTTGTTCAAATATTTTTTTACAATTCATGTAATTGAGCAGACATCACATATTACAACTTTCAATTACCAGTACATCAATTATTGAAAAATTACACCAATCTAAATTTAGCGCAGAATTAATATAATTGGAGTCCAAGTAAACATACTTTTCTTTCCCAGAATCCTTCAGTAGTAATTACAATTAAAGGCTGATCGGCCGTGTTTTCAGGATGTTATGATTTATATAAATCAGCTGAAAACCAGTAGGTAAAGTATGCAGCCTTTATATCTTCCACAACCCAACAGATAATCCTTCCAAAAATCAGTAACATTAGCTTATATAGTGATCTATTGAGCAGCTAAGAATTCTATTCACTATTTGTATCAAACCTAAATGGTTTTCCATTCATAAGTTATGAGTGTTTCTTAAGCAATACAACCTGTTATTTTTGTTTCTTTATACCGTCTGTCGTTTTATGTGATGTTATGTAACCACTTCATCATTGATGGGTGAACACATTAATATCATGTGTTGTCAATACTCTTTGTATATTATTAACATGTCATTTTTACTAATGTGCAGATTTATAAATTCATTGTTTGGGTATGGCTCATGCGTTAGCTGGTTTTGCCGTTCATTATTAATAGTATGGAGGACGGGCGAGGCGTGGCCCAGCCAGATATAGGCGGGTGACCAGAGATCCAGTAGAGGAGCCGATTGCCTTGTCATGGTTCCACGGTGTGGCCGTTCCATGTGGTGAAGGCTGTGGAACAACAACTACGAGCTCACTGTGTGCTGCAGCTGCAGCGGTTGACCGGTCATTACAGCCTACAATACACTTCACCTTTGATTACAGAGGATCCTGTGCGAGAGACAGGTGCGCCTTGGTGGGGGCGGAAGTGAAGTTGGGGAAAGGACAATGTTCAAGCGAGAGCCAACCCCTTCCTCACTTACACCCCCCCCCCACCCTCAGAGGTCAGACACATTGGAGGCTTGAGGTGTGTGACAGATATTGTGGAACAGCTACAGAGCTGTGTAGATAACACATTACTGCAAAAGAAGGCAAGGAGGTTGCCAGAACCAAAACAATGGCTTGACAGGGATGCCCTGGTGTGTATTCACTTATAAATACCCTATAGTCTACTCCATATGCACCCAGTGAGACAGTTGAGGGTCACTGGGCTGAGCCTCCATATTTCCAGGAAGATCTGTGAATTCTAGCGCTTTCTCTCGCATGTTCGCGGGTGCTTCATGACTACAATGCTCATGGTCTTCCTTTATTTTTTGCCTGCCTCAGTGCATCTGTCCTATTGGAAGGAGGGCCTGACTGGCCCGTTGCAGCGCTAAAGAAGCCAGAAAAGACACCGTCTGCTCCTGTCTATTGGCACCTATCTGCTGCTAGGCCGCCTGGTGAGTTTGACATGCTTTGTGCAGTGCTCCATTCTCACTCCCCTCTTTCTTTCCATCTCTCTGCTTCCCTCTATCCATGGTGCTCTCCATCTCACCTGTTTACTCTAACTGCTACTCTATCACCTATCCAACCTTCCTTTCGAAGCCTGGAAGGCAAAAGTTCAAAAAGCATCTCCAATCCAGGCTTGCCCACCGCAGACACCTAAGTCAATGCTTCTTCCAGGCAGGCTGTCACTGAAATCCTCTTTGTCGCTCCCCCCCAGACCTACGGATTCCACATATGGTCTCTGTCCTCTCTCCTTTCTCCTCGTCTCCCATTAATGGAGGCACCAGATGGGAAGTACTCTTGGCAGGCTTCTCATCCTACAGGTGCATCATTAATGCCTATCACAATGGCACTGTCATGTCATGGCCCAGGCCTCTCAGCCCAACCTTCCACTTCGTGATAGGCATCTTCAATCTCTCATCAACTTCCTCCCTTCTCCCCCTCTCCTCCGGTGTCTATCCACCTCCCCCTTCTTCACCTCCGATGGGATACAACGCCCCTATACCCTCCTCTGAAGACCTTCAAAGGTGGATACCAGGTCCACCTAGGTACCCTCAACTCTTGCCCTGCCGTCAAACATGTTCTGATATCTGTCTCCTTCTCGAAGACTTTAACCTTGACATTCTCACCCTCACTGAGACATGGTTCACTGCCAGCTCTGTCACTGCTTTTCACACACTCATCCCTGAGGGTTACACAATCCTCTCCAAGCCCATGCCTATCCGGTCTGGAGGCGGAGTGGCCTTGTTCTTCCCTTACTTGATCCCTGCCAATATCATTCTCACTCAGTCCTACTCCTCCTTTGAATGCCTTGTCTGCAAGCTCAATTTCTCTCCAACCCTTTTGCTGACTCTCGCCACCATCTACAGATTCCCTGGTCCGGTTGCCCTCTTCCTCTCTGAGTGGTCTGACCACTCCTCTTCCCTTCTTGCCTCTACCTCCAAACCTCTCATCCTCTGTGACTTCAATATTCACCTTGACTCTCCCGAGGTGGCCACTGGACTCTTCCGCAACCTCTGCAAAATGTTTTCCCTCACCATTCATCCCTCTGCTCCGACACACACTGCCTGACATACCTTGGAGGCTCTCATCTCCTCAGACATTCATATCTCCAACCCTCTCACTACACCTCTCCCCTGGTCGGACCATTCCCTCCTGTCTTCTCATCTGGATCTCTTAGGTACCCCTGCTAGGCCTATGCCTGCACTGCCTGTCTCCTTCTCCATTATGCGACTGATGAAGTGAGTGTCAGTTGCTGCCTTTGCTGCCACCTTCATTCCCCCTCCCACTCCTTCCACGGACTCCCACACTGATTCTGCCTTTGCAAATCTTCACCTTTCTATCACCAACACCCTGGATATTCTTGCCCCTGTCATGAGGATCTGAATGAAGCCTGTCTTCAAGCACAACACCTGCTATGACTCCAACCTAGCCTCTCTGAAACACAAGTGCAGAGTGGCTGAGTGGAAGTGGCGGGCATCAGACGCATCCTCTGAAAAACGGACCTGTCACCTGCTCCAAAGGCAATACAGACTTTCCATAGGCTCGAAGAAGAGAGCTCACATCCAATCCCGCATCTCCGGGGCCACTAACAACTCTGGTGAACTGTTTAAAATCTGCAAGGAACGCACCAATCCTTCTGCAATCTCCACATCTCCCCTGCCATCCCTGACCCTCTGTATCTCTCTGGCCTCCCACTTCCTTTCCAAAACCCAGGCCATTCTGTCCTCATTCTCCTCTACCCCCCTTCTGCCTCCCTCCCCAGCTGTCATTTCTCCCTTGACTCCCCTCTCCCCTTCACTACTTATCTCTGCCTTTTCTCCCATAGCACCAGATGAGGTCTCTAGACTAGTCTTCTCTATGAAAGTCTCCTCCAAACAGGTGCTCCCCTGCTCCTCCTGAACTATCAAGGACAACATTGCCTCCCTTGTGCCTTCGCTGGATGATTTCTATAACCATTCCTCCCCTCTACTCCTCAAGCACACCCTTGTACATCCCCTCCTTACAAAGCCCTCTTCTGACCCCTCCTGCCCTGCTAACTATCGCCCTATCTCCATTACCCCCTTCTTGGACAAAGTCCAGGGGAAGCTGGCAATCTCCCAATTTACCCAACATACTGAATCTGTCAGCTGTCTCTACGACCACCAGTCTGGCTTCAGAGGTGCCAGAGGCACGGAAACTGCTGTACTGAACATCCATGATGACTTGCTCTCTAATCTTGACTCTAACTCTCCATCTGTTCTTCTCCTCCTGGATCTTTCCTCCACCTTCAACATAGTCAATCATTCCACCCTGATAAATCGGCTCCTTCACACCCTTGGCATCACAGGCCTGGCACTGGACGGATTGACCTCCTTCCTCTTCAACCAACGTTCCCAAGTTCAACAGGGCACTTTTCTCTCCCCTATCAGACTCCCCACCTGCATTGTCCCTCAAGGCTCTAGCCTCTCGCTGTTGCTTTTGAGCATTTACCTTGCACCCTTGGCCCACTTGATCACTTCCTTCTCTCCTCACTTCCAGTGTTATGCAGACGACACACAGCTCTCCTTCAAGCTTCCCTCATCTTCGTCCTCTTCCTCCTCTCTCATCCCTGACCCACCGACTGCCATTCAGTCATGGTGCACTGCCAGTGATCTCAGCCTCAATGCCAGTAAGACTGAGATCCTTTTCATTGGGACCCCAGCTCCCACCTCTCCCCCCTCCCTCTGGCCACCCTCTATGGGTCCCCTCCACTCACCCTCTTGTTAGGCAAAAAACCTTGGTGTCATCTTTGATTCCTCTCTCACTCCTTCTCTCCTCACATCGCAGACCTTGCCAAGAAGGCCCACTATCAGCTGCACCTCCTCAGAGGTGTTATCCCTTTCTTCACCTTCCCCCAGAATCACAATGAGCCTCATTACGAGCTTGCCGGTCCAGATACAATGGTACTGGTAAGCTTGCCGGTACCGTTGCATCCGGACCGGTAAACTAGGAGTTGTGCTTGCAGGTGCCTTTCATTCCGCCAGGTCTGACCTGGCAGAATAAAAGGCACCCGCGAGCATAGCATGCCTGTAGCACAGGCACCGTTATGTGCCGTGCCGGTGCTACAGGCATCCCCATTCCCATTAAGCCCTATGGAGCTCAAATGGGAATGGGGATCACCGGATTCCAGCATCCGCGAAAGGGCATTTACCGGGTCCGGCTGGAATACCCCGGTAACTGCCCATTCGTGGGTGCTGGACTTTCTTGAAAGTTTGGAGGTAGCCTTGCCGGTTTTACCGGCAAGGCTACCACAACCTTGTAATGAGGCCCATTGTCTCCAGAGCTCTGGTCCTCTCTAGGCTTGACTACTGTAACAGCCACTTCCTCAATCTTCCTTCATCCGCCCTTCATTCCCTACAACTAATCCCAGGGACTGCATCTCTCCAGCCCTAATTATTCTCCCCTGGCTCCTGGTTGGTGCTAGGATCAAATTCAAGACTCTCTGCATCATCCACAAGGCTTTCTGGGGCCTGGGACCCTGCCACATCCAAATCCCTCTCCCTAAATACCTCCATGCGAGAGCCCTTCGGTCTTCTAACTCCAACTCTCTGTGAATAAGATGCTTCTCTAAGCAAAGTGTGTGGGCTAGATGCCTCTCCTACGCAGGAGCCTCCCTCTGGAATGGTCTCTCTGCCCCTCTCAGGCTTGAGCCGGAGCTCCTTAAGTTCCAGAAGGTCCTCAATACCCTCCTTTTCTCCTCCCCCTTTCGCTCTCCACCTCCCATGCTACCACCTTCTTCTGCCTCAGTGATGTGCTGCCTGGTTCCCTCTGAGTACTACAGGGCACCAGGCCCCACTGCCCAGTCCACCTCCCTTCCCAGCACGTACCTGCATTCCCTGACACTTGCCCTCTGGCCTCCCATTAGCACTTGCATTTTGCCTCTTCACCCTTTTCCCTTCCCACCTTAGCACTTTGTTTTTGTGCAGATCGGCACTTCCCCCGTTTCCCATCCCTCGCACTTCTTGTTCTGCACTTGCACGATCCGAATGTCACATGGCACAGTAGGACCATTTGTTGTATTTTTCTCCCTCTATCCCCACCCCCTTTTTTTGTCTTGTGGCGCCTTAAAAACAAAATTTGTTTTAAAGGCGCCTTACAAATAGCTAATAAATAAATAAATGAAATAAAAAAGTACTGACTTAAATTGCCCCCTGGTTTCTATGACTGGTGCTATTATGAAATTACACCAGTACCTATGATCACTAGCAGTTATTCTGTATTTATGGATCTTGATCACGGATGCTTTCATGCAATTAGATCTGGGATCACAAACACCATCCCAAAGCATAGTTTTGTGATTTACAGCAAGCTTGGACTTTTATTATATGATGCACAAATGCACAAGATATGTATGCAAGTGGTGCAGAGTTCAACCTGCATGTCTGTTAGCATCTTGTCATATAGGGTTTGTAAGAGACCCTATAAAGGAGCAGAACACAGCCTCAAGATGAGCAAAATACAATAATGTATCAATTATATATAGGAGTTGCTCGGAAACTTTTATACCTGTTCTTGCAACCCCATTTATAATCCTGGATTTACATATATCACTGCATCAAAAATAGGGGACACTTCATTCACCAGCATACACAAGAAATGTATCACAGTCTTCATTATAATGATCCAGCGCCAGTAGAACAAGCAGACCCAGCCAATTAGCTAAGTCAGGTAATTAAACTGTACCCCAATCTTCTTCTTGCTCATCACAAGAGCTGGCGGGGGCCTAATTTACTGACGCTTTTACTGAGTGAAGAGGATGTACCTTTACCAAATGTCATTTATTGTCACGATGTAGACACAAACCTAGACATTTTATATAACCTCGGTCTTTCACCAAAAGGGGGCCTCTTACATAACCAATCGGCATTGGCACATCTACATCAGATGACAGCTCCACGATTGAGTCTGCCTTGTCTCAGTCCTTTAGGAGACAAATATCCTCCCTGATTCGTCTCCTCTCACACTTTTGTGTGCACATTCAATCCGAAGGTTCAACTCAGCTGGTACTCAAAAGGTTGGAGCACGCCCACTCTTGCCAGTGCATCCTGCATTTCTAAGACCACTTATGAACACACTATATAGTTTTCTTTCTACTCAGTAGATTTCAACAGCTAACCACCTGCATTTTTAGCAATTGAAGGAGCATCCATGTGTCCTGGTTCCAAGTCACGTAAACCTTCATGGTTCAATAGCTGGCATCTTAAACATCTGGTGAAACCTTGACAAAACGTTTGTAGAATTATCTAACTGTAGATAATAAGTGAATACCATTAGCATAGTGTTGTGATGGCTTCAGTGTAGAGTGTGATGGGGTCAGGGATCTAAAGTGGAATGTGGCCTCATGGAGGTTCTGGAGGTGACGGTTGGCCAGAGAGTTGAGAGTTGCTGGATGGGTGTGGGGAAGCCCAGTGTTTCTCCTTTATGAGTCTATGGGCCTCATTACGAGGTAGATGGTAAGGGATTACCGGCACCGGTAAGGACACTGGTTCCGGTAATCCCTTACCACCCTATTCCGAGGTCCCTTAGCGGGTCGTTATGGAAGAGACCCGTTAAGGGACTTCAGAGCTAATAACGGTACCACAAATTGTGGGCTCGAATGGGAATGGGGAATGGTTCCCGGAATGGGGATTTACCGGGTCCTCCAAGGTTGAAATAACCCGGTAAATCCCTATTTCGGGACCATGGCTACCTCCTACCTCGTAATGAGGCCCAATGTCTGTGTGCCCCTTACAATCCCTATGTATCTGGAAGAGTACAGGACCAGGACAATAAAGAACCTATAACCGTACCTGATGACTGCCGGTCCTTCTTCACTACACTGGTGAAGAGGATGGGATGGTAGGCAGACAAGTCGCTACATCTGTGCTGCTGGGGCGGATGCAGCTGATTGAGGACACTGCCCCCGTCGATTTCTCCACACTCAGGTGGGCACTGCGGTGTTCCGACGCAGCTGTAGTTGGAGGGTGCCGAAGTCAGCTGTAATGGTGCCAACGCAGCATGTTGTGAGTGAGCAGCAGTGAGACTGGAGCTTAGCTTGGTGATTGGAACTGTCCCAGCAAATTGGTACTCCTGTGAACGTGCCTGGTGACCTTGCTGATCCCTAGCTAGCGCTGGCGGCTGGGAATGGAGACCAGGTCGGAGCAAGTGTGTGGAGAGCACCCATTAAGTCCAGAGGGTGTTTGCATACTCCATCTTCCTAGTTGCAGTGGACCGGAGGGCGAGAAGGCGACATTGAGGCACGGCTGGGGAAGGACGGAGAGCGGAGGGACGTCCGAGAGCCGAAAGGCGTCTCTGCCCCACAGCTGCAGAGGGCCAGGAGGAGAGTGTGCACCTTTCCTTGACAACGGTCAAGGACCCAGGTGTGTTGGACTCAGGAGAGCCAGCCGACACCCGTGGGTGCTCTGGCTCATTCTGGGACTTGGGCAGTGTGGGGGAGAGAAACGTCCATGAGCACAACTCCAGGTGGCATGAGAGGCCGCGTTGCAGGAGAAAGGTCCATTGTTGGACCTTTGCAGGACTTGGCGCGTGTGAGATAAATGATGATGTCACGTTAGTGCGGGGCAGTGGGCCCTAGTCACGTAATTGGCCGTTGGTGCACCTGCGGTTCATACCCTGCCCACGGCGTCATTTATGTCACTGTGTTGGCCCGCCTCGGGTCACCGGCGCGGGCCACAGCAGATGTCGGGCTCACCCGACTGGAGTCCTCACGCTGCGATCACGCAGCCCACGGTCAGCTGGGATCACCCAGCTGAGCCCGGATCACCGGACTGCACAGTGGCTGTTGGGATCACCCAAAAGGTGGCAGCCACAGCACTGGGAGCACCCAGTGAGGGCTGCACAAAGGTTGTGGTCACACTACACCCACGCACACACAAAATAGACACAGACACAAGTTACCGCTTCCTGGAGCTCTGCTGCACTAACTCTTATGTGCCAGCAGAGCCCCTTTATTAGAGGAGCATCATGACGAGGTCATGATGCTACCTCACGCAGGAAAACTAGCACACACAAACACATGAGCATTGGGCCACTCATAAGATCCCTCCTTTATTATAATTTAAAGAAATCACAGCACACTGCAAACGGTGACCCCATACGGGATCTAAACATATGTTGAATTCCAGTCCTCTCACCCATGCTTTCCGAGTAAACTATTTAAACACTGCAACCTAACAGGTGTGCTCCAGTCCTCACACCGCAAAGGGGGGCCTGACAGCAGGCTCCTTAAATCAAAAGATGCCCGGATCGAATGGGCCGCTGACGCCGCTGCAGGACAAAAAGAAGACATTTTCCTCCTCTTCTTCCTTGGCAGTCATACCATTCCCTCCTTTGGTCTTGAGCCACCTGGACCGCTGCCACTCTGGGGGTCTTTCTCCCCCTGCTCCCTTTCAATTTGGGCTGGCGGACGTTGGGGCGAGGCACACCCGTGCGAAGTGATCCACCTTCCCACACCTCCCACAGATGTGACCCTTAGCTGGGCAGTCTTGTGGATGTGGAAGATCCCACCCGCACTGATGGCATATGGTGACAACGGGGGTCTCTCCTTGGCCAATCCCCTCTCCTCATCAGCCTGCCTCCTTGCCACTTGCCGACGGCTGACACCTCCTCCAACTTGACCCGTTGCATCAGGGCCTCCAGCTTGAGGTGCTGTCTGGGTGAATCCATGGCCGAGGCCCGCACTTCTGCCAGCTCCTGGGCACGGCCAGGTTCTAGTATGCGTTTAAGGGTTAGCGCTGGGTCCCTCAGGACTTGTTTGTGCAGCTTCGAAGAACTGCAGCCGTAGATGATCTGCGCCCTGATCTCGTACTCCTCAAAATTGCTCAGCGCACAGGAAAGTGCAATGCCCCGCAGCTTCCCATGAAATGCATCGAGGCTCTCCCATTCGTGCATCTCATCCTGAACCTTTCATAGGCCCTGTTGACCATGGGCCTGAAGTACTCGTTCAGGGCTGCGATGGCTGCGCCATAGGACTGGTCTGCGGGCCGTAGGGTCCTGAACAGCCTCTGGACAGCCAGTCCGGTGGAGTACTTTGCTCTGTCCTTGATTTCTACTGCCTCGAAGTACAGCTCCAGGTTCTCTACCCAGGCTGTCCACCGGGGCCCCAGACTGGCAGGGAAACCCACAACATCGAAGGGATACAGGGGTGCAAGCTGCGCACACTGCCGGCACACCAGATCATTCTCTTCTTCCCCCATGACGGGTACCGGGCGTAGTGCAGTTTGCACTCACTGCTGAGGGGCCCCTGGGGCTGGGCTTGGGTGAGTTACAGTTTTTTTTAGAGGGCGCACAAGCACTCCTTGAGGAGTCGCAACCCTTGGGAGGGTCTGGGCAAACGTGTAAACCTCGAGCGGTTGATGACACCCTCCGCCCTCATAGTGCCGGGCACTGGGGCCCTGCAGCCCTCTCCAGTGGATGAACAGCCTCCTGCTTTTTGCCATAGTAGAAGGGAAGAGAACCACTGTTGTTTTCTTTCATCCCCCTTCCTTTGCTGTCGGCTTGTTGTTGCTGGGCCACACCTTGTGCCTAGGGTGACCAGATTTTCTAAAAAAAAAACCCGGACGGTCTATGGAAATAGAAGTAGGACTAAAGAAAAATACACATTCGACTTTAGTCCTACTTCTATTTTGTTGGCCCGTTGCGGGGGCCATGGAGGGGGTGTGCTAACAGGCACACTCCTCGCATTGGAGGAGAGCGCTGGGGAGGGGAAGGGGGAGGAAATGGGGGCCCATTCTCACAGGAAAAGTTGCGCCGGGACCCGATTTCGGGATTTCGAAATCGGGGCCCGGCAAAAAAAAAACGGCAAAAAGCTCTGTAATCAAAACCCCGGACGGGGTTTATAAACTAAAAAAACTCCCGGGACCCCGGGACGTCAGGTGATTTCCCCGGACTGTCCCGGGAAAACCCGGACGTCTGGTCACCCTACTTGTGCCCCTCCTCTGGGCCAACTGCCTCGTGTGCTCTCCCTTCACTCACCGCCACGGCCCGGATCTATAGGCCACGCCCCTTTTCTTTGTTCATGGAGTACGTGATGATGCCACGCCCCCTGCAGGCCGCTCCGCGGGCCGGGCCTGAAACACACGGTCTTGAAATCAGACTTCACCTGCCGACCCTGGTCGCAGTGGGGTGTCTCTCCTCCCCGGTGCTGCTGCCTGCCCCGAGGTCGCACTGCTCCTTGGCCACCGCGGGCCAGACGGAGGGTTGGCTTTGCCCCCTCCTTTGTTCGGGGCTGGAACAGACTCCTCCCTCACCGTCCGGACCCCGCGGCCAGCACTGCCGCTTGCCCACACATGCGGCCCATGCTGCAAACGGAAACCGGTGGCAAACCACACTCGCTGGCACCAGGCGACCTGTATACCAGGTCCCTGGGTCACTAGCGGCTCTGCAGTCACATGGCTGCGGCCGCTTCCTTCTCCACGCACGCGGCCCGATGCCGCCTCAGCTCCAGAACGGGCCTCCCGAGGCCCATGTAATTTGCACACACTGGGCCTGGACCGCCCTCGTCGCCAATGTGGTGGCTCGCCTCCGGTCACTGGGGTGGGCCACACCAGATGTCGGAGTCCTCATCGAAACCCGACTGTACTCCTCACTCTGCGATCACGCAGCCCACGGTCAGCTGGGATCACCCAGCTGAGCCCGGATCACTGGACTGCACAGTGGCTTTTAGGATCACCCAACAGGTGGCAGCCACAGCACTGGGGGCATCCTGTGAGGGCTGCACAAAGGCTGTGGTCACACGGCACCCAAGCACACACAAAATAGACATAGACACTAGTTGCCACTTCCTGGGGCTCTGCTGCACTAACTCTTAACTGCCAGCAGAGCCCGTTTTATTAGAGGAGCATCTTGACGAGGTCATGACGCTGCCTCACTCAGGAACACTAGCACACACAAACACATGAGCATTGGGCCACCCATAACAGTCACGTGCAATGTGAGCAATCTCACGACAACGCCATGCGGAGTTACCGGCGACGGATGTAATTTACGAGAGCGAGGTTTGGGTCTACATGTGACCAGCGGCGGTGCCCGGGCCGGAGAAAAGCAACAAACGTGTTTGCGGTGTCGTATTGTTGACGGAGTTCATGAGAGAATACGTGAAAACCTGCGAAGACAAGGAGTGGCTAATTTCTTTATATATTTGGATGATGTGCTGGGAAGTTTTCTGGTGCCACCTGCATGTGATCAAGGGTAGAGTCACGTTATCTTAGATGAGTGTCATGAAGGTGACGAACGGAGAGCGCAGCAAGTGGAGGAGGCACCCCGATAACCGGGGCAGGGGCCTTCCTCCTGGACGCTCTCTTGCCCCTCCCCCCCAGGGGCAGGGGAGAGGGCGGCAAAGGAGCCAGAGGAGAGGGCGACAAGAGCCCGGGAAAGCCCGCGAAGGGCAACAAAGGAAGGAGGCGGGGCTTGGGACATAAAAGCGGCGGGCGCCCGGCACAGGGGCACTTGCAGCTCTTCCAGCAGCTGGGCGCCCGCCAAAAGTGGAGGACTTCGTTTTCGGTTGCTGTTTGTGAGTCGGTGATCCCGCGATGCTGTGGCTGCAGGAGTGCTTTTTTCGACCCAGAAAGACGAAGAGTGGCGATGTTGGGGCGATTTCCAGTGAAGGAGTGGATGGTGTTCCAGCAAGGAGATTTCCAGTGAAGGAGTGGATGGTGTTCCAGCAAGGAGTATGCGTCGGGTAAGGAGCGGGGTGGATATAGCGCCATATATGCGCTGTTGTCGCTTCAGAAGTAGCTGGGTGTGCTCTCCGTATTAATAGGAGAGTAAGGGAGCGGGTAGGAAATCGAGGTTAGGTGGGTTGCTGCAGGGGTTTAAGTTTTAGCGCTTTTGAAGCGGCGGCGGGCGCATATGGGGTTAATTCCGTGACGATCGGTCTCCTCAGTTCATAACCCCTGTGCTACTGAGATAAATCAAAAAAGTGTTCCTGTGTTCAGAGGAAGGGTTGGAATTTTAGAAACGTTTGGCAATGGGAACATCCACTCGAGAAGAAACGCGTCGTAAAGTATCTGTTTCAAGTGGCACAGCGAGTAGAGCGCTCGCGTTGACATCGGTGCAGAACCTGCTAACGCAGGTTCGAATCCCGGCGGGGCCAAACTCAGCCTTTCATCCTTCCGAGGTCGATAAATGAGCACCACACACCATGGGTAATAATAAGAAGCGCTCAGATACCTGAGGGTTCGTAGCGCTATATAAGTGCCAAATTATTGTTTTCTTCGCGGGCACATAGAGCAGAAGCAGGCTGCCCTCATTACTCGAGTTACCCGTTGTTATGTTTCCAGGTGCAGCGTCAGCGGTTTGGATGGCCTCTTCATTATGTGGGTCCTAGTGGGGTCGTGTGGCGGCGAGCCCGATTGATTTTTTGTGCTGCAACACAGCAAACCTAAATGTTACTCGGGCTTGGTTTTGGGTCATTACATCTCCGCGCTGGGTCTACGTCACTCCGGGGTGTCTGTCCCCTCGGGGTACGCGCTCGTATTAAACGACAATAAGGGAGCTGGTCGGCGGTCGATCTTATGGGAATTGCCGCAGGGGTTTAAGGTTTTAGGTGCTTTTGATGCAGGGTGTCCAGTCCAACAGCTCAGTCGGGCGAAGCTGCGTTAGGGCAATCGTTGCGGAACTAAGTAGGAGTATACAACTAAGGAATAATTGTGGGAGTAGTGGTCCGATTTCGCACATTAATAAGCGCTGCAGCAGAACTTGCGGAGTAAATTACATATGGCACCTTAGGGGTCGGACGTGGGTACCGATCTAATGCCCACCCAGGTGACACATTTTAGGAAAGTTGGAGTTGGGAGCTGAGGTTGTCCGCAACACGCAGATCAGGCGGGTGGTTTCTGTTAACACAGCACTGGGTGGGTTGTCACACACGAGTGGTCCCGGTGGCCTAATGGATAAGAATCTGTTCTCCTAAACCGGCGGTGGTTCGGGGCAATTTGGTTTTAAGGCGGCATTCTTACTTTATAAGGAGGAGGATAGCTCAAGGGGTAACGTGCTCACCTTGGGAGCATGACGGTACAAAGCACTCCAGGTTCGTTCCGCGCATAGAAGCCCCTGGGTATTAAACACGGTATGAGTAACCTAACATAGGTCATACACAATTATTAAGAGGTTCTAGAAAGGCGGGCATGAATTCTTCCATTGCGGTTGTGCGGGCAGTAGTAGTTGTGGTCAACTGGTTTAGTATTGCAGGCACGGGAGGGGCGTCACGAAAGTGACAATGCGTAGAAGCTACTATGGTGTGTTACTTCACTGTGCGCCTAGCAGTTTTGACCAGTTACTGTACGGTAGTCGTTAAATTGCACAATTTACGACACATGTTACTGTCAAACGCCTCCTTGGGAACTATTTAAATTGTCGGTACGAAAAGGAAAGATCTGACGTTTGCAACGGCGGGACAAGCAGATACGACCCTTCCCAAGGGATGGGGGAGGCCTCTGGGCAGGGACTACAAAAGGGCACTATAAACAGTATTGAATGACGCCTTACATTATGTGTGGGAGCGCCACGAGGCAGGTAGCACCCAGTTGCGCTGCAAGGATTATGGCATGCCTCTTTCCAACGTTAGGGGGTGCATCACGAGGCAGCGGGGACAAAATGTTGTTATTAAGCATTATAGCTGGACTCTGGTGTTGGAGCACCACGAGGCAAGATGGTAGGACTGAGTTGCATGATGGTGCGACATGGGCACAAATGTGGGCTAAGAAGTATAGCAGGGACGTAATAGCAAAGTGCGGGGGAATTTTATGATAGGCCAGTTGTAACGCACCGGTACGCTAGTGTTTTTAAGGCGCGATTTTGCGTTTAGGGGTGGCCTCTCCCCCCATGTTTCTGTAGCTCAGGGGATCAACAAAGATATTGGGGTTGTAATATAACTGGTCAGTTCGCTACTTACAGCGGTATAAGCAGGTGTGATGTGCATTTGGGACGAAACAGGGCGAGCTTTTCACTTACGAGGGTTCGCTTAGGGTCAATGGGCAATGCACAGTATGGTATAGGCGCAGTGTTCGCTGGTATGGTTGGAGGCCGTGATTGCATAAGGAACGGATAACCCCTAAGGTTGGTGTGGCAATGTTGTACCTTTACAAGTGAGGTCCAGGTACGGGCACAGCTTTTAAGAACTGCTGCAATACTTGCGGGCTGAAATGAAATGGGGTCAGTGGCCGTGTTTAGGAGTTTGCGTTTAAGGTTTTGAGCCCATTTTGGTGCATTATGGGAATGGTAGTTGGGCACAGGATTGGTATCAGATTGGCTTTTATTCGGTAAATTAATTTATGCCAGACGCAGTCATGGCCCTGGCCGGGGTTTAGTGCCCTGTATACCTGCAAGACTAAGTCCCAGAATGCGTTTAGGCATTTGCCATGTGCATTTCTAAGTAAGGCGGATTTCATGCAGCTGCTACGCATTGGTCAAGGTGCTCTCTATTGTTTTGGAAATGGAAAAATGGCGGCTTTACAGTGAAGACATTTTCTTTCATTACACAGGCATGGGATTGGTTTTTCCAAAAAACAAAAGTAATCAGAGTTGGTTTCCAGTAATGTCCACACGAATAATAGGGAATACTTGCTACGAATAGGGATTTTCTGACCATTGATGTTAGTAGGTGCAAACATGGTGTAACTGCCTGGCCACGGGATATGGTTGCCCGTGGTATTACTGTACATTGATGGTAACAGGTGTACGCACAAGGCCATGGAATATTGGGGTATTTACTAGCCATCGATGGTAGCAGGTGCAACAAGGGTGCATGGCCAGGGGATTGTGCCTGGCGTATCCCTTAGGCGTATACACAGCCCACAACTGTTGGGTTTGAGAGATGGGTGTGGGTATATCTCCTGGGTTGAGCGGCTTGGCTTTACGGCAGGGGGGCATATGGCCAGGCAATTGGGGGGACAGCCCCGGGTACTGTTGCGTGGGGGGGGCACTGCTGCGCGTAGTGAGTCACTGGTCCCTCCCGCGGGAGGTGAATAGTTAAGTACATTTGCCATAGCACAGCAACGTGCGGAACTCGCGTGTCTGGACTTTTATGCAACATCCAAGAAAAATGTTAGGGTGCATCTGGACCGAGTAAAGGTTTCTTAAAGTGGGTTTCTACGTCTTTAGGACAGGATAGCGTGCCACAGGACTTAACATTCTTTTAAGAGGCACAATTACTGAAAGATTAGCGGAAACATGGTGGGTGGATAATAAAATTATGGCTAATAGTATAGGTTGTATGGATACAAATAAGCCCCACTTCTGGATAACGAGACTACAAATACCAGAATGCAATTCGGCAGAAGGCTGTAGCATGGCCTGAAGTTGTTTAGATATGGGAGTACTTAGTAGTTATGAGGAAGGTCGAGGGATAATAGGCTGGTTGGTTTTCAGGAGCCATTCGAAAGGGTTTTCCGGGAGGCATTCCTTGGGGGAGATGATCCATACGGACAGGTAGCGATTGCACCAACCAAGATTTCCCGGAGATGACAGGGTGGTCAATTATTCACTCAGCTGACAAAGGCATTTATGTATGAGGGAAGGTACCTATCCACGAGGCAATGCTTTTGGGACACAGCCTACAAGTGTCCACAGTATGCCTCATGTCTGCATTGGGTGGATAACAAATTGTTTTCTGTTCAAATACAGGCAGGGGTGTCTGGTGTGGCAACGAGGGCTCCGCTTCCTCGAACAAATGGTGTTCTCTCAGCCCAAAAACATCTGCAGGGGCAAGGTGGTATCAGGCACGGAGGGTTGAGAGAGTCGTGTCTACGAAGGAGATGGTTGGACAAGGCAAGGAACGGAGTCGGACCAGCCCCCCTGGGGAGCCT
This sequence comes from Ambystoma mexicanum, assembly GCF_040938575.1. Taxonomy (NCBI): domain Eukaryota; kingdom Metazoa; phylum Chordata; class Amphibia; order Caudata; family Ambystomatidae; genus Ambystoma; species Ambystoma mexicanum. The sequence goes on along the minus strand of NC_090931.1, from coordinate 168,325,619 downwards.
GAAAGAACAGGGGCGTCTGGTGGTGGCAACGAGGGCTCCTCTTCCTCGAGCAAATGGCACCCTCTCAGCCCAAAAACATCTGCAGGGGCAAGGTGGTATCAGGCACGGAGGGTGCAGGGAATTGTGTCCACGAAGGAGACGGTTGGGCAAGGAACGGAGTCGGACCGGCGCCTCTTGGGAGCCTAAAACGGCAGGGGCGTCTGGTGGGGGCAGCGAGGGCTCCGCTTCCTCGAGAAAATTGCGCTCTCTCAGTCCAAAACACCTGCAGGGGCAGGTGGGTATCAGGCATGGAGGGTTGAGAGAGCGGTGTCTACAAAGGAGGTGGTTGGACTATGCAAGAAACGGAGTCGGGCCAGAGCCTCTTGGGAGCCTAAAACGGCAGGGGCGTCTGGTGGTGGCAACGAGGGCTCCGCTTCTTCGAACAAATGGCTCTCTCTCAGCCCAGAATCACCTGCAGGGGCAGGGGGATAGCAGGCACGGAGGGTTGAGAGAGTTGGGGCTACCAAGGGATGGTTTGAGGAAAGGGGAGGCAGTTGGCCTCAAAGCGGTGGTCAAACCGGGAGCCGGTTGTGCAAGAGCAGGTCAAGGTATGACGGAAAGAGGGAGGGGACTGAAGTATCCCTAGATCAGGCACAACGGGCAAAGGTGAAATCCCTGGTCAAAGGAGGATAGACGGAGTTGCACCGGGCAGCAAGGTGTACTCAGAACTGCTAGAACTACAAAATAGGAAAAGGGGGAGCCACGGTGGGCGGTAACCCACCTTTGGCGTGGCGGGTTGTGGCAACCTATGATAAGACAAAGACTCCGAATGAGCCATTGCTAAACCGGAAGGGGCTTCGCCCATTCTAGACAGCGCCTCCTGGGAGCCTAAACGGCGGGGGTGTCTGGCGGTAGCAATTGGGGCTCAACTTCCCCCCAACAAACGGCGCTCCCCCAGTCCGCAAAGACCTGCAGGGGCAGGCGATTTCTCAGACTCGAAGGCCTTGGGGGAGTTGTGCCTGCAAACAATATGGAGGTAAAGGGGGAAGCAGGACGAGGAGCAGTCGCCACACCTTTTGGAACTAATTTTTAATACCTGTTTACAGTGGTTATGTATATGTAAAAATAAATCTGCGGCCTTGTTATGCCAAATCAAAGGAAATGTCTCATGCAGCACCTTACTGGAGGGGAAACGAAAGGGGCTGACAAAATGAGTAATGTTGGATACAACGGCATAGCTATTGGACAAATGCCCAGGTTATGAAGGTGACGAACGGAGAGCGCAGCAAGTGGAGGAGGCACCCCGATAACCGGGGCAGGGGCCTTCCTCCTGGACGCTCTCTTGCCCCTCCCCCCCAGGGGCAGGGGAGAGGGCGGCAAAGGAGCCAGAGGAGAGGGCGACAAGAGCCCGGGAAAGCCCGCGAAGGGCAACAAAGGAAGGAGGCGGGGCTTGGGACATAAAAGCGGCGGGCGCCCGGCACAGGGGCACTTGCAGCTCTTCCAGCAGCTGGGCGCCCGCCAAAAGTGGAGGACTTCGTTTTCCCACCCTCCCACCCTACAGTTATGACAAAGCCTGGACGTCGTTGTCGCAGGATGGACAGGCGGGTTGTGGCAACCTATGATAAGACAAAGACTCCGAATGAGCCATTGCTAAACCGGAAGGGGCTTCGCCCATTCTAGCCAGCGCCTCCTGGGAGCCTAAACGGCGGGGGTGTCTGGCGGTAGCAATTGGGGCTCAACTTCCCCCCAACAAACGGCGCTCCCCCAGTCCGCAAAGACCTGCAGGGGCAGGCGATTTCTCAGACTCGAAGGCCTTGGGGGAGTTGTGCCTGCAAACAATATGGAGGTAAAGGGGGAAGCAGGACGAGGAGCAGTCGCCACACCTTTTGGAACTAATTTTTAATACCTGTTTACAGTGGTTATGTATATGTAAAAATAAATCTGCGGCCTTGTTATGCCAAATCAAAGGAAATGTCTCATGCAGCACCTTACTGGAGGGGAAACGAAAGGGGCTGACAAAATGAGTAATGTTGGATACAGCGGCATAGCTATTGGACAAATGCCCAGGTTATGGGCCTGTCATGTTGTTGTGTTTATGTTGTGGCCCACGTTAGGGGTTTAGGATAATGTTTATTGCCCAAGGTATAGCAGGCGGTTGATGTCGTTTAAGGCCGTGTCTGTTATCCGTGGTGTGTCATTTTGTGGCCTTTGTTTCAGTTTGTAGTAATTATTGTACCTTTAATTCCATGTGGACGTTGGTCGGGATCGTATTCTTGCCAGTAGCGGTGAAGATTTCCGTTTTGCGGAGTGTGGACTTGGGTTTTCGCGCTCATTCATGAACATGAGGGTGCGTGGGCTGGGGGCTTGAACATGTTGCCAGTGGGACATGGGCCGTCCACATTTTTGGAGACCAGGGTGTGAACATCGTTACTCGATTCGAAGAGGGAGTCCTTAAGGTGTTACATTTTTGATGAAATGCATATATATGTTTTCACATTTCGAGACGAGGGTGTGAACATTTTTACTCGGACTTTAGGAGGGAGCCCTTTAGTGTGTTCAAGTTTGATGAAATGCATTTGTGTGTACTGTATATGCCATCAGTTTTCCAGTTGTGGGCTTGCGAATGACGCGTTCCGTGAGCTCTGGTTCTGTTTGGAATGGCGTAGAATGGATGACCTAGTTGAGCGTTTGCGACGGCAACTTAGGGTCGATGCTCGTTTTAGTTTTGTGTTTTGCGAGGGTGTCTTCTGCGAATCAGTGTTTGTTGGGTTCAAGTGGAGCAAGGATGCCCTGCTAATTGGTGTTCATTATGGATTACAGTTGAGCGAGTTTATACTCTCCCAATGCGTTTTCATGGCTTAAAGGGAGCAAGGTTGTGCTCCGCCAAAAGTGTTATTGGAAGTGTTCCCTGTTGCAGCACCGGGTGTTTGTACCTCTGGGGTTAGGGGTAGGAGTACTAGGGGAGGCATGGTAATCCCGGGTGGGATGCTCCGCTGTTTCATCAGGTGGTGATCAGTGTTTATGCTCCAGGATGGTAGTCCCTGGTGGGATGTTCCTCAGGTTCAAGAGAAGGGGGCAGTGTTATGCTCCAAGTTATGGTTGTGCTTCTTTTGAGGTGTTTTTGGGCGTTGGGTCCCATTAGTTCTTACCGCCCTTATTCTTGGTGTGAGTCTCGAGTAAGGTGTTTCCCAGTTACTCACTTTCCATGTATTGGAAGTCGTGTTATGCCTTGTGGTGTAGGTTGTGCATCAGGTTGGTGCAAGATTACCAGCAGTGTGGCATCTTTGGGATAAATCTAATGAATGTAAAAGTTAACTGAGTATCTGCAGGAAACGCAGAATGACGACCTTGTTATACCAGAGACACTTGTTATGTTATGTTCAAATGAAGGATGTTTTCATCTTCATTGTAAAATCTGTGAGAGTAAGGAAATGATAGCGTTTATAGCGTCTATGAAATTCTACTATTAAATTCTACTATTCAATTCTACCATTAAAATGATTCTAAGAATTGTAATATTGGATGGTGAAAGAGGCTCACCTTCTGTTATGTACAGGACGGTACAATGGAAAAAAGTAGCTGTTATTATTGAAGAGATGTGTAAATAAAGGAGAAGAGACGTGTCGGGGATTAACTAAATCCTGATCGATCTCAAAACTCTCTAAGGATCCGGAAAATAAATGTTCCTACTTCTACTAAATGGAGTTGCGTGTATGTGGCAACTTCTCCTTCAGTGATTATCAATAGGACGCCATGTAAACGTGCTATAAAATATTCACTTTATAAGTATGGTGTCATTTGCGTTTAATGCGTGATGTCATTAAATATAAGGCATAACGAAATGAAGACTTCGTTCGTCAGGACTAATTAATGAATACAATATGCGATTACTGAGAGTCTGTCATCTGAGGCAAGTGTAGATGATTGGATATATGAAGGGTAATATATGGTATAGATGGCCCTAATAAAGTGTGCTCATTATGAATATGTTCCTAATTCTGTTGACAGTGTCATGTATGGCATGGTAGAATGTCAAGGACTAAAGAATGGAGAAAATGGTAAATTAAGTTATTACACACATACAATCTGTATCCCGAAACGCATTGAGCCATGGACCTCAAGATTATATTGAACTGAACTAAGGATCATATGTTTGTTATATATAATCACATGGCAATATTAAAGCTAGATCACAGCCACTAAGCATTTTATGTAGCACAACGGTTTGTGTACAGAGAGTGCACATACTCTGGGTCAAAGGTATAAATGTAGACAGTGCACTAAGTTGCCATAGTGGGATTTTCACTTGACCCCTGCTACATTCGGACTCAAAGTAAATAGACACTTGTTATTTCAAATGTCAGCTTAATCTAGACCACAGATGTTAGTGGGATCCCTCAAGCAAGGCATGTGCCCTGGCTTTGGCCTGTAGAAAATGGAAACCAGGGTTGTTGGAAAAGATGGCTAGATGCCTCCCTGAACCAGCCTAGATGTGGTAGGAGTGGAATCTGAGATCAGTAACATCTTTCAGTGGGCTGTCCTGATGTTGGCTATAGGGATTCTGGAAGCTCTTGTCTGAGCTTCTAGGTTGGAGAAAGCAGTGGCCACTATGGCTCCATTTTCCTCTCACCGTCTTCACACATTGACTAGAGGTGGCACAGGATGTAGCATTAAGCACTGGGAGGGAGACAGGCTTGGCTGGTAATGGCCCGCTAGCCGGACCATGGTGGGCCTGAGCAAAGCCTTGCAAGGCCTTAGGGCCATTAATAGTCAACCGGCCCCCTTGTCAGGTGCTTAGCACTATTAGCCTCTTGGGGCTTCATGCAGGGTGCTTTCTTCCCTCAGAGAAGTGCGATACGAGCACAAGCCCAATTCCCTGTGAAAAAAAGAATAACCAAGATGGCCACCACATAACTTGGAAAATGACATAAGCTCCTTTTCTATGTTGCTGGCAGCTATCACTTAGGTAAGCAATGTGTGGTGATGGACCAGAGCAAGAAATAAAGGGAGGGAGATGGGGGCAAGGTATTCAGGGTACAAGGCAAGTGGTCAAAGCGAGGGGAAGCAGGGTTGGGTCCAGTGGGGCTCGGAAAGAAAATGCCAACTGCCTGGGAGTGGCTCAGCAGCTTGTCAAGGAACTCTGGCTTAATTTATACTTTAAGCACAAGCCCACTTTCCCAGCATCCTGATTGGCTGCCACCACTTCCCCAGGTGCTAATTTAAGACCCTGACCACCCACATGAGCAAAAGAGCAATAATTACTAATGCACTTCAATTCAGAAAGACCTTTAACATCACCAAGAGGCTTGAAAACAACCAACAACCGTCACATTTGTTCCCAGACTGCCACTCAGCCATGGAAGATGGTTGAGTTGACTTGCTTAAAAAATCCTGCATAGCTGCTCCTTCACTGGGTCTCCATGTTCTATTATGTTCCATGTCAAATGAAAGGTCATCAACTGATGGCGGGCCGCAGGTTGTACTAGGATCAACTGGGATCTCCAACAGCGATAGAGCACATTAATTAGAATAAGAGCCCAGACAATGGGCTCCAGACCACAAATTGGCGTAGGATCTCCGAGGCCATGTACGCCACGTACATTTCTGGCTACTCCAGTTGCAATGCACCGGTTCACATGACTTCAGATTTATATTCTCTGCATTCCACACATCAAATGAATAAATTATATATCACAGACAGCTTGCTCTTTATTACAAAACACTGGTTTCAATGCGCATGGACAGCAAGCAACAGAAGCAAATAAAGAGATGATACAGTGGTGCCCCTTCTCGCCTCCCGTTTCCACCTGAGAGAACAAGAAGAGCTCAGCTGAACTCTGGAGCACAAGTGTAGTGTGAGAAGCAAGAAAGCTATTTTGTCTTTGAAGGAGATGATGATACTCCTGCTGAACAGCCTCACCAACCTCACAGCCTTCGAGGAAACCCACGCCGGACACTGGTGGAGTGATAGCGAAGTTCAAGAATGGTGGCGGGGACGTAAACAGGAATCACCCAGCTAAAGGAGGCAGTCACGATTACTGCTATGTGATTGCCTGCAGTGGGGGCCTTGGGTGTGTGCACATTGTGAGATGATCTTCTAGTGCCTGCTCAGTTACCTGACTGTTCTACGTGCCTTTTATGGTTCAACCAATTCTGTGTGTCTGGCTGTTGATGGGTTGTTTCAGAGAGACTGTATGTCATTGCCTACCTTTGTGTAATGTTTTGCTACTTCTTGTGTAAGGTCTCTGTGACTGCCTGGGTACTACTACTCTCTGGACACTTTTATTTGTATTTTGTATGCCAATTCTTGTACTTTGGGAGTTTTGTATGATCTAGGATGATGTATGATTTCTTCTTTGGTTGGCTGCTTGTATAATTGGTATGTTAATGCCTGTTCATAAGTACTTTGGGATATTGGTGACTTGGTTCGGTAGGGCGACTTGACCATTGTTTCACCCTGGCTGCTTGTTCATGGCTTCTCTCTCTCTGACACCTGTTTCTGCTGGTCTATGATTTTCTGTGTATGACTACTTTGTCAATGCTTGTTTACTGTTCTGCAAATGCTTTGCATGGCTGTTCAATGGCAGTGTGTGCTCAGCATCTCTGTGATTACCTGTATATGCCTTCTGAGGTTGCTTTTTATATTTTTACAGTGATTGCCGGTGTTGAACAGGCATGACTGCCTAACCTATGTGGTACTAGTGCACCAATTGGATTCTGGGCCAGGTTCACAATCGAACTCCAGTGGATCCCCCAAGCATGACGCAGTGACCTGGATACCAGTGTTCACACAGTGAGGTTGGGAGACACTTCTTCAGACGGTACCATCACAGAAGGTGCATAGGGTGCAGGGCCCTTTTCTTGTGTTGTATGTTGAGGGATCACATGAAATATAAAGAAAGGAAGGTGTTTTATGGTGGTCGCTCTCTACTCTTATCAGAGTTAGCTAGGGGACTGTCCTGAAATAAAGGACCCCTGCTCTCACAGTTGTTGTTTCTTAAAAAATATGAGTTACTTTATTGTACATATAGTAAACAAAGATTGTATATCATATGAAGTACACATTTGGAAACAGCACCAAGACAGCAATTATGCCCACATAGTGTTCTTGGAACCTGAATGTGGTACAGTGTACATACAAATATCGCCACTCATATATTGCCCTACATGTTTCTGTCCCAATAATGCCCTCTCGTGCTGGACATTCCTCTGGGAACAACATTGTCAACAACTGTGTAATAGACTTCTCGATGAGTAGAACATGTGTACTGAAAGAACCCATCTTCAACAATCCTTCAGAGTTCATCTTTAAAGGTAGAGTTTGACATTATCAGTCTATTTGTAAGTGTACTGAATGACTACAGTTCCATCTTTCAAAATCACGCAATATATGCAGAAAGGTGTACCTGGAATTACTGTCCATGGTCTCCCTGAACCATTAGTTTTCAAACCACATTAATCTCGTATGTGTGGTTCTATTCAATCATCTTTCAACTTGCTACCCTGTGAAGGGAACCCCAAAACAGCCTAATTTAATTTGTACACATGTAATAATCTATCTATTGGTGTACGCTTCCAAAGCAATACATATGGTCTTACCTATAACCATGTTACAAAGATTAACCAAGATTTCCAAGGGGTCTATACACCACTTTTCATCATCGTGTGTTGTTATCCCCTGAGGGCCAAAACCAGAACGGGGATGCCTCACTGTTATCATCTCCCTCTAGGTCAACTTATAATGAGTTACTGCCCCCCAGAGAAGACGTCCCCTTTATTCATTATATCTGACAAGTTCAAAAACCGCACTCGTTCATTTGTTTCTTGTTCCCTTTCATGGCTAGTGAAAAACCGACCTAAAACATGGCTGAAGTTATTAGCCCAGCGTAACGTGTTGTGTTGACATCACCGCACAACCAATGTGGTGACGTCCCTCATATATTCAACACAGCCCGTGGATGGTGGATATGCTGTGACTTCTGTCATTGCATTTAACAACATGTTGAAGTTTAATTTTAAAGATTTCTACCATCTTAGAAAAACACCCATTTCTATGTGCAACTGGGCTGAAAGGTGAAAAGTTAAAACAAATTAGCAATTTAACAAGTGCGACCCTTACACTGGTTGTACAATTGTTCAACATTGTATTAGATCCTAATGGTGTATGGTATTGTAAATCATGGTTTTAACTGTGGATTTGCCAATTGGCCATTATTGATGAGATGATTTTTAGACGTTTATGACCAAGCCTGTGTTCTAATAACCAATGTAACATGATTTTGTGTGGCAGCATGTGACAGTGCATAAGACTTTGTGATAAGAACAGAGCTAAAATTAAGTCATATGTAGAAATTGACTTTGTATCATATCCTTATTAAGGTTGTGGGTGGGAGCAAGGGTCACACTTGTTAAATTGCTAATTTGTTTTAACTTTTCACCTTTCAGCCCAGTTGCAAATAGAAATGGGTATTTTTTCTAAAATGGCGGAAATCATTTAAATTAAACTGCAACATGTTAAATTTAATGACAGAAGTCATGGCATATCCACCATACGCGGGTTGTGTTGAATATGCATGTGACGTCACCACGTTGGTTGCACAATGACATCAACATGTCACATGCTGGGCTTATAACGGGGGCCATTTTTTAGCTCGCTTTTTTGCTCGCTAGGAAAATGAACTAGAAACAAATGAACGAGTGCACTTTATGAACTTGTCAGACATAAGTAACAAAGGGGACATCTTCTCTGCGGGGCAACTCATTATAAGCTGACCTAGATTTAGATGATAACAGGGAGGCACCCCTGTTCTGCTTTAAGCCCTCAGTTGATAACAACACACGATGATGAAGAGTGGTATATGGACCCCTCAGAAATCTTAGTTAATCTTGTAATTTGGATATAGATAAGATCATTTTTATTGCTTTGGAAGCGTACACCAATAGATAGGTGATTACATTTGTACAAATTAAATGAGGCTGTTTATGGGTACTCGTAACAGAGTAGAAAGTTTAAAGATGATTGAACAGAACCACACATACTACATTGATGTGGCTTGAACAAAAATGCTTGAGGGTGACCATGGGCAATAATTCCAGGTACACCTTTTTGCATATATTGCGTGATTTGGAGGGATTGAAATGTGTTCATTCAGTATATTTAAATATAGAATAACAATGTCACTCTCTACCTTTACAGATAAACTCTGAAGGATTGTTGAAGATGGGTTCTTTCAGTACACATGTAGAACTATAACTCTTCTACTCATGGAGAAGTCTATTACACAGAAGTGGCCAATTTTGGCTCCTGAGGAATGTCCAGCATGAGAGGGCATTATTGGGACAGAAACATGTAGGGCAATATATGAGTGTTGAAATTTGTATGTATACTGTACCACACTCAGGTTCCAAGAATACTCTGTGGGGTGGGGATAATTGTTGTCTTGGTGCTGTTTCCAAACGTGTATTTCATATGATATATGTGTACATTTTGTATTGATGTATGGCTACTGTGAATTAATCGATCCAATGACTGGGTGGACTGTAATTGTCAAAAAATAAATCACAATGTTTGTACACTATATGTACAATAAAGTATCTTATATTTGTTAAGAAATAACTGTGAGAGCAGGGGTCCATTATTTCAGGATTGTCCCCTAGCTAACTCAGATAAGAGTAGAGAATGACTACCATAAAACGCCTTCCTTTCTTTATATTTCATTTGATTCCATGACCAAGTAAGTAGGATGGTAAATATATCCACTGGTTCATACGTCTGGGTTTACCATTTGAGTTTTACATTGTATGTTGAGGGACAGCAAGGAGAAGAGGACTCATCGGGTGGGCGGCAGTCCCTAGTACCACATATGCACATTACTGTCAGAAGTGACAGGCCACTTGACTATGTGCGTAACCGAGACTTTGGTGGAAAAATGAAGATCTTCTCAGTAGCTCTCAATACAGGAAGCCTTCTGCTCACATTTCCCTCAACATTATTAATCAAACCTTAAACATGTATCTTCAGATCCCCCTTCAAAATCCCTTCTGGTCCAGAAGCTTTCACTGGAAAGATCAAAGATTTGATACCAGGTATATGTCAAATGTCCTTTAACACAAACGTCCCATATTGAGATCATGTCCTGGAGCCGTGCCCTGAAATGGACTACTGCTAACATTTTCAGTGCTCAGCATTTGACCTGAAAAGTAGACCAACCTTTGAACTAAGTGCCAATGGCGAAATACCTGCAAGGGGAATACATTCCACACCCCACATAAACAGCCTAGAGGCAGCCAGGCCCTTGTTGTGTGCACCACTATCACTCACTCACTCCAAAATTCAATTCCATGCACTTCTAAAACACTCAAGTGATATCTCTCATGCTGTCTTCTGGAGCAAACTGCTAGTGAGCCACTACACCTTCTCCCTAACTCCATCATTCATAGACCCCAGGCACTCCCTCTATCTAGATTCCTGCCCATCAATAATTCTGGAATGTCGTATCCCAGAGGATCCACTAACTAGCCTAGCAAACCCTCCCCGTGGAAATGGCTTCCACGCTACTTCGAATTGTTTTACAAAATTGCAGAAGGACTGCCCACTGGGTGCTTCCTCCATCAACAACTGTTTTGATGCAATTAAAGAAAGGTTCTTTTCTAAATGGGTTAGGTCTCTGCAACCCATAATTCAAATTTTTAGGCGCCAAAAGGAAAATAGCAAAACTAAAGCAGCATTCCCATCTCATTCCAAGACACAGGTCAATCTCCCTCCTAACAAAGTAAACTCTCTGGGACGTCTCCACCCATTCTCCCTTCATGTGGAATCACAAACTAACCAAACCAGTCACATCTGATCTTTTTATATCCATTCAATTAAAAAATGTATCTCTTTCTTGATGTAAATAAAAGGATGGTCATCACTCAATCAAGAGACTCTTCCAAACGTTACTACTGGAAGGCCATGCACCTTGGCACCCACAGACCATAATGTTTCGACTAAAAAAAACAGACCTCATCAGCTCGGGGCAGTATTTATTAGTTAAGTCATTTATAGTAATCCTCACCAATGGAGTTGATGTTTAATGTTATTGACGGAACAGACATTCGGGAGGCGCTACTCTACAAAGCCCTCATATACCGAAAGTAGATACTCTGTGCATACCACCAGCTGCTCAGTATATCCTCTGCAAACAAAGAGAATTCCTAACTCCTCACTTTAAAAAAAATATACATTATTGGAGGATGGTGGTGTTATCAGTCTAAGGCAAAACAATCTGGATCAGTCTTCTAACTTCCCATCAGAAAGCTATCTCCTCCTCTTTTTCTCAGAAAACATAACATATCTGTGTTTGGGATACTGTACCCCAGCTATTGATCTTCCTGTTATCCCTCCTTTCTGCCCAATTTCTCACTTCAAAAGCGTAATAGCTTTCAGGGGTAGTCCTTTATACATGTATACAAAAACATATCCTAACAAAACCGAGCAGTCAGCCCTGGGGCCAGTCTCATTGTCAGCAGTAGCCTTCCTATTCTAACTAGCCTGGCGTATCTTGGACCCCACTGAAGTGCTGTAACTATTCATGCAGAGTGTACATGGAAGATGAACAGACCGACACGCATACACCCAGCCGATCACCTTCCCATCCATGACCCTCCATAATTTTTCACAGAAAAAAGTACAATCTATCACCGAGCACAATGCCATGCTTTACAACAAGGGCTACTTTTAGGACACAAAAACATGTGAATGGCAACTGCATGTGAGAAGGGTAGTTTTGGAACAATTTCTACAATCCACGACATATGAAGAGTTGGGGTGTCTTGTATGTCTTGTACACAACTGAAACCCAGATCCTCTGCCACATCTTTCAATGGCCCTTTATCTGTGAAAACAAAAGTACAGATTTCTGGCTGATATTATGAAGTTCCCTGTTTTTTTTTAACGCAGATTTGTAAATTTTGTGAGCGATGGTCTTCTTTGTGGTTGCAGCAGAAAGTTTGAAACCACTATGACATTTTATAATCCATCTCTGTTGAGTCACCAACCAACACAAAGCCAAAAAACAGCATGGTGAAAAGCTTGAAAAATGGACACAGACGGGCGATGAACCATCGGTGGGAGGTACCAACATGCTGGTGGGTCTTCTACTTCATCCCGCAAAAACTCACGTTGAGTGAGAACCTCAGGAAGACACTTCTAAGACTATCCAAGCAAGGCTCAAATCTTTACAGAGAGACAACATTGGCAGCTTGGAGTAGAGGAAGTAGTAGCAGGAAGAGCAGAGAAGGCACGCTCTGGATGAGACTGACACCCCCACATCGCTCCAGGTAGTCTGTAGGAGAGGAAAAAGTATGGCACAAGACTAAATGATAGGTCACAAAGGAGCATGTGCTCAACTAATAGCTAGAATCAAACAGTTTCTCAGTGCCCCAGCCATGCGATTAAAGAGAACAATTAATTATTCCAACATGGACAGCCACTCATTTCAAGGTTATTCCACCCTAGACCAGCTCTACAACAAAATATTATAATAATGCCCATCACATTGATGGGCCGGCAGCTGTTGTCCTTGTTCTTCGGCAGTATTCAGGAATCTGCAACCTGGTACTCTCCAAAGATATAGCGTTATGACACTAATGATTGCTAACTGTTCAATTTTCTGCTTGGATCTAATGGGAATTTTAGTCCAAAACATCTGCCGAGCGCTGCTATAGGACAATGCTACTCATGGCACAGGGTCTTCACTCACTATGGAATAATAGAACTAGCTATGTGCTCTTTATCGAGTAATGTGCATTTGTGCACAAGTCATGCAGTCCCTGAAAAACCACCTGAGAAAACCAGTGTTGACACATAGGGGAGAAACATGCCTCACAGCTGCCAGGATCGATGGCTGATATACAGCTGGTGGCATGGGAATCTGGCCACCTAGGTCTTCAGTGTAAGTGGACTTGCTTTCCAAAAGTCGCCGTTCGCAACTGATGTCCTTAGATATGCAAAGTAATAACAGAACAACATGTCCAAAGATTGCAGTGATGCTGGAAGCAATGCAGTCAGAATGTACATTCCCCGAACATCAGAAAGATCGGCCAAAAAGGTATAAAAATACATCCATTCTGTATTGTGTTATATTGGCCTAAGCACGCACACATATTGAATTGCGCCATCACGCTTCCCGTACTCCATCTTGGTGATTTTGCTCACTTACCCGGGTTTTCATTCCGAATAACGGTAAAGATTGACAAAGTCATCACTCCGAAAACTCTTTAAACATGCCCCTGCACAGGCATGCTAAATCTGCTGAGTACATTGTTTGTCTTTTTTTTTTTTTTAACTTTCTTTATTGGTTTTACAACAATGATATGATAAGACATTACAAGACCGTGCACCGGTCAACGTGACCCCTTATACCCCCTCCCTCCCTCGGACCGATCCCCACTTGATATTTAGCTCAGTTTCTTATCAGTTCTAATGTCTTCGTTGTTCGGCACTCGTGGCTGCTGTTGAGGTATCTGGTTGCTCGTGGCAGTTTTGCATTGGTCGTGGAGACTGTGAAATCGTGTTGTCGTCTGCATTTAACAGGTATGCTATGTAGAGGCCCCAGATATCTGGGGGGCGTGCGTGGAGGGGCAGAGTTCGTAAGTAGTTAATTTCGACATCTTGACAGTAGGTGACATCGTATAGCCACTGGTTTAGTTTGGGTGGCGGACCTCTGCCCCAGTTGCAAGCTATTCGTCTGCGTGCCAGGACAAGGAGTAGGTTTGCCAGTTTTCTGGTATATTCTGGTAATTGGTTGGTTAGGCCCAACATGGTCAGTGTTGGTTCGGGATCCAGTTGCACTCCGATTATAGCTGAGGTTTTCTCTAGGACTGGTGTCCAGAACGCTCCTATTTTGGGGCATGACCATGCCAGGTGGACAAGCGGGAGCAGGAGGCGGATATTGGGCCTCATTACAACCCAGGCGTTAAGGGTTTAACGGCGCCGTCGGCGCCGTTAACCCTTAACGCCTGATTACCATTTTAACGCCGTAATTAGCGCCTTCCCCAATCCCATTATGCCCTATGGGGCAAAAATGGGAATGGGGAAGGGTAAATGGGGAATGGGGATTTACCGCCCCACTCACCTTGGAATGGGGCGGTAAATCCACCATCCACCATGGTGTAAACAGAGTTTACACCATGGTGGTAAAGTAGGGAACTTACCGCCTGGGTTGTAATGAGGCCCATTGTCGTCCTCTGGGCGTGTAGTGTTGCTGGGTGTGGTAGACCTGATGGACAAAGTTGAAGTGAATTTGTTTGTACCTTGTGTTTATTGCCACTTTCTTTGTGAGTCGAAGTATGTATGACCAGTCTTCGTCGGGTATCGTAATGTTCAGAGCTCTCTCCCACCTTGTTCAAGCTTTTGAGCAGCGAGTGAGTTTTTCAGTTAGCAGGGCTTTGTAGATATTTGACACTAGGCGGCCGTCACCTTGGGCTTGTATGACTCCATGGAGCAGTGGCCAAGTCGGAGGTTGGAGTGGGAATGTAGCAATGATGGTCTGCATGGCGTGTCGAGTTCGGCAGTACATGAAGATGTCCAGGGCGTTGTCTCCACCTTTGTCACAGGCTTCTTGAATCGACAGGAACGTGCCGTTCGGAAACAGATCGCCCAATGAGTGGATTTGCAATTTCTTGATCCAAAGCTGGAACACTTTTTCTGATCTTATAGGTATCCCTGGAATGCTTCTCACCGGAAGGAGGGGAGAGTATATGGTTTGGATTCCATTTCGTTTAGCAATTATTTTCCAAATCATGTGCGTCGTGACCATTGTGTTCATCGGTGTTGAAGGTGTCGGTGGTTCATTAAGTATGACTGCGCGAAGTAGATAGGGTGTAGCCAGGGCTCTTTCGATTTGCACATGTGGCCGGATGAAGTGTGTTGCATACCAATGGCTCAGGAACTGGGCTTGCGCTGCCCAGTAGTAGCCCTCTATGTCGGGTAAAGCCAGTCCGCCTTGCGTTATGGGCAGGATCATAATGCTGTGTGCTATTTGGGCAACCCTGCCCGCCCAGACGAGGTCGAGAAGGATGGACTTGATTAGTTGTAAGAATTTTTGCGTGAGTAGTAGAGAGATATTTGTGAAGAGGTAGAGTAGTTTGGGGAGGATTACCATTTTCGCTAGGGACACTCTGCCCCAAAGTGTGAAGGGAAGCGTTTTCCATCTGTTCACTTTAGCTTGGATAGTGTTGAGCGTCGTCTCGTAGTTGTCTTGCATGATGTCAATGCTGGATCTGGACATGAGAATCCTCAGGTACCGGACCTTCGAGTGTTGCCAGTAGAAGCCAAAGTCGTCCTGGAATTCTTTGGTTGATTCTGTGAGAGGGAAAATTATCAATTTTGCATAATTGATTTTTAGTCCTGAGAAGTTGCCGAATTTGAGGACTGCTCGCATCACCGGATTCAGGTTGTCGTGTGGGTCGCGAAGGAAGAGTGCTA
Source organism: Ambystoma mexicanum (assembly GCF_040938575.1). Classification (NCBI taxonomy): domain Eukaryota; kingdom Metazoa; phylum Chordata; class Amphibia; order Caudata; family Ambystomatidae; genus Ambystoma; species Ambystoma mexicanum. Next base: position 168,310,171 of record NC_090931.1, on the reverse strand, counting down.
TGTCATCGGCATATAGTGAAACCACCAATTTGTGCGGGCCAAAGGCGAGACCCCTGTGCAGATGATAAAGCCTTAGATCGGACGCTAGGGGTTCCATGACCAGGGCGAAGAGCAATGCTGACAGCGGGCAGCCCTGTCTGGTCCCTCTGCGTAAGAGGATTTCGGAGGAGCTTTTGTTTCCAAGTTTAATTTTAGATGTTGGGTGCTTGGAGAGGAGGCCTATCGTTTGGATAAATCGTTTGCCGAGGCCCATTCATTCTAATATTGCAAATAGAAAGGGCCATTCCACGGAGTCAAACGCTTTCTCGGCGTCGAGAAGCACTGCTACCGCTCGGTTTTCTGGGTTAAGGGCCTCCATTGCTCTGAACATTCTTCTGAGGCCGAATGATGTGTTTCTGCCTGGAACGAATCCTGCTTCGTCTGCCAGAACCATTGCGGGCATGAGTGGCATCAACCTTCTAGTCAGGATTTTTGCAAAGGTTTTGTTATCAAAATGTATTAACGATATGGGCCTGTAGGAGGCACAATCTTCCTTGGGTTTACCTGTTTTGTGTAGGAGAATGATATTCGCCATGTAAAGTGTTGGTGGTAGTTGGTCTTTGGCTATGGCTTCTTCGTAGACCTGGAGTAGTAGCGGGGCTAGAATGTCTGCGAAAAATTTGTAAAATTCACCTGTTAGGCCGTCAGGTCCTGGGGCTTTGCTGCTCGGTAATTCCTTGATGACTTCTAGGATCTCTGCCTTAGTGATGGGTGCGTTCAACGGCTCACGTAACTCGGCAATCGTCCAATATAGTTCGGTTGTATTTAGGTATTCTGTTATCTCGGTGGGCTCCCTGGACTAATTGGAGTTATATAGGCTTTGGTAAAATTTGCGAAATGTTTCTAATATATCGTCCTCAGAGTACACAAGGGTTCCCGATGTGTCCAGCACTGCTTCGACTGTCGTGGGTTTAGTTCTGCGGTGATCAGTCTTGCAAGTAGTGCACCGGGTTGTTGCCCTTCGCCATACTGGCGGAGTGGTGACTTGCTAGGAATTTGGCTTCTCTGTCTGCTAGTGTTCTGAAGGTTTCCAATTCTGCCTTAAGTGTAGCTAGCGAGCTGGGCGTATTTGTGGCTGTAGCTGCTTGCTCAAGTGTTTTGAGGTGATGTTCACATGTGTTTAATTCTTCCTTCAACCTCTTTAGGATTCCGTTCTCTTTTGCTAGGCACACTCCTCTGATGAAACATTTCAGTGTCTCCCAGAGTGTTCCCGGGGATGCTACTGTGCCTTGGTTTGTCTCAAGAAATGTGCTCAGTTCAGAACGCAGTTCATCGGCAAAGAGTTGATCTTGGAGGGCTCTGTGCTTGAATCTCCATTGGGGTCTGGTGAAGTCGCTCTGGGATGTTGTACACACCAAGGTGACGGCTGAATGGTCTGAGATGGACCTGGGGAGGATTTGGCATTCTTCCCATTGGAGTCTACTGTGAGCCGACACAAAGATGTAATCGAGTCTCGAGCTGGATTTGTGTACCCAGGAGTAGAAAGTGAATTCCTGAGAGTCACAGTGTTTGCTTCTCCATATGTCAATGAGATTGTATGCTTTTCATATTTCGGTTATTTGCATACTCGCCTTGGAGCGTGGGGCGGTTGTCTTGTGTGTTTTGTCTATGCGTGGATCGAGCGGGGTGTTTAGATCGCCACCCCATATTATTGTAGCTTCCCTGTTTGATTCAATGTGGGTCTGGACCCAGTTGAAGTTGTTGGAGCCATCAATGTTGGGGCAATAGGAGTTAATCATGATTATTTCTTCCCCGTCTATGTTTCCGTGGACGAGCAGTGTTCTTCCTTCGGAGTCGCTCTGGGTCCGAATTAGCCTGCAATTTGTTGTTTTGTTAATAAGTATGGCGACTCCTCTTGCGTATGATGAAAACGAGGCGAAGTATCTGTGGCATCCCCATGTTTTTGCCCAGTGGTTTTCTGAGTTAGCACGTAGGTGCGTCTCTTGGATGAGGGCCACATCTATGTTGTGACGACGGAGATAGTGTAACAACCTCCTGGTTTTGGAGGGCTGGTTGCCCCCTTTAATGTTCCATGTGGCTAGTTTGAATTTGCTTAGTGCTGCTGCATTGTTTCTGCTGCTCTATTACTATTTGGTGATTTTGGGTGCTTAAAGCGGCTTTTCTTGAGTGCATGTCGTTCCAAAAAAGATATTCGTATCTTCGAAGTGGAGACGTTGGTCCCAGTCGGGTTTGGATGGGGCCGGTTTTGGCCTCGGTCGGTGAACGTCTTAAACTGCTGGCTTGTTTCTTCTGGGAACTCTTCCCCCAACTTGAGTCCCATCTTCCCTTTTCCCCTCCCTGTCGGGCAACCCCCAACCCGCCCGAAGATGACCCCTCCCTAGATAACTTTGTGAACAGTGCTGTGCTCGGGGCGCTGGTGCCCTCCAAGAAACACCCATCCCGAGGAGTATGTAACAGACTTTTGCTCATGTTCCGATCCCCCAAGATGAGCTGAATGTGGAGCTTTTTTCAGGGCGGCTCGCTCCCTTTCCTCTCTCTCCTTCGTGGTCTAGGCATTTCACGTAATGGGCGGCATCCAATATTGTCGAGAAAGATGTTGGCTTCATCTGGCGACGTGAAGAATTGTGTTTTTTCAGCATGGAGGATGCGTAATTTGGCTGGAATGAGCATTGAATATTGGATTTGTTCCTCTCTGAGGCGACGCTTAACTCCACCGAAGGCTCTGCGGGATGCTTGCACCGCCGGTGAGAAATCAGGGAAAATTTGGATTTTGTCGCCAGCGAATTGAATGTCGCCCTTGTCCCTGGCCAGCCTGAGTATTAGGTTGCGGTCTCTGAAGTTCAGCAGTTTGGCGATAATAGGGCGAGGTGCCGTTCCCGGAATTGGGCGATTGGTTGGATTCCTATGAGCTCTTTCAACCACAAATAGAGGCGAGAAGGTGGTTGCTCTGAAGATTTCTTTGCATAGTTGTTCCACGAAGTCTTCCATTTTTGCAGGATTTTGTTTCTCTCTGATCCCCACCAGCCTAATGTTGTTGCGGCGGCTGCGCCCTTCTAAGTCTTCATTTCTGGCGACAATTTCTTTTACTTGGCGCTCTAGTGATGACACTTTGGAGGACAGGGATGTGGCTTTATCTTCAAGATCGGAGACCCTCTGTTCTACGGTGTCTAGCCTCTCGCCGTGTTTATCAAGGCAGTGTTGTATTTGGTCGACTTTGGATGAGAGGGTGTCAATTTTGGCATCTAGGTTGCTTATGCCTGTTTTGAATTCGAGCAGTATTTCTCGTATGTCGAGAGATTGGGGGGGTGTTGATTCGGTTTCCTGTTCCATGCTTGATGTTGGCGCTATCTCTCGATTCGTCTGCTTGGGAGTTTTGGCTATGGCCCCGGTTTCGAACATTAATTTTCGCTGCGATTTGTCCATTTTGCTCATGCTGGTTTCGTATCTTTACTTTGCTGGGTCGGCGGCGTGGCTCTCAACTCGGATGAGCGTGTGCTGTTTGGAGTTACGCCACTGGTTGTAGAGGGCCCACTCAACTGTCTTGGGGGTGCTACTGGACTTGTGTGTTCTGATTCTGGCAGAGGGTTGAGTGGGCGCCCCGCTGTTGGGTCTCAGAATAACAGCAGGAGCCTTCCTCGTGGCCGCCGCTGCCGCTTTCGTGGAGTTATCGCAGCGTTGGTGGGGCTTGTCGTGGCCAATTTTGGAGTCTACCAAGTCCCCCCCGCTACGCTGCGGGCCCAAGCGGTGAATCTTTGCTGTGCTCCTTGTTCGCTTGGCCGTGATTGGGGTGCTGATGGCAGAGCGTTTTGGCTATGGTGGGGCCTGGAGCCGTTTGGGTTTGGGGAGCTGGAGAGGTTGTAGCACGCCGTGGGCTTTGATGTACTTCCTCAGCCAGGCCAGAAGGGCCTGGCTGGAGTAGCTGCGTGGGGCTCTCATCTGTTCGCTGCGCGGGGTGTCTGACAGCAGTCTACGATGTTGGCGGAACGTTTGCTGGGGGTGGGGCTGGGGCCGTTGGGATTTTGAGGTGTCGGAGGCTTGTGGATTGTCACAGGCTCCAGCGAATCTCACTCCCACGGGGTCGGGCAGCCGCACGGGTGCCTGCAGGCCGGGCCGGAGACCTGGGGAGGGGTGAGTGAGGTCAGGGCGGCGTTTCTCCTACCTGGCGCCAGCGGTGTGTCCAGGTTCTTTCCCCCTCCGCTCCGGCTGAGTCTGGAGGGCCCCACGAGTCGGAGGCGAATGGCAGCACCCAGTCCGTCCGGAGGCCCGATGACGCAGGTAGGCCAGACGGGTTCTCAGCTGCCTCTGCTATGCTCGGACCGTGGATTTCCGGCCCGCCGCAGGCACCACCTCCAGGGGGCCTGGGCGCCGTTCTCTTTGCTCGGCTGCCTGCACTTTGGTTGGGTCCGGGGGTGGTCGCTTGGGTGAGGATGTTGCTGAAGGATCAAACGCCCCATTGCCGTAGTGCAGCGCTGTTGCGGCCTTACTCCCACCGCCGCTGCATTGACCAGGATGTTGGCGGATCGCGTTGAAATTGGTATCCGTCAAACGCTTGTGTCTTGGGGCATGATATCGTGAACGATGGAGAGGGATTCGGGGGTGTATGAAGCTATTTTGTCAGGATCTTTCTCGGGATCGCTGCGGAGCTCTCTAGTGAGCTGCTATCTTGGACGGCTCTCTAGCGCCCTGTATTGTTTGTCTTTAAACTTAGAGCCTTGAAGAACTGGCATGAACGTAGCTAATCTGTACATTAGCTCCCTTCTTGTCTTCCTGACTCTTCTGATTTTCCACAGCTGACAATGAATGAGCGTCTAGCTGAATAAAGGAAGCACAATTCATGGCATATGTAGTTCTGAAAGACCAAGCTACTGAGTCAAAATGAAGACTGACCTTTTAGTCTAGGAACAACATACATAATGAAACATGAGGAATGTTACCTTGTGTTGGGAATAAGATATACTCCTACACCCCACTCTGCTCTGTTCCAAGACAGTAAATTGTCTGAGGCATTACGCAGAGCGCTGCAACATGTGTTGCCATAGTGAAATACCCACGTTCACAGGTCATGAACCATCATCACATGATGGACTAGAACGAATTTGCCATGCTGATAGTTTTGTATAAAGTATGCTCACTCCCCCATGCCTTTGCTCACCTTCTCTACGCCTGTACACATGCATTGATGAATTTGGGTCTGCTTAAGCGATGATAATAAACTGTTGTTATTCATTTATTTGCAGTAGCCTCATATTTTGGACTAACAGAGCTATCCGACCAGACCAGGGACCGAGGTGGGCATTGCTGTCCGTAGACTGGGAATACATGAGACGCCTCCCTGGCTCCTAAAGGGTTTGTAGGCTATGGCCAAGCATCACATACTGAGTGCCATTTCCACTTGCACACTGCGGCTGCAGCACATCAGTGCAGAACTCTCCCTTAGGTGTTTGAATGAGCCTACCTTGCATGGGGCGGGTATGCAATGCAGCGAGGCACAGACCATGCACTAGCAACTGACATAGGCAACCACACACCACCACCATGCAGCTGCAGCATAACCTCATTACACACACCAGTAAGGGATAATCTACTATGTCCTGAGGATTTCACAAGCTATTCTGTGTGGAGTGTTATGCCAGTGCCCACCTGTAGGGTATACCCTGATAAATAATTGACACTCTTAATCAGAGTGATTTAATTTTGCACTAACGGACAAGATGGATTGGAGGCACCTCTGGCAGTGCCCCTCGGCATTGCTAAGCTCTAGCTAACCCTTGAGCCACCTACTCTAACAAACACATGCACCCACACCACCACAACACTGAAACACTCCATAGCTGCCAAGGGGTCTCGTAATGGGAGGAAACGAAACTACAAGTGCCAGCATGCCAAGTGAAACGCCAGGACTAGCTTGGAAGCTGTGACATTTGACCAAAACCTCAAAGAACATGACATGCACATGCAAGTACCAGACGCAAACTCACTCTTAATACAGACATATACGCTCCAGGGGATGCCCAGCACATGTCTCACTGGCCAATGTACCTCCCTAGAAGGTTTACCACACAGAGCCCAGGTTCTTCTGATCTGCATGTACCAGCCCAGAAGCAACAGCCTAGAGCCCAGGTTCTTCAGAAGCAACAGCTGTATTGCTCTTCCTCCTCTACTCTTACAAGTGCACAAACCCAACCCAACCAGCCTCAGCCCAACACATCTCTTTCAGGTACCAACGCATCAGGCAGTATACACAATGGCAAACGTCACACTACATAAACACCAAAGACATAACAAGTACATTTTAACAGATTGGAAGCCTGACCACGTCTGTTAATTAGAAGAAAACAAAGTTCCTATTGTCAATAGAAACTCCCATCCCCTGCACAGCATTTGGTATAGGAAATAAAAATTCCAAACAATGTTTTAACAAATTGAGTAGTTCTATCAAAATATGTCTCTGGATGAATAATTTCTATTTTGACAATTATTTCAAAACATTCAAGGATATATTCAATCAAGAATATTTTTAATCTTGTAAATGAAACTGAAAATCAAAAATGGACGTTCAATTCACTCAATAATGTCAATTTATACTACTTATGAGCTCTACGCGTTTCGAGAGTGAACCTCTCTTCTTCAGGAGCAATCAACAATCTTTTAAATAAAGCATTTTCAACAAAAATTCTCTAAACACAAATTTCTGCAATTCATCAATTCAAATGAATACTTTTTTCAAACTTTGTACAAACACAATAGCTTTTTTTCAACAAAATGTTCTTGTGTGTCTTGAAAGGATCATTCGATTGTGGGATTATGGAAACGTCATCTTGTTGCACAGTTCTCTGAGATTCTGTGGACAATATTAATATGAGATATTAGTGATTTGTAGGTCAATGGAGGTTCTGATATTAGTCAAGTAGAATGTTTAAATACCTCTGTGGTGTTGCAGCAGACACCTGGCCGTTTAAACAATCGTGCCCTATAAAGGTAAGTATATCTGCATTTTAGGTGTGTATATCTCGATTATTTTCTAATTAACAAACAATGTGTGTTTATAGTATGTCTACTTCAACTATTCAATGCACTCACCTAATCCAGAGTGTGCTATATTTGGCACAGCCAACGTTCTACTTGTGTCAGCGTTTGTTCTTTCTTTAAATGTTACGTCATGCGGTTCGAACTCAGGAGTTAGTTGTCCTTCGGTATCCGATTTTCTAAAGAAATGATAATGTATGTCAAAACTTTATAGTTTCTCTGTGTTATGTGCTAAATTAACTATGTGGTGTGAATGAGTCTTACCTCTGTTTCTCAGTGCGCTGGCTGTCAGTACTTCTTTCCCAATTCTAATGAGCGAGAAGCAGTTCACTAGCACGTAGTTCTTTAAGTAGTCATGTGATATTAATGACATGACCACATGGGATTCCGGAAATCGTAGTACCTCTATGTGAATTCAAATAGAGTGTTCACATTGGTAAACAAACTGTATGTCCATGTCACAATGTGTATGAATCTCACCTACGCTTCTCAGTGTATTCGCTAGATATGCTTCTTTGCAATTCTATAAGACTCGAACCTGTTCACTAATACATATTATATTGAATTGAATGGTCATGTGATATTAATCGCATGACCGCACGGAATTCTCACCTAAGTTCGCCTATGATTCTCAGTGAGTTCACCAGGTGTGCTTCTTTGCAATTTTATTAAGTTGGAATCAGTTTACTAATACGTATTATCTTGATAAGTCGTGTGATGCTAATCACATGACCACACAGAATTCTGGGAATCGTAGTGCCTCTGTGTAAAAGGCCATTTAATTATATTTAGATCCTCTTTCCATTATCCCACAATCATGACAACATGTTTCTGGTTAACATGATTAAACTCTTATTGGTGTCACGATATATGTATCCACATTTTAACAATTTGCCATTTTCTAAATATTCGTGTCCTGGCCACCATGTTATAGTCTATGCATGTTGTTGTTTACATGTTATCACTTGTTTACAAAAACAGATTCAAAGAATACTCTTCATTCATGCCTCTGAATTCCAGGGCATCCAATTTATGTACCCAAAACATCTCTCTGCGAGACAGTATTTGTTGTAAATTGCCTCCTCTCGCTGGTCGTGTAGTGGTCTCGAGGACCACGAATTTAATTTGTGAAATTGTATGACGGTGATCTCGAAAGTGTCTTGAGACTGGTGATTTTATATTGCCAGATCTAATTTTCGACTTATGTTCAGATATACAATCTTTCACTAGTCTCAATGTCTGGCCAACATAATACTTGCCACATGGGCATAATACTTGCCACATGGGCAAATTAGTCCATATATCACACACTTGTTTCACAAGTCGTGTAATATTGTAAATTAATTTTTTGACCTGTATAAGGATGTCTTATTGTTGAACCTTTCTGGACATTGTTGCACTGACTGCAGTTTAAACAGGGAAATGTCCCTTTCTTAGATTTTAGTAATAACCGTTGTTGTGTCATGGTCGTCTGTTAATTACACAGGCCACACCTGCATATAGGCTAATCTCAGTTCATAGTATCACAGTTAACACTTCTTAGGTTGCACCCCCAAATATAATTGTTTGTTTCAGTGTTCCCTGGATTTCCCATTCCACTTCAACTGCCCAAAACTACATGTCACAGAAAGCAAAGAGAAAATGGTCTAGACGCATCTGTCACAGAGACGCTCCTCCTGTCCAGTGAGAATCTCCTGGTGTTCATGCACAGCAGCGACATTCCCTAGCTTCTGTGGCATAGCAGTCATTCTCTTGCCTCTTGGTGCTTTCCCCACGGCTTTGCCATAGTTTCCTAGGCCCCCCTCCTCCCCTTTCTTTACAGAACCTCTCAGAGAGGCATTATCTCTCCGCTTGATTTCCCCTCCATCTCTTTGCTGACATTCCCCAAATCTTCTCCTGCTCTTCACACCTCACTCCAGGCTCGAGCGACTGACCATCTCTCTACCATCAGATTGTGAGTGGCCACTCACTGATTCAGTCTTAGACTGTTCCATGAGTAAAGCATTAACAGACAGGATCTTGCCCACTATTCCCCAAACAATTCCTCTCCCTCCATCAGAGCTCCATTTAACCCTATACCACCTACTCCACACCTTCACAATCTGCCCCACCCAATCCTCCACCCTGCTAAGACCCTCATCAGCACTAGCCCTCGCTAAGCTTGATGACATCAACATTCGACTCCTTGCCCCAGTAGCAATTGCTGCGTCTTGGAGAAAGGTTCATGTTTTCATGCCTTGTCCTCTCTAACCTTCCTAGAATACCCCCATCCCTCTTAGAGCGGTCTCATATGCTGACTCACACTATACTACAGGCCTTCCTAGAGTACCCCCACCCCTCTTACAGGCCTCTCATAGTCTGACTCACACTATACTACAGGTTCCATACAACTTCCTGTCTCTTGTTTCTAAATTTTCCCATGGCCTGAATGTTATGTTATGTTATGTTGTTACTTGGCATTTATATAGCGCCTTATGTATCATTGGTATGACCTCAAAGCGCTGGTAGATTGAACGCCCTTGGGAACCGCAGTTCAAGTCAGTAGAGAGAGAGAGTGTCGTATGGTGCGTGGGCGCACTGGATATGTGTGCAGCTGGTGTGTTTGTTTCATGATAGCTGCTTCTTAGTGATAGGTGTGGTATGAGGAAATCAGTTGGATGTGTTCAGTCTGGCGGGTGGACACCCAGACTGAGTTCTGGCTGCGTTAGGCCTGAGGAGACGCCTAAGCTAGCCAGTATATGCTCAGCTAGCTGTGTTTTATTAGGATGATGAGGTGTTCGTGCGGTCATGTTAGTATGAGAACAGCTAGGCCGGATGTGTCATAGTATAGCTGTGTTCTAGTTGAATGATGGTGTATAGGAGAGAGTAAGCATGGTAGTGTGATATGGTGGTTATCAGTAAATCGCTTGCGATCAAGCACAAGAGCAGGGGGCGTACATAACTGCATACATATATAAAGTGACATCCACTCCATCCGTTCCAACCACTCCATCTGTTCCAACCACTCCATCCGTTCCTTCCTTTCCATCCACTCCATCCTTTCCATCCACTCCATCCATTCCATCAACTTCATCCATTCTTTCCATCCTTTCCATCCCTTCCATCCTTTCTATCCTTTTCCATCTTTTCCATCCACTCTAATCCGTGCCACCCACTTCATCCGTTCCATCCACTTCATCTGTTCCATCCACTCCATCCAATCCATCCACTCTGTCCGTTCTATCCAATTCATCCGTTTCATCCGTTCCATCCTTTTCATCCGCTCCACCTGTCGCATCCGCTCCATCCGTTCCACCCACTTCATCTGTTCCATCCACTTCATCCACTCCGTCCAATCTGTCCACTCCATCCGTTCCATCCACTCTGTCCATTCCATCCACTCCGTCCGCTCCATCCCTTCCATTCACTCCATCCCTTCCATCCACTCTATTTGTTCCATCTACTCTATTCGCTCTATATACTCTATCCGTTCCATCTACTCTATCTGTTCCATCTACTCTATCTGTTCCATCTACTCTATCTGTTCCATTTATTCCATCTATTTCGCTTTCCTTCAGTCTGTCCATTTTAGTTACACTATCCGTTTTAGTCTTTCGATCCGTTCCATCGACTCCCTTTGCTCTTTTATTTTCTTTGTTCAAACAACTTTGGATTTCTGTTTGTTGTGGCTATTCATTCCATTTGCTCTAGGCGTCGATTCTTTAAGGGAAGAGCCATGTTTTCAGTAATTTGTGGAATGACAGGTAGTCTTCGGTGTGTCGAATGTGGGGTGGAAGAGAGTTTCATAGAGTGGGGGCCAAGGCTGAGAATGTTGATCCTCCTAACCTGACTGAGTTGGTTTATGGTATCACTAAAAGGAGGGTGGAGCTTGATCTTAGAGTGCGGGTGGGTGATAGGGTTCTAGCTTGTCCTGAAGTTATGGAGGGCTGGTTTTATTCACTGCTCGGTGGGAGATGCATAAGGTTTTGAAAGTCACCGTTTGTCCAACCGGGAGTCAGTGGAGAATTCTGAAAGCTGGAGAGGTATGATCTCTTGGGCCAAGTGCTAGAAGCAATTTGGATGCAGCGTTTTGTGCTATTTGTATTTTAATTAGGTGGTATGCTTGGATCCCGAGGTAGAGGGAGTTGGCATAGTCCAGTCTCGACATTACAATAGATTGGACAGCGGCGAGTCTGATGGGAAAGGAGAGGTATGGAAAAATGTGTCTAAGAGTTTTGATGTGGTAATGGCAGGACTTAGAGACGTTGTTGATTTGGCGAGAGAGGGTTCGTCAGAGTTGAGAGTGCATCCAAGGTTTTTTTTTACTGTGGTCGAAGTGGTGGGTGGATTTCCCATGGATGATGGCCATTGAAGAGGATGGGGGAGTAGCTCGGTGTTGCCGCACACCATGATTTCGGTTTTAGTGGGGTTTAAGAGGAGGTGGTTTGTGGTCATCCATCGATCAATGTCAAAGAGGCAGGCTGCGAGGTCGGGCTGACATTTGGGTTTTGAGTTGAGGAGTTTTAGAATTAATTGGGTATCATCGGCATAGTTATAGCACAGGATATTGTGCGTGTGGATTATTCCTGGGGGGTGGACATATAGAGATTGACCAGGAGGGCAGATAGGCATGCTCCTTGTGCAACTCCAGTATTGACTGCTCGGGCGGTGGAAGAAAAGGTGGAGGGTTATTTGTTTCCTATTGTTGAGGAAGGATGCTATCCACTTGAGAGCATTTCCACAGATTCCTAGGGAGTGGAGGCAGTCGAAGAGGATTGAGTGGTTGATTGTGTCAAAGGCGGCGGAGAAGTCTAGAAGGATTAGTAGTCTGCAGTGATCTTACGGTTGTCGCAGAATGAGGTCAGAGTGGTTTCGGTTCCATGTCGAGGTCTGAAGCCTGATTGTGCAGGGTCTAGGAGATTGTTGGATTCGACAAAGGCATTTAGTTGGGAGTATGCGGTTTGATCGATGAGTTTAGCAAGGAACCTGGTGTTTGTGATGGAGCGGTAGTTTTTGGGGTTGAGAGGGAAGAGGGATTTTTTTTATAGAAGAGGCTTGCCATTAGCAGTTTTGAAGGCGTCAGGGAAAATTCCAGAGGAGAGGGAGTCATTTATGATGGTTTTTGCGTACTCTCCTGCGCAGGTGGATGAAAATATTTCTTTGAGGATTGAGGCGGGTCAGGGGTCTAAGGGGGAACCAGATCGTTTCCGGGCAGAGAGAAGTTTGCGAAATTGGTCTCTTGATATTGGTGTGAACGAGTCAAAGGTGTGTTGGGTTGTAGTTGCTGTGGCAGGCGGGGGGTGAGTGGTAGGGCGGGTGGATTACATGGCGGGGACATGAGGGACATTTTGTTGTTGAGAGAATTTGTTCTGTCGAGAGCAGTGGTGTAGAAGTGGAGAGAGATTGAGTCTCAGAGTGACTGAGATGGGGTTGATTGGGTGGTGGTACAGGTTGGTTTGGTGAATTCAGAAATGATTTTGTGGAGTTCCTTGCTGGGGCTTTCACAGTTCAGAAATCGAGAGTTGAAGTGGAATTTGTTTGCTTTTCGGATTTCGGCTTTGTAGTGGCGATGGTGACGGGCTAGGGTTGATCTACTCAGGTTGGTTTTATCATTCTGCCATTTGCGTTCGAGGGATTTATACAGTTGCTTTGCAGTTTTCAGTTCTGGTGTAAACCATCTGGGATAAGGGCCACGGCGAGCGGAGGATTGGCAAGTGGGGGTAGGCTGGATTAATGAGTTATTGAGCCACAAGTCAAAGGAGTATGTGGTTAAGGGTTTGTTATGTTGGGTGGTTGGGGGAGGGGTTTGAAGTAGCGCATCGGCTAGGTCAGGGAGGATTTTTAGTTTCTTTCAGCATTTGCATTGGTTTGGGGGTTCTGGTTCAAGTATGGAGAGGGGGGCACGCGAGCGAATGGTGAAAGGCACAATGAAGTGATCAGACTAGATGATAGGTGTAGGGGGGCTTAGGTCTATCTAGTCGTGGGAGCGAAAGATGGCATCAAGGGTGTGTCCTTTAGAGTGAGTTGGACTGTTCATGTGAAGGTGGAGGTTAAGCACATCTAGGCAGTCGACCAGTGAGTGGGTCATGGGGTTGGTGGGAATGTACAGCCAGATACTGAAGTCCCCTAGAAGGGTGAAGGTGGGATGGTTTATTTGGATGGTGGCTATCGAATCACAGAGGTTGCTTGACAATTGTCTGTCATAGCCAGTGGGTCTGTAGATGATTAGGAAGCTGTGGTAAAACGTTGGGGGGAGGGATAGTTTGACGAGAAGCGATTTGCAGGAAGGGATGATTGTCTGGCAGTCAATGATTGAGGCGGAGAAGTGTGATTTGAAAATGATTGCTAGTCCTCCTCCTCCTCTAGAGGGTCGGTTGAGTGGGATGAGGGAGTAGTCCGGGATGGGAAGGTGATCGGCAGTGACAAATCAACTTCCGGGGCACCAGTGCTCCACGGATGAATATCGGTTTCTAAACCATAAATCAGCCGCACACCTCTAGCACACCAGAAGGGATCCCAACAGATTGCATCACAAGTAATTTATAAACCTCCTTGTCCAATTTTGGTAATGTGAACGGAATGGCAGGCTTAACTCTGCAGGGTCGTGGATCGTTGGTTAGTTGCAACACAGCGAAAATACAATTATTACCCAATGATAAGAGGGACTGTCCAGTCAAAGTTGTATACAAATATCTACTTTATTATTATTACAACAGACAGTTCTAGCACACTACAAAATACAACCCACTCTGTAAAGGAACACAGAGGATAGACAGTTTGACGAAGGAAAGGGATGCACTCTGGATACTGCCTGGAGGGTCGTCGGTGAAACAATCGGTCTTAACTGTTCAATATTAATTGGTTTCAGCAACAAGTGAGCATATGGTCGTAAATGTCACTAGGGGGCTTTGGGGAAGGACCAGGGGGACAGAAACACAATGTACCTGTTGCTTAAGATGTTCTTGATGCCCAACAGCGTCAAGTTGGTTCCAGGACGCTTTGCAGCTCCTGCGACAGAGTCCAAGACGGGAGACAGCTGCGAGTATCAGGCGGCAGGCAGTTTGGCAAACGAGGCTGGACGGATGGCTTCAGGTTGGCCTAAACGTCGGCTCATGGTCAAGAATCGTTGTCTCTGTGCTGGTTGGCGGATCTGGAACGCTGGTCGAGGCTTCTTGTACGGCTTGAGTGACTGCAGCATGACAACAGTTAGTCGTGCAGCCAGTCGCGGTTCGAGGGCTTGACTGCCTCGAAAATGTCCTTAAAAGATGGATGCTGATTCATGCTTGTGAGGCACTACTCGCAGGGCTCGCAGTGTTCTTTCAAGGTGGACGGCCAAAGCCAAGAAGAGTGTTTGCAAACAAAGGCCTTGTCCTTTGTTCAGAGACTTTCTGGCACTTCCCACCTAGGAAGCTTGCCGGCAGATCCTAGCAGGGTACACTGTGTGCTGGCTGGGTACCGGTTCTGGAGCTGCTGGATGGGTCCTCTGAGTTTGGTATCTCCCTCTGTTCCCTGGGAGATGTTTAGGGGAGGGATCTTGCTTCCCTCTTGGAAATCCTAGCCTTCTTTCACTGTCGGAAGCTGTAAGGCAGACTGTACCTTCAGCCAGGGTCCAAATGAGTCCTTCTTCTTAGTCCTTTCAAAGTCGTCAGATGATCTGCTAAGTGAGCGGCTCAGCCCTCTTTTAAAGCCAAATGGTGAAGACTAAGCCTACCTTAAGGAACCAATTTGGGGCCCCCACCAACAATCTTTTGTTATGCATGAGGTCAGGACCAGAATGCTTTGCAACAGGAAAGGTAAGAGGGCACAACATGTACTCCTAAGTCCCACTCATCTTCCTGTCTGTTGTAAATCAAAGTGTCTCTCTGGTTAACTGAGCCCTCTGTGATTCTTGATCAAAGCGCCGGTCTCCCTTGAGATTTGTGATGAGAGCCGACTTTCCGTCTCTGTTAAATCACATACTTCTCCCTCTGAAAGGGGTCTGCTCTGCAGGGGTTGCCTACGTTAAATAGTGGACCCAGACATGCCATTCACTGTCCTTCATACAGGGGGAGGGAAGCAGCTTGAAGTTGACACATTGCATATCAAAGAGGCGTTAGTTTTCCTGCCCATTGTTAAGTTCTGTGACCAGGCTTATTTGCAGGCCTGCTTCAATTAACTCTCATCAGTATGAACCGCCACCACACAGAACATAGACAACAGGGCGAACACATGGAGCCTTTGATATTTAATTAGGCTTGCCATTGGAAGAGGAAGGTGTTGCCCTTCTCCTCTGGAAGTTTTCGTGCACCCCTCTCTGTCAACTGTCAAATAAATGTGACAGAGAGGACTGCGCCCGTAGGCTGTGTCCCCCAGAGTACACTGGACTATGTGCTTGTTGTGCGGCGAGCATTAGAAAATGTGTGCAGATTAGCCCCACACATTTTCGAAGGATGATCTCCCATTATTCCATTTCCTAAAAAGTAATCAAAAAAAGCCCAGGCGAGCGACACTCCCTGTGCCGATGGTCGAATCCCTCACACTGACCTCCATAGCTGGTGAAGCCCCACCCCTTCTACTCTCCTAGCTTCTCCCTTCATTCAGTTGTTATTGGTTGCCAAGTAAGAGGTAAAACTTGTTTAGCAATCAAAAGCCAAAACGAGTGCCCCCCCTGAAGTATTATTAAATTCCTAAGTCACTCGCTTTAAAAACATTTTCAAACACGAATTCTTCAAATCAAAATTGCAATCTCGGCGGGGAATAGGGTACAGCGGACTTCGAACAACGTGCAATCAGTTGTAGAACACCCACAATTGCTATAAACGCAACACTGCTTCTACAGTAGAAAGTATTAAAGTATCTATTTAAATCCCAAATGCAATGGACTGCATCACGAGTTTGGCGGTGTGGTACATTTTTGGTGGTAATTCTATTATATCAGTTTCTTTGAGATAAACGAATTAGCACCTATTTTACTGCACCACCAAATTCCGCGATTGTAGGTGAGGTGGGGCATCTAGCCTATCACAGCATATAGCACACAGCTGGAGGTCAATCCTCGCCTTGACCTCCAACAATCGATGGATTTACAGTATGAGAATTATCAGTGAGTCCACGGGCTTGGTGGCCGTAGCTGCATCACCGCCAAACTCGTAATGAGTCCCAGCATCTTCCTGGGCAAGGCTCACATTTTTACCCAGAATTTGTAACTTTCGTTACATCATTTTAAATGATTATGTATGCCTTTCATGGCTTGCCATTCCCTTTGATGCCTTGCTATGCCATGCTTTGCCCTCTGGCATGCGGCTTGCTGGTTTTTTGTTCCTGTCACCAACCTGCTCACCGTTCTACTTTCCATCTCATACTACACACATCGACTAGCTACTCACACACTGCAAGTGGCACCAGCTAGGAACACCCTCCAGTGCACACCCTAACACCATGTGACCTTTGCACATCTCCCACCACCTTAACACACAAAGCCCTCCAGCAATGCTTGACACATCCTCGCTTGCAGGGCAGACCTTATCAGTAGCAAACCAAGCAGAATTCCTACACTTGTGGCTCCCTTGTAGATGCATAAACTCCAAGTGCCTTATTACCACAGTTAGCCTGGGTCCTTCCGAACTGCACTCATCAATACAATGGCAGCACTATCTTGAACTGCTCTGATTAACCAAACTAAACCAAACCCAAAAAACAATTGTTTGCATTATCCCAAGTCCCAGGATACGATGAGGCTGGCATCAGTGTGTTTTTAAATAAATAAATAAATAAATAAATAATATAACTGTCCCAATACAGTCATTCTGCAGCGGCACATGGCTGCAAACATATGAATTGAGATACAAATAGTATCCTTAATCTTAGGATGCTCCTGTCCCCTGCACACCAGCAAAGGGAAAACAGTCAAAATGGAAATCCGACCTTCATAAGGCGTCTTTGAGAATTATTGTACTCACAATGCTTTCTGAAAAAGATTCCACCGAAGTGTAATACTCACAAATCATTAAGGAAATTCGAACAAAAAGCCCATATTCACTGTGTGTAGATGTATGTATGTTACATCTGATCACAATGTCGTCAGAAGCTTTCAATTATAATCTGTCAAATAATACTAATGCAATGTAATCAGTTAAAAGGAATTTAAAATAAAGGCAAATATTGTTGAATATTTAGAAATAAAGGATATCTTATTAGAACATTCATCTCTAGAGTCATTATTATGAATAGCAAGACATATTAAGTTGACTTTACGTATGTAATTTATATCGGTGCCTGATGCTAGTGGTATTAGAAGTTGTGGAAGTCTTGCTATAATGAAGGAAGAGGAGATGGGATAATATAATCTTGGGGTCTGATTTGATTGCAAAGTCAAACGAGAAAGGTCGACCAACATTTAATCAAGTGAAACACAAATGACCTTCATCTTCAGATGAGGGGATATTTCAGAGTGAGGCAAGAATGACCAGTATGCTGTCTGTTGAATAATACAATATGTATAGTTATTTTGGGTTGAGTCAAATAACCTCGTTATGGTTTTTCTTATGGTTATGGTAAATCTTTCTAAGGCCCACCATGTCTTTGGGTCATTGGCTAAACTAAGGTAATAGAAGGCCTCTGCAAACTGTCTTTTAAGGCCTGCAGCTTTCAAAAAAGGTAGTTAGGAGGCCAACAGAGTTGTGAATAGAGTAGACAGACTTCAAGAACGTGAATATTGATTTCAAGGGAAACCAGGCCACAATGTCTGATAGTTTGTGTGCACCTATTGGCCATCCAGCTACTTCTCTTCGCTGCCACATGCATTTGGGAGAATCAGAGATACCTTATGAGCTTGTGTGGTCTGCTAAGCCATAACAAGGACTTGGACCTGAGGAAATATTCTCACAAAGCTTTATTTTGCTTAACAGGAAAATGCCCTTCTATTCCTATTGCTAAAGGGGAGCTCCCTTCCTATCAAAACTATAACTAACAAAAAAATGTTTTCGGTTCAAACCTATCTGCTAACCTGGGCCTACCACTTAGAAAAAGGATGTAATAAATACTAGGCAGAGTGCTCTGCACTCAGAGTGGTGTAACCCTGATCTTTCTCGGGCATCCCAGGAGCCTCTCCTGTTTCTGGATTCCATAAGTGTCTGTAAAAAATAAAATTCTCACTACTTTTAACAAGCCTTGGCATTCTCTCTAAAGTTCCAAAGTTTCCACATAGTTCCTTAAAGAAAGTCTCAAGTCCCTAAACAAAACAAAAAGTGTCTCAATTTCTGTAGGTGGAGGGATATTTCCCTGATCCTTCTCCACAACTGGTAGTGTCATTTCCCCACTTGTTTCACATCTTGGGAGTCTCTCTGCTCCCCGGGTATGTGTTCTTTACTGTGTTTGTTGGTCCTCTCTAGCCCCTTTTGGGTTCCTCCATCGCAAGGTCTCGCTTAGC
Source organism: Ambystoma mexicanum (assembly GCF_040938575.1). Lineage (NCBI taxonomy): Eukaryota > Metazoa > Chordata > Amphibia > Caudata > Ambystomatidae > Ambystoma > Ambystoma mexicanum. The sequence continues at coordinate 168,291,759 of NC_090931.1, read as the reverse complement.
TCTCTGAGGTATTGGTAACCCCACCTTGTTATGTGACTCTCTTAGCTTTTGGGAGTTTCTCTATGTCCTTTGGTGGATTACAATCCTTGGGTTTCTTGGGCGCCCACAACCCTTCTTGTTCTCTTGCCCTATCTTTCTTTCCGGTTTCTCTGACCCTCGTAGGGGTTTAGAGCCTACCCTCCTTCTTCCCGTCTCATTCTCTTCTCTCTCCGTCGCCCTCTTCCCTGGAAACTCAGATACCTTCTGTTTCATTGGGTTTGTTCCACTGAGGAGGTGTGCTTTTATTAGTGGTGGCATTCCCCACAGATTTTAGGTTTTGGGCCTCTCTAGCCCGCTTGTTTTTTTTTGTCCCAGCATTTCCCTTATCTCGCTTATTGGTAACCCCTCTTGTTATCTGTATCTTGTAGCACTTGGGAGTTTTTCTCAGCTGTTTGAGGGATTACAAACCTGAGGTTTGTTGGGCTCTCACAACCCCTCACATTCTCTTGTTCTTCCTCTCTTTTCGGGTCTCTCTGACCCTCGTAAGGACTAAGGGCAAACCTTTCTTTCTGTCCTTTAGTTCTTCTCTCTCTGCCTCCCTCTGCCCTGGACAACCCAGATACCTTCTGTTCCATTGGGTTTGGTCCAATGAGGTGGCGTTCCTTCCATAGCAGTAGCGTTCCCCATGGCTTGCAGGTTTTCCAGTCTGGATACGAGCGTGTTTTCTGTTGAGCTTTTTGTGGCATCGTCCACTCTTGGGCTCTCTTGTTGAGAGCGGAGGATTCGCTCCACCCTTGATCCCAGGTTTCGGCAATGGTTTGTGGGCAAAGGGCCCACCACATCCTCTGCATGTTTGTACCTCCAGGTAAGGCTTGCCCTGAGCTGCCTTTTCCTCTCAGACTCATCGCTCTCCAATACCGGGTCAGCAGCGTCTCGCTTCTGCATCGGTCTCTGTCCATGCCCCAGCTGTCTCTGCTGTGCAGCACGGCTCTTACCTTTAATGACATTCTGACGTCGGAGGCTCGCCTCTGCGTAGTGCTCTCCTTCTCCATTCAAGTGTGATTGCACCTTTATTCTTGCGCCATTACACAAAAGGGGCATGTTGTTTATGTCAGCTGTCAAGTCCTCAGAGAGACCACCATTGTCTTAAATCAAACATCTAAAGACATTTTTAATATGATTTTGAGTCCCACACCAACATGTAACAACAGTTCCTCTCGATTCCAATATATGCAGATAATGCCTTAGGTGTAGGGAGTTCCCCATGGGAAGGGGGGTCCTTGTCCCTTTGAGGGGAGTCACTCCCAGTGAGGTCCCCCTTTCCCAAATACTTAGGATGAGTTCTTTTGGACAGGCTCACGTCCCTAGTGTCAAAGCAGGGGGTACTGTATTGCACAAACCTTTGATCACACTCACTAGGTCACAAGATGTCCAGCCTGTTGTTCCCCAGCAGCCGCAGAGGTCTGTTTTGCAGCTGTTTGCTGGGTGCCTGGGTCACCGACGGAGGTGGCAGCTCCCATGGTGCCTTGCTGACAGAATGTCGTCACACTTTTCCATGATGTCTTAGCACAGCAAGCTCTTCATGCGGGCACGGGACTTGGTTTCACGACATTCAACACGCTGGGCCAATCCAATACACAAGCCTTTGAGGTGCTCACGTGATCCGGGCCGGAACCAGCAAAATACGTCTGTTTCACGATCATGTGATCCTGGCTGGGATTCTTAAATCAGCTGTGAGAACGCTGCGCATTGCTTCTCAGCTGTTTTTACCAGCGTTTGGCATTCTTGCATCTAGTTCTTGTGTTCCTCGTTTGACCTCGGATTACTCTTCTGGATTCCTTCTGCCTGACCCTTACCTGATTTTGTCTTCATTACGGATTTGTTTCTTCCTCGACCTCGGACTTCCTCACGGATGGGAAATGTTATTCCCCTCTGGTACCTCGCACCCAGACTCCCTGATTCCTCGATACCTGCTGGGGGTTCTGCTCCCATTCTTTGTTCCAAGTCTCCCGAGCTTTCATCTGAAGGTATTTCCAGTGGAGTGGCAGCCGTTTGTTTTGCTTTACTTTCCTCCTGCTTTTTTGCTGCTTTTCTACTGAGGGAACAGGTTTGACATCTCTGTTTACTAGGCATCACCAGACCCTTCCTTTTATTCTTCCCTGCACGATATCTGTTGGTAAGTGAGTGCACCTTACTATCCAATACTGTTTCCACATTCCATTGCCTGGTATTATCCTAACCTGCCTGTTTTTCCACAGCAGCCTCCGGAGGGCCTGGCGCTCCTGTTCCTGCCACCTGTGGCCCTAATCCTCGAACAGTGAGTTAATTCTAGCTCGCTGTTGGTTTCTTAGGGACGGAGGTTTCTATACTTCACACAAACCTCGAGTCTTGACAGACTGAGAAGCCTCTTTTCGTGTGCAGTATGGATCCCTCTGGCGGGGAACCGGTGGTTGCTCTGGTGCAGGCAATTACTGTCCTGTGTAATAACTTGGCGGCAGCCACGGCAGCCATCCATCAATGCCTTGACACCATTCAAAGTGAGCGCCATGCACTGCCTGCAGACCTGGAATTTGGAGACCCACCCCACAACCCAGCGCCTCTGCCCCTTCACCCCCTGCTCCTACCCAAGTCATAGTTCCAAACCCCTTTCCATTAGCTGCTTCTGGGAGGTTTCAAGGAGACCCCTGTAAATTCCGTACTTTCCTGAACCAGTGCAAGTTACATTTTTTGTGCAAACCACAAGCATTTACTGACACCACCACTAAGGCGGCGTTCACCTTGTCTCAGTTTGGGGGTATTGCAGCTACCTGGGCCAATCCCTTACTAGAGAGCGACAGCCCTGCTCTGTATGACTTTGACTTATTGGTGACCGAAATGACCAAGGTCTTTGACATACAACATAAGGCACAGTCATGAGACCTTGAGTTACTGAATCTTTCCCAGGGTAAAACGCCACTCATTGAGTACATCACACGATACAACCAGTTGGCCATCGAAACTTTGTGGCCCGAGAACAAAAAGGCTGTGGTGTTCTACAAGAGGCTGAATGATGCCATGAAGGACGCCTTGGCAGTGTTTTCCTCCTTGCCGCTCACTGCTACTGAAAGGGAACGAAGGAGGTCAACTAACGCCTGCTTCTATTGTGGCATCAACGGCCACTATGTTAAGGAATGTCCTTGGAGGCCCAAGTTGAGAAACCCCGGTTTTCAGAAGACTCGTCCCTAGATACGGGGGCACAGATGAGCCGAGAACTGACCCCCTTCTTGACCACACCTGCCTATCTAGGGATGAAACCTGTCTCAATCCAGGCCACTCTATTTCTTTATTTGGATACCAGTCACGTCGTTCACCCAGTCATTGACTCGGGTGCTATATGTAACTATATAGAGATCTCCCTTGCAGCCTCCCTGAACCTACCATTACAAAACAAGAGCAAGCCCAAACCAGTCCAGGCAGTCGATGGAACATCCTTGATATCTGGCCCCATCAAACAACAGACATCACCCCTGACACTAGTGCTTCAAGACACACATAAAGAGACCATAACTTTCGATCTGATCACAACATCACAATGTGGAATCATCCTTGGGATCCCGTGGTTATGGCTCCACAACTGTGTAGTGGATTGGGCCTCTGGTCGCCTGTACTTTGAGTCACCATTCTGTCATTCTTGCTGTCTTCTCCAGACAACTATACCTGATTCTCGTCTCAGCTATTAGGGGCGGTCGCCCAGCTCATGATTAATGACGCCTTACCCATGGAGCTTGATCCACCCCAGCACATAGTGGGCTCTATAGCCTCAGGCATACCTGTGGAGTACCAATACTTCCGTGAAGTATTTGATAAAGGTTGTGCAGAATCCCTTCCTCAACCCAGACCTTATGATTGTCCCATAGATCTGCTACCAAGTGCCAGTATACCTTCAGGGAGGTTGTATTCCTTGTCGCCATCAGAGGACCTAGTTCTCAAGGAGTATATACAGAACGCTCTATGCCTACGCCACATCCGACCATCCACCTCACCAGCCGCCAGTCCTATCTTTATTGTCCCTAAGCGGGAGGGGGATTTACGCCCTTGCATTGACTACAGGTTACTGTAAAGAATCGTTACCCTATACCTCTCATTGGTCCTCTACTTGACCGCCTGACACATGCCTCAGTTTACACCAAATTGGATCTTAGGGGGGCCTCCAATTTAGTCAGGGTCTGGGAGGGCGACAAATGGAAAACGGCCTTTTGCACCCGGTACGGGCTCTACGAATACTTGGTTATGCCGTTTGGTCTCTGCAACACTCCAGCCACGTTCCAGAGATTCATGATTGACATATTTTCTGATGTTCTGGACATTTTTGTTATTGTCTACTTGGACGACATATTAGTGTTCTCCCCTTCCATGGAAGAACACATTGTCCATGTTCGGGAAGTACTATCCTGTTTACGTTCTCATGCTTTGTATGCTAAGCCCGAAAAGTGTCTTTTTCACGTGGACCAGGTAGACTTCTTGGGTTTCCATCTGTCCCCAGGGGGTTTGTCTATGAATGACTCCAAAATACGAGCTGTTCTAGAATGGCCAACCCCAACGACCCTTAAGGCGTTAGTCTTTTCTTGGCTTTGCCAACTTTTACAGACGCTTCATTGAAGGGTTCTCCTCCATCACAGCTCTGCTCACTTCTCTCACCAGCCCTAAAGTTCCCTTTCTCTGGACGGAAATCCAACAGGAGGCCTTCGATAAATTGAAGACTGCTTTCACTTCCGCGCCAGTACTACAGTACCCTAATCCTGTTCTCCCATTTATTGTGGAGGCAGATGCATCCTTATATGCGATGGGAGCGGTTCTGTCACAACCTTGTCAGTCAACCGGTCGTTTGCATCCTGTGGCTTTTCATTCAAGCAAATTCACTGCCACAGAGACACAATATACCGTCACAGAAAAGGAGCTACTGGCCATCAAAGAGGCCTTCCAGGTTTGGAGACATCATCTTTTAGGGGCGAACCAACCAACCACAGTTTATACTGATCATCGCAACCTACAAGACCTGGCATCCATGAAATGTGTTAACTGTAGGCAAGTAAGGTGGCATCTGTTTTTTCCCACGTATGACTTTGTTATCAAGCATAGACCAGGAATCGTACACGGAAAAGCTGATGCCCTGTCCCGCTTCCTGGGGGGGGGGGGGGTGTCTTTGCCAACAAATCCAGAAACAATTCTTGACAAGACAGACCTCGTCTGTGTATGCACGCCCTCTCCTGACTTGTTGGAGGTGATTTGCTCATGGACTTCTACCCATTCTGAGATACTCTTGGATTGGCATGTAGTCCTACAAGACAGACTGCCTTATTTCCAGGAAAGGCTGTATTTTCCCACACCGAAATCCCGCACTCTAGCCCTGGAGTGGTCCCATGACGCCCCCATCAATGGCCATCCAGGCCGAAAACGCACCATGGCCTTACTACAGCGTTGGTGCTGGTGGCCTTCCATGCGGAAGGACGTCATTGCCTATGTCAACACTTGCTCAATATGTGCACAGTGCAAGAACAGGAAAGGACGCCCTCTAGGTCTCCTTCAACCAATGCCCATACCATCAAGACCATGGCACACTCTTACCATGGATTTCGTTACTGACCTAACACAGGTAGAATGGTATGACACAGTGCGGGTCATCGTCGATTCCTTTACTAAAATGGCCCGATTCATTCCTTGTGAAGGTATCCCTACGGCTCCTGAACTGGCAGGGTTGTTTTTCCGGGAGGTATTCTGTCTGATTGGGCTACCCACGGTACTCATATCTGATAGGGGTTCACAGTTCACCTCAAAGTTCTGGAGGGCTCTTACCAAATTACTAGGCATTGGCGTCCGGTTTTCTTCATCGTACCATCCTGAGACAGATGGACAAACCGAGCGCGTCAACCAGGTAATGGAGCAATATTTACATTGTCTATCCATTCAGAACCAACAGTCTTGGTATCGACTGTTGCACTTGGCCGAATTTACCTACATCAACGCTGATTCATTCACAACCCTTACCCATCTACGTGAGGCTCAGGAGCTGATGCGAGAGGTTGCCAATCGCAAGCTCTCTCTGGTTACACCTTATGCACTCGGAGCCAAATTTTGGTTGTCCACTAGGCATCCTAATCTACCTGGTTCTCGTAAGCTCCTTCCCCGGTTTATTGGGTCCTACAAGATCACCCGTATAGTTAATTCAGTGGCTTTTCATTTGGCTCATTTCCAAGACACCTGATGAGGTTTAGCTGAGCGGTACCTTTTGCCAAATCTATGTAAAACAAATCTGTGTAAAACAAGCTTTAGGAGGAAAAGGACCATGGGCCGGACACAAGATCGCTTAAGCCTAATAAGCCTTTATTTTACAATGTGTTTCTGGAGGAAAGTCACACAGTACATCAAAAGTGTGTTCACATTTTGGTAATGCTTCAGTAGTAGAGAGAGCCCCCCTATCTCTCATATTAAATTTTGACAGGTGGGCACGCCCCCTGTTTCCGGTCTTAGTCCCTCGCCTTTTTTGTAGGCTTTGATATAAACTCAATATAAATTTGATATAAAATTACATCCCCCCAAAAATATTTTGATTTTATATAAAATATATATTACATATTTTATATAAGTGGGTATACATTTTATATCATTTGTTATAAGTGAATATACATTTTATATAAAATCTATACAAAGATGGGAGCAGCGGGCGACGGTGTTGCTGGGTCGAGCGCTGAGAGTGAAGTGAGCTCTGAAGATGGGGACTTTGAATTTAGGGTTTTGCAGAGTGACGCAGTGATGATGTCAGAGAGGGGTTCTTTCTGCCCCCATATGATAGGAATTGGAAAATATCAAATCATTTTGATATATCTTTAATATAAAAATGTATATAAAAATATAAAAAGTATTCTTAATATACAAATCTATACAGAAATTAATAGTAAAAATGTTTTTGATATAAATATGTATATAAACATCAATATAGGATGATATTTGTTTTATAGAATTTTTGTATTTAAAATTGTTATATAACCCCCCAAAAATATATAGAAAAAATGTTTGATATCAATATGATATAAACATGTATATCAATGTTATATGAACTGGTTTTGATACAGAGTGTAAATAATTAAAAAAGTTCACTTTATAAGTAAAGTGTGCCTACTAGAGTCTCTAAAAACGTTCAAAATATTGGGTTTGACAAGGTGTGTTCCTTTTCAAATAATGAAAAACGTTTTACTTTATAAGTAAAGTGTGTTTCCCAGACCCCATACAAAAGTAAAAGTATTGTTTTTATGGGGTTTAGAGCACCACTTTGGCAACCTGCATGCGTCCCTCTGCCACCCTGTGACCCAACTAACAGCTGTGAAACGGCATTGCTGGTGGTTTTATCTACGACAAGGCCTGTGGAATCCCAGAAATGTGATGACTCACAGGGCAGCATTCTAGCCATGTCAGCAGAAAACATAGAATTATCAGTATATTTAGCTTGCCAGTATACAGGATGTTCTGCGACAACTGTGTAAATACACGGCCAGGACATAGTTTATCAACTAAACCCAACTACCGGAATGCTGGCACAGGAAACATCTGCAGGCAGAGGCTAATTTTAGATGTTTCCTTTTCTAGATGTTTTCCTCATAGAATGCTGAACTTGTTGATAACAAGCCCCATTTATGCAAAGTACGCAGAAATACATACATCTGTGCATTGTTGATAAGAAAACTGCTCAGGAAAATATATGTTTTCTCACCCCTTAAAAAGGGTCTATGACTCCAGCAGGGGTACTGTCAAACCCACTGTCAGAGTGCTGTTCTGATGATCCCCTGCAATTACACTAATTGACTTGGAACAACTGACTGCAACTCAATGGGGGAATCTTGCTTTTCAGCTGGATTTAATCGTGGGTCTGTGGACACTGGGAAACCCCCTGTAAAGCCTTTTAATTGGAAAATGGTCCTGCTTTTTATTCAGAGTTTGATTCAACCACATTAAAAAGGTGAGCATGGGGGCATTTTAAGATATGGGCTTTAATGTATTGGAAGCATGCAGCTAAGGGAACATGATACTGTATTTATTTATATTCAGACCCTTTATAAGACAGATTGATTAAAGATGTTTCATAGCGCTTAGAATGCCCTCAAAGGCACTAGGCTGTGCACTTTTAAACTAAACAGCTATTTGCTTTAAATGTCATTTTACAGTTTGCTTAGAATGCTCTGTGGTTTTGCATGTCATCCAGGAAACACAGAGGGATTAGTTGGACCGGTGCAAATATTTTCATATTCTACAAAGAATGTATTTCTAGTTAATATTCAATTTTTTATGTATTTATTTTTATGGGCCCATTGCCTCCCTTATAGACATCCCAAACATTCAGTTGAAAAAAAAAATAACAAAGTCTTTGCACAAAATAAAACCTGATTGCACTTTTGGTGCACTTGTCTTTTTGTGATGCGCCATATTTGCACACGCACAATGCAGTGTTTTAGTTTCACAGTGCCGATAAGTTGATAACATATTATTAGTGTGTGAAATAATCAGATTATATGAAAATGCTTGCATTGTGAAGTCAGTATTTGCTAAAAATCACACATGTTGACCCTGATTCATGGATTATTTGCGCCGAAAAAAACGGGATTTGTGTGCCATTCTGCACGCAAATCCCCATTTGTTAAACAGGGATTTTCGGGCAGCATGGCGTACAAATCCCGTTTTTTTCGGCGCAAATAATTCATGAATCAGGGCCATTGTGTTTAATAAAAGAATACTGGTGTGGTTGATTTTTTTAAAGGGTGGCATGTAACAGGGTGTTATAATGGGTATGAGATGTTTGGGGATGTGTAAAAACCAGCTTTAAAGTTTTTATGACTGTACCATTGCATAATTTAGATTGTACTGGATTCTTTTTTCGTACTTCCAATTAGGTGCAACCATTTATTTTATTCCGCCCGCAAAGTAGCACAAAGTATAACAAAATGTGTCTATTCACTCTCTACAAGGGAATCGCAGAGTGTTGGCTCACATCTTTACACCTTTCAAAGGAGCCCTTTGTTAATTGTATGCTAGCAATTTAAAATACAGTTCTAACTTTTGCAATGTTTTGTACAATATTGACACACCCCAAGATGTGGTGGATTTGAGTATTTGTCAGAGATCACACGTTTCATGAAATGGTGTAACTGAGATTTATTTGCACAAAGCACTGGAATGGTGGATTTCTTTTAAGGGGACATGCGCTGAGATGGTACACCGGGCTTCAGATGTTTGGTGATGTGCTATGTATTGATGGAGGACTGTTTCTGTGTAAAAGGTGTTCAATTCTGATTCCATATTCTTTCGATTTAGAACTGCCATGTCTTCCAACAGATTGATGGCACAGCTGGCAGAGTGTCTGGATGTGGATTGTGGCAACAACCAACCGGCAGCTGTTCAATTTATGGATGTTGATGCATGTACCGCAGCACGCCCCACCTGCTATTGAGTCCAGCAAGACCCAAGGATTATGGAGGGGTCTGCCGCAGTTTCAGAATAGCCTATGGATGGCACAGCGGGCAGACTCTCTGGATGTGGATTATGGAGCCCAGCAGCAGGTGTCGTTGGATCTACGGAGATTAGCACATCTGGTTCAAGAAATCCCAGATGTTTTGAGGGCCTGAGGATGGGCTTACATGTTTTTGTTGGACCAGAAAGGACTCTTGGATTGAGGGTTCCAATACATTGGAGTTGGTCTTTAGATTTGGCAATGGGCACAGGAAGCTTTTCTGATTCCACAATGAGCCTCAGTAACAACGGTGCCAGTAAGGTACCGGCACCGTTTTTACCTGACTGGCATACTCTGAGTTCTGCAAGCGGGTGCCTTTCCGCTTACCAGGTCTGACCTGGTGGGCGGAATGGCACCCGCTCGCAGACCTTGACGGATGCACTGGTACTGTTACACGCAGTGCCGGTGCATCTGTCCTCCCCATTTCCATCGAGTCCAATAGGACTCGAATGGGAATGGGGAGTAATTTTTCCCGGGGACCGGCAATGGGGAATTACCGAGACCGCCTGGGCTGTAATGCCCCGGTAAGTCCCCATTGCCAGGCGCCAGATAAAAAATGACTCTGGCGGCAGCCATGCTGTTTTTACCAGCACGACTACCGCCAGACTCATAATGAGGCCCAGTGCCTTGGGAATTTCTCATCTTATGGATGCAGGCCCAAGGAACCACCACGGATTTTGCTGCTTATTTGTTACAAGGGCGTATACATTTGTGACAGCGCTGGGGGGGTACTCATATCTAGCTACTACTAAGCTTCGAGAACACATGTTTCTGATGTTTACATATGTTTGTGTTTCAGGTCAAATCTGGGCATTAGGTAGCAATGACTGCACAGGATTCTAAAGCTTGGTAGAGACTTATTCGCTTTTAACACAACAGCAAAACTTGATGGATTCTTTTGAAACGTATTTCGCTAAAGTAACCAGTGGTATGTAGTAATCACAGGTATCAGAAGTCCTTGGTCTGATTGTGAGAGTGGTTGCGACTGACTGTGGCATGTTTTACATTCCAAATGAGGGAGATGTTTGAGCTATTCTTTGTGTTAATTCAGTGCAATCCCTGACTTGTGTTATTCACAAAACCACCGCGCGCAGAAAGAATTTTAGCCCTTACTTTGTAATCTCTAGTCACAGGCGCGGATGCATTTCAAAATGTATGTATTATAAGACTTCTTGCACAGTTGGTTTTGTATGATACCACTGTAAAGCACTTACATGAGTAGACAAAAGCTGTGGATGTGTGGCAGCATCATCAGGCTTAAAATGTGATCATTCCGTGGGGCTGGTGCCAAAGGGTTTTAAGAGAAGTAGCTGCTTGGTAAATGCACACCATGACACAACTATATTCAGAGACGGTGCCCGTCAAGAATACTGAGGGATTTTTATAATCACACTATTGAAAACAAACCATAAACTCTATAAAAACCTCTAAAATAGCTGATCAAGGGTGTGACATCCCTTTCAGCAAAAGAGTTACACCCACAAGCATGCACATACTGTAACTCTTTTTGGCAATGGGTGCTGTACAAAACATCAATATGTTTGTGAATAAATCACAAGATTTACACTTAAAATACAAATGTATCCTTGCCTCACCACCACAACTCCACTACACACCAGAAACTGCATTAAATCTAATTTTTCCTATTGCCAATTAATTACATGATGCAAATTTCAACCATCTAATTTGCCCTATCTCTCAAGTGTCAGCACCTGAAATATTGTTTCACAAATGAAAAGGACCCGTGATGCAAGTCATCATTCGGATTGTCACCCTCTAGTCAGTGTTAAAAGAGTTGTATACTTTAACACTCTAGGTAGTGTTCATTTTGTTTTTGCACAACACTCTCTCTAGCTTTATAAAAGTGTGTTACCATGACCATGACAACCTGTACTCATTCGACCGGTCCTTGGTTTTGCATTTGAGATTAAAATGTTATGATATATTTTACTGTGTTTGCTTTCTGTGGCTGAAAAGTTTTAGAATAAAAAGTCCTGGCTCTCATTGTGGACATGCCCAACACTGATAGCTCAGAAATCCTATGAGAATTATACATATATGCTGTACATGTATAATTACTGTGTGTTATTTAATTTAACTCTAAGCCACCTGCCCCAAACGTGTTACTGTGTCACAATGCCATGAAAAACATTTACATGTATAGGAGGCTGTGTACGCATGCAGAATTATCTCTAAGCAAAAGTCTGCAGAAAATGAACCCAGTTTTACGTGAACATAATTGTAGTTCTCAACTTAGTTTGCAGGATAGTGAGATGAAGGAGAACTTAACATTCCCATAAAGGTTGGCTTTTTAAAATTAAAGTGCAGAAGGAACATGCCCTATGGTGGCTGCACTGTATGTATTTTTGGAGGTTGCTGGCACTTTGAAAATTAAGAGACATGAACTTTTTAACCAGTTGAACAACGGGGCCATTTCATAAGTGTGCGATCAAAAGTAAATCCCCATTAACCTATTTATATTGTGTAATCGCGGGTGGCTTGTGAAAGCTTACTGGGTACAACACCTCTAAACTTCTAAACTAGCGCATTAGCTCTTGGGGTTAACGTGCATTTCACTGACATATATCTATGTTTAGCACTAGCTCCTCAAATTAAATGCTATCGGACACAAAGTGTTTTTTACAGTGAAGTCTTGATATGATCATTTAAGTTTTCCATTGTTTTATATAGCCACCATGCCATCTAAATGGCACTCCTGGTTACTTTATCGAAATACATTTCAAAACAATCCACCAAGTTTTGTGGTTGTGTTAATAGCGAGCAAGTCCCTACCAAGCTTCAGAATCCTCTGCATTCATTGCCACCCGATGCCCAGAGTTTGACCGGAAACACAAACATACATACACATCAGAAACATGTGTTCCCACAGTTTAGTGGTAGCTAGATATGGTTATTCCACCCCACGAACCTGCAAGACAAAGCTTCACACTTAAACACTGTCATGGCCTCTATCACACCCTGTAGTGCCGGCTTGGGGCTCAATACCACTACCTATACCATTCCATGATTAGCCTTGATAGCGGCGCTGTCTCAAATGTATACACCCTTGTGACAACAGAGCAGCAAAATACTTGGCGGTTCCTTGGGTCTGCATACATAAGTCGAGACATTCCCAAGACACCTGTGCCCATTGCCAAATCTAAAGAACAACTCAAATGTGTTGGAACCCTCAATCCATTGGTCCTTGCTGGCCCGACAAAAACATGCAACCCCATCCATTGGACCCTCAAAACATCTGGGATTTGTTGAACCAGATGTACTAACCTCGATAGATCCAACGGGCACCTGATGCTAGGCTCCATAATACATATCCAGAGAGTCTGCCTGCTGTGCCATCCCCTAGGCCATTTTGAAACTGCAGCAGTCCCCCATCATCCTTGGGTTTTGCTGGCCCCCAAAGGAGATTGGGAGTGTTGCATTAGATGCATCAATCACCATAAGTTCCACAGCTGCCTAGAGTTGGTTACCACAATACACATCCAGAGACTCCACCGGCTGTGCCATCCATCTGTTGGAAGACATGGTGGTTCTAATTAGAAAGAATATGGAATCAGAATAGAACACCTTTTACACAGACACAGTCCTCCATCAATACATAGCATATCACCAAACTTCTCAAGACTAGTGTAACACATCAACACATGTCCCATTACAAAAAATCCACCATTCCATCATTTTGTGTGAATAAATCTCGGCTCGACCACTTCATCAAAGGTGTGATCACTGACACCTACACAAATCCACTGCATCTTGGGACTTGTCAATATTGTATAAAACATTGCAAAAGTTAGAACCATATTTTAAATTGCTAGCATACAATTAAAATTGCGCTGATTTAAAAGATATGAATATGCGAGCCCACACCCTGTGCTTCCTTTGCAGACAGAGAATAGGCACATTTTGTTTTAGTTTGTTCCACTTCGTGTGTTGAATAAAATAAATTGTAGCACCTACAAGACAAATCTAGCACAATCTAAAACATGCACATGTACAGTCATTAAAACTTAGAAGAAGCCGGCTTTTACACATCCCCAAACATCTCAAGCCCGGTATAACACCCTGTTACCTGATACCCTTTCAAAAAATCAACCATTCCAGCATTTTAGTAAACACAACATGTGTGATTTTTGCAAATACTGACATCACATTGCATGCTTACAAACACAATCTGATTATTTCCCACACTAAAAATATGTTATCAATTTATCGACACTGTGAAACTAAAACACTGCATTGTGCGCGTGCAAATACGGCGCATCACAAAAAAACATGTGCACCAAAAGTGCAGTTAGGGTTTATTTTGTGCAAAGACAATGGCTTTTTTTTTAAAAAAAAACTGAATGTTTGGGATGGCCATGAGGGCGGCAGTGAGCCCATAAAATAAATAAATGAAAAAATGAATATTAACTAGAAATGCATTCTATGCAGAATATGAAAATGATTGCACCAGCGCTACCAGTGCCTCTGGGTTATCATAGCTGACATGCAAACCCACAGAGCATTCTAACCAAAGTGTACATGTTTACAAAAGTCATTAAAAACACATAGCTGTTTAGTTTAAACCTGCACAGCCAAGTGCCTTTGAGAGCATTATAATCACTATGACACAACTTTAATTGGTCTGGCTCATAAAGGGCATGAATATCAATAAATACAGTATCACATGTCCTTAGCTGCATGCTTCCAATACATTAAAGCCCATGTCTTAAAATACCCCATGCTCATCTTTTTAATGTTGATGAACCAACTCTGCATAAACAGCAGGCCCAGTTTCCAATTAAAAGGCTTTGCAGAGGGCCTCCAAATGTCCACAGACCCACGGTCAAATCCAGCCAAAAGCAAGGTCCCCAGTAGAGTTGCAATCAGTTGTTCAAAGACAATTAGTGTCATTGCAGGGGATCATCAGGCTAGCACTCTGGCAGTGGGGCTGGCAGTACCCCGGATGGAGTCAGAGACCTCTTTTAAGGGATCAGAACACATTCCTTTTCGTGAGCAGTTTTCTTCTCGACAATGCAGAGATGTATGTATTTCTGCTTACTTTGCAGGAATTTGGTTTCTTATGAACAAGTGCAGCATTCTATTTTGTGCATACCCTGCAAGAATTAGCGAGTGGTGCTGGACCCAGGAAACATCTAAAATTAACCTCAGCCTACAGATGTTTCCTGTGACATCAGTCCATAAGCTGGGTTTAGTTGATAAACACTGGCCCCAGGAAACATATAAAATTAGCCTCAGCCTGCAGATGTTTCCTGTGCCAGCATTCCATAATTTGGGTTTAGTTGATTAACAATGTCCTTTTGTATTTTCCTGAGGGTGTATTTACACAGTTGTTGCAGAACATATTGTATACTGGTGAGCTAAATATAACGAGCTGTCTGTGTTATCTGCTGAGGTGGCTAGAATGCTGCTCTGTGAGTCACCACATTCCTGGGATTCCACAGGCCTTCTTGTAGATAACTCCCCCCCCAGGCAATGCTGTTTGTTGGGTCACAGGGCGGCAGAGGGACAAATGCAGGTTGCCATATAGGTGCTGTAGACTCCATAAAAACAATATTTTGACTTTTGTACAGGGTCTGAGAAACACACTTTACTTATAAAGTAAACAGTTTTTCATTATTTCAAAAGAAGCACGTATTGTCAAAGGCAATAGTATGAACCTTTGTACAGGCTCTGGTAAGCACACTTTACTTATAAAGCAAACTGCTTTTTGTTAGTTACTCTCTGTATCAAAACCAGTACTTATAATATTGATGTATATTTTTTATATCAAATTAAAGGTTTATATCAAAAATATTTGTATATTCATTTTAATATAGATTTTTATATTAAGAATATAAATTTTAGTATACTTTTTTATATATACATATTTACATTAAAAAGATATCAAAATTGTTTGATATCATTTTCCACTTCCTACCACATCGGGGAAGAACCTTTCTGTGATGTCATCATTGCCCCACTCTGCAAAACCCTAGGTTCACAGTCCCCGCCTTCAGAGCTCACTTCACTCTCAGCGCTCGACCAAGCAACACAATCGCCCACAGCTCCCATCTTTATAAAGATTTAATATAAAATGTATATTCACTTAAAACAACTATAAAATGTATACCCACTTATATCAAACATACATTTGATATAAAATCGATATCAAACTTTTAAAATCATTTTTATATCAAATGCATATTAAGCTTATATCAAAGCCTATCAAAAGGGGAGGAACTAAAACTGGAAACACATGCCCACTCCTCAAAATGTGATTATTTATTTATTTTTATTTATTTATTTAATTTATTTTTTATTTGTAAAGCTCCTCAGCCCACAGGCGTCAGGGCACTGTGAGAAACATCAAAAGGGAGCTCTCTCTACTACTTGATTCCTCCATTATCCTAAAATGAGAAGAAAGCAAGCTCGTCATTTGTCTCATAGGCGAACTTGTTCGATTGATTGCTTCCAAACAATATCCTCACAGGGCTATAGTAAATATGGGGATCTAACTTGTTTCATTTGATGATTGTGATTTTGTTCTGCAATACATCACAATGAGAGGCAGTAGTCCGCAAATTATTTTTTATCTTAAGACTTCAAATCTGGTACATGTATTTTTTTGTATTATTGAATGTGTTTTTTTTTGCTATTTATTCATATTTTCATAAGACAGATACGTTTTGTTTCACAAATTTAGTGTGCGTAAAGATCGCCAGTGGTTGTGGTTTTTAGGTACAAGGATTAATATCCATCACTAGGAGTAGATTTTGTTAGCTTATGCTGCTTGCTAATATAGTGCCCATGTCAACTTAACAGTACTTCACAGTGCAGAGGATGAACAGGAGTAAGAGAAGGAGGTAAGGTGATGTTATGTCATGTTATAAGCTTTTATAGTGCCCAGATATGCCCAAAGTGTGATGTGGTTCCTTTAATGTGTAATAATGGTGTACGTCATTGCACCAGGTTAATAAATATGGCCATGCCTCGGCACGCAAGGCAGTGCACAAGCAGCGACAGGAGACAGCGCTGCTGGTGTCCGTGCCTCTGTTTGGAGTGGGGTGGGCATCCATGCAACCCAGGCCATTGGTCCCAACAGGACAACACAAATGGCAATGAGGGCCCTTCGTTTCAGCGGTCTGATCTGTGGACCCGCATAAATTCTTTCTGTTCTGGAGATCGCAGTCCACCTGGGCATGGCTAATCATCAGCAGTCTTGCTGTGGAAGTGCCCACCTCCTGTGTGTGATGTGCTTTATTCCTTTGACAGCCTGAGTGTGATAGCAGCTATTTCCACTTCTGCTGTGTATCCTGCAGGAAAGATGGTGAGAGTTGTGGCTTCCCTGGTTACATGTTGCCACACATTATTTTTGCCTGAACTGGTGTGCAGTGCCTAATTTTGGGAATTTCCTCAAGGGGATTGCTGGTAGGACTTCCTGGGGTCTACATAGTTGGAATAGTCTATTTCCCCCATTCTCTATGTCTTCCCCTTAGTTAATGTTAATGTTAATGTTAAAGGACATTTGTACCGTGCACTATCACCACCGGAGTGGTCCCCTCGCGCTCTGGCGGCTCTGAAAGAAGGAGGGCAGGTGAGTTAGTGGTGGAGGCTGGAAAAGTTCAAGGGAGCAGTGATGTGCTGTTGGCAGCCTCAGCCCGGTGGGTCCGTCGGCTGGGCCTGGGGTGTATGCGGCCGGTAGTCTTTGTGTACTGATGTGCAAGTCTATGTGTGTTTATTGTTTTGTTTTTGCAGTGTGGTGAAGTTTGTGCAATTTGTTGTGCTGGAGGTCTGTGGTTGTATTTGGTTTGGAGTTTGAGAGGTGTACGCAGAGGAGGAAATTGTTAGTGGTATCGGTTAGTTGGCATCTCTATCCTGAATTGACCAGTTGGACTCGCATAATCTCGCTCGATGGGGTGCTTGGGCACCATGTGTCTCTGGAGGTTCAGTCCCGTTTTGTATTCCAGGCCCCTTGAACATCTCGCTGCCTCTTCCGCCCGTTCCGTCAACAACCTTTCATGTTCCTCACCCCCACCCTCATGGCTAGTGCACCTGCCAGTGTCCATATCTCAGTTAGTGTGGTGATTGGTGGTATCTCGCCAGTTCCACAACCCAGTGGTACCTAGTTGTAGCTATACGGGCGGTAGGGGATGGTAAGGATTGTTAGTGGCAGTGGGACCATTTTTCTTCTTCACCTGTGTTGGGCAAGTGAGATGGACCCTGTGGTCTCATGTGTATACTGGATTGCGACTCTCTTAGGAGAGTGCTTGTGCGCCCTGGTGGAAGGGGACATTTTCTCTTCAGTGACATCTCGGTATACTTCGTCTGCACGTGTGTAGCTGATTGTGGTTGCGACTCCTGTGTGAGTGCTTTTGCGCCCTGCATTGTTGGTGTGTCGCTGCAGTCAAGGCCTTTTCATCTGGTACAATGGCATTGGGACCACTACCAATTTTTCGCTTCCAGGCCCGGTCTGGTATGGCATTGTGTCAGGCGATGAAGTGAGGGCACCGCCCAGTGGCAGATCACTTCAAAAGAAAGGGTCTTTGGCTCCCCTAACTGAGTTTGATGTGGATGGATCCCCTACAGGTTTGGGCCAAAAGTGGAGTCTCTGGCGTGAGTATCTCAACATGTACTTTGACGCCACGGGGGAACTGGACGATAGGACCAAGAAATCCATGCTCATTTATAGATCTGGCTTGGCAGTTCACAAGATCTTTAAGATACTAAGACCTGCTGATATCTCCTATGTAGCTGCTGTCACTGCGCTGTCACTGCGCTGAATGAGTATTTTGCCTTTATGTTGAACACAGATTTGTTATGAGGTTGACCACCCAGAACACCAGTGAGAGTCTGTATGCTTTTCACAGGCGCCTACGCCAACTCGCTTCCATGTGCGCGTGGGCCAATGAAGATGAGCAGGTGAGGCAACAACTCATTAGGGTTGCCTGTCAATCAAGATGAGGCAGCAAACCCACAGAGAGCCTGACATTGCTCTTGCATGTATTCTGTAGATTGGTCGCTCGCACAAATTGGTGGAAGTGAGGGCGTTCAAGATGTAATCAGCCTTCAAGTCAATAAAGCTGGAGGAAGCATGTGTTTTTCATATCAACTGTGCTCAACATTGGTGGCAAGCTGAAGCGCCAACCAATCTGCATGGTGAACGTTTTAAACACAAGCACTAACAAGCACTGACAAGCACGTACATCAATATGATGGCTGAGACACACTATAAGGCTCTGCATGAGCCTCTGTGACGATGTAACACCAGTGTGCATATGTTCACCTTTGTGGTTAAGTCCCTGCTGCCTCTGGAAGGCCTGCTTCTGGTGTCAGTCCAGCATGAGGAAGAGACGATCAGAGCACGTTTCTTGGTGTCGAAGGTCAGCGAACAGACCTTACTGGAGTATGAAGAGGCAGAGGCGCTCAAACTTGTCCAGTTTGCGTTTGGTGTGTTTGTAGAGTACTTGCAGTTGTTAGTGGGAAGGTTTAAAGACGTCTTCACTGGAATTGGAAAAATGAAAGGAGAGCCTATTGGCTCCACACTGATGAGACTGTATAACCAGTAGCGGTGAAGCACAGATTGGTGCCTTTTCATTTGCAGGAGCAGGTCGAGCAGAATCTTCACAATCTCATCTAAGTGGACATAATTCAACCTGTGTATGTGCCCACCCCATGGGTCTCTCCGATCGTGATTGCCCGCAAACCTAAACAGCCGGAGTCAGTAAGAATTTGCATTGATATGGGCCTCCCTAATAAGGTGATAAAAAGAGAGGGACATATCACACCCACCATCAATGACATCATGGCTGACCTGCGGGGCGCTACGTTTTTCTCACAATTGGATCTGAGAGCTGGCTACCATCAGCTGGTTCTGCATCAGGTTTCGAGATATATAACAACAATTACAACAGACAAAGGACTCTACCGGTACAAGAGACTCCGTTTTGGGATATCTGAGGCCATGAAGGTCTTCCAAAATGTCATCCATGGAGAATTGGCTGGCATTCATGGTGCGCTGAACATAGCAATTACATTTTAATGTTTGCCTCGTCAAAGGCTGAGATCCTCAAGCGTCTGGAGAAGGTCCCAGAAAGAATGTACTCACTTGGGTTGACATCCACACAGTATGTGAGTTTCTGAAAAGGAGGATAGAGTTTGGGGGTTTTAAATTTCAGGAGGGAGGCATATCGAAGAACCCTGCAAATGCGAGAGACATCCGTGATGCCAAGGCCCCTAAAACTGTGTCTGAGGTCCGGAGTTTTCTAGGCATCGTCACATATTGTGACCGTTTCATCAAGGGCCTTGTGACCATCTCAGAACTCCTCAAAAATCTCACAAGAAAATAATTGGCGTGGCAGTGGACACCTCTGGAACAGAGGGGGCTTTTGAGGGCATAAAGGCGACCCTGTCGGTCGAGTGCACTTTGGCATTTTTTAACGCCAGTTTGGACACAAAAATTATTATGGAAGTGAGCCCTTTTGGCCTGGGGGCGGTTCTCACACAGTTCAATCAAAAAGGGGAGGTCCAGCCAGTGGCGTATGCCAGCAGGGCATTGTCCATGATAGAACAGCGGTATTCCTAGATTGAGCATGAGGCGTTGGCCAATCTGTGAGGCTGCCATCACTATCACTTGTACCTGTTCGGAAAACCTGTGCATGTGTTGGCTGACCACAAAACCTCATTCCCATCATGATGGGGGCATCAGCGAAACCCCCTGCCTGGATTGAAAAAATGGCTCCTTGCCTTGCAATAATACAATGTGACTCTGGTGTATCGACCCGGAAGTGATAATGCTGCTGATTATTTCTCCAGGCACTCGGTGGGACATTCAGAGGACACGAGTGGGGAGGAAGAAGCAACAGAAGACTTTGTGAAGTTGGTCGCTGCAGGGGTTGTTTTCCAAACTCAATAGCGGTGGAAGAGTTGAGGGATCAGTCGGAGAAGGATAAATGCTTCAACCCCTTACAGGATTCTGTGTATAGCAGTGAGTGAGGAAGTGTCCTCGTCAACCTCGTGAGAAGAACGCATGAGGCAAGAACAACACACAAGCAGTTATGGAGTGTAAAACACAAGCTCACATTCACTGACGAAGGTCTCCTGCTGCGAGGATCGCGAATGGTGGTTCCTGCCAACCTGGTGCAGATGGTCATCGAATTGGCACACCAAGGACATTAAGGTGTTGCCAAGATCAAGGCTTGTTTGCATCTCAAAGTTTGGTTTCCAGCATTGGAGAAGGTAGAGAAGTTTGTAAAGGCGTGTGTATGGTGCCGGGCAGCCACCTGAGGCAAAAGCAGCCCCAAATTGAGTGCATGTTGTGAGGCGGTGTGGGCGTACATGCGCATGAATTTTGGGTCTCTCACTTCATGCTAATTGTGGACCAGTAGTCTCATTATCCATATCTGGAGTTTACTCCTTCTCCCACAATCCATGATGTAATACCAGCAATGGAGAACGTTTTCACCACACACCACCCGAAGTCGTGTGCTCGGACAATGGCCCTCCATTTCAAAGTGCAGGGATCTCATAGTTCCTGCAGGAACGGGGAGTGCGCCCTGGGAGAACACCCCTGTGTGGCCTCGAGCAAATGGTGAGGCAGAACGTTTTATGCGCACATTAATCAATGTTTCACGGATTGCACATGGCCAGGGACTGTGCGAGAGAAGGGCGCTGTTTCAATCTCTTTTGGAGTACTGCATAACACCTGACTGCTCCAGTGGTGTGGTTCTGGCGGAGGCTCTGTTTCAAAGATGTCCCCGGGATTTTATCCCTGGTCATGAGGCGAGTGACAGCGATTATTTATAATGGTGAGGTGCGAGAGGGACGAGAAGGGGCCGCTGAACGCGAGAATAGCTGAAGAGGCCTCCAGGACTACCCATTGCTACTTGGAGATGCAGTGCTGATATGATCAAGGTATCCTACATGGATGATGTCTCTTACTTATGAGCCAAGGCCACTCCAGGTGGTTCATGTCAAGGGGTCCACGGTGATGATGTCAGATGGCCAAGGAACACTTACCTGGAATTCCTGTTTCTTTGAGAGACTTGAAGTCTTTCCTGCCCCCAGGGAAAGCAGGGTCCATGGGAGAGAGGATGGACAAATGCTGAGTCTGGAGAGGCGACACAGCGATGAAGAAGATGATGACTAGAGGTGGTTGATGAAGAGCAAGACTGTAAATGAGAACACTGGCTCTGAGAGACAGGAGAGAGCACCCCAGGAACTGGTGAGCGACAGTCCAGGTGCCGGCCGGCATACCTAGAAGACTATGTGGTAGATGGCTGATGGTAGGTGGGTGTTATTGTCAGATGGAAAACTTTTGCTGTGTGTCATATTATATATGCATACATGTTTGTGCTATGGTTATGCTTTTTCTGCATTTGTTTGTTATGAAAAAGGAGGAGCGTGGTGTAGTTCCTTTAAGGTGCGATGACGGGGTACGTCATTGCGCCAGGTTAATAAATACATGCCCGCCATGGCGCACAGGGCAGTCCACGAGCAAGATCGAAGACAGCACAACGGGTGTCCATCTTTTCAGGCGGTGAGGGCATCCGTGCACCCCAGCCTCACTGGTTCCATTGGGACATCACACAAAGCTATGTCAACGTGATGACGGGGTACCTACGTGGTGGGGAGATTCTGGGAACACAATGTGAGGATAGAAGGGGAATTTGGAGGTGAGGAAGGAAAAGGAATCCAGAAGTGGGGCACTTCAGGAGGAGAAAGTAAAATAAGTTGTGAAATAGCACCAATGCTGGTTAAAGAAGTGAGATACCCTTAAAACAGAGATGAGTGCCCATCACATTTAGGGCACTGGTGATTGTGTTTCAGTGCCCGCCTTCCCTATTTGCAACCTCACCCTCTCCCTCAACCCTCCTGTTCTCTGTCTACGTCATACATGATGTCCTCTCCATGACAAGGACCTGCGTGCGGTGGTGATAAGTACTATGGTGCCTGGGGGTGTGAGCTCCCCCCATTTCTCTCAGGACCAGGTGTTTTGCGTGCCATTACATAGTGAGGTTTAGGAGAAAGCAAAAATACCCCTCCCTATAAACCTGAATACCTTGAATCGGGGCAATAATAACACATTTTAATACAGTGATTTGAAGCTGGAGGAAATAACACGTTATTATAATAAAAGACACCATTTTGAAGTCTCTGATTAAACCTTTAATTTATTTTGCCATTTATAATTTTAGGTGAATTGCATTTGTAATGCTTTCATTCTGTTCATTTATTTAACCTAGCTAATGATCACCTTTGGAATTTCAAATGTTCTCAGTGGAAATTATTCTTGAAGCGCATTATTTGCCTTTTGCTGTCATCTACTGGTAATTCGTTGCCATTGCAGCGACTGCTTCATTACTGTCTACGTTCGTTTTGTGTACTGTTTCCGTTACTTTTAAGTGACTTCATATGGGACGTTATTTTTCTACGGTTTTTGCTAGGCTTCTCATGACATATGCCTGTATGTTTGGACATATCAAGGTATAATGATTACTGCCTGAACATGACAAATAGAGAAAATGCTGGTGAGATCAAAGAAATAATATCAATTTTTAGAAAAGCCTAATTTACAACAGATCACTCAATTAGCTCTGTAACACATTTTACAAAAAATATATCATTTTTCCACCCTATAATATAAAATTATAAGTGACGATTTTGTGTACGTTCTTATGTAACGGTTTTTGTAATGCCTGAAATTGGGGTCATTGTATGTCCTACAGACATGTTTCTGGTGTCATTTTGTTCCACATTTAAAGATACTGCTCCACACTTCAGGAACTGCGCCACACTGAATACTGGTGAGAAAGTTGGTATTTATTGTATTGCCCTTTATGTGTAACATGTGTTTCGACACACCAGTGTCTTTTTCAAATCAGTGCTATTAGCAAAGCTACAACAAAATATATATATTGTTCATGTGATAAAATTCACAGAGTAAGCATAAATTTGAGGTCAACATGTAAAATAAAACAGATATAGGAAAAGGTCATAATAAAAGAAAATTATCATGGTGTGGTGTAATCACAGAGAAATAAGGAGGGGGGAGTACAGGAAAAAACACAGAATGGAAAAAGGAATATAAACAACACGTTAATAAATGCTTTAAATCAAATGTGTAGCTCATAAAACAAATTATCATTTGTCCTTTGAAGATAAGTTATAAAGAGTTTAGCCCTTTGGGGCCTTATCTATATTTCAAATCTAGATTTTCCAATTTAATGAAACAAACAGTCACAGGATAAATCCCCCTACTGAAAATGGTGCCAGAAAATCCCGAGTTAACCAGCAGTTGCAAAGCATGTCAATTTCCTTTTAGTGTCATATATTATGTGTAAATGAGTAGTGATGTTTCATCTATTTAGGGTAGTCAAACAATTAGCAATTGAAGTAAGTGCACATAATGGTAAAAAAATTGACAAGGTACTTGACTGGTAAATACTGCAATTGTCCAAAGAAAATGCAGCGGTTGCAACAGCGCTATAGATGCGCTCGAAGCCTAAACACTGATTTAAAGAACAGAGTCGGTTATACTGAAAAATATATGATAAAAATCATCTAGTTTGCTTAATATCACATGTACTGGTCACAAAGATATATATATATATATATATATATATATATATATATATATATAATACAATATCGAGTATTAGTACATATTACATGTCAGTGAAAACATTGGAATTTTTAAAGAAAATATGCCATCTCATGGTCTTGATTATTTCTCGAAGGTAAACGGGCACTTCAATACTGCACACTGATATTGTGCACGAGCGCAATTATAGCACTGTGTACCGCACGGCAGTATCCTTGCCGTGTTTGTCTAAAAACCAGCGTTTATGTCACAAACACAATCATAGCGCTCATACTTTGAAATTATGTGCCCCAGCACAATCCATAGTGCTGTACACCACACGGCTTTATCGGAAGCATTCACCTCGCCGTGTCCGTTCTTTAACTCAGTGTTTAGGCTCCAATCGCAACTATAGCGCTGTTGCAACCGCTGCATTTTCTTTGCACGATTGCAGTATCTACCAGTCAAGTACCTTGTCCATTTTTTAATCATTATGTGCACTTACTTCAATTGCTAATTGTTTGACTACCCTTAATAGATGAAACATCACTACTCATTTACACATAATATATGACACTAAAAGGAAATGTACATGCTTTGCAACTGCTGGTTAACTCGGGATTTTTTGGCACCATTTTCAGTAGGGGGATTTATCCTGTGATTGTTTGTTTCATTAAATTGGAAAATCTAGATTTGGAATATAGGTAAGGCCCCAAAGGGCGAAACTCTTTATAACTTATCTTCAAAGGACAAATGATAATTTGTTTTATGAGCTACACATTTGATTTAAAGCATTTATTAACGTGTTGTTTCTATTCCTTTTTCCATACTGTGTTTTTTCCTGTACTCCCCCCTCCTTATTTCTCTGTGATTACACCACACCATGATAATTTTCTTTTATTATGACCTTTTCCTATATTTGTTTTATTTTACATGTTGACCTCAAATATATGCTTACTCTGTGAATTTTATCACATGAACAATATATATATTTTGTTGTAGCTTTGCTAATAGCACTGATTTGAAAAAGACACTGGTGTGTCGAAACACATGTTATCTATAAATGGCAATACAATAAATACCAACTTTCTCACCAGTACTCAGTGTGGCGCAGTTCCTGAAGTGTGGAGAAGTATCTTTAACTGCTTTCTCAAGGGGTTGGTGTCAAAAGCCCCTTTTCTGCCCCACACCAACTGCGACATCTGTTTGAATTGCAATAATAGCCAGGCGCATGGAAACGTCTTTAGTTGGCACAAAGCTCAACCCCAGACTTATAGCTTGTTCCACATTTAGCCCATTTTAATGGTATGCTGTCCAAATCTGAAATTCCTAAGGCATCTGAAGCTTATTCACTGATGAAATTGTGTATAAGTGACAATTTTTGTTACTTTTTTTGCTTTTTTGTCACGCTTTAAATTGTGGTCATTGTATATCCTGCAGACATGAGTTGGGTGTCATTGCGTTCCACATATCGCACATTTTAATGGCATGCTGTCCAAATCTGCAATTGCTAAGGCATTTGAAGGCCATTCACTGAAGTTCATTCACTGATGAAGTTCTGTATAAGTGATGATTTTGTGTAATGTTTCATATGAGTCTGGTGGCCTTCCTTTCCACAAGCATCCAACTTTGATTGTATACTGTCCAAATCTACAGTTCCTAAGGCATCTCAAGTTCATTAATTGACATAAGCTGATGAAGTTGCATGATGAACTTGTGTAATTGATAAGTGATGGTGCCGTCACACTTTGAATTGTGGTCATTGTATGCCGTAAAGATATGGGTCTGCTGTCATTCCGTCCCACATTTCTCCAAATTTGCTGGTATACTGTCTAACTTTCCAATTCCCCAAAGTGGGTTGGGGGTGTGAACGAAGCAAGCCCTTGCTGGAGTATCGCTACAAGTGACCAAGCCACCGAGTTCAACGTGCAGCAGTCACCAGGGGACAGAGCCCCCCTAGTTCTTTTAGAAAAATATGCACACCATATTTGAATGTTGCAAAAACAATACATACATGTAATAATAATACACAAATCACAGCACAATCACAAAAACTGTGCAGTTCAATAACAATGTACGGGTAACCATACAATAAATGCCCAGAATTCTTCAAACCCGCAGAAACGTGTAGTCTATTGGAAAACTTCAATATGGACAACCCAAATGTATCACGTGACATATACAGTGCATGACTCATAACATGTTATTACATTTATGTATTTTCTTTTTGCAACATTCAAATGCAGTGTGAATATTCTCATAATAGAATCGTTTTTTCCTTTTTTATTTGTAAAATATGTTACACAGGTAATTGAGTGATCTGCTGTAAATTAGGTTTTTCTGAACCTTGATATGATTTAATTGATCGCATGTGACACCCGTTTCTCTGTTTCTGATTTGTACTTTTCACCAGGTTTCAATCAGTTAAGGGGCAAAGCCGCCTATTACAGTTATATACAGCTCAGCTTTACCACAAACACTGTGCTTTACTGTTGACTTTTTTTTACCTTGTTCAACATTGGAGTTTCTTCATTTTTGAAAACCCTTACACTAAACCCCATTTAGGGACTCAAGCCTGAACCTCTGAACTCTCCCATTGACTTCTACTGAAATCAACAGCTTAAAAATTCTATTTCCAAAAAGCTACTTGCCTGTAGCAAACTGCATTTGTATTTCTGCAAAGCCTATGTAAAGAGGCTATCTTGACATCTATGCGGTGTGGTGATTCCTTTATTGTGTTTTGTTCCATGTTACCCTGCACCTTTGTACCACTCTGTTTCCCTCTCAAGGGTATTGTATTGACTGCTCTGCCATGTTTACCTCTGGGAGAGTCAGGTATAGACAGAGAAGTCCTGAAACACAGGTGTGGATTGATCTTCTTGAACCCTTAACATAGGGCCGGTCAGAGGAGATCCTTCCAAAAACTCGGTTTCCTGGCACAGCGCTGGTTTTAAAGTCAGAGTGCCTGGATTAAAGAGCTGCTACCCTGTTCCGGTTTTACATCCTCAGACCATGTTTGTGCTTTTGCTTGTGGCTTGAATTTTCAGGTCTACACTGGGACAGTCAATGTCCCCTCCGATGAGGGGCAGCACGTCAGCAGGGTCTTAAAGGCTAGACTCATCCTCTTCACATCAAAACCCAATGGAACATCTCAACACAACAGAGACATCCTGATCCACACTCAAGATTGTGTAAGGGTATGAACACAATGGGTACACAGCAGCTCAACTACAATAGAAACACAAGACTGCAGGAAAGATCAAAGATAGGGCCACTAGAGGACGAAAAGATACAATGCCACTGTATCAACAAACAATCTGTTACCAAGCATAGAAACAGCTTCTCCAACCTCTTTCTCACACTTCACTACAGAAACATGTAAGCCATCCCTCCCAACTTAAAACCCATCAATACCAACTGCCTCAGAAAAAGGGGAGGGGGAGTAACCGTCATACACCAGGAAACTTCATCATAAGGACATCACCATCAACAAACTTATGGGGCAGAAGGTTGCTACTTGCCACCTCAACCTTCAAGAACAGCTACCCTTCTAAGCACTATATTGATCTCCATCTGCACCGGGAAGTGAACACCAGCACCAATTGTATTGGAGGAGTTCAATATTGGGTTTGAAAAAAAAACAGAGACATTAACCACCAGCTCCACTTGTGGGGTTTAATCACAGCCAAAACAAATATAACTGAAAAGACTGGAACAATGACATGGCAACCTTCAAAAAGTTCACACTGAAAATGGGCCTATTAATGCAGACTGTGTGTGTTTTGGCAAGTAACACAAGGAAGAGTTGTGATAAAATGGAAATGCTATGTAAAAGGCCACACATTGGAAATCAAAAGAACTATCTTGCATTACAAAGGAAAAGGTCGAACTGAAAAGCAGCATTTACTTCGCATTTGCAGGAGGAAATGCCCCTTCTACATGAAAAGCAGGGGTTTCAAATACTGAACCTAAAATGGGCTTGCATGTGCATTTTGCGCTTTTAAATCAAGACATGAGAAAACTGTTCCCTTGCTAAAATAAAGATATCAGGAAAAAGACTTGATGCGTGGGGGCAATATGCAATGTATTAAAATATATATTATGCTTCACATGCAAAATACTGGCAACAATAGAAAAGGCTACTTTGTTTTCATGGGTCACATTTAAATCTCATTTAGGCACGAGACAGACCCTGTTTTGTGTTGTTGGGCAGATTTTCAAGGCCTGTCTGGCTCCTTATCTGGAAGGGAAATCTCTGAGAAGCTAATGTACAGTCTAGGTATTTACGACAGGGCCAGATCAACACAAACCCAGCCCTGGATGGGGAAAAATACTTATAAATATAAGAGTTTGAGATCAAAATTGTGGTCAATTTCAGATAACAGAGCACAGTGCCAAATGTCAGCATGGCCTCACATGGCAGAGGTGAACTGTCTACTGCATGATAAGGATCTCCTCAGCCCATCAACTTTCAAAGAACAAAGAGGATAATGGCTTTTACCCTGGCCTTAGACAAACATTCTGCCCAAGAGGCTCTGGTCATATGTAAAGAAATGAAACTTACATGAAGAACACTAAGATGTGTATACTTGTTGAAGATTTCCCATTAGTTTAAATGGACTATCATAACTAGTGATTTTCTGAGCAAGACAATTCTACAATACTACATGGAAAGAGGAAGCCCTAACAACACTTTGCTTAGGTTTTTAGCACTGGCCCTATTGAAGACTCATATAGAATCACACAAATCTCCCCTCTGTGCCCACAGTGAGGCAAGAACCAGGCCGGGTATAGGAAGAATATATATTTATTTCAAATATAAGCTCAATTAATAATATCTTGTTTCATTACAGCCATCACCTTCTTTGTGGCAGAAAATACACCTTCAATTACAAAGCACACTTTTCTATAGGATGTTACTTTTAAACATACTTTTTCTGCATTCACTTTTGTCTCACAAACATGGAACACAGGATAAATAGACTGGTCAAAACTCGTTTCCCAAGAACACGTGCGGTAACTTGAATTTCAATAATAATATGTCTCAATGCTAGAACATGATCCTCAATGTTCCTGGCTGAGAGTTTTAGTGTTAAAACATAGGCACCATTTTCGTTTTGTGGAAGCTAGTTCACCTTCAAAGTTTGATACATGGATTTCCCTGCGCACTCAAAATGCCAACAGTTGAAATTACAGATTTGTACAAATGCCTGTGGCAAATAATACTTCACCAAAATGTAGCTTAGCAATAGACACAGGGTTGATTTTAAAACAAGACATACATCACACGTTCATTGTTAGATACATGAGGTCTCGCCATTGTAAAGCACTTCTCCACAGCCCCAGAAACCCAAGCATCAATTACATACAGTACCCTTCTGTTCAAAGGCCAGGTGTAGGGAGTGGAGATAGTTCAGGATTTTCGTTTTTCAGACCCCCCAAACCCATCACTTAAAAGCCCTTGTTGGGGAAGTTGGACCATTTCAAATTTTTGTTTGTGGGGCTAAGGACACCCCTTTGTTAAATAAAATGTTGAAAGAGAGGTGACAATTGGGAATTTCATTTTAAGATATGGATACCTATTTTTTAAAAGTACGTGTTTGGTACAAGTATCTTTTGGGTTGAAAGGCAAGGTTTGGGGGTGGTAACAATTATCTATTTCGTTTTGGTGCCAAGTATATCTTTTGTTTAAAACATGTTTTGGTAAGGTGTTTCAGTTGGGCATTTCGTTTTAGAAAAGGACACTCCTTTTCATTAGAGACGTCAAGGGGAACAGGAAAATCAAGGCACCCCAATTACTTTAGATTACTATCTCGTGCCTTCCTACTAGGACAGAGTGTGAACATTTCAAATACTTCCAAGCTCGCTCCTGCTTCAATCTATTTGGGAGTTAATTAAATTAATATGCAGTAAAATATGCTACGGGTCTACACAATTTCCCCCCACCCACTAATGGAAGGGAACCCACTAATGAAAGGGAATGGATTAGTGAAATGGATCCCACACTGACATTTTCTTGGACAATCTACTTACTTTTGGGAAATGTCTGGACTTGCCAATCATGGAGACTGAGCAGGGCTTCACTTCTAGGGACAAACAGGAATCTGGCCAGCACTTCAGTCAATGGGATTCCACAGCAATTCTCCTTCTATGGGTTCATGCAAATATCACAGCCTCTGTTTTCTATTCTACTCAGCAACAGAAATCTCCAGCCCCCTTACCATATTTCCACCCAGATGCAATTTTAGCAGATCTCCTTTGGTGATTTGTGGTAGCTGTCCCTTAGAAATTTTTAGCAGCTCTGTGGCCTTACATAGAACAAGACCTTTTTACTGTCTAAGCCCTTCCCAAGGAAAGTGAACATTAGGCTGTGCTAACGTATTACCTCACAACCAGGATTGGACATTTACATTTTTCTCTGCCCTCAAGTCCAGCCCCTCTCTAATGATTGATTCAGGAATCTAGAGCAGAAATATTGCAACTCCCCTTTGAGATTCAGATTTAGTTTTCCATGTCCAATTTTGGCCAGAAAGTAACTACATGGCAAATGTTTGTAATTTACCAATAAATGTTATATGGCTCTTTGATTGGGGGAAGGGGGACTCCACAGGCTAAGGGTGGTCTCACAACATAACACTACACACTGTGCTCCTACATGGGAAATCCACACCTCAAACAAATGGTAAAATAGGCAACTAGTTCAGCCGGGCACACCCTGGATGTGATCTTCTGCAAACCCTTTATTAATTTCTGTTGCGGAAATAGTTTCCTTACGGTCATCTGTATTTTATGTATGTTGGTTAGGGATTCCCCTCTCTGTTTAGAAGTTTCATTCAGTCCTCCATTTTCTAATCTTTAAGCCTGTGTTAAGGACATCCGTCAACCATGCTACATTAGTGCCGTTAAGCCATCTTGCCTTTATCTATTACTATTGAGTTCTTTTTTGATTCTTCATTGTTGTTCCTCTTGACCTGTGCCAGGGACGCCAGTCTTTTGCATGTCAAATGCCAGTTTTCTGCTGTTAATAGATGTCCTTAACACTGGCATACAGATTACAACATGAAGGACTGAATAACAATTCCACAATACCACCAGCGCTAACCAATAAATGATATTCAGACGATACTCAGGAAATGATATCTCCAATAGAAATTAATAAAGGGTGTAGCAATTTGGACAATCGAGTAAACTCCTCAATAATGAACTTGTTTTTGTGTTGTTAGTTAGATTACACAAAATCTGTGTACGGTTAATAGCAGACATAGGGGAATGCCATTGTAATTCTTGAATTTAAATGTTAATTCGCTGTGATTTACTTTTACTAACATCACAGATAATAATGCCCTGAAGAAGAGCGTGTTGCTCGAAACATGTGTTGGCAGACAGGTGATTAAACTGTTAATAATGGTTTATGTTTGGCAGAGGATCTAACTGTTAAGACGAATTTACATGTATAATTCTAATACTACAATTCTGAAATTCAAAGGACAGTCTGATTCTTTTTGAAATAAGAAACCAATATAAGGAGTTATCAATAATCCAATATTAGTGACCTAGGCCACTGTCTTAACAGTTCAAACGGTGTATATTTAATTTGTTCAGTTTTTCCATTTAGGGATGAGGGATGGAATCTCTACGTTGGACTAGGACGGCAACACTGTCACCAAGTAATTAGACTTTCTCAACCTAGCGTAGCAGTGAGACACATACCTTTCCCTAAAAATAGTACTCTCAGCGTCTGCCTCTGCCCTCTGCCAGCCAATGCTGCCTCAGAGCTCTTGGTTGCCCAACACTCACATGCCATGACCCGTCCCTCCTCACCTTTCATCACCTTGACGGTGGCCAGCTGCTTGTCTGTGTAGTCGTTGTCCATTTGCAGTCTGCATCCATAGGTGCCCTTATCTATCTGACTGTACTTGTTCAGGTAGAGGCAGACCAGGTTGCGGGAAACATTGACTGTGGTGCGTTCATGGTACCTTTGATTGAAGAAGTTCGGCTGAATGGTGCTGGCGACTATCTCCTCCCTGTCCTTGGTCAAAGTGAACTCATATCTGAGAGGGTTGTCTGTCCTGTTCTCGAACCGGCAGTCCAACCGTAGCATGTGAGTGGTGTGCATGCAAGCGGTGAAGCGGTAGATCCTCTGGGGCTCTGAAAACTGCAGAACTGGGAAACAAGAGAAAGGTGTTAGGTGGCTAACCAAACCAAAACACCCCAAACAAGGCTTTTCCCACCAACATAGAGTGTTGGACCATGCTTTCTTTGCCACCGGCACAGCCTGATGCCATCAGAGAGTGATGGACAATGATTTCCCTGACACCAGCATAGCCTTACACCAACAGAGAGTGATGGGCCATGCTTTTCCTGACACCAGCATAGCCTGAAACCAACAGAGAGTGATGGACCATGCTCTCCCCCACACCAGCATATCCTGATGCCAACGGAGAGTGATGAACCATGCTTTCCATGCCCCCAGCATGCCTGATGCCAACAGGGATTGATGGACCATCCTTTCCCTACCACCAGCATAGTTGGATGGCAACCAAGAGTGATGCACCATGCTTTCCATTACACCAGCATGGTCTGACAACAACAGAGAGCGATGGACCATGCTTTCCCTAACACCAGCATGGCTTGACGCCAACAGAGGGATGGACCATGCTTTCTCTGCCATCAGCATAGCCTGACAGCAACAGAGAGTGATGGAACATGGGTTTCCTGCCACCAGCATATCCCGAAATCAACAGAGAGTGATGGACCATACTTTCCCTGACACCAGCATAGCCTGATGCCAACAGAGAGTTGGACTGTGCTTTTCCTGCCACCAGCATAGCCTGATGCCAACAGAGAGTGATGGGCCATGCTTTCCCAGCCACCCGCATAGCCTGATGCCAACAGAGAGTGATGAACCATGCTTTCCCTGCCACCAGCATGCCCTGATTCCAACAGAGAATGATGGACCATGCTTTCCCTGCTGTCAGCATTGATTCAAACCAACAGAGAGTGATGGGCCATGCTTTCCCTGACACCAGCATAGCCTGGCGCCAACAGAGTGATGCACCATGCTTTCTCTGCCAACAGCATGGCCGGGCGCCAACAGAGTGATGCACCATGCTTTCTCTGCCACCAGCATAGACTGATGCCAACAGAGAGTGATGGACCATGCCTTCCCTACCACCAGCATAGCCTGATCCCAACAGAGAGTGATGCACCGTGCTTTCCCTGCCACCAGCATAGCCTAGTGCCAACCTAGAGTGATGGACCATGCTTTCCTGGCCACCTGCAAAGCCTGGAACCAACAGAGAGTGATGGGCCATGCTTTACGTGCTACCGGCATAGCTCCAAACCAACATAGAGTGATGGACCATCCTTTCCATGCCGCCAGCATAGCCTGACACCAACCGAGAGTGATGGACCATGCCTTCCCTGTGACCAGCACAGCCTAAAGCTATCAGAGAGTGATGGGCCATGCTTTCCCTGCCACCAGCATAGCCTGATGCCAACAGAGAGTGATGGAGCATGCTTTCTCTGCCACCAGCATAGCCTGATGCCAACAGAGAATGATGGACCATGCTTTCCCTGCTGTCAGCATAGACGCAAACTAACAAAGAGTGATGGACCATGCTTTCCCATCACCAGCAGAGCCTGATGCCAACAGAGAGTGATGCACTGTGCTTTCCATGCCACCAGCATAGCCTAGTGCCAACCTAGAGTGATGTACCATGCTTTCCTGGCCACCTGCACAGCCTGGAACCAACAGAGAGTGATAGACCATCCTTTCCATGCTGCCAGCATAGCCTGACATGAACAGAGAGTGATGGGCCATGCCTTCCTTGTGACCAGCACAGCCTAAAGCTAACGGAGAGTGATGGAGCATGCTTTCTCTGCCACCAGCATAGTCTGATGCCAACAGAGAGTGATGGGCCATGCTTTCGATGCAGCCAGCATAGCCTGATGCCAACAGAGAGTGATGGAACTTGCATTCCCTACCACCAGCATAGTCTGATGCCAACAAAGAGTGATGGACCATGCTTTCCCTACCACCAGCATAGCCTGATGCCAGCAGAGAGTGATGCACCATGCTTTCCCTGCAACCGGCACAGCCTAAAGCTATCAGAGAGTGATGGGCCATGCTTTCTCTGCCACTAGCATAGCCTGACACCAACAGAGAGTGACGGCCATGATTTCCCTGCCACCAGATTAGCCTGACACCAACAGAGAATAACGGACCATGCTTTCCTGGCCATCAGCACAGCTTGAAACCAACAGAGACTGATGGACCATGCTTTCCCTGCTGTGACGAACCAACCTCCGGGGCACCAGTGGTCAGTTTCTAAACCATCAATCATCCCCACACCTCTACTAAACCAGAAGGGTTCTGAACAGATTGGAATACAAGTGAATTATAAGACATCCCTGTCCAATTTTTGGTAACGTGGATGGAACCGGAGGCTTATCTCATCAAAGTCATGGATCGGTGCTTAGTTGCAACACAGCAAAAATACAATTATTAGCCAATGATGAAAGGGACTGTACAGTTAAGGTTGTATACAAATATCTACTTTATTATTAATACAACAGATAGTTTTAGCACACTACAAAATACAACCCACCCTGTAAAAGAACACAGAGGACAGACAGTTTCACAAAGTAAAGGGATACACTCTGGGTACTGACAGGAGGGTAGTTGGTAAAGTAATCAGTTTTACTGTTCAAGATTATTTGGTTTCAGCAACAAGGGGGAAAAGGTTTGTAACTGTCTCTAGGGACCTTCGAAGAAGGAACATGGAGGCAGGACCACAGCATACCTGGTGCTGAAGAGGTTCTTAATGCTCGACAGCGTTAAGGCGGTTACCAGGGCACTTTGCAGCCCTTGAGACGGAGTTAATGTCAGGAGACAGCTGCGAGTACCAGGTGGCAGGCAGTTCGGCAAGCAAGGCTGGATGGACGTTTGCATGCTGTCCGGCGCTGTGACTCGGGCCAAGAATCGTTGTCTCTGTGCTGTGTAGTGGATCTGGAAATCTGGTCAAGGTGTCTCAGATGGCTCTGGTGACTGCAGCGTGACAACAGTCAGCGGGGCAGATGGATGCGGTTCGAGGACTCTACTGTCTCGAAAATGTCCTTAAAAGATGGACGCTGGATGATGCCTGTGTGGCACTCATCCTAGCTTCTTCGCAGGGCTCGTGCCCTTTCAAGGTGGATGGCCCAAAGCTCAGGAAAGCATTTGCAGGCAATGGCCTTGTCCTTAGTTCAGATACTCTCCAGCACTTCCCACCTAGGAACATGCTGGTAGAACCTAGCAGGGCACACTGTGTGCTGGACGGGTCCTCTAAGTCCGGTATCTAGCTCTGCTGCCTGGTAGATGTTTAGGGGAGGGATCTTGCTTCCCCCTTGGAGCTCCGGCCTTCCTTCACTGGCATAAGATGTAAGGTAGACTGTACCTTCAGCCCAGGTCCAAATGAGTCCTCCTTCTTACTCCTTTCAAAGTCTTCAGATGATCTGCTAAGTGGCGGGTTCAGCCCTCTTTAAAAGCCAAATGAGCCTCACTGATTGGTGCAGTCTATGCCCATCTTAATGAAACAATTCTGGGTCCCCACCAACACTATTCTGTTATGCATGAGGTCAGGACCAGAGTGCTCTGCAATAGGACAGACAAGGAGGTGACAACATGTACCTAAGTCCCACCCATCTTCCTTTCTGTTGTAGATCAAATTGTCGCTCTGGTTAACTGAGCCCTCTGTGACTCTTGATTAAAGTGAAGGGTTCTGTTTGTGCTGCGAGCAGACTTCCTGTCTCCCAAACCACATACATCTTCCCTCTGAAAGGGGTCAGCTCTATAGGGTTTTGCCTATGGTAAATAGTGGACACGGACATGCATTTCACTGCCTTTCATAAAGAGAGGTGGGAACTAGCTTCAAGTTGATACATTGCATACCAAAGGGGTGTTAGCCCGACCTTTTCTGCTGTCTATTCCGGCAACCAAGCCCCTTCAGGCTTGCTTCAATTATCTCTCATTAGAATGCACTGCCAACAACACGGCCTCACACAGTCCTCAGAGGCTGGTCTCCCATCATTCCTTTTCATTATAAAGAAATCAAAAAATCCCAGGCGAGCGCACTCTACCCGTGTGGATGGTCCAATTCCTCACATGCCCCCCAGACTTAACATTTGAACCACAACCTTACTGAGGGTCTGGTTCGTCATCAAAGCGAAAGTACTGGCTGAGGCCATCTGCATTTCCATGCTAGCAGCCTGGCTTATGCTGAATGTCCATATCTAATCCCTGCAGGGATGTGGCCTACCACAAAAGCTTAGGGGTTCTCCCCTTGCATGGCCATTAACCTTCACAGAGGCCTGTGGTCTGTCTGGATCGTAAAGTGAGACCCAAATATGTAGGGTTTCAGCTTCTTTACGGCCCACATGACCACATATGCCTCTTTTTCTATGACAGCCTAGTTCCTTTCCCTTTTTGTCAACCGCCTGCTAATGTAGGCGACAGGTTGCTCTACCCCTTCAGAGTTCAGCTGCGCTAACACCGCTCCAATCCCAAAATCACAGGCATCAGTCTGAATAATGAATTGCTGAGCATCCTCTGGTACTTTCAGAACTGGGACCCTGCACAATCCATCCTTTAAATCCTGAAAGGAGGTTTGACAGGCGGAGGTCATAGGTACCTTCTTTGGCATCTTTTTGGATGTTACATCATTTAGGGTGATGGCAATGGTCCCATATCCTCTGATGAACAACCGTTAGTACCCGGTGAGGCCTTAAAAGGATCTCACCTGCTTCTTCTGGTGGGGCTGTCCCACTCCTTCACAGCCTGTACCTTTGCTTCGAGAGGTTGTTTCTTACCTCCACTGACCAGGTGGCCTAGGTAAGACACGGTACCCTGCGCTATGTGGCACTTTATGGCCCTGATAGTCAGGCCTGCATTCTGCATTGCCTGAAGCACTTGTTTCAGGTGGGACAAAAGATCCTCCCAGGTTTGGCTGAACAAAGCAATGTCATCTAGATAGGCGACACTTAAGTTTTCCAGTCCAGACAAAACCTGGTTAGCCATCCTCTGAAAAGTGGCAGGGTAATTCTTCAATCCAAAGGGCATCACAGTGAACTGATATTGTCCTCCCGGGGTGGAGAATGCTGACCTCTCTTTCGCTCCGTCTGTCAAGGGTATCAGGTAATAATGTCCCCATACATAATGTCTCCGGGAAAAGCCATTGGTGACATTATACATGGTGACATGTATGGGGACGGGTTGTGGGGATGTCCCCTGTTACCCTTGTAAATAAAAAAAGAATTGATGGTTGCGGGGGTGTCCCCCGCATGTTCAATGTAATAATGTCTCCACAAAATACAGAGACTTTTTGGTTAGGAGACTTTTTTGCGGGGACATTATTCCATGGAACCCTGTCAAGTTGACCTGCCAATACCCTGCTGTGAGGTCAAAAGTACTCATGTAATTGGCAGCACCAAGCTTGTCAATGAGCTCATCCGCCAGAGAAATGGGGTGAGCATCTGTCCTTGTGACAGAATTGAGCCCCCCTGTAGTCCACACAAAAGCAAACTTTAGTTTTCCCACTAATGGTCTTTTTAGGGACCAGTACCACTAGGCTAGCCCAGGGGCTGTGGGATGGTTCTATCACTCCTAGGGACAACATTTTGGAAACTTCCTCCTTGATGGTGTCCCTGACCTTATCGGAAATCCGGTGAATTGTACTCTTCACCGGCTTACTGTCTCCAGTGTCCACATCAGGGGTGCACCAATCTGCACAGCCAGGAGTCAGAGAAAACAGACTAGCAAACTGTTGCATTAAATGGCAACAGTTTGTCAGTTGCAAGGTTGACACCTTCAACTAACCCATCCATGGCTTCAGTGTGCAGGAGGTCTGGGAGGGGATCAGTCTCCTCCTCAGTCTCTCTGTCTATCCCTAATGCCATGACCAAGTCATCCCATCTATAATGGGGTTTTAGCCGTTGACGTGAAAGACCCAGCAAATCCGTTTAGGTTCTTTCACGTCAATGAGATAATTCACCTCACTGACCTTTTCCCAACACACAGTAAGGCCCAGCCCACTTGTCCTGAAAGGTACTGGGTTTCACAGGCTCCATAATCTACACCCACTGGCCTGGAGAATAGACTGTCACTGTGGTCGTTTGGTCATGCCAGTGCTTCATCAGCTCCTGACTGGCCTTTACATTCTTTGTTGACTGTTCCATGTACTTTGCCATTCTAGACCAAGGGCTGAGTACATAGTCCACCACATCTCGTAAAGGGGATGAGGGTTTGCTTTGCCATCCTCCTTCACTAGACTGAGGGGACCTCGTACAGGGTGTCCAAACTGAAGCCCAAAGGGGCTAAACCCTAGTCCGTTCTGTGGCACCTCCCTGTAGGAAGACAGAAGGCATGGCAGGAGAATATCCCATTTTCTCCTCGGGTGCTCTTCCATGCCACGTATCATGCCTTTCAGGGTCTTGTTGAACCGGTCAACAAGCCCATTGGTTTGTGGATGGAAGGGATTAGAGAACTGGTAGGTGACTCCACACTCTTCCCAAATAGCCTTCACATATGCTGATATGAAGTGTTATCCCCTGTCAGAAATGACTAACTTGCGGAATTCAACATGGGAGAATATCCCAATCCGAGCTTTCGCAACCACTGGGGCTTTGATGCTCCTCAGAGGGACAGCCGCAGT
The DNA here is from genome assembly GCF_040938575.1 of Ambystoma mexicanum. Classification (NCBI taxonomy): domain Eukaryota; kingdom Metazoa; phylum Chordata; class Amphibia; order Caudata; family Ambystomatidae; genus Ambystoma; species Ambystoma mexicanum. The sequence goes on along the minus strand of NC_090931.1, from coordinate 168,252,977 downwards.
GTATCTCGTTGTGTGGTCCACCACCACCTAGATATATCTGTTACCTGAGCTGGTTTGAGGATCCAAAGGACCCACAATATCCATCCCTATTCTATCGAAAAGGCTGCCCAACCATGGGTAGTGGAATTTAGGAGACCTTGGTGGCAACACCTGACTTGCCAGAAGCTTGACAAGTCAGGCAGGACAGAACAAATTCCTTAACTTTTACGCTGAACTGCAGCCAGCAAAAGTGCGCAGACAACCAGTCTGATGTCTTAGTCACACCCAAGTGACCCGCTAAAGGGATTTGGTGAGCCAAATTCAAAAGGAACTTTCTGTGGCATTGGGGAAGCACCAACCTTCTGGTGTCCTCGCCCTCAGAATCCTTTGGCTCACTGTACAAAGGTCCATCCTCCCAGTACACTTTGAACAGTCCAGGGGCCTCGCCTTTAGCCTGCTCCTCCGTCTGCTTCTGCAGACCTACCAGAGTGGACTCTCTTTCTAGGCTGTGCAGAAGTCAGTCTGATCTCGGTCCCTAGATGATGCAAACTCATCCAGCTTGGGCAGACCCTTCAGATATGCGCCCACCTGGTGCTCCACTTCAGGTTCTTGCACTGCGCCAGGCCTCTCTGAAGTCACAGAGTCCCCTGCTACCAAAGTAGGATCTTCCATGGATACTAGCCCCCAACCAGCAGGAGGAGGTGACTCAGCAGTCTTTGAAACTGGACTAGGGGCTACCGGCCATGCCGGTTCTTCCAATATGCCCTGTGGAAGCACTCCAGGCCCTAAGGCTCTGAGAGCGTTCAATCTAGCAATCTCTTTGGCGCTCAATTGTGTAGCCTCTGCGATTATTTTGGGATCTGGAAGATCATTACCCAACAGACATGGGACAGGGAGGGAGTCTTTCACTGCTACAGGGCACTGGGTTGTTTCACCTCGCCAGCTGAACTCTGCTATCACCAAGGGGCACTTACTCTAACCATCAAATCCACTTACGCACAAATCAGGCCCAGCAATATACTGGCCTGGTTGTACCCACTGCCAGGTGGCAGTGGTGACGCTAGCCGTGGTGGTTCGGACCGCAGGAGTTTTGTTTCCATTGATGTGCACATGCTCTAGATAGAGTTGAGTATTATTGGGAACTGGGGTCTCTTCTGGAGAACTGGTACCATTCCCACTCAGTGTAGCCAATCCACATTTGGCCACCCCATGCCTTGTGGGAAATCCTCCTCTGAGAGGCCCACACTAATGATGGCCTCTTCCACAAGTCCAACACTCACTATGGCTTGCTTGGGTAAACCCTTGCAAGCAGGATCCCCTTTCCTATGGCCCAGCTCCTTACACATGGAACAACCTTTGTGTGGTGAGAATGCAGGTGTCCCAGTGTAGGGGTGAATGCGCTCTTCTTTTCGATGCAAGAGTTTGGGGGTTTCCCTTTGTTCTTTTGAGGACCTGATTTTGAAGAGGATTGGGTTGGACCTTTGTCCTTCCCATCCTTGTTTACTGTTTTGTGCACCGATTTCTTTGCCGGCTTGGGTGTGCTCGCCTGAGCCTTTTTCAAGACTTGAGTACTCACAAACCTGTCAGCAGCCTTTGCAAGCTCCAGAGGGTCTGTGATAGTCTTGTCCACTAGATGCTGGTGTAGGTCAACCTCACAATTTCTCATCACATGCTCACATGCAATTAAATTGCACATACCTTTAAATGTGTCAACTTTGTTACCAGTCACCCACCCGCTCAGATATTTGAACGACAAGTGTGTGAATGCTTCAAATGTCTGCCCACTTTTCTTTACGAGCTCTCTGAAGCTCTTGAGATACTGTTCTAGGGTTTCACAGAACTACCTGAGGAGGGCTACCTTCATGCTCTCATAAACGGGCCTTTCCTCAAGAGTTAACTGAAGAATTGCATCAGTCCCTGGTGTCAGTAAGCGACTCATCAGGGCTGCACCCCACTGTACCTCATTGTAGTATTCGAAGTATTCATCCTTGTGGAAGTTCGCGGCTTCCCGCCTGCGCGTGTGAGAGAATGTTGAGGAGATCGTGACGTGATTGAGAAGGACGGTTGGATGGGATGTCGAGTGGAAGTAGTTGGTCGCAGTGCGGGGCGCCGGCTGAATATATCTAATGTAAATAAAGAAAGATTAACACCTTTTACTTCGTGTTGAGCCTACTTCAAATGGCGACGAGGATGCCAGCGTCCGAAGGACCCACGGGCGAAGAAGAGCGAGAGCGGCTGCCCCGAGTCTCAGTGCTGGTGTTCCCCAGCATACTTGGGGAGGAAGCGGAGAGCGGACGCTCCGAGCCGCTGCACCGCGTTGTGCAGGCTTGTGCTGGTTTGCCCAGCAAGATAGAGAAACGGAGAGCGGACGCTCCGAGCTAACGCATTGGCTTCACGTTGGCTTGTGCAGATAGTTCGGGTCCACAGCTGGGCCGGAGCGAAGAGCTGGTGCTCCGAATTGACGCGTATGCCGCGTTAGTTTCTGCTGAGTTGTGCCCCACCCCCTGCTGGCCCAGGAAATCGTATTAAAAGCTCTGTGTCAACGCAGTGTATCTGGCACATTAAAGTAAAGGACATGCAATAAGCTTTAGTTACGTGATCTGCCTGACTTTTCCAGGCAGAATGAGGAGTAGACAGTGATCCCCTCATTTTCTTCACAGTACTTGAGAAAAATAGTACTGCAAGCAGTAGACAGTGATTCCCTCATTTTCTTCATAGTACTTGAGAAAAATAGTACTGCAAGCAATATTATTTGACAAGGAGATTTTATTCTCACATAAATAAAGGTGTGTACAAGGAGACATTAACATTATAAGAAAATAAGAGAACGATATACCACAGGATTATGCAAGGTATTAGCATACAACCGCCGGCAAGCTTCCTTCCAACTCCAGGTCAACCTGTGGTCTTGTGGTCAGAATGGAAAGAATTCTGGCTGAATTAAATTCAAGCTGTAGAACAGGAAGAACTCACATCCCGCAAAAAGAAGTTACTACTGCTACATGCATTGGGGTTGGAAGGGCAAAGGAAGTACAGAGAATTACCAGAATTGACTGTAGACGAAGCTAGTGACGCTGATGAGCATGACAAGGCCATTAGACAATTAGACAAGTATTATGCTCCAGAAACCAACGTAGCCATAAACAGATACAAATTCTATACAAGAGTACAAAAGGAACATGAAAGCATTGAGGAATATGTTTCTGCATTAAGAGTATTATCATGAACCTGCCAATTTGGCAAACGCATCACCCTTGATCAGTTGATCAGGGACCAGATCATTATCCACTCGAAAGACAACTTAATACAAGACAGATTGTGGATGGTTGGCAATCCATCCCTACCGGAAACTATAGCGATTGCTAAATGTGTGGAACACACTCAATTGTGCTCGAAGGAGATGAGGAGCAAGAAAGAAGAGGTTGTACAAAGTATGCAGAAGCATAACAGCAAGGAGATACAGGAAAAGGAAACAGAAGAACAAGCTCAAGTTAACGTACTACGACCTAAAGACAGAGGCGGAACAAATGTTAGAAACAAAGATAAAGTTGAAGTCAATGCAGGAAGAAGTAACAGAATTAAGAGCATTGAGCAAAAAGGGAGTTCATATAGAGGAAAGAATTGGGTGAAGAATGAACCCAGAGTTCAAAATGATCAGAGATTTCAGTATACCCAACAGAGAGAAGGAGACAGATGTAATAATTGTGGCAGAACCGGTCATTATGCCTATGCAAAACAGTGCCCAGCATTGGGGCAAAAATGTGGAAATTGTGGTATAAGAGGTCATTTTTCAGTCACGTGTAGAAGGAGGAAGAAAGTCTCTGCCATTATGGAAGAAGAAGAAGAATCGGAGGAAGAAAGGGTGTTCCTGATACATGAACCACCAGATGGAGAATTTAAATGCCCGAGCTGTGAAGTATTCCTTGACAACTGGAAATTGAAGGTGAAGGTGGACAGTTGTTCGCCATGGACGATTATTACTAAGAAAACATGGAATCATTTAGTAGCATTTGGCCTCAAGACAAAGATAGAAGCGTCAGATATACTAAATCCTGGTGGATTTGAAGGATCCAAGATCAAGATGATTGGATGGGTTTCGAGTATTGTTCAGTTTAAAGACAGACGGTCTCAAGTGAAAGTCTACGTTGCAGAAAAAGGGGTGAATGTATTGGGTTGGAGAGATCAAGCTGGACTGAGAATCAGGTTGGATCCATGTAATGAAGAGCAAATTCTCGTTGTAAACAACAGTCAAGCACATGAAAGTAAGGGAGTCAAAGAAAAGAAAGAAGGCAAAGTAAAACTAGGTTTGTTAAAACATTTTGCACACAGGATTCGTCTCAAGAAGGGAGCGATACCTCTTAAACACACGAAATCCAGACCAATTCCTTTTGCCATTGCTGACAAGGTTGAGCAAGAACTTACTTTATTGGAATCTGAAGGAGTAATACAGAAAATTGAATCATCCGAATGGGTGAGCCCCATTGTGGTTGCATTGAAGAAAAATGGCAAACTTAGGATTTGCGTGGACCTGAGAGACGTCAACAAAAACATCATAACTGACATTTTCCCGCTTCCTATTATATCTGAAATGTTAAATCGTATTGATAATGCTGATGGGTTTTCTACATTGGATCTATCGAGCGCTTATCATCAGATTTCTTTGACAGAGGATTATAGAGACATTACAGCGTTTATTATGCCACATGGGCTGTATAGGTATAAACGTATGCCGTTTGGACTAGCATCTGCAGTAGCAGTATTTCAGAGAGTCATGATGCATGTGCTGAAGGGTTTAAGTGGAACGCTTGTATATCAGGATGATATAATTGTATTCGGTAAGGGATCTGAAGAGCATGATGGGAGATTGAAGGAAGTGCTGAAGAGGTTGGAAGAAGTTGGGTTAAAAATTGAAAAAAGCAAATGTAAATTTGGAGTAGAAGAGGTAGAGTACTTAGGGCATACAGTGAATGGTAAGGGTTATAAACCCAAAAGAGATGCCATGAGAGCAATCAAGGAGTCGCCTAACCCAAAAAACAAGGACAAATTGAAGTCGTTCTTAGGGTTGTGTGAATATTACAACAGGTTTGTAAGAAATTTTGCGAGTGCAACAGAACCGTTGAGAAAGTTGTTAAAAAAGGATGCAAAATTTACTTGGAGTGATAAATGCAGTGAGGCGGTTGAATGCATAAAAGGAGGAATTTGTAACTCTGTGGAATTGGGAGGATTTGTGTATGGGAGGTTGACTAAGATCACAGTGGATGCAAGTGGGAGTGGTTTAGGGGCAGTGTTAACACAGATAGATGAGGATACAAATGAGAAGGTAATCAGTCATGCTTCAAGAGCTATTTCAGAAACAGAAAGTAGATATTCTGTGATTGAAAAAGAATTGTTGGCTTGTTCATGGGTGGTGAGTTACTTTAGGAAATATTTGTGGGAAAACAAATTTATAATTCAAACGGACCACAAACCTTTAATAGAAGTTCTCACTGTGAGAGGAATGTGTAAAGCTTCACCGAGATTAGCCAGACTCAGTCTAAAACTACAAGACTACAATTTTTCTGTGAAATATGTACCAGGGAAAAGTAATATCATTGCTGATTATTTATCTAGATTGCCATTAAAGAGTGATGAAGCAAGTGCAGGTTTAGATGAAGAAATGGTAGCGGTCATTTTTGAGGTTACGTCCAAGGACATGTGGATTGAAGGATTGGCTAAAGATGATGAATTGCAAGAGATAAGAAGATACACGGAATCAGGTTGGCCTGAAAAAAGGGTAATACGCGAAGGTTGTAGGAGATTTTGGGAAGCTAAAGATGAATTGTCCATGGAGGATGGATTTTTAGTGAGTTGAGACTAATTGATTCCCCCACGCAAATTTTGGAGTGAACTCATTGAGAAGGCGCATCAAGGCCACCCTGGTATCACAGGCACAAAGAACAATGTGCGTTTGAAATACTGGTGGCCAGGCATGGATATTATGATTGAGAGATTTATTAGGAATTGTTGGCCATGTCAGAACAGTGACAAGAGTTGCAGGATAGTTAAGCCTAAGCCAATTAGCATTGACAAAGGTAATGCACCATGGGAGATGCTAGGAATTGATATTATTGGACCATATATGAGGTTGGTTGGGGAGAAAAAGTTCCTGATAGTATTAGTTGATTACTACTCAGGTTGGGTGGAAGTCAAGGCAGTGAGAAAAATTGATACAGATGAGATAATACAATTCATCATGCAGATATGCAGAAGGGAAGGATTTCCCAAAATAATAATAAGTGATAATGGAGTTCAGTTCAGAAGTAGAGAAATGAGAGAATTTGATAAGAGATCAGGAATTGAATGGAGATTTTCGCCGTTATACCACCCACAAACTAATGGGTTAGTGGAGAGATATAACCGTGTAATTGTAGAAGCAGTGGAGTTGTCCTTGAGTAACAATATACCGGTAGACGAAGTTCTTAAGGAGAGGGTATGGAGCACTAGGATGTCTGTTAAAAGAGGAATGGAAGTCTCTCCTTTCGAATTAATGAGGGGGAGAGCTCCCAATACGTTACTAAATCCTGAAGGGGTTAATCGGAGGAAGGGTTTAACTACAGGATTACAAAGTTCTGACAAACATCAAGAAATGTATGACATGTCTTCAGAAAAGTTTAAATTGAGAATATTACCAGGAGATTTTGTGCGAATCAAGTTTGGACGAAATGTTAAGAAGGGTGACTCTAAATACAGCAGGCCTGTTAAGGTGATACAAGTGTTCAGGAGAGCGGTTAGAGTTGCAGGAGGATCAGTATGGAATTTAGATAGAGTTAGTAAATGGATGTGGAGAGGTAAGAACGAAGGGAATATGCAAGTCAAATTGGAGAGACGAGAGAGTGATTTATTTGGTGATGACCAAATTCTTAATAGAATTGATAATGTGAATGGTGACTTGGTGAGACGAGTTGGTGAAGTAAACATACAACGACAACAAGGAGAGGAGGTGTTTGAAAGTAGGAGTGTGCGTAATTCAAGAGAAAGAAGGTTACCGTTCTGGTCCAGAGATTATGACATGTGAAGTTATATGACAAATTTGTGCATAAGTAATGTTATTCAAATTGTTTCTATTCTGGTTTTTACTGTATACAAATTTATGTAACAGTAATTTTATTCATTAGGTTTCCAAATTTGGTTTTAACCTTAACTTAATTGTTCACAAATGTTTTGTGTGTAAAAAAAATACGTTTCTTCTTCTCCTGTTTAATATTAAGGGGGGGATGATGTAGTATTCGAAGTATTCATCCTTGTGGAAGTTTGCGGCTCCCCGCCTGCGCGTGTGAGAGAATGTTGAGGAGAGCATGACGTGATTGAGAAGGACGGTTGGATGGGATGTCGAGTGGAAGTAGTTGGTCGCAATGCGGGGCGCCGGCTGAATATATCTAATGTAAATAAAGAAAGATTAACACCTTTTACTTCGTGTTGAGCCTATTTCACTCATCCATCTCCCTCAGCTGGAATGCCAGCTCTAGCGCTTCAAACCAGTTAAAAATATCCTTCCCCACTTCATAAGCCTGTATTAAATCTTCGGGGATGTGCCGTTGAGGCTTTCCCGGGCACTCTGGTTTGAGCCACTACTGCTGTTCTCGCTAGAGGCGGACCTGCTGGCCTCTTTCTGTTCTTTAAGTGCCAGCTTGCGCAGCTCTATGGTGACCTTGTCTCGCTGTTTATGTTCCTCTAGCGCTAGTCTCCTCTCCTCGAGGAGGAGCTTTCGAGTCAATGGGCCTCCTTACAAGTTTGCCGGTCCAGGAACTATGGTAAGCTTGCCGGTACCGTAGTTTCCGGACTGGCAAACTACGAGTTGTGCTCGCGAGTGCCTTTCTGCCTGGCGGGCAGAGTGGCACCTGTGAGCACAGCATGTCGGATGCACCGGCACCGTTTACAACGGTGCCGGTGCATCCGGCTTACCCATTCCCATTGAGCCATATGGGGCTCAATGGGAATGGGGAAGAATGTTTCCAAGCGCCCAGGGTTGGGCAAATACCGAGTCCGGCAACGCTGTAATGACCCAGTAATTGCCCATTTTTGGGCGCGGGAAAAAATAAAATACTGCCAGCCTCGTAATGAGGCCCACTGTCTCATTAACAGCCAGAATAAATACTGGGCCACTTAGAGACTGTGCTGAGGCTTGAGACCTGTAGGATGCCGCACTAGCTCCTGTCCTCACTGACACTCTCGAGTATTGACAAACCACACTTGCCCTCCAGCGGGATGAATGGTGAGAAACACTTCTCATTCAGTCGTCCTTGTCATTTACCCTCCACGGAAGGTCTTGTCTGTTTGGGTACACAGGGCCTAGCCCGTCTCCTGGGGTCTTCTCCCCAACCACCCTAGCTTCTACCCAAGCTTGGAGGCTGGTCAGCAACTCAGGTTTATTAACCTTAGTGCTGTGGGGAAGTCCCCTCTCCTGACATAAAACGCACAGGACATCCTTGGTCATGCGTTTTATAGTCTCCATGTCAAGCTCCATGACTATTACTATTACCTAGCAGTGACTAAACGTTGCCTGCAACAATACTTTTATTGTTGGGTGACTAAGCTGTGTGCAAGGCTCCAACTGATCTGACCACTTGCCACCAATGTGCCGAATCAACTTCCGGGGCTCCAGTGGTTCAGGTAGGAATAACGGTTTCTAAACCATCAATCAACCCCACACCTCTAGTACACCAGAAGGGATCCGAACAGATTGGAATACAAGTGAATTATAAGACCTCCTTGTCCACTGTTTGGTAATGTCGACAGAATGGCAGGCTTATCTCCGCAAGGTCGTGGACCGTTGGTTAGTTGCAACATAGCAAAAATACAATTATTACCCAATGATGAAAGGGACTGTCCAGTCAAGGTTGTATACAAATATCTACTTTATTATTACTACAACAGACAGTTCTAGCACACTACAAAATACAGCCCATTCTGTAAAGGAACACAGAGGAAAGACAGTTTCGCGAAGGAAAGGGATGCACTCTGGATACTGACAGGAGGGTAGTTGGTAGAATAATCAGTCTTACTGTTCAAGATTATTTGGTTTCAGCACCAAGGGGGCAAAGGGTCACAACCATCTCTAGGGGCCTTCAGAGAAGCACCAGGGGGGCAGAACCACAATGTACCTGGTCCTGAAAAGGTTCATGGTGCTCAACAGTGTTGAGGTGGTTCCAGGGTGCTTTTCAGCCCTTGAAACAGAGTTAGTGGCGGGAGACAGCTGCGGGTACCAGGCGGAAGGCAATTCGGCAAGCAAGGCTGGACGGAAGTCTGTCGGCTGTCCGGGGTAATGGCTTGGGCCAAGAATTCGTTTCTCTGTGCTGGTTGGCAGATTTGGAATGTTCATTGAGGCTTCTCAGACAGCTCTGGTGACTGCAGCATGACAACAGTCAGTGGTGCAGATGGATGCTGTCTCGAAAATGTGCCTAAAAGATGGACACTGGATAATGCTTGTCTGGCACTCCTCCTAGCTTCTTTGCAGGGCTTGTGTCCTTTCAAGGCAGACAGCCCAAAGCTCAGGAGAGTGTTTGCAGGCAACAGCCGTGTCCTTAGTTCTAATTCCCTTCCGGCACTTCCCACATAGAAAGCTTGCTGGCAGAACCTAGCAGGGCACACTGTTTGCTGGCTGGGTACTGGTTCTGAAGCTGCTGGATGGGTCCTCTGAGCCCGATATCTCCCACTGTTGCCTGGGAGATATTTAGGTGAGGGATCTTGCTTCCCTCTTGGAACGCCTGACCTTCCTTAACTAGCAGAAGATGTAAGGTAGACTGTACTTTCAGCCTGGTTCCAAATGAGTCCCTCTTACTCTTTTCAAAGTCTTCAGGTGATCTGCTAAGTGAGGGGTTCAGCCCTCTTTTAAAGCCCAATGGGCCCAAGTGATTGGTGCAGGCTAAGCTCACCTTAATGAGGTGGGTCCCCGTCAACAATCTTCTATTATGCATGAGGTCAGGAACAGAGTGCTCTGCAACAGGACAGACAAGGGGGTGACAACATATACCTAAGTCCCACCCATCTCCCTGTCTGTTGTAGATCAAAGTGTCTCTCTGGTTAACTCAGCCCTCTGTGACCCTTGATTAAAGTGCAGGTTTCCCTTGAAATTTGTGCTGGGAGCAGATGTCCTGTCTCCTCCAAACCACATACTTCTTCCCTCTGAACGGAGTCAGCTCTGCAGGGGTTTGCCTACGGTAAATAGTGGACCCAGACATGCATTTCACTGCCTTTCATACAGAGGGGTGGGAACTAGCTTCAAGTTGACACATTACATATCAAAGGCGAGTTAGCCACACCTTTCCTGTTGTCTATTCTGGCAACCAAGGCTCTTCAGGCTTGCTTCAATTATCTCTCATTAGAATGCACTGCTACCAGCCAGAGGACAAACAAATGCAGATCCATGGGGCCTTTGATATTTAAATTAGGCTGGAGATGCTAGAGGAAGGTGTGCTTTCCAGCTCCGTGAGATGCTTTGATGTACCCGTGTCACATTCCAGCTGAAAATGACAGGGGAAGACGGCGCCTGTAGGTTATGTCTTCCCCGAGTACATGTGACTATGCGTTTTGTGCATGAAGCAGATGGACTTTGTGTGGAAGGGCCTCACACAGTTCTCAGAGGTTGGTCTCCCTTCATTCCTTTTCATTATTAAAAAAATCAAAAAATCTCTGGCAAACGCACACTCCCCATGCAGATGGTTGAATTCCTCCCACCTCCCACCAGCATAGCCTGATGCAAACAGAGAGCGATGTACCATGCTTTCCCTGCCACCAGCATAGCATGATGCCAACAGAGAGTGGCAGTACATGACATCCCTGACACCACCACAGAATAGTGCCAGCAACGTCATGGACAATCCTTTACGTCACACCAGTATAGACGGCGACCAACAGAGATCGACGGATGAAGCTTTACCTACGACCGACACATTATAACCACATACACTGACCGATCCTGATTTCCATGACGACAACACAGGCTGAGGGGCCATGCCTTCCGCAATACTGGCACAGTCTGGCATCAACAGGGAGCGAGAGAGACCATACTTTCCCTGACGCTGCAGAAACCAATGGATCCTGACTGACACCAACAGTGGCTGAGGTATACTGCTTTCCCTGACACCAAGGGAGATTGACTGCAACAGAGGCTGGGGGATACTGCTTCCCTGGCACCAGGAAAGACTGACAGAAACAAAGGCTGAGGGCTACTGCTTTCCCTGACACCAGGAGAGACTGACAGAAACAAAGGCTGAGGGGCCATGCCTTCCCTGATACTGGCACAGTCTGACATAACAGAGAGTGAAAGAGACCATGCTTTCCCTGATGCTGCAGAAACCAATGGCTCCTGACTGACTCCAACAGTGGCTGAGGGTTGCTGCTTTCCCTGACACCAGGAGAGACTGACTGCAACATAGGCTGAGGGATACTGCTTTCCCTGACACCAGGAGAGACTGACGGTAACAAAGGCTGAGGGCTACTGCTTTCCCTGACACCAAGAGAGACTGAATTCAACATAGGCTGAGGGCTGCTGCTTTCTCTGACACCAGAAAAGACTGAATGCAACATAGTCTGAGGGATACTGCTTTCCCTGACACCAGGAGAAACTGACAGCAACAAAGGCCGAGGCGTACTGCTTTCCCTGACACCAGGAGAGGGATACCGCTTTCCCTTACACCAAGAGAGACTGACTCCAACAGAGGCTGAGTAATACTGCTTTGCCTGACATCAAGAAAAACGGACTCCAGCATAGGCTGAGGGCTGCCGCTTTCCCTGACACCAGGAGAGACTGACTCCCACCATATGCTGAGAGATAATGCTTTCCCTGACACCACCAGGAGAGACTGACTAACATAAGGTGAGGGATGCTACTTTCCCTGACACCAACATGGACCGTATCCATTTCTGGTGCTGCACTGGAAAAGTCTTTTCACTCACTCACTCACTGACCGGTTGACGCATCCCCCCACTCAAGGCCATCCTTTCTTTCCCTGAGATCAGAAAACTAAGAGATACCCTTTATCTAAAACACTAGCGGCATAGTGAGTGTTTTGCCCTGTTTGGCCCCGAACTGGTTTTGTATTGAATTAATACCAGACTACATAGGCCGGAGAATCTCCCACACTCACCACAAACACACCATGCACATAAGATACTCTTGTAAATGGGTTAGCACCTACCTATTGCAATAACAGCAAGGGAAAGTAAGGAAGGCATCTTGGCTCTCTCCTCCACAAAACACCAACCTCAGCCGGCACGGATGTATTGCTGTTAGAAATGAATGTTAAGAAGCTAACGCTGGAGTCATACTGTGATACACAACAAAAACAGCTGCATTGCATTGGTACAATAAAATCACAAAAGTACAGTAGTGTACTGTGAACTAAACAGGCCATAAACACAAGGACAATAGCCATCACACAAACACACAATGGTACACTTAGAACCAGATAAAACCCAGTCATAACAAATACTGAAATACACACACACACACACACACACACACACACACACACACACACACACACACACACACACATATGCGCGCACACACTATTGCGCACACACACATGCATGTACACACACACACACACGCACATACACATACACACACACATATGCACAAAGACACACACACAAAACAAACACACTCATACATGTACAGTCAACATCATATAAGACATGCAAACACAAACTTTCACACAAACTGTCACTAAGTGCCATGCCTTGCTTTAGAGGTTGAGGTTAGGGGTGACCAAGGAATCTGGGTGCCGCCAACTACTTTGTCATGCAGAGCACAGGGGCAGCGTGGGGAGGATCCCCTGGTCTATCCCATCTCTACCTGTGAACCTTACAGGGACTTATCACAACGTCCGCATAGTCAACAAGGTCCCCTTAAGAAGGTAATGGTTGCAAGTAGAAGCACAGGATGAATACCCCCATAGATGTCAATCGTACAGGACAAGGATTAGCAAGGGCAAACATTCCTGGTGAAAGCTCGCTAGCGCCATGCCCAAACCAACTTGATATCGGACTCAGACTCTCGCAAACCTAAAAGCTCAGTTTGCCCAACATTGCCATGTGGATTTAGGAAGCTGTAGATAAGACTGCCTATATTTTCCTTAATGCCAGATTCCCCCTCCAGACACACCTAGTTGTTGAAGATCCAAGATGGCAGATCACTGGGAGGAAGCATCGGTTCATGGAAGGAAAATCTAGGCCAGAATCACAAATCAGCAGGAAATGCTGCCCATGAGAAAACTAAGACCAATGACAGGTCCAGGGTCTGGACGTCGCATACCTGTAACCCGTAGTCCTAGAAGCAACTGCAGGATTGGGATTGTGAAATTATAAAAAGCGCATAGAGAAACCAGGCAGTGTTGGAGTTTAGAGTGAGTGGAGAAAGGCGAAGGAGCGTTTTGGTGGAGAAGGAAAATGTGCTTTGAAGAAGGCTAGAGAAGGGGCGATGACTGGGAAAGAAGATGAGAAGTAGGGGAGTTGAAGGATAGCAGAGGAGGTAGCTTGGGGTCAGGAATGAGGAGGGGTAGAACATCAGAAGAAGATGGAGGAGAGAGGTACTGCAGTGGTTGTGGAGGAAATATCCCAGAGTTTCAGAGGAAAGACAACTCTGAGATTGTGGAGAGACACTCCAGAGATTGGGAAGAGATATTTTGCTGAGTTTGGGGAGAAAGGTTACCCCAGATAATGGAGAGATACCTCATAAATTGAGTGGAGACAACCTCGAGATTGGGAAGAAAGATACCACAAAGGTTGGGGCAAGAGACACCCCACAGGTTGGGGAGAGGTTTACCCCAGAGGTTGGAGACAGAGATAACCTGAAGGTTGGAGAGAGAGATGCCACAGAGGTTGTTGAAACAGTTTCCCAGACATCAGAAAGAGAGATACCCCAGAGATTAGGGAGAGGAAGCTCACAGACGTTGTAGAAAGACAGGCTGTGGAGGTTGATAAAGTGAGAAGATCCATTGGGGTTAGAGAAGGCAGAGAGGGGGAGTCCCTCGCATACGCCCTACACCGGGCAGAATAGTGGGGGAGGGAAGAGGAATACACTCTCCGCAGAACGTCAATCAGCTGCCGGGATTTAAACACAAAGATGAAGACAGTAGTAAGAGGAAAGGAGAGAAAACCTAAGAAGGGGTCTACCACAGGCACTGGCGGACAGAAGCCAAAGGGAAAGTTAGGGAATGGCTCCAGGTTCAGCGGCAGGCAGAAGTCCCTCACTCTGTCACCCCAGCCAACCTATTAAAACCAAGACAGGAACCGGCAAGACTCTCCTTGGTGACTTCAGCACACCTATCAGTGGCTGCCCTCATCTGAAGAGTAACTAGGAGTGGCTCTTGGAGGACTCGCTTTAGGAATGGTGATAATGATTGTTAAAACCACCTCTGAAAGACAAAGGACAACCCTCCGGCATGGACTGTCGGGCCTGAAGACCGAAACATTGAGACGATTCAATTCTAAAGAAAGTGACGTATTATCTATTCGTTCCAACTTACGGCGAAGCCATTGAAAAAAATGTTTGACTGTTTTTCCACCCAGAGAAGACACTCTATTTTGTGCCTAGCTGCACCCTTTTCTTTTGTTGATTATATGTATGTACATATGTGAGGGGTGATTCCAGGAGGTTACAACTAGTGGGGGTTGTATCGGAGGAGCTGGGATGGGTAGAGGGAGCAGGGGAGATGGGGAACCCTGGGGTTGAAGATATAGGGTTGAGTGGAGCGATTGGTGATAGGCAAGGTTTTCCTGGAAGAGTAGGGTCTTCCTCATAAGAAAAGCCCATTTAAAACATCATCTAAGTCTACGGGTCTGATTCACAGAGAAAGTGCATGCCATCCCCACACCACTCAAGGCAGCACCTCGGTGAAACTGCGGACCGTCACCCCTAGTTTCAAGGCACAGAAAGTGCTGGCTTAAACCCCTAGTCATAGCAGCCCCTTCAAGTCCTGACACCATCCACCACCTCCTGACCTTTGCCGTAACCCCCAGGCAGCCCCCTGCCAGTACACACCCTCCCCATACTCCCCGGACCTCCGCCACAAACCCAGCAGCCACCTGCCAGTACACCCCCCACATAACCCCTGAACTCTGCCACAACCTTCATGCAGCCCCCTCGAGTCCTGCCAGCACCCCCACACACCTCCACCACAACACCCAGGCAGCCCCTGCCAGTACACTCCCCTTGCCACACCCCCTTGATCTCTGCCACAACCCCCAGGCAGCCCTTTCACATCCTGCCATCACCCACCACCCTGTCTGACCTCTGCCACAACACCCAGGCAGCCCCCTGCCAGTACACCCCGCTCCCCATATCCCCTGACCTCTGCCACAGCCCCCAGGCAGCTCCTGCCAGTGTACCCCTTCCCCACACCCCCTGACCTCTGCCACAAAACTGAAGCAGCCCTCTCAAGTTCTGCGACATCCCACCACCCCCACTCACTTCCACCACAGCACTCAAGCACCCCTCTGCCAGTACACCCCCCTGCCACACACCCTGACCGATGCTACAACCAGAGGCAGCCCCCTCAAGTCCTGCCACCGTCCACCACCCCGCCTGACCTCCACCACAGCACACAGGCAGACCTCTGCCTGTACACACTCGTCCCCACATCCCCTGACCACCGCCACAACCCCACAGGCGGCCCCCTAAAGTCCTGCCACCTCCCACCACCCTCACTCACCTCTGCTACAACACCCAGGCAGCCCCCTGCCAGTACACTCCCCTCCCTACACCCCCCTGACCTCCGCCACAACTCCCAGTCAGCCCCCTCAAGTCCTACCACCACCCACCACCCTGCCTGACCTCTGCCACAACATCCAGGCAGCCCCCTGCCAGTACACCCCCTCCCTATACCTCTGACATCTGCCACAACCCCCAGGCAGCCCCCTGCCATTACACCCCTTCCCCACACCCCCTGACCTCTGCCCCAGCCCCCACAAGTTCTGCCACCTCCCACCACCCCCACTCACCTCTGCCACAACACCCAGGCAGCCCTCTGCCAGTACACCCCACTCCCTACACCCTCCCGATCTCTGCCACAACCCCATGCTGCCACCTCAAGTACTGCTGCAGAATCCATGTCCTTAGCTCCTTACAGGACTCCCTGGTATATCACACCCAGTTGCACATCAACAGCACAGCATAATCTAGCACCAGCTACACTTTGACCACACCATGTACTTGGGCCACAGTAATGCAATGGAATGCAATGTTACATGTTATTGTGCCCATGTGCCATTGCAATAGCCTCAAAGCGCTGTAGGTGAATGCCCTTGGAGGACCCAGATCCGAGATAAAAGAGATTGTTCTGAGTCATTTGCAATGCGTGTGTGCATTGTAGTCTGTAGACAGGAAGGAAGGTAGTCAGGTAGGTAGGCCAGGTAGCAAAGTCCCCGCAAGTGACACAAGTAGAACAGGCTTGTGGTTGGCTGTTGTGAAAGCTGTCAGAGAAGGGACGAGTCAAGGTGATGGCTAATGTGTCCAGACAGACAGATTAATCAATCATGTGACTACGCCTCATTTGAGTGGCAGATATGCAGCATGATATGAGAGCAAGCCATGGGTGATTGCAGATGTGTGCGGGTGGGTGGCCATGCTCTGGGAGGGATACAACTAGCGAACATTGAGTGCACAAGTGATGAGCTTAGACCACACATCTACAGTGAGCCCCCAACCCACACGACATTCACAGAAGAAATGCATTTGGATAACATGGAAAAGGTGATTTTGCACATGAACAAAGAGACTGCAAGAAGCTTGGTATCAAGATTCATAAACTTGTATTGAAAATATTTACACTTCAATGATGAAATATGGGGAAGGGTAAAAAGTACAAGGATGAAAATAAAATAAAAGTCCAAAATGAAACCTAACACTATAGAACCATATACGCAGGCAGCAGGCTCACATGCCTTTCAATACTTCCACCAGGGCAGAGTCACACTCCTCATCCTACACCCGGAGGTGGGCCTCTGTTCTTGCCTGGAGGGCTTGCAGGCCCCCAGCCATCCGCCTCTCCTCCACCTCTTCATCCCTGCAAGCATCCTCCAGGATGGTTACCCACCTCATTGCCTGCCAGTGCTCTGTCACCTCTGTCCTGGTTCTGGCAATGGTTGCCCCCCTAGCCTGCTGCTTCTCCACCATTGGCTGCCTCTCATACTGTACTTGGACGTACACCATCTGCCACAGCGCCTCCTTTCCTCCTGCCAGATATTCAGCATTTGTTGCCTAATTTGTCTTCTCAGGGTGGAATGGCCCTGCATTAACTGCCTCCTCAAACTCCTCATTTGCTGCTGCCTGGCAGAGTGTAAGCTACGTAGGTACCCCCTCTGACTGGATGTCACTTGTTGGGGAGCACAGCGCATGCACTGCCCTGAACTTTCAGCTGTCTCTCCACTGCCTGTTCTTGTGTCAGTGCCTGGGCAGGCACAGTGACCACCTCATGTGGCATACTTGGGACTTCCACCTCAGGCAGGGACATAGGCACAACCAGACTGGGCAGTGTTCGTGAGAATGGTGCACAGGGGCCGTGGTGGTATGTGGCATGGAAAGCAACCTGGAGGACGACTGGGGCACAGAGCAGTAAGTGAAGGATGGGGCAATTGCATGTGACAATGCACATAACTCATCCGAGAGAAGTGCAGTTGCCAGCTGGCCAAGGAAGCGGCTTATCTGCTTGAGATGCTGAGCCAGTTCATCGCGAAGAGCTGAAACAACATCACAAATAGACAGGGACTACCTCACGAGACCATCCAACAAGGTCTGCGCCACAACTCAGCTGGCCAACTCAGTCTCAAGGAGGGCCCCGGTCTGAGTGGAGGCATGCATAAAGGTGGTCACTGCTGCAACAGATGGCCCAGTGACAGAAGGTTGCGCAGGACCCTCTACGGTGGAATGCACATCCTCATGTCTCTGGGCCAGTGGTGCAGCCTGAGCACCCTCCTGGATGCCTCCACCAGACCCCGTGGGCTGCGCTGCAATTTCGTCCTCCTCCACCTCCTCCTCCATCATCATCCCTGATGACTCCAGAGAGTCATCCACCCTTGATGCCACCTCTGTCCGCACCCTTTGTCACAGCTGGCTGCTGAGGTTTCCCACACCCCAATCATCTTCTGGGACTTACCATCAGCAGCCTTGCCTGATGGTTCTGGCCATCCCCCAGCCAATTCACCCCCAGGAGAGATAGTGTCAATGGGGACTGGCTGGGGTGTGTGCCTGAGTCTGGTGGCCCAGGCCCTGCCCTTCCGCACCACAGCAATGCTTCGGCCCTCTTCACCAGCTGCAGCAACTGTGGAAAAACCTTGGCATTAGTCATAAGTGTCTGACACACACACACACACACACACACGCGCACAATAAAAAATAAAAAAACATGCTATGGCACAATACCAATGCCAAAGTGACACAAGTGTGACATGCAGCCGGGGCCATGATAAGTGCACCTGGGCACCTGTCCACCCAATTACAATTAGCAACATGCATCCCTGACAGGTTGACCTTTAAGCATGCACCATGTACATGTACATATTTCTGATGAACAAGCTCTTATGCTGCTGGCCCCAGCACAGACATATGGCATGACAGAGCTGACATTAGCAACTCTTAATAGTGCTGGCCTGCCGCCAGTGGATATCATGGTGTGGCAGTGTTGTAAGGGTGTTCAGCCCAGTGGAGGCTCCATTTGAGAGAACCTCTGTGATTGATTCATGTGTTGAAGTGTGGGCGCAGTATGGCACACTCATTCTAGACGCCAATGTCAACATTTGCAGTGCGCTATTTTATGGACAAGTGACAAAGAGCTTGTCAAAAGGACAATCAAGTGGTGCGGTCACAGAGGGCCACTGCAAATATAGGGCACAGCCAGTCACGCAATGTAAAGTGTCACTTCACATTGTGTGAGCTGGGAGCGCCCTTTAGATGACACTGTAATGTAAAGCGTCAATAACTGTCAGCCACTCACTTATAGACAGTAACTGACTGACACTTTACATTACATTGTTACATAAAGGGTGTTGCCAGATCACACAATGTTAAGTGACACTGTCTTTTAATGAATTGCGCTGGGCAAACAGCAGGGGTCTCATGCCCCTGAGAAATCTCACTCAGGGTGCTGGTAGACCTGGGGTCGGCACTGATGTGACGTTACATATAGGAGAGTACATGGATGCATTGACAAACAGAGTTTAGACTTGGGCAGCGCACTCATCATTTCAGCACACAAATCACAGCATTGATTGTACATGGACTACGGTCTGCACGATGACACAGTGGACCCTGCTGTCCTAATCAGGGTGCAAAGGCACATTGAGGAGCCACCTGGTAGGGGTTGGAATGTTGAGATAATGGACAGTAAATTGATGGTGAGGGGATGCATGCACTCTATTCCCCAATGAAGCCACTTGAGCACTTTGGCAAGGATATCACAGTTAGCCATCTCAGGCATGCACAATATGTAGCTATGAAGTGAAATTCATGAACAGTGTTTGTGCATGAAGTGACAAGACATGGAAATGAAGTACATTGTTCAGAGCTTTTTCTGTGTGTATGTTAATGTTCTTGTCAAAATGTGTACATTTGATCAGCTGACTGATGCTTTATGCTGGCCTTCAAAATAAATTAATATGCCCCATGTTCAGTTGTTATCCCTGGGTTTTAAAAGCAAAAGCTTCATACATGTGCCATTAGTCATGGATTCTCCTCAATGCAAAGGCTCTGTCAACACTAAGACCATGAGATAGACACTGGGATGTGGGTTATGGGGGGGTGGGTGCATGCTGGAGGGTGTTTGTATCAAGAGCATCTCAGTGGCTGTGCTCCCAGCATGCACTCCTTTACTTGATACATAGGCATGCACGATATTGCTACCGGCCGTGTACTCGGAGTCAGCTGTCTGGGTCTGAACCTTCCTGTGGCCCACCTTGTGCTTGTTGAGCTCTGCTCCCCGGGAGGTCACCACCTCTGCATGGACAATGAAATGGTGCAGCTTGTACGTGTGTCAATGGCATGCAACACACATGTGACTGTACACATTCACAGTGTCTTGCATGTGTATTGTTCATTGGTTGTGACAATCATTACTCACGCAGTACCACAGACTCGCTTTCACAGTCACCTATTACCTGGCCCTGGTGGCCGGTGGACATGAATAAGCAGCAATGTCTGTGTATTGACACATTAGGGGCGCCTTTCTGACTGGACAACATGTGGATGGCCAATAGTTGTGTCTCTTTAGTACATTCCACATACGGAGTGTCAATAAAGCAGTGGCCGTGCAAGCATGCCTTTGTCGGTTCCATGTCACAGTCTCCTCACACATGTTTGCAAGGCTTGTGACTGTGACCAGCCATATAGCTTGTGAAGGCAATGTTGCAATGGTGGTTGGGGATATCATGGCAACACATATGCCCGCATGACATTTGGGGCATCAGATGTGCAGGTCACACTTCCACATGTTGCCACAAGAAATTGTCTTTTTTGAGTTGGGTATGGGATCAATGATGATGCACAGACCGCCATACTACCACTGATGTATATCACTGCCGCTCATTTCGGGAGTATGTATGTACCCTTGCACCCGCAGACCATGCCATGTTGCACTGCCTTATATGCTCCGCCATGATTGCGCATGTCACTGAATGCCATTCATCGGTGACACACAGCTCACAGTGTGCCCAGTCACAATGTATGATGTATGTGTGTTCAGCCATTTTGTGTCTGTATGCATTGTAATGCACATATGCATGTTTGGCAAGATACCTATGCCTCAAAATGTTGTTGTCTGTATATCTTCAGGTGATGATGCAGCGGATGCAGAGGAGGAGGAGGAAGAAGATGAGGCAGTCATACGACAGATCACCAGTGGAGGCTGGGGTGTAGTTCGCAATGGAAATCCACAGGTGTTGCAAACAATCCTCAGTCGGGTTTCCGACTCTTCTGACTTTGCAATTTGGGATGCTGAACCAGGTGTGGTGATGTTGGCTCCGAGGAGGTGAGCCATGAGTCACAGGTCCGGTCAGTGGAAAGCCCGGCATCTACAGTGGACATGGCTGCACGATCACCTTCACCTGAGTTGGAATCAGGTTCAGGGACTGATGTCCAATGTAGGGTTGCAGACCTGCAGCCAAGAACAGGGGCCCACTTCAACAGGCCTGGACCCCGGTATCCCACAGCTATTGGCCCTGAACACGTGGTGGACGTGTGTATGCTGGAGATACAGAGTGGGAGATGCAGATGCTGCGTGCAGCCATCCAACATGGCAGCATGTTTCATGAGATCATCGGGGACATGCATCACCTGGCTGAAAACATCTCCACCGCAGCTGCCCGAGATGCACATCTTCTGGCCTCTCGGGAACATAAGCAGCAACTGCTGGCCAGCCTGGATAAGAAACTGCATGCTAAGAATCGGTCCTCAAGGCTCTCTGACAAACTGGGCATGGGGGCCAACATCAAGGGCCAGCGGGCAGATCTGACTTCTCTGCAGGACTCCCTGCATGTAGATACAGTGGCACGTAGAGAAGTCCTGAAGCAGGAGATGTTGGCATCTAGAGACTCCAATTGCAATGAGATGGAGTGCTTGAGGGCTTCACTGCATGAGGAACTTCCAGCTACAAGGTCCCAGTTCCATGAGGATATGGACGCCTTGAGGCAGACACTATCCAAGCAAATTGATGTGTCATGAGTGAGTGCACATGCAGACTCTGTGACCACTCGGGAAAAAGTTAATCATGACATTTCTGCCTTTGGGATACTGGTGAATGCACCTGTATCACGGGTGACCCTAGCCAATGAAGACCAGGCTTTGGCACTGCGTGGATAGGATGCACCACCACCCCTGCCACCCACGCCACCACCTGAGCATCCACTACAGGATGGCAGTCCCTGTCCACCCACGCCACCTCAACCGGCTGTGCCCTGATGTCCATGAGCCCATCGAGGGGTTATCATTTTTTTATTGGGATTTGGTGTTGACTTTTTTCTATGCACTCAGGTGGACGTGGATACCACCCCCCCATCCCACCCTCCAGCGAGCACATTTGTTTTTCCCCCTGTTCAAGATGGACATTTCTTTTTAACAAAGCCTGTCCGTGATGGACACATCTGTTTTTTTTTCCACCCCTGTTCGAGGTGGAGACATTGAACTTATTTTTTGCACCCCTGTCCGGGATAGACACATTTTAGTTTTATTCAACCCTGTCCAGGTTGTACAGAATTTGATATTTTTCATTAGAACCTTGTGAGGGGTGTTGTTGGCCTCTCGAGGCCTTTATGGGGGTAGGACTGGACATGCAGCCATTCACAGTAGTGTCAACTGCAATGGTTAACTTGACTGCAACAGGATCACACATACAGGTGAAGATCACACTAAACTGTTGTTCATATGTGCAGTCTGCATGATTTACTCATATAGCTGGTGAAATCCAATGTCCCATGTTGTTACAGGGATCCTGACCCATCCAGAGACTGCACTCCTTGAGGGGTCCACCCACCATCCTATCACCTCCATACTACACATGTCCTCTGCCTTTCACAAAGGCAGCGGAATAGTGTACGGTGGAGATGATGAGTGAATCACTATCGGACAGCTCTGCCGGCAGGTAAGGTTGTGCTCTGTCAATCATGTCAATGGCTACTTAAGTGTGCACCACAATATTGACATGCAGTGGCACCCATAGGGGTTGCATCGATTATGTGATTATTTTGGTATGGTGACTGTCAGTGCAGGTGTGAGTTTGTCCACATGTCTGTGTGTGTATGTCCCCTTGATCATCCGTGCATGTGAATTGCATTTCTGGTTGCACTTTCTCCAAGGACAGCAGACTCAGGAGACTGTGCAGTACTCATCCCCCTTGAGCCATTCAATGTCAGAATCCTCATCCTCAGACCCCAATCTCTGGGCATCATGGACTCTGCATTCTGATTCTTTACCTCTTGCCTCACTGACCGTTCTCAAGTCTTCTTCCTACCAATCTCCTCCCCCTTCCCCTTATTTCTCCTACTGATTTCTTCAGTTGCACTTCCTGTCTAGCCTACCCTTCATCCTGAGACCACTCCACACCCTTATCCGCTCAAATGACCTGTCCTGCTACAACTACATGTCTTACACACACATCCATTCACAGATCACAAAGATCATGGCGGCCCCATCGTTAACTTGCCTCGGGAAACACAGATTTCCAAACACTACCTTGCAGCTACCCACATCTTCATGCATACTGTTGGGAGCAGAATCATGTTTTCAGTGACACTGCACTCTTCCACCAAGCCACCCCATGGCTGTGTTCCTTAGTCTACACTCCCATGGCATCCAGTTCAGTGAAGTAACTTTGATGAACCATGATTTTGACTGAACACTCTGTCACCACATGGACACTGCGTGCAGATCATGTCATCTACACCTCCACATCCTTGAATGATCCTTCCCTTGGCTATCCTACCCTCACAGAGTCACATCAATGTTGGGAATTATCCTCTCCCATCTAGCCTTCTCTTATTCAATGTATGTGTATGGCTCTGCCTATCATATCAGTGAGGTACTACAGATCCTGAACAACGCAGCCTACCTCATCCTTGCACTCACCCCCAGGGTGCACATGACTCATGCACTCTGTGTGCTCCACTGGATTCCCATTGTCCAACTCACCACCTTCATGGCCATTTGCATCAACAACTGGGCCCTCGAAGAGATGTAACTTCACTTCATCCAACACTGGCTCACAGCCTGACAACACTACAGATGACTCACATCATGCTCTGCACTACTCCTTGTGAGCCCTTACCTCAATTAAACTTGAATTTGTCATGCCTCTTTCTCTGTCAAGGCTCCCACACTCTGATACTCCCTCCCACTCAGCATTAGCAAAGTGGTGGGCCACATTTCATTATGTATGGTACAAGGAACAAGGTTCTTTCCATTCCCCAGGTAGGACATAGGCCACAGACCATGCAATGTCACAGCCAATATTCCCCTACTGGGTGCACCCTGCATGTCATCGCTGTTTTGGTTTTTGGGAGTCCCGATTGCTGTAGTCAGCAGGGTGCCTGGCCAAGGGGTGTACATCATTTCACTTGCATGTAGATGGCAGAAGGTCCTGGCTGTATGTCTCCATACACTCCATAGGAGTGATTTAACACACTTGGACCATCTAGGTTTCTACTGGTTTGCACATGTGTACCCCCCACAGCCTTCACCTGTGTTCCCCATACAAGTCACTTGCTGTTTAGTGTTGTTTTTCTTTATGTTCTCTCCTCTTCAATGTATTGCATGACTTTTATTTCCATAACTTTTTCAAATCCAGTGCTGTGAGTGACTACAACCTATGTTTCTGTACATTGTGGGTACATGAATGTGGAACATCAGCCCCTCCCCACGAGTTCTGTTCATCTGTTGTCCCTACAAGTGTTTGCATTATACCCTATGATACCCGCCTCCTTCCTGGGAATGGCATGTTCAGGGTGTGTGATATGTTTGTGGGGGAAGCTACCGCTGGGGAGTGATGACCTGTCCATGAACTGTGGTGTCCAACAGAGGGGGTTAGTGGGTGGTTTGGAGTCTGGAGTAGGGGCGGCACAGCCTTATTTGCATGGATATTCTGGACATGGGCCTCTTCCTGGGTGGCATCTCATGGTGTGGTGACAATGTTGTTTTGGTGATGAGAAGCTGAGGGGTCCCCTTTAGCAGGTGGCCTTTGATTTCCACTCTGACCTTCACCCTCACCCCTATTGTCCTTCTTCACCCCAACCCGTGCTATCTTTCCATCAGTGTACCTCCCAGGCTCTGCCCCTGCTGCCTTCTTTTCCTGTCCTTCTGTCTCTGTCTTCCTCTCCTTGCCACCTTCTCTCAGCCCTCATCCAGCACAACTGCCCTCATCTCTCACCTCATCTCCCCACCAGCCAAACCCCTCCTTGCTCCCCAATCCCTCTCTCTGCCTCTCGCTGCCTCTCTCTCTCACACCCCTCTCTCTGTCTCTCTTTTCTGCTCTACAGCTGAGCATTCTTTTCTCTGTCTCCTCTCTCCCTCTTGCCCTCTTTCATCATTCACATCAGCTCCCTCACTTGCACTTCCACTTCTCAGACCTTCACCTGCTCACCTGGTGTCCCTTTCCCTCCCCTGCATCCAAGGGTAACCCAAAGGCACACGTGACGCCTGACAGTGGGTGTGAATGACATGTATGCCTGCAATCAATAGCCCAGCTTGAGCCCTCACCCCAAGGCAGACTAACCCCTGTGTCCAGAGTGCATAACGTGCTCTAGTGGAAATTGGTTTGATTCACTGCTAGTGATTACTCTGTCAATGAGAGCTGATTTAGTTGGATTTGTTGCTGCTCATGCTTTTTGATGTGGCCTTCCGGTTGTTGGCACTGGGTGGACCATGGCTGTCAGGTTACCTTGTTCCATACAGGACATCTCAAGAATGTCCTGTTTGTTTACGTACATGCACTGCATGCTTTTGCAAGCTGAGAATATTCTTTCTGGTGAAATGCTGTGGATGTGAGCCAGGTGTGTACCTTGTGCGGGTAAGTTCATGGCACTCAAAGAGACACAGGGTGCCGTGCCGTTGGTGGCTTGGATACTGTCACTGTTTGGGGTGTTTTTCATTGCGTTGGCCTGTAGTGAGCAGGTGCGGCTGCATGGGTGCGGGGGAGACATGGTGATAGGAGGCTGGTGAGTCATTGTTTGCAGTTGTTGCATGGCACTCAGGGGGGCACAGGGTGCAGTGTCATTGAGTGCAGTGATGCTGTCACTGTGTGGTCTGTTTTTAATTGGGTTGGCCTGAGGTGAGCAGGTCCAGGTGCATGGGTGCGAGGGAGTCTTGGTGATGGGAAGCTGGCAAGTAATTGCTTGCAGTTTTTGCATGTGTCATGCCTGCTGCGCATCAGCCCATGAACTCACATTTTCCTGGCATACCTACCCATGCTTGCGGTATGCTCTTGCCATTTCTGCTCTGTCTGGGGGTGCACTCCTCAGACAACTCCACACCCAGCACGGTATTGCAGGCCATGTGGGGGGTGCCATGATCATCCGACCACAACAAGGTGGAGGTCAGGCCCCTGGACACCAGACACATGCCATAGGCCAGGTGTTGTTTGCCATTGCGATGCACAGCATGCATGGTACACCGGCATCTATTTAGACACCTTTTGACAGCTGCTCAGTGCATCTCAATGCTTCCTTCAGTTCTCAGCTCATTGAGCCCATTCAATGCAGTCCCTCTGAGCTCTGCCTTCCCTTCCTCTTGCCTGTTCCCTGCTCACTTACTATCTACCAGTCTCCTTCACCTCTGTTTCTCCTTCCTTTCTCTTGTCTGCTTGCCTCTTTTCTGCCTGTTGCCTCTGTGCCCTGCCTTCCTCTCTGACTGCTGCCTGTTTACCCAGGTGCCTTCTGCCAGATCCTGTCTTCACTGCAATTGCTGAGAGGTTTGCCTTCCTTTATCTTGGACATTCCATCATCGGCTCCCCTGCTAGTGTTACCTACACTGTCCTGATGGCACCTTAATCAGGAGAAGCCACATCGTGGCATTGGGAGGGCTTCCAGGGAGATCCTCAGTTTCCAACCACTCATTGATTTCTTTTTGGGAGTTCTCTCAGTGTCATTCTGACAACAGCCTGATTTGGAGGATCACGAAGAGCCCACACCGAAACAAGTTGTAAAATGGGGAAGCGAGACCTGGTCCTTCACAGCATGGCACTCCGGGGGGCAGGCAGTGTAGGTGTTGTGGGTGGGGATGCTGTCACTGTGTGGGGGTTTTTTCATTGCATTGCCCCGAGGTGAGCCGGTCCGGCTGCATGGGTGCAGGGGAGACATGGTGATGGGAGGCTGGCCAGTCATTGCTTGTAGTTGTTGCACGGCACTCAGGGGGCACAAGGTGCAGTGTCATTGGTGGCAGAGATGATGTCACTGTGTGGGGTGATTTTCATTGTGTTGACCTAAGGTGAGCAGGCCCTTCTGCATGGGTCCTGGGGAGACATGGTGATGGGAGGCTGGTGTGTCACTGCTTGCAGTTGTTACATATTACTCAGGGGGGCATAGGGTGCAGTGTCATTGGGTGTATGGATGTGTTACCTGCTCTGACCTTGTTTTCTTTTTCTCTACTGAGGCATTATGCTAGGGGTGATGATTGATGCTATTCAAGGACACAGGGCTGTGGGATGCCTGCACACAACACCTCGGCAGTGTAAGCTGGTTTGGACGCCTATGGAGGGGAACATGGATACGTGACTGGGTGCAGCTGGAGCAGGCTTGCAAGGGGAAAGATGTGAGGTGAGATGGGCATCTTTCTTGTAATTAACTTGATTTTCTCAGCCTGTATGACTATTTGGATGTAGATGTGTATTGTGAGCTAAATTGTTGTCAGGGAATGGGGTAGCCACTCCACCTGTATATTGTTTTAAGACACACCTAGGGTGGCCAGGGCAGTCCTCATAAGTGTTAGTTACTGCTTACATTTTATGCTGTCCCTTGCGACATGTGTTTCACTGTGTGTTGTTGGTGGTCTGCATTCAAAATTGTTGGTGGTGGGCATGTGAAAGTGGTAGGGGATTTCTTTGTGTTGTGTGCTTTAGTGTGAGCAACTGGTACACTGTTGTTTCCACTTTCTATGACTGTGTTGGTGGTTTGAGGAGTTGATTATATTGGTATGTACACACACAGTTTGCCTCTCCCAGACACACATTCTCAGGGTGTTGTTATGGACAAAGTGGATTAGCCCTGATTCATCACTGAACGGCACCAGGGATGTGGCTTCACTGTGTGTGCTCCACAGGGGCTGGTATTTATGCAAAGGTGGTTTTCACAAGCTGATTGCATGCATCCTGTCCCGGTGCCCTTTGGCCTGACAAGGGCATTGGTAGTGCCTATGGCTGAAGCCGACGTTCCTGCTACATCTCTACTGATATGCCACGCCGTGTGGTAACATTATGCAGGACACAAGCTGCCACAATGATTTTGCATACTAATGGTGGGTCATATAGCAATATGCAACCAGAGTGGTCTAGGGATTTCGGAAATGTGACTTGAGCACCCCATATGGGCACACCACTAAGCCCCTAGTGGCTATGTGTGCTGTGTTGTAACATACCTTCGGCTGGTGTGGCAGGATTCCGGAATGGTGTGAGCAAAAATGGTGTGAGCAGGTAGGCACTGTCTCCTGCAAATGTTTATATGGTTGTTGTCAGCATGATTGTCATGATATGTTATTCATTGTGTCGTGTGAGTGCATGCATGTGCGTGACTGTTGATACTCACTGATGAGCCAGGTGACGCCAAAGGCTCCCAATGCCAGGGGCCGGTAAAGTGGTGACTGCGGGTAAATGTAGCTGTCATGTGTGCTTCCAAGGAAATTAGCATTGACATGCATGATGACTCCGTTTGCATCGCAGATGACCTGCACATTGATTGAAAGCCAATGTTTCCGGTTGCGCTAAATGTGCTTAGTCTCTTGGGGGTGCTTTAGCGTGACATGAGTGCAATAAATGACCCAGAGTACCCGCGGGAAGTGTGTTATGGCATAGAACTCCTGGCACACTGCCTGTCTTGCTTGTAGGGTGTGTGGCAGGTATATGTACCTATGCACACCTGATGTGTTGCAGCCCAATACCTGGTGTAGACACTGTGATTGAGTGAACTGCAAAATGCCCCCAACAATGGCAGTGGTGTGCTGGAAAGTGCCAGTGGCAAGGAAATGTAGGGCTGTCAGCACCTTCTCCAGGGGTGTAAGGGCATGGGAGCAGATGGTGGTGAAGCAAGGTCCTCCTCCCACTCCCTGACCAGGTCCAGGATGACATGGGGAGGGAATCTGTACCTTGCATACATCTTGTCATGTGGCATCCCAAAGAGCATTGTGTGTCCCTCACCATCCTCCTCCTGCACCTCCTTCTACGGACATGTACGATTGCTGCCACTACAGCTGGAGTAGATGGACGTTTGAATCGTGTCGATTGCATGCTTTACGTACGTTTCCTTTGCGCATTGGTTCCTTTGCGGTTTGATTTTCCCAACGTGAAGTTGCATATTGTAATCCATGAATTAGGTTAGTGTTGTGCTTAACTGGATGTGTGATTTATTTGTGTGGCGCATCCCTTAACACGCCCATGTTATTCCTCACTGTTCCTCATTTGGCAGCGAAAATGGGGATAATGCATGTTCCACCGCTATTTGTTTTTTTGCCCAGTGCCGTCCCACACTTTGCGTGGTGTATCATGCAAAGTTCTTGCCATGATGCAAAGTCATGACGGACCCACGCAAAGCCACGCAAAGTAATGCAAAGTCCGGTCTATGAATCAGGAAAATGAGTTTTGCACCGAAAATTGTGCAAAGTCAGTTTCTGATTTGCAAAACATTCTATGAATCGGGCCCTATGTGTCACATTGATTCACACCCACATTTATGACAATACACAGACACACAATCAAATGCAAGAACATACACTATCAAATTGACACAGCATACATGCACTCATAAAAATACACATCATCACACACAAAACACAGAAGTACATTCCCCATGAGATAAACCCACACAGAGACACATAAACACTCGCAAAGGCTATCTCTCTCTCCCCCCCCCACACACACACGCAAACACACCCACTCACAATATTAGATAAAGACACTTCTGAGCAACACTTTCTGTGATTGCCCCTTGCAGTGAAACCCCACCATTATAGGGACACGTGTCCACGTGTTACCCAGCCCCAATTGTTACCCAAAATAAAAACAGATGCAGAAAAATGTTAAAGCATGAAACCAACCAGTGTACTATACGTTTCTGAAACATGTGATCAAGGTCATATTTTTGTGTGAGGCTGCTCTGTTTGCACATGCAGCAATCACATTTAACAGGACTCAAAGAAAAAAAATGAAACATGCCTTCTAATTACATTTGCTGCATGATTATTCTGTCATTAGTCACCTCCCTGATTTCATACTAGTTTCATTGTTTTCTCTGGCTGTTTTTGTCTTACTGTGAGCCTGTGAACACTGTTGGTGTTCAGTAAATGGCCTTTATGAATGTACATCAGCTCATTACATTATACCCCATGTTGTTTTTACACAGAGATGCATTGACATTAATGGTAACTGCTTGCTGTTTCATTAAAGCGTTACTTGCCTGGTCAATTGCGCCTTACAATTTTATATTTGCAAAATATATAATCTGTGAAAATATAAATTACACATCCTTAATTATATCGAGTGCCTACCGGTGTAATTAGAAAAGTCAACTTCAAGACAATGAGCTATTACTTAATTTAAAGCTGAAGTATGCAAATTTTGGCTCTCCTAATGTTTTGGACTCCCATGATCCTACACCTCTGACTATGTTGTCTAGGGCCAATGGGAGCTGCAACCCAAAACATCTGGAGATGCAAAGATTGCAGCCCCTGACTTAAGGACATTGAAAAGTCACCATCGGTGTTTAAACCTCTCAGGAATTTGGCTTTCCATTTGAAATCAATTTTGCATTCCATTTCCCCCAAATCATGTCTGGGTTGTATCCATTGCACAGTTTATTACTTTTTGTGTGTAAGCAGCTCTGACATGTTGCTAGGATCTCTAGATACGATTTTGAGATGGAGTATTTTACTCCCTACCTTTTAAAATTATGATTAAAAGGCTTTGGATTTTCAGGGAGTAAAAAAGTATTCTAATTTTCATGAGTTCTTTTTTTGTGAGTAAAAACACATTAAAGGGATTTTTTATTATAACACATACTTTATTTGTGGACAGTAATTAATATAAAAGGGAAAAAACTAATCTTACAGGCCCCATTTAGAACACATAAGAAAACAGTAGGGCTCTTGTGCGTGGTATTCTCTGCTAATGCTTCTGGCCGGAACACATCAATACAGCCGTGCAGGCGGCAACAAGGGTCAGGCACCTGCATATCTGTCACTCCCTGTTGCCCTGTTCCTCTCATTGTAGCCAGCACATCAGGTGGCTATGCCACTCTTCTGGAGGCCTGTATGTTGCATTGTGCTAGATTGTAGTGGTCTAGGCCCTGCTTGTGTACAGTTCACTGCAGCAGTCCAAAACAATAGTGATTTGTTCAAACACTGTCAAAAGATCTAGAAGAATAACACCTAACAGAACTAAATTATGAAAATAAAGTTGAGCGCTTGAACCCTATACACACATTTTAAGCAGGCTCGGACAGGCTTATAGGGCAATAGGCCCCGGGTCGAACCAAAAATGCAAAATGCTTGTGCGAGCCAGTTTTTTGGGTCAAAGTGGGACACTTGTTTGGCCAGTGTAGGCCAGTTTGATGAGTTACTTCACTGTGTGGCTAATTGTTTTGACCAGTGTTGCTGAATACCTATTCTTTCAAATGTACAATTTGCATCACATTTTATCAAAAGCCTCCCCCTTGGGTACTATTCAAACAGTGTCACAAAAGGAATGAATTGCCATTTGCAACTTGGGCCACTTTGTTGTTGGTGCCCGAGACAATTTTATGCCCCAGTCCGACCCTGATTTTAAGTAATGATTTTATGTGAGTTACCAAACCCTCTGAAAAGGGCGACAGCATTTAGATGCAAGACCCACAAAATATAAACAAGACAGGCTTAGGGGAGCTGGGAAATGGGGGTTGGAGTGTGTGATGGGGCGGAGAGGCTTGGGCAGATACCCCCATAACTAAAGAAAAGGGGGTTGGCTAAAGCCGCTCAAAAGAAGTCGACCATACCCACCATGTTCTTATGAATGTCGATTTAGCCACATTGAAGCGTCTAGGTTTGAGAGTTTTAAGGATTCAGGGGCAGCTTTAGGAAGTCGTGTCTCTTCACAGCTCTTTGTAATTTGTAATTTGAGGGGGGGTCATTCCAGCTTCTGGGAGCATTGTGGCCCTCGTGTATTTATTTTGGGTTCTATGAGGCACTTCTCATTCATGGATCTCAGGGGCCTGTTGAGTTGGCATGAGGGCCAACAGTGAGGACATGAGCTAGGGTCCCTTCTCAGGGAGACTGCAGTGAGTAAGGAGAAGTATCTTGAGCGCGGTGCAGTTTTAGATGGGTAACCAGCGCAGGGCTTTTGGACCTGCCCTGATATGATTACATGACTTTAGGCCAAGAATCAGTCGTGTTGTTTGGTGGTGAGAAGCTCACAGTAACAACTCAAGAAATGTATATGGTGTCGTTATCTCTGTGTTTTATGAAGCCATGCACATCCGTGCACCCATGAGATGAACACATGCAAATAGGAAACATGTTTGGTAGGAAAGAATTGGCATGTGCTTAATAAGCATGCACCTGACTAGTACACTAAAGTCTACACGACGAGAGTCTAGTAAACATTTCATTGTATGTATAGATTATATTTTAATTAGACGGTGGCTCTCATGATGATTAAGGCAGTAGTGGTACATAATGACTGTATTAGAATTTACACGACTTTTGCTGTACATCCATAGCCCAACTTTTTGGAATTTGAAATGCCTCCAGCACTTGGCTGGAGTTTTAACATCCAGAAAAAAGGGAGTCATTTTTGGAGTACAATGGAAACACATAAAAGTGAATAACCCTGACTCCTCGCCTCTCGTAATATAGCAGATGTATAGCCAAAATGAATGGCGGTATAGGTTAATGGGGTAAATTACCATGGATTATTCTGCCAAACACCTGCTGAGGACCAGTTGGCCCATTGATTTTACTAAAGTAACAACCAAAATATTGGGTCACATTATACCACGTTTCGGACAGGACCATGTGACATAAGACCACTATGGGGGTGATAGGCGCAATATATTCAATAACATAAAACATAACATAACATAACATACTATACATTTAAGAAGCTGTAGCACTTTGGTTCTGCTTTAAAAAAATAAATATCTCAGCTCCTTTCTAGAGTGAAATGTATTTTGAGAAAAAGCCTGGGATGGGCCAATCTGCTTGGTGTCAACAGATCCCTGGATCCAATCACATAACAAATTTGCAGAACAGCAACCACCCTCAAAGTGGATATTCACCTCTGCCTGACAAGTGGCCACATTCCCAGTTTCCTACCAAGCCAACCTCACCCCACATCTTGCTCGTTTTGTTTTGATATATGCAAGTCACAAAAGGTGCACAGGGCATTTCCCAATGCATTATGCTGGTCCCTGCAATATATGTCAGTATAAAAAAAAAACACATTTATATGCTGGCTCCACCAACATATGCTAGTATTCCCATATAAAACCATACTCATGTTCGCTTTAAGACGTTTTGCTATAGTATCATTACTGGCACTTGTTACTTGGCACAAAACTGGCTCTGCTAATATATGCCAGTACTCCTATGTAAGTACATACTCCCGTTGGTTTGGCCATTAAAAGTGACATGTCATAATAGAAAAACCTGTCCAAACTGATTCCAGTGTAAGCCAGTCTAGACCCATAAGAATTTCAGAGGTTTTTGGCTATCGAGGTCTGTTCTAACATGGCGACATATTTATTCCAGTGCTATCTGTATTCCTTTGTCAAATCTGTTAAGTGCAATAGGTCGCATCTCACTGGGTTCATGGTTTAGCCCTTTGAGACAAGGAATCATGGGATTAAACGCAGTAAAGAAGCCTGAAGGGATCTAACCTGAGTAATGAGGAGCAGAAACGTTTCTTAACCTATCAGGGGCATATAAGAAAATAAGTCTAATCAAGCAGCCCTGATGTGAAAAAGGTCTCAATGGAGACCGAAACACGTGTCATCAGGAAGGGCACTTTTCTATATATATTAAATCACTTTGCAACACTGGGCACAGTCTCTATTCTGGGTTTTTTGTTCAAACTAGACCCATAAGAACACTTCTCTAGCTTGATTCATCATAGGTGATCAGTTAATAAAAAGTCATGAGACAGTGAAGAATATACAGGCCTCTACACCAAAACATTAGTCTAGCGAGGTGACACTATTTATCATGCTTGCTTTTTTAAAGATGCTGAGTAATAAATGCCATGTCACAGTAAGCAACGGCTAGACTGACTGTACCAAAATGTCAGTTTAGGCAGGGAATGGCAGACATGAACTTGCCTTTGCCCAAAAATACCATTAAAAAATGCAAAGTCAATAAAGGGTGTGGTCAAAAATGCTCCAGTGAACCCCAGTCTCCTAGGGCATTACACACACATGCATTCTCTTTCACCCACCTGTCACTCACCCATACATCTCCTCTAGCACGCACTCACACTGGATTCACCACACATGCACTCACCTAACCACGCCCAGAAAATTCAAACACACACTACCACATGCAAGCTCATTCACCCACCAGTCACTCACTCACACCTTCTCTTACATGCACTCATTGCATTCTCTCCACAGGCACCCGCCCACCCACCCCATCACATGCCTACTCATTCACTCACCGGTCACTCTATCATACACCTTTTCTTACCTCCACCCATTGCATTTTCTACACTGCAGGCACCCACCCACCCAGAACATTCAAAAACACACCATGACATTCATACTCATTCACCCACTAAGTCACTCACACACACATTCTCTTACATCCACGCGCTGCATTCTCTACACAGACACACACCCATCCACTCATTGCATTCTTTGCACAGGCACACACACACCCACCCAGAACATTCAAAAACACACATCACACCACTTCTCATTCACCCACAAGTTCCTCACAACCTCTCTCACATCTGCGCATTGCATTCTCTACACAGGCACACACCCAACCAGAACATTCAAAAACACACATTGCATCCCTTCCCATTTACCCACCAGTCAGTCACACTTTCTCTTGCATCCACTCATTACATTCTCTACACAATCCCATGCCCACCCACCAAGAAAATTCAAAAACACACATTACATCACTTCTCATTCACCCACCTGTTACTCACACCTACTCTTCCATCCACTCATTGCATTCTCTACACAGGCAAACACCCACCCACCCAGAACATTCAAAAACATACATCACATCACTTCCCATTCACCCACCAGTCACTCCCACCTTCTCTTACATCCACTCATTGCATTCTCTACAAAGGCACACAGCCACCCGCCAAGAACATTCAAAAACACATATCACATCTATTATCACTCAGCCACCAGTCACCCATACCTTTTCTTACATCCACTCATTGCATTCTCTACAAATGGAAAAGCCCACCCTCCCAACGAAAACATTCATAAACATACATCACATCACCTCTCATTCACCCACCAGTAACTCCCACCTTATCTTAAATCCACTCATTGCATTCTCTACACAGCCACACACCCACCCACCAAGAACATTCAACAACACACATCATCATGCAAAAAACACAATCCTTTACAAAAACAAAGCCTTCTTACCTTTTTCTTGCAGCTTCGGTCCATCCTTCCAGGCCCCCTCGGCTCCACTGTGCTGCTCACAAACAGGTACCAAGAAGCTGTGAGAGCTTTCTGGTTCCTGTATGTGAGCTGCAAGGATGCAGAGGGCGAAGGAGCTGCAGCTGAACGTGGCATGTGATATGTGCCACATGTCACGGTCAGCTCCAACCCCTACTGAATGCCTCCAGCACGTAGCCTTCACCCTGATGGGTGAGGACCGGGCCGGGGACCCACCAGACCTGGTGTGGCGGGTCCACCCGTGCCGCAGGAGGGCCTGCTAAACCAGGAGCACAAGTTTTGTTTTTCAAACTTTTTTTTTAAATGTGGGGTCGCAAGGGTGTACAAGGGGTTGCAACTGTGGCCCCCAGGGGTTGCCGTTGTGACCCCTGGTGACCCCAAATGGCGTCCCTGCCTCTGGTCCAATCGATTCCAGCTTTGAAAGGGGGAATGGGAGCAGCCTGATCTCCTTCCCAAGTGGAAGGATTTAGCGTCACCACAAGAAGGTCAGTGAGGGAGTGGAGATTCGCCTGCCAACTGCAAAGGTTTTCAAGCTTAAAGCTGCACAGTTGGGTATTTTGGAGCACATGTCTAAAACCCCTCAGTGTGCCGTGAATGGACAAAATAAAACCCTGTGGAAGGTAAGAAGT
Organism: Ambystoma mexicanum; assembly: GCF_040938575.1. Taxonomy (NCBI): domain Eukaryota; kingdom Metazoa; phylum Chordata; class Amphibia; order Caudata; family Ambystomatidae; genus Ambystoma; species Ambystoma mexicanum. The sequence continues at coordinate 168,217,029 of NC_090931.1, read as the reverse complement.
GGGTAGAGCCTGAACACACCCTTTAACATAGAGAAAAATAGCAATTACAGTGAAATAACCATTGTTCAGATTAAAGACGTCGAGGCCAATTTCCTGAAATTTAAAAAATATATATTTTGACATAGAACATGCTAAGTAACACAAGTGGACGTGAATACAGGTTTGAAGTAAATGGAAATACATCTGCCTGCCCAAAATGACATTGTCACGGTTACATGTCAATCATTCAAGTTTGGTAACTGGTCAAACAAATGTAAAGTTGGAAAAATAACATTATTTTAATCAAAAGCTCCAAACAGGCAAATAATGATAGCAATCCATTTTATAATAGTTGTCTCTAGTGGAGGAGTCTGAGCCCTCTAAGCCTACAAATGGGAGAGAACGACATATGTTTCGGCATTCAGCAATCACTTCTATGATCGTCCTTCTTCAGAAGTTAAAAGCTACTAATGTTTCATTTCCTTGCACAGAACGTCCTGTGCAGGCTGTATTTGTTGCATAGGATGGATGTGCACATCCCAGCAATGCTGCTATAATTGCTGGCTCTGCATCAAACCGGTCGATCAAAGTAGTACTTAAGTGGTTCAAGTAATGACAAAATAAAGGGCAATACAGCCTAACCGGAGGTAGACATCTGTGCCAGAGTCATTGACTGTAACGATCAAGCAAAAGAAAGGGAGGTTCTCCCAAATAATTTTATATGGAGCAAAGTTAGCCCATCGTGGTCTTCTGGCTTTCTCACCCCAGCTTGGGTTATGGGGATTGTCACCCCAGTTCACAGAGTTCTGCGAGAGAAATCTAAAGATGGAAGTGGGTGGGGGTCAGAAACCAGGCACCCTAAGCATGGTATAGTGGGAACCAACTTAATCAGGCGGAAGTTTGTTATTTTTGCTGTTAGTGGTAGGGATAGAACATGGGATAACATAGGTCTGGACAGAGAATAGACATTTTGTTGACATCCTGATGAGCACTCTTTTATTATTTTCTTTTGAAGCAAGGGAAACTTATCACCATAGTTATAGAGTTAGTTGAGTTTTCTTTTCTGTAATAAAACTACTTGAACCATGTCTTCTTGTCCATCTCCTATGTCTGACTTACCACAAATAACATAACATAACATAACATAACATAACAAAACGTGATTGGCTAGGATTTCAAGTGGGAAGATCATTTTCGTTTGTTTTCTATGGTACTGATGTCTATCATTATAGTTGGATGTGGTGATACACCGTGCATAAGAGCACTGGGCAGATTCCTGCCCAAACATACACATTTGTGTTCCACTAAAAGCACACACTGAAACAATCAAACATGTGTACACTTATGCACAGAGACACAGAGAGCTGTATATACCAAGACACTGGCATGTGCATACCACACACATGCTTTTCAACGCACCCTGACACACACACACATAACTCACCGGTATGCCTATCAACACACGTTGACACATGCGGGGCACATGAGTAAACTTGTGCACAGAGACTGAGGTGCAAATATCAAGACACTTTCACACTCATTCTCACTCTCTCTAGCTCTCTCTACATATCTTACACACGCATATGATTTCAATGCACCCTGACACACACACACATACACACACACACGTGCCCTCACACACGACAATCACATGTACGCCTGTTGGCACTCTCTCTCTCTTTCTGTCTCACCCACACACACAGTGACACACTGACGCATGAACAGAGATACAGCTGTGCATGTCAACACACATGGACATGGAAATATATATGTAAGGCACCTTCACCCATGGTCAGACGTGCGATATTGCAATTACGCATGAATTTGTGGCCCACACAAGATGTTTTGGCAGATCGGAGAATGATCAAACATGAAGATAATTATTGCCGTTATTGCTCCAACTTCTTGGTGAAAGAGACATTAGAACATCTGATTGTGGAGTGTATAGCTCTCATGGCGCTAAGAAAGAAATACTTTGCTAAACATCTAGAATTTATTGGTAATATGATCCCAGAAAATAGGTGGAAGATGATTCTCTCAACTCCCGTAATGAGTATTTGGATTGCCACATCGAATTTTCTTAGTGCATTGAATCTGAATGAGTAAGAGGAAACAGTTATTGCCTTTGTCTGCCCTTTGAATCATGGAGTCCTACACAGGAAACTTAACTATTTCAAAAGAAATGGAATATAAACTTGCACATCCATTGTATCCCTTCCCATTATGAAACAGGGGCCATCAAGGTGGAATTCTGATAAAACATGAATTATGCGTTATAGCATTCAAATATACATGTATATATGTCCAAGTGATACCTAACTTGACCTTGACTTGAATTCTTCCTTGTTGGACGATCTGATGGTAGGATACAAGGATGCATGGATGATTTTTCTGTTTTGATTTGTATAGTTGTGATTTTATAACTATTGTGTTATGATGTAATTGATGAATGTTACCTTGATTGATTTTTAAGTTTTGTAATGAATAATTGAAAAGTTGAGTAACATCAGATAAATCAATTAAAAAAAAAATAATAAAAAAATATATATATATATTCTCTGGCTGACATGCAACACCAAATCCACACTCAACAGCAGATATGAGCCAATATACAGAGAGAGTCACTAATCAATAATGCAAATCTCTGTCAAATGGCTGTAACTACGCATGCCCCTTCTTGACATGGGTACCATTCATTGAAACCTAACATTATTTCAATAGTTCTAAATACTTCTAAAATGAATGTACTGTCTATAGGTTCCCCCGAAATGGTTAATTAACCCACACACAATCCTAAAATATCTACTGCCCCCATATCTCCCTCAAATGGCTAGGTGCTCCAAAATGTCTTGAAAACGACTAGTTATGCTCAAATCGCCAACAATTTGTACTTGCCTTCAAATCTCACTTAAATGTCTGGCTAACCTCAAATCTCCACGAAGGGGCTACTTTACAGGAAGCTCACTGAAATGTCAAGCTTCTCAAGTATCCCACTGAATTGGGCCCGTATCCCATATCTCCCTGAAATTGCTAGCTTGCCCAAAATCTCTCTACAGTAAAACATACCTGGCCATTGCCCTTAAATGGCATATTGCTCACACATCTCACAGAAGTGAACATGTAATCCTAAACTCCCTGAAATACTTAGTTTGTCCCCAAATCTTGTAGAAATTGTCAATGACCACCAACTTTAACAGAAATGGGAGGTTTATGTAAAATCTCTCTGCAATTATTAGGTACCCCCGAATCTCTCTGAAATGGAAAGAAGAGGTAAGGTGAGTGGTGTTATACAGCATCTTTTTACCAATAATGATGGCCTGCTCTGTCATAAAGGTGCTGGGGGCTGGGTGCACGATAATCGGAAAGGCAGAAGTGAAGCACCTGTAGTGCTGTTGGGTACAGTTCGGAAGTACCCATTACCTGTGTGTCAATATGAAAACTCTGTATTTTTTTGATGGGTATAGAATGGCACAGGCTAGCTGTAGGGACAGTCCCTATGTTGTGAAGCATCGATTGAGAGAGAAGTAGTTGATACAAGATGGGTACAGTAGGAGTATATTAAGTACACGAGACCCGATAGGTCATCTGAAGTGACTCCGTCAAGTGTAACGGTTGCAAGATTTTAACAAAGAGACGGGTTGGTTGCAGAGTGAGAGGTATGGATTGGGTTTGGGGTATTGGTGCTTGCTAACTTTTAATTGTAGATTTTGCCTACAGATTCCAGTTTGGGTCAATGTTCCGCAGTCGTGGTCCATACATTGGCAGTCTTGGCACAAATGGTCTTCCAGAGCGGTAGACAAGATTCAAAGAGGATTCCAATTTGAGTCCCAAATGAATATTTAATTGAGTTGTTATTATTCCAGATAGCACCTGAACATATTAGGTAACAACTAGTGGGAGGATAGGGGTGACTTTCACGCGATGACATAAAGGTGCGATGTGCTGTATCTCTTATCCAATGTAATCCTTGCTGTGCTAGGTTTGGCAGATAACTGTTGCATAGTTTTTGATTGCTTGATTTTCCTCTGATATCTTTCAAGTTGGTTGGTTGAAGAGCCTAGTCTGGAGATATTTTAAGAATGTCAGGTAGTCACTTCGAGGCAGAGATGGGTAGATAGGATATTCCAGAGTGATAGCACACAAAAATCTACCCAAAACAGGGACTCACACAGTAATTCTTCCAGGATTGTATAGCTACCCACAAATCTCTCTGAAATAGCTAGTAATAAAATATGTCTCTAGAAATTGGCAGTCAGCTCTAGTCTCCTGGAAAATGGACAACTATCTGCAAAACTCATGAAATGATGACGCATTTCATGATGACGCATTTCACTGAAGGGGCTTCCCATACCACATATACCCAAACTGGACATTACATCCAAATTGGCTTGAACCTGTTGTTTTCTAAGGCCATCTTCATCCATTACCTGATATCCACGAATTTGCCTGAACAGTTCCTGCCAAAGGTTATCCGACTTGCTCCTAGTTCCGATTGTTTAATGTTTCGTAGTCTCCCCAGGACCCTCCAGAAGCAGGATGACAAGAGCTCGAGTCCCCTCACCAGAGTGCAGGACTCAAGGAGTGAAGGAAGCCCAACCGATGTCAAAGATCTGCAGTGGTGCTGTTTAGCAAGCACGGAAACCGTAAAGTGCAGCTGATCCGAAGAGAGCCCATAGCTGCCGCCAACCTTTGTACTGCTGTGGCAGGAGTCCCCAGACATCCTCCCTCTCGTCCCCATGACTGAGGCCCAGGAACCAAGGATTTGCATCGCTGCAACCAGACAGAAGCCAGCTGGGCCACTGTTCTTCTAACCAAAGGTACTGTTCTGACTTGTGGGTACTTACCTTAGTATCTGTAGCTTGTTCTTTTCAGTTGAGAATTGCAGTAGCTGCTTTGTTAGAGTTGATTTCAGCTCTAACCTTCACACGTGTGACAGCTTGTGACTACAGTGATTGTTTTTCAACAACTCTCTAACTTTGTGCAAGACTTTCACTAAGAAGTGCCTCAGCTCCATAGACTTTTCTCCAATTGACTTTGGCTGCCCAGGCTCCCTGCAGACTCTTCTATTCCATTTGACTTTGATACTTACTGTCCCTCATAGGTGATGCATTGGTTTTAAACTAATATTGCTGGGAAAGGTTTTTAAATAGACTTCATTGGAAGATTTAAAGTGCTTACATGCTCTGAGAACCCTTTACTTTCTGCCAACCTCAGAATCTATAAAGTTTACTAGTGATATATAAATGCAATTACTATCTTAGTTAGTGAAGTCACATCAGGGTGTAGGAAGTGTGTAAAAATCATCTCTAAAGAGTATATACTAGCTTTATGGTGGTTCTGGGAAAGTATTTTGAAGTGTATTTGATTGCTGCAAATATTGCCCTTTTTAAAGAATGCTTATTTAAAAACTATTGTTAAATAAATAAATAAATAATTAATTATTTAAATTAAAAAAAAACCTTTAGTATAAGTGTTACTTGGCCACTTGTATTGATGGATTTCATTGCTACAGCTGTACATCTTACATTTACCCCTTTTGAGATAAACCTGACTGCTCAGTCACACTACCTAATACCAAGAGGACAAGGGTTGTGTCATCTCCCACAGGGTTACTACATGAATTCTTGGCTAACACTAACCATCCTCCAAGCCCCTGAATGTCTGGAAACTGAAACCCCACTCCACCCTCATAGCCTCTCCCCTGCAGGCCTTTGCCTGGACCCTCACTTGCAGCTCTACCAATCTTCCACTCCACTGCCATGACTACCCCTTGCCTATCACAGACAATTTTAACAATCAACCCAATCTCCATTATGCCCCTGCTTCAAAGTTGTCCTATTCCTCCACCCCATGCCACTGTCTAGAGCAGAGGTATTCAAACTGTGGGGCGCGTCCCCCTGTGGGGGTGGTGGGGCATGGCCGTATTCCCATGGGTGAGGGGTGCAAGGCCCAAGCCTGAAAAGTAAAACAACATATTTTTTTAGAGAGGAAAATAGAGTAGAATCGGGGTTGGGGGGAGTCCTGGGTAGGTTTGTTTCATCCATAATGGTCAAGGGGCATCGACCCAGTGGCCCCTTCACCCATTATGGTGGAGCCAGGCCAGTGAAACACTGAGCGCTCCCTCTGCAGTTTTTTCCAGCTGAGGGAGTGCTCCTGTGCTGGCTGAACTATCAAAGGGAAACGCTGTTTCCCTTTCACAGTTTAGTTCCCCAGCCTCACATGCTCAACGAGCCATGCAAGGCTTAGGGCTCTTTGCTTCACCAGCCCTGCATAGCTCATTGGAAATGCCGGCTGGAGAACTGCATGTGTGTAGGTGCGAGGGGTAGCTCCTGCGCCTGCCGCACATACATACAGGGGAGGTTGGAGCAAGGCGTTTAAGCACCCACACTCGGGGCCCCTGCACACATGTGCAGGAAGCTTTTGCTTTACAGTTCCTGTTCATGATGCAGGAGCTGGAGTGCTGGGGAGGAAACCTCAGGACCAGGGCAGAAGGCAAGTTTATGTTCATTTTCTTACATTTATTTATATGTATGGATGCATGTATGTTATGAGTCAGTGCAGGTTGATGGGTGCTCGTGTGAATGATAGGGTGTTAGCTGTGTGAATGTGTGTTTGTTTTGGGCCGTGGAGTTGATTTTGTCAAGTTGGGATGGAGGTTGTACAACAATGGCATTTAAAAACTAACTTTGTTGTACAATCCCCCCACCCACATGCCAACATCAGCTCTCCTTCTGAGGCGCTGTGGAGCCCAGTTTACAGGGATGGTATTTTTTTTACTGGACATCTATCATAGATGTCCAGTAAAAAATGCCATGCTTTTCCCCTGGGCCCCCCAGCACCTTGCATACACACATAATCATGTTGATTGTGAGCGTGTGTTAGGCGTTGTGAGACCCAGGGGACAGGGATGATATCTTTTTACTGGAAATCTGCCATAGCTGTCCAGTAAAAAATAACATGCATCCCTCCCACCCCCACACCCCCCCTTCCCCCAGTGCCAATTGCAAAATGCTTGGCTTTTTACCATTTTTTTTTTAAAGTATGCTCTAAAATGCAATATTTTAACCCATTTATTTAAAAGACTTCCTGTAAGGAGAACTCCCCCCCCCCCCATACTCCCCATGATTGGCGTGGGCCCAATCGCTATGCTCGGTCACTATGGCATATCTGGGAGAAACAATCATGCGCCTCCACTTAAAAAATTCACCAACCGCCACTGGCCCTGGGGCTATGCTGCGAGAGGTGAGCCCAGGGACTGTGCTGGGAGCAGGGTAGGGGGAGTCCAGGGACTGTGCTGGGAGCTGGATTGCAGGGGTGGGGGTAGCACTGAGATAGTAGTGGGAGCAGGGTGGGGAGAGCCCAGGGTCTGTGATGGGGTGTGGAGAGCCGAGGGACTGGATTAGGAGTGGGATGAGGGAGCCCAGAGACTGTGCTGGGAGCAGGGTAGGGGGAGACCAGGGACTGTGCTGGGAGCTGGATTGCAGGGGTGGGGGTAGCACTGAGATAGTGGTGGGAGCAGGGTGGGGAGAGCCCAGAGTCTGTGATGGGGTGTGGAGAGCCGAGGGACTGGATTAGGAGTGGGATAAGGGAGCCCAGAGACTGTGCTGGGAGCAGGGTAGGGGGAGTCCAGGGACTGTGCTGGGAGCTGGATTGCGGGGGTGGAGGTAGCACTGAGATAGTGGTGGGAGCAGGGTGGGGAGGGACCAGGGTCTGTGATGGGGTGGGGAGAGCTGAGGGACTGGGTTAGGAGTCGGATGAGGGAGCCCAGAGACTGTGGTGGGAGTAGGTGGGGGAGCGTAGGCACTATAAGGGGAGTAGGTTGCGGTGACTGAGTGCAATAGTTCATATAGCCATTTGGACTTACTGCCCATTTGTCATTTGTGGTGGGGGCCCGGCCTGCCCACATTTTCCTCAGGGGCGGCCCAGACCAAAAAAGCTTGAAGACCACTGGTCTTGAGAGACAGTCACACAGCTGTCTGCTTTCTCCGCCCCTCCCGACTGGTAGAGGCAGTGGTGTAGGACAGGGAGAGACAGTGTGAGGGGCAAGGAGAGACGCGTGGGAGGGGACAGGGACTGACAGTGGTGAATGACTGAGGAAGACAATGAGAGACAGCGGTGAAGGAGGGGGCAGCCTGAGGGGCGGGAGAAACAGGGACGAGGTACAGGGAGAGTGGCGATTGGGATGGTGAGGCAGGTGAGGGCAAGGGCAGGGGGTGAGGCGGTGAAGGCGGGGAGAAGCAGGCGCGAGTGGAGAGGCCGTGCCATGAGAGGCGAATGTGAAGGGCAAAGAAAGGCAGTGAAAAGGATGCAGCGGCAGCAGAGGGGCAGGCGGTAGGGGTGGAAGCGCACCTGTGAAGGTCAGGAAGAGGTGAAGAGTAGAAAGAGATGGTCGGCAGAGGGGGCTGTAATGGGGGCAGAATAGAGGCAGTATAGAATAGAGACTGTGAGATGCAGTGGGTGGGGCAGAGAGAGAATGAATGGGTCAGAGAGGAAGGGCTATCTGCTCAAATAGGTTCTACCTTTTCAGGGGAGTCGTGCAGGGATCCCCAGAAACCTCCCTGCACCCCCACGTGCATCCCGCATGATGCAGGCTATTCTCGGAGTTTGCTTCCTCTCCTGGTGCTTACCTGCTGTGTGTCTGCTCTGCCCAGCCGAGTCCCTGCAGCGCGGGGCTGCTCTGTCCCCCTGACGTCCCCGGCTCTGCCCGACCCCCAGTCCCTGCGTGCAGGAAGGCAGCCTCCAGACAGCGCGCAGACACGAAGCCCTGCTGACGCGGCCCCTCCAGAAAGCTGCAGTGGAGGGCGGTGCCTCTGCGGCTGGGCTGCCAAGAGATGCAGCACTCATCAACCTCCGGGCCAACGCAGTGCCCGGTGATAGGAGGAGGACGGGGCGAGGCCCTCCCCAAAGGAAGACGGAGGTGGGGGTGTGGGGGGGCGGCAGGTGGTAAGATGGATAGGGTTGGAGAAGACAGAAAAGGATAGGGGAGGAATGGGAAGAGTTATGAGCAACGGCGGAGAAGAAGAGGAGGGATGGAGAGGTGCAGAGACGAACCTATAGGCAGAACACATGATAGCACCTGACTTTGGGAGAGTTGAGAGAAAGGCATGAGAGAGAGGAGAGGGCGGGAGAGAAGGAAGAGAGTGAGGAAGATAGACTCATGAATAGGTAGATGAATGAATAGTGAGAGAACAAGAAAGAAGTTGTCATTCCTGGAAAGCACACAGTTTTCTCTCCCTATACCTCCGGTTAAGTCTTAAGTCTTTCTTTCTTCTTCATGTCTCTGGCAGCTCATAGCTAGTCCCCCTTCTCTTTCAAAGTGCCTGATATTAGCAGCCATTTTAGGAGCAAGCGCTTCGATGGGTATTCTGTACTTGGTAAGGAACCACTTTTAGCAGCTGGAGGCGCATGGATGTGTGGGGCGACGTTGCAAGGCGGGGTGGGCAGGGTGTAGACTATGGCATTGACCAACATTGTTTGAACAGCTTGGACTTACTTCCACATTAAGGCCTTCCTATTAATGTTCACACCTAATGAGAATGGAGGAATCATGGAACGCTTGCTTTGGTGTGGACGTTGCCAGTGTGCTATTCTCTGCATTTGTTCAGTGGCTAGATATGCAGATGACTTCTTTAGAGTCGACACTGGGAGCTATCTCTTTATAGCGGGGTCAGACTGGGACAAGAAATAGGCCCGGACAACCGAAAAAACCTCACGACCCTTGACTCGCTGATGACATGACCCCACCCCAAAGCGACATTCCGTGAAGCGATGAAACATGACCTTTAACCCCTTGACAAAACAGGAAGTGGCATCAAATAGAATTGTGATAAACATTTCATTCAAGACTATGGATCACCATATGTATCATTAATACCTGTGCGTATAGATCCATATTGTCAAATGACTGTGAATGCAAGCAGACGTCCAAGGCCAAATGATAATATGTTATTGTAAAGCACTTACGCTTAAGGTCACCCAGCTTGTGTTGGTACTCATTTATCGACCTAAGAAGGATGAAAGGCTGAGATGGCTTTGCTGGGATTCGAACCTACAGATCACACACACTTTGCAGCAGTGAGCGCTCAACCCACTGAGCTGTCATATCGGCTATAGTAAAATGAGCAATTATTCTTATTATTATTAAACTAGTAACTGAGATTTAACAGCAACCAGTTAAGTTCATCTGCAGGTCTGGTGCAAAGTTGGCCACATGCTGCACACATCATGCATGCAAATAAATCATCAAAGCAAGGTAATGTGTGTTACCTTGCTTTGATGAATTATGCTGTTTCAGGTGTTATTCATTTTTTTCAAAAATAATCTAATTCTTTTTCACATTTTTTTCACATTGGCCCAGATGTGGGCAGAACCCGCCGCCAATCCCCAGAGACAATTTCGGCCCGGCCCGAAAGTCTGAGGGTCCAATCCGACCCTGCTTTATAGGTCCTAGCTGCATTTACTGATAAAAGCCTCTTTCTACCTGGACGTGGAGGGGTGGTGGTGGACGAAGCGCTGCATTGGAGCAGGATCAGTGCCATCACTAGAAATGTGTATTTGGGGGCAGTGGGGGGCAAACCAGGGGGCACAAATACAACATGGTGGGGCTGGGTGGTGGCACATCAAATAAGGCTCCACAGGCCAAACTGGTTTAAGTATACCTATATTTTACTAAGCTGGTTTAAAATAAGTAACATTAAGAATGTTTAGAGTAGGTTTAAGGCAATACAAGTTTTCCATCAAGTTAATATACATCTTAAAAAGTGAACTCCTGTTCAACAGTTGCAAAGATGCCCTCGCACTCAGCAAGAGACTATGTTATTTTAACTAAAGCAGACATCACTCCCAGCACAGCTTCAAATAATGTGCAGTCATAAAGAGTCGGTTTAACAGAAGAGATATCACTCATGCTTCAGTTTCAAATGATAGGGACAGTCTGTTTAACAGACGAAATATCACATACAAGCGCCAAGTACAGAGGGAAAGGAGGCAACTCCTCGCTTGGTTCTTTAGAAAAGGTTGCAGGAACATCTCTTTGCTCCCGTAGAATTGTTTACACTTTTCAGTTTCTGGCTGTACATCCTAGTGGCAGCAGGTGAATTGATTTATTGGAGGGTCCTAAATATTTCCCCCAAATATGCCAGTGTGATGGCACGTATTGAGGCCTGAACGAATCAAGAGGTGTTGGGGAGCCTCTCCCCCCTGAGAATATTTTAGAAATAATTGCTTAAAATGGTGCATTTTACAGAGGACATTTCTTGAAAAATTGTGTAAAATGCCAAGCAGTTTGCAATTGGTTGTGTAGGGTAACTCATGAAAAAATACCAATAGATGCAAGTCACCAACAGTGCAGAGGAGCATTTCGCCAACACATTTTCATGATGCCTTTGCCCATAATATATGCCTGTATAAAAATAAATCACGCTGGCTGCGCCCATACATATCCATGCTGGCTGCACCAATATATGCCAGTATTACCATATAATCACATATTTGTGTTTGCTTTGTGCATAATGCCAATAATGCTGCTATAAGAAAACATGCCCACCCTTGTTCTGCCAACACCAGTATCCCCATGTAAAGAACGTACTCCAGTTGGCTTTACCATTAAAAATTCAATGACACATCATGAAAACATTCTTAACTGACTGCATCGACATGCCAGTCTAGCCATGTAATAACACTTATCATGCTTGCTTTATCAAAGATGTCCAATACACAAGTCATGCCACCGTAAGAAATGGCCAGCCAGGCTGCATAAAAAAACATACTATGCATGTAATAGCACTTATTATAGTGCCCATGGGTCAGAGCCCCCTTACCCATTATGGAGAAGCCACCATTAGAATAATAATAATTGCTCTTTTATAACACGCTTAATACCGGAGACCAGTTTCTAAGTACGAGACTGGGATTCAAACCTGTGCTGCTAAGCGTTTTCTTGCTTCTAAAACAAGCACATTGCCCCTGAGATATCCTACAGGCCCATTGGTACACCGTCAATGAATGTAGGAACAGGGTCAGTTTGAAGTCATGTATATGAACTGCGCTGTTGGTAATGAAGCGATTTTGAATATATTAAATATATTAAAGGAGCCTTATACCTGCCTTACAGTAGAAGGCTACCAGGATAGCTCAGCAGGTTGAGTGACTTTTGCTAAGATGTTATAAATTTAAAACAACTGGCTGTCAACCCTATGACTTTTTGCAATTCCTTATAAAAAAAAAATTAAAAAAAACAAGTGCTATAAATTGTGTTTCGGCCAGGGTATGGTTTCAGCTGGTAGCTTACCTATATTCAGGGCGAGGGTTGGGGAATTTCTGCCCACATAGTGGAAATCAAAAATTGGCACCTATGAACCCACAGTTTAATTTCCTAATAACTGCTGTCCACACAATAGAAGCATTTATTTGTGATTAAACAGTTTGACAAGTATATAACATCTTTAGAAATATATCCTGTGATAAAACACAAAGAAGGGGAACACAAATCACAGGGTATTTGTGTGGTAGTCCGACAAGAAAATTCATATATTTAAAAAAAAACTAGTGAATGTAAGTTTAAGAAGCATGTTTCAGATTGGAAATGTCCTTTGTTTGTTTCTAGACCCAGTGTAAACTGCACATTTGAAAAACAATAGTGTGTCCAGCATGTAGGACGCCTGCTTTTTACATTGATGGCCCCCCATCCCAGTGATATTTATGGCAAATGTATTCCCGTGGTGTCCCTTTCGGGCCAGAAGAAAGAAACAGGTTAGGCAAATAGAACCTGTAAATGTGCGAATGAGGGCTGGTCTAATGAACACCTTTAAGGCTCCTGGAAAGAGTTATTTGCCAGAAGGGGAGCAGGCCACTAATGCAGGGGGGCAAAGCAGCCAACGGGGTGGCATTGGCCCCCTTCCTTCCCCTTTAGAGACAGCTATGAGTAGGATAAAGGTCCTTAGACTGGTTCAGATGAGATCCCACAATGCCTAGTCACGCTGTTCACAAACAGAGGCAGGTTAAAGTACCTCTTGACGTACCATTTGGACACCTATAAGTAGTGCAGGACGAGCTCGACTCTACGTTGTTAGCAAATGCAATACAGTGGATATGAAAAGGCCAGAGTTGGGATTGGGAGAAGCCAGAATAAAAATAACTTCACTCATTAATGGCAACCAAGTGTAATGACAAATACCCCTTCGGGGATAAGTAAACTTTCATTAGCAACTCATGGATGAGGCGCCAGCGTGGGGAAAAGGCATGTTGAGGAAGTTGCCGAATATCCATACCTTGACGTAGCGATCAAAAGCTGCCTTTTCTGGAAATCACGCATGCAAGTAGCCACAATCAAAGAAGTGGAGACTTGTAACACACCAAACAGGTTAATCAGATCCCTGTAAGCCACTTCTCATCCCAAACAGCAAAATCGATCAAGCCGGCAAATAGTCAGAGGGGCTGAGATTTGGAGCATGGTTAATAGCGCAGAATCTATGGGAATTTGTAAGAGGATCTTTAGCAGAAATATTCTGCTGTTGTTCAATTCTTTCCTAATAACTGCATTGGAAAGAGACCTGCAAATGAGTCCATCCCACCCGTTACCTTGCTGTCTGCCTCTCACTCTCTACTCTCAATCTGGGACTCTACCTTCCTCATCTCACCTCACACAAGCTAAAGAGGTATTGCCCTTCAAAGATATTAGGATGGGAGTCTAAAGATCAACCTAAACACTCATCTAGGTTAGACTGGTCCAGAGTTGTTGCGATCTTTAAACAGATTGCCCAGTTGAGGTCCATTACATATGATGATATGGATGGTATTTCCCTCCCTCTAGTGAATAAAGAATGGATGGTGAGCTGTTTCCACTCTGAAATTATATCTAATATGGTGTGGGATCAGCGGGATAATTTGAAATTGTTAGGGTACGATCTGTCCGGCCTTAAACCAGTTGATGATGCTAAGGCGTTCTTGGCTTTAAAGCACCATACTCCCTGTGGGAAGATTTTGGCTGAGGGTATGATGGATTGTACAAAAGGTGTGAGCGATAACACCACATTAATTACGAGTCTTCTCCAAAATGGACAGGACTAGTCTTGGGTGGGTTCTGCTCTCAAAACCTTTGAAGTTATCAAACGGGGGTTGGGGCAATCCTAGTGGAGCTTATTACATTGAATGTCTGTGGTCCGGTCAATTGGTCTAAATTCTGGAAGGATTCCTCATGGGTGGCAGTTCATTAAATCTATGTATTTCAGGAGACTTTGGCAATTTCCCATTTTGATTTAGAGAACTGGGCCGGCCCAGAGGGTCGGTGGGGGGGGGGTGGTGCTGGCGGTGGCCATTGAATGTAATTTAAGTATGAAGTGTGAATTAATATTTCACTCACAATGGCTATTGGCAGTGATGCTAACCCCTAGCCCATCTTAACCCTCTATTTGGCTAATTATTATGCACTGGAACCCAAGTGGCATTCTTTTGGAGTCTATTCATTCTAATTTGGCTACACTTTGTGAGGATTGGTTCATTGGTGGAAATTACAATCTTATTATCATTGGAGTTGACTTTAATGCAAACTGTGCAGAGAGATCAATCTATAATACTGGTAAGGCTATACCTTCTTGTATACTTGGTGAGGTACAAAGAGGGATTAGTTGGGTTCATTTTCTTGGCAACTGGGACAGGACTTATTTGCAATTTGAGTCGTCTACTGAATTCCCGGTCTATACTTGGCATAGGGGGCCTAGATCCTCGAGGATCGATTATTCTTATTTACCTTTGGGCGTCAGATGTGGCCCATTAGCTCCTATCCATTGAGGCCTAGGGGATCATCTATCATTGTAACTTCCCCTTGAGCTTGTCCTGAGCAACTATTATTTGAGACCAGATCTTGCTTGCTTATCACCAGCCAGGGGTGGTCATGTCCTTAAGTGGAATTGTGGGATGGCTAGGAGGTTTACTGAACCTCTGACATTACACTTATGAACCTTGGGTACAGAGACTATGATATGGAATGCTCTGGAGGTTGGGACAACAATCCATATAAGATTATTATGGACTGTCTGAGATCAATGATATATAGGAAATCTCAGGGGTGAACAGGCGAGATTAGGTACATCTTCGATGATAGAATCATGGAGTCGAAGAGACTCAAATGAAAAAACGTGGTTCTGCTAAAAAAGTGGAAGATGTCCTCAGAACCTTTCACGCGACTAAACTCTTAATCTCCTCCCTCATCTTCTTCAGACTTTTCTACTGCTCTACTCTTTTCTTTGGACTCCCCTCCTCTCACCTCTCCCCAATCAAATCTGTCTACTACTCTGCTATTCGCTCCCTCTGCCTTCTCTCACCTCATGACTCCATCTCTTCTTCTCTCACCTCTCTAGGTTGGCTCCCATTCCCCTCCCTGCTCAAATTCAACTTCTGCTGCCTAGTCTTCAAATCGCTCTATGGTCTTGCCCCCCCACCTATCCTCCCTCCTCACTTTCTATACTCCTTCTCGTTCTCTCTGATCTGCTGATATCTTCCTACTCCCTCCTCCTCCTCCCCCCTGCGCCCCTTCGCACCTCCGCTCTTTCCATCTGCTCGCTCCTTTCCACTGGAACCGCCTCCCCCTCTCTATCCGCTCCATTCACTCCTACCCTACCTTCCACACCTCTCTAAAATCTTATCTCTTCTACTCACCTCCCTAACCCTTCCACTCTACTCCCTCCCACCCTTCTTCCAGCATCCCTAATTCTTATCTCCTCCATTCTTCTCCCCTTCACTGTTCTCTTCCTCTTTTACTTCTGCTTTTACCACTACGCATACCTCTTATTCCCTCTCACACCTTGATCCCTCTTCTCTCTCACCAATCCTCGTCTATAATGTAAATTGTTTCTTGCACTGTTCTCTGGTTTGATTCAATTTGTTATCTAATGCTTGTTGTATCTAATGTTTGTTGCATCTTGCTTGTTCCTCTTGTAAAGCATTTTGGATTAAAACACTATATAAATTCAATAAAATACAAAATACAAATACAAAGAGTGTGTGCCAATAACACAAGAATGTAGTTTTATCATTGAAGAGGGACCTATATGTTAAAGACAATCAGTCCATTCTGCAACAATTATTGTGTAATGGCAGTGAAGGTACATTCTGGGATACTATTAATAGTACTCTGCGGCTAAAAGGGGTTTCTATGGATTGCCAGATTATGAAACAAACGTGGGTTGAGTTTTATGAGAATAAATACCTCCTACATGAAGCCTTTACTGACTACAAATATCCCTCATTGGGCCCGATTAGCTGAGGATCCTGGCCATGGGGGGTAGATGATATCATTTGGGCTATTAACCATCTTAAACCTTCACAGGCTCCTGGTCCTGATGGCATCTCCCCCGTTCGTTTCAAAAGATTCTCCTCCTGTTTGTGCAGCTCTCCCAAAACGCTTGTTCGATCAAATATTCAGGAATCATGTAATTCCCCTGTCTCGGCTTCAATCCATCATTATCCATCATTATACCGATCTTTAAAAAGGGTGATCCCCTGGATCCAAGAAACTATAGGCCGGTCGCCTTAACCGATGCAATCAGTAAGGTGTTTTCTACACTGCTCTTAAAGGATCTTAACTACAGCATACATCAGTCTCAAGCTCTGTCTATATTTCAGGTGGGGTTTAGGAATCAACTGGGTACCTCCCTCAATGCTACCATTCTTGCTCATTTACACCACAATGTTCAACATAGCTATGTCGGGGCGGTCTACTTTGGCCTCCCTGAACATGTCTAGTGTGTTTGATTATGTGGTAAGGTCAGTGTTGTGGTTTAAACTGCTTTGGATGAATATCCCCAGAAAACTGCTCCAGTTGCTTTCTCTTTTGTACACAGGTACCACTTTGCGGATACGTCTGACCCGAGATGGCTCTCTCTCTTCAATCATTAGATATTACGTAGGACTGAAGCAAGGGTGCACACTAGCTCAGACCCTTTTGAATCTGTATGTCTGTGATCTGGATAGGGTGTGGCAGGGGTCAGCTATCTCTTGGACTGGAAACCTTAGGTTGGATTGGCTATGTCATTGTATAAGGTTTTTCTTTTTTTTTTTTAAACCAGAATCACAATAAAAAAGAAAATTCCTTAAGGACCTAGGAAAAGGTCCCCCACTGAATATGACAACCAATGGGTGATTTCTCAGAGACATTTCTTATGCCTCAGAATGTAATGGAAATAGTCCAAAAAATGTAAAGGGTGAAATTAATCAAATGCAATTTGGTAAAATGTAATACACTCATTTTGAATAAATAAATGTAACTGCCTATTGTATTCACACATGCATGGGAACATTGCTCGCTCTTTACAACATACATGGGGCGATTGAACTCAAATTAACACCTGCTAGGGCCAATTTACCATATTTCACAGCATACCTGGGGACATTGCCCATGGGGAAATTATCCACGCTTCACTGCATATGCCATGCATGAGACCCCATGGCCAAAAAGGGGCCTGTCGGGTCTTTTCTACAATGCGATGCAGTGTTCTTTCGGGACCATGTCCAGAAAGTGAACCTGTCAGCAGGTTCTGAACAGAGACAAAGGCCCTGATTCACAGAGCTTTTTCCAAGGGGTTTTGCCATTATAGAACACTTCTGTGAATTAGGCCTAAAGCCTTGAAGAAGCCAGCTGCCATATTCCAATCAATCGATTAATCCACCAGCGATTTCATTTCACTTTCGAAATCCATACATTAATATACCATTATAAAAAAAACATTGTATGCTAAACATCAAATTACCACAAAAGTAAAACACAATCACCTCCACATCAGACCAGACACGGGGAGGATTTACACAAAACCATTGCTGATTAAATGCCAATTCGCCGGTCTAAGGCAGTACAAATGTAAAAGCTCAGATTAAATTACTTGCCTACAAAGGCTCCTGAAGGAAACTGCTGCCATCATTGGTAGCTTCCCTGCAGTGCCAGGGTTACATATGTCCTCATGCGCACAGTAGGAGGAGGTATACATAGGTTTGTGTGTGGATTGAGGCATAAGAAGTGTTAGCTGCGAGTCTAATAATGAAACGGACGACGAGGGGTTTGAGTCAATATTTCCTTACATCCTCATAGAGGGCGCAAGGCAACAGGAAACGGGTGAGGGCATCTTCTGAGTGATGCCAGGAGACCCCCACAAGCTGCATGAAGGGCTGGACCCAGGGAGTAGGATTTCCCAGGGCTTATTTACAGAAAAGAGAGAGAAAGGAAATGAAAACCACAGAACAATGATGTAAACCTAAACCAAGTCTCTCCCACTCGGTGTCATGCTGTCTCAAGTCTCCGCAGTATTGAGTATGGGCCTGAGGTTCCCAAACCCTTGAAGTTCTCTCATCAGTCTACTGCAGGTTCTCAGGATTCCCTAAACCAAGTCTCTCCCACTCGGTGTCATGCTGTCTCAAGTCTCCGCAGTATTGAGTATGGGCCTGAGGTTCCCAAACCCTTGAAGTTCTCTCATCAGTCTACTGCAGGTTCTCAGGATTCCCTAAACCAAGTCTCTCCCACTCGGTGTCATGCTGTCTCAAGTCTCCGCAGTATTGAGTATGGGCCTGAGGTTCCCAAACCCTTGAAGGTCTCTCATCAGTCTACTGCAGGTTCTCAGGATTCCCTAAACCAAGTCTCTCCCACTCGGTGTCATGCTGTCTCAAGAGTCCTCAGTATTGAGTATGGGCCTAAGGTTCCCAACCCCTTAAAGGTCACTCTTCAGTCCACTGCAGATTAATTGGTTATTTATTTAACACGCTTAATACCCTGCAGTTTCTAAGCGCGAACACAACCTGTGTTGCTCCGCCTTGTCTTGCTTCCAAAGCGAGCATGTTGCCCCTGAGCTATCCTTCCAGCCCTGAACCAGGTATCTCCTACTTGGTGTGATGCTGTCTCAAGTCGTGCTACTATTGAGTATGGGCTTGACGGTTATGAACCCTTAAAGGTCTCTCATCAGTCCATTGCAGGTGCCCAGGATTGCCTGAACAAATCTGCTAGCTCTTTCTCTCCAAAAGTCTTTCCATCTCCTCTACGAGGTGCCACTTGTCGGTCAGGGTGGGATGGAGCCAGGAGCTGCCACCTCTGCTTCCTACCATCTCACTTGTTCTAAGGGCTGAGGCTGATCACTCTCCTTCCCCACAGCTTGGGTGCGCCTACCCTTGTTTGCCTTAACTCCTCCTCCTGCTGGTGTTTCTTCCTGCCAGATTCTGTGATATGAGTAATTTCTGCAGACAATTTATTGAGATGTTTTGATAATTGCTTTGCCTGTTGTCAAATTGACTAGTAAAATGTGAAGTTCCTTTGGGGCGATGAACAAGAAGAGACATTTACCTCTATGATAAAGCCCTTCTCTTCAGTTCCGATATTACGTCACCCGAGTCACACATGAATGGGAGGAACAGACACGGCGGCTAGTTCTAGCTGAGAGGATAGCCGAGGGGCCGCACGCTCATCTTAACAAGAACACACTGAGTAGCATGGGTTCAATATGTGTCCCATTGCTTAGAGTCTGGAGTCCTGCATCCTGCATGGAGCTCCATATAGAGGATCTTGTGACAAAGAAATAGATCTACTGAAGAATTGCATTCTGGAAGTTTATTTGCAGGGTCATTATCCTCTCCTGAAGAACAACATCAATTTATGGCTGCGTGGGAAGTGGATTTCTGGGATGGAAGTACGTCAGAGATGGAACATTGCTAATTTCACAGATCATGATTATAGACATTTAAAGAGGAGCATTGGAGTGGTGAAATGGGAGGATGAGGTAGATTTGGTCCTGTAACTGCTGAACGAGGACCTGGTGAAGGAGGGATTGCAAGCAGAGTGCACAGAGAGATTTGTTTCAAAATACAAAGAAAATGTAAAGTTACGAGAAGAGTGGAGCCAAAGGCTAGGATTTGACATCTCCGAGGAACAATGGATCGATACATGTGTGGGAATGTGAAACTTTGTTCATTGAATCTGTGCAAAAGATCTAGACAAATAAAAATCCTTAATAGAGTTTATTGGACACCAGAAAGATTGATGAAACGGGGAATGACAGATACGGATGACTGCTGGAAATGTTTGAGTGATGTTGGCTCATTAGAACATATGTTATGGCATTGTTCACGGATTCAAGGGTTTTGGACAGATGTTTGCATTTTGTGCATATGTGTTTTAGGCACAGTAATTGATCTAGACTTTAAAACGATGATTTTAGGTTGTAACAATTTATTGTAAGATCTCTCTATTTCGAAAAAGAAATTCTTATTCAGATGCCTCAATAGGCAAAAAGATGATACTACGCAATTGGAAATCACAAACTGTACCGCTATCATCAGATTGGATTTTGGAGATGCATTCTCTTGCGAGTTTGGAAGATGACATTTTCAGAAGACAAAGAAAGTTGAACATTTTTGACAAAATATGGGGAAGATTTCTTGAAGTTTACTAGTTTTTCGTTGATATTTGATTTGTAATGTAGAGTTGAATATAAGTTCTGAAATTTGTAAAATTTGTTTTGTATTTTTAATGTACATTACTATTGATTATCGTGTTGATCACTTTAATTGTATTTTTGAATAAATAAATAAATAAATTTAAAAAAAAGAATGTAGACTTGTTACTTGCAATCGAAGATGCTTTTGGACATTGGCTGCTCTACTGAGAAGGAGCTTGGCCCTGCTTTAGTCTCAACAGGCTATACAAATGTGCGGTTCTTGTCCTCATTGAAATGTGCCAAACACAGGCCTACCCGGTGAATGCAGTTTTTGTCGCTCATTCAGTTTACAATATAATAATTACCGGGCAATAGGCACGGTAAGTCCCATGCCCTTTCTCGTTGGACAGAAAAAATAACTGACCACCCAGCGTGGGAACGATGCATTGTTTCGGAGAAGGCATGAGTGCCTGTGGAGTCACTGGCAAGGAGAGAGTGGTTTTTAACCTTGATGAGGGTGGAACACGGTGTTGTTAAAAAAGTGCAATAGACAAAAACCGAACCAGATCGCAGAACCCAACATGATTGAAAAGGGTTAATGTTCTCACCAGACACACTGTCCAAAGATGTAGTCCTATCCTTTTGTCATGAGGGCCCTTTGGTTGGGGGAATGTACTGTTATTTGTAAACAGTTTTAAGTCATATTCGTCTGAGTCAGAACAGACCATATAAACAAGTTACTGGCTCAGTTGTGTTAAACTCACGGTTCATATTTATAATGGACTAGATATTGTATAATTGTGTTTTATTATGGCTGTTTTTATTGATGAAATATTTGTTACAATTGAGTGATTTGATGAATTGTTTGAGTCTGAATGTAGTATG
The DNA here is from genome assembly GCF_040938575.1 of Ambystoma mexicanum. Classification (NCBI taxonomy): domain Eukaryota; kingdom Metazoa; phylum Chordata; class Amphibia; order Caudata; family Ambystomatidae; genus Ambystoma; species Ambystoma mexicanum. The sequence goes on along the minus strand of NC_090931.1, from coordinate 168,195,757 downwards.
GTTGAAGTGTGGTCTGTTGTGGTTTTGGATGGGAATGATGTATCTTGTCAGTCCAATGATGAATTTGATGGATTGATTAACACATTTATTGATACTAATATTGATGTATGTTTTTATTATTATTAAATCAATTTTTAGAATGATTTATTCCATATATGTTAATAAAAAATATTGAATTGTGTTTGAGCGTCTACTGGGTTGAATTTAATTTGTTTCATCTCAGGGTCTGTTTTTTTGAAAGACGCATTTTCTCTAGAGTTGTTTTTTGTATTATGAAGTTATCTTGATTATGTAGACAGGTGTATTATACTGGGACTCACCACATGAACACAACAGTACTCTGACCTTCCATGTTCATTTCTCATATGTTCTATCCAGGCTAGGTCACAGTACTTAGATATTTCTGGTATCCCCTGTTACTCTTGTGTTTTGGCCCTTTGGTACGGCACCATGGGATGACCAGAATCGTTGACCTTCTAAAACGTTCTTTTTGTGGACCAAAATGAAAACATATTCTAATAACTATGTACGCTCTGGTGTCATAAGTCAGTTAATTTGGCACACACTGAATGTTTCTGCCCCATATGACTAACACAGCTTCCTTGAGAACATTCCCATGCATGTTGTTGTTAATCTTCGTCCCTCTGGAGGTTTCACCATTATCCTAGTAGTAATTGACTTCCAGACAAGGTTGACTTATTTTACTTGATTAAAAAGACTTCCCTCTGCTATGACCTTGGCTGACATTTCTTTTTGCAAGATATAGTATGTCTGAGTGGCTTCCCAGATTCTGTTGTCTCAGAAAGAGGTTCTCAATGTGTTTCCAAGTTGTGGACTTCCTTGCCCAACAATCTCCTCATTAGACCTGACAAGTCATTCAGTTATCATCCATAGTCTGAGGGTCGGACTGAAAGATGGATTCAATCCATGCCATAATACCCATTCACTTTATGACACAAGATGAACATTTAGGGTCTAAATGGATACCTCTGGTGGAGCATGCCAATAATAATCTGTTTCATGGGGCTGCAAATCTTTTTCTCCATTTTTGCCATATTCGGATTCCATCCTTAATTTTTCCACTTGTTTTGAAAGAACATTTAGTACAAGATGTTGCTAACCAGCTGAAGGTCATTTATGATAGCTTAAGAAAAGTCATGGTTCATCTCTGATATGTTGAATTGGCTTATAAAACGTTTGCTGATATGAAGAACTCTAATTTCCTTTCCGATAGTATGCGGTGGCACCGTCAATTTGGTTATCTATCCCATGATACTTTTCAAAATATGCTCCCCGATTTTGTATCCCTTCAGTATTCTGTAAAAGATCAGTGCAGGAGCCCTAAACTTGGAACTTCCAAAAGACTGGCACACATACCCTCTTTTCATGTATTCCTTTCTAAACATGTTGCCATTGCATGAAAGAAAACCACTCCAACCCACTCTATAGTTGTAAACAGTTGCCTAGAATGCGTGGGACAAAATATTCTGTCTTCCCATAGTAGTTTTTGGGGTCGACTCCAAGTCTTGGTGAACTGGAAGGGATACAGTTCTGAGGAACGGTCTTGGGAATGTTCAGTGTTTGTCTACGCCCTCCGTCTACTTAAAAAAGATCCATACATTTTTCCATATGATCCCAGTTTGGGGGAGGCTACTCTCAAAGGGGGTGGATGATGCCAGAGTTGGGCGACAACACTGAGAAAAGCAGGCTTCACAAGGAGCATTAAACAAAGGTCATTAAAGAACATTCTGGAAAATGTTCAGGTGGGGAGGAGAGCATTGGATACATAGTTATGGAGTGTCATTAGAATAAAGGACATGACAACATGACAGGATGAGAGACGCATCGAAAAATAGCGTCCGGCCATCACCTTACCTACAGAACAGTATAGACGTTCATTCCGGGTTCTCCCGTCCGCACTACTGGAACAGTAATGGCTGCTCTTTCCACATGTATGTTGTATGCCAGAGACAGCTTTCTGGTGCTAAGGAAGGGCAGAGGGAATGTCAAAGCAAAAGACTTTGAAGAATCATCGATGAACAGTCACTGCAGGAGACTGGAGACATTGCAAGACACTTTCACCCGTGCTGTAAATGATAATGTCAAGAGTCCAGGTGCAGTTGCTAGGCTGCTGATTAAGCCCTTAACCCCTGCAGGTAACCCATGGACAATGCACTGAACAGCTGTGACAGTACCCCCACACCCAAAGCCTTGGGTAGGTGTGTATGAACTGGCCTCTCATGATCTTTCCTTGGGATCACACCAGGTCCAGCATACAAGACATTCCACCCTCGGGACCCCTCCGTTTTGAGTCCAAGACTTGTTGCACAATCTTTCTTCTGGAATCTTGTATGGAATCCACCAAATGAAGGAGTCCTTGATGAGTGGAATGGGCAGATTTGAGGAGGGAGACATGGTATACTATATAGGTATTCCAGTGCTTAAGGAACTGCAATTCCATTGGGGTGGGCCGAGGGATACCTCTTTCATAATATTAAATGGAGCCACACATCCTGGTTTCAGGTTTCTATGGCATTGTGGAGGCTTTATATTCTTGGTGGATCAGCAGTCCCAATCATGCACCATGCCTGTTAGGGTTAGATGATTTTTCCTGATGCACATCTTGTAGGTTTCTTTGGGATTTGCTGCAAGTGTCTATTGCATATTTGTGAATGGCCACCATTTTATGTGCTTTTTCTAAGCACCAGGAACAGGGCTTGATATGGGCATGTGAAGTTGTGCCATATGTTGGTACAGTCAAGCAGTAGAAGGGGGTCATGCCAATGGAAGCATTGTGATGATTGTTGTATCCAAATTCTGAGAACTGGAGTAATTCAGGCCAATTATTGTGCATTTGAGCAACAAAGCACTGTAGTTATTGTTCAATGCCTTGGTTGACTCTTACCGTTTGCCTGTCGATCAGTGGATGAAAGGTTGTAGAAGTTTGAGCCTGGAATTCTAGTTGCTTGTGTGCAAATGGGCCTCTAATCACCTTAACCCAAAGCAGGCCCACCACTAAAGAAGCGAGTGCACGTTTGTATGTAATGCAAGTTTATTGTACAATCGATCGGGAGGGGCTAGATGATTCTATAGAGTCAAACTCACCCAATTTTCCCCGAACCACACAAGTTGACATATTATTTACTGTGTTCCAACAATTAAAAAACTCCCATATATTTTATTATAAACAACCCCCATACATGTGTTACAGGTTTCCCTTTTCTCACCTGTTTTCATTGCTTGATGAATTCTTTAGGAGGAGTCTTCTTTCGTATGCTTCGGGTCTTATGCAAGCCCGCTCGGCCGTCTTCGGCTTCCAGTGTTCGTTCAGCTTCGATGTCCGGGATCAAATTGGAAACTCCAAGAAGTCCAGGATAAGGGTAAGGAGCACTCGGAGGTGGGTGCACGACATCCGGGAATAAGAAGGAGGGAAGGTAGTTGGGAAGTGGGGATTCCAGGAACCAGGAAATAACAGAATAGCACAAGGGCGAACTACGGAGCACACGTCTAGTCACAGCTAACAGCAGCGTTGAGACGCGCGGGGCCGCGGGGGTGTGGCTACTTTATAGAGCGTGCTGCATTGGACGTGAAGGCTGGTAGGCAGCGTTCTGTGCTTGCGGCCCTGTTGGTAGTACTATAGAGTGTAAACCCCGACGTGTCAGGGACCAGGAGGCCCAAAAGGGGCGTGTCCGATGGTTCATGACAACATGTTTGGTGAAAACCTATACAAAAGAAATCCAATCTGAGACCAATTCCCACATTCTCATTGGTCACTTTTGGTTAAATTCCATCATCAGATCATATTCGTAGCAAACCCGTTTTCCGGAGTGTTCGGTGGTAGGTCATGATATAATCCCATACTTACACATTCACATATGAGCACAATTGATTACAAGTCCCAGCAGGCCAAAGACCTCCTAACCCTGGACTTAATTGCACATGGTTTGCAAGAGTACTTCAAACAACATGTGGAGAGGGAAGAATACACAGTTCCCTTTGAATTGGTGATAACCATACCCCCCACCCCGGCTTGCTGGCGTCTTCAGAACACTTTAGTTTAAGCAACTACCCATTCAACACACATGGCCTACAGTCAAATCCTGGAAAAACAACTGAAACCCATGAAGTATTGGTCAATTCTGGCCTCAGGCGTCCTTCACTCCAGATTTATTGCTGGTCAAAAATCAAATGACCGGATCCCCCCAGAACAATAACTAACAAGCACCCATACACTTAAAGATTGCATCTTACTTCTGTGATATTGCCAAGCCATAAAACACCTGGGATGGCCTGTTGGCTGGCCATCTGCTTAATGTTGTCATGACCACTGTGAGGGGGCACAAGTTGTACCCCAAGCAGGCTCCCACCAGAACCCTGAGGGCCTTAAAACCACTGCAAAAGGGCTCCTGGAGCCAGTCCTGGCGCCTTTGGCACCAGGCTCATATGTAGGAAGGAAGGGATGTTCAAACTAGGTCCCACTTATGTACATGGGCCTTTAAATCCTTCATGGAAGCACCCACACAATCTAGTTCTAAGAACCAAGACATGCGGTCTAGTGTTTTGGGTGTGGTAGGCCTGGAACTACTTTTCCTGGTACTACTTTACCTGGGCTATATAAACCACACCCTGACTGTAGAACACGCTTCGTATTATTCTGCAACCAGCAGCGTGACGTTCACAGTGTCCAGCTCCTGGTCTTTAGCATCTTCCTGTATTCCTTCAAGAACAAGAACAAGATTATTCTGTCTTACCTGAGAAAACACCATCCAGCACTCAGCATCTCAACTGGGCTGCAATCTGTGGAAACCGAGAGAAGAAGAAACATCACTCACCTGTGAGTACTAGCTCAAGGACTTCCGGCGAACCGCTACCACAGCTGCTGTTCGAACATTGTGACCTGCAACAATGAGAAAGCGAAAAACAATATTAGAACACGCACTTCCAAAACATCGAATTCCATCAGTCTCACCTGAATTCCATCGCGCTATGCCACGCTTCCATCCAGAGCACCACATCAACATCTGCAAAGGAAAAGAGACATATTCAGGTTCGCTTTCAATATTAAACAACTGCACAGCACTGTACTTACCTTAACGGATTCCGGGGGCCTGTTTTTCATCGTGGTTTCATCCACTCGCAGCACCACAGCAGCCTGTGAGGAGAAGAAGAAGAAAACACAGGTTAGCTTTAAAAGACAATAAAGGCACTGTGCTTCGCGCTTTCTCTTACCTAGAAACGTGCCTCTCCATCCGGCACGCCAGCATCAAGACCTTCACACCTGAAAAGAAGGAGATAAAGCTATTAACGAATTCCCACCATAAACAGAACAAAGACTTACAATTAACAAACCTAGCTGCCTACCATCAGATTCAGGGTCACAGCAGGACTGGCCCCAAGAAAGGTGTACTGCGCCAGTGAAGCAACTCGGGCAGCTCGCCAACAAACGTCAAGCGTCCCTGCACAAGAAACGCAGGACAGATAGCTCACCCTACAAATAAATAAGATTAATTATTCAGCACTGGGCAACTACGCATCTCAGAGCCTTCCAGACGCCCCCGGGGATATCAGGTGAGCTTAATAGAACACAAAGCCTTTAAACCTTATCCACCTGGGCATCATGGAGACATCTGAAACTGATCAGTTAGCCCAGCTTTTGGGACAATTACGCGCTGAGGTACACGCAGCCTGGCAGGAAACCAATGCCTTAAGATGAGAGTTAATAGTCACAAAAGATCGTACTGATGAACTAAGCAAACAGCTACTACAAGCACAGGCGGAGCAGGCTCCATTGCCCGGATTCGCCCCATCCGTCGCTACACCATCATCAGTCAATCCGAGTACAGATAACGTTGCCAGGAGCAGTACCCCTGGCACCACCAGAACGGTTTAATGTAGACCCCAGAAGGTACACAACATTCATGAACCAGTGCCGCCTCCATTTCCTTTGTAGGCCTGGGGCTTTCCCAAATGACCAGGCGAGGGTGGCCTTCATGTTATCATATTTGAGTAGAAGTGCCGCAGACTGGTCGGTACCTTTGATGAGCCGGGATGACCCATTACTGCAGAACTTCAGGGGTTTTCAACAGGAGATGGAAAAGTTATTTGCTCAACACTTGCATGGACAAGCTCTTAATAACGAACTCCTGTCCCTCCACCTAGGGAATGAAAATTTACTGACTTATATTGCCACCTTTAATAGACTGGTTGTAGAAGCTGGGTGGCCAGAAAATAAAAGAACCACGTTGTTTCATCGGGGCCTACGAAGAGACCTGAAGGATGTCCTTGCTCAAGTGGTAGACCCACCTAAAGACTGTGCAGAGTTTATCAACCTGGTAGTTCAGTTGGACCACAGATTTGTAAGAGGATTCAATTCAACACTACAGCTAAGTCAATGCCTAGTCTGGGATACTGAATGGAAACCCTTATTGATATATCTTTATGTCCAGTTCATGCGTTCTGGATGACTACCCCTATATAACACCCCTCCCTTGGAATCCCCCTGACCCCACTGAGCCAAGAAGTAGTTCTGTTTTGCAAGTTAAAAGGTTTATTTGAGAATTTAAACAATAGATATATATATCACACTTTATAATAATTTAATAATTGAATATCACACTGAATCTGAGCAGTAATCAATAATGGATAGTCTGGCACTAGCACACTTCTTTATAATCAATGATGAGTGGTTATAGGATGGATAAGATAGCAACAATACTTTATGGTTTCAAATGGATGCAAGGTGGAATGAAAATGCAGTACAGAAAATACTCAATATGCGTTCAACAAAACAATGTAATCACTTTTCTCTGGCTATCCCCTCCCCCCTTTATGCAATGCAAGGAAATGGAAGGAAATCACACTGTTCTCAGAAATGCAATCAACTGTAATTCAGTTCACCCCAGCAAGCTTAGACCACAGAAGTTAGAACACAGGCCCAAAATGCTTTTATAGGTGCTAGCAATGAAGTGAAAAATATGCTAAAATGTTTTGAATTCCCTCTAGAGGTTCAGGGTGAGTGAAATATACTTGGGATGAGTTCAGGCTCACTTTAGCAAGGATTCAGGAGTAACTAGCAGGTTAAACGAATTTTTGGCAACTGAAAGCAAGAAAACTGCTGTTTTCACACGTTGAGAAATGTGCAAATCGCGGCAAATTCGCGAGTGCGTTTTTCGCGATTGCGGCAAAAGTATCGGGGGTAGGAATGCGGTTCTAGGTTCGTAGGAAAGCCACGATTCTAAGCTCTCTAGCACAAACGGTGACGGAGATATGAGCGATTAAATAAAGGTAGTTTTTCGGATTTGGAATGTTAAAATTCAAAGTGACAAGTGCAGCTTGCAACTAGAAAATGACAGGTGACAGCTTTGCAAATGACAGGTGACAGTTGGGAGGCAGTTCTACTTAGATTCAAATAGCTTGAATTATATTATTTTACCTAAGAGATTGGTTCTGCACAGTTCTACTAGGTACTCACACTATATTCTTGAATTAGAATGGGCCTCGCCACGGATCTGGTCAGGTTTTAGACTGGACTCTGGTCTGGTCTCTGCACTTCACAGTGATCTGGGTCAGCTCTCTCTCTCTCTGGATTCTGGAGATTGATGGATTTGAAGTCTGGATCTTTCTGCACAGCTTTCTCTAGAGATTGATGGAGGTAAACTATGGATTTTCCCGGCAGAGCGTCCCGCAGCAAATGGATTTGAAGGTCCCTATCTGTCCTGACTGTCTGCTTTTATGTGTTTTGAAAATGGGTGTGTGTGCAGCATCACTAGGCTCTACCCCTCTCCACTTGTCATTGGCCACTTCATCCGCTTCCCCTTGATTGGGGGAATGAAATGAAGTGTCATCATGATGAGGTCTGTTTATGGTACAGAGAACCCACCCCTGTCAAATTACACACGATCTATATTTTGACCCAAAAGACATATTTGCACAGGTACACATTTGTTTAAAATTACATGCACCCTTCACATATCACAGGAGGTATACCCTGTCCAAATCTGCTCTTCCTGGGAGCTTGCATTCAGAAATGGCAACATTTGCACTTTTTAACTGATTTCGTAATATCGGACATTACCCCAAATGTATACACATGTGCGCAAGGAGTATGGACATTACTTGATGAAGTATCAGACTTTTAACATGCATACATTTTAAATAATACCCTCTTAACTGCTAGTTTGCCCCCAGATCATGCCACCGGTTCTAAAAACCTCTTAAAATGTGGGCAGAAAAATCACAAGAATTATGGTATCATTTAAATAATTATGACAAGTCCGTACTATGAGTTATTCATCTTTTTCTAAAACCATATTCTGGCTACAGGGGTGTGGTTTCCCCCCAGCACAAGGTTGAATTTCTGGTTTTTCCAGTTCTGCCAAGCCAGCTTGCTCTCACAGGCAGTGCTCCTCCCCTTTACTTCCAGGAGGAGGCCACTTTTTACGGCCCCCATAATAAAACATTTGCCTGAGTCAGGACAGGGCTTTGTTCAATTTCCTGCAGAGCCCAGGTAATTCAATCAGGGAAGTGTCATATCCCTTTTGGTGGGAGCAGCAAAAGGCAGATAGGCCTGGGAACACAGCTGTTGTGCAAGTCTCAACTCCTGTCGGGGGTAGCTGGTGGGCAGAATTCAGTTCCTTAAGCCAGGCCCCAGCTAATGTCACTTTTGTTCCCCAGTTTTCTGCATTCAAATAAAACTAACCATTTTTACATATACAGCTAGAATGCTGATTCTAAGTTTAAAACTATGACATTTAAACAATTACAACCTATGTGACACTCAAAAGTAGGTCACTCATTTCTTTTAAACATTTAGGTTTTTAGTGTCTTTCAGTCCAAATTTACTTAAACTGCTGAAATCCACAGCTCAGCCAGTCTTGTTATAAACCTTCAAGTCACTTCAGAATATAACTTTAGATTGTATCCACCTCTCAGTAAGTCTTTCTTTGGCTTGCCTTGGGTTCATTTATTCAGTTTTAAACAAAATCTGGTGGTTTTAAAACGCCGGCTTTCTGATAGTGGTGAGTACTGGTACTGCACCCCTTTTTGGGATTTAAGAAAATGAATTCCCCACAATTCTAGGTTGCTTTTGGCAATCAGCATTGCCATTCCCAATGGTTTCAGGCTACTGTGTGGGTAGTCAAATGGTGGTTTTAGGCAGTGCCCTTCTGTGCCCATAACATCGGCAAAATGGGTGGCAGCCTATTCTTCATGCACTTCCCTGGGCATTTTCTGGGAAGCTCTGGCCATCATGATGTTTTCAATGCCAGTACTGCACAGTTTTTGAGGTAGGGCTCGGATGTATGGGTAAAAACATCCCACAAGCCCCCCTCTTGCGATGGCCATTCTGTTTCACTGATGGGACTCGCAAGACCTGGGATGTTTCCTCATCTTCTTCCAATAGATGGCACAGTTCAGCATCTTTTCCTCCATCCGGTACTGATCGAGCGGTTCTCCTCGCCGGTCCTGATGGGAAGATTGGGTGGTACCCAAGAGACCCAAGGGGCCCGCCCCTTGCGTCTCGGCTCCCGGTCTCAGGATCGTCCTCCTTGGCCCGTCTCCAGGTTTTCTTTCTCCTAGGACGACAAAGGAAGAGTGGCAATACCTATTCATGGACATTTTTCCCCCACCATTGATATAGTGGGGTGGCATATAAATTTATAGTCAAAACATATGGACATGCACATTTCTTTTTGCATTCAAAAACGAAAACACCCACATTGAGAAACTTAGAATTTGATAGGCGATATATAGGATATTTTAAGTTAGAACTGAATTAATCTGAGACAGTACCCTCTAGGATTCCAGAGGATTCCTCCAGTTGTTGCAGAGTGTGCCTGGGATGGCAACACTTCAACTGGTTTATGTGGACCCACTTGTCTTCCCCCTCTACCAAACCGCCTTTGGGGATGCGGATCTTGTAGGCCACAGGGGAGATTTTGTCTATAATCTCAAAGGGTCCCTTCCATGTAGGCAAAAATTTTCGCTGTTTTGCCTGGTTCCTTTGGAAATTGTATAGATAGACCCGGTCCCCCACCTGATATTCCTTCCTGGAAGTCTTCAGGTCATAGTGGGTCTTCATGCTATCAGCTGATCTTTCTAGATTCCGCTGAGCATAAGCAAAAGCATGTTGAAGGTGTTTCCTTAAATTCTCCACATACTCATGAGTTGTGGAGGCATTTATTAGTGTCTGCTCTTGGGTCCTGTAGAGCAAATGCTGAGGAAGCACCATCTTGCACTCAGTCATCAACTCAAATGGTGACATTTTGGTTGCAGATGAAGGGGTATATCTGATGGCCATTAGGACCAAAGGTAATCGGATATCCCAACTTGGCCCAGAATCTGCCACAAACTTCTTTAATATGCTCACAATGGTTCGGTTATATCTCTCTACTGCCCCAGAAGAAGCTGGCCGGTAAGCAATGTGTAGCTTTCTCTTGACCCCCAGTATCTCCCACATCTTTGTCATCACTTCACTGGTGAAGTGGCTACCTCTGTCTGACTCAATCCTTTGAGGTAGACCAAAACGGGAAAAGATGTGGTTAATCATCAGGGCAGCTGCAGTTTCTGCCTTGCAATTTGGGGCTGGGAGACATTCCACCCACTTGATAAACAAGCATGTCACAGTCAACATGTACTTATTCCCCCTAGCAGAGCGAATCACGGGGCCTACAAAGTCAATTTGTAAATCTGACCATGGCAGTGTCATCCCCCTCTTTTGGAGAGGCGCACGGTGCGTGAGGGATGATGGCTGAAATTGTGCACACACAAGACACCCCTTCAAGTATTGGTCGAGGTCCTGCCCCATGTGTGGCCAGTATGCAACCTCTCTTAAGATTTCCAATGTTGTGTGAAACCCCCTATGACCGGCGGTGGCCGCATCATGGGCGTGACTTAACATCAGGCTTCGGAATGAGGTAGGAACCTCCCACTGATCGTGGCCAGCTTTGGATTTCCTTACCAGCAAACCGTCTTGGATTTGGAACATTTTTGGACATTTCATCAACACTCTTAGGTCCTCTTTCCCAATATAATCGGTATCCGTCAGGGGAAAGTTCTCAGGGTCCTCAATGTGCTGGTAAAATTTACCAATTATTGGATCCCCCTTCTGAGCGGTAATCAAATCAGCATCAGGGGTCTCCTTGCTCCATTGTGCAATTGAAAGGTCGTTGTGAGCATTTGTCTGGGACCTAGTGATAGCAGTGACCTGGATTTCCCCCAACAGGGACTCAATCTCAATTAGATCCCCTTGGATGGCCCCGGTTTTGGCCAGCTGATCAGCTAAGTAATTTCCAGTCTTGTCTGGTCCCTCTACTTTGGAATGACCCTTGATCTTTTTCCAATAGATGGTCATCTCATTCGAGGTCACCAGATCATCAATGTTTTGGATCAACTTCCCATGTTTCAAGAGTTTGTTGTTAGCACATAACATGCCTCTGGTTTTCCAATTAACCAGGTGCTCCACAAATCCGTTCCGTACATAATCCGAATCTGTGATTATGACCAGTTCGCGGAGTTGATGCTGGACAGCAGTGAGGATGGCCTTATGCACCGCCATCAATTCTGCCACCTGACTACTTCGGGGACCAATTTTGTATCCAGCGGAGGGTTCTGGGGACTCATTCACCCATGCATTCCCTACGCGGCCACCAGTTCTTTCTCCCCGTTGTTGTCAACATGGTAAGAGCATCCATCCACATAGACAGTGGGCATTCCCTCACACTTGTCTTCTTCAAAGACTTTGTGTGGGGAATTAAGGTATGCCTCCGTGTTGTCCTTGATTTTTAGACTTTCGTCCTCGAGACAGTTTTCTCTGGCACAATCATGCAAGTCAGCCAGACCTTGCGCGAGGGGACTCTTCTTGTTTTGGCCATATCTGACCTCCACAGGAAAGCCTTGCATTGACAGAATCCAGGAAGTAATTCGGGAATTACTCACATTTCCGGCCCGGATTCTGTCACTTTGGAGATATTGCAGAGGCTGGTGTGGAGTCTCCACTATGATGTGTTCCCCCTGTATAAACGGGCGGTAATTCTTCAATGCCCACACCGTTGCCAGGAGTGCCTTCTCACAATCGTTGAATTTTTCCTCCACAGAGGATAGAGTTTTGCTCGCATAGGCGATTACTTTATTGACCTTGTCATGCTTTTGGTATAATACCGCCGTCAAGCACGTATTAGAGAACCCCGTCTCCAGGAAGAACTCCTTGTTTCTGATAGGGTAAGCTAGGCAAGGCGCTTGTGAGAGGCTTCTTTTGAGTTGTTTTACCGCCTCGGCTTGTTCTAGACCCCATTCCCACTTGACCCCCCCCTTCAGGAGATGAATCAGGGGTCTGGTGATCTCTGCGTAGCCCTCAATGAACTTTCTGCTGTAATTAGTCAGTCCAAGGAGGCTCCTTAGTTCCCGCAGAGTTGTGGGGTCTTTCAATTTTTGGAGGGCTTCCACTTTCTTTTCCTGGGGACAGAGACCCTGAGGAGTAATCTCATGCCCCAAGAAATTAACACGGGTTCTACACCACTGTGCTTTCTGAAAGGAAAGTTTTGCTCCGGCGGCCCTCAACTGCATCAGAACATAACGGATCTCCGCTATGTGTTCCTCCACAGATGGACTTTTGATGAGGACATCATCTACATAAGCCAGGTTACCCCTCGCACCCAGGTCGGGCATGGCCTTATGTAGGAAAATGTTGAATTCATTACCGGAGTTAAGGTATCCGAAGGGAGTCCGGGTCCATGTGTATTGCTGGCCCCCAAAGGTAAAAGCCAGCTTGTATTGGTCCTCCCTACTGACAGGCACGGTCCAGTATCCATTGGTCAGGTCTATTGCAGTGAATACCTGTGACCCCTGGATCTGGGCCAGCCCTTGGTCAATGTAGGGCAGAGGCCATCGGGACGTATGGACCCGTTTGTTGAGCTCCCTGAGGTCGGCGCAGAGTCTCCACTGGCCGTTTGGCTTTAATATTCCCAGCACCGGATTATTGAAGGTGCTGTGGACTGGACGGATTATTCCCCGGGACTCAAGGTTCTTAATTATTTCAGTAAGGGACTCCATTGATGCGAGAGGCAAGCGATATTGCTTCACAAACACAGGAGTCATGCCAGGGTCCGTGGGGATTGTTGTTGTGTGGATGTCAGTGCGACCACAGTCATATGAGTCTACCGCAAAGAGATCTTGGAAATCCAAGAAAACTTGTTTCAACTTTTGCTTTTGTTCCAGAGTCACACAGGCATCAGCTAGGTTGACTCTCTCTTCTGCCATCTGCCTGAAGCCTGGAAAGACTTCTGGTTTGGCTATTTCAGCGGCCTCCTCCAGCTGGGTGGAGAAGTCCCTGGTCAGAGTGCTGATTTGGACTGGAGGCTTCAGGTGGGAAAGGCAGCCCTCATGGACCTGGAAAATCACCTCATCCCTCCTGAAGTCACAAGTCACCTCTTCCTTACCATAAGGGCAAGAAGTGTACACCAGGAAGTTCCCCCCATGCCGGGTAAAAATCCTGTCTGGTGTTGTATTGTCATCACTGTCACTGTCAAAGCAGTCCTTGGGGATTGGCCCTAACAGTTAATTACCTAAATCTATGGAAAAATGTCGGTCATCAACCGCCATTCCAATAATGGTGCCTGCGGCTAGAGTAATACTCTTTAAGTCGCTGTTATCCACCTCTATTGGAATGGTGTCATGTTCTATGTTGACTAATGGAGTTGGGTTTACCCCCAACCCTTGCTGTTGGAGAGAAGCGTTTAGATGTATGTAAGCATCAGGGTTTTTCAAATGTTGTCCTCTTTTAACTTTCACTTCCAGGGAGAATTGTCGGGTCCTTTCTGGGATGGTGACTTCCTCTTTGATCTGAATTTCAACTGCATAAGATAGCAATTGAGCTGACCTAAATGCTTTTTCTGGATCATCAAAGCCCATGGGATTATCCTCTAATCAGGACCAAGCTTTGAAGTTTATTAGGTCCAAACTAATGGCAAAGCGATTGAGAATGTCACTGCCTAAGTAAAAGGCGGCAGGGACGTCTCGCACGACCCAAAAATTGTGGACTATGCTCTTGTTGCCAATGGAGATTTTGAGCATACACCTGCTTGGCAGGAGATGGTTGGAATTAGGTGCTTCCAGGTCCATTTCCCATTTGTCTATCAGTTTGAAGGTGGGAATGGCTGGATCTTTTGGGAGTTGGCGAAACATGGCTTCGCTGATGAAGCTCTTACCGTTGTTCACACACACTCGAGCGAGAACAGAGTCCTTCCCATCATTTAACTGGACAGGGATGAACAACTGCTCTCCAATTTGCTGAATATCAGCCAGGCCCTGAGCTGATTTCACATCTTTCTGGACTATAGGAGTGGGAGTTTCTGATTGTGGATTAGTAAAGAATTTCAGAGTATTTCCTTCCAGCGTGGAATACCACTTTAGGCTGGAAGGAAGGTTGATTTTCAGAAATAGAGAGGACCCCCCATCACCAGTCTGTTGTCCTACTGCTATTACTGTCACGTCTGGAATTTGGTTGTTCTGGAAGTGAAATTCTACTTGGTCAGATTTTTGTTCAACCATGTGGCAGGTGCCGTTTAAACTAACATGGTTGACACTCTGTTTTAATTTTATTGGTCGGCTAGTCTGGGTCCAGAGGACCTTGTTTACGCAATCTATTAAGGGTGACAACCTCCTCAGGAGGTCATTCCCCAGTAAACAAGGGGTGCACTCTGGAGTCACAACTATGACTGGGTGTTTCAACTTGTGTCGCCCAATTTTAATGTCCAAGTCTGCCGTCCCCTCGACGGGAATTTCCTTCCCGTCAAAGTTCTGGAGTTGTCCAGGAAGTGAGGTGAGAGGAATTTGGTAATTCCCTCCCCTTCCTGCATTCAGTTCATCAAAGGCCCTTCTGGACAGAAGGGTAGCTTGAGATCCCGTGTCCACCAGTGCCAAAATTGTACCCTGTCCCTGTACTTGTACCGGGGCATAGTATCTTCCCTCCTTCTCCTCAAGGTGGCACAGATAATGCACATTTTTGGACAACTGGTGGGCTAACTTTCTGGTTTTGGACATCGCTAGCGAAGAGATTTGGGCAGAATTCTGTGGAGAGCCTTGGGAATCTGAAAGAAAAAGTTGGCAACTGGAGATCAGAGCCATTGTGGGTTCCCCTGGCTCCGGTTCTGGGCCGCCCCCCCCCTTTTTGGAGGCAGACATCAGGATGGGTTTGAACCAGGGGATTTTCTTGCGGTTGGTTCTGGGATGAGATGGTGGGCGGCGGTAGCTCAGTCTCCACATCTCCCCAGTCTGGATTTGCATCCCTAGGGACCCATTTTTCTTTGGGAAGAGTTCCCCCCTCTCTGAAGGAGAAGATCCTTTTCCCAGGATCCTCTGAGGATCCCTCTCCCTCAAATTGGAAGATCTGTACCTCCTCCTCAAACTGAGTCTGTTTGGGTCTTTTGTTTCTCCTACCCCCCCTCTGCTCCTTAGGAGGCAGACTTTCAGGGGCAAGAGATTTTGTTTCCGGTTCCTGGGTTTCCAGGGGCTGTTTACAAGTGAGGAAGGAAGCTTCCTCCAAGGCTTTACACCCCCCTTCCCTTTGTGCCTCCTCCCTGGGAACCGGTGAGTTATCGGGGTGCTGCCCCCGTCATTGTTCTGGGGCACCAGGTCCAGAGTTGGGTGCATGCTGCGCCGGCATGCCGATCTGAGGGTTCTGCTGAGCCCTCAGTATGTGACCCAGATCCCGCGCCATGTCTTGAACCTGGCGCTCTAACTGGGAAATCGCTCAGGCTGATACGGGGCCCTGTTTTCTCCCCTGGGCTGATCCCGGGAAGGGTAGCTATCCCTTCTTTGGTAGTACCCCTGGTTGGGAAGATTTGGATACCCCTCCACCCTTGGCCTCCCCTCTCCCGGATTAGGTTGTCTGGGCTCAGGGAATTGGGGAAAGAAGGGTGGAGGATTTTGGGGCTGGAAATTGGGTGGATACCTGGGGAAAAAGTTCTGCCCAGGATTTGGAGAATTTCTGCCCTCCGGTGGGAAGTTAGGAGGGAAGTTCCCTGGGTTAGGTGCTTGGCTGGATCTCCCCCCTTGGGCTGGAGGAGTCCACACATAACCCAGGATGGGTCGATTTCCCTTGTAACGGGGACTTACATAATCAGGAGAGCGAGGGACCCCATTTGTGGGACTACCTCCTTGACTCCCTGTTTGTGACTGGCCCAAGGACCTTCTGGGCCTAGCATTATTAGGTGCAGGTAGGTATTTAGGCCCCCCCATCTCCAACTCTAAAACGGGGGTGACCTTTACCTCTGCCACCTTGGCAGCAGCAGGGGTGTTGTTGGCTTTGGGGTTTTTGGGCGCATTATTTTTATTTTCTATTGGCTTCTGCACCTCATAGATCCGGGTCGCCTGTTCAATGACCCAGTCTAAAGATCTTTTCTCGTGAAAATCCCTCACAAGCTGGGTCATTATGTATTTGGGCAAGGCATGGAAAAACGTATTAATAAATTCTCTGCTATCCGTGCGCACCCTTCTTGTGGTCTGTGCAAAAGCACGCTTTAACTCCTGCACAAACTCTTGTGGGGCCTGATCCTCCCCACATTGTAAATTATAGGCTGCCTTGCGAGCCTCTTGAGGATTTCGGTGCACAGAGAAATGTTTCAAGATGGCCGCCTTATAGGTGGACCATCTTAAATGATTTTGGTCCTCCAGCCCCGCAAAGAAACTGGAGTATTCTGGGGAGAATGTCCATTTTACATATTGGATACAGCTTTGGCTGTCCTTCAAATGGAAAGTCTCCATCATTTGCTCAAACAACTCTAAGTGCTCCCAAACAGAATACTTGGCATTCTTATGATACGGCGTGATGACGCTCCTGATTGCCTTAATCTGCTTTAAGGGGTCCTTAAGCAAGGCCCTTTTTGTCTTATTGGCCCTTTTGGTCCGGGTAACCCTGGTCCATTCATCTTCTGACTCAGAGGCACTGCTCCCAGAGGTTCCCGTCTGTTCTTCCAGGTTTTCCCGGATTCTGCGAGCCTGGGAATGGCTGGCAGAATGTGGGGACCTGGTCTCCTGTGTCCTGTACCGCTCAGAGGAGTCTTCAGATCCCTCCTTGCTGCCAGGATTTGATGGGTACCCCCCCCCCACTGACCTAACTGGGCAGAGGTTTTCAGGATGCCCTTAATGGGCCTACTCTCCTGGGGTTCCCCATTAAATTGCACTGTGCTTGGGTGCCCATACCCGGATGCCTGCCCCTCCATTCCTGGGTGGTACTGGCCTATGAGCCCCATGCTTCTGGCTGGATAGTAATCTGCCATCCCTGTGGCCCTGTGCTCATGTGCGCCAGGGGACATGGGGGTGGCAGAGTCCAGGGACTGAGAGAGATAAAGGCCTCTGGTACTAGGGCTCCTGAGGTTATGCTCAGGAGTTTCCCTTTCCCAGCGAACTTGGTCTCTATCCGCCCCTGCTCCCTGTTGCAATGCAAGAGCCTGCGCCTTCAGTTCCTCAGTTAAGGCCTTACTAGACTCTATCAGTCTCTCCTGCATCGCTACCTGTTGTTGGAGCCTATCATTGTGCTGGCAGAGAGCCTCATTCTCTCTCTGTGTTTCCTGATTGGTCCTGGAGCACTGGGCCAGTCTTTGCTGCAGGAGGGTTACCTCCTGAGCTGTGTCCCTATTGGCCTGCTCCTGTCTTGCCAGAGCCTCCTCCACCCTCCTGGTGTGCTCTAGCAAGTCCTGGTGTTCTTTTTGGAGGTCACCCAGTCCCTAGTGGGCCAGGTGATTTTCTTCTGTTTTTCTTTTTAAATGGCAGACTTCCTGGCCTAAGGCGTCTCTTTCCTAGCTAAGAGCCTGCATTTGTGCCGCCAGGTCGTCCCTCTGCCTTTGAAAGGCACCAGCTTTCTGGCGTTCTTCATCAAACTCTGCCTGGGTATCCAGGTCTTTCAAAATCAGCTTGTTGCTCTCTGCCTTCACTCTATCTAGATGACTTTGCAGGGTGGCTACCTGCTCCGTGCATGCCCTGTTAAAGTCTAATTGTTGCTCCAGCTTTTTCTGGCTCTGCAGTAGGGAGTCCAAACCTTCTTGGTACTCCTTCTGCAAGGCCAGAAATCTGGTATCCTGGTCAGCCTTTTCCTGTTGCAGGATGTCCATATCCCTCTTTATTTTAATGATGTGCTGTCTACTCTCATTTTCTGACTCCTGGCTCCCCTGCAGCCTCTGCTCAGAAGAGACCAGGTCAGATTGGACCTTCTCTAACGCCATCTGTCGCTTATTCGCCAGATCTTGGCTTTCAGTACATTTATCCTGCATGCCTCCCATATATAGGTACAGGTATGCGGCTATCCTAACCATCTTGTCTTGTTCATCCTTAGCTTTAGGAGCCATGTATAGTTCACTCAGGGCCACATGTAAGGGACCCTGATCTCTCCATGTATCTGACCCTGTTTCAGTGATCTGTGGTGCGATTGCCTGCAACCAGACCGTCTGGTCCTGATGAGTCCACTCACCTCTCACAAATAACTTATGTAAGAAGTGCTCTCTGGCTATTTTCATGTCTACTAAGGTCGTCATTCTGGAATTTGAGTTCCTTCCTGACTTACAGAAGTTTGTATTTTAGTTTTTTTCAAAACAGACCTTTTCCTTAGAGCGTTCCTTTGAGGAGTGCTTTACAGCGTAACACAGCATGGTGATCCGACCGGATATGTGTATCTGGTCAGCTGGCGCGCTGTATTAATCTGCACAAGTGATAGATCTAACCCAAACGTCCGGCACGAGCCCCCAATTTGTAAGAGGATTCAATTCAACACTACAGCTAAGTCAATGCCTAGTCTGGGATACTGAATGGAAACCCTTATTGATATATCTTTATGTCCAGTTCTTGCGTTCTGGATGACTACCCCTATATAACACCCCTCCCTTGGAATCCCCCTGACCCCACTGAGCCAAGAAGTAGTTCTGTTTTGCAAGTTAAAAGGTTTATTTGAGAATTTAAACAATAGATATATATATCACACTTTATAATAATTTAATAATTGAATATCACACTGAATCTGAGCAGTAATCAATAATGGATAGTCTGGCACTAGCACACTTCTTTATAATCAATGATGAGTGGTTATAGGATGGATAAGATAGCAACAATACTTTATGGTTTCAAATGGATGCAAGGTGGAATGAAAATGCAGTACAGAAAATACTCAATATGCGTTCAACCAAACAATGTAATCACTTTTCTCTGGCTATCCCCTCCCCCCTTTATGCAATGCAAGGAAATGGAAGGAAAGCACACAGTTCTCAGAAATGCAATCAACTGTAATTCAGTTCACCCCAGCAAGCTTAGACCACAGAAGTTAGAACACAGGCCCAAAATGCTTTTATAGGTGCTGGCAATGAAGTGAAAAATATGCTAAAATGCTTTGTATCCCCTCTAGAGGTTCAGGGTGAGTGAAATATACTTGGGATGAGTTCAGGCTCACTTTAGCAAGGATTCAGGAGTAACTAGCAGGTTAAACGAATTTTTGGCAACTGAAAGCAAGAAAACTGCTGTTTTCACACGTTGAGAAATTTGCAAATCGCGGCAAATTCGCGAGTGCGTTTTTCGCGATTGCGGCAAAAGTATCGGGGGTAGGTTCTAGGTTCGTAGGAAAGCCACGAGTCTAAGCTTTCTGAGGAAAGTTACTGCAAGTCTCTAGCACAAACGGTGACGGAGATATGAGCAATTAAATAAAGGTAGTTTTTCGGATTTGGAATGTTAAAATTCAAAGTGACAAGTGCAGCTTGCAACTAGAAAATGACAGGTGACAGCTTTGCAAATGACAGGTGACAGTTGGGAGGCAGTTCTACTTAGATTCAAATAGCTTGAATTATATTATTTTAACTAAGAGATTGGTTCTGCACAGTTCTACTAGGTACTCACAC
Source organism: Ambystoma mexicanum (assembly GCF_040938575.1). Classification (NCBI taxonomy): domain Eukaryota; kingdom Metazoa; phylum Chordata; class Amphibia; order Caudata; family Ambystomatidae; genus Ambystoma; species Ambystoma mexicanum. The sequence continues at coordinate 168,175,886 of NC_090931.1, read as the reverse complement.
TATATTCTTGAATTAGAATGGGCCTCGCCACGGATCTGGTCAGGTTTTAGACTGGACTCTGGTCTGGTCTCTGCACTTCACAGTGATCTGGGTCAGCTCTCTCTCTCTCTGGATTCTGGAGATTGATGGATTTGAAGTCTGGATCTTTCTGCACAGCTTTCTCTAGAGATTGATGGAGGTAAACTATGGATTTTCCCGGCAGAGCGTCCCGCAGCAAATGGATTTGAAGGTCCCTATCTGTCCTGACTGTCTGCTTTTATGTGTTTTGAAAATGGGTGTGTGTGCAGCATCACTAGGCTCTACCCCTCTCCACTTGTCATTGGCCACTTCATCCGCTTCCCCTTGATTGGGGGAATGAAATGAAGTGTCATCATGATGAGGTCTGTTTATGGTACAGAGAACCCACCCCTGTCAAATTACACACAATCTATATTTTGACCCAAAAGACATATTTGCACAGGTACACATTTGTTTAAAATTACATGCACCCTTCACATATCACAGGAGGTATACCCTGTCCAAATCTGCTCTTCCTGGGAGCTTGCATTCAGAAATGGCAACATTTGCACTTTTTAACTGATTTCGTAATATCGGACATTACCCCAAATTTATACACATGTGCGCAAGGAGTATGGACATTACTTGATGAAGTATCAGACTTTTAACATGCATACATTTTAAGTAATACCCTCTTAACTGCGAGTTTGCCCCCAGATCATGCCACCGGTTCTAAAAACCTCTTAAAATGTGGGCAGAAAAATCACAAGAATTATGGTATCATTTAAATAATTATGACAAGTCCGTACTATGAGTTATTCATCTTTTTCTAAAACCATATTCTGGCTACAGGGGTGTGGTTTCCCCCCAGCACAAGGTTGAATTTCTGGTTTTTCCAGTTCTGCCAAGCCAGCTTGCTCTCACAGGCAGTGCTCCTCCCCTTTACTTCCAGGAGGAGGCCACTTTTTACGGCCCCCATAATACAACATTTGCCTGAGTCAGGACAGGGCTTTGTTCAATTTCCTGCAGAGCCCAGGTAATTCAATCAGGGAAGTGTCATATCCCTTTTGGTGGGAGCAGCAAAAGGCAGATAGGCCTGGGAACACAGCTGTTGTGCAAGTCTCAACTCCTGTCGGGGGTAGCTGGTGGGCAGAATTCAGTTCCTTAAACCAGGCCCCAGCTAATGTCACTTTTGTTCCCCAGTTTTCTGCATTCAAATAAAATGAACCATTTTTACATATGCAGCTAGAATGCTGATTCTAAGTTTAAAACTATGACATTTAAACAATTGCAACCTATGTGACACTCAAAAGTAGGTCACTAATTTCTTTTAAACATTTAGGTTTTTAGTGTCTTTCAGTCCAAATTTACTTAAACTGCTGAAATCCACAGCTCAGCCAGTCTTGTTATAAACCTTCAAGTCACTTCAGAATATAACTTTAGATTGTATCCACCTCTCAGTAAGTCTTTCTTTGGCTTGCCTTGGGTTCATTTATTCAGTTTTAAACAAAATCTGGTGGTTTTAAAACGCCGGCTTTCTGATAGTGGTGAGTACTGGTACTGCACCCCTTTTTGGGATTTAAGAAAATGAATTCCCCACAATTCTAGGTTGCTTTTGGCAATCAGCATTGCCATTCCCAATGGTTTCAGGCTACTGTGTGGGTAGTCCAATGGTGGTTTTAGGCAGTGCCCTTCTGTGCCCATAACATCGGCAAAATGGGTGGCAGCCTATTCTTCATGCACTTCCCTGGGCATTTTCTGGGAAGCTCTGGCCATCATGATGTTTTCAATGCCAGTACTGCACAGTTTTTGAGGTAGGGCTCGGATGTATGGGTAAAAACATCCCACAGATTACAGGATCGAAGAACAGACCGAAGTAGACTCGGAAATCGTGCCATGTACGTACGTTCAAAAGATAATGTTCAACGTCCATCGGAAAATACCACAGAACCCATGCAGATTGGAGGAGTACGACACCCTTTAACCAAGGTTGAAAGAGACAAGAGGAGACAGCTACAGTTATGCCTATACTGCAGTAAATTGGGTCACTACCTCAAAGAATGCCCAGTGAAACCTCCAAGGAAGGTGGTAGGCACTACAGAGAATGAAGATGATGGAAAGGAATCGGAAAACTACCAGGCCCGGCAAGCGTAGAGGTCCGCTTGTCGAGCGAGAAGGATGAGTCACAGACCTCACATTTCGCCCTTCCAGTAACCTTGATCAATCAGCAACGACCGTCACGGATGCATGCCATATAGGTATATATAGACAGCGGAGCAGTTGGTAATTACATAGATCGAGATTTGGCAACAGAAATGGGACTTCCCTTATGCATAAAACCAACAACTGAAAAGGTAACTACTGTTGACGGTACAGAAATTGCTTCGGGACCAGTAACCCAATGCACAACAGAATTAACCCTTCTGTGTCAGGATGGACATCAAGAAGCAATCACGTTTGACCTCATCAAAGCTCCTCAGTTCCGGTCGATCTTAGGGATGCCATGGTTAGTAACTCACAATCCCTACGTAGACTGGCGTGCAAAGATACAGACCTTTTCCGATGAATGCACCCATGCTTGCTACCCGAAATCTATACCACAGCCAAACCTGAAATCTGTTCAAGGGATAGCATCGGGGATCGCGGAACCAATGGACACCTTACCAAAAGAATATCAGGATTATCAAGATGTTTTTCAGAAAGAACAGGCTAACACATTACCGCCACATAGGCCCTATGACTGTCAGATCGACCTGATACCTGGCGCACAGGTTCCTTGTGGTCGAATGTATGCACTTACGGAAACCGAAAATCTCCACTTGAAGTCCTATCTGGATCGATACCTGGCTAATGGGTTTATCTGCCCGTCAAAGTCACCGGCAGCTTCTCCCTTATTCTTCGTACCCAGGAAGGAAAGAGATTTGAGGACTTGCATTGATTACTGCGCACTTAATCAAATCACAGTAAAAAAACGCTACCCTTTGCCCCTTATCCCGGAATTGTTGGACCTATTCAAGGATGCCCGATTCTACACCAAACTAGACCTCAGAGGAGCATACCACCTTGTACGTGTTAAGAAAGGGGATGAATGGAAAACCGCATTTCGCACCTAGTATGGCCAGCACGAATATCAGGTAATGCCTTTCGGGCTGTGCAACGCTCCCGCAGCGTTCCAATTCTTCATGAATGATGTATTACAGGAATTAATCGATGTCTGTGCCCTGGTTTATATTGACGACATCCTGGTGTATTCCCCCTCTGAAAGAGATCATGTGGAACATGTTCACTCAGTCCTTGCAAAACTTTGCCAGCACAAACTTACGCTAAACTCGAGAAATGCTCCTTCCATGTCACTGAAGTTGAGTTCCTCATTTTTGTTCTCTTGCCAAAGGGAGTCAAGATGGATTTACATAAAGTAGATGCCATCCTTAATTGGCCATCACCTTCTTCACTTAAAGGAACCCAAAGCATGCTTGGCTTTGCAAATTTTGATCACCAATTTATTCCAGATTTCTCACGGATAGTCCACCCAATCACATTGTTACTGAGAAAAAACAACAAAAAATTCCAATGGGCTGAAGAGGCGGAACCGGTCTTTCAAGAACTCAAGAAAAGATTCACCTCTGCGCCAATTTTACAACATTCTCACCCTGATCTCCCCTATGTAGTGGAAACTGATGCTTCCAGCGTAGCTTTTGGAGCAGTTCTCTCTCAAAGAGATCCAGAGACAGGCCAATTGCACCCCTTGGCCTTTTGGTCACGTAAATTCTCACCACCAGAACTCAACTATGCAATTACAGACAAAGAATTGCTGGCAATAAAATCAGCCTTCAAAACCTGTTGGCCGTATCTATTAGGTGCCAGACATACCATCACAGTAATCACAGATCACCAAAACCTTCAATACATGAAGTCAGCAAAAGCCCAATCGTCACGACAGTTGCGGTGGGCTCTATTGTTCGCAGAATACGATTGCGTAATAACATTCCGACCGGGAGTTCGGAATGGGAAGGCCGATGCGTTGTCTTGTATGGGTGTTGAAGAGATAACGAACAGTACCCTGGACTTTGTTGCAATCATCCCAAGTGATAAACTACTGGCACTCACCACCACATTGATTCTGAGTGAACTTCAAGATAAGATTTGAACCTTAATGAACCCCAAGATCTTGCAGAAAAGGAATTCCCAAAATGAACATCACATGGTTCTGGATGGATTACCCTACTTCAGGGAACAACTATAATTACCAAGTAAAGATCTGAAAGAATTGGTCATGTCTGGTTATCACGATTCCCTGATCGAAGTCCATCCCGGAATTGCTAAGACTCTAGCCAAGGTTAAACAGAATTATTGGTGGCCAACCTGGCGTAAGGACATTGCTCGATTCGTTCTATCCTGTGGGATATGTGCACAGAATAAATCACAAAAACAGAAACCAGATGGCCTCCTACAACCACTGGATATTCCACCGGCTCCCTGGCATACTCTTTCTCTTGATTTTATTACGGATTTATCTCCCTGTCAAGGTTTTAATACCATTCTGGTGGTTGTAGACCTGTTCTCTAAAAAGGCTCATTTCATTCCATTCAAAGTACTTCCTGACGCTACCGGTCTGGCAAAAACATTTCTTGAACAGATTATAAAACTGCAGGGTTTCCCCTCAGTCCTAATCTCAGATCGTGAAAGCCAATTTGTATCCAACTTCTGGAGGAAATGTTGTACCATGGCACAAATCGATGTTCGATTATCCATTAGCCATCACCCCCAACCGGATGGACAAACAGAAAGAACAACCCAGACATTAGAACAGTATCTACATTGCATGCTGCATCAAAAGGAAAAGAATTGGAAAGACTTGTTATGGATAGTGGAATACGCATACAATAACTCCATACACACCAGCATAGGACAAAGCCCGTTCTACACAATATAGGGAAGACATCCAAGAACCTCTGAACTAGACTCCCCCACGACCTTGGAAATGCCAGCGGTAAAGACTATACACACAAGCATAACCCAAGCCTTCAAAAGGGCAAATTAACATGTACTGCAAGCCAAAGACAGAAAAAGAAAATTCTTGGACCGGCATCGAAAGAAAGCTCCCGATTACCAAGTTGGAGACGAAGTCTGGTTGGCATCAAAACATGTACCGTCAGATCTCCTAAACCTTTTCTCTTCCACCTTGATCAGCTTGAATGCACCGTGGAGGTTACATATGCATTGTCAGAATAAACAGCGACCGCCTTCCCCTTACTAATTTCTAGAACCTATATAAGTGCCACTAGTTTCTTCAATCTGACCTGGTATTCCCTATCCACAAGGCCCACAATGACTGCACCCGTATGCCTCTAACCAGTGTTCTGATTGATTGTAGAGGACCCATCAACAAAAAGCACTTTGCAGCCTCGAAAGCATCCCCCTTAACACTCGCCCTCTCTTCCTCATCTCATTCAGATGTTGCACATTCGTGGAGACTGCCATCAGGTTTCAGTGGATGGGCTACCAATGTCACAGGCTTGACTAGGTGACACCATACAGGATGTATGGATGCATTCCATACAATAGCCTCATACCCCGACACTCTTTCGGTCATCAAAGTCAACTTGGATTTTCCCAAGATTGCAAAGGCTGCATGCTCCACGTACAATGTCACCGGGCAAACCATAGTAATGTTTGGAGACTTTTGAATCGCAAAAGCCGCTGCAGCTAAATCCTGCTCACAAGGGAACTGCCCCTGCATCACTTGGTCTAAGGGTCCACTAGAGTATGCTAAAGCTTTATGGCCTAGCAATGTTTGCTGGGTCAGAACCACTGTCATTACCTGCCCGTTTCAGTGAGAAAACATATCATATGGTTTCTTGTAGTTCGGGGTCTCCAAGACTGCAGCATTGCTGAATGCAGCCTTGAGTTCCTGAAAGCAAGTCAACATTTCTTTGACCATTCTATGGGACCCTTCAACTTCTGCCCTTCCTTAAGTCCCTGCAGCAAAGGCCTCACATAACTAGAGTAGTCAAAGTTCCAAGATCTACAATTGTTACAGAGTCCTAAAAAGTGCTGCATTTGTCTCATTGAGACTGTTTGTGGTGCTTTTTGTCACTGCGTGGCTCTCTCTGGCAATACCTTTCTTCATGCGGGCAACATCACTTGCTCCAAATATACTACCTCTGTCTGGCAGTACTGACATTTTTCTTTGTCTACTTTGTACCCTTATTCCACAATCCAGTTGAGGAACGTTAATGAATTTCCTCAACACTGCTCTTCTCAAAGATCAAATCAAGGCTTACTTCTGCATAATAGAAATACACCAGTCACGAGATCAAAGTTACAATTGCATTTATTAAGCAAGTAGCTACTTGGTTCTCAACACTCCACAATGTGTGCAAGCAGACACCATGAGACGAGAGAGAGCAAACATTTCACAAGTACATACATTTATATGGTTTCTTCACAGTCCTGGACACATTGTCCAACCCCCCTTCATGTAACGAAAAGCCCAGGGTTAATGACCTGCCTACGTGACTGATTTATACCTAAACATCATTATTGCATAGTTTACTGTTTTCCATCAGACAATTTAATATCTGGGAGTGGGATGGATTCGTATGTGGGGCCACCATATCATGTTTTCTAGTAGAAGGTACAAGGTAACATGCCTGGTTTTTCTTGCTTATGTGGTACAAATTGCGGTACCGTACTTAGCACCAAGGTCCCTTTGCGGGTCCCTACTTTAACGGCTGGTGTAGAGCAGCCGTTAAGGTCGGGTCCCGCAAAGGGACCTCGTAATCAGGCGCTAATGGGTTACCGGCGCTGCAGCCTTTTACGGTGCCATTAACTCATTAGCGCCAGGGTCGTAATGAGGCCCCATGTCCCTTGATAGACAGGCCTATCACCAGCAAACCGGTCAGTGTCATCATTAGTACGAGCAGCCCCAAACATGGGCATAGTTTCTCGGTGTCCGTTAAGAAGCCTGTAACGCTCACCTGGTATCCACGGGGACGTCACTGAGCCTGTTCTGACCTCTTATGACCTCGGACCCTTCCCTGGAGTCTACTGAACTGGAGACTGGGCCTGAAACACAGGATTGGTAGAGTTTAACTCCCTATTGTCTCTGTGTGCTTGAACCCCTTCTTCCCTGGGGTCCAACCCTTCCCTTTGATCCACAGCTCACCTTGTTTTCTTAGAAAGTGTGCTCTCCGTCCTGCTTTCAGCGCAGGGGCACGTATAATGAGTCTTTTGAGCAGTTCTCTAACCTCGTTCCTTTCCTTCCTTAGATGATGGCCGGCATCCGGGGCTGGCGACGTGCTGCTGAGATGAGTAGCGCCGAAGGTGAGTGAGAGCGCGAAGCGCGATGCGACCCTTTCGTATTTGTATTGAACTGAGTTCTTTTATTGTGTCTTTTAAGTGCCACAACGTTTTCAGCGTGGATGCCGGTTATGAAGAAGAAATGCGGTGAGTAAGCGCGGTATGCGGCACCTCTAGATGTTTCCATGCTAACCTGGAGTGTCTTTTCCCTCTTGCAAATGGATGAGAAGTTCCGAAGACAGAGTTTCCGCAGAGCGGCTGGGATTCAGGTAAGCGTTTGAAGCGCGTACTGTCTTTAAAAATAAGCAAAGATTTGCTGAATGCTTACTAATGCCTTTTTTCTGTTCTTTTCCCTTTTCCTTAGGAAGCGGCGTGCCGGGATGGGAATGACACCGTCGAAGATGCCTGCAGAACAGAAGAAGCGATGAATGATGGGCAGAAGCGCCACATGGTAAGGCTGTTCTTAACAGTGTTCTTGTTCTTGCAGAAGCTGAGCACAGAAGAAAGATGCAGGCCTACTGGAGACCGATCCGAACACGGTGAGTGTCACGCTGCAGGTGCAGAAAACACAAAGCATGTTTCTCAGCCTGGGCGTGGCTTAAATAGTCTCTGGGTATCCCAGGTGTCTCTGGGCTGAACCACACCCAAAAAAATAGACTGCCAGCAGTTCCTGGGACCAAAATATGTGAGGGCATCCATCTTGTCCCCATCAATGCACTACAAGTCCAATCCCCAATGTTATCCTATGGGAGTGAGTGAGTCTGGTGCTGCAAGCGCCAAGTCTGACTCCAAGTTGGTCTTTGGAGGGATGGAGAGGCCCTTGAGGGCCATGTACGTGATCGTGGCCTGGCTCCAGCCTGACATCTTGGAGGGCTGGGGACATGAGGGGCAGGAATCATGACAAGCTTCACTGTTAGGCTTTTTTAGTTCATCCAGGTAGCTTTGCCGGTCCCTGCCTCTTATCACATGCAGCAGAGGAATGATGAGGTACTGGCTCACCGTTGGTTTCTTGTGGGTTTCTTGTGGGTGCAGAATCATAGCTGCACTTTCCTATTCTATTACAAAATGTAATGACAGGCCTTAACTGAATCCTGTTTCGTGGTCGCAGATTGTACCTTGAAACACCAGGTGCAGAATGATCAGCAAACAGAGCATTGTTATTCTCTGAAGAGGATGAAGAAACAAAGTCAGTCGATGGTGAAGAAAAAACTGCAGTCTCCCCAGGCCCCACGGGCTCAGGAAGCAATTTGATAGCACACTTGGTATCCTTGTTATTGCTCAGAGCTGGCTCACTTGGAGCGTCAGGATCATTAATTTCCTTCTCATCCCATTTGTCATAGGGCAGAGGAAGAGGAACTCTTTTCACATGGGTCGTGTGGATCCAATGTCGCTTGCCGCTCACTCGTACAGCTGTTTGCTTAGCCAAAAGTATCTGGTAGGGCCCCTTCCGGTGAGGTGCAAGACAAGTGCCCCTCTCAAAACTTTTTAACAAGACCCACTGGCCAGGTCGGAGTAGATGACCTGGACCATCATACTTTACAGGTAGGGTTGCTCATACCTGTTGGTGAATCAAACACAAGTTTTTAGTCAACTGATCACAATAATCAGACAAAAGCGGATATTCAATATCTCTCAATCATTTTGGTCTCGGTGCATTCCATACATTGGCTGCTCTCCCCATGACAATCTCGTAGGTGGAGAGCCCTGCTTTTGACTGTGCGGTCGTCCGCATTGATAGTAAGGCTATTGGCAAAGCATCAGGCCATTTCAGTTTGCTGTGCGCACACAACTTGGCAAGTGTATTCTTCAAAACACCATTGGGGCGTTCCACCAAACCTGCACTCTGAGGATGCTTGGCCGAGTGGAAACATTTATTGATCTGTAATCCTGCACATACTTGCAGAATGACATCAGCTATAAAGTGTGGGCCATTGTCGGACCAAATTACTCTCAGCAAGCCAAACCTAGGAAAATATTCCTTTAGCATGGTATTTGCCTTCTATTTTGCTGTGTTATCTTTTAGTGGGAAATCTTCAACCCATTTGCTAAAGGCACAAACTACAATTAAGACATATTTATAGTTTTGGCAACATTCCATCTCAATAAAATCAAAATGAATCACTTCGAATGACATGGAGGGAGGACCAGAACTGCCCTTTGGTGTTGGTGTTCCCTTTCCGATGTTTTGTTGTAAACATAGCACACAACTCTGAACCAAGCGTTCAGCAGCTTTCTGGATATTAGCATTATGTCAGATGGGATCTAACTGTTGACAAATCTTCCGAGCACATATGTATGTTGGGCCATGAGCCATGGTGACTATAGCAGTGACATAGGCATTGGGCAGCATGCATCTCTGTTTCTCATTGTCCACCCAACAACCCTCATCGTCTAGACCCACTGGACCCTCAGCCCACTGTTTGATTTCTTCTGGAGCAGCGTCAGACTGAATTTCTTTTACACTGCAAATCACTTCCTCCATCATGCAAGTATCAGTAACCCATCTAGCTGAATCGAGCACATACATTTTCGAGTGCAGATCAGTAGCAGTCTGCTTTGCTATCTTCACAGCAAAAGCGTTTCCTTTTCCTACATCTTCCGTCACTTTCTGGTGTGCGGTGCACTTCATTATTGCTAGTTGCATAGGAAACGCAAGTGCTGATAGCAATTGGACTATCAGAGTGCCATGTTGTATTTTCGTCCCGTGTGATGTCAAGAATCCCCTTTCATCCCATAGTCTTTCAGAATTATGAACCACCCCAAACGCATACTGGCTGTCTGCATAGATGTTTACACTAAGCCCTTCCGAAATTTCACAAGCTCTGGTCAATGCAATAATATCCCCAGCTTGAGCAGAATTGTGCAGAATTCGTTTGCTCTATACAACAGTGTTTAACATGGTGATTGCATAAGCAGCGGTGGATGTACCATCTGGTAGCTTAAAACAGGAGCCATCACAAAATAGCTCCCCTTGTGGACTCGTTAAGGGTGTATCAGTCAAATCAATTCTGCCCTCACTTTCTTGTTCTGTACCATAAAAGCAATCGTGTGACATCTTATCACTACAGTCTGTCTCTTCTGGAGAAGGCAATACTTCAGCTGGATTCAATGAACAACATCTCTTAATTTGGATATGCAGTGCAAATAGAATCAACTCGTACCGTGTTAGTCGAGCTGATGTGAGATGTTGAGTCTGCGTTCTGTTTAATAGAACATCTATGGAGTGGGTACCATCACGCTTAAAGAGTGACCTAAAACCATACCCTCACTTTGTTTTACTGATGCAGCAGCTCTCAAACATCTTGACAAAGCGCATACAACAGGGTCTAACATGGAGGAAAAATAGCTGCACGGCCTATTCTTGCCCCCATGTTCCTGTGTCAAAACAGAGCGCAACCATCTCTCTCATGCACATACAAAACAAAAGCCTTTTCGTAATTTGGTGTGCCCAAAACTGGCACTGAACACAACGCAGCTTTCAGCAGATCAAAAGCATTCTGGCAATCCATGTTCCACGGTAAAGGCAAAGGAATGTCCTTCTTTGTCAGAGCCAACATAGGTTTTATCAACAGCAAAAAAATGGGGATCCATTGTCTACAATATGAAGCCATGTCAATTAAAGCTCTGCCCTCTTTGACAGGAGATAGCCCAGATAGGCGACCTCCTGTTGACAATACTGGAATTTCTTCAACAAAGCTTTATGCCCATGCTCAGCCAAACGAATAAGCAACAACACGGTGCCCTTCTTGCAGGTGACACTTCAGAATCAGAAGCTATAAGTAGGTCGTCTATGTATTGCAACAGCGTGCACATGGAAGGCAACTCAAGCATGTCGAGCTGCTCTTTCAAAGCTCTACTGTAAATACTCGAACTCTCAGTGTACCTTTGCGGCACAGGAGTGAATGTGAACGAGCGTCCCGCTAGGGAGAATGCGAAGAAATATTTGCTGTCAACATGCACAGGAATACTAAAGAAGGCATTCTTCAAATCTACAACACTAAAATGCGTAGCCGTAGCTGGAATCATAGTCAGAATAGTGGTGACATCGGGCACAATCAGGAACTGTGGAGCAAGCACCTTATTAATTGCATGCAAATCAATAATGAAACGGAAAGGAAGCACATTATCCCCTTTCTTGTAAACTGGTCAAATCGGGCTATTACACATGTTGCCTGCAATTTCTTTAAATACACCTCGGTGTATCAAATCTGAAACAATACTTTAAAAGGCCTGTTCTCCTTTGACCTGAATCTTATACTGCGGGATACACGGCAATGTAACACCTGGTTTCAAAACAATTTTAACTGGCTCAACCTGTAAAATTCCAACGTCATTGTCATTAACTGCCCATAAACACGTGGGAACCTCATTTAATTCAGGTGGTAAAGGCATACACAAAAATTGTGAAACAGAAGTTTGTTGGGACGAAATCATCAAGTACACTCCATCTGGAGAACAGAGAATTACAGCATTCAATTTCTTTAAAGCGCAGTGGTGGCCAAGTGTTACAACGCAGTCTGCAGTCACCGGGACCTTTATTGTGATTGTGGATACTATAAAAAGGCTTTTGTCTTCCTGTTTCGAGCACCGTGCGCCATGCTGGAGCTCCGTGTGATGTATCTTTAATTTCGAGTGAACATGAGGCTCCGCCCCATTGCATCACTGTGACCACCACTCGCTTAAAAAACCGCGGGAGAGCACAGCAGTAGCAAAGTGGTGGCCAAGTGTTACAACGCAGTTTGCAGTCCACAGACAAGCTGCAAGCTGCCTCAAATTCATCGATGACTTACGCATTGTGCTACAGAAAGCGGGGTGGGCATCACAACCTGGTAAGAACTGGTTAGCCTTATTGCGGTTATATGACACACAAGCATGAACTTTATAACCAGGGGAAAAAACTGCCGGCTAGCGTGGGCCCTTTATTCTGTGATTCTTGACTGAGTTGTTGCCCCAAGTCAAGATGAAATCCCGGGGGGGGAGGCTGTACCCAGAATTTTAAATTTGGAGAACTCTATCAACTGTCCTGTCGAGGTACGCATTGAAATAGCGGCAAAAAACGAAATCTGCCTTGAACATTCAGGAAAATTAGATTGATCTCGATCTCAGCCAAAAACCTGAAGAAAAAAACACTCTAAAGGGTCTGATTTACATCTAGGTGATTAAATCAGAGGCACAGGAGATTCCAAATAGCTGTTTTCCGTCTCACAAGGACGCAAGTATCATGGGTACTTCCCAACCCACCGAGGTGATTGTTGTCACCATAGAAGAAGATCAAGTGCCACTGGCTGCTTTGACTTGTGATACTGGACCATCCATGCCCACGGTGTCTAACATCTTTAAAAACACAAACAGCAGGGCCTCAAATTGATCAGCATGGAAACCCAGTGGCCTAAGTTTTGACTCCCATCTTGGGGACCCATATCATACGCAAAGTGGCTCTCCCTTGAGTGTCCCGATGTTTATGCAATCTACCGTTGGTGATCATTGTTCAAGAAAAAGGGGGGCAATGTTACACCATCAGAGAAAAACAGAAATTATTCCTGGAAAAATAAGACAAACATCGATTATTCAACATGTTACGCAAAATTGTGCAAAGAAAAATTTAGGAAACTTGGGCACAGAGAATTTTGGGGACAAAGATTTGGCTCTTGTCTCTGGTAGGACAACAGCTACAACTCCCACTTATCCAGTGGAAAAGGGAGTGAATGACTGCAAAGATGAAGTAATTCAGCCTAGTGTGACGAACAATACACCTATAACGAAGCACTCAAGGCCTCTGGAACCTCAACCATCACTCGGGGTAAGTTGCTGCAGGATACGGCGTAGGCTATCCACATTGGCGGAGGCAGGCTTGAGGAATAATGTGACAATATCTGACGAAGATCTATTGTTGGACATGGTAGTGGCTCAGGTGGAGGACAGGTCATCTTTGAGTGCCACCCTAGATGCCAACATGATTGCAGCATTTTCTGTCACCATGAGTCCCTTCATGAAGTTGTATGAGAGCATTGCAGACCAACTAAAGGATCAGTCTACTTTGATTGCAATGCTACATACTAAAATGATTTTTGTTGAAGGATTCATTTCGGCTTTAATGCAAAACAAGAACATGCAAGAGGAATATATCACTAACTTTTTGAAGTCTATTTTGGAACCTTTGATTAAAGACAAGGAAAAAAGGAGACTATCCATGTCAAGTACCAGCCAAAATTGCCCTATTTTTGACATAGATTCTAGCAACAATTGTACAAGTTTTGGGGGGAACTATATCACCTTGGGTGCCACAAACATCTTACTGACTCCAGCAACTGCATCCACTGTAGTAGTGGACAACATCGACGACAAGGATAAACCTTCCCGGAAAGGAAACAAGAAGGTCTCAAAATCAATAAACAATAGAGTATGTAAGAGAGTCCACTGAGATGTATTTAGGCCTCCACCGGTGGTGGATAATCAGGTCCCTGGGACCTCGAAGCAGGTTCCCACTGGGAGACAAAATGGAGGGATCTGTGAGGATGGGAGGAAACTAAGGGAACCAGAGGAGACTGGGATTGCCATGAAAAATTCTGTGCAAATTGTAACTATTGGGACTATTGGGCAACCCATATCCTCCTCCTCTTTTAAAAATTATAATATCTTCATAAATGGTTGTGACATGGGAAACAGCACTACTGGAAAGATCTGCTCTGGAAATAAGCGCCCCCAGTCTAACCAACAAACAAAACATGTGAACTTTGTCATGAAACCTGGGAAAAGTAAACAACAAGGTCAATCCACAGTAATGAAGAACCTCAGGGATTTGGCACTCAAGCAGCCAACAGCCAAGATGGGGAACAAATATCCCAGTATACGAAACCAAATGAAGATTCCTTTACAAGTGTGGATTCTGATGAAGATTTATATGAAATCTAAAAGACCTTGGATGTCTCAAAAAATACAATAAAGCCCAAAAGTGTTCCAAACTCTATGGATTTGGAGGATTTGATGAACCTCTCTGTGTATTCTGCTGATTGGGATGAAGTCCTCGAGATTGATACGTCCTTGGAAGATCGTCTTAGGGCCCTGATAGCCAATGATGTTTGGGTTTCTTCCCCTAGCATCTTAATGGAGGCAATTAACTTTGAAGGTCTTGACGGCGAGACATCAAGTGTTTCAGATTGTGAGGATCAACAAAAATTGCCCTTGCCCAGGATTGCAAACCCTCGATTTAAAACAAGAGTAGTATCCAGAGTTCACATGAATAGATCTTTTAGAGAAGATACACTGCCATTGGTTGGAAGAAAATTTACGACACCCTCTTACAACCTCTTATAACTTTGGAACTCAGACGGGGTACTCACGGCTCTTCGGAATCCAAGCTCTGATGTGAAGAGGTAAGAAGCGTCCCCCCGGAGGTCCAGAGGCCAGAATCTCTGTGCTCTGTGCTCCCCAGGGGGCCGCCCTCTGGGAAACCCTCTCGGGGAAGAAAACCCAGACTATGAAGATGTAGAGGAGGATCAGATGCACAATGTCCGTAGTGTCAGGATGAAGAAGATTCCAATCCAATCGGTGCAAAATGACTGAAGATTCTTGAATGCAGTAGAACACTTGGACGGCTGTAGGAAGAAGGAAAGGAATGGGGCAGTGGAAAAAAGAGACAGAGGAAAGACAGAAGAATGAAAGGAGAGAGAGAAGGACAGCTGGAGTCGTGAAGAAGAATGTAAAGGTACATCAAAGCGGAGATAAAGGAAAGGTAAGCACAGAAAAAAGCCACGAGCGGCTGAAAAGAGAAGCTGCAAGCGCAGGTTACCGAAGCCGAGGAAAAGAAATGCCGAGGGTGGCAGAAAAGGTAAGCGCTAGAAATAGCCGCGAACGGCTGGAAAAAACAGAGGCCACAAGCGATGGCAAAAAAGGAAACGGAGGGAAAGGATGCCAAGGGCGGCGGAAAAGACAGAGAGAAGAGGACGGCTAATAGGCGACAGGCTCTGAGCGGAATAGTCGGGAGCGGGAGAAAAGGAAATGGAAAAACCGAAGAACTGGTACGAGCGAGCAACAACAAGTGAGCAATGCGAACAGAGTAGCAACGCAGTTACCAGTTTGTTTGCGGGGAATAAATACAAACAATTGGTAGAAAGAGAGGACGGACAAAGTGAAAGAAAAGGACTAGACGTGTATTGTTAGTGGATAGAGATGTTGTCAAGGAGCCGCCATCTTGGATTCCACTGAGTATATTGTGGTTGATGTAACTTCCAGTGTCTCCATAGGCTTCTAGGAGTTCTTCTAACACACCCGAACAAAACAGCAGGGCAATAGATAAACAACTAAAATGGTTGAATAAGGAACAAAAATTGGAGGGCCCTAAATTGGACAAAAGGAAGCATGAGAATAGATGCTCGAATGGGAACACAACAGCTTCTATTTGTATGGAACTAAGTAGAATCCTTTGCATTCAAGATAATCTTATTCTTAATAGAGCAAATATCTTGAGGCTCTTCCATAGCATTGATACATGTTCTGGGTTCAACACAAAGGATCTCTTATTAGTAGAGTTTCCTGAAGATCTAAACTATGATATCGTGATATTACATCTTGCAAATATGGAAGTGCAAAATACAGACTTTTTGAAAAGTATGCGGTTTTCTCTAAAGGCAATTACAATCTCGGACCCAGTTAGAAGTGAAGAGGGAAATCTGCATGCTTGCTTGCCTGCCAAAATTTTCAAAACCATCAGCAATTACTTATATGACAAGCTCGAAACTGCCTTTACACTCATAACCAGGGAGTGGGAAGGGTGGTAATGGTGATGGTAACTGGCCCCAGAGAACAAATGAAGACCCCAGTGATGACGGGTCGAGCAAAAATCACGATAAAGTTAGAATAATGATCAATAATTCCAAATCATCCATAAGTACATCCTGTGCCACTTGGGGGCCTCAGGCCAAAAAGGATGGGGACAACTGGGACTGCTGGCCAGTACACTGGCTCGAATATCATAATGCCAGAGTTCAGCAAGTAACAATACCTTGACTTATGTTTTTTTGGTTGCTGGAACAAGCAGGGTTTCAAACACTTGTTGGGAGAAGGAAGTATCCGATTTGCAGATTTTGATGTTATCTGCCTTCAGGAGATGTGGCTGCGTGTTCAGCCCATCCTTGAAGGTTTTGTTGTCCTCATCAATCCGGCAACAAAAGGACCAAAGGGAAGACCGATGGCGGGCCTACTAACTGTAATTAAGGAGAGTTGTGGACTGAGAGTAATATGGACAAAGAACATTTCACATCTAATTCAGGTCCTTTTGTTATAATACCAGACTGGTGACGGTGACGTCATGAGGAAAATTCTATTGTGCAACCTATATTGGAACTGTAAGAATCCGGCAGCCAAGAGTTTTATGGACCAGCTGTTGGAGGAGGTTGATGCCGCATTGATTGCTAATTCTAATTTGAATTTGATTGTATGTTGTGATTTAAACATTCATTGGTTTAATAATTGTGGGGGGTCTTATAAATCATTGCATGAGTAACCTGAAACATGAGGTCTGTCATTTAGGAAAGGGTTTCAATTGAGGAACATCTAATAACTAAACTGCATAATAACAGGAGACGTACCGCCAAACCCAATTTGGAAGAAAGGGAAATAATCCATTACATTGGGCTATTTCTTTGCTTCCAATAATTTCCATTCTAGTGTAGTGGCTTTGACAGTCATCGAAAACCCACAAAGTGACCATAATATGCTGAAATGATGCCTCTTATTGGGTGCTAAGTAAACTTTTGTTTCAGAATACAATATTCTGGAAGTACAGCCTGGAAGGAATAGACTGAGATTATCGAGTGATCATGTAATTAAACTATCAAGAGACCTAAGAGATAATGGAATGCTGGATGACATAGATTTCACAAAGTTTTTGGCAATTTACAACGAGAAAACTGGCTCTGGGAGATCTAAAAGATTTTGACATACATACAACTACAACCATGAAGTTGATACGTGGAAAAGGGAGTTAAAGCGAATACAAAGAGTGCATAAAATAAATCCTTCTCTGGTATCAAGAAGATCAGGACAGCACACAATAATTGGAAGAAGCAATACATACAATGTTTATTGCAATCAAATGCAGAACATAAGCTGCAATTGGTTGCATCTATTAACTCGAGGGAAATTTGGCAAATCTTTAATATGCTGGATGGTCCCGAGCACAGTCTTATCACTTATTCAATTTCAGCAAAGGATTGGATGGACCACTTTTCTTTGCTTTTCTCAAAGCCTAATGCACATGTTATGAAGGTTGTAGAGAATCCTTGTCTGAGCTGGGCGTTTGAGACCGTGAGGGAGGATATTGTTTGTTTGTTTGTTTATTTATCTTCTTTATCTATTTATATATTCTTGCCTTAATTAGAACCTCCAGTAATTCCAGAGCTGCAGGCCCTGATGGTCTTCCGAATTTGACACTAAAAAGGAACCCCGAGGAATGGGCAACTTTTTTATGTCGCATATTTCTACTGGTAAAAAGACGTACTATCCGGCCACATGGACAAAATATATTATCGTACCAATTTTCAAGAAGGGGGATAGGTCTGTGGCAACAAACTACAGACCTATCGCCCTCTTGGATGTTATTGGGAAGCTTTTTGCGGCCTTGATCTTGAATCACCTTACTGACTGGAGCTGGAACTCTAAATATCGGTTTGAAAAAGGAATTGGATCATCATTGAATTAATTCCTAATTAACTATTTGAAATTAAGAACTATAAAATAGAATAGTAAAAATATATCTGGCATCAGTGGACTTGTCACAAGCCTTTGATTCAGTCAATAGACAGAAGCTTTGGCTGAAGTTAAGGGACTGGGGTTGTCCTGTTGATTTATGTGAGGCAATTGAAGCTCTACACTCCAATACCAGCATCCAGATCAAGCTAAATCAAAGGGGGTCATGACAAACCCCATTAAAACAGTAGTGGGCCTTAAGCAAGGGTGTCGCCTAGCACCAGCCATCTTTAAACTGTACATCTCTGATATGGGCGATGCATTTAAGGACATTATGTCCTTTCCGCCGTCCATTTCTGGCACTCCAGTCAATAGATTGTTTTATGCAGATGATGTTATCCTTCTGGGTGAAACTCTGATTGGTCTTCAGCGCCAATTGGATGCTTTGGAATTTTTTCTAGCCTCTAATGACCTGAGAGTTAATGCTGCTAAATCAGCGGTGCTCCTCTTTGGGAATTCAAGACACCAGACCTCTAAATTTAACGGTTGGTATATAAATGGAGATCAAATTCGAGAGACAACGGAAATGCTCTATTTAGGTATACCAATCAATGCAAGCAATAGTGAGGCCACGAGAGAAGTAGGGCTGAGGCGCAAATTGAAGATACTTACAGCTGAGGCAAGATTGATTAAATCTAGATACTATACATTCTCATTGGCACCCCCTTGTTAAGTTTCTACACCATGAAGGTAGTTCCCATATTGACCTATGGGGCTGAATGTTCCCTTCAGTTGAGCTGGAAGATATGGCAAATCCTAGAGGGTCTTTTCTGGGGGTCCGTACTTGACCTTCCAAATTGCATGCCGATAGCAGTGATAAGGAAGGAATTAGGGTTGGCTTCTCTCATTACTTATGTGAGTTGGAAAACACTATCCTTCTATCGGAAATGTATACTGCCTCCACCTGACAGTGGTTTTATGCTGCTTGGACAGGCGCTTAAAACAGAAAGAGAGCAATTACTTGTTGAATGGAGCACTAAATGTTTGGGACTGCTTGACTCAATTGACACTACAGAGAAATGACTTATTGAAAATCCAGACTATGTGAAAAAAAAGTCTGTATGAGTATGATTGGAATGAGTCCTCTGAGGATGCTCAGTCATCCAAACTTTATGGAAAGTAATGTGTAGCTCTCAACAAACGCGGAACAATTACACTAAGGAAATCTTCGCCATTTTCAGGGAACTTGAGACAACGTCCACCCCCCCTCCACCATTACCCAGGATGAGTCCTGGTGTAACCAAATTCAAGCAGCCATGCTACACAAACTAGATACCCTACATTCTAAAATTCTATCCCACCAAAAAGCACTATCCACTCTTCTTGAGCGCTCAACGGCTCCTCCAGTCCAACCGCCAGACGTTCCTATTCAAATACTGAAATTTGAATTCTCGAACATGACTGAAGCTGAAGTCATTACCCTCATGAAATCCATTAAGCCATCCAATTGCAAGGGAGATACCTGCCCTTCCCACATTATCAGAGACTGTGCCCCTGCCTTGGCTCCCATTATTACAGCCTTCATCAATTCATCATTTCAATCATCGCATGTACCGACTTCCCTAAAAGAAGCCTGGGTCAAACCCCTCCTAAAAAAAACATCTCTCGACCCGTCTATCCCAGGGAACTACCGTCCCATCACAACCGTCCCCTTTCTGCTCAAGACTTTGGACAAAGCAGCCTACCTGCAGGTTCAAAAATTCATTGAAGACAACCACCTCCTTGGGCTTCCCCAGTCCGGCTTCTGCCCCCGACACGGTACCGAGACGGCACTACTTGACCTAAAAAATCAAATAGATGACCTAGGAGATATGGGCAAACCAGCTCTCCTCCTGCTTCTAGACCTCTCTGCGGCCTTCGATCTGGTCGAGCACAAAACGCTATGCCACCATCTCACGACCTCAGCCCACTTCTCAACCAAGGCGTGTGACTGATCTCCTCATTCCTTCAGGAGAGGGTAATGAAGGTCTTCTCCGACTCCGCCAACGCAACACCCAGCCCAATCAAATGCGGAGTCCCACAGGGCTCCTGCATAGCCCCCACACTATACAATCTCTTCACGAGACCTCTCTTCAGGATACTTGACTCCCTGGGCATCTCATATACAAACTATGCAGATGACACACAGGTTCTCATCCCCTTGTCAGGTGACTACACTAAGGACGTGGACACACTCAACAGCATATACGCCACCATTCAATCGTGGATGGCTGAGAATTGGCTTTGTCTAAACAGTGATAAGACTGAACTCCAGCCTGTCGGCTCCCCATCCACTCTGGGCAAACTGGATACCAAATACCAATCCTTCACTGTAGACAATATTCCCATCAAAGTCCCTCAAACTATCAAAACACTGGGTGTGTATCTCGAGCCCAGCCTCACTATGGATAGACAGGTAAATGCCATCGCCTCATCCGCATTATATCACTCCAAACTCATCAATGCCATCAGGCCCTTCCTATCACGCCAAAACTGCATCTCAATTGCCAGAGCCATCATCGGCTCCAGACTGGATTACTGCAATGCTCTGTTCATTGGAACTTCCCAAAAAAACCTCGCCAAACTCCAGATTGCCCAAAATAATGCCTTAAGAGCTGTTACAGGCACCTCTTGCAAGGACCACATCTCAGGGATCAGAAGGGAGGTACACTGGCTTCCCATCAAGGAAAGGGTGGTCTTCAAAACCCTGGCCCTTACACATAAGTGTCTTCACGACCTAACCCCTCCCTATCTGACCCAAAGGATAACCAGACAAACAGTCGCCAGACCTTCAAGGGCAGCCTATGCCAACCGCATCAATGTCCCGCACACACGCAGAGTGCGCGCAGGAGGCACCGGCTTCCCTACTATGGCGGCAACCTTGTGGAACAACCTCCCTGCTCAGATTAGATCAATCGACTCACAGACGGCCTTCCGCAAGGCCCTAAAAACCAACCTCTTCATCTAAGACCCCGTCATTCTAGGTATGCACTTCTACTGTATCACCTTGTATAGGTGAATATCTGTGTTGCCACCTGCTACCTAGACTAGACTGTTAGCAACCAACTGTAACGTCCCAAGTGTATCCTATGTAACCATGCAAATGCACCTAACCGAATGTATTTATATATACCATGTGGGGCCGCTTACTGTAACCCTCAAGCAAGCCTTCTTAAAGTCTCCTTACAGCGCCTCTTTGCCTGTGGGCTGTAGTGCGCTTTACAAATGCTAAAATAAAATAAATAAATAAAATATTGTACTTGAGTAAGTTCCCTTCAGCAGTATTGCAACAACAATTCTTAAGGTTGCGTTTTAACAACTTTGCGACTAAAGAAATTCTTGAAGCTAGAAAGCCAAAAAGTATTAGAGATTATACACGCAGGCTTTCTGGTCATAAAATGGAATCGCTTCGTCATCTTGTTATGATCTGCCAGGGTATGATTGACACTCAAAGTAACCTTTTTTGGTAGATTCTTTGCGAACAATTGAACCTTAACCAAGAACGACATTTGGTCATATTGGTTTCAGGATTCAAGGTTATCTGTAACTTTTGCTTAGTTAGAGCTGGTTTCAATTATTTTTATTAAGCTTGAAGGAAAATAGTGAATTTAGATTGCTGAATTATTTTATATTTCGTGTATCTTGTTGTAAAGGATGCAGGTTATCATGACTTTTGTTTTAGTAAGAGTTGTTATTTTTTTGTTTTTTGTTTTTGTTTTTTTTCTCTTTTTCCTTTCCTTTTTGCTAAAATGTTTGTATCATGTGTTTTTTTTTAATTGTTATTGGATTCTAATTTAAAGTGCATATGGTAAAAATCTTCTATTGAAGCTAAATGCTAAAACAAAATGTTTTTTTAAAAAAATTATGAATTCAATCCCAACAGGTTTTCGCCACAATTTGTCGTCAATAGAAATGGACAGAATCAGTGAATGTTCTCAGGGAAGTTGGTACCGGCCGAGAGACCGGACTAACCACTGGCGTACCAGAGAATACTACAGAAATGTTGCTCTGCCCCAACAGTTGAATATCTGGAACCCGCTGATGATCAATAGAACACTTCTGTGCCCCTATATGTATTATAAAGATATGCTCCATATTCCCCACTTTCATTTCAATGTAGGGCCCTTTCTGATCGATGGGAATAGGTATCGGTTCCAGAACCTGCTTCGGGCTGTCCTAACGGAACATTATATCGTCAGATGTAAAATCTTCAGAGAAATAAGCATTGAAAGGGTTATCAAAAACATTCCCACTATTAACAATCTGTTGCTGCCCCCCTTCATTATCTTGTGGTGGTGCCTTGGTTCTGTGCAAACTGATTTCTACAAGGGCCCCCTATCCCAGGACGGCCTCTAGATCTCCTGCTCATGGTGCCAAATGCACCATTTGATCTCTGCTGAAGGTACGGGCATACAGGCATTGTGCTCGCCAATGGCCCTCTTGTCTGCAGTATGCACATTGGTTTATGTGTACGGGACCCAGTGTGTGCCACCCTGTGGTGTAAATTGGCCTCTAGCCTGTGTATTCCCACATCTCGCTCCTCTTGCTATTTGGTGTAATAACACTCTAGTCTTCAGATCTCCCTTCTTCTTTTACACCTTCTCCTTCTCCGTGTTAACCCTGTTTTCATAATACTTTGCCATGTGTAACACTTCAGATTGTAATTTCGCTTGCCATGCACACTCAGAAGTCATAATCTGTGATTGTATTTCAGGCACCAATCCACTGACAAACCTGTCAACAAAGAACCTCTTTCCTGGCTCTGTGCTTAAATCTTGACCACTAAAATCCGACAATACTTGCTCAAATCTGTTAAAATATTCTGTTGCATCCTCTGACTTCCCTTGCATGCAAGCTGTAAGCTTATCCCATATAATTCTCTTTTCGGGTACTAGAGTCTTTAATTTAGTCACTATGTTATTTGGCAACATCAGTATCACCTGTGGCGGTTTCTCACCGGCTTTCCTTTCCCCATCTGCTCGTACCAAGTCATCCCATGTATCCCCCATCGCTGCCTGATCGTCTACAGTTCTAATTTGCTTCCATAAGTCAGTAGGAAGGATCACGGGAAACAGCAAATCGATATCACCCAATGTAAAAACTGACGAATGCAAGACAGATTCTATTTCTTTGTAAAATCCTGCTGGCTTCTTCCTAATATCTGGAACTGATTGCTTAATGGTATTCACTTCCTGTCTAGAAAACGGGACATGGACAAACTGTGAGATATAATGTGCTGGAATAGTGGAGGCAGGTGTTACTCCATCAGCAGGAATCTCTACTTTCGGAACAAAAGTTGGAGGATCCTCCCTCATTGGCAATTGCAAAGAAGGCAGGTCTGAACGTCTATTAAGTAGTAAGGCTAAATCAAGTGACAAATAAGTCAATGCAGTATCGGGTGAAAATGCTCTTTTATAAATAACCATCAAGTCGGCGTGACAACATACCTTTCTCTTTATACATTCACCTGCAAATACTCAACCATCACCTGTAACACTTTCGTTGCAATGCCGGAGTATACTGACTAAACGTGTCATGCACTTCAGTGGGAGAAATTGAAACATCTGAAATCCATCTAAGAGCGTCTCTTGTGCAAATGCTCATTTCTTCACTAATCGGTTTCAATGGAGGAACAAATCGCTTCTGCACATATGAAACCTGCCGCCCACCTTTTCCATTTCATGCTCATGCAAACGATCAAACTCTCTTTTAAACACAAATACTTGTGCTACATGCTCACATCCTTTTGCTGCAGTGTCCCTTGAGCGGGCAAGGAAATTCAAATCCCGCAATCCCTGTGGGACATTCGTTTCTGTCAAATCACTCCATATCTCAGCCAGATACATTCCCATCCGATCTATCAAGATTTTCTGTTCAGGAATACCCCCATGGTCAGAAATTGCATCCAAAGCAGCCGATTCATCACCCCCTTCTATTTACGTTTCAGCCCACGTATACAATTCTTTCTTTCTGTCTTTAGTTATCCTGCTCAGAGTCACTTATCTTGAATCAGCTCCCGCCCCGTCAACCACTATCGGTGGAGCAGAACCACCTGGCAAAGAGAGTACATACAAATCATTTACAGTAGGCGGCAGAGGAAATAATGCTGCCGGCACAGACGGAACTATGGGAACGGCAGCTGTTGGCATGGGTGCAGGTGCAGAAAGAGGAACAAGAATGGGAGGGGGCACATAAGGAGACGTTGCAGCTGAATCAGTTCTACACTCATTCAATAACTCGATCAACTCATCTGATGCATGCAAATCCTGAGATGGATATATCTTTTGCACATCTAGTTGGAAAGCCCTGTCCATACCTCTAATGGATTCTGACTGTTTCTGCTGATGATGTAATAAAGCCTTCTCAACATTCGTCATATGTCTACATGCATGCTTTTCTCTACGTTTGAGTCGCTGCATAGCTTCCTTGCTCCAATCCCTAACAGCGTCAAATGCTGCAGGCCTATCCTTTTCCCACAATAATACCGATTCCAAATGCTCTATACGGGTGATCTCAAAACTGCCATAATCCGGCCATTGAAGCTTGGGAACATGTCTGGTCTGTCTGTGCCAAATAGTGTTAAATACGATAGCTCCCAGGCCGTACATACAATACATCTCATAAGCCATGTTCCAAAGATTGGCTTCCCCGGCGGAAAAATAAAACGAAGCTGGATGACAATTTCCCAGACATAGTTAAATCACTATTCTACCTGGCTACGTTTGTATTTGCAAACACAACACTTAGTACCAAACAAATATCAGGACTTTTATGAATTGGGGCATGACTCACCTCATTTCAACCAACAAGGTCCAATGGACATCAATCGTCGTGGCTGGTGCTTTCGTCAAACAAGCCTCGATACCGGGACCCTCGTCGTGATGCCCTCTAAATGCTGCCCTACGTCCAGGGATCAGGCATGCAGTACTGCAGAGGAATCGCGTCTCACTTTACAGGGAACCCCGTCACTCTCCGATCCTGGTCCGGTGGCCTTGTCTTCGTCCAAGTGATGTGGCATCAATCGTGAAAGTCCCTATTCGGGTGCCATCTGAAAGATCAAAATCAAGACTTTCTACCACATAATAGAAATACGTCAGTTACAAGGTCAAAGTTACAATTGCATTTATTAAGCAAGTAGCTACTTGGTTCTCAACACCCCACAATGTGTGCAAGCAGACACCGTGAGACGAGAGACCGCGAACATTTCACAAGTACATACATTTATATGGTTTCTTCACAGCCCCGGACACATCGTCCAACCTCCCTTCATATAATGCAAAGCCTAGGGTTCGTGACCTGCCTACATGACTGATTATACTTAAACATCATTACTGCATTGTTTGCTGTTTTCTATCAGACTATTTACTATCTGAGAGTGGGATGGATTTGTATGTGGGGCCGCCATATCATGTTTTCTAGTGCAAGGTACAAGGTAACTTTCCTTGTTTTACTTGCTTTTGTTATCTACTGTTGTTCTTGGGCTTTAGGTCAGTCAGTTCTAAGAGGAGAGAAAATAAGGTTTTCTGTGGAGGAGCACGTTCAGCTGCTCATTATTCTATTTTACTGCTTGAACAGAGAAGGCACTGTTGGGACAGGATGGCACCTAAATTACTGATAAGCAGAGATTTTGCCTAGCTTCAAGGCACTTCAGTGTAGGATAGACAATCCACTTTAGCAGCTTCAACAATAGTATTTATGTCAGCCCCATAAAGCACCATAAAGCAGCACAAAGTTCATACAGCGGCCTCTTGCTGTGTTAAAGCCGAAAACACAAAATCTGAGCATGGAACAGAAAGCAGGAAGCGATCAAGATGGCAGACAAATCAAAATGGCAACATAGTCAGCTTATTTCAGGTTAATTCATTGTGATATTACAGTGCGATGCGAATGTGCTTAGGCCGACATTTACTATCAGGCGGTATTATGGCAAATACGTTTTCACACTTCTGAAGTGGTACAGACTAGCAAATCGTCCATGTACTGGATTACTGTTGTGGACAAATGTAGATTTCCCAAACCCACTTGAACCACCCTGTTCAAAACACTCAGAGATTCACAGTACATGGGCAATCTCGTGTGCGCGAATCTCTGACCATGATACGTAAATGCTGTGAGGTACTGAGAATCGGAATGTAAGGGGCCGAGAAAAATGCATTCTTTAAATCAAACACTGCGAAGTGGGCCGACCCAGTGGGGATATTACAGAGAATGGTAGCACCGGGAATTACACGTCAACAATATTATTGAGGGGGTGCAAATCCTGGACCATCCTCCAACTGGACCCCTTTGCTTTCTTCACAGGGTAGATGGCCCTGTTACGTGGGGACACAGAGGTGTTATTAAGCATTGCTTCAACAATGCCATAATGGTCTCATAAATCCTTTTGTCTGCCTCGCTAGATACAGGGTACTGTTTAACCCATGGTAGTATCGCACCAGGTTTCACTTTTATCTGCACTGCTCCAACACTCTTTAACAGCCCCACAACATTTGGATTGCTGTTCCATAAATGGTCCGGCACTTTTTCCAAATCCTCCTTCCAATGTGGCAATGTATTTCTAACGATGGGCATGGTCTGTGGTACTTCCCTTCGCTCTATCACTATCTGGAAAGGATCCCCAATCTCAAAAACCATCTCTCCTGTGTCTTCTGTGTCTTTGAACAATTGCTTGTGGGACACGTCCCTTAGCGATAAGGTGAGATTGATACACAAAACTGTGTGCCACTCTCCGTCCTCCTCATCAGTGCCTAAGAGAACTACCCTGTAATTCGTGATTACTGCTTCTAGGAGAATCGGGACAATGATGCCAGGTGTTACCTCCTGCAGCACAGTAGGCCAAAACCAAAACTCAATTGGTACCCACCATGTCGGATCTCTGATTCCTAGGACCCAACTCAACAAAAACCATTACCCCATAAAGAAACAAAGTTGAATGTTCAGATACCCCCTTATCACTCTGTTACTATATTATGCATGAAAACGCGCCACTTCTCTTACTGGATACAAACCTGGAGTTGAGAATACTTTACCTGACTCTCTGAAAACAATCGACATGTGAAGCCGACTGATGAGATCTTTGCCCAAGAGATTCACCAGGGCATCTGTGCAATACAACAAAGGAGTAGATACATTTTGTGTACCTACCTTAATACTTATATCTTCAGTGTAAGGAACTGACAGGATAGCCCCAGAGAATCCCTGTAAGTTCATCGTTTTGGCAGACAAGGAGAACTCACCTTCCTTGATGCAAGATTTTGTATCCCTTGTATCGACCATGAATGAAATCTTTTGATCACCTACCTGCACACCTATCCGGGGTTCCTCTTCCAGATTGGTGATAACGGATAGGACTGGACCCATCAGAGATCCCTGTGGGCTGTTCTAATCATGGTACATATTAGCACCATGGAGCGAGAACGGATTCCCTCCAAAAACACTTGCTCCAGTGTAATGAGTGACCGTCCCTTGAAGTAAAGGATGTTTCTCCCATGTCTGTACTGGTGCCTGTGCTGGCATGGCTGGTTGAATCACATAGGGCTGTGCAGCACCGGTCATTGGGTTTGGTTCAACCCGTACCTGCTTGCAATTGCACAGAGCCTGGGGTCTATGGCATGGTCAGAGATTGCATTTTCTGAGCTCCTATGTTAAAATACTGTGGCCGCTCCGGCAGTCTCGTGCCAGATGTCCCACCTTTTGCACAACCAACACTGAACCCCATGCAAGCCTCCATAGTTAATTCCCATTGGCCCATTAAACCAGGGCCCCATTCCTCCAAACCCACCGAATGACCCATTTCCTTGTAAAAATCCTCCTCTACCCCTTGGAAACCCTCTCATTTGCCTTGGACTGGGAGCATACCCGCCCCTCCAACCTTGTTCCATACCCTATTCTCTATGTCCATGTTGTCCCAACTGTCCCTGCTGTCCCTCCATGGAGCTGGTAATCACTGCTCCTTCCAAACAGGTTTTCGTGAGATTTTTCTGGACAAGGTTGGCCACTGCCTTTTGTGCCTGCTCCATAGTCTTCCTTTCATTCTCTTGTCTCCTTTTACAAAAATGCACACTATGTGCCTGAATATACAGCCAACTCCTGGCCTCCATCCCTACTACTTTATCTAGATCAGGCTGGACTTCCTTAGGAAGTCCCTTCTTTAGCATGTGGTAACAAATCACCACATTCTTATATCATCTAACTTCATTGTTTTGTCCAGAATAAATTTATATCAGGCGTATTAGGATACATAATCCTCAGGGCCCCCTATAACTGCACCCTGTAATTATTAAATGCTGCTGAATCATGGGAATTTCTATCCAACTGAACTCATGGATACCCCACTCACCTCTAAAGCTTATCGAACCGTTCCCCCATTAGAACCGTGGATACGCTTTTCATTTCCCCTATGGCCAACATCACACCAGCAATGTGTTTCGCTAATGCATAAATCCACTTCTCTGCCCCTGCAGTGAGCGAGGGAGTGTCTTCATCAAATTATTCTGGTCCATGTGTGACCACAGGCCATAATAATACACCCTTCTCTGGCCCTTCTAGAGTAACGGAAATTGAGTTACACCTGCTTTTACTGGGGCTTCCCCATCTCTCTCCTACTACTTACTAAGGTCATATGAGTACCATGACGCATCCTAAGACTCGATGGTGTACTCTTTGTTGTTGCTACTGGAGTAAGAGGTGAGCTGCTACACCCTGCTCTCCCTTCTCAACATCCAACCCCCTTTCATCTTCATCTCCTACTTCTGTTATCACTTCCCCTGACACTTCTACAAGGACAGAAGCATACTCAGCACAACTGTAGGGTGCCGGTTCACATTCTTCCTGCTCGAATCCTGTGCCCATAGCAATACTTCCATCCTCCTAGTCCACATTTACCTTTTTGATAACTGAGTTATCCAACCAAACAAGAACTTGTCCATACCTCCACCTTCCTTCCTCTACGTCCTTTGCCTGTCTATTCACTTCTTTCCACTCTTTACTTCTCTGCTGTCATAACAGCCCTCCCTCTTCTTCTGTTAGCCTCAGCACTTCTTCCATTTTTTTCTGTGCCTGTCTCTCTAGTGCCATTCACAGCCTATCCTCTATCCTAGCGGTAAAAGGCATAATCTCCATTTTCTCACTTTTTCTCAACCCTTAATCTTCTAGATGCCAACCTCACTTTCTCTCATTCCTTCACCCTTAATCTCTCTGCTAACATAGCAGTTGGGGGAGTTATTGCCTTTCCGCTCTCCCTTCTCACTCTTTCTACAGCCCTAACCATTGAAGGAGCTATCCTTTCACTTCCCCCAATAACCCATTTTCTAGGAATCGTAGCTGATGGAGGAATTACCTGCGTCCACTGGAGTGGCCACTAGAGAAAATGGAGGTTCAAACTCAGGATAGCACCCATATGGGGGTGGTGCAGAAGGAACTACTATATCCACTTTTCCGGCCCTTCCTCTGAGACTTTAACATTATGGGCCTTCCCGCCTTTCTCATACATTCTCCATAGCTCTAAGATGTTTAACCGCTTCTCTAATTTTCTTTTCCCTTGTGGTTTGCAGTTAAACAAGTATGCAGGTTTTCCAATGTCCCCTTATCATAGGTCCTGTGAGTAGCAGTAGGCGAAGAACTAAGAACTTTTCAATTAGTTTCCCACAGCCATTGTAATGGTACTTTTAACATCTTCACCTTATAGCCAGGATTTACCTGACACAAATGATTCAGTGCAGTCTCCATACTCCACCCCAATTTAACCAAAACAATTTCCCAAACAATAACATTGAAACCGAACTTGTGGCACAATATTTCTACTCAAGGAACATCCTTTTTTCCCCACTCACTGTTTCTTAGTCTTCCCCACAATCGCTCACCTTCCTTTTTTTCACTGAAATCACCTCACTTAGCTATTTGCTTTAATTATACTTCTCACTTTTACACAAACGATAACATATTTATCCCAAAAATACCTCACGCCGGCCAATCTCTCTGAGATATCTCCTTCACTCGAGCATAGAAGAAGTGCAATGGTTTCCACTACAACACTGCTGCTCTTACTCTCTTAATTACTAGTACAATATTTTTGACTACAATACTATATTTCCCTAACCACAGAAAGATTCCCTTCACCACTTTGACCAGCCAAACCAAGAAAAGGGAGGCGAGGGCGCCGTCCGCACAGTCAATGCAAAATCAAGGGTGCCAACGGTATTCTTCAGGAAGCTATCTATATATGGATTTACCACAAGATGCAACCTCACCGCTAGGTGAGGGCTCCAGCCAATCAGACCAGCAAACTGAAGGGCATCAGGACAAACCTCACAATGGATGTGCTGGTGGGGATACCATCTCACACCTCCAGCATGACAAACTATGTAAAAATATATACAAAGGACCTACAACATAAAACAGTTTACTCACTCCTTCAATGCATTCACCTTCTCAATCCCTGTAATCTCTGCTAACTCCACGCATGCACTCCGATTTTGCTCTTACCAAACCCCTCAAGTCAAAGAAATAACCCTCTTTTGCCCCTTGCTTTACCCCACCAAAAGTGAACTTGCATGAACCTCAAGCGCTTTGAAGTGGTGCTCCTACAATTCGCCCTGTACAGCTGGACCACAGTTCCCTGCCTCTGGGGAACAGACAGGCCTTTAACCAACATGCTGCTTGTAAACCTCTCTTTTCTCACTGTGTATGGAAGACCGGTCCCCTCAAAGAAGCGCTGCAGCTGAGTTGTGCGTACAGGAATCCCCCAACATCTTGGAAAGCCTGGGGTCCTACCTGGCTCACCAAGTTTGCGTATGGCCCTCTAATCACCTTAACCCAAAGCAGGCAAACCATGTAAGAAGCAAGTGCACGGTTGAATGTAAAGCAAGTATATTGTAAAATCAGCCAGGAGGAGCTAGATGATTCCATAGAATCAGTTGAAAATATGGGTATCAAACTAACCCAAATCTCTCTGAACCACGCAAGTTGACACTTTATATACCTTTTTGGAACAGTAAAACACTCACATATATTTTATTATGAACCACCCCATACATGATTGGTTAAAACCTATACAAAAGACATCTAATATTTCTCCAATCCCCACATTCTCATTGGTCACTTTTGGTTAACTACCATCATCAGATCATATTCGTAGCAGACCGTTTTCCAGAGTCTTCTGTGGTAGGTCATAACATCATCACACAGTTACACATTCACATATAAACATAACTCATTACAAGTCCCAGCTAGCCTGAGACCTCCTACCCCAGACATAATTGCACATGGTTTACAAGAGTACTTCAAACAACATGGGGAGGGAAAGAATAAACAGGTTCCCTTTGAACTGGTGATAACCATCTAACCCACCGTGGCTTGCTGGCATCTTAAGAACACACTAATTTAAACAACTACCAATTCAACACGCGTGGCCTGTCGAGATACAATTCCTAAACTTATGAAGTATCGGTCAACTCTGGCCTCAGGCGTCCTTCCCTCCAGGTTTATTGCTGGTCAAAAAGCAAATGGCCGCATCCCCCTCAACAATAAATTACAAGCTCCCATGCACTTAAAAGATTGCATCTTCCTTCTGCGATACTTCCAAGCCATAAAACCCCCGGGCCGGTCTGTTGGCTGACCATCTGCTTAATGTCACAGTTACTCATTACTATTATTGACACCTTCAGCCTCCAAACCCTGCAAAACCAGTTTTTCCCAATCACTCAGAATTTACGTCGCTAACCCTGACTGCAGCGTTTAACCAATTTATGAAAAGTGCACACTGCATATAGATTTGAAAATTCCCCATATATGTATCTCACTGGATGAATGTTTAACAACTACTGTGTCTTCTTCACAGTGGGTTCGTTGTGACAAATCCTCTTCCTCGCATGTGCATTTCGAAGCTCCTCATTTCCCAGCTTATAGGCACTTCATGGCACCCCATATCCAGATTGTATTTATATTTCATTGGTGATTTTGACACTTATCTTGCTATGCATGCCAATATCTTAAATGCATCAACTTAATTGCAAAGTAACTCTTAAAGTAACTCGTAACCCATTCTCTTTAACTAGGCTGGATAGATATAACATTGCAACCTCATGCCAACTTTGCCGCTCCCCCAGTCACAAATATGGCACGTGCAATGAACCCCTCTTTCTCATTGGGACCTTTCCTGACCACCCCAACATTTGACAAATGAATACCAGACTATGGCTTTGAATTATGGTCCCTGGTCAGATATCATTTTGTTCGGTAGTTCATGTACCAGAATCACATCTAAATTGATTGCTGAGTTAATGTTTCTGCAAACTGTAAGATGATAAGGCCCATCCTGGAGGCTGTATGAATAAATGCAGCAGAGATGATAGTCTTTTCTTAAGTGGAGTAGTTCAGGGATAAAGTCCATGGTAAGCATTCCTCACTGTTTCAAAGCAAATTCCAATGGTTGCAAGAATCCTGCAGAGGCTTGGCCGGTGTGGTTTTGTTGAGCACATATGGTGTAGACATGTCGATGCCCACTCTCTATTTGGGAAGTGAAATAAGGTTACCACAACACAATACAGGTAGAGTGTCAATTGCATTTATTGACACCCAGACAGGTTCTCGCAGCCCGCAGCATGTCCAGCCACTTTCGCCTTCCTTGGCCAACAGCTTTTCTCAAGAACCTCCATCATCTCACGCCAGCATTCCACATTCCAGGTTCCATTGCCAACCAAGATACAACACATCTCCCCTCTTTCCTTTCTCATTTTCACCACTTTCCCATTCCCCTCGAACTCTCACCGCTCGCCTCAACACCTTCTCAACCGGCACAGGTTCGCTATATAACAGGTCCCCTTTCCTGTTCAAATTATCAACTCATGGGTGAATTACAACTCCCGCCCCTGTCAGTTCTTAAGTCTCGTAAGCCTCTCGGAGAACAAGGTGAATGCTAAAAACAGGTGGACTGGATCCTCCCGGAAGAAGGTTGTATCAGCTAAAATGATCTGGTCTAGTCTGTCCTGGTTGGAAGTCATGAAGCAGAGGTTCGCACAATAATCTGCATATATTCATTATGCAATCTCCAGGGGTTTGTGTTCAGTATTGTGTCTTCAAGAAACTGCTTTCAACATAACCCACTTGCTATCTATCCAATTGCTATTTCAGCCATGTATTATAAATGACTGTTAAAAACTATAATACTTATTGTGAAACATTACAGTGCAATACCAAGTACCACATGTTCCCATTGCTGCTACCATCTGTCTTCCCTGTGTAGATTGAGTTGTGCATGCAGCTCTCCTCTGTAGTACAAAGTCTTTACTTTTTTCATCACAACTTGTGCTTACAGCATAATTCCATAAATATCAATAAGATTCTGGGGAGGGACATCTTAGGGACACTGGAGTCGTGGGTTGAGAATTCAAATATCTTTTCACCCATTCAGCTGGGCTTCAGACCGGGTTTGGGGACCGCAGAACAGGGTCTGAACCTTTATTTAGTGGTGGCACATTCATTATTGATTAAGGATGAGCCAATTTATTTTGCTTTAATGGATCTGAGCACTGCATTTGACAAGCTTAATTGTGTCGTGTTGTGGAGGGTACTCAGATCCATGAATTGTCCTGGTTCTTTGGTGGATCTCTTGGTGAGGTTACACCAGTCTATGGTGACTCAAGTTAGGTATGGAGTGGTGGACAATGTACCCCTGTCTTTCAGGTGGAATGTGGGTTCCGCCAAGGCTGTGTGTTGGCCCCTCTGCTTCTTTGTCTTTACACCAGTGGCTTATATGATTATTTATTGAAATCCTCCTCTGACTTTCCTAGGCTGGGCTATAGGCATTTGCCTTTACTCACCTACACAAATGATGCAGTTCTCAGAGCTCGCACCCCCAGATCTTTACAACATCTTGTGGATAATTATTCTCACTTCATAGATACTTTGGGGTTGGAGATAAATGCTCAGAAAATGGCCATTATGGTATGTTGTAGGGGGAAGCATTCCCCAAGGGTTTCAGCTATATTTTGTAAGGGGAAGATAATCCCAAGAATGGATCATTTTGATTATCTGGGGGTGAGATTCCCTGCTAATTGTTGGGCGGATGCACATGTCACGATGCAGTCCCTACACTTTAACCAGGCAATTGGTGGTGTAGTTAGATCTCTGGGAACATTTACAATAAAGCCGATAGAGCTTGTGCTCAAAGTCTATCTTGGCAAAGCGACTTCTGTGGTGAGATATGTTTTGGAGCTGTGGGGACTTGGTTTTCTGGAGCCTATTTAGCTGGCAGAAAATGTGTTTTTTAAGAGTACTTTAGGGCTGCCTGGGTCTACCCCCAATTTTGCAGTTCTCAAACTATTAGACTGTTGGTTTCTGGGAAATCTGGCCTCATCCTTGCCAGACAGTCATTGGCTCAGTATCTGGGGGAACACCAAAGAGACGCTGACCCAGGAATTAATCAGTTATTTGGTGGGTAGAGACTTCTGTTTTTAAATCCCCTGGCTCAGATATGTGAAAGCCTCTGAATGCTCATTTGCAATGGTCTTTGCTTCATTTGTCTCTCTGGGTCAAGGTGAACGCTCTAAAAATGAATGCAGCTCCGAAAGTTAATTACATTCTGGGTATGCTTCCGGTGACAATTGGTCAATTCTATTGGAAGAAAATTGATGGTTTATTACAATGTTTTCTTTGGGATGATAAGCCGCCACGCCTAAAGTTATGGAAGCTTCAGTTACCTGTGGAAAAGGGGGGACTAGGCGTACCGAATTTCAAAGCGTATCATTTGGCTTTTTCCATTCATTTTATTGTACCCTTTTTGACGGATCCACTTGATAAATGGGCTATTGCGGAGGCTAGTTTATTGGGCCCACTGCCTCCTAGGGCGATTCTCACGGCCACGAACAAGTCATGTAAGAAAATGCCTTTGACAGTTTTTTTGAGAGAGACCTGGAGAAATATACATGAATTGCTAGGGTCGGTTGCTTTGAAAACCACTCATACTTCCATTTGGCTGCATCCGGCGATTACTGTTGGGGGTAGGACTTTATTCTGGCCAGAATGGCTTACGAGTGGTATATACTGGATTAGGGATGTCATTAAAGATGGTAAGTGGATTGGAGAAAGGGAGTTGTGTGAGATTTTTAACATTGAGAATTTCCTAATTGCTGATTTCAGAAAATTGAAAAGATGTATAAGTACTGTGGCAGAGCAAGGGGGTGCAATGATGGATATATTTCTTAAAGAGAGGGAGCCAGGTTGTGGTTCAATTGTGTCTGCATATAAAGAGAACCTTGAACTGAGAGTTGAGTGGGGCAGGAGATTGGGGTGTGAGATTACGCCTGAGATGTGGTTGGAGATGTGTGCTAATGTTAAGCTTTGTTCTATAAATTTGGAGGAACGCTCGAGACAAATAAAGATCCTCAACAGAGTGTTTTGGAGTCTGGAACGATTGTTGAAGAGAGGAATGGTGGATACGGATGATTGCTGGTGTTGTGGGAATGGATTGGGTAGTTCAGAACATTTACTATGGGACTGTGTGCGAGTACGGGGATTTTGGCAGGGCGTTTGTTGCATCTGTTTACGTGTTCTGAATTTGGATGTTGCATTGGACTTCAAAACAATGATTTTGGGAGGTGGTGAGTTGCTTGAGGACCTTTCAGTCTCTCGGAAAAATGTTTTGCTCCGTGGTGCTGGTTTGGGCAAGAAGATTGTATTGAGGGGCTGTAAATCTCGGATTGCACCTACTGTTACGGATTGGATTGAGGGAATGTCCGGTCTTGCAAATGTGGAAAGAACAATTTACAAGAGACAAGGGAAATTGCTATTACATGCAAAGAATTTGGATGACTTCATGAATTTGTACTAGTTCTTTACTTGTAAATATGTTTATTGTATTCTGCATCTTGTCTCATTGTTTTGGTATTTGTTGATTTGTTTTAATGTACTGCTTTGTTATCATTGTGTAAATTTTACAAATAAATAACTAAATAAATAAATAGATAGATAGATAGATAGACAGACAGACAGACAGACAGACAGACAGACAGACAGACAGATAGATAGATAGATAGATAGATAGATAGATAGATAGATAGATAGATAGATATGTGAAGGCCTGGCTGGCTAACGTAGGCGTGGGTCACTGTTCTCCACAACAACTTTACTCTCCCTCAAGGCTCCTAAATTTGCAAAAGCGAGTGTGCCCCAGTATTGTCTGCTAAGGAGAGAGTCTTTGGAGATCATGAAGCTGGCGAATAGGAACCATTTGATTATTTCATCTCCCGGTGTTCAGAAATATCAAAGTTGGGCCCTCCATCCATCTCGGGGCTTTCTTGTTTGAAGGGTTCGATTTAATTGTATACATTTGAGAGTGGTGTTGAAGATCTGCTCTAAGGGGATTATAGATCAGTCATGTGCTCTCTACGGGGCACCTAATGAAGACCTGGCAGACTTTTTTTGGTTTTGCCCGGCTTTTGGTGCGATTAGAAAGCTAACATTCAAACCCGCATTGCAGGGTCGTGGCTTTCGATGCTTCAAGCCTGCATTGTATTATCTGTTATAGGGCGACTCGTTCAAGTGGCATGGGCTGAGATCGGTGGGTTTATGAATTTTGTGATTTTGTTTTTAAGGATTTTCCAAAGTAATTTTAAATAGTTGAATTCTTATTTGCAATATGGTTGATTGTTACATTTGTTGTGCTTTGGTTTACTGGAATACATGTTGTGATGATGATGAGGAGTTGTACATGTAGCTCTCCATGAAGCTCTTCTCTCGAGTACAAAGTCTTTGCTTTTTTTTATCAGAGCTTGTGCTTACTTGTGCTTAAGGCATTATTCCATAAATATCAATGTGTTTCATCCCTATGTATGATTTAGGTCCTTCTTCAGGATTACATTCATTTTCAATGTTTTATTCTATACAGAAAGATTATCTGTGGAAAAAATAGAAAAAGTGCAAATATGACACCATGGGTGTAATTCATGGAACTTTTAGCATGGTGCAAAGTGACTTTGCACTGGAATGATTCTTAAAATTCCACTGTAATTCCAATAAACCAACAAACATCCTGAGTCAGAGAGTGATGCCAAGTGTATTTTTGCAGTGCAAAGTCACCTTGGGGTAAACACACTGGAAAAATGCCTATTTTTGGTGCAATTACCACCGGCGGTATTACCACATAGTAATTACGCCAACATTTGGGGAATCAGGACTAACAGTAAGCGCCCAACCCGTGATCCAGCCATAACACCGATGGACGGGAGGGTACTAACAGTAATAAAGTTGGGCAGTATCCCAGCCGTTATACCGCCCAACTCTTGATCAGACCCACAGTGTCTCTAATCTGCGCACAAGTGCCCCTAAATGGAAGGGAGACACGAAACACATCATAAAAGTGATGCTGGCTAGATTTTTCAGGTATTGTTGGAAAGGGGTGACCCTGTCCCACCCCCTAAATGCTTTACAGTATGGTGAGTGGCATTCAAAGCACTATAATGGGCCAGGGCAGAGGGGTGCCAGTGGTAAGACCTCACCCAATATAATCAACCCATATACTGTAGCCCAAGGCACAAGCAAGGCTGACATTTTGTATAGATGTTAGGGCATTCTGTGTAGATGTTAGCAACCATAGTTTGGAGGCAAGGCCTACACAGTGAATGCAGCTTTTCATTCACTAGGCCCTAATTGCAAGACATGGGAAATCTCCAGCCATGCCTGGGCTCCAATGAGGACAACCCACACCCGAACCACCATAAAGCTCATTTATTGTTCTAACAATGTTGTAAAGATGTTTTTCTATTCACAAGGAAGGTGCCCTACAAGGCCTCGATCATAGATTGGCACCTGGTGTGCATGGTATCTCACACTGGCCAAAGCATGACCCGGCCATCTCCAGACGACCATGAGTTATAGACCAAATAACTGACTCATCTTAAAGACTCCTGCATGCCATGGTACCAGGTGCCCTTTGACCACCAACCCCTAAAGTAACAAGTCCTGAAATATTCAAAGAGGACGGACATCGCACATCTTCGGGGTACTATCACATGATTTGTATTGCGAGTTGCAGGGAGGGATACATTAAAGTTCAAAACAAACGGTGGAGGCCTTGGAGCCGGATGGCACGGAAGGTAATGAGTGAAATGTGTGTGTGAAGGTTAGAGTGCCCAAGACCCTCCTTTGTACCAGTCTTAAAGCCTTCCAGGTGCACAGTATAATGACAAAGTAGCATTGTGTTGGGTGTGTAGTTAATTTGTTCTTTGACCTTCGTTGGGGAGAATTAGATAATCTCTGCAGAACCTACTTGATGAAAGATGGACAGACTGGGCTGGATCCAATGACCTAGCATCCCTTATGGGACACGCAGATCCTGTATATGTGCACACCAACCAGCCATACAGGTTTTTACTGTATTTATTGCATCACAAAGACGATGTGTCTCCTCTTAAGACTCTGCTTGTACCCTCTTTCGACAAAACATTCTTGGCAGCAGAGTACTTTGCTGTTGCTCTCATCTGTGTATGAGATCAAAACTTGTTATCCTTACAAGATTGACTTGGGCCTTTTTTACCTAGCGGGTTGTATTTGTTCTCATGTGAGCGTTCAGGGGCGTGCCTTCAATTGGTGACCCCAACGTGATCCTAGTGCCCCCCCCATATTTGTGGAGGTTTCCAGGCCGCTTCTCCAGAAGGAGCTGCACCCATCTACAGTGACGATTCCCGAAAAAACACATGTTCCGAGTGGTTCAGCACAGTGGCGTAACACAAGCTCTGGGGGACCCCCTGCAAGCCATGCTTAGGGCCCCCCCCCACTCGGCAACAAATCACGAGTCGCGCCACAGTCTGGGCCGCCCTAGATTACCATGCTTGCGCAATACGCACAAACGTGTTGCTGAAGGGGTATGCCACACACTGCACTAGGACAAAGATATAAATATGTGTTTTAAAGCAATATATTGCACACTTTCTGAGAAAAATTGACTAAAAAGCCATATTGTTTGCTATTGTTGTGTAGGGTAACAGCAATCCAAAACATGCAAGTCACCAACAGTGCACATGAACATTAATGCTTTGCTATTAAAAATGCCATGCCACAATGAAAACATGCCCAACTGGCTGCACAATGTAGACCAGTGTAGACACATAATAACATTACAGTAAAGCATGTACAGTAAAGCATGGCAGGCCACATTAAGACACACCTGGTTGGACTGGTTGCACCAAAATGCCAGTCGAAGCAATAAGACTCATCAAGAAGAGGGCACACATTCAA
Source organism: Ambystoma mexicanum (assembly GCF_040938575.1). NCBI lineage: Eukaryota > Metazoa > Chordata > Amphibia > Caudata > Ambystomatidae > Ambystoma > Ambystoma mexicanum. The sequence goes on along the minus strand of NC_090931.1, from coordinate 168,136,631 downwards.
GCCTGTGTCTCTGCCGCCTCTAACAACACAGCAAAACTCTTTAAAATCTGCAAGGAACTGGCCAATTCTGTTGCAGTTTCTATCTCTCCTGTTCCCTCAACAGGCCCTCTGTACGGCTTTGGCCTCTCGCTTCTCTGTTAAAACTCAGGACATCTTGGGCACTATCTCCTCTTCCTCTCCCTTTTCTTCTCTCAGCCCCCTTTGGCCATCTCTCCCTCTCCTCCTCCTTTCTCCTCTTTCTCTCTAACACCTGACAAGGTTTCTAGACAAGTCCCATCTATGGAAGTGTCATCAAAACAGGTGCTTGCCTGCTCCTCCAGAACCATCAAGGACCACATTGACATGATCCAGCCTTGGCCGATTTCTGTAATCATTGTTTTGCCACTGGAATTTTCCCCTCTCCCAAATTCTTGGAAAAGCTGGCCAACTGCCAGTTTACTCTCCACACTGAATGTGTTGGTTGTCTCCATGACCATCAGTCTGGCTTAAGAGCTGCCAGAGGCATGGAAACTGCTCTCCTGAACACCTGTGAAGATCGGATCCCTAACCTTGATTCCAGCATTCCTTCTGTCCTCATCATCCTGGAAATTTCTTCTGCTGCTTTCGACACCGTCAACCACGCCATCCTGGTCATTTGACTCTGTGAGAACCTGGGCATCATTTATCAGACCCTGGAGTGGCTGACCTCCTTCCTCTTGGACCGCCCCTCCCAGGTCCAACTTTGTCCCTTTAACTCCGCCACCTCTCTCTACATGTGGCGTTCTCCAGGGCTCTATCCTCTAACCCTGGTTTTTCAACCTCTACTTGGCCCCTTTAACCCACCTGATCTCTACCTTCTCCTCTAACTTACAGTGTTATGCGGATGACACTCAGCTTTCCTTCAGGCTCCCCTCAGCCTACTCTCTTCTCTCGCTCATTCCTGGTGTCATCTTCAACTCCACTCTCTCTTTCTCTCCTTACATCTCGGACGTCGCCATGAAGTCCCACTACCAGCTGCACCTCCTCAAAGGGACTCTTCCATTTCTCACTTTCTCCAGAAGCTCACTATCTCCATAGCTCTGGGTAGACTGGACTAGTGCAACAGCCACTTTCTCAATCCGCCTTCCTCTACTCTCCACCCTCTGCAACTAATCCAGAACAGGACTGCAAGACGTATCCTTGGCCTCAAGCCCAGGGACTGTATCTCTCCAGCCATGAAATCTCTTCACTGGCTCTCAGTGGCTGCAAGGATCAAGTTCAAGACCCTTTGCATTGTCCACAAGGCTTTCTGGGGCTGGGATACGCACTACATCCAACGCTATCTTCCAAAATACCTTCCTTCTCAAGCCCTAAGGGTTAGATGCTTCTCCAGGCAGAGAGTGGGGGGTAGATCCTTCTCCCCTGCAGGTGCCTCCTTCTGAAATGGCCTCCCTGACCCGCCCAAACTTGAGCCGGACCTCCTGAAGTTCCAGAAGCAGCTCAAAACGTTCCTCTTCTCCTCTGCTTTCTCTCTCTCTCCCTCCCCTGCTGACCTACCTGTCCGCTGTACCAACTGGTTGCTTGGCTACCCTCTGTCTCACTGAGTCCAGGCTCTTTCTTGATCAGTCACCCTTGCACTGCCTCCAGGCCTGCCACGCAGTTAGGGGCGGTTACTGTAACGCTACAGTCCCTTGTTCTCCTTGCACTACCCAGAGCCACGCTGCCCTGTTGGTTCTTACTCAGAGCATTGCTGCCCTGTTTTCCCCTCCCCTCTCCCTTGCACTTCCCCCCTCCCTTTCCCCTTGCACTTCTCTTTCTTGCACTTGCACGATCTGAATGACACAAGGCTTAGTAAGATCATTTTTCTTGTCTTCCCTGTTTTCCTTCTCTTGCCTTGTCGGGCCTAGAAACACTTGTATACAGGTGCGTTATATATGACTTATCATATCATAACATACCATTTTATCACAGATGCCCAGAAAAATAGGACTGCTTTATCAGAAATGCCCATTTAAAAAAAGTCATACCAAACTGAGGAATGACTAAACTGGCTGCACCAAAATGCCTCTCTAGCCACTAATACCACAAATCATGCCTGCTTAACATGGACATGGATGACCATTATGATTTATTGCACAACCCCACCCCTCCACACATCCCTTCTCTCTCCCATCCCCTACCCCAACCTGCTCATTGGCCCAGAATTACCTCCAAGTCCCTCTTCCTTGTCCTAGTTCTTAAGTATGAGGCTCCTTGCCTCACTCGTAAGTACTGGAGGAAGAGTGGGACTAGGAGTAATGAAGATTACAGGTGGCTAAGTCAGGCATTACCTTCATGTACCTCTACCTTATCCCAGTACTTGTGTATGAGGCATAGTGCCTCATACACAAGTACCTCCTCGTACACAAGTACTGGGATGAGGAACAATAGGGCTAGGAGTAATGAAGATTACCAATAATTAATAAAGGCATTAAACACAACTAGTGGTGCAATACCATTGAGCTGACTGTGCTTCAGCACTCCCACCCACTGAAATTGTGGGCTATGTTGACTTGACCTGGCTGACCTACAGAGCAGTTGCCAGACAGAAAAGGACACAGATGTTAAATGGCACCTGGGTTTTGCCGTTAACAAGGGCCCGGCCCAGCAATTACTAATGTACAGCATTTCACTGTCAGTACCTGCATTCAAATGCCACATTTTTTAAGCAATTGAAATTGTGATGTGGGTTTAGTACTTGCATGCGAGGGGAGTGATTGGAAGGGTAGAGCGGAAACAGGAGACCAGTCATTCTCACAGCAGCCCATAGTGGGTGCTTTCAGACCTAAAGGAGAGAGTAACTGCTTGTAACATTGAAGCTGCACTAGAATAGTCTCATTAAAATCCATAAAGAAGTGACATGCCCCCACACAAATATGTTTGCTCCTCCCCACCACACGTGAAGTTAGCACCTCTCCCAACATTTGAAAAGTTAGCCCCCCATGAAATGTAGGTTTTGCTGCACCCCTGAACACAAGCACACACACCATTCATCATATATACACAGGCACACCAGGCCATCCATATATTTAAGAGTGCACCCTTTCACCATACAGGTACACCCAGGAAGCCACCCGTACATTTAAGTGTGCAACCTTTCACCACACAGGCACACACACCCAGGCACGTACCCATACATTTAAGTGTGCACCCTTTCACCATGCAGGCACACCAGGCAGCTACCCATACATTTGTGTGCACTTTTTTACCATACACTCACACATGCACACGTCATGGGTTGAGGGGAGCCATAATACTTCAGAAATACATTGGGCCTCATTAGGACTCTGGTGGTGACGGTACCGCCAGGGTCCTAATGTGAGGAGCATGGTTGCCCCGGCACCGTTCATACCGTCCCGCTGCATTACGAGTTCTGCTTGCGGGTTCCTTACAGCCCGCCAGGTCTTACCTGGCGGGCTGTGTGGCACCCGCGAGCTTAACTTGTAATTGCGCCGGCACCATTATCAATGGTGCCGGCGCAACCATGCTCCTCACCCCATTCTGCCCTATTGGGCAGAATGGGGATCGGGAGTCCGGCAATACTGCCACCCGCGAATGGGCAATTACCAGCCCATTCATCTCGTAATAGGCCGGTTATTGCCCAATCGCGGGATGCGGTGCCGGTAGCGAGCATGGCGGTAGCCGTACCTGCCATACAGGCATGGCTACCGCCTTGCTCGTAATGAGGCCCATTGTTTCTTTTTGAAGTCACTCTAACTTCATAAAGACATTATTTCCGTTAAGGACTGAACCATAACGGAAATAATTTCTTTATGAAGGCAGAGTGACTTCAAAAATAAACTATTTATTTTTGAAGTCATAGGGCTTCCCCACCCCATGACATGGAGGCCTCCAGCCTAGGGTCATGGGGTGGGGGTAGCCACCTGACCTTTTGTATTCACTCTGCCTTCATTAATAATTTATTTCTGTTACAGAAATCATTTCTTTAGAAATGCAGAGTGAATTCCAAAAGAAAATGTAAACAAAAGAAAAAGTTTTTTTTTTACTCCAAGTGGGCCCCCTTCCAGAACATGTGGTCGCGGGGCCCCCTGCACCGCGGGGAAGTGTGGGGGCACCTGTTACGCCAGTGGTTCAGCAGGCGCCATTTTAAGAGAAGTCCTCTCTGCTCTTTGAAGTGGGGCAGGGCACAGATCCAAGGGGAGTGCAGGCCGGTGTCGGAGCCCCGTTACAGAGGAGTTTGGGCAAGTACCAGATGTGAGTAGACTCTTGTAAGCGATAATGAGTAGGGGACAGATGCATGGGGAAGTGTGAGAGGTATGAACACATGGATAGCGAGGTCGTTGAAGTGACGTGGTGTGTTTTGTGTTATTTCTTATTGGTGTTTGTACAGTGAAGAGATTATTTCGCTAAGGCATTATAATGTAAGGCAAATGTAAGGCAGAGAGCCCTTCCCTGAAAGGGGAGGGAAGGTGGTACCGTGATAAATTACATTATTTAAAGGAGCAATATGGAAATAGAATTAGTGGTGTCATATAACTAGTAGGCCTGGAAGGAGTAGTGGTCGTTATTTTAGCTTGTTATTTCAGTTTATTGTATTTGTGTTTTATTGGATGAAGAAAGGACACTAGAGGAGCAGTAATAGTGTTGCGACGTGGTGTGGCATTGCATAGTTTTGTGAAGTAGTGTGTGTGCATTGTAAGGAAGGCATGGTATCAAAGTAAGACAGACACAAGTGACCACAGTTCAAGGGTGTTAATTGAACTTTAACAAAGGTGTGATACATACCTATCTAATCCTAAATCTACAGATGGGAGCAAGCTATGACCATTAAATAATAATAATGCAGTCCTAGTGGAGTCTCGTCAAAATTATAGGGCCTATACTAAAAAAAAATATTGCCAGTCCTTACCACTAAGTACAAATAGTGTGGGGTAATGCTCATGAAAAAGAAAGAAGTGTGCACAAAATGATAAGTTAAGGCTGTTGGCCTCCCTTCCCCACGTTTTCAGCACGGGACAAGGCTGTTCACTCGAGCATAGCACACTCTCTGGCTTCTTCGGCACGAGGATACAGTTCCATTACCAACATCAGGGCCTTCTGTGCCCAATTCCCTTAAGTTATCAAAGTCTCTTGATTCAGAGGGCCTGATGTGCCAAAACAAATGAAAAGTTCCTTTACAAATACTCAAGTCGGGCTATTCACTCTTTACCTTGGATCCCATTCAGCTGGGCTCAGATCACTTTTATACCAAACTCTTTACTTTGGATCCCTCTCTTCCGGAATCAGATCTTCCTCTCCAATGCCTATAGAATATCTTGCAGCTTTCCTCATACAATGTTGCTGCTTGCAATCTTGGTCCTAACACAGACCAGTCTGCTATCAGTCTCCCTGACTCACCGGCTATGCTGACTTTGCTAGGGCCACTTTGTAGTATGAGCCAAGGACAGTACCACAGCGGCAATCGGTCCTTCCTGCCTTGTCTATTGATGCGGGAGAACCCCGGGTATGTTCGAAACACAATGCACCTTTCTTCAGCGTTAATTCCCGCTCTTATGTTTCTTATTCTCAAGGGCTCGTAAAAGTAGTGGTAGTATAAGAAGAAGGAGAGGGTAGGGCATCTCCCGAGCATGGGGGATTAAATCTCTTGACAGTATGTCCTGCAGATGGATACATGAATCCAACCTATGTACCCACTGTGGTAGGGACCCCTTCAGCACTAGTAACAACACAGGCTACCACTCCCCTAACACCACCCCAATATGCACACCCGCCTGAAGTATTGGCATCCGCGAGTGTCAGGTCAAGGGAGTTTGAAGAAAGGTTGGCAGAGTTGCTAGCAGAGCTGAACAAGATAAAAACATCATCAAGGGAAGTGAGGGATGTAGTGGTGTCGGAAAAAGGATTGGGAGAATGGAGATCATGCTGCTCAATATGGATAATGAAGGAATAAAAGAAGGAGGGAAGTAAGGGTAAGTGGACAGTCCTTGTACAGGAGAATACAGTGTTGGGAAATGATTAGAGGGAGGACGACAATGACACGTTTGATGAGGGGCTGGGTGAAGAAGAAGGATGGGGTGAAGAAGCAGTTCAGAGTACCCCCGGGAAGTGGGGTGAAGATGCAGATGCCCCTCGTATATAAGGGGCCAGGGAGGTCACAGTATGTGCCATGGCTCCAGATGGACAAAAACAACTTGATTAAGACTCTACCACAGCGCACAGCAGGGGCAAGAAAGTGGATATATGAGTTTGAAAAGCAAACAGCAGGGGTGCCCCTGACAGGGGGTGATATCAAGAGCTTGAAGGTTGCTATAATTGGGGATCAGTCTGGGGATATGAGGGTAAAAGCTGGGCATCTGCAATTAACCCTGGTGGACGATGCTCACAATGAAGCATCGTTCAACAGAATTAGAGCACAGATGTGGGATGCGTTATGAAGGGCTTTCACAGATATCCCTGATTTACAGTCCCTGATGCACTGTACAATGGGCGATGATGAGGACCCAGCTACATTTATTCTTAAGTTACAAGAGAAGTGGAGAGCTGAAATGGGAGGAATGTGGGATCGCTCAATACCATTTTTTGATTTCATTGTAAAAAAGGTGCTTGCCAGCGAAAGTGCAGAAGGTGTTAGATAAGATTGTGGGTATCAAAGCAAGGGGGTAGCCGGAGATACATAATATAATAGTGCACCATTGTAAAAGGATCAAGCAGTGGGATAGGGAAACAACCCAAAGGTGTCAAACAGAAGAAGCGAAATTGGTAGAAAAGATATTGGCAAAAGTTGTTGTCCAGGCACCTGTGTTGACCCTAGTACAGGTGGAGGGGACAGAGTGCACCCAACAAGTTGTGAGCTCCATGATTGCAGCGCTTTGGGCGGAATGAGGGCATGGACTGTGGGGCTGGGGCAACAGAATTCCGACCCATAGTGGCAGCCAGGAAGACCACAGTGAGGAATGGGGGCTTCCGAGAAGCAAGACAGGGGATTTGGACCATCACAGTGTTGGAATTGTTTGAGATGGGGCGTTTTTCATGGGAATGGAGGAGCAGGCCTGCAATGGGGTATAATTACAGATCACCGCAGCAGGGCCAAGGGCTCCAAAAGCCCCAGGGAAAAGGGTATTCACAACAGGGTGAAGGGTATCAGAAACAAGGGTATCCATAAGGGCAACACCAATCCTATAACCAACAGCCTCAAGCATCTGATATACATGTCCTGCAGTGGCCACATCAACAGAAGGGCGGTGTTGCCCTGGTTCATAGTGTACCAAGTGGGACAACCACCCCCTTTGGGGGAACAACAATGATGGGGGTAACCCCTTCTCGTTCCCCGGAACGAACACATATCCCGATTAGGACAGCCCACAGAGAGCCCTTTCATGTCCGGTCTTGTCAACGACCATCCACCCTGAAGAGAAACCCTTGGTGGGGGCAGAGATAGCAAAAACACAGTACATATTTATGGTGGACACAGGTGTAATGAAATTGTGCATCAAAGAAGGGAATTTCCCATTATCAGGGAAATATTTCGACAAGCAGGGATTCTCTGGGGCTATTTTTATGGTTCCATACAATGAGGAGCTGGACATAAAGGTGGGAGGGAAGGTGATATGGGATCCCTTACTATATTCTGAAAGTTCCCCCATTAATTTGGTGGTCAGGGACCTGCTCAGCAAATGAAACATGACAATATCATTTGCAGATTGCAGTATAGTTTGCTCCACGGCTGGGATGTGCGCAATAAGGGACATTTTGATAATACACACAATGACAAGGGAGGTGGTAGTTTGCGGGACTCCACTGGACACGGACATATTCATTTATGGATTTACTGTGTTTGTAGAGGTGGTTCCCCAGATTGCTAAACAGTACTGGCGAGTGCCGACAGAGTTAATCTTTCATCCAATGTGTCGCCTCAGGTGATGGCGGGTGCAAATCTGGCACTGGATTTACAGGGATTGTTGATCTTTGACAAGAGGGTTGTCATGCTAGGAATAGACAAGATTGGATGTGAGTGGCTTGCAATGCTCTGTATAGGTCCAACAATACAGTTAAAGGAAGTGACAGATGACAAGCAGTTTGAGAACAATGACAAACATGGGTAGATAATATTAGAGATGTGTATCCCCTGCGAAATAATGGTACAGAACTGAAGGGTGAAGTGCCCACTGATGGCAGTACTAACTCCACCTCTATTTCATGATGAAGACTTACAACATGTGCCACGTATGTATGTATGTATGTATGTATGTATATATTTTTATAAAGCGCCGGTAGCCCGAGGGCATCAGGGCGCTTGAACATTACAACATAGAAGAGAAGAAAGCAGGCATAAAGAGACGCGAAACAGTTGGCATGGAAGACCTGACAGCCACTAGCGTTAGAGATCTTATCTGAAGAGGAGTGTCTTCATCCGTTTCCTAAATACAAGGTGGTTTGCTTCTGACCTCAGTGAATCGGGAAGGCTGTTCCACAATTTAGGTGCCAGTACCAGAAAAGATCTACCCAACCCCGATTTCAGCTTGAAATTGGGTACGACCATGAGGCACTTTCCTTCCGATCGTAGTCTTCTCCTGGGTGTGTAGAGGACTAGGCTGTTTTTCAAATACTCTGGTGCTTTACCATAGAGGCACTTGTGGACCAAAGAAAGAGCCTTAAACTTTATACGTTCCTCTACTCTTAGCCAATGAAGGGAAATCCTATCGGGGGTGACATGATCTTTCTTCTTCAGATTTTTTACTAGCCTAACCGCACTGTTCTGGATCACCTGACATCTCGCTAAGTCCTTAGACGAGGCCCCTAACAGCAGTGCATTGCCATAGCCGAGCCGTGATAAAATAATAGCTCTGGCAATGGTCGCCAGGTTACATTCATTTAGGAAGGGCTTGATATATCTCATTAGCCTGAGATAATAAGCCGTGTTTTTTTGGAGATAGCTGGTCTGGGCATGAGAATCTACCGCAGAGTTAACCATCATGCCCAAGGTTTTCACTTTAGGGGCCACCGAGATGATGGCTTCCTTAATTTGGAAGGATTTGTACTCTGCCCCTAGATTAGCCAACTGACGACTGGAACCAAACAGCATCAGTTCGGTTTTTGAATCATTCAGGCACATCCAGTTAGCCTGCATCCAATCGTCTATTGTCTTATAAACCCTTGCAATCACTTCGCTGTCAGCGGCGTGCTGGCTGCCCCCCAGTTCCAAAATAAGTTGAGTGTCATCTGCGTAATTCGTAAACGACACGCCTGCATTCACCAGTATGCTGCACAAAGTGCGCATGTATATGTTGAACAGCATTGGTGACAAACTGGCCCCTTGGGGCACTCCGAAGAGGATATCGCAGGGATCAGAAAAGTTGCTGCCCCAGTGGACTCTGGCTTGGCGGTTCGATAGAAATGACAATAACCAGTCAATAGCTCCTTCGGAGCAGCCCACGTTCTCAATGAGTGCCTTGATGAGGAGTTGATGATCTACCAGATCGAAGGCAGCGCTTAAATCAAGAAGCATCAGCATCCCTAACTTATTTTTGTCAAGCAAGCTCAACATCTGATTCTGTAGGTCCAGCATGGCTGTTTCAGTGCTATGAGATGCTCTGAAGCCAGATTGTTGCTGGTGCAAGGCTTCCTGATTCTCTACAAATTTCTGTAGTTGCTGCGTTGCGACCTTGTCCAGTAATTTAAGAACAAAGTTGGAATTTGTAATTGGGCGCAGGTTAGCAGGGTCCTTTGGATCCAGGCCGGCTTTTTTAACAAGAGGGGTGATGGTGACCTTCTTAAGTTCCTTTGGCACTACACCCTCCTGGAACGAGGCATTCACTATTCTCAGGAGAATGGGGGCAAAAATGTCTTTATGTTGCAGAATAATGCTAGGTGGTAGAATATTTTCTGCACAGGTGGTGGGTTTCATATTGTTCAGTACCTCTAACAAATCTGCTACAGTGATGGGGTCAAATTTGAAAATCTGTTCTCTTGTGGTTATCTCTGCTTCTATAGATTGTATCTCCTGGTTCACACAAATCCACACGATGTGGGGCTACTGAAAGACGTGACCCCTGTGCATATAAAACTGAAATCAGGTGCAGTGCTCCCCAGGGTAAAACTATATTTATTACCAAGAGAGGCGGATGAGGGTATTAGAAATACAACACAGGCCCTACTGGATCAGGGGATCATTGACTCGTCCAAGTCTCCCTGTAACAAAGTGATATACCCTGTCATAAATTCCACAGACGTGGTAGAGAAGGAATTTCCAGTCGTTCCTAATCCTGTGAACATTTTATGCAGTATCCCTAAAGAAGCCACATTATTCACTGTAGTGGACTTGAAGAATGCATTCTTCTTGATTACACTACATCCTGAGTAGAGGTACATTGTGACATTTACACAGGGTCAAATGCGTTTTGAACATACTAGGTTACCTGAGGGGTACTACGAGAGTCCAAGTATCTTTAACAAAATACTGCACGCTGATGTAGGGAATATCCAGATTCCCAGCATGATTATCCACTACGTAGACTATATGCTAGTGTGTAGTGATAGTGAGCAGTGTAAGGAAATCACTGTGTCAAAGGAAGACAGACACAAGTGATCACAGTTCAAGGGTGTTTATTAAACTGTAAAAATGGGTGAGATAAACGCCTAATCTAAACTGAATCTAAGATGGGAGCAAGCTACGACCATCACATAATAATAATACCGTCCAAGTGGAGTCTAGTCAAATAAAAAAGAGCCTAGTCTAGAAAAACGATTGCCAATCCTTACCACTATGTTACAAAAATGTGTCGGATAATGTTCACAAGAAAAGAAAGAAGTATTCACAAAATAAGTCAGGATGTTATAGCTGTGGTCTCCCTTCCCCATTTTTTTAGCACGGGACAAGGCGGGACTCTTGAGCACAGCACACTCCTGGGCTTCTCCGGCACAAGGTTACAGTTCCTTTCTCAATATCAGGACCTTCTGTGTCCAAGTCTCTTTCATGCCAAGTCTCTTGCTTCAGCGGACATGATATGCCATTAACAACAAAACAAAAGTTCCTTTTGCTAATCTTCATGTCTGGGATCACTCTTGACCCTTGAGCCCCCTCAGCCAGGCACTGATTCTTCTCTCAATGTTAGCCTCCCTCATTCATGCTCATACCAACCACTCTCAATGTTAGCCTCCCTCAGTCAAGCGCAGACCAACCACTCACTGTGGACATCCCTCAATCGGGTTCACACTTGTCATCACAATGTTCACGGGTGTATTACTGCTCACTCTTATTCACAGGCATCCCTCAGTCGGGTTCGCACTTGCCAAAATACACAGTTTACTTAGTTTTCTCGCAATATGGGATTCACTTCCCATGACTTTCCCCTGGCATCCCTCTGTCGGTTTCACCTTGCCATTTTAACACAGTTCAAAATAAAGTCATTCTAGGCCCCTTAGGTTCTTCTCTTACCCAAGTTCAGGTCTTAGTACCCAGTAAGGCTTTCCCTTAAGCTCCCAGTCAGGCTTCACACGGTTTTATCACCACAATGTTCTCTGATGGGTTACTGTTTACCCTAATTTGCAGGCATCCCTCAGTCGGGTTCACACTTGACCCATTTATACAAAGCTTTCTCTTGGTGTCCCTCAGTCGGGTTCACATTTGCCTCCACAACATGCCAAAGACTTTTGACTGTACAAGGGTGTTGGCTTGATTCTTGTATGACCACTTTGACACCTCACTCTGGCCTCCCCTAGGGCCTCTTGGTACTTGTAGTTTCTCCAACCACCGAAGACTTTTGACTGTGCACGGGATTCAACATTACCCACTGAAGGACCACTTCGATTTCCCAGTTCAATACATTCTCCTTGTTCAGGAGTGGGGTACCAGTCAGAGTCTTTCGAATGAGCACCCACGTGGTGCCGGACCACTCTAACTCTTATACCAATTTGGCTTACAAAGGACCTTAGTCCATTAGTCTTCTTTCTTCATATAATGTTGCTCTTCGCATCCTTGAGGCCAACGCAGTCCGGTCTTTTATCAGCTCTTTCCGACTCACTGGCTGTGGTGAACTCTGGCCTCTGGAGTCAATGACGGTATCACAATGGCAACCGCTTCTCCCCACCCTGGTTATCAGTATGGGAGGGTCCCCTTTACAGCTCACATCCTTAGCACCATTCACCAGCTGCAATTCCCGGTCTTGCATTTCCCTTCTCGGAGGTTCCGCAGGTCTGGTTTGAAAAGGGCAAGGGCAATTCCCTCCTCGTCGTTCTTTCAGGTCTCGCTGCCTTTTGCCTCTGTTTGAACTGAGGTCCTGGAATAGCTGCTTCCTTATGCATTTGGCCTTGCTCAGAGTGTGCTTTCATGCTGCACCTTTTATCCCTATAGGGAAAGGGAAGGGAAGTCAGGTGTGTGTAATTATCAGCAATTGCCTGACTCTGCCTGACCCTTGTGTTGGGTCATGTCATGTATACACCTCTGGTGTTAGTCCGTTGTCTTTCATGGTAATCGTTCTGTGAGACACTGTTTTGTCAAGAAAGGGGATGTTGAGTTTTTAGATATCCGATTGGGTGGGATGGGGAATAAACTGACACCATACCTACCCAATACCGTGTGGCTATTCACCCTTTTCAATATACCAGTGTGAGGTAGCCAGGATTTTCTTTCTTACTATACCAAAGAGGTGTGGGCATCACCTCCACCAACCTGTGACCTTGCAGTATACAAAACACTAGAGCACCATAAACTAGAGCACAGCACAGGGGCGTTCACAGCCTAGGGCCCACCATCCTTCCATTGACACAGAAGAGCAATATGGGCCATAAGCCATTGGCCCATTTCAGTGGCACACTACATTCAGTGATGCAAGAGCAGTTCACGTGTGAGCTAGCACTCGCATCTGCTACATTTGCAATAGAAAAGAGTTTCTACTATTGTGATGGGGTGCTCAGTTATATTGTATGTGGAACACTCTCTGTTCGCCATCCTGGAAAGGTCAGAATCCACCCTGACCACACAGAGATCTTTGGTGTACGAGATTATTATTTCAAAGCCTCACATTTATGTGGTTAGATGCAAAACAGTGAATCCTGCCACAACAGATATGCCCACTGCCAAAGATCTAACGGTGCACAACTGTGCCACCTATGAGGGGGAGGAGGATGACATGCCCAAAGTGAAAGATTGCGCATTGATGGAGGGGGAAGTACTGTTCATTGATGGTCATCAACAATTGATCAAAAGAGTGGACAAAGGCATTCAGGGGCACCAGTGGTACAACTTGAAGAAGGTGAGTATGAGACGGTGGTTATGAAAAGATTGCACATGCATTATTCTGCACAGGCGGTGGAACTCATAGTGCTCATCGAAGCATTAAGAGCATCCAAGGGTGCCATGTTACAATATATTCCGACTCAGCGTACATCCACTGTGCATGCCAGTCTGTCCCTTTGGAAGAGGAAAAGGTTTCGGAGGGCAGATGGGTCTCCAGTGCAGCATGCACCATTGCTAGAAACACTGATGGAAGCATTATCCCAGCCGCCTGGTGTCGTGGTTGTCAAGTGCGCCACCCACACTAATGGGACAGACGAAATAAAGATGGGGAATGCAGACGCCGATGTGGCAGCCAAAATGGTTGTGTATCTGCCAAATAAAATGCCTGCTGAGTACATCGTGACCACCCCACCAGCCAGCGAACATCCAATACCTTATACTGCATAGCTTATCTCCCACATAATTTAATTACAAGGAAGGGCACCAGAAAGAAAGAAAGAATTTTGGTTGTGGAGGGGATGCAAGCAATCCCCAACTGATCTATTGTGGAGACAAGAGAGCTACGGGAAGACAAAATGCCCCGGGAGCTGCTAGCAGTAGCCTTTGAACAGTTAGATGACCCATCCCACAGTTCGAAGCAGCACATTGCAGCAGATATGCAGGAGGACTGGTTAATACCAAATATTCAGGAGTGCATCACAGAAATGGTAGTACACTGTACCACATGCCAAAGTTTCAGTAGAGGGATGACACTACGGACTTCACAGGGCACATTGCCCCGCCCTACTGGGTCGTTCCGTGAATTACACAGCCCAGTTAAGACCACCTTTTGTCACCTCACAAGGTGGTCACTGGTCTGCGTATGCACACTCCCATATCCCCTGTAAGAATAGCTTCAGATGCACATAGCAGCAGCTGTATTAGGTGAAGGGTTCAAAGATTATTTGACCACACTAATGCGGGCAATTAAATGTGTCTCCCAACAGATTGCACCTCCTAGAATTGAGACGACAGACACACCGGACCTAGAAAAAACAAAGGCGATGGATCCTGAGTGCATAACCACACAACCACTGCTGCCTGCCGACTTTTTGTACATTTGCAATTGTGTGCATAGGTGGAACTACCCTTGGTTCCACTGGCCCTACGAGGTGGTATTTTGCACTCCCCTCACTGCTAAAGTAAAGGGCTTGCAATATTGGGTCCACCTCTCCGACTTCTGCAGGGCACCTCCAGACAGCGTGTCAGCACTTCGTTATCTTAAAATGAGGGGCATTAGTAGCTGCACCCTTTCTACCTCACCGGCCTGTCCAGGCACAATACATGTGTGGTGTCACACTCGGTTGATGGGCCGAAGCTCAGCTGCTATCTACATATTATTTTTTTTTCTTTGGGAACTCTCTCTTTCTCTCTCTCTCTGTGAAAGTACATCTCATACGTCTCTCCTTTTCTTTGTTTTGTGTCTTTGCCTCCATTTCAGAGAATAAGATGATGAATCTCACAAATGTAAATAATTGTTCATTAGGTAGGGATCCAAAGTGCGGAGGCACAAATGACAATATAAGGGCCTATGCCTACTATTGTGGAATGACCATTATTGTAGGTCTAATTATGATATTGATGGCATTGTTGGGGCTTTATTGGAGAGAGTATGTAATAGGGGGAGGTCCTTTAAAGGGGGGAATGGGACTGTATATTTAATCAGGACAGTACATATACATGTTAATAATATTAGTGGATTTACATATGTTAGTAGCAACAAAAATGCTAACAATAATAATGGAAGTGCATATAGGAGTAGCAATAGTGTCCATACGATTATTAGCGATGATTGTAGCAGGAACAACATGACAGCAAGCGTGCGTGCACAATTGGAAATAAGAAACCTGAAGGTAACTCACCCGCTGGTCCCCGGAGATCTGTCGTCCAGGTGGCCAGGACATGGTCTTTGCTATTGGATCCAGTACCTGGGGGTGGACCAGTGGGGGAGGATCACCTGGGCGAGGGGCCTTTGTGGAGTGGAAGTGGGACACCAAGGGTTGAGACGCAGTACCCCCTTTCCTGTAACACCTTTTCCCAATCCTACCCTGTAGGTTTTTTAGAAGCTCTACCCTCAATTTTCCGGCATGAACACTTTCTTACACGGTAAACGACAATGGACTAACACCAGAGCCATTTACCTGATATGTCCCAATACACAGGTCAGGCAGAGTCAGGCAATTGACAATAACCACGCACACCTGACGGCTTTATTTCTTCTCCACAGGGATAAAAGGTAGAGCATGAAAGCACACTTCAAGCAAGCCCAAATACACGAGGAGACAGCTACACCAAACTGGAGGTTTGAACGGAGGAGAAAGGCAGTGAGACCTGGAAGGACGACGAAGGGGGAATTGCCTTGGCCCTTTTCAACTCAGGCACACAAAGCCTCTGAAACGGAAATTATAAGACAGGAAGTTACAGCTGGCGTGCAGAGCAGCAGATGTCAATGGTACACGAGGGCCTCCCGCATTGATAACGCAGGTGGAGAGGAAAGCTCGCTATTGTGGTGCTATCGTTGACTTCAGAGAACAAAGAAGCCAACGGGTTCAGCATACCTGGTGAGTCGGAGGAAGCTGATAGCAAAATGAATTGTGTTAAGTCCAAGGTTGCAAGTAGCAATATTTTGAAGGCAAGGAATTTGTAAAAGAAATAATTTGTGTGAGTTTGAACCTTAAAGAAAGCCCAGTTGAAGTCCAGGTGCAGAGGGGTCTGGCGCCACATGGACGCTCATTCAAAAGACTCTGACCGTGACCTGGTTTGAAACTACAAGAACCAGAAGGCCCTAGGAAAGGGTGGCGTGAGGCATCAGAGTGGCCCTACAAGGGTTAAGTCAAATCCCTTGTACAATCGAAAAAGTCTCTGATGCATTGCGAGGGGAAGGGAACCCAGCTTTCCGATAAGATTGTGAACTGTAAAATAAGGCAGTGTGAACCCGTCAGAGGGATGCTGAAATAAAGCTAGGAGAAAGAAAACCCTGTTTTCTGATGAGAATGGGCAACACATGAATTGTATTAGAAATACATGAACTGTGCTAAAGAAAGGCTGTAGTGAACCTGACCGAGGGAGGCCCAAACTGTGAGCAGGATCCGAGCCCGGTGGAGGGAGATCCTGGGGGCGAAGAACAATCGCCCAAGGTGCAAGGGCACCAAGAGAACCTTTGTTCTTTTCTCATTGTGAAACAGCAGGTCTTCTAAGGCAAGACACCTTTGCAGGAAATAGACTTGGCCTCTGAAGGTTTCTGATATCGCTGAATTGAAACTGTGAACCTCGTGCTGCTGAGGCCCAGTGAGTGTGGACTGCTCAGAAGTCCCACCTTGTCCTGTGCTTAAAACATTGGGAAGGGAGACCCAGCCTTACCATCTTGATTTATCATTTTGTGAACACTTCTTTCTTTTCTGGTGAACGTTATGCCACACTGTTTTTGTAATTTAGTAGTAAGGATTGGCAATAGGTTTTTTTAGTTGAGGCCCTTTTTATTTGACAAGATGCCACTAGGACTGCCTTATTATTATTTGATGGTTGTAGCTTGCTTCCATCTTAGATTTAGGTTTAGATTAGGCATTTATATCACCCATTATAAAGTTCAATAAACACAATTGAACTGTGATCACTTGTGTCTGTCTTTACTGTTGCCACCATGAGTTTCTTACACATCCCATAGCCTGCTATTCTCAATTTCCACAGGCCTTGAAAGCATTGAATTACGGTCTGGATCGCCTCTATGAAAAGCTCTGGTTCTTTGGTTATGTTTGAAAAATCTTTAGCTAAAGTTCAAAAGTCCCCTAGGATCCATGGAGCATGTACTGTTACCGAATTAGCTTAATTTTCTTTGTCCGCTGTCAATTGCCTTAAGGGGGATTAAACCTGTGGCATTACAAAACCAACTGCGTTTCACTTCTCGTGGTGGAGGGGACACATGAGGATGTTCCTGCAGCAGCGATCCATTCCCCCACCGTGGGGAACTGTCAGGAATGGGGATTTTCACGTACCTCTAGAGGATGGTAGGCCTTCCTCCCGACTACACCACACAAGCTGGTGTACACGAATGGCTGTGTGGAGTGATAGGGCAAAAAGATGTAAGAGCGTTGTTGTTGCCTGAAAGCTCCGTCTTTTGCTGCAAAGAAATGATAAACAGGGTTAAACACTAATATACCTCCTATGATAAGCTCCCCTCCTCCCTTCCTTAGCTTCCCTCCTTACCTGAGATCTGTCGAAAGGGCAAAGCAAAAAGACAGAGAGAATGGGCTACAGAACCTGAAGTTTGATGGACAGAAATAATTGCTCCAAAACATCATTCCCAGAAAGGATGTCCACGCCAATCTTCTCCCAACTATGTGAGGGACTATGACCAACACAAAGAGTCCACAGTCAAGAAGAAACAAAGCAAAGGCAACACTCTCCTGAAAGTCCAAGAGGAAGGAATGATTCCTTGTCTTTCACAAGGGTCACTGGGTCATGAGGTTCAACTCAACCCCCTTTGCCTGTAGAACCCAATGACATTGGAGGGCCTTTTTGTAGTCAAAGTCAGTAGTCAAAGTCAGTCTAGTCCCAGACCTGGTCAGCAACTCATACACTCATCTATCAACGTTCATTTTTTCTTCTGGTTCCCATCCACCTGCTCATAGCACCAGTTTACCTCGAAGGGCTTTCCCTCTTATTCAATATTCATTTCAGGTTCCAGCATGCTTTCGATGTTTCTGGCTTTCGGATACTGTGTGCACATTACTCTATTCTGACTTGTTCTTTCTATACTAGGCCCTATTTTCTCTGCCCCACACTGTCTGCTATCTTTCGTTGTATTAATTATCAGTATAGGCTAAGCCCAAAGAGGCACCAACTTCATGGGGAGCCCCTCTCCAAAAAGCCTCAGCAGACATTTATTTCAAAAGATCTGTTAGCTTTCATATGGGATGTCATGTGTATCGGAGGGGGGGGGTCCCCAATTCTACAACTGTCACAGCAGGCGTTGCTATCAGAGACAAGGCACCAAAACTGTAAAGGAAAATCTCCATTCTGAAATTTCAGGTTGCAACAGCTAACAGAAACAGTTTATTTACATTTAATGCATTCACAAATATTCAGGAAACGACTCGAGACTCTGCTCTTTGCTCAGGATCCACTACCACTCCAAATGACTGGACGCTGACAACCGACTACAGACTCTGTATCTTTGTAACTAATCTATGTAACCTTTGTAAGCAGCACCTTGATGCCTAGTGGTTTAGTGCGCTATATAAATAAATACACAAATAAATAAATAAATAAATAAATAAATAAATAAATAAATAAATAAATAAATGCAAAGGGAACATCCAGATATAGTACCCCTGTCTGACCAAGTGAACTCCCCAGTGACTGAAAAAGGCACCTTTTATAGCATTCTTCCTTATGCTAAAACAGGGTTCTTCAACTTGTGACCCTCCAGACATTTTTGACTGTGACTCTTATGGTCCCTCACCAATAACTATGCTGATTAGGGCTGATGGTAGTGTAGAGCCAAAGGTTAAGGACGCCTGTCCTAAAACGCGACGGAGTAGCACATTATATAACAAGATAGTAGTACTCATGTCTTTGGAAATGTAACCACACTGCACCATCTTCTGCCTTCTCTTGCTTTTGCGTCTCTGCCCAACTCAGTCATGTGTAATCCTTCCCCACTCCCACATCCTTGTGTTGCTCAGTCAAGTGTCAAATCCTGCAGTATTCCACCTCTGCAGTGCCTTATGGGCCCTGACGCTTTCTTGCTGCAGTACCTTCTGGGACTCTCTGCATCTCAGAGGGTTAAGGCCTGCCCTCCATGCCAGTACACACTTCTGTGTGCCAACAAACAGGGCTTCCTTCATAGCGCCTTATAACATGACTGTTCATGATTTCCTCTCTAACAATCCTGATGGAAGTTATACCTTCATTTCATTTTAACAAGAGATATTGCCAAAATGGCATATGGTCCATTAATGGTTTAGGATGCCAAAAGTTACACTCAAATAAAGCTTTTTATCCTTGTGGGGTTGTTGTACACTTGAGTGTACAGCTTTCCATCTTTTTGTCTAATTTGGAGAACCAGAAAAGTGACTGTCTCTATGTCATTATTAAATGTACACTTAAAATGTGGATTTACCTTGCTCACCCACTTGTGGGACTCTTTGTCCAGTTGTTGGGAGCCTGCCAAATCAATGTATAAATGTGGGCTTCTTCAAAAGCTTTCACACATTAATTGGCCTGTCTGTGCCCCATTACTGTGCCCTTGACCTGTTTGAATAAATGTCTATTGCATTGGAAGTCATTCTCAGCAAGATCCATCTGTGCACACTGTAAAATGAAATTCACTAGCATCTCCACGTCTGCTGCTTCTGATTGAAGAACCTGTTGCAAAGTTCTCAACTTCTCGGGTTGGGGTATGTTGGTATATGGGGATGGCATGCATGCTGTTATTTGTAAACAACGTAATTTGTAAGCTGAGTTAATTCTGGAAAATTCTGCATACTTTGATAGAAGTTCCAAAATAGAATTTATTCCGGACACTCTGTTGTGTGCAGAGGCTCTTGCAGATTTGTATGGGTCTTCTGCAGCAAGTAAATATGGGACCTGAGGTTTTTGTGGTCATAGACATTTTTGGTCTTATGCAGACAGCCACAGATCATCTTGGAACTTACTTATCTTTATTATAATATGATCAGTACAGTTTTGTGAGATAGCTACAGTTCATCTTGGACCTCGTTTATCTTTTTTATAATATGATCAGGTCAGTCTTGTCCAGATAGCCACAGTGCATCTTGGACCTCGTTTATCTGTGTTATAATATGATCAGGTCAGTCTTGTCCAGATAGCCATAGTGCATCTTGGACCTCACTTATCTTAGTTGTAATATGACCAGGTCAGTCTTGTCCAGATAGCCATAGTGCATCTTGGACCTCACTTATCTTAGTTGTAATATGACCAGGTCAGTCTTGTACAGATAGCCATAGTGCATCTTGGACCTCACTTATCTTAGTTGTAATATGACCAGGTCAGTCTTGTATAGATAGCCACAGTGCATCTTGGACCTCACTTATCTTAGTAGGTCAGTCTTGTACAGATATCCACAGTGCATCTTGGAACTCACTTATCTTTGTTATAATATGATCAGGTCAGTCCTGTGTTGATAGACACAGTTATTCTTGGAGCTTGCTTATCTTTGTGTTCATATAATCAGGTCAGTTAGAAAGGAAAGGTAGGCATTTCAATCCATTAGCAGGCAATTATATTCTACCACTTAGTTTTCTGAATCCATGATTACAACAGACCCTCCTTTATCTACTGGCATGATTGTGATTGGTTTATTGTTCCTTCATGTTTGTATGGCTTGTTGTTCTTAGGACTCACATGATAGAAAAGGTATGTTTCTTGACTCTTCAAGAGGGATACCTCTTTTACAATTGTTTCTCAAATGCGGATGCATTTGGATAATCACAGGGTGGAGTAAAGTTGGAAGATGTAATAAATCCTCTGATATTGCTATACTTCTCTTAGGATATTGGCCCAGTGGAGACTGGGCATGCATACAGCCCCATATGCATTAACATCCTTTACCACCAATGTACGAATATGACTCAAAATCCAATGCGGAAAAAACTGCTCCAATGAAAAATAACTGAACTTTGTCTAAAAAGCAAGTTTATTGCATGCTAACGACCGGGAGCGGCTAGTCAGTTCCTTGGAGCTGAAAACTGAGCTGAAAACTAACCTGATTCTCTCCTATTGACAACATTTCTGCTTATATACACAGTTAGAGAAGTTACATAATCACACATATTTTGTTACAATGTCATCCCCCAAACCCACATTGGCTAACTATACTACAACGTCATTTAATCCCCCTAGCTCTAAAACCTCATTGGATACATTTACAAAGTAGAACAACTTTGACGTGTGATCTACTTTCATAGTTAGTAATGATGCACTCCTACATTAATCATTCATGAATAACTCTGTTTATTATTCAGACCCTGTGACAGAACCCTGTTAACCCGGATGGTGATTTCCACGGCTTTCCATAAACACTCCAAGGCAGGGGGAGGGAGCAAATAAACAATAACCCTTTGAAGCAGCATTAAAATACTTATCATCTCAGTTGCTCCGGCGTCCCATATTATTTTCCCTGCATTTTTTCATGTAATCCTAATTGCGACTGCCACTTCAAATCATACAGCCTTCAACATACTTTCTGCTTATTTCCCTTAAAGCACATAAACCATCAGTTCTCAATTGAACCATCCATGTAACTGGACCTTTTTGGTCATCAAAAAACAAGCCTTCGTGCTCCCAGGGAAATTACTCTTTGCATCTAAGAACCCAATCTGTCCATAAAAACCTAACAAATGGCTTGCCATTTCGTTCTTGCCTTCAGCCCGTTACAATGTTATCACAACTGCCATTATGTGGCTCTCTTCCAAACCTTTTCCATGACCTCAGTCATCCAGCTTTCCAAACCAGGAACAAAACCATCCCTGCAAACCCAGGGACTCTGCGGCCTATAAAGACTCCAAGTAGGTGTAACCTGCATTCTGTGATGCCTCCATATACCAACAATGATGAACCCCACATTTTCAAATGCCCTAAATGTGTCTGCAATCTAAACCATTGTGGAATTCCCACATGTTAGTTTCACCTTTGATAAACCCCTCTCTTGCATGCATAAAGCTCCCCACTACATACTTCCCTTCTCAGTACTACAAATTGTACATTGCACAATACTTTGTATCCATGCTTCTCCTACTCATGTTGCTGCCTACTGTAACTCTAAAATGTATCAAACTAAATCACAAAGTAACACTCATTTCAATTCTTCTAACTACATTGAACACATAATTAGTTGCAACATAGGATCTAACCCAGCCTCACCATGGCCTAGTACAATTTACGTAGTGTGAACCTCTTTCCCATCCTGGGACCTAAAATATCTACCCCAACACTCCACGAAGGCTCCCAAACCCATAAATGCACTTTATGAATGGGAGAGGAAACATTACCTCTGGAAAGGAGAAGCAGGACAGTCTTTGAACCCCAGTGGGATGAGTGATACTGCTGCTGTGTTATCCTCTTATCCAAACTGTGGGGCTGTCTGAATGATTATATATGGTTCAACTTTATAATCACTTTAATATTAGGGGGAGTGTTGTGAAAAAAGAGTTGATCAGCAAGCCTGTGTGCACTCTGTATTTTGTGATTGATACATACACACCTTTTATTATAGATGCTTTTGTCAAATATAAAGATCTGTTGTGAATTGTATGTTCTCAAAATGCTCTTTAATGTTATGCAAAGCAGCCAGGCTATTTGTCGCCTTCCCCTTTATCATGAAGGTATTTCAAAAGACTACAGTAGTGGGCTAACAGACTGACAGCCCTGGAATGGTAAAGTCTCAGAAAATAAATGTACATGGTTGTTCTAGGCTTTGATAATGTGTTTTGCTCAGCAAGACAAGCGCAACATGTGTATTATGACTAAAGTGTAAATTGGGAGTGCTCATTATATATGAAAATTATACATTTTTGAATAAAGACAATTTGCAATGTTAGTACAATTAAATTAAGAGCTTTTTGGAAGTGCTTCTATTGCTGAAAATACAAACCATGGTGCCTCTATAAAGTGTATTTCCTTATTTAAAAGAGTCATGCTGTGATTCAAACTAATGGTTTTATTCACACGTGAGAAGAAATGTTTAATTTCGATGTCACCCGGTGATTGGTTTATTGTGCTGATGAGCGTGCATAAAGTATGCACTAGCAGAACAGAATAACGACAATAGAAAATATTGAACACAATCATAGACCCTATATCCTGGTTCTCTGGCCCATTACAAGGTTTGACAGAATCACAGCAATCCCTACAAGCCATGTCGCTTCACCCCCTTGAAGGGGCAACACATCCTCAGAGTGATGTCAACATTCCTACAGGACACATGCAATGACACCGTAGGTCTCCAAATGCCAAGCCAGTTCTCACCTTGGGGAGATGCCTCTTCCACTGCTTCTCCCGTTCTAGGTGTAACCATAAAAACACAGCACCCTGCCCATCTTTAAGAAACACGTGTTTAGTCGTGTTGTTGCTATCAGCTATGGCTGGGGGTGGGGAGGGGGCTCTCGAAAACATTCACCTGTCAACGTGTCGCTCGCCCACAGAGAGAGACACAGGTTAAAAGTGAGACAGAGAGAGTGAGAGCCAGAACGAGACATACAGAGAGAGAAACAGTGTAGAGTACAGATAGAGAAAGGGAGAAAGACAGGAAGAGAAAGCGTGATCAATAGAGAGATATCGAGCTAGAGAGAGAGAGAGAGAGAGAGAGCAAACGAGGGCTAGATGAGCATATTATGCACCCTGTACACGGCAACATTTCATGTTTTCAGTCTGTCTGCAAAAATGTTGTAACCTTCTCGAGCAAATCAATTGAATGAGTGGTAAAAAAAACCCCGACCCATTTGTTTAATATCAACATTTCCAAACGCGTTGGGACATTGAAGGTAGGAATACAGATTTGGAAATGTCTTTCACTATATCATTTAGTGTGAGTTCCCTGCATGTCTTCTGTCATTTCATCCAGATGCTTTTAGTGCACATTGATCAGCACACCCATCTCTGGCTCCGGATGCACCTCAAGACCTGCCTCTTTGCCTCTGCTTTCTCTCCTCCTCTCCCCTGCTGAACTCCTGGCTGAAACTGAAACTGCACTGGTCACCTGGCTACCCTCTGTTCTCGGGCCCAGGTCCCATCCCCGCCAGTTGTACACCTGCACTGCCCCCATGGCAACCCTTGCACGCTGGGGCTGGTTCTGTATCCCTACAGCCCCCTACCAGCACCTGCCACCAGATGGCTGCACTCCTTATTTATTGTTCCTATTTATTGTTTTCTATTCATTTACTGTTATCCTAAGTACTGCACTTCCCCTCCTCCCTTCACCATCGCACATTTCCCCTTCCCCACCCCCATGCACTTGCGCAATCTCAATGTCACCTGGCCTAGTAAGATTGTTGTCTCTGCCTTCCCTCTTTTCCCCTCCCTTGCCTCATCGCACATTGAAACACTTGTGTATAGGCACGTTATAAATGCTATATCATATCATACCACTTTCTATAAGTCACTTTTCCATTTGGGTCAGTGCTTGCAGCGTCGTAGCACTAGTCCGTGGAAAGTCCACTTTTTTCTAGTTGATGACTCCCTCAATAGTTTTGCTATCTATGAGCCTCATTATAACTCAGGCTGTCCGGAAATAACGGTGGCGGTAAACCTGCCGCCACCGTTGTTTCCGGTCCGCCTGATCCCGACTCCTGCAGGCGGGAGGTGATGTTCCCTCCAGGTCTGACCTGGCGGGTTTAACACCGCCCGCCTGCAGGCGGCCGAGGAAACACCGGCAGCATTACGAGATGCTGCCGGTGTTTCCATGATCCCCATTCACATCGAGTCCCATAGGACTCAATGGGAATGGGGATTAACACCATTCCGCCTCTGTGGTTACCGGAAAACCGGGGTTGTAATGCCCCGGTAATTCCGGGAATCACGGAGGCGGAATGGTAATACGAGTCTGGCGGTAACCAGGCGGTTTTACCGCTGCGGTTACCGCCGGACTCGTAATGAGGCCCACTGTCTCTTTATTTGCTATGCATCTATCTTCTAACATTTCTGAATGCACACATTTCGCGTAGGTTCGTATCATTACAAAGGTGGTTGCTTTTTAAAGTCTGGTGACCAAGGTACTGAAAATACTAAGAGAACCGCACCCCCTGGTCAGCTCTTATTTGCATTTATCAAGAGAGACTCGGGGGAGAACATAGAGGACCCAAAAGCCTAAAACAGTCTGCATACATGCAATATGTGATCTCCCTGAGTTTGTGTCCAGAATCGTGGCTTCAAGACTCTGGCTGCAACGTAACCTACTAACATTTCTATGCAAGTCGTAGTTCGTCCATTTGCAGCAGGCGAGCGGACTGTAGACAAAGAGCAAACCGTGCCAGTAGTCTAAACCCCACTTCATGCCTGGCCTATTCTTCTTAGATTCTGAGTGGCCGAAGAATAAAAAGGATATGAGACCCATCCAGTATGGCAATATGGCGGGCAGAACACTAACTGCTGGGGAGTCAGGATGAGGAGCACTGTTGAAGATGGATGCCAGTGCTAAGACGCTGAGGAAGTTACCCAGGTGGCAGGCACATGTCCGTAGAGTCAGTGATATCCTGGTGAGACATTGGGCAGCAGTAGAGGAAGGGCACCAATAGCCGTGTGCAGGAAATGGACCCCGGGCAAGCAAGAGAATGCAGAGCAAGTGATCTCCAGGTACACATTCGAGAGCTGTGGGACTGAGGGAAAAATGCATGTTAGTGGAGGGTCTCCAGAAGTAGGGGACAAGCTGAAGGAGGAGAGGATGAAGTACACGGTGCACAGAGTGGAATCTGTCACTGGAAGTGGAGAGCACAAGGTGGCACATCCATAATGGGCACTGGGGCACCAACCTGCACTCCAATATGGAGGAGCAAACCCAGACCAGTGAAAACACTGTGCATGTCCTCAACTGCAGCAAGCAGCTGAGGACATGTCCCTTGTTTCCTGTTCTACTGTGCAGGGAATCATGGTTTTCCTTTGATGTCTGATACCCCAATATTAGTATACTTGATCGAAAAAAACGGACCTTTTACATTTGACCGAATTTTTTAAACCATTTTCTGGGGGGAATTTCGGTCAAATTTAAATAAATATATTTATGGGGTGGGGTAAGGCAATAGGTTAAGGTGGAGGGGAAGCGGGGGAGGTGTGGGAGGTCTCCCTCTGCATTTTAGAGCAAACAAATGACCAAAATAAATTCAGTCAAATTGGAAAAGATCAAAATGTTTGATCAAGTAGACCTAAACCTGATACCCCAGCTGTGCACAGCCAATGGAACTGCTGCGTATCTTTGCACATTAAGAAAGCGTGCAATACTGGTGCTCAAGCTACACCATGAATGTCAGGGACCATTTATGCAGGAGCTATGGATGTGTTTTCATACAGAGGCATGACCTTTTTTACTGACAATGAGGTCAAAGCCAGCATGGCAGGTATTTTAGCATGGAGTTGCAGGAACATGTTGGTTTGTGCAACCAGGATGCAAATGTTTTCTTTCAATGGAAATGGCATTATGGGCAAACCCAACATTATGCAGGGAATTCACCCCGGGCAGGCAAGATCATGCAGAGAGATTGATCTCTAGATAACACATTCGAGAGTTGTGGGACTAAGAAGGACAAATGCATGTTAATGGAGGGACTCCAAAATGAGGGGGACCAGCTCCAGGAGGAAAGCAAAAGAAGGAGTGGGTGAAGTCCACGGTGCATAGAGAGGAATCTGTCTGGAAGTGGAGAGCACAAGGTGGCTCATCCATAAAGGGCACTGGGGCACCAACCTGCACTCCATTATGGAGGAGCGAAGCCAGCTCAGAGAAAACACTGTGCATGTCCTCAACTGCAGCAAGTAGCCCCTTGTTTAGTTTCTACTGTGCAGGAATCATGGTTTCCCTTTGGTAGCATGGTACTCCAGCTTTGCATGCCCAATGATACTGCTCAAGAGCTTTGGGACTAAGAGGAGAAATACACGCATGTTAGTGGAGGGACTCCAGAGGGGGGGGGGGGCTAGAGCCAGGAGGGAAGCTAAACGAGTGGTGAAGTCCATGGTACACAGAGTGGAATATGTCACTGGAAGTGGAGAGCACAGGGTGGCTCATCCATAAAGGGGTTTGGTTTGTGGAATCAGCATGAAGATGTTTTCTTCCAGTGTAAATATAATTTTTACTTGCATTATGGGCAAAGCCAGCATGATGAATGTTCTTACATGGCCATACTGGCCCCCAAGCTGCATCCAGTGTGGATTTGGTTTCTTACAGAAGCGCTGCACTTTTACTGGTATTAGGGGCAGAGCTAACACGATGACTGTTCTTACACGGCGACACTGCTTTACATTGGCACAGGAAGTGGGGAAATTCTTACAGGGGCATGATACTTTTTACAGGCATTATGCACAAAGCAAACGTGAAGTGTTCTTACTTGGGCATACTTGCCTACATTGTTGCAGCCTTCATGGCCATTTTATTCTTACAGTGGCATCACATTTTTACTTGCATTATGAGCAAAGGCAGCAGGAATATTTTCTTATGTGGGATACTGCCACATATAGGCAGATCAAGCATGAATATTGTTTCTTATCTTATCATTACTGCCATTATGGACAAAGCAAATATAAGTGTGTTCATATGTGGTAATACTATCCAGCATGAAAATGTTTTTTTACACTGGCAGAATACTGGCATATATTGTGGGCAAAGGCATCGTGAATATGTGTTTGAAAATGCTCTTGTGCACTATTGGTGACTTGACATCTATTTTCTTATGTGTTGCTGACTGTGTAGCTTATACCCTATTTTTTACAGACAGTGTGCTGGAAAATGCACAATTTTAATCCATTATTCACAATTATGTCAACCTAATATTTTAAAACATTTGTTGGTGGGAGAATCCACCTCAATCATCCTTGTTTGTTATTCATGGCAAATGTTTGTGCCCCTTTCATTAAAATAAATTACCAGCCACCTCTTGAGAACACTATGGCTGGAGGAGAACATTGGTGTCACAGGGGAATGAAAGCATAGGGGAACTCCTCAGGATGGGTGAAGGGAGACTGACATGGTAGAAATGCGGGACAACTGGAGATAATTGGGGAAAACACTGGCAGAGCCTACTCAGATGACAGCATATCCCTGCAATAAGACACAAAAGTAGGGGAGGAGATATTTGCAGGAAAGAGTGTTTAAGACCTTCAAAGTGATGCCAGTGCAGGAATGAGTATTTGTTGAGCACTTGTTTTAGAGTCAGTGATCAGCAATCATCCCAGAAAACGGGGAGCATTGCGGGTCACTCATGTGTTGTTTCACAATCTAGATAATGACCAAACCAACATCTAGGTTCATCTGCTAAGCCGCTGATCGGGTTATTAACACCTGCTGAATTGGCTGCATGCATAAGCCACTCAACCCAGCACTAAAAGGTCATCCTCAAAATACAGGCACAACAAATCTGCAATTGTGTGTTCAACTTGCAACATTCTGATGCTACCATGGGATCTGGCCATAATTGTAATTGTGTGTTGTAATAGTAAATGTAATTGTTTATTTGTACAGCGCTTATACACAAGTGAATCACTTCAAGGCGGGAAGGGAGCAAGGGGATACAGTAGTCATTCTTAGGTCTTGATGTTTCCGAATGATTTAACAAAAAAAGTATCTAGCGTACTAGGCCGATGGCATTTCTCCTAGTGCAAGTGCATGAAGTGTTTAGGCGCAACCAAACTAGGGAGGGAACACAAAGGGGGGACAGGACAGAACTTCCTAGCCTAGTAAATTCAGGTCATGTAAGTGTACAGATGGAGGTGCGGGGGAGTGGGGGGGCAGTGTGCCCATTCTCTCAGGGCTCTGGGTTAAGTGTAGAGAGGTTACCTCTCTCATGGAACATATGCTGAAAGTACAGTAGTGCTGAACATAGTACAGATGCCCGGAGGCAAGTGCAAAGACTGGCGGGGAGCCTGGGAACAGTAAGGCTTTGGAGGTGAACCAGGTGACCAGTCAGCAAAACTGAACATAGTTAGGGAAGAGAAGGAGGAGTGAGGCAAGAGATAAACAGTGAAGAGGTTAGCAGGGGAGAAGGAGAGAAAGAGAAAGAGAAGAGGAAGGTATTGAGGAGTTTCCAGAACTTAAGGAGCTCCGCCTCAAGGCAGAGAGAGAGGCAGGGAGGCTGTTCCAGAGGGAGGCATCTGCAGAGGATAAAGATCTACCCTCAATTCTCTGCTTGGAAACATGGCTCACCCACAAAGAGTTGGAGGAGGACGTGCAGAGGGCTCTAGAAGGAGCGTATTTAGGAAGAGAGCATTATAGATAGTGCAGGGCCCGGACCCAAAAAGCCTTGTGGACTATGCAGAGGGTCTTGAACTTGATCCTAGAAGCTACAGGGAGCCAGTGGAGGGATTTCAGTGCCAGAGAGATGCGGTCCCTGGGCTTGAGGCCAAGGATAAGTCTCACAGTTCTGTTCTGGATGAGTTGCAGTGGATGGAGAGTAAAAGTAGGAAGATTGAGACAGAGGCTGTTTCAGTAGTCCAGCCCACAGAGAACTAAGGCTCTGGAGATGGTGAGCCTTTGGGAAAAGTGAGAAAAGGAAGAATACCTCTGAGGAGGTGCAGCTGGTAGTGGGTCTTTGGGAGATGTCTGAGATGTGAGTAGAGAAGGAGAGAGTGGAGTCCAAAATTACCCCCATATATTTTGTCTCACTTGCAGGTGGGGGTGCAGGGCCAAGGGAGGCCAGCTAGTGAGAAATTGGGAAAGCAGAAACAGGGGTCCCAATGAGGACAATCTCTGTCTTACTGACATTGAGGCAGAGATCATAATCAGCAAACAAAGACTGAATTGCGGACATACAGTCAGGAATGGGTGAGGAAGAGCCCAACGGTCGCCTGAAGGAGAGCTGCATGCCATCCACATAAAACCGAAAGTTAGAAGTGAAGGTAGAGATCCTGTGGGTCAGAAGGGATTTGTAGAGATTGAAGAACTAAGAGGATCCCTGGGGGAATCCACAAGTAGATAGAGTGATAGTGGAGAGAAAGGACCCTAGTTCCACCTGGGAAGGATGGTCAGAGAGAAAGGAGGCAAGCCACACCAGGGCCAGATCTGAGAGGCCCAGGGTATCACAGAGACGGGAGATCAGGATGTTGTGGTTTACTGTGTCTGAGGCAGAAGAGAGATCAAGAAGAATAAGGACAGAAGGAGAGCTAGAGTCAAGATTACAGAGCAGGTCTTCACAGGTGTTCAGAAGAGCAATTTCCGTGTCTCTGGATGCTCTAAAGCCAGACTGATGGTCACGAAGACAACCAACAGATTCAGTGTGGAGGAAAAGCTGAGAGATAGCTAATTTGTCCAAGAGTTTGCCCAGGAAAGGAGTGATAGAGATCGGGCAATGATTGAAGTAATCCATACATGTCAACATTATCCATTCCATTCTGGATGCTCTAGTTTACTCCTGGGTTTGACTTTCCATTCTGAAAATATACACAGCGGTTACAACAGGACTTTAGGGAGCTACGGCAGGACATCCCCAAACTTCCAGGGCTCTCTCCTGGTTAGCCCTGGCTCTCTTAAAGCCCTGGGCGTACAACTGCATGGTTGGTGTAATAGCCAAAAAAAAATGCAGAAGAATTGCAATAATTTAAATGCACAGATGTTGTACTTGTTTGGGTATTTGCCCTACTTTTGTCTCTTTGCCCGGTATTCAGAAAGTGGGTGCAAGTAGCCACCAGATGAACCTCACCATGTGAGGCTGCTCACACGCTGGAAGAGCTGGGGTGAAGTCAGCCAGCAGCAGAGAGCAAATGCTAAAGGTTTTAAACTCGGGTTTCTCTGCAGAAGTAAAAATGCGTGTTAGGTGCGCTAAACCTGTGACCTACATGGCTATTTGGGAATAAGTCGTACGCCGGGTTCAAATATAAAAAAAAATATGGAGAACCTAATCAAGGAGTCGGACAGGGAACACATCTGGATTAATTTAGTAATTAAATCTAGTGCTAGAGATTATATTATATATTATATTTCTGTAACCAAGAGACTTCTTGTCGCATGTAACCTTAATCAAAAGTTCTTACATAATCATGTAACAGCGCCTCGATGTCCACGGGCTGTAAGTGCGCTCTACAAATGCAAATAAATAAACTAAAATAAAATATGTTGCAGTCCTGTGCGCAATCGAACCCCCTCATGCACATCAGAGCATTTCCGAATGCCTTCATGAATGAAAGTTAAATTGAACCTTGTGGACACTTGAAATCAATGGACTGAGACACAACTTAAACAAGGAAGAGAGAGCCTACAGGTTGTGCGTCAAGCGACGGAAGTGGAATCTGCCAAACACTTCCTGTGCTCCTGCGGCTACGCTTCTTTAGGGAGATACCACACGCTGCCAGCCTCGGAGGAGGAGGCGAGCCTGATGTCTGATCAAGACTCTCTCTCGGCCCTTTGCCTATGGTAATTCGATCTCGCTCTTTTACCACCTAACGAAACTTTGGCTCTCTATCAAAGCAATATTAAAAGAATCATATAACGAGCATAAGCCGGACGTTTCTTGGGATCGCGCCATCTTGAGTGGCTAACATCTGGCACCTAACGTGTTACCGCTCATTCTATCCTTTACTTCTGATCTCATCCTTATTCCTTCTGTTTTAAGTAGGAGCCTTAAGGGCAATGTACGTAGGAGTATTAAGGCCTGTGCACGTAGGAGTCTTAAGGGCAATGTACGTAGGAGTATTAAGGCCTGTGCACGTAGGATTCTTACGGGCAGTGCATGAGTGATATCCAGATCTATAGTTTAACCATGTGGTGTTGTAATGAACTGTTGAGTTTGTAATAAGTGTTTTATTGCTGTCTGGTTCTGATTGTCGTGTACATGTTCTATAAAAAGCCAATTTTCTGGCTGTACTATAATAACACATTTTTAAAAAGCAAGTTACTTTCAAGGTAGCACTCAGGTGATGACGTTATCACTTTCTTTCGGGTTCGCAGTGATGAAGAATACACACATGCAATTCAGATTTCTTATTAACACGCATGTGTCTTGGCTCCAGCAGAGGACGGTGCTGCGTTAAATATCTGGGTGATTCAGGCTGCCCCATGGACAGCTTGCCTTCAAAAGTGGTGGGTAAAGGATATCCGGGCAGGCCTTCTTGCTCTCCAATAGGAAAAGTCTGTAGCAAACAACAGAGCGCTCTCAGATTCTGTGTGAAGCCTCAAGCAGGCAGATGCACAGCTATGGTTGGTCAGACGTCTCTCCCTCTCTCTAAAGGCTTTCCGAAGATCCTTCTCTCCTCCCTCACAGGTATGGCCATCTTCTGACCCCCACCCTCCACCACTCCACCACCGCCATTTTGCTTCCTGGATGCTCTTAGACCCAGCTTGAAATGTCCCTGCAGCTCCTTAACTGCTTCTGCACCGGAGAGTCCGAGAAGGGGAGGGGGAGGGCTTTTTTCCCCATTTTTATGTTCCTTTTGGGTAACTTCTTCTGGGTCACATTGGGAACATTAGCTATTTCCTTAGAGTGTCTGGGCGTCCTCAACTTCAACACCACATCAGAACAAACAACCTGCTCAACCCATTCCAATCTGATTTCCGCCCCGGCCACAGAAGAGAGATTGTAACCCTTCACATCCTGGTTTACCACCAGAACATCACTGACAAAGGACAGACAGCTGTCCTAGACCTCTTGGACCACTGTATCTTTTAGCACCATTGGCCATACCATCCTCCTATACATTCTATGCCACATGCTGAAAATGTCAGTCATACTCCTCAGCAGATCTAACTACTTTCTCACTGACAGGACTCACTTTGTCTCCATTGCCCCCTTTCAATCGTATCTCGCTCGAGTCAAACACAGAATAACACAATTATCCCTGCCCCCCTTCTGCTCACCCTATACTCTGAATCCCTCTGTTGAATTCTAAGCAGCCAAAGTATCAATTTTTACCTATATACAGACAACAAGCAAATATATTTCAAGATCATCACCCGCTCAGAACTATGCACCCTGAAAAACTGGTGTTTCTTCACCATTGCTTCCTGGGTGGCAACTCACATTCTAAAACTGAAACCATCCAACATGGAATACCTTCCCATCTATCCCCAGATGTAAACTCGACCTCACCACCTGGATCAATGAACCTAGGAAGGACAACCCACACACAGGCTTTCCACGCCAGTAAAGTTACCATCAACCCTGATTATCCTTCCCGTCACTAAAGCATGCAATTTACAATACATTTCCATGCAAAATGAGAAACATCTCTGCCTTGACGACTGACCTCTGCACCACAGTTCAGGCACTTGTCCTCTACAAGCCGGTCCATGATAACGCAATCCTCTGTGGACTCCCAACTGCATTCTGCCCCTCCCAAGCAAGTTACACAGAATGAAGTAGCAAGACTCATTCTACACTTGGCCATAAACTCACACATCACCCCGCCTCTCCCTCAGCTCCACTGGTCCCCCACCACAGAAAATTGTTTTCAAAAGACTATACCCCATCCTACCTCCTCAACAAATTTAAGGTCATCACCAACACAAACAAGAGGCAAGTCAACTGTAGAGGAGCAGCCAAACGCCTCTGCAGGAATTCCTGCCCCCCCTACTACCTGTATGTTGGAAGACTGAAACTGCACCATACTTAGCACCATTAGTTATGACCATACCGTGATGAGTGTTCGAGAAAAGGTACCCATTAAGAAAACCCTATCTGATGTATCCCCGTAGAGATGACAATCTCTTGGAAGATATCCCAGAAGGAATATGAAAACAAGAGAAAAAGAAGCTGGTGATGTCACAAGAAGTGAGCGTGACCCGCTAAGAATAGTGGCTGAAAAAGAGAGTGTAAGGACCATATGAAAACTAATGACGAAATAGGGAGTTAAGTGAATATCCTTATGCAGAAAAGAAAATTGCACGTGTGAAGAACACTGCAGAAAATGTAAGCCGTTTAATAACTGTACAGATGCAGCAACGCAAGTAGACTAAGTAAACTTAAAAGCTAGCTATATGTAGTGAATAGACTGCAGGTGAAGCCGCTATTGTATAGTGTCTGGACATCGGTGCCACACATTTTAGTACGTTCAAGCCCACAGCGAAAGAAGGATCGAGAGCTGGGTGTGTCGCAGCAAAGAATTAGCTGAAGATCGCAAACTTGAAGGGCGGAGCTGTTTGTCCTGGTAGCAAAGCTGCAGCAAGCCAAGGCTGGGTATCTACCCATAAAGAACAGGGAACGTGAGAAACAGAATTATCCCTTGTTAAATTTTTTTTTATTTTTTTTATTTTTTATTTTCATTTAGTTTATACAAACTTTAGAAAATCTTTTTATATCAAAACTTATACATTATAGAATATACAATGTCCGATTGCCTCCTCAGCTCTGTCCGAGGCTCAAATTTTCCCTTAAAATTCCTCTATTTATAATACCTCGTCCTCATTTCTCAATGTCTCGTTTATCAAACATTTGATCGACGCTGCAGTCTCTTGGAGAATCCCTACTCAGTGGTTCTTTTGTATATGAATTATGTCTGTGTTTGTTCCTCCATTTTCCCCCACATGATTTCTATTTGTTTCAAGAACAATGTGAGTGCCACCGCCAATTTTTTGTTGTTACTGCAGTGTAGCCTTCCCCACCATTCTTCCTCACTATACGTGGTGTCATGAACCCTCTTGGTTGGCGATGGATGCCGTTGTTACGGCTTCGCCGCCATTAACACTGCCACCACGTTTTTTTTCACGTTTCTCTGTTTACGGTCTAGTGTTTTTTCCTCTGTTCTTCGTCTCGCCTATTTACTTCCTGCTTCCCATGATTCCTTGCGTTGCAACCGTCTCCTTTCGTTTTCACGGTGAGACGCTTCCAGTGCTTTTCTCTCGCTCACTCTTGTTTCCCCCCTCTGGGGATTTCTCTCCCTTCTTTTTTCCTTCCTTCCCGTCTCCCTGGCGGCTCCTCTCCTCCGCCGGTTTCCCTCTGCTGCTGCGTTTTGACGCTTACCGGCTACATGCCAGTGTTCTTTCCTTCCTTGTCATTTCCGCTCCGGAAGGATCTTCGATTTGTTTACCTAAAGGATCCCGAGGCAATTGAATTTCACTACCACTACAGCGACAACTACATCTCTCATCGCAATCCACGACTACAACTCAGGGGTTTTTTCCGCCTTTGGGCTTTTTCCCCTTACCCGCCTGCATACGGGAACGGAGCCAAGGTGGTAACCAATACAGAGTTCCACCACGGCTTCATTCCGTGTCAGAGCATTCACAACGAAGAGTAAAAAGGATTACCTTGCCCACAGACACGGCGTCGGAGCCTCAGACCCTGAAGACTCAGGTGAGGAGAGTGGTGCCTCGGGTGGGAAAGTGAAGCATTTGGACAATACCCTTACGGTGACTTCAAGTCATTCTCCAGATTGTGACACGTGGAGACTAATTTTCTTTCCGTTGCCAGGTATTTTGTTCTTAATTCCTTAAGTTCGCTGCAATAAAGTATCAAATGTTTTAGTGATTCTGACTCTATTCGACAGAAACGGCATGTTGTATCTTCGTTTGGCCATTTCCTGTTATAGATTTGGGCTTCTTTAGTTTCATATAGATTCAATCTGAATCGCAGATATGCCCTCCTTAGGACTTTACATGGAAACAATTCAAGGTATTGGGTTAGCTGCATTCTCCCTTTTGCTTCTCCAGGATTGTTCTTCATACGTTTGTGTGAATTTCTTTTTTCTATTGTTTTAATCCAGTCAAGATCCATTAGTTTTTTTTTCACTCCATTTGGGTTGTTGACCAGCTGTTTCTCGTCTACTTCTATCTCTTTCAGAATCCTTTTACAGTTTGCTCTCCATTGCTGGAGGATCGAGTGGGGCTGTATACTGTTCCGTTCTGCCAAGATTTCGAATTGGGGGACACAATTTTCAATTGTTTTCCTATACAGGTTTAGCATGTTCCATGTGATCTTCGCATCTAACGTTGCTACACCAACTTCATAGATTACACAAGCGGTCGGGTAACTTTGGGGTATTTGCAGAATCTTTTTCCAAAAGTGCCCCTCACATCTTGCCTAGATCTCACTGGAACATCCGAACAAACATTCCGCTCCGAATATTAGTGCTGGGATTACCTTGCTTTTATAGAAATTGATCACTGGCTTATATGAGAATTTTCCATATTTGTTATGGATTACCCGGGCTTGTGCTGTCAGCTGTTTACATTTACTCAGGGTCTTAACTACCATAGGTTCATCTCGCAGGCTTGAGTTTATATACACCCCTAGGTATCTGCTGCATTTTACTTTTTTGAGTTTTCCATTTCCGAGTGACCATTGGAATTGACGTTTTCTTGATGAGGTACCCTTTAGATTTTCTAGGGTCAGGATCTCTGATTTCTCTGCATTGACCTCCAAGCCCATTTTTATTGTATATTCTTTAAGTGCTGTTAATTTGCGTTGCAGGCCTATTGGTGTAAGATCTAAAATTACCATATCATCTGCATACAGGAGCCAACTAACTTTATTTCCGTTTATCGTGGGGGGCGTGCTTCGCACTTCCTCAAACACCCTACCCACTTCTGATATGTAGAAGTTAAATAGGGTAGCGCCCAGTGGACAGCCCTGTTTTATCCCTCTGGCCGTTGGTATTGATTTTGAGTGATTTCCCTGGTCGTCCAATCGAATTTTTACAGATGTTTGCGAATATAATTCTTTTATAGCCAGGATAAGGCTCAATGGGCAGCCACGATCTTTCAGGTTTTGCCATAGCGTTTCTCTGTCTACCCCATCGAACGCATGAGCCAGATCAATCAGAGCTAGATACACTTTCTGGCCCGATCTAATTGCTTCCATTTTTACTAGGTTCAATATTAGCAGATTTAGGTTACATCCCACGCCTTTTACAAAGCCTGCTTGTCGGACGTCAATTGACTTACTTTCTTTTAGCCATGTATTCAGTTTCTGTAAGAGCATAGTTGCAAAGATCTTCCCAAGTACGTCTAGCAGGGCAATTGGCCTGTAGTTTGTTGGTTTCAGGCGACATCCTTTCTTAAATTACGGCACTATGATGCCTTCTTTTCATGATGCAGGGATTCTAACCTCTTGTATGATGTTTTGAAATAGTCTTTCGCAAAACGCGGACCATTCATCGATGTTTTGTTTCAGCATCAGGTTTGATAGGCCATCTGGCCCTGCTGCTCTTGAATCACTACATTTTTTAATACAGGTTGATATATCTATGCGTTTGAAGCTTAGATCCCATGGTTGTATTTTCGGGAAAACCGGTGTTTCTGTTTTAAGTTGTTTCTCGAACAGGGATGTGTAGTGCTTCTCCCATTCACTTTCCGTCACCATGTTCTTCATTATTGCTTTCTGGGGATTTTCTACTTCATTTAGCAAAGACCAGAATCCTCTGGAATTTCGCTGCCTCAGCGACTTCAGCATGGCTTCCGCGTCATTTTGCTCTAATTCGGCCCTATGCAACCTCACCCATGACCTGTAGTTGTTTTTTAACAGACTTATCTTTGGAAAAGCTGTTATCTTGTTAAATTGCAAGGAAGGAACACCATGAGTGACAAGTTTATTAATTCAAGACAAATAAATGCTATAAAATGAGCTGAATTGCGGTCTCCTGTCACATGATCCAAGGATGGAAATAGGAGTTGGGCATGCAGACTAGACCTTTGATAAGCGTGTACCCATACTCCCTTTTATTCCCAAGAGAAGAGAATCTACTCCAAGGCCAAGTTCAAAGACAGTCTGCATGGCAGAAGTCATCGACAATTCGAGATGTGGGGATAATTGGGTGGGAAGCAAAGTGATGTCCACCTTTCGGCACCTGGGTATGAGTTTACGTGCTGGTAAGGAGCCGAATGTTCCAGACATGGCACAATTCATGCCAACCAATTGTAGAGAGCCATATAATGAAGGGCCTTATAGTTTAAGAACCAATAGTATTCTGTGTACTTATTAAGTGTTGAGGATGACTTGCACTAGAGGCAGGCTTAATTTGTTCACCTGACAGTAGATGTCCTATCACAACCCATCCCAGTATAGAAAGTATACTTAGATGTTCCCCTTATTCCAATCCTGATCCTTAGTAGATTTTTCTTTTTTGTCACATAGTATGACGTCATGTATGATGAATTTCTGCTATATAAATGTATTTTTATGTGATTTACACTGAAAGTACGATTGGACATCCATTGATGTCCGTTGTAACTCCCTATATTAGACAATTGATAATAAAACAGTCGGATGAGATGTCACCAACTTCCTGAGTCGGTCTGATTTTTTGATGTAAGTGTTATTCTGCATCCCATCCTTCGCATGACATGTTACTGATTAAGGACTTTATGTTCACAACCAAAATTACGTACACATTCAACACTTCCCTCCCTACCAACATCTGGGCTGCCCTATCGCTCACCAACTTTTGCTAAATCCTCAGACTTCCCTCTTCCCTCCAATAAATTTAGCCAGATCTCTTCCGCTGATATCCTTTACCTATCCTCATCTTCCTATCCTGTTCTGAAAAAATTATAAATTTGGTTTCATCTCCTCTGTTTCTATTTTTTAAAGCCCTCCGAGATCCTCTGGGTAGGGCCAATGCTGTATAAAAAAAATAAAAAAAAAACATTTTCAACAGGCGGGCTTTCAGAGTCTATCAACCTTGTTTGGGGTCAACTGTCCTGGTCTTTTCATTTTTAGGAAGATCCCTGTTCTATCCCTTTTTCTTATCCGCCTTTAAGAGCCATCTTTCCTATGACACTTTCAGTGCAGGGAAGCCTCATTCGGGGCAATTCTATGTAGAGCGTGCTCTTTAAAAATACATGGAATGACAAGGGCAGACATAAAGGTCAATTCAATATGGCACAGTCTGGTATGAAATAAATATAGGGGTGCTGTATAAGTGCAAATTAGGGCAGATTGTTTGAGGCTGAGGGCCTCATTATGAGTTTGGTGGTATCTCGGTGGGGAATCCACCCAGATAGCACCAAACTGTATTACTGTTACTGCCACTTGGTTTGGTGGTGTCACGCCAGATTACAAGTGGCGGGGTAAATCTCCATGTTTATTAAGTCCATAGCACTTCATGGGGAATGGGGGCTTTTCGGTGGAATTACCTAATTCCACCAAAATGTGTCAGAAAGCTGGCAGATTTACCTCCAGTTTATGACTGGAGGTAAATCCTCACATTTTTCGCCAAACCTATAGTTGGGCGGTGCAGTAATTTGGCAGTATACGATAATACTGAAGCATTTAACCTACACCGCCCAATTTGAAATGAGGCCCTATCTGGAAGCAAGATAATCTATCAGTCAAAGCACGTAATCTGAAGCACACTCTAATAGGTGAATGATCCTGCGAAAAATCTTTAATATGATCATTATGTTAGGGTCAACTACACCAGGCCTAGGCTAAGAAATTTAGTCTGGTGTACAATCTAGAAACAGATTTATTTTGGCATGGTCTGAGCACAATAATATGAGAGCCAAAGACAGCAAACTAGGCAGAGACTGCTGAACAGCAATTTTATAAGGGGAAGATCTATGAGCAGTCCAAGGGCAGCTCAGTCTAAAATCAGGTTCTCTAGTGGGTCTAGGACCAAATGATTTTGGGGTCCAGTCCAAGTTGATAAATAAGGGTACAATTCCAGGGGCCACTTGGTCTGGGTCACAGTGTGAACAACATTTGTAAGGGGCAGAATTCATTGGCAGGTTCTTAGGGGCACCGGCCAGATGCCCATTAATCATGGGAGCAATTGAGAAGCAAACTAGCCTGGAATCCAGTCAAAGAAGATTAAGTAGTATAATTGGTTTACTGTCTCTCAGAGTGGGGTAGCTGCGTGCAGAACACATACTATAATACTAAAGCCTAAACAATGACACTGCCTTTTAGAAGGGTTTGTTACTGAAATGTGACCAAGAAGCGGGAGAACAGAGATAACATTGTGGAAGATTGAAACAAAAAGATAAGTGCAACTGCTTCTGAGTATAGCCTGTAATGAAGAGATGACTGTCCGTGGACTATCACCTCTCAGAATGGGTTTGCTGTATATTACATCTTCCCCGAGTGACCTAGTTGAGGATTGCAGCTCTCCAGAATGA
Source organism: Ambystoma mexicanum (assembly GCF_040938575.1). Lineage (NCBI taxonomy): Eukaryota > Metazoa > Chordata > Amphibia > Caudata > Ambystomatidae > Ambystoma > Ambystoma mexicanum. The sequence continues at coordinate 168,096,702 of NC_090931.1, read as the reverse complement.
CCAAGTTGAGGATTACATCTTCTCAGACTGACCTAGTTAAGGATTACAGATTCTCAGTGACCTAGTTGTACTAGTAGAGGATCACAGCTCCCCATGGTGACCTAGTTGAGGATTACATCTTCTTAGAGTGACCTAGCAGCAGATTACAGCTTCCCAGAATGACCTAGTTGAGGATTATGTAATCCTAGTTGAGGATTACATCTTCTTAGAGTGACCTAGCAGCAGATTACAGCTCCCCAGGGTGACCTAGTTGAGGATTACATCTTCTCAGAGTGACCTAGTTGAGGATTACAGCTTCTTAGAGTGACCTAGCAGCAGATTACAGCTCCCCAGAGTGACCTAGTTGAGGAGTACAGCTTCTTAGAGTGACCTAACAGCGTACTACAGCTTCCTGGAGCGATCTAGTTGAGGATTACATCTTCTCAGAGTGACCTAATTGAGCATTACAGCTCTCCTGAGTGATTTAGTTAAGGATTACAGATTCTCATAGTGACCTAGTTGTGCGAGTTGAGGATCACAGCTCCCCAGACTGACGCAGTTGAGGAGTGCAGCTGATTAGAGTGACCTAGTTGAGGATAACAGCTTCTTAGAGTGACCTAGCAGCAGATTACAGCTTCCCAGAGTGACCTAGTTGAGGATTACATCTTCTTAGAGTGACCTAGTAGCGGATTACAGCTCCCAAGGGTGACCTAGTTGAGGATTACAGCTTCTTAGAGTGACCTAGCAGTGGATTACAGCAACCCAGAGGGACCTAGCTGAGGATTAGTTTTACAAAGGTAGCGGGCGCCCCTCTCTCGCAAGAACAGACATGATAACCTGTTCAGTGGTTATTAACCACTTGAGAGTTCGCAGCCACTGCTTTTACTCACTGTGCCTTTCACAGATGGGAAATATCCATTTGCATATCAGTCTTTGTCCTGCCCAGGGGCAGTCCAGCACCGAAATACAATGGCAACTCCAATCTGAACGAGAGTACCACCAGCAACCCCATACACGTGTTTCACCCTTGTTGGGGATCATCAGTGAGGTGAAGCTGATGCCTCTCTAAGCACAGTGAGAGGGAGACCACGTCTGGTTGCCCCCAGGAGACCTAGGGTTACCAATCCCAGGTTCCTTAACAAATAGTTTTACAAAGGTAGCGGGCGCCCCTCTCTCGCAAGAACAGACATGATAACCTGTTCAGTGGTTATTAACCACTTGAGAGTTCGCAGCCACTGCTTTTACTCACTGTGCCTTTCACAGATGGGAAATATCCATTTGCATATCAGTCTTTGTCCTGCCCAGGGGCAGTCCAGCACCGAAATACAATGGCAACTCCAATCTGAACGAGAGTACCACCAGCAACCCCATACACGTGTTTCACCCTTGTTGGGGATCATCAGTGAGGTGAAGCTGATGCCTCTCTAAGCACAGTGAGAGGGAGACCACGTCTGGTTGCCCCCAGGAGACCTAGGGTTACCAATCCCAGGTTCCTTAACAAATAGTTTTACAAAGGTAGCGGGCGCCCCTCTCTCGCAAGAACAGACATGATAACCTGTTCAGTGGTTATTAACCACTTGAGAGTTCGCAGCCACTGCTTTTACTCACTGTGCCTTTCACAGATGGGAAATATCCATTTGCATATCAGTCTTTGTCCTGCCCAGGGGCAGTCCAGCACCGAAATACAATGGCAACTCCAATCTGAACGAGAGTACCACCAGCAACCCCATACACGTGTTTCACCCTTGTTGGGGATCATCAGTGAGGTGAAGCTGAGGATTACATCTTCTCAGAGTGACCTAGTTGAGGATCACAGCTCTCCAGAGTGACCTAGGTGAGGATTATAGCTTCTCAGAGTGACCTAGTTAAGGATTACAGATTCTCAGAGTGACCTAGTTGTGGTAGTTGAGGATGACCTTTCCCCAGACTGACCTAGTTGAGATTACAGCTTCTTAGAGTGACCTAGCAGAGGATTACAGCTTCTCAGAGTGACCTATTTGAGGATTACATCTTCTCAGAGTGACCTAGTTGAGGATTACATCTTCTCAGAGTGACCTAGTTGAGGATTACAGCTTCCTGGAGCGATCTATTTGAGGATTACATCTTCTCAGAGTGACCTAATTGAGCATTACAGCTCTCCTGAGTGACTTAGTTAAGGATTACAGATTCTCATAGTGACCTAGTTGTGCGAGTTGAGGATCACAGCTCCCCAGACTGACGCAGTTGAGGAGTGCAGCTGATTAGAGTGACCTAGGTGAGGATTACAGCTTCACAGAGTGACCTAGTTCAGGATTACAGATTCTCAGAGGGACCTAGTTGTGCAATTTGAGAATCACCTCTCCCCAGACTGACCTAGTTGAGATTACAGCTTCTTAGAGTGACCTAGCAGAGGATTACAGTTTCTCACAGTGATCTATTTGAGGATTACATCTTCTCAGAGTGACCTAGTTGAGGATTACATCTTCTTGAAGTGACCTAGCAGCAGATTACAGCTCCCCAGAGTGACCTAGTCAAGGATTAGATCTTTTTAGAGTGACCTAGCAGCAGATTACAGCTTCCCAGAGTGATCTAGTTGAGGATTACATCTTCTCAGAGTGACCTAGTTGAGGATTACAGCTCTCCTAAGTGACCTAGTTAAGGATTACAGATTCTCATAGTGACCTAGTTGTGCAAACTGAGGATCACAGCACCCCAGACTGACCGAGTTGAGGATTGCAGCTGCTTAGAGTGACCTAGCAGAGGATTACAGCTTTTCAGAGTGACCTAGTTGAGAATTACAGCTTCTCAGAGTGACCTGGTTGTGAATTACAGCTTCTGAGAGTGACCTATCTGAGGATTACATCTTCTTAGAGTGACCTCCCTGTGGATACAGCATTTTAAAGTGACCTTGGTGCAGATTAACTGTGGATTACAGTTTATCAGAGTTGTCTCAATGTGACAAAATGCTTCTCAGAATGGCCTGGCCATTGATTACTGCTTTTAGAGTAGATTAGCTGTCGATTTTTGCTTCTCTGGGTCACATAGTTCTGGATTACTGCTTTTCAGAGTAGCTAAACTGTGTGGAGAAAAAGGAAAACAATGTGTATAAGGGGTCAGTTCTCAGACATAACCCGGTACAGCCATCTTTGTATAAAGACACTCAGAGTGCACGAAACAGAGACATTTATTTTCCCCACAGCCAGTTGGGAGCGCTTGTTCAGTCAACCATGGTACAAGCTGAAAAGAAGAAAGTCGCAAAGGTCTTCTATTTCTAACTTCTATTTATAACCAAAAATATATGACACACCAGTTCTGTTCTAAAATGAATTTTACAACCTAATTGGTCAGGTTTCTATGAGTGAAATACATTGCCCTTTCTTATTGGTTAAAAATGCTTCATGAAATGCATCATTATTTCCTCTCCCAATTACCTCATACTCTGCAGAACACCATAACACTTGTTTTTCCCATTTTCAATGAATTACAGAACTTGTTTTGCAACTTAGAAGCTGGATGGAAGTGGTTCTGAAGATGACGTGGGCTGGCCAACCTGCCAAGGACATAAGACTTGCTGTCAAATTCTCATTGGTTCATGTGTCTAGCTTATCTATTTCTCACTTTACTGCCAATTACATTTATAAAAAAGGCTCTTGAAAAGAACTGCTGTCAATTCTACTATTTAATGCTGCCAAGTTTATGTGCCTGTTTAATCCTGCCTAAACCACTATTTCTGTGGCTTCAGCAATTTCTAATTTATCTGAGGATTAAGGCCTGCATTCATTTGTAATGCTTGCTATGGTGTCCATTTTAAATAAGATTGGAAGGGACTGACAAGGGCAGTCAGCAGTGTGAGCAGAGAGCGCTGTTCGAGAGCGCAGTATTTCCTCACTTTCCTTTGGAGGCGTGTGCTGAGAGGCGTGTGCTCTGGTGAGCCTCTGGCACATAACCATTTCCCTCCGCGAAGCGGACCATGAAGGGACTGACAAGGGCAGTCAGCAGTGTGAGCAGAGAGCGCTGTTCGAGAGCACAGTATTTCCTCACTTTCCTTTGGAGGCGTGTGCTGAGAGGCGTGTGCTCTGGTGAGCCTCTGGCACATAACCATTTCCCTCCGCGAAGCGGACCGCGAAGGGACTGACAAGGGCAGTCAGCAGTGTGAGCAGAGAGCGCTGTTCGAGAGCGCAGTATTTCCTCACTTTCCTTTGGAGGCGTGTGCTGAGAGGCGTGTGCTCTGGTGAGCCTCTGGCACATAACCATTTCCCTCCGCGAAGCGGACCGCGAAGGGACTGACAAGGGCAGTCAGCAGTGTGAGCAGAGAGCGCTGTTCGAGAGCGCAGTATTTCCTCACTTTCCTTTGGCGGCGTGTGCTGAGAGGCGTGTGCTCTGGTGAGCCTCTGGCACATAACCATTTCCCTCCGCGAAGCGGACCGCGAAGGGACTGACAAGGGCAGTCAGCAGTGTGAGCAGAGAGCGCTGTTCGAGAGCGCAGTATTTCCTCACTTTCCTTTGGAGGCGTGTGCTGAGAGGCGTGTGCTCTGGTGAGCCTCTGGCACATAACCATTTCCCTCCGCGAAGCGGACCGCGAAGGGACTGACAAGGGCAGTCAGCAGTGTGAGCAGAGAGCGCTGTTCAAGAGCGCAGTATTTCCTCACTTTCCTTTGGAGGCGTGTGCTGAGAGGCGTGTGCTCTGGTGAGCCTCTGGCACATAACCATTTCCCTCCGCGAAGCGGACCGCGAAGGGACTGACAAGGGCAGTCAGCAGTGTGAGCAGAGAGCGCTGTTCGAGAGCGCAGTATTTCCTCACTTTCCTTTGGAGGCGTGTGCTGAGAGGCGTGTGCTCTGGTGAGCCTCTGGCACATAACCATTTCCCTCCGCGAAGCGGACCGCGAAGGGACTGACAAGGGCAGTCAGCAGTGTGAGCAGAGAGCGCTGTTCGAGAGCGCACTATTTCCTCACTTTCCTTTGGAGGCGTGTGCTGAGAGGCGTGTGCTCTGGTGAGCCTCTGGCACATAACCATTTCCCTCCGCGAAGCGGACCGCGAAGGGACTGACAAGGGCAGTCAGCAGTGTGAGCAGAGAGCGCTGTTCGAGAGCGCATTATTTCCTCACTTTCCTTTGGAGGCGTGTGCTGAGAGGCGTGTGCTCTGGTGAGCCTCTGGTACATAACCATTTCCCTCCGCGAAGCGGACCGCGAAGGGACTGACAAGGGCAGTCAGCAGTCCGCGGTCGGCGGGAGGAGGAAGGAGTCCTCCTTAATCAGCGCGTCCCAAGGGAGGGGCCCTCTCTACCATGACTGAGTTGGCGCAGAGAGCCAAAAGGAAACCCTCGGTGAACGAACTTGAGCCGAGAAACCTACGGAGCAAGAAACCGCGGTGCCCAGAGTTTCTAAATCGCAGCTCCACCGATGCAGCTGAGCAGGTAATGGAATATGGCCCCTCGTTGGATATGCTTCATAATCTCCCCCTAACAACATTTTCCAATAATGCAAAAAACCAACTACAACATTCTGAGTGCGTTTTTAATTTCCCCACGATTGAGAGGAGTGTACATCGGGGGGAGGAACCAATCACAGACTTCTCCATGACTAGCGAAATACCCCCGCCCAAAATGTTACCCCATGCGACAAAAGGGAGAAGCAGGGAACCCCAAGCGTCATCTACGACAAGTCCAATCCCACGTATAGAACCCTCCCCCATCAGACCTCAGATCCATTTATGCCCGCTCGCATCGGAGAGAGAGCCAGTGGACGCTAACCAGAGGAAGGGGGGATTGGGGGCGGGCCTACCCTACACGCCTCCTACAGGGGTGGGTCAAGTGCACATCATGATACACACGATGGGGGAAATGGACGACCTGCGAACACCGCCAGGTGGCGAGGAGATCTCTCCACCTATACCATCAACCGACCCAGAGGCTAACCCCGTAGCACTGGACTCCGGTCCTTCTACCTCCCCGAAGAGACCGGTGCCAGTAGCCGGGGCGAGATCATTGTCGCCTCAAGGAGAGGTCAGTATCATGCACTCTCCAAGTTCCCAGGATCACAGTGCCTCGGCTATCACGGCGCCCCTTAGCCCGATAGCGCTGTCTCAGCCGAATGCAAGTCCGCCGCCCAACGCTCCTCCAGTGATCATTCCATCATCGAGTCCTCAATCTGATAAAAGGAGGACGGAACCCTCTGTTCACCCAAAGACACAGGGGCACTTACAGAAAACGCTTCCCAAAAAACCAGCGCGTTTAAAAGCTCCGTATAAGAGAGGGGGAGTAGGAGGGAAAAAAACTCAGCATCAGAACCCTTCAAACGCAATGACCACCCTCAAAGACTTTTTTGGTAAAAAATCGCGCCGAGAAGGTCGCGGACAGCAGGACTTCTCTGATGCGGAGTTGCTGGCCATAATGAAGGACACGGCCCTACAACTCTCAAATCTAATTCTACCTTCAAAACTTAAACCTCATATGGAAGAAGTTATTAACAAGAAGGCGCCAGCGAAGTCACCCACCGGATCTGCAAACGACCCATCCAGTAATATGCTATTAGGGTTGGAGATTGGGCTTGACGAGGAAGGAGACACTCATGCTGGCCCGGAAGCGAGGAAAAATACCTCAAAGATAAGAGACGCTCTTGAAGTGGCACGCAGAGAAAAAGAGGGCCCTCTCGCCGCTAAAGTTCAGGACCCCCGCTGGCAGCCCCGGGAAGATCAGGATGAAGACACGAGGGGCTTACGGGAGAGGAAGGGGCAGACCTCTCTTCCATCTGACTCTGAAGAGGGGGCAGCCTCCTTGCACAAACCTTTCCTCCCCTTGGCTCCTCTTGACTCGATCTCCCTCCCTTCTCCCAAAGGACCTAAGGAGATAGGGTTAGGAAGTGGCCAAGATAAATACGTTGGGAACGATCAGCACGAAAACTCCCCGGTGCTCCCTAGACGGATGAGTGAACTTACGGCAAAACCGAAGCCAGAAACACCGGTCAAAAAGCTAGATCCAATGACGATCCTGTCCACCGTCACAATAGCATTGGCCCCGTTTGGGAAGCTGTACGAATCGATCCATGAAACACTGAAAGATCAAAACACTCTAATAGCATTTATGCATTCCAAGCTCACCTATCTAGAAGGTTTTGTGTTGGCCCACAGGACTTGCGTGCATGACTCTCAAAACGCTTTAGGCAACAAGAGACCTCAGCATGCGGATGGGGGCCTGACTGACAACTCGAGGGCGCCCAACCAGGTGTGCTAAAGTAACCAGGAATCCCAAACAACGGAGGATGTCTGCAGCTTAGCTGACCTGAGGTCCACAAGCGGAAATTCCATCCTCCACCAGCCTTCAAGGATTGAGGTGGACTTAACTGACCCGCAAACAAAGAGCTTACTAGGCACGAAAAACGGTGTGGGAGTTCTCAACCCCCCGGAAGTCGGTCAGATTCAACCTGCAGCGACGGGAACCAACTTTGCAGCAATTAGGGTCCTGTCAACTTTTGAAATCTTCAAGCACGTAGGAGCTCCTTACCCGGCCCAAGGAAGAAAAAAAGCCCAGAGAGCGGCCAAAACAGCGTCAATTGTCTCGAGAAAAACAGCAACGCTGAAACCGAATAACAAAAGGGAATCAAAGACGGCAAACGACTCGTCACCTGTGCAAAACAGAAAAGTGTTTAAACAAAAGCCAGCGGATCAAAATCAGGAGGACAACCCCGACATGGAATCCTGTAGCGACTTAGACTCAATTGACCTAATCGACCTCAGTACATATTCGATGGGAGAGGACGAGATAGACCCACTGCCCTCAATCCAGCAAAAACGAAAAACACCAGAGACTCGCGAAAACCGAGCCGCGGAAGAACCAAAAACAAAAGCCCTCCTCATGGACTCGCCAACAAGCACCCCTCGGGCCAAGAACAAGAGGATTTCGAGCCAGACCTCCGGGGAAGGTCCTGAGGGAGCGAGATCCAAGAAGGATAATCTCGCACACAATTCCAGGGAAGATAGGCATTCCCCCCGACATATCACCAGGAAGAAGTGTTACAGCGATAACAAAAGAGCTTCCGTAGATCTAAGGGTCAGGTCGCTGAAGGAAGAAAGAGACCGTAAGGAGAGATCAAAGGCTGGAAGAGTCTCCCCAGCAGGTCTAGACCCGCATTATAAATCACGAGTCCATGGGCAAAGGTGGAATGAAAGAGGAGCCATGTCGGAGGGGCTCCCACGAAGGGCAGCTGAGGATCAAGATTTTCCAGGAAAAAAAGAAAAGACTACCAGGATTTTCAAACTCCAAAGGATCCATGAAAAACAGGACAGTTGGATCCTGAACCGTAGAGCCCTGGCAAAACTATTCAGTGATTCTCATCTCTCGCAAATTAATATCACAAAGGAGATCAACATCCTCGAGCCAAATCCCAATGGAAGAAAAGACAGCTCGTATCTCCACATTGACTCAAACTACACACAGCAACAGATCTGGGGGGAAAGATCAAACCTTTTCAAACTGGGTTTCGAGCTGTTCTACGTCGCAGATGGTATCCTGGGGCCCAAACCACCCCAAGAGGGGGTGCCACGAAATGCGACAAATCATAAGGCGAACGAACAAAATCACGGACGCCAAAGGCCAATCCTGCAAAACAGACGAAGATACGATCTGCGAAGTGAAGAGGGGGGTTTCACTAACACTGGCAAGACAGAGGACGCCCCTCTAGCAAGAAGGAGCAACCAGCAACACTCCTCCGGAAGAGGTAGAAATGGAAGGGATTGTGAACCCGATGGGAAGCCGATACCTTCCACTCGTAGAATCTTTCAACTAGTAGAACAACATTCGAGTGACAGAGGGGCTTGTAGGGCGCCTCCCCGCGATCTAAAACCCTCGAATTTTAACGATCGAAATGGAGATCAGCCGGAATCCAGCAGAGGTACCCAAAGAAGCAAGTAGCCACCACAAGGATTAATCACCGACTTCTTTAAGGATGTCAAGGTTTCTTCGACATGGGACCCCCCCTTTCTAAAACTAGGGTCTTGGAACACCAGGGGCTTCAAACACCTGACTGTGGAGTCAGATGTTGACCTCACAAGCTTCGATGTGCTGTGCTTACAGGAAACTTGGTTAAGGGAAAAACCTATTTTGGATGGTTACCACCTGATTCACTCGCCGGCCCTTAAAAAAAACAAGGGCAGACCCAGATCAGGGCTTATCATCGCCATCAGATCGGGAAGTGGCCTTTACCTGAAAAAGGTACTTAAAACAACAGAGTTTATATTACCGGTAATCATCACCTGGAACTCTTCCCGTAAGGTTGGTGATAAGGCCCAGCAGCTTGAGATATTGCTGGTGAACACCTACTGGAACCCACAACGGGTCACCTGTGACAACTACATCAATCAAATGGAGACGATTATCGATGATCATCTAACTTTGAGCACCGCCAACTATACCATCCTGGTAGGGGATTTGAATGTTGATTTAACTAAAGGACTAAACTCTCCGATGGGAAGAGCCCGTAGATGGACAAACCTAATAAAGGCAAGAGATATACATAATCTGCTACAAAGAGTAGCCCCTAATGCAGAGGTTATCCCAACTTGGGAGAGAAACAACCAAACGGCCATCATCGACTACATCCAGGTATCAAGGAGCTTTTTAACAATAAAAGAATCCTTTGAAGTGACCAGGACTAAATATAGCGATCATAATATCGTGAGTTTTTCTTGGTTCTCTCCAAGAGCAGAAGCCCGCTACACAAACGCAAATTTGGAAGTCAATCAAAGTGGCACACGGTTGAAGATGTCCGCACCCGCAATCGCCCAGTTGGCACAGCTGTATAAGGAGGAGAAAAATGGGAACCTTATTGGGGCTAAGGCATCGACAGGCTACGCATCAGTTCTCTCGATATTCGCCTCTAATAAAGGAAAGAAACAACCCACAGCAACGCCAGTTAATCACGTATTTAACCCACAATTAGTAGAACGCAGAAAATGGGTGAGAAAACTGAAGCGAGCAGCAGCTACTTCGGAATCCCCAGAGAAAAAAGAAGAAGCAATTGTGGCGGCGTGTAATTACAAATCTTGGCTAAGGACATCGAAATACCAGCGCGCTCAAGATGACGCCGAGCTAATGCTACGAACCATTTGTGGTAAGAACGCGCAAGACTTCTGGTCCCTAATAAAGGGGGATTCGAAAGCTCTGAACCAAGCTCTTCAAAATTCAATAAACGATGCAAATTGGGTATCCCACTTCTCGGACCTCTATGGAGTCCCATCATCATCTAAACATCTATCAACACCAGATCAGCAGACAAAAAAGACCATTTGGGCTGTTTCAACCGATATCGAGACGATCGAACGGAAAATTAAAAAACTTAATGGCTCTAGAGCAGCCGGCCCTGATGGCATTACGAACCATGATCTGAAAAAAAAATTGAAAGCGTGGTCTATTTTCATCAAAGAAGTGTTCATGACGTGCGTTAAGCTCTCAGAGATTCCACTATCATGGAAAAAGGCGTTAGTGGTACCCATTTTCAAAAAGGGCTCTAAAGACACTCCCTCGAACTATCGCCCAATAGCGCTGCTAGACTCCATAGGCAAAGTTTTTGGAGCCCTATTGCTGGACAATTTTCAATCTTGGATACTAACATCAGCCCTCTTTGATCCTCTGCAGGGAGGCTTTGTGAAAAACATTGGCACGGCGGCAAATATATTGGCATTGAGCACACTGAAAGCCAAGGTATCAGAGGGACGGCCCAAAATATACATGGCTTTTATTGATTTGGTCCAGGCCTTTGACCGTGTTGATCGAGGATTACTATGGGAGAAACTACATCATCATGCCTGCCCCTTACAGATCCTGGATCCAATAAAGGCCCTGTATTCAGAAACCTCAATGTGTGTACGATTAAATAACCTGGGTCGCCTCTCTTCCGAGATCAAGACAGAGAGAGGCGTCAAGCAAGGCTGCCCACTGGCCCCGGCCTTGTACAATGCCTACATAGCGGATTACAAGGAATACGAGGAGAGAGTACGCAGCTTCCCCCCGACATTGGGAACAACCAAAATATCACGCCTGCTATATGCAGATGACATTATTCTCATGGACCTCACCCCCATAGGCCTGCAGAGACAGATTAATAATCTTAACGCCTATCTTAAAGAAAACCACTTCCAGATGAACTTTGACAAAACCAAAATAATGACGTTTGGAAAGGCGTCCCAGGAGACGGAGAAATTCGTCTGGGCTGTAGACAACAAACAGCTGGAAAAAGTGACCAACTTTAAGTACCTTGGGATTATTTTAAATAAAAGCCTAAAAGAAGTCCCAATGCAAGACAACATAATGACTAAAACTCGCCTACTTACAACCCAGGCAAGAGCAGTAGCGACCAAATTTGGCCGTTTCACATTAGCGCCAGTCCTGACCTTCTACAGAGCGAAGGTAGTCCCTACCCTGACTTATGGAGTTGAAGCGTTACCCAATCTACCATCGAACTTCTGGGAAAAAGTGGAGGGACTCTTTTGGAAAAAACTGCTTAACTTGCCACAGTCGCTTCCAATCGTATTAATAAGGAGAGAGCTGTCGGTACAGTCGCTGAGCTCCATTGTGGCTCGAAATGAAATCATGCTTTACCGAAAAGCGTTACTACCCTCTCCGCCGCTGATACTAAAGGAAATACATCAGAAAATAATATCAGGGTCGTGTAAAATGCTGACGGACTGGTCCCTAAGAATGACAACTCTCCTAGCTTGGGCGAGCAGTTCTAGAGACGAACTCATTAACAATCCGGCAAAGGTGAAAAAGCGCATTATGGAACAAGACTGGATCGACACATTGGAGAAGGCTTTGACTTCGAAATTGATAATCGATCTACCTTTGAGCTGCAGAAAATCAACTCCACAAAACAGTATCTGTTGAAATGTCCCGACAAGAAAGTACGAGAGTCCTTTCTGAGAATTCGACTGAATATCATTCATACTAAGGAAGTTTTGTCAAGAAGGAACAAGTTAGAAGAAAAAGCGTGCAGATTCTGCAAACTTGGGGACGAGGTGGAAACTATTAAACATCTGCTAATGAACTGTCCGGCTGTGCTGGCGGCACGTACACTACATCTCGGTCCTCTATTCAGAAATTCTCATCTCTACGAGGAAGAGGAATGGTGGTGTCGCTTAATTAACGGGGAAAAGACGTCCTGGGTTATAGCAGTAGTGGGCTTTTTTCGTGCTATTGGTCTAATAACCCAATAAGGAGGGGAAAGTAAATGGAAACCACGGCCTTTTTTCTCTTTACCACCCTCACGGGAGGTATTAGGGAACAAGCAGGATTTTTGCTGTTCTCCCCGCCTTCATCATCCTTCCTTTCTTCTTTGGCTGCTCTTTGTCTTCTCTTCTGACTGTGCCATCCTCTTATCATCAAGGACTCTTTTCTCTTTTCTCCTTTCTTTTTCTGCCCCTTTCTCCTCTTTTCCCTTTCTGACTTTAAGGATCTAAAACCTTGTAAAAATTGTTTTATACAATTAAATCAAGTAAATAAAAAAAAAAAAATAATAAGATTTGTAACTTTTGCTGTAACATTGCTATGTTATGAAATATGTCCATATTTAATTCATGTTGTGTGCAAATGCATGCATTTCCTTATGAATGTGTTTTCCTACATGAATGAGAGCAGTGTGATATTCTTCATATTTCTTGAACATTTATATATGTACTTCTTTCACCTATTCTTGACACTTTCAATATTTACATTGTATCTATTCCCTTATGCACCTGTCTGCGATAAGGGCAGTATGGCTGCCTCTCATGAATAATGCTTCTTACTTTTTCAATGTTGGACAGGAGGGCAGGGCATGGTCCCTGTGTGACATGTTCACCTCTCCATCACCAGAGGGGGAAGGGAAGTCGCTTTTGGTCTACTCCTCTTCAAATGTTTTATCAATAACACATAGATGAGACTGTTTTTGAAATCTCTATCTTAATATTGTATCAACTTCTACACCTTCAAATTATGAGGGGAAAATTCCAACAATCTACTTGAACGAAATCCTATCATGGGTCTGCGTTGCATTATTATAATCAAATTCACATCCAATTATGCAGGAATTATGCAATATATGTCCTGCAAATATGGATGTATCTTGAGACTATAGTGAATCTAATACCTAGAGGGGAAAAAGAAGAGTTTACAAAGAAGATAATATATGGCAGAGATCTATTATATTGTATGCTGAATTGTATATGTAATCATGCTGATACAGCAGTAAGGTGCAGGATTCTGGGAACCACTAAAATAGCCGAGGCTTAACTAGAAAAACGTTGCATCTCTGAGGGTTGGACTGATGGGGTGGGAGTGTCAAGAAATCCTGTCATGTAGCATGTTGGCTCATGCCCCCATGATAATGCAATGGGGCTAGTCATACCAGCGTGCATATGGCTCCAGTTCACTGGAGGTTCAATACTGAAACCCTGACTGATGTGGCATTTAAATCCAGGTTCACATGGGAAATTGGAGACTATTTTAGTGCAAACTGGGGCATCGGGATCAGCAGGGTGATGGCATGGGATGCCTGGAAGTGCTACAAATGACGTCTGAATGCTGACAGAAGATGGGGATCCTCAAGAGATCTGTATGAAGCTGGCGCACCAAGACAGGGAGAGGGTTACTAGGACGGAAGTGGTTCTGAAGATGACGTGGGCTGGTCAACCTGCAAGGACATAAGGCTTGCTGTTGTATTCTCATTGGTTCATCTGTCTAGTTTATCAATTTCTCGCTCAACTGCCAATTACATTTATAAAAAAGGCTCTTGAGCAACAACGTGTCATGAGGCAGGGCCATCGATGGTCTGTGTGGCAGCGCTGGAAATGTATTTCAGTGCTGACTTGTTTCTCCCCGAAGATGGCGGCTAGCAACGTGAGACCTGCTTCAGTCTTTCAGATTCATTGTGTGCATTGGACTCTGCCTCCTAAAGCTGCCAGGACTCAAAAAGTGCCACATCCAGGAGAACGTTGTGTAGCTACTCTGATTATCATGCGTATCGTGAGTTTGTTTCCAGCCTCACAGCATTACACACTTGTATTTTCTTACGCTGTCTCTCTTCTAAACAATGCTTTCCTTACAGATCTTGCCCGTACTTCCACACGGCTTGCGTACCTTCCAACGCTTCCCTGCAGACACAGCATTTCCGGGTAGGAATCCGTGTACCCATTGCCTAGGTTACCTGACGTGATATACACACCATGCATTCTCTCTTCATTTCTCCACTCTGACAGACTTTCTTTGGCGTCATATCGCCCACGGCGCAGAGCATACCAAGCCCATTATTACTCATTTATCAGATGGCGCTGCCACCGTCAAGATTCAGTGCTCGTTACACTGAGCAGTCGTCTCATTACAATCAAGACGTCTCTCAGCAACGGGTAGGCTAATGGTTTCCCCTACGGCACAGGCTTCCCATTTTCATTTCTCTTCTCTCCCATACGCTCATACTTCTTTCTCTTTTACCAGCCTTGTTGAACACAGACTATCTATGTGCCAAGTTCTGCTCTCACCCAGTACCTAGCACTGAAGAAATACCAAGACCATTACTTTTCCCAGAAGGAATTCAGGGTAATTTAATACACAACTTAGCTGCCCTCTGGAAAGGTTTTTCGCCTCCTGTAACCAAGGTCTTTCTTGTTGCAGTATCCTGGACCTTGATAGACCATGCCCTTTCCAGCACACGCTGACCTAGACTTCACAAGCAGTAGCAGACCATGAAGCTGAGTACTTCGAGACTCTGGCGTCAGTGGCTTCACATGGTTATATTCCCCAGAGGGTTTCCTTGGAAACCCTGCCCCCTTCCTAGCTACACTCGGAAGGACAGTGCAGGGCGACCAGGAGGATTCTCAACTCATCTCAATCTGCCTCTGTCCAGGTTAGTGCTGTATACTTTGCTGTTAACGTTTCATAGTTGTTCTAGCATTAAACGCTGCCAAAAATCTGTCTATTCTGCTATTTAATGCCACCAAGTTCGTGTGCCTGGCTCTGTTTGAGCAAACATTCCCTTTTTTCTACTTTCTTAATCCTGCCTAAACCACTATTAATGTGGCTTCAGCAATTCCAACTTCTTTGAGGCTTAATGACCGTATTCATTTGTAATACATGCTATGGCATCCATTTTAAATAAGCTGGATACTTTTTGCTTTAGCATTTCTATGTTAATGAAATATATCCATATGTTATTCATGTTGTACACAAATGTATGCATTTCCTTATAACTGTGTTTTCCTACCTGAATGAGTGCATGTTATATTCAATCTCAACTTGTCTTTCGTAATTGGAACAGCCTTTGAAAATTGGAACAAAAACGAAGAATCTCCTACCTGAAAGACAGATGGGCGGTAGAATCACTGGTCTGCTTGATGTTCGAAGTGAAGATCAAAAATGGAGCGTGTGTATAAAGTTGTTTCCCAGCTGAATTAAGGAATCCCCCTGGAAACCCCTCCGGAGCCCAGCTCAAATGCTTGGCCGCTGGAGGGATCACAGGGAAACCCTCACGGGGGAGAAAACCCTGCAAAATGCTGCTGGGGAGCGTTGACTCTGCGAGACGGGCAGGAAGGGACAGAATATCCGTCTCTACTCTCTGGAATTATTTATACTGATCCGGTACTGGATGGGATATTAAAGAGAAAGCATAAGGTTCAGAATAAGGAGGTAGTGTTAACTTAATAAAGATCAAATAGTAAAAGGTCTTGAAATTACCATATGAAGGAGTAGGTCAGAGACGTCTAGTTGTTGGGGGAAAGGTCCATGTGTGCTCAAGACAGCTGAGGAAATATCGGAACTGATTAAAGAACAAGAACAATGTATGAAAGGTTAAAGGAATAAATGCTTAGAGGGAACCAAGACCAGTCGCTTACATGGTAGTAGTCATCTGCTTGGTATAAAGAGACGGCTTGACTCTTGGAGCTTCCTTTCCGTACGCGAGGAACTGCTCTGCAATTTAGAATACAATGCTTCCGATTATAATGATGTTACTGCCAGTAAAGATCGGGTATGCAATACGCAGGTTACAAAGGGAAGCCGACCTGGATGGAAAACACGGGACAAAGCCGAATGCAATGGTGGACAAAGGAGGTGTGGCTTGTTACTTTCGGTTTCAGATACCTCGTTCAGATCTAATGTCGAGCTCTGTGAGCAAGTTGAAAAATAGGAATGAGGAGTAAGGAGCTGAGTAAGAGGCAACAAATGGAAATGTTAGAAAATAGAGAGATAGAAGGGTAGCAATGGCTATACTCACTTAGCGTTTGTTTACACCTATGAGAGTAGCAACGCGTCGATCTTCTGGGATTCCCGGTTGATATACAGGTAAGGAAGTGACCTCAGCGTCCTGCATTGCTCTATGGGAAAAAATGACTAGACTGCTACTAGTGATATGGTCACAACCAGGCGCGGCCATGATGGAGTAATTACAATGTGGGTAATTAGTCTTTATGATCATTACAGTATGCCCCCTCTTAGGTCCAGATCCTCCCGGCTTGTCCGGGTGTCTGTGATGGAATTTCTTCACAAGTTGAGGTGCGTGCATTGCATTTTCAGGATCCCAGGTTCGTTCTGCAGGGGAATACCCCTTCCAGCCTACCAAATACTGTAGCGGACCACGGTGGAAACGGGAGTCACATATATCCTTTACCTCGAACTCGGGACCAGAAGCAACCAGAATTGGTGGAGGACGAGTAGTTACAGTTGGATGAAATGAATTACGATTGTCCGGCTTCAGTTGGGCTACGTGGAACACTAGGTGAATGCGTGACCAGGTGTTTGGAAGAATAAGTCTGAAAGCTGCACTTCCAATGGGTGCAGATACCCAAAATGGGCCGAAATACAGAGGAGAGAGTTTAGATGGTACCAAATGTCTAGGGAAGAATCGCGAAGACAACCACACCCAGTCTCCTGTTTTGATAATGGGTGCCGGGGTTCGAGTGCGGTCTGCAAACTTCTTCATTCTGTCCTGGGTCTGTTGTAAGGTGACTTTGGCAGTATGGTGTCCTTGTAGGTTTGTTCCATTAAATAGTCTACACCGGGAAATCTGTTTTCTGATCTTTTCATTGTGGGAAATGATGAAGGATTGAAACCGTAGGTGCAATGAAAAGGAGAGGTGTGGATAGCTGAATGATAGGAGTTGTTGTAGACGTACTCTCCCAATGGGAGTAGATCCCTCCAGTTATCCTGTGCTGCAGATATATAATTTCTGAGGTATCCTTCCAAAGTCTGGTTAAGTCGTTCTGTCTGCCCGTTGGATTGTGGGTGATAGCCAGAACTAAGAGCCCGGGAAATCCCGAAGTGCCGACAGACATGTTTCCAATGTTGCGATGTATATTGTGTTCCTCAATCAGAAATGATTGTCTCTGGTAAGCCATGCAATGAGAAGATGTGACTGATAAAGATACTAGCCATCTGGGCCGCAGAAGGTATTCCAGCGAGAGGGATAAAGTGAGCCATGTTTGTAAATGAATCTATGACCATCATGTTGGCTGAACACCCCTTAGAGGATGGAAGGTCCACAATGAAATCCGTGGAGATTATCTGCCAAAGACGGGAAGGTACCGGCATCCTGACAATAACCCTAATGGAGGTTTCTGAGGTGATTTGTTTTGCAAGCAAACGGGACAAGACCTTATGTATTCTTTTATATCCTTCTGCAGTGTTGGCCACCAGAAACACCGGGAAACCATCTCCTGAGTGGAAGCGATTCCACAGTGTCCTGCCACTTTGGATTTATGGCACATATCCAGCACTTCATTTTGGAGGGAGGTAGTAGGGATGAAAGCCCTGTGTCCATAAAAATAACATCCATCTTCTCGGACCAAAGCTTGTTGTGTTAATCGTGGAAATCCATATTTACCTACTGTTTTAGACTGTGATCTCAGACGTGTCAGGAAATCTGGAACAGTATGTAAACCCATAGCTATCTTGGGAAAGATAGGTTCTGATCTGAAAAAGTCATTGGGAAGTTGTTCCTTTCGGGACAGAGTATCTGCTCTTAAATTATCTTTTCCGGATATGAATGAAAAGGTGATCCTGAATGGTGAGAAAAAATGTGCCCATCTGGCTTGGCGACTGTTACAAGTCTGGGAATACTGTAAAATTCGGAGATTGTGATGATCAGTTCAAACTTCAACTGGTTATTTAGCTCCGAGTAATAAATGTCGCCACTCTTCAAAGGCCCGTTTGATGGCTAACAATTATTTTTCTAACACTGTGTAATTTAATTCTGCGGGTGCCAATGTCTTAGACAAATATGCCACGGGATGTTCCTGATTGTAATTGTCAAGTTGAAGTAGAACTGCACCTAAGGCATATTGTGAAGCATCAGTCTCCACGATAAACTGACGATTTTGATTGGGTGTTAGTAAAACAGGGGCAGATGTAAACAGATCCCTAAGTCTTCTAAATGCTTTGTCAGTAGTAGCAGACCAAGAAAAAGGAACACCTTTCTTCAAAAGGTTTGTCAAAGGTTGGGTCAGACTGGAAAATCCAGGGATGAATCTCCGGTAGAAATTAGCAAAGTCAATGAACCGTTGAATATCTTTACCTGAGACAGGAGTGGGCCAGTCCTCTACTGCAGAAACCTTTTCAGGGTCCATTCCTATCCCCTTTGCGGATAAGACATATCCTAAGTAGGTTACCTGAGGCTGATGAAAGGAGCACTTTTTTGCCAACTTAAAATAAAGGTGGTTTTGATGAAGACGACGAAGAACCTATTCCACATGCTTCACATGATCCTGTAATGTGCAAGAAAAGACCAAAATATCATCCAAGTATACAATAACGTTATGAAGAAGTAGATCGGAGAAGAGATGGTTCATGAAGCGTTGGAATATAGCTGGAGCGTTTGAGAGGCCAAAAGGCATTACCCGGTATTGGTAGTGGCCAAACAGTGTCCTGAATGCCGTCTTCCATTCATCCCCTGATTTTATCCTTATCATATGATATGCACCTTTAAGATCCAATTTTGTGTAAACATTTGCCCCCTTAACAGCTTCCAAAATATCCGGTATCAAGGGCATTGGATATTAATCCGGTATTCTGATCTTATTGAGACCCCGGAAATCTATGCAGGGACGAAGTTCGGTTGTGTTTCGTTTGGATACAAAGAATAGAGAGGCAGGTGAAGTAGACTCAGTGATTAAACCATTCATTAGATTAACCCGAAGATATCTCGTAACACCTCTTTCTCATTATCTGATAATATATACATTCGATCAAAGGGTAGAGGCTGGTCGGGTATTAGCTCGATTACACAATCATCCCGCCTATGAGGTGGTAACTGGGAGTACTCAGACGTGGAAAACACTTCTTGGTAATGGTGATAAACCTTTGGAAGACCTGTGATCTGGTTCAGAGTAGTAACACTCTGAGGGTCCGGAGAGGGTGAATTCGCATCTATAGGAACCTTCTGCTGATCTTAAATGCAATGTGTTAGACAAAATTCAGATCCTAGAAAGAAGGACCCTGCTGTCCAGTTTATAAAAGAATTATGTTTCCTGAGCCATGGTAGACGTAGAATGATAGGGTGATGTGCTGCCCGGATAATGTCTAGATTTATGGTTTCTTGGTGGGATGAAATTGACATCAACAGAGGACTGGTATGGTCCATAATGGGTCCTTACGTCAAAGGGCTTCCATCCACGCTTTCCACTGGGATGGACTCTGTCTTGCAGGAACGTGGAACACCATGGGAGGCTGCCCAGTGATCGTCAACAAAGTTCCCGGCAGCTCCACAGTCAATCAGGACCGGGATATCTTGTGATATCCGATCCCCAAAGGATAAAGATACTTTTAATACCACCATGATGGTATCAGAGAGACTGGAACAGGAAGATGAATGGAATATTTGTGAGGAACCTTGTTCTGATTTAGGATCCCGGACCGTGGCTCCCCTTACAGCTGGGTGTTGGCGTTTCCCGATCTCCTTGGTGGGGTAATTGGACATTCTTGTACGGTGTGTGTATTGGCACCACAATACATACACAAACCAAGGGATCTCCTTCGATTCCGTTCTTCAGGGGACAGGGGACCGCTGGCCGTAGCACCTAATTGCATAAGTTCCTCGGTTGATGGTGCCCGTGGAGAGGTAGGGAGATTCGAAGAAAACCGAGGGATCCGTCCTCTTCTTCTTTCAGTCATTCGTTCCTTCATCCGATAATCTATCTGAAGTAACAGAGCGATGAATTCAGTCAGCGTAGTGGGACGTGGGACTCTGGATACTTCGTCTTTTAAACCCTCTGACAACCCTCTCTTAAAGATTGTTACCTGTGCATTATCCGACCAAGTGGTTTCACTGGCCATCTGTTTAAATTTGGTTATATATGCCAAAATGTCTACATTACCCTGTTTTGAGTCAAGTAAGTGCTCTTGGGATGCTACCCGAATTTCCTGTTGGCCAAACATAGTACGGATGCTGTTACAAAAGGCCGTATTAGAATCCAAAATATGATTATTGTTTGTGATCAGGGGTGTAGTCCAGGCTAGTGCTGGCCCGGTCATCTGAGAAACCATGTAACCCACACGGTCCCGGTCTGTATGAAAAAAGGCACTCTTGAAGGCGAATTGTACGGTACAAGAGTCTAAGAATCCCTTAACCTTATGAGGATTCCCATCGAATTGACCCCCAGGAAGTGACCCTGGTGGAACCTCAGAACAATGTGGGATACGGGAGGCAGCAGTCTGCTGTGCTACCTGCTGTGCTACCTGTTGGGCTACCTGTTGTGTTGCCTGTTGTTGGTTTTGTCTCAGAGCAGCATTCTCTTGCTGGAGTTGCTCAACCTCGGTGGTCAGTGAATGGACTGCAGCTATCAGCTGCTGGATCTGCTGTTGCTGTTGCGGATCCATTCTATGAGATTCTTAAGCTTTGTTCCAATAGTATAAGGCAGTCTATACTCTTTTTTGTGGCGTTGCTAACTGTTATATTCAATCTCAACTTGTCTTTCGTAATTGGAACAGCCTTTGCAAATTGGAACATAAACGAAGAATCTCCTACCTGAAAGACAGATGGGCGGTAGAATCACTGGTTTGCTTGATGTTCGAAGTGAAGATCAAAAATGGAGCGTGTGTATAAAGTTGTTTCCCAGCTGAATTAAGGAATCCCCCTGGAAACCCTTCCGGAGCCCAGCTCAAATGCTTGACTGCCAGAGGGATCACAGGGAAACCCTCACGGGGGAGAAAACCCTGCAAAGTGCTGCTGGGGAGCGTTGACTCCGTGAGACGGGCAGGAAGGGACTGAAGATCCGTCTCTACTCTCTGGAATTATTTATACTGATCCGGTACTGGATGGGATATTAGAGAGAAAGCATAAGGTTCAGAATAAGGAGGTAGTGTTAACTTAATAAAGATCAAATAGGAAAAGGTCTTGAAATTACCATATGAAGGACTAGGTCAGAGAAGTCTAGTTGTTGGGGGAAAGGTCCATGTGTGCTCAAGACAGCTGGTGAAATATCAGAACTAATTAAAGAACAAGAACAATATATGAAAGGTTAAAGGAATAAATGCTTAGAGGGAACCAAGACCAGCCGCTTACATGATAGCAGTCATCTGTTCAGTATAAAGAGACAGCTTGACGCCTGGAGCTTCTTTTCCATATGCGAGGAACTGCTCTGCAATTGAGAATACAATGCTTCCGATCATAATGATGTTACTGCCAGTAAAGATCGGGTATGCAATACGCAGGTTACAAAGAGAAGCCGACCTGGATGGAAAACACGAGACGAAGCCGAATGCAGTGGTGAACAAAGGAGGCGTGGCTTGTTACTTTCGGTTTCAGATACCTTGTTCAGTTCTAATGTCAAGCTCTGTGAGCAAGTTGAAAAATAGGAATGAGGAGTAAGGAGGTGAGTATGAGGCAACACATGGAAATGTTAGAAAATAGAGAGATAGAAGGGTAGCAATGGCTATACTCACTTAGCGTTTGTTTACTCCTATGAGAGTAGCAACGCGTTGATCTTCTGGGATTCCCGGTTGATATACAGGTAAGGAAGTGACCTCAGCATCCTGCATTGCTCTATGGGAAAAAATGACTAAACTGCTGCTAGTGATATGGTCATAACCAGGCACGGCCATGATGGAGTAATTACAATGTGGGTAATTCGTCTTTATGATCATTACAGTGCAGTGCAATATTCTTCATCTCCCTTGAACATGTATATATGCACTCCTTTCACCTATTCTTGATATTTACACTGTATCTATTCCCTAATGCACCTGTCTGCGATAAGGGCAGTATGGCTGCCTCTTATGAATAATGCTTCTTACTTTTTCAATTTTGGACAGAAGGGCAGAGCATGGTCCCTGAGTGACATGAAAACGTGTCCATCACCAGAGGTGGAGGGGTAGTCACTTCTGGTCTACTCCTCTTCACATGTCTTATCAATAACCTATAGCTGAGATTGATTTTGCAATCTATATCTTAATATTTCATCCACTTCTACGCCTTCAAATAATCAGAGTAAATTTCCGACAATCTACTTGAAAGAAATGCTATCATGGGTATGTGTTGCATTGTTATAATCAAATTCACATCAAATTATACAAAAATTATGCAAGATATGTCTTGCAAATATGGAAGGATCTTGAGTCTATAGCAAAGCTAATACCTTGAGGGGAAAAAGAAGAGTTTGCCAAGAGGATAGTATATGGCAGAGATCTAATACATTGTATGCTAAATCCTATAAATGATCATGCTGATACAGCAGTAAATTGCAGGATTCTGGGAACCACTTAAATAGTCAAGGTTTAACTAGAAAAACCTTGCATCTATGAGTGTTGCACTGATGGGCTGGGGAGTGTCAAGAGGTCCTGTCATGTAGCATGTTGGCTCATGCCCCCATGATAATGCAATGGGGCTAGTCATACCAGAGTGCATATGGCTCCAGCTCACTGGAGGTTCAATACTGAAGCCCTGACTGATGTGGCATTTAAAACCATGTTCACATGGGAAATTAGAGACTATTTTAGTGCAAACGGGGGCATCAAGATCAGCAGGGTGATGGCATGGGATGCCTGGAAGTGCTACAAATGGAGGTCTGAATGGTGACAGAAGATGGGGATCCTCAAGAGATCTGTATGAAGCTAGCTCACCAAGACAGGGAGAGGGTTACTAGGACGGAAGTGGTTCTGAAGATGACGTTGGATGGCCAACCTGCCAAGGACATAAGGCTTGCTGTTGCATTCTCATTGGTTCATCTGGCTAGTTGATCTATTTCGCACTTTACTGCCAATTACATTTATAAAAAAGGCTCTTGAGCAACATTGCTAAAAACCACCTATTCTAATATTTAATGCTGCCAAGTTCGTGTGCCTGGCTCTGTTTGAGCAAACACTCCCTTTTTTTTACTTTCTCAATCCTGCCTAAACCACTATTTATGTGGCTTCAGCAATTCTAACTTCTCTAAGGCTTAAGCCTTATTATCAAAGGAGGAATCCCGGTAGGCCACTAATTCAAACTGGTTGATAGTGTCTCCTCTGTCTATATCCGGGTGGATCAAACTCAATATCTAATGGGAGACAAAGCTAGAGAAACAAGGGCTAGAGTATGAAACTCGAAAAAGGAGGGTGCTGACCAGAACTTCTAAAAAATAAGCATAATTTTTAATAAGAAATATTCAAGGTTAAAACAAATAATTAGATTCACAGGTCCACAATACAAAAAATGTCACATCCAATATAAAACAAGGAATACGTAACAGGCACAAATGCTAGCTAAAACAAATTCACGAAGAAAACACAGGGTATACGTAAGACAAATAATCATGTACCAATGTCCATTTGGATTAATAATTCATATTTTCATGTCTCTGTTTTTAATCCAGAGAGCTGTCTCGATATATTTCTGTTCTTAAAATTTAAATAACGAACATTCGTCAGGAGAGGGTGGTTACAACAACAATACCTAGTTCCTATTAAATCATAGAATAGATCAAAGTCAATCTCATAGCACCTTAACTGGTGCTTGTGGGGGTTCTCTTCTTCCAGGGATGAGTAGGTGTACTGGACCAAATCAGTCCTGTATAGCACAGGTAGAGAAACTTGCAGCCTCGATGTTATACAGCAAAACGGTGGATAGCTTCCTTCAAAATAGGAGTAGTTAGATATCAAAGGGCATAGTATGGTTCCGGGTGGGGACCTGTGGCATTACAGGGCCGGGGTATATCAGGTGCCCATAGGTATACACTGCACAGCTTTGCTGTGACTCGTCTCATGAATAGGATACGCACGAGCGGGGGGGGACTAGCCGGAGAAAACAC
Organism: Ambystoma mexicanum; assembly: GCF_040938575.1. NCBI lineage: Eukaryota > Metazoa > Chordata > Amphibia > Caudata > Ambystomatidae > Ambystoma > Ambystoma mexicanum. The sequence continues at coordinate 168,072,509 of NC_090931.1, read as the reverse complement.
TGACTGAACAGTTTCGCACACTTTCGCACAGCTCCCACACTTCTGTAATTACCTTATCTGTTCAGCATGAGTTTTCTCCTGCTATTCTCTTTCTGAATTTGGCTCCCTTGAAGATTAACCCCAGTGAAAACAAGCGTCTGACGTTCTCAAACCGGGGTTATTGCCTGGAATTCTCAGCTTTTGCAGCAGGAATGCTTCAGCCAGGAAACAGGTCCTTCTCCCAGCTCTGCAAGATCTCGATTGTCCTCCCCCTCTCCTCAAGCTTCCCCAGCAAAACTCTAATCACAGCCTCTAGCATGATACTTGCTATGACGCTGCTCCAATCAGAATCAATCATGTCATCTCCTCCCTCACTACACAATGGCTAATTTCTACAGTAAAAATTGTAACAAACTGATTTCCTGTTCCTTCGATCTCTTTGCTTCCTGTAGTTATATGGACAGGGTAGCAGAGAAAAAAAAATGAATGTGCGTTTAAAAGTTCACTTTCAGAGTAGGCCTAATTCTGCAGTGGAGACACATTTTTATTAGTGGGTTATGTTAAATGAAGTTTTATTAGTCAGGTTAGTTATTAATAAGGTTAGTTATTAATTTTCAAATGTGTCTCTTGCAACATAGGCATTTCAGGTGAAAAATAGTGTGCATTTTTGAATGTGCACATGTGTGCTTTTAACTGTAAAAATAGATTTGCATCTTAAATGTAAAAATCGTTTTTGACTGAATAGCCTGTCTTTACTTATATGTTCATGTTACTCTGGCAACACATATAGCAATGCACCACACCCATGTGGTGGTGCTGCATCAAAAAAAATTGCTACCTGTGCAGTAGTGCTGTACTCTGTGCTGTAACACGCCAAATATCCTTACAGGACCCTTCGTGCAATGCTGTTGTAGCTCGGTCTGCAGGCGACAAATGCCTCGTACCGTTTGCCAGTAGCTACATGCAGCTTACATGATTTACCGGAGATTTCCAGACTCCAACTACACATGCTGACAGAACTGAGAGACCCAAATTGGCTCAGAAAATGAGAAAAGGGCAACAAGGATCCAAGGTGGAGTAATTGTGACCATAAACATATCCATTGTTAAATAAATATTAAGATGTTGGCAGGTTCTTATGTAATCTCATGCCGGACGCTGTCCAAACCCCTGCCCACTACCACATGGTCCTAATACAAGAGAGCACAATGCTCACTACACAGGTGAACCCAATGGCTGCAAGCAACATCCAGGTGGAGAGCGAACTGCTCTGTAAAAAGCAAACTGTTCAGTCTGGCAATGTGATGAGGTAAAGAAGGAGTTGGAGGAAGAGTTTGTTGAGAGTAGTGAGAGAGGAGTACTGACAGGCGAGTCGAACAATGAGCAGGAATTTGGAGGAAGAGTATGGTGGAGGTTGGAGGAGGAGAAATCTTTCATCAGGAGAGAAGAGTTGTTGATGAGTGGACAAAGTGGACCGTCCGAGAATGAGAGAGAGTTGGGAGGATGTTGGAGGAAGAGAAGATTTGTTGGGTGTTGGAAGAAGCGGACCATCAGGAAAAGAGAGAGAGAGTTGTCAGGGTACTGGAGGTGACTCAAATACCATATAGAGTCAGAGCGAGTGGGGTGGTTGAGGAGAGGAACCATCTAGAGATCAACAGACCAGGAGGGGAAAGGAGGTGAAAGGCATTAACATCAGTAATGAAGAGAGACACTAGGAGGGAGATATCTCAATGGTACCTGACAAGATGGGAGGAGAACAGGTACCACTTCTAGAAAGTGAGGGCAGTGAGGGTCCAGTGGAGACAGTCAGTCCAGGGTAGACACAGGGGTTGGCAGGGGGCAGTACGAGAGGGAGATTATACTAGAGGTGGTCAGAAAAGATGCATTCCAAGGAGGTCAGGACATTAGTGGTGGTCAACCAACAGGAAGAACCCTGGGTTTCAGAAAGTGGATCAGTGGTGTGCAAACTCCCCCAGTGTCTCTGTCTTCTGGAGGTATTCCTTTGCCCGTTATTCTCTGCTTTCACGCTTGCAGCATAGAAGCTGCAAAACACCTACCTTCGTACACTGTAAATAAGGGTTCTGGAAACTGGGGTGGACAGACCCCCTCTCTGCTGAAAGTGTTGTAAGAGTATTACTTTATGATTTGTGTCTGAGAAACATTTCTACAAGTCCTTTTGTTATTGTTGGAAAATAAACCTTCTTGGTGGATGCTTCCCTTGTGTCAGCCCAATTGTGCTTTCCACCCAGCCACTGTGGCACAGAGATATAATGGCATTGAATAAAAAGATTTGATGTGGACGATTTACAATACATTGTGTGCATGACCTATAAAGCGAGGACAAAGAAATGTGCACAGGTGGAGAGAACTAGCAAACTACTTGAATGGCTGATCAGGGCACAAGGGATGAGGCATCTGAACCTGTGATACCAGTTGATCAGAACCCCACATCTATTGAATGTTTAGGCATTAACTGGACATTACAGGATTTTCAACAATAGTTGGACAGGCAGAACATCTCCATTGTAGGCAGTTGGCATTCCAGCCCATCTAGCCAAGGACCCTAGAAGGTATGCTTAGCCCAGGGGAAATTAAGGCAGTAATAAAGGGATTAACCCAGGAACAGCTCTCAGGCTGAACGGACTGAGAGGCAAGTTCTATAAGGCCTGCCGGGGCGACTAGCACATACAATATGTTAGGTGCAAGTGACGCACTGGAGGGTTGGCTGATCCCAGATATTGTGGGGGAGGCATGCAAACTGGTCCACCTGTTGGAATTGAAATGATATTATGCCTCCTATCGCAGTATTTGAATGTGTATTGGCCTATGCTAAGTTGTCTAAAATATCATGTAAATAGACTCCGCGGCAAGATCTTGACCTTAACGAAAAATTGTGTAAGTCGCCATCTTGGATTTAGCCGCCATTTTAGGTTCTCTTGTAATGTGGAAGTCACCCTGAACATCAAAATGGAGGCCGAATGACATTCTGAGTGAGATTCTGTCCGTTGTGACCTCCGCACACATGAATAAGTAATATGCCTACAGGCCACTTGTCGGGGTCGCGAACTGAGACCTTGTCCTATCCCTGACCTATGTGTAAATGAACAACTGTATCAGCGGAACTGATCAAAATGCATACATTATGGGATTGACCTGGCAAGGAACCCTAGGCCTGGTCCCAAGATTGGTTATCCCGCGAGGGGGTTGGCCAGGGCTGGATAAAGAATATAAAAGCCCAAGTATTCCAATGTACGGTCTCTCTACTAATGCATCGAACCTTCATTGAAGTTTGTTACGTTACTCTGAGAGCCGAATAGCTATCCGTTTGTCAATTGACTTTTTGGTAACTGTTGTAGCTTTTAAATAAAGCACTTTGTATGTCCTTTGTAACCTGTGTTGGTGTGTTTCCTTTGGGCTTCCCAGCCTCATATCAATCTTTATGTTTTCACAGTTGGCGCCCGAATAGGGACCCTCAAGATTGATGCCGGATCATTGAAGGTTGACGCAGACTATCGAACCGGGATCGGACGGTGTGATTCTGCGGGCCCGACCGAACGAGACGCGATACCTCGGCAGCGCTGCACGATCCGATCCTTGGACGATAGTCGTGTGGTCTGACACGGCATCTTGACGAGGGTCCATTTTTGAGGCGGGCAGATTTGTCGAAACCACCAAACACAAGGTAAAATTCGTTAGGTAAGTTCTTTGATAAACCGTACGGTCCTCCTTAGGTTTGGTCAGGTGCAGTCGTGACCCGGCTCTTAATTTAACCCTGACAATTTGAATTTGGCGTATTGTATCTGCAGACACAATTATTGACCAGGTAACACCAATTTTTTGTGAAATGCCTGGGAAATTGTCTAGCTGGTTTAGGGCTCTGTTCCGCAGCGATCGACAATCTTTGGAATTTAGCCGCCCGGCACCACAGGAGGGGTCGCCGGCATGTTCTATGTACTGTAAGTATGGCATTGGTAGTATAGTATTTAATGATATTTGGCACAGACAGACCAGACATGCCTCCGAATTTCACTGGCCAATCAACGGCAGTTTCGAGAGCCCCCGTATTGAATACCTAGAATCAGTCTTGCTAAAAAAGAAGGCTAGACCTGCAGCCTTTGATGTTTTACAGAATTGGAAAAAAGAAGCGTTACAGCAGCTTAAAAGTAGGGACAAACATGCACGCCGTTATAAAACAAACGCCGAAAAAGCGTTGTTATATGATAAAGAAAAACATTCGGGATCAGTTAAAAATATGGATAGGGCTTTTTCACTTGGAATCCAGAAAATTTACCCCTCTAAAGATTTCCATGTTTCCGAAGAATTTATTGAGAAATTGTTAAACAAACGCAGGCCTGGTGCCTCTGCGCCACCTCCGTATGTTCCTATTTTGGGCGCTCTGCCCATTCCAGCTGTTGTTCCTGCTGTTATTCCTGTTCCCCCTGTACAACCTATTGTTCCTAGTCCTCTAGTTGTTGTTCCTCCACCTATCGCACCGCCCCTTCCTTCTGCACCGATAGTTGCACCTTTATTAAATTTACCTGCACCTCCGCTCCCGAGTAGTCCCGTATTGACTGAAGTTGATCCAGGTGCAGGATCAAAGATCGTCACTCGTAATACTGTTTCTGCAGGTAAGAAACAGGAATTGTTTGCATGGGCTAAGCACTGTATGGAGAAAGGTGATCAAGTTAATGTTTTTTCCACATTATCTAATTTGAATAGTTTTCCCGAGAAAAATGTTTTTATCGAAGGTTTGGGGACTCATTTATGTGTGATGTGGGGTAGATTACAAAATTCGGATCTTCCACAAGGAGTGAGAGATCTGAATGCTTTGGCACTTTCGAGGGACACAGAGCAGAAAGTATATGGGCATGTTGAAAAATTGTTTGAGTATAGGAAAGACTTTGAAAAGTCACGAGATGAGGATGACGAAGACGATAGAATATATGTACAGAAACAGTTCCTTCCGTGTCGTAGATCGGCACCTGAGGAAATACGAATTTGTACCAAAGATGCGATTCAAAGGATCTCGGATTCATCGATTCCGCCAGATGAAGTATATGACACGTATAGTCAGTATACAGTAGAAATGCAAAGAAAGGTAATTCAGGTAATGGTACAGTACCTACAAGAAGAATGTGTATGAAAGAAAGTTATTTGCCCCATAGAATTATAGGGGATTTGTAAAAGGGCTTTTTCGCCCGACACTTCTTCAGCTGCCTTAGCGCTCGACCTGGCTCTGTTGCTTAGTAAGCGGCCGGAGGTACCTATATCTCAGTTGCCTATTAGAGAGGTTCCTCCGACCTTTGTCCCAAAAGTTGAGATTCCCGCCAACACTGGGACTGGTGCCCCCGCTGTGGATATCCCTGCACATTACGTATCACAATTCGTTCACGTCCTGTTTTCACGACAGGAAGTGAACACTATTAGACAAACAGTCCCCGATATCAGGAAAAACCCAACTGGGTTTTACAAAGAAATTGAGTCCGTCTTGCAGTCCTCTGTGTTCACCTTAAGGGATATTGACTTGCTATTTCCTGTACTCCTACCCGTAGATGTATGGAAACAGGTTCGGACAATAGACGATGTGCCAGGGTTGGGAGATACGTGGGCTAATATGATTAGGATTGATGGGGAAAGACCAGCAGGTGAGAAACCACCACAGGTAATATTTACTTTGCCTGATAGAATTGTCGCAAAATTAAAAACTATAATTCCAGAGAAAATAATTATTTGGGACAAGCTTACGGCCTGTGTTCAAGGGAAAACTGAAGGCGCCACCGAATTCTTTAACAGATTCGAGCAGGTATTTTCTGACTTCAGTGGGCAGAATTTGGGTACAGAGTCTGGGAAAATGTTGTTTGTGGACAAATTTATACGTGGATTGTTGCATGACATCCAGTCACAGATTATGTCCTCTGAGAGTGCTTGGCAGGCAAAATCTCAATCTGAGGTTTTGCACATGGCTCAGTATTATGAGAACCGTGTTAATAATGGGAAGGACAAAATTGAAAAGAGGAAAGGAGATTTGAAAACCAAAGTATTATTACAACAAATTGTTAGAAACCCCAGAGGAGGCACGACACAGACCAGAGGTCAGTATGTCCCAAAAGGAAATGCTCCTTTGGGTCCTGTGAATATTAATCAATGTGCTTATTGCCGCCAGGAAGGTCATTGGCGAGCACAGTGCCCCGTCCTTCGACAAAGGTCAAACAGTGCGTTTGGGAGTATGGGTGGACGACCTAGGGGCCGCCCTGGAGCAGGGGGCCCTGATAGAGGTAAGTTTTTGCAAGATCCTCAGCAACCTTTTTCACGGGAAAATCAGACCTCGAGTGTGGACTCGAGGAACATATTTGATCACCCTTTTGCTGCCTACCTTTCTGAAGAGCTTCCTTCTGACGAGGCTCTATTTCATTACGATTGCCCGAAGCAGGGTCTGGAACCTTCACCTATTCTCGTCAATCAGAAAGGCCCCTACGTTGAATTATTAGTAGGGAATAGGAAACACCAGTTTTTGATAGACACTGGAGTGCTGAAGTGCTCCATTGCTCATTCCCGGGTTCCAAACATTCCACTGTCATGGCAAACAAATGTTTCCGTAGGGTTTTCTGGTATAGCAATTGTCTGTCCGGTTTCTTCACCGGTGTCTGTTTCTTTGGGTCCCTTTACGGACCATTGCCCTTTTCTTCTCACTTCGAACTGTGGAGAGAATTTGCTGGGGTTGAATTTGTTAAAGAAATTGAACGTAGTAATTCATTGTTCTTCTGATGGAGTACGGCTGATGGTTTCACCACAGCAACTTCCTAATTCTCAGTTCCTGATTCGACCTTTACCTCCTGAGTTTAGCATTGTTCCGGAATGTTTATGGGCGGTTGACGACAATGATGTCGGGGTATTACAGATTGAGCCCGTTAAAATAGTTTTGAAACATGGAGTGAAACTACCACGCATTCCGCAGTATAAAATATCAGTTGAGGGCGAGCGTGCTTTGAAATGCATTGTCTCCAATTTTGTGCATCGTGGGGTGATCGAGGAGATTACGGGTAGTCTGTGTAACAGTCCGATCTTGCCTGTATATAAGAAAGGCGACAATGCATTTCCATACCGGTTCATAATTGATCTTCGTGCTATTAACAGGGTTGTCGCTCCACAATTTCCAGTTGTGCCTGATGTGACGACGATATTGACAAAGATCCCTGCTACGGCTACGCACTTCAGCGTTGTGGATTTAAACGCTTTCTTTAGTATTCCTATACATAAGGAAAGTAGATATTTGTTTGCGTTCACCTTGGGGGGACGCTCATTTACATTTACCAGGGCACCTCAAGGGTATACTGAAAGTCCAAGCATTTATAGTAGAGCTTTGAAAGAGCAGCTCGACACCCTTGAATTGCCACCTACTTTTACGCTGCTTCAATATGTTGATGATTTGCTTTTGGCTGCAGACTCTGAGAATGCTTGTAAAGAAGGCACTGTACTGTTGCTTGTTCATTTAGCTAAAAATGGTCATAAAGCTTCGCTCAAAAAATTTCAATATTGTTGTCAGGAGGTCGCCTATTTAGGCTACCTCCTGTCAAAGGAGGGGAGAAGATTGACACCTGAAAGAATAAAACACATTTCTGGCATGTCTGTTCCAAATACACAGAAGGAAGTCAGAGCCTTAATAGGTATGGCTTCTTACTGTAGGTTGTGGATCCCGAACTTTTCGCTAGTGATAAAACCGATGTTGGCTTTGACGAAGAAGGGCATTTCTCTGCCACTGCCATGGAAATCGGAACATCAACGATCATTTGAGCTTCTCAAAACCGCGTTATGCTCTGCACCGGTTCTGGGTACTCCAAATTATGACAAGGCCTTTGTGTTGTTTGTGCATGAATGTGATGGATGTGCTTTGGCTGTGTTAACACAGGAACACGGAGGGAAGAATAGGCCGTGCGGCTACTACTCCTCCGCCCTTGATCCTGTCGCATGCGCTTTGCCAAGATGTTTGCGAGCTGTCGCTGCTGCTGCCGCGTCTGTAAAACAGAGTGAGGGAATGGTCCTAGGCCATGATTTGATTTTGATGGTACCTCACTCTGTAGATATCCTATTGAATAAAACCCAAACGCAACACCTCACCTCTGCGCGGTTAACAAGGTATGAATTAATTCTGTTTGCCCATCACATTCAAATTAAGAGGTGCTGTCTTCTTAATCCGGCTGAACTCTTACCTTTCCCGCAAAACACTGTCTGCGGTGATGAAGAATTACATGACTGCCTGTATACCACTGAACAAGAAACGAAGGGCAGGATAGATCTTATAGATACTCCTTTGGACAATGCAGAAGGGGAGCTGTTTTGTGATGGCTCCTGCTTCAAACTTTCAGATGGTACATCTACAGCTGCTTATGCAGTTACTACATTGAGTATAGTTGTTGAAACTAAGAGAATTTCGCATAACTCCGCGCAGGCCGCAGAGATTATAGCATTGACCCGAGCTTGTGAACTCTCCCAAGGGCGTATAGTAAATATATATACTGATAGCCAGTACGCCTTTGGGGTGGCTCACAACTTTGGAAGGCTCTGGTCGGAAAGAGGGTTCCTGACCTCACATGGGACCAAGATCCAGCATGGCCCCTTGATAGTGCAATTACTCTCGGCACTCTCACTCCCTAAACAGTTAGCGATCATGAAATGTGCAGCACATCGTAAGATCATAGATGATGTGGGGAAAGGGAACGATTTTGCGGACCTGATAGCCAGACAAATGGCCACAGACCTTAGCACGGACATGTAGGCTTTGAGGGAAATGAGAGATGCTTATATAATGGATGAAGGTATTGGGTCTGTGTGAGATATTCAAACTGATGCCACAGTAGAAGAATCTAAAAGGTGGGCTGAAGGAATGGGGAAACTAGATGATGATGGGTGTTGGGTGGATACATCTGAAGGAAAATGGCTGCTCTCTGATTCATACGTACTGGCAATGGTTAATATGGCACATGGTCCTACACATGTGTGTGCTCAGCAGATCACGAAAATGTTACAACAAGTTTGGGTGAATAACAAGATTCCGGAGACTGCCAGACAGCATGTCCGAAATTGTATGATCTGCTTACAGCACAATGTGGGTAAGGGGACAGTAACTCCAAGGGGAAGCTTTGGGCCCCCTTCTGTTCCCTTCGAGGTCATTCACTTTGATTTTATTGAGATGGAACGGTGTAACAATTTGAAATATGTTCTTGTAATTATTTGTGCCTTCAGTAAATGGGTCGAGGCTTTCCCCGTTAAAGATGCTACCGCCATGACCACTGCAAAGATTATGGTAAAATAATTTTTTCCTCGATTTGGGCTCCCAAGGGTAATTTGGTCGGATAATGGTCCTCATTTTGTTGCAGCAGTAATTTTGCAGATATGCACAGCCTTATGTATTGAGAAACGATTTCACTCAGCTAGACATCCTCAAAGTGCTGGGTTGGTGGAAAGACACAATGGTATTTTAAAGAATAAGCTTGCAAAAACATGTGCCGATACCAAACTGAAATGGCCAGATGCCTTACCTATTATGTTATTGGCTATGCGTACTACACCTTAAACTAAGACTGGGCTTTCTCCATTTGAGGTAGTGATGGGGAGACCTGCTAACATTTGGGGTCTCCCGAAACCTAAAGCCCTGAGAGAGGTGGAAAATGTATTGCTTGTAGACTACTGTAACCAGTTAACTAAAAACCTGTATTTCATTTATCACCAGGTGCACTCAGCTTTACCTGTACGGTTCACGAGCCCAGGACACGATATACAGCCTGGAAGTTGGGTCCTAGTGAAGGCCTACGAAAGGTCTTCCTGTCTCGCGCCTCGCTGGCGGGGACCCTACCAGGTGCTGTTGGTCACCCGGACAGCAGTGCGGGTGGCTGGAAAGAAGCACTGGATCCACGCGACGCATGTCAAGAAACTTCCTCACCCGACGCCACACGTTACAGAAGAAGCAGAACCCCTCGCTGATGCTACAGTCTCTGATCTTGGAGTAGCAAACAGCGTTGTGAGTGCGTCGGAGAATCTCTCTGAGCCCGTGGAGCTTGGGGAACAGTCCATTTCGTCTCCGCACTCTTTTGAAAAATCCCTTCTGGAAAACACTGTTTCAAGCTCTGCGACTTCCGTCGCCTCCGATACGTCGCTTCCCTCAGGAAGTGACAACGCTTTATTTTCGGACCAAACAATCTTGGGTACCACCAGGTACAACCTTCGACGAAGAAAATAGAACTACGGCACGGGTTTTTCGTGCATCTGGAAAAGGGAAGTGATTGGAAGTTTTCTTTTGTATAAGAAAGTTCTGTTGAACAAAAAGGGATTCTGCTGGCTAGGGTTGAGAAGGACTAAGAAATCACGCGACCGTAGCGTCGCCAGCAACGAACATTGGGGTCGTCGATTGAGGAACTACAATGCCTGCCACCTCCACTGCTGCTCTCCGCACTGGACTTGTGAATAAGGGGGTGACCAACTTGGACAATGAACAATGTGCCTGGGCCCCGAAAACGTACTGCTGTGTTTTGATAATGATAATTGTTATTTTTGCAACTACTGCTGTAGGACTTTGGTACTTTGAAGAAATCTATCCTCTAAAACCTTTACTACCGACCGAGATTGTACCAACTGCTTCGACTCCCTCTGTACACCTTCACACTCTGACCCCTATAGACTCCCAACATAGACAAAAGTATCATAATAACACTCTAATGATAGTAATGAATGCAACTCATGCCATTTTTAATAAGAGTAATTGTTGGATTTGTACTCATTTACCGCAAGATGGGAACAAGGGGCTAGGATGGTATATTCACCCTTTACCTTTAACGACTGCTTGCTATGCCTCTCTTAGAGCACTTTTCTTTGGCCGTTGGAATGATAGCATCTCAGGGAACTTTGATGGAACTAATTTGAATGATTTCGAGAAACGTGAATTAACTCCCCTGGGATGCTCGCTTTTTGCAAATAGAAGTAAACCCAATGTCGCTTCTATTAGGCCGTCTGATAAACTATCTCTTCCTTTTCAAACTCTAATTTCCTTTAAAATGGCTCCGATAGGCAATAAGGACGCCGTACCTCCTTCTTATTCTATAAATCATAGCCCTGACTCAGTCCCCTTTTGTGTACAAAGAAATGGCACTCGGCCAATGGGAGATTTTGAAGGTTGTAAGAACATTGTAAATTTGACTGGAGAAAACAGGCCTCTGTATGTAGGGGGGCCTGTTTATTTTGTTTGTGGTAGTTTAGCATTTCCCTGGTTTCCCAAGGATTGGCAGGGAACCTGTTATTTAGGAATACTGTTACCCGGGGTATTTATAGCTAGTACATTGGAGGTTTCTAAGGCTCGCCCACGGCGGGACAAGAACGGAGATACCCCTGGGCAAGTATTGGGAGATATAGCGAAATCAGTTGTGCCCTTTTGGGGACAAATAACAAACTCTGAGAACATTAGGGGATTAGCAAGGGTACTGGAGAGAACGATCAACCGAACCACGTACATACTCTACAATATGACCTTAGAGCAAAAAGCAATAAGATTGGTAGCACTCCAAAATCGGATGGCATTAGATGTCATTCTGGCAGAACGAGGTGGAGTATGCAAATTGGTGGGGTCCGCTTGCTGTGTTTTCGTACCAGATTCCTCGCCGACAATTTTTAAAGCAATACAGAACTTGCATACTCTTAGTTCTGAAGTACATATCCTGTAGGAGATTGGAATCTTAGCACCTGGTTCTGGGATTCTTTACAATCTTGGGGTTGGAAGGTGCTTTCTGTTATTCTGGTTATTTTGGGGATCCTGCTATTCCTTTGTTGCTGTTTTCAATGTCTTCCGAGTATATGTGGAATGTTAGGGGGATGTTGTGCCCAAGCAGTGAGCACAATAGGGCATAGAATATATGCCCCAGATACAGCATCTAAAGAGTTTGTGTTACAAGAGGTTTTGATGAACGACCTAATGGCTATAGATATTACAGACAATGATTCGGGATGTATGGATGACAACACATGGAGTTGTTTGCAAAAGTATTAGAAATGATATTAGCACTTGGCATAGGCCAAAAGGAGGGTCTGTTGGAATTGAAATGATATTGTGCCTCCTATCGCAGTATTTGAATGTGTATTGGCCTACGCCAAGTTGTCTAAAATATCATGTAAATAGACTCCGCGGCAAGGTCTTGACCTTAACGAAAAATTGTGTAAGTCGCCATCTTGGATTTAGCCGCCATTTTAGGTTCTCTTGTAATGTGGAAGTCACCCTGAACATCAAAATGGAGACCGAATGACATTCTGAGTGAGATTCTGGCTGTTGTGACCTCTGCACACATGAATAAGTAATATGCATGCAGGCCACTTGTCGGGGTCGCAAACTGAGACCTTGTCCTATCCCTGACCTGTGTGTAAATGAACAACGTGACAGCGGAACTGATCAAAATGCATACATTATGGGATTGACCTGGCAAGGAACCCTAGGCCTGGTCCCAAGAATGGTTAACCCGCGAGGGGGTTGGCCAGGGCTGGATAAAGAATATAAAAGCCCAAGTATTCCAATGTACGGTCTCTCTACTAATGCATCGAACCTTCGTTGAAGTTCGTTACGTTACTCTGAGAGCCGAATAGCTATCCGTTTGTCAATTGACTTTTTGGTAACTGTTGTAGCTTTTAAATAAAGCACTTTGTATGTCCTTTGTAACCTGTGTTGGTGTGTTTCCTTTGGGCTTCCCAGCCTCATATCAATCTTTATGTTTTCATACACCCAACGACGACCCAACAACCCAAACAAACAACTCTATGTACTTACTACAGACTGTTTTCGCTTACCACTGTTGATGCAATGATTCTGGCAAAAACTCTAGCCAATAGAATATGGGCCCTGGTGCAGAATCTGGCCCACTCAGATCAGGTGGGGTTCATCCAAGGTAGAGCCACCAGAACGACCATCAAGAGACTGGAAAATGTGATGGTGCGGTATAGATACCTAAGCAAAGAAGTAGTAGTCTCCTGTCCCTGCTATTTTTTCCCCCAGCAATTGAGCCTCTGTCTCTGGAGATTAGTGGGTATGGGAACGTTGTGTGTGTTTGGGAATTACAGGAAATTCTGGTTAAGGTATTACTGTGCCGATAGCCACAAGGAGAGGATTGCTCTATCCAAAATGATCATTGTCCCCAAGCTTCTATAATGATTCACAACTGTACATATGCCACCCATTTCAATTTCTTCAAGTAACGCAAGGCTTTGATCATCTTGATCACCCAGGATAGCATTGAATACTCTATGCATTACCCGGGATTGGTGTAGGAGGTGCAAGTCCCAGACATATGGGGGCGCTCTCTGGAAGGGCATCTGTAATATGCCGTACACTGGGGATAACTAAATCCATGAGTCTCAGGTGGCTTTGAAAGGAAATGCAACAGCACAGCTAAGATGAGGTGTAAGATGGTAACGGGTTGGACCCAATACACCAACAGAGCTCACTAGGGAAGCCTGGTCCCAAGCACCCAGACTGCTAAGGGTTAAACCCATGAATAGTTGCCACTTACCTGTATGGGAGATGACCTCAGGAGTGAGGGGAGATCCTCACATTCATAGACCAGGTGGGCAGACTCGGACAATGATTTTGAACAGCTGCGCTGGTTTAAAGTAAGCAAGTACAGAATGGACAGCCAAAGTTTGTAAAAAGTAGGCGGCAGATGTGGGTTCTGACATAATGGACCGTCGCAACATGAGTGTTCATTAATAAAGAAATTGCCCAGGATGTACGTCAAGGCTGGTTCATAAGATGCCATTTTATTAACTAAGATATGGAAGTATCCTAGTGTCAATGCTTTTTGGGGAATAGTGGGTAGAGATCCTGGGGACATATTGGCATGTCATATTTAACTAGACCCACATCAATTAATTCTGAGAATGGATCCTGGACTGATCCCTGTGTAGTTCAGATTTAGCTATCTGGCTGTCAGTCCTGCCTAAGGAAGAATAGTCCTATCATAGAGGAGGATGAGGCTGTGTCGGATGTTGGCTGGGTGAAAGACAGACTACTGCATAATGAGAAAGAGGAAAGATTCAAAGCACTGCTGCCCCCGAACCGCCATACGGTAGACATCTGTGTTGAATTAAGGGGGTTCACTGGCAGTAGGGGTGGGAATGATGCCATCTCAGAAGTAGAAGAGGGCTCAGGCACACAGGCACTGAAAGCTCTGGGTGCCAATATGGGTGCAGAAACATGATGAATGAAGGCCAAGGTCAAGAGCAGTCCGGAACGGTCGAATAAAGTTGGTTTCCCAAGTGGGGATGAAAGGGGGGTGGGGTAGGGCGAATGAATGGGAATTGTGGTCAACGCATCCGGGGCAGACTAATGTGATGGCAGGAGTGTAATGTTGATCTTGTAGTACAGGGGTGAGGGAGGGGGTCAGTTGTGAAGGGACACTGATCGTTTGTTTGCTTGGACTATAATGAGTATAGTCTGTGGCTTGCACAATAGTTATACAGAGGAATATGCAGTGATTTCATGTAACACAAACATTATTCAAACAAAAGAGAACACATTACATCCTCTGCAAGAGGTGTCAAAACAGCGTCTTGGATTTGTATTTCTCTAGTAAGCTCTGTTTCCTCTTCCAGCCAATGACGGGGCCCTTCACTGCTGTACAACCAAAGCCTTGATTGCTTCATCTCACAAGGTGGAGAGCCCCTGCCACTGAAATCCTAATTCAGCAGCATCATTCTCCTCCTTCTAGCCAGACAGGTGTAGGTTAGCATGTAGCTGCGAACATGATCCCAAGCATAAGCATCACACAGAAAGGAGAAGGGGGAAAGAGCAGGAAGTAGCAACCTTCGGGGATTTGCTTTCACTCCACCAGTTTCTCAGATTAAAAGAAAAAAGAACTCACCCACAAGTCAGAAAAGCCCTGTGGCTTGATCAAACGTCACAAGAATCTGTCTGTGGCAGAATGTCCCTTCAGACAACAGAAAGGAAGACCTCCCAGGATCCTTTTCGGCAGTGAGACATGGTTTTTAATGTTGCCAGCGTCTCCTCTCACATTTCAACCTCCTGATCATCAATCTCACTGAAGAAAATCTTACATCTCGGTTCTACACCCTTTTTTCGCGAGGAATTCTGCAGAAGTATTTTACTTTGTCAGAAATCTGGCGAAAAAAATCATCGATTTTTATTTTTGTTCATTTTCTTTTTTTTTTTATTTGGAGGGTTCCCCACAAACCCTCCTTTTCCCTGTGCTAGTCCCACTACCCCCATCCTCTACTCACCCCCTTTTACCTCTTACCCCACACCCCTTTATATTTCGATGAGTTTTGTTGGCGGAATTCCGGCAAAGTAAATTACTTCGGCAGAATTCCTGTCAGCAGAACTATGGGATACCCTTGGAAGTGCAGAAGCTCATGCGCTATACTCCCACTGTAGGAAATACAGGCTTATAGTCAAAGTTTATTGTTGAGGAAAAGAAGTAGGGAGAAATGCACACAATCCTTAACCCCCACATTCCCAATAATTAAGCAATAAGCTCTGAGCCGTGGGGGGCATTACCGAGTCAGGTAATGCCCTGGGGCCCATAGTTACAAAGGCCCCGGGGCATTACCTGACTCTGTAATGCCCCTGCGGCGAGAGGTTTATTGCTATTAGTACCCCGGCCCATAAGACCGGGGTACTAAAAATATTTTTAATAAATGCCACCGGAGAAGGGAAAACGAAGTCCGTTTTCCCTTTCCATGGCGGCCATTGAAAGAAATTGAAAATAGGGTGCCTTCTGCTGCCCTATAACACATATATAACCTATATTTATACTATATATATATATATATATATATATATATATATATATATATATATCTCCTATATATATACTTTTTTGTTTTTTTGTTTAGTATGTTAGAATGTTAAATATTTTTATATGCCCAGTATATTTACACAGGGAATCTTACCCTATGGAAAAAAGGAAATAGATTAAAGCCCTGGTGGAGGGGGTTTGAAGCAGGTACCCAAGACTACTCCCTTTTAAAAAAGTGTAGTATTTACAGCCCTACATGTTCATTTCTTTGGTCATGATGCATGTGCATGCTTTCATATGTTTAGTGTATGACATGCACCTGCAGACTAATGATCTTTTCCCTTAATGTGTACAACTCAGCCAGTCTGTTTAAAAATGCTATTGCACATTTGAATCAATTGGCATATTTTAATGTGAGGCCGTTTAGGAGAGTAACCATAGCATTTTGCATTGAAAAAATATAGAGTAGGTTTCATGTAGTCATGCAAGAGTGGAGATGTGCAGTTCGTTTTCTTTTAGGCATATCAGTGATTGGGTGAAAATAAATAAAAAATTAATGTGTGGGTCGTGCTGGCTAAATGAAGGATACTGATGCAAATAGAACATTCTTTGTCACCCAAGATTGCAAAGGCCCATGGCATGCACTATAATTCATATCCCACTGGCTCCAGCAGAGAGCCTGGCTTTCTGCTATAGACTTGGTGGATGCATCATTGTATGCCCCCGTCCCCCCATTTTGTTTTCCCTATGATGGGTCAGTTGATTCTGAGTACCATAAATCACATTTTAAGCCACTGTAGGATGAATAGCACTTGGAAGGAGTGAGTCGCTGAACAGTGAGTGATATCTGCAGTGCAGCATGAGACTCCAGGGCAGTAGCGGCTCATCCATAATGGGCGAGGCGGCATCAATCCACCAGGTCTTGGCACCCTCTCACCAATTATGGAGGAGCCAGTGCTCTTAACTGTCAAAGGGAAACACTTTTTCCCTTTAACAGTTTGAGTTCCCTAGCTGTGCAAGCTGGCTGGGGAACTACATGTCTTTATGTGCAAGGGGGGCGCTCCTGCGCCTCCTCGCACATACAGACAGAGCAGGTTGAAGAGGGGAATCTTGTCACCCACGCTCAGGCCCCTCTACGCATGAGCAGAAAAGAGGAAGCTTCCTGATCCCTGTTCATGCTAGCAGGGGCCTGGGCGCTGGTGAGGAAAGACCCATGGCAGAAGATACATTTGTTAATGTTTTTTTTAAATTCAAATTATGTGCATGGATGCGTGCATGCTTGTGTTAGGGGAATTAATGTATGATGATGGAGATTGGTGTGCCTGAGAGTGTGATTACTTTGTGCATGTTGTGTAAATGTGTGTATGTTCATTTATTTATTATTTAAATATGTGTGTGGATGTGTGTATGCTTGTGTTCTGAGTGAATGCATGAATGATGTTCGTGTGAATGAAACAGAGTGTTAGTTGTGTGTATGTTTTGTAAATGTGAGTGTTTCTATGTTTATTATTGAAATATGTGTTTGAATACATGTATGTTTGTGTTATGAGTTAGTGCATGATGGGTGGTCGTGTGAATGAGGCAGAGGGTGCTTGCTGCGTGTATGTTGTGTAAATGTGTGTGTTTGCATGTTCATTTATTTATTATTTAAATATGTGTATGGATGCATGTATGCTTGTGTTATGAGTGAGTGCATAATGGGTGCTTGTGACTGTGAATGAGACAGAAAGTGCTTGCTGTGTGTATGGTGTGTAAGTGTGTGTGTGTTTGTGTGTGTGTTTGTGCTGGTCTGAGATGATTTTGGCGAGTGGGTGTAGGCGATTTGTACAACAAAGACGTTGCACAACCCCTCTCCTCACCGGCTGAAATCAGCTCTCCATCTGAGGTGCTGTGGGGCCCAGGGGACAGGGACTGTATTTTTCTACTGGACATCTATGATAGATGTCTAGTCAAAAATACCACACTTGCCCCCCAATGCCTTGCATACAAACATAATCACTTGAATTTTGTGTGTGTGTGTTTGGCGCTGTGCGGCCCAGGGGACAGGCATGGTATTTTTTATTGGCCATCTATGATAGATGATAGCTCCGGGGAAAAGTGCTCGCCTTGGAAGCAAGACGACACAAAGAAACACAGGTTCGATCCCCAGGTCTGTGCTGGGAAACCTATGGGTATTAAGTGCTTTATAAATCACTTATCATATTATCATATCACTTTATAAGTGGAGGACCATGAGGGAAGGAATGCCATTTATTAATGGGCATCTGATAGATGCCCAGAAAAGAATACCAGGACTGGGTCCCCCAGCGCTTCGCATGCACACAATTAATGTGTGCCTGTGAGGTGCTCGAGGCTTCCGGGGGCATGCATGGCAGTTTTTCCTTGGCATGTATGCCAGTAAGAAATGCCATGATTGTACCCCGGGACTCCACTTACGGACACACCTCTTCTCTCTGTGCCTCCCAGCACCTCGCAATCACACATAATCACATTCATGACTGCAAGGCGCTGGCACACCATGGAGCAGGCATGTCATTTTTTTACTGAGCATGGTTGATAAAGCAAGAATGATTAGTGTTATTATGTAGCTAGACTTGCATTTGAATGCAGCCAGTCTAGCCATTTCTGCCCACAAATCACCATTTGTTTTTCGGCGCACAAATTCCATGAATCAGCCCCTTTATATTAGGAAGCTTTGATAATGCAAGCATGATTAGTGGTATTATTCTTTAAGTGGCATAACATTTTGTATTGAGCATCTTTGATAAAGCACGCATGATAAGTGCTAATATGTAGCTAGACTGGCCTTTCAAAGCAGCGAGTCTAGCCATTTCATATTTTGGTATGACATGTTGTATTGGACATCTTTGGTTAAACAAGGATGATAAGTAGTCAAGCCATTTCTTACTGATGCATGACATTTTGTATTGGCCATCTTTGATGAATCAAGCAGGATCAGTGGTATTATTCTTACAGTGGCATGGCATTTTGTAGTAGACATCAAGCATAAGTGTTATTATGTAGCTAGGCTGGCATTTCAATGCAGCCAGTATAGTAATTTCTTATTGTGGTATGACATTTTTTATTGGGTATCTTTGACGAAAAAAAAAGCATGCTAAGTGTTATTATATAGCTCGACTGGCATTTTAGTACATCCAGTTTGGACATGTGTCCCTACTTTGGCATGCATTTTTAATGGTAAAGCCAACTGGAGTATGTTCTTATTTGGGGATACTGCCATGTATCGGCAGAACAAACATGGACATGTTTTTGTATAATATCATTGCTGGAATTATGCACAAAGCAAATATGAGTATGTTTTTATATGGGAATAATAGAGTATAATGGTGCAGCCAGCATTAAAATGTATGGGCACAGCCAGTGTGAAAATGTTTTATACTGGCACATATTGTGGGAAATGGCATCATGAAAATATATTGGAGAAATACTCCTGTGCACTGCTGGTGACTTGCATCTATTGGATTTTTTCATGAGTTACCCTACAAAACCCAATTGCAAACTGTTTGGCTTTTTACACAATTTTTCTAAAATGTGTGCTCTAAAATGCACCAGGCAGAGTACAGGTGCAGTCCCAGTCTGCCCCAGTCTCCCTGTTCTGTTTGTGTGAGAGGAGCTGCACGATGAGTCAGTCCTGTTTCTATTTTCATCAAGCAAGTTGTTTAAAAACTCTATTCTCGCGCGGAGTCCAGGTGAAGAGTCCCAGTCTGCCCGAGTCCGCGTCGGACCGCAACTGCAAATGACTGCAAATACTGGCCACGAGGGTCCTGCTACGAGGCGGAAAACATTGCAACAAGGCCATTTGCAGAATCCAGGGACAGCATTGAAAGCCGATACTGTTATTAAAACCCCGAAGGTAAGCGCTTCAGTGCACACAAAGCAAACAACCCCTGACTTTTTAGAGCCCTCAACTGCCTCCGCCATTCCTACTGGTACCTCTGTGATGGCGGCCACGCCAGGAGTAGCTGCGGTGTCCGTGCCCGTGGCGGAGTTGGACCCTTGTGGAGGGGAGGAGATCTCTGTCTCCCGACAGCAGTGCAGTTCGGCGGAGGTCGAGGTTGAAGTCGAGGCAGTCAAGGCTGTTTTGATTGCGCCGTCAAGTGAGGTAATCCCTTCTGGCAACATTTCAGCCGAGGCCGAGGCAGTCCAGGATGCTGGACAAGTCAGTGAGTGGCAGCATCCCAGGCTTCTTATGCTAAAGGACCTACCTCTTGTCTCACTTAGACCTCCTCTTCCAATGCAATTTACGTCAGGCGAAAGGGAGATGACAATACTTACCCGAGACCGCCCCTGAAACCGCTGACATCTTTTTTTCAACCTTTGACTGCGCAGACGCTGAGCTAATGGAGGCTTCCCAAGACCAGGCTGCCATTATGATTCATCCTAGGGCAAATACCTTTGCTAAACAAACAATCGCTGCAACGTTGGAGTCCCCCTCAAAAACCCATGCTACTGACAACGAGCCTAGCCCTAAGAGACAATTGGACTCTAACGGTCACAACCAACGTTCAAGTCTTGACACTACCCTGTGCAAAAAGAACAACGCGAACGTAAATCAACCAACGACTGCAGATGCGATGCTGGCAACATCATTTCCCCTTCTGACTGATAGTCTGGAGATGCAGTCGAGCAAAAACAAGTCTCGAGTCCCGGAGAAACTTTGGAACTATAGTGCGCTCCTTGGTTCTCAGGGTGCTGAAACACGACTCAATGGCAACCAGAATTCATCTGCAGTACGTGGGCCCTCGATGGGCTCGATAAATACTGAGGCAGCTAGAGCACGCACGTTTGACAACGCTTTACAGCTGGATGCTCACTTAAAATCACATGCACAGTGAAATAGAAAGGCCTCTTCAAGTACTCCGCGACAGGCAGGCATACAACTCATCTTAACAAATTCATTGAGAGACTCATGTGCTATTCCAGTAGTGAATACACCATTAACAAGTGACTCTCATTCTGATGTGGGAACTAGCCTGCACTCGACCATGAATGAGAACCCGGGCTCGAGTTCCAAACCCAGTCTTTCTTCGGCATCCGCCATGCAGATTTATAATAATGTTCTTGCAGCATCTTCAACTGCATTGCTGCCTTTTTTGAAGATGTATGAATCTCTTCTTGATGCCTTAAAAGTCAGACCTCGCTAATATCAACCTTAAAAGAAAAAATGGAAAATTTTGAATCCGTGAACTTGTTTTTTCAGAGTCAACTACAAAGTGAAGCAGATCAAACAACTCGTTGGCAAGAAAGGTTGAGTGACCTAGCAGCTCGACATCATTGTCAGAACGACACCTTGTCCGAAGGCTTACCCGACGCTGTTAAATGGATGCGACATTCAACTGCTAGGACGATCCAGCAAGTGGCCACCCCATTGGTCCACGATGCAACACCTGTTGATACTAGAGGTATGCCGCAAACTTACTCACAACAGCATGCTCCTCGACACAGTATGATGTCTGCGAAGACAAAAGCCACAACAAATATTGTCACACAAACTGTAAACTTAGAAGCCGTGGCTGAGTGATTGGTTCCAAAATATGTCTTACATTCGAACAAGAACCAATTAGCTTCTGAGTCTGTGCAAAGCCATTCTGAAAACCTTCCTCTTATTAAGAACGACTTAACAGTTGAGTTTCCTGAACAGGCCATCCGGGCGACTAAACAGAATCTCTGTTAAAACACAAGTGCTATCTTGTCTAGTCCGCCGGTGTCCTTCGGGATTTTTGAGGGTGCTGCGAAATCAATCGCTTCAATTCTGATGCCCGACTCCAAAATGACTGCAAGGAAAACAAATCTACAGAAGTTATCGTCAATTAAAGGAACTCAAGACCCGAAAAGAGCTCAAGGTGCCATGAAACCAAGAAAATGTATCAGAAACATGGCCCCTTTGACAAAATGTGGGCTGTTTAGCAGAAATGTGACTTTGCCCTCCCGAATCCCTGCAGACTCTGAAATAGAGGATATCTCGTCGCTCTTATGACACCGTCCATTGGTACCTCCAAATAAACGCTGTAGAGCCGAATCAGAACTCAAAGGGTCCATGATTGAGTCAACCGGGTCTGTCACCGACCTCTGCAATTTATCAACCTATTCTGATGAGCCACCTGAGCAATTAGCGGTCTGTGAACAGGCGAATAACTGCGCTGTAAAAGAAAAACAAACTCAATCAAAGTCTATAAAACAGGTTGAGCAGAGCGACAAGCAAGTGGAAAGAAAGAGAGGAGCGCCTGTTCGTAAATCGCCAGCGATCTCAAGATTGAACCCAAAACAAACCAGTGTCCAGAAAAATAATATAATTCACTCAACTTCCACTGCTCAGTAAACTGTAAACTACGACTACAGAATCTTCATTCTGAGGATGATGAATTAAATCCGAACCGCTAAAACGTGATGACATTTTTCAGTTGCATTCCTTCACTTCATACTATTAGGTCGGACGATATCAAAATAGTTGAGTATGTGACTGAGAAATGTTGTGATCAGGTTCTTCTTCATATTGTATCTGCCTCAGTTTGCAATACTATTCTGAAGGCTTCGGAGGAATTGCTTGTATTTGGGTTTGACAAAACTCTTGAACCATCATTCACTCATTTAAGAGTGGAAAATTCGAGATTGAGGTCCGACGCTCGTGATCCTCAATCTGACAGATGTGCCGAGATGCGTAAAGCCATGAACATTTCTCCCAATTCATGTCAAGCTGACATCAATCCTCAAAGGAGCTTTACTCACACCTATGACAATCTGAAGAACACAGAAAATCATATTTAGCCATGACAGGCCGTAAGTGCCCAATTGTGTGAATTTTTATCTTGGAATACTAGAGGATTCACTCATTTATTCAATAGTTTTGCTGTTTCATTGGAAAAAGTCTTCGTAATATGCCTTCAGGAAACTTGGCTCAGTGAGTCTCCATCAAGGGATGGCTATGTCACTTTAATGAACCCAGCCATTAAAAGTGTACAAGGGCGACCATCTTCGGGCCTCCTGATACTAATAAAAATGAATCCCTGGTGGTCAATCGTGAACTCTTGTTGTCCAAACCCCTTTGTTCAAGGTGTCCTGATGCGGCCCTGGTTTTTCAATCCCGCTATTGGTTAATGCAGGGGGTACCCGACTCCGGATGAACGGCTTTCAAATTCAGACTTTAAGTCAATGATTATTCAATCAGAACGCAGTCCCATCGGTGGATTATGCACCGCTTCTTGCCAACTTCATCACCGTCAAAGTGTCTGGCAGGGTGATGGGCATCTCCCATAGACATCTTTCATCTACGTTGGTAACAACTGCTAAGAGGCTGATGCATCGAGATATAAGAGCAATGAAAAGGTTAACTCCTACAAGGATGCGTGGTACCAATCTTAAACGTGCAATTCGATTGCGACGACAAACATACAGCAATTGGTTAAAATCCAAAAAAATGATAATGGATCAGGACAAAGCAGAATCCATCATGAAAAAGCTAATTCTAAAGAACTCACGTGAAATCTGGGCATTTTTGAACGCAGGAAACTCGCGTAATTTATATTGTTTGTCAAATGAAATCGAAGCAGCTAAATGGGAGACTCATTTTGCGAACATCTTCAGTATTCCCTTGAGTGAACCACCGACCGATTTCCATCACAATTTGACCTCATGGGACTTGCTTATCTCCCTAGATGACATCAAAATTGCTATACGAGCATTGAAAAATGTGCATGCCACCGGTCCTGACATGATATCAAATATGATGTTAAAACAAAATGATGCCCAATGGTCAGTTTTCATTGAAGACTTGTTTTCCTTATTGTCTTCTTCAATGTTGATCCCTGTGTCCTGGCGTGAAGCAATTATCATGCCCATACGTAGGAAAGGCAATCGGGCTGATCCAAAAAACTATCGCCCGATTGCCTTGTTTGACATGATAGGAAAAATGTTTGCTTCCTTCCTACGACAACAACTGGTTCAATGGTCCAGGCGTGAAGAGATCTACGATGTTCGCCAAACTGGATTTACTAAGGCAGTCGGTGTCAAGTATCGGCAGAGATCATCTGTGTTGGGACGCCGTAGTTATCCGGCTTCCACGAGAACTAATACTTGTGGCTCTCGTATTCGTCAACGAACGGTGGTTACGGTCCCTTTAAGATCTCGTCTGCCGGGATCTTGGAAGTTGGCATGGAGACGATGGCGTCCTCTCACGTCTGTCACTTTTCCCTCTACACGTTAAGTTGACGTATAGTGATCATGTGACTGTTATTTAAGCCACGCCTGTTCGTTTTGCCGGCGCTTCTGAATCTTGTATTCTAGCGGCTTGCTTTCTCTTGTATCCAGCTACTTGTCCCCCCTTGCCTTGTCTTCCTGCTCTTCGACCTCGGATCGTCCACGGACCTGCTTTGATTACTCCTTTGTACTTTTGCTGCCAGTCCTGCTCTTCGACCTCGGATCGTCCACGGACCTGCTTTGGTTACTCCTTTGTACTTTTGCTGCCAGTCCTGCTCTTCGACCTCGGATCGTCCACGGACCTGCTTTGGTTACTCCTTGTACTTTTGCTGCCAGCCCTGCTCTTCGACCTCGGATCGTCCACGGTCCTACCCTGCTAGGATTGTCCACCTGCATTGGAACTCGTCACCTTTGGTACACGGACTAGAGACTGCCTTATTGTACCTTTTAGGCGTCCTCGTGCCGTCGGGTTAGGTTTTGCTCTTTGGACAGTCAGCTTGGATTTTCTCCTGCTTCTTGCTTTGCCTTCATTTCTGGATCTATACTGGTTCTTGATCTTGGGTTGGCCTCTACCTTACTTCTTATTCCTTCCTTGGGAATATTCGGAGAATCGGAGATTCTGAAGAACTACACAGGTTAGTGGTGGATTTCTATTCTGATATCTGCATTTATTGTGCATACTATCGCATCTATGTGATTATTGCTCTTAGTGCAGTTGTCTGGGGGTCTTGCCTGTACACCTTGAGAAGACATCCCGTTCCAGTATCCTGTTCCATCGGGTTCTGGATTCTTCGTTGACATTCCATCTTTCCGCCAATCAACTGTTCTGTTTGTTGATTGTACTGACTAGTTCGGTAGATTGGCGAGAAGAATTCCTCGGCTACACTACGAGGGCAAGAGCGCTACTGACATATTCAGAAGCCTTCTATATAAATGGATGCCAACGAGTCTTTGTCGGCCATCATGCAATTGGTGGCGGATTTACGCAGTGAAATGGCTCATGCCCATGCTGCCACCGAAAGGCGCATTGATGAGCTACAGGTTGGTTTTCAGCCCACCGGTGCTGGGGCGCCTTCACCCGCTGTGGCCTCGGGTTCAGGGCTATCTCGCGCCCGTTCTGATACGGGGCCAGTGTACATGACTGCTCAGTTTCCCTTGGCTCCACCAGAGCGGTTTCTAGGTGACCCTAAGGCCTATCGAACCTTCCTTAACCAGTGTAGGTTGCATTTTCTATGTAGGCCAGCACTGGGTCCGGATCCAACCACTAAAGCAGCCTTCCTTTTGTCACACTTGGGTGGTACGGCGGCGGCATGGGCCAATCCACTATTGGAAGAGGGCAGTCACCTCTTGTACGATTGTGACGCCTTGATTGAGGCTATGAGTCGGGTTTTTGATACGCGCTACGCTACGCAAGCCACCGACTTACAGTTATTGGCCTTACAGCAGGGAACTTCTACCCTGTTGGCTTACTTAGCCAAGTTTAATCAATTGGTTGCCGAAACTAACTGGCCACAGGAGAAGAAGGCCTCCTTATTTTACAAAGGGTTGTCTGACTCCCTTAAAGATACTCTATCTACGGTACCGGTAATCCCTACAGCATTCTCTGAGTTGGTTGATTTGGTACTTCAAATTGACTCTAGGCAAGCAGAGAGAAGGGGGGAACGGAGACCGCTTCCTCCTCTTACGACCGCCACGTCAAGTCCTGCCACCGGGTCCTCAGAACCAATGCAAATCGGAGCATTGCGGGGACCGTTGTCAGCAGAAACCAGAGAACACAGAAGAAAGAACGGCCTTTGTTTCTATTGTGGGTCATCAGATCATTTACTACGATCATGTACTAAAAAACCTGCTAAGAAACAGGGAAACGCGAAAGCCCGGCAATAGAAGGGGTTCAGTTGCCGGGTGGTTCTCACAGCAACCCCCTCATGTCTACACCTTATTGTTTATCCGTCACTCTCAATTCCACCTCCCTCGGTAGACGGGTGATTCCAGTTGTCTTGGATTCAGGTGCTACGGGGAACTATATTGATGGTGATTATGCTCGAGAGGTGGGTATACAGATTGTTTCCAAAGACTGCCCCGAGGTCGTGAATGCGGTCGATGGCTCAACCCTGGTTTCTGGTCTAGTGACTGAACGTACTGCTACTTTGGTCATGAGGACGGAATGTGGGCATACTGAAGAGATCACCTTTGACCTGATTGCCGCCCCACAGCTTAAAGTTATCCTGGGGCTTCCTTGGTTGAGACTACACAACCCCGTGGTGGATTGGCAGTCGGGGGAAGTGAACTTCCTCTCAGAACATTGTGACCAGTTCTGTTTTACATCAGTTCAGAAAACCCCCAGCCCAAGCCGTGCTCTCATGGATGCCGCCTCTACGATAGGAGCTGTTCTTAACACTCAATTGCCCTCAGAGTATCGAGAATATCGGGATGTCTTTGACGCAAGTGGGGCAAAAATCCTTCCACCCCACAGGCCTTTTGATTGTCCTATAGAATTGATTCCTGGGGCCAAGATACCATCTGGCAGGATTTATTCATTAACACCCAAGGAGGATGTCATTCTTAAGGAATACATCGATAAATCTTTGAAATCCGGCTTCATTCGGCATTCGCGTTCTCCGGCAGCTTCCCCTCTGTTTTTTGTTCCAAAGAAGGAGGGGGACCTTCGCCCCTGTATCGACTATCGGGCCTTGAATGCTGTTACGGTCAGAAACCAATACCCGATTCCTCTGATATCAGTCTTGCTTGATCAGCTCGGCTCAGCCAAGGTCTTTTCCAAGTTAGACTTACGTGGGGCGTACAACCTTGTACGCATACGAGAAGGGGATGAATGGAAGACCGCCTTCAAAACCAAATACGGTCTATACGAATACACTGTAATGCCCTTCGGGCTGAGTAACGCCCCTGCCACTTTCCAATTCTTCATAAATGAAGTCTTTCATGATATGTTGGATCAATTTCTGATCGTTTATCTAGACGACATTCTGATTTACTCCCCCAACCATGAAACCCATGTTGTTCAGGTCAGTAGAGTCTTACAACGTTTGCGGGACAATCATTTATATGCCAAACTGGAAAAGTGTCTCTTCCACGTACAAGAGGTCGAGTTTCTTGGCTTTAACATCACCAACAAAGGAGTCAAAATGAGCAGATCTAAAGTCTCTGCTATTCTGGATTGGCCGGTTCCCAACAATCTGAAGGCGTTGCAATCCTTTTTAGGTTTTGCGAACTTTTATCGACGTTTCGTTCAAGACTTTTCAGCCATTGTCTGTCCCATTACGGCTCTGACTAGCTCCAAGAGATCTTTCCATTGGGATGGGGAGGCTCAACAGGCGTTTGACTCTCTGAAGTCCGCCTTCACCTCGGCACCTGTGCTCCAGCATCCGGACCCAACCCAACCATTCATTGTCGAGGCTGATGCTTCGGATGTGGCCTTGGGGGCTATCCTGTCCCAACCTTGCCCAGACGATGCAGGTTTACATCCAGTAGCCTTTCATTCCAGAAAGTTAACACCTTATGAAAGGAATTATACTATCACGGAGCGCGAATTGTTGGCTATCAGGGACGCGTTCTTGGTTTGGAGGCATCATTTGCTGGGTTCTCAAGTGCCTGTTCAGGTGTTCACGGATCATAGGAATCTCTTGGCCCTGCAGTCAGTGAAATGCACCACTGCACGACATGCCCGTTGGCATGAATTCTTTTCAATGTTTAATTTCACTATTTCCTATCGTCCTGGTTCTCAGAATTCTAAAGCGGATGCTCTCTCTCGTCTACATGGACCCGCCAAATCCTCTCACGCCACTGGTGTACCTCTGTTACCCACTCAGGTGGTTTGTGGTTGCTCTTTACGTCCGTCACTTAAGTCCTTTATACAGGAATGGCTTCGAAACAATCCGCCAGAAGTAACCAAATACAAGCTGGAAATCATAAATTCCTTGCCCTATTTCCAGGGTAAGATATTCCTGCCTACTCTAGAGACGCGACGTACTGCTACACAATGGTGTCATGACTCCTCTCTGGCTGCTCATCCAGGTATTAGGAAGACGGTTGATCTAATGAAAAGATGGTGTTGGTGGCCGTCTTTATTGCAGGATGTTACTGATTACGTAAATACTTGTTCGGTTTGTGCTCAGTGTAAGACATCACATGGCAAACCCGTGGGTTTGCTCCAACCTATGCCTCTTCCAGATCATCCTTGGGCCTCCATTTCCATGGATTTTGTTGTGGAACTACCTCTGGTGGACGGTTTTGATACTATTTGGGTGGTCATCGACTATTTCACCAAAATGGCACTATTCGTACCTTGTCAAGGGATACCTACTGCTCCTAAACTGGCGGATCTTTTTCTGCGGAACGTGTTTAGGTTGTTTGGTCTTCCTTCTATAATCATCTCCGACCGCGGTCCTCAGTTTACTTCACGCTTTTGGAGAGCTTTGTCGGCTGCATTAGGTATTGAAGCTCGATTTTCAAGTGCTTATCATCCTCAGACGGATGGCCAGACCGAACGTCTGAATGCCACTATGGAACAATACATAAGGTGTCTCATCTTTCAGCGTCAGGACGATTGGCTTTCGGTACTGTCTATGGCCGAATTTTGCCTACAATAATTCGCTCCACACTGCTACACAGTATTCTCCTTTCTTTGCCCTGTATGGGCAGCATCCGCGTTCCTTGCCTCTCGCACCTGACCTGCCGGCTCACAATCCTGCTGCCCTTGCCTGTGTTAGGGACATTTCCAGCACCCATGTCCAGGTTATGAGACAATTGTTGGAGGCTCAGACCAGGACCAAGTTATATGCAGACCGGCATCGTACCCCTGCTCCGGTGTATCTCCCAGGCATGAACGTCTGGTTGTCTACTCGCAATTTACGCCTGCCTGGTCAGAGGAAGTTGCTCCCACATTTTGTTGGGCCATATGTTATATCGCATGTCATTAACCCGGCAGTGGTGCGTCTGGTTCTTCCCCAGTCGTGGAAAATACACCCAGTATTCCACGTGTCTTTGATTAAACCATGCCGTCCTAATACCCGTCTTCCCTCCCATCCTCCGCCTCTCAGGGTTCGGGGTGCTGTGGAATATGAGGTGTCAGCCATCTTGGACACCAAGGTTCGGAACGGTAGAAGACTCTACTATGTTGACTGGAAGGGTTATGGTCCGGAGGATCGCACCTGGGAGCCATGCGAAAACGTACATGCCCCGGTTTTGTTGTCCCGTTTTTGGAGATCTCGGCGTGTGGGGGCCTCTTTGGGGAAGGAAACTGTCAAGTATCGGCAGAGATCATCTGTGTTGGGACGCCGTAGTTATCCGGCTTCCACGAGAACTAATACTTGTGGCTCTCGTATTCGTCAACGAACGGTGGTTACGGTCCCTTTAAGATCTCGTCTGCCGGGATCTTGGAAGTTGGCATGGAGACGATGGCGTCCTCTCACGTCTGTCACTTTTCCCTCTACACGTTAAGTTGACGTATAGTGATCATGTGACTGTTATTTAAGCCACGCCTTTTAGTTTTGCCGGCGCTTCTGAATCTTGTATTCTAGCGGCTTGCTTTCTCTTGTATCCAGCTACTTGTACCCCCTTGCCTTGTCTTCCTGCTCTTCGACCTCGGATCGTCCACGGACCTGCTTTGATTACTCCTTTGTACTTTTGCTGCCAGTCCTGCTCTTCGACCTCGGATCGTCCACGGACCTGCTTTGGTTACTCCTTTGTACTTTTGCTGCCAGTCCTGCTCTTCGACCTCGGATCGTCCACGGACCTGCTTTGGTTACTCCTTGTACTTTTGCTGCCAGCCCTGCTCTTCGACCTCGGATCGTCCACGGTCCTACCCTGCTAGGATTGTCCACCTGCATTGGAACTCGTCACCTTTGGTACACGGACTAGAGACTGCCTTATTGTACCTTTTAGGCGTCCTCGTGCCGTCGGGTTAGGTTTTGCTCTTTGGACAGTCAGCTTGGATTTTCTCCTGCTTCTTGCTTTGCCTTCATTTCTGGATCTATACTGGTTCTTGATCTTGGGTTGGCCTCTACCTTACTTCTTATTCCTTCCTTGGGAATATTCGGAGAATCGGAGATTCTGAAGAACTACACAGGTTAGTGGTGGATTTCTATTCTGATATCTGCATTTATTGTGCATACTATCGCATCTATGTGATTATTGCTCTTAGTGCAGTTGTCTGGGGGTCTTGCCTGTACACCTTGAGAAGACATCCCGTTCCAGTATCCTGTTCCATCGGGTTCTGGATTCTTCGTTGACATTCCATCTTTCCGCCAATCAACTGTTCTGTTTGTTGATTGTACTGACTAGTTTGGTAGATTGGCGAGAAGAATTCCTCGGCTACACTACGAGGGCAAGAGCGCTACTGACAGTCGGAGTAGAAGTCAATCTTTTGATACTAAACTTACTGAAATCTTAAACCTTAAAGGCAAAAAGAAAATTATATCTGTCATTTATTGATCTAAGGGGTGCGTTCGATAGCGTTAACATTGGCAAGCTTTGGCAGAAAATGTCAAAATGGAAATGCCCGCAAAATCTGTTGCAACCAATTAATGCGCTTCACTCCAACACTGCGAGACTGATTCCCCTAAACAATCAGGGTGACCTATCGAAGAAAATACTGACTGAAAAAAGTGTGAAACAGGGGTGTCCATTGGCTGCTGAACTCTTTAAATTGTTCATCTCCGACCTACCAATACAACTTGAATCTGTTTGTTGCTTTCCGCCAAAGATCAACAACATGGAAATTCGTTGCATAACCTACGCTGATGATCTCGTTTTATTAGATCTCACGCAGATTGGTCTTCAACGGCTTTTAACCAAGCTACATGAGTATCTTAATAAGAACGACCTTGTACTAAACACGGAAAAGACCAAGATCGTGACCATTGGGGTAGGTGGAACCAAAAAACAAAAGGCTTTCCTGTGGAAAATAAATGGCATACCATTGAGTTCGGTGAACTCCATCCAATATCTTGGCATAACATTCAATACATCTGTAAACAGACATTATTGGAAGCTCGATCTTGTCAATCGAATGACACAATGTAGTATCCAAGCTTTAAAAATAAACAAGATTTATGGAAAATTCACACTGGAACCAGTACTGATCTTTTATGTGCAAAAGGTTATCTCCCGGAAATCACCTTTGGGTCCGAATCGGGTCGGAATATTGACGCCCAGTTTTGGTGGAAACTTGAAGGTATATTTTGCCGTCGGGTATTGAATTTGCCTCCTTACATCTCGATGACTTCACTTCATTACGAACTCTCACTAAATTCAGTGCACAACTGTGTTATCTGGAAATCATTGATAGTATTGCGAAAGATGAAGCTGAACCCACTGACTCCGCCATATCAAATTTTTGAACACACCCCAGGTTGTGGACGACCGGGCCTCTTAGATGAATGGCGGCAGATGTTGGAAAAAGCTTTAGTTAATGCTGACCTAAACCTAGCTGATCTGATTACTCAACCTCAATGTGTTAAAAAGTAGTTTAAATCCTGGTGCTGGATCTAGAACCAGAGGCGTTGCTAGGGGGGGGCTAAGGGGGTTATAGCCCCTGATCTTTTGGTTGTAGCCCCGGATAGAATCTCAGGAGCTTCAACAAAAAGCTGAGCTAGCCCCCAGTCCCAACATTAGCATAGCCCCGGGTCTTTTCCAGACCTAGCAACACCCCTGTCTAGAACTATGATTTGCTACAAAAGATGGCAACGACTCTGATATCAGGCATCGGGGAACACAAACTTAATGTTCAGTGTCACTATCTAACAAACTGTCCATCACGACATCATCGAGAGCAATTTTTGAGGCTACGTTTGAATGTATTGAAGACTAGGGAAATGCAATTTATTCGACACATCAACGAAGCAAACGGCAACCTTTGTCGGTTTTGCAATCTTGAAATTGAAACCACAGAATACTTAATCACTGGATACTCTGCGAAAATCTCACAGCGGTTGTGCCGCCTAGGGGGATTCCTACCTGTCGAATCTGACAATCAGAATTGGTGGTCTTATGCCGCTGCTGGACACAATATCAGATTGACCTGTGCCATCGTAGATTTTTTAGATTCTCTACAGCTAAATGAGGATGTGGCCTCACAATGAATTCCACATATAGTCCTTATTTGATGGTAATGGCGCTTTAAGCATTTAAATGGTGGAAGGTGCTTTAAAGACCATCTACAGTTTACGTGGGAAACATGAAAAACGTGTATTTTTTTTTTTGCTGTAACAAAAGTTTGGCGTCCTGTCAGTTCGCTTTCAGGATTGCTGAGCTGAAGTTTCAATAAAAAAAAATGCACCATTTTCACCCATTATTTAAAAAATTGCTTGGGGAATAACTCCCCAAACCCACCTTGGGTGGTGCGGGGTCCCTCGCTATGCTGGTTCGTTCAGGCATCTCTGGACAAATATTTACACCCCTCCAGTTTCAATATTCACCAGCAGCCATTGCTCCAGGGACTGGACGGCTCGTGATAAGCTTTATTCATTTCGCTGTTTTATTTTTGTCCTTGTTGGCCATGCAATTTACATTTTTACCAGCAGAGGGAAGCATTGCCCGTTGTATGTATTTCAAAGTGTGCATCAAGCAAAATCAAACTTGTGATACTTATTATTGAGCTAACTGAACAATTATGCCGGGATATTAGATGTATACACAGCTTTCCAAGTCCACCAGACCTAGTCAAGAGATGGTGGTCACACGATAAATGAGCAACGACGAAAATCATACACAGAGCTGCACATATCTTTTAAATAATAGAAAAGGATAAAAACAACAGATTGCATCCCAAGGCCAGTTCACATAATTCAGGACTTAAAAACAAAATCAGTGACTTCTTAACTAAAATATTCATGACTGAATTGAAAAAACATTTCTAAAGACATATTGAGAAATACATCTAAGAAGAAAAAAAAACAAACAAACAAAAAGAATTGACACATACTTAGTGAATACTCTTGGAAACACTGTTCTCTAATGTGTAGGTCACTTGTATCCTGTTTCCATCATGGGTCAAACCAATTTGAGAAATGTTCTTGGAGTACATGACTCAAAGTGTTAGTCTGTCCTTTATGTCAATGTTTACCCCCCTTTCCAATGCCCGAAGGTTTGAGAGAAAACAAGTGTATACAAACTTAAAACAAATACCGTTTGTTGTTATGCTATGTAGAACCCAAAATACAGAAGTAAAATCAAAAAACTATTTATTGTATATTGTATATGATGAAAAGAAAGGCACATAGTGCCACAAATACAAAAAACAAATACTGTCGTAAAGGAATATTCTAAAACCTTTTAAACAAAAAAGATGTTGTATATTACAGACATAATCCAAAGGGTATGCGCAAAACAAGTTGTAAATGCATGACTACTTTGTTTGCATTAGTAATCCCACATACAATTATGTTTAAAAATTTTTAGAATATTCCTTTACAACAGTATTGTTTTTTTGTATTTGTGGCACTATGTACCTTTCTTTTTATCATATACAATCTCCAATAAATATTTTTTTGATTTTACTTTTGTATTTTGGGTTCTACATAGCATAACAACAAACTGTATTTGTTTTAAGTTGTATGCACTTGTTTTCTCTCAAACTTTCGGACATTGGAAAGGGGGTTAATCAGACTTACCTTCTGGTGTTTCGCTCTTATATTTAGTTCCTTTTAAGTTCTTATCCCCCGAAACAAAAAAGTGGGAACTTACCTGACATAGGTTAGACTTTCGGGTCGATTCATGGAAATAATGTGCGCTGAAATTTTCGGCGCAAGCGTGCAAAAGCGTGCGACTCGCAGTGCCAGTGTGAAAATCGCAGAGAAACCTGCGCACAGCAATTCATGGAAGTCCGTGCGCAAGGAAATTCCAGGATGTGCGCCAAAATACTGCGTGGTGCATGCTGGCGCACACGTCTTCAAACCGCGTGCGCTAAGCGCACAGCGAAAGCACAAATAGCGCGGCGCACACAACAAAAGTAGGCGTAACACGGGGTGTGACACGCGAAATGGGGAACAACGCGTGAAAACGAGGGCGTCAGGGGGGAAGTACAGGAGGCAAGTGCGCGGAACGCCCACATGCTCACCTACAACACGTATTCATGGAATCGAATAGTGCAAACCAGCGCACGGGCAAAGACACGTACAGGCCTAAACACGTCTGCCACACGAAGGCAGGCAGTAGCGTCCCTGCGCATGAAAGAAATGTGCGCCAAAATGTGCGCTAACAAAAAGGACGTATATACAGCCATGATGGATGTCCCATACTGTGGCCCTCTAGGACAAATGACATGCAAAGGGGTACGCGACAAACACTGACACCCGCTGTGTGAAAAATAGCGTGTGCGTGTATTTCGGGGGTGTGCAGGACGTTTAACACAGGGTAGACCTTGGGCGAGCGGGGTACTTGTATTTCAGGGGTTCGCCTGAAGTTTCACACGCGATTGGCCTTGGGAGAGCGGGGTACGTGTAAATCTGGGGTGTGCGGGAAGTTTCACACGCGATTGGCCTGGGTACGTGTATTTCAGGGGTGCGCGGGAAGTTTCACACGCGATTTTGCTGTCAGAGTGGGGAACGTGTATTTCGGGGGGGCGCGGGGAGTCCTACACGTGAATTGGCAGTGTGGGTCCCCCCAGGTGTCCCCCCTACCCCCTCCACGACCCCTGCAGGCAGCCCACACCACAGGGGACTACCCTGCACCCCTGGTCATGTCCCGCAGGAAGCTCATCCACAACGGGCATGCCCCCCAGCCAAGGCACATGTCACCTTGCAATATGATCAACAACTCATGTTCCCCTGAACCCCCACGCCCCAGCAGTCAGGGGTCCCTGCCAGCAGGCCCCCACTCATGTCCCCCTGCACCCCCACCCCCCAGCAGTCAGGGCACCTGCCAGCAGGCCCCCACTCATGTCCCACTCATGTCCCCCAGCACCCCCACCCCCAGCAGTCAGGGGCACCTGGCAGCAGGCCCCCACTCATGTCCCACTCATGTCCCCCTGCACCCCCACCCCGCAGCAGTGCAGGGCACCTGCCAGCAGAAGCCCACTCATTTCCCCAGAACCCCCACCCCCCAGCAGTCAGGGGCACCTGCCAGCAGGCCCCCACTCATGTCCCCTTGCACCCCCACCCCCCAGCAGTCACTAGCACCTGCCAGCAGGCCCCCACTCATGTCCCACTCATGTCCCCCTGCACCCCCACCCCCCAGCAGTCAGGGGCACCTGCCAGCAGGCCCCCACTCATGTCCCCTTGCACCCCCACCCCCCAGCAGTCAGGGGCACCTGCCAGAAGGCCCCCACTCATGTCCCACTCATGTCCCGATGCACCCCCACCCCCCAGCAGTGCAGGGCACCTGCCAGCAGGCCCCC
The DNA here is from genome assembly GCF_040938575.1 of Ambystoma mexicanum. Taxonomy (NCBI): domain Eukaryota; kingdom Metazoa; phylum Chordata; class Amphibia; order Caudata; family Ambystomatidae; genus Ambystoma; species Ambystoma mexicanum. Next base: position 168,037,182 of record NC_090931.1, on the reverse strand, counting down.
ACTCATGTCCCCCAGCACCCCCACCCCCCAGCAGTCAGAGGCACCTGCCAGCAGGCCCCCACTCATGTCCCTTTGCACCCCCACCCCCCAGCAGTCAGGGGCACCTGCCAGCAGGCCCCCACTCATGTCCCCCTGCACCCCCACCCGCCAGCAGTCAGGGGCACCTGCCAGCAGGCCCCCACTCATGTCCCCTTGGACCCCCACCCCCGCAGCAGTCAGGGGCACCTGCCAACAGGCCCCCACTCATGTCCCACTCATGTCCCCCTGCACCCCCACCCCCCAGCAGTGCAGGGCACCTGCCAGCAGGCCCCCACTCATGTCCCCCAGCACCCACACCCCCAGCAGTCAGGGGCACCTGCCAGCAGGCCCCCACTCATGTCCCCTTGCACCCCCACCCCTCAGCAGTCAGGGGCACCTGCCAGCAGGCCCCCACTCATGTCCCACTCATGTCCCCCTGAACCCCCACTCCCCAGCAGTCAGGGGCACCTGCCAGCAGGCCCCCACTCATGTCCCCTTGCACCCCCACCCCCCAGCAGTCAGGGGCCCCTGGCAGCAGGCCCCCACTCATGTCCCCTTGCACCCCACCCCCCAGCAGTCAGGGGCACCTGCCAGCAGGCCCCCACTCATGTTCCACTCATGTCCCCCTGCACCCCCACCCCCCAGCAGTGCAGGACACCTGCCAGCAGGCCCCCACTCATGTCCCCTTGCACCCCCATCCCCAGAAGTCAGGGGCCCCTGCCAGCAGGGCCCACTCATGTCCAACTCATGTCCCCCTGCACCCCCACCCCCCAGCAGTCAGGGGCACCTGCAAGCAGGCCCCCACTCATTTCCACTCATGTCCCCCTGCACCCCCACCCCCCAGCAGTCAGGGGCACCTGCCAGCAGGCCACCACTCATGTCCCCCAGCACCCCCACCCCCCAGCAGTCAGGGGCACCTGCCAGAAGGCCCCCACTCATGTCCCCTTGCACCCCCACCCCCCAGCAGTCAGGGGCACCTGCCAGCAGGCCCCCCACTCATGTCCCACTCATGTCCCCCTGCACCCCCACCCCCCAGCAGTCAGGGGCACTGCCAGCAGGCCCCCACTTATGTCCCACTCATGTCCCCCTGCACCCCACCCCCCAGTAGTCAGGGGCCCCTGGCAGCAGGCCCCACTCATATCCCCTTGCACCCCACCCCCCAGCAGTCAGGGGCACCTGCCAGCAGGCCCCCACCCATGTCCCACCCATGTCCCCCTGCACACCCGCCCCCCAGCAGTGCAGGGCACCTGCCAGCAGGCCCCCACTCATGTCCCCTTGCACCCCCACCCCAGCAGTCAGGGGCCCCTGCCAGCAGGCCCCACTCATGACCAACTCATGTCCCTCTGCACCCCCATCCCCCAGCAGTCAGGGGCACCTGAAAGCAGGCCCCCACTCATGTCCCACTCATGCCCCCTGCACCCCCACCCCCCAGCAGTGCAGGGCACCTGCCAGCAGGCCCCCACTCATGTCCCCTTGCACCCCCACACCCCAGCAGTCAGGGGCCCCTGGCAGCAGGCTCCCACTCATGTCCCCTTGCACCCCCACCTCCCAGCAGTCAAAGGCGCCTGCCAGCAGGCCCCCACTCATGTCCCACTCATGTCCCCCTGCACCCACACCCCCCAGCAGTCAGGGGCATCTGCCAGCAGGCCCCCACTCATGACTCCTTGCACCCCCACCCCCCAGCAGTCAGGGGCCCCTGCCAACAGGCCCCCACTCATGTCCCTTTGCACCCCCACCCCCCAGCAGTCAGGGGCACCTGCCAGCAGGCCCCCACTCATGTCCCACTCATGCCCCCCTGTACCCCCACCCCCCAGCAGTGCAGGGCACCTGCCAGCAGGCCCCCACTCATGTCCCCTTGCACCCCCACCCCCCAGCAGTCAGGGGCCCCTGGCAGGAGGCCCCCACTCATGTCCCACTCATATCCCCCTGCACCCCCACCCCCCAGCAGTCAGGGGTACCTGGCAGCATGCCCCCACTCATGTCCCCTTGCCCCCCCACCCCCCAGCAGTCAGGGGCACCTGCCAGCATGCCCCCACTCATGTCCCCTTGCACCCCCATCCCCCAGCAGTCAGGGGTACCTGCCAGCAGGCCCCCACTCATGTCCCCTTGCACCCCCACCCCCCAGAAGTCAGGGCCCCCTGGCAGCAGGCCCCCACTCATGTCCCCTTGCACCCCCACCCCCCAGCAGTCAGGGGCGCCTGCCAGCAGGCCCCCAATCATGTCCCACTCTTGTCCCCCTGCACCCCACCCCCAGAAGTCAGGGGCACCTGCCAGCAGGCCCCCACTCATGTCCCACTCATGTCCCCATGCACCCCCACGCCCAGCAGTCAGGGGCACCTGCCAGCAGGCCCCCACTTATGTCCCACTCATGTCCCCCTGCACCCCCACCCCCAGCAGTCAGGGGCACCTGCCAGCAGGCCCCCACTCATGTCCAACTCATGTCCCCCTGCACCCCCACCCCCCAGCAGTGCAGGGCACCTGCCAGCAGGCCCCCACTCATGTCCCCCAGCATCCCCACCCCCCAGCAGTCAGGGGCACCTGCCAGCAGGCCCCCACTCATGTCCCCTTGCACCCCCATCCCCCAGCAGTCAGGGGCACCTGCCAGCAGGCCCCCACTCATGTCCCCTTGCACCCCCACCCCCCAGCAGTCAGAGGCACCTGCCAGCAGGCCCCCACTCATGTCTCACTCATGTCCCCCTACACCCCCACCCCCCAGCAGTCAGGGGCACCTGCCAGCATGCTCCCACTCATGTCCCCCTGCACCCCCACCCCCCAGCAGTGCAGGGCACCTGCCAGCAGGCCCCCACTCATGTCCCCCAGCACCCCCACCCCCAACAGTCAGGGGCACCTGCCAGCAGGCCCCCACTCATGTCCCCTTGCAGCCCCACCCCCCAGCAGTCAGGGGAACCTGCCAGCAGGCCCCCACTCATGTCCCCCAGCACCCCCACCCCCCAGCAGTCAGGGGCACCTGCCAGCAGGCCCCAACTCATGTCCCCTTGCACCCCCACCCACCAGCAGTCAGGGGCACCTGCCAGCAGGCCCACACTCATGTCCCCCTGTACCCCCACCCCACAGCAGTGCAGGGCACCTGCCAGCAGGTCCCCACTCATGTCCCCTTGCACGCCCACCCCCCAGCAGTCAGGGGCCCCTTCCAGCAGGCCCCCACTCATGTCCCACTCATGTCCCCCTGCACCCCCACCCCCCAGCAGTCAGGGGCACCTGCCAATAGGCCCCCACTCATGTCCCACTCATGTCCCCCTGCACACCCACCCACCAGCAGTCAGGGGCACCTGCCAGCAGGCCCCCACTCATGTCCCACTCATGTCCCCCTGCACCCCCACCCCCCAGCAGTGCAGGGCACATGCCAGCAGGCCCCCACTCATGTCCCCTTGCACCCCACCCCCCAGCAGTCAGGGGCCCCTGGCAGCAGGCCCCCACTCATGTCCCCTTGTACCCCTACCCCCCAGCAGTCAGGGGCCCCTGCCAGCAGGCCCCCACTCAGGTCCCACTCATGTCTCCCTGCACCCCCACCCCCCAGCAGTCAGGGGCACCTGCCAGCAGGTCCCCACTCATGTCCCCTTGCACCCCCACCCCCCAGCAGTCAGGGGCCCCTGCCAGCAGGCCCCCACTCATGTCCCACTCATGTCCCCCTGCACCCCCACCCCCAGCAGTCAGGGGCACCTGCCAGCAGGCCCCAATTCATGTCCCAATCATGTCCCCCTGCACCCCCACCCCCCAGCAGTGCAGGGCACCTGCAAGCAGGCCCCCACTCATGTCCCCTTTCACCCCCACCCCCCAGCAGTCAGGGCCCCCTGGCAGCAGGCCCCCACTCATGTCCCACTCATGTCCCCCTGCACCCCCACCTCCCAGCAGTCAGGGGCGCCTGGCAGCAGGTCCCCACTCATGTCCCCTTGCACCCCCACCCCCAGCAGTCAGGGGCACCTGCCAGCATGCCCCCACTCGTGTCCCTTTGCACCCCCACCCCCCAGCAGTCAGGGGCACCTATCAGCAGGCCCCCACTCATGTCCCACTCATGTCCCCCTGCACCACCACCCCCCAGCAGTGCAGGGCACCTGCCAGCAGGCCCCCACTCATGTCCCCTTGCACCCCCACCCCCCAGCAGTCAGGGGCCCCTGGCAGCAGGCCCCCACTCATGTCCCCTTGCACCCCCACCCCCCAGCAGTCAGGGGCCCCTGGCAGCAGGCCCCCATTCATGTCCCCTTGCACCCCCACCCCCAGCAGTCAGGGGCACCTGCCAAAAGGCCCCCACTCATGTCTCACTCATGTCCCCCTGCACCCCTACCCCCAGCAGTCAGGGGCACCTGCCAGCAGGCCCCCACTCATGTCCCCTTGCACCCCCAGCAGTCAGGAGCCCCTGGCAGCAGGCCCCCATTCATGTCCCCTTGCACCCCCACCCCCCAGCAGTCAGGGGCACCTGCCAAAAGGCCCCCACTCATGTCCCACTCATGTCCCCCTGCACCCCCACCCCCCAGCAGTGCAGGGAACCTGCCAGCAGGCCCCTGCTCATGTCCCCTTGCACCCCCACCCCCCAGCAGTCAGGGGCCCCTGGCAGCAGGCCCCCACTCATGTCCCCTTGCACCCCCACCCCCCAGCAGTCAGGGGCACCTGCAGCAGGCCCCCACTCATGTCCCACTCATGTCCCCCTGCACCCCCACCCCCAGCAGTCAGGGGCACCTGCCAGCAGGCCCCAATTCATGTCCCAATCATGTCCCCCTGCACCCCCACCCCCAGCAGTGCAGGGCACCTGCAAGCAGGCCCCCACTCATGTCCCCTTTCACCCCTACCCCCCAGCAGTCAGGGGCCCCTGGCAGCAGGCCCCCACTCATGTCCCACTCATGTCCCCCTGCACCCCCACCCCCCAGCAGTCAGGGGCACCTAGCAGCAGGTCCCCACTCATGTCCCCTTGCACCCCCACCCCCAGCAGTCAGGGGCACCTGCCAGCATGCCCCCACTCATGTCCCTTTGCACCCCCACCCCCCAGCAGTCAGGGGCACCTACCAGCAGGCCCCCACTCATGTCCCCCTGAACCCCCACCCCCCAGCAGTGCAGGGCACCTGCCAGCAGGCCCCCACTCATGTCCCCTTGCACCCCCACCCCCCAGCAGTCAGGGGCCCCTGGCAGCAGGCGCCCACTCATGTCCCCTTGCACCCCCACCCCCCAGCAGTCAGGGGCACCTGCCAGCAGGCCCCCACTCATTTTTCACTCATGTCCCCCTGCACCCCTACCCCCAGCAGTCAGGGGCACCTGCCAGCAGGCCCCCACTCATGTCCCCTTGCACCCCCAACCCCCAGCAGTCAGGGGCTCCTGGCAGCAGGCCCCCATTCATGTCCCCTTGCACCCCCACCCCCCAGCAGTCAGGGGCACCTGCCAAAAGGCCCCCACTCATGTCCCACTCATGTCCCCCTGCGCCCCCACCCCCCAGCAGTGCAGGGAACCTGCCAGCAGGCCCCTGCTCATGTCCACCTGCACCCCCACCCCCACCCCAGCAGTCAAATGCCATGTCCGCCACACGAAGGCAGGCAGTAGCGTCCCTGCGCATTAAAAAAATGTGCACTATCAAAAAGCACGTATATACAGCTCTGATTAATTTCCCATACTGTGGCCCTCTAGGATAAATGACATGCAAAGGGGTAAGCGACAAACACGGACACCCGCTGTGTCAACAATAGCGTCTATTTCGTGGGTGCGCGGGAAGTTTCACACGTGATTGCGCCTGGGCGAGCAGGGTACGTGTACTTCAGGGGCTCGCGGCAAGTTGGGCTCGCGGGAAGTTGGGCTCGCGGGAAGTTTTACACGCGATTGGGCCTGTGCGAGTGGGGTACCTGTAAATCTGGGGTGGGCGGGGAAGTACAGGAGGCAAATGCGCGGAACGCCCACACGCACCAAAAAAGACGCGCTAATCCGGAAAACACGTACGCCAGCAGGAAGCAGGCGTACGTGGTCCCACGCAGCATAAAAGATCGCGCAAACAACAAGCAAGCTCAGACGCCAGGATGAACATACCGTTCCTAGCAGCAGTGGTCGTGGGATACTGCAGGAGGAGGAGGAGGATAGTAAGGCCCAGAATTTTCACACCCAGAACCAGCCTTTTTGGCATGCCTGATGACCAGGTGTATGGGAGGTACAGGTTTCCACCTCACATAATACTCGACCTGGTCAGTGAGTGGGAGGATGACCTCACATCACCCACCCTCTGCTCCCAAGCACTCAGCCCCCTGGAGAAGGTCCTCAATGTACTGCACTTTTTGGCCACCGGGTCATTTCAGCGGACAAGTGCCATAGTGGGGGGGGTGTCACAGGCCACACAGTCACGCTGCCTACACCAGGTGTTGGCCATCATGACTGCACGCCCATCAGTCCGCAGGCACATATACCTGCCCAGAACACCTGCAGAAAGGCAGGCTGTCGTCCAGGATTTCTATGGGGTGACACAATTCCCCAAAGTCCTAGGTGCCATTGATTGCACCCATGTGGCCCTACGTCCCCCCCAGGGCATCAGAGCACATCTATAGAAACCGCAAGCACTGGCATTCCATCAACGTGCAGGTAGTATGTGATGCCAAGGGAATCATCACCTCAGTATATGCCAACTATCCAGGGTACACCCAAGACAGTTTTATTTACAGAATGTCAACCCTAAACCGGGACCTAGAAGCTGGGCGGCATGGTGATACATGGCTGCTTGGAGAGTATAAATGCCACAGCACATGTATGCATGCCAGATACTGAGTAATGTCACAACCCCACTAATGATACCCATCACCACCTCCCCAGGGGACAGTGCCTACCCTCTGAACACCCACATGATGACGCCATTTCGGAACTCCACCACGCCACCTGAGGTAAGATACAACACAGCCCATATTGCAACCCGGGGCATAGTGGAGCGCACATTCGGAAGGCTCAAGTCACGCTTTGGCTCCCTTGACCATTCTGGTGGGAAGCTGTTATACGCTCCCCCAGTAGTGTGCAGGATCATAGTGGCAGCATGTGTCCTGCACAACGTTGCAACACGCCGGGGCCTGCCGGTGGACATGGTGGTACCCCCACATCCCCAACCACCTGCACGCCCGCTGTGCATGGGAGGGGAAAGGGCACGGGGTGAGGCAGCCCGAACACAGCTGGTGGCTAATTACTTCACTTAGAATCACACCCCTGTGGAGTGCACATAGCCCTGCCACATACCAGCTGACAATCAATGATGATGACATGAGGGACAGTCAACTGTCACAACCATACCATCCTGAGATTGGTCACCTGGAAGTGTCACAATGTGTGCATCCCTACCTACAGAAACACCACCAATGTTGTGTCATCAAAAGAAACATATGCTGCTAAATGCATGACCCCCTTGCAAAATACAACATGAGAACAGTGCCATGTCACCCAACCCCTCCCCAGTACCGCCACCCAACACACCATGGCATGTCATGCTATGTGAGAGCAAACAAAGCAATCCCAAAAACCTGACACAAGTGTCACAAAGTACTGTGTCCCTAATGGAAACTGGCCACATACAATATGCTCCTAGTAATGTTGAACTAACAACACACATGACCAAATACTTACCAACTAAACAATGCATCTAGACAAGTTTAAACATTTCTAAAACATGACAGTACTAAGTTAAAGTAGTCGTAGTCATACAACCTGAATATGCCACCACATCGCCCCCTTCAAACTTTAGTTTGCAGCCTTCAAAACTGGTCTGTGTACTGCATACAACATGAACTCCATCTCCAAAGTAGACGGCCTTGTGAAGACATGAGGAATGAACCTGCAAATTCAGAGAGAGACATGGAAGCAAAATCATACATTAATACACCATGCAGTGTACAATACAACAACAATATACACAAGGAATGTCTACACAGTATTGACTACAGACTGCCCACGCAGCTCATGGGAGCCCAACGTCACTGTGTACATCACTGTCACTTGGTCACACCCTTTGCAAGCCCATGGAAACGGGAAGCAGGAGGGGTGTGTGTCTCATGAACCCAAGCATCTAACCCAAACTCAGGACAAGCCTGCATGTGCCCATCCGGAATACAGTGGATGCCCACGGGAGCCACACAAGGCAACACACTGTCAAATTATTTTAAAAAAAATCAAAAATCAAAAATCAAAAATCAAAAATCAAAAATCAAAAATGGCCATGTGGGGGCTGGGGGGGGGAGGCCACCCATGAGGTCCGAGGACAGGGTGCGCAACAACAGCCACCTGTGTGGATGTTGGGGAAAAAAACACCTCCATGGCCTCATGGCCTGCACGGCTATGCCAATGTGGGAGAACTGCTGCCGTCGCTCTCATGACCCTCTGCTGCTGCATCAGGAGATGGTGCTGCTATGGAAGGCAGCCCACGCAAAGCCCTGGCATGGTCCTCCATGGCAGCAAGCATGCAGGAGTGGAAGGTCTCGTTCTGGAGGATTATAGTGCGGAGATCGCCATGCAACACCTGACGTGATGCCCGGATCTCCTCCCGAGTTGCCCGCATCTCAGCTGAGAGCGTACTTGGGAGGTGCTCCAGCCGCTGTTCTGCCCTAAAATTAGCAGAAGTCTCAAGCTCAAGAAGAGTCTGCCTGAGGTTATGGAGTTCTTCACTCAGGGCTTTCCTGTGGGCCTGGGACTCTATTGAGATGGAATGGTGCAGAGTCTCCAGTGCCACCCGTCGGTCCCTGTTGGACGCCAACATGTCTTCCCTGTGTGATTGGCAAATGGAGTCTGTTGCCTGCTGTACTTGCTCCATATGCCTTTCAGGGGGGATAATGGAAGTGGCAACCCTCTCAATTGCCTGAGCCATCATTTCAGCTGATGCTGACTGTTGGGTTGCCATAGCGTACATGGAGTTCTCCCATACGCTATTGCCTGATGGCGTACGGCCACTGCGTCGACGGGCACCACACCTCTTTGGGGCAAGGCGATGTGCACCTTGCTGTGCTGGCACCGCCTAAGGCTGCAGGACTGCATTCCCCCTCTGATCTGCTGGCCCAGGAACAGGATCAGATGCTGTGGAGTGTGACCCTGCATCCGTAACCACCAAAGGCGCCGCTACCAACACTGACATCCCCATAGAGGGATCTACCCCTGGTGCAGGTGGGTTGGACAGAACAGAATCCCTGCCAGAAACACTTACCTGTGACGGCACATAGGTCTCATCATCCAAATCAGCACCTGAATAGAGGTCTGGGGAGGTGCACCCAGAGACACCCCTGGAAAGTATGGTCTGCAGGAGGATTGGGTTCTCACCCACCACCACACCACGTCCCCCACTGGTGCCCGGTTATGCCTGGGATTCCTCCTGGGTCTGCACCATCTCCTCAACCTCAACAGCATCAAGTGCGTCATCCCCTGCAAAAACATGAAAGAGAAAAAATGGAAACAGGCATTAGCACCATAGCACACAAATAGGCCTGCCAAGCTACAGAACCAGTACATGATTCACACATGTCCCACATGACTATAACCCTCCCATGCCTGCACTGTCACTGAGTAGTAAGGGGAGGCAAAAGGCAGACACTGATGACACCAATATGGGAGAGCAACACATTTACTGCATGCTGGGTAGCACTGCCATCAAACATTGGCCTTTGAGTGGCATGTCCAATACAAATACATGACACATGACAGCACACAGATGGCATTTAGCATAGCCATGGTACATTTGACAAGTACAGCCATATGTCAGTGATTGAGTACTGTCACCCATCCTTGTGAGATGGACATGATGAAAAATGCTGCATACTGGGACTAAGTACACATGTGCCACTCACTGCAACACATGAAAGGTACAAGAATACAGTAATAGTTGGCTGATCTATTTTTCGTCACATTGACATTGCAGGAAACATCTGCCATTTTCCACATGCAAACAGGCACTCATCTAAACATTTGTGCTGGCCAATACTCCATCAGCCTGAATGGTCTCATTGTGTACATAACCAGGTAAAGCATTGCCCCAGTGTGGCCAGTAAACAATGACCAAAGCATATCACATATGTCACAATATGGTTGATAAATGTCTAGCAAAAAAGGGGAGAGTGGAAAATATTATCCTGAAGGCACACTTACAAATTCTGACCAATGTAGTTGCAAGATGGCAGTACAAGCTCAACTGCACAATTGTGGACCTAATAGGATACTGTGGGCAGAAGGGATGCAGTCATAGCCAAATACAAGGCACGTGATCCCATGTGAAGAAGGAAATGGGTGACCCATAACACTCTGGAGTACACACCCTCACCTGGCACTCAATCAGAACCCGTCACCCAAAATACGTACACATGCACTACAAACACACGCATGGGCACTCACCGGACAATGCTTCGTAATCAGGTAGTTCTCCCACACCTCGGATCTGTTCCTCTGTGATGAAGGTCCCAGCAACAGACTCATGTTCAGTGAGTTTGTTGTCCTCTTGTGGAGACCCACCGCCAGTCACCAGAGTAGCGGCATGATTTGAGGCCAGCTTGTCCTTTGCTCTGCGTTTCAGGTCGTTCCACCGCTTGTAGCAATCATCAGCTGAGCGCCTCACAAATCCAAGGGCACTTATGTGGTTGCTGATGGTCTGCCAGTGTGCCTTACGTTGACCAGGTGTGGTCTTGGACCCTGCAGTCACCACCATTTCGTGGCTATGTTGCGACACATAGCTCACAAGTGCATTAAGCTCTGCGTCATTAAAGCAAGGCTTCCTTGACGTGCCGGAGTGTGTAGCTGTGCCTGGGGTCTCAGCCTGTCGTACCAGAGCACCCTTCTTCCTCTTTTTAGAAGGTGGAGTGGAGCCAGAGTGGCTAACGCCGCTCTGGTCAGTAGGGGCAGAATCACTGGTGGACTGGGTTGTTGGAGTGTGCGAATGCACATTGACCATAGGACTTGGTGCAGGCATTGTCTGAAGTGTGATGTTGGCAGGGGGAACATCAGTATGATGGACCAGGACCGACACTGTCCTGGCTGGGAGAGTCAGAGCTGGGGCGGATGGAGCTGCAGCTGCCCCTGCAGCCTCACCACCCTGCATACTTGGGCCAGCAGATGACATAGCTGCCCCAGATCCACGTGCCTTGGTGACAACTTGCACCACCACACGTGGCCTAGACTTGCTGACCTGGAAGTCAGCCAGGGAGTCATCCTGTGCCAGGTCAGGTGCCACAATGGGCTGGTCCAACAGGGGCTGAGCTGGGATGGTCTCAGCCACGTTTCCCTCAACCATGGGGGGGGGAGCATGGGTGTCCCTGATTGGTCCTCCACACATGGGGGTCTAGGGGCACCCTGAAAATCCTGGCCACGTCCCCTACAGCACCCACCACGTCCACCTTTTGAAGGTCGGCCACCTTTGCCTCCCTTACCGCTTGGTCACCTCCCAACCATGGCACTGATGTTGTTGGGCATATGGGAGGAGCAGTAAACTATTGTCCTGGGCAATTGGGGGTCAAAGGGGTAGGGTACTAGATGGAATTCGTACCCTAGTGCTCTAACGAGGCTGTCTGTGACCCCTGGGGGAAGATGACGGGTCACACAACGCACAGGCAGCCCAAAAACAAAAATAAACGAGCACGCAACCCCTCGTAGACCACGTGCGTGGAAAAATGAACCCGCACTACGCTGTTGTACCCAGAAACACAAAAATAAGCATACGCGTAATACACGCCGCCTACAATGACCTCTGAAGGGGAGTGCGACACACACGGCAAGCACAGTTGCTAAGTATGTGCGGAACTCACCGTCTGCCTGGAATAAGAACGTGAAAAATACGTGCATGTGCGCGTTGGCAACACCCCCGCCAAAAGAAGAATTGTACGCTGTCTGAGGAGACAGGACAAAAGGAGAAGTGAACACTGTTTGAGGAAACAGGCCCAAAAAAAGTAGAAAAATGAAAGCTGTCAGAGGTAACAGGGAGTACGAACTTGAAACGCTGTGAAGTAATCGCGTGTGAACCGACAAGAAGTACAGAATTCACCCTGTTGCTCTCCACGAAAAGCATGTACAAGAAAATGGCGTTCTACACGTACCTTTTAAACCGGCCCACACGTACACGTCACTTACGCGTGTATGCGTCCTTTCCTCCAATTACACGCACTGACACTCGGACGTGCAGCTTTTCCACATGCGCTCTGTCATCACGTGCTATGAGGGAAACACCTACGCGTGTCACGTCACAGGCACGCTTACGCGCTAAGGGCCTTTGGTCCAATGAAATCGTGTACGTGCGCTGATGCGCTTACGCGCTAAGGGCCTTTCCTCGAATTACACGCTGACGTGCAAGATTTTCACGTGCCAAATCACTCTGTATCAAGCTGGCCACGCGTTCACACACGGAAGACCACGCTCCTGCCCAGAAGGCCGAATTACTGCCCCCCAGAGCCCCGAGCACGCTCCCACCTGCCATCTGCTGCTGCCAGATTGCCTGCTGCCCACGTGCCCTGCCATTTGCTGCCTGCACGTCAGCCAGGGGTGCTGTTGCTGTGACCACCCCTGCTGGAACCGAAGACTCCCGACTGCTATTCCATCGCTCCACAGCCCAGCTCCAGGACCCAGTTGCTCACCCACTCCTGCCTCTGGGGTTGCCATGTCGGGCACATCTCCATCTGGCACCACTGGCAACCCCCAGCCAGAGAGGCAGAGGGCCACCAGCTTCACTGCCACCGAAGTTGGTGTCCTGGTGGAGCATGTCCTGGGGCATTATGATGCCGTCTTCGGAACAAGACGCGCCAACAAGGAAGGACGGACCAGGAACTGGACGGACATCGTGACTGCCATCAACGCGGAGGGGGTGGCAGTCCGCAAATTCCATCATGTCAAGAAGCGCTGGGAGGACTTCAGGTCCAGGACCCTCAACAAGGCCCGGCGCCTCGCGGAGGGGGGCCGGGTCAGCCTGAGCAACACCCAGATGAGGGTCCTGGAATGCATAGGCCCAGCACTCCACACCCAGATCCTTCGGATGCAGACCCGTCTGGAGTTGAGTGGTAAGTTCCCAAGCATTGCTGTGTGAGACAGGGCATGTTGCAGTGTGTTGGTAGTCTGATACTTGCCTGTATGTGTGACATAGGCCATGTATGGATATGTGTGTGTGCAGGGACATCATGGTCATGCATGTGGGACCAGTTATGTGTGAACCACATGGTAGGTGCATGTGTTTTAATGCAACATGGGGACCTCTATGCAGAATGCACACCTGAAAGCATGCCAGTCTATGTTCCTGGACATGGAGGGGGGATGAGGAATGGGTGCTGATGTCATATACATGTATGGTGCACATGTGTGTGTGTGTGTGTGTGTGTATGCGCCAGAGAAGTGTGTGTTTGACTTTGAAACGCCATGGATGCATGTGACTTTGAAGGCAACATCTTGGTTTACAGGGGCCCTTGTACATGGGTGTTGATGTTGATTGCAGACGCCGGGAGTGTTTCGGCATGTGTGTTGCATGCATTGACCCATGTGTTGTGGAAGGACAGGATGGAAGTGACATTTGACAGTGCCACTCATGTGTTATTGCTTCCTGTCTAGGGTATTTTGTGCTGTACCCTGATGCTTGTGTTCTATGTCTCCCTCTACGCAGCGTCAAGTGAAGAAGAGGGCGGAGACAGCGCTGTGGAGCCAAGCGGCGGGGATGCCTCCACCGGGCGGTGACGCATAGCCCAGCCACCCTCTCAGGAATTACCATCATCCGGGAGCGAGGGGGCTGGTGCCGCGTCTGCCACAACGGCTGTGGCGGAAGGGCCGGGTGAGCCCCCACAGGGGCTTCCAATGGCAGAAGACGGTGTGGAGACATCCAAGTTGGTGGTCTCCACAGAGGAGGAGGAGCCCGCTACTGAGCCGCACATGGGGCCTGGTGGGGGTAGTACCACTGGTGCAAGTGGTGCAGTCCAGGGCCAGGTCAGGAGGCAGCACAGGTCAGCGCGGAGGGGCCTGTGCATGTCGCTCTCCTTGACCCTATGACTGCACCATCATGCACCAGCAGGGAGGCCCTGTCCCAGGCCCGTCCGCAGGTAGGGGAGAGTGCCATATCACCTGCCTCTCCACTACCTGCGGGCGAGGGGTCCCACGACCGTATGGGATCCGTCCTGGTGGGTGTCGCATTGCGCACGCGTGTCATTCGTGATGACGTGCGTTCTTCCTGGGCGGAGAACGCACGCCATCACGAAGAGCAGCGTCGTGACGTGGCACTGCTGGGAGGGGCCCTGGTCGGTGGGTTCCTACATGTGACGCGCACTCTGGCGGACCTCTCCTCCTCTGTGGAGGCTATGCGCCGGTCGTTCTCCACATCGTCTTCCGGGCCAGATTCCACCAGGGCCCCCTGTGGACCTGGCCTGACCAACACAGCCAGCTTGGTGGAGATCCCATCCCTGCCACAGTCGGGAGTGTGCGGTCCAGCAGGGGTGGACACCACAACTGGATACCAGCAGATGGAGGATGTACAGGCACCATCGGACAGGGCACATGGACAGCAGCAGCAGGAGCAGGCTGTAGGTGGGAACAATGATGGCTCGGAGCCATCAACATCGGAGGGGCAGGCGTCGGCCATAGAGCAGGAGGACCCTGGATGGGAAGTGTCTTTCGTGTGGCAGCGGTTGGGCCATGCGATAGATGCGGAGCGGCAGCGGGCGGAAGAGGCATGGCTCACGATGGTCAGGGCGGAGAACTCCATGCGTAGGGCCCTGAGGCGGGCTGAGTGCCTCGAGGCCATTCGCGGGGACCTGGAGTTCCAGATGTCATCATCCCTGCGAACTCTCAGGGCCATGAAAGAGGACCGCCTCTGGGACATCGAGCAGGAGTTCGATGATGCCCTGGCCTGGGACATCAACATGTGAGCCGTTGGACTTGCCCGCTGCCCTTGTAAATAGTTAGTTAGTTATTATTAGGTTCCTTTCGTTTTTTCTTTATGTTGGACCGCTTGAACAATGGATCACATTTTTGTATATAGTTTTTTTATTAGGTAGTAGTTTTTGGTAGGTTTCATTTCTTAAGTTGGGATCATGGACCCTGGATTCTTCAATTGTACATAGTTCTACATTGGATTCATCTTTTTTAATATTTTTTTTGTGTTCACCATGGAGCAATGGTTTTTACTTTTTATTTTCCCTTGGATTTGATTTTTTGAACTGTGACTTTGGACAACATTTCTTTTTGTATTTCTTTTGCTTATGTTTTCTGGATTTTCATAATTTATCGGACATGGACCATTTCTTTTGTTATTCCCATTGTTGTGTGTTTAATTTGATTTACGTTCATGTTATCTTTAATATATATTTTTTTATACTTCCATTTGTGGTATCATCTCATTGGTTTCATGCATGTCATGATATGGGTTTTGACATTCACTTGCACCCATTGTGTGTGTGTGTGAGACGGACATGTGATCATTTACATACTTGCCATTGGGGTTGTATCATGTAATTGGCATTTCTATGTGGGTGGATGCTATACTTGGGTGGGTCTTTGGCATGTGGAGGCTGGCCATAAGGGCCAGGGATCTAGATTGTGATGACGTGTTGGCTGGGGGACATGTGTCGGGGCCTGCTGGCAGGTGCCCTGCACTGCTGGGGGGTGGGGGTGCAGGGGACATGTGTAGGGGCCTGCTGGCAGGTGCCCCACACTGCTGGGGGGTGGGGGTGCAGGGGACATGTGTGGGGGCCTGCTGGCAGGTGCCCCTCAGTGCTGGGGGTGGGGGTGCAAGGAGACATGAGTGGGACATGAGTGGGGGCCTGCTGGCAGGTGACCTGCACTGCTTGGGGGGTGGGTGTGCTGGGGACATGAGTGGGGGCCTGCTGGCAGGTGCCCTGCACTGCTGGGGGTGGGGGTGCAAGGGGACATGAGTGGGACATGAGTGGGGGCCTGCTGGCAGGTGCCCTGCACTGTTGGAGGGTGGGGGTGCTAGGGGACAAGAGTGGGGGCCTGCTGGCAGGTGCCCTGCACTTCTTGGGGTTGGGGGTGCAAGGTGACATGAGTGGGGGCCTGCTGGCAGGTGCCCTGCACTGCTGGGGGGTGGGGGTGCAAGTGGACATGAGTGGGGGCCTGCTGTCAGGTGCCCTGCACTGCTGGGGGGTGGGGGTGCAAGGGGACATGAGTGGGGGCCTGCTGGCAGGTGCCCCTCAGTGTTGGGGGTGGGGGTGCAAGGGGACATGAGTGGGACATGAGTGGGGGCCTGCTGGCAGGTGCCCTGCACTGCTTGGCGGCTGGGTGTGCAAGGGGACATGAGTGGGGGCCTGCTGGCAGGTGCCCTGCACTGCTGGGGGCTGGGGGTGCAAGGGGACATGAGTGAGACATGAGTGGGGGCCTGCTGACAGGTGCCCTGCACTGCTGGAGGGTGGGGGTGCTGGGGGACATGAGTGGGGGCCTGCTGGCAGGTGCCCTGCACTGCTTGGGGTTGGGGGTGCAAGGTGACATGAGTGGGGGCCTGCTGGCAGGTGCCCTGCACTGTTTGGGGGGTGGGAGTGCTGGGGGAAATGAGTGTGTGCCTGCTGGCAGGTGCCCTGCACTGCTGGGGGGTGCAGGTGCAAGGGGGTAATGCGTTGGTGATCACTAGTGCAAGGTGACATGTGGCTTGGCTGGGGGGGCATGGCCATGGTGGATGGGCTGCCTGCGGGACATGACCAGGGGTGCAGGGTAGTCCCCTGTGGTGTGGTCTGCCTGCAGGGGCTGTGGAGGGTGTAGAGGGAACACCTAGGAGGACCCACACTGCCAATTCACATGTAGGACTCCCCAGCACCCCCGAGATACACATACCCCACTCCCACAGGGCTTATTGCGTGTGAAACTTGCCCGCACCCCAGGAATACACGTACCCTGCTGAAATCGCGTGTGGAACTTCCCGCACACCCCAGTGATACACATACCCTGCTGAAATTGCGTGTTAAACTTCCCCGCAACCCAGAAATACACGTACCCTGCTGAAATCGCGTGTGGAACTTCCCGCACACCCAAAGTAATACACGTACCCTGCTGAAATTGCGTGTTAAACTTCCCCGCACCCCAGAAATACACGTACCCTGCTGAAATCGCGTGTGGAACTTCCCGCGCACCCCAGTAATACACGTACCCTGCTGAAATCGCGTGTTAAACTTCCCTGCACCCCAGAAATACACGTACCCTGCTGAAATCGCATGTGGAACTTCCCGCGCACCCCAGTAATACACGTACCCTGTTAAAATCACGTGTTAAACCTCTCTGCACCCCAGAAATACACGTACCCTGCTGAAATCGCGTGTGGAACTTCCTGCGCACCCCTGTGATACACGTACCCTGCTGAAATCGCACGTTCAACTACCCCGCACCCCAGAAATACACCTATCCTGCTGAAATCCCGTGTGGAACTTCCCACGCACCCCTGTAATACACGTACCCTGCTGTAATCGCGTGTTAAACTTCCCCGCACCCCACAAATACACGTACCCTGCTGAAATCGCGTGTGGAACTTCCTGCGCACCCCATTAATAAACGTACCCTGCTGAAATTGTGTGTTAAACTTCCCCGCACCCCAGAAATACATGTACTCTGCTGAAATCTCGTGTGGAACTTCCCGCGCACCCCTGTAATACACGTACCCTGCTGTAATCGCGTGTTAAACTTCCCCACACCCCAGAAATACACGTACCCTGCTGAAATCGCGTGTGGAACTTCCCGCACACCCCAGTAATACATGTACCCTGCTGAAATCGCGTGTTAAACTTCCCCGCACCCCAGAAATACATGTACCCTGCTGAAATCGCGTGTGGAACTTCCTGCGCACCCCTGAAATACACATACCCTGCTGTAATTGTGTGTTGAACTTCCCTGCACCCCAGAAATACACGTACCCTGCTGAAATCGCGTGTGGCACTTCCCGCGCCCCCCAGTAATACACGTTCCCCGCTCGGCGTTTGCTGTTTGGCAGCCCTGTATACTAGTCCAGGGTTAGCGCAGCCCTTTGCGCTGAATCAGGAATTTTGATGGCTTTTCCTTGCGCGAGGGCGTTCTTGGGGGCGTAACTGGCGCTGCTGCAGGGTCGCTGCGCCACTCTGCGCCACGGATGGTTTTGGAGGCTAAAATCCATGAACACGCTGTGCGCGGATATCGATTTTAGCGCACGCGGCTGGCGCAGACATTCGCACGCGCACACTGTGCGCCAGCCGCGTGAGCCACTTTTGTGCGAAATTCTATGAATTACCATGTTTGTGTCTATGGCCTGAGCTCCCTAATGTTCCTTTCTCTGCGTCCCTGCACGCCGATTCCTTTCAACCTCATTCAGATTGATGCAGAGTAGATGCAGGAAAACCCACGGAATACAAGTATGTCCGCAGGTTTCCTCGTGTCTGCCTCACTCTGCAATATTTCCCACATGGAGCTGGTAGGGCAGCAGGAAATTCTCACTGCTGGTTTTCACACGCTGTGCAGGGAATCTTCATGCCTCTCTGCATTTATTGATCGCTGGGAACATGTGTGATGCCGATGGGCTTCACTGGCTGTTGTAGCACCCATTAAACAGCAGGCAGAGCCCATCAAAATCAAGTGCAACATCAGCCGACATGTTTTTAAACCCATTTTTGACTGACACCCACAATTACCTCCCACTCTCCCCTTCAACAGTGGCAGATTTACAGCAAAGGGTCTGTAGGCAAGACTACCAGAGGGCCCTGTGTAGCCAGAGGGCCCTGGGTAGGCAGAGCCTAGGGTGGGAGCAGTTAATGGCTATCACATGTGGACATCAATGAACTTTAGGGGTAAATGTTCCATGCATTGCAACTTGTTAACATCACTAATCAACTCCTGATATAAATGGGGTGCTTGCTGAGCCTGTTAAAAAGATAACATCTGAGTGGGAGGATCTGTGTAGCCAGCATTGTTTGACTTTGAGGTGAGAAAGTCAGAACAGGGGGCCCTGGGGAGATTTGTCCCTTGTCCGAGTGCCATAAGCGGAATAAATGCATAATGCAGCTCAATAAATCAACAACATACTAGTATGATATTGGAACAGGTTATGACCGTAGGCTTTATTATTTAAAACATTATATTCTGAAAAAAACCTCAGACTGAGCTTTTGGGTATCGTGCGGTCAGGAAGAGTAGTCCCACTTTTCGCCAGTCCATCTCCATCACTTCCCAGAGCTCTTTCTGCTTTTATCTTGTGATTCCTCAACCGGTGGTGAGCTCTGTTTACAGGCCCAGGTCCCCTTTAGCGTACAGCAAGCGGGACAACCTGGACTTCCATAAGTCTTACTCTTTTCTTCTTTTCTGGCTGGCGAATCATCTTCTCCCATGTGGGCTTCCTCTTCTCTGACCCCTACCACCACACCTTAGTGATACTACGGCCACTCAGGTTCACAGAAAAAGTACGTTCAAACAAAACCTTTTTCTGCTAGAGCCTTAAAAATATTGCTGGTAAAAACATTCATGCCCACTGTCGACAGATGTACCCCATCTTGATGAAAAAGATCTGGGTTGCTCAATGTTATTTCCCCATGCCTAGTGAAGTTCAAACCTATCCCTTTACAAAATGTAGTCAATGCCGTGTTGAGCTTCATCCTTGACAATTCTACCGCCTTACCTGATGTGGCTCCCTGTCAATGCCATCAGGGTATCAATTCTGACAGGAATAGCTCAGTGACCCTCCAGCAATGTGCTGTTCTGCCTAAGGATGTAAACATGCCCCTGAACAATTCTCTCCTACCCAACCGTGCCAAGTCATTGCCTCCTAAATGTATCCCCAGGTACTCCGTTGCGTCCCTCAAACCAGCTAGGTGGACAGCTTATTTTGAATGCCATCCCAATGCATGTCCGGTGTTCCCCACCATGCGGTGATGGTGTTCTCCACCATGCGGTGATGATGTTGTGAAAGTGCAGGACTGCTTCTCCTCCACCCATCTGTCTGCTCAGGACAACAATTGAGTGTCCTACTATCCATGCCTATCTGAAGCGGGCGGGACCTAGAAGAGAAAAATGACTGTCTTATATCAATTCTTCCCTTAAGTATCTATTATAACTCCCTGACTTCCATCTACCAATTCAGCTTCAGCATTTTGATCCCAAGCGCCCCTAGCCATGCTGATGTGGCTGCCCCTATGCAGAATGAGTGTGTCCCAAATTCTGTTGGATTCCACCGTGCTAATCTCACTGCTTTCTTTAATAATGCCTGGAATTGAAATCTGCTGAGTGACTTAACTTATTTGTGAATCATCAGTTCTTTATCCATATGTGGACGGCACCCAAGAAATACATTTGTGATACATACTGGGCATTGGGATGGATTATCAATGCAATACAAATAAATCAACTTTCCTTCTCCAAGTTGATCTGTTTTAGATTTGCTTAGCAAGATATCTTGCGGCCTTCTCTGGCAGTGTTTGCAGTGTCCTTCTGCCACGCAAATCAGAGAAGAGCATTCACGTGGTGTTGGGAGGCAGTCCAGCCCCAACCTGTTTCAGTCAACCAGGAGGGTGTTGGGTTGGTACCCTGCATTGCTAGTTCATCGCTTCAGCATTTGTTGACGGATTGGCTGCCTCTTCACGTCAATCACCAGGAAAATGAGGTACTCAACTCCCACGCAATGCTTTGTTTAACAGTGCGCAAAAACTGGCCCATCTTGCTAAACATACCCCCACGCTCACAATGAGGAAAATGGGATCCTCACTGAAGCAATAGCCGCATTGATAGACTTGCACGCAAACATCGTGGAATAGGTGGGAAACATTGCAAATGATGACTGGTCTAACTACCTTATCTCATGAATACCCTCCTGGCTGGTTAACGCATTCAAAGTACTATTAGCCATATTAGAACGGGTACTATTGGCTTTCTGTACCTTGAGAATAACAATAAGCCAATGCAAAAATATATGCCAAAAAGGCAGTAGGAATGACAATAGTGATAAACCTGGAAACTCACATGCATTAGAATACACAAACCCATGACTTCCTCCATATCCAATTAGTAAACAACCCAATAGCACCTCCAGGGTCAAAGTTTAATTACCCTCCAGATCCCCAGAATTACATAGAACACTCGGTGAATGGCGACTCGTGACTGGGGTGTGTAACTACATGCCATGTAACATTGACGAACACGTGAGATGTGTAGGTAGTTTGAGGCAGGTGATTAAAATGTCGGTACCCAAAGAACCCTATCTGGTGGAGAGGAAAAGGAAGAGTGTGGTTAAGGAATCGACCAGGGGAAGGAATGTTGGGAGGCAGAAAAATACGTCATTCATAGCTTCTGCCCCACCCCCGATCCAATACCGCACAGGTGAGAACCGTTACTCACTAAGACTACCGTACCGCCCTTTGCCTTGTGATGGCAAAAGCCGTCGAGCTAATGTTGCAACTGTAACAAGTACACATATTAGACATGAAGCAAATATGCATTCCACATGAAGCACAGATACACTAGTTAATATAGGCATTTATAGATTAAAAATATTAACATAACATCCTCAAGAAATGAAGAACACTAACAGAACAAATGTATAAATTGAATTCAACATGAACAATATTTAAGTGTAGCTCACTAACATAGAGACCAGAGTGTAATTGGGCAACCATCCTTTTTGAAATGGAAGTCACAGCATGCTTTTAAATAGACTAAAGCCTCAAGACTTTGAGAGAACTCAAACCGCAGATTCCACAGAAATAAAGAGTGTGCAGAGCTCAGACCATAGCTGGCAATTAGTGCCAAGGTGTCATGGCTACTGGAACTACCACTACTGGCCTTATCCCCTACCCCTGTTTCAATCCAGCAGCAAACAAAGGGACACACAGCCCAGGGCCTCCTCGACCACATGTATCCCTAAAACATCACTGGGTGCCCTGTGCCAATCTAAGAAAGAGCAAGAAGGGGAGTTGGGTTCAAGCTTGGCGAGCCTGGCGCCACATTCATCTCCCATTGGATCAATAAGTGCTCAGCTACTTCCTGTTCCTCCAACATGGAGGAGGACTAGCCTAAGCAGCATTAGCATGCTGCAGTCCTGCGTTTGGGTGTGGCTGGGTGTGACTGGGTGAGGCTGCCTATTTAAGCCACACCCAGGCCTGCAATCTCTGCTTTGTGTTATTCTGCTCATGCAGTTTAACGCTCACCGGCATCGCTCCAGTGACCTGCAAGGAAGAAACAAGAAAACAGCAACTACTTGGAATACTTTTACAAAGGACCCAACCCACAACCCCTGCAACACTCACCTTGCTGTGATCCTGTGATAATCCCGTTCAGCAACAGTCACTGGACTTCCTCGTCATCGTATGGGCTCCCTCGTCGCCGCAACTCACCCAATCCTGTTGGAGAAACAAACAAGAAAGCTCAGTAAGTGACTCCATCAGTGCGTGCAGGGAAAGCGATGCTGCCAACACCTTTCCATAACACAGTTCTTACACATCTCTTTTAGAATCACACTGAGGCTCCAGATTTCCTCCAGAGAGCCCAACACCGGAGGCCCAACACCGGTTACCGAGAGAGAAGGTTCCCAGGTGTTCCTGCAGAGCTAAGGTGAGCGTAACACACGGTTAGAATGATGAAGAATGGGGACAGCAGAACGGAGGCACGAGATAACAGTTTCCAAGATGCAAGCATGATATTCCCAGATTAATTAAAGATTTATAAAAATGCAACCAGTCTTTCTTATCCAGGTGCAATGAGCCAAAAGACTCCATGAAGAATAACTCAAGAGTATCCCTTGTGGAAACAGAAAACACAACATACACGCAAATATTAGCTAAAATCCCCAAAACATAAGAGTTAATTCCATTTCATACAAGGTCTTCTAGCAAGTGACATATAATTGGAGAACACTGGCTATTCCTCAGGAGTCAGCATAAAACAAAACACCTATCCATTTCATACAAGGTCTTCTAGCAAGTGACATATAATTGGAGAACACTGGCTATTCCTCAGGAGTCAGCATAAAACAAGACACCTAAAATACTCCCTAAAAGCACACATAGTCCTAAACTGCCCTTCAAGGTCAAGTAAAAAGGGATTTCCCAGTCTCATGGCCTGAGGATGAGGTGTGGTATCTTCTTTAATTAAACAATGGACAATCCATGGGCTTCTCTTCCTCTGCTCCCTGTCTGGCTCATATTGTTATGACCTACCAAGGGAACAGGGTTGGTTAGCATGATGCCAATCTATCAAAACCTGTAGTGTCATGCCACCCATCAAATTATATACCATCCAATCCTTTAGAAATTATGTTTTTTTTTTACCTTTATCAATATATGGGTGGTTCCAGGTGGATCTATCAGATAGGCTTAACCCAATAAAATGTTTAAGACCTATATGATCTATATGTATGCATACCTACTGACCAATCTCCGATCCTCGTAGGTTTTTGTAACTGTGATTATGTTATGATGTCATTAATGACACATTTGTAGTACTTAAATGAATGTTTTGTATTAGCTCCCCGAGAGACACAAGAATCAAATGTGTGTATGCTGCCACTGCTTCATTTGGATGATAATACATTTGGATTTTGTCTTGCACTTTGTCTTCTTTGTCATTGAGTCTGGTTTGGATTGTCTCCAGTTCCTCTGACATACTTGGGACTTTTGGGCTCACCTTAACACCTGCGTGAAACCTTCAATAAATCTGCCGCCAGCTTTGTCGGAAAATTCTTGTAACCATTTTCTAAGGGCTTGCTGATTTATTGGAGACTTCCCCAGACTAACAGCCTCTTCAGGGATTTTTTCTCTCTGTTGCTCTGTGAGTACTTTGGCTAGGGGTGCCCTTTGTGCACTTGACAACGTTGTGGCTGGCTCTACATTCTCCACATTGGTGCCTGAACTTACATTCACTGCCCCAATGGCAGAATCCTTTTTCAAGCTTGCAACATATGGCTGTGCTGCCGCTTTGCTCAAGCCCTCCCCACCCCACACCGTTGAGCGGCGTTGGCTTATGTATTGATGCGTGGACAGGCTCTCTGTTCCCAAAACTGTTTCCTCTGAAAGAGATAATAACTGTTCTGTTATTGATCACTATCGCTGTATTTGTGTGCATTATACATGCTTTGTCTGCCATAATGAGTTGCTGTGGTATGCTGGTTGTATGTCCTGGTGCCCTTCTCTGTCTTTGATTTCAATACATTCATATGGACACATTTATGTTCTCCTCTTCCCATCCTAAGTCGGGGTAACTTTCCATACTCATCCTAAAATCTCTGTCAGAATGAAGCCATGCTTCACCCCCAAACATTCTGTGAACCTCGAGTATCCCGTGCTCATAGGCTATTAATGCAGAGGCTTTTTCTGGGAATTTCTCCGATATATTGTCACCAATTCTGAAAACTGTGGCTCAACTGGGGCTTTTCTGGGCCTTTTCTTTTCATCTTCTTTCTTATCTTCCCTGTTTATGTCACCACCGCCTATTTTGTCCTAAACCTCTCATTGTTCTTACTTTTAAATGGTTTGTTCCTTCTTATTCCTTTCTTCCTTCCTTTCCCAGGCCCTTAAACGTTCCTGCTCCTCTTCCTCACTACTGCTTGTTAGATCATGGCTATATTTTTCTTCTGACTCTGCAGAAGTACTTTATCATTCTCTTCCTCTTTCTTTCTTTCTTTCTTTCTTTCTTTCTTTCTTTCTTTCTTTCTTTCTTTCTTTCTTTCTTTCTTTCTTTCTTTCTTTCTTTCTTTCTTTCTTCCTTTCTTCCTTTCTTTCCAGTTTTGTATTTAATAACTTTCCATTCGTTGTCGCCCTTCTACTCTGCCCCGTGTTGTAGGAGAGCAGGAACTCCTCACAATTCCTCTTAAAATCTCCTGGTGCAGTACCCGTTACACCTTTGTCGCTGTTCTTCTTCTTTGCCGCTGGTCCTGATTCTTCTATGTTCCTTCTTCTCCACTCATAGCTGTCTTCTGAGCATTCTTCGTCACTTTCTGCAAACAGGCTTGGTGACCGGCCTCCATCTGTGTTCTTGCCCTGCCGCCCTGCATCTGGCTGGAGCCTCCTCATCACTCATTCAGCTCCAAATTCCTTCTCAGCTGACTTGACACGTTTTATCATTTCTTCCTCTGAAAGCTTGGACATCTGTCCGCAGCGCCCTTTTTTTGTTGGGCTAAAGATGCTGAACCCTCCGATCTTGACTGTTCCTGTCGCTGACCAGTGACCTACTGCCGTCAGGGGCACAGACACCTCAGAGTGGCTGATTAGAGGCTGGCCAGCGCCCTCAGGGGCCGCTAGAGGGACAGCCCACATGGCCCTCCCACCCCCCGGGGACACTCAATGCCTCACCTCCTCCTCCCTGACACATCCGGTTTCAGGCCCAGGGAGCGCTCATAAGGCAGGGGTTGCGATTGCCCCCCCGCTTGAAGTTGATCATCACTTTGATTCCGCTCAAAGAGAGGTTTGAGGACGCATCGTCTAGGTAAATATATTACCAAAGCGAACAGACTCGCCGTTGGGAGCCCGGTACCCATACCTTGGTTAAGGCACGCGGCATGTTTGGCAAGTCCTACATCTGGCCCCATGCCCCTCGTGCCTACGGTGGGTCATGGCCGCAAGGAGTGAATGCGCCCATCCATCTTAGGTTTAGCCGTGCGGGGGAGTGGGTCTGGGGGGGGCAAATGCTTGGTTTTGTATTGGTTTTTCTTCTGGCTCAAGGATTTGGCCATGCAGCTGCCGGGACGTTCTTTTTTATTGCTTGATGTGCTTTAGCCGTGCTTTAGCCAAGCTGTTGTGTTTATCACATGGTGCACCCAAGGGGGACCCATGCTTCATTTGCTTGATCTTGATGAAGTCCCCTAGCCGTTGTGTCTTTCCCACTGTACACCCTATTGGGTGATCCATGTTTATTCTGTGATCCATGCCTCAATTTTGATGCGGCTGCCGAGCCGTGGGTTTATCTCTTTGTGCAACCAAGCGTAGAGTAACCACGTGGCGTGCAGGTTTTGGGTGCCACACTGGTTTTCATTTCAGAGTCCCTCTTCAGGGCTCCCAATGTGGCCGCAGAGCCATTGTGGTTTATTTTCTAAATGTATAGTACCCTATTGGCCGTCTTTGCAGGTGGTCCGCGGGTTGATTCTTCGCGCTTTAGCGTAGGTCCAAGTGTAGGATATGCGCGGGCGGTGTGCTGTAAATGGTTTTTCACTAAGTCTTGCAATGCTGTTATGTTACCTGTGTCAGTTGCTGCAACGCCGCGTTGAATGCTATAGCACAGTGCAATGTTATACTGGCCTGCTATCAGGACGGCCAAGGCGCGAGTCCCCAGTAGAGATGAAGGTCCTGCTGTTTTGGCGGGAGCCAATTTTGTTAAATTGTTTGGTATTTAATTTTAAGATTTAGCTGTATTGTGCAGCGCAAGAACTGGGGTAAAGTTAATGGTGCCAGCATTCGCCGCACAGTATGACGTTTGGTTTATGTAATTTAATAAAAAAATATTGTTGTGCCCATATGACATTTGTTACTTGGGGGGGCGCACCCAGCTGAGGCCGACAAAGTGAGTAGGTCTCTGGGGCGGTTCCCTTTCATTCTTACGCTTTGTGTCCCTAGATAGGAAGGGCAATGCTCTTCGTTGGTTCACAATGCCGGGCTGTGATAAGCGTGTAAGTTCAGATTGCCCCTTTGGTCCCAGAGGACGTCCATTTTGGCGTGGGTAAACTGCATTGTGCATTTGAATCGTGTGCGACACCTTCCGGAATGGCGCGTGAAATGTGGCGGTTCGATTTGCCGCAATAGTTACGACCCGGTATGGCACTGGCGGACTGCTTTGTGTCTGGGCAAGGGTTATAGCTCTGTAGCAACGCGCTTGTACCGGAAGCAGGACAACGCCGAACAATGCATGATCCAATCCTGCTTTTATCAAAGCGGGTTGGGAATACAAACTATAACGTGCAGTGTGCGCGTGCGACTTTCTGCGGCAGCCGCGTGCACTAAAATCCATTTCCGTGCACAGCGTATTCATGGATTTTAGCCTCCTAAACCAGCCGTGGTGCAGAGTGGTGCAGCAACCCTGCAGCAGCGCTAGTTATGCCCCCAACCCCTCCCCGTGCGCCATGCACAGCGTACAAATCCCGTACATGGCGCACAGGCCCCAAACCACGTAAATGGCAGTAAAACTCCCTGCGCACCCCTACGAATACATGTACACCCCGGCGCGGGGAGTTTCCCACGCGATTGTCCCTGTGCGAGCGGGGTACGTGTGGTACTGGGGTGCGCGGGAACTTTCACATTCAATTGGCCCTGTGCGAGCGGGGTACGTGTGCTACTGGGGTGCGCGGGAACTTTCACACGTGATTGGCCCTGTGCGAGCGGGGTACGTGTGTTACTGGGGTATGCGGGAACTTTCACATGCGATTGGCCCTGCGCGAGCGTGGTACGTGTGTTACTAGTGTGCGCAGGTACTTTCACATGCGATTGGCCCTGTGCGAGCGCGGTACATGTGTTACTGGGGAGCGCAGGTACTTTCACAAGCGATTGTCCCTGTTCGAGCGGGGTACGTGTGTTACTGGGTTGCGCGGGAACTTTCACATGTGATTGGCCCTGTGCGAGTGGGGTACGTGTGTTACTCGGGTGCGCGGGTACTTTCACACGCGATTGTCCCTGTGCGAGCAGGGTACATGTGTTACTGGGGTGCGCGGGAACTTTCACACACGATTGGTCCTGTGCGAGCGGGGTACGTGTGTTACTGGGGTGCGTGGGAACTTTCACATGCGATTGGTCCTGTGCGAGCGGGGTACGTGTGTTACTGGGGTGCGCGGGTACTTTCATACGCGATTGGCCCTGTGCGAGCGAGGTACATGTGTTACTGGGGTGCGCAGGAACATTCACACGCGATTGGCCCTGTGTGAGCGGGGTACGTGTGTTACTGGGGTGCGCAGGAACTTTCATACGCAAATTTGCTGTCAGAGCGGGTTACGTGTATCCAGTGTGGTGCGCGGGGAGTCGTACACATGAATTGGCAGGGTGGGTCCTCCCAGGTGTCCCCTCTACCCCCTCCACAGCCCCTGCAGGCAACCCACACCACAGGGGACTACCCTGCACCCCTGGACATGTCCCGCAGGCAGCCCGTCCACCATGGCCATGCCCCCCAGCCAGGCCACATGTCACGCTGCACTAGTGATCACCAACTCGTGTCCCCCAGGACCCCCACCCCCCAGCAGTGAGGGGCACCTGCCAGCAGGCCCCCACTCATGTTCCCCAGCACCCCCACCCCCCGGCAGTGAGGGTCACCTGCCAGCAGGCCCTCACTCATGTCCCCCAGCACCCCCACCCCCCAGCAGTGAGGGGCACCTGCCAGCAGGCCCCCACTCATGTCCCCCAGCACCCCCACCCCCCAGCAGTGAGGGGCACCTGCCAGCAGGCCCCCACTCATGTCCCACTCATGTCCCCCAGCACCCCCAGCAGTGAGGGTCACCTGCCAGCAGGCCCCCACTCATGTCCCCCAGCAACCCCACCCCCCAGCAGTAAGGGGCACCTGCCAGCAGGCCCCCACTCATGTACCCCCCTACATGAAATAAAGATGCACAATCATGGCCCACTTCTACACCAAAATACCACAGCACGCCATCCCATTACTGAGAAGCAATGATTTCCCAATCAAACCCAAACTGACATGCCCATCTCAAGACACAAACCAAAAGTCAACTATGTACATCAACACATGTCCGTCACACACACACACTCGTTGGCATTGATTGTGTAAACCCACATTTTCACATGCATTAACTCAATGAGCAAATCCCACACATGGAACTAAAATATGAAAATGTATTATGTACAAAAATAAATCAATAAAATGAAAGCATAACAAAATAGCAAACATGAAATGAAAAGCATGTGCAAAAGAAGAGTAAATGAAAAGTATAACCAATACAAAGAAATCCAAAAGAAAAATAGTCCAAACTCTCCCTCCACCAATGCAAATCCAAAGGAAACGTTACAAAAAATCCATTGATCCATGGTGAAATCAAAAGAAAAAGTTCAAAATAATCCATTGTCCAACTATGTGCAATCCATTGTCCAAAAGAAAAATCCATTTATCCATGTACAAAATCAAAATCAATCCAACGTCCAACTATGTACAATCAAATTTCCAAGGGTCCATGAGCCCAACAAATCAAACGAAACCTATCTAATAACCTAACTAACAAAAAAAAACTATTTACAAAAGTGTGGGGCATAGTCCAAAAGCCCCAAAATAAAGAAAAAAAAAGGAAACCTAAACTGTTTACAATGGCGACGGGAAAGTCTTGCGGCTCACTCAGTGATGTTTTCGGCCAGGGCATCATCGAACTCCATGTCTATTTGCACGAGGCGGGCCTCTGTCCTGGCCCCGAGGTCTCGCAGGGAGGCACTCATGGCCTGTTCCAACTCCCTGCGAGTCGCCTCGAGGCACTCTGCCCGTCTCAACACCCGACGCATGGAGAACTCCGCCCTGACCATGGTGAGCTGCGCCTCGTCCGCCCGCCGCCGCTCCGCACCTATACGCTGGCCCAACTTCAGCCACACGGAAGACACATCCATTCCAGGGTTCTCCTGCCCTCTGGCCGATGCCTGCCCCCCTGATGTCGATGGGCCCGAGCCATCATTGCTCCCACCTAGAGCCTGCTACTGCTGCTGCTGCTGCTGTCCATGTGCCCTGTCCGATGATGCCTGCACATCCTCCATCAGCTGGTCTCCAGTTGTGGTGTCCACCCCTGCTGGACCACTGACACCCGACTGTGGCAGGGATGGGATCTCCACCAAGCTGGCTGTCTTGGTCAGGCCAGGTCCACAGGGGGCCCTGGAGCTATCTGGCCGGAAGACAGCAGGGAGAACGACTGGCACATAGTCTCCACAGAGGAGGAGAGGTCCGCCAGAGTGCGCATCACATGTAGGAACCCACCAACCAGGGCCCCTCCCAACAGTGCCACGTCGCGACGCTGCTGTTCGTGATGGCGTGCGTTCTCCGCCCAGGAAGAACGCACGTCATTACGAATGTCACGCGTACGCAACGCGACACCAATCAGGACGGAGCCCATACATTCATTGGACCCCTCGTCCGCAGGTAGTGGAGAGGCAGATGACATGGCACTCTCCCCTTCCTGCGGACGGGCCTGGGACGGGGCATCCCTGCTGGTGCATGGTGGTGCAGTCACAGGGTCAAGGACAGGGACATGCACAGGCCCCCCCGTGGTGACCTGTGCTGCCTCCTGACCCTGGCCCTGGACTGCACCACTTGCACCAGTGGTACTACCCCCACCAGGCCCCATGTGCGGCTCATTAGCGGGCTCCTCCTCCTCTGTGGAGACCACCAACCTGGATGTCTCCGTACCGTCTTCCACCATTGCAAGCCACTGTGGGGGCTCACCCGGGCCTTCCGCCACAGCCGTAGTGGCAGACGCCCAGTGGAGGCATCCCCGCCACTTGGCTCCACAGCGCCGTCTCCGCCCTCTTCTTCACTTGACGCTGCGTAGACGGAGACATAGAACACAAGCATCAGGGTAGAGTACAATATTCGCCTAGACAGGAAGCAATAACACATGAGTGGCAGTGTCTAACGTCACTTCCATCCTGTCCCTCCACAACACATGGGTGAATGCACGCAACACACATGCATAAACAGGCACGGCACCTGCAATCAACATCAGCATCAATGTACAAGGGCCTCTATTAATCCAAATATTGCCTTCAAACTCACATGCATCATGGCTCACACTGATCCCATGCACACACATCACCGGAGGGTCATGCATCATGCCGGGTGTCACAGTATTAGTTTTATGACGGTACAATAACCTTCTTGCCAAATGACGGTATATCATGGTTATCGCGGTATAGCAGGTGGAGTTAACTAATCTTAACAAATATTTTCTAAAAGGTCATAAATTGTCAGGTTTATCATCACAAACAAAACCAGGCACCCAGGGCCAGAATTGGGCTTTTCAACATACTTTCCACTGAAATGCCACCCCTTGCTTCCATTAAACACAAACACGTGTGGAAAGGGGGGGGGGGGCTGCTGCAACTGGCAAAGCAAACTGAATAGCTTTTCTTAAATGGTCCTTTAGGCTTTTAGCTCCCCCCACTGACTACTGGTGAAGATGAACATGTTGCCATCTTGATAATCTGCATGCCACAGATCAATGGAGTCTGATGGTAGTATACGCTTGTGCGCATAAACACACACACGCACACACACTCTCTCTTTATGTTACAGCCTTTAGTTTACTTCCGGGCCAAAAGGTGTTCAGTAATCACAGACATGTTACCCTTTGGTATGGCAGCAGGGAATATCCACAGAGATGATTACATTTCGCAGTGTGACTTATTATATGTAAATTCAATGAAAGAACCAGGCAAATCCCCCATGGTCATATGTTTAGAAA
This sequence comes from Ambystoma mexicanum, assembly GCF_040938575.1. NCBI lineage: Eukaryota > Metazoa > Chordata > Amphibia > Caudata > Ambystomatidae > Ambystoma > Ambystoma mexicanum. Next base: position 168,005,895 of record NC_090931.1, on the reverse strand, counting down.
ACATTATCCATTATAAATATATAAACCCCAAAGCCACCAACCCAAAGTCCCGGGAGGATAGCTCAGCAGCAACATGCGTGCCTTGGAAGCAAGACGACACGAAGCAACACAGGTTCGATCCCTGGGTCTGCGCTTAGAAACCTCTGGGTGCTTAAGTGCATTATAAATACGCAACGAAGACAAAAACAATTACGCAACTAAATAAACAAAACCAATTTCTTTAACAGCGCCTCGATGCCCGCAGGCTGTGTGAGCGCTTTAAAAAAAATGTACATAAAAAAAAACCTCTTCCTTCTTGGCACTGTATTTATTCTTCCTATTGCTAACATATTGCTTTTTTGTCAGGCACGTGTGGTTTATGGAATGGCATTAAAAACTGCTCAAACTGAAACTACTTAGCAGACGGCACATCCAACAGTGCAAGACCAAGACTGTGCAGCACTTGCTTACTGCAGCCTTTCCAAATCAGATTGAAAAGCCCACTTAACGGTATGAACGGTATACCAGTATAAACAATGTGACGGTTATTATTGTTCAACTAAGTGGTTCACGGTATCTTTAACGGTATACCGTAATACCGTTACATCCCTATTGTACACCACAGACACATTGGATAGACACAATGCATACACAATGCATACAACGGTGACCACACTGCATGAGTGAATGTACACATCATCACGGACATGTGTCATGAATCCAAGGCGTATCAAAGTCACAGACACACTTCTCAGACACACATACATGTGCACCATACATGTACATGACAGCAGCACCCATCCCTCACACCCCCACCATGTGCAAGAACAGACACTGGCATGCATTCATGTGTGCATTTGCCATACAGCTCCCCATGTTGCATTGGAACTCATGCACCAACCATGTGGTTCGCACATTACTGGTCTCACATGCATGAACATGATGTCCCTGCACACACACATCCATACATGGCCCATGTCACACATACAGACAAGTATCAGACTACCAGCACACTGCAACATGCCCTGTCTCACACAACAATGCTTGGCCACTTACCGCTCAGCTCCATACGGGTTTTCCAACGAAGGATCTGGATGTGGAGCGCTGGGCATACGTGTTCCAGGACCCTCATCTGACATGCTCCACCAGGACACCAACTTCCTTCACACTGAAGCTGGTGGCCCACTGCCTCTCTGGCTGGGGGTCGCCAGTGGTCTCAGATGGTGTTTGCCTCAACATGGCGACCCACGAGGCAGGCGTGGGTGGGCAACTGGGTCCTGGGGCTGGGCTGTGGAGCGATGGTATCCCAGTCAGGAGTCTTCTTTTCCAGCAGGGGTGGACACAGCAACTGGAACCCTGGCTGATGTGCAGGCACCAAATACCAGGGCACGTGGGCAGCAGACAGGCAGGCAGCAGCAGAGGGCAGGTGGGAGCCTGCTCGGGGCTCTGGAGGGCAGTAATTCGGCCTTCTGGGCAGGAGCGTGGTCTTCCATGTGTTGTTGCATGGCCAGCTTGATACAGAGAGATTTGGCATGTGAAATTCTTGCACGTCAGCGTGTAATTCGAGGAAAGGGCCTTCGCGCAGAAGCGCGTCAGCACAAGTACGCGGTTTCATTGGACCAAAGGCTCTTAGCGCGTAAGCGCTTCTGTGACGTGACTTGCGCAGGTGTTTCCCTCGTGACGTGAGCATAGTGGTTCAGCGCGCATGAAAAACTGCACGTACGCGTGTCACTGCGTGTAATCCGAGAAAAAGGGCCTACGCGCGTAAGTGACGTGACGCGCGCGGGCGTTTCCATCAACATGGGTGCATGTTCATCGTACACGTCAAAAACTGCACGTCCGAGTGTCAGCTCGTGTAATTGGAGAAAAGGGCCTTAGCGTGTACACGAGTAAGTGACGCTGTACGTGTGGGCCGCTTTAAAAGGTACGTGTAGGACCCCATTTCCATGTACGTGCTTTTCGTGGAGAGCGAGTGGGTGAATTCTGTACTTCTTGTCGGTTCACACGCGATTACTTCACAGCGATTCAAGTTCGTACTCCCTGTTACCTCTGACAGCGCTCATTTTTTTTTTTTTGGGCCTCTTTCCTCAAACAGCGTTCACTTCTTCTTTTGTCCTGTCTCCTCAGACAGCGTACAATTCTTCCTTTGGCGGGGGTGTTGCCAACACGCACACGCGCGTTTTTTTCACATTCTTTTTCCAGGCAGACAGTGAGTCGTGCACACATTTACCAACTGTGCTTGCCCCGTGTGTTGCGTACCCCTTTAGAGGTCATTGTAGGCTGCGTGTAACATGCGTACGCTTATTTTTGTGTTTCTGGGTGCCAAAGCATAGTGCAGGTTCATATTTCCACGCACGTGGTCTACGAGGGGTTGCGTGCACGTTACTTTTTGTTTTCAGGGTGCCTGTGCGTTGCGTGACCCGTCATTTTCCCCAAGGGGTCACAGACAGCCTTGCTAGAGCACTAGGGTACAAATTCCATCTAGTACCCTAACCCTTTCACCCCCAATTGCCCAGGACAATTGTTTACTGCAACTCCCATACGCACAACAACATCAGTGCCATGGTTGGGAGGCGACGAAGCGGTAAGGGAGGCAAAGGTGGCCGACCTCCAAAAGGTGGGCGTGGTGGGCGTGGCAGGGGATGTGGCCAGGATTTGCAGGGTGCCCCTAGACCCCCATGTGTGGAGGACCAATCAGGGACACCCATGCCCCCCCATGGTTGAGGGAAACGTGGCTGACACCATCCCAGCTCAGCCCTTGTTGGACCAGCCCATTGTGGCACCTGACCTGGCACAGGATGACTCCCTGGCTGACTTCCAGGTCAGCAAGTCTAGGCCACGTGTGGCGGTGCAAGTTGTCACCAAGGCACGTGGATCTGGGGCAGCTATGTCATCTGCTGACCCAAGTATGCAGGGTGGTGAGGCTGCAGGGGCTGCTGCAGCTCCATCCTCCCCAGCTCTGACTCTCCCAGCCAGGACAGTGTCGGTCCTGGTCCATCATACTGATGTTCCCCCTGCCAACATCACACTTCAGACAATGCCTGCAACAAGTCCTATGGTCAATGTGCATTCGCACACTCCCAGTACTCAGTCCACCTGCGCTTCTGCCCCTACTGACCAGAGTGGCGCAAGCCGCTCAGGCTCTGCTCCACCTTTGAAAAAGAGGAAGGAGGTTGCTCTGACACTACAGGCTGAGGCCCCAGACACGGCTACACAGTCCGGCACGTCAAGGAAGCCTAGCTTTAATGACCCCGAACTTGATGCACTTGTGACCTATGTGTCGGCACATAGCCGCGAAATGGTGGTGACTGCAGGGTGCAAGACCACACCTGGTCAACGTAGGGCACACTGGCAGACCATCGCGGACCGCATAAGTGCCCTTGGATTTTTGAGGCGCACAGCTGATGATTGCTACAAGCGGTGGAACGACCTGAAACGCAGAGCAAAGGACAAGCTGGCCTTAAATCATGCCGCTACTCTGGTGACTGGCGGTGGTCTCCACCAGAGGACAACAAACTCACTGAACATGAGTCTGTTGCTGGGACCTTCATCACAGAGGAACAGATCCAAGGCGTGGGAGAGCTACCTGATTCCGAGGCTTTGTCCGGTGAGTGCCATGCATGTGTGTGTAATCCATGCGTATGTTGTTTGGGTGACGGGTTCTGATTGAGTGCCAGGTGAGGGTGTGTACTCCTGAGTGTAATGGGTCACCCATGTGCTTCCTCCAATACATTCACGTGCCTTTGATTTGGGTATGACAGTATCCCTTCTGCCCACAGTAGCCAATTAGCCCCACATTACTGCTGTTGCACTTGAACTATCATCTTGCAACAACATTGTTCAGATTTTTTTCTGTGTTCATTCAGGCTGATTGTTTAGATTATCCCATTTTTCATATGCTTTTTTCATCCCTAATGCCACATATGTGACATGCTTCTGTCATTGTTTACACCCCACAGTGTGCCACTTTAGTTACCTGGTTATGTGAATGTTTAAACCATTCAGGGCGAGGGAGTATTTGCCTGCTGAAATTTATTTTTAGGGCCTGTTTGCATATGGAAAATGATAGTTGTTTCCTGTCATGTTGAAGTGACCAACCATTGATATGTACATCTGCCTACAATCACTGTCTAATTGTACACTGGATGTGTTGCAGTGTGCGGCACATGCATACTTTGAAACACTATTCTGCATTAATCTTCTCATCATGTCCATGTGACATGGATGTGCGACAGTACTCATTCACTGACATATCACTGTAGTTGTCTAATTTACCATGGCTATGCTACATGACATCTGTGTGCTGGCATGTGTCATTTATGTGTATTGGACATGCCACTCTCAGGCTGATGTGTGATGCCAGTGCTACACAACATGCTGCAAATGTGTTGCTTTTCCATCTTGGTGTCCTCATTGTCTGCCTTTTTGACTCCCCTTCAGAATCATTGACAGTGCATGCATGCCTGGGTTATAGTCATGTGGGACATGTGTTAACCATGTACAGGATCTCTGTCTTGTCAGGCCTATGTGTGTGCTATGGTGCTCATGCCTGTTTCCAGTTCTTGTGTTTCATGTTTTTGCAGGTGACGACGCACTTGATGCTGGTGAGGTTCAGGAGATGGTGCAGTCCCAGGAGGATTCTCAGCCACGACCAGGCACCAGTGGGGGACGTGGTGTGGTGGTGTGTGAATACACTTTGGTACTGCAGACAATACTGTCGAGGGGTGCCTCTGGGTGCAGCTCCCCAGACCTCTATTCAGGTGCTGAGTCGGATGGTGAGACTTATGTGCTGTCGCAGGTCAGTGCTTCTGGCAGGGATTCTGTTCTGTCCAACCCACCTTGACCAGGGGTAGAACCCTCTATGGGGATATCAGTGTTGGTAGGTCCGCCTTTGGCGGTTACGGATGCAGGGTCACACTCCACAGCATCTGATCCTGTTCCTGGGCCAGCAGATCAGAGGGGGAATGCAGTCCTGCTGCCTCAGGCAGTGACAGCACAGCAAGGTGCAGATCGCCTTGCCCCAAACAGGTGTGGTGCCCGCCGTCGCGGTGGCCGTGCGCCACCAGGCAATACTGTATGGGAAAACTCCATGTACGGTATGGCAACCCAACAGGCAGCATCAGTAGAAATGATGGCTCAGGCAATGGAGAGGGTGGCCACTTCCATTATCCCCCCTGATAGGCAGATGGAGCAACAACAGCAGGAAACAGACTCCATTTGCCAATCACACAGGGAAGACATGTTGGCGTCCAACAGGGACCGACGGGCGGCACCGGAGACTCTGCACGAATCCTTATCAATAGAGTCACAGGGCCACAGGGAAGCCCTGAGGGTGGAACTCCATAACCTCAGGCAGAGTCTGCTTGAACTTGAGGCTTCCCGAAATGTTGGGGCAGAACAGCAGCTGGAGCAGCTCACACGTTTGCTCTCAGCTGAGCTGCAGGCAACACGTGAGGAGATCCGGGCATCCCACGAGGCCATGCGTGCAGAAGTGCAGGCAACCCGTGATGTGCTGCATGGGGATCTCCGCACTATAATCTTCCAGAATCAGACCTTCCAGACCCGCATGCTTGCTGCCATGGAGGACCATACCAGGGCTTTGCGTGGGCTGCCTCCCATAGTGCCACCACCTCCTGATGCAGCAGCAGAGGGTGAAGAGACCGACAGCAGTTCTCCCACAATGGCATAGCCGTGCAGGCCATGAGCCCATGGAGGTATTTTTTTTTCCCAACATCCACACAGGTGGGTGTTGGTGTGCACCCTGTCCTCGAACCTCCTGGGTGGCCTCCCCCCCACCTCCTGGCCCCCACATTTTCTTACAGTGTGTTGCCTTGTGTGGCTCCCGTGGGCATCCACTGTATTCCGGTTGGGCAAATGCAGGCTTGTCCTGAGTTTGGGTTAGATGCTTGGGTTTGTGACACACACACCCCTCCTGCTTCCCGTTTCCATGGGCTTGCAAAGGGTTTGACCAAGTGACAGTGACTTACACAGTGACATTGGGCTCCCATGAGCTGTGTGGGCAGTCTGTAGTCAATACTGTGTGTACATCCCTAGTGGGTATTGTTGTTGTATTGTACACTGAATGGTGTATTGATATGTGCTTGTGCATCCATGTCTTCCTCCTAATTTGCAGGTTCCTTCCTCATGTATTCACAAGGCTGTCTCCTTTTCAGATGGAGTTCATGTTGTATGCAGTACACTGACACATTTGCGTGGCAGCAACACTCTACAGTTGGAAGGGGTCGATGTGCTGGCTTATTCAGGTTGTAAGACTACCACTACTTTGAGTTAGTACTGTCATGTTTTTGCAATGTTTCATGGTATGTTGCTGCATTGAGTTGGTGGTAAGTATTTGTTCATGTGTGCTGTTTGTTATTGATTACTGGGAGCATATTGTCTGTGGGCAGTTTCCATTTGGGACAGTGCACTTTGTGACACTTGTGTCAGGTCTTGTGCATTGCTTTGTTTGCTTTCACATTGCATGATATGCCATGGTGTGTTGGGTGGCAGAGCTGGGGAGGGGTTGGGTGACATGGCGCTATTTACATGTTGTATTTTGCAGGGGGGTAGTCATTCATGCAGCATAAATGTGTGTTTTTTGTGACACAGCATTGGTTGTCTTTCGGCAGGTAGGGATGCACACAATGTAGCAATTCCAGGTGACCAATCTCGGGTTGGTATGGTTGTGACAGTTGGCTGTCCCTTATGTCATCATCATTGATTGTCAGCTGGTATGTGCCAGGGCTGTGTGCACTCCACAGGGGTGTGATTTTAGGTGAAGTAATTAGCCACAAGCTGCGTACGCGCTGCCTCACCACGTGCCCTTTCCCCTCCCATGTACAGCGGCCGTGCTTGTGGTTGGGGATGTGTGGGCACCACCATGTCCACGGCAGGCCCTGGCGTGTTGCAACGTTGTGCAGGACACATGCTGCCACTATGGTCCTGCACACTACTGGGGGCGCGTATAGCAGCTGCCCACCAGAGCGGTCAAGGGAGCGAAAGCGTGACTTGAGCACTCCGAATGTGCGCTCCACTATGCCCCGAGTTGCAATATGGGCTGTGTTGTATCTTATCTCGGGTGGTGTGGTGGGGTTCCGAATTGGCGTCATCATGTGGGTGCTCAGTGGGTAGGCACTGTCACCTAGGGAGGTGAGGATGGGTATCATTAGTGGGGTTGTGACATTACTCAGTATCTGACATGCATGCATGTGCAGGGGCATTTATACTCACCAAGCAGCCATGTATCGCCATGCCGCCCAGCTTCTAGGTCCCAGTTTACGGTTGACATTCTGTAAATGAAACTGTCATGGGTGGACCCTGGATAGTTGGCATATACTGAGGTGATGATTCCCTTGGCATCACATACTACCTGCACATTGATGGAATGCCAGTGCTTGCGGTTTCTGTAGATGTGCTCAGTTGCCCTGGGAGGACGTAGAGCCACATGGGTGCAGTCAATGGCACCTAGCACTTTGTTGAAGTGTGCCACCCCGTAAAAATCCTGGACGACAGCCTGCCTTTCTGCAGGTGTTCTGGGCAGGTATATGCGCCTGCGGACTGATGGGCGTGCAGTCATGATGGCCAACACCTGGTGCAGGCAGCATGACTGCGTGGCCTGTGAGTCCCCCCCACTACGGCAGTAGTCCGCTGAAATGAACCAGTGGCCAAGAAGTGCAGTACATTGAGCACCTTTTCCAAGGGGCTCACTGCTTGGGAGCACAGGCTGGGTGATGTGAGGTCATCCTCCCACTCACTCACTCACCATGTCGAGTATTATGTGAGGTGGAAACCTGTACCTCCCATACACCTGGTCATCAGGCATCCCAAAAAGGTTGTTTCTGGGTGTAAAAATTCTGGGCCTGACTATCCTCCTCCTCCTGCGGTATCCCACGACCACTGCTGCGAGGAACGGTATATTCATCTTGGCGTCTGAGCTTGTCTGTTGTTTGCGCGCACTTTTATGCTGCGCGTGTCCACGTATGCCTGCTTCCTGCTGGTGTACGTGTTTCCGGATTAGCGCGTCTTTTTTGGCGCACACGTTAGCCCCGTTCGATTCCATGAATACGTGGTGTAGGCGCGCGAGTGGCTGTTCCGCGCATTTGCCTCCTGTACTTCCCCAGTGACGCCCACATTTTCACGCGTTGTTCCCCATTCCGGGTGTTACGCCCCGTGTTATGCCTACTTTTGTTGTATGCACTTCGCTATGTGTGCTTTTACTGTGCGCGTAGCGCACGCTGTTTGAAGACGTGTGCGTCGGGTGCACCACGCATGATTTTAGCGCACATCCATGGATTTACACGCGCACAAACTTCCATGAATCGCTGTGCGTGGGTTTCGCTGCGATTTTCGCATTTGCGCTGTGATTCGCACGCTTGCGTAGGAATTTTCAGCGCACATTAATTCCATGAATCGCCTCCTTATGTGGATAACGCCGAAGACCGCACTGCGTGCACAATGGTTTAATTAATACATTTAATTTAGTGGGTATTTCTAATGCACCTATACAGAAGGTCGCAGGACAAGGATTACTTTGTAAGAAACGTATTTATGTGGTATTTGATAATGCAAACAACCCTTTAATTTGACTCACCAGGTTTGCAGGATAATAATGCAGCGCACTGGGGTATTACCGCCCTTATGTTTGGGCGAGCTTGAATGGGACACATTCATATCCCTCCACAGGGGCGCCCCAGCGCCCGGGGGGTGGGCTGGGGTGCTTAGGTTGCAGAGCATAAGTTAGGAGGTTACTATAGTGCTCAAGTTTTGAGTAGGTTTTACAATGAAGTGCTCCAATTTTTTACAGGGAATGTGTCAACCCATAATGGTATGCACAATGAGAATGGCTGCAAATTACTTTAAGGATTAAAAAAATTATTACTTAAGCAATTTTGGATTTCGCCGGGAATTTTCGTGATGGGAAATCGTCCCCATCCTTAGAGGTAGGGCGGCATTCGTTTGATGGGTTATTTTGCCAGACAGACGGGCAGTTTATTTCCAGTTTGTAGTAAGGACTGCTAAAAGCTCGGTTTTGTAATGTGCCTGGGTGGGGCGGAGTTGGTGGCTGGTCCTAGCTGGAAAGGAGAACTTTGACTCTGTGGTTGTGGTTATGAGCGGTTCCGGAATGGCTGCACTCAAGCCAAATCTGGTTGACAGGCACTGACTCCCCTTAGGGAAAGCTGAGACTCTTGCACCTGAAGTCAGTGGTCCTGAGAAAGACTGACAGGCAGTTCTGAAAACCAGAAACAGATAGCTGCTCTTTGGACTGACTGGCTGTCATGGAAACCAGAAGCGGATGGCCGCTCTTCAGACTGACTGGCATTCATGGAAACCAGAAGCAGATGGCCGCTCTTCAGACTGACTGGCATTCATGGAAACCAGAAGCGGATGGGTGCTCTTTGCAAGTGGCAAGTGGGGAGTGGCACGGGTCAACCCTTGGATTATAATCTTGTTTACTGATGTGACTGAGACCACCACTATTTCTGTGCTCCAATAAACTATGATCTCTGTGTTTCCAAACTTTGCAACTGTTTCCTTGTGGATTGTTATGAGCTTATTATACCCCGACTCGCAGGCCTGGCACTTCACTGCACCAGATGAGCAGGCCTGCCCGGATAAACAGCTGCACTTTCTTGCAGCCTTTTTTGAGATACCTCATATGTCTGTGCCACAGGCATCTCCTTGATCTGAAAGCTGCCGCCAGGCCAGAGTACACTGTGCTGCTGCTCTATTGAGCACGTTTGTTCTGGGTGCGCTAAGCCCCTGCCCTTCCTGGGACACCGATGCGCCCCCTTGTGCTTTGGTTACTTTTGGGCTGATCTGACCGATGAAGCACCCAGGCATTCTCGGAGTGATCCGACCGGTGTAAAGACTGGAGGGGGGTGTCTGTACTTCTGCTCGCTATATGGTAGAGGAGAGGCACAGAGGACCCCTGCCAAGATTCTCTATTATTGGTAACGTGATTGAGCAATCAAGGCCTAGCTTCTCAGGAGGTAATGCAGGCTAGTTCTTAAGTACAGTGTAGTCCCCAAGCACCCACAAAGGAATGTCCACACACTGTATTAGTTAAAACACAGTCTTTATATAATTAATATTCAAGGTTATGTACACTATCACAATAACTCACTTTGTGCTCAGAAAATCAACAATGGTAAATATATACAGTTCTACAGTGGTACCACAACTATTATCAGATCTCATTAAGGTGCATCAACTATACTGTCAAAATGTCACACAGATCAATAAAGAGGAAACCAGCAGTAGAGAGAGGAAGGAAAGCAAGATGGTTGAACAATTGGCAGAATGCTGGCCCCGTACCACTAGACACAGTTCTGTGTGGAGATCCCCCCACCTGGGCAACCTGTAGAATAAAGATACAAGCCCAGTCCACATATTGTTCACATTAGACTTCCCAATAGTTCTGCAATCCCAAAGTACCTGGTGTTGTATCGTTCCTTGGTGGAGAATCGACGGCCCTTCTTGAGTGCCCTCCCTTTAAGGCAGGAGTCACGGGTCGTTGAATGTCCGACGGAGAAGAGGGTGAGCTACGACGGTGAAGTGGAGCTTCGTTCCTAGTGGTGCTCGTTGATGGGGAAGCGTAAATGTCCTGCAAGGAAGAGGCGTGCGGGGCACCTCGGTGACGATAGTTCTGGACCGCAAAGAGTTTGAAGAACTGTGGCCCAGTAAGGGTGTCGAGTCGTCGGCATCTCTGTGGTCTTTGGGTGGCGGGAAACCCACCGGTGGATGCTCCTCGGTGCATCGACGGTCAGGCCTTCTCCAGCAGGATACAGTGGCGACGATGCGGACAACAGCATCCTTGTATCAAATGAAGTTCTTAGGCAAACGGGAGCACGGCGGCTCCGGTCAGCGACGGCGGTCATTGACAGTGGCGGACAACAGTCCGGGCGCTTCTCTATGGGATTCCGCGGCGGTCCCCATCTCGGGTTGGCAGCCTGTCTAAGGTCTGTCTACCATGGAGCTTTGGCAAAGATCAGCTGGTGCACGATGGTCCCTCGTAGCTCGGGAAGAGGGCGCCTTAACAGGTCCTCTCGGGGTCAATTCTTGGAGACACAGCAGCTTTCAGATTGTGAAGGAGAGCAACAGTAATTCTTCTCTTCCAGCAGGGCTTCAAGGTTAACCTTCATTTTCACTCCAGTTACTCTTCAGCTTCTGAACACGAATTCTAGCAGTGAGAGGCCCCCAGATATACTAGTTGGTCTCCCATTCATTCTGCTGGGTCACACTCAGGCAACCAATCAGTCAGAAGGGCATTCATGCAGGCAGGCAGCCAATCAGGTGCATAGGGCATTCAGGCCATTCACTCCTCTCCAGACACTCACAACAAGTTATGTGTATTGGGACAAGTACCCAGCCATTCAACACTCCACACTGCATTCATACCAGTTTTGGACAGGGCTGTCTCAGTCATTGTGTCAATCACCAGATACTAGCCACCCACAACACAGAATGCATATTCGTCACACACTCCATTTACCCAGCTCCCACTCACAGGCTGTACCCACAACATACAGTCACTGGGAAGGCTCCAGCCAGTCTGGCCTGGACTTTACAACAACTCCATATATGGAACTTCCACCCAACAGCCGTCAAGGGGAAGGGACAGAGTCAGGGCTTCCCAGGACTATGGGAAAACAAGATAACAGGCAATAGAAAGCAAGAGGCCACGGGGGCCATATGGTTTCCTATCAGGAATCAACTGATTCCAATGGCAGGGCCTGGGTATCCCGCAATGGGGGATACCCGGGCACCTGTCAAATTCAGCATGGAGCTGCCACCAGCCCATACCCTGCTCTGTGGGCCACACACAGGTGCCCAAAAACATACACTAGGGGCACAGGGTTGTACCCCCACCCATGGGTGCCATAAGGGTATCCCATGGGTCTGTACACCAAACCAAAAGAGAGAGTTGCACCACCAGGAGTCCCACATGAACTCCTGCGTGGAAAACACGACAGAACACACGATAAAAAGCAGTAAAGGAGAAGGATACGGAGGCCCTGTCCCTCCGATGCATTTCCAGCATCACAACCGGGTGAGGGTAAAAACGCGGCTTCCATGAACATCAGGCTCCCTGAGGGGCTTGACTTTTTCTAAGCCGCTTCTGTCTGTAATCTGCCTCTGCGGGGAGACACAAAAGTCACTGGCTGTCCTGGCGTTTTTCACATGCTTTTATTTTAAAAACATACGCCTGAGGTGTACCTCTCGGGCACAGGGTGACCCTTTGGTCCTGGCACCGGGTATACCTTTGGTCCTGGCGTCCAGGGAGGTCCTGTTGGCGCCTCCCTGGCTGTCCAGACTCATCCCATTGTGTGAAGTTTGGTTTGCCTTTGAAGTTCGTAGGTGCTAAAGTTTCCTTTGGCCCTGCAATGAGCCAGCTAGGTCTTAGGTACTACCCCTCCTCCCCAACCATTTGCTGCAGAGCCTGGTAGGGTTCCCACGAGAAGCATCTGCCGGAGTGAGGAGGTGGGATGCCTGCCCGTCTCACTCTCTTAATGCCTTGGCCCGTTTACTCCATGGCCATTGCCATTGCCCATTCTGTGCCCAAGGACAAGTCCACCACTGCCTCTCACTGAACTCCTTACACAGGGTGGGACTGGGGCATAAAATGGGCTCAGGCACTGATAAAAATGTTCCCCACCAGTCAAAATGGCAATTATTTTCTGACAGGCTACTTGAGTAATACACAAGAGTGAGTTTTTTTTGGCAAAGTCTGTAGCAAATTGGGCACTTGAAATAATATTTGTTCAGAGTAACCCTGGTCCAATCTATTAGTTACAAAGTGAGGCAACTCATCAAACTGTCCGACTTTGGCCAAAAAGTGACCAATGTTGACCCAAAAAACTGGCTCACAATAGCAAGTTGGGACTACAATTCGGGCATTGCCTTATTGCCCCATAGGTCAGTCCGAGCCTGTCCTTACATTATGAAGGGCTGCTCCCCTGGACATCCTCCACCCAAGCCCATTTTGGTCATTTTTTCTTATGGATACCCGCACCTTCTCTTTCTCTATTCCTGTTTTTTTCTGCTGTTTACCTGAACTACAAGCATTGCAGGTCTGTTGCAGATGGCACATAGGGGAATGAGACCTAGTGTGGCAGTGTTGCAGGTATGAGTATTATTCTGTGAGCCAGGTGTCTGGTAGATCACAGTGCCATTGCAGGTCGTAAAACGGCCAGGGCTCTATGGTGGCAGCTTGCGGGGCTTTGTTGCACTGTGGTGGCTGAAGCAATAAGAACAGTGCTCCCTAGTACCAGCAGGGAGCACAACCACTAGCCCCACCCTCTGCCCCGGGGGTACTGCCATACATGGGGATCAATAAGGGGTCCGCGGACAGATCATCTAAGCAAGGAAGACCAGATCCCTGTAAATGAGGTTGAATACTTCTGGCCCTCCTCTCTTGGTGCACTTCGCTCTCTTGTTGATTCAGTTTAGAATCTGGGGATACCGATTACGGCCTCCCTTTCTCCTGAACTGCAGGTTAGTGCCAGATGCAGCTCAAGTTACTCCAAGTCACGTTATGTTATGTTATTTATTATTTATAAAGCGCACGGTCGCCGAGGCACCTTGGCCTGAAATGGAAATACAGCAGAATTATTTTTTTGAGTCTGAAAGACATAACAATTAGAACAGGTACGTTTTGAGTGCGCGCCGGAAGGCAGGAAGGTTACATGTGGCACGGGCGGGTCAGTGGAATGGAATTCCACAGTTTGATAGCCGCCACAGAAAAAGATCGTCCCCCTACATGCTCGAAGCGGTAACGAGGGACCGGTAGGAGGCAAGCAACCTTGGATCGAAGCACCCGAGCCGGCAGGGAAGGCTGGAATTTTTCCTGCAGATATTCTGCTCCCAGGCCGTTTAAGGCTTGATGAATCAAGGTAAGTGATTTGAACTGCACTCACTGTAGTACTGGTAGCCAGTGAAGTGAGCAGAGTACTGGTGAAATAAGGGAAGTATAAGGTGTGCCTGTGCAAACCCGGGCAGCATGATTCTGAAGAAGCTGTAATCGACAGAATAGACATAGAGGCTGTGCAAGAAAAAGAGAGTTGCCGTAGTCCAATGGACTAAGAACCAAGGAAGCCGTCACCACAGGCCTAACCTGGGCCAGAAGAAAAGATAGAACTATGCAAAGGACTTTGAGTTGGAAAAACCCAGTTTTACAGATGGCACCTACCTGAGCACAAGTGGACAGCGAAGGAGACAACTTAAACCCCAGACTCTTTAGCTCGAGCTCATGTGTGGGGCAGGGACCAAGCTCTGCAGGCCAGAAAGTTGAGGACCAGACAGGTGTAAAAGGGGAAGGAGAAGAACTGGGGCCATGCAGGGGCTAAACCACCAGGACCTCCGTCTTGTCCCGGTTAAGCTTCAGCCAGTTGTCGCCCATCCACCTACCCACTGCTGCCCGCAGCATCTAAACTGAGATGCTATGCCTACCTGGGCAGAGTCCAGCCTAACAATGATTTGAGTATCATCAGCATAGGAGTAACACCGGAAGCCGTGGAAGCGGACCAGCAAGACAAGAGGCTGGATGTAGACGTTAAATCGTGCCAGGGACAAAGCGGAGCCCTAGGCAACCCACAAAGTAAAGAAGTAGCAGCAGAGGAGAAGGAGGAGAGGGTTAGTGCCTGGCTACAGTCCATCAGAAAAGAGACGAACCAAGAGAGGTCCTGAACCGAGAGGCCAGCCAGGGCGAGGCGGTCTAGCAACACGTGATGGTCAACTGTGCTGAATGCCACTGATAGATCTAGTAAGATCAGTGCGCCAGGGACAGATCGTCATGAACAGAGACCAACACACTCTCCTTTCCTACACCAGGACGAAACCCCGATTGGAACGGGTTGAGGAAAAGAGAGTGTTCAAGAGAAGTTGTAAGAAGGGGGGAAAACAAGGATTCCAGTAGCTTCATAAAAACGGAAAAAGTGAAATAGGGCAGCAATTGGCAGGTACAGAAGGATCTAACGATGGTTTCTTCAAGAGTGGAATAACTATTGACTGTTTGAGGAGTCATTAACTGCTTCCGTAATCCACCTACAAATGTGCGGTGTGATGCCCGTTATGATTCTGAGGGGAATTGCGTCCGAGGGTGAGGCGGATTTAAGTCGCCTAATAGCCACCTCAGCATCCTCAATAAAGAAGGTGGGGAAAGTAGACAATTTATGGTCAGACGAGGGGGCAGGAGTAGCAGCATCTCTAGTATAAGCACAGGTAGTGGACAGACATATCTGGTCCCATATATTGTTGAGCTTATTTATTTATTTATTGGTCACTTATTAGGTGCTTATACAGTTAGCAGAACTGTTTTAAAACGCCCACAGGGCAAATAGGGTGGGGACAGAGGGGACAGAGGAAGACAATGAATTACAGAAGGATACATAATGGCAATAATAGTACAAATATGTGAGTGTTCAGAACGTGCAGAGGGGGCAAGGTTGAGGGATAAGGTGCTTTGATGCTCATGGAGAAGTGCTCAGTGTAAGTGCTAAGAGGAGAAGAACGTAAGTGCAGCCACCTTAGTGATGAACAAGCAAGCTAAATCATCAGAAAGCCTAAGAGTGGGTTGCATTTGATATAGTATCTGGTTGAGAAGACAATGACCGTACCAGTGAGAACAGCTCTCTAGGCCGATTGAGGGCTTTTTCCACCCTCTGAGTATAAAAGGCGCATTTTGTCTAATGAACTGCTTGATGATAGGACTTGGATGCCTGTGAGATTTTTTTTTTATCACAGGGGGAGTACGAGAGCCACCACCTTCGCTCAGCTTGACTTGTTGAAAGTCGTAGTGCCTCCATTTCATCAGTGAGCCAGGGCTGGGAGGGAACGGCTCACCACTTTGCGCAATGTAAGTGGGGCCAATGTGTAGGCCATTGAGGTAAAGACTTGGGTCAGAACAGAGAGTTCCATAGTATCAGAGGTGGAACACTGAGCCTGAAGGTTCGAGATAATATCTACATTTGAGGTTTTATGCCAGCTGCGCTGCAGCCCGTATTTACATTCAGAGTTAGTATGGGGAATGTTAGCCTGTATTAGAAACGGGACAGCCATATGATCAGACCATAGAATGGGAAAAGGCTCAAAAGTAGACACCAGGGAATCATTTACAAAAACTAGATCAAGCGTGTGGCAAAGTGAGTGAGTGGGGTGGGTAATCAATTAACCCAAGCCCAGGTCGTTCATGGCTTCAAAGAATTGCTTCATAGAGATAGTAGGTGGAGCATTGAATCGAAGGTTAAAATCACCTACAATTATTAAATACAGAAATTTCAGTTCTAAATCGGCGGCAAATTCTGAAAACTGGTCACAAAAGAGAGTGTCTGTTCCAAGGGACCTGTACACTGCTATTACCCAAAGCAGTGTACCTGATCTTTTACAATTGACCTTTTGCACAATTTACCTAATTATAGTGGTCCTAATTGACCTTCTGCACAATTGACCTTTATATTATTTTAGTTATATTATATATGTATTGGGTTGGTTTTGGAATAAAAATGATACAAGGGGATTGGGTGGGGGATTGCGGGGGTGTTTGGAATGGGTGAGGAGTTGCGGGGGGTTCCCCCTCACATATATGTCCTAATTGACCTTCTAAATTAGGTCAATTCTCCCCAGGTCAATTCTCCCGAGGTCAATTGTGAAAAGTTCAATTAGTATACAACCGGTACAACACCATGATATGGAGACTTAAGGAAGCTGAAGTAGACATTTTCATTAAAAGAGCTTTCATCTTAA
Source organism: Ambystoma mexicanum (assembly GCF_040938575.1). Lineage (NCBI taxonomy): Eukaryota > Metazoa > Chordata > Amphibia > Caudata > Ambystomatidae > Ambystoma > Ambystoma mexicanum. The sequence continues at coordinate 167,989,176 of NC_090931.1, read as the reverse complement.
TAGAGTGAATTACTGGTATGCTGGTAACATCCAGCATAGTTTTGATCCACCCATCAGTGCTAACTCCCGGTCAAACCAAATGATGTAATATCGATCCCCTAGCAGCTGAACTACAGCCCAACCCAAAATATCTCTCAACCAGGTTTCTGTAATTCAAAGCACCTGCGGGGCTAAGTCGACGAGAAGATCGTGGCAGAACGTTGCGTGTGCCACCAAGGAGAGAGCGTTTAAAAGTAGCCCTTTCAAAGTATCAGGAGCGGCTTGATTTAATGAGGCTGCCATGCGACCAATTTCCAGCTGTATCATGGCTGGAGGAACCAGCGCAAGTAAATCTTGCCTAGTCCATGATAAAATTGCAGGGGAAGCATTGCAAAGGGACCAGGGCACTGACTGCGCACGGATGGCACCGACAGGCTTAAATTAGGCACAACTTTGGCATGCTGAGTGTGTGCCCGCTGTGCCCCACCACTGCGCTCCTGTGTCCTGGCCTGATTAATAGGACTCATGATATTGCAGAGGGCGTTCCCGCCAGCTGCGTGTAAGCAGCAAAGAAAGACTGCATCCCAAATGAACACAGGGCTGAGAAAAGACATTTTCTGCTAGCCGACGCTGCAGCGTGTCAAATGAGGCCAGGCACTCTCTGCCCTCGTGGCGTACAAGGAAACAAAGAGGTAGTTAAAAAAAATTACTAAAATAATAATAGTGCTGCAGGCATCCAGTCAACCGCCACAGCCCGGTCAGAAGAACCAGAGCTGAAATGGAACTTAATTACTGTAAATAAAGTGCAAAACAAAGGAAATCAAGGAGTAAATGTCAGGGGATACAGCCTACCTGAAGCATCCCCTGAAGTTAAGCATCTTAACAAAGGTGATGCCTTTTCTACCAATTGATTTAAGAGGACCTGTGCTCTCATCGGCTATCATGGGGGTTTTAGCTTATTGCAATGCTACCTTGTTGACCTAAACTAATTATTATCTAAAAAGGCTTTGGATTGTACAAAACTCAGCTGCTTCCGAAGTATGCCCATGTTTCGTCAGTCTTGAATAGACTCCACTGTCTCCCTGTAGAGAGGAGGGTGATGCTTAAGGTCCTTTGCCTGGTTCATCGAGATCTTCATGGTCAAGGAGCTCTCAATCTTCGAGAACAAATTGTTCCATATGCTCCCAAAAGAGATCTGCACTCAGCTAATTGCCCACCTTTTCTCTGTTCCACGCATTAGAAAGGTAATCACTGGCGGCCGGGCCTCTTCTGTTGCAGCCCCATTACTCTGGAACTCAGTTCCTTTGGCTCTTAGATGCATTGATGATCATCTTAATTTCCGTAAAGCCCTCAAAACATTTCTCTACCCTCAATAGTTGCTGTTTCTTGTTTCTGCTGCTGTCCTTTAACCTCTCAGGTTTATCCTGCTGCAGCGCCAAGATACCTTCAGGTGGAAGCTGCGCTATACCAAGATTCTGTAACATAACATAACAAGAAGCAGCAGTTATTTTTTCAGGGAAATATATTAAAAGAGAGTGTCAGGTCCAGTAAGAGTCTTCCTGTGGAAGTGATGCTGGCCCACCAGACCCCCCCAAGTCTGCCCGTCCTATAGACTCTTAGCTGAAATAACTACCTAGCGGGCAAACCCAAGGGGAAAGGGGAATTGGGATAAAATCACAAACACTGATCTTCACAGCACCCTCTGCTTCTGCACTCTTCGTGAACTGCATATGCTGGAGTCTATTCTCTGATTCTCTCCCAGTGATACTGTGAGGATCTAAAAGCAAATACAGTAACTATTACTAACACTTGTCTCCCAACAACTCTTACCTTCTCTTCTTGCCCTCAGAAACTCTCCGATACCTGCAGCCTATGCTTGTTAGCTGATAGGCTTTCTTGATTCTTCTACTGAAGTTTCTGGCAAGTCTTTAACAAGTTGAAAACTACTGGTGCCTAAGACTTAAGTTGGCCTGCAGTTTCTCTTCAGTACTCTCAGACTCTCCATTCTGCCTTTTCTTAAGTTCTTGAGAGTTCTAGAGAGTCATAGAAATATTTGGCTAACTATCCTAAAAATGCTTCCTGGTGTCTTATTGCTCTATTACTCAGAGTCCACTCTGGAAGTGCCTTGCCTGCTTTCAGCTTGCTTCGTTATGTCTAGTTGACACCAGAGTTTTCACTGATGATTAATGTTTCATCCAGAGTTCTGAAAACTCGATACTTACTGCCTCCTTCAAATTCAGTTCTCCTTCTGTTTGCCTTCTCACCAAAGTTCCACTGTTCGCATTTATTTTTACTGAACTTCTTTCGAAATTGCTTCGTGAGGCAATCTTGTGAAGAAAATTGCAAATGGGTGACCGTCATTAAAAATACCCGACGGAATACGCAGCTCTGCTCCTGCGTACGCATCCAAAGGTCCTTTCCTTTTATCCACCGCCAAAAACAAATGACGCAACGTGCATTGCATGAGGAAAACTTATTTACAAGAAGTGAGTTACTTATATTAGCATATCCTGAGTTAATAGGTAAATACATTATTTTCGCGCTCGAACGCCTAGACCGCGTGCCTCATTAAAAGGGTTAGCATTAGTCTAACTCGAGCACAACAAAAACCCGTGCATTGTAAAATCACGCGCACCCTTCAGAAACAAAACGTTAGCCTATGTTGCTACAAACTACTTGACTCTCATTTACTTCAATTGTATTAACAGTAATAAACTTTTACTCGAGCGTGTTCTTGAACTACACGCTTAATGAAAATTAAATGAAACAGTTCTACAGACAACTGGTTTTAATTTTCAGTTTGTTTTTGTAAATAATCACTGGCACTTATCTTGCTTTTTCTGTTCACAACTTCCTTTGTTCATCAGCATATTTTTATTAACTACTTCAATTGCTTCAAATTCTTTAAGTCTCTCCTCTGAAATATAATCTCTAGAATTAACTATAAAACTCAAAACTCTGCTGAGCTATAAAACTGTGACCTGCTTCCTTGAATGCTTGAATGAAAGGCAGTTTAGAATTCTTAGTAGAATTCCAAACTACCTCACTGCAGTCTCCTCCAATCACTGCTGCTGCTGAGAGACTCCATCCTGCCTTGGGGAAACAAAGGCCTCCTGAAGACTTCATTAAGGGAAAGTTTCTTTGCTTTCAAGTCATAACCCATACAACTACAACCACCTACAAACCACCACCCTTGTACCTCCTCCAACTAGAGTGTTTCAGACATGCATTTGTGTATGTACTCCTAAAAAAACGGCCTTTACAGTGAATGCCCTTATGTGAAAACCTTATTGTGTACCCTGGAGCCCTGACAGAGAGGATCTTAAGTGATCTTGGATCACATGAGGGCAACCTGTATTTTAAAGGCCCGGATCTGGCAATTGAGAAGGAATTGTTTAAACAATTCAAAGGGTTTCCTAACGCAACTTTCCCACTGCATGAGGACATTGCAAAGTTGTTCTGGAAGAATGGAAAGGTATGGAGAAACCTTCTTTTATGTGATACCGATATACATTTTATCCGCTGGTGAGGTTTGATGACAAATAGCCAGGCAATGTGAAAGCAGACCCTCAGCGGGGGGATCTCATCTACCAAACAAAACTTCCCTCCGAAGCAGTCAGCGCCGGCGGTGGTGGACACAATAATTGGGAATGCCCTCAAATGGACATATTCTACGATCAATTTGATTATTACTGCAGGGTCACACTCAGCCAATGCGGTTTAATCCTTAATGATTGACTTCCAAAGCCTCCAAACAACATTGCAGGAGGGGTAGGAGGTCACTGGCGCCATGGAAGGCATGGACAAACAGGCCCAATACCTCAGAGACCTCAATTACGATATTCTCAAGGCTGTGGCGTCAGCAGGGAGTCACACTACTGCTGCCAGGTGGCAGCTATGGCTGCGATCAAGTGGAACCACCCAGGAAGGTCCCCCTGACAAAGGTGTCATTTCTTGGCCCCTGTCAACTTGACCCACAGTTGGATACATTTTGGAGAAGGAATTTATTGACCGGATGCATGCTGTTTCAAATAAAGGACGTCCAAGGATGGCAAATTCCGGTTCCGATGGTTGCAGTGTATCATTCTCGCCTCACCGACCCAGAAAAGGTTCTTTTGGGGGTAGGAGAAAACGTTTTTCAGACAGGATCCTTCCCAAAACCACTGCAGGAAAAAGCCATTGAAACCCCCCCCAGTATAGTCGAAGGTATGACTATCACAGGCAGAGTATACTAGTGGGAACATGGATCAGCCTATTCCGGCAGGCCTGGATGGATGTGATGGGAAAATGTATCCTGGGTATTGTTTCTTTATGGAACACAAACGGATTATCACAGGTTCCCTGAGACACTGGACTCAGAGCCACCCCCTTTTCTTGGAATTCCAGGAAGAGATCAGTTCTACTGTATGGAGTCCAACGATGGCTGAGGCAGATGGCTGTATCCGTAGCCCCACGGGTAGACGAATGCAAGGAATTTTCTCTGCATTGTACCTAGTGAAAAAACCCATGGAAGAGTTTCATACAGTGATGCATTTAAAGACCCGAAACACGTTTATCTAGCCCAGATGCTTCAAAAGGAGGTATGGCGGAGTGGCCAGTCCAGCACATCCTGTACTTTGGTATTGTCCATTTGAATCCCTTTCGACGAAAGCTGACACCCTAATAAAAGCACTTGTTGTTCATAAAAAGACATTTCAACAGCTCTATACATGGAGGGTTCTCTCTGAACCATTGCGAGGGTTGTTGAACATGCTGCACACGTTCCTGGTATTTGACGGAATGTATGAGGATATTGGCATGAAATAATTCCATAAATACTTAGTCCATAAACCTCTGGAAGATGGGCAGAGCTTTACACATACCATAGGACACGACAAGGTATTACACATGTCTGCATTGTTTCTTGAAGGCTGTCTTCCATTCATCCCCTTGCCTTACTTGAGTACATTAGTCTGCTCATCTGAGGTCAAATTTAATGGAAATATGTGCCCACCTTGTTTGTTTGAGAAGGACAAGAGTCAAAGTTAAGGGGTAGTGGTTGTGTACAATCTTGGTCATCTAAGCTCTTGTGTTCTTTCCATGTTAAATCGTAGCTTTTCCTGCCTACAGAACTGACTGCGATAGTAACTCAGTGGGGCAGTCATAGGGCCAGTGGGGAGGAAGAGACTCTGATACTTTCCGATGAAGACACCTTCAAAATAATTGTAGCATTCATGCAGAATCATCTCACAGCCTATCTGCTTCATCTCCTGGCCTGGCCTCAGTGTATTGAGTATGACAGCGGTCTGCGTTAAATCTTGACAAATCTAAGGTTAGTGCCCTGGCTACCCAGTCTAACACTGAACGGTGTCTGATCAGCCAGTTTAGACCAAGAATCATCTTGAAATGTGGAATGTTTACCAAGTCAAAAGAGATTCACTTTTATTTGTTTTCGCGGTCCATATGTACTTCCTCGGTATAATGTGCATTGCTTTCCCATATACTGCACTTGCTGGTTCCGGGTAAGACTTCTCCTGGAAGAGCAGATCCATCAGACTTGTGTAGCAACACTTCATGAAGGACCCCGAAGCATTATCATTGCATTAGTCTCTACGTCGCAGTGTCTTGACCTTTCATTGGACTTTGGCCAGGTTGGGCACTCCCCAACTGTACCAGCTCTGATTAGGTTCTTACATGGCGACTGGCCCACTCTCCCACCTTCTTTCATTTTCTTTCTGCCAACTGCTGTTCAAGGTACAGGGTTGAATCCAGGAGCCTGGTAATATTGTGTGCTGGCTCCATTTCCACCAGCTCATCTTAATTACTTCTCAATGACTTCTCTAAATATAGGTCAACTAAACAGGTGTGCTCCAGTCAGTTTCTGTGGACAAGTGTTTGATTTAGCAATACATGATCTTAATTCCAAAACTGCTTAAGCCAAATGTAATGCTTTCAAAGTCGGGGTTCTTTGTACTTGGAGGCAGGGAAAACACCAGTTTGAACCCAGATTCAAAGGAGGAGGAATTGGCTCAGAGAGGGAGTCTTTGTATCAGACGCAGGGTGGCCCACATGGGTGTATTGCCGGAGAAATGGCTAAGAACACAATCCACCTTATCTTGGCCCATGATGATAGGATGCCTTTTGTACACACAATGTATCTGGTTGAAGAAATCAAGCTAGCTATTTGGGTTGCCATCAAACATTTGAGGTATTAGAAACATGGCAGGTAGCCTAACGCCGCCAAACAGCAGCAAGACACACTAATGACAGAGCAAGGGTTACCAATGGAACTCCAAGACTATCATACTACATTCATGTCTCAGGGTAGCAGGTATGCACAGTAAGTGTCACTCTAGTGGTGCACTGGCTCCCTGCCCGTTCCCAGGTGCACACCATGCTGCCGCTGCCATGTCTGTGGGGGTGGTGCTGCCGGGGACCCCCCTGGAGTAGTGAAAGGTAAGTAGGTTATGTAGACAAGCAATGCCGGGGTATTTTGCATGTCTTGTGTTGGCCATTTCAGGCTTGGGAGAAGCTGTGTGAGCCTGTGCGTGGTAGAGGTCAGGAAGGAAACAGTCCCCCGTAGGTTTTGATGGACCTTTGCGTTCATGGGGTTCTTGCTCTGGCCTGTTATCATTACACCACATCGAAAGAAGAGTCCCAGGCATGTGTTTCAAAACAGAAACGATATGTCAAAATGCATGAATAAGCAAAACAGCACAATGCATGTCCCTGCCCAAAATTTCCAGTACACAAGGAAAGAGGGAATAAGATATCACCTAGCGGACTCATAGGCAAACAATTGAGGAAAGAGAAGCCTATTGTAATATGTTACATGAATTACACTTAAATGTCACTGCATGTTTATTTCCAGAAACATGATCAAATCTCATTACATATGTGCATGCTGTTATGTTCCATCCGCAAGAATGAACTCTAAAGGATGGATACAAGAATAACCCCCCTGGGTTTTAAGAATGTGCTGGATGTACCGTAGCGCGAGAATTTCTTTAGAGTCTGCATAGGATTCAGCGACCGGGCTTTATAAAATCTAGCCTTGCAAGGTGAGGTGGGCTAATGCCAGCCCTCCAACCCACCCTTATAAAATATGCAGCATAATTGTCACACACAGAAAAATACAAGCGTGTGCACAGACACGCACACACAAACACACACGCATGCACACAAACACACCCACACATACACACAGTAGGGCATGTACAAAACAACCTACACACAGGCACAAGATATTTGACATCTTATTTTCGATTTAAAATTGGCCTCACTTTACCATATTCTCACAAATTAGAGAGTGTCAGGGTAATTCATAGAAATTCGCACCAAAATGGCGCATTCGGCTGGCGCACAGTGTCCCCGTGCGATACACTGCGCCAGCCGCGTGCGAAAAAATCCTTTTCATCACACAGTGTATTCATGGATTTTAGCCTCCGAAACCAGCCGTGGCGCAGAGTGGCACAGCGACCCTGCAGCAGCGCCAGTTACGCCCCCAAGAACGCCCTCGCGCAAGGAAAAGCCTTCAAAATCCCCAAATCATCGCAAAGGGCTGCGCTAACCCTGGACCAGTTCACAGGGCTGCCAAACAGCAAACGCCAAGTGGGGAACGTGTATTTCAGTGGTTCGCGGGAAGTTCCACATGCGATTGTCCTGGGTACGTGTACATCAGGGGTGCGTGGGAAGTAACACACGCGATTCCATCAGGGCACGTGTATTCCAGGGGTGCACGGGAAGTATCACACGCAAAAACAGCAGGGTACGTGTATTCCAGGGGTGCGCAGGAAGTATCACATGCAAAAGCAGCAGGGTACGTGTATTTCAGGGGTGCGCAGGAAGTATCACACGCAAAAGCAGCAGGGTACGTGTATTTCAGGGGTGCGCGGGAAGTATCACATGCGATTCCATCAGGGTACGTGTATTCCAGGGGTGCGCGGGAAGTATCACATGCAAAAGCAGCAGGGTACGTGTATTTCAGGGGTGCGCAGGAAGTATCACACGCAAAAGCAGCAGGGTACGTGTATTTCAGGGGTGCGCAGGAAGTATCACACGCGATTCAATCAGGGTACGTGTATTCCAGGGGTGCGCGGGGAGCACCGCACGTGAATTGAAAGTGTGGGTCCTCCCAGGTGTTCCCTCTACACCCTCCACGGCCCCTGCAGGTGGCCCACACCACAGGGACCTACCCTGCACATGTCCTGCAGGCACCCCATCCACCATGGCCATGCCCCCCAGCCAACCCACAAGTCACCTTGCACTACTGCCCACCAACGCATGTCCCCCTGCACACCCAGCCACCAGGGGCACCCTCCACCAGGCCCCCACTCATGTCTCCCACCACCCCACCCCCCAGCATCCAGGGGCACCCTCCACCAGCCCCCCACTCATGTCTACCATCACCCCCACCCCCCAGCAGTGCAGGGGCAGCCTCCACCAGGCCCCCACTCATGTCCCCCTGCACCCCCACCCCCATCATCCAGGGGCACCATCCACCAGGCCCCCACTCATGTCTCCCATCATCCCCACCCCCCAGCATCCAGGGGCACCCTCCACCAGGCTCCCACTCATGTCTACCATCACCCCCACCCCCCAGCAGTGCAGGGGCAGCCTCCACCAGGCCCCCACTCATGTCTCCCATCACCCCCACCCCCCAACATCCAGGGGCACCCTCCACCAGGCCCCCACTCATGTCTCCCACCACCCCCACCCCCCAGCATCCAGGGGCACCCTCCACCAGGCCCCCACCCATGTCTACCATCACCCCCACCCCCCAGCAGTGCAGGGGCAGCCTCCACCAGGCCCCCACTCATGTCCAACTCATGTCTCCCTGCACCCCCACTCCTCAGCAGTGCAGGGGCAGCCTCCACCAGGCCCCCACTCATGTCTCCCACCACCCCCACCCCTCAGCATCCAGGGGCACCCTCCACCAGGCCCCCACTCATGTCTCCCACCACCCCCACCCCTCAGCATCCAGGGGCACCCTCCACCAGGCCCCCACTCATGTCTACCATCACCCCAACCCCCCAGCAGTGCAGGGGCAGCCTCCACCAGGCCCCCACTCATGACCCCCTGCACCCCCACCCCCCAGCATCCAGGGGAAGCCTCCACCAGGCCCCCACTCATGTCTACCATCACCCCCACCCCCCAGCAGTGCAGGGGCAGCCTCCACCAGGCCCCCACACATGTCCCCCTGCACCCCCACCCCCAGCATCCAGGGGCAGCCTCCACCAGGCCCCCACTCATGTCCCCTATCACCCCCACCCCCCAGCATCCAGGGGCACCCTCCACCAGGCCCCCACTCATGTCTACCATCACCCCAACCCCCAGCAGTGCAGGGGCACCCTCCACCAGGCCCCCACTCATGTCTCCCACCACCCCACCCCCCAGCATCCAGGGGCACCCTCCACCAGCCCCCCACTCATGTCTACCATCACCCCCACCCCCCAGCAGTGCAGGGGCAGCCTCCACCAGGCCCCCACACATGTCCCCCTGCACCCCCACCCCCAGCATCCAGGGGCAGCCTCCACCAGGCCCCCACTCATGTCCCCTATCACCCCCACCCCCCAGCATCCAGGGGCACCCTCCACCAGGCCCCCACTCATGTCTACCATCACCCCAACCCCCAGCAGTGCAGGGGCAGCCTCCACCAGGCCCCCACTCATGTCTCCCATCACCCCCACCCCCCAGCAGTGCAGGGGCAGCCTCCACCAGGCCCCCACTCATGTCTCCCACCACCCCCACGCCCCAGCAGTGCAGGGGCAGCCTGCACCAGGCCCCCACTCATGTCTACCACCACCCCCGCCCCCCGGCATCCAGGGGCACCCTCCACCAGGCCCCCACACATGACCCCCTGCACCCCCACCCCCCAGCAGTGCAGGTGGAGCCTCCACCAGGCCCCCACACATGTCCCCCTGCACCCCCACCCCCCAGCAGTGCAGGGGCAGCCGCCACCAGGCCCGCACTCATGTCTACCACCACCCCCACCCCCCAGCATCCAGGGGCACCCTCCACCAGGCCCCCACTCATGTCTCCCACCACCCCCACCCCCAGCATCCAGGGGCACCCACCACCAGGCCCCCACACATGTCCCCCTGCACCCCCACCCCCCAGCAGTGCAGGGGCAGCCTCCACCAGGCCCCCACTCATGTCTCCCACCACCCCCACCCCCCAGCATCCAGGGGCACCCTCCACCAGGCCCCCACTCATGTCTCCCACCCCCCCCACCCCCGAGCATCCAGGGGCACCCTCCACCAGCCCCCCACTCATGTCTACCATCACCCCCACCCCCCAGCAGTGCAGGGGCAGCCTCCACCAGGCCCCCACTCATGTCCCCCTGCACCCCACCCCCCATCATCCAGGGGCACCATCCACCAGGCCCCCACTCATGTCTCCCACCACCCCCACCCCCCAGCATCCAGGGGCACCCTCCACCAGGCTCCCACTCATGTCTACCATCACCCCCACCCCCCAGCAGTGCAGGGGCAGCCTCCACCAGGCCCCCACTCATGTCTCCCATCACCCCCACCCCCCAACATCCAGGGGCACCCTCCACCAGGCCCCCACTCATGTCTCCCACCACCCCCACCCCCCAGCATCCAGGGGCACCCTCCACCAGGCCCCCACCCATGTCTACCATCACTCCACCCCCCAGCAGTGCAGGATCAGCCTCCACCAGGCCCCCACTCATGTCCAACTCATGTCTCCCTGCACCCCCACTCCTCAGCAGTGCAGGGGCAGCCTCCACCAGGCCCCCACTCATGTCTCCCACCACCCCCACCCCTCAGCATCCAGGGGCACCCTCCACCAGGCCCCCACTCATGTCTCCCACCACCCCCACCCCCCAGCATCCAGGGGCACCCTCCACCAGGCCCCCACTCATGTCTACCATCACCCCAACCCCCCAGCAGTGCAGGGGCAGCCTCCACCAGGCCCCCACTCATGTCCCCCTGCACCCCCACCCCCCAGCATCCAGGGGAACCCTCCACCAGGCCCCCACTCATGTCTCCCACCCCCACCCCCCAGCATCCAGGGGCACCCTCCACCAGGCCCCCACTCATGTCTACCATCACCCCCACCCCCAGCAGTGCAGGGGCAGCCTCCACCAGGCCCCCACTCATGTCTCCCACCACCCCCACCCCCAGCATCCAGGGGCACCCTCCACCAGGCCCCCACTCATGTCTACCACCACCCCCACCCCCAGCATCCAGGGGCACCCTCCACCAGGCCCCCACTCATGTCCCCCAGCAAACATGTCACCACAATCTAGATCCCTGACCCTTATGGTCAGCCTCCAAATGCCAAACACCCACCTGAGTATTGCATCCACCCACTTAGAAATGGCAAAAACATGATAGAACCCCAATTGCAGGTTTGGAAATGAACACATGTCCCTCACATACACCCAATGGGTGTCAGTGAATGTCAAAACCCATATCATGATATGCATGAAACCTATGAGATGATACTACACATTGAAGTTTGAAGAAAAAATATGTATTAAAAGCAACATAAATTGAATCAAAAATAAACAAACAATAATGGAAATTAAAAAAAAACAGCAGGTACGTGAAATAATGCAAAACCACAAATCATAATGCAAAGGAAAGGTGTCCAAAGTCACATTCCACAAAAGTAAATCCAATGGAAAATTAAAATCGAAAACCATTGCTCCATGGGGAAATCATTAAAAAAAATGAAAATCCAAAAGTCAACTATATACAGATAAACAATCCAGGGTCCATGATCCCAACCGAAGAAATGAAACCTATCTAATAACACTACCTAAAAAAAAGAAAATATATACAAAAATGTGGCCCATTGTCCAAAAGGTAAAAAAAAATGAAAAACCAAAGGAAACCTAACACTAACTACAGAACTATTTACAAGGGCAGCGGGCTAGTCCGACGGCTCACTTTGGGATGTTCGGGGCCAGGGCATCATCGAACTCCTGCTCAATGTCCCGGAGGCGGTCCTCCTCCATGGCCCCGAGGGTCCGCGGGGCCGTCCACATGTTCACCCCAAACTCCCTGCGAATTGCCTCGAGGCACTAGGCCCGCCTCATGGCCCTCCGCATGGAGTTTTCCGCCCTGACCATCGTGAGCCGTGCCTCTTCCGCCCGCTGCCGCTCTGCATCTATGGCGTGGCCCAACCGCTGCCACACGGAAGACACTTCCCATCCTGGGTCCTCCTGCCCTCCGGCCGATGCCTGCCCCTGCGATGTCGAAGGCCCCGAGCCATCATGGCTCCCACCACGTTGCTGCTGCGCCTCTGCCCGTGCACTGCCTCCTGCTGCCTGCACATCCTCCGCTGGCTGGGGTGCAGTCATTGATGTGGCCACCCCTGCTGGACGTCCGACTCCCGACTGTGGCAGGGATGCCTCCTCCACCAGCCTGGCCGCACCGTCAGAGGCAGCTCCACAGGGCACCCAGGTGACTGGTGGGTGGGAAGATGGCACGGAGGACGACTGGCGCATAGGGGGTTTAGTTGAGGAGGGGGTCTGAGCAAGCCCCATCAAACGGAGCAATCCGGCCTGGGTGACCTGTCCCAGTAGGCCGACGCGGTCAACGAGCCATTCGAGATGACGTGCAGTCTCCTCATGAAAAGACTGCAGGTCACCTCGCATGGCCCGTTGACGCAACGCCACACCAGTCAGGACAGGCTCAACCCGGACCCGGATAGCCACGTCCGCAGGCAGAGGAAGGCCAGTTGTCGTGAGCTCATCCCCTGCCTGAAAACAGGTCTGGACGTAGGCATCCCTGCTGGTGCAAGATGATGCAGTGACAGGATCAGGGACAGGATTGCACACAGGCACCTCCGCGGCAAACTGTGCTGCCTCCTGTCCCTGGTCCTGCACTGCACCACTAGCACCAGTGGAATCCCCACCTCCAGACCCCGTCTCTGTTGCTTGCACGGCCTCCTCCTCCACCAAACCCCCCACCAACCTGGATGACTCCGTGCCATCTTCCCCCGTTGGGCCCTGTGGGGTCCCAGCTGCCCCTTCTGCTGCCGAGGAGTCCAACTCCGACCTCCGCCTCTTGGACCTCCCCCCGGCAGCTGCGGCCTGGGACGCGGCACCAGACTCCTCACTCCCCGACGAGATCACAACCTGGGAGGGGAGCCGAGCCTTGCATCTCCGGCTGGCGGTGCGATCCCCGCCGCTGTGCTCCACAGCACCTTCTCCGCCCTCTTCATCAGTTGACGCTGCAGACAGGGAGAAATAAAACACAGGCATCAGGGCACTGTACAATGGACACATACACACATGACAGTTGCACATGAGTGGCATTGGCAAACCTCAGACATGGCATCACAATTGGCAATACACATGTCATTTCAACTTGCACACATGAGCCATACCACAGCTACATCACAACTGCCAGCACCATCCATACACATACAACAGCATGAGCAGGCAAAGGTGAGCCAGACATCACATGCAACACAGGGAGTGCACTACACATGCACGCACATCACCACACTTGCATGCATGTGTACACCTAAGCCAACTGTCGTTCCGATGGGCATCCATGTCACATCTGCCAATCAGGCTTCCACATCCCGCTGTCACATGCATCCATGTTGCATCACTGTTGCACCCTTGTCAAATACACACACATGCACATGTACACAGTGCTGATACATGCAGCTGAAAACAACATACATGCGTGACATCACGAACATGCCTACTTACATACACATTCATCCAAACATGTGTGCCCACACAACTGCATTTGGCATGCAAGCCTACACACACAAGCACCATCCATGCTTCACACATGACAGCCCTCTCACGTGTTAGCCTCATGGTCCTGTACACCCCCACCCATACTCGGCCCCATACAAACATATGTGCAACCGGCACACTACTGGCACATCACCACACGCACAGCTTACAATCATGATGCATGTACACTTACCGCTCGACTCCAGACGGGTCTGCCTCTCAAGGACCTGGACGTGGAGCGCTGGGGATATGCGTTCCAGGACCCTCATCTGATCTTCCGACAAGTGGCCCCGGCGGCCCTTAGCATCCGCTGCCTTCAAGAGGCGCCGGGCCTTGTTCAGGGTCCTGGACCTGAAGTCCTCCTAGCGCTTCTTGACATGTTGGAAGTCGCGGACTGCCACCCCCTCCGCGTTGATGGCAGTCACGATGTCCGTCCAGATTCGAGTCCGTCCTTCCTTGTCGGCACGCACACTTCCGTAGAGGGCATCATACTGCCTCAGGACTTGCTCCACCAGGACACCAACTTCCCTGGCACTGAAGCTGGTGCCCCTCTGCCTCTCTGGCCGGGGGTTGTCAGTGGTGCCAGATGTTGCAGTGCCCGACATGACAACCCCAGAGGCAGGAGTGGGTGGGGAACTGGGTCCTGGGGCTGGGCTGTGGAGCGATGGAATCCCAGTCGGGAGTCTTCGGTTCCAGCAGGGGTGGTCACAGCAACAGCACCCCAGGCTGATGTGCAGGCAGCAAATGACAGGGCACGTGGGCAGCAGGCAGTCAGGCAGCAGCAGATGGCAGGTGGGAGCGTGCTTGGGGCTCTGGGGGGCAGTAAACCGGATTTCTGGGCAGGAGCGTGGTCTTCTGTGTGCTTACGCGTGGCCAGCTTGATACGGAGTGATTTGGCACGTGAAAAGTCCTGCACGTCTGCATGTAATTCGAGGAAAGGCCCTTAGCGCGTAAGCGCGTCTGCACGCATACGCAATTTTATTGGCCCAAAGGCCCCCATGCGCAGCTATGATGTCACGCTCATGGCCGTAGAGAATGGCGCGTGTAAAAAAAAAGATACACGTCCAAGTGTCAAAGCGTGTAATTGGTGGAAATGGCCTCATCGCGTATGCGCGTCTGTGACGTGTGTATAAAAGGTACGTGTAGAACGCCATTTCCTTGTACGTGCTTTTTTTCGTGGAGAGCGAGTGGGTGAAATCTGTACTTCTTGTCGGTTCACACGCGATTAACTTCACGGCGTTTCAAGTTCGTACTCCCTGTTACCTCTGACAGCTTTTTCTCTTTTCCTCTTTTTCATGGGCCTGTTTCCTCAAACAGCGTTCCCTTCTACTGTTGTCCTGTCTCCTCAGACAGCGTACAATTCTTCTTTTGGCGGGGGTGTTGCCAACGCGCACATGTGCATATTGTTCACGCTTTTGTTCCTGGCAGACGGTGAGTCGCGCACGTATTTAACATCTGTGCTTGCCCCGTGTGTCATGTACCCCTTCAGAGGTCATTCTAGGCTGCGTGTGACACACATACGTTCATTCTTGTGTTTCTGGGTGCCACAGCGTAGTGCAGGTTTATTTTTCCACGCACGTGGTATAGGAGGGGTTACGTGCACCTTACTTCCCTTTTTTGGGGTGCCTGTGCGTTGTATGACACGTCATCTTTCCCCAGGGGTGACCTACAGCCTTCCTAGAGCACTAGGGTACGATTACCATCTCGTACCCAACCCCTTTGACCCCCAATTGCCCAGGACAATAGTTCACATCGACTCCCATACTCACAATAACATCAGTGCCATGGCTGGGAGGCGAAAAAGCCATAAGGGTGGCAAAGGTGGCCGAGCCCCAAGTGGTGGCCGTGGTGGATCCGGTAGGGGACGTGGCCGTGACTTGCAGGGTGCCCCTAGCCCCCCCATGTGTGGAGGAGCAGTCAGGGACACCCATGCCCCTCCCCCTGGTTGAGGTTAACGTGGCTGACACCATCCATGCTCAGCCCTTGTTGGACCAGCCCACTGTGGCACCAGACCTGGCACAGGGTGATTCCATGGCTGACTTCCAGGTCAGCAGGTCTAGGCCACGTGCGCCGGTGAACGTTGGTGTCATCAGGCCACGTGGATCAGGGGCAGCTAGGTCATCTGCTGCCCCGCGTAGGCAGGATGGGGAGGCTGCAGGGGCAGCTGCGGCTCCATCCACCCCACCTCTCACACACCCAGCCAGGACAGTGTCAGTCCAAGTCCATCATGCTGACATTCCCCCTGACACCATCACACTTGAGCTAATGCCTGCACCAACTCCCATGCTGAGTGTGCAATCCCACACTCCTAGTACAGAGTCCACCGGGGCTCTTGCCCCTTGTGTCCAGAGCGGCGTAGGACACTCAGGATCCCCACCACCTTCCAAGCGGAAGAGGAAGAGTGCTCGTCCAGTAGAGGCTGATGCCCCAGACACGGCTACACAGTCCGGCCCGTCAAGGAAGCCCAGCTTCAATGAGGCCGAACTGAATGCACTTGTAGAGTATGTGTCCGCACATGACCGCGAAATGGTGATTGTTGCAGGATCCAAGACCACACCTGCACAACGTCAGGTACACTGGCAGACCATTGCGGACATCATAAGTGCCCTTGGAATCGTGAGGCGCACAGCTACTGAATGCTACAAGCGCTGGAATGTCCTGAAGTGCAGGGCAAAGAATAAGCTGGCCTCAAGTCATGCCGCAACTCTAGTGACTGGAGGTGGGTCTCCAGCAGAGGAGATAGAACTCACTCCACATGAGCCGGTTGCTGGTACCTATGTCACGGAGGAACAGATCCAAGGCGTGGGAGAACTGGCAGATTACGAGGCATTGTCCGGTGAGTGCACATGCATGTGTGTGTCATCCATGTGCATGGTGTGTGTGGAAGGGCTTCTGTTTGGGTGCCAGGTAAGGGTGTGTGTGCCTGAGTGGTTTGGGTAACCCATGTGCCTCATCCAATACATTCTGCGCACCAGCATTTGGGTACAGCAGCATCCCTTCTGCCAACATTAGACATCCAGCCCAACACAACGCCAGTTGCCCTTGAAGTGTCATCTTGCCACAACATTGTTGCTTATTTTCCTCTGTTTATTCAGGCAGATTGTTTGCATATCACCACTTTTACTCGGGATTTCTCAGTCCTATTGTCACATTTCTGACATGGCTATGGTACAGTGGACTGGCTTTGTTTCCTGGACATGATTTGTTTAGACATGTCCCTGTGCTATAGGACCATTTTGGACTGGCAGCTCCAGGTTAAACATTTGAACCATTTCAATGAAAAAATCAATTTCATGAGCAAACTGGACTGAATGAACAATTGGTGCCCTCCTCTCCCTCTTCACTTTATGGCTAGGGTACATGCCATCTGTGTGATGGCATGTGTATTTGACCTGCCAATCACTGTCCAATGTGTGATGCCACTGCTAGGCAGCATGCAGCAAATGTGTTCATCTTCCATCTTGGTGCCATCAATGTGTGCCATCTGCCTACCCTTCACACGCAGTGACGGTGCATGCATGGGAGGGTTTTAGTCATGTGGGACATGTGTCAATCAAGTACTGTTTCTGTAGCCTCTCAGCCCTAATTGTGTGCCATAGTGCTAATGCCTGTTTCCATTTGTTTTCTTTTATGTCTTTGCAGGGGATGACGCACTTGATACTGCTGGGGTTGTGGAGATGGTGCAGACCCAGGAGGGGTCTGAGGCCCGACCGACCACCAGTGAGGGACGTGGTGTGGTGGTGGGTGAGAACCCAAAACTGCTGCAGGTCGTGCTCTCAAGGGGTGTCTCTGGCTGCACCTCCCCCGAGCTGTATTCAGGTGTCGATTCGGATGATGAGACCTATGTGCCGTCGCAGGTGAGTGTTCCTGGGAGGGATTCTGTTCTGTCCGACCCACCTGCACCAGGGTTAGAACCCTCAATGGGGATGTCAGTGTTGGCAGGTACGCCGTTGGTGGTTACGGATGCAAGGTTGTGTAGGTGATTGGTATTCTTGGTAAGTATTTGGTAATGTGTGTTGTAGGTCCTGCATTACTGTGAGCATTTCATGTGTGGCCATGTTTCCATTAGGGACACTGTAGCTGGTGACACTTGGGGCATGTTGTGGGGATTAATTTGTTTGATCTCACATTGCATGACATGCCATGGTGTGTTGTGTGGCCGTGCCGGGGAGGGGTTGGGTGACATGGCACTGTTCTCATGTAGTATTTTGCAAGTGGGTATTCATTTCTGCAGCATGGAAGTGTGTCTTTTGATGACACTGCATTGGTGGTGTTTGTGTAGGTAGGGATGCACACATTGTGACACTTCCACATGAACAATCTCAGGCTGCTATGGTTCTGACAGTTGACTGTCCCTTTGTTCGTCATAATTGTCAGGTCGAGTCATCATTGCTTATCAGATGGTATGTGCCAGGGCTGTGTGCACTCCACAGGGCTGTGATTTCTATGTGAAGTAATTAGCCACCAGCTGCGTACGGGCTGCCTCACCCCGTGCCCTCTCCCCTCCCATGCGCAGTGGGCGTGCATGTGGTTGGGGATGTGGGGGCACCACCATGTCCACAGCCAGGCCCCGGCGTGTTGCAACATTGTGCAGGACACATGCTGCCACTATGATCCTGCACACTACTGGGGGACGCATATAACAGCTGCCCGCCAGAACGGTCAAGGGAGCGAAAGCGTGACTTGAGTACTCCGAATGTGCGCTCCACTATGCCCAGGTTGCAATATGGGCTGTGTTGTATCTTACCTCGGGAGGCGTGATGGGGTTCCGAATTGACGTCATCATGTGGGTGCTCAGAGGGTAGGCACTGTCCCCTGGTGAGGAGGTGATGGGTATCATTAGTGGGTAGTGACATAACTCTGCATCTGACATGCATGCATGTGCAGTGGCAGTCATACTTACCAAGCAGCCATGTATCGCCATGCCGCCCAGCTTCTAGGTCCCGGCTTAGGGTAGACATTCGGTAAATGAAGCTGTCGTGGGTGGACCCTGGATAGTTGGCATATACTGAGGTGATGATTCCCTTGGCATTACATACTACCTGCACGTTGATGGAATGCCAGTGCTTGCGGTTCCTATAGATGTGCTCAGATGCCCTGGGGGGACGTAGTGCCACATGGGTGCAGTCAATGGCACCTAGCACTTTGGGGAATTGTGCCACACCGTAGAAATCGAGGGCGGCAGCCTGCCTTTCTGCAGGTGTCCTGGGCAGGTATATGTGCCTACGGACTGATGGGCGTGCAGTGATGATGTTCAAGACCTGGTGTAGGCAGCGTGACTGCGTGGCCTGTGACACCCCACCCTCTATGGCACTTGTCCGCTGAAATGATCCTGTGCAGGGAGACATGAGTGGGGGCTTGGTGGAGGCTGCCCCTGCACTGCTGGGGGGTGGGGGTGCAGGAAGACATGAGTGGGGGCCTTGTGGAGGGTGCCCCTGGATGCTGGGGGGTGGGGGTGGTGGTAGACATGTGTGGGGGCCTCGTGGAGGCTGCCCCTGCACTGCTGGGGGGTGGGGGTGCAGGGGGACATGTGTGGGGGCCTGATGGAGGCTGCCCCTGCACTGCTGGGGGGTGGGAGTGCAGGGAGACATGAGTGGGGGCCTGGTGGAGGCTGGCCCTGGATGCTGGGGGTGGGGGTGATAGGGGACATGAGTGGGGGCCTGGTGGAGGGTGCCCCTGGATGCTGGGGGTGTGGGGGTGATAGGGGACATGAGTGGGGGCCTGGTGGAGGCTGCCCCTGCACTGCTGGGGGTGGGGGTGGTGGTAGACATGAGTGGGGGCCTGGTGGAGGCTGCCCCTGCACTGCTGGGGGGTGGGGTGATGGGAGACATGAGTGGGGGCCTGGTGGAGGCTGCCCCTGCACTGCTGTGGGGTGGGGTGGTGGGAGACATGAGTGGGGGCCTGGTGGAGGGTGCCCCTGGTGGCTGGGGGGTGGGGGTGGTGGTAGACATGAGTGGGGGCCTGGTGGAGGCTGCCTCTGCACTGCTGGGGGGTGGGGGTGATGGTAGGCATGAGTAGGGGCCTGGTGGAGGCTGCCCCTGGATGCTGGGGGTTGGGGGTGCAGGGAGACATGAGTGGGGGCCTGGTGGAGGCTGCCCCTGCACTGCTGGGGGGTGGGGGTGCAGGGAGACATGAGTGGGGGCCTGGTGGAGGCTGCCCCTGGATGCTGGGGGGTGGGGGTGATAGGGGACATGAGTGGGGGCCTGGTGGAGGCTGCCCCTGCACTGCTGGGGGTTGGGGGTGATGGGAGACATGAGTGGGGGCCTGGTGGAGGGTGCCCGTGGATGCTGGGGGGTGGGGGTGGTGGTAGACATGTGTGGGTACCTGGTGGAGGCTGCCCCTGCACTGCTGGGGGCTGGGGGTGCAGAGGGACATGTGTGGGGGCCTGGTGGAGGCTGCCCCTGCACTGCTGGGGGGTGGGGTTGGTGGGAGACATGAGTGGAGGCCTGGTGGAGGCTGTCCCTGCACTTCTGGGGGGTGGGGGTGATGGGAAACATGAGTGGGGGCCTGGTGGAGGCTGCCCCTGTACTGCTGGGGGGTGGGGGTGGTGGGAGACAAGGGTGGGGGCCTGGTGGAGGGTGCCCTGCACTGCTGGGGGGTGGGGGTGGTGGGAGACATGTGTGTGGGCCTGGTGGAGGGTGCCCCTGGATGCTGGAGGGGTGGGGGTGCTGGGAGACATGTGTTGGTGATCAGTAGTGCAAGGTGACATGTGGGTTGGCTGGTGGGCATGGCCATGGTGGATGGGTTGCCTGTGGGACATGAGCAGGGGTGCAGGGTAGTCCCCTGTGGTGTGGGCTGCCTGCAGGGGCCGTGGAGGGTGTAGAGGGAACACCTGGGAGGACCCACACGGCCAAATCAAGTGTAGCATTCACCGGCACCACCGAAATACACGTACCCTGCTGAAATCGCGTTTGAATCTTCCCGCGCACCTCGGAATATACGTACCCAGGCCAATCGTGTGTGGAACTTCCCGCGCACCCGAAGTACACGTACCCAGGGCAATCACGTGTGGAACTTCCCGCGAACCCCGTAAAACACATAGCCTGCTGGTATCGTGTGTGGAAGTTCACGCGGACCCATAATACACATACCCTGATGGTATCACATGGGAGACTACCCGCGCACCCCAGGAATACACGTACCCAGGCAAATCGCACGGCTGGGGGGTGGGGTGCAGGGGGACATGTGTGGGGGCCTGGTGGAGGGTTCCCCTGGATGCTGGGGGGTGAGGGTGGTGGAAGACATGAGTGGGGGCCTGGTGGAGGGTGCCCCTGGATGCTGAGGGGTGGGGGTGCAGGGGGACATGTGTGGGGGCCTGGTGGAGGCTGCCCCTGCACTGCTGGGGGGTCGGTTGGTTTTAGACATGAGTGGGGGCCTGGTGGAGGCTGCACCTGCACTGCTGGGGGGTCGGGTGGTTTTAGACATGAGTGGGGGCCTGGTGGAGGCTGCCCCTGCACTGCTGGGGGGTGGGGGTGGTGAGAGACATGACTGGGGGCCTGGTGGAGGGTGCCCCTGGATGCTGGGGCGTGGGGGTGCAGGGAGACATGAGTGGGGGCCTGGTGGAGGCTGCCCCTGCACTGCTAGGGGGTGGGGTGCAGGGAGACATGAGTGGGGGCCTGGTGGAGGCTGCCCCTGGATGCTGGGGGGTGGGGTGATAGGGGACATGAGTGGGGGCCTGGTGGAGGGTGCCGCTGGATGCTGGGGGGTGGGGGTGATAGGGGACATGAGTGGGGGCCTGGTGGAGGCTGCCCCTGCACTGCTGGGGGGTGGGGGTGGTGGTAGACATGAGTGGGGGCCTGGTGGAGGCTGCCCCTGCACTGCTGGGGGTGGGGGTGATAGGAGACATGAATGGGGGCCTGGTGCAGGCTGCCCCTGCACTGCTGTGGGGTGGGGGTGGTGGGACATATGAGTGGGGGCCTGGTGGAAGGTGCCCCTGCACTGCTGGGGGGTGGAGTGCAGGGGGACATGTGTGGGGCCTGGTGGAGGCTGCCCCTGCACTGCTGGGGGGTGGGGGTGGTGAGAGACATGAGTGGGGGCCTGGTGGAGGGTGCCCCTGGATGCTGGGGGGTGGGGGTGCAGGGAGACATGAGTGGGGGCCTGGTGGAGGCTGCCCCTGCACTGCTGGGGGTGCAGGGAGACATGAGTGGGGGCCTGGTGGAGGGTGGCCCTGGATGCTGGGGGGTGGGGGTGATAGGGGACATGAGTGGGGGCCTGGTGGAGGCTGCCCCTGCACTGCTGGGGGGTGGGGGTGATGGTAGACATGAGTAGGGGCCTGGTGGAGGCGGCCCCTGGATGCTGGGGGTTGGGGGTGCAGGGAGACATGAGTGGGGGCCTGGTGGAGGCTGCCCCTGCACTGCTGGGGGTTGGGGGTGATGGGAGACATGAGTGGGGGCCTGGTGGAGGGTGCCCCTGGATGCTGGGGGGTGGGTGTGGTGGTAGACATGTGTGGGTACCTGGTGGAGGCTGCCCCTGTACTGCTGGGGATGGGGGTGCAGGGGGACATGTGTGGGGGCCTGGTGGAGGCTGTCCCTGCACTGCTGGGGGGTGGGGTTGGTGGGAGACATGAGTTGAGGCCTGGTGGAGGCTGCCCCTGCACTGCTGGGGGGTGGGGGTGATGGGAGACATGAGTGGGGGCCTGGTGGAGGCTGCCCCTGTACTGCTGGGGGGTGGGGGTGGTGGGAGACATGAGTGGGGGCCTGGTGGAGGGTGCCTTGCACTGCTGGGGGGTGGGGGTGGTGGGAGACATGTGTGGGGGCCTGGTGGAGGGTGCCCCTGGATGCTGGGGGGTGGGGGTGCTGGGAGACATGTGTTGGTGATCAGTAGTGCAAGGTGACATGTGGGTTGGCTGGTGGGCATGGCCATGGTGGATTGGTTGCCTGTGGGACATGAGCAGGGGTGCAGGGTAGTCCCCTGTGGTGTGGGCTGCCTGCAGGGGCCGTGGAGGGTGTAGAGGGAACACCTGGGAGGACCCACACGGCCAAATCACGTGTAGCATTCACCGGCACCACCGAAATACACGAACCCTGCTGAAATCGCGTGTGAATCTTCCCGCGCACCTCGGAATACACGTACCCAGGCCAATCGTGTGTGGAACTTCCCGTGCACCCGAAGCACACGTACCCAGGGCAATAGTGTGTGGAACTTCCCGCGAACCCCGTAAAACACGTAGCCTTCTGGTATCGCGTGTGGAAGTTCACGCGGACCCATAATACACGTACCCTGATGGTATCACATGGGAGACTACCCGCGCACCCCAGGAATACACGTACCCAGGCAAATCGCAGGGCTGGGGGGTGGGGGTGCAGGGGGACATGTGTGGGGCCTGGTGGAGGGTGCCCCTGGATGCTGGGGGGTGGGGGTGGTGGGAGACATGAGTGGGGGCCTGGTGAAGGGTGCCCCTGGATGCTGAGGGGTGGGGGTGCAGGGGGACATGTGTGGGGGCCTGGTGGAGGCTGCCCCTGCACTGCTGGGGGGTCGGGTGGTTTTAGACATGAGTGGGGGCCTGGTGGAGGCTGCACCTGCACTGCTGGGGGGTGGGAGTGGTGGGAGACATGAGTGGGGGCCTAGTGGAGGCTGCCCCTGCACTGCTGGGGGGTGGGGGTGGTGTTAGACATGAGTGGGGGCCTGGTGGAGGCTGCCCCTGCACTGCTGGGGGGTGGGGGTGCAGGGAGACATGAGTGGTGGCCTGGTGGAGGCTGCCCCTGCACTGCTAGGGGGTGGGGGTGCAGGGAGACATGAGTGGGGGCCTGGTGGAGGCTGCCCCTGGATGCTGGGGGGTGGGGGTGATAGGGGACATGAGTGGGGGCCTGGTGGAGGCTGCCCCTGCACTGCTGGGGGGTCGGGTGGTTTTAGACATGAGTGGGGGCCTGGTGGAGGCTGCACCTGCACTGCTGGGGGGTGGGAGTGGTGGGAGACATGAGTGGGGGCCTAGTGGAGGCTGCCCCTGCACTGCTGGGGGGTGGGGGTGGTGTTAGACATGAGTGGGGGCCTGGTGGAGGCTGCCCCTGCACTGCTGGGGGGTGGGGGTGCAGGGAGACATGAGTGGTGGCCTGGTGGAGGCTGCCCCTGCACTGCTAGGGGGTGGGGGTGCAGGGAGACATGAGTGGGGGCCTGGTGGAGGCTGCCCCTGGATGCTGGGGGGTGGGGGTGATAGGGGACATGAGTGGGGGCCTGGTGGAGGCTGCCCCTGCACTGCTGGTGGGTGGGGGTGGTGGTAGACATGAGTGGGGGCCTGGTGGAGGGTGCCCCTGCACTGCTGGGGGGTGGGAGTGCAGGGGGACATGTGTGGGGCCTGGTGGAGGCTGCCCCTGCACTGCTGGGGGGTGGGGGTGGTGAGAGACATGAGTGGGGGCCTGGTGGAGGGTGCCCCTGGATGCTGGGGGGTGGGGGTGCAGGGAGACATGAGTGGGGGCCTGGTGGAGGCTGCCCCTGCACTGCTGGGGGTGCAGGGAGACATGAGTGGGGGCCTGGTGGAGGGTGGCCCTGGATGCTGGGGGGTGGGGGTGATAGGGGACATGAGTGGGGGCCTGGTGGAGGCTGCCCCTGCACTGCTGGGGGGTGGGGGTGATGGTAGACATGAGTAGGGGCCTGGTGGAGGCGGCCCCTGGATGCTGGGGGTTGGGGGTGCAGGGAGACATGAGTGGGGGCCTGGTGGAGGCTGCCCCTGCACTGCTGGGGGTTGGGGGTGATGGGAGACATGAGTGGGGGCCTGGTGGAGGGTGCCCCTGGATGCTGGGGGGTGGGTGTGGTGGTAGACATGTGTGGGTACCTGGTGGAGGCTGCCCCTGTACTGCTGGGGATGGGGGTGCAGGGGGACATGTGTGGGGGCCTGGTGGAGGCTGTCCCTGCACTGCTGGGGGGTGGGGTTGGTGGGAGACATGAGTTGAGGCCTGGTGGAGGCTGCCCCTGCACTGCTGGGGGGTGGGGGTGATGGGAGACATGAGTGGGGGCCTGGTGGAGGCTGCCCCTGTACTGCTGGGGGGTGGGGGTGGTGGGAGACATGAGTGGGGGCCTGGTGGAGGGTGCCTTGCACTGCTGGGGGGTGGGGGTGGTGGGAGACATGTGTGGGGGCCTGGTGGAGGGTGCCCCTGGATGCTGGGGGGTGGGGGTGCTGGGAGACATGTGTTGGTGATCAGTAGTGCAAGGTGACATGTGGGTTGGCTGGTGGGCATGGCCATGGTGGATTGGTTGCCTGTGGGACATGAGCAGGGGTGCAGGGTAGTCCCCTGTGGTGTGGGCTGCCTGCAGGGGCCGTGGAGGGTGTAGAGGGAACACCTGGGAGGACCCACACGGCCAAATCACGTGTAGCATTCACCGGCACCACCGAAATACACGAACCCTGCTGAAATCGCGTGTGAATCTTCCCGCGCACCTCGGAATACACGTACCCAGGCCAATCGTGTGTGGAACTTCCCGTGCACCCGAAGCACACGTACCCAGGGCAATCGTGTGTGGAACTTCCCGCGAACCCCGTAAAACACGTAGCCTTCTGGTATCGCGTGTGGAAGTTCACGCGGACCCATAATACACGTACCCTGATGGTATCACATGGGAGACTACCCGCGCACCCCAGGAATACACGTACCCAGGCAAATCGCAGGGCTGGGGGGTGGGGGTGCAGGGGGACATGTGTGGGGCCTGGTGGAGGGTGCCCCTGGATGCTGGGGGGTGGGGGTGGTGGGAGACATGAGTGGGGGCCTGGTGAAGGGTGCCCCTGGATGCTGAGGGGTGGGGGTGCAGGGGGACATGTGTGGGGGCCTGGTGGAGGCTGCCCCTGCACTGCTGGGGGGTCGGGTGGTTTTAGACATGAGTGGGGGCCTGGTGGAGGCTGCACCTGCACTGCTGGGGGGTGGGAGTGGTGGGAGACATGAGTGGGGGCCTAGTGGAGGCTGCCCCTGCACTGCTGGGGGGTGGGGGTGGTGTTAGACATGAGTGGGGGCCTGGTGGAGGCTGCCCCTGCACTGCTGGGGGGTGGGGGTGCAGGGAGACATGAGTGGTGGCCTGGTGGAGGCTGCCCCTGCACTGCTAGGGGGTGGGGGTGCAGGGAGACATGAGTGGGGGCCTGGTGGAGGCTGCCCCTGGATGCTGGGGGTTGGGGGTGATAGGGGACATGAGTGGGGGCCTGGTGGAGGCTGCCCCTGCACTGCTGGTGGGTGGGGGTGGTGGTAGACATGAGTGGGGGCCTGGTGGAGGGTGCCCCTGCACTGCTGGGGGGTGGGAGTGCAGGGGGACATGTGTGGGGCCTGGTGGAGGCTGCCCCTGCACTGCTGGGGGGTGGGGGTGGTGAGAGACATGAGTGGGGGCCTGGTGGAGGGTGCCCCTGGATGCTGGGGGGTGGGGGTGCAGGGAGACATGAGTGGGGGCCTGGTGGAGGCTGCCCCTGCACTGCTGGGGGTGGGGGTGCAGGGAGACATGAGTGGGGGCCTGATGGAGGGTGCCCCTGGATGCTGGGGGTGGGGGTGATAGTGGACATGAGTGGGGGCCTGGTGGAGGCTGCCCCTGCACTGCTGGGGGGTGGGGGTGGTGGTAGACATGAGTGGGGGCCTGGTGGAGGCTGCCCCTGTACTGCTGGGGGGTGGGGGTGATGGGAGACATGAGTGGGGGCCTGGTGGAGGCTGCCCCTGCACTGCTGGGGGGTGGGGGTGATGGGAGACATGAGTGGGGGCCTGATGGAGGGTGCCCCTGGATGCTGGGGGTGGGGGTGATAGTGGACATGAGTGGGGGCCTGGTGGAGGCTGCCCCTGCACTGCTGGGGGGTGGGGGTGATGGGAGACATGAGTGGGGGCCTGATGGAGGGTGCCCCTGGATGCTGGGGGTGGGGGTGATAGTGGACATGAGTGGGGGCCTGGTGGAGGCTGCCCCTGCACTGCTGGGGGGTGGGGGTGGTGGTAGACATGAGTGGGGGCCTGGTGGAGGCTGCCCCTGTACTGCTGGGGGGTGGGGGTGATGGGAGACATGAGTGGGGGCCTGGTGGAGGCTGCCCCTGCACTGCTGGGGGGTGGGGGTGATGGGAGACATGAGTGGGGGCCTGGTGGATGGTGCCTCTGGTGGCTGGGGGGTGGGGGTGGTGGTAGACATGAGTGGGGGCCTGGTGGCGGCTGCCCCTACACTGCTGGGGGGGTGGGGGTGATGGGAGACATGAGTGGGGGCCTGGTGGAGGCTGTCCCTGTACTGCTGGGGGGTGGGGGTGGTGGGAGACATGTGTGGGGGCCTGGTGGAGGGTGCCCCTGGATGCTGGGGGGTGGGGGTGCTGGGAGACATGTGTTGGTGATCAGTAGTGCAAGGTGACATGTGGGTTGGCTGGTGGGCATGGCTATGGTAGATGGGTTGCCTGTGGGACATGAGCATGGGTGCAGGATAGTCCCCTGTGGTGTGGGCTGCCTGCAGGTGCCGTGGAGGGTGTTGAGGGAACACCTGGGAGGACCCACATGGCCAAATCACATGTAGCATTCCCCGGCACCACCGAAATACACGTACCCTGCTGAAATCGCGTGTGAATCTTCCCGCGCATCTCAGAATACACGTACCCAGGCCAATCGCGTGTGGAACTTCCCGTGCACCCGAAGTACACGTACCCAGGACAATCGCGTGTGGAACTTCCCGTGCATCCCGAAGTACACGTACCCAGGCCAATCGCGTGTGGAACTTCCCGCGCACCCCGAAGTACACGTACCCAGGCCAATCACGTGTGGAACTTCCCGCGCACCCCGAAAAACACGTACCCAGGCTAATCGCGTGTGGAACTTCCCACGCACCCCGTAGTACACGTACCCAGGCTAATCGCGTATGGAACTTCCAGCGCACCCCGAAGTACACGTACCCAGGCCAATCGCGTGTGGAACTTCCCGCGCACCCAGGAACACACGCACACGCTATTTTTCACACAGCGGGTGTCTGTGTTTGTCGGTACCCCTTTGCACCTCATTTGTCCTAGAGGGCCACTGTATGGACCATTCATCATGGCTGTATATGGGTGCTTTTTGTTAGCGCACATTTTGGCGCACATTTTTTTCAGGCGCAGGGGCGCTACCGCCTGCTTTCTTGTGGCGTACTTGTTTGGCCCTGTGCCCGTCTTTGACCGTGCGCTGGTTTGCCCTATTCGATTCCATTAATACGGGTTGTAGGCAAGCGTGTGGGCGTTCCGCGCTCTTGCCTCCTGTACTTCCCCCGTGACGGCCATATTTTCAAGCGTTGTTCCCCATTCCGAGTGTTACACCCAGTGTTCCGCCTACTTTTGTGATGTGCGCCGCGCTATGTGAGATTTCAAAGTGGCCGTGGCGCACGATTTTGGATGACCTGTACGCCGGCGTGCGCGGCGCACATTTTCAGCGCACATCCAATGTTTTTCTCGCGCACGGACTTCCATGAATCGATGTGCGCTGGTTTCCCTGCGATTTTCGCACTTGCACTGCGATTTTCGCACTTTTACTGCGAATCGCACGTTTTGGCACCTCTGTGCGGGAATTTTCGGCGCACATTAATTCCATGAATCGACCCCTGTGTGATATTTTGAGAATATTGGCTTTACATGTTTCCACTCCCTCATAAGAGCAGGTTCCTCAGGGTAAACACAAAGGTCTGCTCGTCCACTGTGTCCTACCCATTACTTGATCATGATTAAAATGTCACCCCCTTTCCCCACTTATTTGGCCATCAATGTGAACCGATTCAGATCGTTAATCTATTGTTTCGCTTTGGATCAGATGTGAGGTCTTGTCTGGGGTCTCCTCTTCTCAGGGAAAGCAGACTAGCCCCCCCTGAATCCCAGTTAAATTGATGCTAACAGGTGACTGCCAACTAGTTCAGCCACACCATGTCTTAGGGGTGGACAGGCCCCTGCCAAATACTGGGACCCCTTCATAAACATTAGGGATCTGTGCCAACCATATGCTGTACACACAATTGGCAAACTTCTCACGATGGAGCTGTCTCACCCTCTGCCTATGGAGGCAAGCCCAACCCAGTTCCTCTACTTGTGAAAAACACACCCTCTGAATCTGGGTAGCAACTCTTAATGTGCCCTTCAGACCCAACAGTACCAGTTACTCTCGTTTCACAGGGTTCCCTCGGAATGCCTTTGCTGAGGTCAAACCCCTAATCCCGCCTCAATCCAAATAACCCTTTAAGGAAAAAAGGTGAGGATGAATTCTTCTAGAACTCCAAAAGATGACCGGTGACCCCAAGATGCATATCCTCCTAAATCATTGGCAGATGTTGTACTTCCGTGCGGTCATTTGAGTCTGGTGGGCAAGCTGCACTTTATGACTGACCCTAAGAGCACAGCCTGCCTTAAGGGACAGCCTCACCAGAAAGCCCAGCATGAGCTGCTCTTTTACTGCTTAATTCCTGCATAAGTGGGTCCAAAGCAGGACAGAAGTACAAGAGTAGCCACCATTTTCAGGTGACAGTCCACAGTGTAATAGTGATTGACATCAGAAATGCACCCACTGGCCGCATTGATACACCATCCTTGTGCCGCTAGATTGTGTCTCTATGGCTCTTTGGGAAGAAGGACTTTCCCTGATCTGCCAAGTCCTGAGTTCCAAATAGATTCCAGGTCTACCAATAATCCAGCATGGCTGGTTGCACTGTCTCATGAATCAGAAAGAGGTTGTGTCCAACATGGACTGTCAGAACTACCATCCCAGTGTCTTAAGCCAGTGCATGACTACGCCAAGACTTAACAATGCACCTCCTTTGGACATCCTTTTCCTTTTTTCTCACATTAGGACTACAAGCCTTATGCCGCTGCGACAAATATTGATCTATAAGATGGTCTTCAGAGTCGGAGAAATAAAACACGAAGCCTGTCTAAACCTTTTGGTATGAGATTTCTGAAATTCTGCCCAGGCTAGGTCGGTTCTAGAGGTCAAAAGGGCAATGCCCGAACCAAAAACACAAAATGCTGGTGTGGGCCAGATTTTTTGGTCAAAGTGGGCCACTTTTTTGGCCCATATAGGCCAGTTTGATAGGTTACTTCACCATGCGGCTAGTAGTTTTGACCAGTGTTACTGAATACATATTCTGTAAAATGCACAATTTGCATCACATTGTATCAGAGACCTCCCCCTTGGGTACTACTCAAACAGTCTGCCACAAAAGGAATGAATTTCCATTTGCAACATTGGTGCCCCAGACAATATACCCCAGCCCACCCTGACTCTGCCCCATTGAGTAGCACATCGCATAGTTACGTATTTTGCTGTATGGCATTAACTCTGATTATCTGAAGGGCACAGGAAGGTGGCAGATCTTCAAAGTTCAAAATAAAGATTTGAGGAGCAAGATTTAGAAGATGCCGCTAGGCAGCGGGCATGCACCAAGTAAGCAGGAGCTATCAGTGGGCAGCGAGGTGCTAGAACATAGCATGCCACAAGTCTGACTTCCACGTGATATGCAAACTATGATGGTAATTCCATTCTGCATGACACATTAAGCCTTTACATATTTTGCATAGTTGCCATAATGCTCCACTATATACATTCAGAAACTCAATGAGTTAATAGCACTTAGGTAACGTTGTACTCAAGCTGTCATACCCACAGTGACCACTGGCCCTGCCACAGATACCTCATAACCTCCTTTCGCATCCAGCGGGCATGGCCTGTGGACAGCATGGCCGGGGATGACTGTGCACCCTTTCAGTACTCTCATTTTAGCTGAGGCCATGCCCTGTGAACATATTGCATGGGGTTTTCTGGACCTGATGCCCACTCCGCAGGAAAGTTGTGCACACATCCAGCTAGCAGTTCAGCCTGGAGGTGAGAGAAAACCTTTGTCAATGGGTCATTATTGGGAAATCATACATTTTGGCTCCTTCCCTTCCACTTTTCCTCCCATAAAAAAAAAACTGTCAAAACTTTACAAAACAATTCATATATTTTTGGGAACGTTTGGTGCAGATTTGTTGTATTGCCCCAAGTTAAAAGCTCCCTAAAATGTACCCTATCCATCGGGATACCAATTTAACCATAACTACAGTCCCGCTATCACTAATTCCTTTTCTAAAAATAAATAGTAACCTTCACTTATGTTTAGACCAGTTGGAATCTTAGTTCCAGACGGATTATGAAAAGGGATCCTAGTTGGTGCAATGTGGATTCTCTGCTGCCTTTTCTGATGGTACCATCTACCTTACCAAAACTAATAAGCATCGGTCCAGTAACATCCTTATTGTGGTGTATTTAAAAATGTTGGGCTACAGGATATTCTTGATCATTATTGCACATGGCTCTCATGTCTCCTGTGAATTCATCCCCTCTCTCAAAGGTGGAGCCACCCACCCCCATTGGGACTTCAGAGGAGAGCCCTCTAAGCCTAACACCACCTAGGGGACATGGCAAGTGGGAACCTACCGGGGTGACCCCCTCTTGAGAACAATAGGTCCTGTAGAAGAGATATCAGTAATCCTCCCTATTCTCAAGACTCTAATGTATTTGTTGGTTATATGAGACTAAATTTGTGTAGTAACTTAAAGCTTCCTGTAAGGAGGGTTTGTGTGGCTTCTGACCATCGGCATGCACAACATTCACCTAGATTGAAGGAGCTTTGGCCTGACCTAACCACGTTTTTGGAGAGGGATAAAGGATCAATCTACACTGGAGAGAGTGCAGAGAGTAGCCGTGTGGCCCGAGAGCCGACAGGCCTGCCTCCTGGGAGGTGTGGTAGGAAATGAGAGGGCATGAGCCAGGTTTGGCGAGAAGGTCTGTAGAAGAGCCTACAGAGTGCCCAAAGCCCATTCAAAGCTGGAATAGGGACAATGCAAAGCAGACACCACACGAAAGGTGGAGCACTGGTGCAACGAGAAACTGACGGCCAGGATCTGACAGGAACCTGAGGAACAAAAGGGTGGTTCCACTCAGGCCTCAACGCCAGAAGGACACCGAAGCAGTAAAGATGAGGGCAGGGAATTCACAGAGTCTCCTGAGGGGCACCGTCTATGGAGGAAAGGTATGCAGTGGCTACAAGAAATAGGGAGAGGGGACACCAAGAGAGACCGAACAAAAAGGTGGTGTAGAGAACCTGACAGCCCAAGGCGAGCTGAGAGAAGTCAAACCCAAGAATGGGATGCAAATGCAGAAAGTCCAAGGTGGTTTGAGAGATGCTAAACCCCAGAGTGGGTTACAAATGCTCAGAGCCCACGGTGGGCTAAGGGAGACTGAACCCCAAGTTGGGGTAGAGAACCGGAAAGCCCAAGGAGGTCTGAGAGAAGTCGAACCCAAGAATGGGGTGCACATGCAGAAAGTCCAAGGTGGTCCGAGAGACGCCAAACCACAGAGTGGGATACAAACGTTCAGAGCCCAAGGTGGGCTAAGAGAGACTGAAGCCCAAGTCGGGGTAGAGAACCGCAAAGACCAAGGAGGGCTGAGAGAAGTCGAACTGGACAGCAGGGTAGAAAACATGAAAGTCCAATGCAGGCGGAGAGAGACAAAACCCCAGGTCATACAGAGAACGCAGAAAACCGAAGGTCGGCTAAATGCAACCAAAGAAGCCCAAGCTAGGGTGACAGAATGCTAAACCTTAGATGGGGAGACAACAAACCTAAAAGGGGAGGGCGGGCTGAACAGCCCAGACCAGAGGTCCACCTTTAAGAGACATTGCTTATCCCAAGTTGAACTTCAAAGCTAAAGAGGCATTGAGTATCCAAACATAAAATTTGCAGCAGGGCAGAAGCCCTATTCAACAAGTCCCTCCAAAGGGGGTCAGAATCCAACCACCATTCAGTTAATAGGACAAGGCCCCACGTGTATTTTCCCTGGGTTTGTTTTGTTTATTTGATAGTGGTAGGACCAGAATTTAGGCTAGCATATGATTGGACAGAGGACCTTTTCCTGTAGGAGACATCCTGACTAGCACCCGTCTGTACCATTTTGTTATAGGTTACGATCCAGTTTGAGGTTTAGGGACAGCATTGGTCCTTTTCTTCTGATCTTTACTGATAGTCAGGTTTGAACACAACCCTCCTTTTATGTCTCCCGATTCTGACCTGCCCCAGTTTTTAGTTCAGGATTTTTATCTTTGGAATAGTGATCCCAATTTTCAGTTTCTGGCACGAGCACATTAATCTATACGCTGCAAACTCTGTATATCATAATTGATAAAACATATTTAAAGTGATGTTTCCATTTATATGTTGCCTCTAATCCAAAAGGATTGTGTATTATCTAAACAGACTGAGCATATTTCTTAATCTCCACAGTTAATAAAGTCTTATTGTTTCTGTAACCAATTTCAAGTAATGATTGCCTTTGGAGAAAAAAAGATTGTTGGTTAATCTGTCAGGTTCCCAGCTCTTTTATGACTGTTATTATGTTTACTACTAATGCTTTTTTGGTAAACGGCTGTCATTTTTTTAAAGGGATATCAGAGAATCCCTACAATTTCTGCATGCTGGCTGCCATATGTTGTTATGTATCTGATTAACTTTGGATTGTCTGTCTTTTTGTATATATTAATGGGGATATTGCATTCTAGTGTCCCTATGCCGGCAAGTGCCGAGTCCACTATGGTTAGCCATAGCCTCCTTGTTTGAAGGACCTGAAAATACTTTTGCACTCCCTTTTAAAAGTCAGCTGACAGGGAACAATGTCTACCAACCCTCGAAAATAAATTCTCAATAATGGATGTTCTTTATATTACTGGGAGAAGGCGCTGAAAGAGTTTGCAAAAATAGAATTAACTGAAGTATAGTTCTTGCTAAATATGGTTCAGATTTGATTGTTATCCACTTTTGTTTTCAAATCCCAAAACTCTATTTTTGAAGTACAAGTCAAGTTTAAATGATTAGCATTAAGGAAAGAGATAAAGGTTCAAATTCTTCAGAGCCACCGTTCCAAATTCTAAACAGTTCATTAATATTTCTCAGTCACTTAAATAACATTTTTCTTCTACTCATTGAAGGGGCTATTGTCAAATCGCCAAATTGGGATACAACCGCTGCAATTTGGTGCCGTGTCTATTAGACATATTTGGCAATAAAAATTGTTTTTAAATAAAAGTAATATGCTATGAAATTGTGGGTCTCATAAATTAATAAATAGCAAGCATCCAGGCCATCCAGTTGTCTTGTGAATGTGTTTAATGCAGTAAGGTCTAAAGTACCAAACAAAATATAATACTCCCATGGTATAAATTAATTTTATTTTAGGCGTTTGCTTAAGCATGAACCTAGTCAAAAAGCAAATGGCGTAGTACAATAAAACAGTACTATTCAAAAAGGCAATACAAACAATGACACATAAAAGGTTAAAACACCAGTCCATATTTTACTAACAAAATATAAGGAAGAAAAAGACAAAAATATTTATTTAGGAAAGACAAAGGGGGTCATTAGGACTCTACCGGTCCAGAAAAAAGTGCAGGTATTTACATATACTGCACTTTTATGGACCGGCAGAGTACAATTTTGCCAGTGCAGGTACCTGATTTACCTCCAGCCAAGAGCTGGAGGTAAATCAGGACCTCACTGGCAAAATACAGCTGGTATTATCAGTATCGGTGTTACCAGTGCCTGTAATACTGGCAATCCCCTCCAAGGAGTCCTATGGGACTACATAGAATGGGGATTTACAGCCCTTCCTGCCGCCCGTAATATCCCAGTAATTCTCAGATATCAGGTGGCTGGAACGGTAATACTGTTTGCTGGAATCCCACCTGAATTACCGGCAGGATACCGGCAAACGTTTAATGGTCCCCAAAGTCCTTGAATCTTTATGAAAAAACAGACGGGAAGGGGCTAAGCATGAAGAAACAGTAAAAGAGTTCCAGATTCAGGGGATAACACAAGAAAAGGCTTGTTTTGCAACAGATAGGGCTTCATTACCACCCTGGAGGTAGACATGCCGCTATTTGCGGCATGGCTACCCCCTTTCCGGGTACTAGGTCCGGGTTCCTGGAATGGGGAAATACCGGGCCATTCTGACCTTGGAGGGCCCGGTATTTCCCCATTCCAGGAACCCAGACCCTGTACATCCCCATTCCCATTTGAGCCCACATAGGGCTCAATGGGATTGGGGGGGATGCAAATAACGGGCCTGTTAATGACGGGCCCATTGTTTGCATCCTGGTCTGCTCGTGGCACCCTTACCGGGTCCCACGAGCAAACCTCGTAATGAGGCGGTAGGGGTTTAACAGGGCCAGCATGGTCGTCATGATGCCCATGATCTCCAAACATGGGGGATAGCCAACCAGACCCCCATTTTAATCCAAGTTTCTTGACCACCACTTGAAATAGACAATTTGTCAGAAAAATATTTAGGTGACTGCTACTGTATTGCTTTGAACGTTTATAATGTATGTGTGACTTAAAGGTTAACCAATGTATGGTCTTGGGCATTGCCTCCATTAATATTGGAAAACACTAAGACCTGGACAATTGACGCACTATGATATGGCACCGTATGTTCTGTTTTATTTACGTTCAATTGCATGCGCAGTTTATTAGCAAGCCAAAAGCTTAACAATCGAGCAAAAGGGAACCACAGTAGGATATATCTAATCTTGACCTAAGGTAGTCGATCCACTTTGGGGGCCATCATTTGCTATCATGGGAGAACACAAGAAACATTCTGTTTTTACTGTGATAAATTTAAGGTTGGATGCCAATATCCCAAATGCAATATCCAGAAAACCCTTCAGGCGAAAGACATCCTCTTCATTTGATAATTCCAGGTACAATTGAGTAACATCTACGTATTGATCGATATGCATGAAACGCCCCACAATCCGACTTCCCAGGGGCTGCATATATACACTATAAAGAGTAGGCAAGACGATCCTGATGAATGCAACACATGACTGAATTGTAGAAAGGGGTTATCATCTATAAATGTTCAAATAAATCTATTGGGGAATATGA
This sequence comes from Ambystoma mexicanum, assembly GCF_040938575.1. Classification (NCBI taxonomy): domain Eukaryota; kingdom Metazoa; phylum Chordata; class Amphibia; order Caudata; family Ambystomatidae; genus Ambystoma; species Ambystoma mexicanum. The sequence goes on along the minus strand of NC_090931.1, from coordinate 167,953,630 downwards.
CATTAATATAGTTAGATTGATGTGTGATTCCTTTATATTCAGTTGTGGATTTTCCATGAAACTATTTAGTGTGATGTGACATGCAAGACAGCTTAAACAAATCAATCTTACAGGTTACCTAAACACAACAATCTGTAGGTATGTATGAAAAACCTTAATTGAGGATCCAAACTGCTTCTTGCTGGGGGTCTGTTCAAAATATTAATGACTGAATTCGTCTTTTCCTGACTTTCTGTAATTATTGCCATTGAGAGCCTGTTTGTATTGCTTTTTCGGGAGCAAATAATTTTTTGTTGTTTTGTTTGTATTTTCTTTTCTTTTGTTTTTGCACACCCCTGCTTGTTTCTTGTTTTTACCTTCTACTCGTAGCAGCCTATCATACCCCAACTTAGTGCTGTATATAACTGCTCTCTCCAACACTGTCAGTCATTTGCACTCTCTTACCCCCTTCACTCTCTCTCTGTTACTCTCTGTCAATCTTAGTCTCTCTCACTGTCCATCTCTCGCTGTCTCTCGTTCCCTGTCAGTCTTTTTCTGACAATGTTATTCAGTCTCGGTCAGCATATTTCTCTGCCATTGTCACTCTCTGCCAACGACAGTCCATCTCTGTCTCTGTCAGTCTTTGTCAATGCCGGTCTTACTCAGTGTCATTCTGTATCAATCCCTGTTATTGCCTGTCTCTCTGGCAATGGTAGTCTCCTTTAATCTATCTCTGTGAGTGTAATTCTCTGCCAGCCTGCCTCTCTCAGTCTCCTTCTGTCAGTGGAAGCACACAGGTCTTTCTGCCATTGCCTGTCAATGAAAGTCTCAGTCAGTGCCCATCTCTGTCATTCTCTGACTGTGTTCATCTTTGTTAGTTTCAGTCTCCGATAATGTTAAAGATTTTTATACCGTGAACAGGTGCCACTTGCGTGCTCTCTCAGCGTTCAGTGTGCAGGACAAAAGGGACTCACGGCTAAACTGTGCAATGCATAAAATCATCTGCAGCAGCCAACACAGTACACACTGTGCAACAATACAACTCCCTACACAACATATGCACCTACCCTATTTACACAATTAAAAAAATGCTTGCCATAACAAAATCCATTACACATGCGAACGAGGACTGCAATTATCCATCACATACCCATGCGCCTGTGTTAACCTCTCCCGACATGACCGCCTCACTAAAAGAGCCCAAGGACAAATTAAATGAAGTGTGTACCTCCCAATACACATAGCGATCAGCCAACACACATGGAAGAAGGCATGCTTCACACAGCAACACTACTCTATAGACACACAAGCAAAGGAAAAAGTTCAAGAATACAATCTATAACATATGACAATGAGCGTGCTAGGGATGGAAACCCACCCTTCTGTAACAACTCTACACAAATAACTGCACCCAGACAGCTACTCATGCCATATGTGAAGAGATTGAATGATGCTAAACTATGATAGACACAGCGACACACATTTGTCATCGGTTTCCAACCTGAACTTACCACAGTAACCGACCTGAGTTACTGGATCCCGGCATTGACTCCCTTTCAAACACAAGGTACTTTTGCCTCTTATAGCAATGTAACATTCATCCATAAACAGACAGATCTAAACGTGTACAGGCAACACTCAGAAATCAGAGTTTAGCAATGAACCCGTACTCTGTTTATTTGATAGAATGTCAACGACACCAAGATTATCTGTTATATGGCCAACGACAGGGGTGTTGCTAGGTCTGGAAAAGATCCGGGGCTACATAATGTCGGGACTATCGGGACTTGGGGCTAGCTAGACTTTTGTTTGGAGCCCCTGACTATCTATCCGGGGCTACATCCAAAACACTTGGGGCAATTTGTGGGAGACATCGACCAGCCCTGCAGTATTCCCCTACATCACCAACCTGCACTTCAGCAGTTACCAGCAAAATGGCTGTGATGGCACTGTTGAGCACTACTGCTTTGCCTTAAAACTGCTTTTTGCAGTCCCCAAAATAATGGCTGTGCTGTCTTTGCCAAGTACCTATGGGGCAAGATGAAACAGGGAACAAACCGAGAAAGGCTGCCAGTGTGTTTCCTGATGTGCACCAAAGAAGAGAGTTGAAAAGCAGCGCTGCTTTGCTGCTAGTTCAAAATTTCCCATTGGAAAAGGAAAAAAATTACTTTTATAATGATTCTGCCGTGATGCCCTTTTTCATCTGTTAAACAATACACAGTCCAGATCCAGTGAGACCCAGCTATGCCCAGCCATACTCAGGTTGTGCCCCAGCAAAAGAAAGCATTTTTCACTGAATGACAAGCTGTGTCAGGAAAAATCTGTGAAATCACAAACAACTTTACTCACAGCCGTATGGAAAAACACTTGACTTTTTGCTACAAAATATGCCAGATAAACCCTTCAAAGGAAACCCTATCTATCTGTGCATGTGTCAGTTTCAAGGGATCTTTATTTTGACAGATGCTTGGGCATTGGAAACATTACTGGGGCTTTGGAAAGATTCAGAAAGTGGATGTAAGAGGGCCATATTTGAAAGTGACATCCAAGTAGAATTAACCAGGTATAAAAATGGTTGCTTTTTGTAAACAGGAAAAATATCTGTTTTAAAAGTTTAATATTGAAGAAGGCCCTGTCCTTGCCTAGAAATGTAAGGGGGGTTTTGTTCGAACAGCCTTGCTTTTGGCTCAGGGAAAAAAATGCATTTGCTGTACTGGGGAAGCCACAGAACAGGTTTTGCTTCTTGGCTTCAGAGGACATTTGCATTCTGACAACAGGAGGGGCCTTACCGCAAAAGGGGCCACCCCTTGGAAACTCTGAATGGACCAAGAGGAAGCATATCACACACTCGTCAGACTGTGTGCCTGGGCTCAAGCCTGTTACAATAGATTCTGGGACACATATGTGTGAAATTCCAAGTAACACCTCCCCTCAGCACTAAACTCGGAAGCCACAAAGGCCACTCCAGAGCGACATTTGGATGTATGTCCTTATATGAGAGACAAAAGCAGGACCATCTGGGTCAAAATACTTTTTTATTAATAAACTTTTAAGACTTTTATCTCTTCAACCAGACCACGCAGGAATGTAAAAGTTTAACAGTTGAAATGTAATTTTTGTGGCTTTAAAACAAGATATTGTGGCTGTCCATAGCATGTTGGGGACAGAAATGGCAGAAACTGGATACTCTGAGGAAAGTGTATATGGTGCCACTTTGAAATGTAATACTAACATGCCTTATGATAATATGTACACATGTATAAGGTTATAGAATTTTAGGTAAAATATTTCTCACTGAAAATGATGAAAAAATATTAGACAGACGAAACAAAGTCCTACACACTTGGGAGTTGGGCTGCCATGCTCTGTGTGGAATATATAATCTGCTTATGTACGATTCAAAAGTGCCACAATGGTAAAAAGGTACAATTTATGTCAAAACTTATACATGGCAAAATAATTGTGGGAAGGCCTGGGCATAGTAAATACACACCGTAAAAATGGATGTCATGTCCTTGAAGTCCAACCGACTGACAGGAAGGTGGTAACCATCACCCCTGACCAATCCAGCTGATAGAGGCATGCCCAGCCTAAGCGTGCCCCACCATATAATCCTGTGATGTCATCTGTCTTATAAAATGGGGGGGAGCTCACAGAGACAGGACTCTCTTCTGAATTTTCCAGCTCTTGTGCATCCTCCGTATTCAGACATTCCAGATACACTCTGCAGATTCCAGACTCCACTGTCAGAAAAGGGATAGTTGATCCAGGCCTTCCTATCCAGGCAGAACCACCCTTCAGCACTAAACCCCATAACAAAATCCCACTAAATTTAGGGAGAAAGAGGAAAGGTGGCTGAGTCCGCTTTGGGATTCTCTAGTGCCACCTGCTTGCACTGCTTACCCGCTCCATCCAGCTGAGGTGTCACTGTGCCGTGACCAGACCTTTGCCCAGCTGTCTTTTGCAAGGAGAGTCCTCAGGATGACCAGATCCTTTGAGTCCAGAATCCCGGTTGGCTGTCCCAAAACCCGAACTTAAGCGCTGATTGTGAGTATTTCCCCATCCCATAACAACACATAGCCTACCCTATCTTGATACCTTGTCTTGGTTCCACCTTCTAAGTAATCCCATCCATACCCTGATGACTTGTTTAAGATAGTTTGAAATCTCTGTGTATCCTGTCCTTGATTTTCTAGTGTTAGCACAATTCTTCCACTCATTTCTGTCTTGCATAAGTCCTTAGTCATATTCTGAATAATGTAATTTCCACATAAAGAGACATGGGGCGTGAAGGGTGTTAAGACGGCCGCTTAACCTGTTTCATGGGCAGCGCTATCTACTTAAAATATTCTATTTTAAGTAAAACTTGTCCTTTCTTTCCAAACCGATTTTCTCTTTTAAGTGTTTTTTTCCCAAACCGAATCTCATTTCATCTTGAAAATCTCATCCAGTTTTCCAGCTAGAGTCTCTCTTTCACTCTCCTATCATCCCTGTGATGTGCATCTATCACCCAGCCTAAAAACCGCATTCCGATTCTGTCAATTTCACCTGTTTTTTTTAAAAACAGTTTTGACATTTAATACTGTCAAAAATAGAAAATGCAACTTTCCAACGTGTAATTTTGGCTGTATTGTGTTCTCACTTTAAAGTGTATTTTTGAATTGTATGCCCTTTGTAGATACCTTGCCTTGTAGTTGCTAGTGTTCTTACATCGCTGATACTGTTAGAAATCATATTTACCCATTTAACTGCACATATAAATCAATTATTTAGCAATTTTGAGTGTCATTTGTGCAATTGCAAAGCTTTTCAGATTGTGCCTCCCATTTCGTGAGGGGAGGTTGGATTTTCATTCTGTTCACTTCATAGCATCCCTGATTCCTTACTGCTCCTTTTTATCCACTCAAAATTCGATTAATCAGGGTTTGAGGGAGCATTGCAGGGGGAAATCTTAACTCGGGTGCTACTACCCGAACAGTAAAATTGCTCCTATTCGTGTGTGCTTTGGATATGTTCTTGTAGAAGGTCAAACAAGTGTATTTCATCTGTTTACTTTGTAATTATGACCCCATTGGTGATTTCTGCACATTATTAAAATTGTGTGATTTTCTTTGAATTTAAAATAAATAAATATTGTATTCCCACCAACTGGCCTCGTTCATGGTCCATTGTGACCTGGGGTATTTGTAAAAGGGGGTGTGAGACGGGTTGGGTGCCAGCTCAATCTGAATTCTAGGAAATAAAGAAAATGTATTCTAATTGAGCGCTACATCCTAGGCTAAGGGCACGGGTGCTTGTCTGGTGTGTGACGCCCGATTAGAATCCTTGACATATAGCCCCCCCCCCCCCGGGATTTCCCCAGCAACGTCTTTGCCAACAACATCACAAAGGTGCCGCCGAAACAACCAATCAGTGTATACATGCAGGCAAAGGAACTTTATAGATACACAGCAGCACACTTTCACTCCAAACTCAAACTTATGCCTCAACTTCATTAGTAAACACACATAAACACATATAAGCAAAGAATAGGGAATCACCAAACCAGTAGTCAGTCACTAACTCACACCATGGCCAAAATATATGTCAAAAACATTGCATAACTACATTTAATTTTGTTATAACATACATCCGTGTTGCACTGCTCATAAAGACAGAACATGAAACATTGAAGCCCTGCATATCCTGACACACGGGCTCCTCAGAGTGACCCCAGTGCTCTTTCACACAGCACCCAACTCCAGCATGCAGCATGCAGCAAAATTCTAAAACACATCAAATGAGATAGGGCCCAATGACAGTGAACTCTCCCTCGTAATAAATTGGCATTGGCCACCGCACAATAAAAATGTTTTTTAAAAAACATATCTCAAAGCTACACAGAGCATAAACTACACACCAAAACATTCCAGTACTCTGTTCCTGATACCAAGAAATACTCATAGCCCAGCTAGCTTTCTTTGACTCGGCCCAGACTCATTCCATGACTACATTGGAAACCACATATGACTAAACAACAGATATACAGGGCACCAACAATACACAGACACCACCCAAAAGATCTGTACTCAGTATACCTGACGACAGGGAATTCTAAAAGCCACGCCCTCAGCATGTTCTCCCTCCCCAAGCCCATCATTGCACTAAATTAAAAAAAGGGAGGAATAGGAACTCCTAAAATCCAGCAGTTACTCACTTCCTGACTGGCTCAAATGCCATCCAAGATGAACTCCAACACAGCATTTCAGAACTAAATTCAACTGGCCATCTAGCTGTTTAAAAAAGACACATTTGCATCGAGCACTGAAATATGCGCGTAAAGATGCCAGCCCTCAATGCCTGAGGAAAGGAAATACGCATAACTACCCCCAGCAGCGCATTCTCACCACACATGAACCCATCCCATAATTACACCGGAAAAGGCACCAAAACGCTTATGCCAAATAACAGAGAACCCTCTCAGCAAGCCGTCGCAACGCTCACTCAATCACGGCCAGCCCAAACACATGTGATCTCTTAAAAAAAATTGCTAAGGTGCAACTTTAGAAAGCTATGGCACATTTGAACAGTGTATTAAACACCACACCAAAACATAGCACAGATTTGTGTCTAATGTGCACTTTCAAAACACATAGGCAGTGGTCTTGCTAGGTCTGGAAAAGATCCAGGGCCAAGCTAAGGGTGGCACTGTCAGGACTTGGGGCTAGTAGCTAGACTTTTTGGTTGTAACCCCTCAGCTTTTATCCGGGGCTACAACCAAAAGACCCGGGGCTATAGCCCCCTCAGCCACCCCCTAGCAAAGCCTCTGCACATAGGTCTATACAAGATCAGGTATGCAAACGGGATTTGCAAATGTGCAGTTTGAAACAAAATTAAAAAAAAACAGAGGTCATAGTTCCGCAGTTCCTAAAAATACAGACGTGCATCTATTGCTCGATCCCAACTTGTCAAATTATTTTACTTGAAATTTCACAACAAAATGTAGATGGTGGGTTGGGAGTCAGGCAATATTGGTGGGGTTAAGGTGGGAGGGAGGAGAGCAGAGGGACAGTCTGAGGTGTGCATGTGGCCTACCCCTGCATTCTGTGGTATGAAAAAAAAAAAAGATAGGTTATTTATAACGCGCTTAATACCCAGAGGTTTCTATGCCCGGACCCGGGGAGCGAACCTGTGCTGCTCCATGTCATCTTGCTTGCAAGGCGAGCACATTGCCACTGAGCTATCTTCCCGAGAAAAAAAAAGAAGAAAAAAAAGAAGACAAAAAAAGTCAAGCAAAAAACATTTGAGCAGTTTTTTCGAGCAATAGACATACATCCAACAATACATACCAGAACATCTCCACACTTGTTGCCCAAAATAGCTTAGGGTGACCAGATTGTCAAAATACTAAACCGGGACAAGCCATAAACACAAACGTAGGACTATGTCTGCCGCCCCAAGTCTTCTCCTCACTCCCTCCTTGCCCCTCTCCCCCATGTTAAATAATGCACACTTACAACAGCACTGCTCCTGGTTTTAAACAGTGTAGCTTTAGTAGTGACTAAGAAAGTAAACATAAAAACAGCATTTGCCATGATTGCCACTGTAGGTCCTACTGTGTATCCGGTTCTATGACGTCTCTGTGGCACAATCAGCCACTGCTGTAATATGCTGTGTTAGGGATTGAGAGGTTAGAGGATCGAGTCCACCCTCTGACGGAAAAATAATATATAGAGATAACAAATGTAACGCGTATTTGCTGTATAACTCTGATAATTCATAGAAATGTCAAATTTTGTAGCAGTCACCCTGGCAGTCTGATGGGGGACAGAGGACCCGATTACTGCATAGTGCCTGAAAAACCAGGACGGCTCCCCCCTTAGGACCCATTTACACTGAATCCAAAATGAACTTGACTACATTGGAAACTAGTGAAGCATGAAACACAACCCTTCTATTACTCACCCAGATTCTGATCAAATATAAGTTCGCAACTGATTGGAATTTGCTAATACGCAATTTCAAAACGCATACATCACAGTTATACAGCATGTTAAACAACTAACTGAAACATCACACACACTTTCATCTAATGTGCACTTTCAAAACAAAATACGTGAACACAATATTGCATAACAACTGTGAAGTTTTCAAGAAACATGTCACATTTTCACAGCGCACACATTGTACATGCAATTCGTACGTCAAACCAAACGTCCCATCCCCGCTCCGAGCCTCCACAAGGCTGGAGCATTCCATCGTCCCCCGCTGGAGACCCAGGTACGTTTTTTTTTTCCCATTCCCCTCCCTTCCGCCCTCCCAAACCCACTTACCTTCTTTTTTTTTGGGAGCAGACGCGCTGGAAACGCTTCTGTTTCCAGCGCGTCCGCTCCCGATGGGCGCCATGGAAAGGGAAAACGGATTCTGTTTTCCCTTTCCATGGCGGCCATTTTCTTTGACTTTGTTTTTTTTTCCCGAAATGCTGCAGCGTTTCTGGAAAAAAAATAAACCTTTTAGTGCCCCGGTCATGCAGTCTTTGCAGGCCGGGATACTAATAGCAATATGCCCTGAGCGGCGGGGGCATTACCGACTCTGGTAATGCCCTGGGGCCTTCGTTAAGGCCCTTGCTTCACTCAGGGCCTATAAGTATGGGCCCCGGGGCATTACCTGAGTCGTTAATGCCCCCATCGCTCGGGGCATATTGCTTAATTAGTACCCGGTGAGGGTGCAATCAGAATGAAACGACCATTCTGATTGGCTCTCGCCGAGGCATTGCCCAGCAAGGAATCCCTCTGCCAGCATTCCATGCCTTTATCCCTGGCGGGGAGCGTGGCAGCCCCTCAGCCAATAAGAAGGCTCGAAGCAGGGCCATCCCTGCTCCAAGCCTCCACATGGTTGGAGGCTGCCTTCATCCCCCGCCAGGGATTCAGGTATGTGTTTTTTTTCACGGCGGGGCATTACCGACTCTGGTAATGCCCCGGGGCCCATAGTTATAGGCCCGAGCGAATATGCCCCCACCGCTCGGAGCATATTGCTTAATTACAACATATCTATGATAATATGGACATGCTTCTCTTCAAAAGGAGGTGAAACACAAACTTCCTGGAAACCACTTCACGAAGCATTGGAAACAGGAGGTTACCCTTCCAAGGAGCCTTTCAGAATCTCAGAAGGTCAGCAGCATAAGGATACACACTATCTTTGTACTACATTGAAAAAGAAACATTTTTAATTAATAAAACATTGAATGCAACAATATCTTACATGTATAGGCAACGTTTTACACATGTACCTTTATTTAAAATAATACATATTTACAGAAATGCACTATGCAGTTATGTTCACAAGACCAATGCACATCAAAGTATAGATTCCCATGCACACACAAAAGAAGAACATCAGTGAGGCAGAAACATGTTTTTTTAAAGCTACTGTTTGTATCTATAAATACAGCTGCAATCTATAAACATTGGGAATGATAACTTTAAGGTTTAATCTATGATTAAACACTAAACAACATGTGAAATAAAACCAGCATTGAAACTGACATTGTTGTAACCGTGGTCAGCCGCCTCTATAAAGCAACATGACATTTTAGTTGGTGAAAGCAGCAAAGCATTGACAGCAATCACAGTACATTGCAGCACAATTAGAACTTGGAAATTGTGTGGTCAAGTGCCTATACTGCAGACAGGCCCCAATTCCAGTTTCTCCACTAAACAAAAGTGTGTGACCCCTGGCAACGTATTTAATCTCATATAATTCCTTCCAAAATACCATTCCTCAGGGGTGATATAGTTTACTGTGTATGCTATTAAAAAAAATACCCACTCATTTTTGAATAGCCTAAAGTGATGCTCTCTGTGTCTAATAATACTAGTGACCTTTCATATATGGTGCACAGCAAAGTAATTTGCCTCTTGGCTTCCTCATGGAAATACCACGTGTTTTATATAGTGCCAACAGGCAGACCCAAGGCGTTTACTATGAATGCATCGTGAAGAATACGGGGCTAGGATCATATGCCACTTGCACTCCTGACAAGGAGCGCTAAATAGCTGATATTTTATTCATTGCATTTTATATATTTATTATATCCATAAGACAGCATTTTTAACTCATTGAAAGCGCACCCTCTTTTTGTATGTACGAGAATTCTGGAGCATCGCAGGACATTGTTTGGTCCAAGATTATAACTTTTACGCCGACGCCGGAGCGGACATGGCGTTTAACGGCCCACCAGCCTAGCTTTGGTGGGCCCGAGCCACAGCTCGTGCTGCGGGCTATTAAACACCATGGGCGTGAAGGTTATTTGCACCCTGGGAACTACCAGGGTGTGGATAATGTAATTATTGTTGGATTCCGGTGGGAGATGTGGCTCAGTGAGAGCACATATCCCGTTGGAATGAAAACAAACAAAAAAAAATGGCTGCCACCATAAACATAGACAAGGGACTTGGTTCCTTTTCGGATAACGGTGGCCATTGAACACATGTTCAAAAATCACCACCATCATCCGAAAAGGGACTTTGTCCCTTTACGATGTTTATGGCGGGGGACTTTTATTTTCAACACAGCAGGAGTTGAGTCTAGTATTGTGCCACGGAAATGTGGATTCTGATTGGCCAGACCAACCTTTCCTGGGTGTGAATACACAATACAGAGAAGTGGAGCGGAGGAGTCAGGATAAGATACCAGGTAACCTGAGACCACAGTCACAAACTTAGACATTAGATCTAAAGGATGGAGTTTTACTTGTATTTATGGAAAACAACACATTTCCTAAAATGCAAGAACTTGAAAAAGGCCAGAAGAGCCGGGACACTGCCAGCCTGCATGCCAGAATCTCGGAATGGCAAGGAGGGCTGTGGCTGACCCGGGAAACAGATCTGATGCCATGCCCCTGTCCTATACATTCTTCCCCACTTGGCTCACAGGTCCTGCTATCTGTGTTGCGACGCATGGGGAGTACCGTACAGTACTGAACTCCTCCATGGATGAGAATACTCAGTATATGATGTGAGTACCCAGCACTCAGGGACAATACCTGGCATTGTTGCATTATCTGCATATAAAATGATCTTTGAACCTGTCAATTGATGGAAGAACTTGTCACATCATACAACTAGTCAACCTTTGAGGGAGTATCTGGCATGAGATGGAAGTAGCTGGCTGTTTGACGGCACAGCCTTCCTATGTCTGGTGTTCGATGTGAGAACATGCCACGTGATGGCAAGAGGTGGCATATGATGTATTTATCCTGGCATCCTGTAGGGACACATGCCATGCAATATGTCAGCAATACATGCAATACCATATGAGTGACTGGCATCTCATGGTGATAGATGGCACATAATGTGAGATTCTGGACACTCTAATGCATTGCGTGGAGTATGCTACGGGTACCTGGCATTTCACAGTGATATCTTGCACATAATGTGAGATTCTGGACACTCTAATGCATTGCGTGGAGTATGCTACGGGTACCTGGCATTCCCTGGTGATAGCTGGCACATAATGTGAGATTCTGGACACTCTAATGCATTGCGTGGAGTATGCTACGGGTACCTGGCATTTCACAGTGATATCTGGCACATAATGTGAGATTCTGGACACTCTAATGCATTGCGTGGAGTATGCTACGGGTACCTGGCATTCCCTGGTGATAGCTGGCACATAATGTGAGATTCTGGACACTCTAATGCATTGCGTGGAGTATGCTACGGGTACCTGGCATTTCACAGTGATAGCTGGCACAGACTGGGAGAATCTGGACACTATAACGCAATGCCTGTAATATGTTATAAATGCCTGGCATTCCTTGGTGATAGATGGCACATAATGTGAGAATCTGGAAATTGTAATGCAATGCGTGGAATATGATATGAGTGCCTGGCATTCCCTGGGTATAGCCAGCACAGAATGCGAGAATGTGGACACTCTAATGCAATGCGTGGAATATGATATGTGTGCCTGGCATTTCCTGGTGTTAGATGGCACAGAATGTGAGAATCGACATACTCTCATGCAATACATGGAATGTGATATGAGTTCCTGGCATTTCATGGTGACAGCTGGCACATAATTTGAGAATCTGAACACTCTAATTCAATAAATGCAATATGATATGAGTGCCTGGCATTTCCTAGTGATAGCTGGCACGTAAAGTGAGAATCTGAATACTATTTTGCAATGTGTGGAATATTATATGAGTGCCTCGCATCACTTGGTGACAGCTGGCACAGAATGTGAGAATCTGGACACTATAATACAATGCATGGAATATGACATGAGTGCTTGGCATTCCGTAGTGCTAGATTGATCCTCTAATGCAATACATGGAATATAATATGAGAGCCTGACATTCTCTGGTGATAGCTGGCACAGAATGTGAGAATCGGCATACTCTAATGCAATACATAGAATGTGATATGAGTTCCTGACATTTCATGGGGACAGCTGGCACATAATGGGAGAATATGGACACTCTAATGCAATGCGTGTAATATTATATTAGTGCCAGGCATTCCCTGGAGATAGCTGGATACTCTAATGCAATGCATGGAATAGGAAATGAGTACCCGGCATTTCATGGTGATTTAATGCAATGCATGGAATACAGTATGAATGCCTGGCGTTTCCTGGTGATAGCTGGCATGGAATGTGAGAATCTGGACACTCTAATGCAATGCCTGGAAATTGATATGAGTACCTGGTATTTCATGGTGAAAGCTGGCACAGAATCTGAGATTCTGGTCACTCTAATGCAGTCCATGAAATATGATATGAGTGCCCAATATTCCCTGGTGATAGCTGGACACTCTAATGCAATACTTGTAAAATTATATGAGTTCCTGGCATTCCCTGGTGAAGGTTGGCACAAAACGTGAGAATCTGGATACTCTAATGTGTAGTAGGACAGTGATTGACTAGTGAGAATGCTCATGCTCTGCCCCTTGCCTTCCTCAGAAGAAACACAATTATAAGATAAGAAAGGACACATTTGAAACTGCACTTTAAATTCTTCTGGAAATGCAGCTGGCACAAAGAATAGTTAATTTGCGCTAAACAAGTAGGAACAGATAAGGCATTAGCTTGCACAATTAGTGTGTTTTAAAATTTAATAGATTAAGTGACGGGAAGGCATGTACACAAGATAGGGACTCACTACACACGTAGGACAGAAAATTGTAGGTAGATAAAGTTGCTGCTACACATAGGAAGGGACATAATGTGACAGGCATGCACCAGGAAACCGGTAGATAGCAAAGCAAATGTGTCCTTCAGAGGATAAAAACTTGACACGTAGTTGCCATTTTAAAATGTACACGCACATCAGAGAATTAAACTCGGTAGCTTTAAGAGGCCTCACAGCTAAACACGCTATTTGAAACAAATACATTTAATTCAGGAAAAATGCTGCAGTGGCTGGACAAAGCTGCCTCAAAGGAATGTCAAAGCCAAGGACACCGCAGAGAAAGTTTACATTACGGAACAAGATACCATTGTGAGCATTCAACCATTAAGATAAATCAGCATGACAACACAGCAGACTAAGAAATTTCATAAGTATTTGACAGATTAATGTCTCAACGACCGGCTAGGCATGACAGAGAAACACGTGAAGTGAAAAAGACAAAATAATTGCTGCAACAAACTCTTAACATGGTGAAAGCAGTATAACTCATAACAATAGTTATCCATACTGTGTCAATAACAGAATGGTGTGTTTACCGTTGCAAGACAGGGAGGGTAAGAAAACAGTAATTTGGGCAAGCTCAAAGTCCTTGAATCTCAGAAACATCATGGCAGAGATAACATGGGCTGTTCTATTTAAGAGCAAAGACGATATGCTTGTCCTCTCCTCCCATCTGCATACACATGTCATCATGCCGCAAGTTCACAGAGATTGTGACCGCATGTTGAACGATAAGGATATGTCCTTTTCACTGCAGAAGTAATTTAGATCTTACCAAATATATTCAAGCATCATGAGGTCATACATTTTTATGGGATGATTTGTGGATGGGACCCTAGATAGGGAGTTACCCAATCAGTAGGATAGACATCTAGATAATATGGGCCTCATTACAAGTGAGGCGGTAAGCGTTTAACGGCGCCGATAAAGGTGCTGGCGCCGTTAACCCCATACCGCCTCATTATGAGGTCCCCTCGCAGGACTCGCTCTGGACGTCTGGACAGACGAGACGTCCTTTGCGGGTACCGCGAGGGGACCAGCATGCTAACAACGGGCCCTTCATTAATGGGCCCGTTGTTAGCATGCTCCCCATTCCCATTGAGCCCTATGGGGGCTCAAATGGGAATGGGGAAAAAAACAAAGAATTCTTCCAAAAGCACACAAGTCATTTGTTCCCTCAAATGGGAATGGGGATGGTCCGTGTCCGGGTTCCCTGAATGGGAAAATACCGGGCCCTCCAAAGTCGGAATGGCCCGGTATTTCCCCATTCAGGGACCACGAACCTGGACCTGAGTTTGGAGGCAGACATGCTCTTATTAAGGGCATGGCTGCCTTCAAACTCATAATGAGGCCGTATATGTAGCTTAGCAATTAGGACCAATGAGCGGTAGAGATAGGTTTTCATACCTCAGTGATTATGATGACATCAATATGACTCACTTGCATTATATAAAATGTGTTTGTTTTATGTGAATTTGCTGGTGATCTTGTTTTCTCCCAAGCGTTTGCATACTTCCAATAAAGCTGGTTTACCATGCATTGGGCATATCACCATCCACTCCGCGTTGTCTCTTTATTGGCAAATACCAGGTAGAGGGCTGTACTGTTTTTGGACCTCTGATTTTCAAATGCAATACATAAAATATGATATGAATACCTGGCATTTAATGGTGATTGTTGGCACATAATGTGAGACTCTGGACACTCTATAGAATACTTGAAATATGATATGAGTGCCTGGCATTTCATGGTGATAGTTGGCACGGAATGTGAGCATCTGGCCACCCTAATGCGATCCATGGAATATGATATGAGTACCCGGCATTCCCTGGTTATGGCTGGCATGAAACAAGAGAATCTGAACACTCTAATGCATATAAAATATGATATGAGTGCTTGCCATTCCCTGGTGACTGCTGGCATAATGTGAGAATATGGACACTATAATGCAAAGCATGGAGTATGATAAGAGTGCCTGGCATTTCCTGGTGATAGGTGACACAGAATGTTAGAATCTGCACACTCTACAATACAATACATAAAACATATGCGTGGCTTGCATTTCATGGTGATAGCTGGCACAGAATCTGAGAAGCTGGGCACTCTGATGCAGTGCATGAAATATTACATGAGTGTCTGGCATTCCCTGGGGCTTGCTGTTACATGATGTGAGAATTTGGACGCTGTAATGTAATAGATGGACTATGATGTCAATGCCTGCCATTCCCTGGTGGTTGCTGGCAGGGAACCTGAGAATCTGTACCATCTAATACAAACACATAACATATATGTGCGCCTAGAATTCCCTGGTGATAGCTGGCACAGCATCTGAGAATCTGGACATTGTAATGCAATACGTGGACCATGATATCAGTGCCTGACATTTCCTGATGATAGCTGGACACTATGATGCAATGCATGTTATATGATATGAGTTCTGGGCATTTCCTGGTTATAGCTGGCGTGGAACGTTCGAATCTGGACACTCTAATGCAATACATGGAAGTGGTATGAGTGACTGGCATTCCCTGGTGATAGCTGGCATATAATGTGAGAATCTGAACACGCTAATGTAATAAATAAAATATGATATGAGTTCCAGGCATTTGATGGTGATACCTGGCGCACAATTGGTGAATCTGGACAATCTAATGCAATACATAAAATATGTGTTCCTGGCATTTCATGGTGACAGCTGGTACGTAATGTGAGAATCATGACACTATAATGCAATGCGTGGAGTATGATATGAGTGCCTGGCATTCCCTGGTGATAGCTGGAACAGCATGTGAGAATCATGACACTATAATGCAATGCGTGGAGTATGATATGAGTGCCTGGCATTCCATGGTAATAGCTGGAACTGCATGTGAGAATCTGGGCACTATAATGCAATGCGTGGAGTATGATATGAGTGCCTGGCATTCCCTGGTGATAGCTGGAACAGAATGGGAGAATCCGGGCACTATAATGCAATGCGTGGAATATGATATGAGTGCCTGGCATTCCCTGGTAATAGCTGGAACAGCATGTGAGAATCTGGGCACTATAATGCAATGCGTGGAGTATGATATGAGTGCCTGGCATTCCCTGGTGATAGCTGGAACTGCATGTGAGAATCTGGGCACTATAATGCAATGCGTGGAGTATGATATGAGTGCCTGGCATTCCCTGGTAATAGCTGGCACAGAATGGGAGAATCTGGACACTATAATGCAATGCGTGGAATATGATATGAGTGCCTGGCATTCCCTGGTAATAGCTGGAACAGCATGTGAGAATCTGGGCACTATAATGCAATGCGTGGAGTATGATATGAGTGCCTGGCATTCCATGGTAATAGCTGGAACTGCATGTGAGAATCTGGACACTATAATGCAATGCGTGGAGTATGATATGAGTGCCTGGCATTCCTTGGTGATAGCTGGCACAGAATGGGAGAATCTGGGCACTATAATGCAATGCGTGGAGTATGATATGAGTGCCTGGCATTACCTGGTAATAGCTGGCACAGCATGTGAGAATCTGGACACTATAATGCAATGCGTGGAATATGATATGAGTGCCTGGCATTCCCTGGTAATAGCTGGAACAGCATGTGAGAATCTGGACACTATAATGCAATGCGTGGAGTATGATATGAGTGCCTGGCATTCCCTGGTAATAGCTGGAACTGCATGTGAGAATCTGGGCACTATAATGCAATGCGTGGAGTATGATATGAGTGCCTGGCATTCCATGGTAATAGCTGGAACTGCATGTGAGAATCTGGACACTATAATGCAATGCGTGGAGTATGATATGAGTGCCTGGCATTCCATGGTAATAGCTGGAACTGCATGTGAGAATCTGGACACTATAATGCAATGCGTGGAGTATGATATGAGTGCCTGGCATTCCATGGTAATAGCTGGAACTGCATGTGAGAATCTGGACACTATAATGCAATGCGTGGAGTATGATATGAGTGCCTGGCATTCCATGGTAATAGCTGGAACAGCATGTGAGAATCCGGGCACTATAATGCAATGCGTGGAATATGATATGAGTGCCTGGCATTCCCTGGTAATAGCTGGAACAGCATGTGAGAATCTGGACACTATAATGCAATGCGTGGAGTATGATATGAGTGCCTGGCATTCCCTGGTAATAGCTGGCACAGAATGGGAGAATCTGGGCACTATAATGCAATGCGTGGAGTATGATATGAGTGCCTGGCATTCCATGGTAATAGCTGGAACTGCATGTGAGAATCTGGACACTATAATGCAATGCGTGGAGTATGATATGAGTGCCTGGCATTCCATGGTAATAGCTGGTACTGCATGTGAGAATCTGGACACTATAATGCAATGCGTGGAGTATGATATGAGTGCCTGGCATTCCCTGGTAATAGCTGGAACAGCATGTGAGAATCTGGGCACTATCATGCAATGCGTGGAGTATGATATGAGTGCCTGGCATTCCATGGTAATAGCTGGTACTGCATGTGAGAATCTGGACACTATAATGCAATGCGTGGAGTATGATATGAGTGCCTGGCATTCCCTGGTGATAGCTGGAACTGCATGTGAGAATCTGGACACTATAATGCAATGCGTGGAGTATGATATGAGTGCCTGGCATTCCCTGGTAATAGCTGGAACTGCATGTGAGAATCTGGGCACTATAATGCAATGCGTGGAGTATGATATGAGTGCCTGGCATTCCTTGGTGATAGCTGGCACAGAATGGGAGAATCTGGGCACTATAATGCAATGCGTGGAATATGATATGAGTGCCTGGCATTCCATGGTAATAGCTGGAACTGCATGTGAGAATCTGGGCACTATAATGCAATGCGTGGAGTATGATATGAGTGCCTGGCATTCCCTGGTAATAGCTGGAACTGCATGTGAGAATCTGGGCACTATAATGCAATGCGTGGAGTATGATATGAGTGCCTGGCATTCCCTGGTAATAGCTGGTACTGCATGTGAGAATCTGGACACTATAATGCAATGCGTGGAGTATGATATGAGTGCCTGGCATTCCATGGTAATAGCTGGAACTACATGTGAGAATCTGGACACTATAATGCAATGCGTGGAATATGATATGAGTGCCTGGCATTCCTTGGTGATAGCTGGCACAGAATGGGAGAATCTGGGCACTATAATGCAATGCGTGGAGTATGATATGAGTGCCTGGCATTACCTGGTAATAGCTGGCACAGCATGTGAGAATCTGGACACTATAATGCAATGCGTGGAATATGATATGAGTGCCTGGCATTCCATGGTAATAGCTGGAACTGCATGTGAGAATCTGGACACTATAATGCAATGCGTGGAGTATGATATGAGTGCCTGGCATTCCATGGTAATAGCTGGAACAGCATGTGAGAATCTGGGCACTATAATGCAATGCGTGGAGTATGATATGAGTGCCTGGCATTCCCTGGTGATAGCTGGAACAGCATGTGAGAATCTGGGCACTATAATGCAATGCGTGGAATATGATATGAGTGCCTGGCATTCCATGGTAATAGCTGGAACTGCATGTGAGAATCTGGACACTATAATGCAATGCGTGGAGTATGATATGAGTGCCTGGCATTCCATGGTAATAGCTGGAACTGCATGTGAGAATCTGGGCACTATAATGCAATGCGTGGAGTATGATATGAGTGCCTGGCATTCCCTGGTAATAGCTGGTACTGCATGTGAGAATCTGGACACTATAATGCAATGCGTGGAGTATGATATGAGTGCCTGGCATTCCATGGTGATAGCTGGAACTACATGTGAGAATCTGGACACTATAATGCAATGCGTGGAATATGATATGAGTGCCTGGCATTCCTTGGTGATAGCTGGCACAGAATGGGAGAATCTGGGCACTATAATGCAATGCGTGGAGTATGATATGAGTGCCTGGCATTACCTGGTAATAGCTGGCACAGCATGTGAGAATCTGGACACTATAATGCAATGCGTGGAATATGATATGAGTGCCTGGCATTCCATGGTAATAGCTGGAACTGCATGTGAGAATCTGGACACTATAATGCAATGCGTGGAGTATGATATGAGTGCCTGGCATTCCCTGGTGATAGCTGGTACGTAATGTGAGAATCATGACACTATAATGCAATGCGTGGAGTATGATATGAGTGCCTGGCATTCCTTGGTGATAGCTGGCACAGAATGGGAGAATCTGGGCACTATAATGCAATGCGTGGAGTATGATATGAGTGCCTGGCATTACCTGGTAATAGCTGGCACAGCATGTGAGAATCTGGACACTATAATGCAATGCGTGGAATATGATATGAGTGCCTGGCATTCCATGGTAATAGCTGGAACTGCATGTGAGAATCTGGACACTATAATGCAATGCATGGAATATGATATGAGTGCCTGGCATTCCATGGTAATAGCTGGAACTGCATGTGAGAATCTGGGCACTATAATGCAATGCGTGGAGTATGATATGAGTGCCTGGCATTCCCTGGTGATAGCTGGCACAGCATGTGAGAATCTGGACACTATAATGCAATGCGTGGAATATGATATGAGTGCCTGGCATTCCCTGGTAATAGCTGGCACAGCATGTGAGAATCTGGACACTATAATGCAATGCGTGGAATATGATATGAGTGCCTGGCATTCCATGGTGATAGCTGGAACTGCATGTGAGAATCTGGACACTATAATGCAATGCGTGGAGTATGATATGAGTGCCTGGCATTCCCTGGTGATAGCTGGAACTGCATGTGAGAATCTGGACACTATAATGCAATGCGTGGAGTATGATATGAGTGCCTGGCATTCCCTGGTAATAGCTGGAACAGCATGTGAGAATCTGGGCACTATAATGCAATGCGTGGAGTATGATATGAGTGCCTGGCATTCCATGGTAATAGCTGGAACTGCATGTGAGAATCTGGGCACTATAATGCAATGCGTGGAGTATGATATGAGTGCCTGGCATTCCCTGGTGATAGCTGGAACAGCATGTGAGAATCTGGACACTATAATGCAATGCGTGGAATATGATATGAGTGCCTGGCATTCCCTGGTGATAGCTGGAACAGCATGTGAGAATCTGGACACTATAATGCAATGCGTGGAGTATGATATGAGTGCCTGGCATTCCCTGGTGATAGCTGGAACTGCATGTGAGAATCTGGACACTATAATGCAATGCGTGGAGTATGATATGAGTGCCTGGCATTCCATGGTAATAGCTGGTACTGCATGTGAGAATCTGGACACTATACTGCAATGCGTGGAGTATGATATGAGTGCCTGGCATTCCATGGTAATAGCTGGAACTGCATGTGAGAATCTGGACACTATAATGCAATGCGTGGAGTATGATATGAGTGCCTGGCATTCCATGGTAATAGCTGGTACTGCATGTGAGAATCTGGACACTATAATGCAATGCGTGGAGTATGATATGAGTGCCTGGCATTCCCTGGTAATAGCTGGAACTGCATGTGAGAATCTGGGCACTAATGCAATGCGTGGAGTATGATATGAGTGCCTGGCATTCCCTGGTAATAGCTGGTACTGCATGTGAGAATCTGGACACTATAATGCAATGCGTGGAGTATGATATGAGTGCCTGGCATTCCATGGTAATAGCTGGAACTGCATGTGAGAATCTGGGCACTATAATGCAATGCGTGGAGTATGATATGAGTGCCTGGCATTCCATGGTAATAGCTGGAACTGCATGTGAGAATCTGGGCACTATAATGCAATGCGTGGAGTATGATATGAGTGCCTGGCATTCCCTGGTAATAGCTGGAACAGCATGTGAGAATCTGGGCACTATAATGCAATGCGTGGAGTATGATATGAGTGCCTGGCATTCCATGGTAATAGCTGGAACTGCATGTGAGAATCTGGACACTATAATGCAATGCGTGGAGTATGATATGAGTGCCTGGCATTCCTTGGTGATAGCTGGCACAGAATGGGAGAATCTGGGCACTATAATGCAATGCGTGGAGTATGATATGAGTGCCTGGCATTACCTGGTAATAGCTGGAACAGCATGTGAGAATCTGGACACTATAATGCAATGCGTGGAATATGATATGAGTGCCTGGCTTTCCCTGGTGATAGCTGGAACAGCATGTGAGAATCATGACACTATAATGCAATGCGTGGAGTATGATATGAGTGCCTGGCATTCCCTGGTAATAGCTGGTACGTAATGTGAGAATCATGACACTATAATGCAATGCGTGGAATATGATATGAGTGCCTGGCATTCCCTGGTAATAGCTGGCACAGCATGTGAGAATCTGGACACTATAATGCAATGCGTGGAATATGATATGAGTGCCTGGCATTCCCTGGTAATAGCTGGAACAGCATGTGAGAATCTGGGCACTATAATGCAATGCGTGGAGTATGATATGAGTGCCTGGCATTCCATGGTGATAGCTGGAACTGCATGTGAGAATCTGGACACTATAATGCAATGCGTGGAGTATGATATGAGTGCCTGGCATTCCTTGGTGATAGCTGGCACAGAATGGGAGAATCTGGGCACTATAATGCAATGCGTGGAGTATGATATGAGTGCCTGGCATTACCTGGTAATAGCTGGCACAGCATGTGAGAATCTGGACACTATAATGCAATGCGTGGAATATGATATGAGTGCCTGGCATTCCATGGTAATAGCTGGAACTGCATGTGAGAATCTGGGCACTATAATGCAATGCGTGGAATATGATATGAGTGCCTGGCATTCCATGGTAATAGCTGGAACTGCATGTGAGAATCTGGGCACTATAATGCAATGCGTGGAGTATGATATGAGTGCCTGGCATTCCCTGGTGATAGCTGGCACAGCATGTGAGAATCTGGACACTATAATGCAATGCGTGGAATATGATATGAGTGCCTGGCATTCCCTGGTAATAGCTGGCACAGCATGTGAGAATCTGGACACTATAATGCAATGCGTGGAATATGATATGAGTGCCTGGCATTCCATGGTGATAGCTGGAACTGCATGTGAGAATCTAGACACTATAATGCAATGCGTGGAGTATGATATGAGTGCCTGGCATTCCCTGGTGATAGCTGGAACAGCATGTGAGAATCTGGACACTATAATGCAATGCGTGGAATATGATATGAGTGCCTGGCATTCCATGGTAATAGCTGGTACTGCATGTGAGAATCTGGACACTATAATGCAATGCGTGGAGTATGATATGAGTGCCTGGCATTCCATGGTAATAGCTGGAACTGCATGTGAGAATCTGGACACTATAATGCAATGCGTGGAGTATGATATGAGTGCCTGGCATTCCCTGGTGATAGCTGGAACTGCATGTGAGAATCTGGACACTATAATGCAATGCGTGGAGTATGATATGAGTGCCTGGCATTCCATGGTAATAGCTGGTACTGCATGTGAGAATCTGGACACTATAATGCAATGCGTGGAGTATGATATGAGTGCCTGGCATTCCATGGTAATAGCTGGAACTGCATGTGAGAATCTGGACACTATAATGCAATGCGTGGAGTATGATATGAGTGCCTGGCATTCCATGGTAATAGCTGGTACTGCATGTGAGAATCTGGACACTATAATGCAATGCGTGGAGTATGATATGAGTGCCTGGCATTCCCTGGTAATAGCTGGTACTGCATGTGAGAATCTGGACACTATAATGCAATGCGTGGAGTATGATATGAGTGCCTGGCATTCCATGGTAATAGCTGGAACTGCATGTGAGAATCTGGGCACTATAATGCAATGCGTGGAGTATGATATGAGTGCCTGGCATTCCATGGTAATAGCTGGAACTGCATGTGAGAATCTGGGCACTATAATGCAATGCGTGGAGTATGATATGAGTGCCTGGCATTCCCTGGTAATAGCTGGAACAGCATGTGAGAATCTGGGCACTATAATGCAATGCGTGGAGTATGATATGAGTGCCTGGCATTCCCTGGTAATAGCTGGAACTGCATGTGAGAATCTGGACACTATAATGCAATGCGTGGAGTATGATATGAGTGCCTGGCATTCCTTGGTGATAGCTGGCACAGAATGGGAGAATCTGGGCACTATAATGCAATGCGTGGAGTATGATATGAGTGCCTGGCATTACCTGGTGATAGCTGGAACAGCATGTGAGAATCTGGACACTATAATGCAATGCGTGGAATATGATATGAGTGCCTGGCTTTCCCTGGTGATAGCTGGAACAGCATGTGAGAATCATGACACTATAATGCAATGCGTGGAGTATGATATGAGTGCCTGGCATTCCCTGGTAATAGCTGGTACGTAATGTGAGAATCATGACACTATAATGCAATGCGTGGAATATGATATGAGTGCCTGGCATTCCCTGGTAATAGCTGGCACAGCATGTGAGAATCTGGACACTATAATGCAATGCGTGGAATATGATATGAGTGCCTGGCATTCCCTGGTAATAGCTGGAACAGCATGTGAGAATCTGGGCACTATAATGCAATGCGTGGAGTATGATATGAGTGCCTGGCATTCCATGGTAATAGCTGGAACTGCATGTGAGAATCTGGACACTATAATGCAATGCGTGGAGTATGATATGAGTGCCTGGCATTCCCTGGTGATAGCTGGAACAGAATGGGAGAATCTGGACACTATAATGCAATGCGTGGAGTATGATATGAGTGCCTGGCATTCCCTGGTGATAGCTGGAACAGAATGGGAGAATCCGGGCACTATAATGCAATGCGTGGAGTATGATATGAGTGCCTGGCATTCCCTGGTAATAGCTGGCACAGAATGGGAGAATCCGGGCACTATAATGCAATGCGTGGAATATGATATGAGTGCCTGGCATTACCTGGTAATAGCTGGCACAGAATGGGAGAATCCGGGCACTATAATGCAATGCGTGGAGTATGATATGAGTGCCTGGCATTCCCTGGTAATAGCTGGAACAGCATGTGAGAATCCGGGCACTATAATGCAATGCGTGGAATATGATATGAGTGCCTGGCATTACCTGGTAATAGCTGGCACAGAATGGGAGAATCTGGACATGCGTGGAATATGATATGAGTGCCTGGCATTCCCTGGTAATAGCTGGCACAGCATGTGAGAATCTGGACACTATAATGCAATGCGTGGAATATGATATGAGTGCCTGGCATTCCCTGGTAATAGCTGGCACCGAATGTGAGAATCTGGACACTCTAATGAAATGCATGGAAGTTTATATGAGTTCCCGGAGTTTCATGAAAAGATGTGGCATCGGATTCGAGCACATTAATTTATTGGGAAATATATGACATTTAATGTATCTGGCATTTGATGGATGTGCGTGGCCTGGTGGGGTTAAGCCTGTAATATGAGATGAGTAAAGGTACAAGGGTGCTCCATGGGAATTTTCTTGCCCTTGATGAAAGTGCCTGGGAACGTGGTGGTGATGTCATACAATATTCCAATGTGGCGTTCAAGGACAATACATGCCTAAGTCATGCAGAATCTAAGCCCTTTAACCTGCGTTGGATGGGAATCTCTGCCTGGCATAACGTGAGTACCTGGCATTTAAATGGGATACCTAGAAGGAATACTTGTGAATACTTGACATGTGATGGGAGTACCTGCAGGTTCCTTAGAAATACCTGACAACACAGAAAACAAATTCTCCCTACCAACACAACTGTTGTGTTTGCTTTGCTTGTTTATACATGCAAAGCAAAATGCTGAATCAGTCTCTGGTAGGAATTATCAGAACATTGATATTGCAGATCTTTTAACCAGCCTCAACACCATTATGAAGGAAACCTCAACAAAGACTCCTCAGCTGAACATCTTTTTAAAGAATATTATCAAAGGTTTACTACTTTAATTGATAAGGTAGCTCCCTTATATTATCAAAGGTTTACTACTTTAATTGATGAGGTAGCTCCTTTAAAAACAGACTTGTCAGAGATAACCCTGATCACCGAAATTGGTTTAGTCCGGAATTGGATGCAAAGAAAAAAGAGAAGTGAAGGCCAGAATCTATCTGGATTAAACACCAATCCAAAGAAAATAAAGAGGCTTGGAAACAAGCCGATAAAACCTATAAAAACAAAGTGATAGAGAGCAAGAGAAATGTCTATTACTCAGAAATTGAACAAGCCGCAAACAGCTCTAGAAAACATTTTGAAACAGTGAAATTACTAGAGAAACCTAATGCCCTCCAAACGCCCTTTGTGCCCACCAACCAAGATACTCTGACAGTGCAGACTGCCCTTGAGGAGAAAATCATCAAGGCACAAAAGAAAAGGAATGACAAAATACAGTCCAGGATCAATCCAGGCAACATGGCATTGCATAAACACAGCAAAGTCTCAAGCCAGCCCTCATTCTCTGAAATAGAGACATCCGACATGGAAAAAATACTTAAAGCAATGAGACCCACAGCATGTTCAGAAAACACTATTCCTTCACAAACATTCTCTCCTTTTCTCACCATGTCCGAAAACGCCTCCTTCAGGGAAGGAAGGGTACCGAAGCTTATCAAAACAGTTGAAGTCACACCACATCCAAAAAAAACAACCTAGACCCCAAAGATCCGAACAACCTTAGGCCGATTACTAACTGCAACGTACTTCTAAAAGTCCTGGATAAATCAGCGTACATGCCGTTTCAGAGCTTCATTGTAGCGAATAACATTCTACACCCCAAACAGTCAGGCTTTCGGCTTAATTACAGTACCGAGACTCCCCTCGTAGACCTTCAGTCACACATGCTGCAAATCAAAGAAGAGGGCAAAGTGGGCATCCTGACCCTATTGGATTTATCCGCGGCCTTTGATTTAGTGGACGATGGCATTCTTAAAAAAAATTTGGGCCATTTGGGACACTGCGAAAACAAAGTGGTGGACTGGTTCCTTTCATTTTTGTTGGTGCATGATGGAAGAATTCAATGGGGACAGGCTCAATCACCTACAGCTCCCATTTGGTGTGGTGTCCCGCAGGAAGCGAGAATATCACCACTACTATTCAATCTGTACATTAGACCCCTTTGTTCCTTCATGGATGACCTGGGTGTGTTCTTTACTAACTACGCCAATGACCCCCAGCTAGTAATTAAAATAACAGGAGTGTACACCACTGACGCCACAGTCCTATCTAAAATATACCATCTTATCGAAGACTGGAAGTCAACCAATTGGTTATGTATAAATGGCGTGAGACAGAGCTGATGATCTTCGGTTCCACAGTCACATGGGCTAAACTTAGTACTGTTTACACCAGCTTTCAAACAGGAAAAAGTTGCATTTCGGTCCTCGACAATGTGAAGACACTGCACATCCAATTAGAGGCCTCTCTTAACTCTGACGCATATGTCAATCAGATAACAAAAAGCTGCAATAATTCCCTCCACCTCTTGAAAAATATTCGACCATATATCACCAGAGACAATGCGGCAACCACTGCCCGAGCCACCGTCATGTCTAAATTGGACTATTGCAACTCTCTACTGATTGGTGCCACAACCAACAATGTAGGGAAGTGTCAGGTACTACAAAATAACACGGTTCGCATTGTCACCAAACTCACAAAACAAGAGCACATCACACATCACAGGAGGAACCTACACCGGTTACCCATACAAGAACAAATCCACTTTAAAGTAGGGTCCTTTGTTCACAAATGCGTACATGGAGTGGCACCAACCTACCTAAAAACTCTCATACCACAGTACTGTCCCGCAAGAGCATTGCGATCAGCGGACAAAAAACAGGTCATATGTCCTAAATACAATCAAGAAAAAGGCCTAGGAAAAAAGTTTCCTGTCAAAGCGGATCAATTCTGGAACTCCTGTCCCGCTGCAATTACAAGGGATGACAATATGAGAACCTTTAAGAATACCCTAAAAACGTTGCTATTAAAATAACTCCCCTCTTTTCTCCCCAGATTAGTCCTTCTCACCCTGTCCCATCTTTAATGGATTTGACTCATGTGTATACTTTTCGCGGCCGATGCCCGCCGGCTTTCGGCGCAGTACAAATAAACAAACAAACAAATAAATAAATAATGCATTCTGCATATTGGACTACATAAAAGTAAAACAAAAAAAGTATTGAGAATATTTTACAGGATTTTATGTCTTGATATGTAAGAATATGTTTTCTGATTGACTGTAAACATTCAGTTCATGGAAGATCCAAATTCAACATACCTTGAAAATGTATGCGACTTTAAAAGATATCTTTTTTGGAATACATTGTGCTTTACTAAAGATTATTTTAGAGGCCGGCTCACTCGTTTAAAAGGTCAGGCAAAAAACAAAAATGCAGGCACTATGGCGTACTAACCCGAGCATATTGTCCGCATCTTTCCCTGGCCTACGTTTGGAACCTGTCCGTTGCTCTAGAGAGCCCCCCCGGGAACGGTGCTCACGCACAGACTGGCCGCTTGTATGAGGTTCCCGCAGCGCTAGGAGGTGGGGGTTGACAGAGATACATGTGTTTGTTAAATGCTGAAGGTTCTTAGCCTCGGGAGAACACACATATTATCTCTGCGGTTCCTCCAGCTCTGTCATGGTGCTCATATTTTTCCCAGACGTCCAAATCCATCTTTGCTGCCTAGGTCGCTGCTTCCCTCAGCCGCCTTGTTCAAACAAGCGAGGTTCATTACACACCAGAGCAAACAGAGAGATGTGCCTTCAACAATTCAATTAAACGCTGGGCCTCCGAGGCACACGCATGCACCGACCCGTGGCATCGGCTGTTTGGTGCAGAGTACAGGCGCATAGAGCGACCTAAGCTTCAGTGAGCGAAAGAACCAGCGAAACCAGCATTGCAGGGGATGAAAGTGTCCATTCACATCAGCAGAAGACATCAGCACTTTACCTGTGCCTGCAGCAACCAGTGCATAACCATGTCCCTGTGCCTGCAGCAACCAGTGCATTACCATTACCTGTGCCTCCAGCAACCAATGCATTACCATTTACCTGTGCCTGCAGCAAACAGTGCATTACCATTTACCTGTGCCTGCAGCAACCAGTGCATTACCATTTACCTGTGCCTGCAGCAAACAGTGCATTACCATTTACCTGTGCCTGCAGAAAACAGTGCATTACCATTTAGCTGCGCCTGCAGAAACCAGTGCATTACCATTTACCTGTCCCTACAGCAAACAGTGCATTACCATTTACCCGTGCCTGCCACAAACAGTGCATTACAATTTACTTGTGTCTGCCACAAACAGTGCATTGCCATTTACCTGTGCCTGCAGCAACCAGTGCATTACCATTTACCTGTGCCTGCAGCAAACAGTGCATTACCATTTACCTGTGCCTGCAGCAACCAGTGCATTACCATTTACCTGTGCCTGCTACTAACAGTGCATTACCATTTACCTGTGCCTGCAGCAAACAGTGCATTACCATTTACCCGTGCCTGCCACAAACAGTGCATTACAATTTACTTGTGTCTGCCACAAACAGTGCATTACCATTTACCTGTGCCTGCAGCAAACAGTGAATTACTATTTACCTGTGCCTGCAGCAAACAGTGCATTACCATTTACCTGTGCCTGCAGCAAACAGAGCATTACCATTTACCCGTGCCTGCTACTAACAGTGCATTACCATTTACCTGTGCCTGCAGCAAACAGTGCATTACCATTTATCTGTGCCTGCAGCAAACATTGCATTACCATTTACTTGTGCATTACCATTTACCTGTGCCTGCAGCAAACAGTGCCTTACCATTTACCTGTGCCTGCAGCAAACAGTGCATTACCATTTACTTGTGCCTGCCGTGAACAGTGCATTACCATTTACCTGTGCCTGCAGCAAACAGAGCATTACCATTTACCTGTGCCTGCAAATAACAGTGCATTACCATTTACCTGTGCCTGCAGCAAACTGTGTGCTACCATTTACATGTGCCTGCAGGGAACAGTGCATTACCATTTACGTGTGCTTCCCATGAACAATGCATTGCAATTTACTTGTACCTGCCATGAACAGTGCATTGCCATTTACTTGTGCATGCCACAAACAGTGCATTATCATACATAAAAACTAACCACACTCTAGATGCTCGGAATGCAAGTGTGCATTACCCATACTAGCAACTAGCAACCAGCATTAACACACGTGCATGGCATGAAATGGTCAATTAACAAAACCGGAAACCGGCAACACTTTACATGCATCTGCTGCAAACCATGCATTACCACCGATAGAAACAAGCAACACTTTACATGCATCTGGAGCAAACCATGCATTACCACCGATAGAAACAAGCAACACTTTACATGCATCTGGAGCAAACCATGCATTACCACCGATAGAAACAAGCAACACTTTACACGCATCTGGAGCAAACCATGCATTACCATCACCAGAAACAAGCAACACTTTACATGCATCTGGAGGAAACTGCACATTACCACTGATAGAAACAAGCAACGCTTTACATGCATCTGGAGCAAACTGCACATTACCACTGATAGAAACAAGCAACGCTTTACATGCATCTGGAGCAAACTGTACATTACCACTGATAGAAACAAGCAACGCTTTACATGCATCTGGAGCAAACCATGCATTACCACTGATAGAAACTAGCAACTCTTTACGTGCTCAGGAGAAAAGAGGGCATTGCCCTCACCAGCGACCAGCACTGCTACATGTGCATGGGACAAACGAGTCCATTAACTTTGCCACAAACCGGCAACACTTTACATGTGTCTGGAGCAAACAGTGCATTAGAATCAATAGAAACCAGCAACACACTACATGCACAGGTTCAAAGAGTACTTGCTATCAGCAGCAACCCTTTATATGCATAGGATACAGGAGTGCAGTAAAATCACCAGAAAACCATTCATATGTCTGGTGCAGGCAGTGCATTACCACTAACTAGTAGCAATTTATATGCTCAGATAAAATAGTGCATTACTATCACCAGAAACCAGCAAGGCTTTACACGCTGCCTCGCTATAGGCCCGTGCTTTACTTGAATCTCTTAGCTTGTGCACAGGGGCCATTATTAGCTGTTGTGGCCTACTCACTGTGATGCTGGAAATGCATCGGAGGGACAGGGCCTCCGTATCCTTGTCCTTTACTGCCTTTTATCGTGTGTTCTGTCCTGTTTTCCGTGCAGGAGTTCATGTGGGACTCCCGGCGGTGCAGCTCTCTCTTTTGGTTTGGTGTACAGACCCATGGGATACCCTTATGGCACCTATGGGTGGGGGTACAACCCTGTGCCCCTAGTGTATGTTTTTGGGCACCTGTGTGTGGCCCACAGAGCAGGGTATGGGCTGGTGGCAGCTCCATGCTGAATTTGACAGGTGCCTGAGTATCCTCCATTTTGGGATACCCAGGCCCTGCCATTGGAATCAGTTGGTTCCTGATAGGAAACAAGATGGCCCCTGTGGCCTATTGCTTTCTATTGCCTGTTACCTTGTTTTCCCAAAGTCCTGGGAAGCCCTGACTCTGTCCCTTCCCACTGACTGGCTGTTGGGTGGAAGTTCCATATATGGTGTTGTTGTGAAGTCCAGGCCAGACTGGCTGGAGCCTTCCCAGTGACTTTATGTTGTCGGTACACCCTGTGGGTGGGGCCTGGGTGAATGGAGTGTGTGACGAATACGCATTCTGTGTTGTGGATGTCTAGTATCTGGTGTTTGACACAATGACTGAGACAGCCCTGCCTGAAACTGGTATGAATGCAGTGTGGAGTGTTGAATGGCTGGGTACTTGTCCCAATACACATACATTGTTGTGAGTGTCTGGAGAGAGGTGAATGGCCTGAATGCACTATGCACCTGATTGGATGCCTGCCTGCATGAATGCCCTTCTGACCGATTGTTGCCTGAG
The DNA here is from genome assembly GCF_040938575.1 of Ambystoma mexicanum. Taxonomy (NCBI): domain Eukaryota; kingdom Metazoa; phylum Chordata; class Amphibia; order Caudata; family Ambystomatidae; genus Ambystoma; species Ambystoma mexicanum. The sequence continues at coordinate 167,922,624 of NC_090931.1, read as the reverse complement.
TGTGACCCAGCAGAATGAATGGGAGATCAACTAGTATATCTGGGGGACTCTCACTGCTAGAATTCGTGTTCAGAAGCTGAAGAGAAACTGGAGTTGAAACTGAAGCTTAACCTTGAAGCCCTGCTGGAAGAGAAGTCTTGCTGTTGCTCTACTTCATCAATCTGAAAGCTGCTGTGTCGCCATGGACTGACCCAGAGAGGACCTGGTAAGACGCCCTCTTCCCGAGCTACGAGGGACAATCGTGCAGCAACTGATCTTTGCCAAAGCTCCCTGGTAGACAGACCTCTGACAGGCTGCCGACCGGAGACGGGGACTGCCGCGGAATCCCAAAGAGAAGCGCCCGGACTGTTGTCCGCCACCGTCGCCGACCACCGTCGCCGACCGGAGCCGCCATGCTCCCGTTGCCTAAGAACTTTTGATTTATGGACGCCCTCGTCTGCACTGCGGCCCACCTTATCTCGCCGGAGAAGGCCAGGCCGTCGACGCACTGAGGAGCATCTGCCGGTGGGTTTCCCGCCATGCAAAGACCACAGAGATGACGACGACTCGACGCCCTTGCTGGGCCACAGTTCTTCAAACTCTTTGCGGTACAGAACTATCGACATCGAGGTGCCCTGCACGCCTCTTCCTTGCAGGACGTTTACGCTTCCCCATTGACGAGCACCGCTAGAAACGAAGCTGCCACTTCACTGCCGTAGTTTACCGTGTTCATCGCCGGACGTTCGACGACCCGTGGCTCCTGCCTTAAAGGGAGTGCACTCAAGAAGGGCCGTCGATTTCCCGACGAGGAACTCTACAACACCAGGTACTTTGGGGTTGCTGAACTATTTGTGAACAATGTATGGACTGGGCTTGTGATATATCCTTATTCTACAGGTTGCCCAGGTGGGGGATCTCCACACAGAACTGTGTCTAACGGTAGAGGCCTTTATTCTGCCTATTGTTCTCATCATCTTGCTCTCCTCCTATATCTATTGTTGGTTTCCTTTATGAACTGATTTGAGTAACATTTAACCGTACAGTTGATGCACTTTAATGAGATCTAATAGTAATAGTGGTACCACGTAGAATTGCATATTTGCCATTGTAGATAATTGAGCACAAAGTGAGTTATCCTGATATTGTACATAACCTTGAATATTAATTATATAAAGACTGTGTTTTAACTAATACAGTTGTGGACATTCCTTTGTGGGGGCTTGGGGAATACACTGTACTTAAGAACCAGCCTGCATCACCTCCTGAGAAGCTAGGCCTTGATTGCTCGTCCATCGCTACCACAATAGAGAATCTTGGCTGGGGTCCTCTTTGGCTCTCCTCTACCATATAGAGAGCAGACGTATAGATACCCCCCTCCAATCTTTACACTCACTCTGTATTCATCACCTCAATTAATGGCAGTTATTAGCTTATTGTAACAATACACAAATGAACAGATCCAGTACATGTTTCAATGTCTGCTCCACTGCTTCCTGCTTCTTGCCTTATGTTCGCCTCCTCCTCTTGGTCTATCTTCCCCTCATATCTGTTGTGTGCTGCTCCGCACACACCCTTGTGCCCGGTGTGGTTGACTTTGCTTCTGCACCTTTGGGTTTGGATCGCATTCACCTGCCCCCCCCCCTATTATTTTCCCATTCCAGTGTCTCGTCGGGCAGGTACAGTGTTATGTCTCTTTTCACAGCCAATTCTGTGTCCCGGCTCTCCTTCGGGACCTTTGGCCAACCGCTGGAATAGGAGACTTGCCTTGGCTACTCCTCTTCTTTTGGAGGCTACAACCTTCCCAAGAGGAGTGTCAGGCCTCAGTGCAAGAGAGCACTTTCACAAATCATATCGGTCGCACGATGTGGGGGAGTGAATAGCTGTCATGGCTCCCCACCCACGGGCCTGGCGCTGCCAGACCATTTTAAGGCGAAGGCTAAGACCCAACCATCACCATGCACACCACTGAACATTGAGTGCAACTCTGCAGGAGGGAATGTGAGGGAGAGATACCCCAGATTCTACTCCAGGAAGGATGGTGGGTATTCTGCCCCTGCACAGCTCTTAGTAATGGGGCCAGGGGAGTTTGAACCTGCACCTCCCATCTCCAAGACAGGTGAGTCCATCTTAAAGGGGAGGAAGGGTGTTTGATCACGTAAGGGTGCCGCATCCAGAGTCTAAGGGAATCACCTTTGCCTGATCTCCAGTCCCCCCCAACCCCCACTTGATCTGTGGCCCCGAGGACAAGGGTGCTCAGTGACTCTTCAGGGCGGAGGGATTTCACTCTTCTCTGGCTCGTAACACATGGCACATAGATACAGACATTGCTGGTACCTCTGTGTCACTCTCCCAGGAAAGGGCACCCAGAGTGCCCCATAACTGCGAGGACAGGCTGTCGCTTGCTCTGGGCTGGATTGCTGGATTCTAGTTATAGAAGATGGGCCCTACTCTTTCACAACCTGCTCGCGTGCCCCAGCGCTTAGTATTCCTGTTCAGCAATGGTATCATGTTTTTATACAGCGCCTCGTGCAGGATTTATCCTGCTTCTAAATGGCGTAATAATAGCTGTTAAGATTATTACTCATTTCACTGGTACTCAATGTATCACTCTTGAAAGGATGAACAGCTGACTCAGCAGGAGCCAAACCTGTGTCCTGAGGACAGAACGCAGCTACCGGGGTGAGCACTTAACTCGCTGAGCTACCTGCAAGCCCTGCCGCTCGAGGTTTAAGAAGAGCGTTGCAATGTGCACCAAATTGGAGAAGGCGCTGATTAACATTAGGAAGGTTCTGGAGAAGGCCAGGAACAGATGATGTCTTTCTGACCATTCCTGGTTCTGCCAAGTCTAGCAGGACCTAGTTGTCAAAGCTGGTGAACCTTCTCTCTGGTTTTGGCACAGGCACGTTTTTCTTTGTTGTAGTGAAGTTGAGATGGTGCCCGAGCCAGTCTTAAGTGGTGAAGGGGCTACTCTCCAGGTGGGCTTCAGGTTTCCTTCCCCGTTCTTCCACTGGTGGAGAGCTTGTGTTTTTCCTGTATCACCTGGGAGCCTGTGACTCAGGACTCTGTACTCACCACATTGGGGGCGGGTAAAAAACATACTTTTTTTTACCGACTTTCTTTTTTACTGCAATTTTTATTGCAAACAGGTAACGGTGGTGGGTGGGGGGTGTTAGGAGTATGGAAAGGAAACTTGGGGCCTAGGTGGGGTGGAAGGAGGCGTCTCCCTCCGCATTTTGTGGTGGAAAAAGGTAAAATAATGTTGTTGTTTTTACACGCGACCAAAAAAAGGCACTGTTACAGCAGAGAAGCCAGGACGCTTGGGTGCTGGAGGTCATGGTTGGTCTGGCTTTATTTTCAATGAACTGCTGCCTCAGCAGGTGCCTTCGCAGCCCATTAATGTTTCCCAGGAAGGGTAAGGTTGGTGGGCAAGAGTGGCAGAAGGGCTCTCAAGGGCACTATTGTGGACGTGGCTGTTCCCAGGGATGGTTCTGTAAGTAATCGCGCTTTTAGTGAAATGATGAATCTGAAAGCCTTGAACTAATTCACTTTGTCCCCCTTTTTCAATAAGGGGGGTTATGCTTGCTCAGGTGCGCCTTGCTTCCCGGGCATTGCTGGCAAAGCTCCATGGCAGGAATGTATGCTGGAATTCTGATCAGCCAGGGTCAGCATATAGCAAAAGTGCCTCTGCCTTCTCTTCAGTCTTTCTTCTTCTTTGGCTTCCATTAAAGTCTTTCTTCCAGACTGGTTCCACTTCTGGTCCTCAGTATCCGTTTCTTACTTTATCTCCTGGGGAGGTCGTACCTCACCCACCCGCCCCTTGCATTACGGCACAGCCCAAGGTTCGGTTACCGGCCCTTTCCTATTCTCTCTCTACACCTCTCTCTTTGCCCCCATCATCTCTTCCTTTGGTATTTCTCACCATTTCTATGCCGATGACACCCAACTCTTCCTTTCCTTCTCTTCCTGCTCTCCTGATTTCCACCTTAAACTCTTACAGCCATTAAAATCTGGATGTCATCCCGCTTTCTTTCCCTCAATACTGATAAGACTGAAGTCTTATTCTTTCCCTCCAACACTCTTACCCATCCTTCTCCTCCACCTTTTATTCACCCCCCCCCCAATCTTCCCATCTCTGCCCACGCTCGCAGTCTAGGCATTCACTTTGATTCCTCCCTCTCCTTTTCCCACCATATTTCTCTTACCTCTCGCGCCTGTCGCTACCACCTTTTCAACAGTCGCAAAGTCAGCTCCTCTCTCACCTTCCATGCCACTAAACCTTTAATCTCCTCCCTTATCTTCTCTCGCCTCTTCTACTGCTCCTCTATACTCTTTGGACTATGTGCATCTCAGCTCGCCCCCTCAAATCCCTCTACCACTCAGCTGTCCGTACCCTCTGCCTCCTTGCCCCTCACGACTTCATTTCCTCTTCGCTTTCTTACCTTGGTTGGCTTCCCTTTCACTCCCAACTTAAATTTCACTTCCTCTGCCTTGCCTTTAAATCTCTCCATGATCTTGCTCCCCCTTATCTGTCCTCTCTCCTCTCTTTCTACACCCTCTCCCCTTCCCTTCGTTCTGCTGATCTCTTTCTTCTCACCGTGCCCCCTTCCCCATGTGCCTCCTCCCGTTTCCGCTCCTTTCAGCTCCCATCCCCCCTGCACTGGAGCTCCCTACCTCTCTCTATCTGCTCCATACATACCTTTTCCTCCTTCTGTACTTCCCTGAAATCTCTCCTTCTCCATCCGCCACCCTGATACCTTTACCTTCTCCCATTTCGCTCTCCTTTCCCTCACATCTTCCCCTACACACCTCTCTCTACCCACCCCTTCCCCGTACCCTCCTTGCATCTTCACCCTAATGCCCCTTATGTTCCCTCCTCCTTTCCCTTCCTCATCCCCTCTTTCCCGCTTACCCTCGCAGATTAATTGCTCTACTTACTATTTTATTGGTTTGATTCATGTTTGTAAATTGCTTCTACTGTTATTGATTGATTGATTGATATTTTATTCCCACAGCGCTCGTACACAAGTGTTTCAGAGCACGTCAAGGCAAGGGAGGGGAACATGGGAGAACAAAACAGCGATCTTACTTGGCAATGTGACATTGAGAATGCGTAAGTGCATGGGAGAGGGGGGAGGGGAAAAGTGCATGGAAGGGGGGAGAAGTGGAAAGTGCGAAGCAGAGGAGAAACAGATAAATAACAATAAATAAATAATAAAGGGAACAAACAGTGGTAATGGAGCCATCAATTTGCAAGTGCTAGGTTTAAGGCAGCAGACAGGGTAGGTATGATAAGTGCAGGAAGAAAAAGGAGGGGCTGTATGGGTACAAATACAGACCCCAGTGCAAGGGGTGGCCCGGAGGAAGTGCGGGAGAGTGGCAGGATGAGCAGGTACCTGGGCCCGAAGGACAGAGGGTGGCCCGGTGCACGGTACCAAGAGAGAACAGATCAGCAGGGGAGACGGGGAGCGAAGGCAGAAGAAAAGAGGAAGGTCTTGAAGTGCTTCCCGAACCGGAGATGATTCTCCTCAAGTTTTAGAGTGGCAGGGAGGCTGTTCCAGAGGGAGGCCCCAGCCGAAAGTCAAAGATCTACCCGCAGCTCGTTTCTTAGAAAAACGACTGACCCTGAGGGAGTTGGAGGTAGAGGAGCGAAGAGCTCGAGAGGGGAGGTATTTGCGGAGGGATATCTGAAGGTATTTTGGACCCAGGCCCCAGAAAGCCTTGTGGACAATGCAGAGGGTTTTGAATTTAATCCTTGCATCCACTGGGAGCCAGTGGAGAGATTTCAGAGCTGGAGAGATACGATCCCAGGGCTTGAGGCCAAGGACAAGTCTTGCAGTCCTGTTTTGGATTAGTTGCAGAGGGCGGAGAGTAGAGGCAGGTAGATTTAGAAAGAGGCTGTTACAATAGTCCAAGCTAGAGAGAACCAAAGCTTGGGATACCATGAGCTTCTGGGGGAAGGAGAGGAAAGGCCGAGTCCCTCTGAGGAGGTGCAGTCGGAAATTTGACTTTTTAGAGACCTCAGAGATGTGGGCGGAGAAGGAAAGGGTGGAGTCAAAGATGACCCTGAGGTTCTTAGCCTCGCAGGTGGGGGTAGGAGGAGGGCCAAGGTGGGCCGGCCAGAGAGTGAGGGGAAAGGATGGTGAAGGTGTGCCGATGAGGAGGATCTCCGTCTTGCTGGCATTCAGATAAAGATCATTGGCGGCACACCAATCTTGAATGGCAGTTAGGCAATCAGAGATGAGAGAGGGAGAGGAGGTGGCAGAGGGCAGCCTGAAAATGAGTTGAGTGTTGTCAGCGTAGCACTGGAAATTTGAGCAGAAAATGGCAATGCAGTGGGCGAGAGTTGCCAGGTATTGGTTGAAAAGCCAGGGCGAGTGGTTAGACCCCTGGGGAACACCACAGGTAGAGAGGAAGATAGATGAAAGGAAGGACCCAAGTTGGACCTGGGAGGGTCGATCTGAGAGGAAAGAGGTCAGCCAGGCCAGAGCCTGGTCAGTGATACCCAGGTTTTCACAGAGACGGTTGAGCAGGATGGTATGGTTGACCGTGTCGAAGGCACAAGAGAGATCGAGGAGGATGAGGACAGAGGGAATGTTAGAGTCAAGGTTGGAGAGCAGATCTTCACGGATGTTCAGGAGAGCAGTTTCCGTGCTTCTGGAAGCTCTGAAGCTAGACTGGTGGTCATGGGGACAGCCAACAGAATTGGAACGAAGGTTAAGCTGAGAGATGGCCAACTTTTCCAGGAGTTTTCCAAGAAAGGGAGTAATGGAAATTGGGCGATAGTTAGCTGGACAAGAAGGATCAACTGTGGGTTTCTTGAGAAGAGGATGCACGAAGGAGTGCTTCAGAGGGGAGGGGAAGGATCCAGGGGCAATGGAGTGGTTGCAAAAATCAGCAAGGGCCGGGGCGAGGGTGTCAATGTGGTCCTTGATGGTTTTAGAGGAACAGGGATGAACCTGTTTTGAAGAGTCTTTCATAGATCGGACTTGTCTAGCAACCTCGTCAGGGGTGAAAAGAGGAAAGGACGAGAAGGATGGTGGGAGGGTGGCTAAAGGAGGGTCTGCAAGCACAGATGGGGAGGGAAGAGGAGGGGTGTGGGTGGAGAGGGTGGACAGGATGTCCTTGGTTTTTTAAATGAAGTGAGAGGCAAGGGCATTGCAAAGAGCCTGGGAGTCAACAGGAGGGGTAGAGACTGCAGCAGGGTTGGCCAGCTCCTTGCAGATTTTAAAGAGTTCGGCCGAGTTTGTTAGATGCCGCAGAGACACAAGCTTGAATGTAGACTCTCTTCTCGGTGAGGATAGAGAGTCGGTATTGCCTTTGTAGCAGGCGACAGCCCAGTTTGTCAGAGGATGAACAGGAAGTCCTCCATTTCCTCTCAGCTGCCCTACACCTACGTTTAAGTGTAGCTAGGTCAGAGTCATACCAGGAATTGCACTTGGCTTTGGACTTCAAACGGATCCTCATGACAGGGGCAAGAGCATCAAGCGTATCAGAAATTGAAGAGTAGAGCAGAGACAGGGCTGTGTCAGGATGTGAGACAGCCAAAGGTGGAGGGGGGGAGAAAGTGGCGGCAAAAGCCTCAACTGACACACGCTTCATGGGACGGATGTCCGAGAAGGTAGGTGGCAGTGTTGGGGTAGGCTTGGCTTGGGGGGAAGAGAGGGAGAGATGAGATGAGAGGAGGGAGTGATCGCTCCAGGAGAGAGGAGTGGTCAGAGGGATGGAGAGGGGGAGGTCAGAGGAGAACAAGACATTGAGTGTGTGCCCTGCAGAGTGAGTCGGGCCAGAGGGGAGGATGGACAGGGAGAGGGAGTCGCAGAGGTCACGGAAGAGTACAGAAGAGGAGCAAGGAGAGTCTAAATGTATATTTAGGTCACAGAGGAGGAGGAGTTGTGTGGTAGAGGCCAGGAGGGAGGAGGAGAGGTCTGCCCACTCAGAGAGAAATTAGGTGATTTGACCAGGAGGCCGGTAGATGGTAACCACAGTAAGAGAATGGGTAGGCGAGAGATGTTATACATTTGATGTACCTTGTTGTTATAATGTAAAGCCCTTTGGATTAAAGCGCTATAAAAACCCAATAAATACAAATACAAATACTTTACCTGGACAACTGGGTAACTGAGGCATCACATGATCCTGGGCACCAATGAAAAAGTGGCCTAAATCACAAATGGCAATTAGCACCTGGGGCAGGAGGGAACAGCCAATCAGGTTCCACAGATTTTGCGCTGAAACTTCTGCTCTCAGCCAGCAGTCCACAGAACCCACAGGCTGCCTCTCCCACCCTGGACCTCCCTATTGTCCCCACCGTCTTCTCCGTTTTTTTCTCTTTTCAACACCCTCTGCAGCCCGAGTTACCTGATTGTTACAGCAGGGCACTTCCCTTCATTTTGCTTTTCCACTCCAGTATAGCCTGTGGTACGCGTTACTAATGCTTAATTAGTTGCTTTTCGCAGCAGGCTGTTTGAGTACTACAGAACGGTGATGTTTGATTAAATGTCTGCATATATTGCATTTTTAACTTTATTTCGTCTATAACGTTGGCCAAAATTACTAGCTGCACAGTGAAGTAACAGAAACTGCCCCAATTCTACCAAAAACACGGGTCCACACTAGCCTGATGGGTAGCCCACTGGGCATTGCCCCACAGGCCAGTCCAAGCACGCCCTGGGACATTCTGCTCACTTCCCAGTCTATCCATGTAGCCAGAGCATGCATATGGGGCTGAGGCGGGTCCTGTTCGTGCATTGTTTGGCCTGTGTTTTTGCCTCTTGCCCACCTCCATAGATGCAGTTTTTCTGGGTCATTTATAGAGGGCCTGGGATGAGCTCGATGGAAGGGATGCCATCTGCATGTTTTGAGTGATGCGAATAACCAGAGTAAACCTGCAGCCCTTGAATTAGGGGCACCCTTGGTCAAAGGCAATGCCATGTGTGCACTGCAGTCTTGATGACTGTGCCCTGTACATGTTGAAAGCCTTCACGCTATGCCCAACTGGCACGGGATGTTGAACACTCTACTGGGGAATGGCGCAGCCCATGCCCAGACACAGTCCCAACGGGGCATGGCTATAGGTCATGGGACACTGGCACTGCGAGCATGGGATCTGTGCCCACAGATGCCACAGGCCTTCTGCTGACAGGCATACTCTGCCATGTGGGCACTGACGGTTTGCGCACTATGCCCTCTGCTTGAATGAAGGTGATGAACTGCGGGTCACAGTGCCCACAGGGCATTACCACAAGCTATACACTCTGGGCACGCTCTGTAAGGGTACTGCAGACAGTCATGACTGCAGCCCGTGCTTGGGGTGCAGTCGATGCAGGGCACAGCTGTTGCCATTGGCATCAGGGGCATTTTGTCCCGGGCAGTGCAGAACGTTAGTTCATTGCTGTCCCTTCTAGGCCTCTGAAGCAGAATATTCTAAACTGGTGGGTTGTGCAACAGGATGCCGCCCACCTGGCAGGAAACCTCAAGAAATGTAACCCCATTTTCCCTGCTAGGGCGAAACGGAAGCATTTTTATCGTGGTGCGAAAAATCACTGTTAAGATTCTGTGCATTTCTCTGAAGAGTGTACAATTTCAGATTCTTTTAGCCAATTATATCATGCAATTCCCAAAAGGTCTTCAGGACTGGTACCTCCGCGGGAATTTCATTTGCACTCAAATTTCCAGAAAAGGCTAAATGCGTCCATTTACCCTCCCGCTTAATTTCCTCTACTGTCACTACTGGTCAGGTGAAGAGTAGGCCTTAGGGGCGATTTGCTTCATGGTAAGCACTGTGTAAGTGCTCGCACTCACTTACTTAGCTACCTATCATATCGACCATCATATCCGCCTCCACAGCCCCCAGACACCCTTGGAGACCTCACTTGCAGAGATGGAGAGCACCTACAATTCCTTCTTTACCAGACTTGAAATCTACTGTGATAGTGTGAGTGGCTACGTCCCCCCTACCAAACTTTACTCTAAATCGACTACCCTTACCATCAGTCACCCACGCCTCCTGGTATTCCTCCCAAGTCGTCTCATCAGCCCTTACTAGCCCCCAGGTCTCCCTTTGGACTATCCGTGTCTGCCCCCTAGCTCCCCACCAGCCCCTGTTTCTCCCTAGCACTCCCCCACGCCTCCTGTCTGCCTCTCAAGGCTTCATATAAGCCTTCATTACCCACTTGCCTCCTTCTGGTGTACCAATGTCTGACCCCTAACTCCACACCAGCCCCTGTTTCTCCCTACCAACCTCTCGCGCCTCCTATCTGCCTTCCAATGTCTGACCCCTAACTCCCCATCTGCCCCTCTCTCTCCCCATCAGTGCCATCATGGCTTTCATCAGCTCCTGAGTATCTCTCACATGCATCTGCCATCTCTTTCAGCACATCCCTCCTGGTTGCCTAGGCAGCATTCCTGTGTCTCCCCTACAGCCTACCCATCACTACTACTCTGCCTCTCCAGATCTCCACTTCCATCCACGGGCCTTATGTGGACTGGAGCCTCCTTGTCGCGCTATTGATGGAGTAGCCAGCATCACAGACCAACACCATTAGAGGGGCAGAGTAGCAGACTGGGTGAAGTGTTGGAAAGTGGGGACAGGCAGAACAGGGTAGAACCATCCTGCTCCATTGCCATTGTGGTTCCCCCACTCCTGGGAACACGGCGTGACCCCTTCATTATCCCGTTTGCCGTGTTCACCCTGATTCACCGCTACAGAACACTATCGCAGCTCCTTTGACATCCATCAGACCATGCAAGGATGTCTAGCCAGAAGCACTCGTCACAAAACTAGAAACATCCAAACGCCACCTTTCCTCCCTGAGCTAGCCAGGAAGACTCGATTAACAGTTCCAATACCTCCATGAATGGATTTCACAAACTCTTGATGTACTGGCCCCAAAGAAGTCCTCCAAGTGATGCCAAAAGAAGGACCTTGCTGGATGTTCATCCCTAGACTCGACCATCTGAAGAACACGAACAAGGGCCTAAAGGAAATCTGAAGATAAAACTTTCTGATAGCAGACAAAATTGCTAAATGACAAAAGCTGGAAACATACAGGGCAGAAAGGATAGAGGTCAGAATGTCCACTATGCACACCGCATATGTTCCACACAACATGCCCAGAAGGACACGTTCAAGAAATCAGCCTCTGACAATCCACTAACCTCATCCCAATAACTCTGCCGCTCAATCAATGCACACATTAGAGAAAGAAAACTCTACAGATCCAGGACCTCCAGGACAAGGGAGGCCCAACTACAGCACCCAACCTCTCAATAGAACTGTCAGACAGGAAAACCACAAGACTGACATGAGGAGGTTTAATTCTCTTCTCGATATAGGAATTTCTAGGCAAACTCAACACCTGCAACCCAGCAGGATCACCCAAAGAGCCCCATACAACCACAAAAGCACAATCAAATGACCTGGACTTGTTGCCATCAACCTTCCAACTCATCAATAGAACACACTTGTACTGTGAGCCTGAAGAACTGCTTGCGTTGAGCCTCTTCTGAAATAAAAAAAAAACACATCTAAAACGGAAAACCAGTAAGCTCCCCATGTCCAAGTTACCCTTCACTGAACAAAATCCTCAAACAAGTAATTTAGCAACAATTCAGAGACCACAGGGAAACCAACAACTTCATGCATGAATCACAACAGATATCCAGGCCTATGAAGAGAGGACAATTCATCATCTCCTCCACATGGAACACACAAAAAACAAGGCTGTTTCAAACATAACAAAGGCCTTTTAAACAACCAGCTACTTTGTAAATTTAGTTTTATGATGACTGTTTGGCTATACATCGTCTGTACTTGGTATTGTCTCACCATGTGGTGCCATGTTCTATGAATGTGTAACTTCTGTAAATGTGTAACCTCTGTAACTAAGCTGTAAACCTACTTGTTCTCATGTGCCCTGCTACCTCAGGGTTTGGTGCACGCAACAAATAAAACAAACAAACAAACAAAACAGCCAAAAATAGACCAAAAAAAGTCAAGGGCATCTGGCAAGCAGGAACTGTGCAACGTTGCATCACAGCTTTACTCTCCTTAGGGCAGAGACTACCAATAAAGGCATTTTAAGGTCAGACATCTGCAGCATAACCTGTGGAGTACCACAAGGATCCAGCTTATCTCCACTACTTTTCAACATCTGCATCAGCTCCCTATGGGAATTGATCAGCAGCTCAAGGCCTCAGATGCTTCAACCACACAAGCAACACTGAAATCATCTGAAAACATACCCACATTATAATATTAAATCAACTGGCCCTTGGCACGTACTGTTAACATATTGACAAAACCATAACAACAAATCGCCTAAAACTAAACCTAACCAAATAGGAATTTATGATATGTAGTGCCACTACAAAAACTCTTGCATCGCTTCCTTGGCCCACAGAAAGGGGAACCTGTCCCCAGGTGATAGTGACAATCAAAATCCTTAGACTATTGATGGACTTCGCCCTCAGACTCTATTGATGGACTTAGCCCTCACACTCGTACCTCAGGTTAAGTCAGAATAAGTAGCTGCTATTTTTAACTCCGAAACATCTGGTGCATCATGCTACACTGTTGTGTCCTAGTTTGCTGGTGTTGTGACTTGGTGCACTGTACCTTGGAATGTAATGAGTACCTGAGCCTGATAGAGTGTCGTGTGCTGGGCATTGCAGCAGTGGCAGCTGGGGACTGACTGGACTTGTAGAGAGGGGGCTGGTGGATGTTTTCCTTAAGTACATAACTTTCCTGTGTCCCTTCTCTCCCCTGGGCAGGACAACGACTGATGTGCAGGGATATTTCTCTTCTGTGAAAGGGACAGTGAGCTAAAGACTTGGTTGAGGCTCTCCCAGGGGCCATCCACCGAAGAACAGGTCAATGGGCCATGTTCGTGCTGGTAGAGAGACTCCCAGACCCCCCTTTGTTTTACATCCTATGATTAGTTTGCACAATCCTGCCCTTTTCTCAGTCCGATTGTCAGAAATTATATGGCAAATATCTGCAGCCTATGGCGCTTATATGTTTTAGACTACAACTTCCATTAGCCCTAGCCAGCATTGTCAAGGGTGAGGGGTCATGGAGGTCGTAGTCCAAAACATGTATCGGAACAGCCTCAGGTTGCAGACCCCTTTTATAGGGCCAATTTAATTGGTTGTAGTGTTGCATTTTTTCGATCATATTGACAACAATGTCCCATGTCTACATTATGATGGCGTGCTATTGAGCATGCAGAAAGCAGTGCCTTCTGTTCTGAGCAGCGGTGCCCCACCGCCAGAGGGTATTCTGGCTGTTCCGCTTAGCACTGGAACATTCTACCTAACTCTACTTGCAATCAAATCGCTGTGTATGATTTTCTGAGCGGAAATTGGGGGCAGAGATCGGCAAGGCTGGCTGCACAACATAAAATAAAAGTCAATTATTATTCTACTTTTTGAAGACTCTCGTTTGAAATCTCGATGCTTTAGCATCTTAATAAACAATGATTAATAACAGGCCCAAATGCTGAGCTTCCACATCTAGCAAAAGCTAAAAGAATAATTGCTTTGAAAATATCAGCCGGCAGCCTTGGTAGATAAAAGTGATTGCAAAGCTGCATATAACTGGAAGGCCCCATCTAAATGAGGCCCTTGCCTTTGTTTCAGGTGGCAATGTGTCTGCCCCCAAAGTAAGAGAGGTGGCAGTCTGTGAGTCACTTGAGTGTAGGACAGGGTCGGCAAGCTTTGACTCTTCAGATGTTTTGGACAACTCCCATCAGCTAAAGCCGGCATAGTTAATGGTGAGCGATCATGGCAGAGGTAGTTCAAAAGTCCCAGCAATCCACAGGTTGCAGAACTCTTCCTATTAGATTTTATAGTATTTGTAAAGTGCTATGTTCAACGTTGTCCTTGCATCATGAAGTCAAAGGTGGTGTAAGGTAAGTTCAAAAATAATAATCAATCAAAAAAGCCAAAGGAGATTGCAGAAGATGTGTGAACCCTCTGATCGTCCAACAAAAAGCCCCCCCATACTCATTCACTAACATCCGCCCGATGAAACGAGTGTCAGTTGCTGCCTTCGCTTCCACCTTCATCCCACCTCTTCCCCCTTCCTCTGACTTTACCTCTGACACTCCTCTCAGCAACCTCCACCTGTCCATCACCAATACTCTTGACATTCTTGTCGCAGTCATGAGGATCTGCCTGAAACCTGCCCCTAAGAGTAACACCTGGTACGACTCTGAATTTGCGGCCCTGAAGCGAACGTGCCGGGCAGCAGAGCAGAAGTGGCATACCTCAGGCTCATCCTCTGACAAACTGGCCTTGCGCCTGCACCAAAGGCAATACAGACTCTCCACCTGTGCCAGGAAAAGTGTCCACATACAGGCTTGGGTTTCCTCTGCATCAAACAACACGGCTGAAGTCTTCAGGATCTGTAGGGAACTAGCCAATCCTTACGCAGTCACTTTCTCCCCTTCTCATTCCCGGGCCCTCTGCAACGCGCTGACCACACACTTCACCACCAAAACCAAAGACATCCTCAACACCCTTGCTACTTACCCTACTAACCCTCCAACAGCCTCATACCTCCCTTGGCCCCTCACCATCCTCTTTCCTCCTTCTCCTCCTTTTCCCCTGTCACACCTGAAGAGGTTACCAGATTTGTCTGCTCCATGAAGGTCTCTTCTAAATGGGTTTCCCCGGGCTTTTCCAGGACCATAACAAATAACATTGGCTCTCTTGCCCCTGCATTCAATGATTTATGCAAACACTCTTTTCTTACCTGATCTTTCCCCTCCTCCCTTAAGCACTCCCTTGTGCACCAATACCTGAAAAAGCCTTCAGCAGACCCTACCTGCCCTGCCAACTACCACTCAATTTCCATCACCCCCTTCCTGGGGAAGCTGCTGGAGAAAATTACCTTACCTCAACTCAATTCACACACCAAACTTGTTGGTGGTCTCCACTACCATCAATCTGGATTCCGAGCATCCAAGGGCACGGAAAATGCTCTTCTGAACACCCGTGTAGAACTGCTTGCATCTCTGGACTCCAACTCCCCAGCTGCCCTCATCCATCTAGATCTTGCCTCAGCCTTCGATTCAGTCAACCATTCCATCCTCATACAAAGTCTCTGCAATACCCTTGGTATCTCGGAATGGGCACTGGACTGGTTGACATCCTTCCTAACTGACCGCTCTTCCCAAATCATACTGGGCACCTTCTCCTCTCCTACTTCCTTCTTCACTTGTGGTGTACCCCAGGGCTCTACCTCCTCCCCTTGGCTCTTTAACATCTTCCTTGCTCAACTGGCATTTCCAATCTGTTCCTTCTCCCCAAACTTCCGGTGTTATACAGATGACACAGAGCTCTTCTTCAAACTTCCTGCTTATCCTCTTGCAACCCCCATCATCCCTGACTGCCTAGCTGCCATCCAGTCCTGTTGTACCTCCAACGATCTCTGCCTCAATGCCTGATATCCTTTCCATCGGGACCCTTGCCCTCTCCTTCTTCCCTTCAGTCTGGCTAGCCTCATAGGGTTCTCCCCCTGCTACTTCTTCTGAAGCCAGAAACCTAGCAGTCATCTTTGACTCCTCTCTCTCCTTCCTACCTCACAATCTGGAAATTGCCAAGAAGTCCCACTTTCAGCTCTTCCTTCTCAAAGGAATTCTCCCCTTTCTCACTTTCCGGCAGAGGCTCAATGTTACCCGAGCCGTTCTCTCTAGTCTTCACTATTGCAATAGCCTCCTCCTGAATCTACCTTCTTCCACTCTGCGAATCCTCCAGCTAATCCAGAATAGGGCAGCAACACTTATCCTTGACCTTAAGCAAAGGGACCACACCTCTCCTGTCCTAAAAAGTCTTCATTGGGTCCCAGTTGTTGCACGGATTAAATTCAATTTCCTCTGCATCATCCACAAGGCTTGAGAACCACACTATCTTCAACTTTATCTTACTAAATACTCTCCCTCTAGACCACTACATTCCTCTGGAACCAACTCTTTGTTTGTAAAGCATTTTGCTAAACAGAGGGTAGGTGGTCGATCGCTTTCCCCAGCGGGCTCCCTCCTATGGGACGGCTTCCCCCTATATTAGTGCCTTGACCAGGACTTCCTTAAATACTGGAAGCTGCTGAACACTTTCCTCTTTACCACCTCCTTCCCTTCTTCTTTCCTCTGCTAATCCCACATTTGTTGTGATTGGTGTCCTGGACCCTTTTGCATTTTTGGGGCTCCAGACCTCCCACACCAAATCTGCCTAGCTCTTGTCTACCCTCAGCATTTCCCTTAGCACTCCCTCCGTCCTGGAGGTTTGCACTTACTTCTAATGTGGCTCCTGGCCGTGTAGCACTCAACAACCATAGCACTTCATCTGTGGATCACCCATGAGCTCAGACTCCCCAACACTTACCCCCCTCTACCCTCTTCTTTTCTGCACTTTCACGTTCTGAATACTCATGAGGCATAGTAGGTTTGCCCTTTCATCCGTTCCCCACTGTTCTTAGTAAATATTGTGTTTTTTTATTGTATTGTATGTCCCTCTCTTGTTCCCTACCCTCGGCCCTGTGGGCGCTTTGAAATGGTATTTCACTTGCCACATAAGCACCTAACAAGCAACCAATAAATAATGAAATAAATAAAACATCCTGGCCCTGTAATGATGAAAAGGACACTCAACATGGTGGACGAAAATGGCTGAATGTATAGCAAATATCAGAGATAAAATGATTACAAATTCTACAAGTCATGCACACATTCCCAGCCCCTGATTTGGCGTTGTCATCTGCACTATAGGTAAACCTCTACAATACCTAACTCTATTGGCTTAGTTGGCCCTCGTGACCAGAGTAATGCATCAGTTTATTAATTAATTGACACTGAGAACATCTTCGCTCTCATGATGCTGATTGGTCATTACACTTTATAATTTGTCAGCTCTAGGCTTAATGTATGATTGGCTGTTCAAAAAGGAGTATTTGTGTAGTGAGTGACCTGATAGAATTCAACCAATCCCTGTGTGAGATGTGACAGTGTGACAACAAAATGATAACATTGCTTTCTCTTCCCAAAGACCTCATCGATTGGCACCATCTTACCGATCCCACCATTATCAACTGTTCATCACCAGTTCAATATTGCAACTCCTCGTTGGAAACATTACTCACTTCCCTCCCAAGTAAATTCCCATTTTGTTGAAATTTATTTGATCAAATCCCTCATCTGACTGAATTTGGCCTGTACGTTTTGACCTTTTTACCTTTTTCCTCACATTTTGAATTTCCATTATTGAAAATATTACTGCATGCGTTCTACATCATAAGTTCTTTCATTTTTTTGATTATTCTGATTAATTTTCTTTTCTTCATTCACTTACCTCCAACTCCGCTTTGCCTTTTCTATGGATTTTTACCACCTTTTATATGTTTTCATATCTCTTCTGTTTCGTCACTTCTTCTCTGTTACTGTTAAATAAGTTTCAGTATGTTAATAGATTTGGCCGCATTCCATTATTAATGAGACCATTTTTTATTTCGTTTTGTCTTTAAATTTGAACAACATTTTTTTTTTTCAAACTCTGGCTCTTTTTATTTAGTTTTTGTTTTAGTTTCTGGAACATCTCACACTCAAATTGTGGTATCCTTTGATTACAATGCAACACTAAATTAATGTTTTGCACACTTATGATGCTTTGTTTTGCAGATCCTTTCCACTCATTTTCTGAATACTACAGTTTTCTTTCATTCCTTGTTCAGTCTGCAAATCCCCCGTGAATTTCCATATCGTTGGCTGTGTATGACTCATGGCTACAGTTAGTCCATTATGCCACCCCTCAAGTTTAATTTTGGTTTTTGTTGACGCATTTATAATTAAGGTATAATAATTCCAGTAATCAATTTTTATCTTTGTTAGCTTATGCCCAAGACGTGTCTGTGCCCCAATCCATTTTTCTTCATAATAATCAACAAAAATATCCATTTCTGTTTAATTTCTTTTATAATATGTGTCACTAATGATTTCTATCTAAGCCTGAATTACATATTCTTTTGGTACCAATGCAAGTGTGCACAGCTTTTGCACATGATGTTGAAATTCACTATCAGCTCTAGTTATTTTTTTTTGTTTGTAGCCATGTTTTTGAATGTTGCGCCAGAATGCTTGGCTATAGTGGAAATAACAGCCTTGCATGATATTTGTTGTAAAAATATGGTTCATTGCCTTTAATACGCCCAATTCATAGTCCACGCTGCACATTTTCCCATTTTCACATTCATTAGGCATTCCTTCTTTAAGCTTTGCAAATACCTCACAATAGCTTTTTTTCGCCTTTTTCAGTCATTAATATGTATACCAAAGGGAACAATTCTGCATCTATTTCACCATCTATACTATAAAACTGTCTGAATGGTTTAGGGCAACACTTACATGTTGCATCAAGCATCCTACTTTTGCTTACTACTCATCTTTCCAAGATTTTGCTTGTTGCAATTGTGATGTATCTGCTTTCGTTTGTTTCACTATCAAAGTACATGAAATGTTCACCTTGACGTGTTACTTTTAAGTTCTCTGGTATTTGAACATCTCCCACCGTTTTTTATTTTTTTTGGCAGTCTATTTTTCAGATTTTTCCAGTATATTACTTTCCTTTTTAATAATTGATTGCATGGCATCTCACCAGCCAAATGTGGAGGCCTTTCCCCTAGTATTTGCCTAACCACTTGGCCACTTGTGCTTCTGATTTGACCTTTCTTTTCATTTAATGTATTTTCTCCTTCAATTCAATTTTAGCTTTATTTGGTCTGTGGTTAGGATTTCTTGTTTTTTTCTATGCATTCTCCTTTTGTGATTGCTCTTCCTCTACAATTTAGTTTTTGTATTCAATACATTTCCACAATTTTATCTCACTTTCAAATCTTTCCAAATTGTACACATATCCATTATGTTTTAGTTGTGGGTTGCCTCTGGTTGATACAATATAAACCGATTTTTCCATTGTGTGGTTTACTATGATTCCTGCTTTAACCTACTTGACTCTTTTAAAAATATATGTGCAAAATTTAAGTGTGAGCAATTCCACTATGGACAGTTTACCGCGAACAAATTGCATACGAATAAACAACCCAAATCTCCTCCCAACTCATCCTTTCTCATGGTTTGTGCATGATTTCATTTGCTCTGTCTTTGGCCTTATGAGCTGAGGGTTTAGGTGCTTGCAGACTTAATTCTCTTTGAATGGTATGAATATATCTATGTATCTTGCAATACTATAGACATATGTAAGAAGTCAAACTATCAGCTGCACCTCCTCGGAGGTATTTTTCCTTTTCGCACTTTTCCCCAGAAGCTCACTGTCTCCAGAGCTCTTGTCCTCTCTAGGCTGGACTATTGCAACAGCCTATTTCTAAATCTTCCTGCGCTACTCTTCGACCTTTACAACTTATCCAGAACAGGGGTGCAAGACTTGCCATTTGCCTCGGGCCGAGGGATTGTATCTCTCCAGCTCTGAAATCTCTGCACTGGCTCCCCATGGCTGCAAGGACCAACCTCAGAACCCTCTGCATCGTCCACAAGGCTTTCTGGGTCCTGGGACCGCTCTACCCCCACCTTTCTCCAACTGTCAGATGCTTCTCCAAGCATAGAGTTGGGGACAGATCAATCTCCTCGGCTGGGGCCTCCATCTGGAACAGCCTCCCTGTCTGTTTTCTTGAGCAAAACCACCTCCGGTTCCAGAAGCAACTCAAGACAGTCCTTCTCACTTCTGCTTTCTCTCTTCCTCTACCCTGCTAATGCACCTGACTGCTTCGTGCACTGGTCACCCTTTGAACTCGAGCCCAGGCTCCTGCATGTCCAGTTGCCCTCACACGGCCTCCGGGCACCCCAGCACTTAAGGGTCTGTATCTGCAACCCTACAGTCCCTTTTCTCTGCACTTATGAGCCAACCACTGGCTGCACTTGGCAGTTAACTGCACTTTCCTAGCCTAGGCCTAGTAAGATCTTTATTTAGTCCTCCCTTCTTTCCCACTCCTTGTCTTTTTGCGCCTAGAAACACTTGTGTACTACAGGTGAATTATAAATGCCACATCATATCATATCATATATCATATCATATCATATCATACTCCTTACTAATATTGTGCGTGCATTGTTGGGGTTGTTCATAAGTTTCCATGAACATTATTGGTACCTAATTAATTCTACTCGCTGAGTGATAATGTTTTGTGTGGTTCCTATCTTAGCGATGAAGGTTCTTTCAGTGAAGTTCTGCCTACAGAGGACAATGCTGTTCCTTGCTCATTCTTCCTATGCATGTCCTCTCTGCACTGCTCACAGTTTCATCTTTGCTCAATTGTGACCTTCTTTGTGATATGTTTCACTGTACTGACTGGGAACGTAAGCTGTCATATGTCTTTTGAACACAGGCTTGGAAACCCGGCTAAGCTGATGTGTATCAGCCAATCCCTTTGCAGTATTTGTCCCTTAACCCTGGGGTCTGTTACTTCTTGGTCGCTTTCACATGACCTTTGATCGAAATGCAGTCTTGAGACTGTGTTTGCCAATCTGCCCTGACCAGTCACTACGCAGCATTTAGTCTTGATGTGGAAAGTTACAGCTCTGTGTATGTGTGCTTCTTTGCAAGAGCATGGCTGATATTCTTTGCTGAAGGGATGAGGATTTTTATGTTTCTGGGATGGCTGAATGTGTCTTGAGGCCTACTCCTGTTGGTACTTTCAATTAGTGTAAACATTTATTTGTCATTTGATATCAGTATGAGTGCCCCTAATAGTTGCCTGACTAATTATAAATGCTACTATATTTGTTAAGGATATGTGGTTATACTCAGATATAAGGTCTGTACCGTATGGCTCACTTGTCTCTCAGGGTTACTGCTTACTGAAGAATGGTTACTAATGCATTGTTAGGCCTACACAGGGCTGATTTCTTTATGCTCGGCGCTTTTTTATAGGTACTTTCGAAGCGTGGACTTCCTTGCACGTTGGGGGCACTGGATGTACTCACCACAATTCCCTCCTTTTCGTCCAATTAGGGCCAAATCTTTCCATACATTCTTTATCTCTTTTATCTTGTTCTTGTTGCCAGTCATATATAGTCATAGGCACCCATATCTTGCAAATATTTCTTTAATCTCCTCCCCACCTTCCAAAATGCCATGGGTTACACCCTAGAGAGCTGCATTCTGTGTCTGCAGTGGGGTCCATGTAGCATTCAAAGTAATTTTATGGATCAGGGGTAGTGACCAAAGGGTACTGTCTGGGCCTATGCATTGATTTATCGGGATTGTTTTTATTTCTCCTACCTTTGTTTCTGGATCAGTTTGGCAGCTTTCATCTTTCTGAGGAGGGGTGGCATTACCTGTTATAACTGCAAGGAAGTTAGGTTTATTTCCATGCAACACACACCAGGTAATTATTATTTGGTAAAACACCAGATCATTATCTACAGGATAAGGATAGGAAACAGCACTCTACATATATTGGTAAACCACTGGGGCATCCATGGCATGAGGAATGATAACCAATTTTCATCTTTAATGATTCCCCCTGCTGCTTCCATGTCTGATTTCAACTTTGCCATCAGTTTAATTGTAAGTGTTAACGTGCCATTATTGGCATTGTTAGGAGGCACGTAAGTGCAGCAAGTTCTGTGATTCTTCTTACAAACACCACCTTCCATTGCTGTGATTAGGTCTATTCGATTCTGTAGTGCCATAACCCGGAGCGCGCAGAGCTCCTCTCAGATTGTGCTAAGGACATGTTCTGTAGCATTTGAAAGTTCCATCAGTTTCCAGCGATGATTTAGACACATTTGGCATTTGCAGCAGTTTGTATTCCAGGAGTAAACAATGAGGTGAAGAACATCTCAGTTCTGGAAAAAAGTCTCTATTGTGCTGGCATCTACTGCAGGGCCTCGTCTTCTTCCTTTGAGAGGTAGTTTGGCATTCTCCTTCTTCTTGCTGTTTGTGAGTTTGTCCTACAGCAGTTCAGGGCAAGGCGTGGGGTTGGGACTGATCTTTGGGCAAGTTCATATGACTTTCTGGGATCAATAGTACAGGGGCATGCAAGATGACTAAAGAAAAAAAGACAATTCCATGAGGGAGGTAAATAAAAGTACACCTTGGTGCCACATTGCCACAGGAAGTCAATGAAATTGGTTGTTCCCTCGTTCAGCGCTGGCATCACATATGTTTGATTACAGTTATTGTTGGTGCCAACTGACACACTTCCTTTGCCCCTAAAAGGAAATGAAGATGGAGTGAGTTTCTGTACTTTTACAGGCTGCTCATGTTTATGTAAGCTGATCAATTTATTTACATGCAATGCCCATTTATTTCTACTACTTTCATTCGTATGCATTATTTCTTCTTCTGTAAATCCCACCAGTCCCTCTGCAATGAATACTGCTTACCCCTTCACCCATTTCTTGTTCCAGAATGTGGCTCCCTAAATGACAATCAGTGGTTTTGCAGGACATTGTGCTCCTTCAGATTTTCTCATCACTTCACATTCATCTTTGGATATCGTTTCCATTTTAATTCGTACTGTGTCCCTGAAATTGGCCTTGCATTCTACAGATTACTAAATGTGCTAAGCACTGTGCATCTAAATTCAGCACTTCCTTAGATAGAAACAGTTTGTGGGTGCCAACTGCATGCTAAATAAGTCTGCATATGTAACAAGCTTCATTTATTTGAGCCCTACTGATGGCTTTCATTTTATTGTACCAAATGTTTGTGTCAGAATGATGTTCGTCTAGCACATTATTATTCACTTCTGCATTCAATTCTCTTTTGTTTCTGGTCACGTGATTATTTCTAAGTGTAACTAGATTTTCTACTTTTGTACCTTTATTCCTTTTACCTATAACACCCAAAATCATTAATTTCATTACTGAAAAAGAGAGAAGGAGAGAAAAGAATAGAGCATATGTCTAAAAGCACTTTCTTAATGTTTCTGCTATTGTTAATTTTTACCTCCTGGATATTGGCTGTTTCACTGGCTCTGCTGTGCCCAAAAGATTTACAGGGTAATTCATAGAATTTCGCACAAAAGTGGCGCACGCGGCTGGCGCAGAGTGTGCGCGTGCGAATGTCTGTGCCAGCCGCGTGCGCTAAAATCGATTTCCGCGCACAGCGTATTTATAGATTTTAGCCTCCAAAACCAGCCGTGGCGCAGAGTGGCGCAGCGACCCTGCAGCAGCGCCAGTTACGCCCCGAAGAACACCCTCGCGCAAGGAAAAGCCATCAAAATTCCCAATTTATTGCAAAGGGCTGTGCTACCCTGGACCAGTTTACAGGGCTGCCAAACAGCAAACGCCAAGCGGGGAACGTGTATTAATGGGGTGCGCGTGAAGTTTGACACGCGAAAGGGCCTGTGCGAGTGGGGTAAGTGTATGGGGTTCGCAGGAAGTTCCACACGCGATTTCAGCAGGGTACGTGTATTTCTGGGGTGCAGGGAAGTTTAACACATGATTTCAGCAGGGTACGTGTATTACTGGGGTGCGCGGAAAGTCCCACACGCGATTTCAGCAGGGTACGTGTATTTCTGGGGTGCGGGGAAGTTTAACACGCAATTTCAGCAGGGTACGTGTATTACTGGCGTGCGCGGGAAGTTCCACACGCGATTTCAGCAGGGTACGTGTATTTCTGGGGTGCGGGCAAGTTTAACACGCAATTTCAGCAGGGTACGTGTATTACTGGGGTGCGCGGAAAGTCCCACACGCGAATTCAGCAGGGTACGTGTATTTCTGGGGTGCGGGGAAGTTTAACATGCGATTTCAGCAGGGTACGTGTATTACTGGGGTGCGCGGGAAGTTCCACACGTGATTTCAGCAGGGTACGTGTATTACAGGGGTGCGCGGAAAGTTACACACGCGATAGGCCCTGTGCGAGTGGGGTACGTGTATTTCGGGGGTGCAGGGGAGTCCTACACGTGAATTGGCAGTGTGGGTCCTCCCAGGTGTTCCCTCTACACCCTCCACGGCCCCTGCAGGCAGACCACACCACAGGGGATTACCCTGCACCCCTGGTCATGTCCCGCAGGCAGACCATCCACCATGGGCATGCCCCCCCAGCCAAGCCACTAGTGATCACCAACACATTACCCCATTGCACCCCCACCCCCGAGCAGGGCACCTGCCAGCAGGCCCCCACTCATGTCCCCCAGCACCCCCACCCCCCAAACAGTGCAGGGCACCTGCCAGCAGGCCCCCACTCATGTCCCCCAGCACCCCCACCCCCCAGCAGTGTGTGGCATCTGCCAGCAGTCCCCCACTCATGTCCTCTTTCACACCCACCCCCCAGCAGTGTGGGGCACCTGCCAGCAGGCCCCCACTCATGTCCCCTTGCACACCCACCCCCCAGCAGTGCGGGGCACCTGCCAGCAAGCCCACACTCATGTCCCCTTGCACACCCATCCCCCAGCAGTGCGGGGCACCTGCCAGCAGGCCCACACTCATGTCCCCTTGCACACCCACCCCCCAGCAGTGCGGGGCACCTGCCAGCAGGCCCCCACTCATGTCCCACTCATGTCCCCTTGCACCCCACCCCCCAGCACTGAGGGGCACCTGCCAGCAGGCACCCACACATGTCCCCTGCACCCCCAGCCCCCAGCAGTGCGGGGCACCTGCCAGCAGGCCCCCACACATGTCCCCTGCACCCCCACCCCCCAGCAGTGCAGGGCACCTGCCAGCAGGCCCCCACTCATGTCCCACTCATGTCCCCTTGCACCCCCACCCCCCAGCACTGAAAGGCACCTGCCAGCAGGCACCCACACATGTCCCCTGCACCCCCACCCCCCAGCAGTGCAGGGCACCTGCCAGCAGGCCCCCACACATGTCCCCTGCACCCCCACCCCCCAGCAGTGCGGGGCACCTGCAGCAGGCCCTGACACATGTCCCCTGCACCCCCACCCCCCAGCAGTGCGGGGCACCTGCAGCAGGCCCTGACACATGTCCCCCAGCCAACACATCATCAGAATCTAGATCCCTGGCCCTTATGGCCAGCCTCCACATGTCAAAGACCCACCCAAGTATTGCATCCACCCACATAGAAATGCCAATTACATGATACAACCCCAATGGCAAGTATGTAAATGAACACATGTCCGTCACACACACACAATGGGTGCAAGTGAATGTCAAAACCCATATCATGACATGCATGAAACCAATGAGATAATACCACACATCGAAGTATGAAGAAAAAAATGTATTAAAAGCAACATGAATGGAATTAAAATCAAACAAACAACAATGGGAATAAAAAAACAAAAGCTGCATGTCCGTGAAATAATGAAAAAAAAGAAATCATAATCCAAAGGAAAGGTGTCCAAAGTCACAGTCCAACAAAGCAAATCCAAGGGAAAAACATTGCTCCATGGGGAAATCCCAAAAAAAAAAGATGAATCCAATAGTGAAATATATACAGATGAACAATCCAGGGTCCATGATCCCAACTGAAGAAATGAAACCTACCAAAAACTACCTAATAAAAAAACTATATACAAAAATGTGGTCCATTGTCCAAGCGGTCCAAAATAAAGAAAAAACGAAAGGAAACCTAATAGTAACAAAATAACTATTTACAAGGGCAGCGGGCAAGTCCAACGGCTCACATGTTGATGTCCCGAGCCAGGGCATCATCGAACTCCTGCTCGATGTCCCAGAGGCGGTCCTCTTCCAAGGCCCGAGGGTTGACAGGGACGATGACATCTGGAACTCCAGGTCCCTACGAATGGCCTCGAGGCACTCGGCCCGCCTCAGGGCCCTATGCATGGAGTTCTCCGCCCTGACCATCGTGAGCCGTGCCTATTCCGCCCGCTGCCGCTCCGCATCTATTGCATGGCCCAACCGCTGCTACACGGAAGCCACTTCCGGTCCAGAGTCCTCCTGCCCTCCGGCCGATGCCTGCCCCTCCGATGATGAAGGCCCAGAGCCATCATGGCTCCCACCTTGTTGCTGCTGCTGCTGTGCCACTGCCTGTGCCCTGGCTCCTGCTGCCTGCACATCCTCCTCCAGCTGCGGTGCAGTTGTTGAGGTGGCCACCCCTGCTGGATGTCCGACTCCGGACTGTGGCAGGGATATGTCCTCCACCAGCCTGGCCCCACGGGCAGAGGCAGCTCCACAGGGCACCCAGGTGACACATGGGTGGGAAGATGGCACGGAGGACGACTGGCGCATAGGGGGTTCAGTTGAGGACGGGGTCGGAACAAGGTCCAGAAAACAGAGGAATCCGGCCCTGGTGAGCTGTCCCAGTGGGTCAACGCGGTCAACGAACCATGCAAGAAGATGTGCAGTCTCCTCATGAAAAGACTGCAGGTCAGCTCGCATGGCACGTTGACGCAACGCCACCCCACCCAGGACAGGCTCAACCAGGTGCCGGATAGCCACATCCGCAGGGAGAGGAAGGCCAGTTGGTGTAAGCCAATCCCCTCCCTGAGAACGGGTCTGGACGTAGGTATCCCAGCTGGTGCAAGATGATGCAGTCACAGGATCAGGGACAGGATTACACACAGGCACCTCCGCGGCAGCCTATGCTGCCTCCTGTCCCTGCCCCTGCACTGCACCACTAGCACCAGTGGAATCCCCACCTCCAGACCCCGTCTCTGTCCCTTGCACGGCCTCCTCCTCCACCAAACCCCCCACCAACCTGGATGACTCCGTGCCATCTTCCTCCATCGGGCCCTGTGGGGTCTCAGCTGCCCCTTCAGCTGTTGAGGAGTCCAACTCCAACCTCCGCCTCTTGGACCTCCCCTCGGCAGCTGCGACCTGGGACGCGGCACCGGACTCCTCACTCCCCAACGAGATGACAACCTGGGAGGGGAGCCGGGCCTTGCGTCTCCGGCTGGAGGTGCGATCCCTGACGCTGTGCTCCACAGCACCTTCTCCGCCCTCTTCATCAGTTGACGCTGCAGACAGGGAGAGATAGGAGACAGGCATCAGGGCCCTGTACAATGGACTCATACACACATGACATTTGTACATGAGTGGCATTGTCAAACTTCAGACATGGCATCACAATCCCCAACACACATGTCATTGCAACTCACACACATGAGCTATTCCACAGCCATATTGCAACAGCCAGCACCATCCATACACATACAACAGCATGAGCAGACAAAGGTGAGCCAGACATCACATGAAACACAGGGTGTGCACTAGACATGCACACACGCCACCACACTTACATGCATGTGTACACCTCCGCCAACTGTTGCAGTGATGAGATTGGCATCCATTTCACATCTGGCAATCAATCTTCTACATATCAGTCTCACATGCATCCATGTTGCATCACTGTTGCACCCATGTCAAATACACACACATGCACATGTACACGGTGCTGATACATGCAGCTGGAACCAACATCCATGTGTGACACCACAATCATGCCAATTTACATACACAGTAATCCAAACATGTGTGCTCACGCATCTGCATTTGGCCTGCATGCTTACCCACACATACACCACCCATGTGTCTGACACATGAAAGGACTTGCATGTGTCAGCCTCACAGCCCTGTACATACACATCCATACATGGCCCTACAAAACCACATGTACAACCTGCATACTACTGGCACACCACCACACGCACAGCTTCCAATCAGTATGCATGTACACTTACCGCTCGACTCCAGACGGGTCTGCCTCTCAAGGACCTAGACGTTGAGCGCTGGGTGTATGCCTTCCAGGACCCTCATCTGATGTTCCGACAGGTGGCCCCGGCGCCCCTTAGCATCCGCTGCCTTGAAGAGGCGCTGGGCCTTGTTGAGGGTCCTGGACCTGAAGTCCTCCCAGCGCTTCTTGACATGTTGGAAGTCGCGGACTGCCACTACCTCCGCGTTGATGGCAGTCACGATGTCCATCCAGATCCTGGTCCATCCTTCCTTGTCGGCGTGTCTTGTTCCGAAGAGGGCATCATACTGCCCCAGGACTTGCTCCACCAGGACACCAACTTCGGTGGCAGTGAAGCTGATGCCCCTCTGCCTCTCTGGCGAGGGGTTACCAGTGGTGCGAGATGGTGTAGTGCCCGACATGGCAACCCCAGAGGCAGGTGTGGGTGGGCAACTGGGTCCTGGGGCTGGGCTGTGGAGCGATGGAATAGCAGTCAGGAATCTTCGGTTCCAGCATGGGTGGTCACAGCAACAGCACCCCTGGCTGACGTGCAGGCAGCAAATGGCAGGGCATGTGGGCAGAAGGCAATCAAGCAGCAGCAGATGGCAGGTGGGAGCGTGCTCGGGGCTCTGAGGGGCAGTAATTCGGCCTTCTGGGCAGGAGCGTGGTCTTCCGTGTGTGAACGCGTGGCCAGCTTGATACGGAGTGATTTGGCACGTGAAAATCTTGCACGTCAGCGTGTAATTCGAGGAAAAGTCCTTAGCGCATAAGTGCGTCAGCGCACGTACGCGATTTCATGGGACCAAAGGCCCTTAGCGCGTAAGCGTGTCTGTGACGTGACACGGGCAGGTGTTTCCCTCATAGCACGTGATGACAGAGCACACGTGGAAAAGCTGCACGTCCGAGTGTCAGCGCGTGTAATTGGAGGAAAGGACGCGTACACGCGTAAATGATGTGTACGTGTGGGCCGGTTTAAAAGGTACAGGTAGAACGCCATTTTCTTGTACGTGCTTTTCGTGGAGAGCGAGTGGGTGAATTCTGTACTTCTTGTCGGTTCACATGTGATTACTTCACAGCGTTTCAAGTTCGTACTCCCTGTTACCTCTGACAGCTTTCATTTTTCTACTTTTTTTGGGCCTGTTTCCTCAAACAGTGTTCACTTCTCCTTTTGTCCTGTCTCCTCAGACAGCATACAATTCTTCTTTTGGCGGGGGTGTTGCCAACACGCACACCCCCGTATTTTTCACGTTCTTATTCCAGGCAGACGATGAGTTCCACACGTACTTAGCAACTGTGCTTGCCCCGTGTGTCGCACTCCCCTTCAGAGGTCATTGTAGGCTGCGTGTATTACGTGTACGCTTATTTTTGTGTTTCTGGGTGCCACAGCGTAGTGCGGGTTCATTTTTCCACGCACGTGGTCTACGAGGGGTTGCGTGCACGTTTATTTTTGTTTTTGGGCTGCCTGTGCGTTGCGTGACCCGTCATCTTCCCCCAGGGGTCACAGACAGCCTTGTTAGAGCACTAGGGTACGAATTCTATCTAGTACCCTACCCCTTTGACCCCCAATTGCCCAGGACAATAGTTTACTGCTCCTCCCATACGCACAACAACATCAGTGCCATGGTTGGGAGGCAACCAAGCAGTAAGGGAGGCAAAGGTGGCCGACCTTCTAAAGGTGGATGTGGTGGGCACGGTAGGGGATGTGGCCAGGATTTTCAGGGTGCCCCTAGACCCCCATGTGTGGAGGACCAATCAGGGACACCCATGATCCTCCCCATGGTTGAAGGAAACGCGGCTGAGACCATCCCAGCTCAGCCCCTGTTGGACCAGCCCATTGTGGCACCTGACCTGGCACAGGATGACTCCCTGGCTGACTTCCAGGTCAGCAAGTCTAGGCCACGTGTGGCGGTGCAAGTTGTCACCAAGGCATGTGGATCTGGGGCGCTATGTCATCTGCTGCCCCAAGTATGCAGGGTGGTGAGGCTGCAGGGGCAGCTGCAGCTCCATCCGCCACAGTTCTGACTCTCCCAGCCAGGACAGTGTCGGTCCTGGTCCATCATACTGATGTTCCCCCTGCCAACATCACACTTCAGACAATGCCTGCACCAAGTCCTATGGTCAATGGGCATTCGCACACTCCAACAACCCAGTCCACCGGTGATTCTGCCCCTACTGACCAGAGTGGCGTTAGCCACTCTGGCTCCGCTCCCCCTTCTAAAAAGAGGAAGAAGGGTGCTCTGGCACGACAGGATGAGACCCCAGGCACGGCTACACACTCCGGCACGTCAAGGAAGCCTTGCTTTAATGACGCAGAGCTTAATGCACTTGTGAGCTATATGTCGCAACATAGCCACGAAATGGTGGTGACTGCAGGGTCCAAGACCACACCTGGTAAACGTAAGGCACACTGGCAGACCATCGCCAACCACATAAGTGCCCTTGGATTTGTGAGGCGCTCAGCTGATGATTGCTACAAGCGGTGGAACGACCTGAAACGCAGAGCAAAGGACAAGCTGGCCTCAAATCATGCCGCTACTCTGGTGACTGGCGGTGGGTCTCCACAAGAGGACAACGGACTCACTGAACATGAGTCTGTTGCTGGGACCTTCGTCACAGAGGAACAGATCCGAGGTGTGGGAGAACTACCTGGTTACGAAGCATTGTCCGGTGAGTGCCCATGCGTGTGTGTGTTGTGGATGTGTATGTATTTTGGGTGATGGGTTCTGATTGAGTGCCAGGTGAGGGTGTGTACTCCAGAGTGTTATGGGTCACCCATTTCCTTCCTTACATGGGATCAGGTGCCTTGTATTTGGCTATGACTGCATCCCTTCTGCCCACAGTATCCTATTAGGTCCACAATTGTGCAGTTGACCTTGTACTGCCATCTTGCAACTACATTGGTCAGAATTTGTAAGTGTGCCTTTAGGATAATATTTTCCACTCTCCCCTTTTTTGCTAGACAGTTATCAACCATATTGTGACATATGTGATATGCTTCGGTCATTGTTTACTGGCCACACTGGGGCAATGCTTTACCTGGTTATGTACACATGAGACCATTCAGGCTGATGGAGTATTGGCCAGCCCAAATGTTTAGATGAGTGCCTGTTTGCATGTGGAAAATGACAGATGTTTCCTGCGATGTCAATGTGAGGAAAAATAGATCAGCCAACTATTACTGTATTCTTGTACCTTGCATGTGTTGCAATGAGTGTGTCATGCCTGCCGGACATACCTCTGGACCAGGAACAACTTCTCCATACAGGAGGAGTTACGCCCATAGAATCATTAGACCTTTTTACTCAAAATGGAGGTTGTTCGATGCATTGCCCGGAAAACGACGTCTGCATTTTTCACGTCGTTAATTTTCACGTGACTTAGGTCCGTCACGTGTATCACGGCAGTGCGTACATAAGCAGCGTGGAAACTCCATTCGCTGCTTCTGATTAAATCAATTTTGGCGTTTTGTAGCTGAACTCCGGACCTGCGTTCTCGCATTCTTTTCAGCAAACTTATTTGGCCTAATTTGAGCGTGCTTTCCTCCACACGCAATTTCCTGGGCTGCGTGTATCCAGTTTGCGTGCCAATCTCCACGCGGACGCTGTCTGCAAGCGCGGCTGTCCTGAGCTGCGTGAATCCTGTTTGCGTGCCAAATCTTCACGCGGACGTTGTCTGCAAGCGCGGCTGTCCTGAGCTGCGTGAATCCAGTTTGCGTGCCAAATCTCCACGCGGAGGTTGTCTGCAAGCGCGGCTGTCCTGAGCTGCGTGAATCCAGTTCGCGTGCCAAATCTCCATGCGGACGCTGTCTGCAAGCGCGGCTGTCCTGAGCTGCGTGAATCCAGTTTGCGTGCCAAATCTCCACGCGGACGCTGTCTGCAAGCGCGGCTGTCCTGAGCTGCGTGAATCCTGTTCGCGTGCCAAATCTCCACGCGGACACTGTCTGCAAGCGCGGCTGTCCTGAGCTGCGTGAATCCAGTTTGCGTGCCAAATCTCCACGCGGACGCTGTCTGCAAGCGCGGCTGTCCTGAGCTGCGTGAATCCAGTTGGCGTGCCAAATCTCCACGCGGACGCTGTCTGCAAACGCGGCTGTCCTGAGCTGCGTGAATATTGTTCGCGTGTCAAATCTCCACGCAGACGCTGTCTGCAAGAGCGGCTGTCCTGAGCTGCATGAATCCTGTTCGCGTGTCTAAATCTTCATGCGGAAACGCTGTCTCCAAGCGCGGCTGGCCTGGCTGCGTGTATGCTGTCGCGTGCAATCCTGCACGTGGTTTTCGGAACTACTTCGAACTTTTGGTACCTGTGACAGTCAACAGGTGAGATTCTTATTTTGTTCTTCGTGGGAAAGGAAGTATTTCATGAACTATTGGAAGGTGATTGTGCACAGTACATTGGATGCTATCCTGTGGTGCATCAACCCGGTATCTAGCGAGAGCCTCGTGCCGTTCGGGATAAGTCTCCCTTACTAATCTTCCCTTCCTTTGTCGTTTGTTCAACTCTTGGGATTCTTCAAGAAACTTTCCTGGAATTTTTCAGTTTAGCCTTAAGGTCAGTGTCTGAATTAATACCAATTCTGTGTTTCTTAGTATTTGACTTGGGACAGTGTCTTATGATACTTATCTATTCTAGGCATACTTCCTATACAATTCCCACGCCCTTTCCAGTGATCCATCTCTCTGACTGTTTTATTCAGTCAGATAGTTGTATCATTTGGATGGTCTAATTTGACCTGCCTACAATCAAGTCGTGTGAAGATAGGATCCGGAAAAGCCCTACCAAATTGTATCCTTTTTTGGTTACTGTATCCTTTTCAGTTGATACTTTGGTGATTTATGACAGAATCAGAAGCCATGGAGGGTACGGATCCTATAACTGTTTTGACTCAGTTAATCTCTGTCTTGAGAAATGAAATGATTACGGCACAGGATATGCTACGGCATCGAATGGATGTTATGCAAGATGCCATGCATGTCACTCCTCAGGGAGTACAGGTTCCAGTAGCCATTGCATCTGGATCTGGGACTACGACACCATCATTATCACAGGAAACTCTTAAAGTGGTTATGCCCACACAGTTTCCCTTGGCTCCTCCGGAAAGGTTCACAGGTGATCCTAAAACCTATAGAACCTTTGTTAATCAGTGCCGACTTCATTTCCTTTGCCGGCCTAATTCATTTCCTGATCTTACTACTAAAGCAGCATTCGTGCTTTCCCATTTGGGGGGTACAGCTGCTGCTTGGGCAAATCCTTTATTGGAATCAAATAGCCCCTTGTTGTACGATTGCGATGATCTTCTGGTGGCTATGAACAAAGTCTTTGATATGCGCTATGCTACTCAAGCCACAGATCTGGAGTTGTTGAATTTACAACAAGGTACTCAGCCTGTGTTGGCTTACATTGCACGATTTAACCAATTAACAGCCGAAACCCAATGGCCGGAAGACAAGAAGACGGCTGTTTTCTGCAAGGGTCTTTCAGAAGAACTCAAAGACGCCTTGTCCACGGTCCCAGTGGTTCCTACAGGTTTTTCAGAATTTCTTGATTTAATTTTACAAATTGATGCCCGAAGAAATGCCCGCAAAGGAGAGAAAAAACCTTTTCTTCCGGCACCAGTTCGTTCTGATACACCGGCACATTCTTCGAATGATCCTGAACCAATGCAAATTGGCGCGGTGAGAGGCCGGTTGTCTAAAGCCGAAAGAGAGAACCGAAAGAAAAATAACTTATGTATGTATTGCGGTTCATCCGAGCATTTATTGGCGGCATGTTCTAAAAGGCCAAATAAGCCTTCGGGAAACGCCAAAACTCGACAGTAGTAGGAGTCCCTGTGTCGAGTGTTACATCGGACTCAATTACATTTCCAGCTCATGCACCGATAGCTGTTGAGATGATTTTACGTTTCAATGATCAAGACTTGGCTTCCAAGGCTATGGTAGACTCTGGAGCCACTAATAATTACATTGATATCACATATGCCAAGAAATGTTCTATACCCCTTATAGACAAGAACAAACCTGAAACTGTTAATACAGTGGATGGATCAATCTTGATTTCCGGTATGGTAACTCAGGAGACTGTACCTATTCAGATGACTTTACCAAATGGCCATTCGGAGGAAATAGTCTTCGATGTCATTGCGGCTCCTCAATACCAAATAATACTGGACTTAATTGGTTGACTCTTCATAATCCCGCCATAGACTGGGTTACGGGATTGATCCAATATCCTTCCGTTTTTTGTAACGAACATTGCTTTACCAGCCAGGTGGTGTGAAATAAATCACATATGTTGGCCTCTATTGAGGGAACTTCCGCTATCAATGTGGTACATCAGAACGGTATGCATATACCAAGTGAATATGCAGATTTTGCCGATGTGTTTGACAAAGGTCAGGCAGAACAGCTTCCTCCACATAGGCAATATGATTGTCCAATTGAATTAATTCCTGGAGCTAAAATTCCTACTGGTCGAGTTTATTCTTTGACTCTCAAAGAAGATGATGTCTTGAAAGAATATATCGATAAAGCTCTGGATATGGGATTTATACGGCCATCTCAATCGCCGGCTGCCTCTCCTTTATTCTTTGTTCCAAAGAAGGAAGGAGACCTAA
The DNA here is from genome assembly GCF_040938575.1 of Ambystoma mexicanum. Lineage (NCBI taxonomy): Eukaryota > Metazoa > Chordata > Amphibia > Caudata > Ambystomatidae > Ambystoma > Ambystoma mexicanum. The sequence continues at coordinate 167,888,432 of NC_090931.1, read as the reverse complement.
GGCCTTTCATTGAATACAGGGCTATTAACGACATCACCATAAAGAATCAGTATCCTTTACCATTGATTAATGTTCTGTTAGACCAATTAGGAACTTCCAAGTATTTCTCTAAATTGGATTTGCACGGCGCTTACAATCTGGTTCGCATTCGCGAAGGAGACGAATGGAAGACCGCTTTTAAGACGTGGTACAGCCTTTACGAATATTTAGTGATGCCTTTTGGTCTTTGTAACGCTCCCGCCACATTTCAGTTCTTCATGAACGATATCTTCAAAGATATGATGGATCAATTTGTGGTGATTTATTTGGATGACATTTTGATATATTCATCATCTTTTCCAGAACATGTTAAACACGTCTCAGCTGTCTTACAAAGACTGAGAGAGAATAAACTTATTGTTAAAGTCGAGAAATGTGTTTTTCATGCACAAAAAGTGGAATTTCTGGGTTACGACATTACCAATCATGGTGTTCGAATGAGTCGTTCTAAAGTGAAAGCCATATTGAATTGGCCTATCCCACACAATGTCAAGTCATTACAGTAATTTCTAGGATTTGCGAATTTTTATCGCAGATTTATTCGTTCTTTCTCCAAAACAGTGGCCCCATTGACAGCTTTAACTAGCTCTAAAATTCCATTCTGTTGGAACCAGAATGCTCAAGCTTCCTTTGAGAAGTTAAAAGAAGCATTTACCACTGCACCTGTACTTCAGCAACCTGATCCGGATGGTCAGTTTATCGTTGAAGCAGACGCATCCAGTGTCGCTACAGGAGCTGTACTCTCGCAGGTTTGTGCAGAAACTAAGGAGGAGCATCCAGTTGCCTTCTTCTCACGCAAACTTACCCTTTATGAACAGAACTATACTGTCACTGAGCGTGAATTACTTGCAATCAAAGATGCTTTCCAAGAGTGGAGCTATCATCTTCATGGGGCCAAACATCAGGTGGTGGTGTATTCGGATCATAGAAATCTTCAGTCATTTAAAACTATGAAATGTCTTACAGCTAGACAGGCCAGATGGCATGTTTTTTTTGCTCAATACGATTTTCAAATTACTTATCGCCCTGCCAGACAACATGTCAAATCTGATGCTTTGTCTCGCATCGGTGAAGAGGTGAAAGAAGAATCATCGGTACAAAATAAGTTGTTGGCAGATCACGTGATATGTAGTTGTTCTGCACAACCTTCTCTAAAAAACGACTTACAGGAGTGGGTGAAACTAAATCCACAATTGATTCAGGAATTGAACATTGATATATACAATGGTTTGCCTTTTAAACATGGAGTACTCTATCTACCAACTGATACCACTCAGAAAAAAAGCCCTCAGTTGGGGTCATGATTCTTTGATTGCCGCCCATCCTGGACAGAAGAAGACTCTAGAGTTATTGAAAAGATGGTGTTGGTGGCCGTCTATAACACAAGATGTTATAAATTATGTTTCAACATGTTCGGTATGCAGTCAATGCAAGAATACTCCTGGCAAACCAGTGGGTTTACTCCAGTCTCTACCAGTTCCCAAAAAACCATGGGACATGATATCAATGGATTTTGTGGTTGAACTTCCAAGAAATAAAGGCTACGATACCATATCGGTGGTGGTGGACTACTTTACAAAATTGGCGCTTTTCATTCCCTGTATTGGTGTACCAACAGCTGCTGGTCTGACTGATCTATTCATCTGGCATATATTCTGTTTTTTTGGTCTACCTTCAGTGATCATCACTGACAGGGGCTCACAATTTGCGTCACGTTTTTGGAGAGCACTAAATTCGGCATTATTAATTGATGACAGGTTGTCTAGTGCTTATCACCCTCAAACGGATGGACAGACTGAGAGAGTCAATAGCACTATGGAACAATATCTGCAATGTTTGTGCTTGCAGTTTCAGTCAGATTGGCTCAATGTTCTGCCGGCAGCAGAGTTCGCCTATAACAATTCCTATCATAGTGCTATAGGTACTTCACCTTTCTATGCTTTGTATGGGCAACACCCACGTTCCATTCCTTTTGACTCCAGTTTGTCTTTGGATACTCCTGCAGCAGGACATACTTTTAGGGATCTTAAAAGTCTACAGAAGAAAGTTGAGCAGCAATTGGAGCAAGCTAAAAAACGAGACAAGTACTATGCCGATGCTCATAGAATCCATGCACCTGTCTACAAAACAGGAATGAAGGTATGGCTGTCCACAAAAACTTGAGAATACCCGGCAAAAGGAAATTGTTGCCTAAATACATTGGGCCATATGAAGTGCTCCAAGTTATAAATCCGGCTGCTGTCCGTCTGGCTTTGCCACAACGGTGGCGAGTGCATCCCGTTTTCCACGTATCACTCATCAAACCGTGTTCGGATGCTACTAGATTACCTATACGGCCTGTTGCTATTTCAGTGAAAGGGTCAGACGAATATGAAGTGCATGACATTCTGGACATGAGGTTACGGTCTGGAAAACCATTTTATCTGGTGGATTGGAAAGGTTATGGTCCCGAGGATAGATCCTGGGAACCTCTGTCTAACATTCATGCTCCAGCTTTATTAAGGCGATTCCATTCGAAAAAAAGGGGAGAAGCTGCTCCTTTGGGGGGTGGCACTGTCATGCCTGCCGGACATACCTCTGGACCAGGAACAACTTCTCCATACAAGAGGAGTTACGCCCATAGAACCATTAGACCTTTTTACTCAAAATGGAGGTTGTTCGATGCATTGCCCGGAAAACGACGTCTGCATTTTTCACGTCGTTAATTTTCACGTGACTTAGGTCCGTCAAGTGTATCACGGCAGTGCGTACATAAGCAGCGTGGAAACTCCATTCGCTGCTTCTGATTAAATCAATTTTGGCGTTTTGTAGCTGAACTCCGGACCTGCGTTCTCGCATTCTTTTCAGCAAACTTCTTTGGCCTAATTTGAGCGTGCTTTCCTCCACACGCAATTTCCTGGGCTGCGTGTATCCAGTTTGCGTGCCAATCTCCACGCGGACGCTGTCTGCAAGTGCGGCTTTCCTGAGCTGCGTGAATCCTGTTTGCGTGCCAAATCTTCACGCGGACGTTGTCTGCAAGCGCGGCTGTCCTGAGCTGCGTGAATCCAGTTTGTGTACCAATTCTGTGTTTCTTAGTATTTGACTTGGGACAGTGTCTTATGATACTTATCTATTCTAGGCATACTTCCTATACAATTCCCACGCCCTTTCCAGTGATCCATCTCTCTGACTGTTTTATTCAGTCAGAGAGTTGTATCATTTGGAAGGTCTAATTTGACCTGCCTACAATCAAGTCGTGTGAAGATAGGATCCGGAAAAGCCCTACCAAATTGTATCCTTTTTTGGTTACCGTATCCTTTTCAGTTGATACTTTGGTGATTTATGACAGAATCAGAAGCCATGGAGGGTACGGATCCTATAACTGTTTTGACTCAGTTAATCTCTGTCTTGAGAAATGAAATGATTACGGCACAGGATATGCTACGGTGATTTATGACAGAGTGGCACATGTGTACTTAGTCCCAGTATGCAGCATTTTTCATGTCATCATGTCCATCTCACATGGATGGGTGACAGTACTCAATCACTGACATATGGCTGTACTTGTCAAATGTACCATGGCTATGCTAAATGCCATCTGTGTGCTGCCATGTGTCAAGTATGTGTATTGGACATGCCACTCACAGGCCAATGTGTGATGGCAGTGCTACCCAGCATGCAGCAAATGTGTTGCTCTCCCATATTGGTGTCATCAGTGTCTGCCTTTTGCCTCCCCTTACTACTCAGTGAAAGTGCAGGCATGGGAGGGTTATAGTCATGTGGGACATGTGTGAATCATGTACTGGTTCTGTAGCTTGACAGGCCTATTTGTGTGCTATGGTGCTAATGCCTGTTTCCATTTTTTCTCTTTCATGTTTTTGCAGGGGATGACGCACTTGATGCTGTTGAGGTTGAGGAGATGGTGCAGACCCAGGAGGAATCCCAGGCAGGACAGGGCACCAGCGGGGGACGTGGTGTGGTGGTGGGTGAGAACTCAATCCTCCTGCAGACAATACTTTCCAGGGGTGTCTCTGGGTGCACCTCCCCAGACCTCTATTCAGGTGCTGATTCGGATGATGAGACCTATGTGCCGTCACAGGTAAGTGTTTCTGGCAGGGATTCTGTTCTGGCCAACCCACTTGCACCAGGGGTAGATCCCTCTATGGGGATGTCAGTGTTGGTAGAGGCGCCTTTGGCGGTTACGGATGCAGGGTCACACTCCACAGCATCTGATCCTGTTCCTGGGCCAGCAGATCAGAGGGGGAATGCAGTCCTGCAGCCTCAGGCGGTGCAAGCACAGCAAGGTGCACATTGCCTTGCCCCAAACAGGTGTGGTGCCCGTCGACGCAGTGGCCGTACACCACCAGGCAATAGCGTATGGGAGAACTCCATGTACGCTATGGCAACCCAACAGTCAGCATCAGTTGAAATGATGGCTCAGGAAATGGAGAGGGTGGCCACTTCCATTATCCCCCCTGAAAGGCAGATGGAGCAACTACAGCAGGCAACAGACTCCATTTGCCAATCACACAAGGAAGACATGTTGGCGTCCAACAGGGACCGACGGGCGGCACTGGAGACTCTGCGCCAATCCATCTCAATATAGTCCCAGGCCCACAGGGAAGCCCTGAGTGAAGATCTCCATAACCTCAGGCAGACTCTTCTTGAGCTTGAGACTTCCGCTAATTTTAGGGCAGAACAGCGGCTGGAGCACCTCACAAGTACGCTCTCAGCTGAGATGCGGGCAACTCGGGAGGAGATCCTGGCATCACGTCAGGTGTTGCATGGGGATCTCCGCACTAGAATCCTCCAGAACGAGACCTTCCACACCCGCATGCTTGCTGCCATGGAGGACCATACCAGGGCTGTGCGTGGGCTGCCTCCCATAGCACCACCACTTCCTGATGCAGCAGCAGAGGGTCATGAGAGCGACGGCAGCAATTCTCCCACATTGGCATAGCCGTGCAGGCCATGAGCCCATGAGGTGTTTTTTTTTCCCAACATCCACACAGGTGGCTGTTGGTCCGCACCCTTGGCCTCATTACAACCCAGTCGTTAAGGGTTTAACGGCGCCGTCGGCGCCGTTAACCCTTAACGCCTGATTATCATTTTAACGCCTGCTTTTAGCAGGCGTTAAAATGCAAGGCGCTAACCCGCCTTGGTGCTAATTACGGAACCGTAATTTACGGTGCCGTAATTAGCGCCTTCCCCACTCCCATTATGCCCTATGGGGCAAAAATGGGAATGGGGAAGGGTAAATGGGGAATGGTGATTTACCGCCCCACTCACCTTGGAATGGGGAGGTAAATCCGCCATCCACCATGGTGTATGGTGGTAAAGTAGGGAACTTACCGCCTGGGTTGTAATGAGGCCCCTGTCCTCGGACCTCCTGGGTGCCCCCCCCCCTGCTCCCCACATGGCCATTTTTGATTTTTGATTTTTGATTTTTGATTTTTTTTTAAAATAATTTGACAGTGTGTTGCCTTGTGTGCCTCCCGTGGGCATCCACTGTATTCCGGCTGGGCACATGCAGGCTTGTCCTGAGTTTGGGTTAGATGCTTGGGTTCATGAGACACACACCCCTCCTGCTTCCTGTTTCTATGGGCTTGCAAAGGGTGTGACCAAGTGACAGTGATGTACACAGTGACGTTGGGCTCCCATGAGCTGTGTGGGCAGTCTGTAGTAAATACTGTGTAGACATTCCTTGTGTATATTGTTGTTGTATTGTACACTGCATGGTGTATTAATGTATGATTTTGCTTCCATGTCTCCCTCTGAATTTGCAGGTTCATTCCTCATGTCTTCACAAGGCCGTCTACTTTGCAGATGGAGTTCATGTTGTATGCAGTACACAGACCAATTTTGAAGGCTGCAAGACTACAGTTTGAAGGGGGCAATGTGGTGGCATATTCAGGTTGTATGACTACGACTACTTTAACTTAGTAGTGTCATGTGTTAGAAATGTTTGAACTTGTCTAGATGCATTGTTTAGTTGGTAGGTATTTGGTCATGTGTGTTGTTAGTTCAACATTACTAGGAGCACATTGTGTGTGGCCAGTTTCCATTAGGGACACTGTACTTTGTGATACTTGTGTCAGGTTTTTGGGATTGCTTTGTTTGCTCTCACATAGCATGACATGCCATGGTGTGTTGGGTGGCGGTGCTGGGGAGGGGTTGGGTGACATGGCACTGTTCTCATATTGGATTTTGCAAGGGGGTCATGCATTTAGCAGCATATGTGTCTTTTGATGACACAGCATTGGTGGTGTTTCTGTAGGTAGGGATGCACACATTGTGACACTTCCAGGTGACCAATCTCAGGATGGTATGGTTGTGACAGTTGACTGTCCCTCATGTCATCATCATTGATTGTCAGCTGGTATATGGCAGGGCTGTGTGCACTCCACAGGGGTGTGATTCTAAGTGAAGTAATTATCCACCAGCTGTGATCGGGCTGCCTCACCCCGTGCCCTTTCCCCTCCCATGCGCAGCAGGCGTGCATGTGGTTGGGGATGTGGGGGCACCATCATGTCCATGTGCAGGCCCCGTCGTGTTGCAACATTGTGCAGGACACATGCTGCCGCTATGATCCTGCACACTACTGGGGGAGCGTATAACAGCTGCCCACCAGAACGGTCAAGGGAGCGAAAGCGTGACTTGAGCACTCCGAATGTGCGCTCCACTATGCCCCGGGTTGCAATATGGGCTGTGTTGTATCTTACCTCAGGTGGCGTGGTGGGGTTCCGAATTGGCGTCATCTTGTGGGTGCTCAGAGATCATTAGTGGCGTTGTGAAATTACTCAGTATCTGGCGTGCATGCATGTGCTGTGGCACTTATACTCACCAAGCAGCCATGTATCGCCCTGCCGCCCAGCTTCTAGGTCCCGGTTTAGGGTTGACATTCTGTAAATGAAACTGTCGTGGGTGGACCCTGGATAGTTGGCATATACTGAGGTGATGATTCCCTTTGCATCACATACTACCTGCACGTTGATGGAATGCCAGTGCTTGCGGTTTCTATAGATGTGCTCTGATGCCCTGGGGCGACGTAGGGCCACATGGGTGCAATCAATGGCACCTAGGACTTTGGGTAATTGTGTCACCCCGTAGAAATCCTGGACGACAGCCTGCCTTTCTGCAGGTGTTCTGGGCAGGTATATCTGCCTGCGCACTGATGGGCGTGCAGTCATGATGGCCAAGACCTGGTGTAGGCAGCATGACTGTTTGCCTGTGACACTCCACCCACTATGGCACTTGTCCGCTGAAATGATCCGGTGGCCAAAAAGTGCAGTACATTGAGGACCTTCTCCAGGGGGCTGAGTGCTTGGGAGCAGAGGGTGGGTGATGTGAGGTCATCCTCCCACTCACTGACCACGTCGAGTATTATGTGAGGTGGAAACCTGTACCTCCCATACACCTGGTCATCAGGCATGCCAAAAAGGCTTGTTCTGGGTGTGAAAATTCTGGGCCTGACTATCCTCCTCCTCCTCCTGCGGTATCCCACGACCACTGCTGCTAGGAACGGTATGTTCATACTGGCGTCTGAGCTTACTTGTTGTTTGCACGCACTTTTATGCTGCGCGGGTACACGCATGCCTGCTTCCTGTTGGCGTACGTGTTTCTGGATTAGTGTGTCTTTTTTTGCGCGTGCGTGTGGGCTTTCCACGCATTTGCCTCCTGTACTTCCCCGCCCACCCCAGATTTACACGTACCCCGCTCGCACAGGCCCAATCACGTGTAAAACTTCACGCGAGCCCAACTTCCCACGAGCCCAACTTCCCGCGAGCCCCTGAAGTACACGTACCCCCCTCGCCTATGCACAATCACGTGTGAAACTTCCCACGCACCCACGAAATACACACTATTGTTGACACAGCGGGTGTCCGTGTTTGTCGCCTACCCCTTTGCACGTCATTTGTCCTGGAGGGACACAGTATGGGAAATTCATCAGAGCTGTATATACGTGCATTTTGATAGTGCACATTTTTTTAATGCGCAGGGACGCTACCGCCTGCCTTCATGTGGGGACATGTGTTGATGTACATAGTAGACTTTTGCTTTGTGTCATGGAATCGCCATTTCACTGCTGGGGGTGGAGGTGCAGGGGGACATGAGTGGGGGCCTGCTGCCAAATGCCCCTGACTGCTGGGGGGTGGGGGTGCAAGGGGACATGAGTGGGGGCCTGCTGGCAGGGGCCCCTGACTGCTGGGCGGTGGGTGTGCAAGGGGACATGAGTGGGGGCCTGCTGGCAGGTGCCCCTCACTGCTGGGGGGTGGGGGTGCAAGGGGACATGAGTGGGGGCCTGCTGGCAGGGGCCCCTGCCTGCTGGGGGGTGGGGGTGCAGGGGGACATGAGTGGGACATGAGTGGGGGCCTGCTGGCAGGGGCCCCTGACTGCTGGGGGGTGGGAGTGCAAGGCGACATGAGTGGGGGCCTGCTGGCAGGGGCCCCTGACTGCTGGGGGGTGGTGGTGCAGGGGGACATGAGTGGGACATGAGTGGGGGCCTGCTGGCAAGTGCCCCTGACTTCTGGGGGGTGGGGGTGCAGGGGGACATGAGTGGGGGCCTGCTGCCAGGTACCCCTGACTGCTGGGGGGTGGGGGTGCAGGGGGACATGAGTGGGGGCCTGCTGGCAGGTGCACCTGACTGCTGGGGAGTGGGGGTGCAAGGGGACATGAGTGGGGGCCTGCTGGCAGGTGCCCCTGACTGCTGGGGGGTGGTGGTGCAAGGGGACATGAGTGGGGGCCTGCTGGCAGGTGCCCCTGACTGCTGGGGGGTGGGGGTGCAAGGGGACATGAGTGGGACATGAGTGGGGGCCTGCTGGCAGGTACCCCTGACTGCTGGGGGGTGGGGGTGCTGGGGGACATGTGTGGGACATGAGTGGGAGACTGCTGGCAGAGGCCCCTGACTTCTGGGGGCTGGGCGTACAGGGGGACATGAGTGGGGGACTGCTGGCAGGTGCCCCTGACTGCTGGGGGGTGGGGGTGCAGGGGGACATGAGTGGGGGCCTGCTGGCAGGTGCCCCTGACTGCTGGGGGGTGGGGGTGCAAGGGGACATGAGTGGGGGCCTGCTGGCAGGAGCCCCTGACTGCTGGGGGGTGGCGGTGCAAGGGGACATGAGTGGGGGCCTGCTGGCAGGGGCCCCTGACTGCTGGGGGGTGGGGGTGCAGGGGGACATGAGTGGGACATGAGTGGGGGCCTGCTGGCAGGGGCCCCTGACTGCTGGGGGGTGGGGCTGCAAGGGGACATGAGTGGGGGCCTGCTGGCAGGAGCTCCTGACTGCTGGGGGTGGGGGTGCAGGGGGACATGAGTGGGACATGAGTGGGGGCCTGCTGGCAGGTGCCCCTGACTGCTGGGGGGTAGGGGTACAGGGGGACATGAGTTAGACATGAGTGGGGGCCTGCTGGCAGGGGCCGCTGACTGCTGGGGGGTGGGGGTGCAAGGGGACATGAGTGGGGGCCTGCTGGCAGGGGCCCCTGCCTGCTGGGGGGTGGGGGTGCAGAGGGACATGTGTGGGACATGAGTGGGGGCCTGCTGGCAGGTGCCCCTGACTGCTGGGGGGTGGGTGTGCAGGGGGACATGAGTGGTGGCCTGCTGGCAGGGGCCCCTGACTGCTGGGGGGTGGGGGTGCAAGGGGACATGAGTGGGGGCCTGCTGGCAGGGGCCCCTGACTGCTGGGGGGTGGGGGTGCAGGGGGACATGAGTGGGGGCCTGCTGTCAGGTGCCCCTGACTGCTGCGGGTGGGGGTGCGGGGGGACATGAGTGGGGGCATGCTGGCAGGTACCCCTGACTGCTGGGGGGTTGGGTGCAAGGGGACATGAGTGGGGGCCTGCTGGCAGGTGCCCCTGACTGCTGGGGGGTGGGGGTGCTGGGGGACATGAGTGGGGGCCTGCTGGCAGGTGCCCCTGACTGCTGGGGGGTGGGCATGCAGGGGGACATGAGTGGGGGCCTGCTGGCAGGTGCCCCTGACTGCTGGGGGGTGGGGATGCAAGGGGACATGAGTGGGGGCCTGCTGGCAGGGGCCCCTGACTGCTGGGGGGTGGGGGGGCTGGGGGACATGAGTGGGACATGAGTGGGGGCCTGCTGGCAGGTGCCCCTGACTGCTGGGGGGTGGGGGTGCTGGGGGACATGAGTGGGACATGTGTGGGGGCCTGCTGGCAGGGGCCCCTGACTGCTGGGGGTGGGGGTGCAGGGGGACATGAGTGGGGGCCTGCTGTCAGGTGCCCCTGACTGCTGGGGGGTGGGGGTGCAGGGGGACATGAGTGGGGGCCTGATGGCAGGTGCCCCTGACTGCTGGGGGGTGGGTTGCAAGGGGACATGAGTGGGGGCCTGCTGGCAGGTGCCCCTGACTGCTGGGGGGTGAGGGTGCTGGGGCACATGAGTGGGGGCCTGCTGGCAGGTGCCCCTGACTTCTGGGGGGTGGGGGTGCAAGGGGACATGAGTGGGGGCCTGCTGGCAGGGGCCCCTGACTGCTGGGGTGTGGGGGTGCAGGGGGACATGAGTGGGACATGAGTGGGGGCCTGCTGGCAGGGGCCCCTGACTGCTGGGGGTGGGGCTGCAAGGGGACATGAGTGGGGGCCTACTGGCAGGAGCCCCTGACTGCTGGGGGTGGGGGTGCAGGGGGACATGAGTGTGACATGAGTGGGGGCCTGCTGGCAGGGGCCCCTGACTGCTGGGGGGTGGGGGTGCTGGGGGACATGAGTGGGACATGATTGGGGGCCTGCTGGCAGGTGCCCCTGACTGCTGGGGGGTGGGGGTGCAGGGGGACATGAGTGGGGGCCTGCTGGCAGAGGCCCCTGACTGCTGGGGGGTGGGGGTGCAAGGGGATAGGAGTGGGGTCCTGCTGGCAGGGGCCCCTGCCTGCTGGGGGGTGGGGGTGCAGGGGGACATGAGTGGGGGCCTGCTGTCAGGTGCCCCTGACTGCTGGGGGGTGGGGGTGCAGGGGGACATGAGTGTGGGCCTGCTGGCAGGGGCCCCTGACTGCTGGGGGGTGGGGGTGCAAGGGGACATGAGTGGGGGCCTGCTGGCAGGGGCCCCTGACTGCTGGGGAGTGGGGGTGCAGGGGGACATGAGTGGGGGCCTGCTGTCAGGTGCCCCTGACTGCTGGGTGGTGGGGGTGCAGGGGGACATGAGTGGGGGCCTGCTGGCAGGGTCCCCTGACTGCTGGGGGTGGGTCTGCAAGGGGACATGAGTGGGGGCCTGCTGGCAGGAGCCCCTGACTGCTGGAGGTGGGGGTGCAGGGGGACATGAGTGGGACATGAGTGGGGGCCTGCTGGCAGGGGCCCCTGACTGCTGGGGGGTGGTGGTGCAGGGGGACATGAGTGGGACATGAGTGGGGGCCTGCTGGCAGGTGCCCCTGACTGCTGGGGGGTGGGGGTGCAGGGGGAAATGAGTGGGGGCCTGCTGGCAGAGGCCCCTGACTGCTGGGGGGTGGGGGTGCAAGGGGACATGAGTGGGTTCCTGCTGGCAGGGGCCCCTGACTGCTGGGGGGTGGGGGTGCAGGGGGACATGAGTGGGGGCCTGCTGCCAGGTGCCCCTGACTGCTGGGGGGTGGGGGTGCAGGGGGACATGAGTGGGGGCCTGATGGCAGGGGCCCCTGACTGCTGGGGGGTGGGGGTGCAAGGGGACATGAGTGGGGGCCTGCTGGCAGGGGCCCCTGACTGCTGGGGGTGGGGCTGCAAGGGGACATGAGTGGGGGCCTGTTGGCAGGAGCCCCTGACTGCTGGAGGTGGGGGTGCAGGGGGACATGAGTGGGACATGAGTGGGGGCCTGCTGGCAGGGGCCCCTGACTGCTGAGGGGTGGTGGTGCAGGGGCACATGAGTGGGACATGATTGGGGGCCTGCTGGAAGGTGCCCCTGACTGCTGGGGGGTGGGGGTGCAGGGGGAAATGAGTGGGGGCCTGCTTGCAGAGGCCCCTGACTGCTGGGGGGTGGGGGTGCAAGGGGACATGAGTGGGGGCCTGCTGGCAGGGGCCCCTGACTGCTGGGGGGTGGGGGTGCAGGGGGACATGAGTGGGGGCCTGCTGTCAGGTGCCCCTGACTGCTGGGGGGTGGGGGTGCAGGGGGACATGAGTGGGGGCCTGCTGGCAGGTGCCCCTGACTGCTGGGGGGGTGGGTGCAAGGGGACATGAGTGGGGTCCTGCTGGCAGGTGCCCCTGACTGCTGGGGGGTGGGGGTGCTGGGGGACATGAGTGGGGGCCTGCTGGCAGGTGCCCCTGACTGCTGGGGGGTGGGCATGCAGGGGGACATGAGTGGGACAAGAGTGGGGGCCTGCTGGCAGGTGCCCCTGACTGCTGGGGGGTGGGGGTGCTGGCGGACATGAGTGGGGGTCTGCTGGCAGGTGCCCCTGACTGCTGCGGGGTGGGGGTGCAAGGGGACATGAGTGGGGGCCTGCTGGCAGGTGCCCCTGACTGCTGGGGGATGGGGGTGCTGGGGGACATGAGTGGGGGCCTGCTGGCAGGGGCCCCTGACTGCTGGGAGGTTGGGGGGCTGGGGGACATGAGTGGGAAATGAGTGGGGGCTTGCTGGCAGGTGCCCCTGACTGCTGGGGGGTGGGGGTGCTGGGGGACATGAGTGGGACATGAGTGGGGACCTGCTGGCAGGGGCCCCTGACTGCTGTGGGGTGGGGGTGCAGGGGGACATGAGTTGTTGATCATACTGCAAGGTGACATGTGCCTTGGCTGGGGGGCATGCCCATGGTGGATGGGCTGCCTTCAGGACATGACCAGGGGTGCAGGTAGTCCCCTGTGGTGTGGGCTGCCTGCAGGGGTCGTGGAGGGGGTTGAACGGACACCTGGGGGGTCCCACACTGCCAATTTACGTGTAGGACTCCCCGCGCACCCCCGAAATACACGTTCCCCGCTCTGACAGCAAAATCGCGTGTGAAACTTCCCGCGAACTCTTGAAATACACGTACTCAGGCCAATCACGTGTGAAACTTCCCGCAGACCCCACATTTACACGTACCCCTCTTGCCCAAGGCCAATCGCGTGTGAAACTTCACGTGAACCCCTGAAATACACGTACCCCGCTCGCCCAAGGCCTATCGCGTGTGAAACTTCACGCGAACCCCTTAAATACACGTACCCCGCTCGCCCAAGGCCTATCGCGTGTGAAACATCCTGCACACCCCCAAAATACACGCACACGCTATTTTTCACACAGCGGGTGTCAGTGTTTGTCGCGTACCTTTTTGCACGTCATTTGTCCTAGAGGGCCACAGTATGGGACATTCATCATGGCTGTATATACGTCCTTTTTGTTAGCGCCATTTTGGCGCACATTTCTTTCATTCGCAGGGACGCTACCACCTGCCTTCGTGTGGCGGACGTGTTTAGGCCTGTGCGCGTCTTTGCCCATGCGCTGGTTTGCCCTATTTGATTCCATGAATACATGTTGTAGGCGAGCGTGTGGGTGTTCCGCGCACTTGCCTCCTGTACTTCCCCCGTGACGCCCTCATTTTCACGCGTTGTTCCCCATTCCGTGTGTCACGCCCCGTGTTACGCCTACTTTTGTTGTGTGCGCCGCGCTATGTGCGCTTTCGCTGTGCGCTTAGCGCACGCGGTTTGAAGACGTGTGCGCCAGCGTGCGCCACGCAGTATTTTGGCGCACATCCTGGGATTTCCTCGTGCACAGACTTCCATGAATCGCTGTGTGCGGGTTTCGCTGCGATTTTCGCACTGGCATTGCGATTCGCACGATTGCGCCGAAAATTTCAGCGCACATTATTTCCATTAATCTACCCGTTAATTTCCCTAATGCAATTCATCATAGTCTCTTAAAATTAACTCTTTGGCTGTTGGTTCTTGTTCGGGCCTCAATATGTGCTGCAATTCAGTGCTGTGTTGTTGTGCTCGTACCTTTTCATAAGTCTGTTAGGTACACCAAAGGCATGGCGATTCTTTAACTTTGCTGCTGTTAGAGGGGCTCTTTTCACTTTGTATGGTCTGGTGAAGTTAGGTTGATTCCAGTGCCATGTATGCTGTCTGGTGTAGACTCTGTCACTGGGTTGTAGCTGAAGAGACTATTTTGGTCACAGTGTCTTGTTGTTCGGTTGTGGCCCGATGGTGCATTTTAATGTTTATCTGAGAAGATACAAGATTAGCACAGGTTGACATGTTCTTGAGATATACATTAAATTCCTCCTCTAACAAGTCTGCACTTCTGTGTGTGTCAGACACTGTTCAAGTGGGCAAAGCCGAGGTATGCATTCTCCTTCCAGTCACCAGTTCATAGGATGACAGGTGGAGGTTTTACTTGGCCAGTTGCACAGACTGAACAGGGCCAGAGGCAAGCAATACAGCCAGCTCCTTTTGGTAGTATTACAGAGCTTGGCTAGCTTAAGTTTAAGCAAACAATTTACGAGTTCTACCACCGCACTTGCCTGTGGGTGGTACGCCATGAAATGTTTATGTCTGATACTCAATAGCTTGATGATCTCATTAGACAACTCGTTCACAAAAGAGGGCCAATGTCTGACCTTAGTACCTCACAAATGCCTCATCTGGGGAACACCTGTCTTACAAGGAATCTGGCTGTAAATTTTGGATCTGCATTCACACAGGGTCCTGCTTCCATCCTACGGGAATATGAGCATACCACTACCAATAAGTACCTGTAAATTCTGTATCTATTCAGCATATCAATATAATCTATGTGGAGCACTTTGAAGGGCACTGTGGGCAAAGGTAATGTTGTGTCTTGAGTGAATGACCTGGATGAAACTTGTGGCATATGGTACAGTTTGTCACTAATTTGATGACTTGTTTGGCCAATTTAGGCACAAGCCAGTCCTCACTAATGTTAGTAGCAACATGCTGCTTAGGTGTTTGCGAACGAAAGTGAAGGCTTTCCAAGGTGACATTTAATAACTCTATGGTCATTACTACCTTTCCTGTGTTTTTTTGTCTCTATATGAGGTCAGTGTGTGACAGGGCACATCCCATTTTACTCATAATGCCTTTTATACTGGTGGGGCTCTTTCTTGAAACTCAATGAGGTGCTCTTTAAGGTACAGAAAACCTCTGGAAGTCGATCTTGTTGTACTGCTGTGAAAACCTTTTGACTTTCCTCTGGAAAGGGCACATAAGTTGCCTGTTTGACAGCTGCGTCCACAGCCACATTTCCACATGAAATCAAGTCTTTCCCTTAGGAGTGCTCTGTCCACTTCACAGTTGCTACAAGAGGGGTGCCTTTTAATGCTTCTATTAGCCTAGCTAACAAGATCACGTGTTGGACTGGTGACCAATCTGTCCTTCTCTAACCGCTTCTCTCCCACCTTGATAATCCTGAATGTACAGTAGAAGTCATGTAAACTGAATCTTTATCAATTGTAACATCATCATATGCTGATGCTTCTAGCGCTTCTATGAGTGGTATAGGTTCTGCTGCTTGTGCTAAATAACATGAGGGTAGTTGCTATTGCAATACTATTTGGAATTCTTCTTCTTGGTCCTACATATCTTATTACTGCTGCTCCTCTATGCATCTGGCCACTCTCTTGATCTATGCCCGATGATCCATCTACATAGTGCAATTCTCCTGTGTCTATGGGGTCCTCAATCACTCTGCTGTATTTGTCAGGTTCTCCTTCATATATTGCACAGTCATGAACTGCATTGTGGGGCCCTATTGGTTTTGCTATGAAAATTTCTGCATTAACTGTGTGACAACTCACTAGTGATGGCTGGGCTAGTCAAGATTACCTCATAACCAATTGGTTAGTGGGTGTTGATATGTTTCTTTCTAACATGAAGAAACCAGCATGCTCAACATACAAAGTGATTGGACGCCCCATAACTATTGTGAGAAACCTGAGGGTATTCTCACTACTCAACCCCCTAAATCCTCTACTGAGGTTGCCAGGGAGAGGCCATCACGATTGTATCCTGACCCTTCGGGTGGAGAAGTGAGGGAGGATCCCTTCAGTGGAGGGTCCTTGGGGAAGGGGAGAGGGGTGCCCTTGGGCAAGACTTGGTAATCCCCCCTTTTCCTATTGACAACTAGCCAACATTTCCCCAACCTTCATATGCTGTTATAAGCCAGTTCCCCTAATTTCTCCACAATTGCCAGTTGACAGTACTGGGACGAAGAAGAAGCAACTAAGAGCAATGGAGACTATGCTCTTTTTCTACTCTGGTACGATGAAGATGCCTGATAAGATCTGTGAAGGTCAGGCATGTCCCTGTAATTGTGGTCACACAGGGCTAATTGAGCATTCACACCTGCAGCCTGTCAAGGGGTTGAGGTGTATAAAAGAAGAGATCAACAGGGGAAAAGAGGGCAGCAAGAGGAGCAATGAGTCTGTGGAGCAAGAAGAGAGGTGGTCCATGGAAGCATGGCAGGGAGCTTGGACTCCCTGCAGCTGGATGAGCGTGGTGAGGGGAGCCGTGCTGCAAGGCTGCCCCTTTTCTCGTTGGTTGAGGTGCTAGTTCCCCTGTGTGAGAGAAACTACGCTGGGGTGTCTGAAGGGCACAAGTTGGAGTGCTAAAGCTTATTCCAGAAGGCTGTGTGATCGGTGTATACCTGGAGCTGTGAGCAGAAGTCTGTGTGATCCATGCTGCAATAAGAACTGGGAAAGCGACCAGCGAGTTTCTTATCAATGGGAAACCTGGTGCGAGTGTGTGAACTTTGCAATTTGTTGACTACTTTGTATCAGAGTGGTTGCGTGCCTTGAATAAGCACGTTTTCAAAAGTCTCTGATCCTTCATGGTCAATTACTAAAGAATGGGGAAAGGCTGAGAATACTTTGTGTTGGAGTGGTCGCGTCTAGCAAGAAACCCGTTTTCGAAGGTCTTTGCACACTGGGCCATTCAATTAAAGGGAAATAAATGCTTAATGAATGACAGATAAAGCACAAAGGAATAATAAGAAACACATAGAATATTGAATACCAAACTGAATAAAACCTTGTTACAAATCAGAAATAAGACATTTTAAAGTCAAACCAAGAACAGAACTTCAAATTCAAACAACATATGGCATATTAAAATTACTGGAATTAATACAACTTCAAAAGATAAATAAGCCACAACAGCTTAAGTTCTAAATTGAATGTGACTTTAAGAAACCTTTAAACAAAAGGTGTTGCAACTTGAACTTTAATAAAGATACTGGCCCTCATTACAACCTTGGCGGAGGACCATGGTGCTATTAGCACCATGTTCCATGCCGCTAAGGTTACGATTCCGCCATGGTGGATGGCGGAATTACCACCCCATTCCAAGGTGAGTGGGGCGGTAATTCCCCATTCACCATTTGCCCTTCCCCATTCCCATTTTTGCCCCATAGGGCATAATGGGGATGGGGAAGGCGCTAATTACGCACCGTAAATTACGGTGCCGTAATTAGCACCAAGGTCGCTTAGCGCCTTGGACTTTAACGCCTGCAAAAAGCAGGCATTAAAGTGTGAATCAGGCGTTAAGGGTTAACGGCGCCGACGGCGCCGTTAAACCCTTAACGCCTGACTTGTAATGAGGGCCACTTTGTTTCTTGAACTATGTAATTGAAATCAACTTGAAATTTTGGAACTTTAATAAGGATACCTTGCTTTTTTGAACTGTGTTACTGAAAATGTGAGGAAGGGAACCCCTACGTTATGATTTAGACAATTTCCTTATAAGTCTACAGAGGATCATTTTTGAGACTATTTTGTGGAACTGAAAGGAAGCTACGAGCTGGAAGAAGCTCAGAACTTTGAGTTAAACACAGTTTTCTTTTTGGTTGCTGACATCCCTACACATTGTACAGATTAGTTGTGAGGGCAAGTATAGGTTTTAGACACAGACAGATTCTTCAGTTGAACTCTTTAACTCAGACTTTCCTTAGTTTTCTTTAGGTAGGGAAATCACACCTTAGCATTGGGCAAGTTAGGCCTTTTTCCATCCTTGCATTTAAGTTAATAAAGGTGTTTATTTTGAGTTTTTAATCTGTTGTCTGTGTCCTTCTTCATGATGCCTTCACACTATGGAGGCATATTATTGTACAGCAAATGCGGCAACTTCTAGTGATTGCATACATGGGAAGTGACCCTGCATTACTGGATCTAAGAGACCACTTTAGTATGCCAATGGCTTGTGTTTCTGTGAGGATCGCTGGATGAGGACTGTTGTCAGGACCTGCACATTTGAGTGTGAGAACAATAAAAAATTGTTTGTTCTAGTCTGGGGTTGCCAATGCTGGTGCACTGATGATAGCTATTTTGAGGTCCTCAAAATATTCTGCCGTCTCTGCTGTCCATTCAAGTGTGCCTTTCAGCTTTTGTGCTTCCTTGAGTGCTTGCAATAGGGGTCAGATATGTGTCAAATAATCAAATAACCATGTTCTGCAATAATTATATAAGCCTAGGAGTTGTTGCATCTCTCTAACCGTTTTAAACTGCACTGTGTTTCTCAATGCTTTGGCTCTGTCTGGGCTTATCCTCCTCCCTGCTGAGGATACGATCTGTCCCAAAGTGGCATTGTGTATTTTCTACACTGTTCCTCTGTGGTGCTGCACACTAATAGGTCATCTATGTACTGTAGCCCTGCACTGGCGGCCATGTGGAGGTTTCCTAAGTCCATCTGAAAGACACTATTGAAAACACTAGGGGATTCACAGCACCCTTGGGGCAAATGAGTCTTTTGGAATCTCATTCTGTGATATGAAAATGAGGTCAAGTACCGAGAGTCTGGATGTAGTGGTATTTTGAAGAATGCATTCTTAAGGTGAATTATAGAAAGTAGACTGCATCAAGAGGGCATTTTGCACTGTATTGAAGCAGGCATTGGCACTAGTGAATATTCTGCTTCACTATGTCATTCAGAGGGAAGAGATCCTGAATTAATCTCCAAGATTACCCTTTTGCTTTTTTCAGAGGATATATGGCTGTGTTGCATGGTGATTCTGAGGACGCTATAATGCCTTGGTCAAGTAGTGCTTTGATTGTGTCATAAACTGCCTTATCTGCCTCTTTAGATAATGGGTGTTGTTTTACTCTGGGGATTGTGGCTCCTGGTTTGAGTTTGATTTTTACTGCCCTTATGCTGGTCAGTCGCCCTATGTCATGTAGGTTGCTTGTCTATAGTTGACTAGGCACTTGTGCCAGGTCCCTGTGTATTTGTGAGAGTGCGGCTGTGGCTGTCTGCATTGTCTGTTGTACCTCTCTGTGTTGCACTACCATGTGGCAAGTTATTCTGATTTCAAATACTATCTCTCCATCTGTCTCCATATTTGCAAGTAACTGTTCATCTGTGATGTCTCTTACTGGAAGTGTGGTGTCGATGCACAATACTGTCCTCCACTCCATCCCTTCCTCATCATTGCCTGTTACGTTCACTGAGTCTTTCCTCATGATCACTGCCTCTATGTGTCATGTCAGAATTGTCCTTGGGGCTTCCTCATGTGGTACTGCTGGTCGTAACAGACATTCTGCTGGTAGGCGGAATATCACATCCTGCACGGCTGGTAACCAGCCAATCAAAATGTTCACTGCATATGTGAATTAAGTCTCATGTAATGGAAAGGTTCGAATTATGTTGGTGCTACAAAGTGCTTGTATTACTGTGGCTACTCTGTTGTAATGCATACCTGGTGTAGGAAACACGATTCCTTTATCAGTGAATGAAAATGAGCTTGTGGCCCTTGGAAATGTGCATCTATTACTGGATGGCATTACACCAGAATAATTCTGAGTCCAAATAACCAGACAAACTCCAGAAGATGGCAAACTGCTGTTTTATTAGCAATTGTCTAAAACGGGGAGTTTACAATGAACATCACCGGACGACTGCTCATTCTCTCAGCGTTTTCCACATGGAATACAATTATATACTTTCTTTGTCCATCAGAATGATGTCATGCTATGTGGCAAAAGTGAAAAACCTATCAAGAGTTGGGATTGGTTAAGGGACACATCTAGATATACAATCATATAGGAGCTAGGTTTGTTATTGGTTATCAGATATCAGGTGGAAAGGTTATGACTAGCTCTTCATAGGTGTCATTTAAGAAAACATCAGTTACACAGTGTTTCATTGGTTTCTCAAGCTATAAGGTCCTTTGTTTTATGGACTAATACAATTGGTTTGACACACTTGTGCCATGTCTGGAACATTCGATTCAATTAGCAGCATATAAGCCAAGACCCATGTGCAAGTAGATAGGACATGGAGCTGCATTACCACCCAATTAGCCCAACATCTCTCATCACCCATGCCTTGTTCCATGAAATTCTCTTTGTACTTGGCCTTGCAGAGTAGTCTTGCCTTAGGAATGCAACAGGAGTGAGGGCACTCGCTATAGTGTATGAAATTCCAAGTTCAAGCACTGTTTTCAACCTCGACTCACATGACAAGAGACCACAATTCTGTTCATTCTGCAAGCTTTTAAATGTTTTAATAAATTAAGAATTGGCACCTTCTTTGTTCTTTCTTCCACATTAACGTGAGAGGATTCATCCTCTGCACACAAGTTCCTCTTCAGCATAGATAGCTGACCTCGACTTCTCAGTTCTTGACTTCAGGTCAGACAGCCTCCCAACGCAGCTCCAACAACGTGCTATTCTACTGTGACACAGACTTTAATTTCCTCTTCATGGTTCTTTGGCTTACTTATTTCATGATACCATTGTCCAATGACTGTACAATGGCTCTGCCTGCATTCTATTCACTACTTGTAGCTAGCCTATACAATGAATTGATCTATCTTGCATTTCATCGTATGTACATTCATTATACTTCTGATTTCTGTGGTACTTTCTAATGTGTAATCTTCTTCTTTTACACTTTTAAGGTTCACTTGATTCTTTACTTCATCATTTCGCCTCTAGGATTCATACATTGTCTTCCTTCAGTATTTCAGGACTTTGTGCACACTTTTTTATGACATCATCATTCCATTTTCTTACCTCTTTCTCATATTCCTTCAGGGATCTCCTCCTGCAAGCTGTCATCAACTTGAGGGTACATAATAATAATAATAATAATAATAATAATAATAATAATAATAATAATAATAATAATTATTGTATATGGTTGTCTTAATGGATACCATCTTCCAAATACACACTGCGGTATTGGTAAAATAGTTAGTGTTAGACAGGGCACAGTCTCATGTCTCCAATACAGGGGAGATAGGGGGCTGGGATCTCCTGCAGTTGTGTACATCTGCTCCTCTACAAAATTGTCATATTTAGCTTCTGAAGGAGGTCCCAGCCTAATAGATTCACTGGTGTCTCTGTGCTGTAGAATAGCGGTGCTACTATCTCCTGATTCCCTATAGTGAGGGGTAATTCTTCTGTGAAAGGAACCCATACAATTCCCCCAGAGAATCCCTGCATGTCCATACTGTAATTTGTCAAAGGAAACCATCCAACCCTTATACAGGATTGAGTGGCTCATGTGTCCACCATATAAGTAAACATTCTGTCCGCTGTCCTCACCCACACTGTGGGTTCCTTGTCTGCATCTTGGGTGATTGAGAGGACTGGGCATGTCAGGGCTCGCTGTGTGCTGTCCTATCGTGAGTATGTGTTTGACACAGGGAGAGGGAAATCTTTGCTCCAGTAGAGTGTGCCATTGTTCCTCGGGGAAGGGCATTTTGCTCCCATGTTAATGTAGTTGCTTGTGCTGGAGCTTGTTGGGTGACATTCTGCTTGACATTTGGGGTTGGGTACTGTATGGGTTGTCTCTGTATGGGTGCAATCATTTGCACTGGGCCTACGTTCTAGGTAGTGCCGATCCTGGGGCATACATGGGTCCTGGGACTGTGACCTGGTTTAGAACATAACATCCCTCAGTTGACCCTTGTGTATAGTATGGTGCTGGGGGTGCTACTGGGTGGTATTGCATGGGAGGTCTGCTTCGACAATCCTCAGCCATGTGTCCCGTCTTTTCGTATGTCCAACATGCCCCTCCAAATCCCGGTCGTAATCACCCAAATCCTCCCCCTTTGCATTTTCTGCACATTTCCTCTTGCCTCTAGGACCAATCCCCTATCTTGTTGATTATTATCTGGGTTATTTGTCCTTTCCTGTGATATCCTAACTGCTGTTGTTTATCTGTAGGGTTAGTTACTTCTGGCCCCTCCATGCTAACCCTCGTCAATTTCTTCTGTACTAGATTTGCTTCTGGGCACTGCATCATTTCTTCCACTGCCCATTATTTTCACACTTGCATTTCCAAAACTTTACTAGATCTGCTTGCACTTCTGTGGGAAGACCTTTTCATAACACATGGTAGAAGAGGGGTGCATTCTTTTCACACGTCTCTGCTGTTTCTTCATGCCCGATCTCTTGGATGGACTGAATATACAAAGCTGGGTCCTCATAGTGTTTCATTGTGTTTGCCTGATGGCACCTACATCAGGTCTATCTGGGTACGTCCTTCTCAATGCATCCCTCACATTGGGCCTCATTACGAGTCCGGCAGTAACCCGCCGGTGCGACTGGCGGGTTGCTGCCGAACTCGTAACACTTTTTGTGGTGCCTGATATCCCGGTGCCACCGGTACATTACAATTCCCAGCGCCCAGGTTGGCAGGCACTGGAAAATGGTCTTCTCCATTCCCATGGAGTCCCATAGTACTCCATGGGATTAGGGAGACAGAAGCACTGGCACCATTCCTAACTATGTGGTGATGGCACTTGGTCTGTCCCAAAAAAAATGTATAAGGGGGGATAGTAAGATAAAGACTGGCTAAGTCTCTTGTAAGCACAACTAATGTCTGGCAGAGGGACGACTCCCAGGACCCCCCTTGTTAATTTGCATAATTTAAGTTACTTTGGGTCTCACCCTAAGTTACTAGGGGAATCCAGACGTGGACCCTTTGCTCACAATTCTTAGAATAGCACAGTTCCACCCTATTGATGAGGTCCAACCAGACTGAACACGTGTCTGGGGTTGCTGTTTGTACTCTTGTTCAGAGGAGAATTGCCTACCATTGGGTGCTGGACTGCCCCAGGGCAGGGCAAAGACTGATATGTTTTGGATATTTCTCCTCTGTGAAAGATAGTGAGCTAAATAATCTGGGTAGGTCTCAAGTAACCAGGACCCTCTTGTTCATTTGCATAATTTAAATAACTTTGGATCTCACCCTAAGTTACGAGGGGAATCCAGACGTGGACCCCCTTGCTCACAATTCTTAGAAAAGCACAGCTCCACCCTATTGATGAGGTCCAACCAGACTGAAGCACGTGTCTGGGGTTGCTGTTTGTACTCTTGTTCAGAGGAGAATTGCCTAGCATTTCGGTGCTGGCCTGCCCCAGGGCAGGACAAAGACTGATATGTTTTGGACATTTCTCCTCTGTCAAAGGTAGTGAGCTAAAGAATCTGGGTAAGTCTCTCATAACCAGGACCAATGTCTGGCAGAGGGACTCCCAGGACCCCCTTGTTAATTTGCATAATGTAAGTAACTTAGGGTGTCACCTTAAGTTACTAGGGGAACCCAGACATGGACCCCAAGCTCACTATTCTTAGAGAGGCACAGCTCCACCCTACTGATGAGGTCCAACCAGACCAAAACACTTGTCTGGGGTTGCTGTTGGTACTCTTGTTCAGAAGAAAATTGCCTAGAATTTCGATGCTGGACTGCCCTGTGGCAGAACAAAGGCTGATATGTTTGGGATATTTCTCCTCTGTGAAAGATAGAGAGCTAAAGAATCTGGGTATGGATCTCGTAACCAGGACTAATGTCTGGCAGAGGGACTCACAGGACCCCCTTAATTTGTTTAGTTGGTCTGTCCCAACAGGGTTGTGAAGGTCATGGGCACCTGCAGTTCATGAGATGGGGATCTGTCGGCTCTACATTCTTGGAGGTGGCGCACTGGCGGGACAGGGTTGAACATTGCTCACTTCAGCGCTTGTGCTGGCAGTCGGTCTCCGCCTCCAGTGTTGAATGTAGAAGCCTGTTGTCGCCTTAAGTGCGAGAGGGAACAATCTGTCGGCCTCTGCCATGAGGAAGCATGCTGTAGTCATCAATTGTCTAAGCCTGCCTCTGTGCTGTAATAGGTGGCAGTCTGTCTGCACATGCAGTGTCGTAAGCGGTAGCATGCTGGTGCTTGCAGTGTTGGAAGTCTGTCTCAGAAGTATTGGAGTTGGCTGTCAGTCCCTGGAGTGTTGCAGGTGGCAATCGGTTGGGGTTTGCCTCGTCCCTTTTGAAGGTCAAAGTCTATGTTTGTGTATGCAAATCTTTATATGCAGCTGGGAGTCTGTCCCGTCTCTGTGTGCATGCGCAGTGGAATCGTAACCTCCAGCTTCAGGTGGTGATAGTCTGTCTTAGGTTTTAGACATGGCACTCTGTACCTTCTGCCCTGCAGTGCTGCAGGTGGCAGTCTATGTGCACATGCGCAGTGAGTGAACATGCTGCCTCCTTGCAGTGCCTTATTCCCACAAGCTTTCTCTACCCCCTCCCCCCCGCACCCCCACGCTCCCCGGAACCCGCCTCGTTATCTGCTCATCGGCCACCAGCCTTCTCGTGCCGCACGCCTGACCACCCTTATAATTAAAAGGCTGCCCATGAGACGTCTGGACCAAAACACATTCATAATTTACATTTCGCCGCTTTCCTTTCCCGAGTCATTACATTTTTAAATTCATGTTTATCAGTAAAAATGAAAATGGGTATAATTGGTGAAGAGACAGGAGAACCTGAATGGGAAAAGGAAATTAATTCCCTGGGGTGGGTAGGTGGAAGGAGCAGAATGCCTCGGTTAGTGATGTCATACAAAGTGCCTGGTAATTGGGCCCGTTATGCCAAGGTATCTGAACCGCGCCTGGGGGTGGAGGGGTTGGAGGTGGGAGTGACATGTGCCCTGGACTGTCAGGCTCGGTTCAGGACTCTCCTTTAAGGTCGTACCGGCGTGCAGCAACGTGTTGCTTGATAACAGTCCAGATTCTGTGGGCCTCATTACATGGTAGGCGGTAAGGGTTTACCGGTACCGGTATTTTACCGGTATCGGTAAATCCTTACCGCCTTACTACGAGGTCCCTTTGCGGGTTGGGGAATCTAACACCTGCTTTTTGCAGGCGTTAAAAATCCAACCCGCAAAGGGACCAGGGAGCTAATTACGGTACCGTAATTAGCGCCTTCCCCATTCCTATTATGCCCTATGGGGCAAAAATGGGAATGGGGAAGGGCAATGGAGGAAGGAGGAATTACCGCCTTCCCTACCTTGGAATAGGCCGGTAATTCCACTTTCCTCAAAGGTGGTACCGGTAAATTACCGGCATGAACCATGGCGCTAATAGCGCCATGGTTTACCGCCTACCGTGTAATGAGGCCCTGTGTCTGTGGCAGTCAGGGCCGGTTTTAGGCGGGGGCAGGGTGACCGCCAAGCTGACGTGGTGGGCAGGTGCCCTATTGTAATAAAATGCACCCGGTCTTGTGCGGGCACTGAGTGTTCCAGTGCGGGAGCAGGGTGCACTTAATTTTAATAGGGTGCTGATGCTTTCGCATCGGCGCCCTATTGTTTGTTTATTTATTTGTATAGCACGGCCTGGATTTCAGGCATCTGGGCGCTTGGCTTGGTTACAGGCATATCATGACAGTTACAAGTTTTACAGCATATAGTCATAGTTGAATACAGGGTGTACAGAAGCAAATCGAATATACAAAATATACAGGAATATGCAGAAGTGTTCTTTACATTTTTTTTTTTAATTTAAAATGTTTTGTTTGATTTTACAAACTTTTCATTTGTGTGTTACAAAAGAATTACATTATTAAGAAGAAAAGAAAAAAGAACATCAATCACAGATCATTATTTGCTTGCATTTCACTCATTCATTTTGTTTTTCTTTGGTGATTTCCAACCAAAATGTAATTATTGTCAAAATTAGGCGTTTGTCTTGTCCTCTTAATAAATTGTCCCATCTTTCTTGAGTTGTCAATTGTTTATGTGATATCCCGAAATAGTCTCTATACAAGGATCTTTGCACCTTCAGTGCCGGGCAGATCATAATCAAATGAAACAGAGTTTCCTTGATGTTTGTATCTCTACAAAAGCGACAATCAGGAGTTATTTTGTTTGATTCATCCATCATAGACTTATATTCCCGAGTCGTTAGGATGTTAAACCGAAAGCTTAGAAACAGATCACGTATGTTGCGATCCGGGAAGTAGTTTAGATAGGCAGGCAATTCATGGAGACCTCTTATTTCAATTTCACATTTTAGATATCGTTTGTATTTGTTTTGATCAGCGATGGTTTTGATCCAGTCATTAGTCTGTATTTTACGCTTTGCGTACTGTGGTCTGTTAATCAACATTTCCTCAGAGATATCTTCAGCTTGCATTTTCAGTTTTATTTCAGAAGACCATTTGGTCAGTGCTGTGATATGAACTGCTGAAATCTTTTCTCTCAGAATTTCCAACGATGGGATCTTGTCTTTGGAAATTATTTTCCTGAGAAGATCCATTTGCTTCCAAAGAACTATTGATTTAATGGATTGGATGGCTAATTCATAGCGAATTCTCGACATCGGAAAGGACCTTGGAAGAGATAGAGTTTTCCTCCAAAATAATGCTTCATACCTGGGCCAGTTCATTGTTTGTTGATTGATCCGAGTTTTGGTTGCATACGTCAAGATCGGGATTACTTTTTGTTTAAACAAGCTATTGTGGCTTTTATAGAATACGTTCCGTATTTTCTATGGAAGAAGCAGCCTTGTCTAGCCAGGGATCTTGCTTTTCCCTCAATATGGTTCTTCCACTCTTGTTCATTTAAAGAAGTATTAATCATTACACCCGGGTATTTCATTGCCTTGGTTGTTACGATCTCTTCTCTTTCTAGGTGAATCTTTAGGGTATGTTGGTTTTTATTATTTTTTCGCGATGCGAGTTTCATTACCTTAGTTTTGTTGCTGTTTATCAATAGGTCATTTTCGAGCATGTAATTTTGAGATTTGTCAAGAGATTTTTGTAGACCCGATACAGTTTTATCCAAAATGATGTCATCGGCGTATATTAGCGTCTGTATAGGCTCGTTGTTGATCTTTGGAGGATTAGCCGCTGAATTTTGGATTTTTTCGCCGAAGTCGTAAGTATACAGATTATAAAGGCAGGCTGCCAAGGGGCATCCTTGCTTTAAGCCGTTACAAGTAGGAATGGGGTTTGTCACCATCCCATCATTAGTTAACCGGACTCTGACAGAGGTGTTTGAATGAAGTTGTTTGATCGGGTTCATAATAGAAGATGGACATCCCCAGGCTGCGAGTTTGGACCAAAGCTTTTGCCTGTTAACCGAGTCAAATGCCATCTTTAAATCTATAAAGATGGCATATACTTGGTGTTTCTTGCTTATTGCCTCATATTTTATCAAGTTCAAAAATAGGAGGTTGACATTTGTTCCTATTTTCTTGACAAAACCAGTTTGCCTTTTTTCTTGTCTTCCATTCTCCTCTGCCCAGTTGTTAAGTTTTTTTTTACCAGATAACCCGCAATTTTTTTACATGGTTACATGGTAGAGGATATATACATATGTCGTAAGGTGATAAGTAAATGATAACTTTGGTTAACCAGGTTTTGGATATTTATCTGAATCGGTGGAATGATGGTTCAGTTCTGAGGGCAAGTGGTAGGGAGTGCCATAGTTTAGCGGCAAGCACTGGGAAGCTTGTGCCACCTGCTCTTTGAATCTTGAACCTGGGGACTTTCAGACAGTGGGCCTCATTACACGGTAGGCGGTAGGGACATACCGTTACCGGTAAGGGATTACCGGTATCGGTAAATCCCCTCCCCAATCACGACCCGGACATACCGCTATTAGCGGCACCGCAAAGTACGGTGGCACTATTAGCGGCAAGTCCGTGAGCGTGCGGCCCCTCAGACCGGAAATAGCGGCATAGCGCTAATATCACGGCATCACGAGCCATGCGTACATGGCAATACCGGCATGTAGTAGACCCAAAGAACCCTTACCGGCAAGGCGCTAATACCGGCATCGCGAACCACACGTTAAAAGAGCACAGCAGAGTTCCCACCTGCCACAGGTGGACAAAATCAGCACAGGTGGAGGCAATGGAGACTGGCAGCACATAAGAGCACACCACACCCCTCCCCACACCCATTCCCACACCAAGATGGATGCAATACTAGCAGCATTACATGGGCTAGAGGACATGATTGCTGTGCAGCAGCTACAACAACAGGCAGCACAGAGGAGAAGCAGGAGGAGGAGGAGGAGGGCAAGACAGGCGCAGCAAGCACCACCAGTGCACCTAGTGATACCACAGAGGCAGCCACCAATTCCCAGGATCAGAGCCAGTCCAGTCAACCTAACCCCTGAGCAGATACACACCCTGTACCGTCTGGACTGGGATACCATCACCACCATAGTAGACATGATATACAACGACATTGTGAGTCTCATTGACATCCGTACTGCCATCCCCCCTCTACTGAAGGTAGTAACAGTGCTCCACTTCTTGGCCACAGGCACCTACCAGCATACGGTAGGTCAGATGCATGGCATATCACAACCAGTATTCTCACGCACACTGAACCAGGTGCTCGATGCCCTCCTGCAGCACACAAGTCAACACATATACATGCCACGTACTGCCCATGACATCTCCAACACCAAAGTTGGCTTCCATTCACTGGCAGGCATCCCAAGTTGCATCGGGGCCATCGACTGTACCCATGTAGAACTGCTGGTCCCACATGCCAATGAGGTAGTGTACCGTAACAGAAAGCAATACCACTCCATCAACGTCCAAATGGTATGTGACTCCAATAAGATCATCACACATTGCTGTGCCCGATATCCCGGTTCAACCCATGATGCAATGGTCCTGCGGAACTCGACAATACCACGATACATGGAGCGACATGCTGGACAACGTTCGTGGCTACTTGGTGAGTAGCAGGCCGACCACATGTCAGTGTGATGTGGATTGTGAGTGGGGGGGGAGATGCATACTCCAACTGGGCGTGAATGGGGGGGGGAGATGCATACTCCAACTGGGCGTGAATGGGGGGGGGGATGCATACTCCAACTGGCCATGAATGGGGGGGGGGAGATGCATACTCCAACTGGCCGTGAATGGGGGGGGGAGATGCATACTCCAACTGGCCGTGAATGGGGGGGGGAGATGCATACTCCAACTGGCCGTGAATGGGGGGGGGAGATGCATACTCCAACTGGCCGTGAATGGGGGGGGGGATGCATACTCCAACTGGCCGTGAATGGGGGGGGGGAGATGCATACTCCAACTGGGCGTGAACTTGTGTCATGAGAAGAATGGACATACATATTTGCATCACTGTACAGTGAGGCAGCCCACAATGGACCAGAGACAAAACCACATGCCGGAAGTGAGTGCCACGGCAAACATATCAATCCATTACGCCAAACAGGCCATTCCAAACAACATGCACACCGCACAACACACCATTCCCCCATTACACAAATCAGCAACATGCATATCAAAATCACAACTGAAATGTACGCTGAACAACATCAGAAATGGTCCGCGCACATGAGTGCATACAAATGGATCCCCTGTAGCCATTGTGGTGAGGCACACCCGTACCCCACCACAGAATTGCCATCAAACAGTATGGGGACATCAACTAAGGAATGGCAGTGTACTAGCAGTGTGGCACTAACGTTGCCAGGGCCAGGAAACACAAATCACTTAAACTCTGGCGGGACATGGCAATCCCTGCTGTATGCATGCATGGTGCATGTCCACTTGCAAGGACCACCTCACCTTCCCACATTGCAGTTACCCTGATTGCCATGCGTGCTTGGATCAGTGGATGTCGTTGAATATGCAATGTTTGTTTGTGTGATATGTGCACGCTCCACATTATGTAGACACTTACACATACCCATTGTTGCACCCATGCAGGTGATGCAGGTTATCCCCTGAAGAGGTGGCTCCTTACCCCTGTGCGGAACCCACAGAACAGGCACGAAGAGGACTACAATCATGCACACACCCGTACCCACGTGGTGATCGAGCAGACATTCGGCCTATTGAAGGAACGCTTCCGGTGCCTCAGCAGGTCGGGCGGGGCACTCCTGTACGGGCATGAGAAGGTGGCCAAGATCACCATGGCATGTGTCATGCTTCACAATATGTGTATCAGACGGAATGTGCCAATGCCCCCTGACATAGAACTGCGACCACCGTCTGAGGATGATGACGGGGATGAGGATGGAGGAGAGGGGGCTGCAGGTCATGCAGGTGGCGATGCCCATGAGGGACGTGCTGTGCGGCAGCACCTGATAGACCATTGTTTCTGATGCACATGGATTAGGAGGGTGCAATTGGTGTTCAGCTCAGGGCACGGGGTGTATGGAGGACATAATCACAGTGCACCCTTCAACAATAAAGCACACATACACAATTATCAATGTCCAGTCATGTGATTATCCATGCCATTACGTGTGTATTGAGCATTATGACATTCAAACGTGCATGTACCCTCCACCCCAACAACCCTCACTCCCCCTCCCCCCACAACTCCCCCAAACACCCTCACCCCCCTCCCCCCACAACTCCACCGAACACCCTCACCCCCCTCCCCCCACAACACCACCGAACATGGTGTGCACATCAGTGCTGCATTAGTTCCCAAGTGTCAACAGGGACAGGCTGGCCCTACTTCCCTCCTCCACTACCACCATTGGGGGGTTGTGAGTCTGACCGCCGCAAGGACCGGCTGGACCTGCGCAGGATGGTTGTCTGGTCGGAGCTAGTAGACGAGGGCGTGGCTGGTTGATCTGCTCCCTGTGAGTGACGCATGCTCTCCATCGCCTCAGCAATGCGCGTTAGGACCTGCCTCACAGCGGCCATCTCGTCACATAGGCGCGTCGTGTTGCTGTCCATGGCAGCTTTCATGTCCCTTGACAACACCCGGATCTCCTCCCTGGTCGAGGCAGCCTCGCTCACTTGCCGGGCAACCAGGGCATTGAGCTCCTCCTGGCGCTGGCGTATCAGGCTCATGGTGTCGTCTGCGGCCCTGCCCCTGTTACTCCTCGGCGCAGCTTGCTGCATGTGGCCGACATCAGGTGAGCTCGCCACGGGACTGAATGACCCATCCATTGCATCTCCGGCATGCACCTCATGGATGCTGCCATTGGATGTGTTGCATGGGCTGTGGAGTGGGGACAGCTGGGGGCTGGGTGTACGCTGCCCTTCCGGTGTCGGACATGGGTCGTCCACATCACTCATAGATGCCGTGGCTGCTGCTTCCCCAACGGAGCTATTGGCTGCGGACGGCGTGTCTTCTGGCACTGGCTCCTGAGTGGTGGGGGTGGGTGGTGGGGGTGCTGCCACAGTGTCGGATGGCATTTCGACCCTTGGTGTGGTCGTTGCGTGGGTGGCTTTTGAACGCTGGGCCACTCCAGATATCCCAGTGCCCCTCGATGTACTGGGCCTGGTGCCTGCATCCTTTCCCTTGGCCTGCTTTTTGGGTGGTGGGGCCTGCGTTGCAGAGTCCAGCTCCTCACTGTCAGATTGTGACCCTGTGGGGGAGCAAGACAGGGATAACATCAGTGATGGGTCAACGTGCATCATGCATATGTTGTTGTTGCTGCAGTTCTTTGGATTTGGACATCTACTTTGGGCCTGCAGGTTGTTGGCCAGATGGGTGGGTCATCCGGACATGTGTCAGGGTGACACGTGTGTGAGGTGCTGCATGCATGTGGTTGTGTGGGGATGTGCAGGGCATATATGCAGGGTTGTGTACATGTGTGTGTGATGACCCCATCCATTAGCTGATTCCCAATTCACATTTGGGGGAGGGACTCATGCTTGGCATTGCTGTGTCTTGCGTGGTCACTCACCTCCGTCTGACGTTGTTGCCACACCACACTCCATTCGGCCCACTCCCTCGATGGATTCTATGCCAATGGTGCTGGCACATGTCTCCTCCCACTCCTGCATCTTCATCGGGGATCCACCTCCGCCTCCTGTGCCCATGGCCAGATTCCTGTTGGGCGATAAAATGCTGCGTACACGGAGGCGCAGATCATCCCACCGCTTGCGCACGTCCTTTACGGTGCGGGGGGTGGAGCCCACCGCACTGACTTTCTGCGCCACCTCAGCCCAGATTTCCTTTTTTCTCAGGAGTGCCGGGCGCCGCATGTCGCTAGCGAACACTACATCTGCATTTGCAGCCAGGGTGTCTGCCAGCATTTTCAATTCCTCGTTTGAGAAGCTTTCTTTGCGCTGGCGCGCATCGGCTTTCTTTAGGGCCTTGGGCATTGTTTGTTCTTCTGGGATGTGGTTTTGCCAGTCGTGGTGTTGCTGCAGGTCCTGAGTGCAGGGGATGGCAATGGATTGTGTTTTTAAAGATGGCCGCCGGGCTCTTTCCCGTTCCGGTGCGATGACGCTATTTCCGGTTCCGGTGTTTTACGGTGACCGCTAATAGCAGTGACCGCTAATAGCGTGCAGCATGAGGGCGGAGGTGCTATCAGCACTTTGGTCGGAGCCGGTAAGGTGCTTTTCCGCCATGGCGGTGGGGTCATTTACCGTCATGGCCCTATGCGCGTGTCCGCTAACTCGTAATGGTACGCTATTAGCGGTCTCCTACGATGGCGGACACGCTAATAGCGCCATGACGGTAAATCACATTTTTTAGCGCCTACCGTGTAATGAGGCCCAGTGAGTTTGAGCTGATCTAGTGGGACATGAGGCGGTATTGCGGATGAAGTTGCCTGCTAGATATCTGGGTGCTTGATTGGTCAGGCACTTGTGGGTGAGGGAAAGTGATTTGTACTCTATTCTTTGGGATACAGATAGCCAATGTGTGGTTCGTCTCAGGTCTGAGATATGTTCGGATCTTGGGATATTCAGGGCTGCCCTCAGGGCATTATTTTGAATCACTTGTAGTTTGTTTATGTTCTGTTGACTAGTGCCCAGATACAGTGCGTTGCAGTAGTCAATTTGGAGAGGACTAGTGCTCTGGGTAGGGTAGTGCAGTTGGGGGAGGATAGGTATGGGCGGCAGGCATTCATAAACTTACACATGTAGGCAGTAGAGGAGGAGATAGCGTTGATTTGTCTAGTCAGATTGAGTGCGGAATCTAGGTATATACCTAGAGTATTGAGGTGATTGGATACTGTGATGTTATTGCCGTCAATGTTAAATGAATTGAAGGTTGTTGAGTCTGGATTGGGAACCTGGAAGAAGAAGCTCAGTCCTGTCATTGTTGAGGCATAGTCCGTGTTTGGCCATCCATTCTTGAATGATGGAGTAAATGTCATTAAGGACTTTGCCTGTTAGTGGGATGAGTATTTGTTATTTATATTGTGATATATATTTGTGATTTATATTGAAGTGATTACCTCCCCGAGCTAGCTCTGGTGGTAGTGAGAGGTGATAAACCACTGACACTGACTGCGGCGGACATGTAACGACCCAAATCTGCCATTTCCATGTGAGGAAGCAATGGACTGCGACTGCTGCGACAGCTGTCCCAGTGACACTAAACCTCTTCTCTCAGTGTTAACCTTTGCACCAGCCCCTGTGTCTCAAAGGCATTCTCTCCCAGTGTCACACTGATCGTTTTGAGGGTTCATCCACACACCGGGCTCAGCGAATCTCAATGGACCTACGGTGTGTCTGTGAATGGAGATCGCGGTATAGCAGTTCTGCCATTACACGGCCCTAGTCCCACTGTTATGCAAATGTGTTCGGGGTTTCTCACTGTGCTGCCTCAGTGGCATCCTCAGTCACTGATTCTGAACTCCTTGCAGTGCTTAGTGTCAGTGTCTGCAAATGAGGGCGGGTCTGTCCTACATGCTGTCTCTCTGTCATCCCACATGGATGATCTCAACTCCTCAGTCCGACAGCGCCATGCTCCCCACTTGGCGTAAAGCACCCGAGGATACCGTTATGTGATTGAATAGAGGAAGGAGTTTTTTTTTTCATAAGGTTTCGGACCACCCAGGGGGTTTGCACTATCCATTTCATATAGTGTGGGTATTTTATTCCTTATAATACATGGTCATACATCATCATCCCCTTTATCATTGTTTTTTTAGCTTAATACCCGGAGGTTTCTAAGCACAGACCGGTGATCGGACCTGTCGCGTTGTCTTGCTTCCAAGGCGAGCGCGTTGCCCCGGAACTATTCTCCCAGGAATACCTGACCTCTTGTTCAAGCTAATGTAAGAAAGCTTGCAGTTGTTTGTGTTTATTGTCATCTTAGAATCTGTTCGCATTAAAAAAAATATATATAAGGCAGCTTGCATTGTGTGGCAGAAAAATAGTTCCAACAGTTTAATAGAATACATCTAAAAAAGATGTATTCGTTTAAAATAGATGATAACAGGCAGATAGAATCTTGTTCTCCAATGCTAAACTCCAGCAGTGCACGGAATTAACCTGTTATGATAAACTGGACTTTATCAGTGAACGGCTATGAAGTGTCACACGCAGTTACTATAGAAGAGACGCATCTAATAATGGCAGCTGGCAATTTCCTCTCAGCTGGCTCACTCAGCAGGCATTGTGCCTTCTCAACCAACTGTAACTGATTACAGCTGTGATGTCATTTTATTTCTACATGTCATTAATGATGTCACAAGTAGCCTGTCATGAAAACATATTGACAGGCTTCTTTAAGGGCACTCCAGGCTGCCACGTAGGTTCGTTGTTTATATTAGTTTCTGTTTTTTGTTTTTATTGGTGATGGGTTAGTTAACCCCTGAGGGTTTTTCTTTTCTATAAATGGTACAATGCCCTAATCAAATCAGTAAAATGTATATACATAAAATAATATTAAAAAATGGCTGATAACCTGCCGCTGCTGACTCAGTGTTGCTTTCTGTAAGTGAGGAATGGCTTTGCATTTTATTATATTAAAACCGTGTTTACAGTATGAACCAGGCATAATACGCCGAAGAGAACGGCTCTACTAATTGAGACAAACCCCTCTTCTTTCTACATCATTTAGCATGTGCACTAGGCGATGTACTGAGAATAGCCGAGGGGTATTAACGAGCCCCGAGGGCCCGCACCAGAGGGAGAGAGACCCTGATGTGGTCACGTTTGCTGGGGAGGGTGGTAGAAATTGGGGATTATTGGGATAAATAGCAGCTGTGTAAAGCAGAGATAAGTATTTTAAGAAAAGAGTGCGTGGGCCTCAGTACCTTAGAGGCAGCAATGGAGAGGGAGAGCAGCTCTTTGTAGAACAATGCCATGTGATAGAAGAGGCTCCCAAGGCCAGCTCCATCGGTGCAGCGGCCCTACCCTCCCTGCGTACACCCTGTGGGGGTGTCGGGGAGTGTGGCACGGGTGTCCATCTCCCAGACTGTGCAGTAGAGAGACACAGGACTCCCTCTGGTGGGGTCAGCTTGAGGTTGTGTGTTACTTTGAACCTCCCCTGGCATGAGCTGTAAACCCCCTGTCTCTGTTATCGGTATTGAGAAGTGAGAAGCAAGTGTCTAGTGACTGAGCTTTTGGCTATTGAAGGTCAATGTCCCCGTCCCCCAGAAGTATTATCACAAATCAGAAGTACTGCCTTCGATAACAGAAACTTCAAACTTTCCAAAAGTAGCCTGTGTCCCCTTGGAACTTAATAATAATAATAACAATAATAATAAAATTAATAACAATAATAATAATAATAATAATAATAATGATATAAAGGCATTTTTTGAGCACAGACCTAGCTTTGGGAAGCCACCAGCCACGTAACAAGTCCTAGGGGGAAGCACACGGGAAGTTAACAAGGGGGAGGGAGGCAAGGGATCTACTAGCAACCGGGGGAGGGAAAAGGGGTGAGCAAATCACCCAGTTTTATGTTAGGAAGGGAGTGGCGGGATGGGGGGAGGGGTCTAGGTTTTAGAGTGGAACCATTCCTTGAAGACAAGGGTCTTGAGCTCCATCCTGAAGTATAGAAGTGAGGGGCGAAGTCTGGTGTTGACGGGGAGGAGGTCCCAGAGTCTGGGAGCATAGACAGAGAAGGCCTGTCTTCTGGTGTTTCCTTCTTGCATCTCCAGAGTTCAAGTCTGCACATTGTGATGCTGGAAATGCATCGGAGGGACAGGGCCTCCGTATCCTTGTCCTTTACTGCTTTTTATCGTGTGTTCTGTCGTTTTTTCTGCGCAGGTGTTCATATGGGACTCCTGGAGGTGCAGCTCTCTTTTGGTTTGGTGAACAGACCCATGGGATACCCTTATGGCACCCATGGTTAGGGGTAGAACCCTGTGCCCCTAGTGTATGTTTTTGGGCACCTGTGTGTGGCCCACAGAGCAGGGTACAGGCTGGTGGCAGCTCCGTGCTGAAATGACTGGTGCCCTGAGCGTCCTCCATTTTGGGATGCCCAGGCCCTGTCATTGGAATTGGTAGATTCCGGATGGAGACAAAATGGCCCCCATGGCCTCTTGCCTTCCATGACCTGTTACCTTGATCTTCCCGAAGTCCCGGGAAGCCCTGACTCTGTCCCTTCCCCCTGACTGGCTGTTGGGTGGAAGTTCCATATATGGTAGTGTGGGGAAGTGCCGACCAGACTGGCTGGAGCCTTCTCAACGAC
Source organism: Ambystoma mexicanum (assembly GCF_040938575.1). Taxonomy (NCBI): domain Eukaryota; kingdom Metazoa; phylum Chordata; class Amphibia; order Caudata; family Ambystomatidae; genus Ambystoma; species Ambystoma mexicanum. The sequence continues at coordinate 167,851,946 of NC_090931.1, read as the reverse complement.
CGTATGTTGTGGGTACGCCTGTGGGTGTGACTTGGGTGAATGGAGTGTGTGACGAATACGCATTCTGTGTTGTGGGTGTCTAGTATCTGGTGGTTGACACAATGACTGAGACAGCCCTGCCCGAAACCGGTACCAATGCACTATGGAGTGTTGAATGGCTCGGTACTTTGTACCAATACACATAACTTGTTGTGAGTGTCTGGAGAGAAGTGAATGGCCTGAATGCACTGTGTGCCTGATTGGCTACCTGCCTGCCTGAATGCCTTTAGTCATGATTGGATGCTTGAGTGTGACCCAGCAGAATGAATGGGAGATCAACAGTATATCTGGGGACCTCTCACTGCTAGGAATCGTGTTCAGAAACTGAAGTCTACTACGACGAGTAACTGGAGTAACTGAACTTGTCATTGAAGCCCTGCTGGACGAAAAGAATTGTTATTGCTCTCCTTCACAATCTGAAAGCTGCTGTGCCTCTAAGGACTGACCCAGAGAGGACCTGGTAAAGCGCCCTCTTCCAGAGCTACGAGGGACCATCGTGTACCAGCCAATCTTTGCCAAAGCTCCCTGGTAGACAGACCTTCGACAGGCTGCCGACCCGATAAGGGGACTGCTGCGCAACTCCAAGGAAAAGCACCCGGACTGTTGTCTGCCACTGTCGACGACCGCCGTCACCGACTGGAGCCACCGTGCTCCCATTTGCCTAAGAACTTTCGAATCCAAGGATGCTCTCGTCTGCATCGTCGCCGCTGCATCCTGCTGGAGAAGGCCTGACCGGCGACGCGCCGAGGAGCATCCGCCAGTGGGTTTCCCGCCACCCAAAGACCACAGAGACACTGATGACTCGACGCTCTTGCTGGGCAACAGTTCTTCAAACTCTTTACGGTCCAGAACTAACAACACTGAGGTTCCCCGCACGCCTCTTCCTTGCAGGACGTTTACGCTTCCCCGTCAATTAGCACCGCTAGGAACGAAGCTGCCACTTCACCATCGTAGCTCGACCTGTTCTCCGTCGTACGTTTGACGACCCGTGACTCCTGCCTTAAAGGGAGGGCACTCAAGAAGGGCCGTCGATTCCCCGATGAGCAATGCTACAACGCCAGGTACTTTGGGGTTGCCGAACTATTGGGAAGTCCGTTGAGAACAATATATGGACTGAGCTTGTATCTTTATTCTACAGGTTGCTCAGGTGGGGGGGATCTCCACACAGAACTGTGTTTAACGGTAGTGACCAGTATTGTGCCAATTGTTCAACCATCTTGCTTTCCTTCCTCTCTCTACTTCTAGTTTCCTCTTTATTTGATCCGTTTGTCATTCTGACCGTATGCACTTTAGTGAGATCTAATAACGTTTGTGGTACCACTTTAGAACTGTATATATTTACCATTGTTGATTTTCAGAGCACAAACTGAGTTATTGTGATAGTGTACACGACCTTGAATATTAATTATATAAAGACTGTGGGCCTCATTACACGGATGGCGGTAAGGATTTACCGGTACCGGTCAAATACCGGTACCGGTAAATCCTTACCGCCTTACTACGAGGTCCCTTTGCGGGTTGGGGGATTTAATGCCTGCTTTTTGCAGGCGTTAAAAACCAACCCGCAAAGGGACCCAGGGAGCTAATTACGGTACCGCAATTTGCGGTACAGTAATTAGCGCTTTCCCATTCCCATTGAGCCCTATGGGCCAAAAATGGGAATGGGGAAGGGCAATGGTGGAAGGGGGAATTACCGCCCCGCCAACCTTGAAATGGGGCGGTAATTCCCCTTTCCGCCAAGACAGTGCCAGTATTTTACCGGCATGAACCATGGCGCTAATGGCGCCATGGCTCTCCGCCATCCGTGTAATGAGGCCCTGTGTTTTAGCCAATACATTGTGCGGACATACCTTTGTGGATGCTTAGGGACTACACTGTACTTAAGAACCAGCCTGCGTCACCTCATGAGAAGCTAGGCCTTGATTGCTCGACTACGTTACCAATAATAGAGAATCTTGGCAGGGGTCCTCTGTGCCTCTCCTCTACCATATAGAAAGCAGGAGTACAGACCACCCCCCTCCAGCGGTTGCTTTACACTGGTGGCAGCGATGGGATGCTTATGGTTTTAAGAATCAGTGTATAACCGTGCCACTTACAACAGATATCTGCACTTTGTTAAATTAAGGTTTAGTCGTGTACAAGATTACTGCATTACAAGCAATGGAATCTATTGCTAATGGTAAATTGACTCGGATGAGCTTAGAGACTCTCCAGAGTGCTTGTGAAGCCAGGGAGTTAGACTTTGTATATAGGTCTAGGGCTGAGCTGATAGCTGCCCTGATGGACTACCAGATCGATTGTGAAACTCTTGAAGGGGGGGGTGCAACCAATGAGGACTCTACCCCGGGGGTTGTCGACGAATCTGATTCTGGGAATGCAACCATTCCTGCTGCCTCTGTTCCAAACCCGAGCGCTTCCTTGGAAATTGAGTTATTGAGGATGAAATTGGCCGTTGAATATAGCAAGTTGGAAATAGATGCTGAGCTTAAGAAAGAGGAGTTGGCACAGCAAGTGGAGCTCAAGAATCAGGATCTTAAACTCAGAGATAGAGATCTTGAACTCAAAGATAAGGACCTTGAACTGAAAGACAAGGACACTAAATGTCAGAGAATCCAGTTAGAGAAAGCCTGAGTGGTGACTTCAGCTAAACCAGTTGAGAGTGTCAGGTCCCCAGCAACCAAGTTTATGAAAGATTTGGTTGGTGTGTATGCGGAGGGTTCTGATATCCTCCAATGGATTGAAGCGTTTGAAATGGCTTGTGCAATTCACTTCTGCATATTCCTGTTGATAAGAGAGATTGGGCTAAGTGTTTGTTAAGCAGAGTGCCTCAAACTGGAAATGACTGTATTCTGAAACTGAGTGTGAAAGAAAGGTATCAGTATGAGTGCATAAAGTCTGCTTTAATTGACAAGTTTGGCAAGACACCTGCCCAATATCTTAAACGGTTCAGGGATTTTAAGAAACAAATGTGTCTTGGATTGACTGGGTGAGTGCTGCGCACATGAACATGTGGGGTGGATTGATGGTTACAAAGTGAAAACGTTTGTTGAATTGTCTCACCTCTTGTTTTTTGAGCATTTTTCGGAAGCCTGTTCACCAAAGCTGTGTCAGTATGTGGCTGGCCAGAACATTTTGGATCCCTTTAAGCTGGCTAGGTTGGCTGAGAAGTGGGTCTCTCACCGGGTGTCCCCTAAGGACTCCAGTGGAAAGGACAAGGACAAAGAAAAGGGGGCCTGTCAGAAAGCTGAGGAGTACCAAAAGCAGTCACAGTCGGGTAAACCAAAACCTTCCTCTCTGAAGACCCAAAAACCTAGTGGGGATAAGTCTGTTGTGGGTGGGAGTAAGCGTAGTGGTCCGCCTTGTGCAAAGCAGGTTCCCAGTCGGTCCAGTACCATACCCCTCACTCCTGGCACTTGTTGGGATTGTGGGGCTCTGGACCACCAAAGGGGTGACCCCAAATGTAAGGGTAGGGCACTTGGGGCCTCATTACGACTCAGGCGGTAAGGGGTTTACGCCGGCGTAAACAGCGCCGACCCTTACCGCCTGAGTACGAGGTCCCTTAGCGCCATGGCGGATTTAACACCTGCTTTTAGCAGGTGTTAAAATCCATGGCGCTAAGGGACCATGGAGTTAATTACGCCACCGTAATTTACGGTGGCGTAATTAACGCCTTCCCCACTCCCATTATGCCCTATGGGGCAAAAATGGGAATGGGGAAGGGTAAATGGGGATTGGGGACTTACCGCCCCGCCAACCTCGGAATGGGGCGGTAAGTCCGCCAACCACCATGGCGTAAATGTAGTTTACGCCATGGTGGTAAAGTCACGGCCCAGGCGGTAACTTACCGCCTGGGTCGTAATGAGGCCCTTGGAGTCCAGGCTGTCAGCCTGACCTATCCCTACTCCGTACCTGAGGTGGAAGCCACTGTCCTCCCCTCCTCTACCGGGAACACCTTTGGTGTTCCCGTAGAGATTACCTTAGTGTCCCTGGGGCCTGGGACCAGTACGCAGAAGTACTGGCGACTATCCCACAGAACACTCGTCGGTTTTTAAGAAGTGTCCTCTTGAATGGCCAGCCTTCTACTGGTTTGAGAGACACTGGGGCAAGCATGACAGTGGTGGACAGGACCCTGCTCAAGCCAGAGGACTATGTAGGTGCTCCTCTGAGAACCACCAGGTTAGCTGGTGGGCCTCCCAAATTATCGCCTGTAGCCATAGTCAACATGACGATTGGAGACAAGACAGCAAAGCTTCCGGTCCTGGTTCAGGACAATGTGCCTGCGAACATTTTGTTAGGAAACAATTTGGTCAAGTTGGGGATGATCACGGATGGTCTACCCATGGCTGCTGAGGCAGTCACCCGATTGCAGGTCACACAGGGCTGCGAGCCCGGCACCCTCGCCGATGGAGAAAGCCAAGGTGCGAAGGAAATGGTAGAGTAAGAAGGCCACCTCTGTGGAGGGAGCCCCTGCTCTTCCTGCTGTTCTGACAACACCCATTGGGATCTATGCTACAGACAGGCTGGGTCCAGTGGTGAATCCCATCTCAACTCCTGTGGGAGAAGAGCCAGAAGACTTTCCTGTGGGAGAGGCTCTCAACCCGGAGTATCATCCCGACCTTCAATGCATGTTAGCTGAAGGGGGATCCTCCTGGGCAGACTTCTGTAAGGGACAGCGAGAGTGCCACTCTCTCGAGGGTCTGAGGAAACAGGCCCTGTCCCAGGCACCAGGAGAAGTGCCTAGGACATTCCAGATTTATTGGGAGGGTGAGCTCCTTGTTAGTGAGCCCACTAAGCCTGAAACTGGTGCCCTCAAGAGGTTCGTGGTACCCCAGATTTACAGGCCCTTCCTGCTGCAGTTGGCGCATGAGGTGCCCTTAGCTGGTCATCTTGGGACCAAGAAGACTAAGCAGAGGCTCTCTGCCCATTTCTACTGGCCCCGGATGGGAGTAGAAGTGGAGTCCCACTGCAGGACCTGCCCAACTTGACAGTTGTCTGGCAAGATTGGAGGCAGTGTCATTGCCCCACTGCAGCCATTGCCAGTGGTTGTCACACCGCTTGAAAGGGTGGACATCGACATCATCGGTCCCCTTGACCCTCCAATGTCAGGTGGACATAGGTTCATCCTAGTCTTGGTCGATCATGCCACCAAGTACTCTGAGGCTATACCCCTTCGGACGGTTACGGCCAAGGTAGTTTCCAGGTCTCTCCTGGGCTTTTTCACCCGTGTTGGATTCCCTAAGGAGGTTGTCTCTGATAGAGGATCCAACTTCATGTTCAGTTATATGAAAACCATGTAGAAAGAGTGCGGAGTAACCTACAAGTTATCCACCTCTTACCACCCTCAGACCAACGGTCTGGTTAAGAGATTTAATAAAACTCTCAAGGGCATGCTAGGTGCTTTGGAAGAGCCCCTAAGGAAGAAGTGGGGTCTTCTCCTTCCATGCCTGCTGTTTGCTTACAGAGATGTACCTCAAGAGGGTGTTGGTTTCAGCCCCTTTGAGTTACTCTTTGGACATCCCGTGAGGGGGCCCCTTGCCTTGATCAGAGAAGGTTGGGAGGCCACCCCTCCAGGTCCCGCCAAGCAAGTGGGGGACTATGTGTTAGGTCTCAGACGGAGGATGACACAGATGATGGGTCAGGCAACAGCGAATCTTAAGGCCAGCCAGGAATTGAATAAGTACTGGCATGACCCTAAAGCCTCGCAAGTGGATTGGACTCTGGGACAGGAGGTCCTCGTGATGGAGCCTACCAAGCCTCAGGCTTTGGCAAATAAATGGACTGGACCTTTCAGGATCATCTCCAAGATGGACGAAGTCAATTATCTGTTTGACATGGGAATTCCAGGGGTAGCCCCTCAGGTATTCTATGTTAACAGGCTCAAGCCTTTCCACAGGCGAGCCGAAGTCTCATATGTCTTGCTAGCTTCAGAGCAGGAAGAGTATGAGAGTAAGCCCCTTCCTGATTTGCTGCATAACAACCCTCAGGATGGCTCCGTGGAGGGAGTACATCTCTCTCCCGATCTGACAGCAGAGCAGCAAAGGGCCTGCAAGGCTTTGCTCCGGCAGTATGCCTCTCTGTTTTCACTGAAGCTATGCCTTACACTGTGGTGTAGGCGCGAGATTGACACTGGTGACAGTGTGCCTGTCAAAAGCAGATGCTACCGTATGTCAGATACTGTTAAGAACCACATCCAGGTTGAGGCCGCCAAGATGTTGGATCTGGGTGTTATCGAACCCTCAACCAGTCCCTGGTCCAGTCTCATGGTCCTTGTCTCCAAGGCAAGTTCCCAGGCAGGCCCCAAGGATTGGAGGTTCTGTGTGGACTACAGAGGAGTCAATGCCGTCACCAAAACTGATGGGCACCCATTGCCGAGGGCTGATGAGCTCGTGGATACCTTAGGTGCTGCCAAATCTGTGAGCACCTTTGACCTTAACTCAGGCTATTGGCAAATAGCTCTGACGGACCATGCCAAGGAAAATACAGTGTTCTCCACACCAGAGGGACTCTACCAGTTTAGGGTCATGCCTTTTGGGTTGAAGAATGCCCCTGCCACTTTCCAGAGATTGGTCAACCATGCGCTCAGTGGGCTGGAAGCCTTTTGTGTGGCTTACCTAGACGACATTGCCGTCTACAGTTCCACCTGGGAAGAGCATTTGACGCATCTGGATAAAGTGTTGCAGGCTTTGAAAAGAGCTAACCTCACTATCAAGGCCACCAAGTGCCAGATAGCTCAGGGAAAAGTCATGTATCTTGGTCATGAGGTAGGAGGGGGTCGAATCCAACCTCTCCTCAGTAAGGTACAGGATGTACATGACTGGGAGACTCCCACTACTCAAACCCAGGTGAGAGCCTTTTTGGGCCTCACTGGGTATTATCACAATTTCATGGCAGACTATGAAACCATAGCTGCACCCCTGACAGCTCTGACTTCACTCAAACAACCTAGGAAGGTTAATTGGACTGAAGACTGTCAGAGGGCCTTTGATGGCTTGAAAGAAAGTCTGTGTAGGGCACCTGTGTTGTGTGTGGCTGATTATAGCAAGCCCTTTATCGTTCAAACTGACGCCTGCAACACCAGAATTGGAGCTGTCTTATCCCAGTTAGATGACAAAGGTAGAGAACATCTGATCATATTCATCAGTAGACAACTTAAGGTTATGGAACTTAGGTGGGCTACTGTTTAAAAGGAATGTTTAGTATAGTTTGGAGCCTTAGGCGTTTTAGGCCCTACCTTACCGGGTCTACCTTCAAGGTCCAAACAGATCATAAGCCCCTGAAGTGGCTTATGCAGATGAAGGGTGAAAACCCGAAACTGCTCAGGTGGTCCATTAGCCTGCAAGGGCTAGACTTCACCATAGAGCACAGACCAGGGAAGTGTCACGTTAATGCAAATGGCTTTCCAGAAGGTATGTTGACCGTCTGGATGAGGGTGTCTATCTCGTGGGAGATTGGGCACCCAAACCTCAGTCTGGGGGGGGGGGCGACTGTGATGCTGGAAATGCATCGGAGGGACAGAGCCTCCGTATCCTACTCCTTTACTGCTTTTTATCGTGTTTTCTGTCGTGTTTTCCATGCAGGAGTTCATGTGGGACTCCTGGCGGTGCAGCTCTCTTTTGGTTTGATGAACAGACGCATGGGATACTCTTATGGCACCCATGGGTAGGGGTACAACCCTGTGCCCCTAGTGTATGTTTTGGGCACCTGTGTGTGGCCCACAGAGCAGGGTACGGGCTGGTGGCAGCTCCGTGCTGAAATGACTGGTGCCCTGAGTGTCCTCCATTTTGGGATGCCCAGGCCCTGTCATTGGAATCGGTAGATTCCAGAGACAAAATGGCCCCCATGGCCTCTTGCCTTCCATCATCTGTTACCTTGATCTTCCCGAAGTCCCGGGAAGCCCTGACTCTGTCCCTTCACCCTGACTGGCTGTTGGGTGGAAGTTCCATATATGGTAGTGTGGGGAAGTGCCGACCAGACTGGCTGGAGCCTTCTCAATGACCGTATGTTATGGGTACGCCTGTGAGTGGTATCTGGGTGAATGGAGTGTGTGACAAATATGCATTCTATGTTGTGGGTGTCTAGTATCTGGTGGTTGACACAATGACTGAGACAGACCTGCCCGAAACCGGTATGAATGCAGTATGGAGTGTTGAATGGCTTGGTACTTGTCCCAATACACATAACTTGTGAGTGTCTGGAGAGAAGTGAATGGCCTGAGTGCACTGTGTGCCTGATTGGCTACCTTCCTGCCTGAATGCCCTTAGTCGTGATTGGATGCTTGAGTGTGACCCAGCAGAATGAATGGGAGATTAAAAGTATATCTGGGGACCTCTCACTGCTAGCAATCATGTTCAGAAGCTGAAGTCCACTACGACGAGTAACTGGAGTAACTGAAGCTTGACCTTGAAGCCCTGCTGGAAGATAAGAATTGCTGTTGCTCTCCTTCACAATTTGAAAGCTGCTGTGCCTCCAAGGACTGGCCTAGAGAGGACCTGGTAAGGCGCCCTTTTCCCGAGCTACGAGGGACCATTGTGCACCCGCCGATCTTTGCCAAAGATCCCTGGTAGACAGACCTTCGACAGGCTGCCGACCCAATACGGGGACTGCTGCAGAACTCCAAGGAGATGCGCCCGGACTGTTGTCCGCCACTGTCAACGACTGCCATCACTGACTGGAGCCGCCGTGCTCCCGTTTGCCTAAGAACTTTCGAATCCAAGGATGCTCTCGTCCGTATCGTCGCTGCTGTATCCTGCTGGAGAAGGCCTGACCGTCGCTACGCCGAGGAGCATCCACCAGTGCGTTGCTCGCCACCCAAAGACCACAGAGATGCCAACGACTCGCCGCCCTTGCTGGGCCACAGTTGTTCAAACTCTTTGTGGTCCAGAACTAACGACATTGAGGTGCCCCACACGCCTCTTCCTTGCAGGACATTTACGCTTCCCCATCAACGAGCACCGCTAGGAACAAAGCTGCCACTTCATCATCATAGCTCGACCTGTTCTCTGTCAGACGTTCAATGACCCGTGACTCCTGCCTTAAAGGGACGCACTCAAGAAGGGACGTCGATTCCCCGACGAGGAACGCTACAACGCCACGTAATTTGGGGTTGCCGAACTATTGGGAAGTCAGTTGAGAACAATATATGGACTGGGTTTGTATCTTTATTCTACAGGTTGCCCAGATGGGGGGATCTCCACACAGAACTGTGTTTAACGGTAGTGACCAGTATTCTGCCAATTGTTCAACCATCCTGCTTTCCTTTCTCTCTCTACTGATGGTTTCCTCTTTATTTGATCTGTGTGTCATTCTGACCGTATGCACTTTAATGAGATCTGATAACGTTTGTGGTACCACTTTAGAACTGTATATATTTACCATTGTTGATATTCGGAGCACAAAGTGAGTTATTATGATAGTGTACATGACCTTGAATATTAATTATATAAAGACTGTGTTTTAACCAATAGTGTGTGGACATTCCTTTGTGGGTGCTTGGGGACTACACTGTACTTAAGAACCAGCCTGCATCACCTCCTGAGAAGCTAGGCCTTGATTGCTCGACTACATTACCAATAATAGAGAATCTTGGCAGGGGTCCTCTGTGCCTCTCCTCTACCATATAGAGAGCAGAAGTACAGACCACCCCCTCCAGCGGTTGCTTTACACACATAGAATTACTTCTGGTGGGTACTAGGCCTCCTGGAGATGCTAGGTTTCTCAGTGATATAGCTTGGGGACATCAGAGCAACAGCCTTGTACATAATGCAGCAAATTTGAAAATTATACATGCTTGCAGAGGGAGCCAGTTGAGTTAGATGATGGCTGGGGTGATCTGGTTGAATGTGCAGAATGCTTTGCTGCGCCGTACTACAAAATGTAGGACATATCTCACGGTGCCATTGTTGTCACCGGAACGGCCTTCCAGAAGAGCATCACCACCATCCAAGTGGGGGAGGCCCAAGGCTTGGACATCAGATCTGAAGTTGTTTTCTGGAATGAAGGGCATGATCGTAGAAACTTAACATGATCATTTAATTTACTGATCAAGGAATAGTGTGCTCCACTCCAGGAATGCACTATTTTAACGTGGGAGAGATTATATTGGCGTTCACAGGGCAAGTGGCTCTGCGAGGCGATCCAGTAGATCCAGAGATTTTTCTATATGGGGTGAGTATTTTACTTACGTGGCTTCCTGGCTTGGTGGGAAAGATTGTGAGGATACCTGAGGAATTTCTGTTTAAACCACCAATACCTATGGATGAGGAGGGTTGACAGACTTGTCCTATAGAGTTGGAAGCACCTATAGTGTGAAAAGAAATGTCTATGCTCGAAGGAGTAGTCCATGACAGTAGACCATGGAGAACAGTGATAGCTCTTGAGGAAGGGTACAGATTGACTGACATAATTGATGACAATATGTATGGAGAGGACTGAAGTGATGACGAAGTAGTGTTCTTCATGAGCATTAAATACGGGATAAGGATAGAAAAAAGGGAAGTTCCACAGCAAATGGCGATAATACGGCAGTGACCATCATTCTTTCAGGAGGATTTTGAAAAGGTGCCGACTTCCCTATGTACCACAGGCCCTTATGACGTAGGTTTATTGAAGTGGATAGGGAAGGTTAAAATAAAGCTTAAGCCAAGAGCAATTTTACCCCAAGTAAAACAGCACCCCATGTCTCGAGAAGCTGGTGAAGGTATATTTCAGACTATTTCAGCACTGATGAATCAGGGGATTCTGGTGCCATCAGAATCATTGTACAATACTGCAGTGTATCTGATTAAAAAATCTAAAGGAGGGTCATGGAGATTTATCCAGGATTTGAGACCTCTTATCCAGATTGTAGATGCTGAGTTTCTTTTAGTTCCTAATCCGGCGACAATATTATGTAGTATTCTAGTAGAAGCTCGACACTGCACAGTGATCAATTTGAAAAATGGGGTTTTCCCAAACCCTTTGCATAAGGACTCCCAAGACATAACTTAATGTACGTTTCGGCAAAAAAGACTAAAACATACTAGGCTGCCTCAAGGGTACTGTGAGTCTCCATCGATATTTAACAGAGTCCTACAGATGGAACTAGGCAATATGGATCTCAAATGTGCAGTGCAGTGATACAATACGTAGATGACCTATTGATTTGCAATAAAACAGAGGATGAGTGCAGAAAGGACACTATCCAATTAATGACTATTTTAGCAGACAATGGAAATAAGGTGGATAAGGAGAAGTTACAGTATTGTCAAGAAGATGTGTTATACATAGGTCAGTTGATTTCGCATGAAGGAAAGAAAGCGACGCCTGAGAGAGCTGAGGCCATCATGAAAACATCAAAACCAAACAATGGTTGGTACAATTATGCTAGAGTTTGGGTGTTTGATTATAGCACGTACACGAGACCTCTTCTGCAAGCGTTAAAGAAATAACAAGTTGGTAAAACAAAACTAGAATGGACTGAAGAAAGGATTTGAAGAATTGAAAAAAACAATGTGTAAAGCCCAAGTTTTCCGGATTCCCAATTATGCTGAGGAATTGTATGTACTTTCACACACAAAGGGGTCAATAATGACAGCAGTGCTTATACAAAGAAACACATCAGGGTACAAACCTTTGGCATATTACATTGGGATTTTAGACCCAGCTAGGTACATTGACATCCCAAAGAGCTTCAGCTGATGAGGTAATGATTTCTAACCAAGCGATTAAAATCGTAAGATGTAAAACAGTGAACCCCGCCACATTTTTAGCTGAACCCATAGAAGAAGGTGATCATGTGAATGACTGTGCCAATGATGTTGAATTTTATGATGACATACCCCATGTGAAGGAGAATGCTTTAGCGGGAGGGCAGATTCAGTTTATTGATTTGACTAGTGGGGAAGGCATTCAGGCGTCGCAATAGTAATACACAGATTAAATGGAGAATTTGAAGTAGTAACAAGTGCAAGACTACCGTTTCACTTTTCAGCGAAAGCAGCAGAATTAATAGCGCTTATTGTCACACTCGAGAAACATAAAGGACAGGAAGAGACCGTGTACACTGACTCCGCCTATGTGATATCAACCGTACACGCAGGGTTGGCACTTTGGAAAAGGATGGGCTACCTACACGCAGACGGCACTCTGATGCAACATGTGTCTCTATTGGAGAGACTAATCAAGGCACTACAACTCCTAGTAGCCATAGCAGTCTTTAAATGCGCAGCGCATACTAAGCAAACAGATTTTTATCTCTTGCAGGAACGAAGTTGCAGATGCAGAAGCCAAAAGGGTTGCATATTCTCCCGAAATTTCAAGTTTTGATACTGAAGATATTAAAGAAAATTCAGTGACAACCATGTTGGTACAGGAAGGGCTCAACATGTTGTCAATAACCCAATTAATAGATATTCAGTGAAGCGCACCACAGGAAGAGCAAGAACTGTGGAAAGGAAGGTTTGTTCTTTATGCACCACAGAACTTTTATGGTGACAAGACAACACTGGAAAGCCAGTGATGTCAGTAACTTTATTGAAAGTTGCCCTTGTACAGCTACACTACCCCTCACATGTAACTCGAGTAAGTCGTGCTGCTAGTATTGCAGAAGACTGGTTAATTCATCATTTACTGGAACATTTTGCACTGTTTATGGTAAACTGCATTGTGTGTCAAAAGTTTACTGCTGGGCATACACTAAGACCGATTAGAGGAGTATTCCTCGATCGAATGGTCCTTTTCAGCATCTACATATCGACTATGTCGATATGCTGCAGACATGCAATGGATATAGGTGTCTATTAGTGGTGGTGTGTCCCTTTTCTAGGTGGATTGAAGCAGGTCCGTGTACACACCCTGGTGCCACTTACAGAGTGAAGTTTTTAGTGCACAAAGTATTTCCAAGGAGGAGTGTGTGCAAAGTAATACGATCTGATAATGGGCCACATTCTGTTAATGAGCTATTTGAACAGATAGGACTTTTACTAAATAAAAATGCATCATCACCTGCAAATGAATGGGATATGTGAGAGACTCAACAGCCTCATCAAAGAAAGGATTGCCAAGATTAAATTGACTTTGAAAAAGGGATGGCTATATTGCCTACCGCTGGCCTTATATGCCCTTTAGAAACAGCCAGGATCAGACTACCACCTCACCCCACACAAACTAGTGACACAGCGTCGAATGAGAATACCCCTTATACCTCAGTCTAGAAGTAAGAGTGATGCCCAGAGCATAGCAAAAGCTTTAGGTGATGAAATGCATGATTATTTGACAGGTATGACTTCTAGTATTTCTTTCATTTCAGATCAAATCAAGTGCCAGGGGGTCGGTCTAAGAACACGGAAGAACATAATTCGGCAACCAATCCAAGTGAACTATTACCACCACCTAAGCTATATGCTGGGGACCTAGTGTTGATTAAGCATTTTATCAGGAAGTGGCATGAGCCACGGTTCCATGGCACTTTCATTGTCGAAGATGTGTCTCCTACTGCAGTTAAAGTACAAGGAAGAAGAGCTTGGTTGCACCTGAGCGACATGAAGATTTAGAAAGGCAAGACCTTCCCTGCCACTGTTTCTGATCCAGAAGCAAGACAAGAAGAAGAATTTCTGCGCGTGCAGACCCGATCGATGACCAAGAAGAAGGACGATAAAGCAACGTGTGATTAACGTGTACTTTATTTAGACTGGAATTCAATAGACACTCCTTATATTTATTTTAGCAGGGAGTGCGAGGACTTGCAGAGAATGCCAGGATTTTTTAAATCAACTTTTAGAAATATATTGAAGCAGGGAATTAAGAATCAGAGTTATGCCTAAATGTCAGTTCTTGATCAGAAATTGGAAACGAGACAAGTATCCAGATTCTTTTTGTGGAGAATATTTGTTTAGATGATCAAAACATATGGTACCTGCTGACAGAGATGTTCATCGGCTTGTGGTTGCTTTCTTTGTGTTCATACTTCAATCTTACCTTTCTCTTGTCAGAAGAGATGTTAATATTCACACTACAGGATCCTAAAAATGGTCCAGTGATAAGGGCGTGGCTTAGAGCCTTGGCGGACGGACAGGCTCTGTGAGAGCTCCCGATCAAGGCCACGCAGCCACCATCAATGTTCCAGTGAGAGCATGACTAGCTGAATGAGAAACACTGCCTCCTGATGCAGGGGTGGTGAGGCACATTATGCCTGAACTTTGAGCCCTGTCGCCGAGTGGATCCCGAAGTTTGCAGGAGATCGCTGTGAGGCGGGAAACGGCACCGGCCCCCAACCCCAAAATGGCGGCCAGCTCTACGTAAGGCCGGCTCGAGTCAGCAGAGATACGCATTCCCATGGCCATGGGACCCCCGAGGCTCAGGGGCAGGTGACCAGCACCATCAAGCGAAGAGGATCAGGCCTGCAGTGCCCGCTGACTTCCCCCAGCTGGCACAGGCGACTGTCACCCCGGCCCAGCCCTGCCACGGCGGTCGCCCTGGGCTGCCCCACGGCCACTTTGCACTCTGGAGGCAGCGGGAAGCGATCAGAGGCAGCCCGCCTCCTTGGCCCACCCGCTCCTTCCCAGGGCGACTGAACTCTCTGCGGAGGGGCCGTGAGGTGCAGCAATAAGTGCGCTGCCCCCCTCCCCCCTCGTCATAGAACTAAGTGTGTGGGAGGCACGGCGAGAGGATTAACCAGGGCAGAGGCAGCCCCCTCCGGGCCCAGCGCTGACCGGGGCGGAGCCTGGGACGTACACTACAGAGCCTACTGCGACCTGTGAGCCCCGCGGACAGGAGCACACACCAGGGCCTTCGTGGGCCCAGGAGCAACACCCTTGACTCGAATGACTGCCAGACAGACCTTAACTCCAGCCCCCCCCCACACTCCGGCCCTGATCACCGGAACCGCTCCGGCATCTGCACCTGCCGGCGTAGGAATGCCTGTGGTCATAACTGGGGACCGGAGCTCTCACCCCCCCTTAAAGTGGTCTGCCTCAGAACAAAGCACACTGCCCTAGTGGCAGGCAAAAGCCTTGGTGCCTGGGGAAGCAACCCAGCCTTCTTAAACTCCCACATCAGCCGGCCACCGAACCACCCGCAACTCCGACGAAAGGTAAGGCGGCACCTGCCGTGTCAGGGCGTGCATGCTATCAGATATTCACCAGCAGAACCCTGCACTGGAAAGGGAGCAAGGGGAGCAAGAGCAGGCACCATAGACTTTGGGGGGGCCCACGCAAGCACCCAAGGGCGCACCATAACCTGGTCTCAACGGGGGCTCTCTCACCACCGCAGGAAAGCAGGTGAACATCAGGACGGAGAGCTGCCCGGGAGGGACTTTAAGCAAAGCACTCCTATCCCATACAAGAGCGGTGCGTTCTGACCACCAAGCTAAGAGGCATGTCCGCCCAACAACTACAGCCTTCAGACCCGCATTACCCTGCCGCCTGGGGTGAGCCAGCGGAGCCAGCGGCCCCAAAATAGTCCAGAACACAGAATCCCCCAAGGAGCTCAGCCTGCCCTCGAACGGCCCATGCCAAAGCAGCCTACAGCCGACATCTCATAGGGCAGGGGGAGAAAAACATTCTGAAATGCAAACGTGAGTCCCCTGGGGTTCCGCTGGACCAGACCCGCCACCACAAAACCCAGAGCGAGCGTATCAAAATTTCGAGGAACCCTAAACCATCGAAACAAACAGACATTGCGGCCTTGCTAACCACGACAATGGCGGAGAAGTCCAAAAAAGGAGAGCGCAATGAAGGCATGACAGCAGGCTCTCGCCCAGATGCGGCCCCGGAACCAACAATGCAAACACTCACAAAAGCCGACCTTCAAGACCTTCTCACAGCAATTACCAGGGAGTACCAAAGGGGGATGGATGACGTGAAAAGTAAAATCTCATCTTTAGACAAAAGAGTAGGTGACCTCGAGGTGAGAACCAAAGAAATAGAAACCACTATCTACGAGCAAAACTTTAAAATTGGGACAGGTACGGACAGGATTGCAACACTGGAGGCCAGATGTGACGCCCTCGAAGCCAAACAGGAGGATGCAGAAAATAGATTGAGACGCAACAATATTCGCCTGAGGGGAATCCCTACCTCAATCTCTGATGACGATCTGGGCCCCTATGTGAAAGACCTGTTCCGCTTCATTATAACCCTCCCAGACGAGGCCCCCCTGGAACTCGACAGGGTGCACAGAACCCGGGCTAGGCAAAATTCTTCCTCTCCCCCAGACGTCCTGGCTCGCGTGCTCTTTTACAGAGTCAAGGAGGAGATGATGCGGGAGGCCAGGAGTTCAGCCCGAATTCACTTCAGAGATGCTGCAATATCTCTGTACCAGGATCTGGCAACAATGACATTGGAAAAACAGAAAGCCCTAAAGCCAATGGCAGAATGACTCAATGAAAAGAAGATAACATACTGGTGGAGCTTCCTCACGGCCCTGACCTTCACTTGGGAGGGAAGACCACAGCAGATCTTCTCCCCCAGAGAAGCAGAAAGTGGAGGCCGGGGACGAGGAGTCCGGCAGAGCAGTGCCCGACCCCAGGGGTGCTGGGCGGGAGCCCTTGAACTCATGGTCCCGAGTCGAGAGCCGCTAGAATGCTAACAATCAGTGAGGGGAGCTACCTAACAGCTCAAAGACCGGCAGTGCTCTAACCCCCACTCACCCGAGTTTGACGGGAGGCACCGCGGCTTAGGCCTCACCCGGGGTCAAGACACCAGGCATCATGGTTCCACCGGACTAACCAACAAATAGGCTCCCTCCCACAAGGACAATCCCAGAGAGCTGCAGAAACAAGAACCGTAATTCTCTCCAGGCACTCAAAAGAACTCAAACTATACCCTGTGGGGAAAACCTCTTGCTACACTGGAAACACAGGAGGCGTGATCGCCCCCAATCTAGTTGGTTGTGTTGGCCTGGCCGTAGGCCCTGTTGGTCGAAGCATGGACTGTAAGACCAAGTTTTTGTTTGAGGAGGGAGAATGGAGACGAGGAGACGGAAAACTTCTTCAAAGGGATCGGGAACCACAGAAAATCAAGTTAAGCTACAAGACACAAACATGAACAGGGGGGCCACCCAAAAAAGCAACTGCACACAACCTAAATTGCTACGCATGATAGGGAACTCATCATGTTGACCTGGAACGTGCAAGGCCTAAATGCCCCGGGCAAAAGCAAATTGGTGGATGGAAAACTTTCCCAATAATTAGCAGACATCGTCTGCCTACAAGAAACGCACCTACTAGCTGCAGACGAAAAACGAATATCCTTCCTCCGCTACCCAAAATGCTTTTTTGCCTCCTCCGCCCAAATAAAGAGAGCGGTGGCTATCCTCCTCACCCGCGACCTGCCACTGACCCAGATCACAAATAAAAGAGACCCGGAAGGTCGTTACCTACTACTGAAGGGCCTCCTCGTTGAACTGCCCATCACCCTAGCAGCGATTTATTTCCCGAACAGCGCCCAAGACCGATTTCCCCGCAATCTTCTACCGGTAGTGGTGGCATTCTCCAAGGGCCAACTATTAAATGGCGGAGACTTTAACCAAATGCCAGTCCCTGAGCTGGACAAAACACTCCCCCCAACCAGGGCGGACTACACTAAAGCCCTGGCCATGGCAGAGTTCTTGCGGAAAACCGGAACCATAGACGCCTGGAGACTGTTCAACAAGAAGGAGAGGGATTACTCTTTCTTCTCGCACGTCCACAGAGGTCATTCAAGAATCGACCTGCCATTGACCTCCAGCAAGCTCTTCCCCTGCGTGGAGGACATCCAAATCGTCCTAAGAGCAATTTCAGATCATGCTCCAGTCGTCATGAGCATGCAGACCCTGGGTATGCCGGAAGCGCCGACATGGCCCTGGAAATTGCAAGACCAAACCCTGGCGGAAGTAGTTTGTAGAATGGAAATAGCCGAAGCACTTACTAACTACTTCGCAGAGAACACGACCAACAACACCTCAAATGCAATCATCTGGGATGCCATGAAGCCAGTGATCCACGGGGTGGCGATTAACTGCACGGCAAGGCTCAAGAAACTCAACCAGCTGCAACAAGACAAGCTAGAGAAAAGGGTCACGGAACTGGCGAGTACCTTTAAAAAGCGCCAAACCAAAGCAACAGGACGGGAGCTCAAGAAAGCGAACTCCGAATTGGAAATGCACCTGGCAGAT
The DNA here is from genome assembly GCF_040938575.1 of Ambystoma mexicanum. Lineage (NCBI taxonomy): Eukaryota > Metazoa > Chordata > Amphibia > Caudata > Ambystomatidae > Ambystoma > Ambystoma mexicanum. Next base: position 167,833,778 of record NC_090931.1, on the reverse strand, counting down.
AGCTCAGCCAGGGCCCTGTCCTACACAAAGCAATTCTATTACTTGAATAGCAACAAGGCAAACCGCCTGCTGGTGCATAAGCTGAAGAATTTACACTCATGGAATAACATCCAATGCCTGGCAGATTGGAACGGCAGCCTACGGTACACAAAGACGGACATACTCGAACTCATGGCACATGCCACAGAGAAACCATGTCCGGACCCCCAACATCCAAACCGGCGCAACTGAGCTACCTGGCACCCGCCCAAATAGCTCCTCTACACCCCCATCTGGAAACACTGGAACACCCAATCACAGTGGAGGAAGTAGGTGAAACAATCCGCACTCTGAAAAAAATAGAGCAGGGGCCAATTTTACATGAACTACACCAACATCCTGTCCCCCCAGCTAGCAACTCTATCCAATTAATTCCTCAAGACAGGCTCCACAACCCCGTCGATGGAAGAGTCAGTGACGGTCCTCATTCCAAAGCCATGGAAAGACTCCTCATATAGACTGATCACCCTGCTAATAAAAGACACCGAAGCTGTTTGCAAAAATCATAGCGACGAGATTAGCTCCGATTCTCCCAGGGATAATCCACCCGGACCAAACAGGTTTCATCCCGGGCCGCAGCACACATCATAACATTCGACGAACCATCAACGCAATCGAGTCAGCTAATAGAATGGGGTCGGAACTGGTAGTCATGTCACTCGATGCGCACAAAGCGTTCGACATGCTGGACTGGGGCTACATCAAGGAAACACCAAGTCACTATAAATTCGGCCAGAACTTTACCAAATGGATCTTATCTACCTACCAACACCCCTCCACGCACCTCAGAGTGAACTGGATCAAATTTGAGAGAATCATTATCACAAGAGGCACCAGGCAAGGTTGCCCCCTGTCCCCCTTCATATTTGCGCTCTCCATGGAACCTTTTGCAGGCAGAATAAGAGCGAACCCGACAATCCACGGCCTCTCGGTCAGAGGAGAGTCCTACAAAGTGGCCCTATACGCAGATGATGTATTACTAACAACCACCCAACCAGAAGAATCCATGCAAGCAATCTGGTAGGAGTTAGAAAAGTTTAGAGAAGCAGCAGGATTCCAGGTAAACTTCACGAAATCAGCAGTAATGAGCATCAACGTGCAGAAAAAATGCAGGGTTTCCCTGGAAGCCAAATACCTGATCCCATGGGTAAAGCGGCACTTCACCTATCTGGGGGTCCAAATGCCAAATAAAACGGAAAGAATCTACAAAACAAGTGTAGAGTGCATCCGACCCGCAAACTTGTACTTTGCCTGTCCGGCAACAACGGTGCAGTTGTTACCGGACCAGTAGGGTCGTAATGAGGCCCATTGTCTTTCTATTTCTTATTTTTCACAGTCTCTATCATCTTAGTACTTCTGCTGAAGAAAGAGTTCCTATCATTCTCCCCACTGTGAAAACAAATTAATACAGGCTCTCTGTTTCTGTAAATATATTGGGAGACATAAAAGAGATGCAGAGGAAGATAGTGAGGGGATAAATACATATCTAGATAATACACCTCACCTGGGGAATAATATGTGGTACCAAAACATGAAAAATGTGGGGGGAAAAGCATGTAATGAGGGTTGCTATGCCTGCTCTCTCATCCCCTATGCAATGAATACAGTAAGGACTTTCATTGCAAAGGAGGTTCCAGATCACGTTGCTAAGTGCTGCAGCCATCTTGCAACATGTACTACTCGAGGACAGTTTCAAGGAAGTGGGGTGACCTTGTGATGGAGGTCAAAATGGTAGTTTCCATACCAGGATGACTGCATCAAGACTCTACAAATGGAAAAGGAGACTGGATGGAAAAACAAGATTCTTGTGTATCCTGCCCGCAGGACAGAATGAGGAGATCATTGAAGAAATGAAGAGGATGAATTGCCCTGATGTGACGGAAGTAGCTGGGTCACCTGGATGTTGATAACACACTCAATTATTGATCTGTGGATGAGTGAATTTCAAGAAGGGATGGGAAGAAGGAATTATGTCCTGTGAAGCTCATCTGCTGAATACAGATTACGTACAAGAGGTGCAGAAGGTGAATGATAGATGGAGCAGGGACAGCCATCCTTATGGACCGATATTGAGCTTGTGGATCTAGAGCTTACATGAGGTTGCCAAAGGAATGGGGTAGAGTATGTTCCTTGGTGCTCATCCATGTTCCAGCATTAGTGATTCCTCAAAGCGATATGAACATTGGAGAATTTCCAAAAGTCGATGCCCATTTAAGAAGAAGATGATCACTTGAACTTCTCTGACGGACAAAAAGCAAAAATTATTTCACAGCCAAATGGATTACAGCATATGATACCATTCGTGAGTTGTTCAGCAAGATTGCTACGATACTGACAACTATATTCATGCCTGGAATTCAAATAGTGGTGAATGCCAAGTGGTTACAAATCACCAGGCGGGAGCTTCTGCAGACAATAAATGCTACCATAAAGGGATTCAATGCCATTAAAAAAGAGCTGCGGGCCATACGACTGATGACTCTCCAGAACAGATATGTCCTTAATATGATCACAGCAATGGAAGGAGGAGTTTGCACCAAAATTGGGCCTTCATGGTGTACATTTATAACTTCTCACGATGAACAAAATGGAACCTTGACAGAGGCCATAGCGTTGTTGAGAGGCCTGCATAAGAAGATGGAAAATGAGACGGATGATATTGAAGATGACTGTTGGTTTGCTTCTTTGTTTTCATGGTTCCATCAGTGTTTGGTGAACATATTCAAAGTCCTGGAAGTAATATTGGTGTTGGTGATGTTTGGATTCTGCGCGACCAAGATGGTGAATGCCCAATGGAAGAAAATGGCAACAAAGGTTCTAGGGATGACGATCATGATCAATGTCAAACCTGAACCAAACACAAAAGAACTGACTGATGATGTTGTCAGGAAAAACATAGAGGCAGCATCCTAGCACCTGAAGGAACAAAGTTTCTATATCTGAAGAATCATAAGAAGTATGTGGGACAATGGGTCTATTGTACCCCAAATGGACAATGTAATTATATGACCTGGAGTGTGGATGACCATGTCAAATCAGCAGGCTCCCTGAGGGGGTTGATGAAGATATGGACACCAAAGAAACACTTCTTTAAGAGAAAATACCTGGATGTGGAAACAATTGAGGAGGTGGTCTAGGACTCGACCAGAGGGGTTAATGTAGAGGAGCAGCTGCATGCCTCTGCAGAAAGCCACGCACCCCTACCTCCCATATGTTGAAAGCCTGAGATTGTGCCTTGTTTGACACCAGAAGTTGTGCCGATACAGCAACGTATGTTCAAAAGTAGTTACCCATTGAGACAACCCTATCGAATGTATTCCCGAAGGGACAACAATTTGAGGGAGGAACTTCCTAAAGGAATATGAGAAAGAGCAAAGAAAAGAGGCCTGTGACATAAAAAAGTATGAACGACGTCTCAGGATACTGGCTGAAAAGGATGTATGGATGCTACAGAAACTAATGATTAAGTAAAGAATGAAGTAAACGTTTAAATACAAAAAAGAAGATTGCACGTGCCCAAAGTGCTGCAGAGAATCAACCGTTCAATAACTCTACAGATGCTGAAAACACAAGTAGACTAAGGGCCTCATTCTGAGTGCGGCAGTAAGGGGTTAACAGTGCCGGTAAGGATACCGGTGCCGTTAACCCCTTAACGCTGCATTCCGAGGTCCTTTAGCGGGAGGCGCTAAAGGACCAGTGAGCTAATAACGGGCCCGTAATTAATGGGCCTGTTATTAGCTCCCTCCCCATTCCCATTGAGCCCTATGGGGGCTCAATGGGAATGGGGATGGCTTCCCTGAATGGGGATTACCGGTCCTCCAAGGTTGGAATGACCCGGTAAGTCCCCAGTCAGAGAACCCGGACTCAGACCCGAGTTTGGAGGCAGCCATGCCGCAAATAGCGGCATGGCAACCTCCAAACTCGTATTGAGGCCCTAAGTCATCATAGAAGCTGGCTTTATGTAGTGAATAGAATGCAGGCAAAGCCACCGTTGTATAAAAGCTGGACATCGGTTTCATGAATTTTAGTAAGCTAGGACCCATGAAAAGGGAAGAAACTATGTCACAGCAAGAATAAGCTGAATCGTGGAGCTGCATGGCGAGGCTGTCTGGCCTGGAGTCAAGTCTGAAGCAGCCAAGGTTAGCTATCTATTCTGGAAAGGAGTGAACGTACGAAGGATGAGTCATCGCTTGCTGAGTTTAATTCATTAAGATATTTAAAAAGGGCTAAATTGACCAAATTGTGGTCTCCTGTCACGTGAGCCAAGGATGAAAATAGAGTTTGAACTTGGAGTCCTAGAACATGATAGCGAGTAGGCTCACTCCTGTGTATTCTCAGAGACAAGGACACTTTGCAAGGCCAAGTTCAAAGACAATCTTCATGGCAGTGGGCATGGGCGATGAGAGATGTAGGGCTAATTGGGTGGGTAGGTGAAGTCAGGCACATCTCCTTGCACCTGGGTCTGGGCATACATGCTGCTAAGTCAACCGAATGTTTCAGACATGGCACAAGCGTACCAACCAATTGTAGTAGTCCAATGAGGAACCATGTATCTAATGGTTCTGAGTATGACATGTTTTAGAGGTAGACATATGTAGTCCACCTGACAGTGGGCAGCCAATTACAATCCTAGTTCCTGTAGATGATATACTTAGATGTTCCCCTTAAGCCTATCCCGATCCCCAGGAGGTTTTTCATTATTTGCCACGTAGTATGAAGTCACCTCTGATGTATTTTGGATATATGACCTTTGTTTTGTGAAAAGATCGCTGAGAGAAATCGAGCGTACATCCGTTGATGTTCGTTTTAACTCCCTGTCTTAGATAATTGTTAATAAAACAGTACTTTGCCATTTTCCTGAGTTGGTTCGGTTATTTGAACTCAGAGTTTATCTGTGTGATCCCATCCATTGCATGCATATTCCTGAAGGGCCCGAAGATCAATTACAAGCAGTAACATAATCCTTCAATACTCTAGAACACCAATGGCAAAGACAAAATAGACATCTTCATGTGTAAGCCAAGAGAATAATGTGCTGTGATATATATATAATATTGACAATTATTAATATGCATTTACTCAATAGTTTAGTAAACCATAAGGGTTGTTCTTCGTAGCAGAAAGTGTAAACGAAATCACTTCTAGTGGCACCCAATGCCAGCAGATCAGGTACAGTGAGATTAAATGATTTGCCCAGGATCACACATTTCGCTAAAGTGTTGAAATCAGTATTTGGATCCAGGCTGTGATTTAAAAACTTGACTTTATATCTCTGCAGTGATAAATTACACTTTTTTATAAGGTTAAGGTTTCCAAAAAATAAAAGAATTTGTTTTTCTATCAATGCCTTGAAAACTACTCAAATCACATAAGAAACCAACCTGACATTATATACATTGCTATATAAATAGGTCAATCATAAAAACCATGTATAGCTTTATTTTTTGCACCTTGAATGCATGTTTGCAGTAGCAGTCTGCACAGGAATGGAGATCTGAAAACAAAATCATTTGGTTTTAAAAAAAGGTATACACAGTGAAAGAGAATTCAATACAAGGTAATCTGCTTGAGCCATTATTTTACACAGCATGCAGGGTTATACTCCCCTCCCATTCATTATCACCCACCAACCGCATCTTTTAAGGTACAATAGTCCTTACCCAGGCACCCCTGTGTCTGTGGCATCAACCTCTAATCGGTTTATTGAAATGACGTTGACACAAAGCTGTACCTTGGGGTGCCTGGTGAGCAGTGGGAAAGGCGCTGTGCTGTTTTCTTTCTCCATTTCTGCCAAAGGTCCTTTGTTGTAAGATCCCGCTCTCTTCCTTATTTTCATGTTATTTGCGGACTCACGTGCCTTCCCTCACTCTCAATCGCTCAAACGCTCATGCTTCTGCCCTCCTTCATTCTCCACTGTCCTGTCACATCAGTTTCATGTTACCTCTTCCTTCTCTACTTTTCTCCCTCAATGTCTTGCCCTTATTTTCTCTCCATTTCCATTAACTGCCCTGTAGCAGGGTCCTGTGGAGATACAGGAGATATGGAGGTGGTGAGTTGGAGTTAAGGGCCCTTTCAAGTGCCACAAATACCACTCACAAAAAAGGGTAACCCCTGGTATGTTTTGAGATTAAAAGGTGAACTCCTCTAAGTCTGTGATGTTCAATGGCATTTCAAGTGTGTGGAGTAAGAACACCGGGGACATGCACAAAATGGTTCTGCATGTTGTAGGAATGTTCCCGTGATATAACCTCCTGCAATTTCCCTTCCAATTGCCCATTGCCTTGAACCTTATAATTTCCAACATTGCTTCAGGCTTGATCATTCAATGTTACCACCATTGACAAAGAAACCTGGCTAGGAGGCTGAGCTGTCTCTAGCTAGAGTCAGACCCCCAAACACAGAAAACAAAAAAAACACAACTTAAACAAATTTAGCATTTGTCCCTAAAGTTCATCATTGTGCAACTCCACTCACTGGATTCTGGCTCTAGTTTCCACCTCCATAACCCGCCCACTTGGGGCCCTCTGTCATTTTTGCCCATGGGGCCCTTTGCCTTAAATCTGCCAATGCCCTGGAGATGGTTAGGGGACAGAGCTACCCTATGTTTTGGACACTCGGTCTTCACCACACTGGCAGAGGTCTTCGGAGAGATCAACTATCCCAACAGAGGTCCAATGAATTCTTCCTCTGGTTTATGTTCAAGAGTGAATCAAATAAGTGGTGTGAGACTCTGCTTTTAAAGGTAAATGTCCACAGGTGACTGGACTAAGGTTCGCCTGCTTCTGGGGTCCAATTCCTGTTCTTGAAATAAGTGGACTTTGCCCTTTTGACATCACACCCAAAGTGCTTTGTGCTAGAGGAAGTGAAGGGGACAGAAAAGAAAGGAGAGGCACAGGCAGAGAGCATCACAATTGGGAAAACCTCTGTCACTTTACAGAGCTCTCCCTGTGTACACTAACCCTGCTCCTTCTCTTCTCAATAGGATCAGAGGCCTTTAGATGTGCAGCATTCTGGTGTGAAGCCAAGCCTTTTGAGAATGGGTGTGCCCTTTGATTCGTGCTGCCAGGCCAGCTTCCTGTTGAGAGGCTGTCCCTGGGAAAGGGGGTTACCTGCCCTTACAAAGGAACAAAGAGAGGCAATCCCCCCAGGCTACATACCTGTCAGTAGGGCAAGAGCCCACTTGTCAAGTGAGAATACACATAACTATTTCTACAGCTGTACTGGGCCTACACAGGTAAGATGACACATGTCTGATATCAATTTGATGTGGCAGCAATAATTATGAGCAGTGCCATGCAACTTGCCCTATTTCAGGCATGGTGTATATTTAGAGTGTACCCTGCCACCAGCATGGGGTACTGTGAAGAAGCAAAGGAGAGTGAGGCAAACACAGGTGGGGAGAAAGCAGCACAGAGCACCATGGCAACGAAAGGGTGGGAAGCTGACTGGAGGACGAGGGACCAGGGGAGGGACTGATGGACACAGCAGGGACTCAGGGAGGATCGAAGGGCTGTTTGAGACTTTTCTCTTGTATTGACAGGAAGTGCAGGAGGAAGCCCAGAGCTTCAAGTGGGCGTACTGAGCTGAGGAGAAGTTTTTGTTGCCCTGCCACAGCGCTGTTGAGGGCCAGCCTGTGTTCGGGGCCAAGGACACAGAAAAGGAACAGAGATGTTTTTGTTGTGCTGCCAGAGCGCTGTTGAGGGCCAACCCACATTCAAGGCTGAGGCATTGACAGGAGAGAAGCCGCTTCTTTGCGCCGCTGCGCATCAGCCGTCATAGATGAATGGCGGGGTGATGGACAGCAAAGGGAGGCGGAGGAGGGCAAGACCGTACACCAGCTTCCTCACAGTAACAAAACAACGTGGGACAGTCGGTCACTTGAAGAAGGAGAAAAATAGAGACAGTGAAAGTTATATTGTCATTATCCCTCCAGCCCCTATCCCCATACCAGAAAAGAACAGACAGAAGACACAGAGGGGATCAGCATGAGCCACAGTTGTTCTTGTGGTGCTACGGCACTATAATCTTGGGGCCTGTTCAACACCATCCAGCTTTTGGAGTTCCACTGAGATGGTTGATATTGATATTGATATTTTATTTATATCGCGCTCGCACACAAGTGATTCCGAGCGCGACAAGGCATGGGAAGGGAACAGGGGAGAACAAAACAGAGATCTTACTAGGCCCAGTGACATTGAGAACTCGCAAGTGCATGGGAGAGGGGGAGGGGAAAGGTGCATGGAAGGGGGGAGAAGTGGAAAGTGCAAAGCAGAGAAGAAACTGATAAATAATGATAAATACATAAATAATAAAGGCAACAATCAGTTGTAGTGCAGCTAGCAATTTGCAAGTGCCAGGTTTAAGGTAGCAGACAGGGTAGGTCTCATAAGTGCAGGAAGAAAAAGGGGGGGCTGTATGGGTACAGATACAGACCCCAGTGCAAGAGGTGGTCCGGACGCCATGCGGGAGGGTGGGAGGGTGAGCCAGTACCTGGGCCCGGAGGACAGAGGGTGGCCAGGTGCACAGTGCCAAGAGAGAACAGATCAGCAGGGGATAGGGGGAGCGAAGGCAGAAGAAAAGAGGAAGGTCTTGAGGTGCTTCTGGAACCGGAGATGGTTCTCTTCAGGTTTTAACGTGGCAAGGAGGCTGTTCCAGAAGGAGGCCTCAGCCGAAGACAGAGATCTACCCCCAGCTCTGAGGGAGTTAGAGGTAGAGGAGCGAAGAGCTCGAGAGGGGAGGTATTTGCGGAGGGATAGCTGAAGTTATTTTGGACCCAGGCCCCAGAAAGCTTTGTGGACAATGCAGGGGGTTTTGAATTTAATCCTTGCATCCACTGGGAGCCAATGGGGAGATTTCAGAACTGAAGAGATATGATCCCAGGGCTTGAGGCCAAGTACAAGTCTCGCAGTCCTGTTCTGGATTAGTTGCAGAGGGCAGAGAGTAGAGGCAGGTAGATTTAGAAAGAGGCTGTTACAATAGTCCAACCTAGAGAGAACCAGAGCTTGGGATACCATGAGCTTCTGGGAGAAGGAGAGGAAAGGCAGAGTACCTCTGAGGAGGTGCAGTAGGAAGTTTGACTTTTTAGAGACCTCAGAGATGTGGGTGGAGAAGGAAAGGGTGGAGTCAAAGATGACCCTGAGGTTCTTAGCCTCGCAGGTGGGGGTAGGAGGAGGGCCAAGGGAAGCCGACCAGAGAGTGAGGGGAAAGGATGGTGAAGGTGTGCCGATGAGGAGGATCTCTGTTTTGCTGGCATTCAGACAAAGATCATTGGCGGCACACCAATCTTGAATTGCAGTTAGGCAATCAGAGATGAGAGAGGGAGAGGAGGTGGGCGAGAGCAGCCTGAAAATGAGTTGAGTGTTGTCAGCGTAGCACTGGAAATTTGAGCAAAAAATGGCAATGCAGTGGGTGAGAGTTGCCAGGTATTGGTTGAAAAGCCAGGGCGAGAGTCTAGGCCCCTGGCGAACACCACAGGTAGGGAGGAAGATAGATGAAAGGAATGACCTAAGTTGGACCTGGGAGGGTCGATCAGAGAGGAAAGAGGTCAGCCAGAGCCTGATCAGTGATACCCAGGTTTTCACAGAGACGGTTGAGCAGGATGGTATGGTTGACCGTGTTGAAGGCAGAAGAGAGATCGAGGAGGATGAGGACAGAGGGAATGTTAGAGTCAATGTTGGAGAGCAGATCTTCACGGATGTTCAGGAGAGCAGTTTCTGTGCTTCTGGCTGCTCTGAAGCCAGACTGGTGGTTATGGAGACACCCTACAGAATTGAAATGAAGGTTAAGCTGAGAGATGGCCAACTTTTTCAGGAGTTTGCCCAGAAAGGGAGTAATGGAAATTGGGCGATAGTTAGCTGGACAAGAAGGATCCGCTGTGGGTTTCTTGAGAAGAGGATGCACAAGGGAGTGCTTCAGATCCTGAGGCAAAGGAGTGGTTGCAAAAATCAGCAAGGGGTAGAGCGAGGGTGTCAATGTGGTCCTTGATGGTTTTAGAGGAACAGGGATGAACCTGTTTTGACGAGGGTTTCATAGATCAGACTTGTCTAGCGACCTTGTCAGGGGCGAAAAGAGGAAAGGACGAGAAAGATGGTGGGGGGATGGCTAAAGGAGGGTCAGCAAGAACAGATGGAGAGGGGAGAGGAGGGCTGGGGGTGGAAAGGGTGGACCTGGGTTTTTTAAATGAAATGAGAGGGCATTGCGAAGAGCCTGTGAGGCAACAGGAGGGGTAGAGACTGCAGCAGGGTTGGCCAGCTCCTTGCAGATTTTAAAGAGTTTGGCCGAGTTGTTAGATGCCGCAGAGACACAAGATTGAATGTGGACTCTCTTCTTGGTTTGGAAAGAGAGTCGGTATTGCCTTTGTAGCAGGCGACAGGCCAGTTTGTCAGAGGATGAACAGGAAGCCCTCCATTTTCTCTCAGCCACCTTATACTTACGTTTAAGTGTAGCTAGGTCAGAGTCATACCAGATATTGCACTTGGCTTTGGACTTCAAACGGATACTCATGAAAGGGGCAAGAGCATCAAGAGTATCATAAATTGAAGAGTAGAGCAGAGACAGGGCTGTGTCAGGATGTGAGACAGCCAGAGGTGGAGGTGGGAGAGAAAGTGGCAGGAAAAGCCTCAACTGACACACATTTCATGGGCCGGATGTCCGAGAAGGTAGTTGGCAGTGTTGAGGTAGGCTTGGCTTGGGGAGAAGAGAGGGAGAGGTGAGAGGAGAGGAGGGCGTGATTGCTTCAGGAGAGAGGGCTTGTCAGAAGGATGGAGAGGGGGAGGCCACAGGACATCAAGACATCGAGTGTGTGCCCTGCAGAGTGAGCCGGGCCAGAGGGGAGGATGGCCAGGGAGAGGGAGTTGCAGAGGTCATGGAAGCGTACAGAGGAGGAACAAGGAGAGTCTAAATGTATATTGAGGTCACTGTGGAGGAGGAGTTGAGTGGTAGAGGCCAGGAGGGAGGAGGAGAGGTCTGCCCACTCAGAGAGAAATGAGGTGATTTGACCAGGAGACTGGTAGATGGTAGTCACAGTAAGAGAATGGGTAGGCCAGAGAGAAAGCCTACAGGCAAGGCATTCAAAAGAGGAGTAGGTCTGAGTGGGAATGATTGAGGCCAGAATCCACTGAGGAAAGATCAGTGCTACCCACCCACCGGACCAGGAGGATCTGGGTGCTGAGAGGATCTTGTAGCCATCAGGGAGGAGAGTGTCAAAGCTTGTGACAGAGCTGGCCTTGAACCATATCTCAGTAAGACCAAGGACATCAAGGTCTAGTTCTTCAAGGAGGTGGCAGATGTCAGAGGAGTGTTTGACAGCAGAGTGAGAGTCGAGAGTGGCAATATGAAGAAGGTTGCTAGCCTTAAAGACCTTCCGGGGAGGGGTACAGATCAGAGGTACGCCCTGCGGAGGAGAAAGAGCCCTAGGAGGTACATATGAGGAGGAGGAGAGAGAGGGCAGGGGCAGGTAGCCAAGGGGGGAGAGGCGGGGACAGCAGGAGATGGGCTGGAAATTGATGAGGTGAGGAAAGCACCTATCAAAGAGGAGGAGATTGGCCTGAGGACCTTGGACCATGACAGTGCCATTTAGGAAGACATTGGTGATGACTTTAGAGGAGTCAAAGGAAGCCATGAGAACTTCCCAGCGAGTGCCACCATTAATGGAAGAGGAGGAGATAGGACAGAGCACAGAGATCATATGAGAAGTCCATAGATCTGGGGAAGGAACGACAAAGAGGATGTCGGTGAAGGTCTGTCTGGAGGAAGCAATGGAGTAGGTGTTGGCGATATTAAGACCAGGGCTAGAGGCAAAGATATCCTTTTTGAACTTCTTCGTACCAGACGTAGTGAGAAGGGAAGGATAGTCAATGGAGAAGCAGTTGGAAAAGATAGGAGAAACAGAAAGCGCCATGGGGTGGAAGTGAGGAGAGGATGGAGAAACTGGGGGGGCTAAGGCAGGTAGGTGTGGGACAAAAGAGAGTGGTGAGGTCACTGGGCTGGCAAGTTACAGAGAAGCATCAGTATACAAGCAAAATACAGAGAATTTTGCAATGGGCAGCAAGATTTGACTTTTTAGCCCAAAGCAAAAACAGCAAGATTTGACTTTGTAGCACAAAGCAAACACAGCAGGATTAGACTTTTCAATCTTGGATTCAGATGTTAGCAAAGGGCTTTAGGAAGCACTGCACATTAGGATGACAACATAGGAGTAAAAAGCTGAGAGAACAGTGATAGTCAAAGTTGGTAGGAGTGAGTCCATAAGGAGGGAACTAACCCATAGTTCTGGAGGAGGCAAGTAAAGGCAGTCCGTATTTCTTAGAGGAGTGAGGTGGCAGCATCATTGTGGTTAAGGTGCAGGAAGGATCCTAATTAGCGTTCTTGAAGCGGACAGGGAGTACACAGGGAGCACACAGGGGCCTTAGAAGTGGGCCTTAGTAGTGGGCCTTAGAAGTGAGTCTTAGAAGTGGGCCTTTGCTGAGAGGGCCGGCTAAAGCCTGCAGGTCCTTGATTGGATGCATGAAAACACTCAGCAACCAATGGGAGTGCTGCACAGGGAGAGGTGGTTCAGCACAGCCTGCCTACACAACAAAGAAAACCATGGTGGCCATCTTGGAAGGGCTAAAAAACAGTCAAATAAGCAGGCAATAGTGGGAAAACCTGTGCTTACAAAATAGCAAGGCAGCTCCAGGTATTTAAAAGCTCAAAAAATGTCAGGCCTATGAAAATGCCAAATAAAACAGTCCTTTTCAACAATATTATGCACATTTTCTTCCGGTTCAATAATTCCCCTGGAGGTGCAGTAATGCACAGAAAGTGCACCTACCTAATGGAATGGTCAGCAGCCAGGCACAAACTCCACATGTGCAGGAAAACAACAGATAGCCAGGAGGGTGGAAACAGGACCTCACTTTCAGTTAAAAGCATATGAAAGAAACCAGTTCCAGGCATTGGGCCTTGCTGAGCGGGCCGGCTAGAGCCTGCCAGTCCCTGATTGGATGCAAGAAAACACTCAGCAACCAATGGGAGTGCTGCACAGGGAGATGTCGTTCTGCAGAGCCTGCCTACACAACAAAGGTTAAATAAAATGTTGAACGTTAAAATCCCATGAGAGTCCGTCCTTAGTCCCACACTGTACTGTTACAGGTACTCATTATCACGATCATGATATTTTGGAACAGGTGTGAATATCTTAAGTACAGCCTCTGTGCTGCAGTGACTTTGGCTGTCCCCTCAGCTGAGTAGAGGGCACCTGTGACCTGAACCAGCTCTGTACCACTGTAGGGCAGAGCCTAAAATCAGGCTACTGATGCAACAGTGCACAGGAGTACACTATGCTTTTGGTGTGGCACTTATGAAAAGGGAATCTGATCAGCAGATTACCCTTTCAGAGATGGAATTACCCACATAATTGTATTAAATTGTATTTAATTAATAACAAACAAGCCAGTGCTTATACACCCTTGTCAAATGGCAATCCTTCACACCCATAGGATCTCCTGATATGCCATAACCATTCTGAGGCTCTCCAAATACCTATATGTTCATTTTTGGAAAAAGTCTAATGTAAGTTTGAGTGCGAGAGAAGCAAAGAGAGAGAGAGAGTGAGAGAGTGTCTCTGCAGCAGTAAACTGAATTGAATACAAATGTCACATACAACACAAACGATAACACAACCGCCCACAATCCAGCAACAACATCCTTTACCAATGACATGATCCTATCGACAACCCTTCAGTGATTTCCATCTGGGTAACATTTCAACAATCTATTGAATGCGGGCAGGAAGTTGCTTTAAACGATAGTGCATTCCCCTAAAAGGAGAGATTTAATAAGGAAACTACCCTGGAATTCGGTGCCTCCACTTGATACTATTCTGACTCCATAGAGCCCTTAAGAGCCAACAAAAATTAAAGGAATAGTTCACTCAAAAATGTTATTGTCCCAAAAGATGGGCAATAATCGAAAACATACATTAAACATATTTTTAAAGCAAGTTCCTATGTAAAGTTTTGAGCAAACAAGGCTCAATGCATTTACATGGGAGCATCCATTTTGTCATTTCAGGCTGCCTCCTCAGCTCATGTGAAGCTCTGCACTGGCGGCACTAAAAAAGCAGCAAAAGCCGCCTGCTGGGAGCTTTTGCTTACTGCAGCCAGAGCAGAACTGTACATGGAGGAGGCTGCCTTAACTTTCATTTTACGTTTTCGGTGCTCCCCAAGACAAGGGAAGCACAGAAAACGTAAAATGAAAGGCAAAAAGCAAAGGCGCTGCAATTATAAATACAACGTTGTTGTATTTGTGATTGCCATGGTTGGAAAACTACGGAAACCATAAATACAACAACAATGTATTTCTGCCTGCGGCGGCTTTTGCTTTGAGTCTCCTGGCCTCCCCCGACCAAGGGGAGCCCAGGAGACTCAAAGCAAAAGCTGTCGCAGTGAGAAATACAATTTTGTTATATTTGTAAATGCTGCTGTATTTCGACACGGGGGAGCCCAGGAGACTCAAAATTGAAGCCCCAACAAACATAAATACAACATTGTTGTATTTTTAAATGATATGGTTTTCTTTCTACGTTTCCCAGGCTCCTCACAGAAAGAAGAGATTTTAAATACGACAACATTGTATTTCTGACTGCGGCGGCTTCAGCTTTGAGTCCCCTGGGCAGGAGACTCAAAACTGTAGCCGCAGCAAACATAAATACAACGTTATAAATGCTGCGGTTTTCTTTCTACGTTAGAAAGAAAACTGCAGCATTTATTTTGCAGTGCTTTGAAAAAAGAAAGAAATTTAAAGCACTTACCAGTGGCAGCTTGTGTTAATCTCTGCTCTCCGGCAATAATGAAGCAAAAGCCTCCTGCTGGTAGCTTTTGTATATTACAGCTGGCTGGCTTTTGCTTCATTAGTACTGCAAGGGCAGAGATTAACACAAGCACAGGAGGCTCATCCATTTCACAAAATAAATGCCTCCTAGTGCTTGAAATGTGTGACTTTGAGCCTCATTTGCTCAAAAGTTTACATAGGAACTTTCTTAATGAATATTTGTATATATACTTTTGGTCATGGCCCATCTTTTGAGCCAATAACATTTTTGAGTGAACTATTCTTTTAAGGGTGAGTGAACCTGTGCCAGGCAAAAGTTTCAGACTTAACACAATATATTTTGAATTCTGCAAAAGCTTGTGTGCTGGCCTCATAAAATCAGGCCCAAACTGCCAAAAGAGATTGAATGGGTGCTACATACACTGGTGGGCCAATCAGGACCATAGAACACCAGGCAATGGCCCAATCAGAGCCACCAATTCTCTGTGATGGTTTGACAGCCTAATAAAAGGCCCAGCTCACTGTCTGGCTCTCTGTGGGGTGTGCCTGGCTGATGGAGGGAAAGGGCTTATCCACATGCGAGAGAGTAGATGACCTTGTTCTACAGCCACAGTGAGCATTTTATGTGTGTATTTTTCCCACTTTGTTGCCTTTCGGGGTCAATTTATTTTGTATTTTGCGTGTTTCGCAAAGTTCCTTAAAGTCTGGCTCCCCATTTTAAAAACCCTTTGTGAAGTCCTTGTTGATTGTTGATTGGTAAGATTCCATTATCTTACCCTTTCTTCTACCAAAACAATTAAAATAAAATAGAAAAAATAAATCCTTGTGAAAATCCTTTGCACAGCTCCTTGTGATGGTTTGCTTTTTAAACACCTGCCTTTGACTCTTCTTCTTCCACCCTAAATGTACAAAAAAACAACCATTTGTGAAAACCCAATAGCCCCCATGGGCCTGTTGTTTTTTAAAATCCTTTTCCCTTACAGCATCCCAAAGAAAGAAGACACACCTGCTGTGAACTCTTTATACTAGTAGGAACCTTTGTGAAAAGATGTCCCTTAGTACCACACATCGCTCCTATAATTATTATGAAACACACAACTTTCTTGGCAAGCATCTCCTCTTTGAGTGAGGAGTAGGATCACAAGTAGGAGGTGGAGCAGAAGGAGGAGGAGATGGCGGGACAGCAGGAGGTGAAATATGAGGAGGCAGGCATTGAGGGGCAGCAGGGAGGAAGAACTGGAGGCAGATGAGGGAGAGCATGTGGTGCAGGAGGTGGAGAAGAGGAGGCGGTAGATGAGGGGCAGGTGGATGCAGATGGGGATGACGAAAAGGGGCAAGAACAGGAGGAGGCAAAGATGAAGTGCCAGCAGGAGGTGAAATATGAGGAGGCAGGCATTGAGGGGCAGCAGGGAGGAAGAACTGGAGGCAGATGAGGGAGAGCATGTGGTGCAGGAGGAGGAGAAGAGGAGGCGGTAGATGAGGGGAAGGTGGGTGCAGATGAGGATGACGAAAAGGGGCAAGAAGAGGGGGAGGCATTTCAGCCTGTGGAAGGAGAGGAAACGGAGACCTATGGTGCTGATACTGGCGTCTCCTATCCTTTGCAGGGGACAAGGCTAGCCAGAGGAAGGAACAAATGGAAGGCTACAGCCCCAACACTTTCCAGTCTGGAGACCTCCTGAGTGTGGAACTACTTCCTTCTTCCTAAGAGGAAGGTATAGGGACAAGATTGTTCAGTTGGGTGCACGCTTGCTGATAAGCTGGTACGGTGAACACTCAGCATTATGCATTGGGCACAACTGCAATGAGTAAACAGATTAGTAACATCCCCTCACGTTTTTAATAAATAATAACAATTTGTCATTTATATAGCGCTTTCGCCAAAGCGCTGTACATGGAACGTTTACATACAATTATTATTGACCCAACTCAATTATCTACCTCGAGAGGATGAAAGACTGAGTTGGCTTTGCCAGTATTGAAACCTGCAAAATGCAGATCGCACACCGATCTTGGCAGCGAGTGTTCAGCTGGCTGAGCTATCTTGCTGGGTTTATATGCATGTGCAACTTGCTGCCCCTGTCGCTACTCTAACCTCTGCTAGTCCTACCAAGGATGCATCAGCCACCATGACTGGCATTGTAATTTGTCCCCATAATGATGTAGAACATGGGCCATGAGAGAGAGGCTCAGCTACAGCCAACATCTCTAACTGTAGCTATTAATGATGTGCTGTCTTGGTTGGCTCACCCCCCAATTTGGAGGTAAGGCTGGCTGTGTCAATCTACAGGATTGGCTGTTATGACTGTCTGTTACAGCATGAAGGCACGCATTGCCTGCATTGTGGGCTTGTTGTCAAGACTCTCCCATCCAAAATGCTCTAGTGGCTTATTTGTGTGCCTAGCAATGTAACAACCGTCACTACGTTAAGAAAGGGGTAAAAGACCGCCATTTGTTGCATCTTTTTATTTGGCAACCCCTCCAACGTGGCTGCCTCTATTGCTTGCCACTCTCCTCCTGGTACCCTAGGATTCAGCACCCTCCAAAATGTAGTTTCCCTTTACCCCTATTTCAACCTGGAACTCTCCCAACATCAAGAACACCACCAACCGTTTGCTGTTAAGATGGCCTTCCACACTGTCTCCTACACTTGGAAGGGATTCCCACCCTTTGCCAGCACATGCCTACCACTCCCCACCCCATTGATACCTTTATTCGACTGCCACTGTGCACATGCACTCTAACATGTGCCTGTAAACACCCCACTTTCTTCTCCTGTTTCTCTGTTCTCTCTCTCTGTTTATTATCCTAAACATTACCTACCAACAGGGAGACCCTGAGAAACATGTTATGTCGGTATCTCTTTCATGGACGGGTTTGAGAACCGAAAAAAGGTCCTATGTTGGTGGCTCACAAATAGCGAGGAGAGACACACAATTATTCATGTTGGCAGCTCTCAGGAAGCAGGGATTATCTCTTTTATTTTCATGCTGGCCGCTCTCAGGAAGCAGGGATGATCTCATTTATTCTCATGTTGGCTGCTCTCAGGAAGCAAGGATGATATAATTTATTCTCATGTTGGCTGCTCACAGGAAGCAAGGATGATATAATTTATTCTCATGTTGGCTGCTCACAGGAAGAAGGGATGATCCCATTCATTCTCATGCTGGCTGCTCTCAGGAAGCAGGGATGATATCATTTATCCTCATGCTGGCTGCTCTCAGGAAGCAGGGATGATATCATTTATCCTCATGCTGGCTGCTCTCAGGAAGCAGGGATGATATCATTTATCCTCATGCTGGCTGCTCTCAGGAAGCAGGGATGAACACATACTTATGCTGGCTTCTATCAGGAAGCAGGGAGGATCTTATTTATTCTCACGCTGCCAGTTCTAAGGAAGCTAGGATGCTCTCACTTATTATCATGTTGGCATTTCTCAGGAAGCAGGGATGATCTCATGTATGCTCATGCTGGCTGCTCGTAGGAAGCAGGGATTATCTCATTTATTCTCCTGTTGGCTGCTCTCAGGAAGCAGGGATGATCTCATTTATTCTTATGCTGACTGCTCTCAGGAAGCAGGGATGATCTCATTTATTCTCATGATGGCTGGTCTCAAGAAGCAGGGATAATCTCATGTATTCTCATGCTGGCAGCTCCCATGAAGCAGGGATGATCTCATTTATTCTCACATTGGCGGCTCTCAGGAAGCAGGGATGATCTCATTTATTATCATGTTGGCTTCTCTCAGGAAGCATGGATGATCTCATTTATTCTCATGCTGACTGCTCTCAGGGAGCAGGGCTGATCTCATTTATTCTCATGTTGGATGTTCTCGGGAAGCAGGGATGATCTCATTTATTCTCATGCTGGCTGCTCTCAGGAAGCATGGATGATCTCATTTATTCTCATGCTGGCAGCTCCCAGCAAGCAGGGATAATCTCATTTATTCTCATGTTGGATGCTCTCAGGAAGCAGGAATGATCTAATTTATTCTCATGTTGGCTGCTCTCAGGAAGCATGGATGATCTCATTTATTCTCATGCTGGCAGCTCCCAGCAAGCAGGAATGATCTCATTTAATCTCATGTTGGCTGCTCTCAGGAAGCAGGGATGATCTAATTTATTCTCATGCTGGCAGCTCTCAGGAAGCAGGGATAATCTCATTTATTCTCACGTTGGCAGCTCTAAGCAAGCAGGGATGATCTCATTTATTTCCATGCTGGCAGCTCTCAGCAAGCAGGGATGATCTCATTTATTCTCATGTGGCTGCTCTCAGGAAGCAGGGATGATCTCATGTATTCTCATGCTGGCTGCTCTCAGGGAGCAGGGCTGATCTCATTTATTCTCATGTTGGATGCTCTCGGGAAGCAGGGATTAGCTAATTAATTCTCATGCTGGCAGATCTCAGGATGCAGGGATGATCTCATTTATTTTCAAGCAGGGATGATCTCATTTATTCTCATGCTGGCAGCTCTCAGGAAGCAGGGATGATCTCATTTATTCTCATGTTAGCTGCTATCAGGAAGCAGGGATGATCTCATTTATTCTCATGTTGGCTGCTCCCAAGAAGCATGGATGATCTCATCTATTCTCATGTTGGCTGCTCTCACATAATAGGAAAAACCTAAGAATTGCCATATTACTGTCTCTCCGGTAGCATGGAGAACTGAAAAATACATGTTGGCGACTCTTGGCCCTGTTGAAAGGCTGATGTCACCCAAACTACTTTGCGTTTAAAATAGAAGGAAGAAGTCCCAGGATTGGGCCTTAAAAAGAGAAAAGTAAGAGCACAACAGCTAATCTCCTCATAAAAAGCCAGTCGCACCTCAACCACGCCAGCTCACAAGCAATACAGCTGTTAGTTTCACAACCACATGCCCGACTTAACAACCGCAATAGAGTTTTCGATGAGTAACGTGAAGCGTTCAGCAAGTCATCATCGCAGCTGCTCTGTTATCTATGGCTAGGTGTCTTGCCATGGTCATCCTTAATGTACTGCTGGTTCATTTTGAAATGACCGTTAATAGTTCAACATGGGTGACATCCTGGGTTCTCTTGAGATTATATGCAATATCGCTTTCAACACTAGGTAATTGCTAAAACTGCACTCTGAAAGGAGAACATCTTAGGGACTCTATGGCAAGTCTCACAAGTCCTGATGACCTGGTGGGCTACTTACTGTAGTGGATCATCACCTCTACTTGCATGAAAGACCTCAAGTAAATATGCATCGACCCTCTGAGCAGATGGTCTGCTGTATGACCGGTTAGATCCAATCAGATTCATGATCCTTGATTAAGTGAGCAGTGTATCCTGCAATCTCTCTGCCACCTGCCTATCACCATCAGAAGTGTTCACAGAAGATGCATCAGCTTGTGAAGGCCACAAGACCAATATACACAATGACGATGGTGACAGCAATATTCCTGCCGTAGCTGGTGATGCTGTGTTGAGCACAGGGGCTGTTGCATTGTCTTCTTGCCTCTGCTTTTCACACAGTTTAATTGTCACCCAGTACACATTTGTACATCTGAACTACTCCACATTTGGTGTGTTCTCAGAGGTCACATGCAGCTGCTTTGATCTCGAAACATGGGTCAAGAAATGAGGCCAGGAGGTATTCTTGGATGCCTTGCGTCGATCTGCAGGCAAGGGGGAGTGCACATCCCCTCACCAGCTGTGCTGTATCCACCTGACCAGCCAAATGGCCGCATTTACTGTTGGATAGGATGAACTGCAGGAAATGCACCGGAAGCAGTGCCTCACTGAGCGATGAACGCTGCTGTCCACACCTCCGGGTGTCCTCCCTAAATAGCTGTAGGACACCGCGGACATCATAAAGCAACTGGCACAGTCTTGCTGCAATTAGTGCCCCATACTCAGCTTGGCTGTGGCTTCTGCCATACTCAGTGATGGCATAGCATTGACCACTTAGTCGGTTTAATGTGTGTAATGTTCACCAACTAATCTGTAAAGCAGCAAGGCTATTGGGCACAATGTCAGCAACACCAAAAGCACATGTAGGTGCCATGATCGTAGCCACTAGGTCAGTGCCCCCCACCTTATCTCACGTGCCAACTCCTTTTCTCTCTACCTTCAAATCCCTACATTCACAAACCTGTCTGATTTCAGGCTCCACGTGCTTGCACGTGCCATACGAGAAGAGTCCACCTGCTGATGCAGGGCTCTATGAGCTGGCACGGGAAGAAAATGCCACAGAGTGCAAGGCTACAGCAATGAAGTCAATGCCCTACTAATTGTCCATGTATCCATGGGGAAGGGGGCTTTCTGGCCCTCATTCGGATGTAGTACTCAGTATCCCACTGCATGAAGCACTTAGTATAACAACTGTAGTATAGCCTTGCATACAAAGTAACTGGCACTGGGAATTTCCCAGTGGTGATTGATGTTACATATGATGGAAATTGGGGGTTTCGACAAAAGAAAACATCAAGAGGTCACTAGCCAACATTATCACCAGGTTAGCTTGAGCAAGCACACTCTTCATGTTACCTGTGAGCCTTGTAGCTTTAGATCCATGCTCAAACACCTCCATCGCACTGAGTTGGTGCTTAGGATAACATCACTGCAGGGAGCGGAACTGAGGGACACTGTTGGCACATGGGCAATGTTTGCTTTGGTGACAGTACTGGCTATGGGTGTAGTGACCACTGGTTCTTAGTGGAGGGCTGCAGTTGAGGCCATTTGACTTCATCCCAATGCTGTACATATTGTTGAATCCTTGGGACTACAAGGATGTGATACCCAAGTTGGGTCCAAGCTTCCACCTTCACAGTTTTCTTGAACATTGATCAGCCAATGAGATGCTGTTGATCTTTCTCCTGGTTGACATGGCCTACTGTGCACATGTGACTACAAAAACGTTGGTCGTGCTGGTAATTGTGATGATGGAATTTGTGGTCGGCAACCATGCACTGATGTTGTGCACATCCAAATATTACAGATAATGTTTGGAAGACACTCTACCCATGTGGACAAGAAGCATTGCCTGTCAAACATGTAACTGTGACACTCTCCTCGTCTTACTCCTTGATACCACTGGTTTCCATAATCACGTGTTACTGCTGCCTGGACTCAAAAGTATGATATTCTTTTTTAAGCTCTTTGTCATCATTATTCTCAGTCATTAGATGTGATGTGTGTGGAGCAGGAACTTCACATGTCCTGTTCTGCTGGACTGTGTGCTGATTGTCCAGGCTAATCATGCTCCTCTAGACTGTGTGTTGCTAGTCTTGGCTCATTATTATCCTCTACACTGTGTACTCTATCTCCTGGTTC
The DNA here is from genome assembly GCF_040938575.1 of Ambystoma mexicanum. Lineage (NCBI taxonomy): Eukaryota > Metazoa > Chordata > Amphibia > Caudata > Ambystomatidae > Ambystoma > Ambystoma mexicanum. Next base: position 167,811,633 of record NC_090931.1, on the reverse strand, counting down.
ATCATGACCCTCTACACTTTATGTTGTATCTTCTGGCTCATTATGATCCTCTACACTGTGCTGTTTGTCCTGGCTTAGCATACTCCTCTACACTGTGTGCTGTTTCCCAACCTAATTATTCTCCTCTGCACTGTGTGCTGGTCACACTGGCTCATCGTGCACCTCTAAACTGTGTGCTGTATCTCCTGGCACATTATGCTCCTCCACACTGTGCGCTGTTTTCCCACATAGTTATTCTCCCCTACACTTTGTGCTGGTTCCACTGGCCCATCATGCACCTCTACACTGTGTGCTGTTTCTCCTGGCTCATCAGGCTCCTCCACACTGTGTGCTGTTAGCCCGCTTCATTATTCTCCTCCACAGTGTGTGCTGGTCCCACTGGCTCATCATGCACCTCTACACTGTCTGCTGTTTCCCTACCTCATTATTCTTCTTTACATTGTATGCTGTGTCTACTGCTTCATCATGCTCCTATACACCATATCCTGTATCTCCTGGTTAATCATGCTCTGCTACACTATGTGCTGTTTCCCCGCCCATAATTCTCGGCTACACTGTGTGCTGATTCATTGTTCTGGCTCATTAGTCTCCTCCACGCTGTGTGCTGGTCCCACTGGTTCATCATGCACCTCTACACTGTGTGCTGTTTCCCTAGGTCATTATTCTTCTCTACACTGTATGCTGTTTCCACCGCTTCATCATGCTCCTCTACACTATGTGCTGTATCTCCTGGCTCATCATGCTCTGCTGCACTCTGTGCTGTTTCCCCGCCTCATTATTCTCTGATACACTGTCTACTGATTCTTTGTCCTGGCTCATTATTCTCTTCTAAACTGTGTAATGTGTCTCCCGGCTCATCATGCTTCTCTTCCCTGTGGGTTGTGTCTCCTGTCACATCATGCTCGTCTACACTGATTGGCTTCCTGGGTCATCAACAAATACAGTCTGACCCCTCCCCCCCAGTTATGCTACACAGGAAGAGCCTCCTCCCTTTACTGCAATACCTGGGCATGTATTACTACCTCTTGCACAGGAGGCAATGCTAAAGGTAACATTGATGCCTTCAATTTGCCACATGCAATTCTGTCTTCTCAATTGAAGACAGCAGCTGAAGTGCCTGATATAAAACACCCTCTAGCTTACTGAATCCCGCTCCACTTTGCATGTGTAGGTGTTCCAGACATGGTAACACGCGTGGTGGTTATAATATAATCTCCTCGTGCCTCCAAAGAATTGTAAAACTTGTCCACGCAAGCAGCATGCGTGTAAAATGGCCATGAAGAGAGAAGTCACAGCCATTGATTATAATATCCTCCTGTCTCCCAGAAGTCAAACCTTTCTATGCATGCTAGAAGCATTTGAACTTGCTGCATAAAGATGCCAAACTCACCAACAGCCACAAATGCACTAGCTTATCTAAACAGTTTGGAAGATTTTGCATTTACAAACGATTTTTAAGACTTTGGCTCTCATTACGAGGTCGGCGTTAAGGGGTTAACGGCAACGGTAAGGGTGCAGTTGCCGTTAACCCCTTACCGCCACATTACGAGGCCCCTTAGCGGGTCCCGCTAAGGGCGCCTGGTTTTACCAGGCCCCCTTAGCGAGAGCCGCTAAGGGACCAGGGTGCTAATAACGGGCCCGCTATTAGTGGGCCCGTTATTAGCTCCTTCCCCATTCTCATTGAGCCCTATGGGGGCTCGAATGGGGATGGGGAATGGTTCTCAGAATGAGGACTTACTGGGTCCTCCAAGGTTGGAATGACCCGGTAACTACCCATTCCAAGAACACGGACCCGGTATGTGGCCTACTTCGTAATGAGCACCTTTGTGTTTGCAAAAAATATTTCTAATGTTTTTTTGCATAACTTCAAGAAGGCAGTGATCACTTCTCAGTCTGAAAGCAACAGCGCATGCAATTATATAATGCAAGGTGCCCACGGCTTTCACAGGAGTTTTGAAGTCTTTAAAAAAGTTCTAAGCATGAGGTTTTCAAGCCAATTTCTTCGCCCAGGACATAGAAGTACCATCAAGAGCACCCTTTGTCTTGAGACAAGAGTGGGCAGAAGTCTAAGCTATTTGCTGGTGAACCAAATCCCCCAACCCCTGTTTCTGGAGGGGAAATCGGCCCCCTTTAGTCTAGCTGAGGGAGGATGGAGCCGGTGCCCATGGTAAGAGTGATCCAGTGGAGCATAGAAACCCATCAGAGGGTCAGGCTGAGCTGCATTTACTTGTCATCTTCAGCCACAGCTGTTATCTGCACAATTGCATCTCAAAGGAAACACATCACTTTGTTCTTGTTGGCTGCTCAGTAGTTGCAGTTATTCAAGAAACCGAAAACTGAATTACATGTATCAGCTGTTCACAGCTGTCTACTCCAGGTCCATGGCAATTGCTTGTTTGACACATTAACATTATACTTGTTCTGTTGCACTGCACATCTGAACTCATCCTCGATAGCAGCGACCTGACTACCTGGAGTGGTGTGAGTATTTTCTTCAAATTATTATAACATTTTTGTTTCTAATTTTATTATTTATTTATATATTTACTTACGTAATCATTCATGTATTTATATTCTTTGGTGAGCACTGTATGCTAATCTGGTGTCTGCCTAGTGTTTGTTTTGGCTTCTGAGCCTGTTTTTCTGTGCTGGGCTGCATCCAAAGGGTGCAGTCTGTGGGGTATAGTCCTTTGTTTGTGTCTGGCATTTTCCCAGTCCCAGCCACCCTCCACCCCTGATTGGTACATTCTCCTGGCCATAACTGACCTTCCCAGGGCAGCCCGCTGCCCGGCAGCCCCTGCGGCTAAGGACCCCAAGGCAAAGGGCGGCTACTACATTGGCGGCTCCAAGATGTGTCAGCAGGTGTCCGCAGGGGAAGCAAATGAAGCCAGCAGTCAACAGACACAACAAAAACTGTGAGTGTGGCATGGGTGGGGTGTAGAGCAATTACTCTACTCCAGAAAGCCCCCGCCATTCTACCTTACCTTTCCATAACGTAGACTGCAATAGACTTACACCATGCATACTTAGAGAGATTTGTGACCACCAGCTTGTATCTATACATGGCTGGACTGTAAATGTTGCATTGCATTACACACTAACTTACTTGCCAATGTTAGCTAGTCCCACACCCAGAGAGAACTGTGAAGATTTGCCTGCGTTGCATCTAGATTGAAATGTGAATGTGCCACACTTGGATACGTGATCACTAGCCTGCCTTACATCTAGATAGGATATTGAAGATTAGCAAGTGCCACACTTGGATGGAATAGTGAATGATAGCAAGCATCACACCTAGACATAATTGCAAGGACAGCAATGCCAATTACCCGATCCACTAACAATTTCACCCCTCTGCATACACCTCTCAAACACTAACCAAACACAACAATCCGCACAAACTTCATTACACTGCAACAACAAAACAAACCACACATAGACTTGCACAACAACACACGACGACTACCGACCGTAAAACACCCCTAGTCCAGTCAACAAACCCACCGGGCTGAGGCTGCCAACAGCACATCACTGCTCTCTTGCACTTTTCCAGCTTATTCCCACTAACTCACCCCCCCACTCCCCTTCCCTTTTCAGAGCCACCAGATTGCCAGGGGACCACTCCAGTGGTGATAGCGCATGGCGCAAATGTCCTTTGACATTAACATAACCTTACCCCAGAACTCCGAATTATAGCATGTCCCACACTTGGATACGTGATCACTAGCCTGCCTTACATCTAGATAGGATATTGAAGATTAGCAAGTGCCACACTTGGATGGAATAGTGAATGATAGCAAGCATCACACCTAGACATAATTGCCAGGACAGCAATGCCAATTACCCGATCCACTAACAATTTCACCCCTCTGCATACACCTCTCAAACACTAACCAAACACAACAATCCGCACAAACTTCATTACACTGCAACAACAAAACAAACCACACATAGACTTGCACAACAACACACGACGACTACAGACCGTAAAACACCCCTAGTCCAGTCAACAAACCCACCGGGCTGAGGCTGCCAACAGCACATCACTGCTCTCTTGCACTTTTCCAGCTTATTCCCACTAACTCACCCCCCCACTCCCCTTCCCTTTTCAGAGCCACCAGATTGCCAGGGGACCACTCCAGTGGTGATAGCGCATGGCGCAAATGTCCTTTGACATTAACATAACCTTACCCCAGAACTCCGAATTATAGCATGTCCCACACTTAGTCAGAATTGTAAATGGCAGCATGCCCCATAAAATTCAATTTAGAAGGCATTCCCAACATCACTGAATGTCCCTAATAGCGTCACTGTGCTAAAATTGAATCTAGATAGTGTGCCTAATAGCGCCACTGTGCCAAAGTTTGAACTTAGAAAGTATGCCTAATAGAGTAACTGTGGTATAGTTGAATCTAGAAATTCTGTCTAATAGCGTCACTGTGCTAAAGTTGAATCCAGAAAGTCTGTCTAATAGCGTCAGTGTGCTAAAGTTGAATTTAGAAAATGTGCCTAATAGCGTGACTGTGGTAAAGTTGAATCTAGAAAGTGTGCCTAATAGCGTCACTGTGCTAAAGTTGAATCTAGAAAATGTGCTTAATATCGTCACTGTGCTAAAGTTGAATCTAGAAAGTGTGCCTAATAGCGTAACTGAGGTATAGTTGAATTTAGAAAATGTGCCTATAGCGTCACTTTGCTAAAGTTAAATCTAGAAAGTGTGCCTAATAGCATAACTGTGGTATAGTTGAATCTAGAAAGTCTGTCTAATAGCCTTACTGTGCTAAAGTTGAATCTAGAAAGTGTGTCTAATAGCGTCACTGTGGTAAAATTGAATCTAGAAAGTGTGCCTAATAGCATCACTGTGCCAAAGTTGAATCTAGAAAATGTGCCTAATAGCGTAACTGTGGTATTGATGAACTTAGAAATTGTGCCTAAATGTACGCCCCCTGCTCTGCTCTTGCACGTGATCACAGGCACTTTACTGATAATCACCATATCAGACTACTACGCTTACTCTCCTCTATACACCATCACTCAACTAGAAGACAGCTGTACTATGACGCATTCGGTCTAGCTGTTCTCATAATTAACATGACCCTACAAACTCCAAATCATCCTAATAAAACACAGCTAGCTGAGCACATCCCGGCTACCTTAAGCGTCCCTTGAGGCCTAACACAGCCAGAACTCAGTCTGGGTGTCCACCCTCCAGACTGAACACATCCAACTGATTTCCTCAGCACCACACCTACCGCTAAGAAGCAGCTTTCATGCAACAACTACACCAGTTGCACACATACCCGGTGCACCCACGCACCATACCACACTCTCTCTCTCTACTGACTGAACCGCGGTTCTCGAGGGCGTTCGACCTACCAGCTCTGTGAGATCATACCAATGATACATAAGGCGCTATATAAATGCCAAGTAATATAACATAACATAACATAACATAACAAAATAACATAGAGGGAACTCCTAAGCTTAGCATGCGCCACATCTAGATAGAAATGTAAATGTCAGCACATGCTGCACTTGGTTGGAATCCTCAACGTAGCCTGCATTGCATCTAGATAGAATTGTGAATGTCAGCAGGTGCACACATAGAGGGAACTCCTAAGCTTAGCATGTGCCACATCTAGATAGAATTGTGAATGTCAGCATACGCTGCACATGGTTGGAATCCTCACAATAGCCTTAGTAACATCTAGATAGAGATGCTATTCAATGATTGATATCCTGCCAAGCCCAGACCAAGCGTGATATCAGGAATCAATAACCAACCCACTAACAATTTCACTCTTTCGCATACACCTCTCAAACTCAAACCAAACACAACCACAAGCCTAAAACGCAGCAAACCGCACAAACTTCATTACAATGCAACAACAAAACAAACCACACATAGACTTGCACAACAGTACACGATGACTACCAACCGAAAAAGAAAAAAAACATGCCCAGCCAATGGTCCCAACGGGCTGAGGCTGCCAACAGCACATCACTGCTATCTTGCACTTTTCCAGCTCATTCCCACTAACTCACCCCCCCTCCCTTTTTCAGAGCCGCCAGAGCGCCAGGGGACCACTCCGGTAGTGACAGTGCGCGGTGCAAATATCCTTTAACATTAACATCAAAAAACGACTAAGTGCAGGGGCTATTGCATGGCCTCCTTGCGTGCAGTTCCTCAAGAATCCAAAGGCCCACCCATTGTGAGGACCCTGGTCAAGCATGCCCACAATATACTCAGGAGAGCTCGAGCACATCTGAAGCCCCCTCAGGCACCCAGACTTTACATATATATATTTAATACGCACCAATCGCCACCTACCCATCACCTGCTTACACGCCTTCTCGTGCTCTGCGCCAACTTTTATTCTACACATCTCTCTCTTCTTGTATAACACCAGTTTCCCTGGGCGGGACCTGATACACCTTAACTCTGACAAAGTGTACGCGCTATCCGATTCCTATGAGGGTGAGCTGGTGCAGCATACAATACATAACAATAACGACAATAATAATAAGTATAATAGTAATAATAATAATAATAACAATAACAATAACAATAATAGTAATGTATTAGGAGAGTTTACAGCGATATCGTGCTATCTCTTTTGTGCTATATGTTTTTCAGCTAATCCGGGCTGTAATGCTTAGATCACTTTGCATTGTGGTACTTGTAGTCCTATATTTATAAGGGCAACATACCAGTAAATTACTGGCATTCAAAATGACAAGCATTATAGCCTGCGCCGCCTGAACCTCTCCTGCAGCCTCTGCATAGCAGGCAAATGGGAAATCGTTTGTTAACATTAGTGGGTGTATTGGACTTCATCAATCACTCATTAATCAATTCACCAATTCATTTATTTGCAGACACCTGCTGTGTGTTGCGAGTGAAAACATGTTCTGATGGCAAGCAAGTGAATTTGAGCCAAGGGCCTTAGGCCACCCCCATTTCATACATGGGTCTGGTGCTCCTTGGCTTTCACTGCCCAGAAATATCCATTGGAGAGCAATGGAGCACGTGTTTACAGGCTCTCCCAGACCTAGCTGTACCAATGAGACTCTGCATTCCCTTTGAGCGCCCACACATGAACTTGATCCTATATCTGGTCCTGCGCATCCCTTTTCTGCGGGTGGAATGCCTCTCTGATAAATGGCCTTGTTTTTGGATGCCACCAAATGGGCAGGATCCCTCCTGGTCGATGAGGTTATAAACCTGTTTCCATGTGCTTGCTGGCATCAGGCACATTGCTGCGGGCTGACTACCAGGCCATCCATACATTGCATTCTCCTTGCTACCATAACGGTCTGCTTTCAGAGGGCACAGCTGAACAGCAAATGCATGCATTAGTTATCGCGGGAAAGTTCCATGCCTAACGGTTGCGACGTCCCAGATATGCTCAGTGCTCACTGCCAGGACTGTGATGCTTTCCAATGCAAATTGGGATGAATACACAGGTCGCACAGGTCGCACAGGTGGTGAAAGGGTTAATATTTGTAGAGGGTAAGGGACACATTAGTCCCCTTCACAGTTTCAGTTTTATCGGGTGCACTTTCTCTCTTGACCTCCTCCACAGCCCCCTTGGGTTTTTGCTTCCTGTAATTGAAAGAATTATTAGGTCAATGGCTACAGAGCCAGCCAAAAGCATCCTCGTCGTTGGAGGCCACTTGCACCAGGAGGCTAGGCTCCACACACCACCTGAACTAACTAAATACGTTCTTGTATAGCACAACGCTAACCCAAAGGTCTCAGGGCGCTCACATGGACAAACAACAAAGAGCACAAAGCAGATCAAAATAAGGGGAATTAAAAAATTCACTTAAACAAAGTCACTGGCGGAGTCCTTTCATGTGTCAGGGTTTCTTCAGGTACTTATTGTTGATCTTAAAGGGCAGGATCTACTGACACCCTGGAGCATTTTACCCCGATTAATCTTCAGAGTCTAGCTCATCCCAACCCCTTATAAAAGATGTACTCCTGACATCTAACGGGCCCATCAAAATTGCCCTTATAATATTCTCTCTTCCAGATAATAATAAGTAGATCAGAAGTACTGTACCCACTACTGCATCCGTTATAATTACTGAGCTAGGCACTCTGCAGCCTGAGTTAGGTCTTCTCACATGGAGTCAATTCTCATTAAGGCGTCGTGACTCTTCAGCAACGTAAAAGCAGCGTAACAAATACGGCCACTGCTTTGTCCAAGAAGTGCATCCTTCATAGTTGTAAAAGCAGCACCTGGATGTCGTGGCAGTGATTTTAGCTGGCACCTTGCAGACAGTGGGGCATCAAGATGAGCCCCTGATAATGATATTTCAGGTGTGTGGGAACAAGGAACCACCCAAGCGTGTGTGATGCATTTTACAGACACACGCACGCACGCACGCACGCACGCACAATGAATGTATCAAACAGAACTCGTATTTCCACCAAACCATAAAGTCAATGGTCGAAGTGTATGAAAAAAAGTAGTGGAACAATGTTCCCTGCTGGTCTGGACCCCCTCCCCACAAACCCCATCGGCACGCCCCCTCGAACACAATCCAACCCCCCAAACACACCTGCTGTTTAAGGAAATGTTGAGTGCTGTGCAGTAAATTGCAAGTTTCAACCTCTTCCTACACTTTTCTTTTACAAGTATACAGTTCCGGAACGTTTACTTTTTAAAATAAAATTACAGGAACAGTAAAACGTAGTTTAAAAAAGGCTCCCAAACGCTCCCGCCCACTTCGACCACTGCATAACGTTAACATCTGAACTGTTTATTTATAACCCCTAATCGGATGTAGTTAGGTGGCATTTTCTGCAGGGAACATGGTGGAGAGTTGTTTAATATAAGATATGGTCATTTCTTGGAAAAGGTGACGTAAGACTTATGTTATACTGCAATACGTTTCTTAAAAGTTAATGTTAATCGGGTGGTGTATATATGTTTTGTTTTCAGTTTTGCCACCATTCTTTCTTCCTCGGTTCCTCTCTTTATAGTCAGGTGGACCCGGGAATTTGCACTTTAATGCCCACAGTGCAATGGGTTTCTTTTCAGTATCTTCAACAAATGGATAAGGGAACTTGGACTTCATTTCCCAGCATACAATGGTTTTCCTTTAAGTCCTTTTATTCATTGTATCTGTTGACTTTGATGTCAATTCTCAGCATGCAGTTTTTCTCCTTTCAGTCTCTTTTAGCAACAGTATCTGGGAACTTGGACTTCAGTTACCAGCATGCAATCATTCTCTGGTCAGTCTCTCTGTGAATTGTAGATGGGAACTTGCACTTCAATTCCTAACATGCAATAATTCCACCTTTCATAGTGTATTTACCGGTTCTGGGAACTCAACCCTTCTTTCCCAAAATAAATAGGAATTCATGTTAAAACCAAAGGCAAAATCAGCACTATTGGGGCAGCATATATTGGGTCTAGATGCCAAGTTGTGGTTACGTGGGCAGGCGATGATTACTGCCAGGGTGCACCTATGCTAACATTTCAGGGGTGGGGCGGGACTAGCCCTGGATGTTGGCAGAGGGCCTAAGTTTAGAGACTGTGGGGAAGGGCAAACCTACTCCTTTGACAGCATCTAACATCTTTACACATTCCAACGAGACTATTTTGGTGCAGCTTCAATATTACAAGCTGTTAACTCTCTCCTAAATGCCTGAAACCACACACTTAAGAACTGCTGTGAGAATGAGCTGTCTCCTGTCGCATCCTACCCTTCCAATCCCATGACATGGAAGTGCTAACATGCCATTACCATTGTACTTGCCTACAAATGTATGCATATGAATGCCATTACTAACAATGAAATGCTTTGCATTAGTAATTGCCAAGCCTTTGTTAACTGTGCAGCCGCAAGCACTATTTATTGCCTGTGCCCTGCCATGGTTCTGTAGGTCAGTCAGGTGAAGTCAACTTAACTCAAAATTTCAAGGGCTGGGGGGTCTAAACCCTGATTTACCCAATGCCTAATGGTTGTTGTGCCAATGGTTACTGATACATGTTCATGCTTTTGCACCTGGGTTGGGACTCCATTTAGAAGCTTCTTCAATCAATGATGGCTAACAGACTTTGCTTAAACACTTTGGAGCTCATGTTCTTAGGGGGTGTAATGAGAATGAAAGGCATAAAGCCTCGAGTAAGGTTTTAACGCCCTTAATTTACGTCACGCTCCATTTTGAAGCATTTGTATGGTGGAGAGAAGGGGCAGAACACAACTTGTGTTTCCGCCACCACCTCCTTCCTCTCTGCCATACAAATGCTCCAGCATCTGCGCTTGCATGGATTTTCATGCCTGAGCAGATGCATTACAGGGAGCGTGTACAGGGATAGTTTAATTTCAATTGGGAACACTGCTTACCATGCGTGCATGGTAAGCAGTGTTTCCAGTTCAAATGAAACCATGTCGGAGAGGGTTTCATTTGAATTGTGAACGCTGCTTGCCATGAGAGCATGGCAAGCGGTGTGTCCAATTAAAAGTAAAAGCTGCCAGGCAGTGTTTACTCACTTAGTACTGTGGACTGCAAATTTTATGATATGATATGATTTGTTATTTATTTATATCGCGCCCATACACAAGTGTTTCGGAGCGCGACGAGGCAGGGTTGGGAAACAGGGGAGGACAAACACAATGATCTTACTAGGCCCAGTGACATTGAGAATGTGCAAGTGCAGGGGAGAAGGGAGGGGGAAAAGTGCAAAGTGGAGGGGAGGAGTGGAAAGTGCAGAACATGTGATGAAAACATTAACAATACCAACAAACACAACAAATAGTGCTGCCAGCAGGTGGTAAGTGCGAGAGTAAGGTGCGAACAACAGGTGTCAGATAAGTGCAAGAAGGGGGCTGTAGGGTTGCAGATACAGGCCCAAGTGCAAGGGTTGCCAGGAGGCAGTGCAAGGGTGTGGCAGGGTAGGCATGGATCTGGGCCCGAATCAGACGTTAGCCAGGTGCTGAGTGCCAAAGCAGAGTGAGATCAGCAGGGGAGAGGAAGAGCGAAGGCAGAGGCAAAGAGGAAGGTCTTGAGGTATTTCTGGAACCAAAGATGATTCTCTTCAAGTTTTAGAGAGGCAGGGAGGCTGTTCCAGAGGGAGGCCCCAGCCGAAGAAACAGATCTACCACCAACTCGTTGCTTGGAGAAGCGGCTGATGCTGAAGGAGTTGGAGGTGGAGGAGTGAACAGCTCGAGTGCAAAGGTATTTACGAAGGGAGAGTTGAAGGTATTGCAGACCCGGGCCCCAGAAGGCTTTGTGGACAATGCAGTGGTCTTGAACTTAATCCTTGCAGCGACTGGGAGTCAATGAAGAGTTTTCAGGGCTGGAGAGATACGATCCGTGGGCTTGAGGACAAGGACAAGTCTTGCAGTCTTTTTCTGGATGAGTTGCAAAGGGCAGAGAGTAGAGGCAGGAAGATTTAGGAAGAGGCTGTTGCAGTATTCCAGCCTAGAAAGAACCAGAGCTCTAAAGACAGTGAGCTTCTGGGGGAAGGAGAGGAAAGGAAGAATACATCTGAGGAGCTGCGGTTGATAGTTTGACTTCCTAGAGATGTCGGAGATGTGTGGAGAAAAGGAAAGCAGACGTGTTTCAGAGCGTGACGAAGCAGGGGCAGGAAAAAGGGGAGGACTAAAACAACGATCTTACTAGGCCCAGTGACATTGAGCATGTGCAAGTGCAGGGGAGAAGGGAGCGGGAAAAGTGCAATGTGGAGGGGAGGAGTGGAAAGTGCAGAACATGTGATCAAAACATTAACAATAACAACAAACACAACGAATAGTGCTGCCAGCAGGCGGTAAGTGCGATAGTAAGGTGCGGACAACGGGTGTCAGATAAGTGCATGAAGGGGACTGTAGGGTTGCAGATACAGGCCCAAGTGCAAGGGTTGCCAGAAGGCAGTGCAAGGCTGAGGCAGGGTAGGCAGGGATCTGGGCCCGAATCAGAGGGTAGCCAGGTGCCGAGTTCCGAAGCAGAGTGAGATCAGCAGGGGAGAGGAAGAGCAAAGGCAGAGGTAAAGAGAAAGGTCTTGAGGTATTTCTGGAGCCAACGATGATTCTCTTCAAGTTTTTGAGAGGCAGGGAGGCTGTTCCAGAGGGAGGCCCCAGCCAAAGAATGAGATCTACCACCAACTTGTTGCTTGGAGAAGCGGCTGGCGCTGAAGGAGTTGGAGGTGGAGGAGCGAACAGCTCGAGTGGGAAGGTATTTACTAAGGGAGAGTTGAAGGTATGGCAGACCCGGGCCCCAGAAGGCTTTGTGGACAATGCAGTGGTCTTGAACTTAATCCTTGCAGCGACTGGGAGTCAATGAAGAGATTTCATGGCTGGGGAGATACGATCCGTGGGCTTGAGGCCAAGGGCAAGTCTTGCTGTCTTGTTCTGGATGAGTTGCAAAGGGCAGAAAGTAGAGGCAGGAAGATTTAGGAAGAGGCTGTTGCAGTATTCCAGCCTAGAAAGAACCAGAGCTCTATAGACAGGGAGCTTCTGGGGGAGGGAGAGGAAAGGAAGAATACATCTGAGGAGATGTGGTTGATACTTTGACTTCTTAGAGATGTCGGAGATGTGTGGAGAAAAGGAAAGCGTAGAATCGAAGATGACCCCAAGGTTCTGAACTTCACAGGTGGGAGCAGGGGGTGGGAGAAAGGGAGTCCGGCCAGAGAGTTAAAGGAAAGTTAGGATTAGGTGTGCCTGTTAAACGGGACATCATATTGTGCCTCCTTTATTGTATATATTGGCCTAAGCCCAGCCGCTCTGTGAAGAAATCCGCGTTGCAAAGGTCTGATTTTAAATCAACTTAGTCGCCATTTTAGGTTCATCTGCCATTTTGATTCTCGCTCCAAAGTCACCCTGTGTTCTAAAATGGTGGACATTGTTTTTTGTTTGTAACTTAGCCTTCTTGACCTCTACATGCAATTTAATGTCTAAACTGCCCGAAGGCCAAATGTTAGGGTCATGTAATGAGACCTTGTCCTTCGTTGACCTGTAGATTGAGGATTACTTGCGCCAACGAAGCTGATCCACGAGCATATACTGAACACAATGTTGTTTAAATACTAAATGTGTACACTTGTTTAACTAAATTGTATAAAGCATGTGCAAAGGCTTAATGTTAAATCCGAAGATACACTGTTGCCATTGTGGCTATTTGTTGTGTAAATTAAGAATAATCCATATGCATGTAGATTCATAAATAAGAAGTGAACTCGGCACGAAACCCTAGACCGAGGAATAATTAATCTTCAGATGGGCTGGACATTATGTTAGAAATTGTATAAAAGAGTAAATGTTCAGATGTACAGCCCCCCTCACTCCTCACACCGAAAGGGCTGGTATTCGCTGTGATGTACTTAGGGCAAGATACCCATGTGATGCACTGTTCCTTTGAAAACTGTTCAGTTATAGAATAAAGATCTGCGTATCTTTGTAAACCCGTGTTTGGTGTATTCCCTTTTGGGGTACTCAGCCTCGATATTTCCTTTTGTTTTTACAGATGGTGCCCGAATAGGGACCCTCAAGATTGATGCCATCTCGTTGAAGGTTGACGCAGCTATCGGACCGGGATAGGATGGTGTAAAGGGGGCCCCTTTCTTGGATGAGACGCAACACTTCAGCAGCGCTGCACGATCCGATCCCTGAACGGTGAGCCCGCGGTCCGAGTCGACATCTTGACGAGGGTCCATATATCGAGGCGGGCAGATTTGCCGAAATCACCAACAATGTGGAATTTTGATTAGTATCTTTGAAATCCCATCGGAACTCCTTAGGATTTGATCAGTTGAGTCGTGACCCGATTCTTAAGTATCCTGATAATTTGTTTTGGGGCATTGCACTCGTGAGTACAATTATTGACCAGGTAACACCAGTATTCTGATATGCCTGGGAAATTGTCTGCCTGCTTCAGGGCGTTATTCCGCAGTGAGAGACAATCTTTGGAATTTGGCCGACCGGCGCCAATGGACGGGTCGCCGGCATGTACTATGTACTGTAAGCACGGCATTGGTAGTATAGTGTTCAATGATATTTGGCACAGACAAACTAGACATGCTTCTGAACTTCAGTGGCCAATCAATGGTAGTTTTGAAATTCCTGGTATTGAATACTTAGAGTCCATATTGTTAAAGAAAAATGCTAGACCTGCAGCATTTGATGTATTACAGAATTGGAAGAAAGAAGCTTTGCAGTAACTTAAGATTAGGGAAAAGCATGTGCGCCGTCATATGACGAACGCCGAAAAAGCGTTGTTATATGACCAGCATAAACAGTCTGAGTCAGTTAGGAATATGGATAGGGCTTTTCCACTTGGTATCCAGAAAATGTATCCTTCTAAAGACTTTCATGTATCTGATGAACTTATTGATAAACTTCTAAATAAGCGAAGGCCTTGTGCCACTGCGCCACCTCTGTATGTTCCTCTTCCTGCTGTTTTGCCTCTTCCTGCTGTTATTCCTCCTCCCGTAGTTCCTTCTGCTCCTCCTATTGCGTCTCTTAATGTTCCTCTTCCTCTGGCTGCTGTTCCTCCTCATGTCGTTGCTCCTCCGCCTGCTCCTTCACCTTTGCCTCCTGTTATGGGTCCGGCGGGTTTGCCTGCTGTACTGGTAATATCACCCCTGTTTCCGAATGTACAAATTTTGCCTACTCTCCCTCTTCCAAGTGGTTCTACACCGCTTGTAGTAGATCGGGAGGTGGGATCGAGGGTTGTGACTCGTAATACTGTGTCTTCAGAGAGAATGCATAAACTGATTAAGTGGGCTACATTTATGTGTAATGTGGAACAAGCTAAATGATATAGATCTCCCACAAGGGTTAAGGGATCTGAATACTTTAGCATTTTCTAGAGATACTGCAGAGAAAGTACAAGAGCATGTTGAGAGGGTTTTTGTGTATAGAAGGGAGCTGGAAAGGTTACAGAATGAAGAAATAGATAGTGATAGTTTGGATGCTATGTTCATACAGAAACGGTTCCTTCCTTGTCGTAAATCGATAAATGAGGAAACACGGATTTGTACGAAAGATGCGATTAGGTGGATTTCAGACACGTCGATAACTCCCGTAGAAGTATATGACACATATAGTCAGTATACACCAGGAATGCAGAGGAAAGTGATACAGGTAATGGTAGAGTACCTACAGGATGAGTGTGTAAAAAGAAAGATTTGTTGTTCCGCAGAGTTATTGAGCATTTATAAGAGAGCTTTTTCGTTTGACATTTCTTCGGCTGCTTTAGTTCTTGATCTGGCTCTGTTGTTTAGTAAGAATTTGGAGTTGCCTACTTCTCAGTTGCCTATGAGAGAGGTTCTGCCAACATTTGTCCCAAAGGTTGAGATTTCACTAATGTTGCAACAGGTGCACCAGCGCAAGATATTCCGGAACACTATGTGTCACAGTTTGTTCACATCCCGTTCTCGAGACAGGAAGTGAACACATCAAACAATCTCTTCCCAACATTAGGAAGAATCCGACAGAGTTCTACAAAAAAATAGAGTCTGTTTTGCAATCATTAGTATTCACCTTAAGTGATATTGATGTGTTATTTCCCGTACTCCTGCCTGTTGACTTGTGGAAGCAGATTAGGACTGTAGACGATGTACCAGGGTTAGGAGATACATGGGATAACATTATTAGACTCAATAGCGAAAGGCCAGCTGGCGAGAGACCGCCACAGGTAATACTAACTTTGCCTGATAGAATAGTTACGAAATTGAAAGCTATAATTCCTGAAAAGAGGATTATTTGGGACAAGCTTACTGCCTGTGTCCAAGGGAAGTCTGAAGATACTACCGAGTTTTTCAATCGGTTCGAACAAGTATTTTCAGATTTCAGTGGACAAGACTTAGGCACAGAGTCTGGGAAACGACTATTTGTGGACAAATTTGTGCGTGGATTGGTGCCTGACATCCAGTTGCAAATTATGTCCTCTGAGAGCTCTTGGCAAGCGAAGTCTCAGTCAGAAGTATTGCATATGGATCAGTACTATGAGAATCGTGTCAATAACAAAAAAGAAAGAGTTAAAAAGAGAAAAGGTGACTTAATAAACAAAAGTATTATTACAGCAAATTGTTAGGAACCCTAGAGGGGGTAATTCACAATTTAGGAGTCAGTATGTTCCACAGAGAAATGCGACATTGGGTCCTGTAAACATAAACCAGTGTGCTTATTGCAGACGAGAGGGTCATTGGCGTGCACAATGCCCGATCCTCCAGCAGAGGTCGAATAATGCATTTGGTAATATGGGTAGACGATCCAGAGGCCGCCCTAGGGTAGGAGGTCCTGGTAGAGGTCCGTTTTCACAGGATTCACAGCAACCTTTTTCACAGGACAATCAGGCATTAAGTGTGGATAATGGAAACATTTTTGATCATCCTTCCGCTGCCTATCTTTCTGAAGAACTTCCTTCGACAACATTCTGTTTCTCTAGGATTGCCTGAAGCAGGGTTTGGAACCTACGCCTATTCCCGTTAATCAGAAAGGTCCCTACAGTGAGATGATAGTGGGAAATAGGAAGCATCTATTCTTGATAGATACAGGAGCACAGAAGTGTTCCATTGACCATTCACAGGTTCCAAACATTCCACTGTCAGGGCAAACCAATGTTTCTGTAGGGTTTTCTGGTACGCCAGTAGTTTATCCGGTTTCCTTGCCAGTACCGATTACCTTGGGTCCATTCTCCGACCACTGTCCATTTCTTTTGACTACGAACTGTGGAGAGAATTCTTTGGGGTTGAATCTGTTGAAGGAATTAAATGCGGTAATTCATTGTTCTTCTGATGGAGTGCGTTTGACGATTTCACCACAGCAACTTTCTGTCTCTTAATTCTTGACTAGACCTTTGCCGCCGGAATTTAGTGATATTCCAGAATGCTTGTGGGCAATTGATGACAATGATGTCGGTGTTTTGCAAATTGAGCCTGTTAAGATTATCTTGAAATATGGAGTAAAGTTGCCACGTATTCCCCAGTATAAGAGCTCTGTCGATGGTGAGCAAGCTTTGAAATGCATAGTCTCTGATTTTGTGTATCGAGGGGTAATTGAGGAAATTGCAGGTAGTTTGTGCAATAGTCCGATTTTGCCCGTGTACAAGAAAGGCAATAATGTAATTCCTTTTCGTTTCATAATTGATTTACGTGCCATTAATAAGATTGTTGCTCCACAATTTCCAATTGTGCCTGATGTGACGACAATATTGACCATGATCCCGGCTTCAGCTACTCACTTTAGTGTGGTGGATCTAAAGAACGCCTTCTTTAGTATCCCTATACATAAGGACAGTAGATACTTGTTCGCGTTCACCTTAGGGGGACGCTTGTTTACCTTCACCCGTGCGCCGCAAGGTTACACGGAAAGTCCTAGAATTTACAGTAGGGCTTTGAAAGAGCAGCTCGATGCACTCGAGTTGCCCACTGCTTGTACACTGCTTCAGTATGTAGATGATCTACTCTTAGCTGCTGACTCAGAGAGCGCCTGTAAGGAGGGCACTGTGTTGTTGCTTATCCACTTAGCACGACGTGGACACAAAGCTTCACTGAAAAAATGTCAATGTTGTTGCCAGGAGGTCGCCTATTTAGGCTATCTCCTGTCAAAGGAGGGAAGAAGGTTGACGCCTGAACGGATACAAATAATTTCTAGCATGTCTGTCCCAAATACACAGAAGGAAGTTAGAGCCTTGATAGGAATGGCTTCTTACTGTAGGCAGTGGATCCCAAACTTCTCTTTAATGATTAAACCAATGTTGGCTTTGACGAAGAAGGGCATTTCTTCACCATTGCCGTGGAACTTGGAACACCAGCAAGCATTTGATCCGCTCAAGACTGCATTGTGCTCAGCATCCGTTTTGGGCACACCAAACTATGAAAGGGCCTTTGTGTTGTATGTGCATGTATTTGATGGATGTGCTTTGGCTGTATTAACGCAGGAACATGGAGGGAAGAATAGGCCGTGCGGCTACTTTTCTTCCACCCTTGATCCTGTTGCATGTGCTTTGCCAAGACGTTTGGAAGCTGTCGCTGCTGCTGCTGCGTCTGTAAAACAGAGTGAGGGAATGTTCCTAGGCCATGATTTAACCCTGATGGTACCTCACTCTGTAGATGTTCTATTAAACAGAGCACAAACGGAACACCTCACCTCCACATGATTAACGAGATACAAATTGATCTTGTTTGCACCGCACATCCAAATTAAGAGGTGTTGTGTCCTTAATCTGGCTGAACTTTAACCTTTCCCTCAAGGTACTGCTTGCAGTGTCTAAGAGTCAGATGACTGCCTTTACACTACCGAACAAGAGACAAAAGGTAGAATCGATCTGAAAGATACTCCTTTGAACAATCCACAAGAGGAGCTGTTTTGCGATGGCTCCTGCTTCAAACTCCTGGATGTTACATCCACAGCTGCTTATGCAATCACCACATTAAGCACGGTTGTGGAAACCAAGAGAATCACGCATAACTCCGAGCAGGCCGCAGAGATTATAGCATTGACACTGGCTTGTGAACTTTCCGAAGGGCTTATCGTAAATATATATATATACTGACAGTGAGTATGCCTTTGGGGTGGTTCACAACTTCGGTAGACTTTGGGCAGAGAGAGGTTTCTTGACCTCACATGGCACTAAAATTCAGCATGGCTCCTTGATAGTACGGTTACTCTCAGCGCTTGCACTCCCTACTCAGCTAGCCATTATGAAATGCTCAGCACATCCCAAGATTGTAGATAATGTAGGAAAAGGGAACACTTTCGCTGACCAGATGGCTAAACAGATTGCCACTGATCTCTCTTCAGAAATGTATATTTCAAGGGAAGCCACAAATACCTGTACTTTGGATGAGGGTATTGGCTACGTAAAGGATATCCAAGCCGATGCCACATTAGAAGAATCTATGAAATGGGCTGAGAGTTTGGCAAAACTGGATGATGACGGGTGTTGGGTGGACAAAGTTGAAGGGAAATGGTTACTGCCTGACGCGTATATTATGATGATGGTTGTTATGGCTCATGGTCCCACCCACATATGTGCTTGTAAAATCGCTAACATGTTGCAAAATGTGTGGATAAATGAGAAAATCTCTAAAGTAGCTGAACGCTTCGTTCAGGGGTGCATGATTTGTCTACAGCATAATGTGGGTAAGGGCACATCAACTCCTAGGGGTAGTTTTGGTCCACCTTCTGTCCCCTTTGAGGTCATACACTTTGATTTCATCGAAATGGAGCGTTGCAATAACTTTAAATACGTATTAGTGGTTATTTGCGCTTTTAGCAAATGGGTTGAAGCCTATCCTGTTAAAGATGCCACAGCTATGACCAAAGCAAAGACCAAGCTGAAGGAATATTTTCCTAGATTTAGTTTGCCAAGAGTCATCTGGTCGGACAATGGTCCACATTTTATCGCTGCTGTAATTCTGCAGGTATGCGCGGGATTACAGATCGATAAACGGTTCCATTCGGCCAGACACGCGCAGAGTGCTGGACTAGTAGAACGACACAACGGCATCATTAAGAACAAGCTCGCTAAGTCGTGTGCCGGCACCAAATTAAAATGGCCGGACGCCTTACCGATCATGTTATTGTCCATAAGGACGACCCCTCAAACTAGGACTGGGCTCTCTCCCTTTGAGGTGGTCATGGGTAGGCCAGCTAACATCTGGATCATCCCAAAGCCCCGTTCTTTACGAGATGTCGAAAATGTACTTCTTTATGACTATTGTGGCCAGTTAACTAAAAATCTGTATTTTATTTATCACCAGGTGCGAGAGGTTTTACCTGTACGGTACGAGGGCCCCGGTCACAGCATACGACCGGGAGACTGGGTCCTTACAAAATCATTTGAGCGATCTTCTTGCCTCACACCTCGTTGGCGGGCCCATTCCAAGTTCTGCTGGTCACACAGACTGCGGTGCGGGTAGCAGGCCGGAAGCATTGGATCCACGCTTCACATATCAAGAGGATTCCACACCCTGTGCCACACTATACAGAAGATACAGAACCCCTCACCAATGATGTAACCAACGATCACGAAGCAGCAACCAGCATCGAGAGTGCAGCACAGACTCTCCCTGAGCCCGTGGGGCCTGGGAAAACAGCCACTTCGTCTCCACACTCTCCAACAGTTCCATTTTCAAAATTTGTTCCAAAACTTGTGTCTGATCTCGCTTTGCATTCGCCGGTTCCATTGGGAAGTGACGGCACGCTGTTCACAGATAATTCAGTACCAGGGATCACAGGGTACGATCTGCGTCCGAGAAAATATACTTACTGCATGGTCCGGCTGTGTCTTCGAGGAAAATCATCAAAGGGCTTGTCTTTTTGGCCCAATCATTTGCACATAAGGGGATTCTGTTGGCTAGGGTTTGTGAAAGGACTACAAAAACACTCAGCCTAGAGGTCGCCAGCAAATAAACTTTGGCGCAAATCGTTTGAAGAATACAATGCCTGCAACTGCTCCAGCTCGCACAGAACAGATAAGAGAATGTGTGACCAGTCGTGAAAATGGACAATTGAACATGTGGGCCCCAACAACGTATTGCTGTCTTGTGATAATGTTAATTGGTTTTACAATAGTCATTGTCTTGGGTTTCTGGTATCTAGAAGAAGTACATCCGTTTGAAAATATGTTACCTACTGAAAATGTACCTACTGTTTCTACTCCTTTCATGCATCTGCACACTCTATCTCCTAGATACTCTCAGCACAGACAGAGTTACCACAACAGCACTCTGCTACTCATTATGAATGCTACACATGCCATTTTTAATAAGTCCAATTGTTGGGTTTGTTCGCATTTACCGCAACACAGGGATAAGGGGCTGGGTTGGTATATTCATCCTTTACTTTTGACAACTGCATGCTATGCTTCTTTGAGGGCACTATTCTTTGGCCGATGGAATGATAGCATCTCGGGGAACTTTGATGGAACTAAGCTGAATGACTTTGAGAAACGTGTTCTAGCTCCCCTGGGATGCTCACTTTTTGCGAATAGGAGCAGGCTTAATGTTGCTTCTATTAGGCCTTCTGATTGACTGTCCCGTCCTTTTCAATCTTTGATTTCTTTCAAGATGGCTCCTATAGGCAATAGGGATGCCACGCCTCCTACCTGTACTGTTAACCATAGCCCCGATTCAGTTTCTTTCTGCACACAGAGGAATGTTACTCAGTCAATGGGTGATTTTAAAGGTTGCGCCAATGTTGCGAACTTGACTAGTGAGGACAGACCTTTGTATGTAGGCAAACCTGTCCACTTTGTTTGCGGTAATGTAGCATTTCCATGATTACCCAGGGATTGGCTGGGAACCTGTTATTCAGGGATTCTGTTACCCGGGGTATTCATTGCCAGTACTGTAGACATTTCAAAGGCTGGTTCACAGCAGGATGAGAATGGCGATACTTCAGCACAAGTTTTGGGCGACGTAGCTAAATCCTTTGTGCCATTTTGGGGGCAAATATTGAACTTTGAACATATCAGGAGACTAGCGAGAGTACTGGAGAAGACCATCAACTGGACCACTGACATATTCTATAACATGACTTAAGAACAGAAAGCGATAAGGTTAGTGGCACTTCAGAAACGGATGCCGTTAGACGTCATCCTGGCTGAGCGTGGTGGAGTATGTAAATTAGTGGGGTCCGCTTGTTGCGTTTTCATGCCAGAATCCTCGCCAACTATCTTTAAGGCAATACAGAATCTGCATGTCCTTAGTTCAGAAGTGCATGTTCCAGAGGGAAACTGGGATTTTAGCGCTTGGTTCTGGGACTTCTTGCGATCTTAGGGATGGAAATTACTTTCGGTCTTGCTGATTATTTTCGGTATTTTATTGTTTCTTTGTTGTTGTATACAATGTCTTCCTGGTATGTGTTCGATGCTAGGAGGATGTTGCGCACGAGCGATAGGTACATTAGGACACAAGGTATATGCTCCAGAGAAAATATCCAATGAATTTGTGCTGAAGGAAATCTTAGTATCTGATCTTATGGCAATTGATATCTCCGATAGTGATTCAGGATGTATGCACATTGAGACGTGGAGTTACTCGTAAAGTGACTAAAAGTAGTTTAGCGCTTGGCTTAGGCCAAAAGGAGGGTTTGTTAAATGGGATATCATATTCTGCCTCCTCTATTGTATATATTGGCCTAAGCCCAGCCACTCTGCGAATAAATCCGCGTTGCAAAGTTCCAATTTTAGATCGACATAGCCGCCATTTTAGGTTCATCTGCCATTTTGATTCTCACTCCAAAGTTACCCTACGTTCTAAAATGGTGGACAGTGTTTTTTGTTTGTAACTTAGCCTTCTTGACCTCTACATGCAAGTCAATGTCTAAACTGCCCGTAGGCCAAATGTTAGGGTCATGTAATGAGACCTTGTCCTTCGTTGACCTGTAGATTGAGGATTACTTGCGCCAACGAAGCTGATCCACGAGCATAAACTGAACACAATGTTGTTTAAATACTAAACACGAACACTTGTTGAATTACATTGTATAAAGCATGTGCAAAGGCTTAATGATAAATCCGAAGACACACTGTTGCCATTGTGGCTATTTGTTGTGTAAAGTAAGAATAATCCATATGCATGTAGATTAATAAATTAGAAGTGAACTCGGCACAAACCCCTAGACCGAGGAATAATTAACCTGCAGATGGGCTGGACATTATGTTACAAATTGTATAAAAGAGTAAATGTTCAGATGTACAGCCCCACTCACTCCTCACACCGAAAGGGCTCTTATTCGCTGTGATGTACTGAGGGCCAGATATCTATCTGATAATTTGTTCCTTTGAAAACTGGTCAGTTATAGAATAAAGATCTGTGTATCTTTGTAAACTCATGTTTGCTGTATTCCCTTTTGGGGTAGTCAGCCTCGATATTTCCTTTTGTTTTTACGTGCCAATGAGGAGGATCTCAGTCTTGATGGCATTTAGGCAGTGGTCATTGGTGGCACTTCAGTCCTGGATAGCCGATAAACAGTCAGAGATGAAAGAGGGAGAAGAGGTGGCAGAGGGGACCCTGAATACGAGTGTCATCTGCATAGCCATGGAAATTGGAGCAGAGAGGAGCAATGTGGTGGGGGGCGAGGAGTGCCAGATATTGGTTGAAAAGCCAGGGAGAGAGGTTAGACCGCTGGGGAACACCACTGGTAGAGAGTGCAATAGAGAAAGGAAGGACCCAAGTTGGACCTGGGAGGGTCAGTTAGAAAGGAAGGAGGCCAGCCAGGCCAGGGCCTGATCAGTGATACCCTGGTTGTCACATAGTTGGTTGAGCAGGATGGCATGGTTGACCGTGTGAAGTTTGAATGTGAAAGGAAAAAGGCATGTACGCCACCCTTTGCCCATTACATTTGCACACATAACAGTTGTAAACATGACATCTGCGCGCCGTCCAACTGTGAATTTTTGGGCAACATGACCCCCTTTGAATGCCGAGTTTCTACTTGTGGGGCCAGTTGACATGATCGCTTTACTTTCCATTGACCATTTGCCCTGATGCCACCCCTACACTTCTCCAGCTAATGGCCACAGAGTTATCCCTGACAAAGACCTGTTATTCATCCCACAGGTAAATGCAGCCTGGATGTCAGCCTTTCAACTTAAGAGACTAGACTGATGCTCCCTTTTGCATCTTCTAGCTCAAAGAGTTGCAAAGTGACTTTTTGCAGCGCAATCAAGGCTGGTCTCCCTGCATGAACTGCAGAGGGTTCAGGACTACTCCAGCTGCCTCATCTTAAAACATATGATCATTCCACCTCAGCATTGAAGTCACTGCACTGGCTCTGGTGAAAGAACAACAATTTGATGTTAGGACGCTATGCAAGACTCACAATGCCATCCACGGTCACCCAGTCTCTCCTCTGACCGAGGTACTACTGTTCCACCAGCCGACTAGACGCCTTGTGTTGACTTTCCCTAACCTGCTCATCTCGCACTACCTGAAATACTGACATCATGAGGGTAACCAGCGTCACATCATGGCCCTCTCTCCCAGGAACTTACGATCAGTGCTTTAAATGGATAAAACGAATTGCCGGCACTCACCAATGTAGGCTTTAAGTGGACCGGGGCTCAGCCCCACGACGTGCTAAACACATAGCCGGGCCGAGGCTCATTGACCCATATCCATTAATCTCACACATTTTACTAGTTCTCCATTCATCTCACTTTCTGTGTGCGTACCACTCTTCGTACCTCATTCTATGATATGGCATTTGTAACGTGCCTATACACAAGTGTTTCAAGGCGCGACGAGGCAAGGAAGGGGGAACAGATGGAGGACAGAGACAACTACCTTACTACGCCAAGAGAAATTGAGATTGTGCAAATGCAGGGGAGTGGGTAGGGGAAACGTGCCAGGGGAAAGGGGAGGGGGCAGTGCTGTACATAGGATCAAAACAATAACAATTTATTTTCTTTTTGCCCCTCTCCTCACACTCACGTCTTTTCTCTCATCCTCTTTAACTGTTTGTGTGTCTGTATTTTTTCCTGAAACTGTGCTTTGGGAACATGGCATGCTGAGTCATCTTAGTGATTCCCAACCAACGTCTCAGTAGAATTGTTTACAGTTACGTCACTAAATGCAAATTTCTCAAAGATCCACATCAATCAAAGACTTATTTTGAACCTGTTTTGGCAATAGTATCGCAGTGTACAAAAATTAGCAGGCTTTGAGAACACCACATGTACAGGTCAGGCACGTTGAGATTCAATTATTTGCCAAGGATCACACACTTTGGTTAAGCATTGAAGCTAGGATTCTTTCACAGAAACGTCCAGTTTGTTCTTATACATGTTGTTAAGAAAAACGTGACTATCCATGTAAAAGCAGACTTTCTTTTTTGTACAAATCATAGCTATAAACTAAGCTATAAAAAGTGGGATTTTATTATTGCTCGCTTTCATTGTCTAATAATAACGGACATTGTTGGTAGGTAACCGTGCATGAGCTTTCAGTCTGAAATGTTCCATCACAATTCCACTCACTTAAACATTTACTTGTTAGAAAAAGCACTGCTAATAACAACAACAACTAAAACAAGTGATTGCCGGGGCTTTCTTGGGGTGGTGCCCATGGAGGGCTCTCTCTACAACGTGTGCTCCATATGAACGCTCTGAAGGTACCCCATGTGTAACAGGTCAAGCCTAATCAGTGTGTTTGGGGCTCTAGAGCTCCTTTTGCTCTGCAGGGTGGGCTCTGAAGGCAACAATATGGGCACTGCTGGCGGAGCCGAGAGGAGGCTTGAGAGGTCATTCATTTAGGTTCAGTTAAATGAAATATTTTCATGGCGCCCCATAGATGAGCATTGGTATTCTCCTTCAAGCTTTGAGAAGTACAGGTACTCATGATGCAAAAAATAAAAAAGTCCACGTACTCATTTAAAGCACTGCTTACGATCACCATAGCTTCGCCTCGTGCCTGATTGTTTGAGGTTCAGACGAACATTGAAGACTCACTTATTTCTGAAACTGATTTCCGTCCTTGTCCCCTTTGCTTTTGGGGCCCAAATATAGCCCTCCGAAGAGACCACAAGGTTGCGCTTAGTGCTAGACAAAAAAAAAAAAAAACATTAAATATTGGAAATGATGACTGTTCCTGGGCATCAAACGTGCTTGTTAAATCTACCTGCTAAGCATACATAAGACACTAGATGGCAGCATCTAGCCGTGTATGAAGGATGCCATTGTCGATTGAGGAGTGGATTATGTTCAAAGGGGATGGGGTTCATTTCTCTGGAAATACAGAGAACACACAGTACCCAGGAATAATAGGGGACAGTTCTCCAATTTTTTCATGTCTCATTTGAAAGAGAGCATTTTCTGTTTTCTGATCGAAATCTCAGCCTTCTGGGGGTCAATAGAAACATCCCTCAAAACACCTAAAAATCAGAAAAACGAAGAAATAGACATTCCCAATTGTGACGCCCCTCGGAAAGCTACAGTGCAACTCTCCTGGAGGGGACGTTATTCTAAGGTGTAGCCAGAACTTGCAACAACAAAAATGCTTAAAAAGACAACATGCACATTGAAAACTTTGTTTCTTATTTTATCCTGGTAGATCATTTGTATTTATATTTCTCGTTATTTTCTAAACAGACATTTTGTTTCTGTGCCCAGTTTTCGATACAGTGTTTCGTGTTAGGGGCTGGGGCTCATCTCTTTTTCTAAGTGGTCCTAATTATAGCAGAGGAGAGGCACAGGAAGATAAAGGTATTTGCACAGGATCACACAATGCGTTCGTGTCTGGGTGCCACGGTTAGAACTCAGGATCCAGCACTCATAGTAGATAGGGTTTCCCAATATATCGCTCAGCCATAGACTGGAGCGGAGTGAACGCTCTGTTAAAGGGCCTGGCTCCCCTGTGGTGCGTCAGATGGAAGCTATTTTGTTGGACTTGGTCCTAACCATAAGGCCTGCTTTAATGTATAGGTTAGTGAACCAGGTGGGTTATCAGATTATATCTCTGCGCCACGAGCCTTCCCTTGTGCCTGTGCAGTGTGCTTTATTTGGTATTATCATTCAAGTACACTTAGAAAAGGCCTAGGGAGAAAGCCGTCATGCCTTTTAGCACTATGCATGTGAATTGCAATGTCCGTCCTATGTGTGTGGCCCCAGCACAGCTATTAGAATATTGTTCTTACATGATATGATCTGATATGATAAGTCCTTTATAAAGCGCCTGTACACACGCGTTTCTAGGCGCGACAAGACATGGAATGGGAAGACAAGGGGGGACCAAACAAACGATCTTACTAGGCCCTGTGTCATTCAGATCCTGAAAGTGCAAGGGGAAGGGAGAGGAGAAGTGCCAGGGGGAGGAAGGGGAGAGTGCAAGAAGCAAAGCTCAAGTAAGTGCCTCCGGGGTGGCCAGCTCTATGTAAGTGCAAGGAGGCCGGGGACTGTAGGGTTGCAGGTACAGGCCCTAGTGCGCATTATGGCTGGAGGCAGTGCATGGGTGCACTGGTCATGAAGGGGTCTTATACCCATAAGGTTCAGAGGGTGGCCAGTTAGCGCAGCAGACAAGCACTTCTGCAGGGGAGAGAGATTGCAGATGCAAAAAGGAAGGTCTTGAGTTGCTTCCGGAAACCTGAGGTGGTCCTGCTCAAGTTTGAGAGAGGCAGGGAGGTTGTTCCAGAGGGAGGCACCAGCCGAGGAGAGTGATCCACCCCCCACTCTATGCCTGAAGAAGCATCTGCCCTCAGATACTTGGGAGTGAATGAGCGGAGGGCTCGAGAAGGAAAGTGTTTAGGAAGAGACTGTTGGATGTAGTGTGGTACCCAACCTCAGAAAGCCTTGTGGACATCCATTAGATATATAGAGATTAACATAATTTCCTTTTAATCTCCTTAAGAACAAAGTGCCTTTTTAATCATAGCATGACGAAAAATGCCAGCTTCATGGCACGAGGCTCGACCACGGGACTTTGCCAAGGCTTTTAACAAAAACAATCGCCTTTGCAGACTACAAAAACGACTTTCTAATACGCTTATTCCATTAAATTGCTATGCATTATGATATCATAAACGCCTCTGTATATCAGTGCATCTTAATGAGTTAGCTAAATGGCCAGGGCAGTTTGGGTGCACGGGAGGTAACACAACCTAGACACGAGGTTGGAGAACAGTACAAAAGAATGGGTATCCAAAAAGATTTGGATACACCTGTCCCCTGCACAACCCAGTGCTGAAAAAAACAACCAAATATTGTAATCACAATTTATAAATTCACATTCAAGAAACAAATCGGACAAAAGAAAACTTCAAGAAAGAGTTCCTAAAAATTCCCAGGGACAATTCAATTGAAGATAACACTTCTTTTATGATGTAGCATCAGGGGGTGTGAATTCCTTCTTCAGGTGCAAGCTACAATCTGTCAATGTGAAAAAACAATATGTCAACACTCAACATAGTTACACAATCTAATAAACAGTGTAAAGCAGTTGGTAATGTATGTAATAAATAAAGGATACAAAGAAAAATGTTATCCAATAAGACATATCAAGGAAAGTTCTGCCTGATTGATGTCAAAAATAGTATACATTTTGATGAAAATGAGTGTGGCGTGTGCAAAGCCAAAATACTAAAAAAGAACAGTTCCCACTATGATCAATAACTAAAGCTGTCCAAAGAAAACTGCAACCGCCACCAAAAGCAAAGGCGATGCAGAAAGTAATCAAAAGCAGAGCTATGTACCTGGACAGTATGAAGGCAGCCCTGCAGTAACTGGTCATGTAGGAAGAGTAAAACACAGCAAACCTTGCTAAAAGGTGAGAAAAGATAACATACAAGACTAGCCAGAAACCTTGACAGTATGAGTATACCTCACAAAACGAGACAAACAAATACCTGAAAAAAGGTGACAGGGCCACATCCAGTCTGCACAGAACCTCTCCAGCAAACTAAAATGACGGAGGATAGCACAGGGTGCCACGCTGAGCAACAGAGGTTTGAATCCCGGATGCGCGCTTAGAAACCGTGTGGTATTAGGCGGGCTATGAAAAAATAATCAAATAAATAAATAAAATGGAAGAAGCACCTCTAATTACAATCAGCAGGAAGAATTCACAACTCCATGAACGGTCTCAAAAGACCATAGTACCAAAAAAGGACTCACCCAAGTAGATCACAGTCCAGCAGGAGAAGCAAAAGTAGAAGTCTGTGCCTCACAACCCAGAATATATGCTTAAAATTGCTGCTACGCGATAACATCATCAAACATACACAGCGGTCAAACATAGACGGAACAAAAGATGGAGAATAACAAACTATACATCTGATGTACAAGCAAAGAAATAAATAGATGAATGATATATATCTAAAGGTAAACAGCATAAAAGAAACAATGTAATATTGCCAAAAGAATAACAAATGGGAACTAAGAATTGACAAACCACACAACCATCCAAGTTAGAAACAAAAGATAAGCATAAAAGCGCAGCTAGTATTAAATGAAGAGTATAATAATGCCAGAGGATAACTAATGGGGTGAAATGGTCGCCCAGATTAATAGGTCTTACAATGCCTACATTTGACATCAAGTGGCATGAAATGGTCTATAGTAAATCAAATAGTGTGCAGATAGGCAACTTGTAAGTTCAGCAAAATGTACATCAATATGTACACAATGTTTTTTTAAATATAAAACGAGACTGGATGTGCCTGTACCGTATCACCAGAATTTAGCATGCAACTCCTAATTATATATATACTGAGACCCAATAAAGTGGATGAGATGGCATGAACCCAATCAACTCACATAGTAGACAATTAACGCATGAAGCATAAACAGAGTATATTCGATCGATAATCGTAAGGAACAGAATGAACATGGCTTTCCTGCGGTATGAATGCAGTTTTTGGACATAACGTGCTACATTTGCCGTAAAATCAAATAAACCAAATGCATGAATACAGATACCGACAATGTGATATCGGTGGTGGCTTATATTACACAGGAAGGATTGCAGAATGATTATCCTCAATCTAATGTGAAGGCCAAGAATAAAACGATATACCAAGAGGATATGCTCCATGTAGAACTACACAACGCAGTGTACAGTAAACTCTTTAATCAAACCTCTTGGATGTACGGTGTCTAAATAGTGTGTCCAATACATCTCTGTGTGAAGCAGTCTATTGACCTTATCTCCCGCTCTTGTAGATACACGTACAACTTCAAGAATCACTAATCTGATTTGAGAAATAGTGTGTCGCTTTTCAAGGAAATGTCTTGCTACTGGTACTTGATGTTGTGTGTACGAATATGAGATTTGACTTCCAGCCATCTTTCTGTAGCTGTCCTTGATGTTTGTCCAATGTATAAAAGGCCGCACAGGCATTTGATGGTGTAGATTACTCCTAAAGTGTTACAGGTAGAAAGGTCCTGTAGTGTGATCTTCTTGCCATTGAGTATATGTTGCATGGAATTGCCCTTTGTTATGTTTTTACAATTACTACATGCTAAACATGGTAAAGTACCTTTCATACAGGTCTGTAATGTTTTCTATCTATCAATACTTGTTCTCTCTGCTCGTACTAATTTGTCTCTGAAGTTCCTCCCTCTCCTTTAGACCTTCATTGGTGGTTTTGGAAAACGTTTCTGTAATTGTGGATCAAACTGCAGGCATTTCCAATTTTTCTTGATCATTCTTGAAATACGGGCACTTTGTCTTGCGTATTCTGAAATAAAAAGGGTGGAGTTTCTTGATTTATGGGAGAAGAATTAAGAAACGATTCCCTCTCAACCAGAGCAATTTTCTGTTGTGCTTCATTAATGACCTCTACTGGATATCCCCTTGAGCCAAATTTCTCTTTCGGATTTGGGCATTACTGATCCAATGTGTCTGAATAAGATATAATCCTCTTAAGGTGCACACATTGACTATATGGTAGACTTTTAATCATCATTCTTCGGTGGAAACTGTCATAACGCAGTATAATATTAACATATGTGTCTTTCTGGTAAACTGTCTTCTCTAAACCTACCTCAGTGAAGCATATTTGGACATCTAGAAAATACAATATGGGATTCCCTATTTCAAGAGAAAACTTATTACAAATGTGGATCTCATTAAGGTAACTGAAGAACTCCTCCAATTGAAAATGTGTACCTGCCCAGATGTCGTCAAGGTATCTCTTCCAGATAATAATCTTGTCTGACTAATCAGGGTTATTGAGACTGTTTGTCTTTTTGAAATGATACATACACATATTGACATAAGGGGGTCCATCATGGCACCCATTGATGTGCCTGATGCTTGGGCATAATATTTACAATAATACCAAAAGTAGTTGTACAGGATGATCTATATTAGCTCCATGATGTACTCTCTACTTGCTCTAAGGTTCTCTGCTCTAAGAATGGCCCATTCCACTGCCTCTATACCTGCATTATGTGGTATAGATGTGTATGCACTTTGTACATCTAGTAACAAATGATGCATTCTCTGGAAGACCCATGTATCTCAGCTAGACAATTCAAAATGTGTGTGGTGTCTCTCATGTGTGTTTCTGCAGATTGTACTATGGGTTGTAAAACCTTATCCACATAGATTGCTAGAGGGTCAAAGACACTGGGCTTCATTACAAGTCTGGCAGTCCGGAAATAAGGGTGCCGGTAGCAACATACGGGTACCCTTTCCAGACTGCCACACTACAAGTCTGCCTGCAGTGGCTGTTGCCCCTGGCAGGTCTGACCTGCTGGGCACAACAGTGCCAATAGGCAGACTTGGCACAGAAGCACCGGCATCGTTAGCAAGGGGGCTGTTGTTTCTGTGTACCCATTCCTATGGAGTCCTATGGGAATCAGCCATTAACAGAGCATTTACTCCACTCTCCGTTAGCTCTAGTCTATGACTGAGTGATATATTGGGAAAACCTATCTACTGTGTCTACTGGAAGCCTGAGATATAACCGTGACACCTAGACCCGAACGCATTGTGTGATCCTGTGCAAATATCTTTATCTGCCTGTATCTCTCATCTGCTATCTGCTAAATTTAGGACCACTAAGAAGTAGTCTGACCTCCCACCCCCTGAAACACTGTATAAAAACCGGGCTCAGAAACAAAATGTCTGCTTAGAAAATAATGAGAAATATAAATAAAAAGGATCTACTCGGATAAAATAAGAAACGCAGTTTTCAATTTGCATGTTGTATTTTTCAGCATTTTTTGTTGTAGTTGTAAGTTCTGGCTACATCTTAGAATAAAGTCCCCTCCAGAAGAGTTACACTGTAGTTTCCTGAGGGGCGTAGCAATTTGGAATATCTATTTTTTTTTTCTTCTGATTTTTAGGTGTTTTGAGGGATGTTTCCGTCGACGCCCAGAAGGCTGAGATTTCGTTCACAAAACCGAAAATGCTCTCTTTCAAATGAGACATGAAAAAATTGGAGAACTGTATCCGATTATTCCTGGGTATTCTGTGTCCTATGAGACTCAATAGGAATGGGGACTTACACTTTGCGCCGCTTGATATACTGGGTTGCCAGACTTGCAATTTCCCAATGGCACCGGGATCTCAGGCAGCGGTAATGTTGTAACGAGTTCACCGGCATCCCGCCGGTAGCATTGTCGAGTTACCGCTGAGCTCGTAATGAGGCCCTGTCTGCACCAGCAACTATTGGTCTAATGGGTGGTCTAGTTTTGTGTTTATGAATCTTTGGTAGGACATAGAACACAGGATTGATAGGCAAACCATTGGTAAGGAATTCCTTGGTCTTTAAGGGGATCCAATCATTCTGTTCCACATTGTCAAGGGTTGTTTTGATCAAAGTAATGATATCAGGGAAGAGATCTCTTTCCAATCAAATACATGTGGTCTCACCATCCAAAAGAGTTGAGCAACTGCTGGTGTGATAGAACTCGGAGTCCATCACCACCATCGCTCCTCCTTTATCCGCAGGCTTAATAATAAGACTCTCATCTTTGGCTAGGTTTTCAATCAACATAAGCAGATTCATCTTAATACGGCAAGGAGATTTCCAATTGAAGTTAATGTGGTGCATATGTTTAAGTACCTGATTCTCAAACGTGTCGAGAGACGTATTGTTAAATGTGGGGTTAAAGGTACTTTTGAGTTGTACTTCTAGATAGTCAAAAGCGATAGATTTAATCTGAACAAGCAGCTGTACATATAAGAACATCTGGAGACGCATCGTTCACAAGAACTTATATAGATGCATCCTTTCAGCAACAAAGACAGTGTTAACTGTGGGGACATATAAAAGGCCCCCATTGAGTAGCGCAAGCTGATGAGGGCTCAGTTGTTGACTAGAAATGTCCACCACTATATCTTCACATGAGATTAATTCTGGCGTGGCCCTAGAGGTTTTTTGGCCTTTTCGCGTTAGCTTTTCGTCCCTCTGATATGAGGATTATTTATGATTGATGTTTCAAAGGACCTGATTGGTTTGTCGACCCAATTGCAGTCCCTTAAATTCAATCTGTATTAGTAAATAATGATGGATGATAATGCATGGTGTCTAGTTTGGCACTCCTTGGCGTTTAGTGTGCAGGCAGCAGGATTGAATTCAGTGACCGCAATTGGGTCGACAAACCAATCAGGTGCTATGAATAACTCACACTTAAGGACAAAAAAGGAGAACGTTTCTCGAATGCAAAGAGTACATACTACGCTGAAACCCGCAACTGATTCTTGGAAGCCAATAAAAAGATCATGGGCCTCATTACAAGGCAGGCGCTCCCGTAATGAAGGGTGCCGGTACGGGACCGCCACCGTTCATTATGTGATGCCTGATTACGAGGTCCCCTAGCGAGACCCGGAACAGACGTCTGATGAAACCAGACGTCCTTTCTGGGTCCCGCGAGGGGACCAAGGAGCTAATAACGGGCCCGTTATTAACGGGCCCGTTATTAGCTCCATCCCCATTCCCATTGAGCCCTATGGGGGCTCAAATGGGAATGGGGAATGGTTTTGTGCATGAGGAATTACCGGGTCCTCCAACGTCGGAATGACCCGGTAATTCCTCATTCACAGAACCCGGTACTGTAACCCGGTATGGAGGCAGCCATGCCCTTATTAAGGGCATGGCTACCTCAATACTCGTAATGAGGCCCCATATATTAGAAGTCACACAAAGTAATTAATTGAACTATTGAAGTATATTGACTACTACACCTCACTATATACATTGGATGGCAATATGCAAATTGTGGGAATATACATACAATTGTTTTGGCACTGTGAACCTTGAATGACTGAAATCACATCATTATGGCATTTGACATGATGTCATAACGAGTAGGACATTCATGGAATACGTGTATTGGAATGTCCTTTTGAAAGTTTGCAAAGGTGATTGTCTAGTTAAAAGCCTCGACAAAGCACTGTGGGTGAAACTCGTGGCCATCATATCAGCATTTTTTGTCACTATGATTAAAAAAGCACTTTGTTTATATTGAGATTAAAAAGGAGATAATTTGAATCTCTTTATATCTAATGAATCTAAGAACAATATTCTAATAGCTATTATAGGGGCAGTTCTGGAAATGGAAAACGTTTATTGGGGGAACCATCACTTCTTATGAGGGGCAGGGCATTGCGAAGGAGAGGGCGGGGCCAAGGGGACTGGGCCCAAGATGGTTGGCAACACAGTGGGGCTCATTCCGAGTATGGAGGTAATCATGGTGCTATTTGCGCCATGACTACCTCCCATACCGGTACCGACTCCGACTTGGTTCAATGGGGTCTTACCGGTGTAGTCGGACCTTTGCGGGACCGGTAAGTCCCCATTGAAAAATCCATTCCCCATTCCCATTGGAGCCCCCCATCGGGCTCAATGGAAATGGGGTAGTAGCTATTAACGATACACAAATTTGCGGTACCGTGATAAGCTCTAAAGGTCCTTAACAGGTCCCATCCATATACCAGGTGTTAAAGGAGGGACCCGCTAAAGGACCTCGGAATAGGGCGCAAAGGGTTTACCGGTACCAGTGTCCTTAGGGTGGCTTTAGCCTGCAGATCAGGTGCAAGGGCACTGTCCATCAATAGTCTGAGGTTTTTCACCCTCCTCTCAGGCATGGGTGAGCTCCCATTTCTTCAGGCAAGCTATTGGTGTGGGGATCGTGGTGTATTTCCACAGGTCAGAAGCTCAGTATCAGGAGAGGAGATTCCAGCAAAGTCCCCCCAAGGTTGTTTAACTCTTGAGGGATCCACTCAGAGGGGCCACATCATTGGCAGCCCAGACCACCAGGTCCAGGCCTGCACTGTGTGACCAATGAGTGCTGTATATGGCCGGGTGGAGAACACAGGAACTGGTAGGATGATCACCAGCAGAAACCCATGAAAGCACATATGGGTTCCTGTGCCCCAGTGGCCCCTGGGAAATGATTCTTGAGTTGCCGGTCAGGAGGACTCCTTTCATGGTGGTAGTCCGGCTAGGTCCACAAAGTTTTCAGGCAACAGGTTGGACATTTCACTCTGCTCTAGTGAAAGACTTTCTTATATGTATACATTTTCCTATGGCTTTCTGGTACCTTTTGCTGTTGTGAAGGCACAGTGTAGTTATGTCTTGAGTATGGAGTGTGGTGACATCACTTTTGGGGGTGGAATCGGTGGAGTGTGTTTCCACAGGGTTCTCTAAAGGGCCGTTGGAGAGTGGGATTTGAGAGTGCTGGATGGGTGTGTGGATTCCCAGAGTCTCTTCCTTTCTGTCTTCATGTTCCCTACCACCCCGTGTGTTCCTGAGCTATACAGGACTGGACATTAAAGAACATGACTTACCCTACATGGTGAGCGACCCACGTTCCTTCACACAGCCAATTTAAAGAACAATTACAGCAGATAGTTTGGGCCCCCCAGTGAGCAAGTTTGGGCAAAGGTCTGGAGGGGAGAGAAATATGTTGAACCCTCTTGTGAGTGTCAGTGGTCTTTTTAAGATCAGAATGGCAGTGCTGTAGATTTTAGGTTCTCGCATGCCCTGGACCTAGCTCATTTTAATCTAGTTGTGACCAGGGTCCATGAAGCTAGTACCAACCAGTTGAAGACGGCAGCCTCAGCTTCAGGTGGGTCTTATTTCCCGAGGCCCGTTGCAGGGGAAACAACTTCCCAGCTGTGGATAACTCAGCATGGCCGGCCCCAGCCCGTGGGCATCAGTCAACTCGTTTTTATTGGGACTTTACTTAAAGCCGCCGAACTCGTTACATACAACATGTCCGCCCCACTGTCATTTACACACACTGTGCAAGTGGCCCTGGACTGAGGTGTCGCCTCCAGAAGGCCGGGTCATGCATTACTGTGCGTGAGGCAGTGCCAGTTTGTTTTTGGGGTTGGGATTTACCCTTGTGTGCCTGTACTTGTTGTTGAACTTGGGCATGTTTACTTGCTGAGTTTGCATATGTTGGCGGATGGGGGATTGTGAGCGATAAAATGTGCCTGCTTCTTTAGTTACTCGGTTTGGGCTCAAATATCCTATTCATTTCGCGTACACTAATCTTCAAAAATCAAATTCTCTCTCTCCCTCTCTCCCTCCCCCTCTCTATCCCACTCTCTCTCTCTCCGCCCCTCTCTCTCTCTCACTCTCTCTCTCTCCCCCTCTCTCTCTCTCCCACTCTCTCTCTCTCCCCGCCCCTCTCTCTCTTTCACTCTCTCTCTCTCTCTCTCTCTCCCTCTCTCTCTCTCCCGCCCCTCTCTCTCTCTCTCTCTCTCTCTCTCCTCTCTCTCTCTCTCTCTCTCTCTCTCTCTCTCTCTCTCTCTCTCTCTCTCTCTCTCTCTCTCTCTCTCTCTCTCTCTCTCTCTCTCTCTCTCTCTCTCTCTCTCTCTCTCTCTCTCTTCTCTCTCTCTCTCTCTCTCTCTCTCTCTCTCTCTCTCTCTCTCTCTCTCTCTCTCTCTCTCTCTCTCTCTCTCTCTCTCTCTCTCTCTCTCTCTCCCGCTCTCTCTCTCCCACTCTCTCTCTCTCCCCGCCCCTCTCTTTCTCTCTCTCTCTCTCTCTCTCTCTCACGTCGGAACCTAAGCGCATTGATTATTCGTGGTAAAGGCTGATCGGTTGGTTTGATTTGGGTTATTTATAACGTGCTCAGAGGGGTCTGAACCGTATAAAGGCGCAGCTGGTGCATAGACAAGTCACCCAAGAACAGCACAAGCAGAAATCTCAAGCGGGCTGGTCTTGCTTGAAGTTCAAAACACCATGCAGACCGCCCACGCGCAACACCTGACCACATGGAAAACCGACCAATTGGAATTCACACACAGATGTTAGGCATCATAATGCATGTAGCAATAACAGCAATTACCAATCTATCTGAAATGTAGACTCTCATCAGCCTGCCCAGCAAACATCACACCAGCCTCTTCCACAGACTCCCAACAGCCTGCCCAGCAAACATCACACCAGCCTCTTCCACAGACTCCCAACAGCCTGCCCAGCAAACATCACACCAGCCTCTTCCACAGACTCCCAACAGCCTGCCCAGCAACCATCACACCAGCCTGTTCCACAAGCCTCCAACAGCCTGCCCAGCAACCATCGCCCAGCCTGTTCCACAGACTCCCAGCATCCTGCCCAACAGCCATCACATCAATCTGTTCAGAATGTCCCCATCAGCCTGCCTAGCAGCCATCCCACCAACCTGTTCAGCAGACCCCAAACAGCCTGCCCTGCAGCCACTTCATAGGCCTGCACAGCGGAACCCCCACATCATCTGCCCAGCAGCCATCACACCAGCCTGTTCCACAGACTCACAACAGCCTGTCCAGCAACAATCCCATCAGCCTGTTCCACAGACTCCCATCAGCCTACCCAGCAACCATCACACCAGCCTGTTCCACAGACTCCCAACAGCCTACCCAGCAACCATCACACCAGCCTGTTCCACAGACTCCCAACAGCCTGCCCAGCATAATCCCATCAGCCTGTTCCACAGACTCCCATCAGCCTGCCTAGCACCCATAACACCAGCCTGTTCCACAGACTCCCAACAGCCTACCCAAGAGCCATCACATCAATCTGTTCAGAATGTCCCCATCAGCCTGCCTAGCAGCCATCCCACCAACCTGTTCAGCAGACACCAAACAGCCTGCCCTGCAGCCACTTCATAGGCCTGCACAGCAGACCCCCCCACATCATCTGCCCAGCAGCCATCACACCAGCCTGTTCCACAGACTCACAACAGCCTGTCCAGCAACAATCCCATCAGCCTGGTCCACAGACTCCCATCAGCCTGCCTAGCAACCATCACACCAGCCTGTTCCACAGACTCCCAACAGCCTGCCCAGCAACCATCGCCCAGCCTGTTCCACAGACTCCCAGCATCCTGCCCAACAGCCATCACACCAGCCTGTTCCACAGACTCCCAACAGCCTACCCAGCAACCATCACACCAGCCTGTTCCACAGACTCCCAACAGCCTGCCCAGCATAATCCCATCAGCCTGTTCCACAGACTCCCATCAGCCTGCCTAGCACCCATAACACCAGCCTGTTCCACAGACTCCCAACAGCCTACCCAGCAACCATCACACCAGCCTGTTCCACAGACTCCCAACAGCCTACCCAGCAATATCACACCAGCCTGTTCCACAGACTCCCAACAGCCTACCCAGCAACCATCACACCAGCCTGTTCCACAAGGCTCCAACAGCCTGACCAGCAACCATCGCCCAGCCTGTTCCACAGACTCCCAACAGACTGCCCAGCAACCATCACACCAGCCTGTTCCACAGACTCCCAACAGCCTGCCCAGCAACCACCACACCAGCCTGTTCCACAGACTCCCAACAGTCTACCCCACAACCATCACACCAGCCTGTTCCACAAATCTCCAACAGCCTGACCAGCAACCATTGCCCAGCCTGTTCCACAGACTCCCAACAGACTGCCCAGCAGCCATCACACCAGCCTGTTCCACAGACTCCAAACAGCCTGCCGAGCAACCACCACACCAGCCTGTTCCACAGACTCCCAACAGCCTACCCAGCAACCATCACACCAGCCTGTTCCACAAACCTCCAACAGCCTGACCAGCAACCATCGCCCAGCCTGTTCCACAGACTCCCAACAGACTACCCAGCAACCATCACACCAGCCTGTTCCACAGACTCCCAACAGCCTGCCCAGCGACCATCACCCAGACTGCTCCACAGACTCCCAACAGACTGCCCAGCAACCATCACACCAGCCTGTTCCACAGACTCCCAACAGCCTGCCTAGCAACCATCACACCAGCCTTTTCCACAGACTCCCAACAGCCTACCCAGCAACCATCACAGCAGCCTGTTCCACAAGCCTCCAACAGCCTGACCAGCAACCATCGCCCAGCCTGTTCCACAGACTCCCAACAGCCTGCCCAGCAACCACCACACTAGCCTGTTCCACAGACTCCCAACAGCCTGCCTAGCAACCATCACACCAGCCTGTTCCACAGACTCCCAACAGCCTACCCAGCAACCATCACAGCAGCCTGTTCCACAAGCCTCCAACAGCCTGACCAGCAACCATCGCCCAGCCTGTTCCACATACTTCCAACAAACTACCCAGCAACCATCACACCAGCCTGTTCCACAGACTCCCAACAGCCTGCCCAGCAACCACCACACTAGCCTGTTCCACAGACTCCCAACAGCCTACCCAGCAACCATCACACCATCCTGTTCCACAAACCTCCAACAGCCTGACCAGCAACCATCGCCCAGCCTGTTCCACAGACTCCCAACAGACTACCCAGCAACCATCACACCAGCCTGTTCCACAGACTCCCAACAGCCTGCCCAGCGACCATCACCCAGACTGCTCCACAGACTCCCAACACCCTGCCCAGCAACCATAACATATGCCTGTTCAGAGGTTCCCCATCAGCAGCCTAGCATGCACCCCACCACCCTGTTCAGCAGACCCCAAACAGCCTGCCCTGCAGCCACTACATAGGCCTGTCCAGCAGACCCCCATCACCCTGCCCAGAAGCCATCACACCGGCCTGTTCCACAGACTCCCATCAGCCTGGCCAGCAACCATCACATCAATCTGTTATGCAGCCATCAACCCACCTGTCCAGCAGTCACCAAAGCAGCCTGCCTAGCAGCAACCCCTTAGCCTACCTAGCAGCCACGACATCAGCTTGTTCAGAAGTTCCCCATCAGCCTGCCTAGCAGCCACCCCACCAACCTGTTCAGCAGACTCCAAACAGTCTGCCCTGTAGCCACTACATAGGCCTATAGAACAGACCCCCATCAGCCAGTTCCACAGGCTGCCATCAGCCTGTCCAGCAGTCACCATACCAGTCTGCCAGCAGCCACCTCTCAGCCTGCCCAGCAGCCACCCCATCAACCTGTTCTGCAGCCAGCCATTAGCCTGCACAGCAGCCACTCCGTCTGCCTGTTCTGCAGCCATCCGTCAGGCTGTCCAGCAGCCACATAACAGCCTGCCCAGCAGCCACCCCATCAACCTGTTTAGCAGTCCCCTTTCAGCCTTCCCAGCAGCCACCACATCAACCTGTTATGCAACCAGCCACCCACCTTTCCAGCAGTCACCAAGGGAGCAACCCTTTAGCCTACTCAGCCGCCACTCCATCTGCATGCCCAGTAGCCACCACATCAGCCTGTTCTGTAGCTGCCCATCAGTCTAGCCTATGCAGCAGCCACCATACCAGCATGCAGAGTAGCCCATTTCAGCCTGCCCAACAGACACCCCATCAGCCTGCCCAGCAGCTATCTGACAGCCTGCCAAGCAGCCACCACATCAGCTTGTTCTGCAGCCACCCATCAGACTGCCCAGCATCCAACCCATCAGCCTGTCCTGCAGCCACCCTACCAGTATCTCCAGCAGCTATCCCTCAGCCTGCCCAGCAGCCACCTGTCAGCATGTCCCATAGGCACCATATCAGCCTGTTCAGCAGACCCATCAGCCACCACATCACCCTGTTGAGCAGCCACCATACCAGCACGCCCAGCTGCCCCATCAGCCTATCCAGCAGCCACCTCTCAGCCTGCCCAGCAACGGCCCCATAAGCCTGTTCAGCAGCCACCCCATTAGCCTGTTCTGCAGCCTCTCATCAGCATGCCCTGGAGCCCCCCCAATCAGCCGGTTCAGTGGCCACCCATCAGCCTGCACAGAAGCCTCCCCATTAGCCTGGTCTGCAGCCACTATATCAGCCTGCTCAGCAGTCACTCACCAGCCTGCCCAGCAGCCACCATATCCGCCTGTTCTGCAGCCACCACATCAGCCTGTCCTGCAGCCACCCATCAGTCTGCCCAGCAGTCACCACATCAGCCTGTTCTGCAGCCACCCATCAGCCTGCCCAAAAGCCACAATATCAGCCTGTTCTCTAGCCACCCATCAGCCTGACCAGCAGCCAACTCCCAAACCTCTTCTGCAGCCATTACATCAGCCTATTCTGCAGTCACCATATCAGCCTGTACTGCAGCCACTCATAAGACTGCTCTGCAGTCGATCATCATCATGCCCAGCAGCCACCACATCAGCCTGTTCTGCAGCCACTACTTCAGCCTGATCTGCATCCACTACATCAGCCTGTTCTACAGCCACTCATCAGCTTGTTCAGCAGCTAACCATTAGCCTGCCCAGCAGCTACCACGTCAGCCTGCTCAGCAGCCACTCGGCAGCCTGTACTGCAGCCCGCTCTCAGTACCTCTAGCAGCTGCCCCATCAGCCTGCCCAGTAGCCATCATTCCAACCTGTTTAGCAGCCACCCATTTGTCTGTCCATCAGCCACCATACCAGCATGTCCAGAAGCTGCCCCATCAGCCTGTCAAGCAGCCACCTCTCAGCCTGCCCAGCAGCCGCCCCATCAGCATGGTCAGCAGCCACCTAACAGCCTCTCCAGCAGTCATACCATTAGTCTGTTCTGCAGCAGCCACCCATCAGCCTCCTCAGCAGCCACACCTTTAGCCTGTTCTTTAGCCACCCACAGCCTCCACAGCAGCCACACCATCAGCCTGTTCTGCAGCCAGCTCTGTCTCTCTAGCAGCCGCCTCATCAGCCTGTCCACCAGCCACCATACCAACCTGTTCAGCAGCCACCAATCAGCCTATCCAGAAGTCACCCATCAGCCTCCACAGCATTCAACCCGTCAGCCTGTTCGGCAACCACCCATCAGCAATGCCAGCAACCACACCATTAGCCTGTTGTGCAACCACCCATCAGCCTCCCCAGCAGCTACCCCGTTAGCTTGTTCTGCAGCTAGCACTCATTCCCTCTAGCAGCTACCCCATCAGACTGTCCAACAGCCACCATACCAACCTTC
Organism: Ambystoma mexicanum; assembly: GCF_040938575.1. Taxonomy (NCBI): domain Eukaryota; kingdom Metazoa; phylum Chordata; class Amphibia; order Caudata; family Ambystomatidae; genus Ambystoma; species Ambystoma mexicanum. The sequence goes on along the minus strand of NC_090931.1, from coordinate 167,769,963 downwards.
CCAGCAGCCACCCCATCAGCAGGTTCAGCAGCCACCCATCAGCCTCCCCAGCAGCCTCCCATCAGCCTCCCCAGCAGCCACCCCATCAGCCTGTTCTGTAACCACCCATCAGCCTCCCCAGCAGCCACCCAATAGCCTGTTCTGCTGCACCCATTGGCCTGTTTAGCAGCCAGTCATCAGCCTATTCTGCCACCAACTCTCAGTCTCTCAAGCAGCCGCCCCATCAGCCTGTTCACCAGCCACCTTACCAACCTGCTTTTAACCATCATGTTTTATTTTGATGTATCTTTAAAATGGTGCGTTTTACGTCGGGTGGTTGCCTCTCAGTTGTTTCATGTTTTGTGTATCTTGGTGGAACTGGGAGCCCTTGGCCACGCTAGCTATTCTCAGTGAGTGTGACGAATCAACTTACGGGGCAGCAGTGGTCGAGGGATGAATATCAGTTTCAAAACCATCAATCAGCCCCACACCTCTAGTACACCAGAAGGGATCCGAACAGATTGGAATACAAGTGAATTATAAGACCTCCTTGTCCAATTTTGGTAACGTGGATGGAACGGCAGGCTTATCTCTGTGAGGTTGTGGATCGTTGGTTAGTTGCAACACAGCAAAAATACAATTATTATCCAAAGATAAAAGGGACTGTCCAGTCAAGGTTGTATACAAATATTGACTTTATTATTATCATAGCAGACAGTTTTAGCACACTACAAAATACAACCCACCTTGTAAAGGAATGGAGAAGACAGACAGTTTCAAGAAGGAAAAGGGATGCACTCTGGATTCTGACAGGAGGGTAGTCGGTAAAGTAATTAATCGCAATAGTTCAAGGATACTTGGTTTCAGCACAAAGCGAGCAATGGGTCGTAAAATGTCACTAGGAGCCTTCAGAGAAGGACCAGCGGGACAGAACCACAATATACCAAGGTTCTTGGTGCTCGACAATGTAGAGACGGTTTTAAAGCGCCTTCCAGCTTCTGCAACATAGTTCAAGATGGGAGAAAGCTGCGTGTATCAGGCGGCAGGCAGTTCAGCGAGTGAGGCTGGATGGACGGCTGCAGGCTGGCCTAAACAGCGGCTGGGTGTCAGGAATCATTGTCCCAGTGCTGGTTGGCAGCTCTGAAGCATTGGTCGAGGCGTCTCTGAGTCAGCGGTGCAGTCGGTTGCAGCTCGAGGGGCTCGACTGCCTCTAAAATGTCCTTTTAGGTGGATGGCACAAAGCTGAAGAGAGTGTTGCAGGCAATGGCCTTGTCCTTGGTTTGGTTCAAAGCCTCTCTGGCACTTCCCACCTAGGACGATTGCTTGCAGAGCCTAGCAGGGCGCGCTGTGCACAGGCTGGGTACCGGTTCTGGAGCTGCTGAATGGTCCTCTGGATTCAGTATTTCCCTCTGTTCCCTAGGAGATGTTTAGGGGATGGATCTTGCTTCCCTCTTGGAGTTCCTGGCCTTCCTTCACTGGTGGAAGAGGTAAGGCAGACTGTACCTTAAGCTAGGGTTCTAATGAGTACTTCTTGCTCCACCTTATGAGGTCTTCAGATGATCTGCTAAAAGTTGAGCTCAACCCTCGTTTAAAGCCAAATGGGCCCCAAAGATTGGTGTAGGTTAAGCCTACCTTCTTTTTTGTTTATTTGTTTATTTACATATTAGTTTATTACAAATCTTTTTACTAAATGGGTTAATCCCATCACTTATAGAAATCACTCTCAGCTTTCCATAAAATGTTTTCATAGACTCTGGAACCACCCAAGGTACAAGGGGAGTCAGACTCCATTGACTTGCTTAGCTTAGCTAGCCTCTCCTCTTAGCCTGACAGGTAGTGCTGTTATCAGTCAGATATACCTACAGCATTTGGGAGAGATTTGCTATTGATGTCCTTTTAAGTTTAAGCGATCTCTAATGAGTTCCTTCATAACGATAGTAAGGCCCACACACTCACCTCTTAAAGCCATTGGGCCTCATTACGACCCTGGCGGAGGACCATGGTGCAATTTGCACCATGGTCCATGGCGCTAAGCTGCCAACTCCGCCAGGGTGGTTGGCGGACTTACCGCCCCATGCCGACCTTGGCGGGGCGGTAAGTCCCCAATCCCCATTTTACCCTTCCCCATTCCCATTCTTGCCCCATAGGGTATAATGGGAGTGGGGAAGGCGTTAATTACGCCACCGTAAAATTCGGTGGCGTAATTAACGACAAGTCCCGTAGCGCCATGGATTTCTCCGCCTGCAAAAAGCAGGCGTAAAAATCCTCCATGGCGCTACGGGAACTCGTAGTCTGGCGGAGAGGTACGCCATGCACTCCGCCGGCGTAAAACCCTCTCCGCCAGGGTCCTAATGAGGGCCATTGACCTCCATTCAGGAGCGGATAGGGATTCTGCATTTTTGATGAATTTGGCTAGGTACTTTGATCCCAATTCCGTTAAAGCCTCACATAAATCACATGGTGTTGCAGTGTTTCTCACACTGCTACCAGCCTACAGAACTTGCACACTGGAGAGATTTTGTGGACTTTCAATCTAGCTGCTATAATCTCCATAGTTGATGAGAGATTAAATCTGATTCTCATCAGCTGGGTTCCTTATTCAGGATCCGGGAATCTCTTTATATATATCTCTGTGGCTGGCCATGTGGTTTCTCCTCTAGCCTCTGCTGCTTGTGGAGTTTATAGTTGTTAGTTTCTTCTCCAGTCAAGATCCAGTCTTTTTCCCAAAGATTTTTTTTTGTTTTTTTCCGGATTGGACAACAACTCTTCCGGAGAGGCCTCCATTGTGGACATGCACAGAACTCAAGCCTTCGAGATTATAGCATCTGTGTGTGGGTGACTATGGAAGCAGGTAGGGTCGTATTTCAACCCTCCAGGTTTATTGAGGAGTGGTAAGGGCTTTGAACCACAACAAAGCAGAACACTTTCTTCTGCATGATGTCTCTACTTGTGATCAAATGTACAGGTCTTCATTAGGGTAGGAAACGGGCCGGAACAAGACGAAGCAGAGCTTCAACAATGTCTGCCTTGCTGAGCGCTGCCGGAGCTTTGCTGTGTCCCAGGGACAAGAGCTAGCCTAGAAAACTCTAAGATATGTCCTTCACAGCCTGTGCTCCAGAAGACTGGGTGTGGAGACTGTAGAAGCAGCCAAAGCCTCATTTACAGTTTAGCAGTTGTCCAAATTGATATATATGTCTTGCCATTTAGAGAATTTTTTTCTTAGGGTGAGTATTGAGACCAATGAATAGAGCAGAGTCCAACTTCCAGCTCAAAAGGGTTCCTTGCTGAATCACTTTCACACACAATTGTGGCCATTCTTATGTTGCTATAATGCTCTTTGCTTTTATGAAAATGGCCAGACTTGGGTTCTGTGTCTTGGCCTGGGGCTTTGCCCCTCTTCCCCATTCTCAATTCCGTTAAGGCCTCTCATAAAGTCACAAGGTGTTGCAGTGTTTCTCGCACTGCTACCAGCCTACAGAACCTGCACACTGGAGAGATTTTGTGGACTTTAGATCTAGCTGCTATAATCCCCATAGTTGATAAGAGATTAAATCTGATTCTCATCAGCTGGGTTCCTTATTCAGGATCCGGGAATCTCTTTATATATATCTCTGTGGCTGGCCATGTGGTTTCTCCTCTAGCCTCAGCTGCTTGTGGAGTTTATAGTTGTTAGTTTCTTTTCCAGTTGAGGTACAGTCTTTTTCCCAAAGCTTTTTTTTGGTTTTGTCCGGATTGGACAACAGCTCTTCCGGAGAGGCCTTCATTGTGGTTAGGAGCTTTCTACAGGCATCTTCCCGCATTAGGCCTATGATGTTATCACGCTTCGCTGGTTCCACTTGTTTCATTTGGAAGCATATGGTGGGGTTTGGTGTTATGTATTTCCCAAAAAGGCATAGAGTTTCCAGTCCCCAGATGCCCCCAATGAAAGTAAACCAAGCTTTCGTCTCACAATTTGAATGAGTATTGATTTTGGCAATCCAAGAACACACTTCCAAAATTTCCCTTTGAGTAGCTGCCATAGCTGACGAGGAGCAGTCAACATGGTATCCGCACCGTAAGTTAATGCCAGGAACACCTTAGATTTATAGAAGTCAATCACTGGTTGCAGGGAGAAGGCACAGTTATCTTTTCTTCAGGATTAGGGCTTGGTTAGCCAGCGCTTCGACTTTCTTTGTCAGGGCGATCCTGTTGTCTTTCTTCTCTCGGTTTGCAGAAATCATCAGACCATTTAGGTATTTAAAAGATGAGACAGACTCCAGCTTTTTTTGCGCTCATAGTCCAGCTGAAAATTCACTTTCGCGCGGAGCCAGTCGCTGAGTGAGGCACAGTTCTTGCAGTCAACTCGCAACCTGCTCTGTTTCAGCCACTGAGGAGTTTTTCTACTGTTTTCATCCAGCTACCTGTGTGGGAGGATCTACATATACCCCACCAACACCGCAGAGCGGCCGCGGAGCCAGTCGCTGAGGGAGTCGCAGTCCTTGCAGTCCCTGCAAGGCCCGAAAAGACTGGAAATGGAAGCAACTACCTCACAACGGGCACTCAATCAGCCACAAACCACCACTTTGGAAGATGAGGGAGACAAAAGGTGCCTGAGGAGCTCGAGACCGGCCAACTCAACACGGGAGCCTGAGTTTGCTCCTATGCCATGCAGACTTCGCCTATTATCCACCCCGATTACAGCAACGGAGCTGCAGGCCCAGAAAGAACTAGGGGAACCAGGTGAACGCCTCCCGCTTCATCTTAAATGAAGTGGCCCAACACACAATGCCAACTCTGCCAACAGACCGAGACACACGCCATGTTTGGCGGCTCACAAAAGCGCTCTGCGCGCCACAACAGAAACGGACAACTTTCAGGACAATGGGTCTTTGGCTCCTGCAAAACAGTCTTTCCTGAAAGCCAGCACCCCGACTGCCCCGGCCACGTCCCTGACTCCTTCCCCACCGGCCAGAGGGCTGACGGTGCGGGAGCTTGGCAGGGTTGGGCTTGCGGGCCAGCTGGTCAGGGATCCACTGCACCAAGACTACGATCCCACTCAGGAAGCAGCGCGCAATCTTGCGCCCCAACCCATGTCGCCTTCGATCCTCCCACTCACCTCACAAAGGGATGGAGCGGCGTGGGCGCTCCAGGGTGGCGGGAAGCTCCTGGACCGGTCCCGCTCGCCCCTGGAGCCACGACTGCTGGCGGTACAGAATCAAGTGGGAGCACAAATTCAGGTGACCACGCACGCAATGATCCATGTGACTGAAGAAATGAGCCCTCTGCTGGACGTTATGGGAACGGCAGACACTGATGCAGCACAGGAACACACCAGCCTAGCGGGGAATGATAAGATAGGCAGTGTGACAACAGAAGAATGAGAAGACGTAGAAACTCACAAGAGCTGCCCATCCGTCTCCCCTAGAGCACCGAACAAAAAATGTTTAAAAAAAATACACAGCGCTAAAGACAAAATCTGTCTTGAAGAATGCGCCCACTAAAAAGAACCCCAAAAAAAAGACAAAACCAACAGATATGCAGAAAGATGCAGAAAACATTGCGGAAAACGGCAAATCCAAATAAAAGCACAGATCTACCTCAGCTGGCCCCTAACAACAAAAAAAAAAACACACAAAGAATCCTTGAAAAAAACTCTCTCAAGGAACATCCAAAATAACTCCCTAAAAGACTTTTTCAAGAGACTAGGCAAACATAAACCCAAGCCTTCAGATGACTCTCTGATGCTGAGATTCTGGAGGCAATTCAGGACCTTGCTCCCGTCTCCAAAGTGCGCAAAATTGGAATCAGCAAGGATCAAATGTGCCAACAGAACTACCGACTTTGAATAGTGGCTCGGAGGCCACAGCAGCAAAACCAGTCCTTTTAAAAGCAGCTATCTTAGAAGCAAGCAGGGGGGACAAGACTCCCAACAAGAGCCCGGACGCTCACATCCAGCTACTAGAAACCAGTTTGGCCAATGACCTCTTGCCTCCCAGCCCTGAGACCCTCAGCCCTGGGCCAACTCAGTCAAACCCCACCCTAAATTCCTTGCAATCACCAACGACACCCAAACAAGGGGAAGTTTTACCCTATAAAGATCTGGAAAATGTGATTCCTACCTCTGCAATAAACACTAGATCTCCGACGAGCCCACCAGCCTCGACTGGAACCAGCGAGAAAACGGGCTTAACCCTAAATGTCGAGAAAAGCGCTCTACCCAATGCGACTTTTCTAAGAACAAATAAAAGAGGCCTTCTGGTAAATCAATCATCCCCTAGTCAAACGACACAAGAACCCTTTCTCTACACGCCTGCCAAGAACAGGAGACCTAGCGAGCCTCTATCCCACACCCAAAAAGAAACGCCTACAAAAATAATCGGACATGCTAACAATCATGTCGGCAATAACCATTTCGCTCGCTCCTTTCTGCAAACTATACGAATCATTGAACGAGTCCCTAAAAGACCACACAACTCTGTCCGCCATGATGCACACAAAACTGATATACCTAGTGGGCTACGTTACAGCCAGAGAAAAAACAACCTCAACCCAAAATAAAGAAACAGAAGGGTGCACAATCCATAAGGAATCTCAAGATCCAACAAAGCCCTCTGCCTGCCCATCAATGCCTAAACAACTTAAATCTGTAGAAACTCAAACTTCTTACGCGCACCAGAAAGAACCAGAGCATGATAGCTCTCTATCAAAGCCAAAACTAAGTCAAGGCAACAGTTTCAGCATATTCAATAGCTACTCGGAAGAAGCACCGATCAATCAAACTCCAACTCAGAGCCTTTCATCTTCAGCTCGACTCTGCCCCGGCCGGAAGTTCTGTTCGCTTAACAGCCCCGGCTGAAGAAGCATTACCGGTGGAAAAAAGGCCACAAACCAGAATCAAGGGCGGCAAGAACAACCAAACGCTGCTAAAACTTTGAGCCCCTCTAAGCTCAAACAGAAGCTCGATAATAGAGCAAAGCAAACCCCCAAACCAGGCTCAAGATAAGCTTTCCAATCCCACAGTTACATGCCAATCCTCTCCAGAAGAGAGAAAAGAGGGCTCTACTCATCCCTCCAAGCATCAGCAGCCATCACGATCACCAATTACTGTGGAAGACTTCTTGGCCGACGAAGACTTGAAGAACATTACCCAACACCTTCAGTCAGAATCGGAAAAAAAAGAAGATGACAGCTTGACCAAAACACTTTCTGCCAGCGTAAAATGCAGAAACACGACAGAACAAGTGCAGGAAAGAAGACCCTCGATCTTCCCTCGCCCTCGCACAGCAAGAAGCCAGAGCAAGCACAACCGAGGTAGAAAAGACAAGACACAGGCTACCCCATGTCCCAGTAACAAAAAACGAAATGTGAGCACAGCCGTTCAATCTTCTGACCGAAATTTACCAAGAACAAGACGACCCAAAGAAAATACTCATCACAACTCAATATACTCACCAAACCAGAAGCCAAGCACCTACGAAAAAAAAATCAAACCATAAGACGAGACAGGACATTGTGATCCACAGAAAGAACAATGCACACACGAGCACATGAACGCAAGAGTACCTACGAAAAAAAAAAACTCAGAACGGGTTAGAACACCTCGATCTAAAGAGAGAACAAAGTACACAGAGCAGAAAACACACTCCAACAACTATCCTTGAATTGCAACAAACAACACGAAACAACGACAACATCAGGTTAAATAGAGGAATGGTACTACACATTTTCAGAAAGAGCAGGGCGTTAAAAGACCTGAGATCGGACGAACCTTACCATAAGAACGCGAAAGCAAAATCTTACTTGCACATAAGATCATCTGCGTTAACACTATCCATCAAAGAAGACCAGGAAGACCTGCTAAACCGTGGTTTTCTGCTGACATACCTGTCCGCTACAAGCTGCCAAGAAAACCTACTGCTAGAGAAAACAAGAAAAACTCCAGATAGACCACATTACACAACCAGAACGGAGCAGCTATACAAAAGAAAAAGGCTGCCTCACTCCGAGGTCGGAGAAACCTACAACAACACATCTAAACAATCCAACCTAACTCATACTTGTAAAATATCTGGATCCAAACTGAACCAAGTCGAGAAAAATCTAAGCGATTGGCTTTTGACAACCCTTCACAAAGCTCCTCAGTTTCCCAAGACAAACCAAGGCTCCAAAGAATCAGGGAACCTGAAACGCAATCGAGAAGCGAAAAAATTCTGCTAGCAAAACCAACAAGAGCTGATATTCCAGCACAAATGAAGCAACTTTGTGCATGGCTGCCCAAAGCTTTAGCAACAACTATGAGGAAATAGCAATCCACGGCCCACGAGGTTGGGCCAAGTAAGAAGACCACCGCTTATTCAACCGAAACCGCAGAGACTTGCATAAAAATCGGATCGTGGAACGTACTCGCCCTGCAGGAAACTTGGCTAACTGAAAAACCATACTTGGATGGTTTTGACATTGTAATAGCACCAGCTGTGAAGAGTCGGCTAGGACGTCCATCTTCAGGCATCGCACTGGCAGTCCGCTCAGAGAGTGGAATCAGCATTTCAGAAACAACCGCAACTTCAAAACACCACTTAGCGGCTGTGATGAACTGGACTAACTATGACCCAAAGACGCTGAAAAAACAGAAGACTCAAATAGCAATCATAATTGTTTACTGGAAATCCCCAAGCAATTGCGGATGCAAAGTTCTTGAGGACTACTGAAAAAGACATTGACAACATCTATGCTGAAAAACAAATAGCACATGTCATCATTTGCAGAGACTTAAATGCCAAATGTCAGAAAATCACTGCGCCAGCTCTTAAGACCTCACAAAAAAAACAAGCGGAACACAAGGGAGCGCAATGGAATGAACTAATGACTTCACGAGGATTCCACAATATAGCCCATACTTTTCCAGATCCAAAGAGAATCCCGACATGGGAAAGAATGAGCCTAAAGGGAACCATTGACTATATTTTCGTGTCTGAAGAAATGCAGAAGCTAATAACATCTTTTGAAGTCATCCGGACCACGGCAAGTGATCATAATGTTCTGCAAGCCACATGGAAATCCATAGTTGCAAAAATCCTTTGATGTCTCAAAACCTCAAATGTAACGCTCAAGGCAACCGACTCAGACTGACAGCTGAAAGAATAGATTAACTGACAATGAACTACAATCGTAATAGAACAAGCTCAGTGCCAAAAGTCGATTACCAGCCCCTTCTGAGTCCTTCTAAAGCTAGGACCAGACGAAACCTTCTGACCAGGAAGCCACAAACCCACCAATATGACAAACAGGTGGTGATAAAACGCGCAGCCGTAAGACGTCTCACAAGGCTCGCTAAGAAGTCAACTTCTATGGATCTCCATAACAAACTTGCTGCAGAATCAAAAAAATATAAAATCTGGGTCAAAAACTACCATGCAACACTGTACCAAAAAGATTCGGAGGAAATGCTGAAAAAAGGTGCGGGCAGAAATGCCCGGGAATTCTGGACCCTAATGAAACTGCCTGGAGTCCTGATTTACAGTGCCCCGGAAAATAATGTCAGCGAAGAAAAATGGCAGGAACACTTCAAATCTCTATTTCAGGGACCCACAAAATCAGGAAACATACCGCTGGCAGATACAGCTACACTGTGGCTACACTTAGGCGAAGATGACATCAAAGCAATCATACGAAAACTCAAAACCTGCAGAGCCCCAGGACCAGACGGCATCACCAACGTTGACCTCAATAACTTTCCTACCAATTGGGTGCACTTTTTTTAGTAGGGTCTTTAACAATTACTCGAACTTAAGAACGATCCCAAGATCCTGGAAAACTGCGACGGTCGTCCCAATTTACAAAAAAGGCAACAGATCAGATCAGCACAATTACTGACCATTCGCCCTCCTCGATACGATACAACAAATTTACGGGATGTTACTCCTAAAGAAATTCCAAGAATGGGCAAAGACAGCACCATGTGCCGACCCTTTTCAAGCAGGCTTCAGAAAAAACTCTGCCACGACAGTGAACATCATGCTGCTCAGCATAATCAAAAGCAAAACACTCGAAGGCACATCCAGAGTATTTTTGTCGTTTATAGATCTAACGCAAGCATTCGACCTAGTGGACAGAGCGAAACTGTGGTCAAAGCTCAGTGCCTGGAACTGTCCGGAAAACATTCTTGCCCCGATAAAAGCCCTACACAGCGCTACAACAATGAGGGTCAAACTGAACAAAAATGGTCCTATATCAACAGAAATACCAACTAGTCCCAGAGTAAAGCAAGGATGCCCTTTGGCCCCGGCTCTATTTACTGCATTCATCGGAGATCTTAAAGACTCAGGTCCAGGTGTCAGAGCTTTCCCCCCAAAAATTGGGGGTGATCTAGTGCCCCGATTGCTCTACGCCAACGATATAACACTGCTGGACCAAAGCCAGATTGGCCTACAAATGCAATTGAACAACCTGTCAGAGTACATCGACCAGACGAACTTGGAGATAATTAAAGCTAAAACAAAGATCCTGATTTTGGAAAGAAACGCGAAAAGATCCAACATCTTCCATTGGAACGTCGAAAAAGTTGAAATCGAAACAGTAACTAACATCAGATATCTGGGAGCAATGATAGACAGTACAATCTCGGAAAAGAGCATGCAAAAAGACCTATGGAGGAAAACCCGCTCTCTGACAACACAGGCCAGAGTCCTAGACAAGAAATTTGGCAGCTTCTCCCTGATTCCAATACTCAAGTTCTACAAAGCAAAAGTGATCCCTGCCCTAACATATGGCGTTGATGCCATGCCAACCATCCCCGATGACATCTGGCAAAACATGGAGGGTTTCTTTTGGAAATCAGTGCTGAATCTGCCCAAATCAACCCAGACAGCTGCCATCAGAACAGAACTAGGCCTCATCTCTCTAAAAGCTACGGTTGACTTCAGCAGCATCTCCATATTCAGGAAAACAATTGTAGATCTACAGCAAAGCGGGCATCCTTGTTTTACTCTGCGTTCCATTCTGATTTTATCCGTCAGTGTTCCTTCCGCATTTAGCTTTATTATGAAGGATGTGTCCATGAGCAGGGCTTTAATCTGGGCGATCAGATCCGGCAGACAGTCCAGTTTGTCTGTTTTGTCCACAGCCGTTGCCAACTGATACTATCAAAAGCTTTTGTAAAGTCAACAAATGCCAGATAACATTATCTCTTAGATTTTATAATTTTCTTTTTGAAAGTGCTAGAAGGAACAGCTGCTGTGAAGCACCAAAACTTTTTGTAAACCCGAATTGAAGATGGTCTTGGTGTCCCGAGTCCTTTGGCCACTTTTTCAATCTCTGGAGAAGGAGTGTTGCATTCAACTTCCCCAAGATGTCTAAAAGCGCAATCAGCCAGTAGTTCCCAGGGTCAGCACGGTCTCCGCTTTTATAGATTGGAACCACGATTGCCTCCTTCCAGGACTCCGGGATAGATCTTGTTACAAGAATTGACATTAGGATAGTATCCAGCACATCTGCCCATTCTTTTGGATTTTCTTTTAGCATCATGTTCGTCAAACCGCAGGGCCATCTTGACAGTTTTGGGGGCCCGGGGCACAGACAGCCTTGCCCCCCCGCGAAACCCATGTTGCCCCCCGAAACTCATGTCCTACTCCCACCACCCTCCAAACCCATGTCGCCCCCCGCGACACGATACCCATGCCCCCTCCATATCTCGAGTCTAATTGAAAAGATACTCCTCTAAGCTTTAAATGGATTATCTAGTTGTTAATAAAATATAAACGTTATATATCTGTGATCTGTTTCCCCAAGAGGATGCTATATTAAGGACATTTCACTTTGTTTTTGTTTCGAATAATATATTTTGTAAGAAAATAAAGGAAAAGGATATTAAGCAAGCATTTAAACATTATTTCCAAGGCCTCTTTGGCTCCCAGTCCACCCGTGACAGCATCATAAAGCAGCAAACTCTGTGTTTGGCTTCAAGGTGTCACAAACCCTTCCACATATCCAAGCAAAGCAGCGAGAGGCCTTCCTCATCCACTCCAATTCAGCAACAAGCACGCTTCCTCAACCCCCCTACCGGTGGCATTGACAACATAAGAAGCGCTGGCGAGACCTGGAGAGGCGGATACACCGTCTGTTCACTGACTATTAGAAGGCTTGTCTAACCACAGGAGGTGGCTCTCCACCACGACAACTGGAGCTGTGGCCATGGGGAGGAAACCCATTAATGTCATAGATAAGGCAGGCATTGAGGGACTTGGAGACGGGAAAGCAGGGAGTTAGGGGCAGTGCTTTACAGAAAACCCACATCACAGAAAGACATACGGGTGCCTGCCTGCATATATTGGCAGACATGGTAAAAATGCCACATTGTTTCCGTGGGTTTCTCGTCCCCTGTATATTAGCAATTATTTGAATGTCTTAACAATTATCCTGCTGAAACTTACATCTAACCTGTTTGTGCTGTAACTGTTTAGAAAACGTTCTTTTCATGAGAAAATCAAATAGAAAACTTATCGAACAGTCCACAAGTGTGCGCACATTTACATGACTAGCACCTACACCTCAGCTGCTCCTAACAGTGGTGGGCATAGTGCTGCGGCATGCATTCTGACTGTACTACAGCATATAGTGGGGGAAAGCTCAGGGGCCACAACAACTTGCCTGTGAGGCTGTGACCCCAGTGAAAGGGTAAATATGCAATGCTGGGCAAGCCAGTGGATTGCACCGTGGAGTGGGGCAAGGAGCTGCAGCCAGAATTTGACTCTGATGTTGACGCTTATCTTTAGCACGTGCTTGAATGGCATTTAAACGAAGGAGGACATTTGTGTGCCCACAAAAAAAGCCAGCCACATGCACTTCAGAATACAGAGGGTTGCCTCAGACCTATGAGCCAGAAGTGGCAATTGTGCCTCATAAGAGACAGTTGGGGTCATTACGACCCAGGCGCTAATTGCGCCGACTTTACCACCATGGTGTAAACTACGTTTACACCATGGTGGATGGCGGATTTACCACCCCATTCCAAGGTGAGTGCGGCGGTAAATCCCCATTTCCCATTTTCCCTTCCCCATTCCCATTTTTGCCACATAGGGCATAATGGGAGTGGGGAAGGCGCTAATTACGCCACCGTAAATTACGGTGGCGTAATTAGCATCATGGCAGGTTAGCGCCATGGATTTTAACGGCTGCTAAGAGCAGCCGTTAAAATCAGAATAGGCGTTAAGGGTTAACGACGGCGTTAACCCTTAACGCCTGGGTCGTAATGAGGCCCAGTGTGTGCCTGTTAATGGCTGGGGGTGGTGCACAATGAGCCTGGGACGCTGCAGAACAGGGCCAGCTACAATATTGGTCTCTATCGTGTGAAAGATTTATGATACATCATCAAGGAACAACATGAGTTTAAAGAGCAAAAGACAATGATATGCGGCATAGCATTCCATCAATTGTATCCCAGCATCTTCAGCTGGCACTCCCTGTGCTCTTGGCATTGCCACCCCTTACACACTTCTCCATCATCCCAGTGCTGTCTATACCTCCTTGACACTCACTGGCCTGCCTGTTGCTCCTTTCATGTTCCCCTTCATGTCCCCTTCCATGCCACCTATCCCCTTGATTGACAGGTCCACCAGTGGCAGTTCCCACGCACCATCACAACCCTGTGTACTGGATATCTATACAACAGTAAACCCCACACCTCTTTTCAACCTCTTGTCCTGGTTAATCTCTGTGGCAGCACAGATCCATTGCACCCACCTCATAGTGCACCAATGCCCATTTGCCAATGTGAGATATTACCCCCAGAGAATGAGCAGTACATTGTTAGCAGTTTCAAATGTTTCACCCCGGGTGAGATGATCAGTGATGCGTTCAAGCACCTGAACAGTTTTACATTTGGTATAACATTGATGGGCTGGAAACTAAGTCAATATGAGGACCACAATACTCTGCATTGTGAATGTGCGATTTACTGGGGATCACACGCCCAACTCATTCTTGCCGATGCACCACCAAAATGAATGGTAACTTCTGTGGCCCCACTGCCCTGCTTCCTCCCCCACCGCATTTATTAAAATAAGTATCTCTCACATCCTCATCAAGCCAACATCTAATGATGCTACCCTACAAACCACAAGACTACCCACCTTATTTAGAAACGCCCCCTGATAAATACAGATTAATTTATTCATGCATTCCTTTATATTTCTTTATATGCTTTCCTGTTGAATTAATATCTGCAAAGATGCCAAAAACAAGCTGCTCTTTACGGGGGAGGGGGGACAAACCTGCAGAACATAAAATAAAAGTCACATCAATGAACATTGCTAATCTTCAGGGAGTGAGTTGCTAGTTTATGCTGACGTAACCATACCAACAGAAATGAGGGCATGATTTGCATCCGGCAGCACACAATATTTTTCAGAGTTCAGAGTACAACTCCCATAATCCTACACATTACCTGTGCTGGGTAGTGATTTGGGAGATTTTGTCTAACCAATTAGAAAACAAACAGCTTTTCTGATACTTCAGAGACTCCCATGAAAAGACCCCTCGCCCCCATCCGTAACCTATGGCTGTGTCATGGACAGAATAAAGGATTCATTTTGGAAGAATATTGGCTCCTCTGTGTTCATTTATCAATTAGAAAGGCGATTGGAAATATGCACACGATTCGAAATGAACGTAAGAACAAATGCATCTTTTTCAAAGCAACTGAAAGGTGTGAGCCCCTGTTTCTGGGCATTTACATGAGTGTGGGATGGATAAAGACAAATTGACTATAACATGGGTTATTTTCCCAGATAAGCCGCATGTGAGAAACCTTCTGTGGAGCAGATGCCTTTGACAACTGCCTGCATTTGCTGCGTCCCCTGATGCTTTACTCTGCCTTTACCCTGTTCAAAAGGCAGGTTTTGCATGTATAAAATCAGAGGTACGTTGTCAGTGTTGGTGCATGAAGTGGCTCCTGCCTCACTGCACTGCCACAGCTGACCACAGATGAGATCCTCAAGAGGTCCCATACACAGGACCTCGTGGCGCAATGGTAGCGTGTCTGACTCCAGATCAGAAGGTTGCGTGTTCAAATCACGTCGGGGTGAAGTGGGTCTGGATTTTTTGAGCGATTAAAAGTAACCTTATTTTAAATCCTGTGTTCGTTTTGCCAAATACTGCACAGAGAAGACGCAGAGTTAATCCTTAACTGTTTGATAAACCTATGTGTTCACCCAGAGAAGGAAGATTGTCTGGCGGTTGATGCTTTTTGTTGTGCACTGGGGGCAATCCTGCTGCACACAGTGGCGGCGGAAAGGAGGGAGTTCACAGCGCCGCTAACAGCCCTGTTACATGCTGACGGAACTTGCTGTGATGTCAGGGCACATTGTGGCCTGCAGAGAAAACAGCCCCACCCCACTCATTCCAACAGGGGCATGTTCACCCGTATACCTTTAGGGCGAGCGCTGGGTGTACAGAAATGCACTGTACAAATAAGACGCTTTTAGCTGTTAAATGTATTTGGGAAGCAGAGGAAACTGCTGCTATTAATACTGGGGACTACGCCCGCCGCCTTTGTGGGCCATCTCTGTTCTCGGCATCTGAGATGGCTGTATAATGGGGTGAAGAGCCAGCATCAAACAAAATGGAAGATGAAGAAAACGAATGCGTTCCTGGGTGGGCTTGAACCACCAACATTACGCCACAGAGATGGCTGATAAAATCATCTTTTATGAGGACATGTCACAGTCTAATGGCAGAGTCCTGGTCAACACAGCACCATTGCCAGCCAACCTGAGACAGAGAGAGCTGAGCAGCAGACTATTATCAGTCTTCTTCTAGTCTCTCACCGAACTTCGTCACCGTCACGAGCCTCCACAGCACGCGTTGCTGCCTGCTGGCTTGGCTTCGGGAGATGAGGGAGGCTGGCAAGCTGCGCAGAAGTGCACTGCACACTCCAGCCCAGTCTGCACTGGCACGTGCCATATTCCCTGGGGCTGGGCGAGGAGGGGAACTCACGAGCAAGAGTTGTTGTCAACAACTCTTGCTCATGGTCCTGCGTCGTCCTCCTCCCCCTCCCCACTGTTGTTGTACAGCGAATCAATCATGCCATGGCATGGGGAATCGAAACCACAGCGTTGGCCAGCGCCTGCTGCGTGCAAACTTCAGACAGATTCTGAAGTTAGCAAGCATCAGTGCACAGACATGATGGACACAGGACACACAAACTGGCGGGATAAAGGGCATGGTATCCCCCCCACTTAAGATTGTGGGGGGATTTGTCCCTCCCATCCCTCCCATGTCCTATGCCCATGGGGGGCACATGCCCCGTTTGCCCCCCCATAGAGACGTCCCTGTCAAACTGTCTGTGCCCAGTGAACCAATCCTGGGTCCCCACTAACAATCTTCTGTAATGCGTGAGGTCATAACCAGAGTGCTTTGCAAAGGGAAAGGTAAAGGGGTGAAAACATGTTATACTAAGTCCGACCCATCTTCCTGTCTGTTGTGGATCAAAGGATCTCTCTGGTTAATTGAGCTCTCTGTGGTTCCTGATAAAGGCAGTTCTCCTTGAAGTTGTGTCGAGAACAGACTTGCTGTCACCATCAAATCACATACTCCTACCCTCTGAAAGGGTTCCCATTGGGGGGGGGTTGCCTAATGTAAACACATGTACCAGACATGATACTTCACTGCCCTTGATAGTGAGGGGCGGGACCTGGCTTCAGGTTCAAACAGTGCATATCAAAGGTTATTGGGGGATTACCTGCCTTTTGTTAGCCCCTGCAGCTAGGGATGTGGGCTGGTTTTAAGTATACGCTATTAGCATGGCAATTAAGTTTGATAGCTGCCACCATTCTGCTGGGTCAACAAAGGATGGGACGGATCCATGGAGCCTTTGTCATTTAATTAGGCTGTCCATGGCAGGGGGAAGGGTTTGCCCTCCCCCTTTTGTAATGCCTTGATGTACTCCTGGGTGTCAAATTCCAAATAAATGTGACAGTGAGGACTGCGCATGTAGGCTGTGTCCATCCAGAGTACACAGGTCTATGCGTATGTCGTGAGGTGAGCATAGGAAAATGTGTGCAGATTAGCCCCACACATTTTCCAGAGGTTGACCTATCCTCATTCAATTTCATATAACATTTTTTTAAAAGCCTGGGTGAGTGCACACCCACCGTGCAGATGGTCGAATTCCTCATAGTGAGGCTTTGGGCCTCATTACGACCCAGGCGGTAAGTTACCGCCTGGGCCGTGACTTTACCACCATGGCGTAAACTACGTTTACGCCATGGTGGTTGGCGGACATACCGCCCCATTCCGACCTAGGCGGGGCGGTAAGTCCCCAATCCCCATTTACCCTTCCCCATTCCCATTTTTGCCCCATAGGGCATAATGGGAGTGGGGAAGGCGTTAATTACGCCACCGTAAATTACGGTGGCGTAATTAACTCCATGGTCCCTTAGCGCCATGGATTTTAACACCTGCTAAAAGCAGGTGTTAAAAGCACCATGGCGCTAGGGGACCTCGTACTCAGGCAGTAAGGGTCGGCGCTGTTAACGCTGCCGTAAACCCCTTACCGCCTGAGTTGTAATGTCTCCCAGAAAATGAGGGCCTATTAGCAGATATTCACTTTCAGGGTGGGACCTTGAGATGGATAGGAAAGTGTTGATCCTTTTTCTGTACAAGTGGGATACATTGTGCTTCTGAGCTGTGGGTTTTGCAGTTTTTTTCACCCGCTTATGTTTATTAGAGGGATTGGTGCAACAGTGAAGATGTTTAATTTCTAAATTGATGAGAGAGATAATTGGCAGTGGCGTGGTTATAATTAGCCTTCAGGATGTGGTTCAGTGCATAGGAGCCAAGGAACACACAGAGGTCCTAGATAAGTGGAGCTCCCAAGCAAGAGAGTTGGAAACGTTGTTGACCCAGAGATTTGGATCTTGTAGAATGGTCTGTCCTAGGTGTTGTACTATCAGTGTCACGTTATTGTGCAGGATCCCTTGGATCGGGACAGCATAGCTTAGGAGCTAGACAGTACTAGCTTCCAAGGCTAAGGTTAGCGTAAGTAGGACGCCTTCACTATTGCACCTTCTCTTTGCTATGAGAGTACCACGGGTGAGCAGAGTGGCGTGGTGGCAGGGGTGTTGCTAGGTCTGGAAAAGATCCAGGGCTATGCTAATGTTGGCACTGTCGGGACTCGAGGCTCTAGCCTTTTGGTTGTAGCCCCTGAGCTTCTATCCGGGTCTACGATGCTCTCAACTTTCCTACCAGTAGAGGCAAAAATAAAATATTGCTTGGTATTGTACACCCCTCCATTGTTAATGCCCCACTCTATTGAACTCAAAAGCATTTTCCTTGCCCCTTTGCAGCCACATCAAGATGGGGTGGACGCCCAGAAGATGCTTCAAGGAGGCATCCTCTGCCTTTATCCGCATGTGCCGCATTCTCAGTGAGTGGGCACATGCTGCGGGAACTCCTCACTTGCCCCATGTACCAGAGATTGCAACACTTTGCAGGGTGTCTGTGAACCTTTTGGAACATGGCTCACTATTGGGACCATCATTCGTTTGGGAAAACCTGCAGGCCCACTATGTAGAAATCAGTGTGGCAAGAAACGCCGGCATGTTAGTTACAGTGGTGTCTGCTGTTGCTGCAGCCCAGTAGGGCGCATGCACGCACAGAACTCAAGCCTTCGAGATCATAGCATCCGTGTGTGGGTGAGGGTCGCATTTCAACCCTCCAGGTTTATTGAGGAGTGGTAAGGGCTTTGAACCTCAACAAAGCAGAACACTTGCCTCTGCACGATGTCTCTACTTGTGATCAAATGTGCAGGTCTTCAGTAGGGTAGGCAACGGGCCGGAACGAGCCGGAGCGCCTTGCTGAGCGCTGCCGCAGCTTTGCTGTGTCCCAGGGACAAGGGCTAGCCTAGAAAACTCCAAGATATGTCCTTCACAGCCTGTGCTCCAGAAGACTGGGTGTGGAGACTGAATGTAGAAGCAGCCAAAGCCTCATTTACTGTTTAGCAGCTCTACAAATTGATATATATGTCTTGCAATCTAGAGACTTTGTTTTTCTTATGGTGATTAGTGAGACCCATGAAAAGAGCAGAGTCCAACTTCTAGCTCAAAAGGGTTCCTTGCTGCGTCACTTTCACCCACATGTATCAAATTAGAAATTGTGGGCATTTTTATGTACCCGTAATGCTCTTTGCTTTTAAGGTAATGGCCAGACTTGGGTTCTGTGAAGAGATCCCTGTGTTGTGTGTCCAGAACTGGGGCTAAGCCCCTCTCTCTTATTTTATTTTATTTATTTATTTGCATTTGTTAAGCGCACTTGCAGCCCATAAGGCATCGAGGCGCTGTTACAGAGGATACGCAGACTTAAGATTGCAGAGAGGTGCCAGGTGGGCTCCTAGTTACAGATTGGCAGGCATATGTGCAGTGGATGATACAGATTCAAGTTAGACAAAGAGTCTAGTTTTGGTAGCCGTACGAAAGGCTAGGTGGGACTCAATGAGTCTTAGGTGAGGTGGCAGAGCGTTCCAGTGCGTGGCTGCTTGGGTGGCGAAGCTGGAGCCCCCCTGTATCCCACCCCCCCCTACAGCTCCACTCCTCCACATCCCCCAAGGAGCAGAGGAATTCTCTCGTACATTTTTTCAATTTCCAGCATTGATCTTCAGGATGTAATTCATTCGGAGTTGGGGAGGGGAGGGGGCTTTTTTGCATATAATTATTTTGCTGCGGTTACATATAACTGCAAATGTTCCTAATATTTTTTAAAGTGTCTTCTCTTAATATTTATGCCTAACTCGTGTTGAGGGGCTCCTCAGTGCACATCGAGCTTTCTCCCCTTCTTTCCCCTTTTTATATCATGAATCCTAGGGTCGGACTGTAGAGACCAACCACTGGAATATCCATGTGTCAGGCATTGTCAGCTGCATTCCTGTCATTCACTGCATGCCGCGGTGACCAGTGGGGACCAGGCCAGGACCCTGGGTTCTTATGAATTTCACTGCTGCGTGCAGTGCTGACGCAGTGGGGACCAGGCCAGGACCCTGGGTCTTCTGCATTTCACTGCTGCGTGCAGCGGTGACGCACTGGGGACCAGGCCAGGACCCTGGGTTCTTGTGCATTTCACTGCTGCGTGCAGCGGTGACACACTGGGGACCAGGCCAGGACCCTGGGGTTGTGTGCATTTCACAGATGCATGCCACTGTGACGAAGTGGGGACCAGGCCAGGACCCTGGGGTTGTGTGCATTTCATAGCTGCATGCCCCGGTGACACACTGGGGACCAGGCCAGCACCCTGGGTTCTTGTGCATTTCACAGATGCATGCCGCGGTGACACACTGGGGACCAGGCCAGGACCCTGGGTTCTTGTGCATTTAACAGTTGCATGCCGCGGTGACACACTGGGGACCAGGCCAGGACCTTGGGTTCTTGTGCATTTTACTGCTGCGTGCAGCAGTGACGCAGTGGGGACCAGGCCGGGACCCTGGGTTCTTGTGCATTTCACTGCTGCATGCAGTGGTGACGCAGTGGGAACCAGGCCAGGACCCTTGTGCATTTCACTGCTGCGTGCAGCGGTGACGCACTGGGAACCAGGCCAGGACCCTGGGTTCTTGTGCATTTAACAGTTGCATGCCGCGGTGACACACTGGGGACCAGGCCAGGACCGTGGGTTCTTGTGCATTTCACTGCTGCGTGCAGTGGTGACGCAGTGGAAACCAGGCCAGGACCCTGGGTCTTGTGCATTTAACAGTTGCATGCCGCGGTGACACACTGGGGACCAGGCCAGGACCCTGGGGTTGTGTGCATTTCACAGCTGCATGCCCCGGTGACGCACTGCGGACCAGGCCAGGACCTTGGGTTCTTGTGCATTTCACAGCTGCATGCCGCGGTGACAAACTGGGGACCAGGCCAGGACCCTGGGTTCTTGTTCATTTCACAGCTGCATGCCGCGGTGAAAGGCACTTTCACAGCTGCATGCCGTGGTGACGCACTGGGGAGCAGGCCAGGACTCTGGGGTTGTGTGCATCTCACAGCTGCATGCCCCGGTGACACACTGGGGACCAGGCCAGGACCCTGGGTTCTTGTGCATTCCACAGCTGCATGCAGCAGTGACGCACTGGGGACCAGGTCAGGAACCTGGGTTCTTGTGCATTCCACAGCTGCATGCCCCGGTGACACACTGGGGACCAGGCCAGGACCCTGGGTTCTTGTGCATTCCACAGCTGCATGCAGCAGTGACGCACTGGGGACCAGGTCAGGACCCTGGGGTTGTGTGCATTTCACAGCTGCATGCCGCGGTGAAAGGCACTGGGGACCAGGCCACGACCCTGGGTTCTTGTGTATTTCACAGCTGCATGAATTTCAGCTTTCCAGATCTCAACCATGCAAGCAAGGATGTATGTTGGAGATCAAGATGCTCACAGTCTTTAAGACTACAGACTCTCCACAGAGATTACAATTACCAATGACATTTATGTGCACAAAGCAACACCCCCACCACAGCACACAGACGCTAAGTCACACACGCTCAGTTTCTTTCGGTGGTGGGGTGAATGTCTTCTTAATTCAGCGTGATCCTCGCTGGCAGAGCTGCGGCCAGCAGGGGTCCATGGGAGGCCCAGGCCTTTCAGTTAAACGGCATATTTTTTGGTTACCCTTTATTCTCTGTGCTAGCCTCGTTCTGCGGAACAATGAGGGCTTAGAAATTTCCGAAATAGGCAAAGAATTCTTAGGCGAGTCAAGAGCCAGTAACTCATGTCATGACCCAGTCTTGACCCCACAGGCCAAAGCCCACCTTCACCTTCCGCTGAGTGTGTGCTCCGTCTTATCTAATCAGATAGAACTCTGTGGATCAGGGACACGGCAGAGGTCAGGGGTACTGTGCCCTTCTCGGTCTAACCCACCCATAGAATCACTGGACACTCAGTGGCGCGGGAGAGGTCAAGGGTCCTGGCATAGACCACGTGATGGCCTGGTGCTGCCTCCATTTACGGCGCCGGTCTGGGCCCAGCTTTTGTCTTGGCATCACTGCACGCTTGCAGGCCTCTGTAAGGTGTCATTTTAGCTGCAAATAAAACACTTGAACACACGTCTCTACCCCACAATCACTCCCACATCCTCTGCAAGTGGATCGGCAATGGAAGGCATTTTCAATAAAGGGAAACGTGTCCTTGCCTGATTAGGGCAATTATGAGAGTCGGGGAAGGAGAGGGTGAAAGAAGCGGTGTTGGCATTCCGGGTTGGCAGCTTATGTGATTCTTCTGAGAGATAACAAGTTCCAGGTTTTAAGTAGGAGGTGGCACCAGCTTTTCCTGGAACTTGCTGTTGTCTTGGTGTTGAACAGAAGGTGCTGGGATGCTGGCATGTAAAGAGCAGACCGGCTGCAAGCTTCAGATAGCAGGAAGCCGGGGACAATGCGAACGAGGGTGCCCGTGAGAACGCTCTGTGCGATGCTAACGGCACCAGGGTGTCAGGCCTGCCCTAGCGATGGTAATTGAGAGCACCAGTGTCTCCAGGAGTGTCTCCGGGCCTCCCGTACTGATGTTCATGGGAGAGAACCAGGGTCTCCAGGCCTCCCGTAGTGATGTTCATGGGAGAGCACAGGGTGTCCAGGCCTCCCCTAGTGATGTTCACGGGAGAGCAGCAGTGTCTCCAGACCTCCCCTAGCGATGTTCATGGGAGAGCAAAGGGTGTCCAGGCGTCCCCTAGTGATGCTCATGCGAGAGTAGCAGGGTGTCCAGGCCTGGCCTAGCAATATTCATGGGAGAGCAGAGGGTGTCCAGGCCTGCCCTAGCAATGCTCATGGGAGAGTAGCAGGGTGTCCAGGCCTGCCCTAGTGATGTTCATGGGAGAGCAGCAGGGTGCCCAGGCCTGCCCTAGCAATATTCACGGGAGAGCAGAAGGGTGTCGCGGCCTGCCCTAGTGATGTTCATGGGAGAGCAGAGGGTGTCCAGGCCTGCCCTAGCGATGCTCATGGGAGAGTAGCAGGGTGTCCAGGCCTGCCTTAGTGATGTTCATGGGAGAGCAGAGGGTGTCCAGGCCTCCCCTAGCGATGTTCATGGGAGAGCAGAGGGTGTCCAGGCCTGCCCTAGCGATGCTCATGGGAGAGTAGCAGGGTGTCCAGGCCTGCCCTAGTGATGTTCATGGGAGAACAGCAGGGTGCCCAGGCCTGCCCTAGCAATATTCACGGGAGAGCAGAAGGGTGTCGCGGCCTGCCCTAGTGATGTTCATGGGAGAGCAGAGGGTGTCCAGGCCTGCCCTAGCAATGCTAATGGGAGAGTAGCAGGGTGTCCAGGCCTGCCTTAGTGATGTTCATGGGAGAGCAGAGGGTGTCCAGGCCTCCCCTAGCGATGTTCATGGGAGAGCAGAGGGTGTCCAGGCCTGCCTTAGTGATGTTCATGGGAGAGCAGAGGGTGTCCAGGCCTCCCCTAGCGATGTTCATGGGAGAGCAGAGGGTGTCCAGGCCTGCCCTAGCGATGCTCATGGGAGAGTAGCAGGGTGTCCAGGCCTGCCCTAGTGATGTTCATGGGAGAGAAGCAGGGTGCCCAGGCCTGCCCTAGCAATATTCATGGGAGAGCAGAAGGGTGTCGCGGCCTGCCCTAGTTATATTCCTGGGAGAGCACCAGTATTTGTATTTGTATTTATTTTATTCGTATAATGCAGACCAGGCCCGGAGGCTACCGGGCGCATTCCTTAAGGCAATGGTTACATAAGTTGCATACAGTGATAATATATCAAACAATAAATATGGCATAGAAATAGACATAGGTAGGTAGTACAACGATACATGGTTTGCCAAGTAGTACATCCCTACATGGGTTATTGCAACACGTTTTCAGAATGTAGCTTAGTTGGAAGAGGCGAGCCAACATTTGCCTCTATGTTTGAAAAGGTTGAGGGAGGGGAGGTTTCTGATAGTCAAGGGGACAGCATTCCACAGTTTGGCTGCCAGGACTGGGAAGCTGGAACCACCAGCTGTTTGGAGCTTCTATCTAGGTATCAGTAGGCTCTGGTTCAGGGTAGATCTAAGTGAGCGAACTGGAGTGTACAGCGTGAATCGTGAGGAGAGATAAGTGGGGGCCAGGCTGTTCATGCATTTGTAGGTAAGGGCAAGCGATTTTAGTGAGATCCTTTGGGTGACTGACAACCAATGAAGGTTCTTACTGGTATCCGAAATGTGTGCAGATCTGGGGATATTGAGGGCTGCCCTGATACAATGCCCTGATACAATGCATTGCAATAGTCGAGTTTGGACATGACCAGGGTCCTAGCAAGGGTAGTACAGTTGTGCGAGGAGAGGAAAGGGCGACATGCTGTGATCAGCTTCCAGGTATAGGCGGCGGCGGCCGCAACTGCATTACTTTGTCTGTGAAGGGAGAGGGTGGAGTCGAGGTAGATTCCAAGCGTTTTTGTGTCTTTGGAGACTTTTGTTATATTTCCATCGATGTTAAAGGAACTGAACATAGGGTTCAGCTTGTTTAGTCTTTGCTGAGTACCTAGGATGAGGAGCTCTGTCTTGTCGTCATTGAGACAGAGCTCATGTTGGGCCATTCATGTTTGAATGACATGGTAAACGTCATTCAAGGCTTTTGAGTCTAATGTGTAATCACCCGTCATGGGGATGAGTATCTGGGTGTCATCAGCATAATTTGTGTAGATAGAACCCCATAATAGAATGCTATTTATATCAATGCATCGTTCAATGCACTAATTAGGGTATGATATTTATCGCAATGATCCTTGACACTTGTTTCGCAACATTATAATAAGAATCCCTTGTACACATATTTCATGAAAAGTACATAAACATGTGATGTCATCAGTGATGTCATCAATGACATTTGTGATGTCATCTTTGATGTCCTGGATGTTAGTCTTAGCAGTGCACGTTGGTGGTGGCACGAGTTATGGTTGCTTAGCTTACCATAACTGGCGAATTTCAAGGGTTTTTCGGTTTTACTTGGAACCATAACGTCCCTTTGACAAAGTTTTTTCACTGAATTTCTTAGGTTTTTAGTAGCGCAACGTAACCATAATGTCCCTTTAACAATGTTTTTTCATTGAATTTCGTAGGTTTTTAGTAGTGCAACTTAACAATAATGACTTTCACTTTATATACATATCATATGGAACTGACTGAATCTCTTCTACTGTACTTGATGTCCGCGAACTCATTTAATGTTCGCGGACATGTTCGAAGAACAGTACCACTACCTAAAAACTCTGGGGGGGTATGTTTGATTGTTATATCATAACATAGGAACATTTAACAAATTCAAAAAAAGCACACAAACACATTATATGTACTAATACATAAGAAATGTAACCCATATATACAACACACTAACCATTCATTTAAATGCACTATGTTCTAAAATGGAATATACCACAAGAAAATAAATTGGCTTCCAACATAATTACCTCACAAACACGACAGAACTGAGAACAAGAGCAGACCCACCGAGTACATAGGACATATTCTACCTGAAATAGTAAGTGTACTTAATTTTATTCATATATTTATAAACTTTCTGTATTAGATAAAAACATATATATTTTTTTTTTTCTCTCACAGAAATGTCTAGTGCTCTGGAATGGCTAGAGGAACATTTCCCACATGAAGACATGTCACAAGATAGTGAAACTAATGGTAAACACTTTATAATATAAACCATTTAATTATTATTATTTTGTATACATTTAACATATATATATTTTTTTGTACAGAGCATAACAAAATAGAAAATACTTCAGAAAAACCTGTTATGGATAACACTTTTCACAGTATAGAAGAAAAAATGGATTTATTGTTAACTAATTTTAATAATTTTAAAACTTTTGTGGAAGATCATTTTAAACCAAAAACCTTACACCATTGCCCCACATGTACTTGTCCCTCCTCACCATATCCCAGTCAATACATAACCCAAAACGTTTTGATGCGACTTCCATCCCTTCTTCACCTAATAACAATCATGATGAAACCCCTAATTCTCCTGTTTTTGTTTCTGCCTCACCTTCTCTGTCATAAATTGTTAATATATGTTAAATAAAGTTTAATTTTTATATTGTGTTGTAAATAGTTTCATTTAAAAAAAAAAACAATGTAGGTGTCTGCGGACAGTGCAGGTGTTCTGAAATGTTCGTAAATAAACGAAAAAGGAGGTGTCCTGAAGAACACTATACCTGTTCGTACTGTTTGCTAGCAAGATGAAACTATTCTAAGAACACACGCGGTGTCCTAAAATGTTCGTAAAAAAAAAAAATTAAAGTGTCCTAAAGAACACTATATCTGTCTGTAGTGTTCGCTAGCAAGTTCAAACTGTTCTAAGAACACACGCGGTGTCCTGAATTGTTCGTAATTAAACGAAAGTGGAGGTGTCTTAAAGAACACTATACCTGTCCGCACTATTCGCTGGCAAGTTGAAAATGTTCTAAGAACACAATTGGTGTCTAGAAGTGTTCGTACATAAACGAAATTGAACGTGTCCTGAAGAACACTATATCTGTCCTTACTGTTCACTAGCAAATTTAAACTGTTGTAAGAACACACACAGTGTCCTGAAATGTTCGTTTCACGTGTGACACAATTTTAATTAGTTCAGGACCCGAACAGTGTCCGTAGAACATCAACGCGCATGCGCTAGCCAATCTCCGTGCATTTGGTGTCCTGCGGACATGCGCTTCCTTCGCGGACTTGTTCGCGAACTGATCATAGGACCGCGCCCACGCTGATTGCGTGTTCTGAATGCGGACACTGTTCGGGTACCCGAACAAATGAAAAGTACATTTTCAATTGATCCATAATATTTTTCAATACAATCTCACCATGGCACAAGTCCCACATAGTAATCCTGAGTTTCTACATACCTTTGGAAACTTTTCAAACTTTTTTTGTGTTCAATCTGTCCGCGGACAGCGCGCATGTCCGCAGACCGCGCACAAGCACCCCTATAAAAGACCACGTCCTAGAGCTTATTCTCATTGTGTTTCTGGCTATTCTTCAGAGCACAGCTATTTCTCCAGCAACTTGCTGATTACACCATCGAGATGGCATCCCTGGCTGCAGAACTGCCACCTGGTGCTGCACCTGCTTCAGCACCACCCCCACCCCATCCACCACCTCCCCAAGGGCCTGAAGAGGGGAACAGGAGTGAGGATGCGGAGGAGGAAGAAGAGGATGATGAGAATGAGGTAGAGGAAAACCCTACTACCGCACTAGGCGTGAGTCTTGGGTGTAGCGGTTATTTACCATTCATGGGAATGTTCCTAAGGCACGTGCAAACCGTGTTACCTGCAATGAGTGCAAAATGATACTCAGTCGCGGGAAGCACGGTAAGTACAGCTTTGGGACCACTACTATGAAGCGACACCTAAGCTCATTTCACTCTGGGGCTATTCGCAGGGTTGTACCTTGCGAAGAACGTAGCAGGTTGATTTCCTCTACTTCATCCTCTGTTTCTGATCCTGTCACCACAAGGACCACCTCTGTGGGACAGCGTCTTCCTCAAGCTGCCTCACAGGCCATACAGAATGCTGATGACCCTTACCTTTCAAGGGTCACAGTTGTATGTATGTACTGTGACACAGTACTCTGCAGGGGGGAGCGACTTCGTAGTGCTTTTGAGACTATCATCTCAGAGCACGAGAAGATCTGCTCACTACCCAAATAAAACCCACTCTACATCTTCCTTTCTCAGCTCGCCCTTTCTTATCCTTGTGGTTGGTGTCCCCCCCTTTACCTTCCTTTCCCCTCCTCTCCTAGTGTGTCATGTATAAAAAAACCAAAAAAAATACAAAATTTCAAAAATCAAAAAAAAAAAATAAGGCTCTTTTCAGAGCCGCCTTTCACAGTTAAATAATAGAAGTGAAAATAAATGAAGCAGGGCCCTTTGTATTTTTTAGAAGTCAGCAGACAGTTCGCGAACATTTAAAAAATTGGGTTGCTACCCCATCACAAACATTGCAATTTTCTCTGGGAGGAAGTGGTGGCTCTGAAAAGAGCCTTTGGGAGGTGTTTGTAAGTCAAAAATTATAAATGCTTAAAACCTACTTCAAAATGGTTGTTGTAATTCCAAAAAAGGTTGCAATGCATTTTTTACATTTCTCAGAAAAATATGATTGCCAGCATAAGCAGAAAAGACAGAGCTCCAAGACCTCTGGAATGACCTGTCATCAGATAAAACAGTATCTCAGAAATGATGCAGCTTGGGCATAAAAATGCTCACCCATAGAGAATGTGGATCATATGAAGCAGCTGATCGTTTAACTGGTACTGCATTGTATGGTAAATCTGAAAATATAGTATGGCTAAGTCTTGGTCCAGCTAAATCTAGAAAAAGAGTTGTAAAATCATATGAAGATGTAGAAACAATAGCCAAACATGATCCCAACAGCCAAGACATTTTAAAAAACAATTTATTGGACACATACTACCCAAACAGAAGTAATACTTTGGAAAACATGTGTCTATACCACATAGCCCAAAACTACACATACAAAAATAATATGAAACCTGATGAAAAAAAGGTAAATATAGAGTGACACACTGTGAAGGCAGCTTAGTTAAACTCACTAAACCAAATTTAATTAATCATATCAAATTGTCATTAAAGACTCCTCAACATAAAGAAGTATATTACATGTCCCTGCTACAACTCTTCCAACCATGGAGAAAAGAAGAACAATTACTAGATAACTATGACTCATATGAGGATGCTTTCAAAGCAAATGAAAGCACTATAACTGATGTAAACTGTACACAGTACAAAACAATGTTGCACAATGAACAGCAACACAAAGAAGAACTCCAAGCCCAACTAGATAAGGACACTCCTGACAGCAGTCAACCTTCTGTAACAGGAAGCCAAGAACCACTGGGAGAACCAGTAATAACAAATGAGGCAGAATTAGCTATGATAGAAGTAGAAAACACCATGTGTCAGTATGAAGATAAGGAAGACTTAACTATACTACAATCAAAACTAAACAATGAGCAAAGTAGCATTTTTCAAGAAGTAACAAAACAAATTGCACATGGTGTAAAACATGAAAATAAAGAATGTTCCTGCCATAATTATAAACCTATACTACTGTACGTCAGTGGTGAAACTGGTTCTGGCAAAACATTCCTAATCAAAATCATCAGTAAGTTCCTTCAACAATTGACAAACAACAAATTGTCAGCTGTTGTCACTGCCCCCACAGGTTTAGCTGCCTACAACATAGGTGGTGTTACATTACACCGATTAATACTATTACCAGTAGAACACCAGAACAAATAAGACTATTACAAACTTTCTGCAGAAGCTGCAATGGAATTACGCAGAGTATTGAAACAAATGAAAATGCTACTAATAGATGATGTGAGCATGGTCTCCAACCTGATGTTAGCTTTGATTCCCCTCAGATTACAAGAAGTACTCAAAACAGACTATGAAGAGCTCTTTGCAGGAAAACACATTATTGTTTTTGGAGATCTGCTTCAATTAACACCAGTAAAAGGTGAGCCTATTTTTAAAACATTAGGACACAAACTCTGCCGTAAAACTGTTGGCAGCATTGGAAATGTCAACCTTTGGCAACATTTCCAATACAGAGAATTAACAGAAAACATGCGGCAATCTGCAGATCTCACTTATTCCAACATTTTAAAAAGTATCAGAGTTGATATACTTTCTAAAGAAGCAGAAGCAATATTGAAAACCCGGCACATTAATGCACTTTATGGCAATAATGCATATGCTACAGATGTTATGGAACAAGAAGCCCACAAACATGTCAATTGTATGGCCTTAATGCCAACTCTTGCGAGCTGTTTCAAATTCAATGAAATCATGCTAAGTAAAGGAATGCAACCAATCATGGAAATTAGCGCCACAGACAAACTAGATGTACATGGTATGACACTACCCATGTGTGACCAAGCCACAACAAGACTAAATAGTTTAGAAAAATCAATCTCAAACACAGCAGGCTTAGAAAAGATATTAAAATTATCCTTAAATTGCAGAGTAATGCTTAAACGTAACCTTGACGTGGACCAAGGACTAGTTAATGGAGCACTGGGTACCGTTGTTGGCTTTCAAACATACCCACGCAACAACAAAATTCAGTTTGTCAATATACTCTTTGACAAACTTTCAGAAGTAAAAAGGATAGGACCCTCAACAGCTCGATTCCTTCTCTTCAAAGACATGTATGTACGCAGAGAACAATTTTCTCTAACTCTTGCATACGCAGTCACGATTCATAAATCACAAGGTCTTACCCTAGACAAAGCAATGATAGATATTGGTAACAGTCTTTAAAGAAGGCATGAGCTATGTAGCACTATCATGCTTACGTACACTTGACGGTCTATTTCTAATCAACTTTGATGCAAGTAAAATAAACGCTGATATTCCTTGCATTTTAGAATACAATAGACTTCACTCACTATACACCCCCCACCTAAACACATATTCTGTTCCACAAAAAGTAAAACGTTATAAAAGAAAAATAAATCAAACAGAAATGCAACAGGATGTCACTGCAAATCCTCCAAAGAGAGTAAAAGAAACTATTACTTCATCAAGTACCACAAGCAAAGAAGAATCAATTAGGGAAAGTAAACCAAATACTTCTTTAAAGAAGGAGGACAAACTCCAAAAAAAGCAGTTAGATACAGGACTACCTGGACCATTTAAATTCTCAAATATAGTTGGTGTAAGTTGCTACGCAAATGTAGCAATGAATATTCTATTTCAATTACCACCAATTGTTGACAACATTTACTTACACAGTACAGACCCATTGTGGTTGCAAATGTTAGTACTTCACAGAAATGCAGCAAACAATCCTGACAACACGTATAGTGTTTTTGGAATAAGACAACAATTGGACTACTGTGCTGGAATGGTGAAATTCAATTCACTATAAATTCACAGGAAGATCCACAAGAATTTCTAATGTACTTACTACAAGTACTGGAAAACAAAAACATACCTATAAATGAAATCTTTCAGATTTCATACATGTGGAAACATAAATGCACTCTCTGCAACAATGTGACACAAGAAGAAATCCCCAATGAACGCTTCATATATATATCAATACCAAATTGTGAATCCATTCCATTTCAGCGACTTGTACAAAATGCAAACCATGGTAGATTATGCTCTACCTGCAATTCAGATAATCGCTCCACGTTAGTAATACAAACACATAGTAAATACATAATACTAATGCTTCTACGTTACAATGCAGATAGTACCAAAAACAACTGCAAGCTGACTGGATTCACACATGGTCAAATATCACTTGGTAAGAAAACCTTCACAACAATAGGTATAATCTACCACGCAGGAGCCACAACCAATTCAGGGCACTACACTGCATATATAAAAAAGAAATGTGGATGGTTTGAATGTAATGATAGTACCATTACTCTAAAGCAGAGATTACCAGGAAATCTTACAAACGCTTATTTGATGTTCTTAAAACCAGAATTTGATAACTAAACTGTATTTAAACCCTAAGTAAACTTGTGTTAAAAAAATAAACTGTTAGAATACTCCAAAAGCTATCTAACTGCTCAAAGATTCTACAACAACTAATCAGATAAATGAATACCACTAAATTAGACCAAAAAATACACAGTTAGAATATGCCAGTTGGTATCTAACTGTCCCCAAATTTAACAATATCCAAATAGATAAATCAATACCACTAAAATATATAAAAAAAATAGACAGTTAGAATACGCCAATTGGTATCTAACTGCTCCAAAACTTTATAATATCAAAACAAATAAATAATATGTTACTGCTCCAAAAAAATACAACAAGCCAAAGTATTAAGCATTAGCCAGAAACAACAAGTGAACACTGAAAACAAACAAACAAATAAACTGTAGCATAACAGAAAAAGTTTTTTTTTAATCCAACATGGATTTTATTTTCTCCCACAGACCCAATGATTTTAGCAACAAATACAGAAACTAAGCAAATTGCACAGTACTCTGATTTGTAATCTACTAAATATGAGCGTCCAAAAAAAAAGAAAGTATATTGATTATACAATGTAATAAGTCATTACAAAATACTAATACTAACATGCTATTTTCTTTTATCACAGAAATTAACAAGAAAAACATGGACTCCCGTTACTAAACCAAACAGTAAGTATACAATAATAAGGAGAACCATAGCAGCATATCACATCCATAGTAT
The DNA here is from genome assembly GCF_040938575.1 of Ambystoma mexicanum. Taxonomy (NCBI): domain Eukaryota; kingdom Metazoa; phylum Chordata; class Amphibia; order Caudata; family Ambystomatidae; genus Ambystoma; species Ambystoma mexicanum. The sequence goes on along the minus strand of NC_090931.1, from coordinate 167,737,811 downwards.
CTAATACCTTTGTTCCTTATACATTTGTTTTTCACCCAAAGTTATAAGCAAATATGAATGGGATATGCTGCGGTGGTTGTTGCCAGGAAATAGAGTCTTGGGTGCATGGCCAAATGGCCATGCACCCAAGACTCTATGCCCTGGCAACAACCACCGCAGCATATCACATCCATAGAGTCAAACATTTCAACTATGGTCTATGGAAACTTTTAATGTCCGCGGACATTATGAGTGTTCTTAGAACACTTTCAACTTGCCAGCGAACAATACGGACAGCGTTTTCAGCACACCCCCTACGAACATTTCAGAACAACGCGATAGTTCCTAGAACACTTTCAACTTGACAACGAACAATACGGACAGTGTCCTCAGGACACCCCCATTTTGTTTATTTGCGAACGTTTCAGGACACTGCGAGTGTTCTCAGAACACATTCAACTTGCCAGCGAACAATACGGACTACGCCTTCAGGACACCCCCTACGAACATTCCAGGACACCGCGAGTGTTCTTAGAAACGTCTTCAGAACACCGCCATTTTGTTTATTTGCGAACATTTCAGGACACCGCAAGTGTTCTTAGAACACATTCAACTTGACAACGAACAATACGGACAGTGTCCTCAGAACACCCCCATTTCGTTTATTTCCGAACATTTCAGGACACCATGAGTGTTCTAAGAACACATTCAACTTGGCAGAGAACAATACGGACAGTGTCCTCAGGACACCCCCATTTTGCTTATTTGCGAACATTTCAGGACACTGCAAGTGTTCTTAGAACACATTCAACTTGACAGAGAACAATACGGACAGCGTCCTCAGGACACCCCCTACGAACATTCCCCAGACACCGCAAGTGTTCTTAGAAGCGTCTTCAGAACACCACCATCTTGTTTATTTGCGAACATTTCAGGACACCGCAAGTGTTCTTAGAACACATTCAACTTGACAACGAACAATACGGACAGTGTCCTCAGAACACCCCCATTTCATTTATTTGCAAACATTTCAGGACACCATGAGTGTTCTAAGAACACATTCAACTTGACAGAGAACAATACGGACAGCTTCCTCAGGACACCCCCATTTTGCTTATTTGCGAACATTTCAGGACACTGTGAGTGTTCTTAGAACACATTCAACTTGACAGAGAACAATACGGACAGCGTCCTCAGGACACCCCCATTTTGTTTATTTGCAAACATTTCAGGACACCGCAAGTGTTCTTAGAACACATTCAACTTGTCAGCCACAACCCCATTCATATTTGCGAACATTTCAGGACACAGCGAGTGTTCGACAACGTCTTCAGAACACCCCATTTTGTGTATTTGTGAACAATTCAGGACACCGCAAGTGTTCTTAGAACATATTCAACTTGACAACAAACAATACGGACAGCGTCTTCAGGACACCCCCATTTTGTTTATTTGCGGACATTTCAGGACACTGTGAGTGTTCTTAGAACAGTTTCAGTTTGCTTGCGAACAAAACAGACACATATTGAGTCCTCAGAACACCCCCCATTCAGTTTATTTAGAACATTTCAGAACACCCGTGATGTCCGCAGACAAATCAAACACAAAAAGAATGTCTAACACATAAAAAACACAACTTTCATCCTATTTCATACACTCCCACCCTCCCCAAACAATCCTACACACCAACACACTCTATTAAATACAAATTTTGAACAAAGTTTCACTGCGCTGTCTGCGGACGACCGCGAATCCAAGATGGCGGGCGCTACCGAAAATCTGACGCACTTCACGCTCCACGCCGTCCAATCAGCGAACACGTTGCATGTCCACGAACATCACGCAAGCCGATTGGCCAATCAGGACACTGTCCGCGGAGCGAACAGGGAAGTCCGTCCGCGGACCGAACACAGATATCACTTATTTTTTTAACCTACTTTTTGGTCATTTAAAAAAAAAAAAACTACTGGACGGATTTTCACCAAATTTGCAAAAGCATGCTTTCGGGAAAATCCATCCAGCGGTTTGGGCTGTAGACGCGAGCAAAATTTTATTCCCATTCAGTCTATGGGAAAAAAAAAGTTTTGGGACCCCCCCCTATAACTTTGCCCCCCCTGGACGAATCCTCACCAAACTTTGCAAAAAACTTCAGAGTGACCCAAATACTTTTTGTTGCAAAGTTTGGTGAGGATCCGTCCAGGGAGAGCGAAGTTATAAGCCACCCAAAAAGTGCTCTTCCTATGGAAACAGCAACTTAACCATAACTAAATGGCCACTAACGTGGCCATGTAATATATATATGTATATATATATATACGGTCAATTGTGAAAAGGTCAATCGTGACCCTTTAAATTTGGTCAATTGTTCATTCGAACAATTGTAAACAAACAATTTGGGTAATACCTCGTATAGCGCTGTTCATGGGGGAGCACCAGGGTGTCCATGCCTGCCATAGTGATGTTCATTGGAGAGCACCAAGGTGCCAATGCCTGCCATAGTAATGTTCATGGGAGAGCAGCAGCGTGTCCAAACCTGCCATAGCAATGTTTATGGGAGAACAGCAGGGTGTCCACACCTGCCATGGCGATGTTCATGGGGGAGCAGCAGGGTGTCCAGGCATGCCCTAGTGATGTTCATGGGAGAGAACCAGGGTGTCCAGTCCTGCCATAGAGATGTTCATGCTAGACCACCAAGGTGCCCATGCCCACTCTAGTGATGTTCATGGGAGAGCACCAGGGTGCCAATGCCTGCCATAAGGATGTTCATGGGAGAGCACCAGGGTGTCTATGCCTCTTCTAGTGATGTTCATGGGAGAGCACCAGGGTGCCCCGGCCTGCCATAGAGATGTTCATGGGAGAGCACCAGGGTGCCAATGCCTGACATAAAGATGTTCATGGGAGAGCACTAGGGTGTCCAGGCCTGCCATAGTGATGCTCATGGGAGAGCACCAGGGTGCCAATGCCTGACATAAAGATGTTCATGGGAGAGCACCAGGGTGTCCGGGCCTGCCATAGTGATGTTCATGGAGAGCACCAGGGTGTCTATGCCTGCTCTAGTGATGTTCATGGGAGAGCACAAGGGTGCCAATGCCTGCAATAACGATGTACATGGGAGAGCACCAGGGTGTCTATGCCTCTTCTAGTGATGTTCATGCGAGAGCACCAGGGTGTCCAGTCCTGCCATAGTCATGTTCATGGGAGAGCACCAGGGTGCCCTGGCCTGCCATAGAGATGTTCATGGGAGAGCACTAGGGTGTCCAGGCCTGCCATAGTGCTGTGCATGGGAGGGCACTAGGTTCCCATACTTGCCATAGTGATGCTCATGGGTGTCCAGGCTTACCCTTGAAATGTTCTTTGGCTAGTACTGGACGCCTGTGCCTGCCACAATGTGTGCAGAAGCACTTTTTGGGCGTATCAATGCACAAAATGGGATTAAAATAATACACAATCTTGGACCCAATAACCGGACAGACTCAAAGAATTTGGTAAGTACTACTTTATTATCAGTTCAATAAAGTAGGAAAATCTGGCGAACGAGTTGTAGCTCACGCACTCATGGTTACAATTTGGGTACACAAAGGCTTAATATCTCAATATGTGTCAGCTATGACGTCATCCTACGTGGCAAATAATAAAACCTATTGGGCAAGGTGATTGGTTAGGGGAACATGTCTACTTATAGAGCCTATAAGTGTTAGTGACTTTATTGGCTGCTCCTTCTCTGACGGGCACACCTCAAACTTCCCTCTAACCACATATAATACAGATTATAGCAGCATAACAGTAGTGGATTGGCTCTTGCAACATTGTATGCTCATCGCTGCATAGGCCATCGTGATAGGTTGGCATACGCTCCCAACTTTGGACACTCGGCTCACTAGCAGCACATAAGCAAAACAAAATTCAGGTGCAGAGAACAACGTTGGATTACTGCCCACTTGTCCAATTAGTTCTATCATCTCTCATCAACCTAGCCTTCAACAAAGGTTTCTCCTTTGTACTTGACCTTGCTGCACGTTCTCTTCTCTGGGACTTTAAGGGGAGTTAAGGTACATTGTTATCTTCAGCCAGGGCTTATGAAAAATGCTCGTTTTCTGGTCTTGTACCACATGTGAAAAGACCACGATTTTGTCAATTTCACCTTTTATTTAGGGCTATTTGATTCAATTATTTCAGGTGTCATTACCCTCTTTGGCCACTTAAGACTTGGTTGTTCCGTCTCACATAGGAATTCTGCATCTTTAATTGACAATAATTGGCATATGCAAATGTATGCTCATTTACTTAATCTAATAGAAATATCTCCTGTGTATGTTGCTTATCCTTGGTAACTCCCTTTTTACCCTCCAGTAGCTTCTCACTGTGGCATTCTTGATCTCTGGCCAGCAGCTATTCATTATGTATGCACGCATTTGTATTTCCAGCCTCTTTCAGCTCTGCACCTCTGGTGTATCTCCTTCGAGCTCGTTTCTTACTATCATTGAGAGTCGGCGTCGATCTTTCCAACATGGCTGTTTTATCCATGTTGTTTTCGAATGCAGCAGGCTTCTATATGACTCATCTACCTTGCTTTTCTGCGTGTATGAATTTATTATACAGCTGGTTACTTATCTTCTTTGTATAAATGATTTCTTCTTACTGGTATGCATCATGCTTTGTTTCTTTAGTTATATCTTCATTCTTTAAGTATTCTTATATCGTTTTGGTTCGTCATTATATCTTCTTTTTATGGCATCACTTTTCACATGTCAGGTTTTCTTTACAGCTCTTTGATATTCAGTGGTGCCTGAAACTCTCCTGCCATCACTTCAGTATGAGGGTACATTTGGTATGGTTGTCTAAGTGCATAACATCTCTCAAACACTCAAGGCAGTTTTTGAATGATACCTCGTGTCATACACAGTGTCTTCCTGTCTTTCATCCAGTATGATGGAGGTGAAGGGGTGGAGCCTATCAGTGATGAACACACCTGCTCCTCTACATTCCCCCCTCTGGTTGAGTCCCCAACCACCTCCTCATCCTAAATCTCTGAATTTTTCTTCCACAGAATTACTTCTTCGGGATCTAAAAGTCACCGGCTTTCTTTATGTGTTCATCCACGCTCCAGGTCATATGTGTGAGAAACCTGAAGGTGTCTCCCTGTCCAGTCCCCGGGGATCTGTCATCCAGGTGGCTAGGACGTGGCCATCGCTTTTGGATCCAGTTCCTGGTGGTGGACCAGTGCGGGAGGATCACCTGGATGGGGCTCCTTGGGCAGTGGGAGTGGTACACCGATGGGTGAAACGTGGTATCCCCCTTCTTTAACCACCTTTTCCCCATCCTACCATGTAGGATATTTGAAAACACTGCCCCCCCTTTTCTGACAAGAACACTTTCGCACAACACAAAAGACAACAGACTAATACCAGAGCTGTTTACCTGACATGTCCCAATACAAGGGTCAGGGAAAGTCAGGCCATTGATCAGAACCACACACACCTGACAGCCCTTTCCAATCCCCACAGGGATAAATGGTGGAGCACAACAGCACACTACGAGCAGGGCAGACCGCATGATGTGAGAGCTAACTCAGCACAGCAGTTCAAGAGAAGGAGAAAGACAGTGTGAGTCGAGAGGACACCAAGGGAAGAAGTGACCTTGCCCTTATCGACAAAGATCTGTGAATCCTCAAGAGAATGAATTGTAAGACCGTGAACAATAGCCAGCATACGTTGCATCAGATGTCAAGGGTACCCAGACCCCTCCTCTGCTGATAGCCAAGCCGGTGAGAGACACATGGCCCAATGGTATCGACCTTGACCCTACAAGACAAGACAGCAAAGCAATTCATTATAGCCTGTGAGTCAAGGGGAGAGCTAATAAAGAAACCAAACTGTGTTTAATGAAAGTAGCAAGTTGCTAATTGGACTTTGAATAAACAAAAAACTGATTGCTTACTGCAAAGGGGAAAGCCAGCATAACAGAATCAAACACCACGTGGGTGTGCAGTTGAGAAATACTAGCCGATTGCCTTGCGATTGAAATACAGTAACCAGAAAGCCTTAGGAGGAAGGCGAGAAGAGGGGTCAAAGTCGTCATATGGGGGTTGGGTCAAATCCTCCGTACAGTTGAAAGTCTTTGACTGACAGATGATTGGGAAACAAAAGGGGAACAACTCCGTCTTGGTAAAAAGAGTTCACAAACGGTGCATTGTGAAGATTGGCAAGAGTGAACCCGGCAGAGGGATGCCAACTAGACGGGATGAAATCTGAAGTCCCACGAACATTTTTTTGACAGGAGTGAACCCGGTGGAGGGATGCCCACAGTGATATGTGTAATAGACCTATTGAAAGGAACTGTTTAATTGAGCCGTTGTGAACCCGAAGAAGGGAGGCTGACGAGTGAAAAGGGGTCTGGGTGCAAAAGAGGAAGAACCCGGGTGGAAAGTCACCACCCAAAGATTGTTGAGAAAGGAACTTTGTGTTTGGGGTATGTGCCCAGAAGAGGGGGACGCAGGGGTGAAGTAGTCACCCAAAGCTATACGTGAAACAGAACTTTGTGTTTGTTTGTTGAAATTGTCAGGCCCCCAAAGGCAAGAGACTGTTTGTTGAAAAGAGACTTAACCATTGTAGAGCCTGATAAGCTTGAGCAAAACTGTCTGCTCGTCCTGGCAAAGTTTGAGTGTCTGCTGTGTTCAGGAGACCCACCTTGTCCAGTGCTGAAAACATAGAGAAGGGAGACCCCTGGCAATCAAATCCTGACTCATTATTTATGAACACTTCTTTCTTCATTGAAAACCCTATCCCACACTCTTTCTATAATTAGTTGTAAGGATTTGGCAATAGTTTCTTTTAGTATACGCCTTTTTACTTTGATAAGATGCCATAAGGACTGACTTATTTTTCATTTTATGGTCAACTCTAGCTTCCATCTGTCAGGATCAGATTCCACCGAAATATCTCCAGTGTTGAGGGACAACTGTGGTCTCCTATCATGGAGAGACTTTCCTTCAGAGAGCGCAGCCTGCAGGGTAGTAAAACCTGTCTAGCCAGGGGCTCAGGTCAAAAGGCCGGGGCAATATCAGAGCTAGAGGGAGAAAAACACATCACAATGGTCAAACTCCTTAGTGTCCGATAGACACCAGTACACCACCCACTGACAATTCCCAACTCCTACCTGTAGTTTTTCTTATGCAAGCTTGAGACCTACTCGCCCAATACCAGCCTGAAAGTTCCTTTCAGGAAGAAGGCCTCCCAGCACAGAAGTCAGGTTCCAGTAGACCACCAGAAGACAATCTGTAATGAAGGTAGGGTAGAACAAAGTAATCTAACCCATGCTGAAGGAGGGCACAACTAAGATCACCCGCCATTGGAGGCTGGGAAGCTGGAAGTTCCAATATATCCAAATCCACAGAAGAAATCCAACGGATCAGAGTTCAGTTCAGTTCCAGATGTACAATAGTTCCAGGAAGGGATAAAGGTCACTAAGAAAGTTCCAAAAGAGTTGCAGGTAAAGAAATTCTTTCGGAGGACAAATGCATCAAAGAAGTCCCAGGGAGAATGTGAGCGCTAGTTCAGGAGCGGGAGAAAAGGGCAGAAGTAAGCGACAGTTCAGTACCTCTAAGCTAGAGGCTGAGGTAGCACTGGGGGGAAGAAAGCAGTACTAATCAATCGCCAAACACAGAGTAGAGGGGGCGGGGGAAGCAGCAGCCAGGGAAAACACAAGCCGAAGTCAGGGTAGCTGTGAGTCAGTCCAAGGGGAGGGTGCGCCGGAGTCCAAAGAGGACAGACGCAGAAGGAGTCCAATGCGGGACGCCAAGAGGACGAAAAACACAAGGAAATCAGGAGCACAGAAACAAAGGTACACCGGAGCAACCTTGCATCGCCTGGCAGTCTTGCAACAGGTAAATAGGGTTGATACTGGGTACCGCTCGGTGCACATTGATATGGCCCACCACATGGGGATCGGGCGCAAGAGGAGTTGGGAACTGAAGTCCTTTGCAAACTTAGGAGCGTTCTTTGGGCCAAACACCAGGGTAAACGCCAGCACTTCTGGTAGTTGCTGTTCAATGATGTTCTGCACCACGTGGGTGGACGGTGCATGACACCATCTTAGATTTAGGTTTAGGTTAGGTATTGTTCCACCCTTCATTTACAGTTTAATAAACACCCTTGAACTGTGATCACTTGTGTCTGTCTTTACTGTTGCCACCATGATTTCCTTACATATGGCAGCATTCTGCAGTTGGTTGACAGAACACTTAACAGCCTACATAGTTCTTATGATTCTAAGGCTAACGGAACTTCATTCCTAGGCATGCTAGAGAACTTCCCATTAGGTGCTCAGTGATAGTGCTTTCAGTCTGAGTGTGCTCCTCAGCTGCACCATTCACATCAATCATTATCTTCATCCCAATTGCTTTCTTCTCTATCTTCTTGCATTGTCCAGTTAATATTCTTATAATACAGAATCCCAGCAACACTAACACTAGTATTGCTCCAGGTAGCTTTAAGGCATTTGCCAGCCAGGTTGGAATCCATGAAAACAGGGACGAAAACCAATATTGATGCTTGGTCTTGTCTCCTTCATCCACCATCTTTGTGTGCAGGGTTGACAGCATAGATATTGCTTCTGTCAGGGTTCCATTTTCTTCATCAATGGCAGGTGTGAAGGTACAGAAAACATGTCTGATTTTGGCACACACGCCTCCTTCCATTGCTGTAAATAAATCCAGGGCATATCGTCCCGGGAGGATAGCTCAGCGGCAACGTGTTCGCCTTGGAAGCAAGACGACACGAAACAACACAGGTTCGATCCCCGGGTCCGCGCTTAGAAACCTCTGGGTATTTAAGTGCATTATAAACACGCAACTAAGAAAAAAACAATTATGCAACTAAAAAACAAACAATTCCTGTAACAGCGCCTCGATGCCCACGGGTTGTGTGAGCACTTTAGAAATTAAAATTAATAAAATATCTGTTCTGGAGGGTCATAAACCTGATTGCCCTCATTTCTTCTTTGATCACATTGAATCCTTTTACTGTCAAATTAATTATTTGTAGCAGCTACCACCTAGTGATCTGTAACCACTTGGTGTTTGCTGCAGCCTGAACTCCTAGCAGGAATATAGCTGAAAATATCACTTATGTTCATCTGGAATGTCTTGATAAGTGTTTCTATTGATTTTTCTGAGAAATAGTTCTCCCTCTTTCGTCGTATAAGGCTAAGCGATCTCTTCTTCCTCAAGTGTGCATCAATATTTGGGAAACTGTCAATATAAAGATATCTTGGGGAATCGCCAATGCAGGAACATGTATGATCACCAAAGAATACATTCCTCCCAATTTTTGGGCACCTGAATGCAGGCTCTAGACCCACAAGCCCAATAACGATCCATTAGCATGGCAGTTCCTCCATTCATTCCTGGTGTTTCAAGCGTCTGCTTGCATCCTTTATTTTCTCCAACTGGAACCAAGTCTTGTTAGTAATTTGGAATAATTGGCCCATGACTTCAGGCATCCATCGTTTACAATTTGCACTATTGATACTGATTCTTTCATCAATAAATGTGCACTGCATGCTAACATTTGTTCTTTCCATCCTGTACTGGTGGCAACTCGTCCATACACCAATAGTTGAGGTCTCTCCCAGAATCCTGGCATTCCTGGTGTTTCTGGTACATCTGCACATCCCAGCCTTTTCTATTCAAGAATCCTTACCTGTTCTCCATTCATGCATGGATACATGAGCGTTCTGCTCAACCAACCGGTGTCTTTTTCCATTTTCAGCATTTTTTTGTAAGCATCTTCATATGCAAATGTTTTTTTCGATCGCCATTGTAGGGTTGTCCATCTTCCTTCGAATTGTCCTCTTGTTATGCATACTGCTAGATGACTGAGGCGCTTCGCATCGCGAGCAGATATTTATTTTGCAATGAATGTTCTGGCTCTGCTCATGGCATACGGGATGAGAGAACATAAGTAACAGCTTTCGTCTCACATTTTTCTCCCCACTTTATTCATGGGCTAAAGCCACATGTCATTCTTTAAATGAGATGTTTTATCAAGATATGAATTTATATCTTCCTTATTTTCCCTAACATCCCTTTTAGATTGGGCAATTTGTATGGACATATCAGGAAAGATATCACTTGTGCCTTTATCAGGGATAGAAAGAGAGGTCTTGTTCTCTGATGTTTCACTTGAATTATAAAGCAATATCTCACAAAATGTGAAGAGCATATGAAAATACAAACAACACATAATGCAAAAGTAGTTGTGAGAATTATTGCCATGGTTTTCAAGTGCCACATGATCTCTTTTGGAGTAGCTGATCTTTTTGTTAGTGTACATTTTATATAATTGAAAATCCCCATTTTTGGGTTACTGTGTTCACCTTTAGTTATCTTTCAATTTTGCACTTTTTATAACAATAACTGAATAATAATGGCTATAATTACTCTGCAAATAATAGGACTGTTTTTAGGATTTCCAAAAAATAGAACATCTACATATTATCAAACTAGAGCTGGATGTGATGATAATATATCAACGAAAACAGCATGCACAAATTTGTATTTGTATTTGTATTTTATTAGGCTTATATAGCGCTTTAGACCAAAGCGCTGCATGTAAACAACAGGATACAATTAACGTAATAATAACAGTAACAATAGAAGCATTGCTAACATGAATCAGTCAACAAAACAGTATATAGAGCAATTAGATGAAGGGAAGGGGAGAGAAATGGAGTAGAACTATGAGAAAGAGTGAGGGGGGAAGCGGGAGGAGGAGGAAAGGAAGGGGAGGGGATGGGAAGGGGGAATGGAGGGAGAGGCATGAGGAGGGGAGAAGGAAGGGTGGAAGAAGGGGAGGAAGAGAAGGGGGAGGGGGATCATGGCGGGGAATGGAGAAGGAGAGACTTAAGAGACGTGCTGAAAGAGGAAAAGGTGGGGATATAACGGATTGTGAGAGGTAAGGAGTTCCAGTGGAGGTGGGCCAGGAGTTGGAAGGAACGGAACCGTGAGGAGGTGCAAGGGGAGGGAGGAACATTGAGGAGGAAGTGGTCAGCGGAACGAAGGGAACAAGCGTAGCCAGCCAATGGAGGATAGGGAAGCAGAGATGGAGTCACGAGGGGAGAGGAGACAGAGGGTTCGGATGGCAGAGTGATAGATTTGAGGGGGGCAAGATGTGATGCGGGTAGACCAAAAAGTAAGGAGGGGCAGTAGAAGAGACGAGAGAAGATAAGGCAGGAGATTACGAGTTTAGTAGCATGGAATGTAAGAGAAGAGTGAATTTTGCGAATATTGTAGAGGTGGAAGCGACAGGCGCGAGAGGTTGCAAACATTTGTGCTATGTTGCACAAATGCATGCAACATAGCAGGCAACATAGAATGTGTTTATGCAATTTTCATATCATATTTTTCAATGTTCACTTTTACTGTTAGTTCAACTGAGAAAATCATGCAATTTGTAGACAGTCCATTCATTCCCTATTAGGTTTAGGAAATGGCAGTTTTATTCCAGATAGTTTTTAATCCATTGATTCTTTATCCTTGCCCTTTGCGAGTGATCTGGTCAGCATGCACAGAACTTCTTCTCTTGCTTCACTGTCACCGGGAGCCAGAGAGGTCGGAGTCTCTCCTTTGTAGATCTTCACAACATTCAGATGCAGTAAGGCTCTCCTCCCTTTTAATTTTACGGCAGTGGGGCAGATCTACCTCTACTAGGTATGGTCCTTCAAAACTGTGCTTGTTACAAGTTCTTATGAAACTCTTAATGAGAAGTCAATTAAATCAATTGGTTGATTGTCTTCCTCACTCTTCTTCGACTGTTGCCTCTGATTGTTGATCTGTTGAGAAATAAAAGAAACACTAGTGGCAATATTTGTCAAAATATTCATGCATCTCGTCATGTAATGTTTTTGCTACACTGTGGGCATCCGTTTTTACTTGAGTGGGAGGAGCATGGGGTACTCTCAAGCAGCATGGTGATATGAGCCATGCTGATTTCTTAAGCCAAATAGTGCAATGGGTAGGTAATGTAGCCTTTCCTTCTTCAAGGTCATCTAATCTTAGTAATCCTTTCTTTTAATAGCCCATTTAATCTCTCACCAACACCATCCGCCTATGGGTGGTAGGCTGAGGAAAACCTATGTTTTATGCCTAACAGAAGAATTATCTGCTCTTGTTATCAAAAGCTATATGAACTGCTATAGGCTGGAAACAAGATGTGTCAACTGTTTATGAATATTAGTGTCTGCCACATACACTGGGCACCAAATATCTGATGTTTAGTCCAACACTAATGTTAAACCCTGTACAATACACAGGGGGATGTATATTGTTAGTCACCAGACAGTCAAAAAGTGTGTAGAGTGTTGTATATGTTTCTTCATTGGGTATGTATTGGGCTCACTAACCTGTGGTGATGATTTAGGCTATATGTAATGAACAGTAGTACCGTTCTGTTAGAAATCAGTTCCCAATTGTGTGTGTCTTTTTGTACAACCAGGGTCACCCTGATCAATTGTCTATATTCAGTTTAATTTACCTGGAGAGATCAGGGAAGTTCCAGGTGCTCCTCTTTTTCTACATATTAAGCTGGGATGCTACATAATATTGTAGCAGGATTTGGACCAAAGGAAATTCTGTTTCAACAATATTATTTAAGAGGGGGAAATCCTGAATAAATTTCCATGACCCCCCTGTTGATTTCTTCATTGGGTACACAGCTGTGTTACACGGGGACTCTGATGACACTAATATTCCCTGCTTTATTAAAGTGGAAATTATCTCAAATATGCCTTCATCTGCTTCTCTCGACATAGGATACTGTTTTGCATGTGGCAGAATCACCCCTGGTTTAAGCTTGATCTTCACTACACCTGTTCGACTCAATACACCCATGTCATATGGACTGTTGGTCCATAAGATACTCGGCACCTTTTCTAAGTCTTCCTAAAAAAAAAGGCAGTTTCTTTTTTACCAATATCATACAATGTATCTCTCTGTTCTCAATTCTCAATCAATAAGTAAGACTTATGAAACACACTAATTCATCATCTGAATATTAGTCTCTAAACAAACCTGTGTCTGTCAAATTGGTCAGTCTGTATCCTTCCTTAAGGACTATTACTGTTCCCCACGCTCTTCCCTCATCATCTGTCCCATGAACAATTACCCTTTCTTGATTAACAGCTGCTGCTCCTGGCTCTATGGGAATGACCACCTCTTCCTTGTCATCCATAGGTATTTCTGGTCTAAACACAAATTGATCAGTATTCTCAATATTTCCCCTGTCAATCCAGGAACCCATGTGGACAAAATATTTACTCCATACATAAATATCCCTGGTTCTAATGGAACCCCTCATATTGTTTCCTGGCCTGTAAAGGCTAATATGAATTCTCTTACATTCATGTAATGTATCCATTTGGTCGAACACACTATGCCTTTGTCAGTAAAGGATATCATGTTAAGTTTTGTCACCATGTCACGTCTTAATAATATTGACTGGTATCTGCCGAGAGTATAGAAGTGGTCACCTATAGAAAGTGATAATTCATCAGTAAAGGGAACCAAACATGTGGCCCCAGAGAATCCTTGCACATTCATGGCAATGTCAGACATTGGCCATGTCCCTCTTGAACACACACACAACTTTCTCCCCTGTCCACAAGGAAAGAAAATGTCTTGCCTCCTATCATTACCCTGACCCGTGGTGCCTCTTGTGGGTCTGGTGTCACAGATAATACTGAACACATCAAGTCGCTCTGTGGGCCTTCCTATTGTGTATATAAATTCATCCCTGTACCGGTGAAAGGATTCCCTCCCACTACTGTGTGGAAGGCTGTGGAGCTCCTGTATTTGTTTTCCATTTTGGCACTGTTGCTTGTTGCACTGATGTATACTGTGGTTGCTGTGCCTGTGCTTGTTGTGTCTGCATGGGCGCTTGCTGTGGTTGTCCTTGTGGTGACTGTATTTGCTGTGGAACCTGATCTGCTTGCTGTATTTGTGGTGCACTAGCCTGATATTGAATGTGATCTTGGGAATAATATTCCTGTAATCTGTATTGTACTGCTGAGAATAGTTCAACCCCCTCTTGGAGCTTGCCAGTTCTGTCACAAGCCTCCTCCTCTACTTCTGCATGTTTGAACTATATGGCCTGTTCTCCCACAATTCCAACATTGTTGTGACTGACCCCCCATTAAACCCTCCTCCCCTTGAGGGTTTTGAAATCCTCCTCATCCTCTGGGTGTGTTACCTCTACCTCTTCGCCAAAATGTAAACCCACTCTGATCCATAGGATGCACAGCATTGCTTTGCTATACTTACTGTGCTTTATGTGTGGTCATGCCTTCACCACTCGTCAATACTGATCCTTCTATGGCAGATTTTGACAATTTCTTCTGAACTAACTTTGCTTCCTCCTGCTTTCTATTCTCAGCTTTCTTCTTTTTTTTTCTCTTGTAACAGTCGAAAATGATGTACAATCGTGAATTGTATTTCTGGCCATGGCTTCACTTACTTCTCTACCTGTTTCTTCATCTGCCACTGCACTGGCTTGGGCAGTCCCTGACATAAAATATGGTAAAATAATGCCACTGTTTTATCCCACGGTTCTCTCATCTTGAGATGTCAATGTCCCTGAATCTCTTGAATAAAGGCAACAGGATCTTCATCCTCTCCCATTTTCCTAATCATAATCCCACCCATGTCTGATGTGTCAGGATACTGTACTCTAACCACCCTCCATATGTCTGCCATGCAATTAATAAATGGTACTACATCATGTGTCATGTTCTGTGCAGTTATACTCGCATACCCTGCTCATCGCCAAATGTCATCAGCGCTCTTCCATAGGATAGCTGCCAGTAGGCCTTTTAAATCACCTACTGCTAACGTCATTCCTGCTGTCATTCTCTCTAATTCATGAATCAATTTTCCTGCACCTGCAGTCTAACTAGGTAAAATTTACATTTTAGATTTTCCTTGTCCATTTGTGGCCATGGAATATATTGTGGCCATCCTCCCCTTTCTCTAATAACGGGAATTGTGTAAACCCTGTCGAAAATGTGTCTTCCAGGTGGAGCTAGTGTCGTCTGTTCGTCTTCTGCCTGGCAGCATCCTTAACCTGCTTGCATAAGGCGGGGACATATCCCCTGCACTGCCTGACCATACTGGTGGTTGTTTAGAAAATGATGTTGGTTCTGGTATTTTCTCTTTTGTGTTGTCTAGATCTGACCATATTACCCCTCTATCTATGTTTGGGTCTATTGAAAAGCTGCATGCACCTTCTCTTTGCACATTCTCTTTCTCCTCCATTTCTTCGTCCGATATCATTATACCCCAACTGATATGACTGTCATCTCTTTCCTCATCATCAAGATCTAGTCTTTTTAGGGAGAGTGTTACATACTCGTCCATCAATGTGTTATCTGCTCTATTTCCTGTTTCCTTTGGCAGAGATCCTGCAATGCTCCCCGTAGCTTCGTAACCGCTGTTCTCTCTGTCTATATAGATCCCCAATCCTTTTCCCTATGCCTTCTGCCTCATGCTTGTCAGCCCATGTCTGTATTCTTGGTATCCCTTGCAGCTCCCTGCAGGGCTGCTGTAGTCCTCTCTCTTCTTCCCATCGCTATGGTGCTTCAATGGGTAGCATAACCCTATTAACATATGATTAATTTCATCATCTCTTTGTCACCTACTCTTTCTCATTTCTTTTTCCCTTCTCCTCATCTCCCTGTTATCTTCTTCCTGTTACCTTCTTTTCAACCTACGTTCTTTAAATCTTTGGTCCTCTATTTCTTCTCGTTTCTTCTCTTCTATTCTCTCTTTCTTTTTTCTGTTCATCACACCTTCTACTATTTTCCTTTTGTTTCCTTTCCTTTTCCTTCTCTTCCTTGTATGCCCTTTCTCATTCCTTTTCCTTCTTCTCTTTGTCTTCCCTTTCTTCTCTTTCTTTAACATAGTCAATGCGCTTTCAGTCTAACTTAAGTAGTATCTGTCCTCCCATCCACTCGTCTGTACTATTGCCATTCCACTTGCTTTGTCCTTCTCTCTTTTTGTCTTCTGGCTTTCTCTTCTACTTCTATCTGTGGGTCCTTTCACTCGTCACACTCTTTATGTTTGTCGCGTGTGGACATGTATTTGCATTCCTTATTTTTACTTTCTTCCATACTGTCTTCACTATTATAAGCGGGAGGTGCTTACGTTGGATTAACATACCCCACTGTTGCTTTTAATTCCTTTAGAGGATAGATCCCCTATTTTCTTCTATCTAACTATCATCTTTAGGAGGAGAAAGAGGAGCTGAGGCCGTTACATCTGCTTTATACTGATTAAGCATCCACTCCTTGTCTGGTGAGTCTCATATCTCACTCTGGAACATCTTCCAGAGTTCTAAAACAGCTAACCTTATCTGTAACTTCTTTCACGTGTATGTAGAATGCAAATACATTGTCATGTGTTGCAACACTGCCTTTGATAATGAACCTTCTTGAGGCCACGGGATAAGTGTTTTACTAGTTGTGCACTTCACCCACTCTGCCTGGTACTTTCTAATTTTAGGTGTGTATTATGGTAATGTCCTGCAGAGATGTAAAAGGGGAGTTTCCCCCATGATGACAAGTCATTTTTAACTGACAATACTTACCAGGTTTTCTATTCCTCTCGTTTATCATTTATTTAATTGCTCACACTTCTACAATCACTTTGGCCAGCACCATCTATCGCCGACCACCTCCAACAAACCAATTTAACCAAACCACTTTCCAGATTTTATACAATAGCATCAATTTGTATCTCTTCATTTAGTTTTTATCAAATTGTATTATCCTGTTATTTTTTTGATAATGTATCTTATTTTATCCTATATTTTTTGTCAGATGTTATCCCTCCTAGGTGTAATTGACACCAATTGCTTGCTTTTCTAGGGCCCAATAATTTGACGAATCTTATTGCTATTGATCTTATAATTTTTAAGCTTTCAACCTATTTTATCACTATCAATACAAAAACACGTCAATATATTTTTACACTGATTTTTTCAGAATCCCCCAAAACATGTGTGCACACTTTTCTACGATTGTCATGTCTTATCTGCATGATAGACATACCCCCATCTCTTTTTTATTACATTTTGAAGTGTATCATGCACTCTTCCTTGGCTGTAGCTGCAGGAATCCCTTAAAAATAATACTCTTACTACTTATAGAGCCTAAAAGTGTTAGTAATTTTATTGGCTGCCCCTTCTCTGGTGGGCAAACCACAAACTTCCCTCTATGAATAATACAGACTTTAGCAGCATAACAGTAGCGGATTGGCTCATGCAACATCGTATGCTCATCATTGCATAGGCCCTCGTGATAGGTTGGCATACTCTTCCAACCATGGACACTTGACTCACTAGCAGCACGTAAGCAAAATGAAACTCAAGTGCAGAGAACAACATCAGAATACTGCCCACTTGTCCAATTAGTTCCATCATCTCTCATCAATTATTTCAGGTGTTATTACCCTCTACGGCTTCTAGGGACTTGGTTGCTTCATCTCACATAGGCTTTTCTGCATCTTTAATTGACAATACTTGGCATCTGCAAAGGTTTGCTTATTTACTTAATCGAAGAGAAATAGGTCCTGTGTATAGTGCTTATCCTTGGTAACTCCCTTTGTATCCTTTAGTTGCTTCTTTCCGTGGCATCCTTGATCTCTGGCCAGCAGCTATTCTTTGTTCATGCCCACATTTTTATTTCCAGCCTCTGTCGGCTCTGCAGCTCTGATCTCTCTAATTTGAGCTCTTCACTTACTATCATTGAGAACCACAGTCCATTTTTCCAACATGGCCGCTTTATCCATGTTATTTTTTCTATTGCCGCAAGCTTCTACGTGACTCATCTACCTTGTCTTTCTGCGTATAAACATTTATTATTCAGCTGGTTACTTATCTTCTTTGTATATATGATTTCTTCTTACTCGTACACGTTACTTTGTTTCTTCAGTTATATCTTTACTCTTAAAGTATTCTTATATCATTTGGGTGCATCATTGTATCTTCTCCTTATGACATCACCTTGCATAGATTATCTTTACATCTCTTCGATATCCAGTGGTGCCTGCAACTCTGCAGCTATCACTTAACTACAAGGGTACATTTGGTATGGTTGTCTGAGTGAATAACATCTCACATACACTCAAAGCAGTATTGGGATGATACCTGGTGTCATACACAGTGTCTTCTGGTCTTTCATCCAGAATGACAGAGGTGAGGAGTTTGAGCCTATCAGTGTCGTATACATCTGCTGCTATACAAGTGATGTTCATGGGAGAACATGAGGGTACACATGCCTGCCATAGTGATGTTCATGGTAGAGCATGGGGGTGCCCATGCCTGCAATTGAGATATTCATGGGAGTGCACCAAGGTGTCCAGGCCTGTCATAGTGTTGTTAATGGGAGAGTACTATGGTGTTCAGGCCTGCCATAGTGATATTCATGAGGGAGCACTATGGTTTTCAGGCCTGCCATAGTGATATTCATGGGAGAGCACCAGGGTTCCTGGCCTGCCATAGTAATCTTTATGGGAGAACACCATGGTGACTGGGCCTGCCATTGTGATGTTCATGGGAGAGCACCAGAGTGCCAATGCCTGCCATAGTGATGTTCATGTGGTAGCATAATCGTGCACATGCCTGCCATAGTGATATTCATGGGAGAGCAGCAGTGCGCCCAGGCCTCCCCTAGGGATGTTCATGGAAAAGCACCATAGTGCCAATGTCTGCATAATGATGTTCATGGGATAGCAGCGGGGTGTCCAGGCCTGCCATAGTGATGTTCATGGGAGAGTGCCAGTGTGTCAATGCCTGCCATAGTGATGTTCATGGGAGAGCACCAGGGTGGCCATGCCTGTCATAGTGCTGTTCATGGTAGAGCACCAGAGTGCCAATTCCTACCATAGTGATGTTTATGGGAGAGCAGCAAGGTGTCCACCCTTGCCCCAGTGATGTTCATGAGAGAGCACCAGGGTGCCCATGCCTACCATAGTGATGTTCGTGGGAGAGCCCCGGGGTGTCCTGGCCTGCCATAGTGATGTTCATGGGAGAGCATCAGGGTACCCATACCTGCCATAGTGATTTTCATGGGAGAACAACAGGGTACCATACCTGCCATAGTGATGTTCATGGGAGAGCATCATGGTGTCCAGGCCTGCCATAGTGATGTTCATGGGAGAACACCATGTGGTCCCGACCTGCCTTAGTGATGTTCATGGGAGGGTACCAGGGTGTCCAGGCCTGCCATAGTGATGTTCATGGGAGAGCACCAGGGTGTCCATGCCTGACATAGTGATGTTTATTGGAGAGAACTAGGGTGCCACTGCCTAACATAGTTATGTTCATGGGAGAGCAGAGGAGCAGGTTGTCCTGGCCTGCCATAGTTATGTTCATGGGAGACCACCAGGGTGCCAAGGCCTGCCATATTGATGCTCATGGGAGAACACCATGTGGTCCCGGCCTGCCATAGTTATGTTCATGGGAGAGTAGCAGGGTGTGCGGACCTGCCATAGTGATGTTCATGGGAGAGCAAAAGGGTGTCCATGCCTGCCATAGTGATCTTCATCAGAGAGCACAAGGGTGTCCGGGACTGACTTAGTGATGCTCATGGGAGAGCACCAGGGTGTCATAGCCTTCCATAGTGATGTTCATGGGAGAGCACCAGGGCACCCATACCTGCCATATTGATTTTCATGGGGGAGCAGCAGGGTACCAATACCTGCCATAGCGATGTTCAATGGAGAGCACCAGGGGGCCCAGGCTTGCCCTAATGATGTTCATGGTAGAGTAACAGGGTGCCAATTCCTGCCATAGTGATGTTCATGGGAGAGCACCAGGGTGTCCAGCCTTCCCCTAGTGATGTTCATGGGAGAGCACCACATTGCCCATGCCTGCTATAGTGATGCTCATAGGAGAGCACCATTGTGTCTGGCTTGCCATAGTGATGTTCATGGGAGAGCACCAGAGTGCCCATCCCTGCCATAGTCATATTCATGGGAGAGTATCAGGGTGTCCAGGACTGCCATAGTGATGTTCATGAGAGAGTAACGGGGGTACCCATACCTGCCATAGTGATATTTATGGGTAGAGCACCAGCGTGCCAATGTCTGCCATAGGGATGTTCATGGGAGAGCACCAGGTTGTAGAGGCCTACCATAGTGATGCTCATGTGAGAGCACCAGGGTGTCCTGGCCTGCCATAGTGATTTTCATGGGAGAGCAACAGGGTACCATACCTGCCATAGTGATGTTCATGGGAGATCATCTTGGTATCCAGTCCTGCCATAGTGATGTTCATGGGAGAGCACCAGGTTGTCATGGCCTGCCATAGTGATGTTTATTGGAGACAAGCAGGGTGCCCATGCCTGCCATAGTTATGTTCACGGGAGAGCAGCAGGGTGTCCAGGCCTGCCATAATGATGTTCATGGGAGAGCACCAGCATACCCATGCCTGCCATAGTGATGTTCATGGGAGAGCACCAGGGCGCCATTGCCTGCCACAGTGATGTTCATGGGAGAGCAACAGGGTGTCCATGCCTGCCATAGTGATCTTCTTCGGAGAGAACCAGCGTACCCACATCTGCCATAGTGATGATCATGGGAGAGCACTTGGGTGCCAATGCCTGACATCGTGATGTTCATGGGAGAGTACCAGCGTGTCCAGGCCTGCCATAGTGATGTTCATGGGAGAGCACAATGGCGTCCTGGCCTGCAATTGTGATGCTCATCAGAGAGCACCAGGGTGTCCTGGCCTACCATAGTGATGTTCATTGGAGAGCAGTAGGGTACCCATACTTGGCACAGTGATTTTTATGGGAGAGCAATAGGGTACCCATACCTGCCATAGTGATGATCACAGGAGAACACAAGGGTGTCCAGGCCTGTCATAGTGATGCTCGTGGGAGAGCACCAGGGTGTCCAGACCTGTCATAGTGATGTTCATGGGAGAGCAGCAGGGAATCCAGGCCTGCCAAAGTGATGTTCATGGGAGAGCACCAGGGTGCCAATGCCTGCCATAGTGATGTTCCTGGGAGAGCAGCAGTGTGTACAAGCCTGCCATAGTGATGTTCATGGGAGAGCACCAGGGTACCCAAACCTGCCAGCGTGATGATCATGGGAGAGCAACTCGGTGCCAATTCCTACCATAGTGATGTTCATGGGAGAGCACCTGTGTGCCCAGGCCTGCTATAGTGATGTTCATGGGCGAGCACCATGGTGTCCAGTCCTGCCATAGTGATGTTCATAGGAGAGCACCAGGGTAGCCATACCTGCTATATGTAACGGTTTATTGAGAAGCCACCCTCAACACAGGGAGCCCCTTTCCTCCACCCTCAAGTGGTTGTTCAACAAACAGATTAATAGATTCCTTTTTAACCCTCTTTCAGACATATATCATGTCCCTTGGATGCCTTGCCCCTGAGCTAACAATGAGACAAGAACCAGGCCGGTGTACGGGAAATATATTGTAATTTATTTAAATAAAAAATAGAAATTAGCATGAAAATGTCAAAAACACCACTTTATCCGTGGCACACACAATCAACTTTTCTCAGAACAAATAAACCACAAAGGTGAGTTAAAAAGAACACAGACACAATTTTTTCTGTAAATTTCACTTCACAAAATAATTACACTGACCAATAAAGAAGGCTCTTATGTAATGTGCGATTTTGATTTTCCTGTGGGCTTAAAAGGCTAACAGTAGGATTTCAAGATTGGTAAAATATATATGGCAAGTATTATTTTTCCCACACTTTTGGTTTAAGATAAACACAGGGTGATTTCTTGGGTTTTTTTTCAGACCCTCCTTGCTTTGGTCTTGGTTGGGAAGTCAAATTGGAATGCTTTGTGGAATTTTGGATTTCTGACCCCTCCTACTGAAAGGCATGTGTTGGGGAAGCTTGATAAAATGGTTTGGACTGATTTAAGAGGTAAGATACCCCTTTTCCTTAAAGAAGTCGGGGTCAGCTGGACAAAGAGGATTACCTAATTAAAGTATAGGCTATAGTTTTCAGCACACACTGGCAAGTGTGCTTTTTTAAATTTTGAATTTTAACAAAATTCATCCCGTAGCGTTCTAGCAAATGGGGAATTATTAAATTAATATTTCTAGTTATATTGGCTAAGGTTCTACACAGTTTTGCCCTGCCACCCACTATAAAGGGAAAGGATTCCAGGCACGCAGACTCCCCCCACCTTTTCATTTTCCAGTGCTTAGTTCTACTTACATAGCAAGCCCTTGTTAAGGTTCTGGAAAGCTAGCTGCATCTCAGAATGCTCGGGAAAGATAGGGCAGGGGTCTGGTCACTCCTCTCTCAAAGATGGCCTCCCGCTCTTCACCACAGGACCCAGTCAGCTTTGAGACCTTCCTAGAAATAGACTGCTCCACCCAAATACACTCTCAGCAATCTCCTCTGGCGTCTCCTTACAGCTGTCAGATGGTAAGTTTCAGCAACCTTCTCTCTGTCCTCCTGACTTTCTCCTTTTTCTTTCTCCCACTTTTTTGTGTGTGTGTGTGTCCCCTGTCCCAGTGCAGT
Organism: Ambystoma mexicanum; assembly: GCF_040938575.1. Classification (NCBI taxonomy): domain Eukaryota; kingdom Metazoa; phylum Chordata; class Amphibia; order Caudata; family Ambystomatidae; genus Ambystoma; species Ambystoma mexicanum. The sequence goes on along the minus strand of NC_090931.1, from coordinate 167,715,269 downwards.
CCCCCTTTTATAGCAGAAATTACATCACCAAGTTTACAATCTTGGGGAAGTATCCTGCAATAGCCCTTGCCACTAGCATTGGACAGTTACTTCTCTCTCTCTCCACCCCTAGTCAGGATTGGTTTAGGGGTTTGGAGCAACATCTGTCTATTCCCATTTATCATCATCCTTTGTTCTCCTTTCAACTGTTTGGCAAAAACTAGTTATGTATCACAACTTCATAATTGTTCTAGCAACTGTAATACTAAACATATTTTCTGTTTTAGCTGATCACAGAGAATTAAATAACCTGACCCCCAAATCCGTACGATGTAGCATGGCCATGTGGCACATTTTTGCCGTTTCCATAAAAAGTACAATAGTTATGTAGATGGAAGTTATTAAGCATATCCCTAATTTCATTTTCCACCGTTTCACCAATTCTCACATTTGGAACATGTTCAGATCAGCCAGAAACTGGCCATTACAATTCCCAGAGTCACAGGTAATTGCATTTCATATCCGCAAAATCTTCTGGAAATTACACAATAAATGGTACCAACATGAAATCAATCCACAGCCTTTGACCAGAGGATTTTTTATAAGTCTCTTTGAAGTTGGCAGTGTGCTCTTTAAAGTGGATGCCCCCTGTCTTCACATCTGTCAGGAATTCAGCTCGACACGCTTGGCGGAAATGGAGAATGAGTCATTCAAGATACCAGCAATGGAACTCAAGATGGAGGTTTATCAGCGCTATTGCCACAAGACGATTACCATTCTAGTTTTTTCCAACATGGCGACCGTGTCTGCCCATTCTATATCTTCCTCTCTATGGTTGGGCAAGACACGTCGCTTCTGTTCGCTACACCTCGCTGTTAGCACTGGTGCCTTTTCTAGCATTCTGCTGTACAACCGTTGAGACTTCTCTAAGCCTCTTCTCTTCAATTCTGCGCCCTGCGCACTCTATCTGAGTTCTGCCTTGACTTATTCTACCTTTTTCTTACCTTCCTTATTTCCCTATTACTTCTTGCTTTCCTTCCCCGTGCACTCGTGTGCGGTTTCTTTTCTACGCTATTTCTTTCCTCGTTTCTTTCCTGTACCCTTACTCTTATTCTACAGCATTGAGCACGACCGGGCTTCCTTCCATGTCGCTGCTCGACTGCTCCTCTCCGAGCGGATTCCTGGAACCGTTCCTTCCTCAGCCTGCTGTACTCGGGCTTCCATCCACGTCGCTGCTCGACTTCTCCTCACCGAGCGGATTCCTGGAACCGTTCCTTCCTCAGTCTGCAGTGCTTACCATTCTTCCACAACTACTTTGGCGACACCATCCTCTAAGAGACAGAATTGGGTTTTCTTCCCCACAAGGGTTTCCCAAGGGTGCTGCCCCCGGGGTGCACTGAGTCCAGTTTTCTGGCCTCTGAACACTTTGGGGAATTATCATTTTACTTCAGAGCCAATTCTACACCTCTGCTGTTTCCGGATATTTGTGAGTACCTAATTGTTACAGAAAGCGATGCCCAAAAAGGAACCAAGATATGGAACAGCAGATGCAACAAGTAATGGCAGCCATGCAGAGTCTCAATACTGAAGTACAGACGTTAAGAAACGAAAATGCTACGTTGAGACAAATGGTTGCAAACAGGTCAGAGATCCCTCCAGGATCCTTACCCATGGGAAAATACGATGGCAACCCTAAAAAACTAAAGGAATTATTGGACTCTTGTTTGGTGCAGATTACTTTGAAAGCCTTGTTTTTTCCAAACGATAGAGCTAAAGTAAGTTTTTAGATATCTAATCTCGCCGGCACTGCCCTGGCCTGGGCTACACCACTAGTCATCAACAACAATCAGCTAATGGATTCCTACGCAGGATTTACCAACAGTCTGCAAGCCATGTTTGGAAGAAAAGAATTAGTGGTGTCAGCACAAGAAAATCTATTGGATATGAAGCAAGGGAACACTGATATCCTAACTTTCATCACACAGTTTAAACAATTAGCCAATGAGACGGCATGGGCTGATGATGCCCTCCTTACCATATTCCGCCGGAATCTATGTGAAGAACTTAAAGATGAAGTCTCTAGAGTTCCTAGACCTCACAATTTTGCGGAAATGGTTACATTAGTACTCCAGTTGGATTACCGCATACAAGAAAGAAATCTAGAAAGAAAAAAAGGAAAATCACGTCCACCGCTAGTACCTTACAAGTCGGATATTCCTAGGACCAGTAGGAACCAAGAATCCGGGGAACCTATGCAATTGGGTATAGCTCGTGGACCGTTAACACCGGAAGAAAGACAAAGAAGAAGAACATTAGGATTATGCATGTATTGTGGTTCCGATAAACATGTTCTAAAAGACTGCCACCTGACTACTCCTAGATGTCAGGGAAACGACAACTCCCACCCATGAAGGGAACCATGAGTGGGTCTTTGGTACAAAGTTCCCAGGAAACAACCTCAACTCACCATAAGATGGTAGTAATCAAAGTGTCTCTACAATTCCTAGACAAGCACATCCAACAAATACCCGCCTTAGTAGATTGTGGTGCAGCGGGATTGTTTATGGATTCCGAATGGGCATTTAGAAACAACATACCCCGGGTGGCTAAAATCCTGAGTCTGCCAGTGGAAGGAGTAGATGGAAACCCTTTATCATCAGGACCAATTAAAGAAAACACAACTTTTCTCACCATGAAGATTTCTACACACGAAGAAGAGTTATCATTCGATTTGATAAAGGCCGCCCATTATCCACTTATACTAGGTCTCCCGTGGCTTGTTAAACATAACCCATTCATCAATTGGACTGCAGGAACATTGTTTTTGGGTTCCGAACACTGCTTGCATTCCTGCCTGCCCAAAGGAGTGGTGGGCTTGTATACTACTACTACATCCCCGGACAAAAACCCGGTATTGTCTACCATATCCAACCTGAATCTACTGCCGGAATGTTACCACAAGTGCAGCTATGTTTTCTCAAATGATGAATACAAGGAATTACCACCCCACAGAAAGGACGATTGTTCTATTGAATTACTACCAGATGCGCAAGTACCCTTTGGTCGCATGTACACTCTTTCTATTCCCGAGAAGGTTGCCTTAAAGGAGTACCTACAAACCAACTTGCGCCATGGTCTCATCACAGAGTCTAAAAGTTCTGCAGGTGCTTCCCTTTTCTTTATCCCCAAAAAAGATTGTAAAGAGCTCTGTCCTTGCATTGATTATGGAGGGCTAAACAAGGTTACATACAAGGATCGATACCCACTGCCCCTCATCCAGGATATTCTGGAAGCTGTACGAGGCGCAACTATCTTTACAAAACTCGACCTTAGAGGGGCATATCATCTGATCAGAATTAAAAGAGGAGATGAATGGAAAACAGCTTTCCGCACGCCTTTCAGACATTACGAGTATCGTGTGATGCCTTTTGGGCTAGCAAATGCCCCTTCAGTCTTTCAACGTTTTGTAGATCACATATTTGCGGACTTACTCCTTCATACCCTAATCGTATACTTGGATGACATCTTCATTTTTTCTAACAATCTACAAGAACATATCATCCATGTCTCTGAAGTTCTAGAACGACTTCATCAAAATCGATTGTTTGCCAAAATTGAAAAATGTTCTTTCCATCTACCCAGTATCCCCTATTTGGGTTTCATTCTATCTGCAGAAGGAGCTGCCATGGATCCAAGGAAGGTAGAAGCTATCTACAAATGGAAACCTCCTCAGAACGTAAAGGAGGTACAGCGGTTCTTAGGATTCACTAACTTCTACCGAAAGTTTATTCCAAATTTTTCTAGAATCATCAAACCCTTCACTCTTCTTCTTCAAAAAGGAAAATCTTTTGAGTGGAATTCAACCGCTCAGAAAGCCTTTGAAGGTCTCAAAATAGCCTTCTCTACAGCACCGATTCTGCGGTTACCAGATCAGACAAAACCCTTTATATTGGAAACCGATGCTTCGGATTCAGCCATAGGAGGAGTACTCAAGTAAGTTTCGAAAGAAGGGATCGAACATCCGGTAGCCTACATGTCAAAATCCCTGACAGAATCCGAACACAATTGTACCGTACTTGAAAAAGAACTCTTAGCTATAAAAAGGAGTTGCCAGGAATGGAGACACCTCCTTTTAGGGGCTCAGCATCCTGTTCAAATTCGTACAGATCATAGGAACTTGAGAGTGTTACAAAACATGGAGTGCCAAAACAGTCGACAAGCTCGTGGGCATATTTCTTTTCATCCTATGAATTCGTCCTTACTTACATACCGGGAACCAATAATCAAATCGCTGATGCTCTTTCCAGAAGTTCACACAATACTTTATCATTCCTCCCGGAAAAGATGTGGTCCCACGCCACTTTTCTACACTATGTATCCTCTTATTTTCAAACTATACGAAAACAATGCCAAGAGCTAAATCAGAAAGAAATCAGTGATCATGAACTGAGAATGGAAGACGGACTTTACTTTCGAGCTAACCAACTATACATACCTGAAGGAATACCAAGAAAGAAAGTATTACATATGTGTCATGATCATAAAGTCGCAGGACATAGAGGAATCAAAACCACCCTGGAACTCATCAATAGACACTTTTGGTGGCCTGGAGTAACACAAAACGTCAAGGATTATGTTTCCTCTTGCTCCATCTGCCAACAATCTAAGGTTCCTAGACATCTGCCTACAGGGTGGTTGGTACAACCTAAGCTTCCCACTCAACCATGAGAGTGCATATCTACAGATTTTATTGTAGATTTACCACCTTCTTCAAACAATACAACCATCATGGTGACTATAGATACTTTGACCAAACTAGCACATTTCATTCCCATGAGCTGATTACCTTCAGCAGCTCAGATGGCATCCTGTTTTTCACAAACTATCTTCCGTCTCCATGGACTTCCAAATACATCATATCTGACAGAGGTTCACAATATGTTTCCTCCTTCTGGAAAATACTATGCAAAACCTTAGGTATACAAAGAAACCTCACCTCTGGGTATCACCCACAATCCAATGGACAAACAGAGAGATTAAGTCAATCCTTAGAACAGTATCTGCGTTGTTTTGTGTCAGCTGCTCAAGACAACTGGAGCCTTCTTCTACCATATGCTGAATTTGCATATAATAATTCCTTTCACACAACCATCAAAATGACACCTTTTTTATGCACATATGGATTCCATCCATCCAGTTTCCCTACCGTAACTCCTCGATCCACCAAAATTCCAGCGGTAGATGAATTAGTCTCCGACATCCAGAAAGGACATGCTACAGCCCTTCCTACCCTTTCTGAAACCACAGACCGGGTAAAACAACAAGCTGACAAGAAATACTCACAGGAACCAGACTACAAAACAAAGGATTTAGTATGGCTCTCCTCTAAATACCTTCCTAAACATTTGGTACCATCGAAACTATGCCCCAAGTATTTTGGACCATTTCCCATTATTGAGGCTATCGGGAAGGTAATATCCGTCTCCCTTCATCCTGGCACCGGATTCATAATGTTTTTCATGTCTCTCAACTCAAGACACAGATACCGGACAGGTTCAATAGGGGCTTCAATCATACTCCCCCTCCAGTGAATACTCAAGATGGTCCTGAGTACAAAGTAGCAGCAATATGCGACTCCAGATACTATCACGGTAAATTGCAATACCTAATCGACTGGAAAGGCTACAATCCATCAGACAGGACTTGGAAAAATTCTTCATCAGTTCATGCCTCAAGACTGGTAAACAAATTCCATCGATCTCACCCCTGGAAACCTGGACCAATCACCCCACGGGGAGGGCATACTGTCAGGAATTCAGCTCGACATGCTTGGCGGAAATGGAGAATGATTCATTCAAGATACCAGCAATGGAACTCAGGATGGCGGCTCTTCTCTTCAATTCTGCACCCTGCGCACTCTATCTGAGTTCCACCTCGACTTATTCTACCTTTTTCTTATCTTCCTTATTTCCCTATTACTTCTTGCTTTCCTTCCCTGTGCACTCGTGTGCAGTTTCTTTTCTATGCTATTTCTTACCTCGTTTCTTTCCTATACCCTTACTCTTATTCTACAGCATTGAGCACGACCGGGCTTCCTTCCACGTCACTGCTCGACTTCTCCTCTGCGAGCGGATTCCTGGAATCCTGGAACCGTTCCTTCCTCAGCCTGCTGTACTCGGGCTTCCATCCACGTCGCTGCTCGACTTCTCCTCACCGAGCGGATTCCTGGAACCTTTACTTCCTCAGCCTGCAGTACTTACCATTCTTCCACAACTACTTTGGAGACACCATCCTCTAAGAGACAGAATTGGGTTTTCTTCCCCACGAGGGTTTCCCAAGGGTGCTGCCCCCGGGGTGCACTGAGTCCAGTTTTCTGGCCTCTGAACACTTTGGGGGAATTACCTATTTACTTCAGAGCCAATTCTACACCTCTGCTGTTTCTGGATATTCGTGAGTACCTAATTGTTACAACACCTTTTAGTCATGCTCCAGCCAAGGATGACTTTCCCTTGAAGTTCTTGCTTTAACTGCCTTCAGGGTCAGCCAGTGTGTGGAATAGTGGGCTTCCCACACCTTCAGCACAAAATTCTATTGAGGGGGTTGCATTAGATGGAAGATGTGACATCCAGGGCTGGAAGGGGGATTTTTCTTTTGTGAAGTTTTTTCCTCAGCCAGAAACAGGTTTTTCCTGAAGATGAAGTGTCTCTTCAAATGTCACTGGAGTTGTGTGGGTGAAACAGTGAAAAATAATATACATTGCTTTTGTTAACCCACTCATCATGTTTTGTTTTCCTGATATTTTTCTGTGAGCAGTGATATTTTTCCCATTTTGGCTTTTTAAAGCCTTTTATTTGCACACACATGTGCAGGCCGTTTTTGCTTTCAGTGTTTAAACATCCTGTATTCCATGTCACAGGGATCTTTGATTCCTCCTTCTTTTGTAAATAAACTGCTACTGGTCCATTGATGATGACACATAACCCCCTTTCCACATGACTCTTTAACTTTATGTGAAAAACAAAAGCAAAAGCCAGGCCATTTTTATTGCAGTGTTTAAATGACTGCCATTCATGTGAAACACAAAAGCAAAAGCCAGGCCGTTTTTGTTGCAGTGTTTAAATTCATGCCATTCATGTGAAAGGGACTTCTGTCTGGGGCCTTTAAATGCACCCCACATGTCCCCCTGTTCTTCCTTGACTCTTTGTTAGGGAAGAGCAGGGCAGAGTTGGGTTTCCTTAGACATAATTTTCCTTCATTACGGAGTGGGCACTCTGGTGTCCCCTTCCGTCTCTGGGTTGAGGGGTATGGCATCCTCTTTTCTTCATTCTTTTGGGATTGGGCACTCAAGCCTCCCCTTCCATCTTTGGCTTGGAGGGTGTGGCACGGCACCCCCTTTCTTCTTTCCATTCCTGGTCCCTGGGGTTTTCACCGGACTCCGTTCTCACTTCCAGTCTGGAAGTTAAGGAGGTTAGTTCTCTAATAAAAGATTTAAAAAAATGTCAGTCATTTTTACACACATTTTTCCCGGAAGATTTAAAAAGAATTTACAACAACAACATACAGTTATAACATGACATTTCTGTTTCATAAACAATTTCTTTTTTAATTGTTTTATTTTCCTCATTTGTAGAATAACACCAAGTAAATTACTCCCCGTGAGAGATATAGATATATATATATATATATATATATTCAGTAAAAAAACATTGTTAACGGACGTTATGGTTAAGTTGCACAACTAAAAACCTATGAAATTCAGTGAAAAAACTTTTTTAAAGGGACGTTATGGTTCCAAGTAAAACCGAAAAACCCCTGAAATTCGCCAGTTATGGTAAGCTAAGCAACCATAACTCGCGCCACCACCGTGCACTGCTAAGCCTAACATCCAGGACATCAAAGATGACATCACAAATGTCATTGATGACATCACTGATGACATCACATGTCTGACTCCCCCTTTTTTCCTTTCCTGACATATCTAGGGCACATGATTTTCTTCAGTAACAGTCAGGAACTAAAAATTGTAAATTACTATATTCGTAGACTTATCCTTCAAGTATGTTCTTAGAATAATTCCCTTATGGTCCAGTCATATCATATGAAACATATACATAGGGGAAGACACAACCTTGAAAGACAGCAATCCTTTATGTGCATTAAAATTATCAGTAGATTTATTAGCACTTTATGATTCTTTTGATGTTTTTTTATTACTGTACTTTCCCTTTATATGCTCATATTTTTATATGTTGTACTCACACTATTTTCCTTAGGGTCCAGACACATCATGTGATATATATAGATAGGGTAAGTAACAGCTTTGAAACAGAGCAATCATTTCTCTGCATAAAGGTAATCAGTTAGGTTATGAACACTTTCTGCTACTATTGCTGTTTCTTTTTCTTACTTCAATTCCCTTGTATATATTAAAATTTGTATGTGGTGTTGTCTATTCTTGATTTGTCTATAATAATGCAATTATGTAGTAAGTGGGTTTTATTACCTACTTATCACAAGTTTCACTGTACGCAAAACTCTAATATGAAAACAGTTATCATTTCACTATTCAACATGGCAAGCTTATGAATATTGCACCTCCATCATGTATGCTGCACACAATGCCTATGTTTCTACATGAGTACCTTAGTATACTGGATTGAAGTTAATAATATAATGCTATTTATATCAATGCATACCTTAATGCACTGATTAGCACTTGATATTTATTCCAATCATCTTTCACACTTTTTTTTATTAACATTACACTAAGAATCCCTTGTACAGGCTCTTCGTGAAAGGTAAATGCACATGTGATGTCATCAGTGATGTCATCAATGACATTTGTGATGTCATCTTTGATGTCCTGGGTGTTAGGCTTACCAGTGCACGGTGGTGGCGCGAGTTATGGTTGCTTATCTTACCATAACTGGCGAATTTCAGGGGGTTTTCGGTTTTACTTGGAACCATAACATCCCTTTAACAAAGTTTTTTCACTGAATTTCATAGGTTTTTAGTAGCGCAACTTAACCATAACGTCCCTTTAACAATGTTTTTTTACTGAATTTCATATGTTTTTAGTAGCACAACTTAACCATAATATCCATGACTTTATATACATGTAACATAGAACATACTGAACCCCTAGCTAGTGATTTCGATGTCTGCAGACTACCGCCATGTCCGCGGACATATCAAAAATCTGAGCGTGGTGAATGTAAATTTAAATAGTGTGCCCCATTTCCCCTTTGAGGTTGGCTCTGAAAAGAGCTGTTTTTTTTAATTTTTTTTGCAGATGCTTGACAGACACCTGTTATTTTGTATTTTTTTTCTTACTTTACTCCTAAAATCTTCACATAACCTTCTCCAAAGCAACGCTTACATTCCAAAACAGAATGGCATTTCCCATAAAAGATAAGGAAATGCCATCTTCTTTAAAATAAACAGCATTACTGTAATCAATATTCTCATTATTAGAGAAGAACATACCAGCTCTAAGCATGAAGGCACACATACCTCGGTTGATTATACACCTAGCATTGTTTTGCTGAGGACATAAAACTGAACTATTGTCCCATTTTGCCCTAGGTACTAATCCAGAAAAAATTACTTTGGCATTTGGAAGGATGTTCATTACTTCTTGAACCAAGTGTTCCAAATCTGCCAACAGAGTAGGGGCACTGACATAGCCCAAATGGAAAGCACCATAGTGCAAAACTACCACATGGGGACTGTTGATCCTGCCCATATCTTCACAAACTTGTACAATTCCCTGTACATTGCAATCAGGCACAGTGCTCCACACCACCTCCACTCCTTTAACATCAAAATTCTTTGCAACATGCCTGCATTGAGCATACTGTTGTAAACCATGCACACACATATCTCCGAGCACCAACACCCTGACTTTCTCCACTTCTACCATCTTCACTACACACAGTCTCTTTGAACACAAATCCACAACCTCAACATCTGATTGGCTGATCCCTACAGTCTTCTTTCCATGCTAGATTTGCTGGAAAACCCCAGATGTAGCACGCCCTGTCCGCAGACCGCATAACTCTTAGACAGCCCTTCTACCATTTCCACTTCATTCTCTGTGCCATTCCCTCATTGGATACAGCTAAGCAGGCACACAATACGGAGAACTTCCTCAGAACACCCCCAGTTTGTTTATTTTCGAACATTTCAGGACACCGCGAGTGTTCTTAGAACACTTTCAGCTTGACAACGAACAAACAGACAACATCTTCAGGACAACCCCTGCAAACATTCCAGGATCCCACGAGTCTTCTTAGAACACTTTCACCAAATCCATTCTGTTTATTTACGAACATTTCAGAACAGCCGTGTTGTCCGCAGAAAAATCGAACACAACAAAATTGTCTAGCACATAAAAAAACAGAACTTTGAACCTATCTCATACTCCCCCACCCTCCCCAAACACTCTTACACACCAACACACTCCACTAAATACAATTTTTAATCCAAGTTTCACCGCGCTGTGTGCGGTCGTCCGCGAATACAAGATGGCGGGCGCCACAGAAAATCCGCCGCGCTTCCGCACCACGCCGTCCAATCAGCGAACACGTCGCATGTCCGCGGACATCGCACAAGCCGCTCGGCCAATCAGGGCACTGTCCGCGGAGCGAACCGGGAAGTCCGTCCGCGAAGCGAACGGATATATCACAAATTTTTTTGCCTTACATTTTGGTCATTTTAAAAAAACTACTGGACGGATTTACACCAAATTTGCAAAAGCACGCTTTTGGGACCAAGCCCCCGCTCCTGCTGCAAATTTGGTGTAAATCCGTCCAGCGGTTTGAGCAGTAGGTGTGCGCAAAGTTTTTTCCCATAATGTCTATGGGAAAAAACAAAAGTTTTGGGACCCCCCCATAACTTTGCTCCCCCTGGACCAAACCTCTCCAAATTTTGCGAAACAATTCAGAGTGGGCCATATACTTTTTTTGCAAAGTTTGGTGAGGATTCGTCCAGAGGGAGCGAAGTTATAAGCCGCCCAAACAATGCTCTTCCTATGGAAACACCAACTTAACCATAACTGCATGGACGCTACTGCGTCCATGTAATACACATATATATATATATATATATATATATATTTACTGAAAAAACTTTGTTAAAGGGACGTTATGGTTATGTTGGACTAATAAAAAACAATGAAATTCAAAGAAAAAACTTAAAGGGACGTTATGGTTTCAAGTAACATTTAAAAAAAAACAGAAATTCGCCAGTTATGGGGTAAGCTAAACAACTATAACTCGCCCCACCACCATGCACTGATAAGGCTAACACCCAGGACATCAAAGATGACATCACAAATGTCATTGATGACATCACTGATAGTCTTCTCCCTATTTCAAACCCATTCTATCTTTCATTCAGAACCAGTATTGTTGGAATTATCTTTGCGCGGACTCTTCTCTTATGTGTTCCTAAACCCTAACTTCCTTTTGATTAATTAAGAAAGTAATTCCCAAACCAAACAGAAAGCAGAGTATCACACCTGAACTGTTATGAATCGAGGTGAATGACCTTCCTGTGTGGCATTCTACTTTTTGATAGTCTTTAATATAGCATAAGAAAACCTATCTGTCAATTCAAAGGGGTCGATTCATGGAACAAACGTGCGCCGAAAATCCCAGTGCAAGCAGGTGCAAGGAGGCGCAAGTGTGAGACATCAAGCACACGCGTGCGATACAAGGAAGGCGCTGCGCTAGTTTCCCGCTGGTCGTGCGCCAAATCCATGCATGTCACACACGGGCACACACGTCATCAAACGGCGTGCGCTACGCGATTAGCAAACGCGCACATAGCGCGGCGCACACAACAAAAGTGGGCGGAACATTGGGCGTAACACGCGGAATGGGGAACAACGCATGAAAAAGAAGGCGTAACTGGGGAAGTACTGCAGGGAACTACACGGAACGCCCACATGCACGCGAACAACCCGTATTCATGGATTCGAATACAGGAAACCCGCGCACGGCAAAAGACGCACACAGGCGTCAACGCGTCCGCCACACGAAGGCAGGTGGAAGCGTCCCCGTGCACAGTATAAAAGTGAGCGCAAACAACAAACACGTATATACAGCTACGATGAATGCCCCATTTGTCGCAGCACTGATCGTGGGACACCGCAGGAGGAGGAGAATAGCCAGGGCATGCATTTTCTCACCGCAGACAAGCCTTTTTGGGATGCCTGACGACCAGGTCTACGGCAGGTATAGGTTTCCACCCCACATCATCCTAGACTTGGTCAGGGAGTGGGAAGATGACCTTACATCCCCCACCCTTTGCTCCCAAGCATTGAGCCCCTTGGAGAAGGTGCTCAATGTCCTGCATTTTTTGCCCACTGGGTCATTTCAGCAGACCACTGCCATAGTGTGGGGGGTCTCACAGGCCACGCAGTCATGCTGCCTACACCAGGTCTTGTCAATCATGACAGCGCGCCCCTCAATCCGCAGGCACATATACATGCCCAGAACACCTGCAGAAAGGCAGGCCATTGTCCTGGATTTTTACAGGGTGGGACACTTCCCCAAAGTGCTTGGTGCCATAGATTGCACCCATGTGGCCCTACGTCCACCTAGGGCCACTGAGCACATCTACTGAAACCGCAAGCACTGGCATTCCATCAACGTACAGGTGGTATGCGATGCAAAGGGAATCATCACCTCTGTCTATGCAAACTACCCTGGCTCTACCCATGACAGTTTCATATACAGAATGTCCGCCCTGAGCCGGTCCCTGGAAGCTGGGCAGCATGGTGACACATGGCTCCTAGGCGAGTACAAATGCCTGTGCACATGCATGCAAGTCACACACAGCCAAATACCCAAACCCTAATAATCTTAACTATTATCACCTCCCCAGGGGACAGTGCCTACCCTCTGAGCAACCACATGATGACGCCAATCCGGAACCCCACCACACCACCCCAGGTAAGATACAACGCGGCCCATATTGCAACCAGGGCCATAGTGGAGCGCACATTTGGAGTGCTCAAGTCACGCTTCCGCTCCCTTGACCGCTCTGGCGGGCAGCTACTCTATGCACCCCCAGTAGTGTGCAGGATCATTGTGGCAGCATGTGTCCTGCACAATGTTGCCCCCACATCTCCAACCACAGGCACAGGCGCTGCCCATAGGAGGGAATAGGGCACGTGGCAAGGAAACCCGGACCCAGCTTGTGGCCACATTTTTCACCTAAACTCCCACCCCAGCGGAGTGCACACAGGCCTGGCACATACCAGGTGACAATCGATGATGACAAAGAGACAGTCAACTGTCACAACCTTACCACCCTGAGATTGTTGCCAATGAAGTGCACATTGTGTGCATCCCTAGCTACTTAAACACAAGCTATCCTGTGTGACCAAAAGGCACACATATGATACATGATATGATATGATATGGCATTTGTAACGCGCCTATACACAAGTGTTGCAAGGCGCAACGAGGCAGGGAGGGGGGAACAAGGGAAGACAGGCAACGATCCTACTAGGCCAGGTGTCATTTAGATCACGGAAGTGCAGGGGTAGGTGGAAGGGAAAAGTCCAAGGGGAAGGGGAGAGGGGGAGTGCAGTACAGGGTAAGTAGAATAAGAAATAAATAAATAAATAGGCCAGCTGGTGGCAAGTGCAAAGGTAAGTGCAGACAAGTGCTGGGAAGGGGGGGCTGTAGGGATACAGAGACAGTCCCGCAGTGCAGGGGTTGCCAGGGAGGCAGTGCAGTGGAGAGTGGCTGGGCCAGGGACCGAGGTCGGTGAGAGTGGCCCAGTTGTAGATTCAGAGCAGTTTCAGTGAAGAAATTAGCAAGGGAGAGGGAGAGAGAAAGCAGAAGCAAAGAGGAAGGTGTTGAGGTGCTTCCTGAAGCGGAGATGGTTCTCCTTAAGTTTCAGGGAGGCAGGAAGGCCGTTCCAGAGGGAGGCCCCTGCCGCGGAGAGTGATCTACCCCCAGCCCGTTGCTTCGAGAAGTGGCTGACCCTGACATGCAAGGTGTGAATCACACACACCTGCAAAACAGGCCATGACCATCACTGTTATGTCACTCAAACCCTCCCAAACCACAACATGACATGGCAAGCAATAGCCATACACCAACACAGTACCAATAAGGTACACATTGCCATGTGAAAAATGAAAATTGGCATCAGACAGTGATGCCTGACATGGAATCAGATGAAATGACTGACCAACAACCTCCCACCCAAAATGAGTAATTCCCAAATGCATCACAAACGTAGTAGCCGCAACGTAACAAATAATGCCCGTCTACATGCACATTGTGCATTGCAAAATCAACACTGCAGCTTCTGTGTGCTGTGTCCAACTCCTGCAACACACTGCTCAGCGCTCAGCACAGTGAACAGCCATTGTGTGTGATGCACACCCTGAGCATCACATCTAAGCGACAAACCACATCAAAAAGCAAAATAGGCATTACAGGATCCATAATTGGTCACAGAACATGTGCTGCAGGGACACAGTGGGCAGCAGAAGGCAAACAGAGTGTACATGTGGATATCGAAGGGTGGTTGTACATGTGGTGCATCATAGTGCGAGTGTGCGGGTCAGCAAGGACATGCACTCAACATATGCATCTGCAATCAATTGACCATCAGTGTCCTCTACACATCACATGTGAACATTCACCATGTGTACACCACAGCATGTCAAACCACAACTATCCCCTCACACCTGAAAGGTAAATACAACACATGAAAATGCATTGATCAGCAGAACACATCATGTACATAGGATACCACAATTACAATGTCAGGGTTCCCATCAGACTGCAGGGCAAGGCAACTATCAAAAACAAAACACCCCCCCCCCCTCCCTCACAAATGACCATGACCCACTGAACAACTGCACCTGGGTCATGGAGCCTTCAACCCTCAATTTCACCTGGCCACAGGATCACCCTTCCCCTTCGTCACCATCTCCCACCTTGTGTGTTAAAAGTTGCCTGCACCCTCAGAGTCCACCTTCATTTGCAAAGACACAAAATCCAAGGAAGAAAAACGAACCTGAACAGCCTCCAGTAGATGACTTGAAGTAGCAGTACCTCACAAACTCAAAGTACTACCACAAGGATGTAACAACCAAGGTAGCACAGTAAAACAATGTCACAACAGGATGTGAACCATGTGTGGTACATAACATAGAATGATGCACCACGAACGGATGTGTACTCTCACAGCTCCCGTGTACAGGCGCAGGAGTGGCACGAAACAACCAACCCCACCGTGGCCTGGATGCCTGCAAGGTCAAACTCACACAGGCCTCTGAGACCCTGGTGGGGAAGGAGGGTCAGGGATATGCAGTTGGGACAGCCGTTGGCATACTGGATAACTGGAATGAGGGGCAGGAGAGGGGAGTAGGAATGACACGTGAAAGTAGGGAATGCACTAAAATGGAGTACTTGCATTAACACATACACAATCATAACAAACTTGTACATCATTGTCAGGGCCTTCCGGAGTCCAGGCGCAGGAGTGGCACGAACCAACCACCCCCTCTGGGGTTTTGGCGCCTGCAAGCTTGGGGCTTACACAGGCATCCGCAACCCCAGCGGGGAAAGAGGGTTAGGGAACTTTGATTGGATAGGTACGGGAAGCAGGAACACCAGGTAGAGGGTACAGGGTTTAGAATTGGATAGGAGTCGGGGTGATTATGGAAAAAAAACATACCAAATTGAATTACACATTCATCCATGCATCAGTGCACCCCCCAGCAAGCCTATCTAGAGCAGTTTGAAAGAAAAACAACAAGACACTCAGCTCTGGTTTTGAGTGCTGGCCTCCTGCCTGCACACTCTCAGGTCCGGTTACAGGAGCACTTTAATGCTGCAAAGAGAGCCACAGTTAATAATCTGTGCGTGCCCATAACACACAAACACACCACCAAATATGCCCCATAGCAACAAACTACTCTACAAACAGACAATCTGGTGTGGATGCTTCGTACCCATACGTAACATTCCCCCTGTGTTGGTTCATACACAGTCAATGCAGCAAGTCAGGCGCCGGTGGGTGCGTGGCCAATGGAACACCAATGTGTCACGATTCACACAATATGCAATGTTCCCTGGGTAAGCAGACAGACGCATATAGCAAGGTATGACTTCAGAAAAAGTTGTGTCCCACCATGACCGTAAAAAAATAGGCAGTGCATGTTACAAAATATACATGGAAAAGAAATGCACTGCACCCGAGTCTGTCCCTTGCTGTATGTCCCTGTGAGCTGCTCCTTTCCATGTCTCGGAAGGAAACATGGGTGATACAAGTGCCTCAATGGCCCATTGTAACGCTCACCTGATTCCCGCAGAGGCGCCGGTCTTGACTGGGTGAATGCCGTATCTTCAAAGGTGATGTGTAACACACGGTTGGCTCTTTGGGCTGGACCTCTGTGCACTGTATGTCTGACTTGAAGAGTAAGATGTCTGCAGATAGAAAATATGGGATTAATGAACTGGGGTTATTGGGTGCCTCTCTCTTCTTCCCTTTCTCTTCTCCTGTAGAACCCCAAAGGTTAACGCCCTCACCTTAGGTAAGTGAACGCCGAGCTCTCCATCTGCCTCGGGGCAGGGTGCCATAACCAGTTTCTTCACTGGATAAGGGTGCAGGCCTCTTGACCTCAGAGGACTGCTGTCCGTCGTTAACTGCACGAACTGTAAGTTCTGGGCACTTCAAATGTCTTAAAAGTCTTATGTAATGATATCTCTTGTTTTGCAGGGTTCCGGCGATGGCGGATGGCGGGCTGATGAGAGTTGAGGATCGAACCCGCGTGAGGAATAGAAGCGCCTGGAAGCACGTAAGTAAGCGCTTGTAGCCTGCTTCACGATGCGCACTAACTGTCCCTTTTATCTTGCAGGTACAAGTTCGGAGCTTTAGAGAAGCTGAAGGGTGCTGGAATACCCACTGGATTCGGCGTGGGAAGGAGTAATGGCACGTGAGTAATAGAGTTGCCAAATGTCTTTATATGCACCTTCTTTTGTCTTTCAGATGCGGGATGCAGCGCCGAAGGCCTCCGGAGCGTGCGAAGAGTAGGTAAGCCTTTGTCTTTCAGATGCCGGAATGCAGCGCGAGGCGTTGGTGACAGCCGATGGACCAGGTAAGAGATGCGCTGCCACTGA
Source organism: Ambystoma mexicanum (assembly GCF_040938575.1). Lineage (NCBI taxonomy): Eukaryota > Metazoa > Chordata > Amphibia > Caudata > Ambystomatidae > Ambystoma > Ambystoma mexicanum. The sequence continues at coordinate 167,698,134 of NC_090931.1, read as the reverse complement.
AGACCGTAGTGCTAACCTGTTCTTTCTTTGTCTTTACAGGTGCTGCTGAAGACTGGATTCCAGGATGGTAAGCCTTTGTTCCCTTAGGCCCAGGATCAGAAGCAGAAGACACGATGAGCGTTCTGCTGCAGAGAATGCAGAATAACACAAAGCAAGATTCATCCATCGGGTGTGGTTTAAATAGCCTCCTGTAGTGCTTAGGTGTCTCCTTCCACAGCCACGCCTAGGTAAGAAAAGAGTTCCTGCTTTCCAGAAGAGTTCCAGTGTTCTGAACCTAGGGAGTGGCTCCTGCCCCACCCAACAGGAAAAGTAGTCCCAAACAGAAGAGGATCAGGGGTTCAACTGGCAGGTAAGTAAGTAGCATGGTCTGCTGCAGGTAAGTCCACCCAAGCATTATGAGCCCGGCGCTTCCAGCGCTGGGACTGGGCATCTTTATGAGCCTGGTGCCACTGGCGCCAGGACAGGGTCCAAAAGGTCCCAATTGGGACTGGCTGGCACTCGGAACCGGGGTTATGGGTCTGCTTCCAAGGGAGTCGGGCAAGTCCTGATCTTTTGGAAGCAGAGATCATGACAGCACCCCCCCTCAAGGCCCCTCCCAAACCGGGCTTCTCCGGGGGTTTGGGCTTGTTAGGAAATGTTCGATGAAATCTTTTGATTAGACGAGGCGCGTGGACATATTCTGCAGGTTCCCAGGATCTTTCTTGGGGACCGTAGCCTTTCCAGTCAATCAGGTAAAATAGTTTAGATTTGGAGATCTTGGAATCCAGGATGCTTTTGACTTTAAACTCGAGTTCTCCATCAACTAGAATAGGTTTTGGAGATGTAGTTAGTCGGGTTTGAGGTTGCACGGGTTTTAATAGAGAGACGTGGAAGACCGGATGTATCTTCATGTGAGGGGGCAAGTCCAACTTGACCGCTACTGGATTTACTATGGTAGTGATGGAATAGGGACCAAGGTATCTTGGGTTGAATGTGCGTGGTCCTTTTAGAGGTAGATATTTGGTGGATAACCAGACTTGATCTCCTACTTGATATTGGGGGGCTTCCTTCCGATGTTGGTCTGCTCCTTTCTTGTATTGTTCTTTAGCCCTTTGAAGGTGAGAAACGGCTTCCTTAAAGGCTTGGGTGATTGTAAAATGCAGGTGGTCTACTGCTGGTGTTCCAAGATCTTGGAGTGGATCCAACTCCGAGGTTCGAGGGTGACTACCGTATAAAAGAAAAAACGGGGTCTTCCCAGTTCCCGAGTAGACAGAGTTATTGTAGGCATATTCGGCTATCCAAAGGATATCTTTCCAAGTTTTTTCAGTTTGTTGTAGCATGCAGCGCAAATACTGTTCCAGAGTTTGATTGGTCCTCTCGGTTTGTCCGTCGCTTTGAGGGTGGTGGCTGGTCGAAAGTCTCACATCAATTTGAGCCGACCGACAGCAACTTCGCCAAAAATGAGAAATAAATTGACTACCTCGATCCGAAATTAGAACTGAAGGAAAACCGTGCAGTCGGACGATGTTTTCGAGAAATTCTCGGGCCAGAGTTGCTGCTGTTGGTAAGCCTTTGAGTGGAATGAAATGCGCCATCTTGGAGAATAGGTCCACGATTACTAGGATCGTATTGTATCCGGAGCATGGAGGTAGATCGGTGATGAAGTCCATAGAAAGCGTATGCCAAGGGCGGGGCGGGATGTCAATAGGGCGTAAGAGGCCGGCTGGTTTTTCCTTTTGACTCTTGTTTTGGGCGCATACTCCACAGGACATTATAAAGTCTCTGATATCTTTTTTCCAAGACGGCCACCAGAAGTAGCGCTTGATCTTTTCCGAGGTCTTGGTCATACCGGGATGTCCTTCCATTAAAGAATCGTGATAACAAGAGATTACCTTTTTCTGTAAATCTGTGCTGGGCAGGTATAACCGTTCTTGGAAATATAATAGGTTGTCCTTCACCGTAAAGTCCTTTCCCTGCAGATGCCAATTCTGTATGTCTGCTGGAGTTACCAGTAGCCTGGCTTTATCCTTAACTGCCTCTATGGATTGTGTGGCGATTACACCTAGAATTCTTTGTTCGGGAATGATAGGTACAGGTTTAGGATTGATCAAATGTTCTTCCACTCCCATCCGAGAAAGGGCATCAGCTTTACCGTTTTTTGTACCAGGTCGATAGGTAATTATGAAGTCAAACTCGGCAAAGAATAGTGCCCAACGGAGTTGCCTAGAGGATTGAGCTTTTGCGGTTTTCAAATATTGCAGGTTTCGGTGATCTGTAATCACAGTAACGGTGTGTCGGGCCCCCAGGAGATAATGCCGCCAAGCCTTAAAGGCGGACTTGATAGCTAGAAGTTCCTTATCAGTAATAGTGTAATTGATTTCAGGAGGCGAGAATTTGCGGGACCAAAATGCCACGGGATGCAACTGATTGGTTACTGGGTCCTTTTGTGATAGAACTGCCCCCATGGCAAGGCTCGAAGCATCATTTTCAACGATGTAGGGGAGTTCTGGGCGAGGATGTTTTAAGATCGGTGCAGAGATAAATCTAGTCTTCAAATCCTGGAAAGCTTGTTCCGCCTCGATAGACCATTCAAAACGTTTGTTTTTCTTTAACAAGGCGGTGATGGGCTGGACTATTCAAGAGAATTCGGGGATAAACCTGCGGTAAAAGTTAGCGAAGCCTAACATGCTTTGAACACCTTTTACGGAGGATGGCGATGGCCATTTGAGAATTGCATCGACCTTCTTTGAATCCATACGCACTCCGCTAGGTGATAATATGAATCCCAAGAATTCAACTTCAGTCACGTTGAAAACACATTTTTCCAACTTAGCGAAAAGTTTGTGTTGCCGCAATCTCTCGAGGACCATTTTCACGTGTTTCCGATGTTCAGTTTCCGATGAAGAATAAACGAGGATGTCGTCAATGTAAACAACAACACACACATCTATGAGCTCTCTGAGGACATCGTTCATAAAATATTGAAAGGCGGCCGGGGCATTGCAAAGTCCGAAAGGTATGACCTGATATTCAAATAGCCCATACTTGGTGCGGAAGGCCGTCTTCCATTCATCGCCCTCTTTTACTCGTACCAAGTGGTAGGCTCCTCTAAGATCCAGCTTTGTATATATGCATGCTTTTCTGACTTGGTCCAGGAGTTCAGGGATCAAAGGTAACGGATATCTATTCTTAACGGTGATCTGGTTCAGGGCGCGATAATCTATACAAGTTCTAAGGTCCCCTTCTTTTTTTGGAACGAAGAACAAAGCTGAGGAAGCAGGGGACTTGGAAGGACGAATAAACCCATTCGCTAGGTATTGATCCAGGTATTGTCGGAGGTGAAGATTCTCAGGCTCGGTGAGGGCATACATTCTACTACAAGGAGGAGTAGATCCAGGTATCAGGTCTATCTGGCAGTCATAAGACCTATGAGGAGGTAGAGAGTTAGCCTGATCCTTCCGGAAAACATCTTGGAATTCTAGGTATTCAGGAGGTAACTGGGGAGCCTCCGAGGAAATTGCTGCCAGTGCAACACCAGGTCGAGGGTGACAAGTAGAGACACATTCTGGAAACTGAACCGTTCTTGCTCGCCAATCGATCTGAGGATTGTGCTTCTCTAACCAAGGAATTCCTAGAATAATCTGGAACTGAGGGGCCTTGATCACATCGAACACGATCTTCTCATGGTGTCCATCTTGACTTACTAGCGTCACTTCTTGGGTGGTATGCGTTACTGGTCCGGAGGCTATCTCCGTACCATCCACCGTAGTAATGACGTCCTTTACAGCCTTTGGACAAAGAGTCAGATTCATCCTCAAAACCATTTCATGATCCACATAATTGCCGATGGCACCGCTGTCGACGTAAGCTTCAATCGCATGTAATCGATCCGGATGTTCAGGGCTAATGAGGACCATAGGTATCACGAAATGCGAGGTCACGGAACTGGTTTTAACGCTCGGCAAGAGGACCTCTATTCTTGTCGGGCGAGGTCGTTTCCCTGCTCAGAGTTTGTGACCCTGGTAACTGCAGCTCCTACTGCCTTCTTGGCTGGTTTCACCGGACAGTCTCGAAGAAAGTGCCCCGAGTTTCCGCAATAGAGGCATAATTGCAGCTGTTTTCTCCTTTCCCGCTCCTTTTGTGTTAGTGGTCCTTTCAGGCCCCCTATTTGCATGGGTTCCCCGGAGTCTACTCCTTTGGTAGGAGTTGGTGGTTTGGAAAATACTCGAGCATCAAACTTGGAACGATCGGCCTTCCTGTTCTGCAGTCTGTGGTCAATTTGAACGACTAAGTCAATATAGTCCGAACAGTCTTGCGGGGGATTCACTACTTGGGCTAACACATCTTTGAGCTCTCCACGTAGACCTCTATAAAACAGCGTAATCGTTTTGTCCTCAGGCCATCGAGTTTCCACTATCAGTCTGTTGAAAGACGCAATATAAGCCAAAAGGTCTTGATTACCCTGTCGCAATGAAAGGAGCTCATTGTCCAAGGCCTGCCCCTGTGAATGTCATGCAAACAGTTTTTCCATACTGAGCTGAAAAACTTGAAAATCATGGAGAACCGGATCATCTTGATTAACTAGAGGGATCGACCAGTCTGCCGCATTGCCACTAAGGTACGAAAGCACGAAAGCTACCTTAGCTTGATCAGTTGGAAAGGCTGCTGGCCGGCATAAGAAGTGCAACCGGCACTGATTAATAAATACTGCAAACCTCTTTGGGTCACCAGAAAATCGTTCGGGCGGAGCCAGAGGTACATTCCCAGGTAGGTTGATCTGCACTGGGTTCGTAGAGGATGTTGAAGGAAGATTTGCCCCTGATGCGGGTAACGGAGTTTGTCCGGCTTGTGACTGTAGCAATTGTCTAGCGAGATCGTCTGTTCGCTCCTTGGAATAATCAGTTCCCTTCTTAGAGCATTCGTTTCCTGACGGGCTGCATGCACTTCTGCTCTTAGTTCCCCAAGTAACTGGGCTAGCTGGTCGGTATCCGAGGTTTCCATAGCGCCTGGGTGGGAGTTTTGCGGTAGGCTTTGTGTTCTGTAACGCTCACCTGATTCCCGCAGAGGCGCCGGTCTTGACTGGGTGAATGCCGTATCTTCAAAGGTGATGTGTAACACACGGTTGGCTCTTTGGGCTGGACCTCTGTGCACTGTATGTCTGACTTGAAGAGTAAGATGTCTGCAGATAGAAAATATGGGATTAATGAACTGGGGTTATTGGGTGCCTCTCTCCTCTTCCCTTTCTCTTCTCCTGTAGAACCCCAAAGGTTAACGCCCTCACCTTAGGTAAGTGAACGCCGAGCTCTCCATCTGCCTCGGGGCAGGGTGCCGTAACCAGTTTCTTCACTGGATAAGGGTGCAGGCCTCTTGACCTCAGAGGACTGCTGTCCGTCGTTAACTGCACGAACTGTAAGTTCTGGGCACTTCAAATGTCTTAAAAGTCTTTTGTAATGATATCTCTTGTTTTGCAGGGTTCCGGCGATGGCGGATGGCGGGCTGATGAGAGTTGAGGATCGAACCCGCGTGAGGAATAGAAGCGCCTGGAAGCACGTAAGTAAGCGCTTGTAGCCTGCTTCACGATGCGCACTAACTGTCCCTTTTATCTTGCAGGTACAAGTTCGGAGCTTTAGAGAAGCTGAAGGGTGCTGGAATATCCACTGGATTCGGCGTGGGAAGGAGTAATGGCACGTGAGTAATAGAGTTGCCCAATGTCTTTAAACGCACCTTCTTTTGTCTTTCAGATGCGGGATGCAGCGCCGAAGGCCTCCGGAGCGTGCGAAGAGTAGGTAAGCCTTTGTCTTTCAGATGCCGGAATGCAGCGCGAGGCGTTGGTGACAGCCGATGGACCAGGTAAGAGATGCGCTGCCACTGAAGACCGTAGTGCTAACCTGTTCTTTCTTTGTCTTTACAGGTGCTGCTGAAGACTGGATTCCAGGATGGTAAGCCTTTGTTCCCTTAGGCCCAGGATCAGAAGCAGAAGACACGATGAGCGTTCTGCTGCAGAGAATGCAGAATAACACAAAGCAAGATTCATCCATCGGGTGTGGTTTAAATAGCCTCCTGTAGTGCTTAGGTGTCTCCTTCCACAGCCACGCCTAGGTAAGAAAAGAGTTCCTGCTTTCCAGAAGAGTTCCAGTGTTCTGAACCTAGGGAGTGGCTCCTGCCCCACCCAACAGGAAAAGTAGTCCCAAACAGAAGAGGATCAGGGGTTCAACTGGCAGGTAAGTAAGCAGCATGGTCTGCTGCAGGTAAGTCCACCCAAGCATTATGAGCCCGGCGCTTCCAGCGCTGGGACTGGGCATCTTTATGAGCCGAGCCTGGTGCCACTGGCGCCAGGACAGGGTCCAAAAGGTCCCAATTGGGACTGGCTGGCACTCGGAACCGGGGTTATGGGTCTGCTTCCAAGGGAGTCGGGCAAGTCCTGATCTTTTGGAAGCAGAGATCATGACACCCATGGTGGACCGGAGGGTATGTGCCACTGCCCCTGCAGGTGCCCCAGACAACCTTACAATCAACTAGCCATCAGTCCACCAACACATTTGAGCTGTATTGTGTGCTTCAACACCAATATTCGTCCAAGCTCACCCTCAGTGCTGCTACTAAGCCTGCATGTGCAACTGGCCTGGTGGAAGCTTTGCTGTGTTGTGGCCCCCCTTTGCTGCTCACCTTGCCTGGAGTTCCTTGGAACACGTCAGCAGTTCTAGGATGTATGTCTGCAATCCCTGTGCCTCTGCTTGCGCACACATGTGCATGTGGGCACCAACAAACGTGTCCAGAATCCAGACGTCCAATGGGCCATGTCTGCTGGCAAAGGTGGTCTGGAGGCTCATCCCCCTGCAGAAAGGGCATGAAACACATGATTAATGCTTTAGAGTCATTTGTGTGTGTCTCTTCAGGCATCTCATTACTGGACCATGTCAGAGACGTACATCAGAAATCACACCATCAGTCCGTCTTTCACATCCAAAGTGTGGAACACACTATCTACGGCATGAATTGCAACAAGCACATGTACAGTAAAGATAAGAAACATACTACACAATGCATAGCAATGAATGTACACATTAATCATGAAACACCCCATCTAGCAAAAGCAGAACAGTGGTCAATAACACCGCAATCATCCCCACTAGGGGTGTTAACACAAGTTGCACAGCACCAGACATGCCACAGATATGACAGTCCAAAGCCCTTGTGTAATAGGCTGTTACACGAACCATCCTTGCGAGCCCATGGATAAGGCAGGCAGGAGTGGCATATGTGAGTCAAGGACCCCAAGCAGCAAACACAAAGACAAGACAAGCCTGAAGGGCCCAGCTGGAACAGACAGTGGATGCTTTCAAAAGCCACAAAGCACCGCACCGTCACATGAAAGCACAATAGACAAGCAATTTTAAACTATATTAACTAATTACACTAACTATGAAAAACCTACATTACCTAATTAAACTAACTATCAAACAGAAACTTAACTAACTAAACTAAAAGAAAAATCAAAAATGGCCACATACGACCCGGGGGGGAGGGGAGGCACCCAGGAAGGGGGAGGTACAGGGTGCTGCTCAACACCCACATGCAATGATGCTGAGCCAAAAAAAAACCCCTCCATGGGCTCAACGCCTGCACAGCCCGACCTATGTGGGAGATAGATGGTCGTCCGAGTCTGGCTCATCCTGGAAAGGAGGACGTGGCACAGTAGCCTGGCCATGCCTAGCCGCAGCTTGCCCCTCGACAGTAGCAAGTCTGCCGGACGGGTGAGCCTGGTTCTGTGTGGCGATGTGACGTAGGTCTGCATGCAGAACCTCACGTGATACACGTGCTTCCTCTTGCAAGGTAGCACGTGTAACACGGAGTTCCTCCTGCAAGGCCTGGCTGGACAACCGCTGCACCTCCCGGCAAGCCTGTAGCTCAGTCGAGATGGTACGCTTAAGCTGTGCAAACCTCTCCTCTGCCCGCTGCCTCTGGGACATCAGAAGGACACCCAGAGTGGATTTGAGGGAAGCATACTCCTCCCTCAGGGCATCCATGTGCGCCTCTGCGTGAGCAGCAATTGCTTGACGCAGAGACGACATTTCAGCCTGGCGTGCCCTGTCTGAGGCCGCCATGCCCAGCCTGAGCGAGCGGGCTGTGGACCGTGCCGCCTGCTGCTGGAGAAGCACCTGCCTAGCAGGGGGGAGCACAGATCGGGCCACACGCTCCATGCTCTCAGCAATGTTCTCCATTGCTGCCCCCTGCCATTCTGAATTGGCAGTCATGTCTTGCTCCCACTCAGTATACTGCAGTTGTGCGCGGCAACCGCATTGCTGGGCTTGACCCCTGCGGGACCCAAGGACCGGGTGTCCTCGCTGTGTTGGCACCGCCCGCGGCTGCACGACTACATGTCCCCGTCGACGTGATGTCCCAGGCACATCAGTGACTGGTGTGGAGGGTGACGCTGCGTCCCGATCCACCAGGGGACGGAGGTACCAAGACTGTCTGACCCCTCAGTGCAGGTGTCGCGGACAGAGGAGTGTCGACATCAGAATCACTCACCCCTGACACATGGACTTGATGCTCATCCAACTCGACATGGACGTCAGAGTCGTCATCAGGGCTGGACTCATAGGCAGCCAGAGACAAGATGGACTGTAGCTCTTGGGGGTTTTCGTGGCCTACCACCCCACGACCCCCACTTGTGCTGGGTTGATGTTGTGGTAACAACCCTGTGTCTGGCATGACAACACCATCCTCCGCCTCCATTGCGACATCACCTGAAAAATAGAGAGAAAAAAGGTCACTACACATGTCAGAAGCACACAACACACACACACACACACCGACAACAAACATCAGGCAGACATGTGAAACACAAAATAGAACCTGGCATGCATGCTGGGTCAACTTTGAATTGCTTCTGTGATCAGACCTGTTGAAAGGTGGCAGTTTGCATAGAAGTGGGTCTATGCAGTGCAGCAAATGTGTATGTCACTCACTACCTACATGTACAAGGACTCCATGGTGTGTGTCAGGAAATGTGAAGGCAGTGCAAGGTCAAATTCAGGCATCACGTGCACTGTGCATTCAATGGGTAGCATATCTACAAGCAAAGCACCCCTCCACCCAAGTACAAAAGCAGGGATGCCTAGCATGGTATCAAAAGGCTGACCATAGACCTGTGTATTGACAGGCAGTGTTGACTGTCATCAACAGCTTAATGTGATTCAAGTGACAACACTGCAAATGATGATGGGACAGTAAGCAGTACACATGATGAAAACTCTGGAGGCCGCCCACGTGTGAAGAAGACACTACAACAGTCGGACAGAGTCATTGGCCATTAAACAGGCTGAGGCCTGTGACCCACACAGATTGTCAGACCCTAAACATGTGTGCAACGCAGTACTGAGCCACAGTTGACATGGGAAGGCTGATTAGATGCCATGCAATGTATGTCATCCAGGACTTGTATTACAGTGATCATCCAGTCAAGGACACATAGGGGCATGCGTGCAATGCACATGGGGCATGAATGGGCACTCATGTCCCTGCGGGGCATCTGACCTATGCACAGTACAAGTGAGATACCCTGCATCAAGTACTAAGGCTGTGCCACACAGCATATGTCTGGCAGATTGTACGCTGGAAGTTAGCATGTACACAGGACGCATGAACAGGAAAGTACCCAATGGCAAGATTGAAGCAGACCAGTGCAAAGGTGGAACTAGGGTGCAGAGTGGCGGAGGAGGGGCAAGGGAGCATGCCTACATGGAGTACCCGCATGCAGGCAGAGGACACATGCACGTCAGTCATGCTATGACATTGTGCCTGGGCTGAGACGAAGGTCACCCCACGCCACATGCAGAAGGGCCAGTGAGCTGGAACAATGACCGGAGGGGTATACTGGTAACCAGCATCTGAGTAGGGTGCAATAGTGGTGATGCGGACAGTCCCCATCTGCTCCACATGTCCACCATCCAGCAGAACAGACATGCATCACGGAAGCATTGCATTACTTGCACATCAGAACCATGTACACGTCACATGTAGTGGCTATAATGCACAACACATCCCACAAGTAAAACGCACACGTCCTCAACAAACACGCATCAAAACTCACTGGACTGGGCATCAAAGTCCAGCATCTCTCCCACTCCTTCGACCGATTCAGGTGGTATGAACTCTGCAACAAATGACTCATGCGGAGTGAGCTCTTCCTCCTCTGGTGCAGGCCCACCGCCAGTCACCAGAGTCAAGTTGTAATTTGAGGCACGCTTAGCCTTAGCGCTGCGTTTGAGGTCATTCCAACGCTTTTTGCACTCTTGCGCTGTGCGCACCTCATGGCCGAAAGAACTGACATGTTCCGCAACTTGCTTCCAGTGTGTGTCACTGTGGGCAGCCGTAGTCTGACTATTGGCACCCACTGGCATGTCACAGTGATGTTAACAGCCCCGCTGCACCTGCAAGGCTGCATGTGACCCCGGTGATGTAGTGATGGGTCACGCAACACTCAGGCACCCCAAAACTGCAGTAAAACTGTGCACACAACCCTGCAGCCCACGTGCATGGAATCAACCTCCCGCAGTACGCGGTGGCACCCAGTAACACGAATAACGCGTACGCGTGGGACACGCAGGCTACTATGACCTCGAAAATGGGTGCGATACACAGGGGCACCCGCAGTGGGAAAAATAGTGTGTGCGACTCACCGTCTGACTAGCGCGATGCAGAAAAACACGCACAGCCAATACCCCCACCAAAAGAAGAGATACGTCCTTGATAGCTGTGAAGTTGTGATGGCGTGCGAAACAACAGAAGCAGCAACACACGTCGGTCTCCACGAAAGGCACGTACAGCGAACTGCTGCCCCCGCTCACCTTTAACCCGTGCTGAGGGAAACGCCCACGCGCGTCACGTCACTTACGCGCATGGGACCTTTCCTCGGATTAAACGCATTCACACGTGGACGTGCAGTTTTTTCACGCGCGCTGAACCACTATGCTAACGTCACGAGGGAAACGCCCGCGCACGCCCGCGCACCTCACGTCACAGAGGTGCTCACACTTGAAGGGCCTTTGGTCCAATGAAAGCGCGTACGAGTGCTGACGCGCTTACGCGCTAGGGGCCTTTCCTCCAATCACATGCTGACGTGCACATTTTTCACGTGCCAAATCACTCCGTATCAAGCTGGCCATGCGATCACACACGGAAGACCACGCTCCTGCCCAAAAGGCCGAATCACTGCCCCCCAGAGCCCCGAGCACGCTCCCACCTGCCATCTGCTGCTGCCTGACTGCCTGCTGCCCACATGCCCTGCTATTTGCTGCCTGCACATCAGCCAGGGGTGCAGTTGCTGTGACCACCCCTGCTGGAACAGAAGACTCCCGACTGGGATACCATCGCTCCACAACCCAGCCCCAGGACCCAGTTGCCCACCCACTCTTGTCTCTGGGGTTGCCATGTCGGGCACTACACCATCTGGCACCACTGGCAACCCCCAGCTAGAGAGGCAGAGGGCCACCAGCTTCACTGCCACGGAAGTTGGTGTCCTGGTGGAGCAAGTCCTGGGGCAGCATGATGCCCTCTTCGGAAGTTTGCGCGCCGACAAGGAAGGATGAACTCGGATCTGGACGGACATCGTGACTGCCATCAACGCGGAGGGGGTGGCAGTCCGCGACTTACAACATGTCAAGAAGCGCTGGGAGGACTTCAGGTCCAGGACCCTCAACAAGGCCCGGTGCATCTTCAAGGCAGCGGATGCTAAGGGGCACCGGGGCCACCTGTCGGAACATCAGATGAGGGTCCTGGAACGCATATGCACAGCGCTCCACGTCCAGGTCCTTGAGAGGCCGACCCGTCTGGAGTCGAGCGGTAAGTGTACATGCATACTGATTGGAAGCTGTGCGTGTGGTGGTGTGCCAGCAGTGTGCAGGTTGTACATGTGTTTTTCTAGGGCCATGTATGGATGTGTATGTCCAGGGCTGTGAGGCAGACACATGCAAGTCCTTTCATGTGTGAGACACATGGATGGTGTATGTGTGGGTAAGCATGCAAGCCAAATGCAGATGTGTGAGCACACATGTTTGGATTACTGTGTATGTCAGTTGGCATGGTTGTGGTGTCACACATGGATGTTAGTTCCAGCTGCATGTATCTGCACCGTGTACATGTGCATGCGTGTCTATTTGACAAGGGTGCAACAGTGATGCAACATGGATGCATGTGACACTGATATGTGGAAGACTGATTGGCAGATGTGACATGGATGCCGATCTCAACACTGCGACAGTTGGCGGAGGTGTACACATGCATGTAAGTTTGGTGGCGTGTGTGCATGTGTAGTGCACTCCCTGTGTTTCATGTGATGTCTGGCTCACCTTTGGCTGCTCATGCTGTTGTATGTGTATGGATGGTGCTGGCTGTTGCAATAGGGCTGTGGAATAGCTCATGTGTGTGAGTCAAAATGACATGTGTGTTCGGGATTGTGATGCCATGTCTGAAGTTCGACAATGCCACTCATGTACAGCTGTCATGTGTGTATGAGTCCATTGTACAGTGCCCTGATGCCTGTGTTTTATTTATCCCTGTCTGCAGCGTCAACTGATGAAGAGGGCGAAGAAGGTGCTGTGGAGCACAGCGGCAGGGATCGCACCGCCAGCCGGAGACGCAAGGCCCGGCTCCCCTCCCAGGTTGTCATCTCGTCGGGGAGTGAGGAGTCCGGTGCCGCGTCCCAGGCCGCAGCTGCCAAGGGGAGGTCCAAGAGGCGGAGGTCGGAGTTGGACTCCTCAGCAGCAGAAGGGGCAGCTGAGACCCCACAGGGCCCAATGGAGGAAGATGGCATGGAGTCATCCAGGTTGGTGGGGGGTTTGGTGGAGGAGGAGGCCGTGCAAGGGACAGAGACGGGGTCTGGAGGTGGGGATTCCACTGGTGCTAGTGGTGCAGTGCAGGACCAGGGACAGGAGGCAGCACAGGCCGCCGCGGAGGTGCCTGTGTGCAATCCTGTCCCTGATCCTGTCACTGCATCATCTCGCACCAGCAGGGATGCCTACGTCCAGACCCGTTCTCAGGGAGGGGATTGGCTTACACCAACTGGCCTTCCTCTACCTGCGGATGTGGCTATCCGGCACCAGGTTGAGCCTGTCCTGGGTGGGGTGGCGTTGCGTCAATGTGCCATGCGAGGTGACCTGCAGTCTTTTCATGAGGAGACTGCATGTCTTCTCGCATGGCTCGTTGACCGCGGTGACCCACTGGCACAGCTCACCAGGGCCGGATTCCTCCATTTCCTGGACCTTGTTCCGACCCCCTCCTCAACTGAACCCTCTATGCGCCAGTCATCCTCCATGCCATCTTTCCACCCATGTATCACCTGGGTGCCCTGTGGAGCTGCCTCTGACCCTGCGGCCAGGCTGGTGGACAACAGATCCCTGCCACAGTCGGGAGTCGGACGTCCAGCAGGGGTGGACGCCTCCACAACTGCACCCCAGCTGGAGGAGGATGTGCAGGCAGCAGGAGCCAGGGCACAGGCAGCGGCACAGCAGCAGCAGCAACAAGGTGGGAGCCATGATGGCTCGGGGCCTTCATCATCGGAGGGGCAGGTATCGGCCGGAGGGCAGGAGGACCCTGGACGGGAAGTGTCTTCCGTGTGGCAGTGGTTGGGCCATGCAATAGATGCGGAGCGGCAGCGGGCGGAAGAGGCACGGTTCACGATGGTCAGAGCGGAGAACTCCATGCGTAGGGCGCTGAGGCGGGCCGAGTGCCTCGAGGCCATTCACAGGGACCTGGAGTTCCAGATGTCATCGTCCCTGAGAACCCTCGGGGCCATGGAAAAGGACCGCCTCCGGGACATCGAGCAGGAGTTCGATGATGCCCTGGCCCGGGACATCAACATGTGAGCCTTTGGACTTGCCCGCTGCCCTTGTAAATAGTTATTTGGTTAGTATTAGGTTTCCTTTGGTTTTTTCTTTATTTTGGACCTTTAGGACAATGGACCACATTTTTGTATATAGTTTATTAGGTAGGAGTTTTTGATAGGTTTCATTTCTGCAGTTGGGATCATGGACCCTGGATTGTTCATCTTTATATAGTTAACTGTTGGATTCTACTTTTTTGTTTGGATTTCCCCATGGAGCAATGGTTTTCACTTTTGTTTTGCCCTTGGGTTTCATTTCTGGAACTGTCACTTTGGACACCTTTCCTTTGGATTATGATTTGTTGTTTTTCATTATTTTACAGACATGCAGCTTTTATTTTTTTTTTCCATTGTCGTTTGTTTGATTTTAATTCCATTCATTTTGCTTTTAATACATTTTTTTCATCCAACTTCGATGTGTGGTATTATCTCATTGGTTTCATGCATGTCATGATATGGGTTTTGACATTCACTTGCACCCATTGTGTGTGTGTGACGGACATGTGTTCATTTAGATACTTGGCATTGGGGTTGTATCATGTCATTGGCATTTCCATGTGGGTGGATGCAATACTTGGGTGGGTGTTTGGCATGTGGAGGCTGCCCATAAGGGCCAGGGATCTAGATTGTGATGACGTGTTGGCTGGGGACATGTGTCGGGGCCTGTTGGCAGGTGCCCCGCACTGCTTGGGGGTGGGGGTGCAAGGGGACATTAGTGGGACATGAGTTTGTGCCTGCTGGCAGGTGCCCTGCACTGCTGGGGGGTGGGTGTGCAAGGGGACATGAGTGGGGGCCTGCTGGCAGGTGCCCCTCAGTGCTGGGGCGTGGGGTGCAAGGGGACATGAGTGGGGGCCTGCTGGCAGGTGCCCCTCAGTGCTGGGGGTGCAAGGGGACATGAGTGGGAGCCTGCTGGCAGGTGCCCCTCAGTGCTGGGGGTGCAAGGGGACATGAGTGGGGGCCTGTTGGCAGGTGCCCCACACTGCTGGGGGGTGGGTGTGCAAGGGAATATGAGTGGGGGCCTGCTGGCAGGTGCCCTGCACTGCTGGGGGGTGGGGTGCAGGGGGACATGAGTGGGACATGAGTGGGTGCCTGCTGGCAGGTGCCCCGCACTGCTGGTGGGTGGGTGTGCAAGCGGACATGAGTGGGGGCCTGCTGGCAGGTGCCCTGCACTGCTGGGGGGTGGGAGTGCAGGGGGACATGAGTGGGACATGAGTGGGGGCCTGCTGGCAGGTGCCCCACACTGCTGGGGGGTGGGGGTGCAAGGTGACATGAGTGGGGGCCTGCAGGCAGGTGCCCCTGACTGCTGGGGGGTGGGGGTGCTGGGGGACATGAGTGGGGGCCTGCAGGCAGGTGCCCCGCACTGCTGGGGGGTGGGGGTGCAAGGGGGTAATGCGTTGGTGATCACTAGTGCAAGGTGACATGTGGCTTGGCTGGGGGGGCATGCCCATGGTTGTTGGGCTGCCTGCGGGACATGCCCAGGGCTGCAGGGTAGTCCCTGTGGTGTGGTCTGCCTGCAGGGGCCGTGGAGGGTGTAGAGGGAACACCTGGGAGGACCCACACTGCCAATTAATGTATAGGAATCCCCTGCACCCCCGAAATACACGTACCCCACTCGCACAGGGCCTATCGCGTGTGGAACTTCCCCGCACCCCAGAAATACACGTACCCTGCTGAAATCGCGTGGTAAACTTGCCCCCACCCCAGAAATACACGTACCCTGCTGCAATCGCGTGTGGAACTTCCTGCGCACCCCAGAAATACACGTACCCTGCTGAAATTGCGTGTTAAACTTCCCGCGCACCCCAGAAATACACGTACCCTGCTGAAATCGCGTGTTAAACTTGTCCGCACCCCAGGAATACACGTACCCTGCTGAAATCGCGTGTTAAACTTGCCCGCACCCCAGAAATACACGTACCCTGCTGCAATTGTTTGTGGAACTTCCTGCGCACCCCAGAAATACATGTACCCTGCTGAAATCGCGTGTTAAACTTGCCCGCACCCCAGAAATACACGTACCCTGCTGAAATCGCATGCTAAACTTGTCCGCACACCAGGAATACACGTTCCCCGCTTGCCGTGTGCTGTCTGGTGGCCCTGTATACTGGTCCAGGGTTAGCGCAGCCCTTTGCGCTGGATTGGGGAATTTGATGGCTTTTCCTTGCGCGAGGGGCATTCTTGGGGGCATTACTGACACTGCTGCAGGGTCGCTGCGCCACTCTGCGCCGCGGCTGCTTTTGGAGGCTAAAATCCATGAATACGCTGTGTGCCGAAATGTATTTTGGCGCATGCGGCTGGCGCAGACTATCGCATGCGAACACTGTGCACCAGCCGCGTGCGCCACTTGTGCACTTAATTCTATGAATTACCCCCAAAGTGTATTCCTTATTTCCATTCTCGCGCCTATCTCGAAAAACCGACCTTTACTAAAACCTCTGTAACTCCCTCAGTTTTCGTGATTGAAACAAAATTTCAACTCCTACTTGCAGCCAACATCCATAGCTATCAATAGAACCCAGTACTCAGTGCGATTCTCCCATTATCATGAATATCACGCAATTAAACTTTTGCCACAAGTTTAAAGATTTGAAAGATTTTACATGTGTAAAATAGCTCTAAACTGCTTCCAACTTGGATTTTAAGATTTCATATGTTTTCTTTGGACTAAATCATTGCTTGTGTTTGTGTGCAACTAATCATAGTGGCTCCCATAAGCATTTAGAGCAATTTAAGTGTTTTTAAGCACATTTTTGTGTTTTTGCCCAGTCAATTCTAAAGACAATTTTAAAAGCCATTCTGACAGCTGTACAGTTAATTCTGTCTTCTCTTGTGTTTGAAATGGGGAAAGTGGGACTGATATTCTGTTTGATTTGTGCGGGAGCACCTTGAACTGTTTGAGCAAATGATGGAGACGTTCCACCTGAAGGACAGCCAAAGCTGTATTCAGTATGTCAAGTGGACATTTTCACCTGAATACTCCAGCTTCTTTGCGGGGCTGGAGGATCAGAACCATTCAAGATGGTCCACCTATAGGGCGGCCATCCTAAAGCATTTTTCTATTCATAGAAACCCTTGAGAGTCCCGCAAGGCAGCCTACAACCTGCAATGTGGGGAAGACCAGGCCCCACAAGAATTTGTCCAAGAACTGAAACGTGCCTTTGCGAAGACCACCAGGAGGGTGCGCACTGACAGTAGGGAATTTGTTAATACCTTCTTTCCTGTCCTCCCTAAATACATTATGACCCAGCTAGTGAGGGACTTTCATGAGAAAAGATCACTAGACTGGGTCATTGAATAAGCAACTCGCATCTACGAAGTGCAGAAGCCACTAGAAAGTAAAAATATTAACAAAAGCCCAAAACCAACCAACACCCCTGCTGCTGCTAAGGTGGCAGAGATGAAGGTTGCTCCCATTTTAGATCTGGAGATGGGGGGGCCTAAAAGCCTTCCCGTGCAGAATCTTACCAACCCCAGACCCAGAAGGCCCTTGGGCCAATCCCAAACAGAGAGTCAGGGAGGTAACCCCACAAATGGGACCCCTAACTCCCCTGACTACATCAGCCCATGCTATAAGGGCAACAAGCCCATCCTGGGCTATGTGTGGACTCCTCCAGCCCAAGGGGGGGATCCAACCAGGCAGCTGCCAACCCAGGGAACTTCCCTCCTCACTTTCCCCAGGAGGGCAGTAATCCCCCGAATGGCGGGTTGAGTTTCTTTCCCCAGTACCCGCCAAACCTCAACCTCCAAAACAACCCTTCTTTCTTTCCCCACTTTCCTGAGCCCAGACAGCCCAATCCGGGAAAGGGGAAGCCAAGGGTGGAAGGGTACCAAAACTATCCTAACAAAGGGTATTATGGGAGAAGGGATAGTTACCCTTCCCGTGATCAACCAAGGGTAGACCAGAGGACCCCGTACCAGCCAGAGTGGGTGTCCCAGCTGGAGCGCCAGGTCCAGAACATGGCACAGGATCTGGGTCGTATGTTGAGGGCGCAGCAAAACCCTCCAATGAACATGGCGACTCAGAACTCCTCAAATCAAGGGACTTTTGCTCCAGAACAATGACGGGGCAAGAACCTCGACAATCCACCGGTTCCCAGGGTGGAAGCACAAGGGGAAGGCAGGTGTAAAGCCTTAGAGGAAGCTTCTTTCCCCACTTGTGAAAAGCCCCTGGAAACCCAGGAACCAGAACCAGAATCTCCTGCCCCCGAAAGTCTGCAACCCCAGGAACAGAGGGTGGGTAGGAGAAATAAAGAGACTAAAAAGGCCCATTTTGTGGAGGAGGTGCAAATCCTCCAATTTGAAGGAGAGGGGTCCTCAGAGGATTCTGGGAAAAGGATCTTCTCCTTCAGGGAGGACGGGACTCCTCCCAAAGAAAAATGGGTCCCACGAGATCCTAATAAAGACTGGGTAGATGTGGGGACTGAGTTAAAACCACCCATCATCAAACCCCAGAATGACCAGCAAGAAAATCCCCTTGTCCAAAACATTTCTGGTGACTGCCTCCAAAAAGGGGGGGGCAGCCTAGAATCAGAACCAGGGGAGCCCAAAACTCCCCCCATATCCAGCTGTCACCTTTTTCTTACAGGTTCCCAAGATCCCAAACAAAATCCTGTCCAAATCACCCATCTGTCAGAACCCAAAGCAAAGAAATGAACCCACCAATTGGCCAAAAATGTGCATTATCTTTGCCCCCTTGAGGAAAAGGAGGGAAGATTTTATGCCCCGGTCCAAATAGAGGGACAATGTACAATTTTGCCACTGGTGGACACTGGATCCCAAGCCACCCTTCTGTCAAAAAGGGCCTTTGATCAGCTGAATTCGGGAAGGGGGGAGAAAAACCAAATCCCTCTCACCCCTCTTCCTGGACAACTTCAGAACTTCGATGGGAAGGATATTCCTGTTGAGTGGACTGCGGATTTGGACATTAAAATTGGGCAACACAAGGTGAAGCACCAGGTCATAGTTGTGACTCCAGAGGGCACACCATGTTTACTAGCGAATGACATCCTGCGTAGATTGTCTCCCCTCATAGATTGTGTAAACAAGGTCCTCTGGACTCAGACTAACCGACCAATAAAATTGAAACATAGTGTCAACCATGTTAGTTCAAATGGCACATGCCACATGGTTGAACAGAAACCTGACTAAATTGAATTCCACTTCCAGAATAACCAAATCCCAGAGGTTACAGTAATTGCAGTAGGACAACAAACTGGTGATGGGGAGTCCTCTCTATTTCTGATAATCAACCTTCCTTCCAGTCTAAGGTGGCATTCCACACTGGAAGGAAACACTCTGAAATTCTATACAATTTCACAATCAGAAAATCCTACTTCTTGGAGAGCAGTTGTTCATCTCTATTCAGTTAAATGAAGGGAAGGACTCTGTTCTCGCCTGAGTGTGTGTGAACAATGGTAAGAGCTTCATCAGCGAGGCCATGTTCCGCAAACTCCCAAAAGATCCAGCCATTCCCACATTTAAACTATTAGACAAATGGGAAATGGGTCTGGAAACAGCCAATTCCAAACATCTCCTGCCTAGCAGGTGTATGCTCAAAATGTCCATTGGTAACAAGAGCATAGTCCATAATTGTTGGGTCATGCGAGATGTCCCTGCTGCATTTTATTTAGGCAGTGAGATTCTCAATCGCTTTGCCATTAGTTTGGACCTAATAAACTTCAAAGCCTGGTCCCGATTAGCGGGTAATCCCATGGACTTTGATGATCCAGAGAAAGCATTTCGGTCAGCACAACTACTGCCATATGCAGTTGAAATTCAGATTGGAGAGGAAGTCACCATGCCAGAACGGACCCGACAATTCTCCCTTTAAGTTAAAATTAAAAGAGGACAGAAACTGAAAAATCCTGACACCTATGTTCATCTCAATGCTCATTTCCAACAGCAAGGCTTGGGGGTAAACCCAACACCACTAGTCATTATAGAACACAACACCATTGCAATAGAGGTGGACAACAGCGACCTAAAGAGTATCACTCTGGGCGCAGGCACCATTATTGGAATGGCGGTTGATGACCAACATTTTTCCATAGATTTAGGTAACAAACTGTTAGGACCAATCCCCAAGGCCTGTTTCGACAGTGATAGCAACAATGACACAACACCAGAAAGGGTCTTCACCCGCCATGGGGGGAATTTCCTGGTGTACTCTTCCTGCCCTTATGGTAAGGGAGATGTGACTTGTGACTTCAGGAGGGATGAGGTGATCTTTCAAGTCCACAAGGACTGTCTTTCCAACCTGAAGCCATGAGTCCAAATCAATACTTTGACCAGGGACTCCTCCACCAGCTGGAGGAGGCAGCTGAGATAGCCAAACCAGAAGTCTTTCCGGGCTTCAGTCAGATGGTTGAAGAGAGAGTCAACCTAGCTGATGCCTGTGAGACTCTGGAGCAAAAGCAAAAATTGAAACAAGTTTTCTTAGATTTTCAAGATCTCTTTGCAGTGGACTCATATGACTGTGGTCGCACTGACATCCACACAACATTTCCCACGGACCCTAGCATGACTCCAGTGTTTGTGAAGCAATATCGCTTGCCTCTCGCATCAATGGAGTCCATTACTGAAATAATTAAGAACCTGGAGTGTCGTGGGATAATTTGCCCAGTCCACAGAACCTTCAATAATCCGTTGCTGGGGACTTAGAAACCAAACGGCCAGTGGAGACTCTGTGCTGACCTAAGAGAGCTCAACAAACAGGTCCATACTTCCCGATGGCCTCTTCCCTACATTGACCAAGGGCTGGCCCAGATCCAGGGGTCAAAGGTATACACTGCAATTGACCTGACCAATGGGTACTGGATTGTACCTGTCAGTAGGGAGGACCAATGCAAGCTGGCCTTTACCTTCGGGGGGCAGCAGTACACTTGGACCCGGACTCCCTTCGGATACATCAACTCCGGCAATGAATTTCACATCTTTCTGCATAAGCCCATGCCCGACTTGGGTGAAAGGGGTAACCTGGCCTATGTAGATGATGTTCTAATCAAAAGCTTAACTGTGGGGAACACATAGCGGAGATCCGTTATGTTCTGACCCAGTTGAAGGCTGCCGGAGCAAAACTCTCTTTCCAAAAGGCACAGTGGTGTAGGACCAGTGTCAATTTCTTCGGGCATGAGATAACTCCTGAAGGTCTCTGTCCCCAGGAAAAGAAAGTAGAAGCACTCCAGAAAATCAAAGACCCCACAACCCTGCAGGAACTAAGGAGCTTCCTTGGACTAACTAATTACAGCAGAAAGTTCATTCAGGACTACGCAGAGATCACAAGACCCCTGATCCATCTGTTGAAGGGGGGGGGTCAAGTGGGAGTGGGGTCCAGAACAAGCAGAGGCAATAAGACAACTCAAAAGAAGCCTCTCACAAGCGCCTTGTCTAGCTTACCCTGTCAAAAACAAGGAGTTCTTCTTGGAGACATGGTTCTCAAATACATGCTTGACTGCAGTATTATATCAAAAGCATGACAAGGTCAATAAAGTAATCTCCTATGTGGGTAAAACCTTATCTTCTGTGGAGGAAAAATTCAACGATTGTGAGAAGGCATTCCTGGCAACGGTGTGGGCATTGAAGAATTACCGCCCGTTTATCCAGGGGGGAACACATCATAGTGGAGACTCCACACCAGCCTCAGCAATACCTTCAAAGTGACAGAATCTGTGCCGGAAATGTGAGTAATACTCGAGTAAAACCTGTAATTTAAGGCCATTATATATGTTTGAATGTACATATATATATGTGGCAGGGAACGAAAACAAAGGGACTGAACATGTGATGTTGTCAGTGATGTCATCAGTGACATTTGATATGACATCTTTCATGGTCTGGGTGTAAGTGTTAGCAGTGCAGAGGGGCAGCGGCAGGTTTGGGGGCTTAGGTTACCATAACTGTCGAATTTCAGGGATTTTTCAGTTTTAATTTCAACCATAAAGGGGAGGTTGAAATAATTTTTTTAGTGAACTCCACAGGTTTTTGGTAGGGCAACTTAACCATAACATTCCCTCAACAAAGTTTTTTTTGTAGTGAATTTTACAGGTTTTTGGGAGGGCAACTTAATCATAACGTCCCCTTGACAAAGTTTTTTTTGTAGTGAATTGTACAGGTTTTTGGAAGGGGAATTTAACCATGACAGTGTGTCAATGAAGGTCTTGTGTGGAATATACACTGTGATGATGTGATTTTGGGAGATATGTAGTATAATCTACATACTTGATATACAGTTAACATAGAACATGCAGAACCCCCTCCCTATTGATAATAGAAAGGGACGGACTGAGCGCCTGTTTGCGGACGGGGGCGGAGCGGATCAACATTACCCAAAGAGGCGGGGGGTATCTGAAAATGTACTATTGTCTTACACAAAAAGTGTACAACATAGAAGAAGGACATAAAGATATTATAAGTAGTAATAAGTAATTATGTAAACCTGAAGATGTGAAGAGAAAAGGACACATTTAATAAGCATGTAGAATGAAATGGATGGTACCATTTAAAAAAAAAAAGATGCCTCCATCGTAATCACTTCACAGAAACTCGGCAGCCTGGAACGACAGTGGACGGACGCAGTAGGAAGAAGGGAGATTACATCAAAAGAGTGAGTGCAGGTCATTTTTTTGTATATGTGTGTTTTTTTTTGGTATGTGGTGTAGAAATTATAATTTCTTTCTGTTGTTTTGACTCAGAAATGGCTAGTACTTTGGAGTGGGTGGAGGAGTATTTTCCGCATGGGGGAATGTCTGAAGACAGCAACAATAATGGTACACATTGCTCTGCATATGCAAAATAATGACCATTATTTTATAGGCATTTGACATATGTATATTTTTTGTGAACAGACCAGGAAAGAAAAGAAGAAAGGGCAACAAACGAGACAGAAGAAGATAGGATAAAAAGGATTGAGCAGAAAATGGACATATTGAACGAGAATTTTAAATGTTTACGGGAGTTTGTGGAGGACTGTGTGAGAGGAAAAGTTTGTTACCATTGGCCCACCTGTACCTGCCCCGCTTCTCCATTCCGTAGTCAACCTTCCCCAAACCTTGAAGAGGAAAATAGACGTTTTTACGAAATATCCATCCCTTCTTCCCCTCACAAATCTTCTCCTCATAACCAGCCCATGTTTAATCCTAATTCCCCCATATTTGTGTCAGTGTACGCTTTCCCCGCTATGTTTTTGGATTGAAGTGTGTGTGTTTGGAATGTTTTTGTACAGTAGTAGTAGTGAAAGAGTGTGAGTACAATTTTTTTTTTAAAAAAGACGTACAATGTTCGCGAACAGTGCGCCTGTTCGACCTATACGTAAGGAATGTAATGTGGGTGCTGTAAAGGCAGTACATCTACCCTTACTAATGTCAAGTAAGATGGACTTGATGTTTGACCGCACCATCTGTTGAAGTTGTGCATACATAAACAGAAAGGGGCGTCCTAAGGACATTATACCTCGCCGTACCGCTTGTAAACGAGATGAAACATGTTTGTAGAACACACCAGATGTCCGGGATGGCTGTAAATGAGCAAAGTGGTAGTTTACGAAGGACAGTTTACTTGTCCGTATCGGGCGCAGCCAAAATGGTGCCGTCCATAGAACACGTGCGGTTGCCGGCAAGTTCGTAGGCAAACAAAATGGAGTTGTCCTAAGGACACTGGAACTGTCCGTACAGTGAACATATCATGTATGCACATGCGCAGTACAACCGTAAGTATAGGGAACATTGCGCCTGTCCCTAACTGTGCGTCTCACTTGTGTCGCACTGTGAATTAGTTTGAGAACCCGAACACTGTCCGTAGGACACTTGCGCGCATGCGCACGTTTGGTACTCTGCATTTGCTGTCCAGCGGACTCCCATTTCTGGCGCAGATGTGTTCAGGATGTCATCATGTGACCGCACCCACGATGAGCGTGTGGACTAATTTGCGCAGTTTGTGTGCTTCCAAAACAGTCCAAAAGAACTTGTAGATACAAGGCAAAGTATTGAAGAGTGTAAAAATATAGTTTCACATATCCCAGACAATAGCTAACCTGAGGACTTGGTGTGTAAAATTTTTGGACCGCTTTGCAGTGATGAAGACGGTCACGAGGCACACCCCTCCACCCCTACAAATGGCCACACCCCCGAGCGCATCTTCATTGTCCTTCTAGCTATAGCATATTGAGGTGTACTGCCTTTACTGCTGTAATGAC
Source organism: Ambystoma mexicanum (assembly GCF_040938575.1). Classification (NCBI taxonomy): domain Eukaryota; kingdom Metazoa; phylum Chordata; class Amphibia; order Caudata; family Ambystomatidae; genus Ambystoma; species Ambystoma mexicanum. Next base: position 167,674,081 of record NC_090931.1, on the reverse strand, counting down.
CAAAAGGAAACTAATCGGTATGGCTTCCACGGCTGCTGTTGGTTCATTAGCCTCTGCACCACCCCCAAACCCGCCACCACCACCACCTCCCCAAGGGCCTGCAGAGAGATATATGGGTGAGGATGTGGAGAGCGAGGAAGAAGAGGAGGAAGAGAATGAAGTGGAGGAACTCGGCACTAGAAGCACTCGCTGGGAGTCGTGGGTGTGGCGGTTGTTTTCCGTTTATGGGAACGTACCAAAAGCACGTTCAAACCTGCTGAAGTGTAACCAGTGCGAGGTGGTGCTGAGTCACGGGAGACTTGGTTCGTACAGCTGTGGTACGACAACCATGAAGTGACACCTCACTTTGTTCCACACTGCGGACATTCGCAAGGTGGTGCCATGTGAAAGGCGTAGTCGATGGAGTTTCTCCACAGCATCCTCCGTGTCCGATCCTCCCACCACAAGAGACACTCCTGTGGGGGAGTGCCTCCCTGCAGCTGCCTCACAAGCCATTCGCAATGCTGTTGACCCTTACCTTTCAAAGGTGACAATAGTGTGCAAGTATTGTGACGCAGTACTCTGCAGGGGGGAGAGTTTTCGAAGTGCTTTTGAGACTACGGTCACAGAGCACCAGAAGTTCTGCTCCTTACCTAAATAAAGCTCAGCCTATATCTTTCTCTGTTCACTTGGCCTTTCTTATCCCCGTGGCTGGTGTCCCTTCCTTACGCTCATTTGGCCTCTTCTCCTAGTGTGTCGTGTGCTGTGAAGCAATAAACGTGAAAACAACAGAAATGACTGAAAAGGCTCTTTTCAGAGCAGCCTTCCTCAGTTTAAAGATAGAACTATGAAGTAACGGTCGTAGACCCCCGCAGAGTGGTGGAAAAGTTTGCGGACAGTCGTAGGGGAAAAAAGGGAGGGTGCAAGCAGAGCAAACACAATGGAGTGTACGCTGGGAGTAAGTGGTGGCTCTGAAAAGAGCCTTTTGGTGGTGTGTTGTGTGGGTCAAAAACTGTGGATTGGAGAAAACAGATTGTCAGATCGGTTAGTGTGAATTCAAAAGAGGCCGCAATGCATTTTGTACATTGCGAAGAAAAATCTGATTGCCAGCATATGTGAGGTGGACTCCATCTCTGCGGAAAATGAAAGAGCTTTGAAACAAAATGTTTTCATTGTGGAAGGAGGACATGCCAACATCTCTTAAAAAGGCACAAACAGCCTTATTCACATTGTGTCTCACTTTCTCCATTTGTGGACCAAAAGCAGAAGAACACAGCCATATTTGTCTTTGTGCAATACGGGGAAAAAAGTATTTGACAATTTGGAAACATGTCCATGAGCTTCGCAAGTCCTTCCCTCATTGCAAATTGCAAAGAAATTCCAGAGACATGGCCTAAACTGTTTCCTCTGCAATGAATGATAAGTATATCTGGAGAATGCTCTGTCAGTAAAGTAACACAGAGAGGTACCAGGTCCAGCCACCTCATGCCATGCACACCATGCCAGTGCACTTCCACATGTGGAAATCCGAGATCTGCAGATAAAATGCAGCTTTCTGCATGCACCTTCAACCAATTTATCCATGAGTCTCCCAAAATCCCGATAATCTGTTTGCAAGCATTGCAAGCCATGGCTGTGTGATCTTCTGTCAAGGAGAAGACGATCTTACTAAAGTGCACCATTCAGAACACACCTACTGAACTTTATGGACCAATCCCTAGCTCCGCTCATTCTCATTTGCATTCATCTCCACCCCTGAATCCCCGTTGGTGATATGCGCTGGCTGCAAAGTACCGCCATGTTCGCGGACATGTATAGGATCATAGCATGACGACGGTACATTAAAGTGTTATTCTCCTTTTTCCCCTTTAAGGTGGGCTCTGAAAAGAGCCTTTTTTTATTTTTGGCCAGATACCGTACAGACATCTGGTATTTTATTTATTTTTTTGTATTTTTTGTCCTTGCTTTACTCCTACAACCATTACAGAACCTACTCTAAAGCAAGCCTTACATTCCAAAAGAACATCACATTTCCCAAAGAAGATAGCGCAACACCATCTGCTTCCAAATAATCCGCATTGCTTGAAGCAATGTTATTGTGGCTGCAGAAAAACATACCAGCTCGAAACATGAATGCATGCATGCCGCGATTGATGATACACCTCCCAATACTTTGATCTGGACAGAAAACAGAATTGTTGTCCCATTTTACTCTACGGAGTAAAGCAGAAAAAATGACTTTCGTTGTTGGGAAGATGGTCATGAGTGCTTCAACCAACTGTGCCAAATCTGCCAACAAAGTACGTGAACTCACGTATCCCAAATGGGAAGCACCGTAGTGCAAAATTACCACATGAGGAGTGGTCATTGTACGCATGTTTCTGCAAACTTGCAGAATTGCCGCAGCATTGGCATCAGTGTCAGCGCTCCACACCACCTCCACTCCTCTCACATTGAAATGGTGTGCCACATGCCTACTCTCGGCATAGTGTTGTAAGCCATGCAGAAAAAGGTCTCCAAGCACCAGAACCCTGGCCCTCTCCACCCCTGCCATCTTCAGTGTACGCACCGTCTTTCGACACAAAAGAGTAATATGAACATCTGATTGGCTGATGCCTACAGTCCCCTTTCCATGCAGGATTTGCTGTAGAAACCCATATGTGACACACCCTACCTGCGGACAAGCATTGCCTACATGCGGCACGTAACTCTTACCCAGTCCTTCCACCCTTTCCACAGCGGTAGCAAGTCGAGTCCCTCATTGGACACAACTAAGCAGTCACACAACCATCCACCAATCACATTGAACATCGCTAATTCTAACTCCGTCATCAACATTGCGCACTTCCAAATTGCTGTCGATGAATCTGAATGGACGTCGCATATCATTGCAAAGCACCTACTTCACAAGCTACTGTGCAAGTATTGCAAATTTCTATGTACAGCTCCATGCATGCACACATGCATGAGTATAGAATACAGGTATGTATATTGTAATCAGAGAACATGTGCAACCCTTATGATTTAATTTAGATAAATTAATGCTGCTAAATGTGCATAGGCAATACATACCAACGCTCCCCCTTTTAAGTGCAAGATGTCCGATTTATCATTGACAAACCGCACAACTGCTTACTGTCTTCCACATAACCTATGTAGTTGTGTACTGTGTACGGGTGACAGTAATGGTACATGCAATGTAATCCTATGAGAAAAGTAAGCGCTCCCGATTGCTGTGGTGACATCTCCCTCTGAGGGTCTCCTGATTTCTCGGCATCTTGCTTTAATTTGCAAGTAGAAAATGTTTACACATCTACTACTGTGCCCTATTGCTTCCAAACCTCTCTCCTATACCTAGTACACCATGTAAAAAACAAGGCATTTCCATAAACCTAAAAGTGTTAGCAATTTTGAAGGACTTTCAAGTACCATATTGCAAATACCATGCAAAGACTGCACAGAGTGAAGTGAAATGCACACATGCACTGGGCTGAATTATGAAAGTAGAATGCTGTGACGAAAGAAGCATAATTAATGTGTGCAGTATCATCACTGCTGTAAACACACAAAGTAATTGATTTTGTTTTTTTGCACCGCAGTGAAGACTACTCTCCTGAGAATCAACAGCATCTACACTGCAGACGACATATCCGAAGAAACCTGGTTATTTTGCAAAAAAAAGTAAGTACAGTACTACCTTTATATTGTAAGTACTCCTCAAAGAGGCTGTGTGGGTTATTTGTTTATTTTGGGTGCCAAAGCAAACATTGATTTCTAAAACATTCTACCTACAAATATCCATTTATTGAACAAAGAATAACAGGCAGAATGGCTCACAAATCCCTGTGTGTTTGGAACTCAAATACCATACGTAATCCTTAGAAGGTTAGATTTAGAAAAGAAATTGCTGTTGCAAGTTTATGGCATTTTGTTTATTAATAATGGTTTTCGTCCCAAGTAGGCCACTTTGTACTCTCATCTGAAGCACATTGTAGTAGTATACAAACAATAAAGTAGCCTTATCAAATCATTGCAGGAGTCCAATGCACATTGACACACCATTAAAAAGAGCTTCCCCATCAGACTCATGCACACATGCACACAGCACACAGACATTGGACAACAGACCAAAGTATACCTTTTTTTTTTCAACAGACACCAAAGAATGCCTATCAAAAAGCAACTCCGTACAAAGCAACGCAAAAGTAGAGCAAATAAAAATAAAAGTGTCCAATGTAAGCATCCACCTGTTGTAGAGTTTGTAGAGAATGTTGGAACAAACCAGCTAATGCAGTTGGTTAGCAAAAAATAGGAAGTCTCAACTACCGAAACTTTACCTCCTCCATCAAAATGTGTCACAAAACACAAAAATGTTGTCAGAAAAACAACTACCGGTACAGCTTACAATGCTCCTAATAATCCTGGTAGTGTAACAAGAAAGCATCGTAAAAAAAGTATTTTATCAAAAATGTTTCGTCACAGAGTCCTTCAGAATCTACTAAGAAGAGGACCAAAATTATCCTCACCCCTCAAAACCTACCATAGAAAGTTAACCCTTTGAGTGCCATGGGTATTTCTCCCCAGTGCCAGGGCCTTTTTTGGTGATTTCGGTATGTGGCCATTCAATGGCTTGTAGCTTTTTTGTTACATGAGATATCTCAGCCAAATTCGGCTCCTTTTTTTACCACAAGTAGCCGGTCGTGGAATCCTAGGTTGCTGTAGGGGGGGGGTGAGAGAAAATAACCAAAAAGGGGGAAAATGTTGGGTTTTTTCAAAAAATGAAAATAAACTGATGTACAAAGTAGCCTGTGGTTTTTTCCTTGTAAGAGCTAGGAACGAATGGTTTACTGTGCTGAATTCCCCAATTTCCTGGCTTTCAAGAACAGGTTGAGTGGAAACGGAAAAAAAATATTTTGATGTGGTTATCAACCGTTTTGTGAGAGGTAGGCAATTTTGGCCATTTTTGCCAATTGGACATGTATGGACGGAATGGAAGAAAAGGGTAGGAAAGCCAATTTGGAGGACGGAAAGGCATATACTTATGAAAAGTAGACAAAATTCCAGGTTTATGAAGGCGTGATTTGCGTAGGTCAGGCAACAACTAGGCAGGGGAAACTGCCATAGATTGGGGGAAAAGCGGAAAAATGACCGAAAAAAAGGTATGTGTTGGACATGGTTGGCTTGGTACGGCAATGGCTTCTATGAATTTTGAGAAAAGCAATGCTCCGCTACATTCCCCCGACTGCTGCAGTTAGGAGAGCACACATTTTTTGTAGTGTTTTACAAAACAAGCACTACCACAAGCCAAACACCGAGCCATGGTACACAGGAGTTTTACGCCCACGGCCTGAACAGACGCACTTAGCATGTGTAAATCAGGAAAACCAATGTGATGAGGGAACGGCAAGCATACATTTTTTGAAAGAGCACAAACAGACCTTTTCAAAGGTAGGTGACTTGTGCAGGTTACAAAAGAGTATGGTGCCTAAAGCAGCGACTAAATGTAGGTCACATTTGGGAAATGAAAGGGTTGTGTGACAAAGGACACCAGCAAATGGGTCAAAACATTATGAAAACCACACAAACACAACACATGGCCTACTGTCCCACGTTCCCACAGGTGTCCCGATGAAAACGGTACCTCACTTGTGTGGGTGCACCTATCTGGCCGCCAAGGGGAAAGCCTAAAACACAAGTAACCCCAAGTCTGCTTTCAGACCGGAATTTCAGACGCTCTGCCGACCGGCACAACATACAGATATGGGCCTCGGGTGTCCAAGCCACCAAGGAACAAAGGGGACCCCATGCATTTCCGAAAAGAGGACACCCATGGGAATCTGCAGAGGTATGATTTGGGCAAATCACCCCAGAATTTATTACCCAGACACCCCCGTGAAGTTCGAAATGTGGGAAAAAATGCATTTTCCGCACAGTTCGCTTGGCTCACCCATCGAAACACGCCCCCAACAACACATGGCCTACTGTCGCACGTTCCCACAGGTGTCACGATGAAAATGGTACCTCACATGTGTGGGTGCACCTACTTGGCCGCCAAGGGGAAAGCCTAATACACAAGTAACCCCAAGTCTGTTTTCAGACCGGAATTTCAGACGCTCTGCCGACCGGCACACCATACAGATATGGGCCTGGGGTGTCCAAGCCACCAAGGAAAACAAGGAACTGCATGCATTTCCGAAAAGAGGACACCCGTGGGAATCAACAGAGGTATGATTTGGGAAAATCGCCCCAGAATTTATTACCCAGACACCACCGCAAAGTCCGAAATGTGGGAAAAACAACGCATTTTCTGCAAATTTCGCTCGGCTCACCCATCGAAACACGCTCCCAACAACACATGGCCTACCGTCCCACGTTCACACAGGTGTCTCGATGAAAACTGTACCTCACATGTGTGGGTGCACCTACCTGGCCACCAAGGGGAAAGCCTAAAACACAAGTAACCCGAAGTCTGTTTTCAGACCGGAATTTCAGACGCTCTGCCGACCAGCACAACATACAGATATGGGCCTCGGGTGTCCAAGCCACCAAGGAAAACAGGGAACCCCATGCATTTCCGAATAGAGGACATCCCTGGAAATCCGCAGAGGTATGATTTGGGCAAATCGCCCAGAATGTATTACCCAGACACCCCCGCAAATCCGAAATGTGGGAAAAAAATGCATTTTCCGCACATTTCGCTCGGCTCACCCATCGAAACACGCCCCCAACAACACATGGCCTACCATCCTGCGTTCCCACAGGTGTCCAGATGAAAACGGTACCTCACATGTGTGGGTGCACCTACCTGACCGCCAAGGGGAAAGCCTAAAACACAAGTAACCCCAAGTCTGTTTTCAGACCGGAATTTCAGACTCTCTGCCGACCGGCACAACATACAGTTATGGGCCTCGGGTGTCCAAGCCACCAACGAAAACAGGGAACCCCAGGCATTTCCAAAAAGAGGACACCCGCGGGAATCTGCAGAGGTATGATTTGCACACATCGCCCCAGAATTTATTACCCAGACATGCCTGCAAAGTCCGAAATGTGGGAAAATAAATGCATTTTCCGCACATTTCGCCCGGCTCACCCATCGAAACACGCCCCCATCAACACATGGCCTACCATCCCGCATTCCCACAGGCATCCCGATGAAAACGATACCTCACATGTGGGGGTGCACCTACCGGGGGCGCAAAAGGATAAAGGTAACCCATTGGTAACGCCAAGCCTTTCGCCACTGCCGATTTTTTTCATGTTGGCAACCTACAGATTTGGGCCTAGGGTGTTGAAGCCAGCAAGGAAAACAGGGATCCCCATGCATTTCCCAAAAGAGGACACCCGTGGGAATCCACAGAGGTCTGCCTTGTACAAATTGCCCCAGTTTTTATTAGCCACAATCCCTGACAAAGTGTGATATTTGGTGGGGAAAAAACACAATGTTCACTTTGTCTGGGGTTCTGGGTAATAAATTCTGGGCCGTTTCGCGCAAGTCAGACCTCTGTGCATTCCCACGGGTGTCCTCTTTTGGGAAATGAAAATGGTACCTCACATGTGTGGGTGCACCTACCGGGGGCGCAAAAGGAAAAGGGTAACCCACTGGTAACCCCAAGCCTTTCGCCACTGCCCATTTTGTTCATGTGGGCAACCTACAGATGTGGGCCTAGGGTGTCGAAGCCAGCAAGGAAAACAGGGAACCCCATGCATTTTCCAAAAGAGGACACCCGTAGGAACTCACACATGGCCAAATTGGAGGGGCAGCCCATCTCATGTAGCCCTCCCCAGGGGCAGATAATGTGGGGGCTGTCCTGCACTCCTCCCTGGGCTCAGGCGACTGTTACTAGGAGCAGGTATCTGGTCCCAGGGAGGGCTGCATGACATGGCACCCACTCCATTGTGGCTGGGGGGGAGGAGGTCAATGCCCCATCCCATTAGAAACTTCCCAGACCCTTTGGGGTTCCCCACAGCCCCCCCAAAAAAGCGTTACACCATTATCCATTTTTTTCTTTGTTTACAAAACTTGCCTTGGTGCAGAGGGGCACATTGGTGTGCCAATCTGGCCCCGGGGTGCCCAAACCTTACTGCCCCACCCACTGGCGGGCCTGCTCCACCATTTTTGGGGGCCCCCCTCACCCCAAATGGGTGGCAGGGGCACCTCATGCAGGCCTCCCTGGGCTTCCTACAAACGGCTGCGTGAGGTACACCCCCCTCCATTTGGGGTCGGGGGGAGAGGGCCCCCAAACATGGTGGGACAGGCCCCCCAATGCATGGGGCAGTAGGGTTTGGGCACCCTGGGGGCGGATTGGCACACTAATGTGCCCATCTGCGCCAAGCGAAGTTGGGTAAACAAAGAAAATAATACAAAATCGTAGGCTGCTTTTTAGGGGGGGCTGAGGGCCACCCTAAATTGGCAGAGAATGTTATACTGCAACGGGGGGTGGCACTCCCCCCCCCCACCCCAAATGGAGGGCCCCACCTCATGCAACCCTCCCTGGGGGCAGATATCGGCTCCTAGGAAGGGGCATCTGACCCCAGGCAGGGATGCATGAGGTGGGGCCCCCACTATCTGATGCCAGGGAGAGATGAAGGAGGTGGGGCCCTCCATTTGGGGTGGGGTGGGAGAGGGCCACCCCCTGTTACAGTAGAACATTCACCGGCAATGTAGGCTGCCCCTCACCCTCCGCTAAAAAGCAGCCTACGATTTTGTATTATTTTCTTTGTTTACCCAACTTCGCTTGGCGCAGATGGCCACATTAGTGTGCCAATCTGCCCCCAGGGTGCCCAAACCCTACTGCCCCATCTATTGGGGGGCCTGTCCCACCATTTGTGGTGGCCCTCTCCTCACCCACACTGAACGGATGGGGGGGGCACATCATGCAGCCCTTCCTAGGAGGCTCAGGAACCCCGCCCACCTCCCCCCTTCCCTCCATTTTTTTTTCTTTTCACCCCTGGGGGCAGTGATCATCTGCCCCCAGGGGTCTTTGGCGCTGTGGCCCCATGCTTTGGAGCCACGGGGGGAAGGGGGCCGCTTACCTAGTAAGCAGCCCCTCCTCCCCCCGTGTCACAAATGGATCTGTATTGATCTGGTGGCATTGCTGCCCGCGGATCGCGCGCCCTGCGCCCGATCCACGGGCATCAATGCCACACAATGGGTATCGTTGTAAAGGGGAGAATCTCCCCTTTCCAACGATACCCGCCTCGATCTCCGGCTTGAAATACAGCCGGAGAACGAGGCGGAGCAAGAAGGTCTCTTACCTTCTCTCTTCACCGCAACAGCCGAAAATGGCTGCTGCAGTGATTTTACTTTCAGTTTCACGCTGACGTGCTTTACGCACGCCGACGTGAAACTGAAGGTAATCCAGCCCCTTGGCAGTGAGGGGGGACCTCCCCCTCACATAGCCCGGGTGTTGGATTACAGCTTTGCTCGATCCCTGCATTGCAGGGATCGAGCAAAGCAGAGTGCCAAAACCGACGAGCCGGCTCGTCGGTGGCAACCTGGAGCGCTTTCCACTGATGAGCCGGCTCGTCGGTGGCACTTAAAGGGTTAATTCTACAAGCTCTTGTGGACAGTGCAATCCTTCTCAAAAAGAAGTTGTTTATATTAGTGTTAAATAGGATGAAGGCACTAACAAAACTAAGTACTAAACTACAAAAGAAACTCAGCAATAAACGGAATGTGAACAAAAATAATTTCTTACATGTTTGTGGTGGTGAATGGAGTCACACAACAACCACAGAACCATATTTTAAAGAAGAAGCATACAAACAAAATCAAACAAACACAATTGCCATCCATAGCAGTGGACGAGTGTATGAGAAAATCAATACTACCATCATGGAACAAGAAACACTGCTTACAAATGTATTTCTTAAAAACTCAGAATTACCTCTCGATTCAGCAGATCCACACCGTCCAGTATATAAATGGCCGTGCACATCAATGTGTACCTTTCCAAACAAAGCGTTCAAATCTTTACGTCAGTTCCTCAATAAATATGTAAAAGGTAAAGAGAAAAGTAAAATAAAAGTGCTGCAAAATATGGATATTTGTCCAGTGCAGAAATACACAGGACTAAAAGGACATTCATTAGCCTGCATTTCTGGGCCTATTTGCAAAAGCACCTTCCATGATATCAAAAGGATATCAATACATCATTCCAATGTAGGAAATCTAGTGTATAAAATATACTATGCAAAAAGTCCAGCTTCAGAATTAGGCAACTTAAATACCACTCTTCTGCATGGCACACCCAAAAACTTACAAGAAGAAATTGACCGTATTCAGAGAAAGTATTTTGGAAGTGAGAGCCACTTACAAAATGCAACAGGTTTAGAACATAGTAGCAACAATTCTGTACATAGCAACCTTCTATTACACACATACAGAAAAGAAATAGTAAAATTTAAAAGGTCATAGGCTGAAGTACCAAACCATGTGTGTGTGTGTTGCCGCAGAAAATTTTACAAAAGGAACACAAAAAATGTGGACATAGCATACAAAATAGAAGACAATGAAGATTCTAAATGGTTTGAATTAGCTCTCTACCTTTTAGCAGAAAACAAATATGAACTAACTGAACACCTAATATGTTGCAGTTACTGTACTACAGAATTAGACAACAACCACACTCCTTCACGTGCTATTACAAATAATTTGGAATTGTTTCCATTACCAAAAATCCTGCAACAGCTCAATTTGTATGAGAGCATAATAATTCAAACAGTTCACTCATTTCAAGCAATTATACACCTTCATCCAAAAACAGCAAAATTACCTTCCTCTGAATTGGTGAAAGGCATTCGTGGCAAAGTAGTATATTTGCCATTAGATCTAACAGAAAATGTACACACTCTAGGAGTGGAACGTTCAATAGAGCATTTTTTAATAGTCTTGGTACATGGAGTACTAACAAAGGACAAACAAATTTGGCAACAATTAGTGGACTTACACAAAGTTAGAAAAGCATTGCAATATCTAAAAGACAATAATTAGTACTACAAGGAAATAAATATTGATGAAAGCTTAAGGGAAACAACTGAAATAATTCAAGATCCATCAGAAACTGGACAATTCGAACTTCTGGATCCTGCTACAGTATCCACTCTTTTGGACCATTACACAGTTCATCCATTGCATTCCAATGAAAGCATAGATGATGCACTAGAAACTTACCAAATGCGACAAACCAAAGGGTCACCAATGAGTATATGGGAAAAAAGTATAGAAGCATGTGCTTTTCCACTGCTATTCCCTACTGGCAAAGGTGGAAGATACGATGATAGACCCACTCAGATTGGGGCATCAGAATACTGTTCATTACGAATGTATTCGCAAGATCCACATTTTGTCTAAATCAGGGAATACATATTCCACCTACTCTATGAAAGTGAATTAGCAACACTATGTTACGGAGTTGCACACATTCTTAAATCTGGTACCCACTTTCAAAATATGTCAGCTATGCAGTTAATACAAAAAGTACAGGAAAAAGGTGAGGTTTTACAATCAAGTATAACAAATTTGTTTGCAAACATGCGTGGTACAAAGGAATACTGGTTTCCGACAGGGCATGGAGACGTGCGTTGTATGATCAGAAACCTTTGACCACCAACTTGGTTTGTTACGCTAAGTTGTGCCGAATATGCATGGGAAGATTTACTACTCATAGAAAACAGCAACAAAAACAACATAGATATATTAACACCTGGAGAAATTTGCTCTCTAGATCCAGTTAATGTGTGAAGGTATTTCCATGATCGTTTCATTGCCATGCTACACTTTATTTGCAATAAAACTGTTCCTCCCCTTGGAAGTGCAACACTTCTTTTGGAGAAAGAATGTCAAGCGAGAGGAGCACCACATATTCACATGCTGTTATGGATCAAAGGTGCACCGAAATTTGGTCATGACAGTGACAGCACTGTTTTGCAGTTTATCCAAAAATATGTCACTTGTGAAATCCCTTCTCAACAGACACATAGTGAGCTGCATTGTCAGATTTTACAATTTCAAAGACACAATGTGGCAAATATTGTCGCCGCAAATACAAAAACAAAGGTAAATACTACACTGTAAAGACTGGTAGGGGGTGTCTGTACTTCTGCTCTCTATATGGTAGAGGAGAGGCACAGAGGATCCCAGCCAAGATTCTTTATTACGGTAGCAATGGACGAGCAATCAAGGCCTAGCTTCTCAGGAGGTGATGCAGGCTGGTTCTTAAGTACAGTGTAGTCCCCGAACCCCCACAAAGGAATGTCCACACACTGTATTACTGAAAACACAGTCTTTATATAATTAATATTCAAAGGTATGTATACGATCACAATAACGCACTTTGTACTCGGAAGTCAATAATGATAAATATATACAATTCTAAAGTGGTACCACTAATGTTATCCAATCTCATTAAAGTGCATCAACGGTACGGTTAAAATGTCACACAGATTAATAATGAGGAAACTAGCAATAGAGATAGGAAGGAACGTAAGATGGTTAAAACAATAGGCAGAATACTGGCCCCATTACCTAGACACAGTTCTGTGTGGAGATCCCCCCCACCTGGGCAACCTGTAAAATAAGGATATATCGCACAAGCCCAGTCCATATGTTCAATAGTCTCACTTCTTCCTGTTAAGGTTTTACCCCCCCCCAATGTACCTGGTGGAGTAGAGTTCTCCGACGATGCGTCGACCGATCCTTCTTGAGTGCCTCCCTTTCAAGCGGGAGCCACGGATCATCGAGAGGTGGGGGAACTTGGCATTCGGTGTCGGGGAATCGACGGGCCTTCTTGAGTGCCCTCCCTTTAAGGCGGGAGTCACGGGTCGTCGAACTTGCGACGGTGAACAGGTGGAACTACGACAGGGAAGTCACAGCTTCGTTCCTAGCAGTGCTCGTCGACGACAGAGCGTTGGCGTCCTGCAAGGAAGAGGCGTGAGGGGCACCTCAGTGACGATAGTTCTGGACCGCAAAGAGTTGATGAAGAACTGTGGCCCAGCAAGGGCGTCGAGTCGTCGGCATCTCTGTGGTCCTTAGATGGCGGGAAACTCACCGGTGGATGCTCCTCAGCGCGTCGACGGTCGGGCCTTCTCCGGCGGGAGACAAGCGGATGACAATGCAGACGAGAGCGCCTGATGCTCAATGGAAGTTCTTAGGCAAACGGGAGCACGGCAGCTCCGGTCGGCGACGGCGGTCGTCGACAGTGGCGGACAACAGTCCGAGTGCTTCTCCTTGGAGTTCCGCAGCAGTCCCCGTATCGGGTCGGCAGCCTGTCGAAGGTCTGTCTACCAGGGAGCTTTGGCAAAGATCAGCTGTGCACGATGGTCCCTTGTAGCTTGGGAAGAGGGCGCCTTACCAGGTCCTCTCTGGGTCAGTCCTTGGGAACACAGCAGCCTTCAGATTGCGAGGGAGAGCCACAGCACTCCTTCTCATCCAGCGGGGGGGTTTCAAGGTCAAGCATCAGTTACTCCAGTTACTCGTTGTAGTGGACTTCAGCTTCTGAACACGATTCCTAGCAGTCCCCAGATATACTGTTGATCTCCCATTCATTCCTCTGGGTCACACTCAAGCATCCAATCACGACTACGGGCATTCATGAAGGCAGGCAGCCAATCAGGCACACAAGGTATTCAGGCCATTCACTTCTCTCCAGACACTCACAACAAGTTATGTGTATTGGGACAAGTATTGAGCCATTCAACACTCCAAGCTGCATTCATACCGGTTTCGGGCAGGGTTGTCTCAGTCATTGTGTCAACCACCAGATACTAGACACCCACAACACAGAATGCATATTCGTCACACACTCTATTCACCCAGGTCCCACCCACAGCAGGTACCCACAACATACATCACTGGGAAGGCTCCAGCTAGTCTGGCTGGGCCTTCACAACAACACCATCTATGGTATTTCCACCCAACAGCCAGTCAGGGGGAAGGGACAGAGTCAGGGCTCCCCAGGACTTTGGGAAAACAAGGTAATGGGTAATAGAAAGCAAGAGGCCACCAGGGCCATCTTGTTTTCCATCAGGAATCAACTGACCCCAATGGCAGGGCCGGGGTATCCCAAAATGGAGGATACTCTGCGCACCTGTCAAATTCAGCATGGAGCTGCCACCAGCCCATACCCTGCTCTGTGGGCCACCCACAGGTGCCCAAAAACATACACTAGGGGCACAGGGTTGTACCCCCACCCATGGGTGCCATAAGGGAATCCCACGGGTCCGTTCACCAAACCAAAAGAAAGAGAGCTGCAGCGCCAGGTGTCCCCCATGAACTCCTGCATGGAAAACACGACAGAACACACGATAAAAAGCAGTAAAGGAAAAGGATATTGGATAATTCTGTGACTGCACCCATGACGAGGCACCAACTCGGACCCCCCTCCTGATGTGATCACAAGAGTCCATTTTTATACCACCAAAGAAGCCATCTCATCCATAGGTCGCTCACGCGATAAACTATCATTCCAGGGCACTCCTCTTCAAATTTTCCAGGATCTCTCCCCCCTGACCCTGCAGAGGCGCAGAGCTCTGTGCTCTCTCACACTCTTTCTCCGAGACCAACAGATCCACTGCCGGTGGCTGTTCGTGACGGCACTACAATTCTCACATAATGGCACCCCAGGGACCATCAGTCATCTCGACGGTGCAGCATCAATCCTACGCCCTGGCTCCCCAGGGAATACAGGGTCTTCCTCACCCACCGAAAGCCCCCCAACCTGGGCACAGCTTCCCCCAAGCCAAGATGTGCTCCCTGGACAAGATTGCAGAAAAGCTGCAAACCTAAATGATGACCAAAGGAAAACTCAAGGAATACATGGCATCGGAACTTTACTCATTTCATCTTGCTGCGGGCCCCATGTGGTCCGTATCCAACTCCAGGGCGGATGTCATCGCTTTACCCTTGGAGTGAAACTCATCCCCCCTGGCCATTGTCGGCCTAGGTTGTTAAGGGATGTACCGATAAGTTAAAATCGGTTCCCCAAGTTATGGTTCTGGCCCCCCTTCGGAGGCCTATGTTAGAATTTTGTACCTCCCATTGGAGATTATTTGGAAAACCTCAGCCTCAGGAGAACCCAGATCAGCTCCCCCCTCCCGACCATCGCTGACCTGATTCCCCCCCAACCCTTCCTTCCGCGGAAAAGTAGAACCGAGACCCAGCTCCCACATCCAACACTAAAGTTCACCACCCTAAATGTCAGGGGCTTGAACTACCCCCTGAAAAGGAAATGCATCCTGCAAAGGCTACAAGATGAGGGAACCTCAGTAGCCTTCTTACAAGAGACTCACCTAATGCCAGTGGACTTCTCCCGCCTTCGCAGCAACCTTTTTCCTCTACAATTGTTGGCTTCTAATGGCACCAAGAAGGGAGGCACTGCCATCCTCTTTGCAAAAGAGTTGAAACCGCGGATTCTATACTCGATACGATGCCAAGAGGGTTGCTTTATTGCCATTAAATGCATCATCTTCGACCAACCCTACACCCTTATCTCAGCCTACGTTCCGAACGAGCATCAGGACAGATTCTACGGTGACCTAGAGGAGTCTCTTCTCCCATTAATTGAGGGGGAAGTTGTCATTGGGGGAGACTTTAACGGGGTCCCAGACACACTCAAGGAAGAATCACACACCCATCAAGGGACCTAAAATTGGAAAAAGACCTGCTCCATCTTTTTCGTACCCTGGACTTAGTTGACACCTGGAGAGTGATGTTCCCGGAAGAGAAAAACTTCACCTTCTATTCATATGTACACTGTACCTTTTCTCGAATTGACCTCCTGCTGGCATCCCCTCAGAGCCTGGCCTTCATGAATGACATTACCATTGGCCCCCGGATCCTCTCAGACCATGCCCCGGTCTCGCTGACGCTGCAAGCTTATGACCCAGACCCCTCCCCCTGCCGCCGATGGAACCTGTATGACCCTATCCTGAGTGAAATGGCGGTGAGGGACTCCATTGCCAGGACAATAAAAAACTTTTTTACGGAAAACCCCCAACGAGGACACCTCCCCAGCCAATACATGGGATGCCATGAATGCAGTGCTCAAAGGGGAATTGATTGCCCAAGGCCCAGCCTTCCGCAAGCGAAAACAGGTGGCCCGTGCCGCCCTGGAGTTGGAAGTATGGGAGGCGGAAGCCACTCATAAGCAGAAGGGCTACTCTCCGAAATCCTATAGGGCTCTACCGGTGGCGAGAAAGAAATTGGAGATGCACTACGCCGAGGCCATGGCGCACCTAATGATCAGGACAAAACAATGGTATTATGTCCATAATAACAAAGCCAATAAGCTGCTGGTGAACAAACTGGCCAATACAAAGAACAGAAATACCATTCTGGGCCTCCGTGACTCAGTGGGCATGGTCCAATTTGCGGAACACGAGAAGCTACGACTGGCAGTGGCCCACCAATCGGAGATAATGACGGCAGTCCCGAGGAATCTAAATGAACAACAGTTGTATATTCGAGAGGCAGATCTCCCACACTTCACGCCCACGGCAAGGGAAGGCTTTGAGGCACCCATCATGAGCGAGGAAGTCGAGGAAGCCATAAAAAGCTTGAAATCCAGAGCCCGGGCCCGGATGGGTTCTCCACCCGATTCTACAAACTCTTCCACCCTCAACTGGTGGCCCCCTTATCTCGGCTCTTCAATTCATTTGCCACCACTGGAAGCATCACCCCTACTATGCAGGAGTCCATTACGGTCCTCATCCTCAAGCCCGGAAAAGACCCCAAGGACAATAGTTTGTATAGGCCCATTTCATTATTAAATTTGGATGCCAGCATATATTCCAAAATTTTGGCCAACCGTCTTGCACCCAGCCTCCCTAGCATTATAGACCCGGACCAGACTGGGTTTATAACCCACAGGTCAATGGGAGACAATATCCGCAGAGCCCTAAACCTAATAGAGGTCGCCAATCAGGAAGCACAACAACTTGCCCTGCTGGCCCCGGATGCAACCAAAGCTTTTGACAAAGTGGATTGGACCTATTTATGCCTCGCCCTCGAAGCTTTCAGTTTTGGGCCGACATTTCAGAAAATGGTCCTAGCGAATTATCAATCCCCCAACACCCGCCTGAGAGTCAATGGCCTTTTTTCAGACCCTATTCCTCTTACATGTGGAACAAGAAAAGGATGCCCTCTGTCCCCTTTACTTTTCACCTTAGCTATGGAACCCCGGGCCCAACACATCCACCAAAACCCCCGGATCATAGGCCCTCAGATAGGCCCTGCCCAACATAAGATTGCCCTTTACTCCGATGACGTGTTACTAACTATCACTGACATTGAGGCTTCCATGAAGGTGGCATTAGCCGAAATTCAAGGATTTGGGAGGGTAGCAGTCTTTGCCATCAACTTCGGGAAATCGTGGCTCTGGGAATGGGACTGTGCCTAGGCGAAAGGGAAGCCCTAGAGAAAAAAAGCACATTCCAGTGAAGCGTCAATCAAATCTATCCCATACCTAGGGGTCCAGATCCCCGCCCATCCGGCAAAAGTGTATCAGGCAAACCCCCCCCCCCCCTCTTCGAGGAGATGGAGAAGGACCTCAACAGCCGGCTGTCGCAAGAGATCTCCCTTTTGGGCCGCATCATGGCCTGCAAAATGAACCTCCTCCCGCGGTTCCTTTATGCCTGTTCCTCCCTACCCACCTCAATTCTGCTTCGCCCTCTGCAGCGCCTGCAAATGAAAATGATCGACTTCATCTGGAGAGGCAAGAAAGTGTGCATCCCCCAAAGAACCATGCTGGTCAGCTCAAATTGGGAGAACTGGGGGTCCCAGATCTCCGTAAATACCACATAGCAGCACAGCTGGCCCACCTCCAGGCATGGAGTATCGCTTTGGGGTGCCCGAAATGGGGGGAGATCGAGCAGTCCCGTCTTGGTCTCCCCCTCTGCTTTCTCTCGTTTATCCCCATCGCACTGCGACGAACTTGGCCACGAATGCTGACCTCAACTGAACAATCGATGCGCGCATGGGATTGGGCCCGTAGACACAAAGGTATTCCACGGGGCCTGAGCACATTCTCCCCAACCTTCCTTAACTCAGCCTTCTCCCTGGGCTTGTGCCCAGTGACCTTTAGGAATTGGGTGGCAGGGGGTCTCGAATCGTTGGTGCAGCTTTTAAATGGGGACTCCCCTTGCACATTCGAACAATCCAAATCAACCTTCCAACTTGTGGAAATGGATATGTCCAACTGCGGCACTGGTGCGCCCAACCCCAGATACGAACGGCAGCGACACGGGCGTCTGCCCCACTAGAGCTCACCGTAAATGACCTACCAGCTCAAGGGAAAATCTCGGCCCTCTATAGACTACTGCAGGAGGATCCGTTCCTCATTAAGCCCTCCTATATGCCTCAGTAGGAGGCAGACCTGGGTCATGCCATAGAGGACCACACCTGGATGGACACCTGGTCGAGAATGCGCACAGCCTCTCCCTGCATCACTAATCAGGAATGTGCCCACAAATTGGTTCTATGTTGGTACTTCCCCCCTCTCCGTCTCCACCACTTGCAACGGACTGTGGACCCGCACTGCTGGTGCCTCTGCAGCCTCCCAGGATCCTATTTCCACATGTGGTGGACATGCCCTAAGGTATGAGAATTTTGGTCCCAGTGTCTGGCCGCAATAAAAGAGATAACTCAAGTGATTATTCCACTGGCCCCCGAACATGTCTTCCTGGGGTTTCCAATTCCAGGTTCTTACCCAAGATCAGGAAGGAGCGCAGCACTGATAACCCAACTCTTACAAGCAGCCAAAATCCCTGTGGCGCGCACATGGACGTCCACGGAATGTCTCCTAATCACCCTCTGGTGGGTTAAAATCTGGGACATCCCGATAGCCGAAAAGGTCACGGCAGCTAAAGCGGGCGCTCTCCATTGCTTCATGAACATTTGGTCTCCACTGTTAGACTATGACCAGAATTATCCGGCCTTGACTTATAAGCCACACTTAGTTGCGAGAGCCCTGCACGCAACTAGCAAGTATTTACCGCCTGGCCTGGCCCAGTGAAACCGAGGGATGAGATTCATCCGAGAATACCGAGGGATGGACAGGGGTAATGTCAATTTATATGCATTGTGGGGGGTGGCAAGCAAATGTTGATGTATATGTTCACATATGTTCATCAAAAAAGAAAAATGTGGCATCCACATATTAGTTGGAATTGGGAATCCCCTTTTTCCCCTGATTCTTTGCTGCCCCCCTTTTCCTGGAGACAGTCACTTGAACAGTTTAGGGGGGAGGATCCCTCATTGATTGCAAAGTTATCTGGGTGACATGGTTGGGGTTCAGGAATTGGTGGATCTGCGTCAGTCCCCATACTTACCCAGTCTGAGTTAGGGTCTTTTGGGACAATTTGTCCTTGGGAAGAATCCCCCATCCCTGAAAGTGAAGATTTTCTTCCCTGAATCCCCCTCAAAATAGATGACGCGGATCTCTTGCGCGAAATGGGGTTTCTTTGTCCCTTGGTTTCTCCTACTTACACTCTGTTCCCTAGGTTGCAGCTTTTCTGAGGTAGGAGATTTGCGTTCAGGTTCGGAGGTTTCTGGGATTTTTTTCATGGGTAAGAATGGAAGTTCCTCTAGGGCTTTGCATCTCCATTCCCCCGGTCCAACTCCTCTGGAACTTGTTGGTTGTCAGGGTTTTCTCCCCAGAATTGCTCTACGGCACCAGATGCTGGGTTTGAGCTGTTCTGAGCAGCCATATCCATTTGAGGGTTCTTCTGATCTCTCAACATGCAAATCAGGTTTTGGGTCAGACTTTGGACCTGTCGCTCTAGTTGGGACATCCTCTCTGGTTGGTATGGGGGTCTAGAGTCATACCTTTGCTGCTCTTGGGAAGGGTAGCTGTCCCTTCTGCCGGAGTAGCTCAGCTATTGATGGTTTCCCTGGTAACCCCCCCATCCTTGGTCTCCCTTCTCCCTGATTCGGGGGTCTAGAAGCCTGAAAGCGGGGAGAGAGAGGAGGATTGTTCTGAAAGTTGGGGTTTGGAGGGTACCTGGGGAAGAAACTTAAGTTGGAGGTTGGAATATTACTTCCCTCCTGAGGGAGGCTTTGTGGGAAGTTTGGAAGAAAATTTTGTGGAAAATTTCCTGGGGACCTACTTACCTGATTGGACCCCCCTATTGTGCCAGGGGAGTCCATGCATGCCCCAAGATGGGTCGGTTACCCTTGTGCCTCGTGCTAATATAGGTGGCAGACTCAGGTGATGCATTTGTTGGATACCCTGCCTGGCTAATACCCACTTGGGATTGATCAGAGGGTCTCCCATGCCTCTCAGTTGCCTTATTAGAGGGAGGGGTGTTTTTAGGCCCCCCCCATTTCTAAGTACAAAATGGGGGTATTCTTCACCCCACCACCTTGGCAGCAGCGGGGGTGTTGGATTGATTGGGATTTTTGGGATTGTTTTTGTTTTCTTCAACAGGCTTTTGGACCTCATAGATCCGGGTAGCCTGTTCTATTACCCAATCCAGGTTCCTTTGCTCATGGAGTTCCCTAACCAGTTGCATCATGATTTACTTACGGAGGTCATGGAAATATGTATTAATAAACAACCTACTATTTGTTTACACCTGTCTAGAGGTCTGGGCAAAAGCGCGCTTCAGTTCTTGCACAAACTCCTTAGGTGCCTGATCCTCTCCGTACTGAAGGTTGTAGGCTGCCTTGCGGGCCTCCTGAGAGTTCCTGTGCATGGAGAAGTGTTTCAATATGGCCACCTTGTAGGTAGACCATCTTGAATGATCTTGATCCTCCATCCCAGCAAAGAAGCTGGAGTATTGCAGGGAGAATGTTTACTTGACAACCTCTGTGTGATTTTGATCATTTTTAATGCCAAATGATGCCATCATCTGGTCATACAGCTCCAGATGCTCCCACACTGAGTATTTTGCGTTTTTGTGGTAGGGAGTCATGAAGCTTGTGATGGCTTTTATTTAACAAATTGGGTCTTTTACAAGAGTTCTCCTTTGTTTGGCAGCCTTCTTTTTCAGCTGCACCTGAGTCCATTCACCCTCAGATTCAGAGCTGCTACTATTTATGGTCCACTCCCTGTCTTCTAAGTGCTCCCTGATTTCCTGAGACTGGGAATCCCTCCCACGATGATGGGGTCTGGTCTCTTCTCCCCTGTGGCATTGTGGGCTCTCTGGGTTACTTCCCTTGGGCTGCCCCTTTCGCACAGGGGAGTACTCACCTTCCACCTTCCTTGTGGTGGCAAACTCTCCCCATTCCCGACTGGGTGAAGGTTTTCAAGATGCTCTTTTGAGGATTAAACTCTGATCCCTCTCTATCTGCAAAGCGGACCCAGTCATCCCTTTGTAGTTTATGTTTCTGCCAGTCCAACTCCCAGATCCTATCATCATAGGAGCCCTCCTGGTCAGATGTATTTGCTAAAATATTTTAAAATCTAAATGAAGATGCACGTCAATCAATATCTGAAGGGGATTGGCCTTCCGGCTCAGTTATACTAGGCCTAATTTAGTCCAGCTGTCTCATGTTTCTCTGTTCTTGTGAACTGGTAGGCATGAAATTTGCAGTGCCTTGCACACATAATATGGTGAGTTGGCTTGAAGAGCCCGGTAAAGAGCACCTCCCACCCTGGTCAGGGGTTGCCCTCCCATACACTAACTGTTCGGGGTTCCTCTAGGCCTGATTGAATCTAGCCATTTCCTTCTCCAATCTTTCTGCTTTATCTTTCTCAGCCCCTATCTCTTGGTGGTATATAGAGGCCTGAGCGTTGAGCTCTGCTACCAGGGCTTGAGTAGCTTCTATGACCTTGATTTGTGCCAACACTTGGCCATGGAGTCCCTTGTTCTCCTCACAAAGGGCCTCATTTTCCCCACTGTGCGGCTTGTACTATCTGGGTATACTCAGACCTCTTCCTTTGCAGGAGACTAATGTCCTCACTTTGTGCACTTTTGGTCTGTGTTGTCTGTCTAGATACAATTCTACTTGTCTCACATGTCCCATTCATTTTTCATTTTCTACCCCCATGTCAGTCAGTTCCTGAAAATATGAGTCACTTTTCTCTATGTCTGTCTTTAACTGGCACACTTCCTGGCACAGGGCACTTTTCTCCTCACTCAATTTGCTATTCTGTTCACGAAGGTGATCTCTCTGTCGTTTTATAGCACTTAAATTCTGGCGTTCCTAGTTGAATTGCACCTGGGAATTGAACTCCTTAATAATCAACTGGCTATTCTCATCTTTCAGTTGCCTAATCTGTATTTGAAATGCACACATGTCCTCTAAGCAGGCTCTATTATGTACCACTTGTTGACTCAATTTTAGTTGACTCTCTCTCAGGTTCTCAACACCTTCTTGAAGCTCCTCTTTTAGTGCAGAAAATTGGGACTCTCTCTCTGAAGTCATGTGTTGCTGTGCCACTAACTCTTCCTTTAGCTGCTGAATCATGTTTTCTAATTTTAATTCAGCATTTTGACTCTGCTGCACTTTCTCCTCTACCTGCCGTAACTCTCTCTGTGCTCGATGCAAAAGCTCAGATTGATTTTTCACAGAGGCTTTCTTCCATGATCATCACGTGGAAGCACATGTATGCAGTGAGCTGGACTATTTTAATTTGCCCATCTCTGGTGGTCTGCGTCATTTAAACATCTATCAGGGCTTGGTGTAACAGTCCACTATCCTGCCACACATCCATATGTATAGAGGTAACCTCTTGCATCATTCTAGATTGCCATGCTTCGTGCTCTTGTTCTACCCATTACCCCTTAATGAACAATCTGGACAGAAGGTGCTTCCTAGCCATTTTAATTTCTACGGTGCTCATTATGAAATGTGTTCTGCACCTGATAGGGTCTCTATGCAAGGGCAAACTCACCCTGTTCCTGCTTGATTTCCTCACTCACATAAATTATTAAACACTTAATTCTCTTCCTCTATACCTCCCTGGAACTCAGGAGTCAAATCCTAGCGGCACTTTAACAAAACAAAAATGCAATTGCATCAAAAGTAAGGGACAGTTGTAACATTTATTTCCAGCCCACTTTGACCGCTGCCTTTCATGTCTGGGCACTCATTCCTCCCCATTTGCCTTAATCACAAGTTCACATTTTTTAATGGAATTACTGAATGTGGTAAGTACTATTACCGTATGTGGTATTTCTGGAAATATACTGCGTTAAGAGAAATCCACTGGGTTGACAGTAAAAGTGGTAGATTTCCAGACATATTGCATGCACCATTTCTGAAAACCCAGATGCATTCTTTTTTAATTTCATTTACACCCAATGTAAAGATGGAAATGCACTGTGTTCAGTGGCAGATCCTAGTCCTGCTGTCCACATTATATTTATGTACAACAGGGGCATTACCGACCCTTTTGTGCATTACGTTTCACAGCTAGTAAGAAAGTGGGGATCAAAGATGACGGCTTTATCACTGAAATACTTGTGTATAGGTGCGTTTTAAATGCCATATCATATCATATCATATCATAACTTTACTGGTCCCCACACACCAAGGGTCTGCCACCTCAGGCTCTCCAGACGTTTCGGACTACGACTTCCATGATCTTTCACCATTCACTATGTTGGCTAGGGCTGATGGGAGTTATATTATGAAACTTCTGCAGACCCCTGCACACACAACCCTGTATTGTTGCATAGAAGAGAAGTGTTTAGACCTCCCTTCGTAAGGCAAAAAAGAGTTT
Organism: Ambystoma mexicanum; assembly: GCF_040938575.1. NCBI lineage: Eukaryota > Metazoa > Chordata > Amphibia > Caudata > Ambystomatidae > Ambystoma > Ambystoma mexicanum. Next base: position 167,650,436 of record NC_090931.1, on the reverse strand, counting down.
AACAAATGTGGGACATGTTTAAATGTACACCTCATTCCTGGGTGGAGGTAAAAATTGGAGTTAAATCATGATTAATTTAAACTCCCAATAAAGCAGCATTTTCACCACGTGGTATTACTATGGTATAATGCATGCAGAAAATTCCCTACAAGCCATAATGTGGTATTGTCAATTAGTTAAGACGGGTGGTATTTGCAAATACCACTCAATTGCAGCCTCACCCATTTAAAGGGGCTCAGCACTATGCTCTTCAGAGCTCCTCGAAAAGGAAAGCACTGGTACATGGTTCAGAGAGCTCAGCGTGTCAGGCGCGTCTAGCTGTTACTTGTGCACATTCAGGTCACATGTTTGAATCACAGCAGGGAGGATTCAGCCCCTCATCCATCTGTGGCTGATAAGGTGAGAACCATTGCGTTGGGAAACCACAACTGCAGTTATTTGCAGCGCTACGAAACACTAATGCCAGAGCAGCAACACGGTACAAGGAGTGGATAGCTCACAGGTTAAGTGCTTGCCTCTGATATTGAACAAACCTGCACTTCGGGAAAAAGAACCCCGGTAGAGCTATCTCAGCCCTTAATCATTCCAAAACACCATACATTGATAAATGAATACATTTCAATTATTATTATAGTGCTTAGAACATGAAAGAGTGTGGCAATCAAGTACTATCTAAGAACCCTGTTGCTGTTATACATATTATTTATTTATTTATTTATTTATATAGCGCAGAAAGCCTGCAGGCATCGGGCGGTAACAAAGACACAAAGGAACCAACATAAAAAAATAAATTAAAAAAAAACAAGATGTATGAAAGCAAGGTGCTATATTGAATTAATATCTATGTTTATCAGGCCCTGCAGCCTGCAGCTTTATACTGTTGACACATTGGCACATTCGGGATGCTTCCACGGCAGGTGTAAATCCGCATGACCTTTGAATATTAACATGAATTGCTCATTATGTATGCTTCATATGTACGCTTAGGCATGCATCACCTGCAGCACATACACTCTGCCAGAGCTGCTAATATGCCAGGATACTCCAGACACTTGCCAACTGTGCAGCCTGCCATTAATTACTGACTTTGCGTTGGCTCCAAAGGATCTCTCCTCTGCACGTGTTTCTTACACAGCCTTCAAATGCGCGAACTGGCCTCGGCTTCATTGAACTGAATGTGATGTCATTAGGATGTATATAGAGCAGAGCGGCCATTTGCACAGCGTCCAGGCGCTCTGATGAGAGGAAATGCACTCCACCTATACTCTCTAAGGATAGTGTAGGTAATCTGTGACCAATATATGGCACGAGACTACACGCTCAGTCCAGTGCGGGAAGAAACCCTAGTGAGGCCCCTAGACAGTCGAAATGTACCACCCCCCCCCATCGCAGATCATCTCCTAATACGTTTTTAATTTTCTGCACCACTTTATTTTGATCCGTTGTTGCGGGGCCCCTTAAAAGAGTGGGGCCCATAGGCCGGTGCCTACTTGGTCAAATGGATAATCCCGCACTGGCTCAGTCGAGCATAAAGGTACTGGACTACGAGGTGATGTAGTATTATGAGAAAGTACTAGATAGGGGTACATTCCTCTGTATAATACCAACATGGTCATGAGTTGTCTCCATTTGAATGCATCAGTGGGTGCCTTCCAGTTAAGAAGCTCTCACAGTATTTGGAATGACAGGCCTTTGCTTTGAGAAAGTGCAGCGGTCTGGGAGTTGAGGCGCTTAGGCACTTTTACTTAAAGTGCTGGAGGGGCAAATATGTTTTATATAATCCTCCAGCTGTGACATCACAGCTGGAGGATTACGCATCCACGTGTGAAGTCATCATTGAAGAGTTAAAGAATTGTTCAGCTTTGATGGCACAACTAGATAATTGGAATAAAATCCCAGCTGTCGTGTCCCATTCAGAGAATATTATATTAGCCACTTGTGATTTCACAACCACAGGATTATAATGTAACCAACCACTTGTCTAAAGGACTGCATGCATACAAATATGACCAAAAAAGCAGCGTACATGGATGTTAAAAGTTACTGGGGTATTCTGTGTCATATGAAGCAGTACACCACAGGTTTCGTGGAGTATTGGTAAAATACTAGCTGTACCCACCATATCTTCCGCCGCCCTGTCTCTCTCGCTCCCACTCTGTGCTTCTGTCTCTCTGTAGGTTAGAGCCACATTGTCTGGTGCCCTCTCACTGTCTCTCTGTGTCAAGGGGTCTGTTTCTCTTCCTCTTTCTATGTGCTAAACTGGCGTCTTTATATCTTGCTCTCGCCCTTGCTCAGTATCTCTAAGTCTTCCTCAGTTTGTGTAGTCTTGCAGGCTCTGTACTCTCTTCTGGTGCATGCGTGCTGGGTCTATCAGTATGGTCTGGATTTCTGCCCTCCCCCCTCTCTCCCTCTAAACTATTTCCCTCTCTATCCCTATCTCTCCCTCCCACTCTCTTTTCCTCTCCCCCTTCCTCTTGCTCTCCCTCTCCCTCCCACCTCTATCCTTCCATCTTCCTCCACTCCCCCCCCAGTTGCTCTCCTTCTTACCTTCTTACTCCTGAGGGCTCATTGTGTTTTAGTTAATGTTTCTGGTGTGGGATGTGCTGTAAAAGCCTTGCTGACTTTTGAAGGTGACGAAAAAAGAAAAAACAAAATGGAGGAGACCCCCCGATAACCCGGGCATGGTCCTCCTCCTCCCTGGGTAAAGGGGAGGGATCATAGGAAGTGCGTCAAAGCGCTTTTAAAGCCCGCAAAGCCAACAAAGGCAGGGGGCGGGCCAAGCACCATATAAGCAGTGTGTGTCCTGCTGCAGGAAGCATCCAGCCCCCAACAGAAGGACGCCCGCCACAGCAGTGTGCGTGTGTTTGTGTATGTGTGTGTGTGTATATGTGTGTGTGTATGTATCACTCCCCCTCCTTATAACCATATCATGACAGGGACTCTAACCTAATTATCTCTATTGTTCCCCAATCTCATGAAAAATGTCTTTTCTTTTCATAGCTCCCAATTCCACTTCTCTCTACTCCTTCTAATAATGCAATTCATCATGCATAATAGTAATACATAACATGCTCAATAATTGTGCCAAACCCTCCTTGTTTCTCCTTGTCAGCTCCCAGCCTGCTTGCACTCATTCATGAATATGCTTTATCTAACCAAACCCTATTAGAAAGCTGAATAATGTACCCTTTATTCTTGAAATTAATACTAATCAGGGTGTGTGCTTCTATAAAAAATACTCGTTTGACCTAATGGCACACTCCTTTACATCTTCAGGCCTTACAAATACTAGTGTGAATTCTTGTCTGTATACATAATTAATCCATACAAATAGTGCATGTTATCTCCTAGTTACTTACTGAGCTCTTTCCTCAATACAATTAACTTATTATAAAGTATATCATGCTTTCTCATCTATAGTGTGTGTAACCTCAGCCTTGGTTCTACTGAGAGTACTTCCTCTCATACTTTGTGCTTCCCCATTCTACATACAAATATTTGCATCAATGCATGCACTTTTAATAGTGTTACTGAAAAAGGTGCTTTATCTTAGTAATTCTTGCTGTTCCCCATAAATATTTACACTGCTTTATCTAGTATAATTTGCTATTATGTTAACCTACTTTTTAATGTCATTTGGATTTATAATTACATTTTTATTCTCTGTGCATGTCTCACAAATTGTGTGATCTTGGGCACATATCTTTTTTTAATGTCTCTATGCTCGGCAATGGGGGAGGTACTATCCCCCCTCTTGGAGATCACCAGAATTTGCTGTGGCTTTTGTGCACATGCTTGAGTCTGCATGTGTAATATCCTTATGACTTGTATTGTGGTACATACCGCATTCTGCCTCTCTCTGCCCTTAAATAATAATATTCTCACTATTCTTGTTACTTATGGCACTTTCCTGTGCTTTCATTTGTAGTTTCTGTGCCCCTTCTCATCCTCCTTCTTCAATCACTTTCCCTTTTCTTTTTGCTGACATACTTCCTTGCCTTCTTGTATCAAATTCTCTGAAAATAAACTGTGCGCATCTGCTCTTTCTTTTGGTAGTGCACTGAAACCTTTTAGCGAAGCACCTTTAATTTTTCACAATTACTTTTCATTAATGTGTCTAGAATTATTTTAATGGTTTCTTTCCATTGGTTTTTTCTCATCTATGTAATTGCCCTATGCATGCTTATGATGTATGTTATTTCAAAATGTCACATATATTACTAATACAAAAATGGCTATATTGCTCAAAATGAGATTAACAAATCAGGGGTGATCTAGTGTGTGCCTAACAGAGAAAGTATCTGGCATTAATTCCAAAATAACTAACAACCCCTTTAAAATGGGAAGTGACTTGTGTAGTTTGTTTTAAAAAGTGATCTAATGGGACCAATCTAATTCACATGTAATGACTGGGGACAATTGCTAGTGTAAAACAGTGGGCTCACAATATGGTTTAGTCACACATAGCTCTCTTGGCAAAACAACAATGTTTCAAAATATATACCTTAACTAACTAAACAAGTCGCCCCACAATCTCATATATTTCAATCAAGTGCTCCCCAGGACATCGCTTCAACATAACATGCACAAATATCAAGAAAAACGTTCTCCTCAAAACCTACTCAGTTGTCAATTTCTTCAATCAGTCTTTGTTATATGGACCTAAAGCTGAGCTTCCCTACTCAAGAAACATAAGTATTACATGTATGAGTCACAAACACCCCTATAAAATTGAAATCAGTTAAATGAATTCTGGTTCAAGGCTACATATTCATAAGGGTGCGAGTCAGCCCTGGCTTCCTTGCAACTTCATACACAAAATATAAACATTTTCAAAATACACCATTCAATCATTATAATACTCTCTCTATTAATAGTGTTGATAAAAAACCACTCCTCTACTATACAAAACATACTATTTTGTCCTAAAAACCAGAAAATTACACATTTTAAAAATCGTTCTTTATTTTTGATTTAGATTAATTCTATGCATAACCATATATATATCAGCTCTAGCCCTACTTATTCCTATTCATTTTGATCACATATTCATGAATGTGTATTTGTTGCTGTCTCAAATCACAGCCCTTAGAAATTAAATTCACCCTATTTTTGTTTTCAATGTTACCCGTTTTTTCGTGTTATTCTTTATTCGTCACAAAGTATGTTTAATGCACGTATATATCTACACCAATCACCTCCTACCTTTTCTAAACATACAATGTTTACTTTATACATATAATTTTCATCACAGCCTGAATTCTTCTGAGCCTTTGACACCACAATCTTCTCCTTAATTCACAGACACTTGTCATCTCTCTAAACTTCCCATATTTTGCTGGTCTCTTATATAATTATGTCACTTCATGTAAAAAAATGCATATTCTTCATTGTTCACGTAGAACTGATCCACAGCTTCTCTAACACCAGAGCTACCTCATGCTTTTCGCTTGTTTCTTGTCTTTCACAAGGAATGCAAGCAGCTCTGCTTTTCTGTAACTATTCACTCCCTTGCTTCATACCAGCCCTTAGCTACTTCAAGGCAAAAAGAATGCTGTGTCTTTTTGGAACATAAATATCTCTCTGAACTATGCACACGTTGGACTTTAAAATGAATATAATTTCTATTTTCCTTTCACTTTTAGAGCATGTTAGGTTTAAACTGTCTCATTTGTTCAAAGACAAATAAAATGGCTGTTGTTCTGTTTTTTAGCTCACAACCCAGCCTGAGGAATGCATTTTTCTCCTATTTGGCACAAAACACAGAACTGCATGCTTTCCTAGCCATAAAATGCTCACCGAATGTCCTACTCCTGTCCTATCTCGTCCTTCGTTTGCACGTTGTGTTAATCAGAATTATATTGTTCTTGGTTTTCTACTCTCTACAGCGTTTTATCTCCATGCATATACTGATCTTATTACCCCTTACTTGATGTCAATTCTTTATTTAAAAGGTGTACCCAAAGGTTAGCAGTCAATTGGTCGAAAACATTTGGTCGACAGAACAACTGGTCGACACCATTTGGTCGAATGCCAAATGGTCGAATTTTTATTTTTTTTTTTACCCTTTTTTTGGGTTTTTTTGGGGGGGTCCCCCCCCCCAACCCCCTTTTTTCTTTTTTTTTTTTTCCCCACACGAAAACCCACAAAACACATATATATATAAAAAATAAAAAAAGAAATCGACCATTTGGCATTCGACCAAATGGTGTCGACCAAATTGCAGTCGACCAGTTTGCTGTCGACCAATTGACTGGACACCGTACCCAAATACGCATTTTATTTATTTGTTTTGGCTATCTTTTATATTCTATTATTTTAAACACACAAACACTTTATGTAAATACATACATAAACATAAAACTAACTTACTGACACCAGCCGTTTTACTGCAATCTCAAGGTTTACACAGTGCACATTAATTAACACAAGTGATCACCTTCCCTGTTGTATGTACTCCATTACGCCTCCACTTATTTATAATTACCCTGTACAGGTTTTAAGACATCACCTTTCGCGGTCCTGACCATGCGCATACTCTCTCTTTTCATTAATACTCCTGTTGGAGTTTGAGATGTCTTCATCCATCTCCCTTGAACTAGGAATGCTTAGGCAATTGCTTATTTACACAAGATCTCCCATTACTTAAAATACCACAAAGACCTTTATTTACATAAACATGTTATTCATTTTTCCTGTCTCTGCCTTTCACATGATACATATCATAATTCATGGATGCCAGGTGCACTATGCTGGCGATCATGAGGACATATTCTTGACAGAAATTAGATCATACTGCAGGCTTTCACTCAGCTATCACACCTTCTGGCATCTCCTCCTGCCTGCCATCACCCCATCATCAAGATAAAGGGTCTTCAGATTTGTTGTCCCTGTGATCCTATTAAAGACTTGGGCCCCACGTTGGCTTTGCCGCAATGGACAGGGGGTCCTGCTTCCCATTCCATCAGGCATCCATGAATTCTCATCCTTCAGACAGAGGAAAGAAAAATCAGATGCCTGGAAGCTATAAAACGCGGCTCTTTATTTCTTCAATGACAGGATACACCCAAAGGCTTTTTGTCTTCAGCCTATCTTTATAGAGCTCTGTGATTACACAACACTTTCATGCAAATGAACACCTTGTGAATTGGTATACTCTGATAGGCGAATTAAGCCAGAGGGAAAACATTCCTTGAGTATCATTGGATAAATGTTACCACATGTAGAACAGTTTTAGATTACCATATCTGGCACCCACAAATTTCTGATGCACAAAACTGATATGCCTATTTTAGACTTGGCTGGACACAACTATGGCAGTGCTCATCTCCTGCCAATAACTTCTCCAGGCACCAATGTATGGGCCTTTATCTGTTTGCTGAGGTTCTACCAAGTTAGTTTAGTGCTTAACACTGTTGGAGAATATATATACTCTAGTTTATGTTGCTAAAATACTACTGCGGGTCTCTCAAAATAGTTTGTATGACAAACATTGTACCCTCTTGCATAAGACCATATATACTTGTATCTAAGCTTCTATTACTTGTCTGGTCTAATCTCAATCTTGTCTCAATTATTTGCCAATTTCCATTTTTTACCTAAAAAACCTCATTATCTCACTGCAGGATGCTGCCAAAGACTGTATTCAAATACATGAGCCTCTCTTGCTTGTCTGAAAACTCTTGGCATGGGTTATAATCCTCCCCACCTGGTTTAGGACTAGAAACCATTTTGCATTTGAATATTCCCTCTAAAATATATTTTTGTCTGACACTGTGCCTATCTTCAGGGAGCTATATGCTTTATTTAATTAAGCATCTCTAACTTTTTATCCTTTATTTACAATATATCCTTATATACTTATGGAGTGTGTGTGATATTTTAAAGCACCCTTCATTTCATGTGCCATCTCAACCCAAATGTGTGCAGTGCCATGTGCACTTTTTACTTTGAATAAAGGCAATCTAATCATGATTTCTACAATAATGGACAGAAGAGTGAACTATATCTGCCTATAATGTTATCTATATTCAGTTGAGGGAGCAGGGGTTGGCACACCATATACAAGAGTTTGAGGAGAAGTCAGGCAGTTGCAGCTTCTTCAGTAAATAATCAGGTATTCCGAGGTATAGGCTGTTTGCGCAGTCCCTCCTGGAGATTATGACAGAGATGATGGCCACTGTTTTGTGGGTGAAGGAGAGGAATGGTAGAATCTTTTTTATCATGTATACGTGGAAGAAACATTTCTTGATGATCACGTTTACTTGTGGCTCTAAGGTTAGCTCGATGTCCATTAGTATTCCAAGGCTTTTGACAATTGTGGATGGTGTGGGGGCTGTCCCTAGTTCTGTGGGATGTACTGGTTGATTCCTTGGTTTTTGGATATAATCATGATTTCTATCCTGCCCGGGTTGACTTTGAGGTTGTTTGCGTTCATCCATTTGTGCAGTTCGTTGAGACAGTTTATTAGGGTTGTGTTCTCCTCTTGTAAATCTTTGATTTTGTAGATGATTTCAGTGTCATCTGTGTGGTTGTAGCAGGTGAAGATGTGTCTTTTGGTGAGGTTGGTTAGTGGAGCCATGTAGATGTTGAAGAGGAGTGTGGATAGGGAGAATCCTTGTGATACTCCACAGGTGGTGTCACGCAGTGTAGATTTGTATGGTTTTATCCATACCATTTCTGTTCTTTCAGACAAGAAAGATGTTATCTAGAGTAGTGCTGTGTCAGTGATCCCTATTTCTTCCAGTCTCTTGATGAGGATGTGGTGGCTGACTTTGCCAAACGCTGCATAAAGGTCGAGTAGCATCAGCGCTGAATTTGTGTTGGAGTCTGTGTTGGTCTTTAGGTTGTCCCAAATAGAGAGAAGTGCCATCTCCATCGACCATCATGTGACTGAAGCTGTTTTGTATCTGGTCCAATAGTTGGTGGCTTTCTACATGTTCCAGTGTTTGTTCATAGACATACGTCTCTAACAGTGTTGCCGGATAGGGAATGTTTGATATCGCTCTATAGTTAGAGAGGTCTTCCACATCGCCCGCTGTACCCTTGAGGAGTGATTTGATGTGCACAGATTTGAAAGCCTGCAGTGTTCTCCTCATTGAGAGTGATAGGTTGAAGAGGTTTATGTGGCATTCTGATGGTATGCCCTGTGTAAGGATTGATTTATAAATGTCAGGTGGGCAGGGGTCCATTAGGGAGCCTGCTTTGTTGCTTTGTTTCAGCAGCTTGAGCAATTTATCTCTTGACATTTGGGCAATGCTTTTCAGCTTGTTCGGTGATTCCAGGGTAGGTAGGGAATGGAGCATGGTCTGGTTGATTGCTCTACTTTGATTGATCCGATGTATGTCAGTGATTATATTTTTAAAGTGGTCTGCAAGATCATCACCTTTTGTGAAGGTACTGGTGTGTTATTGCATTCAGGGGATTTCTTATCTCGTTGCTGATGTTTAATAGTTCTTTCTGGGTGTTGGTGGCTTTTGTGATTCGGTCGTCAAAGTATTGCTTTTTGGCTTTGAGAGTTTTACTTTTTGCATGCTCAGATTTGTTTTTGATTGTTCATTCTTTTGACTTGGTCATCGTTTTTCCTCCATTCTAGTTCAAGTTTCCAATTTGTTTGTTTCATTTTATTGATGTGGGCTTTAAACCATCTTGCCACTACTTTCTTTTGTGATGGTTTGTATTGGGTTCCTGACTTCTTCTGGTTCCACTTCTGTATATCGTTGCTGTTGGTCCCCTAGAGTGTTGGTGATATATGGAGTAAAGGTGTCATTTTCTCTCCTACTCCTTTGGGATGTTTCTGCTCTTTTCCTGTGAGGTCTTGGTATCTTGCTGGAGGGTCTAGCATTGTTACTGGTTGTACATTTCTCTGTGTGGTCCGTCGTGAGATATGTTGTTAGGTATAATGATTTTTGTCTTGTTTTAGAGTTTGTTCTATTTTCTGTCATGCTTATAGGTGTGTGTTCCGTTGCAGTTTCTGTGTTTGTTGGTGTGGTGGCATGGTGTGGTTCCATATGCTTTATTCTTTCTCCCAGTTTTCTGCTACATCGTCCCGCTCTGTGTCGTGGCATTTTCTGGTCCTTTGAAATCTTCTAGTTTAAGGAGTTTGTGTTATTGTATTTAGATCACAGGGGCTCTTGCCCACTGGCAACACTTTTCTGAGTTTTGCTGGGGTTGTTGTTGTCCTTCGGTTTCTATGTGGTTTTACCAGTCTGTGGTTACGGTTGAGGGGCACGGTAGAGGGAGGGGTCTTACAGTGTGATAGCTAGCAGACTGGGTTGAGAAGGGATCCTAAAGGGCAGAGTTGGGGGTGGTTCCTGAGTGCACGCCTTAGGTGGCCTTATCCTTTGGGCTGTCTATGTGAAGTCTACATTCCTCTGGTTATTAGACCGCTAGCAGTTTGTGGCTGCCTTTCTACTTCCTGCTAGCTACCCATGGCCACCCCTAGATTCTAAGCCTAGTGGAGGTGGTGGAGCACCTGAAATTGGGGCCCCTTACTATGCAGAAACCTAGTTCTAGAGTTGTTTCACTCAGAGCACAGCTGTAATGCTAGAGAGAGGCTAGAGCTGAACCCAGCCGAGGCAGTGGAGCACTCAGAGCTGGAAACACGGTGCTAGATGGAGGGGAGAATGCCTACATTCCTGGATAGAGGGGAAAAGCGTCTACATTTCAAACACAATAGTAAGCATAAATCCCCTAGATTTGGGATTCCTGGATAGAGGGAAGGGAAGTGTTTTCTTTCCTGCAACATGTAATATGTGTTTTGAATCTGCACAGCTCTGCAGGAGTTGCTCAGATCAGAGACAAGGTTTTCTGCAAGTGGTTTTTGTTTTCCTTGCTTTCATGTTAGAGTAGCATAGAAGAGACTCAGTCAGCCTCCTGACCCCCCTGACACCACTGCCCCTACCACCAACCAAGAAGTGCATCCCGGACTACCATTCCACCATCAAAGGAACGTTGGAGTTCCACAGCTGAATGAGTCTCTTTAAATCACGTGTTCTCCATTTCTTTTAGCCAACATTTTGTGTTAATTAAAGTGTGGAACTTAATTTGTATAAATGCAGCCAACATTGTTTTTGTCCTCCTTGAGTGATTTTCAGTGGCACTACATTCAATTGATGGGCAGGGTCGATTGCTGAAGCCCACTCACTACACAAAGGGAACAGTTGCACAACCACAATTAATACTTTGGCCCCTCTGTGGGGGTGTTGTGCCTCCTGTCATAATCTGAAATACCACACCTGTAACACTACTCCAATCGGTTCATCTATGGCCGGGGAGTCCAGATGACTAGTGGCTCCTAACACTGAGCCTCATATGATATGATATATGACATTTATAACACGCCTGTACACACGTGTATGCATTATGCTCGCTCTGTTTTCTGTGGTTGTATGAACACTGCTTTTGGTTTGACCTTTACTCTGCATGACAGGCTGTCTTAGAGCAACCTGGAGTGTGGCATGCAGGCGCTATAGAAAACAATCTTAGAACCTTCTGTCATGACATGCTTTGCACACCAGTGCAGTTGGTGCAGCCTTGACTGCTGTAGTGAATGTTTTACATTTTAGCAGGGCTGTGGGTACCGTGCCAGTGGGTACCTTGCCTGGTAAGGAATTGTTCAAGGTCGTTGCTTGGTTTGTTCTATCATTTCAGGCTGTATATGTAGGTATGTGTGCGTGTGTGTTTGCGTGGTGCGTATAAGTGTGCGTGTGTGCATGCATGCACATGCATAATACACTTGCTCTGCTCTAAACGGATGTGTTAGAATCTCCCATTTCTGCTTGTTCATGTATAATGCAGTGCATGAGGTAAGCATGATGGTTCTTTGCAGTGCTGCAGGTGCGTGTACAGGTACTATGCTGCGATGAAGGTGAGTGTGTGGGTTTGTCGCAGCCCTGAATGTGAGGTTGCAGGTGTGTTGTGCTATAAGTGTATGTGTGGTTCCATGTGATGACAAAGGTTTTATCCTGGTGTCAGACATAAAGCAACCAGAGCCAGCTCTCACACCTACGTTATCTTTATTCAGATTGTCCTCCTCCTCTCATGCCCCTCCTCTTCCTTATTGCTCCCCCCTGGACCTTTCCTTAAAGGGCCAGTGTCACATCGGCACACAACACCACCCCCTCACATATCTCCTTACGTCCATCTCATATGTCTTCAATCAGTCTATTCGGTCTCCTGATCGTCCTCTGTGGACTTCCCTGCTACCCCTCTTCTCCTTCACCTGTTCCCGCCCCTTTCTCTTGCTCTCCACTGTTCTTACTGTGCTTGTTTTCAGCCACAGGTGCACAGTCCTCTCTTTCTTGGTCATCTTCTAGTGTAACGTTATTATCGGTTACTTGACTTTCTCTAATGAGGTGAATACAAAATAAAGCATTCCTGGTCACCTCCTTTCCCTCATTCTGGGCAGTTCCCATGGTTCCTTTTGTTTCCGTCACTCGTAGTGGTGTTCTTTCGTACCTTGGGTCCGATTTCTTCTGCATTCTCTGCTTCACTAATACCTGGTCGCCTTCATTGAATGACTCCAGTGGTGCGCCTCTTTCCTGGTCTGTCCATTCTTTTGCCTGTGTCTTCACCCCAGCGTCACTTACTCTTATCTCTTCCTCACAGGTCCCTTGTCCTGCCATCATCATGGGAACCCTTGTCTTTGTTCGGTACATCACCAACAGTTCAGCCTGCGTCTTGTCCATAGCCCAATGGGGTGCATTTCTATAGTGCCATAGGATCCTGTATAGGGCCTGTGAAATGGCACCCTGTGCTCTTTGTACCATCTTATTTATGGATGCCATGAACCCTTCTGCCATCCCATTGGCCTGGGGCCATAGAGGTGTTATTCTCTGGTGCACAAATCCTAGGTGGCTTGCCAAGTTTGCTGAAATCGTGCCCATTAAAAGCAGGGTCATTGTCTGTTTTTACTGTGTGGGGAATGTCCCACTCAGAGAAGACTTCCTCAGTGACCACTGCCACGTGTGCCAAAGCAGTCATGCTGGTCTTCTTGACAATCTGGAAGCCTCAAAACTCGTCAATACTCACTAGTCCGCGCCCCTTTCTCCATAGGCCCATAAAAGTCCATTGCGATCCTGTGTGTCACCTGCTCCGGGATGTCAGTCTCCTGTAGAGACAACAGAGAATCCCCTCTCGTTATACATTGTCATGGGAAACACCCCTGCATTATGTCATCCACCATGTCATCCATGAACGAAAACCAAATGTTCTGGCATAGCTGTTTTTTTGTGGCTTCTATTCCTCTGTGGCCCTCATGTGCTGTACATACGGTTTCTCTCATCAGCGACGCAGGGAAAATCAGTCGGCACCACCTCAGCAGTATTTGTTTTTCAGACACAGCAAGTTCTGCATTTATTTTGGCCATTCTCTTCCAGTTGGCATTCGGGTGGTTCTGCAATCTCCTCTTGTCGTCTCTCCCCTTGTTGTCTTTTGTAAGTTCAATTGCCATGACAATTCATGTATCTTTACTTGATGCTCTCGCAAACTCATCCAGAGCGAGGGTACTGGGTAGAGTATCTGCTGTGATGTAGTTGATCTGCTCCGTAGGCATTTTCGTCCGCAGGTTTCCAAAAAGAGATAGCAATGTCTGGTCGTTTGTCACCAGTGTGGATGTCTTCTCGATGATGAAATTATGGAAGTATTCACAGGCCCACACTGCTGCCAGGCTTTACGTCTCAGCCTGGGAATAATCCCTTTCAGTGGCCAGTCGCGCTCTGATAGCATATGCATATATGTGGCATTTCGGGGAGTTGCCTGCACCTCGTTGCACCAGAATGACCCCTACGCTGACTGGACTAGTGTCCACTATTTTCTCGGTGTTCCACAATGGACTGAAGTATGCTAAGTTCCTTTCTGTTTGGCAGTTCTTTAAACCTCTCAAATGCTTGTTGGCACTCTTCAGACCTCTAGAATGGCTCTTCCTTCTTCAGTTGCTGCCTTAACGGTTCTGTGACGGTGGCATATCCAGGCAAATACATGGCACAGTAAGCTTCCATGACAAGGAAAGATCTCACATCCGCAACCGGAGTGGGTGCTGCTAGGTCATTGATTGCACGTATCTTTTTGGGGTCAGGCTCCATTCACTCATCTGAGAAGATGTGTCCATAAAATCAAAGTTTTGTTTGTTGATGTTGAATTCTTCAGCATTTAGTGTGAGACCTGCTGCTTAGAGCACCTCGCGCACATCCATTAGCACCCGTTCACGCTCCTCTTGCGATTTGCCGTAGACCAGTATATCAACACTTTAATTGAAAGCTGATTGCACAGTTAGTAATTTCTGCCTGATAGCCTTTTCAAAGATCTTGGCTGCAAATAAAATGCCAAAGTTGAGGTGTTTCTACCTGAACAAGCCATTGTGTGTTGCAAACGTTGTGATGGATCGCGATGCAGGGTGAAGTTGTAGCTGGTGGTAACCGTGGTTAAGGTCAAGCTTGGAGAATCTTGTGGCATTGTTCAGTTGCACAATCAGGCCCTCCATTTTAGGTCCAGGTTGCGTTCTCTCTGAATTGCCCTGTTGGCCACCCTCATTTCTGTACATAGACGTATTCCCCCCTTCCCCCTTTTTGGGCACCACAAATAGTGGCGAAATCCACAGCACGGGCCCTGTATCTTTTCCAATTAAGTCGCTTTGTAGCACCCTCTTTAATTCCTGCCAGACTGCTTGCTGCCGGTGGAACCCAACCTGCCTGGGCTGTTGTGGCACGGGGCACACCAAATCATCAATATGCAGCTGTATGGCAGTTCCTTGTATTCTGCCTAGTCCTTGAAATAGATCTGGAAGGGCTTGGAAGATGTATTCTTTCGATATAGTTGTGTAGATCATTCAAAAAATCACCCCATCGTTGTTATCCGGGCTGGCACTGCAGTGCACCACTTCATCTACATAGTAGTGGATGTCTATGAATCCTAACTCTCTGACCATCCTGTAGCTTAGTAGGCATTGCCCACTTCTGAGCACGTGGATGATGGTGGATGTCGACCACCCCCTGTGCAATAACTGGGGTTAAAATTGTCCCAAAGACGGTAGCGGCACGCTGGCACCCCATTGAAATATATACGTGCCGTCGACTTCACCAGGTTGTATCTGTTACCTGTCTGGAGAAACTCTTGTTCCCCCATTATGTTTACTGTGGTGCCCGTGTCGATGAGGAAGCAGTGTGTGGCACCTCCCATGTCGATCAGGACCTTTGGAGCCTCTTAAGCCTCTGGTCCTCCATGCATTAGGTTGATGTATTCATCTGTAAAGTCAGTGTACATTTCCGGAGGAACATCCTCATTCTCTGATACTGTTCCTGCAGGTATGCGTCAAGTTTGCCTTACCCCCTCTACTGGAGGGCTGCTCTTCATATGGGTCTTCGACATACTCTGGATACCGGTCCATCGCTCTGATCTCCTGCCGTGAGTATACTTGGGGCGGTCTCCATGAGGTCTGTTGTGGCACTTTGACCTGGTGCTTCCACATGCCTGGTGTAGGAGGTCTGGTGGCTGGGAACCGTTTGCACTCTCTGCACACAGTGTGGAAATTACCTTCCCTGCCACATCTGGAGCATCTTCGGGATATTGCTGGGCAGGTACCTGATTGCACAAATTCAAAACTGCATCTAAAACACATCCTCTGGGGACTGGACGATGGAGGTGGCTGCTGGTCCTTGTCCCTTTGAGTCCTCAAGTGTCCTCTTAGTGCTTTGGAATCCCTGGTGAAGGCTCTATATTGAACATTCACCAACAAGAAGACTGCCACCCTCTCCTCCTTCTCTTCTCTCTTCTTCGGACCCTCCATGACTTGTTGCTGAACATCTACCCATTTGTGCACCATTGCCAGTGCAATGACCTCACCAATCAGCAAAGGGATGATCAACAGATGTTTCTTTAATGTGGAAGAAAAGCATCCTTCAATCACACGGAGGTGAATAGCCTCGTCATCTGAAAAGTTTGCAAACTGGCAGTTGACCATTTTCTGTCTGAGCCTGGTGACGAACTCATCCACTGTTTCATGTGGCACCTTTCGTAGTCTCTTTTCGGTTCTTTGACCAATTTTGTGAAAATGTCCATGAGGGTGGGCGCATTATCCTCCTCCACAGGCCTTATAAAATCATGGAAGTCCTCCAACCACTCTAGCCAGATGGGCGCTTTGTCATGGTTAGGTTGTAGTTGGAAAGGTGCAGGCTTTCTGAGAAAAAAGCGCTCATGCTCAGGCCTTGCGGTGCCTGTCTCTCATCAGCCTGGGCATCCATCACAGCAGGTGAACGGTGTGGGCCCTTTGTAGTCTGCCTGCAGTCACACACACAAAGGTTTTGGGAAACACCAGGCCACAATGCACTTCAACAACACCAGCTGGGTATGTGCCAAGCTCACTTGTGGGGATTGCAGACAGGAGCCTGGGTGATGACCACCAGGACCATATTCCGTGTCCTGTGGGGCTGCACGCACCCGTTTAGATGCTGAGAGTAGATGAGTGTTGGTGGAGGCTGGGTCGCACACCGGTCCGTAAGCAGGAACTGTGGGACTGTGGCTGGAGTAATTGGCAGGTTGCCCCTATAGGAGGCTTCGGGTCGGACGGCCGGCCTGCCTGGGTCTTGCTTGGCGGGAAGCATAGATGCAGCAATCAGGATCGCCAACACCGCATTGCAGTCGTGGACCATGGTGGATGAATGGCAGGAGGGCCAAAGTTGGCGCCAATGCCGGATTCTGATGGATAGCTTGCTTGTCAAGTACTGGGAGATGCGGATTGCAGCATTGATAGGTCTGCAGGATCGGCAATTCACCAGGAGGTGTGGGACGGTGGTATCGCTGGGAAAGGTGAACCGCACAATGTGGCGATGGATGGACGGCAGGAATCGCCAGTATCAGTATGAGCTTGGGATTGAAGCTTTAATTGATCGGCGGGATCACCGGGGCAGGAAGAGCTGCAGATTGCAGCGGTCACTGGAATGTGGGATAACCGGGTGCAGAGAGAGCTGTGATTTCAGCGGTGGACAGCAACGTCGTGGGCCGTATCACTCATCGCCAGTTGTTACCCTGGTATGTTTGCGTGTCCTACTCATAAAGCACCCCAGAGCCAGCTCTTACGCCAGCGTTATCTTTATTCAAACTGTCCTCCGTCTCTCAGGCCAACGCTCTACCTAATTTCTCCCGCTCTGGGCCTTCCTTAGAGGGCCAGTGTCACATCAACAAACAACAGAAGGCAGGAGTGTAGCTTCTTGTGGTGTTGGCAGGTCGGTGTTTCTTTGCATTGATGATATTGTGTGTGTTTTCTTGACGTGCTGGAGAAGGTTGCATGGTTCATCCCGGTAAGCGAGGGGGCTTATGGTTGTTTGCACGCACGGAGAGTGGTTATTGTTTCTTTCGGTGTCGATTGGCTTTTTAAGTCCTTGTGGTGATGGGGGTGAGTTGCATGAATGTGCAATGCTAGGGGTGCTTTTGCAGGGTGTTGATGGGAGTGTAGTGTCACAGTGCATTGAAGTGCTAAAGGGTGGCGTATTATGCTCTAGAGGGCTAGCAATAGGTTTGTTATTCATTGTGATGCTAGAGGTTAGTCTGTAGTTTATTGTAGTGCCAAAGGCGGGTGTGCATAGTAGTGTACAGTACTAGAAGTGGATTCGCAGTTTGTAGCAGTGCTCAAGGTGGGTTCCTAGTTCATTCCAATGCTGGGGTGTAGGTTGTAGTTCCATCTATGTTTAGATGCATCAGTGCATTGCTAGAGATATGTATATCATGTGTATACTTCTATGGGTGCATTTTGCAGTTTCGCTCAATGCGATAGGCAATAGGCGTGGTGTAGTTCATTGCAGTACTCAAAGGGTGGGGTGTACTGTTGTGATGTGCTAGACACAGGTATATAGTGCAGGGGAATACTTGGTTCTTCGTTGCAGTCCTAAACTTGGTCGGCATTGGCGTACAGTGCTATATAGTAGATATTTAATTGCCAGAAGAGCCTCTGTAGTTCCATCCAATTTTGGGCAGTGGTTTGTGGTTTGATACAGTGCCAGAGGCGGACTTGATGTTTAAGTTCAGGTTGTTTTCTACGCTAGAAACACGGTGCAGTTCTGTACCCTACTACATATGTGTTTGTAGTTTAGTGCAGTGCTAGAGATGAGTGCATAGTGCCTTGCTGCGCTAGAGATGAATGTGTACTTCTTTGCAGTGTTGTACATCAGTGTGTAGTGTGCTGCTTTACTAGAGTGGAGATTGGAGTGTTTTACAGTACTAGATGTGGATTTTAGTTCCTTGCAGGCCTGGGGGGGGGGGGGGAAGAAGGGGTGTGTGTGTGTGTGTGTGTGTGTGTGTGTGTACTTTTGTCTGCTCCATCCCGCAGTGCTAGAGTTGGGTTTCTTAGTTTTTCAGTTCTACTTGTTATTTTGAAGTTACATTCAGTGCTATAGGCGGGTTCTTGCCATTTGCAGTACTAGTGGTTTGTTTGTAGCTTACTGCTGTGCTGGAGATGGATTTGCTGGCACTACACCTTATTTTGAAGTTAAATTTAGTGCTAGATGCGCTTTCTAGTTATTTGCAGCACTAATGGTTTGTTTGTAGTGTATTGCTCTGCAAGAGGTCGGTTTGTAATGTCTTGTGATGCTGAAAATGGTTTTATAATTCCTTGAAGTGTCGAAGGTCCATGAATAGTGCATTTTAGCAGTATAAGGGCCCGATACATGGAATTTCGCACAGAAACCCTGGAAGCGGTGCGCGCTGAGAAGGTCACTGTGCGAACCTGCATACAGAAAGAAAAATGCGCAATGCGCGTATTCATGGAATGGACAGCGCATTCGAAGATCACGCCCGGAACGTCCCCGATACTCCCACATGCAAAGCCTGAACAGCTTGAACAGCTACCTTTGTGATCTCCCGTGGGAGAGAATACACGCAGCCTTCAAACAGAGCATGGGGTGGCCTGTAAGCAGGTCTGTGACTTGGGGACCCTGTGCGGGGTCCCCGTAACTGTGACCAGCACCCCGATAACATGCATATATGAAATCGAATCTCAGCAATAACTCAGGAAATTTGCGTGCGTACCCACGTGAAACGTTCATGTACCTCTATACACTGCTTATGGGCACCCCTAAGTTACATTGAAACCCCGATTGAGTACACACACCTCAAAATTCAACATGCGAGCCCACCTGCATGCTGAAAATCCTACACGCAAGTGTACTTATGCCTGACAGATCGTATGAAGAACTTGCATGGCCATTTCCCAGCTGAGAGGTTGAGCGAACAAATCCATGAATATGTCTTGTGCCACGCAATTGTGGTCATGCGAGGGATGGCCTGCAGGCAACTTTTTCACAAGTTCTTCCCCCTTTTTGGTGTTCTGTCCCCTTCACAGCCCTCTGCGCAAGCTACGCCCACGCTCTATTCAGAGTCTTGTGTAAGCCCTTTGACGGCTCGCACAGACGTGCTGAGCCAGCGCGATATCCACGCAAGTCCAGGAAAAGAACCGCGCATTTGATTCCATGAATTGACAAAGGGGGTTTGTACGTAGCTGCGCACGCAATTTCCCTATTTTCTGCACCAATAATTCCATGAATCAGCCCCTAAGTGTGGTTGTAGTGTCCTACTGTTCCATGCATGAGTTTGTAAAGTGCTGCAGTGCTATAGGTGGGTTTGTAGTCCAGTGCAGTTCCAAGAGGGTGAACATTTGTTCCATGCAGTTTCCTAGGTGGCCATGTAGGTAGCCTCCTGCAATGCTAGAGGTAAGCTTGTTAGATTTTGCAGCTATACTGATATTTCTTTGTTTAGTTCAGAGCTGGAGTCGATGTGTAGTTATTTGCAGTGCTAGAGGCACTTTCTAGTTCTTTGTGGTGATAGGACTGGACTCGTTAGTCTTGCAATGATGTTTTAATTAATTACAGAGCTCGAGGTGGGCATTGCGTATCTTATATTGCTAAAAGTGGTTGTGTGGTGCCTTACAGTGCAGCTTCAGGGTTTTTGGTTGCCAGGCGCACAGCAACGTCGAGCTTATCGGGCTTCAGCTCCCCCGCCACCACGTGATGTGAGTTTCAGGGCAGGTCTTCCTTCAACCTCACATCTCCCATAGGTTTTACTGTGTTTGTGCAGAAAAATGTACTCGCACAAGTAAACGTGCTGCTCCTGAGCTATCCTCCCGACAGTGCTTGAAATTGTGTGCACGTTGGGTTGTGCAAAACATGGCATGCTACCGAAAATTCCGACAAGTTAGCCCGACACGCTCACAAAGCAGTCCCTTTATTTATTGCACTTCTGTAATAAATGAGCTTCTGTAAAATTATATTGGACAAACACAACACATAAAACGAACAGCTCTGTTTAACACGTTCTTGCAATTAGTTTCCATCTTTTGGCACCTCTGTAGTGGATGGATGGCAGGGATGTCATTGGGGGTCGGTCTTCCTTGTTACCCCTGTGGTCTCCCTGGCTACCCCTGAGGTCTCCTTGGCTACCCCTCTGGTCTCCCTTGCTACCACTAAAAACAAATGTCCTCTTTTCCCCCTAAATGTAATCTCCTGGGCTGTGGCCAGCACCATGTGGCTCTTTGTTTCTGGAGTGACTGGCTTTCTAGCTTAGGCTTCTTTAAAAAAAAACAAAAAATCTGCGGTTCCACAAGTGTAGCACTTAGAGCAGTGACCCTAAATAAGAAATAATAGTCATAACAAATAATGTGTCTTTCTGGAATTCTATGCAATAATTGCTAAACTCATTAAAGGTTTATTATTTCAGGCACACTTCAGGGGGTGAGTCCCTGATTTAGTCTTAAACACCTCAAATTGACAATGCAGACACAAACTTCCAAAAAGCATATAGAGTAGAATAAGCATCCATCTCGGAATATGTATTTTGCTTTCTGCAAGTTGCAGTTATAGCATGTTTTTTTCTGCCGTTGTCTCTGTTGAGAATAATCACAAGACATTCCATCTCGGTGTCCTCTGTCAATTGACAAAATCTGTGTGCCTAAAAGCCTATGTACAGTGTACAAATGTTTGACCATAGCACATAAAGTGGCCCTTGATTTAATTGTGCCACAATGAATGCTTTGTTGTAATGTGTCTAACTTTCCTATCTCTATGGCATGCTGTTCAAGATGTTTGTTAGCTAGGATGATGTAACGAGCGCCTAGAGTATGGGATACCGTGTGATTGCGCTGCTTTCCCTGCCGTACTCTACATTCTTTAATACACAGTTATGAACCCTCCCAATGGTTGTATTTTGGCAACCTCTGAACCCTGAAAAGTAGATCCCTGCAGGCTTGACATGTGGCCTACTTTTCACCAGACCTGCAGATGAACTGGCCTGCTGTTAAATCTCAGTGACCAGTTTAACGGTATCCACAGCAGAGTGTAATTTGCTTTTTGACTTTGACAACATTCAGACATGTAGTTGCTCAATTTTGAATAGCCGTTGAGAAAGCTCAGAGGGTTGAGTGGTTGCTGAAGCAATGTGTATGTGATCTGCAGGTTGCTGGTTCGAATCCCGTCAAGGCCAATTCAGCATTTCATCCTACCGAGGTTCATAAATGAGTACCACCACAGGTTAGATGATACTGTATGCATGTATTTTCTATATAAAGGGCTTAAGCGTAAGTACTATATAACACATCATTATCATTTAGCCTCGGATGTCTGCTTGCATTCACAGTAAATTGGTAATATGGGCCTGTACACACTGATTTTAACGACACATATGGTGATGCATTCTTGTATGAAAGATATATCACATTACAGTGATATTGTAACCATATTCTTCGTAGTGTACTTAGGAACAATGCTATGTGATGACACTTCCTGTTTTGGCAAGGGGTAAAAGTTTCCATCGCTTCCTGTGATGTCTTTTTAGAGTGGGGACAAATGGCATCACTTCCTGAGATGTCGTCAGAGGTCAAGGGTTACGTGATGTTACTTCCGCTACCCCTGGTATTTTTGTGAAACGACATCGCTGAGGGCCGGGCTGTGCCATTTCATTAGCCCTCACCCTGCGCTGCACGGGAGAGTGCATTTTAATAGTAGTACAACAGTATTTACTTCTATTATGTAATGTTCAAAATAGTGAAATGTCCATCTTCGGTTCATTTTTTGCCCAGTTGTGAAGTTTACGTAATCTAAGCCGGGTTTCGTTGCTTAACTGGGCTCACCGGTTTACATAAAACGAACTGTTCGACAAAGGGCGAATTCCCAGAAGTGCATAATAAAATAGGCGACGTTCGCTGAAGGAGTTCAATGAAGCCCCTGCATTGGCATTCGAACACCCACTTGAAGGATTTAGCCGTGCTGCGAGCATTGCCCTCGGCCCACCGCTCACACTGCGGGTTATCATTCCACCAAAAGTGCACAGCGCCTCATCAACTGTTGGGTGGTATCCCAGCAGTATTACCACCGGGATACTGCCTGGGCCAATAGCATTAACGCCGGATCAAGCGTTGGGAGGTAACGGGTAGTCCCCTTTCCCCATTGTGTCCAAATGGGCGTTAAATTGGTGCATTAAATTAGTGTATTTACCCCCAGCTTACAGCTGGGGGAAAATTCTATCAGACTCGTGATTGGGCAGACCCTTAAATGCGGTGGTAATAGCGTTACTGCCGCATTTATGGGCTACCACCCAACTAGTGATGAGGCCCACAGTATGCGACAGAATTAGAAAACATTGGACAGAGCCACACGCTGTGCTCCCGATGTAAGCTGTTCTTCTCTTTTTGCGCACTTCTGTTGCATTGCTGCAGCCTGGGCCCTCAGAACACAAAGAAAGCTGCGTGTAAAAGAGCCGCCGCCGGCTGGTCCACGCCTTCCAGAGCATTGCATGGAAAGATCTATGTGCATTGGTCATTAGATAATGTCACCCCAAGATAAATAAAACAATGACAAAACGCCAAAAAACTCTGCCAGTAACAACGGCAAGAAAGTTTAGGTTCTCAGAACGATTTAACTCGGCTTATGTCCACTAGTCTCCACTCCCTGATTCATAAAGATCTGCGCTCCAGCTTCGAATTCCAGAGGGAAGTTGCTTATCACCCTGCGAGAGTGTATGACTTCTGCATTGGGGGCTGCCTGGGTTCCTAGTGATAGCCTCGACATCCAAAGCATCGACAAACCATAGCATAGAAGAAAAAGCATCTAAAAAAAAATATCGAATGCATTAAAAAAAAAAAGAATTATGGAGCGGTTCCCCCCAATGCCCCTTTTTAATGGTTTAAAACACATTTTTAGTGAACTAAACACTTTACCATTGAAAAAAAATGCATTCAATGGGGTTTTCTATGCATTTTTTCAATGCTATGGTTTTTCAATGCTTTGTTTTAGATGTAATGACCGGATACCAGCTGGCTGTAGGGATAAGGTTCATTGCTCTGCTCCATAACACCTTTGCCCCCCGCAAGAAGACACTCACACTAGGGTGATCGATTTTGAAAAGAAAAGACCTGGACAGGCCACTGACATAGAAGTAGGACTACAGCTCAGTGGTGAAACTGTAATCCTACTTCTATGGGTGGCCTGTCCCGTGTCCTGTTGCAGCACCCAGGTTCCCAAGGCTATTTTAAGTTTAAAAACCATGTCTGGGATTTGGGGTTCGGGTGGATTCCATCCCGGTTTTTGGCAAACCAATGGAAAAATCATGATATTCGGCTAAAAACCGGGATGGTATCCACCCGATTCCCAAATTCCGGCACAGGGTTTTTAAACTCAAAAAAAGTCTTAGGACCCCAGGACAGAGGTGCAAATACCCAGACAGTTCCGTAAAAACCAGGACATCTGGTCACCCTAACTCGCACTCCAGCAGTCTCTCCTGTTATCATTAGCTGTATCGTGGCAGCGACAAACTATGGGGAATGTATATGTAAATGCAGACCTTTCCAATTCTTATTCAAATAGGGTGAACATCCTCCTCCTTAGCACTTAAGAGGTTAAACCAACACTCATTCAACAGCATTCGCTTACAGCAATCGGGTAAGTGAAACCGGGGCTGTATTGTACTCCACAATATTTCGTGGCAGTCCCTAATTCATGGACTGTCAGATAATTCCCTTCACGCAAAAAGCGTTTGCCCACTGGGCATCTTCACGCCCAGGTGAACATAAGAGACACAAAATCCATCATAGCCCCTGGGCAGGGAAAACATACATGAAAATGTGTGCTCTCCCCACCTCTCTTATATTCCATCACGGATGAGATCAAATCCTGCTCTTACGAACGCAACGACCAGACAGCATGGCACAAAGTTGTCCTTGCAGCAGGTGGGTGAAGTGGTGAAAGAGAACGCTCCCTGAGCCAGTCTGTGTTCTTCTTGCTGATAGATTTTATCCATCAGCAGTGATTATTGGATACCGAGGCTTGAGCCTCATTACTCCATCTTCTATGGTTGAGTATGTAGTCATGGGTTAGGATTCTTCTGGGTCTGCGTGGACTTGTCAGAGTATGGCTGATATCACAGGGTCTTCACCGTGATGGGCCGTGGGTAACGGTCGAAAGGGTTTGCAGTGGTAGCAGTGAGTCTTTTGATCTGAGGGTTTGGGTTCTGATCCAGTCCTTGACAGAAGTTCTTACTCAGCTTCGCTAGATGTTTGTCCAACATCTCGATGTCCAGTTCTATGTGAAGGTCAGCTATCCTTGTGAAGAGTGGAGCTCCAGACGATATCCACAGGTCCTTGTTCTGGACAATGTGAAGGCCCTTCTGGTGTCGCACATGGCAGGTCATCCATGCTGGGGAGGCATATGCCAGGGTAGGTCGGATGATCACCTAATACACGTTGATCTTTGTCTGCAGGGGCATGGACTTGGTCTTCAGGAGTGGGTACAGCGCAGGCCATCTTTCCTGTCACCTTCTGTTCAATATTCTCGATATGGCTTCTCCAGTTGAGTTTGCTGACCAGGGTCACACCAAGGTAGCCTGTGCTGCTCTCCCACTTGATGGTCTCCCCGCTGAGGTTGATGCACGGGTGCTCCTTGATCTTCTTTTTGGTGAACAGCTTGGCAGTTGTCTTGCTGGTGTTGAGTTATATCCACCAGTCGCTGTACCATGTCAAGATTGTATCCAATGAAGCTTGCAAGTTCTTCGCCACTTCCTTTTCACTGAATGACTGGGAGATGACTGCAACATCGTCCGCATACCGTGCCAGGTCGAACTTGTGGGGATCTATCAGGATGTTGTTAGTGAAGATGTTGAACAGGAAGGGTCCAAGGTTCGATCCCTGAGGCACACCTGCTTGGATGGGATGTGATGTGATGAGGACATCTCAGACAGCATGGCGATATGGAAGGTGGGTCTCTCACATAGCTTGCAATCATCTTCACCAGGTAGTTAGGAAATCCCAGGCCGATCACCTTGTGCAGCAGTCTCTTTTGCCAGACTTGCTTGAATGCTTTGGCGACATCCACAAAGACGATTCCCGTGTACTTTTTGATGTTGAATCCGTGGCTGATTGTGTCCACCACTCTCAGCGGCTGATGGGTTGTTGCATGCTCCTTTTTTCGAAATCCAAACTGTTCCTTTGCTTGTAGATTTCTATCAGAGGCGAAGTCGCTGAGGCGGGAGAGGACGACCTTCTCCAGGAA
The DNA here is from genome assembly GCF_040938575.1 of Ambystoma mexicanum. Classification (NCBI taxonomy): domain Eukaryota; kingdom Metazoa; phylum Chordata; class Amphibia; order Caudata; family Ambystomatidae; genus Ambystoma; species Ambystoma mexicanum. Next base: position 167,624,916 of record NC_090931.1, on the reverse strand, counting down.
CTTTGATAATCCAGAGAGCAGGCTGAAGGGGTGGTAATTCACAGGATCCCTCAGTGGTTTGCCAACCTTTGGAAATACGATGACCATTGCTTCCTTCTAGGATCTCGGCAAGTGCTGAAGTCACATGCATGCATTGAAGATCTCTGTGAGGTGTTCAATTGATGCCGTCAGGAGGTTCTTCATTGACAGGTTGGTTATTCCGTCGTTCCCTGGTTACTTGCTCTGCAAGTCCTGCTATCTCAGCATTTGTGCTCTCCTTGATATCTTCTGCTTCCACCCTGGTTCGGTCTTCTGCAAGAGGCTTCTCAACTTTTTCGGTCTGAAAGCCTGCTTGCCTTGTTCGGGGTGAACAAAGCCTCCAGTGTCTCAGCAAGGACTTCTGCCATGTCCTTGTTTCTGCATGCAAGGTGGGTGCATCCCTGGATTGGTGGGCTTGGCCCCTTCTTCCCAGTCAGGCGACAAGTCATTCTCCACACTGAGTTGTGCGCCTCCTTCAGCTTGGATGTTGCAGCCTCCCACTTCTCTCCTCAGAGCTGTCTGATATGCTCCTGCAGATGCCTTGTGAGCGTGTTGTACTTCTGTTGGAGATCAGGTGTGCAGAACTTCTACCACTGGCGTCAGGCCCGGTTCTTGTCAACAATTGACTGCGTAATGCCTCTCGGTAGGTCGTAGATGGAACACCGGTTTGTCTTCTGCTTCGGAAAGCTGCTCTTGTCTGCCTGCTGGACTGCTATTGTGAAGTCTTCCACAGCCATGTCGATGTCTTCCTTGGTGCTCACGGGGGTAGGTGTGACCCTGCTGTTCAGCTCTTCCTTGTACCGACCCCAGTCACCTCTTCTGAAGTTGTACCGTTCGGCCTAGTGGTAGGGTTTCATCTCGTCTCCCATGGTGATTGGTGCTGGGTTGTGGTCCGAGGTCAGCTCTGCCAGTGTTTCCAGCTCCACTGAGTGCTGCAGGTTCGTCAGTAGCACGATGTCCAGCATATCTGGGTTGTTACTTGCTGCACCTTGGTAGTGCGTGGGCTCAGTGGGACCTGCTACCACACAGTCATTGTTCCTGGAGTATGCCAGCAGTGTCTGTCCCCTCTGGTTGGCAGTCCTGGAGTTGCAGCATCAATATTTGGCATTGAGGTCAGTGGAATCCAACAAAGCATCCAGGTCTCGAAGTCCAGCTTTGCTTTTGGAGGGCAGTATGTTGTAATCAGCAAGAGTGGTCCTGTCACAGTTTTGACTTGCACTCCAGTGGCTTCGATGCTTCTGAGGGGTAGGAGTGCAATCTCATGGTGGTCGATCACCGTCTTCACTATCACTGCTGTCTCCCCTCCTTTGGCTCCTGCTGGTTGGTCAGTGCGCTATGTGGTTCGACAAGCTCAGGTTATGGTTTCCTTGCAGGTGGGTCTCTGGCAGCAAGGGAGCACTCATGTTTCTCGTTTCCATCAGGTGAAGGAGTTTATCTGTCTTCTTCGGGTACCGTAGGAATTCTACATCACAATGGCCTAGCAGGGTTTAGGTGCCATGTTGGTTTGTTTCTTCGCCCGCGAATAGGCTCAGGACGAGCCTTGCCAACATCGTTATGGTGGGGAGACTGCTCCCCGCTGTTCTGTCTCTATATAAGGCCCCAAAGGACCTCTGGTGTCACCTGTTGGAGGTGTGAAGCTCCCTTTGCCACTCCAATCAAGGGATTAAACAAGTGAGGGGGCTTCCTCCTCTTCCTGTCTCTCAGCCCCTTTTTTCCACATTTCGTCTTCCTCCTGGGTCACCAACCTGGTGACCATGGCTTCCTGCTCCTTCACCTAAGGAGAAGGAGGCGGGGTAGGGGTTGGGGGGCTTGGCCCCTCAGCCATGTTAACACCTGTCCCTTTAGCCATGTTAAAGCCTGGTGCCCCTAATCCCTTTGGGGCCACGCCATAGGCTTCCTTCTAGTCCCGGGAGGGGGCGAGTAACCAAGTTTCGTCTTGCAATGTTTCAAGTGGTTATGCAATGCCTTGCAGTGGGTGAAGTTGGGTGCAGGGCTCCATTTCAGATTCTTTAGTTATTAGTACAAGAGTTTCTGTTTCTAGAACTTTCTATTTCTTTCCATTCAACTACCAAAGAACATGCAATCTGTCGGTGAGGAGGAGGCAGTAGAACGGGCAGGTGGCACTGGTGGTGGGGGCCGGCAGACAGACCCCGTCTCCTTCTGCACCCCGCAAGGCGCTGGCCAAGTTTTTTCTCTAAATGCCATGATGGTTTTCATATGTTGTGAAAGATTTTGACTTTCTGCAATTGTTCGCGTGAGTTGGCGCATCTCCCTCCGCCGCCAAGTCCTTGTCAGGGAACCACATACTTAAGCAGCAGCATTTCAAGAACAGCAACTAAGGTGGCTGACAAATTACACAATTAGAGTCTACTTCCATTATGATTTAATATATTTTAAGTTCCTTTTACAATTGTTCTAAATTGTTTTTACCTGCTGTGACTGTCCACGCAAAACTGGGACGTCTGGTCACCCTACTGAGACAGTCCTTTATCCTTCCAAAATCAATACATTAATTACCATTGATTTTGGTCCAATTCCCTTTGTGGTGTGCGGTATATAAATGTTAAATATTTGTGCTCAGCCGTCACCTTGTTTCATTGTCTTGTCGGGTGCTTACGGTACCTGTTAGCCATGTTCTGTACGTATCGCTTTTTTATAATTGGCCATATCAGCCACATTTCTCGCCGCTGGTTTGCACACAATGCATCTTCAGTATTGTTTGTGTACCGTCTTTTGAGGCGCTATGTATCGATGTTTCTACTAGGTGGCTCCTTGTTATTCAGCGAGGGGGGGGCACTTTCTCCGTCATCCGCTGCCCTGGCCCTATGCATGCTGCCAGGGGAGCAGAGCGTGACCTAGGCATCCGTTCAAGCACATGGATACCACCCAAATTTATTAGCTTCAGCCCCACCCGTCAGGCGGTATTTAAGCCGCATAATGGGTTGGGTGTTAACTGTTAATCCCCATTCCCCATTGGGTCCATTGGACACAATGGGGAATATTTGGTGCGATTACCAGGCAGTAATACCGCCGGCGGTAATTGCACTGAAAATTGGCATTTTTCCAGCGTATTTACCCCCAACTGTGAGCTGGGGGTAAACACGCCAGACTCGAGATTGGGCGGACCCTTAAATGTGGCAGTAACACAATTACTGCCACATTTTAGGACTACCGCCCAACTCATGATCAGGCCGTGTGTGCTTTTGCCTTAGAGATTATTAGTTTCATATCATTTTTTGCATTGCGATTGCTTTAGACATCAAAACACAATTGACAAAATACATTTACCAAACCCAGGCCGGGCCTCAGGAGACAATTGCTCTCAACGTGTTTCAACCAGTGCTTGGTGATGAAGTCTGGAGAAATGTGAATGAGCGTTAATCTATCCCCATACATCGCAATGTACTCAGCTACCAAATGACAACCCACACAGCTACAAAGTGAAAATGAATTCAAGCGCACCAGGTTATGGCACAATACAATGTACACTCCCCTGTCCCCCCATTTATGCCTACAACCCATTCTGCACCATTCTTGGACATCATACTTAATTACAGCATGGCTGAGGAGGCAGTATAATGGATCTGCAACCTTCGTCTCTCAAAATGTTTTTGACTACAGCTACCATTAACACCAACCAGCATGAACAATGGTGAGGGCTGATGGAAGTTGTAGTACAAAACTTCCAGAGAGGTGCAGGCTGCAGACCTCAACTTTTATCACTATATGAGCTCACATGCATCAGGTGCAGGCCTTGGTCTCATCATCCTTTTGGGATTCCTTACCAGGGACCTGCAGAATTCACTGCATTGCTATACTGATCTGGGGAAAGGGCATATGGTAACATACCCCGTCTAAAGTCCAGTAAATATTAATATAGTAGCTTCTTATGACTTTTCTGCATGCACAAACTGAAAACAGTGCTGTTTGTTTTGGGGGTTCTGGGTACAGCTTGTTATATCATTACTAAGGAAATTGCAGATGCCACAGCATTGGAAGCAACAAAAGATAAGAACTACAAAAAGATGTATGAAATTCTAAAGGAGTACCAAGACAATATTAAATTAAGAAAATTACGCAAATTTTTCAGGGATGACAGGGACTATCAGGAGGACCGTGCCTACACATTTCAAGAGAAATTTGATAATGTAGCTAAAACATCATCCAAATCAAGTACACCTAACACATCCTCTGCTAGCTCAGAGGTGGATTCAGATACAGATAAAGATACTGAGGACCAAGATGAATTAGGAGATAAAGAAGAATCTGAAACAGACAAAACTAAGAACAGGAATAATGATGGGGCGGGTTTTCTGAACCAAATAAGGAGGTATAAAAAAGGAACCAGGAATTTAAACCAAAAGCAAGTCCGTTTTCAGTTACCGGATACACAAAGCAGGAATACACCAGTGCAAGGAGGAGAGGAAGGAGGGGGGGTTGTAGACACCAGCAACCCTGATGCATTAGAAGATTTTCAACGGTTGATGAAAGCGGCCGCCAGGGAAGCAGCCAGGAAAAGCAAATAATTAATCTTGAAATGAATATATCGAGTCGCAACTTGACAAACGACGAACTATCAGTTCTAAATAAAGGATTATCCTATACACCTACTAACCATTTAGACTTTATCAACACACAGATTGACTTATTAAACTTTGTACGGAAGCTCAGATTGAAAAAATATTTTGCAACAGTAGCTAAGAAAAGACAAGAGACAGCGAAAACAAAGGAAACAAAGGAGATTTGTGACTCCACAATCGAAGATATTGAGAACATCCATCTTTTAAGTACGTTGCAGGAATCAGAGACTGATGAAATTCACACCACTATGAATGAACTGGGAATTATTCAGTCGTGTCCTAAGGACAAGGAACTAAAGAACAAATCAAGGTTCACACCACAATTTGCAGCAGAAAACTTGATAGAGGTCTTCTACAAAGCAACCACCAAGGATATGTACAAACTACATGACAGTCTGAGCAGTACATGTGACATCTCAAATCTAACTAAAAAAGAAAAATTGGCACTAAGGGATCTACAAAAGGACAATGATATAGTGATCAAAGAGGCGGACAAGGGGGGTAATATTGTGGTGATGGATAGACATGACTATATCCAAATGACATTAAACCACCTACTAATACCAGCCTGCTACGGGGAACTGCCCCTTAACCCGAAAAATGACATCCTACTCCAGATGGAGGAATCAATTACCAAATGGCACAGGAAGGGGCTAATTTCTGATGATGAAAGGAAGGCATTGATGAACAAATATCCGATAATACCTACTCTGTATTTCCTTCCAAAGGTTCACAAACCTTTCGAAAAGATTCCGGAAGGACGTCCAATACTCAGCGGTATAGGCTGGCTAACAGACAGGATCTCTGAATATATTGATAACGCTCTATGACCAAGGGTACCAAAACTAAAGGCCTTCATCAAAGATTCTACGGACACATGTAAGATTATCAACAGAGTGGTTTGGAATGCATCATACTTACTGGCGACCTGGGATGTACGTTCTCTGTATACCATCATTGAAAACACAGAAGCTATCAATACCATAGAATATGAGTTCAGAGATGACACTGCATCACATTACCAACATGTTCAGATGCTCAGGGAGATGCTGATATTCACACTGAACAATAACATTTTCATGTTTGACAATAAATTCTACAGGCAAAGGAAAGGGATCGCTATTGGCACCAAATATGCCTCAGCCCTAGCAAATTTGTTCATGGGGATGTACAAAGACAAACAAGTATATCTGGACGAGGCTTAAACTAAGAATGAGAAACTATGGATACAATTCATTGACGATGTTCTGCTAATATGGGATGGAACGATTGCGAAGTTAAATGAATTATCATCGCCTTTAGCATCCACATGTAGTTACTTGTGAGTGCTAAAGTTGATATTCACATCGGCGGCAGGCCAATGTCAGTAACTGCGCTGCCGCCTGCGTTAAATGACCCTCACCTCATTAAGGCCCTTAACTTGGGTGGCTGGCCAATACCGACAGGATCGGCCTGCCACCTCGGGGCATATTGCTCCAGTAAAATATAAGACTATTGCAAGGAAATTGTTTCGGGATGGCTGAAACATAAAGGTTCTCGGGAAACATAGTCCTTGAAATCAGAATTATATAAGAAGGTCAGCAACAAGAAAGGAATACTTCTAGATCTCAGTCCTGATCCCTTCATCTGGAGACCACAAGCCCTCTCCCTTGCTTGATTTAGGGTCCACCCCCCTTTGCCAAGTGGTCCAAAAGTCCTCCCCTTCATGGGATCTCTCTGTTACTTATTCTGCTCTACCATGATCCAGTATAATATATGTAGAGAGAGAGAGAGAGAGAGACACCATTAGCAGAGATTGGCGCTGTCAGCTGTATGGACTGTACAGCAACATGCCATTCTGTACTTAACAGCAATGGCTTAGAGGAGAGGAAGAATGCTGCCTGTGTGTACAGTACATACTATGTTGAATTGTGACCATCCTTATTTTCTAGGCTACCTTAGACGGTTTGGACGGGGGCTTTTTAGTGTGCTCGAATATCAGGACTCATTCGATCTTTGGGGCGGGAGTGGTCATCCAAACTCTGGCTGATCAAAGCAGAGTTTAAATGATTGGACGTGGACCTTATTAAAGTTATTTGCCTCCATGGTTAGAGACTATACCAATACAAAGAAGAATGGTGATACATTGATGTATTGCCTTGGCCTTTGAACACATTCGCACCTTTGTCCAGAGGAACATTTTTATGCTAATTGTGGCACACACAAACACCTGGGCAGAGTCGAAAGTGGGGTGCAAAGAGGTGAGGCGGGGGAGTCAAATTATGGAATGTGTGCGTGGAAACCATTATCTGTCTTTGTCTGGGGGGCACGTGAAGCCAGTGGCTGTCTCTTACTACAGTATCTGTTCTGTGTTCTGTCTAATGCATTGCATTGTGCTTTCGTCTTGTCACCTGATGAATGACAGGCACAACCCATTACAGGCATGCAGCTAGCATGGACCTGTGACCTTCAGCAATTGTTTCTATACACACACAGGAACTGGGTTCTTTTAACATCCACAATCGTGCTATAACTGACTAGGAGAGACCTGTTTTCAGTTTGAAGTCAGTGCGACACACCTAATCTGCCCCACCTGAAATCTGGTTAACTCCGAAAGTAATTGTCTTTGGTCACTATGATTGAAATCAGCAAATATTTTATTTCTTCATTGCCCCTTTGATTGTTTACACGTGTTTCGGCCTCTCAAGGGCCTTTGTCAAAACAGAAACTTATTTGTGGGCAAATTAAATCATTTTCATGCTTTACCAATCATTTTGTATATATGGTTACAATATATGATTGCATTAATAAAGAATATGGCAATAACCATGAGTTAGAAGGAACGGAAAAAACAGGTATTGTAGTAGTCACCATTAAATATAGAAGAAAAGAACAATTTTTGTATATGCATCATTATGAAGATTAATACATGAAACAAAGTAAAACAACAAAGAAACTGGAGAAAAAAAGAAAGCAGAAAAAATAAAAAAAAGTATACAAGTGTACGCATACATGATCCTACAGTAAATCTCTTCAATATAATCATTATTTCACCATTTAGTAGTAATTTTTAGTCAAAGCACATAAACCTGTATCCCTAGCAAGTCTCCTTCCTGTATAATGAAATCAGAAATCATTAATTCAAAATAATTGTTGTGTCCGTGGGTATGCACACTATTGTGATTGTAATCCCCTTAATCCTGAACGATTGCCCCTTTGTAAGCAAACATCTGGAACAGTTTACTAGGGCTACGATTATGAAAAATGAAACCTCCTTACCGAAATTACGTTTTTAAGAATCACAGGTTAATCCCTGTACAAAATGAATAAAAGCAGTGTACTTAAGATTCTGCATTCCTTTTTTCCCCTTTTATTTTACATGTACCTTGTTGTCAATAATGTTGGGCTCTACATTTATTTAAAAGCATTTCGGTTTGAAGGTTACAACCAAAACATGTCCGCACAGTATTTAATGTATTTAGGTTTTGTACTTGTATCCAAAAGTATCAGCACAAATGCTTAATCTGTCTCAGAACCACAGATGTCTACACACACGACTCACGGATGACCCTCTCGAGTCTCTGTGCTGCTTCTGACAAAGATTATTCTACACGCGGCGGGATTAGGATGCGGACAAAAAAGTATGACCCCCTGCCCTCTCTTACCTGTTAGAGCGCTGCAGCCTTGTTTACTCGCGGCGGCACCGGTACACTGAAAGGCACTGGGTGCACGCCCTGTGCTGTATATCTGTTGCTAGGACAACGTAAGTTGTCCCTCGTTGATTTCTACTCTAACCTTATGCGGCCGCCATGTTGAAGCGGTGAAATGCAGTGTAATTTGGAACATAAATGTTACTATATGCTACTAAGGTTAATCAAATTAATAGTAAATATTTGCCTGTACGTTATATCAGCTTATGAGCTATTTTAGGCAACAGTCATAAATCATGGCTGTTTGCTTAAAATATCGAGTGTATTCCAAATTTGAAATAAGTCTTGGATAATGCCGTCAATAATAGGTTATAGGATTCTGTATCAGATGATACACACTCATAATAGCCAGTAATTCTAACTACGTTATACAAGTCTCATGAGGCCCCTTTTACTTATTAACCAATGTCACCCCAAATCGGACTGATAAGTATGTATGTCACAAACCGCTTTAAAAGTGCTATACCATGAAAACAAAGGTGAGGATGATCACTGCAGAAACACATTACGACTTGCTGAGTTGACTTCCTGTTGATTTGATTTATCTTCTTCTTTGTTTATTCCACCTGTACATTGATACATTACATGTACAGATATTGATCATTTTCATATATACATGCACACTAACATAATTAGCCTTATTACAAACTATGCAAATTAATTACTGATACAATGCATAGTCCTGCAGCAATTCAAACAGCTGGTTTACATTGTATCTACTTTCAAAGAAAATGAATCATCTCATTTTCCTGATTCAAACCAAATTTAATTGATCTGAATTTACAAATGATTCTTGCTTCCGTCTGCCTCAGTTTTTGCTCCAGGTTTCCTCCTCTTCTGTCCAATTTCACTTTCCGTAGACCAATGAATTTCAAATTATTTTTGTCCTCCAACTGATGTTTTAGTTGCCAGTGCTGGGCCAACGGCAGGGTTGGATCCTGGCTCCCCACTGTTGGGAAATGCTCCCGAATGCGTGTTCTCACTTCTCTGATTGTACTACCAATGTATATTAGCTTGCATGTACATATCACGGCATACACTATGAATTTTGAGCGTCAGTTTATGTTATCTTTTATCTCCATTCGAGTTCCTCTTTCATCCATGAAACTCCTCGTTGCTTCGTGGGCATAGCTGCACATGGAACATGTCCCACATTTTCTAAAACCCGATGACTGCACTTGTAACCAGGTTCTAGTGGGTTCCTTGTTCAGTTCCGGCAATAATGAAGGACTCCAAATCATCTTGATTGTTTTGGCTTCACGAAATGTCATCCAGGGTTTATCCCCAATATGGTTTGAGAGCTGAGGATCCAATTTGAGAAGGTGCCAATTTTTGTTTAGCACCTTCCTCAACTTTGTGTTTTCATGACTGTCGGTTGTTATGAAATTGATCTCATTCTGATCCTGTCCTTTGGGATTCAATCTAGGTACCAGAGTTTGTTCCCAAGACATGTTTGTAGCTTTTAGTCGGGCTGCTTTGATACATGCTTTGGAATAGCCCCTTTGTTGAAAACAATCTTGTAGTAGATCACACTCTGTTTTGAAATCACTGAAGCGATTGCAGTTTTGTCTAGCCCTAATGAACTCCCCTGTTGGAATGTTCCACTTTACTGGCCTATGATGGCAGCTCTGCCCATGTAAGGTGGAGTTCACCTCTGTTTCCTTTCGGAAAGTCCTTGTAGACAAATTAATTCCATCAACAAAGATCGTCAGATCCAAAAAATCAATTTGGGTTGCACTCTCATGACCCAAAAATTCAATTCCAAGTTTATTTTGATTCATTCTGTGTTTAAATTCATTTAACTCCTCAATTGTTCCCTCCCATATTAGCAGAACATCGTCAATGAATCCTGCGATGCTGCGTCGGGAAAAGAGGTCCATCTTCAGTGTTGATTCTGATCGACACTGAAGACAGACTCCTGTTCCCGACTCAAGTCGCAGGATGGAAAAGGGGTACGTTTTTCAATTTTTAAGATTTGAATTCACCTTTAGCACCCACGTGTAGTTACTTGCCGGTGCTAAAGGTGGTATGGGGGTGGCGGGATTGAACAAGATAGGCCAGGGTGATGGGCAGACATCCATGGGGGAGCTCGGAACACGGGCTTCTACCGAAGGTTTCAGCGCACGTTCTGAGCTCCCTGATTGTCTGGCATCCCCACCCAGGGTGGTAATTTTGCTTAATAAAACCCTTTAACTTTTTCAGTGTTACTAGTTGTGCATTCCCTTAAACATGAGACGAACCCCAAAAGTATAAAGTAAAAAAAAAAACATTACAAATGCCTCAAACAACAAATAATGTCACTGATAATTAATAGCTTAGATGGAAATTGGTACCCATAGAAAAGTACATTTTTAGCCCACTCATGAATGATTTCAACAAAGTACACACCATAGTGGTTCAATCACTATACTACTAAAATATTTGAAGAACAATAAGTGTTAAATACTTCATATTAATAATTAATAATTCATCAAAGAATGTGGTATCCAAAATGTGTTACTAAATTACTTAATCAATGGGCTATTTCACAAACAATTAATAGTTTTGAAGGTTAATAACACTAAAAACCTGTACATGTTAATTTATAAAACCCACAAATGAACAGGTGATCTAGAGCATGAATAACAGCAATGACGAGACAGATAATTAGAACAAAAAATAATACTTTACTTTGTAGACTACAAAAATATGTGATCGTCTTCCATTGTATGGAGACCAAATGCGATTTTACTGTTAAACCTCATAATTAATTTGTTCTCAAAATCTCTCATTAGTTCTCTGTTCCCTTCCTGAGGAGGCTGTGTGAACTTACTACGTCCAACCCATTTGAGTAGACTACTATCTTTATCATGAAATTCTTTTTTTTTTAACTGCCATTCATACTGCTCCTCATACAGGCCCTTCTCCCTGTTAAATGTTAATGCACAAATCTTTGATAGAATACTTGCATCCTGGCTCGAGCTTCATCTGCCGAGGTTGATTCATCCAGATCAGAATGATTTTATTTCGCAGAGGTAAGGATCCGGGCACTTTGAAGCAGTATTTGCTTGCTGTATAAGCACCTAACAAGTGAACAATAAATAAATAAATACATACATAAATAAACCTGTGTAAAACATTGCATATTCTCAATACGCCGGTGGCAAGCAGAAATTGGGCCCTACTCCTTACCCTAGATGCTGAAAAGTCTTTTGATCGGGTTAGCTGGGCCTTTCTTACGGCAGGGTTCTCTCGGCTATTGGGATGGGGCTGAAGTGGATGGTGTGGATCTCAACTCGATTTTCACAGTTTAAGGTCAAGGTGGTGGTTAATGGGAGCAAGTCCCAGGGTTCCATTAGAAAGAGGCACGCAGCAGGGTTGTTCGCTTCCCCTCTCCTTTAAGCGCTCGTCATGGAACCTTGAGCCATAGGGGTGAGATAAGATCCGGTTATCTCAGGGGTCATGTGTGGGGGAGATACAAACTAAGTCGTTTCACCGCTGATGCCCTACTCTACATTGCTAATCCTAAACAGATGGTGCCTTGTCTGTTGGAGAGTTTAGCTCGCTATGGAGAGCTGTCTGGTTTCAAAGTTAGTTTAGATAAATCGGTAGCCTTTACGGCTGGAGGAGTAGCAAACCCTGATAGGGATTTTACAGGTACAGTGCCACTCCAGGAGCGGGAGGAGGAATTTAGTTACCTGGGGATAGAGGTCTTGTGCGATTATGGGCATCCTTTACCGATAATTATCTAGCACTCTGATCGGCAGTGCAAGCTGAGCTTCACAGGTGGACCCACCTAATGTTTTCCGGGATGGCGCGCCTATACTGCATTAATGTGGTGGTTTTCGTATATATTTTTCAAATGCTCCCAGCGTTGGTTCAACCGACCTTCCTAGAGGAGGGGAAAGGGGCTCTGCTGAAATTTCTCTGGGCAGGAGCACCACACACAATTGCATATAAAGTTTTGATTGTTTTTTTTATTTTATTTTTTATTAGTGATATAGTTCACAAGGAACCTTTCACAAAAGACAATTTTTTAACATTATTAATCAAGCATATGTGTAAAAAAAATTACATATTAATTACAGTCAATTACACATCAAATATTTAGAACATTATTAAACATGTAAATGTATGCAACCATTTTTAAAACATTATTACAAATTACGTTTAAAAGCACTCTACAACCTACTGTAATTAAATAAGTGAATCTCATTTGGCCTTAATCATGGCTCCATTATAGGAACAATTATTTTTAAAAACACATGCAGGAAGTCTCTGTCGATTTGATTTTCGAGTAAAAATGTATTGCCAAATTAAGCCCCTTCCCCCCGCAATAGAAATGTGTTATCCTGAATCAGATGATTGAAATGAATTATACGACCCGGGGTTAAAACATGGCATTCCATCAATAAATAATACATTGTTTCGATGTCTCCTTCTTCTTTGCAGTGTTATTGCCCCTTTCCCCCCCCATACTTCCTATAGCAGGAAAGAGATTAATGTGGGAAGACAACGGGAGGTCTTACGTCTAACAGGATTCCAGAACGTAGGTGATACCCACGCACCTCCGTAATAGTATCGATCCAGTCGATCTCTCACAGATTTTGCTTTGCCTTATTCGGCGACAACTGTAGAAATTCCAAAGACAGGCCGTATTGCATGATACCCTCTTGCCACTTTGCCTCCCACTTATTGGGGTTAGAGAGAGATTTATTTAATAGTTGCCTTAGGTGCCAACAAATAGAGTTCTCTTCCTCAAAGATCATTTTCACTAACAACCTTGTTTTGATTCTCCCAAGGACAGGGAGGGGAGTGGGGTGTTGGATTCCGAGATTTCAAAACCTCCTATAGAGCTGCCCAACTCTGTATACTGGTTGATCACCTGGATTCTCAGTCCAGAAAGCAGTGGGTGCACATGGATAACAAAATATTGGCTCCAGTCTCGCTGGGTGGAGTGGTTATAGGTTCTCCAGTCCCGGATCCCAGTGAGAGTGGTTCTACACCCGGTCTTGACAGTTTTTTGGGCCCTTTGGATGTAGGGTGACAACACTTGGTTGCTTTCTACATGACCGTCTTCCATAAGCTGTATATTAGCCCCCCTCTGAGAGATGGAATGATGGACTCACTACAGTTTCAACTCTGGTATGAGGTGGGCCTAAGCACGGTGGGTCAGACGTGGATAGATGGGAAAGTTGTCACTTTGGACAAGTTGGAGGAATGCCTACATATTGGTAAACTCTCCGTGCTCCGGTACCTCCAGCTAAAGGGTGTGTTGACAGACCGTAAATGGGGGGATAACCTGCATAGACGGCTGACAGACTTTGAACAGCTATTGATTGACAAACTAGGATCCAGAGGGCTTATAGCTTGGCTGTATAAGGCCATCCTGTTAGCGTAGCCCAGACTCCCACTGCCAGACATAGTTATGTTGGGAAAAGTCATGGGAACGAAAATTGATGACGTCCTGTGGGCGCAGAGGTGTAGGCAGGTTTCTCAGTTTATGGTTTCTCTGCAGGACAGGATGCAGGACATACAATTTCTCCATAGTAGCAGTACTCACTGGCCACACTGTCCAAAATGTAAGTGAGATATGATTCCCGATGATGGACATGTCAGCGAGTGACGGGCGACTATTGCCATATATGGAGGAGCCCGGTGCCCTTGAGTATAGCAGTACTGGAAGGATGTCCGCTCCTGAATCAAAGGGATTGACAGGGTTCTCAGGGAGGTTTCATCATGGATTCTCTTGTTTGGGGTGAGGACGTAGGAGGAAGAGGTTGAGGAGGGTGGCATATGGTGCAGGTCCTGTTGGTGGCTGCCAGAAGCTGCCTGACTCTATTTTGGAAGAGAAGATTTTTGCCCAAGGAAAGGGACTGGGTGGCTAAGGTTTGTGCAAGTTTGTGCCATATACGACATGTAGTTTCTCTCGCACCTCCTGGACGAGTTGAGGTCTAATATTCAGAGTCTCTGGCTAGCATTCTATGAGAAATATGGCCGATAAAATGCCCTGAACTAAATGTTTATGTGAGTTGGGAGATCTCCTGAGATGCAATGTGCCTAGACTCTGTTGAAACAAGCTGCACGGGGGGAGTTTAGGGAGGTTAGGGATGGGCAGATTAGGAGGGGCGGTCTGATTGCAGAGTTGTAAAATTACATTGGTTACTGAGAACAATGTATATTATGATTTTTCATTCCTTGTGGAAAATACCAAGAAAGCTCAATAAAAAAAACTGCCACTGGTTAATTGGTATCCACATACTTAACTGATGTGTTATAATACATGTATAATAATCTTTTGGAATGTGGTACTAATGTATAGTCAATGTCAAATAAGGGTGGAGACTGCAACATCAGTATTGCCGTCAATACGATCTCTAAGGCAATAGCTCCATTTTGCTAGTTCAATTGCCAACACAGTGGCTCTCATTACGAGTTTGGAGGTAACCATGCTGCATTTAGCGGCATGTTTGCCTCCTTACCGCATACTGGGCCCGGGTTCTTCAAATGAGGACTTGCCGGGCCATCCAAACCTTGGCGGACCCAGTTATTCCTCGTCCGAGGATCCCCGACCCGGTCCATCCCCATTCCCATTGCCCGTTCATAACGGGCCTGTTGTTAGCTCCCTGGTCTCCTCGCGGGACCCGGTAAGGACGCCTGGTTTTACCAGGTGCCCATTGCGGGTCCCGGGAGGAGACCTCGTAATAGGGCAGAATGGGTTTACCGGCACCAACCTCGTAATGAGGGCCAGTATTTAGTATCACAGATTTCCACATTGTGCCTGATTCACAAGGAAACACAATGGTTAGTGTATCTAACCCACATGGGTTACTTGGTGTAAATAGTGACTTCTGGTTAATAAATCTCCCAGATTTTCCCTTGTTTATAAAATATTTGAGGGGTTTTACCCATAATTGGTTGTAATGCATTATTTTTCGTTAATAGGTGCCAATGTTTATCTAAAATTCCGCTAATTTTAGTCGATTGTAACCAATAGGTGGTCATGAATCTGAGAGGATTGGGGCGTATTGGCATTTGTATTTGGATTTTAGACGAAGCTTGTATAATGAGCATAGCGGGGTTGCCTCTCTCAGAGAATTTTGAACTCGGGTAACAATAAAATCACATTCTATAGAAACAATTCTTTTTGCCATTAAGATTTCTGAGTAGGGTGTCTTTTGTAACTTTCCTGGAGGATGAATGGAGGACTTTAAATGCATCTTTGTATATAGATCACTTACTTCTTGATTAAAAATTTCTTAGGTTTTTTTCTTTAGGGTAACAAACAACTGGTGTTGGAATTTATTGGCATGTAGACTCTATTTTTTTATGAAGCTAATTTAAAATTCTCACAAGATGGGTTCTTCTCTTCCATAACACTCCTAACATTTTGTCAAAGGGGCTCTAATACAGAACAAAAATGTGTACATGTTAAATATACATTTACAAACATAAGGGTTTGTTGTCTGGGTTTGTAGACCTTAGCAGCCCATTGTTCAATTTGGTGTCTTTCTATGGTCTGATATTAAAGAGCTGCTGCCGCCACGAATGCAGATTCCAGATCAAACCTTGTACTGGAGTCATTGCCCTCTGATCTTCTCCTGATCCAAGGGCAAGGGAAACCAGATGACATTAGAAATTACACTACTCTGGACACCTGTCCACTACTTCAGTTGGACAACTTAGATCCTAGTTTCCAAAAGGAGAAAGTAGTGGGGGAGGAGGGCAGGAGAGAACAAATATGTAAACAGGAGAAATAAGTACACATGGGTACACCATGCTTAAAATAATACAAAGCTGGTAAATACATATAAAACAACTAAAAGAATTAAGGTACCAAATAGTCAGCAGGAACAATTAAGAGTCTAAACTACTGTGGGGAAAACAGAGATGAGCCAGGAAGCAAGTACCCACCATTTGAGGTAGAAAGGTCACAACAATCAGTCTCTTAGGAAGAACATAGGACATCACAGTTGGAAGAACTTCTTGAAGCTATGCTTCCTGTCCCTTCACTATACTCAATGCTTTCTGTATGTGCTTCCATATTCATCATTGCTGGCATCTTTCCACTCAGATCTAGAGTTAGAACAGGGTTGAGTCTTCTGAAATCACTGACAGGCTTATGTTAAAACCCTCATGTGACTCTTGAGCCAAGACTCCTTCCAAGTGACCCAGAAGCATAAAAGTCTCTGCGACTGACTCATTTCCACCGAGGCCCTTTCTGAGCCCCCAAAACTATACTTTTTTTTGTCTAATGCTTTTCCAAGAAACATCCTTCCATGTGATCCAGAACTAGAAGGCTTCAATAATTGACCCTTTACCTCTGAGACTACATCTGAATGACCTGAAACTGGAAGACTTCAATGACTTACTGTTGAGCACTACGCATCTGTCTGAGTCACCCAAAACTGTAAAGCTACAATGATTTCCCCTTTTGACTGAGCCTCCTTTCATATTACATGGACCGAGAGGCTTCAACGATAAAACCTTTTCCTCTAAGGCTACTTCCGAGTGACCTAAAAAACAAAGACTTCAATGACCATTGCTTTTACATTGAGCCTCCTTTTGAGTGACCCAAAACTGAAAGACTTCCATGACCAACCTTTTTTCATTGATCGTCCTTCTACTGACCGACCCCAAATTCAGAAGGTTGCAATGACCCACGGATCCTCTTTCTGACTGACACAAAACTGAAAGGCTTCAATAGCCAACACTTTCCATTAACCCTCCTTATGAGTGCCTCAAAACTGGAAGACTTCAATGACTGACCCTTTCCACTGTGTCTCCGTCTGACTGCTTCAAAACTGGAAGATTTCAATGACTGACCCTTCCATTGTATCTCCATCTGACTGCCCCAAACTGTAGGGCTTTAATTGCTGACCTTTTCTACTGATCCTCCTTCTGACTGCTTCAAAACTGGATGGCTACATTGACTGACCCTTTCCACTGAGTATCCTTTTGACTGCCCCACATATGGGTGGCTTCAATGACAGACACCATCCATTGTACCTCCTGAGTGGTCCAAAACGGAAAGGCTTCATTAACCATCAGTTTTGTTTTGATCCTTCTTCCAAGGGACACAAAAGTCGAAGCTTCAATGACTGATCGTGTCCAAGGACCCTCAGTCTGAGTAATCCAAGTGTGGAAGACTTCAATGACTTCCATTTTCACTTGACTTTTCTTCCAAGGGACACGGCATTGGAAGCTTCAATGACTGACCCTTCCCATAGAGTCTGGCTCTGAGTACCATAAAACTCGAAGGCCATGAGACATTGTTCAATTGTACTTCATTCAGAGTAACTGGAAACTGATGTGATATGGGGCAAGTGGGCAGAAACCATAAACCATTGAGCCACATTCCCATTGACCTGGAACCAAGAGGGGCCCATGATCATGGGTTATTGGCCAGCATTCCAAGTAACTCGGAATTAATCATGAGCCACAAGCTATAATCAAAGTAGTCCAAGACTGGAAGCCACCTTGGCTAACACCAGACCATCAAGCCCCATTAAAAGTGATTGTAAGGTGCAAGGCGCCTTTGACCCCCCGGACCAATGATCTGCATTCAAAGGGCCCCTACATTGAAATTCGCCAGTGATTGATCCTGGTCCACTTTTTTGCATTCCCAGTGACCCCATGTAAATAGCTAGTCTGCTGTAACTGACCCTGATCCATTGAACTAGCTTAATATAAGATTAAAAGGCTTCTGGGACTGACCCTGGCTGATTGAGTGAAATTCCGAATGCCCCAGAGTTATAATGCCAGTGAGATTTAATCCAGGTCTATTAAAACTATATCCCAAGTGTACATCCCAAATTAAAAAGCACCCGTGACTGACCCTCGTGTCCAGTAAGTGATAGTCCAAGCAATACACGTTTATGAGGCTCCTGTGACCAAACCAGAGCCAGCGAGATACCTTTCAAATTATGCAGGTGTGGAAGGCTCTTGTGACTGACCACAGTCCACTGAGCAGCATGCCAAGTGACCCAAAATTATAAGGCGTAGATGACCAACCCTAGTTCATTAATCTGGCCAACCCTAGTTCATTAATCTGTGTTCAATCTGATGTGAAATTAAAAGAATTCTGTAGCTGACTGTGGTCCTTTGAGTGGCATTACAGAAGTGTCCCGATGTTAAAAGGCTAATGGGAAAACCTCTGGTCCATTCAATTATATTCCAAGTGTCCTGACTGGAATGGCTTCTGAACTGCACTGATCCTGGTTCAATGAGTGGCATTCTAAGGGACACAGCGTTACTACGGCTTCCGTGACCAAGCCTGGTCCATTGAGTTAGCATCCAAATGATGCAGGCTTGGGAAGCTCCTGCAACTGGCCCTGGCCCAATGAGTTGCATGCCAAGGGACCCAAAGTCACGAGGCTCATGTGACCAACCCTGATCCCGTGAGCAGCATTAGCAGTGACACAAGGGTGCAAGGCGGATGTGGCTAATGCCGGTCCATTACGCTTCATGCCAAATGCCCCAGGTTTAATTGGCTCCGATAACTGACCTCTTCCATAGGGGATCATTGCAAAGGACCTGAGGGCCACAAAGTTAAAGTCTTCCGTGACCACCCTTGGGTCTATTGAGCGGGATTCCAAACCACTCCAAGCTACAGGAATTCAACGACTCGTCGCGGCCCGTTGAGCTACACTGCAAATGGCGTGGCGTTGGAAGGCCCTTGGGACTGATCCTTGTTGTATTCCAAGTGACCCAAAATGGAATGGCTTCTGAAACTGACCAATAGAATGACATACAGAGTGAACCAAAGTGAAAGGGTTCTTTGAGCAACCCGGAGCCAAAGACCGACATGCACAGTGCCCCGAAGCTACAATGCTCCAGACATCTCAGCCATTGGACCGAGTAGTCACAATCTGAAGCTCCCAGTGAAGGCCCTTGTTCCTGATTCCATCCACTTGCAGTGCATTCATCTCCCCTGGCAGGTGTTTAATAAGTGCAGCTTTCAAGAAACAAAACCTCAGGCTGCTCGGGCCAGAGTGACAGAAACACCACAGCTCTTTATTCCCACCTGAGCCTGGCGGCTGCCAACATCAGCACGGTGCCCCTAACATGAGTCCCGGGCTTCATTAGCATTGGCAGCAGCGCACTGATGCAGGGGGGGAGGACGGGGGAGGAGGGAGACACAGCAATGAAGGGGAGGGAAGAGGCTAGAGAGGAGAAGAAAGTGAGGCAGTGGCGAGAAGAAGAGGGGACATGAGAGAGAAGCGGCAATACATTAGGGAGAAGAGGAGGGAGAAGAGAGAAGGACATAGCAAGAAGAGAGGACAGAAGAGACACATGTCAAGAAACGAGTGAGAAGAGGATGGAGGCGAGCAGAAAGTGAGGCAATGGTGAGAAGAAGAAGGGGCATGAGAGAGAAGCGGCAATACATTAGGGAGAAGAGAATGGAGCAGGAGAAAGCAGCTTGGGAGAAGAGGGGGCAGAAGAGACGCATGTCAAGAAACGAGTGAGAAGAGGATGGAGGCGAGCAGAAAGTGAGGCAATACATTAGGGAGAAGAGGAGGGAGAAGAGAGAAGGACATAGCAAGAAGAGAGGACAGAAGAGACACATGTCAAGAAACGAGTGAGAAGAGGATGGAGGCGAGCAGAAAGTGAGGCAATACATTAGGGAGAAGAGAAGGGAGAAGAGAGAAGGACATAGCAAGAAGAGAGGACAGAAGAGACACATGTCAAGAAATGAGTGAGAAGAGGATGGAGGCGAGAAGAAAGTGAGGCAATACATTAGGGAGAAGAGGAGGGAGAAGAGAGAAGGACATGAGGAGAAGGGGGCAGGAGAGACGCATGTCAAGAAACGAGTGAGAAGAGGATGGAGGGGAGCAGAAAGTGAGGCAATACATTAGGGAGAAGAGAAGGGAGAAGAGAGAAGGACATGAGGAGAAGGGGGCAGGAAAGACGCATGTTAAGAAACGAGTGAGAAGAGGATGGAGGGGAGAAGAAAGTGAGGCAATACATTAGGGAGAAGAGGAGGGAGAAGAGAGAAGGACATAGCAAGAAGAGAGGACAGAAGGGACACATGTCAAGAAACGAGTGAGAAGAGGATGGAGACGAGCAGAAAGTGAGGCAATGGTGAGAAGAAGAGGGGGCATGAGAGAGAAGCGGCAATATATTAGGGAGAAGAGAATGGAGCAGGAGAAAGCAGCTTGGGAGAAGAGGGGGCAGAAGAGGCGCATGTCAAGAAACGAGTGAGAAGAGGATGGAGGCGAGCAGAAAGTGAGGCAATACATTAGGGAGAAGAGAAGGGAGAAGAGAGAAGGACATGAGGAGAAGGGGGCAGGAGAGACACATGTTAAGAAACGAGTGAGAAGAGGATGGAGGGGAGAAGAAAGTGAGGCAATACATAAGGGAGAAGAGGAGGGAGAAGAGAGAAGGACATGAGGAGAAGGGGACAGGAGAGACGCATGTCAAGAAACGAGTGAGAAGAGGATGGAGGGGAGCAGAAAGTGAGGCAATACATTAGGGAGAAGAGGAGGGAGAAGAGAGAAGGACATGAGGAGAAGGGGGCAGGAGAGACGCATGTCTAGAAACGAGTGAGAAGAGAATGGAGGGGAGCAGAAAGTGAGGCAATGGTGAGAAGAAGAGGGGGAATGAGAGAGAAGCGGCAATACATTAGGGAGAAGAGGATGGAGCAGGAGAAAGCAGCTTGGGAGAAGAGGGGGCAGAAGAGACGCATGTCAAGAAACGAGTGAGAAGGGGATGGAGGGGAGAAGACATGGCGAGGGAAGAGAAGAATAGAGGGGGCAGGTGAGAGACATGGCAGTACCTGAGTGGGAAGTGGAGGGAGGGAGAAGAAAGAGAGGTACCGATGAGGCGTGAGAAGAAGAGGGGGTAGCAGAGAGATATGCCAGTACATGGCAGGCAAGAGATAACGGGGAGAAGCATCAGAGAGAAGATGGAGTGCACCAGGAGACGAGGAAAGGAGAGACAACAGCTGTGGAGGCTAATGGAGAGCACGCAGCAGAAGAGAGAACGAGCAAAAGAGAGAAGCAAGTAAAGTTGAGGAAGAAGGGGCATGGGAGAAGATGGGAGAAAAAGGGAGGCAGGGAGTGGGAAGGGGTGACGGGAAAGGGGCTAGCAATGAGCAAGAGAGATGAGAAGAGAAAGCATGCGGGAATGGAGAGGGCGAGAAGGGCAAGCGGTGAGAGAGGTGGTGAAGATAGGGGATAAGCACGAAGGGGCGAGGGGGGGCATGAGGGAGGACAAGAGACATTGGTGAGAAAGATGAGGCCTGACGGGTGGAGAGAACAGAGGAGAAAGGGATGATGCATACACATGAGCACATTCTAGGTACCGCATACATACCCTGCGGCACTGCGGCACTGCGTAGAGGTATGCCCATCGCTACAGTGGTACCCAGTGCCACAGAGAACAACACGCAGTAAAAAGAAAGGAGAGATTGGCAAGGGAAGCAGACAATATCCTCCCGCGTTGTCTGCTTCCTCTTCCTTCTTTCCCACCTCATCCCTAGCCACCTGTTCTCCATCTAGTGACTCATTCTCTCCCAGCGCCTCCTTTCTTCTCTTCATTGATTCTTATTTCTTCCTCTAATCTTCTCTGCCATCTGTTTTAGTCCTTTGTTCTCTTCCTTATATCTCACTTTTACCTGACTCATATGCTTCAACCCCCCTACTCCTGCCCACCCCCTTCCTTCCAATCCATAATTCTCTTCATCTTTTCGGCCTCCAAGCCTACTTCTCTTCTCTTTCTAGTTTCCACAGGATCTTTATCCCCTCTAGCACCCAACTGCCCTTCCGTCGCCCACTGTGCACCGTCACTCATTTCTCGCCCTTTCCTATTGGTTACCATCCCTCTCTCTATCTTTCATTCGCACAGGTGGAAGTGAGTGGGAAGCAGTGTTCCACTATTTTATGTTTTACTGTTAACATTACAGCTAAACTAAAATCTGTTTCCACTCAATTGGCTGTCAACCAGCATGACTGCAACCCTTGAACATGTGTTGCACGGTGCGCCCATCCTTCCTACTCTGTTCCCCGCCAGAGTCACAGTTCCACCACTTTTTGGCACCCTTCTAGCACTGGAAATCATTCGCTCTTTCTCCCCGCTCGTGTATTATCCGGCTGCTGCTTTTTATGCTTCCCTCGTCCTTTCTTAACTCACTGAATTCTTAACCACTGCATTTGTCCATTTAGCCTTTCTTGCCAATTATTCTATTCCTTTGTGCATGCCCCTTAGCTGCACCTTACTCCATCTCAACAACAAATTGGCATGACACAGTGTTTCATATGGCAAACTTGGCCGCAGTTTTATTTCCATAACAACAGAATTATTGTACACATTTCGTGAACTCCAGTCTGCAAGTGTGGCGCTTGCTCCGTGCCGGATTTCCCTTGCTTCCCCCTATACTTTTGTATAGTAGGCCCCCAACTCCCCCGACCCTTTGTACCTGAGCCTATCCTGCCCATGCAGGTGTCGTGGGTGGGGAGAGTGCCGTTTTTTGGGGGGAAGCTGAGCCTTATTCATTACCACCAGACGCCCCCGCCATTTAGGCCCCCAAGAGGCGCTGGTCCGGAAGAGCGAAGACCCATTCCGGTTTCCTTCTGGCTTATCGGGAGTCTATCCTTTGTGCTTGGTTGCCCAAACACCGCCACGCCACTAAGTGGGTTTCCGCCCACTGTGGCTCCCCTTCTTCCTGTCTCCCTCTCATAACTCCAGCAATTTGGTACAAATGTTCCAGAAAAAAGCTCCATTCCTTTTGCGGACAGGTGTACCCCATCTTTTAGAAAGTACTCGGGCGTCTTCCCGTCGATGAAGCCATGCCTGATTTGATGGAAACCTCTGCCCCTGCAGAACTTTGCAATGGCCCCATTTAGCTTCCTCCTCGATTTCTCAACTGCTGAATGGTTCTCGGCCCCCCTCCATTGCGCCCTGGGAATAACTTCCGACCATATGATCTCAGTTTCGCCCAACTGTGCCGAGATCTCCTGCAATGAGCTCGTAATGTCCTTCAGCAGGACCCCCCTCCCCAGGCTGGTCAGGTCGTTCCCTCCCAAGTGTATCACTAACACCTCTGGCTTTTGCTGCCTACTCAGTAATTTCTGCAACTGCCCCTTTAGCTGAGCCCACTTCATCCCTGGCACCCCGTGCCACTCAATCCTGAACTCGCCGGCTGTCAGCTCCTCCTGCTGCTGAGTCCAGCTTGCCTTGGCCCTTGAGATGAACGAGTGCCCCACTACCCACACAGTGCGCTTCCTCCTTCCTTGTGCTGCTGGGAAATGACAAGTGGAGGGAACGGCATGGTTAACTTACATTTTCTCTGGCCTGATATATTGTTTGTAGCATCCCGAAGACCATCTCCCCAACCTCTTGATGTCCTCTGCCCCTAATCCCCCGACTGCCGCAGAGGTGGCGGCCCCTATTCGGAATGAATGTGTCCCAAACCGGCCCCCGGTCAATCCCATCTTTGCCAATCCCTGCGCCATCACTTTTTTAAACTGGAAGCGGCTTAGTGCGGACCCGTCTCTGTGCAAGAGCCACGGAGCCTCTGCCTCTGATGGCAGCCGCTGCTGGAGAAAGTTGGCCACTGCCGCCACTGGGCATACTCTGCTTGTTTGGATGGCCTGTAGTGTTAGTGCCGCCCCCTTCCCTTTCTGATCCGTTTTTGATCTCCTCACATAGATGACCACTTGGGTGCTGTTGACCTGTACGTCCCTTAAGCGTAAAAACCCGCTCCCCTTGCCGTCCTTGTTCTCTGGCACCAGCTCGCTGATCCTGAGAGCCCCAAAGAATGCCACCGTAAAGGCGGCCGTGAACAGTACCCTCTCAGCCTCGTCGTTACATACTGCGCCCAGATATTTAATTAACCCATGTAACTTTAAGATATCAATTGGCCGCCTCTCATCTGGGTTTGTTACTGATTGCTTTGCCCAACCTCTCATGGCCAGCGTGATGTAGTGTTCCTTGGTGGGGTCCTTCTCCCCCTTAATCTTGGCGTAATGCGCTATGGCCACCAAGTGGTATCCTACCCATGCCTGGGTCTTCCCTGTCTTCCAGCACCAACCCACAAAGGCCCGTACCGGGTTCTCACCCCGGTTGCCTGGCAGCACCTCTTCTTGGAATTGCGTAAAACGATCCCAACATGCCCTGTACCTCTTAGCTGTACCTGGCGCCAGTGCTGTCTCTACCAAGGAGCTCAGATCACCCGAATCATCCCCCACCACTGTTCCTTGAACAGGGCCATTTCCTTCCTTGCTTCGGGGCAGCTTTCCCGGAACCGGTCCCACTGTAAACGAGACAGAGAATCAGCGGCCGTATTTTTTACACCGGAAATGTGCCAGGCCCTGACTTCAATGTTCAAGCTTAACAGACTTTTGCTGAGTTCCCTAAGTAGACTTAGCACCCTCAGATTGCTAGATGACCCTGTGTTAATAATCTGGACCACTGCCAAATTATCCGACCATAAGGCAACCTTTTTATTCTCCAGGTGCTCCCCCCACGACTTAAATGCCACTACTATGGGGAATAGTTCCAATAGCGTAATGTCCTTAGTGACCCCTTCCTTGTGCCATTCCAGTGGCCATGCCTTGCCACACCATCTGTCACCCAGGATTGCACCAAAACCCAGGGACCCCGAGGAATCAGTAAAATGTTTGAGCCTCTGATTGCTAGCCCAGTCTGCCCTCCAGATTGCCACCCCATTGGATTCCGTTAGGAAGGTGTCCCACATCCTGAGATCCTTTTTTACCTCCGTTCCCAACCGGACGTGCTGAGAGGCGTGTTGCAAACCTACTGTCTTTAGTTCCACATTTCTGGCAAATGCCCTGCCAATGGTATTACTCTCCCCGCAAAATTGAGGTTTCCTGCCAGCGACTGCAACTCCCGCAAGGTCTCCTTGCTTTTCCCCAGTAGGTCTCGCATCATGACCTGTAGCTTCTGTACCTTGTCCTGCGGGAGCCTACACTCGCCCTTTACTGAATCAATTTCAATCCCCAGAAATGTCAATGTAGTGGTTGGACCCATGGTCTTACCTGGCACCAGAGGCACCCCCAACTGTCCCATCATCGCCTGAAATTCCTCCATCAGGGCCCTGCATTCTTCTGTCCCCTTTCTCCCAATGAAGAGGAAATCATCCAGGGAATGCAATATTCCCCCCTCCTTTGTTTTTTGCCTCACTGTAAATTCCAAGAAGGAGTTGAAGGCCTCAAAATACGCGCATGAGATAGCGCAACCCATTGGCAGGCACCTGTCGTAATAGTAGTTGTTCCCAACTTTGAAACCCAGCAAATGGTAACTGTCTTTGTGGATTGGTAACAATCGAAACACCGACTCTATGTCTGCTTTCCCCA
Organism: Ambystoma mexicanum; assembly: GCF_040938575.1. Taxonomy (NCBI): domain Eukaryota; kingdom Metazoa; phylum Chordata; class Amphibia; order Caudata; family Ambystomatidae; genus Ambystoma; species Ambystoma mexicanum. Next base: position 167,599,332 of record NC_090931.1, on the reverse strand, counting down.
ACAGAGCCCCCTCCCCAGCTGCTTTTACCCTTTGCACCGCATCCTCCAGGGAGGCGTACTGTACCCTGCACAATTCCTCAGGAATGTCATCATTCACTGACTGACCCTCGGGGAAGGATAGGTGGTGGATCAGGCGGAACTGGCCCTCTTCCTTCTTCGGTACCAACCCTAGTGGGGATACCACCAGGTTGTCCATGGGTGGCGGAGGGAATGGGCATACCACTCTTCCTAGTTTCACTTCATTTTCCACCTTCCTTTCTACCACCTCTGGTTTCTCCAACGCTGAACGTAGGTTGGCCGCCTCATTCCACCTCTGGCTTTTGCTGCCTACTCAGTAATTTCTGCAACCGCCCCTTTAGCTGAGCCCACTTCATCCCTGGCACCCCGTGCCACTCAATCCTGAACTCGCCGGCTGTCAGCTCCTCCTGCTGCTGAGTCCAGCTTGCCTTGGCCCTTGAGATGAACGAGTGCCCCACTACCCACACAGTGTGCTTCCTCCTTCCTTGTGCTGCTGGGAAATGACAAGTGGAGGGAACGGCATGGTTAACTTACATTTTCTCTGGCCTGATATATTGTTTGTAGCATCCCGAAGACCATCTCCCCAACCTCTTGATGTCCTCTGCCCCTAATCCCCCGACTGCCGCAGAGGTGGCGGCCCCTATTCGGAATGAATGTGTCCCAAACCGGCCCCCGGTCAATCCCATCTTTGCCAATCCCTGCGCCATCACTTTTTTAAACTGGAAGCGGCTTAGTGCGGACCCGTCTCTGTGCAAGAGCCACGGAGCCTCTGCCTCTGATGGCAGCCGCTGCTGGAGAAAGTTGGCCACTGCCGCCACTGGGCATACTCTGCTTGTTTGGATGGCCTGTAGTGTTAGTGCCGCCCCCTTCCCTTTCTGATCCGTTTTTGATCTCCTCACATAGATGACCACTTGGGTGCTGTTGACCTGTACGTCCCTTAAGCGTAAAAACCCGCTCCCCTTGCCGTCCTTGTTCTCTGGCACCAGCTCGCTGACCCTGAGAGCCCAAAAGAATGCCACCGTAAAGGCGGCCGTGAACAGTACCCTCTCAGCCTCGTCGTTACATACTGCGCCCAGACATTTAATTAACCCATGTAACTTTAAGATATCAATTGGCCGCCTCTCATCTGGGTTTGTTACTGATTGCTTTGCCCAACCTCTCATGGCCAGCGTGATGTAATGTTCCTTGGTGGGGTCCTTCTCCCCCTTAATCTTGGCGTAATGCGCTATGGCCACCAAGTGGTATCCTACCCATGCCTGGGTCTTCCCTGTCTTCCAGCACCAACCCACAAAGGCCCGTACCGGGTTCTCACCCCGGTTGCCTGGCAGCACCTCTTCTTGGAATTGCGTAAAACGATCCCAACATGCCCTGTACCTCTTAGCTGTACCTGGCGCCAGTGCTGTCTCTACCAAGGAGCTCAGATCACCCGAATCATCCCCCACCACTGTTCCTTGAACAGGGCCATTTCCTTCCTTGCTTCGGGGCAGCTTTCCCGGAACCGGTCCCACTGTAAACGAGACAGAGAATCAGCGGCCGTATTTTTTACACCGGAAATGTGCCCTGCCCTGACTTCAATGTTCAAGCTTAACAGACTTTTGCTGAGTTCCCTGAGTAGACTTAGCACCCTCAGATTGCTAGATGACCCTGTGTTAATAATCTGGACCACTGCCAAATTATCCGACCATAAGGCAACCTTTTTATTCTCCAGGTGCTCCCCCCACGACTTAAATGCCACTACTATGGGGAATAGTTCCAATAGCGTAATGTCCTTAGTGACCCCTTCCTTGTGCCATTCCAATGGCCATGCCTTGCCACACCATCTGTCACCCAGGATTGCACCAAAACCCAGGGACCCCGAGGAATCAGTAAAATGTTTGAGCCTCTGACTGCTAGCCCAGTCTGCCCTCCAGATTGCCACCCCATTGGATTCCGTTAGGAAGGTGTCCCACATCCTGAGATCCTTTTTTACCTCCGTTCCCAACCGGACGTGCTGAGAGGCGTGTTGCAAACCTACTGTCTTTAGTTCCACATTTCTGGCAAATGCCCTGCCAATGGTATTACTCTCCCCGCAAAATTGAGGTTTCCTGCCAGCGACTGCAACTCCCGCAAGGTCTCCTTGCTTTTCCCCAGTAGGTCTCGCATCATGACCTGTAGCTTCTGTACCTTGTCCTGCGGGAGCCTACACTCGCCCTTTACTGAATCAATTTCAATCCCCAGAAATGTCAATGTAGTGGTTGGACCCATGGTCTTACCTGGCACCAGAGGCACCCCCAACTGTCCCATCATCGCCTGAAATTCCTCCATCAGGGCCCTGCATTCTTCTGTCCCCTTTCTCCCAATGAAGAGGAAATCATCCAGGGAATGTAATATTCCCCCCTCCTTTGTTTTTTGCCTCACTGTAAATTCCAAGAAGGAGTTGAAGGCCTCAAAATACGCGCATGAGATAGCGCAACCCATTGGCAGGCACCTGTCGTAATAGTAGTTGTTCCCAACTTTGAAACCCAGCAATGGTAACTGTCTTTGTGGATTGGTAACAATCGAAACACCGACTCTATGTCTGCTTTCCCCAACAGAGCCCCCTCCCCAGCTGCTTTTACCCTTTGCACCGCATCCTCCAGGGAGGCGTACTGTACCCTGCACAATTCCTCAGGAATGTCATCATTCACTGACTGACCCTCGGGGAAGGATAGGTGGTGGATCAGGCGGAACTGGCCCTCTTCCTTCTTCGGTACCAACCCTAGTGGGGATACCACCAGGTTGTCCATGGGTGGCGGAGGGAATGGGCATACCACTCTTCCTAGTTTCACTTCATTTTCCACCTTCCTTTCTACCACCTCTGGTTTCTCCAACGCTGAACGTAGGTTGGCCGCCTCATTCTCCCCCTGGCTACCTGCCCCTGGGATCTGAAAACCCCACCTGAACCCTTGCCACAACAACTTCGCATCCACCTTATTGTGATATATATTCAGAAAAGGAGTCATGGCAAGGAGGTTAACTGGCGTGGGTAATTTCCCTTTAATCGCAAATTTGTCATTTACAGCTTCCCCCACATTGCATTGCTTTGCCGGTATTTCAAACGACATTTGCTTTCTCTTTAGGTTTGCTACTGTCCTTGTGCTTAGCCTCGCCTGGGGTGGCTCTGTGGGGACCGGCGCTGCCTCCCCTTTGGTGCTTGTACCTGCATGTCTTCCCATATGATCAGTACCCCTCTGCAAACCTCCAGCAGTTCTCTTGCTCCCCCTGGTGGGCTGCTGCCCGATACACCCAGGAGGAGGGCCCACGAAAGGACCCCCTCCCCCGCTGCGTGTATCCCCCTCTGCCCCTCCATGCCCGGGACCTCTCCCGTTGCGGCTTGTCCTCCGGCTCCCTGGAGGGTACCACCTTGTCGATGTATCCCCCGACATCCAATTTGTCCCATGACATTGCTGGCCAAATTTGCATCTTTAACCTGAAACCCCGGTCATACTCCAGCCACCCCTCACCGCCATATTTCTGATACAAGTCATGCACATACTGCTCGTAAGCTATCATTGCTAGCGCAGCCTGTGGATACCTTTCCAACATCACTGACATGTACATCCTATATGCCTTGAGCCAATTGTTAATGGAGTGCTCCACCTTGGTGCTCTCCCTGTCCCTCTTTTCCTTCTCCTTCTCTGACAGCTCCTTCAATCCTCCCCCCATGGGCACAATTCCTAATAAGTCGAAGATGTCAATAAATTCTTTCCTCCACAATCTCTCCTTGACCGCCCATGGAATATGCCACACCAAAGAATTCACTGTTGCCCGCATTGGCGCAAACCCTGGCATTGTTCTCCCATACTGGGTTGCCTGACCCCAGCTTCCCTCTGGTCCCCCGCTGGTCGGGCCTGTTGCTGGAAGCTGTGCTGCGCACTGCACCCCTGCCAGGACTGCCCCGGCCCCAGCCCCCATCCACTCTGGCCTGCTTGTGCACTTGCTGGGAGCCCTGGAACCGGTGGTTGAGCCATCCCCGTGGTGCTAGGTGCCCCTGGCCCTTGACTCCACCACTCCTTTCCCCCTGGTGTCCCTGCTGCGGCAACAATCTGTGATTGGTTACTGCTCCCCCCAGGCGGACCCACGCTAGGCAGACTGACTGCTAGAAAACCCCCGGGTGGGATCCCGCTCTTCTGTGGCAACTGACTTATTCCCCCTACTTGAGACCATACCTGACTCCCATTTCCGCCCAGGGTCCCCCCAAGCCCTGGACTGTCCCGTGCTGAGTCGCTGCTCCCCCACTATTCACCACTCCTTCCATCAAAATGGCATTAGAAATTACATTTGGCACTTGCCCACTTTTCCCCCATGCTTGCAGGCATTCCATTACCATACCTTTCACCATCTCCAGGGATGTGGTTCCTTCCCCAGCTACATCCACCGTTCTGGTCGCAGGAGTGCTGGGTGGGCTCACACGGTTCCCTGCAGCCTCAGCAGGCGTAGGAGCCAGTAAGGCCACATCCTCCTGCGCCCTCCCCTTCTGTCGCGCTCTCTTGGCGCTGTTGGGCCTGCTCCTTGCTGGCCTTAGCCTTCGCCGTCCTTGTCCTCTTTCTCTTCTTCACCTGGACCTCGTCTTCCTCGTCCTCCTCCACACTGTGAATCTCCACTTCCACCCCTGTTGTTTCACTGGTACAGTCCTGAAACATGAGAGGTGAGCTCTCCACGACCTGGCTGTGTCCGAGCCCTCCTTGGCCCGGTTGGGCCACCATTGTTGTCATCCAGTCCGGCCCATGTGTTGCTGCCGCCACCCTGCCCATCTCCAAAAAGGCTGCCAGATCTATTGTTCGTGGATCTCTCGCTGGGCCAACCGCTTGCTTCCTGTCCCCCTTGGGAAGCCTGTTGCTGTTCCCCGTGTTCACCGTCGTCTCTTAGCCCCTTGGTGCTTGCCTGCTTGTTCCAGGCCTTTCCGTGTGTTTTTGGGGCCTTTCACACCGGCCCGTCGATCCAGGCAAGTGGGTCTGGCCCTGGCCGTCCCGACCGACCGCCTGATCGCTTTCTCCCTCCGCTGCTTTGTTGATGCCTGCTGTGTCGCGAGCACTTGCGGAGCAAGTCCGTGCAGCCCTCCTCCTGGATGCCCGCTCGGGCGTCCGAGTCCTTTTGCTGTGGCTGCGGCTCCAATTACAAGTTCTGCCGGTGCCCACGGCTAAGTCGCGCTCCGCCGCTCGAGATTGTCCGCTTCGTTTGCCCACCTCCTTTGAGTGGCACCGCGGCAACCGATGAGTGCGCCGGCTCCTGTGGCGGAGGGACCCACCCGCGGGTGACCGCTCGGGTAGTCCAGAGCCTTAGTACGGGGCTGCGGCCTCATACGTACCTCCTAGTCTTACCTTGGCGACGCTCCCCGGATCCTGGGCTCCTGCCCCGCCTTCGCCATACAGCTGCGCCGGATCCTGCTCCCGCTGTCCTACTTGCTGCTGGGCCCCTGCCCCGCCTTCGATGAAGCGATGAGCCGGGTCCGCTCACGCTGGCTTCCTCGGTCCCGGGCACCTGCCCCGCCTTCTCCGTAGCACTGGGCCGGGTCCATTCGCGTTGTCCTCTTCAGTCCTGGGCTCCTGCCCCGCCTTCTCTTGTTCCGCTGCAATGAGCTCAGTACGGCTGGGCAACGCAAGCGAACTCCTTCCTCAAAGCGCACCGACCAAACGAAATTCTCCCGACACGAACACCTTCCAAAACGAAATCCTTCTGCTACGGCGAGTCTGCAGGGTCCCACTGCAGGAGCGAGATGATTCCGACGTTGGACCCTGCTGCTTATATGGCGGCTCGCCCCGCCCCCTTCCTTTGTTTAGCCCTTCGCAGGCTTTTGAGTTGTTTTGGCGCCTCGGCGTCGTTCCGCCCCCTGCCCTCCCCTTTCTCAGGGGGAGGGTAACAGGTTGTAGGCGACATGACCCTGCAGCGGTTAAAATGCTGCCTCCTCCATTTGCTTTTGTTTTACTCTCCGTCGTCAGCGACATTCTCACCCTAATTCCTGTCTCTTAACTCGTACTCCCTCTCACGCCTTCCACCACTGTTGCCACGTCTTCCCTCTTCCTCCCTGCTCCTGTCTTTCTTTTTCTCTCGCCCTCCGTCCCTCCACCCTACAAGACATCGTTTTGGGAGCGGGAAAGAATATAAATGGGTTTATTGTGTGGTGTCCACATAAATACCCTTTAATGGCAGCGCCTCCCGTCGTGCTGTCACTCGCCGATGACTCCGGGTGACAGCTCTGACCTGCCTCCCCTTGGAGCCCTTAATCACTGGGCGAGCTGGCGCAGGCCTGGCACCTGCAACAAGCCCGAAACGTATCTGTGACCATTAACCCGGCCATGTTGGCCATGTTGGCGGGAGCGTGATTGATTCCGCCGGGGCTCCTGATAAACTATGAAGTTGGCATTTAATCGGCGAGGCTTGATTTAAAGACGTGCTTTTATCAATCAGCGTGCCCTCCACCTTCACCCCTACAGCCGCCCCCGCTCTACCACAATTTAGCAAGCAGCAGGCATCATTGGATGGCAGAGGCCCACAGCACCACGTGCTACGCTACAACAGCCCTGTGACCACAGGCCTACACATGAATTCCAAACGGCCCCCTTTCTGCTTCCAGTCAACACTGTTAATAATTCTGCATTGTCATTAGTGGTAGTGGTCCCAGTTTTCAATTTTTACGGATTTTTACAGATGGAAATCACTGTTTCGTCCTCAGCGTTTTTTTGTTAAAAACTGGAGAAAAAAAAGGAAACGCCTGTGCTTTGAGTAGCTCTTCGCATTGTCAATTGAAGGTCTGTGCAAAGTAACACAGTGGAGAGGCTAAAAAGGTTATTCATTTCCAGTTACATTGTTTAAAGGGCTAGATTGTCCAACTCTGGGCCTCCAGGGCCAGCATCCTGACAGGTTTTCAGGATATCCCTCATTAATATTCATGAGGAAAAATGTGCATATATTTAGAGTCATCATTGTATGCAAATGTATCACGAATATTAATGAGGGTTATCTACAAAAACCTGGCATGGATCCGGCCGTCAAAGCATCATCAAACAGAGATGTTAGTTTTTAAGGTGAAAATGGATTTTGGCTTCAGGTGCAAGAATCCAGCTCTAGGAGCTTCCCATTGCAGGCATCTAAGCGCTACATGTTTATTTGAATGAATGCAAGCAAAAATCACCGTGGATGAATACAGATAAAATTATTTAAAAGTAAATATGATAAATATCGACGGAAATGTTGAAAGGGGAAATGCCATACAACTGGGGGTCTTAATTTTAATGCATAACTTCAGAGTCTCCATACCTGCTCCTTTTCGTGGTACTGCACTCTACCAGATGCCGACTGCGGTCATGTACATGATAGGGGGCTTGGGATATCCGCTGCACTAAGGGCTGCATTCTGTACGTTCTGTACATTCTATGGATATATCCACTGGACTAAGGGCAGCATTCCGAACATTCCATGGAGATATCCACTGAACTAAGGGCAGCATTCTATACATTCTATGGGCATATCCACTGGACTAAGTGCTGCATTCTGTACATTCCATGGGGGTATCCACTGACTAAGGGCAGCATTCTATACATTCAATGGGTATATCTACTGGGCTAAGTGCAGCATTCTGTACATTCCATAGGGATATCCACTGTGCTAAGTGCAGCATTCTGTAAATTCCATGGGGATATCCACTGGACTAAGGGCAGCATTCTATACATTCTATGGGTATATCTACTCGACTAAGTGCTGCATTCTGTACATTTCATGGGGATATCCACGGGACTAAGTGCTACATTCTGTACCTTCTGGGATATCCACTGGACTAAGTGCAGCATTCTACACATTCTATGGGTTATATATGGACTAAGTACTGCATTATATACATTCCATGGGGATATCCACGGGACTAAGTGCTGCATTCTGTACATTCTGGGATATCCACTGGACTAAGTGCAGCATTCTATACATTCTATGGGTATATCTACTTGACTAAGTGCTGTATTCTGCACATTTCATGGGGATATCCACTGCATTGAGTGCTGCATTCTATACATTCTATGGGGTTATCGACTGCACTGAGTTCTGGATTCTGTACAGTGCATCCTATTTGAATCTTTCCACATGCAAAGTATTGTGGTGCAAAAGGTACACAACACATGCAATGCTGTTGGCAGCATGATTTCCAGGTCAAGGGCAGAGCAGGATGGGGATATTACAGCTGACAGGCGGATGTGCATTGTGGTTGTGTAGCCATTTTTTCACTCCCATCCGAAGGGATACAATAAAATATGGTAATTGGTGGTAATTCTTGTGAATTACCACCAAAATCGGTTACCATTACCACAGGTTTATAAGAGTTAAAAGGCAGTATTAGTCCCTGTTTTTGGAGTCAATGGGACTCCATGGGCCTCATTACGAGATGGGTGGTAGCCATGGAGCTGTTAGCTCCATGGCTGCCTCCCATACCGTGCCCGTGTCCGGTCTCGTACAATGGGAATTTACCGGTGTAGTACGACCCTGGCGGGGCCGGTAAATCCCCATTGAAGAGACCATTCCCATTTGAGCCCCCATAGGGCTCAATGGGAATGGGGAGGGCGCTAATAACGGGCTCGCAACTTGCAAGCCTGTTATTAGCACCCTGGTCTCTTAGCGGGACCCATAAGAGACATGTGGTCAGACCACACATTCCTTACGGTCCCCGCCAAGGGACTTTGGAATAGAGCGGTAAGGGATTACCAGCACCGTTCTCCTTACCGGTGCCCGGTATCCCTTACCGCCCACCTTGTAATGACCTCCCCATGTTTTTTTTGCAGAATCACCAAATGTGGTGATTCCGTTGCGGTATTTCCACTGAATTTCGGCTTTAAAGTTGAGGAGTTACCTCCAGCATGATGCTATAGGTAAAGCCCCCACTCCAATGCAAAACTCGCAATTCGGCGGTGCGGTAAAAGTGGCAGTAATTCTATTACCACCCCTGAAAAGTGTCAGTAACAGAATTATCACCACTTTTTTACCACACTGCCCACCTCATAACGAGGCCCTTCGTCAACGGGAGATTTCAATAAACTCTCCTACAAAGCATGTGAAAAGGGAATTCCGCCCTTCTTTGCCACAAACAAATTCACGGCAGGCTGTCTCTCCCACACAGTGCACGTCAGTAACTGCTGAACCCATATGCATGCATAATTATTTGCCGACCCCATACTCTCATCCGGAATAATTTGGCTCACACATTGTTGTCAAGTGTTGGCAATAAAAGGCCGTAGGTTTTGATTGTACAGATATGGTTATGGAGATAACAATAATCACACATCATCTTAGTAACATACTTTTGGGCACCGGGTCTTGGGGTTACCCCCTCTGGCCCATGCCCGCCTTCTCATGTCCCACGACTTGTTGTGGGCACCGTACCGTGCCTTGTACTTCTTTTCCTTTGTTCTTCTCCCTTATTTGTAGGCTGGGAGCGTTTTGTGGTAAAGAAGCAAAGGTTTGGAAGGCACTGAGTAAACAGTGCACCTCCAGTGTGTTTGGGTCCCCGTTCAGGGTCCACAAACTGGTTGTGTTTTCTCAGAGCATGCCACTCTGTATTTATAAGACCCAGGGGAGCTCTGGGTCTTTGATATGTATAGTAGTGGGGGCTGTTGTCTTCCAGCCCCCGGTCGGATAGCCGACTGTCTGGCCCCCTGGGGGGGGCAGGTCTTTGAACCTGATCCCTGCCTGACTGTTGGTTTCCTTAGGTGCTTAGCACCTTGCTGTATGGAGGAAGGGTGAGGTGATTGTTCACACCTCACTCTTCCTCAGCTTTGTGTTGCACAGACTGTGTGTCTCTCTGGCTTGGGGGAAGGAGAGGAGCAGAGAGGGGGAGAGGTTGGTCTGCCCCTCTCCAGACCTGCTGATGGTAACAGCAGTTACCCTGCCTCGCTTTGGGCGGCCCTGCAGCATTGCCCATAATTGCTGAACCCATATGCATGCATAATTATTTGCTGACCCCATACCCTCACCCGGAATATTTTGGCTCACACATTGTTGTCAAATGTTGGCAATAAAAAAGGCTGTAGGTTTTTATTGTACAGATATGGTTATGGAGATAACAATAATCACATATCATCTTAGTAACATACTTTTGGGAACCGGGTCTTGGGGTTACCCCCTCTGGCCCGTGCTGCTACACGTGGGCAGGTTGGCAGCTGACCACGTTCCCCTGAAAGTATCTCCTAGTGGCCACCCCTGGAGGCTATAGTTGCTGTAATTTCTCTAAAGAAATGGTCCATGCCCTGGTTTGATAAATGGGTGCCGTCTTTGTGAAAAAGGTCTGGGTCACCCAGTGTAATGGCCGGGTGCTTTATGAAGCCCAGTCCTCTTGCTGTACAGAATTCCTCTAGCCCCCTGTTGAGTTTTCTTCTAGAAATGTCTATCGATTTGTAGCAGTTGGCCCCTTGCCATTTCTTTCTGGGTAGGATGGCAGAGAAATATATTTCTCTTCCCTTCCAATTATGTGAAATGCCTGCTTGGGAGGAGCACATGTCCTCAAATAAATTTCTGCTTCCAATGGATACCAGGTCATTGCCCCCTAGGTGTATGACCAAAAATTCTGGCGGGTCTCTGTGTGCGACCAGTTCTGCTAGGGTTTTGTGGATCTCGGGCCATCGTAGGCCTCTCTATCCCCACCATGAAGAGATGGTGTTTCTGAAAGGTGGCCTTTCTTTGGGCTCCTCTGCCCATCGGCCCGTCCTGAAGATAAATGAGTGGCTGACTATCCATGCTGATTGGGGAGCGGCCCTCCCTTCACCTGTTGTTTCTGTAGGAAGGGGGAGAAAGAAAAATGAGGGGAGATGGCTATATTAGATGTGGTCTGATGTATCTTTTGTAGTATTCTGACTTCCATCTCCCTATGTTTTTTAGTTGTTGGGGAGCTAGGCCTACTTGCCATGCTGAGGTGGCGGCACCTATTCTGAATGAATGGGTGCCAAAACCCTTGGGGTCCCACCCTGTTTTGCTGATTGCTTTCTTCAGCACCCCTTTGAATTGGTAGAGGCTTAGTGCCGAGGCAACCTGTGGATTAGAAACCTCCCCCCTACCTTGGGCCTTTGCGTGTGATAAAGGTTGGTGATACATACCGGGCAGTTTGCTGCCTCATCAATGCAACAAATGTTGATGGTTCTTTTGGCCCCAGTTTTTGATTGTTGGATTTCTAAGCTGACGCTCTCTTGTCTAACCCTGACTTCCATGACACCCAGGTCGTTGGTAGCCTTGGTGCTGGAGGCAATGAGCTCTCCAACCCGGAAAGCCCGAATTATGCCAGGAAAAAAGCAGTTTTGAATAATAAGATCTCGTATGGATGCCAGCATATGGCATCCAGCTGGTTTGCAATTTGTACCAGTTTGTTGAAATCCAGGGGGCGGCTGGTGTCCACCTGGGGGCCCTCTATTCAACACCATCCTTTCATTGCATAGGAAATAAGAGTGCTCTGCGTGGCGTCTGAATCACCCTGTATTTTTGAAAAATACGAGATTGCAACTAGGTATATTTTTGCCCAATCACTCTTAAAGCCTTGTTCATGCGCCCATTTTAAAAATATTTCTATGTCTTTAATCGTTATTAACTCTACATGGTTTGCGCCTGTGGCTTTAAATACTGTTTGTAAGCACTTATTGTACTGCGCCGCAGTGGTGCTTGCGAGTGCTTTCTCTGCCATCTCTGTTAGGAAGCCTAAGGAGTTGTTGGCACCCGTTATTGAGGTGCCTGGTTCTTGTTGGGCATACCAGCCCTGGATCTCTGGAACTGGCGTTGATGCCGTTGTTTTGTTGGCACCCGTTTTTGAGGCACCTTTTTCTTGTTGGGCATCCCGGCCTGGGCTCTCTGGCGCTGGCGTTGATGCTGTTATTTTTGATTTTCCTTTATTGCCCAGCATTCCGCTGGCATTGGCGTCATCTGTTCCTGAGCGTGAGGCTCTAGCTCCCGGAATCTTGGCCACTGAAAGCGAGAAAAAACATCTGCAATGTTATTATCCACCCCAGCGATGTGCTTTGCTTTGACCACAATGTTTTCTTGTAGTGTGACTGCTGTGATGGCTCGCAGGACTTTTAGCACTAGAGGGCATTTGGTAGACCTTCTGTTTATGGAGCCTACTACGGCCATGTTGTCGCACCAGACCAGAGTTCTGTGTTAGCTAGCTGCCTGCCCCAGATGTCTAATGTTAGCCAAATGGGAAATCATTCTAGAAGGGTGATGTTCTTAGTCCACCCCGCCTGTTGCCATGAGTTGGGCCAGTGTCCTGCCACCCACTCTGAGTCTAGTATGGCTCCAAACTCCTCACTCCCGGCTGCATCAGTGAAAAGGACCCTTTTTGTCCATGTGTTCAAAGGCGTGCGCCAAAGTGAGGTCCCGTTGAAATCTTTGAGGAAATTCCCCCACATTTCCAGGGCTTGTTTCACCTCATTTCCAGGGCTTGTTTCACCTCTGTGCCCAGCCGGATGTGTAGGTGGGGTTTGGTGTATGATTGGATTTTTTAGTTCCAGACTTCTGGAAAATACCCTCCCTTGTGGGATTATTCTAGCAGCGAAGTTGAGACTCCCTGCTAATGATTGAATTTCTCTAACTGTGCCCTTGTCTTTTGTTGTCAGGCCTTTTATTTTCTCCAGGAGTTCTGCAATTTCTGTCTTTGGGATCTTGCATAGGCCCTCTACGGAGTCAATTTCAATGCCCTGAAAAATTATGTTGGTGGCAGGTTTGGTTGTTTTATCCTTTGCTAAAGGTATGCCCCACTGTGCGGCCATTCTTTCTAATTTTGCCAGGGCCTTGTTGCATTCATCAGAATTTACTGGGCCCTTTACCATGAAATCATCGAGGTAGTGTACTATTTTGGTCCCTGGTCTCTGTTTTTGGAAAGCCCATTGAAAAAAGGAGCTTGATTGCTCAAATAGGGCACAGGATACTGCGCACCCCATGGGGAGGCATCTGTCTACATAGAATTTGTTGTTAAAAGTAAAACCTAACCATTGCTGGGAATCTGGGTGAACTGGCAATAGTCTGAAAGCTGATTCGATGTCTAGTTTGGCCATCAGGGTGTTCCTGCCACATTCCTGTATGAGTCTTACTGCCTCCTGGAAGTGTGTGTATGATACCGCGGATTCCGTGTGTGGGATGCAATTGTTTAGTGATTGGCCTTTGGGATAGGATAACTGGTGAATTAGCCTCATTTTCCCAGGTTCTTTTCTGGGGACCAGCCCTAGTGGTGATATTATGTAATATTTGAGGGGCATGTGATCCCAGGGTCCTGCAATCCTGCCTAACAGCAATTCCTTCTTGATTTTGCTCTCCACTATTTGGGGGTTGCCCCTGGCCGACTTCAGGTTCATTGGGATGTTCTGTGACCCTGTGCTCTTAAAAGGGATGGTAAAACCCTTGGTGAAACCCTGCCAGATTGCCTCGCTGGTTTCCCAATCTTGGTAATTCATGAGTGGTTCTCTAAAATGGTTCGTGTTGATGGGGTTGAAAGGGCGTGGATGGTGCTAATCTTTTGCATTTTTGGCTGGCAGTCTGGTACAGTTGCTTGCTGCCTGGTCACCGTTGCAGTTTGTGCAAGCGTGTTTGTACCAGCAGTCCTTAACCCAGATGCAGTGGTTTTTTCCAAAATTCCGGCATGGAATGTTGGCTTTTAGAGAGTGGTTTTTGTTCTGCCTGTGGGTATTAGACTTAGCCGCCCATGGCTGGTTCTTCCGAAAGGGCTGTTCCCCCTTTTTATGTTTCTCGTTATCGTTATTTCTGGGACCCTGTGCATTTTTGCTATTTTTGGAGATGTTCTGTGAGGCCTCTTTCTCCGATGGGGGCTCAGCGTTTAACGTGTATAAGTCATTTTGGACCTCATCCCATTCTATGGCTGGCCTCTCAGACATGCTTCTCCTAAATCTGATATCATATGCTAGCCAGGTCTTCCCTTTTTGAGTTATTTGTACTTCTCTTATTTAATCCATGTAAGCCCATAGTTTTCTGCAATCATTGGGGAATTGCTCTTCATATATTGTTGCCAAGATGGCGAAGCCTGTAGCCAGTTGTCCCAATTCTGTTCTACCTGGGCATTTCTGGCTATGGCATTCTCTTCTATCTTTTTGGGATCCCTAAAAGCATCTTTCCTTTTGCGTTGGGCTTCTATAAGTGAAAAGATTTCTATGAACTCTTTGGCCCATATGGCCTCTTTGATTGTGGTGTCAATATTCCATGCTAGGCATCTTTTATATCTATTCAGTATTTCAGTCTGGAAGGATTTCAATTTTAATTCTAATTGGACATTGCAGATCATTGCTATGTCTGTTGGGTTGCTGTTGCTTTGCCCTGTCTGTCCCAGTGGTTCTGTACTGGGGTTTGCCTGTGCTTTTAAAGCACCTGTTGGGTCTGCTGTGGCTGCAGTTGGTGCAATTGTGCTGGCAGCTGTTGGCATTGCTGGCACCTATGGCAGTGGTGTGGCTGGGGCTGCTGTTGTTGGGATCGTTGCTGGTGGGTGGGGTCACCGTTATGGTAGGTACTAGGGGTATTTTGGGGTTTGTGGGTCCCTGCTCCCCTGTTTGAGGTAATTGTTTCCCCCTCATTTCTCGCAATAATTGTTGCATTTCTGACATGTTCTCGCACAATTTCGCCATTTTTTTGTTACCTTTTTTAGGGCCATCTGTCACTTTCTGTCTCTTTGGTGGTGTTGTGATGTCATCTTGCTTGGGTGGTATGGTGTCCCTTCCCTTGGTAGGCTATACATATTCTACCTGACCCATGCCCAACCGTAGTGTTCCGCTGCCTCGATGGCTGCCATAAGGTGGGGTGATTTGGGTTTCTGTGCCAGTGTTGTGGGTTCCTGTGATTTTCGTTTGGGACCCATGTTTCCTTTCAGCCTGTTTGATTCAAAGAAATATATTTGAAAAAGGCTGTGTTTGGTCCTGCAGGAATCTGAACCCGTGTCAGCAGTCTCTGCACAGATCTCAAAAAGAGCTCTCTACTCGTTGTGCAATAGCACCGTCTATCATGCACCTTATAATGCTTGTTGTATTATTTGTGGATTCTGGTGGGCTTGCAAAAAATACTGTTTCCTGTGGTGAGTAACTGTAGAGTGTTTCCCCAAAAAATATTTTGGTTTATGTTCAGACAAACTGCAGCAGTGGTCTTTGGTGAGCTCAAATTATTTCTTGTGCCCAGGTTCGAGTTATGCGTATAAACTATGCCTTTGTTGTTCACTGCAATTAATTGCGTGTGCCCTGTTCGCCTGGGCCTTAAAAAATGCCCCAAATGCTGTATGAACCAAAAGTTGTCTGCCTTCTGCCTCAATTACAATGTTCCTTGTACTTTTGCGATAAGGTTTCCCGGTATGGGGTTTCTCCGCAGCCTCGGTGTTTAAACTTGCAATATTTCCATTGAAATTGATGTGCAGCGCACGTTCTGTGTCCGCCGGCGAGCGGCTGCCTGTGGATGTTTAACTTTGTTGAACGCGGTTAGAAAAACAGTGTTCTATTTCATGGTCGCAGCCTGGTGTGGTGGCTTACCTGAAATTGACGCTTGACTGAAGCCACCGCCTATGCCGGGCTGCTCTGCAGGTTCCTCCTTCCTTCATTCACACTGGTAAGTGTAGTCCTGCTTCCCTTCGGTACGTCCCGGGAGACTTTCTTTGTTTGGGTGAGTGTTCGCTGTTCGCTGCCGTGCAGAGGTTCATGAACAGTGCAATGTTCAAAGGGAAACAAAGACGCTGCGAATGCAACAAACTTCAGAGTTTGCTAAAGAAGCAAAGGTTTGGAAGGCACTGGGTAAACAGTGCACCTCCTATGTGTTTGGGTCCCCGCTCAGGGTACACAAACTGTTTGTTTTTTCTCAGAGCATATTGCTCTGTATTTATAAGACCCAGGGGAGCCCTGGGTCTTTGATATATATAGTAGTGGGGGCTGTTGTGTTCCAGGCCCTGGCTGGATAGCCAACTGTCTGGCCCCCTGGGGGGCAGGTCTTTGAACCTGACCCCTGTCTGACTGTAGGTTTCCTTAGGTGCTCAGCACCTTGCTGTATGGAGGAAGGGTGAGGTGATTGTTCACACCTCATCCTTCCTCAGCTTTGCGTTACACAGACTGCGTGTCTCTCTGGCTTGAGGGAAGGAGAGGAGCAGAGAGGGGGAGAGGTTGGGCTGCCCCTCTCCAGGCCTGCTGATGGTAACAGCAGTTACCCTGCCTCGCTTTGGGCGGCCCTGCAGCATTGCACAGAATCAGCGCATACGCATGCCCATGTTTTGGAGGACCAGGAAGTGGAAGAAAAAAAAGGAGTGAAGGAGAGGAATAGGGGTGAGGGAAAGGTTGGCTGTGGATGCGAGGGACGGGGTGGGCATGGGGCAGATCAGGGGCTGAAAGAGGATCGGATGTTTCAGAGTTGCCCCCTTCACAAGAAGAGGGGGATAAGTGGCATAGGGGGAAAGCGGTGGTTGCAGCAGTGTCCCCCGCATTGGATGAGGGAATGTAGCAGGAGCGGGTGCAACAATTGTGTCTTGTCGCAGCTGGAAAGCTGGGCCCAGGAAAATGGCTCTGGCAAACTCTGGCTACGACAAGCCACCATGGATCCAAATGTTGAACTACTTTTTTCCCCTACAAATTAAGTTGAAAACTCAAGTAAATCGCTAACTTTGTTTAGTTCATTTATCACCTTACTTCTCTGGAAGAAAAACTGCAGATAAACTCTGCTGCAGATTTTCTCAAAAGCTTTTTTTGCAGGAAGTGTGCATGTTCTGAATCCACAAACGAACGTTTGGCAAACATTAATTACTGCAAATATACTGAATTAATATGTTTTTTAATTTCTCGGAATGTGGCCAATTTTGTGAACAATGTTGTACAATTCAATATAACTGGTAAAAAAGCATAATTGTCCAATCTCAAGCATCTGTCCAGCTGACATATATGTGACTGCACATGTTTCTCTTTGTCTGTTCAGTGATCAGCTGTCAACAGGTCTTCATTTTGGAAGGCCAGGCTCTCACTTTATGGAGAGTTTCTGCCCCCCAAAACAGTTTTCTTTGCCACCCTTCAAAAGGTGTCACGCGTGCGCCATTTTTCAGAAAACCCCCTATCTCAGTAGCACGTGGCAGTTTTTTCCCATACAGGGCATTGGGGTTGGCCAGTCAATTGCATATTTCCAAAAGATGTATGGAGTTATTTTCAATGAGTCATGTTCGTCCAACAGAGACAGGTCTTTTACACTTGCAATGTCCTATCTATTGAGGCCGGCAATTGTGTACCATATGACAGCATTTTATAATGTGACCTAGTTATCAGTCTGACCCTACCCAAAATGAAGAAGTTGCACACAAACAGCTAAGTTACGTCACCTCTGCATGAGATAATGGCAGGCACGTTTCAGACACATTGGGCTTCATCAGGGAAGAGTACCTTGTGTGTGGCACAGCATCCCGATCTTGATATGGCCAGACCAAATTTGGCAGTGCATCACAGTCGGCTGGCCTAGCTGCCATCTGGACGAATTTCCATCACATTGAAATTCATCGCTGACGCATAGGTTGACTGTCTAGACACAGCGAAATAGAGCGTTCCGCTCCTGGATGTAACCACCCGAAGCGGCTGCATCTATTCTGGCCTTTTAGCAAGAATCCACAGATGTGTTTCTGCCTCATTTACCTTCGCCAGTGAGGCTGAGCATTCCGGTTCAGCGAACAAGAGGTTTGCATCTGACGGTAGCCAGCCCAAATGGAGCAGTTTATACAAACTGCTACACCACGCCCTCTCCGAATGATATTACAATAAACCGGTTTTTAGCCCTAAGCAGGGAAGTGAGCAGAACACAGCAAACAAGAGGCCCCCACCTGGACTCTATACTTACCATGGAAGTACTCTAAGTTGACAAGACTAGGCTGGGATATATTTCTACACATGGTAGATCCAACACTTCCTGATTACTGGTTCTGACCATTTTCTGCCCTTAGATTAGCATGTGAAAGGGATGTACCCCAGCTGTTTGGGCTGACAGCATATTTTTGGGGAGATTAATTATCTACACATGGTTGGTCCCTCTCTTTGAAGGTAGATACGAGCTGGGGAATACTAGACTCATCTTCGTGAATGGCCACAGCATTTAGGCGGCAGATGTTTCTTTCTCATCCCCATGTACACACATGATCACATTTTTGATTTGGCGGTATTCCCTTTAAAGACTCTTTGTTGGACTCGATTCTTCAGAAATGTCTGGCCAAGATCCCTTAACATGCTGGGTTTCTGTGTCCATTTTAATGGGCAACCCTTGCTTGGTTGGGTTCCTTGTCTTTCTATGATGCTATCGCTGTATCTCTAGGGACGTGTTGCTCTCCCCCAGTCATCGTTTGATATGATATGATAGGTTATTTATAACGCTCTGTGCTGCTCCGTGTCGCCTTGCTTCCAGGGCGAGCGCGTTTCGCCAGAGCTATCGTGCCGAGACTTTCATTCTGTAGCTTAAGTAAAGTTCTTTGTTGCTGTATTTCATTGGGGTGGGAATCTCTTCTGGGTGTCATCAGGATCTCGTGAACTTCGTGATTTCCACCTGGGACTCCTGGCGTTATTTGAATGTTTCTAAGCTGGATTCTGGCTCTTGTTCAGGGCAGGTAACTCTGTCGGGCACTTCAGTGCTACCAAGCCAACTTGAACAGCTGGATTAAACCTGTCAAGTTCTCAGTTTAAAACGGGGAGCAGCTGGTTCCTTTCACCTCCCATGTATTGCCTTATCAACACCTCTGGTCAAGCGCCCTTATGGTTTTTATAGACCATTGACCAGTATCTAGGGGTTCTTTGAAGAGTTCCTTGTCAGTTACATCAAGGCCATCAGGAGTCACTTAGCTTAAATAAACCTTGATACCTTTCATTTTGAGATGGGAGTCCAGAATACTTTCCTCAACCAATCACAGCTGAGAGGTCTCCCTGCATTTGGGTTAATCTGAAGAAGTGGTAGGAAAGGTTAACTCTTGGCTCTTTCAGCCAGAACAAATGCACCTTTCAAAGCTATCACTTGTTTACTTCTATTTCTCAGTGAAGAATCCGATTGGTTATTTGTCTTATAGTCTGAAAGAAATTGCCAAAGGTGCTGATGACTCTCTGCCTCTTTCCCAAGCATCTTGGATGCTGGCAGGGCCATCTTGAAACTCTGAGTCTTCATTCTAGATTCTCTGTCCCTGTTCCTCACCTGTGCACGGTTCTCAGGTTCGCCTCCTCAGCTGCGATTTACTAAGGATGCATGCAACCTTTACCCTCGTGGTTGCATGGGATTCTAGCTCAGTCTTCATGTGTAGCCTTTATCCCTGGCATTCCTATGACCTGATCAGTGGCAGGTGAACTATTAAGGCAGAGGGGGCGGTATCCCACGTCCTTTCAGCCACCACTGTAACAGTGCTCCAAGAGTGCCATGAGTGACAGGAGACATAGCACATCCTCTCTCACTAATGGCCACTGTCTCTCTGTACAGTGGATGGGTGGTGGGAATAGGTTTCTACGACAAACGCGGCACACACCCACTGTAAAGAGGTATTACCCGTTTGGAGTGCATTGGCTACACAAGCCAGAAACAAATAGTAGACTTGGAGCACTGTCATTGGAGTACTCCCGAGGAATAAAGTATTACTGACAATCCTCATCCTGTCTCTGGGGCTGGGTCGAAGGATGTCCCGAGCCATGTCAGAACCAAAAGGATGGAAGGGTGAAGGGAGGTAACCTGTGCTGGGCCATTTGCCTTCTGCACACGGCATGTATTTCAGCCGCGTTCAGGAAGGAAGAGGTCAAGAAAAACCTTTCAAAAATACAAAAAAGGTAGCCGGCGCCCCTCTCTCGGTATTTTAACCTGTTAAGTGGTTTTTAACCACTTTGAGAGTTTGCAGCCATCTGGTTTTTTCTCACTGTACCTTTCACAGATGGCGAATATTCATTTGCATATCAGTCTTTGTCAACAGGGAGTCCATGTCTGGTTGCCCCAAGGTAATTTAGGGTGACTAACCCCAAGTTCCATCCAAAAATACAAAAACGTTAGCAGGCGCCCCTCTCTAGAAAGAACGTGGCATAATAACCTGGTCAGTGTTTTTTAACCACTTTGAGAGTTTGCAGCCATCTGATTTTTGCACACTGTACCTTTCACAGATAGGGAAAAAACGTGTGCGGCAAACTCTCACCTCTGAACAGGTTATCATGCCATGTTCTTTCTGGAGAGGCGTGCCTGCTACCTTTTTTGAAATATTTGCAAGGAACTTGGGGTTGGTCACCCTAAGTTACCTGGGGGCAACTAGACGTGGGCTCCCTGCTCACTGTGCTCAGAGAGGCACAGCTTCACCTCACTGATGAGGCCCAAAAAGGCTGAAACACGTGAATGGGGTTGCTGTTGGTACTCCTGTTCAGAGAGGAATTGCCATAGCATTTCAGTGCTGGACTGCCCATGTGGGCGGGACAAAGACTGATATGCAAATGGATATTTCCCATCTGTGAAAGGTACAGTGAGCTAAAAGCGTGTGCTGCAAACTCTCATCTTAGAACAGGTTATCATGCCATGTTCTTTCTGGAGAGGAGTTCCTGCTACCTTTTTTGAAACAAGAAAAACCTTTCTCTGTGTGTTGTAAGTGCATGCCGCCATTAAGGAGCTCGAGTGGGGAGATCAGTACGTAAGATAAATTCAGAAAAGTAGAGAGCAGCTTCGAGCAGAAGTGGGCTCTGCGACTCCTATGCAGAAACCACTTGGATAAGAGAGGGACCCGGGGGCATACATGGACTTTTAGAGTGACAGAATTGCTGGAGCAACAAGCTGCATGACAACATGTTATAGATTGGCAATGTTTGCATATATTGCTGAGACAGTAAATCATGATTTTCTCTGGACAGAGCCAGCCAGCATGAAATTGCCCTTTACAGTGACAGTGATGGCATTTGGGAAAAGACTACTGCTTGACTTTGGGAGTTATCAGCAAGGCAGGGGCTGGGGGCACTGCTGGCAAATATTGCTGTGTCAAGCCTCATGATGTCATTTGACCACTACCACCATGAATGGGGATCAGCACTAGAATAGTGTGTTGAGACGGACCACATCATTTTCTTTAGGCAGATGTGGCATGAATTGGGGCTATTACACTGGCATATATTGATGTATATTTAATGATCTTTTGCCACAAAGAACAAGACAGTAGGGTGAGTTTTGAAATACAGAGTTGAAATTGGCGTTTTGGGGCACGAGCAGCATGAAGAGGGTGTGGGGGGGGCAACTCTGCTGCCATATATTGTTTAGAAAGGCCCAATGGAGTTAATTGGACATAAACAGCATAGAAGGTGGTATGCCACAGGCATATATTGCTGTGACAGGCATCATAATATTCTTTGGGCATATATTGCTGTGACATGACCTATGGTGGTCTTTTGGCTGCATCATGGAGGAGGGCTCAGCACCGGCATGAATTGCTGGGACAAGCCTGATGCATTCTGTTGGACAAAAGCAATATGGAAATGTATTTTACAGTGGCAATGCTGGTATATACCCGTAAAGGGCCCGATAGCTTTCTTTGGGCACAACCAGAAGGAAAATACTTTGCAAAATGTTTGGGTGGTGTTGGTGACCTGCCATCAATTGGAGCGATTCATGTGTTCATCAACTACATAGCAGATTAAAAATATTATGTGGCATTTTATCCAATTTCTCAGAAAATGTGTGCAGTAAAATGCAGCAGTTACCAATTGTTTTAAAAGAATGTGCAGATGGTAAACCCTTCTGGGTCTCCTTATAATTTTCCATCACTCTCTAGGCTCTTTCTCCAGTGGCTGCACCGAGTGCCACCCGTCTCTTGGCTCCGTTTCCACTGTAAATCATAGCAGCAACGCACTTAGATGGTGCAGTGCCCCACACCGGTGTGTTGGGGGGTGTCTTCTAAACATAAGGTTCAGAACAAAGGGAATCGGTGGGTTTCACATTTTCTTAAATTCGTGCTGGCTTAGAGTTGAAACCCATCCACGTATGTCACATTGTATTAATTAACAACATTATTTTTTTAGCAGTAACACAAACTGATTTTATCATAAATCTTCGAGTTACAGGATACTCAATGAGGGGGTGCTGGGAGCTATTTAGCTCCAGCTTGTAGCCTAGAAGAGCATGGTTACCTTGACAACAATACCACTAGGAACTACTTTTGGCTCCTTAGGCCAATTGATGAGGAATAAACACACCTATGTGAATTTCTGTGTGTTTGGGACAATATATAAATAAACATTAGGCCACATCTATATGACCGTTAAAGCATACAGGGTGAAATATAATGGACAAAAAGATAAGATTGCATCTTATCTGATGGTTGGATTTGCGAAATGCTATGTACTAGCTCCTCATTCCCCAGTGATAGTTCCTCGTCGCTCGTTAATGTTGGATAGCCAGGAGATGCTCTTAGGTCCTACTTATCCAATCTTAATTTCGATCCCTGATGAATATGTACAAGTTTTAGCTGACACCGAGCAGGAACAGGTAGGTAAGTTTACCTGGGATTGCGGCGTGTGGAATAGAGTGCACAGACGTGGTGCAGTGCTAGCATGCCCAGCTGAAGATGTGTGGGGATCCATTTCAACATGTTTGTTGAAGCCCCCCTTGCTTAGAGCGAAAAACAGCATGAGGCACACGTGGGGTGCATACATTATAATGGAGACAGCGAAATACATCCAGCGTTAATAGCCACTGATTATCAAGGGAAGGCTGAAAAACTAAATGCCCACTAAAAAGCTTTACAGCCTTCTTTGCCAGCATGTTGCTGATGTGGAGGAACCAGTGTTAAAATGCAACACGTTTATAACACTTCAGTATACCTAGAGGGAAGGGATGGCCTGACTGGCTCCAGAAAATGCTGCTTGTAAGGCTAGCACTGCAAAGCACACATTTAATGCCCCAGAATGAAAGCAATATTTTGTTGTGTTATAAGACTGCTGACTGGCAACATGGGGGCAATTTCTATCCCCCGCCCTGAAGCTCGAGGCCACTTTCAACTGAAAAGGTGAAAGGCCCTGACACAGCTCCTGAGGGATGGAGAGACAACCAATCATGTTTTTGGTTTTGTAGAATAGATTGAGCTGTCACTGCAAGAACAGAAAGCCAATCATGGCTTTTGTACTCTGGAAAAGGGTAAACTGATATAGTGAAGCACAGACAGGCCTGGAGGGCAGGTGGAGGCTGTTGGAGTGGGAGAAGGCACAGCAAAGGAAAATATGATTTTGTGAGTTTTTTTCAGGATTACACTGGAAATGATAGACAGATATGCGTTGTAGATTCTTTTGGACTATTGCAAAATGACATTCTCCGGAGACAAACATGCATTTTTCATGGTGTGTGGATAAGTTGGGCGTAACATGTTCATGTTTTTAGGCATCTAGCAGCGGGTGCATTTACCTGGTGTGCTGCATCTTTCTGAGGATTACATGAAACCACAGACTATGCCAAAATACCTGCAAACCTTCTGGTTTAGGTGCCTGATGTAAGATTTTCCTTGAAGCATAGATTGTTCCAGTCCCCTGTGATACAAGGCTTGGTTGTTTCTTCAAGTATTTTTTTAATTTTTAAAATGTATTTATTGGGTATTTATATGCGCCTATACAGCAACATGGTGTTTCAAGACAAGGCAGGGGGAGGTACAGGGAAGCAAAAAACATTCGGATTGTGCAACTGCAATAACAAGAATGCAGGGGAGAGGGGAGGAGGGGAAGTGGTGGTTGGGGAGGAACAGGTCGGGGGGACAAACAATTTTCCTACTAGGTCTTGAGACAATTCAGATGATGCCAGTGCAGTAACAGAAATGAGGAGAGAGGGGAGAGGAAGTATAGTTTGCGGATGAACAGAGAAGAAGACAAACAATAACGTTCCTACTAGGTCTTAAGACATTCGGAGTGTGCAAGTGCAGTAACAAGAATGAGGGGAGAGGGGGTGGAGGGGAAGTGCAGGACGGGTATGAAGGAGTAATGCGCAGGCGGGAGGGAGGAGAAGGGCACAATTAAGTGTAAGTGAACAGGTTCAAACACAGCACAAGGCTGGAAATGAAGGACATTGGAGAGGGTGCATAGTTTGGGAATGCCTCACCTTATGATAAAGGGGGCTATATCACGTATGCAGGTACACGTAGGTTCAGCGCTTTGGATTAAGGCGCTATATAAATAACACATCATCATCATTATCATTATCAATAAAATGCAACAATGGAAAGCCTCACCCAATGGTGCAAGGGGCTACATCAAGTATGCAGGGACAAGTAGGGAAAATGCAACAATGGAAAGCCTCACCCAATGGTGCAGAGGGCTAAGTCAGGTAAGCAGGTACAAGTAGGGAAAATGCACAATGGAAAGCCTCACCCGATGGTGCAGGAGGCTACATCAAGTATGGACGTATGGGTAGGTAAAATCCAGCAATGGAAAGCCTCACCCTATGCTACAGGGGGCTACATCAAGTATGCAGGCACAAGTAGGTAAGATGCAACAATGGAAAGCCTCACCCAATGGTTCAGCAGGATACACCAAGTACGCATGTAAAAGTAAGTAAAATTCAACAATGGAAAGCCTCACCGAATGGTGCAGGGGGAGACAGAAAGTATGTATGTACACGTACGTAAAATGCAACAAATGAAAGCCACACCCTTTGGTGCAGGGGGCTACATCAAGTATGCAGGCACAAGTAGGTAAAATGCAACAATGGAAAGACACACCCTATGGTTCATGGGAATACATCAAGTGTGCAGGTAGAAGTAGGTAAAATGCAACAATGGAAAGCCTCACCCAATGGTGCAAGGGCTACATCAAGCATGCAGGTACAAGTAGGTAAAATGCAACAATGGAAAGCCTCACCCTATGGTGCAGGGGGCTCCATCAAGTATGCAGGTACACGTAGGTAAAATGCAACAATGGAAAGCCACACCCTATGGTGCAGGGGAATACATCAAGTATGCAGGTAGAAGTAGGTAAATGCAACAATGGAAAGCCTCATTCCATGGTGCAGGGGGCTACATCAAGTATGCAGGTACACATAGGTAAAATGCAACAATGGAAAGCCACACCCTATGGTGCAGGGGAATACATCAAGTATGCAGGTGGAAGTAGGTAAAATGCAACAATGGAAAGCCTCACCCAATGGTGCAGGGGGCTACATCAAGCATGTCGGTACAAGTAGGTAAAATGCAACAATGGAAAGCCTCACCCCATGGTGCAGGGGTCTACATCATGTGTGCAGGTACACCTGGGTAAAACACAACAATGGAAAGCCACACCCTATGGTGCAGGGGAAGACATCAAGTATGCAGGTAGAAGTAGGTAAAATGCAACAATGGAACGCCACACCCTATGGTGCAGGGTGATACATCAAGTATGATATGATATGATATGATAAGGCATTTGTAACGCGCCTATACACAAGTGTTTCAAGGCGCGACGAGGCAGGGGGGGGGAACAAGGGGAGACAGACAACGATCTTACTAGGCCAGGTGTCATTCAGATCGCGCAAGTGCAAGGGTAGAGGGGAAGGGAAAAGTGCATGGGGGAAGGGAGAGGGGAAAGTGCAGTACAGGGTTATAAGCATACAGCATACAGGATAAATAACAAGGGCCAGCTGGTGGCAAGTGCGAGGTAAGTGCAGACAAGTGCTGGGAAGGGGGGCTGTATGGATACAGACACAGTCCGTAGTGCAGGGGTTGCCGTGGAGGCAGTGCAGGGGAGATTGGCTGGGCCGGGAACGGTGAATGGCCCAGTTGCAGATTCAGTGCAGTTTCAGTAGTATTAGCAGGGGAGAGGGGGAGAGAAAGCGGAGGCAAAGAGGAAGGTTTTGAGGTGCTTCCGGAACCGGAGGTGGTTCTCCTCAAGTTTCAGGGAGGTAGGAAGGCTGTTCCAGAGGGAGGCCCTTGCAGTGGAAAGAGATCTGCCCCCAACTCGTTGTTTGGAGAAGCGGCTGACCCTGAGGGAGTTGGAGGCAGATGAGCGGAGAGCTCGAGAAGGAAGATATTTAGGAAGAGAGAGTTGAAGGTATTTTGGCCCAAGGCCCCAGACGGCCTTGTGGACAATGCAGAGGGTTTTGAACTTGATCCTCGCAGTCACTGGGAGCCAGTGTAGTGATTTCAGTCCTGGAGAGATACGGTCCCTGGGCTTGAGGCCAAGGACAAGTCTTGCAGTCCTGTTCTGGATGAGTTGCAAAGGGCGGAGAGTAGAGGCGGGCAGATTAAGATAGAGGCTGTTACAGTAGTCCAGCTTAGAGAGAACCAGGGCTCTAGAGACAGTGAGTTTATGGGGGAAGGAGAGGAAAGGAAGGATACCTCTGAGGAGGTGTAGCTGGTAGTGTGACTTATTAGATACGTCGGATATGTGAGGAGAGAAGGAGAGTGTGGAGTCGAAGATGACCCCAAGGTTTTTTGCCTTGCAGGTAGGAGTAGGAAGAGGGCCCAGAGAGGCCGGCCAGAGAGCAGCAGGGAAGGAGGGAGTGGGAGTGCCGATGAGTAGAATCTCAGTCTTACTGGCATTAAGGCAGAGGTCGTTGGCGGCACACCATTCCTGGATAGCAGAAAGACAGTCAGAGATGAGGGAAGGAGAAGAGGAGGCCGAGGGTAGCCTGAAAATGAGTTGGGTATCATCCGCATAGCACTGAAAGTAGGGGCAGAGAGCGGCGATGTGGTGGGCGAGAAGTGCCAGATACTGGTTGAACAGCCAGGGAGAGAGGTTAGATCCCTGGGGGACACCACAGGTAGAGAAGAAGATGTCAGAGAGGAAAGACCCCAGTTGGACCTGGGAGGGTCGATTAGAGAGGAAAGAGCAAAGCCACGTCAGAGCCTGACCAGTGATACCGAGGTTATCACGGAGACGGTTGAGCAGGATGGTATGGTTGACAGTATCAAAGGCGGAAGAGAGATCAAGCAAAATGAGAACACATGCAGGTACACATGCAGGTACACATAGGTAAAATGCAACAATGGAAGGCCACACCCTATTGTGCAGGGGATACAATGGACTGTGGTGAAATTCCCATT
The DNA here is from genome assembly GCF_040938575.1 of Ambystoma mexicanum. NCBI lineage: Eukaryota > Metazoa > Chordata > Amphibia > Caudata > Ambystomatidae > Ambystoma > Ambystoma mexicanum. The sequence goes on along the minus strand of NC_090931.1, from coordinate 167,572,346 downwards.
TAGCACCCATTAACAGACATTTTAGACCCAATGGGGAATGGGAACTTACCGCTGTACTGCTACTCATGATCCGACGCTAATAGGGCCAGACCGAGTAGCAGTAATGCTATACCGCCGGGATACCGCCAGACTTCTGATGATACCCATGAACTGGCAAATCCTTTACTCATGCATTTACATTGCTAAAGGAGTAGCAGAGGTAGCATAATACATTGTGAACGGGATAACATTGTTGTTGCAGGCTAATGGCTGCATATGGGGATTGCGAGCCGGCATCAATTATAGGTAGGTAACAGTATGGTAAGGTGACATTTGTAGGCAGAGCTGCAACAGAAGGGCTACTGCCAACGACACCAGCATGTGCCATGAGAGGTAAAAGACAGAGATCATGAAGGCGTGCCATGGCTGCATCAGATGTACAGGTAGGCATAGATGTCATAAAGCGCACACCAGGAACCCATCTCCCCAGAACTAGGCGCTACGAAGGCAATAGGGCACAAGGAGGTCAAGGGTTACAGTGTTGCAGCAATGTTACAGTGAAGGGTTAGTTGCAACTCTGTCTGTCAGTATTGCGATGCAAAGTTCAAAGTTGGTGAAAGAGAAGTTATAGGATCAGTAGCAGAGAATGTGGTGGCCGAGTTACAAACAGTTCGAGGTAGAGCACTGCTGGTTAGAGATATATAAGGGATCAATTGAGTCTCCAGAAGGTATGAGTTGGTAATGAAAGACACGCAGGTGTATAGGCGGATGAATGCGTATCTATGCTTGCATGACCATTAACAAAGCTAATCAAGCTATATTTTTTTGCAGCTGATTTACGCATACTGGGTGGATAGCCCACAGAGTAAGCATTCACTTCTGAGATAGGTTTAAGACTGACTTATTTGTTGTGGGTTTGATTGAGTTCTGTTAACTTGAATATTAGTGACTAATATTAGCACATGGAGATTGTTATTGACCTGCAAACAGGATGCGCAGAGGACCGTCAAAAGCTACTGGAATTGACTGCATTCTGAACATCCTGACTTCAAAGGCAGTCAAAAAATGTTATGTTATTGTGATGTATACTGTGCACTGCTGCCATTTGTATGGTCTCCATGGGCTCTGGTGGATCGGAAAAGGAAGCTGGTTTGGGAGGTCCTAGTTAGTGGGGTGGAGAGGGACAGCGCTAGCGAACTTTAATGTGCTGTTGGTAGCTTCAGTACAGAAAAAAAAACTGGTCAATGTGTTCTGGGTTTGTATTGAGTTCGCAAGAGTTTGGTGGTGCTTGGTGTATGAGTGTGTGTGTGGTGGTTTGTGTGTAGTTTGTTGAGTTTTCTGTAGTGTGTTGTCTTTAGTTGGGTGTTGCTGAGTGTGTGCAGTTTGCAGTGGTTTAATGTTTCTGCTGCAGTAGAGGTATGTGCGTGTTTAGTTTGATGTTTGATGGTGTGTAGGCAGGATATCAGAATATTTTTAGTAGGGTTAGTAATGTTAGTAGCCTGTGCCCTTCTATGCGATGGTTATCTTGGTCGGGCAGGGTTCATAATCTTCTATGCTGGTTTGTGTTAAAAAGCTTTATTTCATCAGGGTATCCAGGTTTCAATTCATTAAGTTTCGGTTGTTTTGGATGTTTCTCATGTCTTGACTGTTTCCTTTCAACATTGTTTCCGGTTTAGCCCTGTGAGTTAAAGAGACATATTTTTAGCAATTTTCTTAATTTTAGATGGTCTTCTGTTGTTCAGATTTCCTTTGGGAGTGAGTTCCAGGGTGTTGCCGATATGCAGAAGAATGCTGATCTACCAAATTTCCCCTTTGAGTATTGTTTTGGTTTGAGGCAAATAATGTTGATGGACCTTAGAGTTTGTTTTGGTTTATAGATGGGGATTATTCCTGTATGAATTCTGCTCCTTGGCCGTGGATTGCTCTGTGGGTTATGCAGTGTGTTTTGAAATAATTCGTTTTTGAACTGGTAGTCAATGTAGGGTTCTCAGTGTTGCAATGTGTTCTCTCTTAATGAGTGATGAGTAGTCTTGCTGCTGCGTTCTGTATTTGCTGTCATTTTCTGGAAAGGTAGTCCGGCATTCCGAGGTAGATGCTGTTAGCTTGGAATATTAATGACATGATGAGCGAAATGACAGCGAGTGTTGTATGTGGGAAGGTGAAGAAAGGTAGTATCAGCTGGATTGTGTGTAGGCGGGAGAAGCATTCTTTAATACTATGTTGACTTGCTGTTCGAGTGTTAAGCGGTTGTCCATTAATAGTCCCAGGTTTTTAAACACTTTGGAAGGGTCTGGTCAATTTCCAACACAGGGAACTGCTTTAATATTTTTATAGAGAAACCATATCACAGAATTCATGCTAATTCACTTTGTCTATTAACTTTAGTCATTATTAAAGAAACTTGTCTTACTTCACCACCTAACTGTGTAATCAGGGTCAGGAGTGTTCAAGGTGGCCACACATTCCCAACGTATTCTAAATACCCAACTAAAATAGCATGTCAGTGCACCAACTATAAGGTATAAATAAAACATAAAACAGTACCACATATTAAGAGAGAAGGATGCTTGCATGATGGATATTTTGTATTAGATCACTATTTTTATCCTTTCTCGGAAGTAGCAAAATCAATGTTGTTTAGAGATTTTGCAGATGGCTGCAATGATTTGGATGCACATATTAAATACCAGACTACATTTCGCACTAGCCTCAGGTCTGGGCATGAGGTGACCCTCTATAGGGCTGGTGGAGGGGTGTTTGTCCCAGATCTTTTCAAGTACATTCCTGTAATACACATATAGAACATAACTAACTAGATCCAACCATCATGCACAATACAATATCATCATGAACCAGTACATTTTAATTTAACAGGATGATGCCTTAAACCAACAAAGCCGTAGTGGGTGGGATATAGTTGGCTGACGGTCACCATTCTACCTGGTTGGTCTTCTAATCATCTGAATCTGTAGGTTCATAAGTGGAAGTGGCAGAGGAATGAGCGTGCACGCAAATGCGGCATGCACACCCGCAGTGCTGTTTTCTGGCTAGTTGGGTAGCCCTTCTCCTGTCCATCTGGGGTATTCTTTGGGGGAGGAGGTCCATGTGGCTGGCAGGGTGTCCTAGTGAGGCTCCTGAGATTTCTTTCTCCTTCTCGCCGGCGTGTGACTGGTCTTTTGCCCAAGAGAGAAGAGAGAGAGAGAGAGAGAGAGAGAGAGGGAGAGAGAGAGAGAGAGAGAGACAGAGGGTAAACATTATTAATGCAGAAGTTAAATCGCCTACCAAGCCCAAGATCATTGATTTGTTGGCAGGGGGGTCACTCTAAAGACCCTCGAAATGTCTGGGAAGTCAAACAGGTTTTATTAGAGCCCGTTACTCCATCTACTCCTTCAGGACCAAGAATGAATTGGCTCTCTGAGGTCCTGGAGAGGAGTGCGAGGAGAAGACAGTGACTGAAGGAACTGAGAGTGGCGGACAGGGAGTTTACTGTGATGCTGGAAATGCATTGGAGGGACAGGGTCTCCCTGTCATTGTCCTGTAGTCCCTTTTCATGCATTCACTGTATTGTTTTCTGCCCAGGAGTCCATGTGGGACTCCTGGTAGTGCAGCTCTTCCTCTTTTTGGTTTGGTGTACATACCCTTAGGATACCCTTATGGCACCCATGGGTGGAGGTATAACACTGTACCCCTAGTGTATGTCTTTGGCCACCTGTTTGTGGCCCACAGAGCAGAGTATGGGCTGGTGGCAGATCCATGCTGAATTTGAAAGGTGCTCTGAGTATCCTCCATTCCCTGCCATTGGAATAAGTTGATTCCTGATAGGAGACAAGATGGCCCCTGTGGCTTCTTGCTTTCTATTTCCTGTTACCTTGTTTTTCCCAAAGTCCTGGGAAGCCCTGACTCTGTTCCTTCCCCCTGACTGGCTGTTGGGTGGGAGTTCCATATATGGTATTGTGGGGAAGACTGGCTGGATCTTTCCCAGTGACTGTATGTTGTGGGTACACCCTGTGGGTGGGACCTGGCTGAATGGAGTGTATGACCAATATGCACTTCTTGTTATGGGTGTCTGGCTTCTGGTATGTGACACAAAGACTGAGAGAGCCCTGCCCGAAACTGGTATGAATGCAGTGTGGACTGCTGAATGGCTGGGTACTTGTCCCAATACACATTACTTGTTGTGAGTGTCTGGAGGGAGGAGAATGGCCTCAATGCACTGTGAGCCTGATTGGCTGCCTGACTGCCTGAATGCCGTTCTGAGTGATTGGTTGCCCGAGTGTGGCCTAGCAGAGTGAATGAGAGACAGAACAGTATATCTGGGGGCCTCTCACTGCTAGAAATCATTCAGAAGCTGAAGTTGAAACTGATGCTTAATCTCGAAGCCGAGCCCGAAGAAGAAGGTTGACTGCTGTTACCTTCACTGAATCCGAAAGCTGCCATGCCGTTGAAACTGATCCAAGAGAGGACCTTGCTAGGCGATCTCTTCCCAAGCTTCAAGGGACCATAGTGCACCGCTAACCTTCACCGAAGCGCCCTGGGAGCCAGCCTTCGAAAGACTGTCCACCGGAGACAGGGAACGCCGAGGAGAACAAAGAGAAGTGCTGGACATTCCGTCCACCGTCATCAACCAGGGTTTGCAGGTTTGCTATAACCGCTGGAGGCCCATCAGAGCTGTGTTGCCCAGAAGCAGAAACCGCTTGACGCCAAGCCAGCAACGACTGGAGCTGCAACGCTCCATTGATTAAGACACTTTGCATTCAAGGATGCTCTCACCAGCACCGCTGACCGCTTTGTCCCACCGGAGAAAGTCAAGGTTGCTGACATGCCGAGGAGCATCCGCCGGTGGCTTTCCTGCCACCTGAAGACCGCTGAGATGCCGATGACTTGATGCCCTTGCTGGGACAAAGTTCTTCAGTGACCCTGTGTGGCAACACACTATCGTCGTCGAGGTGTACTGCACGCTTCATCCCCGCAGGACTTCCCTGATTGATCGTCTACAAGCACTGCCAGGACCAGAGCTGCTGCCTTGACGCCTTTGTTCATCATTACTTCGAGGGATCTTGAGGATCCGTGGCTCCTGCCTTAAAGGGAGCCGCTCAAGAAGGATCCGTCAACGACCCGACGTCGAACTCTCCTATTCCAGGTACATTGTGGTGGTAGAACCATTTTGTAAGGAAATAAGATTCATATAAACAATATATGGACTGGGCTTGTATTATATCTTTATTTACAGGTTGACCAGGTGGGGGTATCCTCATACAGAACTGTGCCTAGTGGTAGGGGACCAGTATTCTGCCTATTGTTTTAAACAACCTGATTTCCTCCTATGGCTATTGTTGGTTCACTATATTAACTGATTTGTATGACATTTAAACTGAGTACAGATGATACATTTTAATGGAATCAAGAGTAATTGTGGTACCACATTGAGAATGTATATATTTACCATTTTAGAATGTTCAGAGCACAAAGTGTATTATTATATGTGCACATAATCAAAGCCTTATTTATATAAAGACTGTGTTTTCACTAACATAGTGTGTGGACATTCCATTGTGGGTGCTTGGGAACTACACTGCACTTGAGAACCAGCATGCATCACCTCATGAGAGCTAAGCCGTGATTGCACGACTACGTTACCAATAATAGAGAATCTTGGCTGGGGTGCTCTGTGCCTCTCCTCTGCCATATAGAGAGCAGGAGTACAGGTACCCCCCTCCAGTATTTACAGTTACTAGCAAGACTGCTCAAGAGATAGCTCCCAAAGGTTACTGTGGGTCACAAAATACTGGGGGTGGCTCCAGTTCTCATAATTCACACCCAGCCCCTTTCCCTGAAAACGTTGCATACCCATTAATGTCCCACGAACAGATTTTGACTCCATTCTCAGAACCTGGACTTACCAAGCAGTCTAGGAAAGCAAATGTGAAGCCGAAGAACTATGGTGCAGAAGTTGACAGTTCAGTGGAACAAAAGGTATCTAATGTTGACTCATCAGTGAGAATTCCTGTAGGAACTACAGGTGTTATAGTATCAACAGAGAACACCCCGCTGCAGTCTTTAAGATGGTTGGCAGGGGAGTCTCATCACACTCCTTATGGTGGTGTGCTACATCAACTCAGGGGTAAATAGACTTTGAATTCAATGACTCTTCTGATTGGCAACCTACAAAGGAGTGTATCATATCTAAATTATTTCAATCAGATATACAATCTATACTAGTTCTGTAAATGGCTTGAATCTGTTGAACAGGGAGTGAATAAGGTTCCTCAGTGAAGAGAGTATAAAAAACTGTCAAACTATCTGAATAGAAGTCATTAGGAAAGATGTGGTTAGACGAGAAAACAGTGATAAATGCAGGGTGTGCATGTTCCTCCATATTTGTCTCACTCGTCAGCTTCACTGACAGTTTTAGCAGAAAATTCATGTAGACCTGCACAGCCTCATTTATGTCCAATCAGATCTCATAGCATAACAAAAAGAACTCCTAACCCAAGGGATCTCTGCATAGAAAAAACTCTAATGCCAGTTATCAAAGACAGGAAATTAAGAGGACTAATCCAGGACAAGAGGAACATAATCATCACCAATATGGAGAAGCCAGTGTGTAATGAACCAAGTGAAGCTGTGGATGAATACGACCATCCGCATGGTGGGCCTGCACTTCCCTGGGCTTTTTAAATTATTTAATTATCTGGAATGATGGTGGACCAACCTCAGGAAAATGTGTGGGGCTAATCTACACACATTTTCCTATGCTCACACAACAACAAATGCAGACCCGTGTACTGAGGATGGACAGAGCCTACAGGCAAAGTCCATCCTGTCATATTTAATTGGAATATGACAGTCAGGAACACACTATGTCATCTCCAGGAAAGGGGAGGACCAATCTTCCCCCTGCCATGGCAATCCTGATTAACCAACAAAGGCTCCTTGGATCCGCCCTGCTCTTTTGATAGGCCCTGCAGCTGGTGGCAGGGAATAACATACAATTGGATGGTACTTCACACACAGGGGGAGTAGCTCCAGAGGTTAACTAGGGAGACATAACACCCAACAACCTTTCCTATGTAAGTGTGTCAACCTGAAGGCAGCTCCCTCCTTCAGTATCTATGACAGTGAGCTGTCATGTCTGGGATTATGTGTTTACAGTAGGCCACCCCGGTAGGGGGGCCCCATTCATGAGGTATTAGGATGGGGGTTGCAGGAGCAAGAGAGTCTGGTCTCACAGCAGCTTCAGGGGACACCTGCCACTTTAATCAGGAACCAAAGAGCGATCCATTAACCGGAGAGACTATTTGATCAGCAACAGACAGGATGGTGGGTGGGACTTCGTATCACAAGTTGATACCCATTTACCTTTCCTGTCGTAAAGCACTCTGGTTATGACCTCATACACACAGGAGATTATTGATTGATACCCAGGATTGGTTCATTAAGGTAGGCTTAGCCTACACCAATCACTGTGGCTCACTTGGCTTTAAAAGAGGGCTGAGCCCCATCTTTTAGCAGATTATCAGGCGACTTCATGAGAAGTTGCAAAGAAGAACTCAACCTTGGACCCTGGCTGAAGTTACAGTCTGCCTTACATCTTCCGCCAATGAAGGACCACCTGGATTTCTGAAGAGGGAAGCAAGAGTACTCTCCTAAACATCTCCCAGGGAACAGAGGGAGATCCAGATCACAGAGGACCCTCTGGTCGCTCTTGAACTGGTATCTAGCCAGCACACAGCATACCCTGATAAGCTCTTTAGCAGGTTTCCTAGGTAGGAAGTGCCAGAAGGTCTGTGAACCTACAACAAAGGGCAAGGCAGCTGCCTGCAACACATGCCTTAGCATTGGGCTGTCCAATTTAAAGGATGATACAAGCCCTCTGAAGAATCTGGGAGTAGTGCCTTGACGAGCATCTACCGACCTCCGCCTTAAAGGACATTTTTGAGCCAGTCGAGTTTGTTGAGTTACAACTGAAACACTGACTATTGTCAAGCCACAGTCGCTTAAAGGCACCCGAGACATCTCAATCAGTGCTTCAGAATGGCCAATCAGCACTGAGACAATTGCTGACCCTAGTCACCATGTAGGCCAGCCTGCAGCCGTTAGTCCAGCTTTGCTTGCTGAACCGTCTTGCCACCTGATACCCACAGCTGACTCCCATCTCGAACTCTGTCACAAAAGCCTGCAAAGTGCCCTGAAGCCGACTCCACCCCATCGAGCACCAAGAACACCTACAGCACAAGGTGCATTGTGGTTCCGTCCCCCTGGTCCTTCCCAGAAGACACCTAGAAACATATTAAGACCTATTGTTCCCTTTGTGTTGAAGCCAGGTAAACTGTTGTGGCTATTAACCATACCGACTACCCTCCTTTCAGTATCCAGAGTTCATTCCTTTTACTTCTTTCAAACTGTCTGTCATCTACATTCCTTAACAGGGTGGGTTGTATTTTGTAGTGTTGTAAGACTGTCTGTTGTGATATAAATAAAGTCAATATTTTTTTAAACAACCTTGACTGGACAGTCCCTTTTATTGTTGGGTAATAATTGTATTGTCTCTGTGTTTCAAATAACCAACTATCCATGTCTTTTCAGAGATAATCCTGCTGTTCCGTCCACACTACCAAAATTGGACAAGGAAGTTTAACAATTGCTTGTTATTCCCATCTGTTTTGATCCCTTCTGGTGTACTAGAGGTGTGCGGCTGATTGATGTTTTAGGAAATGATGTTCAGACCTGGACCACTGGTACCCCGGAAGTTGATTTGTTACATTGGTGGAAGACGGTCGGATCTAGTTGGGACCTTGCACACAGCTTAGTCATCCAACGATAAAAGTATTGCTGCAGGCAACATTTAGACACTGCTAGGTATTTGTAATAATCATGGATCTTGACATAAAAACTGTGAAAGGCATGAGGAAAGATGTCATGCACGTTCTATGGCAAGAGAGGCGACTTCCCCACAGCACCAGAGTTAACCAAACTGAATTGCTGACCAGCCTCTAAGCTTGGGTAAAAGCGAAGGTGGCTGGGGAGGAGACCCCATGGGACAGGCTACGCCCTCTGTACCCAAATGAAGAACACCTTTCAGGGGGGTGTAGGAAACCCCCTTAATGCTTACACTAGAAAAAACACAACAAACTAGGGAAAAAGCCCCAATTCACCTTTTGCACAGATAACAAGGCATATTTCCACACAAATATGGAAAGCGCCAACATAGAACTCTGCTGCCGTGGAACGTTCTGCCAAATTCTACACAAACAGCACTTCAAAAAGGTACATCGCATCATCAGTGACATCTTTACAGTAGAAACATGCGTGGCTGTTTGGTGATACTCAATACATAGGAAGCCTGCTCCATAGGAGATGCCAAGACATTGGTCCCAGCCTCTTCTGCCCATAATCTTCCACTTGAGTGATGCTGCAGTCATCACTGTTCATGAGGTGGTGGCTAATTGCTAATTTTGTGGAATATAAACAATACCTCGCTATGTAGCAGTGCACCTGATACAAGCAGACTGGGGGCCCAAGAGAAAAGCTGAGGTCATGCTAACTTCACTCGATCTCAGACAGGCCGGCATCTCTCAAAGGTCTCCCACCCTTGTTCTGGGGTATAATTGTATCCCTACCTGCACCTTCCAGCACAAATGACGTGACCCAGAAGTGAAGGCAAGAAGGCCCTGCTTTCTTCTGATCTTTCTTGATTGATTGGGGGTCTAACAGTTTTATGATCAGTGTTCTTGGTTGGTACCTTGGAATTCAGGAGTCTTAAGGCTAGGGCATTTGGGAGCTATAACTTAGAGTTGTGACTGGTGGGGGTCAGAGGCCCATGCCCTCCTTCTCGTGGGATTGCGTCATACAAAGACGCTCAGCCCCTCTCCCGTGGCCTTGCAGGGCATATTCTTCCAAGAGGACAACGGATGGCAAATTTTAGAACAATGAAGGGTTCATGGATCTCTCTGGCTCTGGCCTTTCTCATCAATGCCTGGGTCATCTCCCCTTCCCAACATTCGCCCGTTCATTTTTTCTACATTAACAAATTCCCCACTAAGCCCACCTTTATTTCTCCCCTGCCAGTTTTCCTCCTCCTACCTCTCAGCTTCTATGGAAGGTGTTGACCCCTCTTTTGGAACCCATGCTCTACATTGATGACGCACACTCTAGCCAGATAGGGCATAGTTCACAGGTGTGCAAATCATATGTATACATCCCACATCTCCTGCTAGATTAATCCAATACTCTGTGTAATGTTCGGGTCAGGAGGGGGTGCAGTGATAGTGCCCGTGGGGGCGTGCAAGCACTGCTCTATCACAACGATGCATGGTTTGTTTGGTTCATCTGTTTGGGCAGCACTGTCTTTTGTACTGCGAGGTGCATTTGTTACTCCAATGGAAACCATCATCATGGCACTGTTAGGTACTGCTTTAGCACAGCATCGGATTCCCAGCTGGCAGATGCAGAAGAGTATCACACAAACACTAATACTGGTACCTTTGGTTTTATGATCGTTCCCATCCAGGATGGTGCCCAGGAGAAAAGGTCATAAAAGCAGTCATCCTCTTGTATGCCAGATTCAGTTTGCATGTGTGATCCGATGGAGTGCAGTGCTCCTATTATTTGCATAAGGGAGCCATTTGCTGCATCCTTTTGGAGATACAAATGTGCAGCATGAATCACCAATTTTGCGGCAAACCTCAGGGATCACGAGAAGTACTGTGTGCAATGTGGCCAGTTAGCAATAACCCTCCATGATGACGGGAGTTGCAAGAATGCCTGCAGTCCACACACCCGGTAGTAGTCCATTACTGCAGCAGTGCTTTTTTGAGATCTTGAATGAGCAAGGTTTTATTACATTGCTGGTTGGCCCCCACATAAACAGTCCCTTTATTATAAAAACATAGTTCATAAGTCTCTTGCCTTTGCACTTTCTCTGGCTTTTCTATTGCTTTGATGCCCAGTAATGCTGAAATCTCTTTAAAAAGTTCATTTAAGAATTGTGTGCCATTATCTAATCTTAATTCATCGCACACACCCCATTGAGGAAAAACCTCACGCACAAAGAATTAAGTGGCACATTTGGCATCTGGGTGTGCACATGGTCCCGCCTCTACCCATCGTAGAAGGGACAAATGACTACGATAAGAAAACAACATACATTGCACCTTTCACCCATGTCTGCATAATCAATGTGCATTTCGTGGAAAGTCCCAGTAGAGCGGGGAAAGGTGCATCTGATGTTTCTCAATGTAAGGCCTGTGTTGTTACTTTGACATGTGGTGCAACACACAGTCATTTTAGTTAAGTGCTCTTGTAGGTTGTGGACAAACCAGACCTCCTGTATGTCTGCTGCAATGTGCTGTTTAGAGACGTGTGATGGATAGTGTAACTTGTCTAGTGGGGCCAGTAGTAATTAATGTGGTATAACCGCTTTCCAGATATTTCTTGCCTCCACAATAGATCGGTTGGGGACTGTCTACACCCCCTTTTTGTCCAAAGTTCTTTCTCAGCTTGTAGTTTTCATCCCTGCAACTCAATCAGTTGTGTAATTGGTAAGGCATTGTATGATGCTGGCAACTGTCCAGTGTTTGGTGTCCACACAGGATACTTTGAGACCTGCAGCACTGGCAGGTAAGCTGACATTGTCGCTGCTGCGTCCACGGCAGCGTTACTGAGTGAGACCTCATCTGTATTATTAGTTTGGGTGGTGCATTTTACCATTGCCACTACAGATGTGTGGGATGTTTCAACACACTGGTTCATGTCCTACAACATTACTGTGCATTGCTGGCAGCAGAAACCTCTGAAATGGCCACTGGAAAGCATGCTGCTCGCTAAAAACCACCGAAAATTGCGCAGTAAAAATCTGAAAAATAGGCCGCCATCCACTTTTGCCTATCTCAGTGAAAACAGTAGACACTGCCAAAACCCACCATTGGGCTACCCACAAAGTAGCCTGAAACCACTTAAAAAAGCAATGCTGATTGCCAAAAGAAACATAGAGCTGTTTGGAAATCTGTTTGCTTGGTTGTCAAATTTGGAAAAAATCATGGCTCACAAACCACCCAAAAGATCCAACCTCCTTGTTGGGTGTTTCACATCATGCTACTTCAAGAGCCCATACAATTACAATATCAGCAAGAATCATATGTTATAAGAACAAAATCCACTTTTAAAGATACTTGATGGAAAGAAATCTGTCAAAAATGGGTGCAGTACCGTTACTCGCCTCCGACAGACGCTGGCGATCTCTAAATTTGACAGGAGAAACTTGTGTTTTCAAAGCTAAACGTGTCAAAGAAGGGATTTCCATCAAATGCATATAGAGCGCCACACATTAAATTTTCATGTTGAAAAAGACTGGAATTAAAGATATGTTTGCTTATTTTAAATTTATAAATGTAATGTTTTCACAAGGAACTATGTTACAATTGACCATAAGGTAACTTGATTTAGCTAAAACTTCCAAAAGGCTTTCTTTCCCTGAGAACCTCCCACCTTGTTCATTCCCACCAAAAGGAGAGGATTTCGCATTGGCATGTTAATCAGAAGGGGAGGAGATTTCCTCTGCTGCCCTGAGCAAGAAACAATGGGTTCCTTGAACTGAATAGAAAATGCTAATTCAGGTGTGACTGACAACAACAGCTCTGGCAGGAAGGCAAGCCATGTGACCCTCTGACTCAGCCCAGCTTTGGAGGCTATCCAGACTGGAAATGTGGATTGAAGTTTAAGTAGATGTATGTTTTAGAAGAATGCTTATAGCAAATTGTACTGAACTGACAAAGAAATGAAACTTAGAGATTGTTCAAATGAAAAATGTGCTCACAGTTTAAGACTAATTTGGAATCTGTGTGATGTTCTGAGACTGAACCCCGGAAATTATTCATATTGTAGCCATTGTGTTTATCTTAGGAAAATGAAAAATTACAGGAATATGCCCAGATGGGATGTGTATGCATGTATAAAAATTGGTGCAGAACTAAAATTGAGAAACCCACCAAAAGTGCGAAAAAGTTGTCATTTATTAACTAAAGTTCGCAGGACAGCAATGGACCTTAAGCAATCTGTCATGTAATTATGTATTATTAATAAGTTGTGCATCTTGGAAATATGTTTTTTGGGGAAAATAGATTTCCTAAGTAAAAGCAAAGGGGAGGGATTTCCTTTGGACCATAAACACAGTGTCACTCTGACACATATGACACACTGCTCCTGTCTCAAATCAGGAGAGGGGAAATTCTCTGACCTATCAGATCCTTAGAGGGTTGGGCATAGATAATCAGCCTCCCCACCCACTTTGGAAATGGATAAATAGGGACTGTTGAGGACCCACAAACACACACTTTCCACTCATCAACTGATTTCTTGGCGAAGCACCCTGCAGGAAAATCCAGGCCCAACCCAAAAGCTGAACTCTTCTCAGCTAGCCTTCAGAATTTTAAGCAACCTGATTTTAACCCCTAAACTTCCAAGGGGCACCACAAAATCCAACAGCCTGGCTGAGCTGTTTTGCTATTCTAGCTAAGAACCTTGTGCTAGAACCAAGATCCAGACCCATAGAGCAGAGCTGTACCCACAACCAACCCATCAGATCCAGTCCAAGAGGCCACGCAGACCAGAGGGCCTTGCTGAGAGCAGAACCCAGTGCCTGAGACCTGTCCGGTGGTGAGAGAATCCCAGCCGAACCCTTGACCAGATCTTTGACGGGCCCATTCCATCCCAAAGCAATAGTGTTAAGTATTTAGTCTAGAACTGTCCATAACCAACCTCTTAGTCTTGAGTAACCCAATCCAACCATTCCAACCTATCCATAACTGCATTATTGAATCTCTTTTGTCCATTCTAAATTCTTCTCTCCTCCACATAATCCTTGATAATTGTAGTGATAATCATCTTGGCGCTAATATATATTTTCTGGAGAAAGACAATCATCTCGTGCAGACAGAAACCATCCGGGGTCACCTCTGGATAGGTGGCTGGGCTGTCGTGTAGTTTGCGGCTCCATAGACTCTTTAGTGTTAAGAAATCTTTGTTCCAAATCTTCAACAGCGCATCTTTAATTTTGAAATCTTGACTCTGTTTCTGTAAAATCTACCTTCACATAAACCTCTGTAACTTTTGAACCGTACGTCCTAGAAACAAATCCTCAGCTTTTAAACAAACCCAAACTGACATTCCAATTCCTTATATTATTTCCATAATCGCGTTTCCCGCGATTTTTTCTATGCAAAATAGCTATTTCTTGCTTTCAACTTCTGAATTTAGTTTTCAATCTGCTAATAATTCTATAATCATTGCTAGTGTTGACCTGACCCAATCCAAAGCAACTCTCACCCGTTCTGATTTTCATTTAGCGAATTAAAATCATTTTTAGCATTTTTCCCATTTAATTCAAACCACATTTAAAAGCATTTTGACCTGTTTAAAATCAGCCTTGTTTCTCTCTACTTGCTGGGGAGAAGTGGGATTGAACTGCATTGTTGATGGTATTCCTGATACCTGTGTGCCCTCATTCATCTCTTCATATGATATATTGGGGGGAGTGAGTAACAACAGGGGGAAAGAGTGATTACATTGTCTTTGGTTAAATTCATATCAAGTTTATTTCTGTGTTGCATTCTTTCATATCACTGCATTTCCTTGAACCGCACAGAGTATTCTCTGTTACATTAATCCTCCTATTCCTACTCCTAATTCATTAAAGAGATTGTTGATATTGTAATATTACCCATTGCTGATCATTGTTCATATTCATAAGTGTGATATTCAGATATTATTTATATTCATAAAAATATCATCTATATATTGTTCAATTCTTCAAATAAATCTTTTAATTTTCAAAACAAACCTATTTCTTGGTTCAGTGAGACCGAGGGAATTCAAAGAGAGGGGCGTTATATAAGGGTACATCATCCAGAATTAAACAAACTTTGACTTAAAACATAAAAATATATAAATAAGGGTTTCCATTAGGCATCCCATACTAGGCATTGACTTAGTTGGAGTGCTGGATTTAAATCACTTACAGATGGTTGGGATAATCTGTCAATTCCTTTGTCTAAAAATGCAGCATGTTGAACTCGAGACCCATCAGCTCTCATGTATCCTTTCCTCTTCCACCGTGCTAGTCCTGCATGCACTATGGTAGTGACATAAGCTGACTCTGAGTAAATGGTTGTGTGGCACCCCTGGGACACTTGTATCACTTCAATAAGTTTTATGAGCTTGTGCTGAAAAATGCATTGGTAATCTTTTCTGCACTGGTGTTTCATACTCCCCATCCATCAGGTGAACCAGTGCCGCACGAGTGTGCCGTAAATCTGTATCCTAGTCAATTGTGGACGAGCCATCAATGAAGAGCACCCACCTCTTTGAGCAGTATATCATCTTCCTCTCCCTCAAACTTTACACAGTCATGGTTGGCCAAATCTTTGTCAGAACACAGTTCTATCAAAAAGGTAGCAGGGTTGATGGTTTTGCAGTGCATTGTGTGATTGCTTGGGCTTGATCAAATAACCTTGTATGCAGAAGCTCGCTGCATGGTCAGTGTAGATTTGGAGGTTACTAAAATGGCAAAAACTGCATGCTCGATGCAAAAATGTTACAGAGCATCCCATAAAAATAGTGTAGCTCTTCTCAATGGCAAATGTCATTGCAGCAAGTGCTTGTTTGCATGAAAACTGGCCCTGCATTACTGAGTCTAAAATGCCACTGCAATAGGTCAATGGCTTATGGCCCATGGTGCTTTTCTCTGTCAGCACCACAGTCATCAATTGCCCATTGGAGTATGAAAATAAATGTAACTCTTGCATATAGTCTGGAGTTTCTAACACTGGTGCTGTAGATATGACCTCCTTGAGGTCATTAACATTTGTGTGCATGTCCTCTGTCCATCATATTTAGTTGTCATCTTTCTGAGCTTCCTTTAGACCCTTTAAAAGGGTCCCGGTGTATGCTGCACAGTCAATTATCCACATCCTACAGTTACTGCATAGTCCCAATAACATTTGCATCTCCTTCACTGTTTTTGGTTACAGTGTGGCGCGAACAGAAGCAGCGTGGTCTGGGCTTATATGTTTGGCATTTACAGAGATCAATTGACCCAAAAACAGTACCTCCTGGAGGCAGTACTGCAATTTAGCCTTATCAGCCCAGTATCCCGTGCGGGCCAAGAGCTGTAGGAGTGTTACAGAGTCCTTCTGGCACTGGTGCTCACTGACTCTGCACACCAGTAAATCATCAAAATATTGAATAATTGTACCGGGTACCCGAATATTGTCTAAATCAGTATGTAGCATCCTGTTAAAAATGCTGGGGGACTCATGGTACACTTGGGGCTGTCTTGTGTGATCAACGCGCATCACCCCATGTGTAAACGCAGTGAGCTATTGTGAGTCTGAGTGCAAGGGAACAGAAAAGAAGGCATTTTTAAGATCTACCACAGTAAAGTGGGTCGCCTCTTTAGGGATGTTAGTATTGTCACATGGTTCGGGAACACTGGAAATTCTTCCTGAACAAAGTCATTTGAAGGGCGCAAATCCTGAATCATTCTCCAGCTCCCCCCCCCTTTGCTTTCTTTTTCAGGTATATAGCTGTGTTTCATGGGGAGGTGGATGGTACAATTATCCCCTGATTTAGTAGGGCAATGATAGTGTCTTGTATCCACTTCTCTGCGTCTCTTGATAAAGGGTACTGCCTCATCTGGGGCAGCACAGCGCCATGCTTGAGTGTTATTTGGACTGGGGTCACTCCTGGGGCCCCACATCATGGGCATTTGTTGTCCAGAGCCTTTCAGGGACCTGCTCTAAGTCTGTGTCCGTGTAGGGGGGCGGCGCTACGAGAGCCATTAAAGGGCATTATACTTTTTGATACTGCTCCATAATGTCACAAGGGGTAGAAATTGCTAGTACAATCTCGCCATCACCTGGTCAATCCTCAAACAAGTTTGCATCAGTTACTTCTCTAAGAGGCACTGTAGGGTCAATACACAAGATTGTGCAGCATTTGCACCCTTTATTACAATCCTCTTAGCTGACACCACCAGGCCCTGTAAATCCAGGGACAGTATTGTTCCTGCAACCAATTCAGGTGTTACCACAGGTAAGAAAATGAAGTCAGATGAAACTCACCAACAAGCTGTACCAATTGGGGCACTCCCTCGAGAAGCACTGTTATACCATACCAAAATATATCTAGGTCCACAGGGATACCGCGAGCCACTGCCTTTCTGCCCCTTGCATGTATTATGATTATTGCTCTTATAGTACACATACACAGGGTGGCACACACTACTCCTTAGTCTGTGAAGGAGATGGTCATATTCAATTTTCTTAACACATCTCACCCCAAGAAATGTATTGGGGAGCTCTCAGAATACAACAGGGGTGAACGTATCAACTTTCCTCCTATTTTGATATCCACTTCTTTTGTGTAGTGAACCGTGGTGACAGCCCCTGTGTGGCAAGTGTTCCACCTAATAGTGGGAAGTTTCCCTTACTGATGCATGATTTAGTGGCACCTGGGTCAACTGTGAGAAACCTGAGGGTTTTCTCCCATTTAATCACCTGGGTAGAGGATCTTTGGGGATGGACTTGGGGAGCCCTTAGGTGAGACAAGGTATTCCACCTTTCCTAGAGAAGTGGATGACTATATCCCTGGAGTATTTATGGGATATTCTGATATCTACCCCTTAAACTATGGGAACATTCCGAAACCATATCAAAATCCAGAGAAAAGGAAAAGGTAGAGAACAAGAAAATCTAAATACAAGATTTGGCAAAACCTTTCCTTGAAGCCAACAATGGCTTATCCTCCCCTCCATCTACTTTCCCGGGTTGTTGTGAAAACCAGCAGTTTAATTTCTTGCTATCCTTATCTGAGAATGATAAAAGAAGAAAAGGATTAAATACATTATACACGTCTCCTCAACAACATATCTATTCCCCCTTCCTCGACAATGACCTACCCAAGAGATCCTCAGCATTTATAGGACCTGTTAAGACACCCAACCTTCCTGTCCCCAAGTATCACTCAAGTACTGTGATGAGGAAGAGGGAGTCAAGAGGTGTGAACATTTCCATGGAAAACACCCCTAAGGTCCTGTGATTATGTAGAGAGGAGTGCAGATTTCCTATGGGAAACACCACCCTGCTACTGGGAAGAAGAAGATGCCAACAGAGGTACAACAACATGCCCCGTGGAATTGTCCCACTAACAAGGTCAGGCAACGTCAGGCAATTGACGTTGACTACACTCACCTGCAGCCTATTGCCACTCCCAGGGAGTATAAAAGCAGCAAGCTCATAAGACAAGATGAGTGAATAGGAAGAGGAGCTGAGAAGGTGTGGATGCCCAGGTCCTGCTGGAGGAGAGCGGGATGCTGATATGCTGAAGGTCTGCAAGGTGAAGCAGGAGTGGAAAGCATGGCAAGGGAGCCGTGTCTCTAAGGAGCCAGGAGAGTCCAGGAGGCTTGCTAATCCCTTTTGAAATTGGTAACCAGCAATACTCATTACCCTGGGCCAGGAAAGGAGCCGAGGAGTGTCTGAGGGGCAGGCGGTGAGACCCTGACTTTTGAAGGCAAAGACAATGATAAAGAAAACAAAACCGGTGAGTGAAGCACATTGAGAGCCCAGTGTGTGTATTGAAAAAGATACAAAGGGGAAGAGTGGTTGAGTGTATGATTACACGTTCTCGAAAGACTCTGTGTAAAGAAAGGAAGTGTCTGCAAAGAGGGGAACTGTGTGCAGACAGGAAGTGTAGGCGACATAGAGATCCTAAAGAGGGGAGCTGTGCAAGAAATGAAGGGGGGGCAAAATTCCACAAAATAATGGAAACGTATTGACATAATGCAAGCATTGTTGGAAAATCTTTGGGGTATCCTCCAGGCAGGAGATTGATCCAGGAGGGCCACAGAGAACCCACCATAAGAAATAGGCACTGGGGTGGCCTCCAGGTGGGAGATTAATCCAGAAAAGCCACAGTGACCCCAGCATGAAGAGATATGCAAAAGACATGTGTGAATTTAGGGACTAGTTGGTAACAAATATAAAGGGGCAGGTGGTGAGATCCTGACCTGAGAGGAAGTTGAAAAATGGGGAAGGGGACACCAAAAGAAGCTAATTGAACTGTTATGGAACCTTTGTGTTTTACAAGTTGACCATGTGGGTTAAAGAGCGTGGAACTTTGTGATATCAAAGAGGGGCTTCAAACTTAGACAAGGGAAGTCTAAGAAGCCTGTTGAAGTGTTTGGTCCAGAAATTATTGAATCCAGGAAATGGGAACCTGTAGAAACCCAAGGAACTTTGTGTGAAAATAACTTTGTGATGCCAAGAAGGGTCTGAGCTTAGACAAGGGAAGCCTGAGAGACCCATTGTCAGAAATAAGGTACCTAGAACTTTTGAATCCAGAAAAGCCTTTTGAACTTTGAGATCCTGAGTGCTTTGGAGTTAGGGAACGGATCTACAGAAGGACTCCAGTGCAATCCTGATGTTGCTTTGAACACTATTGAGTGTATCCAGCCTCCTACACATTGTCTTCATATAGAAGTGAGGGCAAGGATAGGTTTTTGACACAGACAGCATTTTATTTTGGACTAACAGGCTTAGATTTTCCTTAGCTTACTTTCGTTTAGGGAACATTTCCACCTTAGGGCAAGTTAGGCATTACACCATCCTGACCAGCAAAATAAAGGTTTTGAAAGTATATCACTTCTGGCTGTGTCATCACTTGATACCATGCCTTTCTCTCACAGCCATGAAGATAAATTGCTTGTTACCTATCTCAGGGGCCACCAAGGGTTCTTCATCAGGATGGACTGTCACAAACAGGACTGGGCACGGAAGAGTTCTATGTGGGCTGTCCTAGTCAGGGTATGTGTTGGTGCGCGGAAATGTAAAAGGGTTGTTCCCCACTAGACCCACTCCTTGGTAGGGTACAACAGTGCTCGTTTGTTGGGAAGTTACTTCCGTACATGGTGTTCTGTTGGGCATTGGTGGTTGTGTCATCTGCGGGTTCTGCTCTTGCGAACCTTGGGGTTGTGGAGGTAACTGAGGGTAGGCCTGAGGTATATCATAGGCAATGGAGGTTGGCCTTGGAAGCTTTACCTGTGCTTTGGGCTGGGGCGGTGGGCAACAATTGCAATAAAGATTGCATCCTGCCCCCTGCCTGCTCCTACACTCACTTGCAAAATGTCCCCACTTCACATAGCTTCAGCATTGCGAGGGACCCATACCTGCTCCTTGAGGTCACATACCTCCAAATATCCCTCTTCCCCATCTGAACCCTCCCCTCCTGCACTGCTGACCTCCTTGCTGCCACTCCGGGTAGGGGTACTGAGGTCCACCTCCCACACTGTCCTTGACCTCCTCCTGGCCAGACCATGTGATTCTCACCTCTGGAGGTGCCGAGGACTGCTCCACCACATCTGTTTATGCACTTCATGATACTACCCTTTCGATTGCTATTTTTGTTAACTTTTTCTGTAAGTTTCACTTCCTCAGCCTTTGGGCCATTTTCTTTATTCTCTTACAATGGTGTATGATTACCGTTTGAATTTCAGCCCACCCTTTCATTTAAAATCCCACTATTATGTCAAGCACCTTCTGAACTTCCTTGGATAAACCCCTTTTAATAACAAAATAAAAAAGAGGAACTGACCGGTCTCACTAGTCCCCCATCTCTGCACGCCACATCTCCTGAACCTTACTAATGTATTGCATGGGGTTTTCACTGTCCCCCATGGTTTACTGCATGATAGACTGCAGGTTTGGTGTGTTGGGGTACGTTCACTGCAGTGCATCCCACACCTGCATTCTGATATTGTTAAAGGGCACACCATCATGTGATTCATAATCTAGATTTATTCCCGGATACCCTGCTTTGACCCATACATCTCCAGCTTGGTCCACCCACAATCGGAACAAGCAGGCTTTTCATATCCCCCACGGCCAAGTGAATCCCAGCTGTCTGTTTTTCAAAGACATAGTTCCACTTGGCAGCCCTGGCAGTAAGGGGCGGGAACAGCTTAACCCCTTAAGTGGCACCGTCAAGCCACCTCGTCGGTGGCAAGCGCTCCAGGTTGCCACCGACGAGCCGGCTCGTCAGTTTAGGCACTCTGTTTTGCTCGATCCCTGCGATGCAGGGATCGAGCAAAACTGTAATCCAACCCCCGGGCTATGTGAGGGGGAGGTTCCCCCTCACTGCCAGGGGACTGGATTACCTTCAGTTTCACGTCTGCGTGCGTAACGCACGTCGGCATGAAACTGAAAGTAAATTCCCCGCAGCAGCCATTTTAAGCTGCTACGGGGAAGAGAGAAGGTAAGAGACCTTCTTGTTCCGCCTCGATCTCCGGCTGTATTTCAAGCCGGAGATCGAGGCGGGTATTGTTGGAAAGGGGAGATCCTCCCCTTTCCAATGATACCCATTGTGTGGCATTGCTGCCAGCGGATCAGGCGCAGGGCGCGCGATCCACGGGCAGCAATGCCACCGGATCAATACAGATCCTTTTGTGAAGTGGGGGGAGGGGGGCTGCTTACTAGGTAAGCGGCTCCCTTCCCCCCGTGGCCCCAAAGCATGACCTCCATTTGGGGTGGAGGGGGAGAGTGCCACCCCCCGTTGCAGTACAACATTCGCTGCCAATTTAGGATGCCCCTCAGCCTCCCCTAAAAAGCAGCCTACGATTTTGTATTATTTTCTTTGTTTACCCAACTTCGCTTGGTGCAGATGGC
The DNA here is from genome assembly GCF_040938575.1 of Ambystoma mexicanum. NCBI lineage: Eukaryota > Metazoa > Chordata > Amphibia > Caudata > Ambystomatidae > Ambystoma > Ambystoma mexicanum. Next base: position 167,550,654 of record NC_090931.1, on the reverse strand, counting down.
CACATTAGTGTGCCAACTGGCCCCAGGGTGCCCAAACCCTGCTGCCCCATCTATTGGGGGTCCTGCCCCACCTTTTGTGGTGGCCCTCTCCCCCCACCCCAAATGGCTGGAGGGGACACCTCATGCAGTCCTCCCTGAGCCTCCTAGGAAGGGCTGCATGATGTGCCCCCCCCTCCGTTCGGTGTGGGTGAGGAGAGGGCCACCATAAATGGTGGGACAGGCCCCCCGGTGTGTTTTGGTGAGTGGCCAGAGCGAAATGTCTGAGAATTGTCTTCATTTCCAGTCAATTTCAGAGACATTTCCCTGTGTGGGGAAGAAAATGTATTTTCCGCACATTTCGCTCGGCTCACCCATCGAAACACGTCTCCAACAGATGTCATACCTTCTCGCGTTCCTACAGGTGTCCTGACGAAAAAGGTACCTCACATGTGTGGCTGTACCTACCGGGGGCGCAAAAGGAAAAGGGTAACCCGCTGGTAACCCCAAGCCTTTCGCCACAGCACAATTTGTTCATGTGGGCAACCTACAGATTTGGGCCTAGGGTGTCGAAGCCAGTAAGGAAAACAGGGAACCCCATGCATTTCCGAAAAGAGGCCACCCGTGGGAATGCGCAGAGGTCTGACTTGCGCAAAGCGGCCCAGAATTTATTACCCAGAAGACCAGAAAAAGTGAACATTATGTTTTTTCCCCACCAAATATCACACTTTGTCGGGGATTGTGGCTGGGTGTCCTCTTTTGGAAAATACATGGGGTTCCCTGTTTTCCCCGGTGGCTTGGACACCCGAGGCCCATATCTGTACGTTTTACCGGTCGGCAGAGCTTCTCAAATTCCGGTCTGAAACCAGACTTAGGGTTACTTGTGTTTTAGGCTTTCCCCTTGGCGGACAGATAGGTGCACCCACACATGTGAGGTACCATTTCATCGAGACACCTATGGGAACGCGGGACCGTAGGCCATGTGTTGTTGGGGGTGTGTTTCAATGGGTGAGGCAAGTGAAATGTGCGGAAAATGCATTTTTTTCCCACATTTCGGAATTTGCGGGGGTGTCTGGGTAATACATTCTGGGACACTTTGGGCATATCATACCTCTGCGGATTCCCACGGGTGTCCTCTTTTCGGAAATGCATGGTGTTCCCTGTTTTCCCCTGTGGCTTGGACATCGGGGCCCATATCTGGAAGTTGTGCTGGTCAGCAGAGCGTCTCAAATTCCGGTCTGAAAACAGACTTGGGCTTACTTGTGTTTTAGGCTTTCCCCTTGGCGGGCAGGTAGGTGCACCCACACATGTGAGGCACCGTTTTCACCGGGACACCTCTGGGAACGCGGGACGGTAGGCCATGTGTTGTTGGGGGTGTGTTTCGATGGGTGAGACGAGTGAAATGTGCGGAAAATGCATTTTTTCCCCACTTTTCGGAATTTGCGGGGGTGTCTGGGTAATAAATTCTGGGACGCTTTGGGCATATCATACCTCTGCGGATTCCCACGGGTGTCCTCTTTTCGGAAATGCATGGGGTTCCCTGTTTTCCGAGGTGGCTTGGACACCCGAGGCCCATATCTGTATGTTGAGCCGGTCGGCAGAGCGTCTCAAATTCCGGTCTGAAAACAGACTTGGGGTTACTTGTGCTTTAGGCTTTCCCTTTGGCGGCCAGGTAGGTGCACCCACACATGTGAGGTACCGTTTTCATCGCGACACCTCTGGGAACGCGGGACGGTAGGCCATGTGTTGTTGGGGGTGTGTTTCGATGGGTGAGATGAGTGAAATGTGCGGAAAATGCATTTTTTCCCCACATTTCCGAAATTGCGGGGGTATCTGGGTAATAAATTCTGGGACGTTTTGGGCATATCATACCTCTGCGGATTCCCACGGGTGTCCTCTTTTCGGAAATGCATGGGGTTCCTTGTTTTCCCCGGTGGCTTGGACACCCGAGGCCCATATCTGTATTTGAGCCGGTCGGTAGAGCGTCTCAAATTCCGGTCTGAAAACAGACTTGGGGTTACTTGTGTTTTAGGCTTTCCCTTTGGCGGCCAGGTAGGTGCACCCACACATGTGAGGTACCGTTTTCATTGAGACACCTGTGGGAACGCGGGACAGTAGGCCATGTGTTGTTGGGGGTGTGTTACGATGGGTGAGACAAATTAAATGTGGGGCAAATGCATTTTTTTCCCCATATTTCAGAATTTGCGGGGGTTTCTGGGTAATAAATTCTGGGACGATTTGGGCATATCATACCTCTGCGGATTCCCACTGGTGTCCTCTTTTCGGAAATGCATGGGGTTCGCTGTTTTCCCCGGTGGCTTGGACACCCGAGGCCCATATCTGTATGTTGTGCCGGTCGGCAGAGCGTCTCAAATTCCGGTCTGAAAACAGACTTGGTGGTTCTTGTGTTTTAGGCTTTCCCCTTGGTGGCCATGTCGGTGCACCCATAAATGTGAGGTACCGTTTTCATCGAGACACCTGTGGGAATGCGGGACGGTAGGCCATGTGTTGTTGGGGGTGTGTTTCGATGGGTGAGACGAGCAAAATGTGCGGAAAATGCGTTTTTTCCCCCACATTTTGGAATTTGCGGGGCTGTCTGGGTAATAAATTCTGGGGCCATTTGGGCATATCATACCTCTGCATATTCCCACGGGTGTCTTCTTTTCGGAAATGCATGGGGTTCCCTGTTTTCCCCAGTGGCTTGGACACCCGAGGCCCATATCTGTATGTTGTGCCGGTCGGCAAAGCGTCTCAAATTCCGGTTGAAAACAGACTTGGGGTTACTTGTATTTTAGGCTTTCCCCTTGGCGGCCAGGTAGGTGCACCCACACATGTGAGGTACAGTTTTCATCGGGACACCTGTGGGAATGCGGGAAGGTAGGCCATGTGTTGTTGGGGGCGTGTTTCGATGGGTAAACTGAGCAAAATGTGCGGAAAATGCGTTTCTCCCCCCACATTTCGGACTATGCAGGGGTGTCTGGGCAATAAATTCTGGGGCGATTTGGGCATATCATACCTCTATGGATTCCCACGGGTGTGTTCTTTTTGGAAATGCATGGGGTTCCCTGTTTTCCCCGGTGGCTTGGACATCGGGGCCCATATCTGGAAGTTGTGCTGGTCAGCAGAGCGTCTCAAATTCCGGTCTGAAAACAGACTTGGGCTTACTTGTGTTTTAGGCTTTCCCCTTGGCGGGCAGGTAGGTGCACCCACACATGTGAGGCACCGTTTTCACCGGGACACCTCTGGGAACGCGGGACGGTAGGCCATGTGTTGTTGGGGGTGTGTTTCGATGGGTGAGACGAGTGAAATGTGCGGAAAATGCATTTTTTCCCCACTTTTCGGAATTTGCGGGGGTGTCTGGGTAATAAATTCTGGGACGCTTTGGGCATATCATACCTCTGCGGATTCCCACGGGTGTCCTCTTTTCGGAAATGCATGGGGTTCCCTGTTTTCCGAGGTGGCTTGGACACCCGAGGCCCATATCTGTATGTTGAGCCGGTCGGCAGAGCGTCTCAAATTCCGGTCTGAAAACAGACTTGGGGTTACTTGTGCTTTAGGCTTTCCCTTTGGCGGCCAGGTAGGTGCACCCACACATGTGAGGTACCGTTTTCATCGCGACACCTCTGGGAACGCGGGACGGTAGGCCATGTGTTGTTGGGGGTGTGTTTCGATGGGTGAGATGAGTGAAATGTGCGGAAAATGCATTTTTTTCCCCACATTTCCGAAATTGCGGGGGTATCTGGGTAATAAATTCTGGGACGTTTTGGGCATATCATACCTCTGCGGATTCCCACGGGTGTCCTCTTTTCGGAAATGCATGGGGTTCCTTGTTTTCCCCGGTGGCTTGGACACCCGAGGCCCATATCTGTATTTGAGCCGGTCGGTAGAGCGTCTCAAATTCCGGTCTGAAAACAGACTTGGGGTTACTTGTGTTTTAGGCTTTCCCTTTGGCGGCCAGGTAGGTGCACCCACACATGTGAGGTACCGTTTTCATTGAGACACCTGTGGGAACGCGGGACAGTAGGCCATGTGTTGTTGGGGGTGTGTTACGATGGGTGAGACAAATTAAATGTGGGGCAAATGCATTTTTTTCCCCATATTTCAGAATTTGCGGGGGTTTCTGGGTAATAAATTCTGGGACGATTTGGGCATATCATACCTCTGCGGATTCCCACTGGTGTCCTCTTTTCGGAAATGCATGGGGTTCGCTGTTTTCCCCGGTGGCTTGGACACCCGAGGCCCATATCTGTATGTTGTGCCGGTCGGCAGAGCGTCTCAAATTCCGGTCTGAAAACAGACTTGGTGGTTCTTGTGTTTTAGGCTTTCCCCTTGGTGGCCATGTCGGTGCACCCATAAATGTGAGGTACCGTTTTCATCGAGACACCTGTGGGAATGCGGGACGGTAGGCCATGTGTTGTTGGGGGTGTGTTTCGATGGGTGAGACGAGCAAAATGTGCGGAAAATGCGTTTTTTCCCCCACATTTTGGAATTTGCGGGGCTGTCTGGGTAATAAATTCTGGGGCCATTTGGGCATATCATACCTCTGCATATTCCCACGGGTGTCTTCTTTTCGGAAATGCATGGGGTTCCCTGTTTTCCCCGGTGGCTTGGACACCCGAGGCCCATATCTGTATGTTGTGCCGGTCGGCAAAGCGTCTCAAATTCCGGTTGAAAACAGACTTGGGGTTACTTGTATTTTAGGCTTTCCCCTTGGCGGCCAGGTAGGTGCACCCACACATGTGAGGTACAGTTTTCATCGGGACACCTGTGGGAATGCGGGAAGGTAGGCCATGTGTTGTTGGGGGCGTGTTTCGATGGGTAAACTGAGCAAAATGTGCGGAAAATGCGTTTCTCCCCCCACATTTCGGACTATGCAGGGGTGTCTGGGCAATAAATTCTGGGGCGATTTGGGCATATCATACCTCTATGGATTCCCACGGGTGTGTTCTTTTTGGAAATGCATGGGGTTCCCTGTTTTCCCTGGTGGCTTGGACAACCAAGGCCCATATCTGTATGTTGTGCCGGTCGGCAGAGCGTCTCAAATTCCGGTTGAAAACAGACTTGGGGTTACTTGTGTTTTAGGCTTTCCCCTTGGCGGCCAGGTAGGTGCACCCACACATGTGAGGTACTGTTTTCATCGGGACACCTGTCTGAACGCGGGAAGGTAGGCCATGTGTTGTTGGGGGTGTGTTTTAATGGATGAGCCAAGCAAAATGTGCAGAAAATGCGTTTTTTCCCCTACATTTCAGACTTTGCAGGGGTGTCTCGGTAATAAATTCTGGGGCGATTTGGGCATATCATACCTCTGCGGATACCCATGCGTGTCCTCTTTTCGGAAATGCATGGGTTTCCCTGTTTTCCCTGGTGGCTTGGACATCTGAGGCCTATATCTGTATGTTGTGCCGATCGGCAGAGCGTCTCAAATTCTGGTCTGAAAACAGACAAGCTTTCCCCTTGGCGGCTAGGTAGGTGGACCCACACATGTGAGGTACCGTTTTCATCAGGACACCTGTGGGAACGCGGGACGGTAAGCCATGTGTTGTTGGGGGCGTCTTTCGATGGGTGAGCCGAGTGAAATGTGCGGAAAATGCATTTTTTTCCCCACATTTCGGACTTTGCGGGGGTGTCTGGGTAATACATTCTGGGGCAATTTGGGCATATCATACCTCTGCGGATTCCCACGGGTTTCCTTTTTTCGGAAATGTATGGGGTTCCCTGTTTTCTCCGGTAGCTTGGACACCCGAGGCCCATATCTGTATGTTGTGCCGATCGGCAGAGCGTCTCAAATTCCGGTCTGAAAACAGACTTGGGGTTACTTGTGTTTTAGGCTTTCCCCTTGGCGGCCAGGTAGGTGCACCTGGACATTTGAGGTACCGTTTCCATCGGGACACCTGTGGGAACGCGTGATGGTAGGCCATGTGTTGTTGGGGGCGTGTTTCGATGGGTGAGCTGAGCGAAATGTGCAGAAAATGCGTTTTTTTCCCCACATTTCGGACTTTGCGGGGGTGCCTGGGTAATAAATTCTGGGGCGATTTGGTCATATCATACCTCTGCGGATTCCCATGGGTGTCCTCTTTTCGGAAATGCATGGGGTTCCCTCTTTTCCCTGGTGGCTTGGACACCCGAGGCCCATATCTGTATGTTGTGCTGGTCGCCAGAGCGTCTCAAATTCCGGTCTGAAAACAGACTTGGGGTTACTTGTGTTTTAGGCTTTCCCCTTGGGTCCAGGTAGGTGCACCCACACATGTGAGGTACCGTTTTCATCGGGACACCTGTGGGAACGCGGGACGGTAGGCCATGTATTGTTCGGGGCGTGTTTCGATGGGTGAGCCAAGCGAAATTTGCGGAAAATGCTTTTTCTTCCCACATTTCGGACTTTGTGGGGGTGTCTGGGTAATACATTCTGGGGCGATTTGGGCATATCATACCTCTGCGGATTCCCACGGGTGTCCTCTTTTCGGAAATGCATGGGTTCCCTGTTTTCCCCGGTGGCTTGGACACCCGAGGCCCATTTCTGTATGTTGTGCCGGTCGGCAGAGCGTCTCAAATTCTGGTCTGAAAACAGACTTGGGGTTACTTGTGTTTTAGGCTTTCCCCTTGGCGGCCAGGTAGGTGCACCCACACATGTGAGGTACCATTTTCATCGTGACACCTGTGGGAACGTGGGACGGTAGGCCATGTGTTGTTGGGGGCTTGTTTCGATGGGTGAGCCCAGCGAAATGTGTGGAAAATGCATTTGTTTTCCCACATTTCGGACTTTGCGGGGGTGTCTGGGTAATAAATTCTGGGGTGATTTGGGCATATCATACCTCCCATGGGTGTCCTCTTTTCGGAAATGCATGAGGTTCCCTGTTTTCCCCGGTGGGTTGGACACCCGAGGCCCATATCTGTATGTTGAGCGGGATAGTAGGCCATGTGTTGTGTTTGTGTGGTTTTCATAACGTTTTGACCCATTATCTGGTGGCCTTTGTCACACAACCCTTTCATTTCCCAAATGTGACCTCCATTTAGTCACTGCTTTAGGCACCATACACTTTTGTAACCTGCACAAGTGACCTACCATTGAAAAGGTCTACCTGTGCTCTTTCAAAAAATGTATGCTTGCCGTTCCTCACCACATTGGTTTTCCCAATTTACACATGCTAAATGCGTCTGTTCAGGCTGTGAGCGTAAATCTCCTGTGTACCATGGCTCAGTGTTTGGGTTGTGGTATTGTTTGTTTTGTAAAACACTGCAGAAAATGTGTGCTATCCTAACTGGAAGAGTCGGAGAAATGTAGTGGAGCATTGCTTTTCTCAAAATTCATAGAAGCCATTGCCGTACCAAGCCAACCATGTCCAACACATACCTTTTTTTCGCTCATTTTCCTGCTTTTCCCCCAATCTATGGCAGTTTCCCCTACCTAGTTGTTGCCTGACCTTCGCAAGTCACCCCTTCCAAAACTTGGAATTTTGTCTACTTTTCAGAAATACTTCCCTTTCAGTCCTCCAATTCGGCTTTCCTACCCTTTTCTTCCATTCCGTCCATGCATGTCCAATTGGCAAAAATGGCCAAAATCGCCTACCTCTCAAACAACGGTTGATAACCAAATCAAAATATTTTTTTTCGTTTCCACGTTTCGTTCTTGAAAGCCAGGGAATTGGGGAATTCAGCGCAGCAAACCAGTCGTTCCTAGCTCTTACAAGAAAAAAACCACAGGCTTCTTTGTACATCATTTTATTGCCATTTTTTGAAAAAACCCAAAATGTTCGCCCTTTTTGCTTATTTTCTCTCACCCGCTTACAGCAACCTAGGATTCCTGGGTGGCATTACGACCGCCTACATGTGGAAAAAAAAGGAGCCAAATTTGGCAGAGATACCTCATGTAACAAAAAAGTTACAAGCCATTGAATGGCCACATACTGTAATCACCAAAAAAGGCCCTGGCACTGGGCAGAAATACCCATGGCACTTAAGGGGTTAATCAAATTATTCTTATCTATTTGCACCCATGGCACCCAATGCATCCTGCCTACACCTTAATGCATCAACGGCATCTGGCTACCTTTACTCCTTACTTCTTTCCATCCAGCACTTACCTTTTTCCTTGCCACTGCCCCCCGACCAAACCAATTCCTCAGTCTTGGTCCCCATACACTTTCCAATCATGGCGTAACCTCTGGCGCCTGCTGCACATCCCCTTCATCATCTTCAATCTCATCCACTGTGTCCCATTCGTCTTCCCTCGGTTCTCTGTTTGAGTCCCTGTCAGACCTCACCTTCCCGTACCGCGTACTTCCCACTCCCCTTCTTTCCTCCCACCTCCTGTGTCACACTCAATTGAGCCAATTCTACTCATGTGACCTCCAGTGCCTCTTCTAATTCCTTCTGAACCTTACTATGCTGGAGTGGGATGGCACTCAGTCTGTAGTGAGGTGGGGCAGTCGCCGTGGTGGGCACGCATGTCGGGTTTGTATACCCAGTGACTGGGCAAGTGGCGAGTGGCTAAAGCCCTGTGTGCTGGGGCTCAATCCCATTCCCCTGTCTTGTCACGGATATTGCATCTGGGGTGGCCCCTTCAGTGTTCTGGATCCCACCCCCATCAGGGTCCTCCACATCCTCCACCATCTTCCACAAGTCTGATATCTCTTTTCCCTTTTGAAGTTGTTTACCTTCATATTTCCAGCCAGAAACGTGCACATGTGGTCTAGTATCTCCCTATGGTGGGTGTCTTGCTCTGGCCAAGAGTGGGGCATTCCCACTTGTGTCTCTACAAGCCACTGTTTCTGATTTCCTTACAATTTGCCTGCTCAAAAACCCCAACCTTTGTAATTATGCGCGGTGCACATTTTTTTATCAACAAAGTGACTATCAGTCCACCGCCCTTGCCTCTCTGTCACCCCCTATCAACTCTCCCTTCTCCCCCCCTTTTCACATGCATACACACACACACACGCACACTGTCATACAACACACTCCAAAACAAGTTAAAGATACTGGTCCACCTCTGACCTCCACCTTTTGCAAAAGAAATCACAATACACTAAAATATCAAGTTAAATAGCATGCTAAAACCGCAACCACAACTTCCACTGAGCCCACTAATTTTACAGAGAACCTACTTTCATTTATCTCCTTTTTTCACAAAATAAATGGCACCATCATCTTCCCTCATTCAGAAAGGCGCCCACACTCCTGTTTTTCCTCCATAAAATCCTCATAAATTACCAAAAATAACAATAAAAAATAACTCTTGTCAAATGGCCTTACCCCACTCCCCCTTCACTCCTACACACAACACTCCCCCACACACCATATTCATTGCTGTTATTCCTTGCAAAGGGGTACACACGTCTGCATGTTCACCCGATCTACTCCATCACAGTTTCCCAATAACGGCCTGCACTCTCCCAGGAGGCACGCCCCGCTCCAAAGAGCAGACAGGAATTCTGTTAAAATGGCTGCTGCACACCTCTGCAGTTGCACGCTTGGGAATTGTCCCTGCAGGTGGGCACAGCCCCTTCAGAGAATCGGTCTGTTATCTTCAATTATCAGGGGGTCGTTGGGAACACATCGGGGTCACCAAATGTAGGAAAGCACCTGAACGCTCACACCAGAAAAAATTTAACTCACTAGGTAAAAAGTCCTAAGACACCTCTTGCATGGATAGCACTGTTTATTTCCACTGAAACATTCTTCCAAAATCGGCATAAACAACACTTTAAAAAGGTACTCTTTTGTGCCTTGAAACACTTGTGTATAGGCGCGTTATAAATGCCATATCATATCATATCACATCATACATTGCATCCTCAGTGACATCATTACATACAGTACAAACCCACGCAACTGGTTGGTGAGATCCTATAAATAGGCTGCCTTCTCCCTAAGGGATGCCAAACCATTGGACCCAGCCCCTTCTACCCATCTTCTTCCACGTGGGTGAAACTGCAGATGTCCATGGTCATGAGGTGACTAACAATTGTCAATTTTGGGGAATATAAACAATACCTTTCTATCTATGTCGCAGTGTACCTGGTACAAGCAGACAGGGGCCCGAGGGAAAAGCAGAGGTCATACTAATTCACAAACTTCACTCGATCCCAGACAGGCCTGCATCTCTCCAAGGTCTCCAACCCATTTTCTGGGATATAATTGTCTCACTCCCTGCACCTCGCAGCACAAATTACGTGGCCCAGAAGTGAAGGCAAGAAAGCCCTACTTTCTGATCTTTCTTCATCGATCGGGTGCCTAACAGTTTTATGATCAGTGGTCTGGCGCTGGCTAATATCTTGAAATTCAGGAGTCTTAAGGCTAGGGCATTTGGGTGCTATAACTTAGAGTTGGGACTGGTGGAGATCAGAGGCCCATGCCCTCCTTCTCGTGGGATTGCGTCATACAAAGACGCTCAGACCTCTTCCCGTGGACTTGCAGGGCACATTCTTCCCAGAGCACCAAGGCTGGCAACTTTTAGAACAATGAAGGGTTTATGGATCTCTCTGGCTCTGACCTTTCTCATCAGTGCCCGGGATACAACCTATTCCTTTCCCCGTGTTTGTGGACTAGACCTGATAATGGCTGCTGCCCCGCATTTGCACCTTATGTTCCAATATTGCTGCTAATATCTCAGATGGTGTTTGTTCCCGCATGTGCACTATGTCAATGAAGCATGCAATAATATAGTTGTGTAAAGGACTTTAAGAACACCCCCCTCATCCCTGGTGTTTTATATTACGACTCACAGCCTGTGCATCATTCTAACCTGCTTGCAGGTGTGGGATGGTTGTCTCCCCTTCCCAATAAGGGGTATTGGAAGATGACGAGGAAGACAGCATGAGTAGTGTATCTCGCCAACCATCCCTGTGGGGGACAAGTGTGGTTCCTCAACATTCCAGAGACTCAGGGAGGTCAGGGACTAGTCAGCATCCTGCAGGACCCAGGCCTTGGCACAACCTCTAAGTGGCCCTGTAATTGTTCCAGCTGTTAATGATGTAGCGGCTAGCATGCTTCTATTGGATGAGAGACTAGTGCTGTAAGAACAAAAACAACGAGACAAGGCCACCATACAGCGGGATAGGATCGCCATAGAGCTACGCAGGAGGGCACTCGAAGAGAAGAAGGAGGCCAACAGATCCAACTCCAGTGAGGGCAGCAGTAGTGGCTCAAACAAAGATGGCCGAGATAAGCCCCAGGACCACATCCCCACATATTTAGTGCAGGCTTATGAAGTGGGGAACGATATTTTTGATTGTCATGAAGCACTAAAGCTGGCTTTTAACTTTCAGGAGGTGGAGGAGGTACTGTTGGGGTGCAGCCCTTATGAGTCATTACTGACCCAGGGGACTGATGCAATTCTGAGGAAAGGCCCATTCATGAGAGCATGATGGCCCTTCTCATGAAGTTCTGTAAGACTCCGGAACAGTATATCAAGAGCTTCAGAGAGCTTGGAAGTGAAAGTGGGAATACATTGCAGCGTTCATACGCTTGCTGTCGAAATATCTGAGTGTGTGGGTGGCTGGTAACAAAGTTGACAGAATTAAAGGGATGTTCAATTTGATTGCGTGTGAGCATGTCTTGAGGAATTGTGAGATTGACCTACACCAGCATCTTGTGGACAAGACTATTACAGACCCTACGGAGCTTGCGGAGGCTGCCAAAGGTTTGTGTAACACTCACCTGGTATCCACGAGGACATCACTCAGCCTGTTATGACCTCTTACGACCTCAAACCCTTCCCTGGAGGCTGTTTGACTGGAGACTGGGCCTGAAACACAGGATTGGTAGAGTTTAACTCCCTTTTGTCTCTGTGTGCTTGAACATCTTCTTCCCCGGGGTCCAACCCTTCCCTTTGATCCACAGCTCACCTTGTTTTCTTGGATAGTGTGCTCTTCGTCCTGCTTTCAGTGCAGGGGCGCATTGATTGATGCGGGCTCGTTGCTGTCTAGTTACTTCACTAGCAAGCGTCTGACAGGTAAGTATAATGAGTCTTTTGAACAGTTCTCTAACTTCGTTCCTTTCCTTCCTTAGATGATGGCCGGCGTCCGGGGATGGCGGCGTGCTGCTGAGATGAGTAGCGCTGAAGGTGAGTGAGAGCGCGATGTGCGATGCACCCCTTTCATATTTGCATTGAACTGAGTTCTTTTTCTGTGTCTTTTAGGTGCCGCGACGTTTTCAGCATGGATGCCGGTTATGAAGAACAAATGCGGTGGGTAAGTGTGGTTAGCGGCGCCTCTAGATGTTTCCACGCTAACCTGGGGTGTCTTTTCCCTCTTGCAGATGGATGAGAAGTTCCGGAGACAGAGTTCCCTCAGAGCGGCTGGGATTCAGGTAAGCGTTTGAAGCTCGTACAGTATTTAAAAATAAGCAAAGATTTGCAGAATGCTTACTAATACCTTTTTTCTGTTCTTTTCCCTTTTCCTTAGAAAGCGGCGTGCCGGGATGGGAATGACACCGCCGAAGATGCCCGCAGAACAGAAGGAGCGATGAATGATGGGCAGAAGCGCCGCAAGGTAAGGCTGTTCCTAACTGTGTTCTTGTTCTTGCAGGATCTGAGCACAGAAGAAAGATGCAGGCCTACTGGAGACCGATCCGAACACGGTGAGTGTCACGCTGCAGATGCAGAAAACGCAAAGCATGTTTCTCAGCCTGGGTGTGGCTTAAATAGTCTCTGGTTATCCCAGGTGTCTCTGGGCAGAACCACACCCAAAAGACTAGACCGCACATGCAGTTCTGGGAACCGAAATATGTGGGGCATCCATCTTTTCCCCATCAATGCACTACAAGTCCAATCCCCAATGTTATCCTAAGGGAGTGAGTGAGTCTGGTGACACAAGCGCCAAGTCTGACTCCAAGTGGGTCTTTGGAGGGATGGAGAGGCCCTTGAGGGCCATGTAGGTGATCGTGGCCTGGCTCCAGCCTGACATCTTGGAGGGCTGGGGACATGAGGGGCAGGAATCATGACAGCTTGTCATTACACGAGTCCAGAAAAAGGCTCAGGAAAGCACACCCAAACCAAAAGAGAAATTTCAGACAAAAAAAGTAACAAGGATGGGATGGACAAAGGTCCAACCCACTCATCTTCAATTTCAAGGTCCCCAAAAGCATGACGGGAAATTGCACAACTATAGTTTAGCCATGCACTCCGAAAAGCAGAGCACAGGAACCCCTAACACTGTTACACCTACGTCTGACAACCTAAAAGTTGGTTTGGTGCAAGGAGCCAGACCATAGGAAAGGGGATGATGCTTGTAAGGGCTTACCCAAGCAAGCCATAGTGAGTGTTCGACTCATGGAAGAGGCCATCGTTAGTGTGGGCCTCCAAGAGGAGGACCTCCCACTAGGCCAAGGAGTGGCTGAATGTGGATTGGTTACACTAAGAGGGAATGGTACCGTGTCTCCGGAAGAAATCCCAGTTCTGAATAATACTCAACTGTTCTTAGAACATGTGTACATCAATGGACACACAACTCCTGTGGTCAGAGACACTGTGGCTAGCCTCACTGTGATCACATGGCAGTGGGTGCAGCCAGGACAGTATATCACTGAGCCTGATTGTACGGTTTGTGGGTTTAACGGACAAAGTAAGTGTCCCTTCGTGATAGTAGAGTTAATTTAGCAAGGTGAAATGACCCAGCACCATGTACAGTGAAAATCTCAATCCCTGTCCAATGTCTGTTGGGTAATGATCTTCCTGACCCTGAGATAGTCGTAGTGGCTACAAGGCCAAAGGCCAAAGAGGCTGCCAGATTGAAGGCTCTCAGCACCTTAGGGCCTGAAGTACTTCCAGAGGGCTTGTTGGAGGGACCGCCATGAACAGTAGCCCCTGGTCCAGCTCCACAGACTGATGAGTTGCCTTCTACTACGGGCGAGGTTCCAGTAGCCACTGAAGATCCTACTTTGGTAGCAGGGGACTCAGTGACTTCAGAGTTGCCTGGTGCAGCACAGGAAGCTGAGGTGGAGGAACAGGTGAGTTCAGATCTGAAGGACTTGCCCAAGTTGGATGAGTTTTCATCAGCTGGGGGCCAGATCAGACTGACTTCTTTAAAGCCCAGAAAGAGTGTCCCACTCTGGTGGGCCTGTGGATGCAGGTGGAGGAGCAGGCTATGGGTGAGGCTCCTGGACTGTTCAAAGTGTACTGGGGAATAGGCTCATGTGCAGTGAGTGAAAAGACTCTGAGGGTGAGGACAGCAAAGGTTTGTTGATTCTGTAATGCCACAGAAAGTTCCTTTCGTATTTGGCTCACCAGATTCCTTTAGCGGGTCACTTGGGAGTGATTAAGTTGTCAGACCAGTTGACTTTGCACTTTTACTGGGCCTAGTTTGGTGTAAAGGTCAATGCGTTTCTCCAGTCCTGCCCGACTTCTCAGGCCTCTGACAAGTCAGATGCTGCCACAAAGGCCCCCTTAATCCCAGTACCCATGGTTGGGCGGCCTTGTCGAGAGAATAGACATGGACATTGTGGGTCCTTTGGATCCCCAAACCAGCTCAGGGAACAGATACATCGTGCTGGTCGTCGACCACAACACTAGATACCCCAATGGTGGTTTCCCCAAGGAAGTCATTTCTGACAGGGAAACACACTTCAAATCAGCAGATTTGAAGGCTATGTGGGTAGAGTGTGGATTCACCTACCGGTTCTCCACATCCTTCTATCCACAAAGGAATGGGCTTGTTAAGCGGTTCAACAAGACCCTGAAAGGCATGAAAGGTGGCTTGGAAGATCACCTGAGGAGAAAATGGGATATTATCCTGCCATGCCTACTGTTTGCCAACAGGGCGGTGCCACAGAAGGGAGTAGTGTTTAGCACATTTGAGCTTCTGGTTGGACACCCTGTACGAGGTCCCCTCTGTCTAGTGAGAGAGGGATAGGAGGTCAACTCCTAATCCCCCACATGAGATGTAGTGGACTATGTACTTAGCCTTCGGTCTAGATGGTCAAAGTACATGGAACAGTCGAATAAAGAATCTAAAATCCAGGCAGGATCTGATCAAGCACTGCCACGACCAGAAGGCCACATTGATACTTTATTCTCCAGGCCAGTGGGTGTGCATTATGTAACCTGTCGAACCCAGTGCCCTTCAATACAAGTTGAATGGGGCTTACTGTGTGCTTGAAAAAGTCAGTGAGGTAAATGATCCCATTGACATGAAAGGTGTTAAACAGATGTGCAGGGTCTTTCACGTCAAACTGCTAAAACCCCATTATAGCCGGGATGACATGAAGATGATGTTAGTAACAGATAGGGAGACTGAAAAGGAGACCGATCCCCTCCCAGATTTCCTGCTCACTGAAGACACGGATGGGTCAGTTGAAGGTGTCAACCATGCAAAGGACCTGTCAGAAAAGCAACTGACAGACTGTCGCTGTTTACTGGGACTGTTTGCCATGCTGTTTTCTCTTACTCCAGGTCTCGCAGACTCTTGCACCCATGATATGGACAATGGAGACAGTAAGCCGGCGAAGAGCAGGATTCACCAGATGTCAGATAAGGTCAGGGACACCATTAAGGAGGAAGTTTCAAAGATATTGTCCATATGAGTGATCTAGCCATCCCACAGCCCCTGGGCTAGCCCAGTGGTACTGGTCCCTAAAAAGACCAGTAATGGGAAGACTGAAGTCTGCTTTTGTGTGGACCAAAGGGGTCCTGGCTGCAGAGATGAATAAAGTAGACAGGAAACACAACAACCTTTCATATGTAACTGTGTTAACCTGAAGCCAGCTCCCGTCCTCCTGTCCTCTGTATTAATGCCAGTGAGCTGTCATGTCTGGTACTGTGTGTAGGGGGACCCCATTCATAAGGTATGAGAATGAGGTTTTCAGGAGACAGAGAGTCTGGTCTTGCCACAGCTTCAACCAAGACCTGTCAATTTCATCAGGAACCTCAGAGAGATCCATTGACCAGAGAGACTCTTTGATCAACAAAAGATCCCTTTACCTTTCCTGTTGCTAAACACTCCGGTTATGACCTCAAGCATACAGGAGATTGTTGGTAGAGACCACAGGATTGGTTCATTATGGTAGGCTTAGCCTACACCAATCACTGTAGCCCACTTGGCTTTAAAAGAGGGCTGAGCCCCTCTTTTTGAAGATCATCAGATGACTTCATGAGAAACAACAAAGAAGAATTCAACATTGGATGCTGGCTGAAGGTATAGTATGCCTTACATCTTCCGCCAGTGAAGGAAGGCCAGGATTGCCAAGAAGGAAGCAAGATCCCTCCCCTAAACATCTCCAAGGGAAATGATGGAGATCTAGAATGCATTGGACCCACTGGCCACTCTAGAACCAGTTCCCAGCCAGCACACAGTGTGCCGTACTGGGTTTCGCAGCACGCTTCCTAGGTAGGAAGGGCCAGAGGTCTCTGAACCTACAACCAAGGACAAGGCAGCTGCCTGCAACACACTCCTCAGCTTTGGGCCGTCCGCCTTAAAGAATGACATAAACCCATTGAAGAAGCTGAGAGAAGTGCCTCAAAGAGCATCTACCGATGTCATTCTGAAAGGACATTTTCGAGCCAGCCAAGTTCCTCGAGCTGCAACCAACTGCAATGCTGACAGTTGTCGAGCCGCAGTTGCTTAAAGACATTCAACCAGTACTTCCGAAATGTCAGTTAGCACTGGGACGATTCCTAACCCTGAGCCTCTGTGTAGGCCAGCCTGCAGCTGTTCGTCAAGCTTTGCTTGCTGTACCGTCTTGCCGCCAGATACCCTCAACTGACTCCCATCTCGAACTCTGTCCCAGAAGACTGCAAAGCACACTGATGCCGACTCAACCATGTCGAGCAACAAAAACACCTACTGCACAAGGTATGTTGTGGTTGTGCCCCCCTGGTTTTTCCTAGAAGGCCCCTAGAGACATACTAAGACCTATTGTTCCCTTTGTGCTGAAGCCAAGTAAACTTAACCTAATGAGGTTATTAACTAAATCGACTACCCTCCCGTCAGTATCCAGAGTGCATATTTTGTCCTGCTTTGGAACTGTATGTCCTCTGCATTCCTTTACAGGGTGTGTTGTATTTGTATCATTGTTAGACTGTCGTGATATAAATGAAGTAGATATTTTTGATACAACCTTTACTGGACATTCCCTTTTATCATTGGGTAATGATTTATGTTTGCTGTACTGCAACAAACCAATGAACCACAACTTTCAGAGATAAGCCTGCCGTTCCGTCCCGTTACCAAAATTGGACAGGGAGGTTTATAATCTGCTTGTTATTCCAATCTGTTTGGATCGCTTCTGGTGTACTAGAGGTTTGGAGCTGATTGATGGTTTAGAAACAGATATTCACCCCATGTCCTCCGGTACCCTGGAAGTTGATTCATCACAGAAGCTTTAAGTAACATAATTCTAGATTGGCTAGTCCAGAAAGCAGGGCACAGGAGCATAAGATCGCATCAAGCCAATGCATGTTTAAATCTGGAGGCCATTCATTAATTTTGTTATGAACGCAGCTAAACTGCTTCGCTTTTCATGTATATTATTAAACTTTTTTCCTTAACGTCCTAAGGCTCAGAAGGTGGCCGCGCTCTGTTGCAAAGAGTGTAAATAATGAAGGGACACAAACTATAGCATCTATTCTTATGTTGAATGTGTTCATGATGTATGTCTTTAGCCAGCATTTGTTTTTATGGTTTTAAGTTCTGTTGTTTATAATTCTGATGCACTAAATGACTTTTCGGCCGAAGGATGTTCCATAAAAACGTTAAAACTCTCACCACTCCAAAAAGCCGGAGTGTTGGCCCTAACTAGAAAAAGGTAGCATTGCTAAGTAATGTCTTTCCACCTTCATACAGACATCCTTAGTAAAATAGTACTACTGCACGGTGCAAGGTGAAAGGGGAGGGGGCTGTTCCACTAGGAAAAAGGTTTCACCTCTGCAGCAGAGTACCTCTACATGTAAGGAAATGGTTCCTCTGGTCATTCTTGGTATGTAGTGCCTACACAGGAAATAAGGCTTCAATTGCTCTCAAAGCACAAAAGGGTTTACAGGTAGCTCTGTACATTCCAAGACATGCTTAACATGATTCCATTGCAGGTCCATTTCTCGTACACTTGCTCTAATCCATAATAAAAAAACATGCGTCTTCTGGTGTCTACTTTACTTGAAACTGAGCTCTGGTTATGCAGCATAGCGTCAAAGCGTGACTTTCAGTATCAGCCAGCACTTCAACTCAGCTTTCCTCTGTTCACACAGCATTGGACTGTTCGCTATTCATGACTCTTTTCTTCTCTTCTTTTGCAGCCCATTCCACTGAACTTCAACGGCTCGGTGACAGACAATGGGCCTCTGTACGAGGTTGGAGGTAAAACCTGTAAGGCTACCTCCAAACTCATATTCGGGTCCAGCACCCACGTATGGGCAATTACCAGGCTATTCCGGCCCAGCCAGACCCGGTAATTGCCCTTTCTTCCTGGTTAGCTTGTCCCTTATGTTTCTCTCTGCTTTTTGCTTTCCTGCTGAGCTTGTCCCTCTTGGTTTCTTTTTGTTTCTTCTTTTTTTTAATAGTTATTTAGTTAACAAAATATCCTTTAAGAAAAGCATACAGATAAAAGCATAACATGATTGCATTACATAAGATTGCATTAATACCTTAATTCATTACATCACAAGAAGGACAGACAAAAATACAACAAAAACTAAAAACTGGACTAAACAGCAATGTAAACATTTGAGTGAAATGTCAACAAATCAAGTTACTAGTTCACCAGGGTCCAGAATTTCCTTTAAAAAGTTAAAAGTGTGAGCATCCATTTATTATGACCATCAGAATTCATAATCAACTGCCACACTCTTTCTGTATGGATCTAGGAATAAGGATGGATAAGTTTGCCAAAATAAAGCATACACCTTTCCTCTAAGGTTAAACAATGTGACGCAGAGTTTCAGCCTCTGCAATAGCGACACAATCTCGAGGATCTGGGGACTTTATTCCTGGCACCCAGAATTTATTTTCTATGAATCAGGTTTAACCGCAGCCTCGTTACCCTAGACTGCCATAATCTCCTAGTTGACTTAATCAGATATTCTAGGAAGATTCTGAGTGGTCTGACATCAACCAGCAGGTCAGCATATAGACAATATGTTCTGACCTTACCGAGTGTGTCAATCCAGCCCCATTCTGAGTCTCCTTTTTAGTCTAGTCGGATTCTAGCAAACTGTGTCTTTCAATATTCCTTAGCTTTCGCAAATCAAGTAGCATTCCATTTCCCAGGAATTTAGAGCAGGCCAGGACTTGTTGTGCAGCAATTGCTTTAACAGCCACTGCATAGAGCCTTCTCTAGTGCAGAGTACATTTCCAAATAGAGACAGATTCTTCCAAACGAGATGGAATTGCATGGAAGAAAGGCCTAACACATATCTTATGACTGCTGCAGGAACACCATCAGGCAGGCGTAGTACCTTCCTCCAGAACTTACCCTCCACCGCATCACAATCCAGTATAGTTGGAAGACCCCAATTCTCACCCCCATATCTAATGGATGGAAAAGCCTTAGCTTTATAAAATGTCAATGCTGGGCTCAGGGAGAAATAACCAAACTTCTGGTTCACCGCACAAGCTTGAGCAGCCAGCATCAGCATTTTGCAACAATGGTATATTTGGAAGTTCATTTTGTTCTGTAGCTCCTGTATTCTGCAACCCAGATAACAGAAGTTCAACAATTTTTCTAAGGGGGTATTGCTGATACTCCAACGAAAGTTGTTATATTTCATCTTCATCCCTGGTCTAAATGTCAATAGTTCTGATTTTTTTATATTGATACTTAGATGGTTCAGATCAGCATACTTAGCCAGGGCATCAAGCTTGTGTTGCAACCCTAATGGGGTACATTCAAACAGAACTAGATTGTCTGCATAAAGTAGTCAAAACTAGTATTCGCCAAGCTTGGCGAGAAGCTACATATACCTTGAAAGATCTCAGCCATATCTGAGATACAGAGGCTAAAGAGTAGAGGGGCCAGTGCACAGCCTTCTTTCAGTCCACAACTAGTCATATTCGGTACTGACAATTTACCCTGGGCATTAAGGCGTACTCTAATAGTAGTATTAGAGTGTAAAGCAATAAGAATCGCTAATAGATGGGCCGGACAACTCCATTTCCTGAGTTTTTACTATAAACAAGATTGCTTTCTGCTATCAAAGACCACGCTGAAGTCGATAAATGCCAAATATACAGGTCTCGATTTCGTCATTGCTTCTTTTTTAAGCATCCCCAGGATAAAGATGTTGGCATTCATGCCTTTCCCCTTTCTGAAGCCTGTTTGACGCAGGTCTAATCTTCCTGCACTAGAAGCCCAGTCTGATAACTCGCTCAACACTATGCTTGCATAGATTTTAGCCGGGATATCTAATAGTTTAATGGGCCTATAATTAGCAGGGAGCCATCGTGGCCCCTTAAAAATCGGGACAATAATGGATTGAGTCCTTGTTTCCAGCATGGTAGCTGCCAAGGTAATGGTTTTAAAAGTTACACCCACCATATGTGGCCACACATTGGGATTAAGTTTCAAAACTGCATTCGACAGGCCATTGGGCCGGGTGCACGAGAGTTCTTAATGCGGTTGATTAAAGCAACTATCTGCTCCAGTAAAAACAGATGCCATGAGCCTGCTCCTGGTTCAGTGTAGCAACCTTCCTCCCCCTTGTCCCCTTTAGATATTTTTGTGAAATGGTCAATCCATCCTTTTTCCGCAATAGGGTTAATCAGAGAGCTAGATCGTGGCGACACAAGGTTATTAATTGATTGCCAAAAGGAGGGCACGTGTCTCACACTGACCAGTTGCAGCATCTTTTGGGCATCGTTTAGCAAAATTTCATATTTATAGAATCTGAGCCATTCCTTATAGTTCAACTTCAATATTTTTCTTTGAGCCCTTTCTAGTGGCTGACAAATTTGGGCCTGTCTCAAATCCCTTTTTTTCAACTGTATGGTAGGGTCAAAGGCATGATTTCTTAAAATGTTCCCTCTAGTACTAGGGGAATGCATCACTTTGTAAACCTGCTCCAGGATGTCTTTATAGGGAATATCAGAGTCTGCCCAGTCCAATTTAGCAGGAGGATAAAGACGATGTAGGATGTCATGAAACTTCACCACATTCAACTTATTCCAACAGACCCTTTTCTTACCCTGAGTAGCCACTAGTTCCTGATCGTAATAGTGGGTAAAGAGTTCCCTTTTTGCCACCTTCAACCCCAGTACCAGGGGATGGTGGGCGCTAAAGTCAGATTTTATTATTGTCATTAATTCCACATTCCGCTGTATTTCACCTGAGACAAAGAAGTAGTCCAGAATACTATTGGACGGACCTCAATGCCAGGTAGGATTAGGGGGAATGTCCCCTGCCACCATGCCATTCAACACATTCAAATCCCACGCACTAGCTAGCTCCAACCAGGAATTTCCACAGTTCCTTGGTGTAAAGTTACTACCTGACATACTCTGATCGCTTGAATCCAGACATATGGTATTAAGCCCACCACATAACAAAATTGAATTACCATTTTTAGCAGCTTGCCACTCATACATTAAATCTTCAATCACCCCAAAAAATATTTCTTTGATTGTTGCGTTGGGATTCCAATATAAATTCGTTATCAGGGTCCAAGACATTTCATTATACAGAGCATTTTCCCAAACCAATTCCACTGCCTGAATAAAGGCATTTAGGACAGCATAAATAGTAGCAGTTATTCCAGTATCACTCTGAATGCCAAACAGTAATCCGGATGCTGGTCTTCCTTTAGCCCCTTTGTATGCCGGATTCAACAAGCAGTGATATCCATTCACACCCAGGGGCTCCAGGAGCCAGCCCTCCTGTACATAAAACATATCGGCTTCGGGAATCGGAGCAACACTTGCATTCAGTAAATTAACTTATCCCCTAGAGTTCCACGGGAGGCACTTGATCATTGTAAAATAAGCAGCCCTACTAGATTCGAGTTGCTAATGACTACACGCATAGAAGCAAGCCGCTACCCTATTTCAGTCCATACCATCCATTTACTCCACATTGCCCATTAAATGGTTTATCCCCTGAACAACTTATATTTCGGATTGCTTGGGAGGCTCTTATAACCTCTGGTTGAATATTGGGCTCAGAATTGACTGACAAAATAGGGGAATTGGAGCTTTGGACAGTACTTTGATAAGGAGAAATAGAAAAGCCCCAAGCCTCCAGTTGGGCCAAAGCTGTCAAAATCCGAGTCCACAACCAGCAGGGAAGCAAAGTGGAAGATGACTTTATCTAGTCTCAGATTGTTCCAAAACTCCACCTGCTTAATATAACCTGAACTCAGATGGGATAATGTATGCACTCTGGTGAGCAGTTTTAGTACCGCTGTTCTATTCAGGATCAGTTGAAACACTTGTGTATAGGTGCGTTATAAATGCCATATCATATCATATCAGTTGGACACTCTCCTTCAACTCCCAAGATAAGAGAAGCTGCAAATTCGAGGAATCCCATTTGGGCGGGGACTGATAGCACAATTGGATCCTTATTAACAAGTTTGGAATGACGTTCCTCCAATGTTAAAAAGGAGGACGTTCTTCTATTGCCCACATGCTCACCAAGGGACTCCTGAGGACTCCATCTCCTTTCTTCCTGAGCAATGGGTGCATTCAAATGAATGTCCATACCTAACGGGCAATGGGCAGTCATTGAATGAACTGGGGGGAGGAGGGGGCACAGACTGCAACGCCAGAGATCTAAAGTTGCTCCCCTCCAGGACAGGGCCGTTGGTTAAAGGGCTCCTTTCGCCCCCTCTGGCTTCATCAATATCCAGTTGAAGCGCTTCAATGGGGGGCATAGCCCCCCACATTAATCCTGAAACCAGATGGTAGCATTTCTGGAAGGGTGATAAGTTGCACATCCAAAGCCACTGGCGAGGTCTGAGGTATTGCTTGACATATTCTTGTGCCAGGAGGTCCAAAGGGAAGGCAAGGTAATGACAGATTCCTGAAGAATTTTCTTGAACCCCTACCAGCATTCCTATGAGCACCCTTCCTGATCTTTGATTTCTTGGTAGGCGGTAATCTGCTTGAGGATGCCACTTGGAGTTCCGACTGTTTTGCATGAAAGATTACAGGTAGCTTCTTTGTCCTCCCTTTTGGGGCTCCAAAGATTGCAAAAGTTATTTGAAATCTCTGGGGTGATGTCTCTACCTCCAACACCGAGGGAGTACTACCAGTCACGCCCCCCCCTTCAAAGAGGAAGGCCTCAGCCGTTTGCATATAGGCCAGATCAATATGTACTGATGACTCCACCATAAACCCTTTTGAGCCTTCAAAAAAGTTGTCCGCAGCTGCATCCAAAGGCTGGAAACAGCATCCAGCTACCTCCTCGTCTTCAGAGGCACAGCTCACTTGAGGGATTCATGGCACGCCTGTCAGGGCCTGCGTCCTCACTAGTTCAGTGGGGAAGACTCGTCTCATAGAGTCAAACAACAGAGACCAGTGCAGGTCTTTTAAAAAAGACTCCAGATAAGACACTTTATCCATCAAGACAGGCAGTAAATGAGTATTTGCTCACGCTGCCGTCGAGACCAGATCCTGTTGGTCATATAATGCCTTTAAGTCCAATCGTGCATCTCCACGCACATTACATGGTGCCAATGGTTATTCTGTTGAACATACTCCCACACTCTCCGACAGCTGGATGCTGTTTCCCATTGGTAAAACATTGACAGCTGATAGTTAGCAAGCGATTACTGGGAGCTCGACCTCCTGGATCACCTGAGAAGATTTTGCAGCGATCAACAAAGCATCCGAAGGACCTGAATTCAAAGAGGCAGTTTTCCTCTGGTCAAGATCGGAGAGGTCATAGAAGGAGGCGTTCACATTGTGAGGGATAAGATTTTCCGTTGCAGCAGGACCGGGCACGGCAATCGGTGACCAAACATATCTCCATTCGAAGTAGGAACCAAGTCTTAGATCCGTAATCTCTTTTAAGATGTCCTTATTTTTGGTAAGAAGAGCCAGAAAGGAGTCATTATCCACCGGGATCACCTCTGAAATGGAACCCGGATTAATGAGATGGCCAGTGGATGAGCATGGCCCCCCAATTATTTATATTACAAAAGGAGAAAGTTTGACAGTGAGATTTACCAAAGTGGAAAACCCTATCCCCTACTGCATGCCTCGCAATCCCAGGAGGAACTTACTTGGGGGACTCCAAGGGGTGTATCACAGATGGAGTTGAGACTTGGAGGGCGGGGTGGAAGCAGACTTGCTTCAAGGCCGGATAGCAAAATGAGGGAACTGTCTCAAAAAACAAAGGCCTCAATTGAGCCGGGGGTAACAGAATTCCTTCACCCCTTCCAGTCCTTGCCACAGTCATCAAGGTTAAATTCCCAAAAGCTTCAGTTTTCAGGGATTCTCCAACCAAATCCGGGATAGATGTGTTTAAAGGTAAGTCTGACAATAACACAGGGTTCGCAGCAGATGCCGACACTGGCTCAGGTAAGAGAGTGTAGATTTCTCCCCCCATAAGGGGAGAGTTGCTTTCACAGTTACATGCGAAAGCCTGAGTTTTCGGCTCACAGAAAAGGGCCTGGAGGGCGTGAGGGAGATAAACATGGCAATGTCAGAGACTGGGCTAGACTCGGGAGAGAGAGTGCCACCAAGCATGTGCGTAAATCATAGGTTGCCATTTCAGGGGTGGGGTGGTTCAAACAGATAGTGGTTTCACTAACACAATTCGTGGAGACATGAGCTCTCACCTCCACATAGATGTACTCACGACAAGGGCACAAGAAGAACTTGGTCACACTCCACAAACCACTCCCTCCCGCAAACTGCCGTTAACAGCAGAATTGCAGAATCTGCGGCGCTCTGCACCCGAAAAGGGATTTTGACTCGTTAGCACGTCAGAAATGGTAGACAGACTACCACAGGATCCTGCTTCACACTCACACTGCACTGCTCTGCCAGTAACTGTAGACTAACAGACTCTGCGGTGCTCTGCAACCAAAATGGGATTTTGACACGTTAGCATGTCAGAAATTGTAGTCAGGCTACCAAAGAATCCTGCTTCACACTCTCACTGCACTGCTCTGCCGGTAACTGCAGACTCTTCCTTCTCCTCTTAGTTTCTTGCTTCATGCTGAGCCTGTCCCTGATATTGCTCTTAGTTTCTTGATTCCTGTGGAGCTTGCCCCTGATTTTCCTCTGGTTTCTTGCTTCCTGATGAATTTGTTCTTGCGTTTCCTCTTGGTTTCTTGCTTCCTGGTTAGCATGTGCCCTATTTCCTCACGGCTTTTTGCTTCATGGGAGCTTGTCCTTGATGTTCCCCTTGGTTTCTTGCTTCCACCTGAGCTTGTCCCTGATTTTCCTCTTGTTTCTTGCTTCCTGCTGAGCCTGTTCCTGATATCCCGCTTGGTGTCTTGATTCCTGCTGAGCTTGTCCCTGATTTTCCTCTTGTTTTCTTGCTTCCTGCTGAGCCTGTCCCTGATATTCTTCTTGGTTTCTTGCTTGCTGCTGAGCTTGTTCCTGAGGTTCCTCTTGGTTTCTTGCTTCCTGGTTAGCTTGTCCCTTATGTTCCTCTCTGCCTTTTGCTTCCTGTTGAGCTTGTCACTGAGGTTCCTCTTGGTTTCTTGCTTCCTGCTGAGCTTGTCCCTGATGTTCCCCTTGGTAATTTGCTGAGTGATCGGCCTGACCTTGAGGGTTTTCTTGGTTCCTTGCTTTCTGCAGAACTTGACCCTGATGTTCATCCTGGTTTGTTGCTTCCTGTTGAGATTGTCCCTTATGTTCCTCTTAATTTCTAGCAGCCTTCTGAAATTGTGCTTGATGTTCTTTTGGTTTCCTGATTCCTGCTTAGCTTGTTCCTGACGTTCTTCTTGATTTCCTGCTGAGCTTGTCCCTGATGTTCCTCTTGGTTTCACCCTGAGTGATGAGCTTGTCTCTGATGATCCGCTTGGTTTTTTGTTGAGTCCTGTGTTTGTTCCTCCTGTTCCTATTGGTTTAATGCTGCCTGTTGAGCTTGTCCCTGATGTTTCTCTTGGTTTCTTGTTTCCTGCTGTGTGCGTCCCTGATTGTCCTCTTGGTTTCTTTCTTCCTGCTTATCTTGC
This sequence comes from Ambystoma mexicanum, assembly GCF_040938575.1. Classification (NCBI taxonomy): domain Eukaryota; kingdom Metazoa; phylum Chordata; class Amphibia; order Caudata; family Ambystomatidae; genus Ambystoma; species Ambystoma mexicanum. Next base: position 167,524,631 of record NC_090931.1, on the reverse strand, counting down.
CCTTTATGTAACTTCTGTTTTTTGCGGAGTGCCTGTCCCTGATATTTCTCTTGTTGATTCCTGATGACCTGGCCCCTTATGTTGTTCTTGGCTTTTTTCTTCCTGCTGGGCCCATCCGTTATGTTTCTCTTGGTTGCTTGCTTCCTGTTGAACTTGTTCCTAATGATCCTATTGACCTTTTGCTTCCTGATGACCTTGTCCCTGATGTTACCCTTGGTTCTTTGCTGAGTGCTGGGACTGTTCCTGATGTTTCACTTTGTTCCTTGCTTCCTGTTGCACTTGACCCTGATGTTCCTTTGGTCTCTTGCTGATTGCTGAGCTTGTCCATGATATTCCTTTTGGTTTCTTGCTTCCTTCTGACCTTGTCCCTGATGTTACTCTTGGTTATAGCATCATGTGGAGCCTGTCCCTTATGTTCCTCTTTATTTCATGCTTCCTGCTGAGAGTGTCCCTGATAATCCTCTTGATTTCTTGCTCCCAGCTGAGCTTGCCCCTGTTGTCTCTCTTGGTTTCATGCTGAGTGGTGGGCCTGTCCCTGGTGTTTCCCTTGGTGTCTTGCTTTCTGGTGAGCTTGTCCCTAATGATCCTCCTGGCTTTTTGCTTCCTACTGGGCCTGTCTCTGATACTTCGTTTGGTTTCTTGCTTCCTGGTGAGCATGTCCCTGATGTTCCTTTTGGTTTCTTTCTACTATACTTGTCCCTGATGTTCCATTTAGTTTCTTGCATCCTGATGAGCTTGTCCGTTATGGTCCTCTTGTTTTTTGCTCTTTGATGAGCTTGTCTGTGATGTTCCTCTTGTTTACTTGCTTCCTGCTGAACATGACCCTGATGTTCGTCTTGGTTTATTGCTGAGTGGTAGAATTGTGCTTGATGTTCCTCTTTATTTGCTGCTTCCTGCTGAGCTGCCTGATTCTCCTCTTGATTTCTTGTTATCTGGTGAGCTTGTGCTTGATGTTCATCTTGGTCCCTTGTGAAGTGCTGAGCCTGTCCCTTATAGTCTTCTTGTTTTTTTTCTCCCTTATGAGCTTGTCCATGTGGTTATTCTTGGCTTTTCGCTTCTGGCTGAGCTTGTCTCTTATTTTCATCTTGGTTTCTTGCATCCTGCAGAGCTTGTCCCCAATGTTCCTCTTTGTTTCTTGCTTTGTACTGAGCTTGTCCTTGATGTTGATCTTGGCTCCTTGCAGAGTGCTGAGCTTGTCCCTGCTGTTCCTCTTGGTTGATTGCTTTCTGCTGAGCCTGTCTCTTATGTTCCTATTGCCTGTCGCTTATGTTCCTGTTGGTTTCTTGCTCCCTGCTGAGCATGTCATTGATGTTCCTCTTGGTTTTTGCTTCCTGCTGAGCTTGTTCCTTATGTTCCTCTTGGTTTTGTGCTCCCTGCCCAGCATGTCTTGATGTTTCTTTTGTTTTCTTGCTTTCTGCTGAGCCTGTCCCTTGTGTTCCTGTTGGTTTCTTGCTCACTGCTGAGCACATTTTGATGTTCCTCTTTTTTTCTTGCTTTCTGATGAGCTTGTCCCTTGTGTTCCTCTTTGTTTCTTGCTTCCTGCTGAACTTGTCTCTCATGTTCCTCTTGGTTGCCTTCTCCCTGCTGAGCATGTTGTTGATGTTGCTCTAGGTTTCTTGCTTCCTGCTACGCTTGACCCTGTTTTTCCTCTTGGTTTCTTGGTAAATCACTTATGATATGACATGTTATTTATAACGCACTTAACACCCAGAGGTTTCTAAGCGCAGACCCGGGCATCGAAACTGTGGTGTTCCATGTCATCTTGCTTCCAAGGTGAGCATGTTGCCCCTGAGCTAGCCTCCCGAGACTTTCTGCTGAGCCTGTCCTTTATGTTCCTGTTGGATTCTTGCTCCCTGCTGAGCCTGTCCATTATGTTCCTGTTGGTTTCTTGCTTTCTGATGAGCCTGTCTTTGATGGTCCTCTTGGTTTCTTGCTTCCTATTGAGCTTGTTCCTTATGTACCTCTTGGTTTCTTGATTTCTGCTGAGCATGTCTTGATGTTCCTATTGGTTTCCTGCTTTCTGCTGAGCCTGTCCCTTATGTTCCTCCTGGTTTCTTGCTTTCTGCTGAGCTTGTTTCTGAGGGTCCTCTTGGTTTCTTGCTTCCTGGTTAGCTCATCCCTTATGTTCCTCTCTGCTTTTTGCTTCATGTGAGCTTGTCCCTGATTTTCCTCTGTGTTTCTTGCTTAATGCTGAGCTTGTCCCTGATTATCCGCTTGGTTTCCTGCTTCCTGCTGAGCCTGCCCCTGATATTCCTCTGGGTCTCTTGATTACGGCTGAGTGTGTCCCTGATTTTCCTTGCTTCCTGGTTAGCTTGTCCCTTATGTTCCTCTCTGCCTTTTGCTTCATGTGAGCTTGTCCCTGATGTTCCTCTTGGTTTCCTGCTGAACTTCTCCATGGTTTTCCTCTTGGTTTCTTGTTTCCTGATGAGCTTGTCCCAGATATTCCTCTTGGTTTCTTGCTTCCTGTTGAGCTTGTTCCTGAGGTTCCTCTTGGTATCTTGCTTCCTGCTGAGCTTTTCCCTGATGTTCCCCTTGGTAATTTGCTGAGTGCTCAGCTTGACCCTGCGGTTTTTCATGGTTCCTTGCTTTCTGCAGAACTTGACCCTGATGTTCATCTTGGTTTGTTGCTTCCTGTTGAGATTTTCCCTGATGTTTCTCTTAATTCCTTGCTTCCTTCTGAAATTGTGCTTGATGTTACTTTTGGTTTCCTGCTTCCTGCTGAACTTGTACCTGATGTTATTCTTGATATCCTGCTTCCTGCTGACCTTGTCCCTGATGTTGCTCTTGGTTTTATTCTGAGTGATGAGCTTGTCTCTGATGTTCCTCTTGTTTTTTTGTTGAGTGCTGTGTTTGTCCCTCCTGTTTTCGTTGGTTTCATGCTTCCTGTTGAACTAGTCCCTGATGTTTCTCTTGGTTTCATGTTTCCTGCTGTGTGTTTTCCCGATTGTTCTCTTGGTTCCTTTCTTCCTGCTTAGCTTGCCCCTTATGTTACTTCTGTTTTTTTGCTGAGTGCTTGCCCTGTCCATGATGTTTCTCTTGTTGCTTCCTGGTGACCTTGCCCCTTATGTTGCTCTTGGCTTTTTGCCTCCTGCTGGGCCTGTCCCTGGTGTTTTTCTTGGTTCCTTGCTTCCTGTTGAGCTTGTCCCTTTTGATCCTTTTGACTTTTTGTTTCCGGATGACCTGGTCCCTGATGTTCCCCTTGGTTCTTTGCTGAGTGCCGGGACTGTTCCTAAGGTTTCACTTTGTTCCTTGTTTCCTGCTGCACTCTACCCTGATGTTCCTCTTGGTTTCTTGCTGATTGCTGAGCTTGTTCATGATATTCCTTTTGGTTTCTTGCTTTCTACTGATCTTGTCCCTTATGTTCTTCTTGGTTTTGAGCATCATGCAGAGCCTGTCCCTTATGTTCGTCTTTGTTTCATGCTTCCTGCTGAGCGTGTCCCTAATAATCCTCTTAATGTCTTGCTTCCAGCTGAGCTTGCCCCTGATATACCTCTTGGTTTCTTGCTTCCTGCTGAGCTTGTCCCTGATGTTCCCCTTGGTAATTTGCTGAGTGCTTGGCATGACCCTGAGGTTTTTCTTGGTTCCATGCTTTCTGCTGAGCTTGTCCCTGATGTTCTTCTTGAATTCCTGCTTCCTACTGACCTTGTCTCTGATGATCCTCTTGGTTTCTTGCTGAGTGCTTTGTTTGTCCCTCCTGTTCCTTTTGGTTTCATGCCACCTGTTGAGCTTGTCCCTGATGTTTCTCTTGGTGACTTGCTTCCTGCTGTGTGCGTCCCTGATTGTCCTCTTGGTTTCTTTCTTCCTGCTTAGCTTGCCCCTTAAGTTACTTCTGTTTTTTTGCCCGGTGCTTGCCCTTTCCCTGATGTTTTTCTTGTTGCTTCCTGATGACCTGGTGCCTTATTTTGCTTTTGGCTTTTTGCCTCCTGCTGGGCCTGTCTGGTGTTTTTCTTGATTCTTTGCTTCCTGTTGAGCTTGTTCCTTATGATCCTCTTGACCTTTTGCTTCCTGATGACCTTGTCCCTGATGTTCCCCTTGGTTCTTTGCTGAATGCTGAGACTGTTCCTGATATTTCACGTTGTTCCTTGTTTCATGCTGCACTTGACCCTGATGTTCCCCTTGGTTTCCTGCTTAGTGGTGAGCCTGTCCCTGCTGTTTCTCTTGGTTTCTTGCTTCCTGATGAGCTTGTGCCTTATGTTCCTCTTAGCTCTCGCTTTCTGATGAGCCTGTCCCTGGTGTTTCTCTTGATTTTTTGCTTCCTGGTCAGCTTGTCCCTTATGATCCTCTTGGCGTTATGCTTCCTACTGGGCCTGTCTCTGATACTTCCTTTGGCTTATTGCTTCCTGGTGAGCTTGTCATTGATGTTCATTTTGGTTTCTTTCTTCCTATTGACCGTGTCCCTGATGTTCCATTTGGTTTTGTGCATCCTGATGAGCTTGTCCATTATGGTCCTCTTGTTTTTTGCTCCCTGATTACCTTGTCTGTGATGCTCCTCTTGTTTACTTGCTTCCTGCTGAACCTGACCCTGATGTTTGTCTTTGTTTAGTGCTGAGTGCTTAAATTGTGCTTCATGTTCCTCTCGATTTGCTGCTTCTAGCACAGCTGCCTGATTCTCCTCTTGATTTCTTTCTCCCTGGTGAGTTTGTCCTTAATGTTGGCCCCTTGCTAATTGCTGAGCTTTTCCCTTATGGTCTTCTTGTTTTTTCTCCCTTATGAGCTTGTCCGTCTTGTTATTCTTGGGTTTTCTCTTCTGGCTGAGTGTATCCTTTATGTTCCTCTTGGTTGCTTGCATCCTGCTGAGCCTGTCTCTTATGTTCCTATTGCCTGTTGCTTATGTTCCTGTTGGTTTCTTGCTGCCTGCTGAGCATATTGTTGATGTTCCTCTGGGTTTCTTGCTTCCTGCTGAGCTTGTCCCTTATGTTCCTCTTGGTTTCTTGCACCCTGCTGATCATGTTTTGGAATTTGCTCTTGGTTTCTTGGTCTCTGCTGCGCTTGTCCCTGTTTTTCTTCTTGGTTTATTGCTGTCTGTTGAGTCTGTCCATTGTGTTCCTGTTGGTTTCTTGTTTTCTGATGAGCCCGTCATTGATGTTCCTCTTCGTTCCTTGCTTCCTGCTGAGCTTGTTCCTTTTGTTCCTCTTGGTTTCTTGCTCTCTGCTGAGCATGTCTTGATGTTCCTCTTGGTTTCTTGCTTTCTGCTGAGCCTGTTGCTTATGTTCCTTTAGGTGTATTGCTTTCTGCTGAGCCTGTGCCATAAGTTCCTGTTGGTTTCTATCTCCCTGCTGAGCATGTTCTTGATTTTCCTCTCTGTTTCTTGTTTCCAGCTGAGCCTGTTGTTGATGTTCCTCCTGGTTTCTTGCTTCCTGCTGAGCCTGTTCCTTATGTTCCTCTTGGTTTCTTGCTCTCTGCTGAGCATAATAATATTCAAAAAATAGAACTTGGTAATGAATTTGGACAGATACAGTTAACAGTTGATTCTAGTACAAACAATAAATCTACTTCACAAGATAAGACAGTGTTAAAAAACCATACAAGTTATAAAGACAAATCACTATTTTGACATCAAATTCATTCCACCTTTCATACCCATATTCTCACTCACACAACCAATGATAACGTTAAACACAACCAAGGGTCAACCTATATTTCCAACCCTTTTTGTATTTCTACATACAATTTATTGTTTTCATTGCACCCATGTCTCCTATTAGTGTGTATATATGTACAATAGCAGACAAGGCTTATTGACACAACCCAGGCGTTAAGGGGTTAACGGCGCCGTTAAAGGTGTTGGCGCCGTTAAACCCTTAATGCCTGATTACGAGGTCCCTTTGCGGGTTGCACTTTTAAAAAACCAACCCACAAAGGTACCTAGGAGCTAAATACGGCACCGTAATTTACGGTGCCGTAATTAGCGCCTTCCCCATTCCCATTGAGCCCTATGGGCCAAAAATGGGAATGGGGAAGGGGCCATGGTGAATGGGAAATTACCGCCCCGCCAACCTTGGAATGGGGCGGTAATTCCGCCATTCACCATGGCGGATTCCGGCATGGACCATGGTGCTAATAGCACCATGGTCCACCGCCTGGGTTGTAATGAGGCACAATGTCTACATATGTTTTGGTCGGTCGAAAGGGGCTTTCAATTGCAGCTTGGCACAGTTCCGACCTTCTTCAGGACATGTGTGAATCTTCCCTCACATTCAAAACAATCTGGTGGAAGATGTCTTCCGATATTCACTCTACAATACTGGTTAATGGGGGTGGCGCAAACTCTGAAATAAATCCACAATGCTCCTGGGGAAAATGCCAAGAAGCTTATAGTGTTGCATCTTTGAACCAGTACAGACGACAAGGACCACCATCTAAGTAAGAACTTGATCCAATGACCAACTCTGGAATAAGAGTAAATAGCCAATTGATGCCATCACCACAATTGTTGGTGTGGTAATTAGTAGTGCACAGCTAAATCCTACGTAGTAGGCGTAAGTGTGGTCAAGTCGGGGAGCTGGCCTATACAGCTTGTAAACCTGCCCCCAAGTGGGCAGACCTGTGATGGCCAGATGCACCGTTAAGCTGGAGCAAGACCCTGGACGTGCCCATAGACTGTATCTCCGAGCTCACCCCCTGCGGATGGTGGAGTGGCTGCAAAGGCATTCACGCCGTGTTTGGAGATAAATGCTTGACTAAGGGTGTAGAAGGGCCACCATAGAGTGTCCAGTCTCGTGAATCCCATTCAGTACCACAATCGTTCAGTTATGAGCAAGGACCAACCCGCCTCCTGAATGCAATTGCCCTGATTGCCACATATGTACCCCAAAGGGTAGATTGTCTCTCAGGTCCAGTCACGGTGCTGGGGTTGGAAATGCCCTTATTGTCAAGTACCCGGAGATGCCCAGTTGTGCATGATTGACCCGCCATGCTCAGGCATGGGCACTCAGGAGAAGAGCCTATCAAAGGACAGTCGATCAGTTTTTCATGGCCCTTTCAGACATTCATCCACCGACACTGCATTGGTATGGGTGCTACTGACACCGCGCGAGACAGACGCTGACACAATGGTTTCGTGCCAGCTGGTATTGCCTAAGACTCAGGGACCCACAGACAGACCTAATGCTGTGTAGTATGAAAGAGGGTGCAGGGACATTGCAGGGACAGGCCAGCCGTCCTGGTGCACAGATAGGCCTGGTTTTGTGGAGTGTGTCACGTAAACGGAGCTGGCTGCGTGCATGGCCAGGCACGTGCCGTGGTGAACTTAAAGCTCTGCCCTGCAGGGATGAGAACGAAGAGCACGAGAGCTTTCGCGGAATACTCGGAAGCGTCCATTGTGCAGCTCCGGAGCCTTTGTTATTCGGGAGAGGGCAATCTCTGGGTTAATGCACCTGCAATTTTTCGTCTGTGCCTTAGAGGAGCGATTCAGCAAATGAACTGGAGCAGGGCCATCCGTGGTGGGGTGGGGGGATGAAGCAGGAGGGCGGACGCGCACACGCACAAACACGCGCGCACGTGCTGATTTCTTAGGTCTACTGTACACGTTTTAGTCTCCCCCTCCCTTTGAACTTGTTGCCACTCAAATACAATTAGCATACAAATGTATGTTCTCCCGAAGGTTGACTCCACTCTTAACAAACACACACATGCACACACTGTTCATTTCTCTAACGCCTACTGTACGCCCGACTCCGACACACACACAAAGTGGTTTACAGACATGCTCTCACAGATCGACTGTGTCCCAACCCCCACCCAGGCACGTATGCTGCTGATCCCGAACATTCTACTCGTTAATCCACGATTGGTTGCAACGGAGCTGCAGGGAGTTGAGCCCTGGATGCTAAATGTTTGCAGGTGCAGGCAATGCCACAGCAGGATCCAGAGACACACTTGCAGGTAAGTGTAATCAACTCCTGCATCCCTCAGAGTCACAGGTGGACCCCGTCCTGCAGGTCGCTCACGCACAGCAACATGGCACCCCCATGATCAGATGACACGCCTAATAGTAAAACACACAGATGGTGGGTGTCACGCGAGATCGATTGACTAAAGCTCTCTCCATCGAATTCACGTAATTAGGGCAACATCTCAGCCATCCCCATGCAGTTAGCAGCCCGGGATCCACAGTAATAACACACATTTCAAAACTTCAGGGTTCAATATATCAATATATTTTTTGCACCCAAAGGCAAGTGAAAAAATCACATGCCGAATTATTATTTTTTCTTTTATTAGTATTTAATCAAATAGATTTTTACAAAAGTAGCAAGTAAATCTTTGAAATGTATCTAAAGAGAAAACATCTGAGTCACATTGTCTATTCCAATTGAGCGTTTGCTGGCTATTTTGCTAAGAGGAGAGAATTGTCTATATATTGAAGAATTTTGTATGTCACCAATAACCACAAGGTTTTGTCTCCCACCATCATTTTCGACCAGCATAAGTCCTCATCTCTCAGTGCAAAGACAGAAAATGTGTGTTTCAGGTAGTGCGCTCTTATGCTTGATGTACCAGTACAAGAGAGAAGTAGATGGCGAATAGACTCTACCACTTCTGGCAAGTCACAAAAACGACACTCACCGGTGATTGCCAGCCCCCGAATGGCTAAGATTTCATTTGTATGTAGTAGCTTGAATCTTGCTCTCAGTAGAAGGTTTCGAGTCTGTTTCGAGGGAAACTTCTTAAGCTGCTGCTTCACCTGTTGCGATCCAATCTAACTCTTTTACTCTGTTCAAAACTTTCACCGGGTTTGTATGCAGTACCTCTTCATCCATGGCAACATCATTGAATGTTTCTAAGATCTGTTTTGTCCAGCAATTTAGCATCTTACAGCTTGAACCCAGACTTTCTTGCAAGATAAGTTTGTAGATTGAAGGTTTTTCTGACATCCTGCATTTTCGAAAAAACATCAAAGTGTTGCATTTTACCATGGCTGCAAGGGATAGCAGGTAGAGTTCTTTCTTAATGCAGACTATAGAAGTGCAGTTCGGTAAACCAAGCACCTTTCTCCAGAGCAGAGCCTCTAGTTTGGGCCACAGTGACATTGGGATATTAGGCATTGCATCTGCTCCGTAGGTCAGCGCTGGTACCACTTTCATTTTAAAAAAGTTCAGCACAGGGATAACTGAAAAGCGGCCACATTTTTTGTCGATAGCGGATCCTTGTGCCGCCAGTTTTTTGGTATTTTCTTTCAAAAAATGTTGCATGGCTATCTCGTTCTTAGAGTTGTCAAGTATCACTCCTAAGTATCTGAACTGCCATACTTTTTCTATAAGTCTGATTTCCAGTCCCAGATGAATCTTTTCTCTTCTTTTTGTTCCTGCGGACACAATCATGAATTTAGTTTTTTTCGTTGATCTCCAAGTTGTAGTTTGTCATGTATTTCTGTAGGTTACTGAGCTGATTTTGCAAACCTATTGGTGTGTAGTCGAGAAGGATCAGATCGTCCGCATACAAAAGCCTGTTTATGGGGGTTTTTCCCATTTTCAAAGGGAAACAATGTATCTCTGTGTCTGAATCTTTGATGTCTCCTATGAAGGCCAAGAATACAGCCGGTGCCAACAGGCATCCCTGCTTTATCCTCTTAGAGTTGGAATTTCTGCTGAGAGTAGCCCGTGATGGTTAAATCGCACTCTCATATCAGTGTACAAGCTAATTTCTCCCAGAGGCGCGACCTGTCCACGTGGTCAAATGCCTGGGTGAGGTCAATGAAGGCAATAAATATCCGCGGACCCCCTTCCAAGACCTTGTTATTCAGGACGTTTATTGTCAAGATGTTAACTGCTGTTCCTAGGTCTTTCTTAAAACCTGTTTGCAGGTAGTCCTCCCATGGGGCCTCTTTTGCCCATACCTTGAATTTTCTTAGGAGCATGGACCCAAACACCTTTCCAATGAGGTCCAGTAGGGCTATCGGTCGGTAGTTAGCAGGATCACTCTTGTTTCCTTTTTTAAAGATTGGCACCACCATTGCCGATTTCCACGCTGGAGGGACCGATTTCAACTCTGCACATCTTCGGAATATTTAGCTCAAGCGGTCTGCTCATTCCGCCGGATATGCCTTCTGGTCAATGTTCGTAATTCCATTGGGCCCTGGTGCTCTGGAATTCTTGAGTTTCTTGATCAACAAGGTTATCTCTTCTTTATGATCTAAACAGACCCATTCTGATGACTCCAAACTCTGGTTTGGCTTTGGGCTATTCTTTGGGTGTTGAAACAAAGTTTTAAAGAAGTTGACCCAGGTTGGTTCTCCTATGCTGGTGCGTATCGACAATTCTTCTGTTGGTCTGGTCGAGTTCAAAAGAGACAAAAATTCCCTACTTTTGTTGCCACTTATGACTCTGAATGTTTTCCACGTCTTGTTGATACATCGCTATGCATTAGTTTTTAAGCCATGTTTTGTATCTTCGCGTGGCATCTGTCACTACCAGGTTTGCCCTTGCTAACCCTAAGAGTTTGGCTTCCCTCTTTACTTTTCTTAGTTCTTTTCTTTTATCCACCAAGGTTTTATCGTACACATGTCTTTTTGGTACTGCACGATTTTGTTTGTGCTTTGTCTTTTTGTAGATCGAAAGTAAAGGTAAATAATCAATCTGTCTTGAAACTTCCGTGTAGGCTTGAGCTAAGTATTTGGTCTTCAAATCACTTATTGCGACAGCCAATATTTTTAGTCTTGAGCATTGGTTGTTTGTCTCCAAGTGCAGTATGGGTTTCATGGTTGTAGTAAGTTTTACTGGCCAGCCGATTATGGTCACTTGCAGCGGTGCGTATCACCTCAAACAAAGTTATGACTTGTGCTAACTGGCCCATTGCAAATATGTAGTCAATTGTTGCTCTAGATGAGTCCCGGTCCCATGTGGGCAGAGTGTTTTCATTTGGTAGCACCTAGTCTAAATTATGTAGCTCCTGTGATTTCATTAGGTTTGTCCACACGGCCCCTCTCAGGTCTGCTGCCGAAGCCTTCTTGGTTTAAGGGACTACCCGAGTTCTAAGTTTACATGTCGAGTTAATATCTTCACATATCAGCAAGTGCAGAGCCAGATGTACTGCTGTCACCTCATCTATGGCATTTTCGATCATCCCGAGAAATTGGCAGGTGTCGGTCACTGCTGGGTTCCAATATGTATTCATGATGATGATTGTTGTCTTTATTTCCTTTGTTCTATTGTTATCTGTGTGGGTCCATGCTGTCTTAACCATCAATAGGGATTGGTTTCTTATAAGCATTTCTGCTGAAGATATTCCACATCCATGATGGATGGCCGTCAAAATTCCCAATGAGGGGAGGCCCAAAGGTCCCTTTTTTGCTGGTGATAAGAAGATTTCATAACCGTCTAGTGATGGAGGCTCTACCAGCCAGGTCTCTTGTAGGCATAGGATGTCATAATCACCCAGTTTTATGTCGCTCGGGGCTGTCAGATTTACATGGCCCCTTGTGTTCCATGAGCATAGCCTAATTTGCTTCATTGATTTGTTTGAGATTGTGTTCACTTGTTTGCTATGCTCAGTATTCGGGAATTGCTATCTTTTTTGCTGCGTTGACAAAGCTTTCAGTAGCCAGGACCACAGACTTTGTGTAGAACATTTCTTGCCAAGGTTTTCGCCAGTATCTTGTTTTCCAAGTGTGACTTGACTAGTTGTTCTTTTAGTATCTCGATGGACAGGATAAAGGGCCCGTTTGTTGCTCTTTGCAGTACTAACCCTGTTTTTATTGGGTAATGGAGTGACATGTCTGCTTTGCTCTTTTGATGGGGACTTTGAATGTTTCGTCCTGCAACGTTCTCTTGTTTTCCCAGAAGCACTATTTATCTTGTTCACTATGAGATGATCATTTTGGGCCTCCAACATTCTTTTACGGTCGCGTGTATGTTGAGGGTTTTCTTGACTTTGTGTCACACCAACTGTAAAGTTAACTAGGTTTGGCCTTATCTTTGTGTTCACCACTCTGGTGAATTTGGTGAGATCGTAGCCCATTTTTAATAGGCTTTTTGTTTCCTCTCTTAGTTAGCGTTTTACTTTTGATGAGGCGATGTATAAATGTGCTAAGGCTTTCTGGTTTCTTTGGCTCAGGTCAACGAAGAGTAGATCCTCTGATTTTAGATGTTGCAAGTTTGGAATGTAGCTAAATAGGGCTAGCACCGATCTTCGATTGAGGGTGACTTTGTCGTCATTTCCCTCAATTTGCTCCAACTTTAGAATCCATCTAGTGGCATCCTTTTTCTTAGTGACCTTATTGTAGATTTCCGTTTCCGATATATAGTGAATCTTTGCGGGACTTTTGTGGAAGTTCCGGCGATTCGATTTAGTACTCTGTAAGATTTAGTACTCTTTTTATTATCTTTATGCGATGAGAATGGCATTGGAGATCTCTCCTGCTGATATCTCGTGTCGTCACTAGGTTTTTGTGTGAATTCGTTCTCCCTCAAAGCCCTTGGTTTCCAAGATCGTTCTGCAAGATGTCCAAACGTGTTCTTTCCATTCCCTCTCCCTTTTGGTTTTCTTTCTTTATCTTCTTGAGAGTGGTTTGCTTTTTCTTCCCCGTACACCTTATTTTGGACGGGAGTATTGGTCTGCCTAACTTGTTTCTGGGGCGGCCTGTGCTCCTTTACTGCCCTCTCTTCCGAGGTCGGTTTGTCATCCGGGTGTAAACTCATGTTCATCAGGTCATCGTTCTTCAAAAATGTGTCTATTTTTTTCGGCGAGTTTGAAGAAACTGTAGCTGTTTCCACCGTTATGGTTTCTTCTTGAGCTAATGTCACACCCCCCCACACGAGTGTGGTTTGTCATTTTTCTTGTTTCTTTAAGAGGGTCCTTAAGGGACCGATTAAGTCTAAAGACTGGCTCCAGCACGTTGGTCTTTATGAGCCTCTCTGGTTTTTCCAGGTTTTTCTTCTTCTTTTCACTTCTGAGGGGAGATTTTCTCTTTAGTGGTCACAGAGGGTGCAGTTTGCGCCTGTGAGGCTGGTATCGGCATTAATGGAGTCTCCTGAGTCAAAGTCTGTCTTTTTTCTTTATTGCCCAAAGCCATAATATAAGCCTCCAAAAAGATGAGCTTGCCATACATCATGGCCTGTGTTGATGTGTGGTCCTTCAAGGTGTCACTGGCCGCTTTATACAGCTTCATAAATGGTGCCAGCGCAATCGTTACTGTCGACATTATCGAGAGCATATCTGGTTTCTTTGTCGGAGTGGCCCCCAGTTAGAATCTGTAGGGAGATGGTGTCTTCCTTTCGAAGGTGAATCAATCCAGAGTGGAGAAAGTGCTGGCCGTTGAGAGCTGGATGTTCTTTGTGGTTCCAGCGAGTTTCTTTGATTTGCGGCCACATTTAGGGGATCCCAAGGGACTTATTCACTGTGTGATCTCTGAGGGTTCACTTTCTCGTGCGACAGGCTTCCACTTCTTTGTAATCTAATTTTCTGCGAAGGCTCGTTTACTCCAGATCCCCCTAACATACTGTGTTCTCTATGTGGTTGAGGAATCTCAGCTTGATCTTTCATTACTTCGTCCGGCACTAATGGAACCTCTGATGTAACAGGTTTCTCATGTTCCAGAAGAATTTCCTTTGTAACATTGGGCGGCGTCACAGTTGTAAGGGCCACTTCTTTAGGCATCTTTATGGCAACTGAGTCATTTGGTACTAGATTTGTGCCAGGCAGCAATGAAAGCAGCCCTGATTGCGTTGTTGAGACTAAGGAGACTGTCTCTAGGTTGGTCCGATGTATTGGGAGTCTCAGTTATTTTTTCTCTGTCTTTCTTTGATGGCGCGTTGGTATGTATTGAGTCGCCCTCAATTCGCCGTTGTTTTGAAAACGGCAAACATTCATTGAGCCCCTCATGGATTTCTGCCTCAGTAAGTTCCTCTCTACGAAGATTGTTTGCATAAGGTCCAATGGTGAAAAAACATCTTAGGCTGTTAGGCCTGTCAAGGGCTCTATTACCATTTCTTGCAGTTTGGAGCGCTGATCTTTTGCTCTCTGACGTTGCTTGAATGCCTATTTTGAGTCTCTGGATCTGTAGTTTGTTTTTCCTGCACAACCCTTTGATAGGTCGAGGCAATCTTTTTTTATGTTCCTCAGACCCTGCCCAGTTGTTGAGTAGCCTGTAGTGGCTGCCTTTCAGGTTCTGCCACTATCACAGGCTCTTTATGCACCAGCGCCTTGATGGTTAAGAATTGGAAAGGGGGTGGGGCCAAGTACTCATCCCGCAGAAGCACCGGGGTCTGCGCTCGCAGCAATCTGGCTTGCTGGGTGTCCCTCTCGACGTTCGCATGCTCAAATGTCTCTAGTGTCTGGACCCCACAAGGGCTAGTCCTTCCTGGTGGTGCCTCCCCCGGCCCCCCAGGGGCACAGTCTCTGCCTCGTCATTGTGCCCCGGGCCCGCTCCCGGCTCTATGCTTTTAGAGGCCCGCCTGCTCCTCCACACGGCGGCCTCCCCTTCGGGGATCGACGGAGGAGAATGCAGAGGCTGGGGACTCGAAACAAGCGAGACCGGGCAGACGCGGGCTGCATGCGCTTCTGATTCCTCCGCAGCTACCACATCAAACAGGGTTTCACCCAGCGTCGGATGCGCATCTATGCGGGTTAGTGGCAATGACAAATTGAGTTCTAATTCCAATGCAGGAATCAAAGTTTTACCTCTGCGTTAATGTTAGTTGGTGGCCATTCCTCGGTTTTATTCACTCATCCAGCATCTTTTTGTCCGTTGTTATTCGTGGGCGGGCACTTCTCAGATGGTGTCCTTCGTCCTCATCTTAAGGGGGAGAAAGGGGAGTGAGGCACATTGCCGCCCTGCCTGCCAGGACTGCAGGACTGTCACTCTCCGTCACTCCGCGGCCGCTCCGCGGTTTCAGGCAGTGTTTGTACTGTGGGTCCACCCACCAGTAAAGAGCTAGTAGAAAGACTCAAGCAGGCTCAAACAGCAGATTCGTATCACAGAGAGCAGTCTTCCCAGCAGGTGAAGGACTGTCACTCTCAGTTACTCCACAGCCGCTCTGCAGTTGCATGCAGTGCTTGTACTGTGGATCCACCCACCAGTAAAGTGCTAGTAGAAAGACTCAAGCAGGCTCAAACAGCAGATTTGAATCACAGAGAGCAGTCTTCCCAGCAGGTGCAGGAATGTCACTCTCTGTCACTCCACGGTTGCAGGCAGTGTTTGTACTGTGGGTCCACCCATCAGTACAGAGTTAGTAGAAAGACTCAAGCAGGCTCAAACAGCAGATTCGAATCACAGAGAGCAGTCTTCCCAGCAGGTGCAGGACTGTCACTCTCCGTCACTCCGCGGCCGCTCCGCGGTTGCAGGCAGTGTTTGTACTGTGAGTCCACCCACCAGTACAGAGCTAGTAGAAAGACTCAATCAGGCTCAAACAGCTGATTCGAATCACAGTGAGCAGTCTTCCCAGCAGGTGCGGGACTGTCACTCTCTGTCACTCCGTGGCCGCTCGGCGGTTGCAAGCAGTGTTTGTACTGTGAGTCCACCCACCAGTACAGAGCTAGTTGAAAGACTCAAGCAGGCTCAAACAGAAGATTCGAATCACATAGAGCAGTCTTCCCAGCAGGTGCAGGACTGTCACTCTCCGTCACTCTGACAAATTATATATAGTCGCAGATATCTGAACCCTCATCATCCAAACACAATCATTCATACATACATTTTAAATCTGTGCAAATGATGGAACACGTGTCTGTGCAAGAAATGCAAGAGGTACAAAAGCCTTCTAGCAAAATACTAGGTGTGGTCATGGTTTTCATTCTCACTGCCCATCGATTATTGTTTACCATCAACCTTCCTCTGCTAGTTTCGACTATTTAATGAATAAATCATCACGATGATAAGTCTTCATCAGGACTTGGAAAATTAAATCCAAACGCTGACTCATTTCCAAAACGTCCTAATCACCTTATTAACTTGTTCATCACTTATTTGAAACCTTGGAAGTCGTCCAATACATCAAGAACCTCTAGCAAATGGCATGTGGCCAGGAATCAAAAGCTCGCAACCGAATGCGCTGAATATCAAGCGGATGGAGAACATCAAATTTCTAAAATTCCTAAAGCCCTCCATTAAGCTGTGCCAACAAGCATCATGCAGGCAATCTCAGAGTCGAAAAACTCCCTGCCGGTCAGTTCAACTCATACACAAAAAGAGATATTCCTATCAGTGGTTAGTTCAAAATGTATCAAGTTCCATTTTTATATGAAATCAATTGGTTACATATTAACATCTTGTTTGAAGAACTCGAGATTATGTGACGGGTTATTTGTCTCGATTCAATCAAGCATTTGAATTAATTTGAGCATGAGTCTGAATTCTCATAGTGCATAGTTTCTTGTCGGTCAATAATTTGCTACCAACTCGGCGAGTCTGTCTAATTTTTTGTTGATTTCAGTTGTCAGCACGGTAGATACCAATATTGTGACCATCCAATATTATATATGAATCAAAGTTTTCTTGTGTGTTTTTTTTCAGTGCGCAAGCTTATTGTATTATTTATTGTTTTCACAGGATGGTATCATGTAAGGATTTTCCAAGTATCACAATTTCACTCAGCTTTCTCTTTTTATTTATTTATTTAGATTGGTTTTTTCCATATGTTTCATCTCGTTTTAGGCATTGTACATCTTTCACTTTTTCATTTGTTTTCAAATTATATATACATTTCTCTTATCTTTCTCTCTACATGTGTTTCACCATTTTTCTACAATGAGTCATCAGGAGAGAATTCTGTTAGTCTTGCTTTTTCTTATTGCACAGTGTTTGAATTTTTTTTAAACACCATTATCCATCCTTACCTGTTCGGCAATCCAGCTCCTCGAGTGTTCCAGTGTCTTCTCTGGAGTTCATCTTCACCCGGAAGCAACATCCTGGGAAAAAGAGAGAAGAAGACATCATTAGTAATCGTTCGCTTTCCGCTTCCAGCATCTTGTGGAATCGCGCTTACCTTGCGTAGCGCTGTTGGTACTCAACGGCGGTCTGGACACCTTCCACCCTGCCTTCAACGTCCTTCCGACCACACTTCATATGTAACATCGCAGCGACCTGCAAGGGAAGAACAATACAGGTTAGCCCAACTACAAAAACGCACATAGCGCCGCGTTCTGCGTATTCACTTACCATCTCGAGCACTGCCCTTTCCATCAGCTCGACGCCATCACCATCCTTTCTGCACCTACGAGAGAAAGAGGAGATTAATCTGGGCAAATACAATTACGGACACATACTACTTAAGAACTATAGACTTACCTCAAGAGCGGAGTCGCAGCGGGTCTGGACTCCAGGGCCCGCGCCAGTGAAGCAACTACGCAGCAAGGTGCCCGGCCACAACGCACCCCTGCACAGATCTGCAGGATGGAGAGCACATCTTACCTAAACTCAAGGTGAGGAATGCTCTGGTGGGTCGCTGGGGACATCAGGGAGGTGGGCCCCAGAACAAGGAGATTGTAGGCTAAAACTGAACTCCTGTCTTCCAGAATTGATCGTTGGTAGAACGGGTACCCGAGGAAGTTGGATCCAAGTAGGAGGTAATCCAGCCAGGTAGTGGGGCATCTCTGTGGATACAAGGTGAGCAGTACAGTTTCACAATTTTTCTATAATGGGTCATCAGGAAAGAATCCTGTTATTCTTGCTTTTTCTTTTTGCACAATGTTTAAAGTTTTTTTTTTTTTTTAATAGTTTGATGGTACCTCACTGAACCAAATCATCAGTGGATATGGATCAAAAAGAGGAGATCCGTGTATCCCTCTGATGCACCGTCGATTCGTGACAAGTAGAGTAACATGAAATATCTGAAATTCCCAAAATGTATTTCGTGAGTAGTCCAGGGTCAGTATAACTCGGCATCTATGGTCATCACGAATGGGACTCAAACAGTCCTACCCAGATCTGGGACATGCCAACCTCAGACCTTGCATCACGGCTGCTGCCGACGGGTCCTCTGGATAGACTGCCACCGTGCATTTCTATGATGTCTCTTTAGAGTGATATCCTCTGCTACTTTGATATTTCCTGCAATATGTCCCTTAAGTGATTTCAAATTTACTTCAGATTGCACTTTTGCTATAAAAATACTCTACAAAACCCATAGCATGCACCCCTTCCTCCGTCCCACCTGTGCATCCCCTACTAATTACTCATTGCCAAATCCACCAACCTTTACACCACTCAGATGGACGGCCCGCTAGGCCTAGTATGCAATATGCAGATCCATACCCTAAACTCTCCGTATCAACACCTCACCCCACCCCAATGCATCCACCACTATCTCCAAACTCTGTGACTGCCCTTATGGCGGACACAGCCCAGAGCATGTTTACCTGGTAACGCAGCAGAATCCACACCCAGTACTCAGGTGATGCGTGCCTCGACCTGCACCACTACCAACATGACAGCCTTTCCGCTCCTCGCCTTTCCCCCTATCCCACTAGCAAGTGCCCCACCAAATGTTACTGGTTGAAGGGCACCATGCAAGACCACTTAAGCTTACCTTACCTTGACATCTTTTGCGCCGACACTGCAGATGCAGTGACAAAAGCCAAGCACCATTATCAGAGCAAATCTCTTGTCATCGTACACAACCCGCACTAAAGTTATATGGGAGACATGGTACCCTTGAAGCCTGTATTCCCAGGCTGGATGCATCTGCCTGCGCATGTGTGGTGTGCTTCTATCACGTGCCTAACATCTTTCACATCTAGCCCGGGGCGCAGTGAGAGGAATGCAATGCCACAATCAGAGAGAGTAACTATTCCCATTGAGGATATATTCCAACCATGAACCCAAGGTCCCGCCTGCAAACTCTGAAAGCCACACCAGTGGCATGTGTGCACTATATTAACATGGCATAGCATCTTGGTCCTCTAGACGTGGTGCCTTGAAGATTAGGCCAGGAGGAGTGTTCCTTAAAGACCTCATCTCCTTCCGTGGAGTGCAGCTTCTGTTGGGAAACACTGGGAACGACCAGCAGACCAAGGGATTCCTCACCTGTTGCTACAGAAGCTGCCAGGGACGTATCCTCCTCTTTGCCTACGCCTCAGCCCCTGTGACCTGGTGGAGAGGACAACAGTTTCGCTGTGAGTGGACACCAACCCTGTGAAGTAGTCTGTGCAAGACTCAGGGGTGCTCCTAGGCATGGATCCGGGGCTATGCTAATGTCAGGAATGTCAAGACGCGGGATTAGCTAGCCTTGTGGCCCCTGTGCTTCTATCCGGGGCTACAACCAAAAGACCCAGGGCCATAGAACCCTCTGCCCAAGCCGTCTCCTGGCAACGCCTCTGGCAAGACTCCTGTTGCAACGAGTGCTGATCCCTCCAGCTGTGAACCCAGTGGCGCTATCCGGGCCAGCACCGGAGAATGCATCTTCCACTCTATTGCCCCTGAGCCTCCTCTTCCAAGGGGGTGGGTCCTCTGTGGGGGCGATCATGACAGGAACCCTACTGGACACCATGCCTCCGGTCTGCAGTCAGCTAAGCCACCCACTGGCCCTTTTCACCTCCAGCAGCGGGAACCACTCTGAGTTCACTCATCTGGGGTTAGCAGAGGATGGCATTTAGGGGGAACCCACTTCCCACCAAGCACTGGTGAGGGAGGGGATACCTTTCCTGTCAGCCAGCGCTGCTCAGCTAAAGAATGACATCTAACCCAGAGGCTATAGGGGCAGTATACCCAAGCCCAATGCCACCCAGTTTGCGACTCACCTGGGCACATGTGTCTGCTGCGGCCTGCAGTCTGGCCACCATAGCAGAACTACTGACCACGTTGAGCCAGGTTGCCCCCTGGCTGTGGTACAGCAACATTGTCCAATGAATTCTAGGGGAAGTCCCAGCCATGGATTTCTGTAGGTATTAGAGAGGTCCGGCCCCACATCCTCTATTTTAATTGACATGGATCCAAGTTCTGCAGTAAGGACACTTTTACTATTCTCCGATTTTAGAAGCTTTGGGTTTCTTTTTAGACTGGGCCTCTTTTGAGCTTGTTTTCCAGATACCCCTGTGCGTCTTTCCCTGCTGTTTGCGTGCGATGCAGCTGGTATTAATGGCAATCCTTCTTTTTCTATAATAATATTGATCTGGGCCATCGATCCGGATCCTCATTCTGATTTATACTTTATTTATTTATTTATTTATTTATGATATTTGTATAGCGCACCTAATCCTGAGGCATCTGGGCGCTTTAGTTTAAGAAGGTTGCTTACATTAGTTTATTGTACATATTACAGACATTGTTTGCAAAGGTTACATGGTATAGTTACATTCATAGCATGGTACATAACATTAACTTGCATTTTCAGATATCTGAGGTGGTGGGGTGGTAATGGTAGGAGTGCCTAGGATAAGGTGTACACAGGCTAGCAAGTCTCGTCTCGTGTTGCAGTCTGGACCAGGGGCACCGAGTACGGGGGGGGGGCTCCGGGGCCCGAGCCCCCCCCCCCCGCAAAATCAAGTCGGGCCGAGCCCCCTCCCCCCCGCCGAAGAGAAGTGATGCAGCATCGATGGCCCTTTCCATCGATACTGCATCACTTCTCTCCGGCCGGGTATAATGGCGAAAATGTGCGATTAAGCCCTCCCCTCTAGGACTCATTGGTGTATGGTCCTGGAGGGGAGGGTTTAGGCGCAGCGGTATTCAATCTGTGGGGCATGCCCCTTTGGTGGGCTGCAGCCTCATGCCCAAGGGGGGCGCGCAACCACAGTTTGAAAAGAAAAAAAAAAAGAGGTTAAATGACCAAAGGGTCGGGCTGTTGCTTCATTAACAAGCAGCAGCCCGATCCACGGCCCCTGCCACAAATGCTTAGTGCGACAGGGGCAGGGTCTTTGTGAGGTCTCAGGCTCCATTAGGAGCCTATTTATAAAGACAAAAGAAAAAGCACACACCTTCTTTTGCCGTGATGATGGTTATCACGGCAAAAGAAGGTGTGTGCTTTTTTTGTCTTCATGAATAGGCTCCTAATGGAGCCTGAGGCCCCACAAAGGCCCAGCCTCTGTCGCACTATGGGTGGTGGCAGCAGGGTCGGATTGCCCCCTGGCCGGGCTGAAACCGAGCCAGGGGAGTAAGGACCAGTTTCAGGCCATGCTTGGGCCGGTTTGAAAACATTTTTTGGGAAAAATTCATTTTTTTCAAATTTATTTTTTCATTTTTTATTCTTCAAAAACCTTTCATCCTTCTTGGGTCTATATCAGTACCAACACAGGTTGGGTGATATTGTATGCATATTTGTTCTATAAAAAAGAGCTTAAGGGTAAGTGCTATATAATACCATATTATCACGTGGCCTTGGACGTCTGCTTGGAGTCACAGTTATTTGACAATATGGATCTATACACACAGCTATTAATGATACGTACGGTGATCCATTGTTGTATGAAATGTATATCACCTTAGTGAAATCTTAACCATATTTTTCGTAATGTGGTTTACTTAGGAACAATGCTATTTGATGCCACTTCCTATTTTGTCAAGGGGTGAAAGGTTGTGTTTCATCGCTTCCCGGGATGTCACTTTGGTGTGGGGTCAAATTACATCACTTTCGGTGATATCATCAGAGGTCAAGTCTCGTGAGGCGAGGGGTGGGCCACTTTTTTAAGACGAGGGGTGGCCCACTTTCTTTTGGGTGACCGGGCCTATTTCTTGTCCCAGTCCGACCCTGGGTGGCAGCAGTGGTGTGGAACTGCCCAAGTGTCACAGAAGTGCTAGAACATATTTGGGCACAGGCACCTACTGTTTTACAAATTAAGCACTTGGTATACACATGCAGTTGCAATTAAATGTTCATTAAAAAAGTATGCCCTCAATAGTATGCTATCACAGAGATACGGGGACCCCAAAGCCAGTTCAACTACCCACTCCCAGGTGTGCTACTGAACAGGTAGATGTAAATCGAGAGCCAACCAACCTCTTTCTCCTATCTGTGCTACTGTACCATACAAATAAGGGTGAATCGCTCTCTCCTGCAGCCTCTCTCCCAGTCATTGATTATTGATGATTTACTGGTGCAGTCACAAAAAAAAGATTTTTTGGAGGTTCATTTTGTTTACAAAAGTAGCGCATTGCTAAAAACCACTGGCTGCCAGTTCATTGTCCTTGGAGCGTCCCAGGCTCCCTACTCCCTGAGAGCCACCAACCTTGGGTGCTGTTTTATAAAAAATGAAAGACGCAGACAGAACAATAACTGTGTGAGTCAACTGAGAGATGAATGCACTCATGCTCCATTCAGAGAGAGGCTTTGAAAATGTAGCTCTGACAAATCAGAGAATCAGAGGGGCAAAGAAGCTCTGCACATCTCCGCTCCCTCTTCATGGGTTTACGGTTGCAGCCTGAAAGGTTTCCAGCAGCTAACCTGCCATCCTGTTCCAACTCCATGCCTCGTGTGCTATTCCCTGGTCAACCAAACCCTGTGAACTCATAGGCCGCATACGACCCACAGAAGTCTTTTTACCGCCCGTCCTGAAAGTCTGTTTCTTGCACTAGTGCTATTAACGTGTGCTGCTCCAAGGTATAATATTAACAACCAGTGTTTGTGGGTAAAGGGCCGGCATAAAGTCTCTATTTCAGAGCCAGAGTCAAATGATAAGGTGGTTGTGGCAGTATTGAGTTCCAGGCCTCTGCTTGGACGCCGGGTTCTGCAACCTTTAGCTCTACAGATGTGTTGGACTGCAATGCTCATCAGCCCCAGCAAGCATAGTCAATGGTGATGGATCATAGGAGTCGTAGTCCAAAACATCTGGAGAGCCACATGTTTAAGACCCCTGGCTTTAAGGAACAGGAAGTCAAATAATCCATGAAAGTAACAGGAGTATGACGTTCCTGGATCTACATGGGTAGAATAAAAGTAGACTAGAAGATCAACAGCCTGGGGGATCAAGTTTATGTAGGATGAAATGGTGGGGGTCTGAGTCACCTGAGGAGACAGGGGTATTTTACAGGTCTGACACCTGGTAATCCACTTTACAATAAAAGACAACATGGAGAGAGGTGATGTCTCTGTGTGGCCTGTAAATCTGTCGAGATACCACCAAACTGTACTACCATTACTGCCACTTGGTCTGGCGGTATTACTGCCAGATTACAAGTGGTGGTAGGCAGTGTTAGTCCCCATTAACTGGAGTCCATAGGACTCCATGGTGGATTTCAGCGGTATTACTGCTGGTAGTAATTTTGCTGGTGGTAATATGCCAAATTGTTCTATTTTGGGTGGTATGGTGGAGGAAATACCTCCAGCTTCATGCTGGAGGATTTTCCTCCACCTTTGCCCTCAAACTCATAGTTGGGCGGTGCAATAATGTGGCTCTATACGGTATTACCAGTGATGCCAGTCAGAGCTCATTTACCTCAGCAATGTATTCAGTTCTCTGTTTTTTGTCCTGACGCTTAAAATGTGCGATTTGCATTACAAGCTGTGTGCCGCAGACTGCTTCCAATCTAAGCGGGGGAGAAGTTAGGACTGTGGGGACTGAGATGGCAGGACTTTTCAACCTTTTGACACGAGGGGCCTTCACTGAGTCTTGGGGGGGCATCACCTCCCACGGGATATGGTACAGTATAATTACCTCATTGCTTTCTAACACTGGTTCCTCTACATCAGCCTCTTGCTGACATAGAAAGGTTTATAGCTGTTCAGTGGGCATTCAGTGGTTAAGATCAATGCTGGCCTGCCATCTTGTGATAAACCACAGCTATTAACCTTAAATTTGTCGCCATTGCAAGTCTCACTTCTCCCACAGCAAGAGCAGAGCCCGCTTGCCAGTGCCTGATAATCCCAAAATTCTCTGTAATTTTATGCAAAGCTGCATTTTATTTTTATAAGGTTATTTTACTCACTGAATGCTGATCAAGTGTTTTAAGTCTGGACATTATTAACTGGGTGCTTGTAATTGCAGCACAAGCACTCTTTACAATCTAAACTAGAGGTGTGTTTACAATGTTGATTGTTCCAAAATACATCTCCTAGTGTGCTGCTTTGGGTCAGGTTGCCCCCTTTAAGCTGTACACAATGATACAGTGTCTGGTTGACATACTATGTGATTTGTGTATTTTATAAAGGAAACTAAGACCACTAGAACTCACCACCACATAAACTCCAAATCCCACCTTTGGGGGCATTCCTGTGGACATGGGAACACAGAGGAAAGAATGAATAAAAAAGTATTTGCCTTCAAGAGGAAGCTAGACCTTTGCAAAAGAACAGTTGGAGCTGTGCAAGCCACCTAGCAACATTAAGGTCCAGCTTTGATGAATACTTCCCTGAAGTAAATGCTGGCATTAATGACTGGGTGATGCAGACTTTTCTGGCAGAGGAGGTGGTGCATCTTCCATTTGATGCCCAGGAAGAGCTGATTGAGGTTCAGTCGGACACTACTCTGCAATCTGAATTTAGGAACATTGCAGTGGGTGAATTTTGACTGAAGGTAATCCTGGCGTATCCTACATTGGCATGGTCTGCTATACAGTTGCTCTTACCCTCTGGGTCTTACTACTTGTGCAAAATAGGCTTTTAAGCATTGGCTTTTTTACTGAATGCTTCATTTTTTGAATAAGGGGTGTTTCAAATGAACGTTGAAAACCAAGAAAGTGGGAGTTTTTAAAACATGGAGACAACCATGGCTACAACATTTAGACGCAAGTGCTTCCATCAGTCCCAAACATCACCTGGGTTCAGGGTGAGCCTCGGTAACTGCTTTTTAACATTGTACACTACATTACCAGAATTTCTGGTAAACTACAATGTTAAAAGCAGTTAACACTCTTACCCCCCCAAGTCTGAACCCACACTTGATTGCATTATGCTTCAGCCAGGATTGCATTATACTTCAGTCAGGATTGCATTATACTTCAGCAGCACATCTGATGTGTCCACTGAAAGGTTTAAGATTAAGCTACATCCCTAACTCTATCTGGTTACCCAGAGGTAACATCTTAGCAAATGTCACTTGTGGCTGGCCAATCTACAGCAGCACTATTGTAAGTTTGAATTGTTGATGTTTTACTGAACTATGGCACCACACACGTCTTGCTTGGTACTTTTTAATCAGGAATCATCTTTCCTTCTCGTTTCCCCTGAATTGGGAACTTTTTTTTGGTGGTGGCACTCCACCTTGCAGCTGTACCTTCTGTTTAGCAAGCATTTCATTCTCCCATCCTAGTTGTGTTGCTGGACGATTATAGAGCGGTGGAGTAGGGGCAGTGATGTCTTACTGGAATGCAACTCGAAGGCTTAAATCTCCTTCTTTCTTGACTTTAGCATATGCAGTGCATGCTAGTCAATGTTTCCACTGTTCTGCGCTGAGCACGCCAATACCCGCCCCCACCGCGCGCCAGTGCACCAAGTTGGCGACTACATGCAAATTTGCGGTCATAAAGCTGCCCGTGATGTCACTTCCTGTATGTGGTGTCCCGCCCCCCCAAACCCCTTGGGAAATTCATAAATCGGCTCCCCTGGTCTGGACACGTCTAGATGGCACGTCTGGTGCCACACAAGTGTACACTGTGCCCTCTGCTACGTTGTTGGGATTTATACAGCGCTTTACTGCCATTTGCATCGTCTCTAGGCACTACTACGCCTCTGAAAGAGAGCGAGGTGAGGAGCGTGAAAATGCCAGATAGTTTCGCTGTTGCCTAGAGGCATTTGTGTCCTTAGGGGTACCTCGGGTCCCCTCTGGGGTTCACTGCCTCATTCTAGGGGAGTCCCTCTGACTCTAGGGTCTAGAGGCAAGCTTGCCCAGACATGCCCTGTTCAGTGCTGCCAGTTCCAGCACTCTCTCTGGCTTGCGACCTTGGACTCGGAACACTTTTGTTTGCGATGATGTCAGGCTGCCGAAGCACGCGATCCAGGATGTGTGAAGTGCTGTGGGTGAGGCGCTGCCAGCCTCCTGTCCCTGGGGGCGTCACGCCAGCTTTAGCTTTTCACACTCTGGAGCGACGCGTGGTTTGGCTGTGCTGATAATGGAGGAAGCGAGCAGTACTTTGTATCCCTGTGGTCAGGGAACAGGCAGCGTGTGGTGTACTGCAGCCGCGGCAGAGGGCACAATGAACCAAGGTGGGCCAGGAGGATTCCTGCTGCCGTAGATTGCACCCATGTACTGAAGTCACGTGCGCCTGCCTATCACTGGCCCCTACCCTTCATTTCAGGGGCTTGCTCCCATTGCTGGCCCCTTACCCTTCATTTCAGTTTAGGGGCCGCCCCCCATCACTGGAGTTGTGCACTTTGTAGTATTAGGTCTTTCGCACTTATCAGCCTTTTGATTACACAACCCTCACACACTATTTAAATTGACTCTCGCTCGATCATGGCACCCTCTAGATCCCTACATTTGATTGGAGCCTCACCCCTACCTGTCACTAGTCTAATTCCCAATCTGTTTCCATACACTTTCCATACACTGCCTCATTGCTAACACCAGCCTCTCACCCTTGAAAAGGGACTCGCTTCCTGTCTAAATCCTACAGGACTGTAAGGTTGAAAGTGGCCCTCAGCTGGTTTCTCCTTCCTGTTTCGGTTCTGAACACTGTGACAGAAGACACATGCGATACAGTCCTGGCTCTACCCTGCTGCACAACCGATGGCCAGCCGATGTGCCACGTGCACACCTGTGGAACATATAATGGGCCTCATTACAAATCTTGTGATTCATCAGTCGTCAATCCATGGAATTATCGTCATACTTGATCATTACGAATCTTGTGATAGATACATCGAACGTAAATCTGTGGAATTATTGTAAAACCTAATCATTCCGAATCTTGTGATATATCGGTTGTAAATATCGTAAAACCTAATCATTCCGAATCGTGTGATATATTCACTGTAAATCTGTGGAATTATTATCCAACATGATCATTACGAATCTTGTGATATATAGGTCGTAAATCTGTGGAATTACGTCATACTTGATCATTACGAATCTGGTGTTATATCGGGCGTAAATCTGTGGAATTATCATAAAACGTAATCATTCCGAATCTTGTGTTATATCGGTTGTAAACCTGTGGAATTATCGTCATACTAGATCATTACGAATCTTGTGTTATAGTGGGCGTAAATCTGTGGAATTATCGTAAAACCGAATCATTCCGAATCTGAAATATATTGGTCGTAAATCTGTGCAATTACTGTTAAACTTTATGACTGTTACCGCCACTTGGTCCGGTGGAATTACCATAGTATGAGTAGCGACATGGTTTGTAGTAAATAGGGCTCTATGGGGAATTTTTCAAAATTTCCATAAGCGATATTGCCCCTTAGATATTTCTGAGAATTCTCGTTGGGTAAGGTGGATGATCTACCACAAGCTTCTTGCTGGAGGTGCACCTTCCACCGTTCTGCTGGAACGTGCAGTATGGTAATGCAGTGGTGAAGCGTCAGTAACAGAATTACTGCCACATTATTGCTGTTTTTACCGCACCACCGTACTCTTAATGAGGCCCAGTCTTTCTCCTGCTCTATCAGAACGTAACTAGCTCATGTCCAGTGGGCTTGTCATTCATAGGTCAGGGTGTATTGCAAATAATAGATGTAGAGACGGCCTCCAGAATTATGGGGGTTCAGCAGAGGTGTTGCTAGAGGGGTTTATGGGGGCATAGCCCTGGGTCTTTTAGTTGTAGCCAAGGATAGAAGCTCAGGGACTACAACCAAATGGCTATAGTTAGCCCTGAATCCCGCCAGTCCTGACATTAGTTTAGCCCCTGATCTTTTGCAGACCTAGCAACACCCCTGGGGTTCAGACAGAAACATGAAAACAATTCTGAAATATCCAAGTTGGACCACCCTAGGATGATGAATTTCCATTCCAACCATACATCTATATACCGTAGGAAACGGTAACTAAAGTTCAAAAAAGGGAAAAAATAAAACATGTTTTAAAAACGGGGCAAAGAAAATAAGGGGAGGGAGCAAAGAGGTATCAGGGTTGAGCCCGCATTAATAAACCATGGAAACAAAATAACAAATCGGCCAAAAAAACTCATCACTTTTGCTCATTTTCAGGGAGTTTGCCATTTCTTTTAAAGAATGACCTAGAAGCTTAGCGTCAGTGAGCGAGGCACATTTGTTGGCTGTAGCTGTGCTGTAAACCCACGAAACGGAAAGATCCAACTGAGCTTTCTTCCCCTCAGTAGCAAAGGTTTCACCTTGACGTCCTTCTCGCAGAAGGAGAAAGCCAGTCACTACCAGGGTCCGGCGCGCATCCTTGCACATTAATCCTCCTGCAGGCAGGCTTGTAGATTTCAGGATCATAGAAAGGGATTCAGAGGATGGCGATCGATCGCCGATGAAAGCAGACATCGCCACCGTTCCCTATGCCCAACGCGCCAGGAAAATGTCAGCCCTTACCGTTACAGACTCTTCCGTGGCCACTTTTACTGCCCCAGTTCCATGGTGTCACGGTTTCCCTGGAAACGGAGAGCTGTCTTGAAGTGGGGATGGAGAGCAGCAACCGAAGGGCCACCCCCACCTCCAAGTGTTCTTGTGTTGCTAGGATCCAGGGCTGGTAGGACGTTTTGAACTGAGCATTCTTATTGGTTTAGGGACAGTGGTTCTGTCGGCACCATTTAAAATGAAATCCTTGATGCTGAGTGTGTACTCAGGATGTAATCTGAGTAGAAAGGCTTTGCCGCTCATAGCCTCAGCAGAGCTGTTCCACAGATATCACCATCTTGGACCACTGAGGTGCCAAGGATTTGGCACAGTTTCTGAGAATTCTGCCCAAAATATCCCTTTAACAGCAAAGAAAACCCTTCTGTTTCGGAGTTTCAGCCCCACCCGTGTCATCTTTCATGGACATGGGAATTTCTGAATAGTGGCCAACCAGATGAGACTGTGCACCTCAGTCTACCTAGGTGACTCCCTAGCCTAGATGTGAGTACCCGGATATCTACTGCCCTTTGGTTGGCTGTGTCCTGTCTCATTGCTGTTAGGGCTTCTTCTAGACCAAGAGAGTGAAATCACTGCCCCCTGTTCCAGGAATGGTGGGAGCTTGTGCAATTCCCGCCATGTTGTTTCTGGGCTCAATCTGTGGGCGAGTGCCCCATTACATATGGAGGGCAAAGTGCTGAGTCCTGAGTGCTCCTATGGTGGTGAGAGCGCCTCAAATCAGAGGTGTTAGGACTTCATCACTTTGAAAGCCCTGTGTCTATAACCATACAGAGAAGGGATTTCATATCCTGCGTCCCATGTTCCCGCAAGGATCAAGCTCTGAAAGTAAGCAAGCCATTACCAGACTGAGCCTGAATACCTATCACCCAAAATTGGATGGATGGCCATAGCAAGTGGGTGCACTATTTACAAACAGGCTTTCATACACCCTTACTTAAATTTGAGAACACTCCTGGTTCCATAGAGGAAGTTGTGGTTTGTATGCACATTCTCCATCTGCTGTATTTTGTTATGTGGTTACTTACGCATATATTTTAAAGTATTTCATTCATGATTAATTTAGCTAACATTAAACTGTCATGTTGTACCTTAACACCTGCCCATGCAGAGTTAAGCCTTACTGTTCAGCCTTGCTACCCATTGGCAAACAGGGGTGCACTGAGCCCCTGGTTTCACTTTAGAGTTAGGCAGATTTGCAGGGTTGTAAAGGAACCAAGGTGCACTTGGTATTCAGAGAGCCCTGGGATGGCCTCTGATCTTTACAAGGCTGTTCCAGTCTTACGCTTGATGGTAAACTCTGAATTTTAGTAGGTTTGATGCAAGAGTCAATGGGATACACACCAATATGTGACTGCTACCCGACTGCGACAGACGATTAATGGGGAAATAAAGAACATTAGATTGATCCGACCCCATCAGTGATTGATATGAACGTTTTGGGGGTGCTCCGAGCCAAGAGAGTAAAGTGTCACTCATACTCCCTTTCAGGCTGCATGCACTTCAAAGCACCACACTTATTCGTTGATCAGAGCCCTGATTCCCTTCATTAGGGTATCATTCACTCCTACGTTACTGCCTACATGCTTGTTGAAGAAGTGTTACTCAGTCTTCGACCAACGTTATTATACCCTTCTATGGAGTCTCGCTCATTCCCGATGCTGGCCTCATTCACTTCTGTGGAGTCTCACTCACTCTCGATGGAGGCCCTATTCACTTTTGTGAAGTCTTCACTTATTTCCGATGCAGGCTTCATTCACTTCGATGGAGTCTCAATCCTTTCTGATGCTGGACTTATCCACTTTTATGGAGTCTCACTCTCAATGCTGGCCTCATTCACTTCTGTGGCGTCTTCATTTCTTCTCAATGTTGGCCTCATCCACTTCTATAGAGTCTCACTCATTTTCGATGATGGCCCAATTCACTTCTATGGAATAGCCACATATTCCTGATTCATGACTCAATCACTACTATGGAATCTCAATCATTCCTGATGCTGACCTTATTAAACTCTATGGAGTCTCACTCACTCTCAATGCTGACCTTATTCACTTCTATGGAGTCTCACTCTCGATGCTGACCTTATTCAACTCTATGGAGTCTCACTCACTCTCAATGCTGACCTTATTCACTTCTATGGAGTCTCACTCTCAATGCTGGCCTCCTTCACTTCTGTGGAGTCTTCATTTATTCCCGATGCTGGCCTCATTCACTTCTATGGAGTCTCACTCTCGAAGTGGCCTCATTCACTTCTATGAAGGCTCACTCTTTGTCAATGCTGGCCTCATTCACTTCTTTGGAGGCTCACTCATTCTCGATGCTGGCCTTGTTTACTAATATGGGGTCTCACTCGTTTCCCCATGCTAGACTCATATACTTGAATTTCCAGTAGTACGTGTCCATCACATTTTAATAGAGTTTGAGTGTCACTTGTTCCCCACAGACACTGCTTACACTTTCATTGAGCAGGCTCCATTTCCTAATTCTTCCACCAAGCACTTTATCTGAGTCCCGCTACCAGTCATGCTCCTTGTGTACTTCAGTCCTTGTGCACTTCACTCCTTGTGCACTTTAATGGTGCATGGCTCATTCCCATTTCAACAGTGACATATAACACTGTATTGGCACCCTGGTTAGGGAAGCCAGCCAATCAGGTGGCTGGAAACGAAGCATGACACTACAAGTGAAAGCCCACGTTCTATGCCACCTGATGGCGAGATCCCCAGTGCCATCTTTCCCCCACCGACCCCACTTTCTTTTTCCATCCCTCTCCCCAATTTCACTTACCTGTTGCAGCTGCTCCTGTCCCTCTCTGGCTGCCTTGGAAATGGAAGAGGGACTGCATACGGAGCCCCGCCATCCTATTCCATGGTGGCCATGTTTGTACAGTATTTTCACTCTCACAGTGTACCTTTCACGGAAAGAAACTACTTAAAAAAAATAAAAAAACATTAGCACCCACGTAGCATGCTACAGGGGTGCTAATGGCGATATGCCCCCCCGTGGCTTGGGAGGCGGTCCCGCCACCTCGGGGCATATCGCCTAAATAGATCTCCCTGAAGTTGTGTTTCTCAGCACTGTCCTTTTATCATCCTCTGTCTGAGATCAACATATCCTGGGAATATATATCCACGTTTCCCATTGGCCCCATCGTAAGTGTAGCCCTGCGATGTCATCATTTCTCATTAAACGTGTTATGTCATGGCCATTTTCCACATTATGCACCCACTTGAAGAATGGCACCCTGGGAGAGTTCTTGCCTTACTGTGTAAATTCGTCAATTTCCCATTAAATATGCATCACCTCCTCAGCTCGGTGAGCTTTCCCTGGCACTAAAATACCGGCGCTAATCCCTATGTAAAGTGCACGTGCTCATCCGTTATTTGGTTTGGGAGCACACCCGCCAATGGTCTCGTAAGCTCCAGCCTGACAGGAACTATCTTTTTGGCTTACTGCACAAAAACCCAGACTCATTTAAAAGTGGAAAAGGTCGCTTTAATGTGACAGGCCAAAGCTTACAATCAAACGCTTAACTGGCTCCATGGCCTAACAAACTAAAGAAATATTTTAACCGCCAATTAAATAAATTAAACATTTTCATTTTCCCCCAACAATTAAATAATTAAATAACCCAATTCCTCCCTAATGATCCCTTGGATCCTACCGTCTCCTTGCCCCTTTTCCAGGCGTCCCGCTTTCTCCCAGGGGCCATGCCCCTCCAGGCTCAATACCTGTTCCCCCGGGGTGACCTGCTTGTGCAAACAGCGCCACCCCATCCTTTCCCGTGTCATTCCCCCATTGTGCTTCCCTCCCCCCACATCAAAAGGGGCCATGCCCCCGGCGCCCCGACCCACTTCAACACCCTTCAAACTCCCCTCTACACCAAACTCCCCCTTCCTATGACCTGCAGCCAGCCTGACCTGCCACATCAGCAACATATATTACACACACTTTCACAATGCCCTGACCTGTCACACAAAACTACCAAACCCTCCCCTCCTAACAGACCCCAAAACTCATAAACTCGCCATGTCATCTAAAAAACCCCCCACATAATCCCATGAACAATGGACCCCCCCATATTACATAACCAGACACTACCCTAAACAAAAATGAAAGGGGTGGGAGGGCGGGACAATCATCAAGTCCTAAACGTCGCCTGCCTCCCGAACCTTCCCTGAGCCCTTAAATACCCCCCCAGGAGGCGCTCTGCCCCACGGCCACTCGCTGGCCATGTGCAGCGCCAAAAACTCCCCGGGGGGAAACGCTTCGCGTCCCCCCCGGGGCCCCCCTTTTGGCTTACTGCACAAAAACCCAGACTCATTTAAAAGTGGAAAAGGTCGCTTTAATGTGACAGGCCAAAGCTTACAATCAAACGCTTAACTGGCTCCATGGCCTAACAAACTAAAGAAATATTTTAACCACCAATTAAATAAATTAAACATTTTCATTTTCCCCCAACAATTAAATAATTAAATAACCCAATTCCTCCCTAATGATCCCTTGGATCCTACCGTCTCCTTGCCCCTTTTCCAGGCATCCCGCTTTCTCCCAGGGGCCATGCCCCTCCAGGCTCAATACCTGTTCCCCCGGGGTGACCTGCTTGTGCAAACAGCGCCACCCCATCCTTTCCCGTGTCATTCCCCCATTGTGCTTCCCTCCCCCCACATCAAAAGGGGCCATGCCCCCGGCACCAGAAAAACCCTCCCCCGAGGAGTTCTTTCTGCCCCCACCCCCCCAAACTTTTCTACCTCAAACTTTTTACCCAGTCTCCCAGCCCAGAACCTAAGAAGAGCCACACCTGTATCCCTCACCAGATCATTTTCCCCAGCAAAACTAATCCCCCCCATCTGTAGGCCCATAGCTTTCCCTCACCCCAGCCAACATAGGAAGCAACTAATCCCAGCCCGGCCCAGCCCCCCAAACCCGGACATCTTACCACAACATCTTTATAGTTGCACCCCAGTTGCCTGCCAACAACCCTTTTCTCAGCTTCTTTCCCCGCCCACTTAACCCTAGAATGTCCCAAAAACCAGATTTTTGACATCTGACCGGACCTCCTAGCAGCATCTGAAAAAGAAATTACAAAATCACTTACAAATCAACAACATCCTAATAAATGCAACACTCTTGCTACCTACTGAAAAAATTCTATAAAGACCTTCTGTTAGCCCCGGTCCCTGACATACCCTTTGTATCTCTCTTACTCCCAGCGTCCCAACCTTTTCACCTACTCTTAATAGTCCAGCCTGCTACTTTCAGATGCTGCACCCCTCCTGAATGAATGAGTTCCAACCTCCTAACCTTTCCCACACCACTAGTAACACCTCCTCAGTACCCTATCCTCTGGCCATCTCCTTAACCTTCTCCGGAAACACCTCAGGTCTTCTCCTACCGTCCCCCAATATTTCGCCCCTTTCCCTAACCTTTATACCATACACCTAAACCCACTTAGACCCCCTCTTTCCTCTAAACTATTACCCCCCTGGTCCCCCTTTGCCCCCCCACCTTCCAATCACCTTATTAGTATTGGCCCTGCGTTGCCCCCCCCTGCACCGGGGGCCCACGTGCACCCCCGTCCATGCAGGCCCTTTGCTTTATTGCTCCTCCCGCCACTGCACCAGAGGCCAAACCTGCACCCCCGTCCATGCAGTCCCTTCCTTATCACTCATTTCCAAGATCCTCGCGTCCATTACCACCTGTTTCCCCCTGCACCAGGGGCCCTAGTGCACCCCCGTCCATGCAGGCCCCTTTTCTTCCTTACTCCTCTCCACCGCTGCACCAGGGGCCAAACCTGTTCCCCCGTCCATGCAGTCCATTCCACATAAATTCCTCCTCCAGCACCTTGCTTCGTTGCTCCACTTCTTTCCCCCAGCTGCACCAGGAGCCCGAGTGCACCCCCGTCCATGCAGACCCAGCGCATCACTTCCCCTAGCTGCACCAGAGGTGCTCCCGCACCTACCTCCATGCAGCCTGAAACTTACTCACCTTGTCGTGCGGCAAGCGTGAGAGCTTCGCCACCGTCGTCCATGCCCTCCAAACGACGGCCACTGCCCCTTAACAATTTCCACAGTTATATCCCCCCTGCGGCCCTCCCCTACCTACGCTTCTTCCTCCTCACCCTTCTCCTACCCCCTTTAAGTCACCCCCAAAAACCTTTCATCAAACCTTGTGCCCCCCCTCCTTTTCCGTTAAACTGAGCCCGAACTACCAGCCCACCCCAATTTACCTGGCATGCGGTCCTTCCCCCCCACCTCCTTGCCCCGCTCCTCGCCCTGCCCCACTGTCCCCTGCCTGAAAACAATCTGTAACTGGATGCCGACCCGCACACTTGCTGCACTCGTGTTTAAATTTGCACATCCACCTCGTGCAGCCTTCTTTATTGAACCCCCAACATGCTGTCGAGGGCTGTCCTCCGCCTTCTTCCCCCCGCCCCCTCATGGGCGGGGCGACCAAGAAAGGGCCGGTAAGGCACAGGCAGCCCACTTGCTGTGTGCAATGTCGGGGCAGGCCTCGTTGGAGCCATCCATTGCAGCCAAAGATCCATGTCTATCTCCCCCCAGACCGCCTGACTGTCCTCCGCCATTCTCGCTCTGAATTCCTCATCATAGTGTACCCAGGCAAAACCCCCAAAACTCGTGAAAGCCTTCCTAATTACGTCCATATATTTAAGCAGGGCCACGCAACGCTCTGGGAATTTTTCACAGTACACACTGGCATAAATGCTAAACGCTGACGTCCAATTCTCAATAGTCACCGGGACCCTTGGGCGTGAAGCCAGTTCCCTCTCCTCCTCCTTAGACCCCTCCTTTGCTCTCACTTCCCTATGGAGCAATTTAAAGACCTCCACAAACTCCCCCGCCTGAATCTTCTCCCTGGTCGCTGCCATCAAGTGCGCCCCCAATGGTTTTGTTATCCCCATGTATGGCAATTTTTTCTCCTTTCTTTTCACTTTACCCTCCTTATCTTTTCCGGCTTGCACTTCGAGCACCAATGGCTCCACCACCTTTTCCTTTTGCCCTCCACTGAGCAAATGCTCTTCTCAACCCCCTCGGCTCCAATGGCCTGCACACCAACTTCCTTCATTACACCTTGAAAACCAGCCCGCTCATCCCCTAACCACCTATTTGTAACCCCTCTCTGCCATGCAGATGACCATTCCCTTTCCCGCTCACCTCTTTCCACACCTGCCACCTGCGGCCTGGCGTCCACACCGGTGCTCCTCCTCTCCATTCTTAGAGGGCTCCTGCTGCGGGGACAAAACATGTCAGCACAATCACCCAGCCAATAATTCCCTTGACCCCTTTCACCCCGACCACCCTGCACTTCCCTTTCCTTATCCCACCTTGAACTTCTTCTCTCCTCAACCCTTTCCCTTTCTGCCCTGTAATCTTCAAATTCCCATTGCCCCCCGTATTCCTCCCAACCAACTTCATCACCCCTTAAATACCATTGAGGATGCGAGCTCATGCCCGAGATGATTTGCTGATCTTCTTGCGAGCCCGGGGTGTCCGCCCCGCCACTCCCTTGACGTCTTCTCGGCGGGGTTGTGGGAACCTCTGCCTGGTCCTCTTCTCTTGGGCGAGGCGTTCCGACCTCCACCCTGGAATCCTCATTGCTAGGGGCTGTGCTGCACCCTCTAGGCTCTCCTTGCGTTGACCGAGGAGGGGCCTTACCGAAACCCTCACCCTCCACCTGGACAGCGGGGGCTGCGCAGCGCCCTCCGCCCCCACTCCTCCTACCCGGGGGGCCGTTCCGCACCCCACCCTACCCTCCTCAATTGACAGGGACCTCTCCCTCCTTCTCCCGCCTGCGCTCTTCTGCAGGTATTTACCCCCTCTTCCCCTCTGCCCTGACACCCCCGTCTGTGCCCCACCCCTGCCCCCACTGATGTTCCCTCGGGCCCCACCTTCTTGAGCATTCCCCTCTTCCCTAGAGCTATCATACCCTTCCTCCCTCCCTGGCTGCCCCCTCGACCTCCTTAAACCCCCATCTGCCCTCTTGTCTATCTCCCTCCTCATCTTCCTACCCCTGGATTCCCAAACCTCCCCTCTCCCTGCCGTAGGGGTGCAAGC
The DNA here is from genome assembly GCF_040938575.1 of Ambystoma mexicanum. Lineage (NCBI taxonomy): Eukaryota > Metazoa > Chordata > Amphibia > Caudata > Ambystomatidae > Ambystoma > Ambystoma mexicanum. Next base: position 167,488,219 of record NC_090931.1, on the reverse strand, counting down.
CACCACCGCTGCCAGCGCACCGTCTGCCGCCGCTCTACGCTGCGGCCTGCCCCCACTACTCTCCTCTTCTCCCGTAACTTCCCCTACCGCCCCTTCAAATTGGGCTTTAGTTGCCCTGCTAATGATTTCCAGGGCCTTCTTCAAGGCCCCAGCATCCACCAGCCCCTTCTTGCTTGCTCCCCGGCCTGTCATTGTGCACAATAGTCCGCCTGTGCCCAAAAATATGCCCCTTAAAATCAAACTATGTACTCTAAGCCCCTGAGCCGGGACCTACCGTGGACTAGCACCCTTGGCCCTGAGCAACCCTGACAAGAAAATAAAAAGCCCACAGAACCAAAACACACCTTGGGTGATAACCCGTAAAATAACCTCACTAATATTGATAATTAATAAAAGAAAAACTAAACCCAAAAATATCCCTACCTAATTACCTTTTATTACTGGTATTATTACTATTATTATTGCCTTATGCTATTTTGTAATCTATAAAAAATGTTCTTTTTTTTTTTTTTTTTAAAAAAAAATACCCTATTAAACTATTTTATCCTTGACCCCACCCCCTCCCTACTACCTAGTAAAAAACCCTGAGGAGGGAGCCCCAAAAACACTAGAAAACAAGCACAAATTAGTGCTTACTAAAGGCAGCGCACACTGCCACCTAGCGGTGCCCAAGCAGCACCGCACCTCTCCCTCACACGAGGGACACGGTCCCTTTAACGGCGCTGCCCTGCCCCCTTCCTAATGAGCGCTGCTAACGCGCCCACAAGCGCTGAGGCAAACGCTCGCAATCCGTGGGAAATCCCACTGAGGAGCCGCGAAAAAGCCGCTGCCGCTATGCTCCTTAACCTGCCCCTAAAACCCCCACGCACAGCCGGCCCGCGAACGGAGGAAGGATTCCTCCCCAAATCCCTGCCGCAACACCACCGAGCCCTCACGCCCCCCACTCACGGAGTACCCCTGGCGCGCACACAGAAGCACGGAGACCCACGGTAAGACGCGAGGGGTGTCTTATCTACTGCACCCCTCCTACAAAACTCCTAAACGTAATGTAAACGATATATATATATTTTTTTAAAGTTAATCAAAACCTAACCGCCCTCCCCTGCTACAACTCCCCTACCTCACCTGCTCTAACTCGCACCTAGGCCCCAGGCACTACAGGGAAGGCTCGGGAGCAGGCAACAGGACTTGACAATCATCAAGTCCTAACCGTCGCCTGCCTCCCGAACCTTCCCTGAGCCCTTAAATATCCCCCCAGTAGGCGCTCTGCCCCACGGCCACTCGCTGGCCATGTGCAGCGCCAAAAACTCCCCGGGGGGAAACGCTTCGCGTTCCCCCCGGGACCCCCCTTTTGCATCAAACTGAATTAAGCAGACAATTTCTCGCCATTGTCTTCAGCATAATTGTTACAGCAGGAATAGAAAAATACACGGCCAGGATTGATATGTGTTCATTTAATCTGGAAAAAAATCCTCCTTTCTGCAACTTCAAGGGCTCTCCTTAGAAACAGCAGCAAGAACGTGTGCCCAGGATGGGAACACAACCCCTGGCTCACGTACACTGGTGCAGATTCAATAATAACGCACACAGCCCGACATGTCTGCCCTCTTACATTTCACTAACATCTCCCACATTCTCCCACATCAGTGGCCTCTAATATTTCACCAATATCCCCCACATTCTCCCACATCACTGGCCTCTTATATTTCACCAATATCCCCCACATTCTCCCACATCACTGGCCTCTTATATTTCACCAATATCCCCCACATTCTCCCACATCACTGGCCTCTTATATTTCACCAATATCCCCCACATTCTCCCACATCACTGGCCTCTTATATTTCACCAATATCCCCCACATTCTCCCACATCACTGGCCTCTTATATTTCACCAATATCCCCCACATTCTCCCACATCACTGGCCTCTTATATTTCACCAATATCCCCCACATTCTCCCACATCACTGGCCTCTTATATTTCACCAATATCCCCCACATTCTCCCACATCACTGGCCTCTTATATTTCACCAATATCTCCCACATTCTCCCACATCACTGGCCTCTTATATTTCACCAATATCCCCCACAATCTCCCACAGCACTGGCCTCTTATATTTCACCAATATCCCCCACATTCTCCCACATCACTGGCCTCTTATATTTCACCAATATCCACCACATTCTCCCACATCACTGGCCTCTTATATTTCACCAATGTCCGCCACATTCTCCCACATCACTGGCCTCTTATATTTCATCAATATCTCAGACACTCTGCCACATCGATGGCCTTTTACATGTCAACAACATCCCACAAATTCCCATACTTCAGTGGCACCTCACGCATTCTCTGACATCAATGGCCTCTTAAATTTCAGTAATATGAGACACATTCTCACATAACTGGTCACACATTTAGAAGTGTGCCCATTAGACTCTCTTTGAAAGCTGCATTTGGAAGTGTGCCCAATAGCCTCACTGTGAATTAGAAATGTTCCCAATAGCCTCTCTCTGAAAGCTGCATTTTAGAAGTGCGCCCAATAGCCTCTATCTGAAAATTGCATTTAGAAGTGTGCCCAATAGCCTCTCTTTGAAAGGTGCATTTTGAAGTGTGCCCAGTAGCCTCTCTTTGAAAGTTGCATTTAGAAGTGTGCCCAGTAGCCTCTCTATGAATTTAGAAGTGTGCCCAACAGCCTCTCTGTGATACTTGAATTAGAAGTGTGCCCAATAGCCTCTCTGTGAAAGTTGCATTTAGAAGTGTGCCCAATAGCCTCTCTGTGAATTTAAAAGTACACCAACAACCTCTATGATAGTTGAATTAGAAGTGTGCCCAATGGCCTCTCTGTGAAAGCCTCTCTATGAATTTAGAAGTCTGCCCAACAGCCTCTCTGTGATACTTGAATTAGAAGTGTGCCCAATAGCCTCTCTGTGAAAGTTGCATTTAGAAGTGTGCCCAATAGCCTCTCTGTGAATTTAAAAGTACACCAACAACCTCTATGATAGTTGAATTAGAAGTGTGCCCAATGGCCTCTCTGTGAAAGCCTCTCTATGAATTTAGAAGTCTGCCCAACAGCCTCTCTGTGATACTTGAACTAGAAGTGTGCCCAATAGCCTCTCTGTGAAAGTTGCATTTAGAAATGTCCCCAATAGCTTCTCTGTAAATTTAGAGGTGTGCCCAACAACCTCTCTTGATAGTTGAATTTAGAAGTGTGCCCAATAGCCTGTCTGTGGATGTTGCATTTAGAAGTGTGCCCAATGGCCTCTCTCTGAATTTAGAAATGTTTCCAATAGCCTCTCTTTGAAAGTTGCATTTAGAAGTGTGCCCAATAGCCTGTCTGTGGAAAGCTGCATTTAGAAGTGTGCCCAATAGCCTCACTGTGAAAGTTGCATTTAGAAGTGTGCACAATAGCCTGTCTGTGGAAAGTTGCATTTAGAAGTGTGACCAATAGCCTCTCTTTGAGAATTGCATTTAGAAGTGTGCACAATAGCCTCTCTGTGAATTTAGAACTATTTCCAATAGACACTCTGGAAAGTTGCATTAGAAGTATGCCCATTAGCCGGTTTATGAATTTAGAAGTGCTCCCAATAGCCACTCTGTGGTGAATCGCATTTTGAAGTGTGCACAATAGCCTCTCTGTAAAAATTGCATTTAGAAGTGTGCCCAAAACCCTAATAGTATAATATCATGCCCGGCCGCACCAACTAATCTCCCTAATAACCTCTCTGTACAAAGTTGATTCAGATTCATCCCCAATACCCTCCCTGTATAAAGCTGAATTGAAAGAAGTGCACCTACTAGCGTGCCCTAATTAATCTTACTAGTATAACCAACAGTATAGCTGAGTAATGTAGACTCTAAAACAGTGCCTAATAATCTAATACACCCTCTATTCAAATTGAATCTGGAGGTAGACCGAATATCAGGTGAACCTAGAAGTGTGCCTAATAGTACCTATTAGACTAATACCATCTCCGTCTACAATTGAATCTAGAAAGCACCAAACAGTCTAGTATCGTCTCTGTGCAATTTGAACTTGGAAGTGTGCCTAACAGCGTGCCACCTCTGAACTTCAAACTACGATCAGAAAGCCCTCCTAAATCCACCTAAAATCTCGTACCAATCATGAGTGCACCGACTCCACCAGAGTCTACCCGAAACGACCCCCATGGACCGCCCCCACTCTCCGATCTGCCTTCTCCCCTGACCCCCCTTACCAAACCACCCCACCCTCCTACCCACTCCCTGCCATTCCCCTCTCCAAACACCAAGCCAGAGGGGCAAGATGGCGAGCCAATCACCCTAAGACCACCCCTCCCCTGAACCCCGCCACCGACCAGCCAACGTTAACCACGCCCGCTCCCCTCACTATCATACCTGGCACACCCCGCCCTGCAATCACCCACCTCCCCCCTGCCCTCAAACCCTGGCCACCCCCCCTGACCGCACCCTTTCCCCTCCCTAAAAACTGCATGCCTAGCCCTAGCAAGAACCGAAGCGGCTTCCCTCTCCGCCTCTGACCCCCTACCCTCTCTCACATACCAATCGCAACAAAGAAACTAAAGAGGAAACTTACCTGGTCCCCCTCAATCTCTCAGCACTCTTCGCCTCCCCTGTCTCGACCCACCTCCTCATTCCCCCCATCACCTCCTTCCCCTGTAGCTTCACCCTTCCTGAAACCCCTCTCCCTCGATTTCTCATTAACTACAACTGAAACTCCCAACCGCCCACACCCCACCTTCAAACCCCATGAACCAAACCCGATCATCCTATCACACGCAGCCACCTTACCCCGCCCGAAGCCTGCCAAATTTTCAGCACGGCCACTATTCCCGTCTAGCATCACCCACCCTACCCCTCTCCCTCCACTCTCTCCACCACCTCCCACTCCTGCTCCAGCACTGAGACCAACTTCGCCTGCCGATGTGAACTGCATCCTATTTAACGCCCGCTCCGTAGCAAAAAACAGACACAGCATCTTTGACCTCCTCACCTCTGTCAAACCAGACCTAGTTTTCATCACTGAAACCTAGTTCTCTGATGACTTTGCCCCAATCGCTAATGAGGCCTTTCCCCCTGACTACTCCCTCATCCACTGAATCGTCCCTCCAGATGATGGGGAGTAGCATTCGTCTTCAAATCTCTCTTCCGCGCTTCAATCATCGACAACTAACCCTCCATTCCCTCCTGCGAATCTCTCCTCGTTAAATTATCCCTCTCCCAGTCGCTCTCACACAGCTTCCTAATAATCTACAGACCCTCTGGCTACGATAGACAATTCGCAAACAACCTCTGCGACTCTATTGCCACCCTTCAACTAAACCATCCCAACCTCACCCTTCTTGGAGACTTCAACATATGGCTTGACATCCCCACCAACCCTATGACACTCTCCCTGGTTGACGGTTCAGACGCAATTAATCTCCAACCCCACACAAATGGCCCGACTCACTATAAAGGACACACTCTTGATGCCATCTTTAGCTCCAACACCCTGATTCATTTAAAGCCCTCCACCCCTATCATCTGGTCCGATCATTTCATTCTCTCGTTCACCATTTGCTCACTCGACCCCATTCCCGTACTCGAATCTGAACCTCCGAATCTACGTAAATGCTGGAAAAAATTAATTATCGCCCCGGACCCAGCCGAGGCACTCCTCCAATCTCCACCTCCTACCTGCCATCTCAACAAACAACTAACCCCCGAGGCCTTTGACTCATGGCACAACGCATCTCTGATGCGGCTCACACCCCCTTGCAAACCATCAACCTGCCGTGGCCTTTTCCCCAGATGGTTCACTCCAGAATTGAAGACCACTAAACAACAATCCAAATATCTAGAACGCAAATGGCAGAAAGACAAAACCCAAGAGAGCAGGGCCTCCTTGGCCCGACACCTGTACCAATACAAGGCCGAAATCCGCAAAGCAAAAAAAGCCCACTACAACACCTGAATCCTAAACTGCAAAAACCAAGCAAAGAACTCCACAAAATCATCTCCGAATTCACCATTCCGGCTTGCACCACGACTGTCCCGACCCTGTCACAATCACTGTGCGACTCACTCTCCCTCCACTTTTACACCACGGCTATTGAAAGGACAAAAACTCTAACCACCAAACTAGCGCTCTTACATCCATCAGACAATTCTCTGCCGTACCCGCCAGCCCACCAGCTGCAACCCCTACACAACCAACATTTGAATCCTTTAGTCCAATATCACCAAAGCAATTTCTAAAACTTCTATCCGCCCGCAAACCATCTGGATCGCCGCTGGACCCTTGCCCAGCGACAACCCTCAAAGAAATTTTCGCTTCCACCTGCGCAGGAGAAAACTATCATAAATGCCTCCCTTTCCTCTGGTATCTTTCCCAAAGCATTCAAAACAGTTCACGTCAAACCTCTAATTAAAAAACCTTTGCTCGACCCTCTCGAGCCCAAAAACTACCGCCCCATCTCAAACACCAGGTTTCTTGCCAAACTTATTGACCGAACCGCCTACTCCCAACTAAATACCTTTGTCGAAGCCAACAATCTCCTAGACCCCGCCCAATCAGGTTTCAGAGCCCATCACGGAACTGAAACCACCCTAACCTCAATCTGGGATGACCTTAAAATGACGGCTGACTCTGCAGGATGAGCCGCTCTAATCCTTCTCGACCTATCCGCCGCCTTTGGCATGATCAATCACTCAATCCTCCTAGACCGCCTCCACTCCCTAGGAATTCGTGGAACCGCTCTTAAATGGATAGCTTCATTCCTCAAAGATAGGTACCAAATAACGATACTCTCCAGCTATACCTCCTAAGCCCGACCAGTCGACACAGGAGTCCCACAAGGAGCATGCCTATCTGCCCTACTGTTCGATCTTTACCTGATCACCCGCCCACCAATAATTTCTTCACACAACATCCTGTGCTACAACTACGCCAACGACACTCAACTAATTCTAAAACTCCTGGACTCAAAACCCAACTCCCAACCTGACCTGGCCTCATGCCTCCTTGACATAGAACTCTGGATGACCCAAAGCCACCTCCTGTTAAACCTCTCTAAAACGGAAATCATGGTATGTGGCAACTCAGAACTTCTTCCGCACCCACTACCATAGCCATCCGCCATGGGCAACTCTCCGACTGCCTCCAAATCAGTGAAAAATCTTGGATGCACCCTGGACTCTGACTTAACACTCTCTCGCCAAGTCAACAACGTCTCAAAGTCCTGCCACTACCACCTTAAAACCCTTAGGCGCATCTTTCCGTATCTCTCCTTTCCCAACAGACTCTCCACGGTCCAATCAATCGTTTTATCAAGACTGGACTACGCAAACCCCCTATACCTCAGAATCCATTCGTACCAACTGAACAAACTCCAAAGGGCACAAAATGCGGCAGCCAAATTGCTACTTGCACTTGGCCCAAGAGAACATGTCTCCCCAGTCCTTAAGACGCTGCACTGGCTTCCAGTAGCCCGAAGGGTGACCTTCAAAACCTTATGCATCTCCCATCGAGCACTGCATAAAACCGGACCTCAATATCTTCAAGACAAACTAAAACCCTATCACCCCCCATGCTCCCTAAGATCGAGCTCAGCCGGCCTCCTAGTTATACCGAAGACAAACTCTGTCAGATTAGGCGGATCATCATTCTCAGCCTTGGCCCCCACACTATGGAATTCAATCCCAACTCACATCCGCCTAACTGAGGACTTAACGTCTTTCCGCAAACTGCTGAAAACCTGGCTCTTCCCATAAAACCAACCCGTACCATACTAACCCAAACAGTCTAACAGCAACTCAATGACACCAATCCAACAAACTACCTGATGCGAGAAATGGACAGCTAATAACCCCTAATATAAACTAGAAGGACAAACAGAATTAAACACATAAAGTAGATCAAAGCAGTAAAAGGGTCAACAAGAATAAACCATAAGGAAACAGTAAAGAGAGTTAAACTGCTGAAATGGACAGAATGCATGAGGAATAAACTAAATGAATGGCATGGATGAGATAGTTAGAATCAATGAAGCAGATGGAACACATGAATGCCCTGAGTGTAAGAATGCACGAATGGAAGAATAGATAACTACATAGTTCAAATGAGTGTGGAAATCGAATGAATAAGTAAACTGGATGAGTATACAGAATGGATGAACATCTCGAACGGATGAGTGTGTAGAGCGGATGGGTGTGTTGAGCGGACGAACGTGTAGTGCGGATGAGTGCGTAAATACAGTGAAACGTATTGAACTCGAGAGTGCGTAAAACAGACGAATGTGCAGAACGGAGGAGTGTAATCCAAATGAGGGTCTAGTACAGATGAGTATCTGGAGCGGACGAGTATGTAGAGCACGTGACTGATCCAAGTTGTATCTGCAGGTATCCGCAGGAGAAGCAAATAAAGAGCGGATGAATGATTAGAGTGGATGAGTGTATTGAGCGGACGAGTGTATAGAGCGGATGAGTGCATAGAGCGGACAAGTGCATAGAGGGGGCTAGTGCGTTGAGGGGGTGAGTGCGTTGAGGGGGCGAGTGCGTTGAGGGGGCGAGTGTGTTGAGGGGGCGAGTGCGTAGAGGGGGCGAGTGCGTAGAGGGGGCGAGTGCGTAGAGGGGCGAGTGCGTAGAGGGGATGAGTGAGTAGAGGGGGCGAGTTGCATAGAGGGGGTGAGTTGCGTAGAGGGGGGAGTGTGTAGAGGGGTCGTGTGCGTAGAAGGGGTGAGTGGGTAAAGGGGGCGAGAGCGTAAAGGGGGTGAGAGCGTAGAGGGAGTGAGTGCGTAGAGGGGGTGAGTGCGTAGAGGGGGTGAGTGCAAAAGGTGGTGAGTGTGTAGAAGGGGTGAGTGCGCAGAAGGGGTGAGTGCGTAGAGGAGATGAATGCATAGAGGGGATGAGTGTGTAGAGGGGTTGAGTGCGTAAAGGGGGTGAGTGTGTAGAGGGGGTGAGTGCGTAAACATGATGAGTGTGTAGAGGGGGTGAGTGTGTAGAGGGGGTGAGTGCATAGAGGGGGTGAGTGCGTAGAGGGTGTATGTGCGTAGAAGAGGTATGTGCGTGGAAGGGGTGAATGCGTAGAAGGGGTGAGTGCGTAGAGGAGGTGAGTGCATAGAGGGGGTGAGTGCGTAGAGGGGGTGAGTGCGTAGAGGGGGTGAATGCATAAAAGTGATGAGTGTGTAGAGGGGGTGAGTGCGTAGAGGGGGTGAGTGCATAGAGGAGGTGAGTGCATAGAGGAGGTGAGTGCATAGAGGGGGTGAGTGCATAGAAGGGGTGAGTGCGTAGAGGGGGTGAGAGCGTAGTGGGGGTGAGTGCTAAGTGGGGGTGAGTGCATAGTGGGGGGTGAGTGCGTAGTGGGGATGAGTGAGTAGCGGGGGTGAGTGCGTAGAGGGGGTGAGTGCATAGAGGGGGTGTGTGCATTGAAGGGGAGAGTGTGTAGAAGGGGTGAGTGCATAGAAGGGGTGAGTGCATAGAGGGGGTGAGTGCGTAGAGGGGGTGAGTGCATAGAGGGGGTGAGTGCAAAGAGGGGGTGAGTGCGTAAAAGCGATGAGTGCGTAGAGGGGGTGAGTGCGTAGAGGGGGTGAATGCGTAGAGGGGGTGAGTGCGTAGAGTGGGTGAGTGCGTAGAGTGGGTGAGTGCGTAGAGGGAGTGAGTGCGTAGAGGGGGTGAATGCATAGATGGGGTGAGTGCGTAGTGGGGCTGAGTACGTAGAGGGGGAGAGCGTAGAGGGGGTGTGTACGTAGAGTAGAATTGCATATATAGACGTGTGTATATAGTATGGTCTAGAATGCAAAGAACGTTCCAAAGAGCATATAATCCATCATATCTCACCACCATGCTTACTCTCTCCTTTACATCACCACTCAACTAGAACACAAAGATACTATGACGCCATTCGGTATAACTGTTCTCATACCTACATCTGCTGCTCACTCCACATCACTCTAAGTAAACACTGCTGGTTGGACACCCCCAGCCAGGCGTTTCTCCACAGGCCTAACGCATCCACATCCGGTCTGGATAAACCCTGCCGGATCGAACACATACTCCTGATCTCTCAACCACCGCACCTACAGCTAAGAAGCAGCTATTACACAAATACCACATGAGCTGCACACATACCCGGTGCTCACATGCACCTTTTGACTCCCTCTACTCTCTCTACTGATCTGAACTTCGGTTCCCAAGGGCGTTCAACCTACCAGCGCCTTCAGACCATACCAATGGTATATAAGGCACTATATAAATGCAAAATAACATAACATAACATAACATGATATCACATCACTGGGTCTTACATTTCAACAATATCTGACACATTCTCCCATATCACTGGCCTCTTACATTTCACTACTATCTCACACATTCCCACATCACTGGCCTCTTACATTGCAATAATATCGCACAGATTCTCACATAACCGGCCACACATGCACATCACTGGGTCTTATATTTCACCAATATCTCCCACATTCTACCACATTACTGGCCTCTTACATTTCACTAATATCTCACACAAATAACTGGCACTTATACTTCAGTGGCCTCTTACGCATTCTCCTACATAACCGGTCTTTTACATTTCCCCAATATCTCCCGCATTCCCCCACATCAATAGCCCCTTACATTGCAATAATATCACACACATTCTCACAAAACTCGCCACACATGCTATCACATCACTGGCCTCTCACATTTCACTAATATCTCACACATTCTCACATCACTGGAAACACATGGTATCACATCACTGGCCTCTTCCATTTCACGAATATCTCACAAATTATCCCACATCACAGGGCTCTTACATTTCTCCAATATCTCCCACATTCAGCCACATCACCGGGTCTTACATTACATCAATATCTGACACATTCTCCCATATCGCTGGCCTCACGCATTTCAATAATATCACACCGATTCTCACATAACTTGTCACACATGTACATCACTGGGTTTTATAGTTTCCCTATATCTCCCACATTCTTCCACATCATCGGCCTCTTACATTTCACTACTATCGGACACATTCTCCCATATCACTAATATCTGACACATTCCTCACATTACTGGCTTCTTACATTTCACCAATGTCTGACACATTGTTTCACATCACTGGCCTCTTACATTTCACCAATAGCGGACACATTCTACCAAGTCACTAACCTCTTACATTTCACCAATATCTGACGCATTGTCTCACATTACTGGACTCTTACATTTCACCAATATTTGATACATTCTCCCATATCACTGCTGTCTATATTTCAACATATCTGACACATTCGCCCATATCACTACACTCTTACATTTCACCAATAGCTGACACATTCTCCCATGCCACTAACTCGCTACATTTCACCAATATCTGACACATTGCCTCACATTACCAGACTCTTACATTTCACCAATATTTGATACATTCTCCCATATCACTGTTGTCTATATTTCAACATATCCGACACATTCACCCCTATCACTACACACTTATATTTCAGCAACATCTGACACATTCTCCAATATCACTGCCCTCTTACATTTCACCAATATCTGACACATTGTCTCACATCTGTAGAGGAGGAGCCAACTGCCTCTACTGGAAGTCCCACCACTATTTTGCCTATATATTGGAAAAAGTAAATTACGACATGCACAATGCCAATAATGTTACCTATCCAACGAAGAATTCTCGAAACAAGGTATCCATTGAGAACGCACTATATGATGTACCCGCAGAGAAATGACAGTGGGCCTCATTACACGGTAGGCAGCAAGGGTTTACCGGTACCGGTAAGGGCACCGGTACCGGTAAACCCTTACCGCCTTACTACGAGGTCCCTTTGCGGGACCTGACCTTAACGGCTGGTTTTACCAGCCGTTTAAGTAGGGCGCTGCAAAGGGACCTTGGTGCTAATTATGGTACCGCAATTTGCGGTACCGTAATTAGCGCCTTCCCCATTCCCATTATGCCCTATGGGGGCAAAAATGGGAATGGGGAAGTGCCTTGGTGAATGGGGAATTACCGCCCCCGCTCACCTTGGAGTAGGGCGGTAATTCCGCCATCCACTAAGGCGGACTCAGTAAAATACCGGCGGCAACCATGGCGCTAATAGCGCCATGGTTAACGCCTACCGTGTAAAGAGGCCCAGTGTCTTAAAAGAGGTTCCTGAAGAAGTGTGAAGCGGTGAAGGCAAGAGACTGGTGACGTCACATGAAACAGAGGTGACACACTACAAAGAGATGCCAAGGAAGAAAGTATATAGACCTTATAGGATCTGATGGCGAAGTAAATAATTGAGTAATATTTCATGGGCAGAATGTAGATTGTAAGTGCAAAGAAGCACTGCAGAAAATGCAAGCAGTTTTTAATAATTGTACAGATGCTGAAACGCAAGTAGACTAAGTAACCATGAAGGCTGGCTATTCATAGTGAATAAACTGCAGGCGTTGCCGCCATTATATATGTATGTGTATAGAATCTGGATGTCCCACGTTGCATTTGAGCAAAGTAGGACCTCAGTTGCAAAGAGGCTGATAGAGTGGCACAGTAGAGAAAGACAGCTGACGATGAAGGAAGAATCGAGTAAGGTTGTCTGGCCCAGTGTCAAGGGTTGGGGAAGCCAAGAAACTGGTTATCTATGTGAAAAGATACAATGAATGTGAGAAGCGAGGCTAGCTCCTGTTGAGGTGCAATGGAAAAACACTATGAGTGCCAAGTTTTATTCATTTAATAGTATCCAAGGCGAAGTAGGAGCTAAAAACACAGTCTACTGTCACAGGAGGTAGGTGGAAATAGACTTTGGGTAAGCAACATCGAGACTGAAGATCAGACCGTGCTACCACTTCTATTCTCAGGTGCAGTGATACTTTGCAAGGCAGATTTCAAAGACAATTTGAATGGTAGACAGCAGGAGTGATGTTGGATGATGGGCTAATTGGGTGGAGAGGCATGGTCAAGTCCACCCACAAACACCTGGGGTACCAGCTTGCGTCCTGCTAGAGAGTGGAATATTCCAGAAGGGTACAAGTGTGCCAACCAATTGGAGATGGCCACATAGCAAAGAGCACTGTAGAGTGAAAGCCAATGTAATGTTGTGTATTTTATGACACTGAAAATGACTTGCACTAGGGGTGGGCATAGTTGTCCATCTGTCTCGAAAGACCCAATCACAATCCTATCCCCCATAGAAAGTATACCTAGATGTTCCCCGTAGAACAACCACAATCTTTCTTACTTTGCCACGTATTATGACGTCAATGATGATGGGTTTTTACTACAAATGTGTGTTTTTTTCATGTAAAATGTTGAGATACTTGAGCGAACGACAGTTGATGTCCGTTGTACTCCCTGTTTAAGACAATTGCAAATAAAACAGCTACGTTTTGCCAACTTCCTGAGTCAGTCTTATTATTGGTCTAAGAGTAACTTCTGCATCGCCACCCATCCCATATAGTGTTATCTCGCTTATAGGGCCTACAGGATCACGTGGTAGCAGAGGGAGGATGGTTTGAGAAGACTCATCGACAAGTAGGTTTCCAGTGTTTTTTGGATGATCAGACACCCTCTGCCTTTTAGCCAGAAGAACACATGGTTTCCTGTGGAGAGCCGCCGATATAAAGTACTTGCAAGAAGATCGATTTAGGTGGGACGGGTCCCTCTTTCACAAAATCCCTCTTGGTTTCCACAGGCTCTGACTGGATGGAAGGTGACGGTGGTCGATTAGAGGACGTGAGATGATACCGAAGGCCTTGAGCTGAAGACTGAATGGTGAATAGGATGAGGGGACTGGCAAAATAAGGGAATGGGATTGTGGTAACATAGAAAAGTAACAGGGGTTGTTTAAAATATAACAAGGGACATTATAGTATAACAAGGAGCATTTATAGTAAAGTAGAGTGTTAATAGAGCCTGATTTTCTACCTCAAGGCAGGTCTAGAAGAAGTAATTTCAAACCCCAATTGGGGTATAAATAGGCAGCCATAAACAGTTTTATGATAGGGAATGACTCAGACTCGAATCAGAGTATTTTAGTGCTCTGTGAAAAGGAGTACCATGATATATATGTGAAAAGTCAACTAGTCTGTCTGTGTGCAGAGTATTATGCAAATGAAAAAAGGTGTCAAAGAGCGAGAGGAATGAGCTGTGTAAAGTTGAAGTAGAGATAAAAAGTTACTGCCTATTTTAGGTCATTGTCGTCGCCGACCAAAAAGTAGGTTGAGATAATTGAGAAACAGAGGCTTTATGCGGCGAAGGTTGGAGCGTGCTCATAGTTGTTGTTTTTCTGAAATGTATCTGTGTAACCAACAGTAAGTATTGACAGTCAATTGAGACTTGTCACAATGGTGGATATTACTCCACTGATGCATCTGTGTATAACTCTGCCAAAACATATGCCTAAACTCAAACTGTATAGTGCGGAGTGGGTATAGGGCACAACAGACAAAATGTTCATGCCACGGCCACAAGCGAGATCGCTGTCAAAAGCGGTGTTGCAACATATGACCACATACTTGCACGCTGCGTACACAGGGAAGAAATTAGAGAAAAGGTTATCCATTTTAGAGCTCTGGTAAATGTATCAGGTGAAGCAGGAGGACCAGTTGCCTGAGAAGTGGATGCTTACTCAGAGTAGGGAGGAAGGCGTTGAGCCTTCTGCTCCCCTTGCCTTGCTAGAAGTGAATTGTGGCAATTCCAAAGATGTAGGATTGTATCCGTTAAAGGAACTAAAAGTGGCAACAGGGTATAGTAAAGCGATATATGGACCGCCTGCGTATAGCAGTGACGATAGTCCAGCAGAGACTAGAAGAAAGGAGGTGATCTTTAAGGTCTTACAGAACAATGAGGAGAAAAGCGAACGATCAAATGTAACCACAGACATAGAGTGAGAGATTAAGAGATGGAAAGGAGAAAAGGATAAAGCTGACGAGGTAACGTTTGTACAGAACATATGGATAGGAGGACAGATATTGCTCAAGCTTTATGGGAAATGTATCGAGGAAGTTGGGCAAAAGGGAAGATCAAGATGAGCAGGACAGAAAAGAGAAAGAATGAGAAAAGTGACTGAACGAGGACGAGCATTAAAAGAAAGAGTAAGCAGAAACGAGAACAGATGTATCAGGAAGAAAAGCAAAAGAAAGAGGAAAGGGCAGAGGAGGAACAAGGTTTTCAATAGAGATAGAGAAGTCAGTAGTGAACAGGACAATCATGGCACCCAATTACTTTAAATGACTATCTTGTATGTTCCCCCTAGGAGAGAGGGTGAACGTTTTTAATTCTTCCAAGCTCCCCCTCTACGTAAATCTATTTGGGATATACAGTCAAATGTGCTAAGGGTCTACACAATTACCCCCCTTACCCACTAATTCAATGGAACCCACTAATGAAAAAATTGGTTAATTAAATAGATCCACACACTGACATTTTGTTGGACAATCTACTTACCTTTGGAAATCTGTGTGGTTGGCACTCATGGAGACTGTGCAAGGCTTCATTTGTAAGGAAATACAGGATTCTGGCCAGCACTTAGTCAATGGGATTCCACAGCAATCTTCCCTCTAAGGGTCCAAAGAAGTGTCACAGCCTCTGTTTTCTAGTTTCCCAAGCAATAGACATATCCAGCCATCTGGCAATATTTCCACTTAGATGAAATTTCAGCAGATCTCCTTTGGTGATTTTTGGTAGGTGTCCCCTCTTCCATAGTGCAAGACCTTTTTACTCTATAAGCCCCTCCCATGGAAAGTGAACATTAGGCGGTGCTAACCTATGATCTCGCAGCCAGGATTGGACATTAGTTCTCACTACCCCCCAAGTCCAGCCCCTCTCTAAGGATTGGTTTAGGAGTCTAGAACAGAAATATTGCAACTCCCCTTTGAGATTCACATTTTTTTTTCATGTTCCATGTCTAGTCAAAAAGAACCTACATGGCAACATTTTGAAATTTACCAATAATGGCTATGATATATAGATATGAAGATTCCTCTACTCTTGATGGATCAGTGAAGCTTACTTTCATTTCGGTACCTTATTGCAAAGTACAATAGTGATGAACTTGCCATTTAATTTCCAGATTCCTAATTTTATGACTCATCAGTCCACCAATACTTAAACTCAGAGCATTTTCTGGGAAGCTACGAACAGAATTCAGGTGACAACATGATTTCCAAAAATCTTGCGTGGATCAAATTCATATAAGAATAACCAGTTGTATGTGTTCTACAGCCAGAACACCTCTAGAAACACAAGCAGCCCAAGACATGTTTTGGGTTTGTTGGGCCTCCTCAATGAGGTGCAGCTTGGTTCCCTATGGTGCAATGAGCAAGGGACCAAAGTGTGGGCAGACCCTCTCTCAGAAGGCCGAAACATGTCTGGGGTTGCTCGTGTTTCCGTGCACAGTGGACCTGGCCAAGCATTTTGGGCTGGGTTGCTTCCATTGATGGCAGTGCCTGACTGATTTGCAAATAGCTGGACCCTTTTTGCAATGGTGCAGGTGGGCTAAAAAATGGTGTTGTGGGAGGTTGTCCAGAGCATTGGCAGTGGTTCATATTTATTCAAAACCTTCCACCCATCTTTTTTTGGTTGTAGTTTGTAAGCATGTGACAAGAGCCTCTTGGGTGGAACTTATCTTTAAGGCCAGGTAACAGCGATTAGCCTCTTTGTTCTTTGAAAGTTGATGGGCTGAGGAGATCCTTATCTTGCAACAGACAGTTCACCTCTGTGCTGTGATGCCATGAGGCCATGCTGACATCGGGAACTTTGTTCTGTTATCTGAGGTTGACCACAAATCTGATCTCAAACATTATATTTGTAAGTATTTTCCCCATCCGGGACTGGGTCTGTGTTGATCTCGCCCTGTTGTAAATACTTGGAGTGAACATTTGCTTCACAGAGATTTCCGTTCCAGATAAGGAGACAGGCAGGGCTTTAAATTCTGCACAACAACATAATACAGGGTCTGTCTTGGGCCTAAATGAAATTTACATGGGACCCATGGAAACAATGTAGCCTTTTCAATTGTTGACGATATTTTGCACGTGAAGTATAATATATATAATAATACATTGCATCTTGCCCCCAACCATCCAGTCTTTTCCCTGATATATTTATTTTAGCAGAGGGACATTTTTCTCAGGTCTTGATTTAAAACTGCAAAACGCACATGCAAGGCCATTTTAGTTTCAGTGTTTGAAAGCCTGCTTTTCATGTAGAAGGGGCCTTTGATTTTCTCTTGCAATTGTGAATTAAAGACTGCTTTTGACCCTTCCCTTTGTAATAAAAGATAGGCCTTTTTTTTTAAAAAAAAGAACGCTTGGCCATTCACATAGCATTTCCATTCTATCACAGCTCTTCCTTGTGTTACTGGCAGAAACACACACAGTCTGCATTCATTATGATTAAACCCCATAATGGCATCTCCCTCATTCCATATATCAGTGACCTCTTAAACTTCACTGGCATATCTCTGATTCCACACATTACTGGTTCCTGACACTCCAAGGATATCACATGCATTCCCCTGTGATTGGCATCTTGCACTTCAATGGTTTCTCCCAAATCCCCATATTACTGTTGCCTTGCCCTCTTACACCTCTGTGGTATCTTACACACTACTCAACATCACTGATGTCTTGGAGTCTTTCAATTCAGCTATTTCACACATTCTCTCCCATCAATGATATCTTACACTTTAATGGGAGCCCACAAATGCCCATGTCAGTTCCATCTTACACAGTTATACTTCAGTGCCATCTGCCTGTGAGAGTGTCCATTGCCCCTCTGTGTTCCCCCAAAATATTTGAATTAGTTGGTACTTTTCTGTACACTGATTGGCCTACACTACGAAGATGAGGCCCAAAGGTTGGCCTTACACCCCTTTAAGTTTCATTGAAATGACAATTCCTGACTTTAGGTGAACAAGCTTGGTTTTAATCTGTAGCAGTAAAAGTACTGGCATGCTGCAGTGACGGCCCTGCAGCGTATAAAAAGCCTTGAACAGCAAGTGACATTTTCTCTTTATTAGCCATCACTATTTTTGTTGCATGGGACAGAGCTACAAATCCCTAGGAAACCTAACAAGCATGCCCCACACTTTAAAAAGCTGGACACTAATATAAAATCTTTATTTACCTGGTGGTAAGTGAAAGCATTTCATTCTCAGAATGGCCATGAGACTTTGGAATGATCAAAACAGATTTTAAATCACCTGATGGGAGAGCAGGGGTCTGGAGCCTTCGTAGAGATGAGGCCCAGGGCTGTGGGGACTCTGCACTGGTAGAAGATGTATTGGCCCGTATAGAGGATTGAGTGGACAGGTCAGCTATCTCTGTGGAGGGCTTCCATTATAATGGCACCTACTTATTCTGGAATTTGCAATAATACTGTCGCGGATATGGGTCGACCTGATGAGGGCAGATGATTTCAGCATCTGAAAAGACCACAACTATAGATGATTGAGATTGGCAACAGGCTGGGGACAGGCTCGGATTGGCTACTGTCCCTAACATAAGCCAGAGTACTAGTAGGCAAGCAGTGAATCCCCTCAGTGTAATAATTTTAGATTTCGGGACTGAAATGAAGGCTTTGCTTCATCAGCTCTGATTGTTTTGGATTTCTGCCTGCACTGGCTGTGATATTTAACTTGAATCTCCTGCCCCTGAAAGGACAGCCAACCTGCCTCCCAGTAGACTGATTACCAGGGTTGGAGCAGCCATGCCTCATGCCCATATTTACCAGGGCCCAGTGAGATCGAAACTGACTGGATACCTGTTCTGTTTTCCCTGGAATGCTTTGCCAAGCATCTCTACATGTGGTTGTGGGAGATAGGTGCTTCAGGTGTAGGTGGATCCAGTGATGGTCAGCAGCGCATAGAAGGCTCAGACCAGTTAGTCACTGTCTAAAATGGCTACTGTAGGAGCTATGAATTTGCAAGGCACTTCACCCACTTACAAATGCTAGTGATTGACCACAGCAAATTCTTCCATTAACAGCTAAAGTGAACCAACCAATAACTTATGCCCCTGAATGCATCCAGTACTGGAGACACACACTGGGAACTGAAATGGATTGGGACTGGTGTGAGTACAAAATGACGCCCGACTGCATGGAGCCTGGGTGAAACATAACCTTGGTACTGGCCCTGCTGATAAGATATTTTCTCCACGACCTGAGGCTTCATCAATATGTCTGATTAACATTCTTCAGATAGGAGTCCATGTTAACAGTGATCCGATTAACTTTTTTGAAACAGTTGGGGCTATTTTTCCATGGATTCCAATTGATTGTTTTTGCACTAATATATTTTATAGTAATTTGATAATAAAATTCACTATTTTTATAGCTTGGTTTAGACAGAGATACATGTCACTGTGTTTTCCCTTGTTGCTAGAGAACTGATTGAATCTCTTCCAGGGATCTACAACCTGAGGCTCACCAGATGTTTTGGACTGTGACTCCCATGGTCCTTCAACCTTGGCTGTGCTGGCTAGGGATAATGGAAGTTGTAGTTCAAAATATTTGCCGATCCAAAGGTTGCAGACCCTTGTCTTACACATTTCTTGAGTACAACATAAGCTTCTCCCACATTATCAATGGGAAGGCAAGAAATACCATTGGTGTCTGTTGGTTTGACTCACCCCTCAGATCCTCAAAAGAGGCATTTTCTTGAACTAACACTTTTCCACATCCCACGGCCATCTTTGACATGGAGTCCCTTGGTCCTCTCGTCGCCAGGCACACAGCCACATCCACCAAAATACATACAATAGACAACGTTACCTAGAAACATCAGCATCAAAGACATTTACCAATATAAATCCTGCCTCGTCCTGATCCAGACTTGGACTTCCAGGGCCAAACTCAATCTGACCTCCACCAAGGTGGGATTCCTGCTGCTCAAGAACAACATCACAAACTTCCACATCATAGCCTATTTGAACGTCATGACCTTAGAGGGCTTCACGTGTGCCAAGTCTTTGGCTTTCCACAAAGACAGCTACCATGCCACTTCCCCTTCAAAACACCCATAACCAAGACATCTCAGAGAGAAAAGAATCTCTCCTGTGGAAAATAAAGGCCCCTCCTACCAGACACTAAATATCATATCCACCGTACATGCCCTGATCCTCTCTCACAAGAATGGGGAAATACCCTGCACACCATCTTACCCAGCACAAACCTAGCTCCTATACAATCCAGCCTCTAGGCTGCTGTCCACCTCATCAAAAGTCTCCACAAATATGACTTCATAATACCCACACTCATAGACAGACTACCATAGGAATTTGACCCAGTGCTGGTAACCCCCTGGTGCTTGTGAATTACAGCCACTTGATATCATGGATATACAGTACAATAAAGTCATTTTCGTTTGGTAAGAATATTCTTTATTATGAGTGAATGTTCTTCCAGATTCTATGAAAAAGAAGGTGTTTAGTATAGCAGAAAAATTGAGCTAAACATTTACTTACATTGGGATACACTAGAAATCACCTATATGTATGCACTGGAGAGGAGGTTCACCTGATGAAGTTTATATGGGAGAATGCCACACCTAGATTTGCAGCCGGGATTAACCTTCTCTGCCTTGTTGCTCTTTATCCTGTGTACCCTTTCGAATTCTCGATGATGCTACACAGGATGAACAATTGTTTTTTGGATTCTTCCTAAACCACATTTGCAGGTAAATTGTATTGAGGCCAGTAACGGACTATAGAAAATCCCTGTGAACACATCCTTCTTTATGCAGGGATGACTATTCTTTCCAGGCAATCTTGCATCACCTTCAAGATGCTTCCTTGGTTGTGTTAATGATACCATTTATTGCATTTATGAATGTTTGAATGTTTCTCTTTAAATGAAGTCACTATTTTAAAAAAGCAATTAGACATTGATGTATTCCTTATGCCATGCATCCTTTTCTTCCCATTCAGGAAAAAAAAATCGTTTAACCAACTTGGAAGTAAGAGGAATCATATAGCACAGACTGCAGTTATACCGTTGACCCGCAAATGAAATCATTTTTAATCAAATTACATATGTTTTTGTGAATTCTTTCCCTTTAAAATGTGCAATACTTAAAAATAATAATTGGTATGGCATAAAAAGTCCTATATCCTGAGTTGCATATTTGGTCTGTTATCACACAAGAAAGTTGTCCTGAAGAAGACAGTCCTTGAATTGGTGGACATTAGGTTGATACTTGTGTATAGCGCTGAAGCAGACATGCCATTCCTAGCTATCATTTAGTGCAATATTGTTGTTACTTCTTTTTTTGTCCCTTGTTGATTTCTGTTTCTGTATGTTTTAGAAATCACTAGTGTTTGGTAAACGTTTTCTTTTTTGTAGTAAATGTTTCACTCTTAGACAGGTTTGATCCTCTATTCACATTGAATATAATAAATGAAGTTGCAGTGATAATAACAAATGTCAATACTAAAACTAGTGTGCTCAGGGTCCGTTAGGAACGTGTATATGTAGTGGATGGGATCAAACAGAATAATTTTGAGTCAAAATAACTGAACCAACCCAGGAAGATGGCAAAGTCCTGTTTTATTAACAATTATCTAAAACAGGGTGTTTACATCGAACATCAACGGACGTACGTTCAGTCTCTCAGTGATCTTTACACAAAACATAGTTTTTATAACAAAATGTGTCAGAGGTAACATCATACTATGTGGCAATAATGAACAACCTATCAAATGTCGGGATCGGTATACTTTTCTATAGGAGCTAGGATTTTGATTGGCTGTCCACTATCAGGTGGACAACATATGCTTACCTCTAAAACATGTCATCTTCTGAAACATTAGATACACAATTTCTCATTGGCCTTCAAACTAAAGGTCCTTCATTATATGGACTAATACAATTGGTTGGCATGCTTATGCCATGTCTGGAACATTCAGTTCATTTAGCAGCACATAAGCCTAGAACCAGGTGCAAGGAAATGGGGCATGACACTACCTCACCACCAAATTAGCCCAGCATCTCTCATCGCCCAAGCATTCTGCCATGAAGATTGTCTTTGTACTCGGCCTTGCAAAGTATCCTTGCCTTTGAGAACACACATGAGTGAGAGCACTCACTATTGTGTCTGGCACTCCAAGTTCAAACCCTATTTTCATCCTTGGCACTCGTGGCAGGAGACCACGATTTGGTTCATTTTAAAGGTTTTAAATGCTCTAAATGAATGAAACTTGCCACTCTTGGTGTTCTTTCTTTGCACCTTAACAAGAGAAGATTCATCCTCTGCATGTTTGCTCATTTCCAGAATAGATAGCTGACCATGGCTGCTTCAGTCTTGACTCCAGGTGAGACAGCCTCGTCTTGCAGTGCCACAATTCTGTTATTCTTGCTGTGAGACAGTTTTCCCTTCCTGCTTCATGGTTCCTGGCTTACTAAATTCATGATACTGATGTACAGCTTCTATATAATGGCAGCTTTACCTGCGTTCTAGTCACTACATATAGTCAGCTATTATGACGACTTGGTCTACCTTGCGTTTCAGCATCTGTACATTTGTTGAACAGTTGATTTTCTGCAGCACTTTGTGCATGTGTAATCTTCTTTTTCGTATTTAAAAGTTCACTTGATTCTTTACTTCATCATTAGTTTCTATAGCATCTATACATACTTTTCAGCTATTATCTTGGAACGTCATTCATACTTTTTGTGACATCACTAGCTTCTTTTCTTTGCTCTTTCTCATATTCCTTCAGGGAGTTCCTCCCTCAGGTTGCCATCACTTTGGGGATACATTTGGTAGGGTTGTCTCAACAGGTATCTTCTTTCGGACACAAGCTGTGGTATTGGCACAACTACACAGTCTCAAGTCTCCAACATATGGGAAGAAGTGGGGCAGGGTCTCCTGCAGAGGTATGCAGCTGCTCCTTTACATTTCCCCCGCCAGTCGATTCCTCAACCACCTCCTCAAGTGTTTCTGAATCCTGGTCTCTTGAAGAAGTGTTTCTTAGCTGTCCATATTGTCATCACCCCCTTCAGGGTGCCTGCTGATTTGACATCTTCATCTACACTCCAGGTCATGTAGTTACAATGTTAATTCGGGGTACAATAGACACATTATCCCATGTATTTCTTATGATTCTTTGGATACAGAAACTTCATTCCCCCAGGTACCACAATTCTAGCCTTTATGTATTTTCTGACAGCATTGCCAGTCAACTCCTTGGTGTTTGGTTCATCTTTGGCATCAATCATGATCTTCATTTCTACTAGCTTTTTTGCCGTTTTCTTGCATTGGGCAATCACCATCCTAACTATACAGAATCCAAACATTACTAGCACCAGTATTACTCCAAGAACCTTGAATAGATTTGCCAACCAATGAGGAATCCTTGAAAGCAAGAAGGTCAAACAACTGTCATCTTCAAAGTCATCTGTCTCTTCTTCCATCTTGGTAGGCAGGTCTGTCAACATCGATATGGCCTCTACCAAAGTCCCATTCTGCCCATCAAGAGAAGGTTTAAATGTGCAACATGATGGCACAATTTTGCCGCAAACACCTCCTTCCATCGCTGTGATCCTATCAAGTACATACTAATTCTGGAGGCTCATCAATCATATGGCCCTCAACTCTTCTTTAATGGCATTGAATCCCTTTATGGTAGCATTGATTGTCTGCAGAATCTCCCATCTGGTGATTTGAAAGCATTTGGCATTCACCACTGTTTGAATTCCAGGCATAAATATAGCTGTCATTATCATTGCAGTCTTGCTGAAACTTGTGCTCATCAGGAATTGTTTCATACACTGTTATTGATTTGGCTGAGAAATCATTTTCTCTTATCTTCCGCCAGAGTTCAGGCAATCTTCTTTTACTCAAATGGTCATCTACTTTTGGAAAGTTGTTAATGTTTAGATCGCTCTCAGGAATCACTAATGCTGGAACATGGATGAATACCAGGGAACACACTCCGCCCCAATCCTTGGGCAACTTCATATAGGCTCTAGATCCACAAGCCCAATATCGATCCATAAGGACAGCTGTCCCTTCTCTCATTCTAGGAACGTCAATTGTGGTTTTGCATCTTTTGTTATGTCCCATATGGTTCTTTCCATGGCTTCGTAAACGGTTGCCAGACATTTGGTCGAAAAGAATTGGTCGACCAGACAAATGGTCGAACCAATTTGATCGAAAACCAAATGGTCGAATTTTTTTTTTTTTATTTTAACCCTTTTTTTTCATTTTTTTGGGGGGGTCCCCCCCAACCCCCTTTTTTTCTCTAAAAACCCCTTTTTTTACTAAACGAAAACCCGAAAAATAAATATATACATAAAAAAAAAAATTCGACCATTTGGTTTTCGACCAAATTGCGTCGACCAAATTGCAGTCGACCAGTTTTTTTTCGACCAGTTGACTGGACACCTTCGTAAACATATTGTCGCATTAACCAATGGGATTACAATTACTGCGCCTGATTCGTCTTCTACCCATGTCAGTAACTTGGAGTGTTTGGCCCATGTTTTAAGCATCCATCATTCACTCTCTGTACTTTTTGTACATATTCTGTTTTCCGCAGATGAGCTGCACAGGACATCACTCCTTCTTACCATCCCTTCTGGCTATGCACTCGTCACAGATCAACATTTGGGATCTTTCCCAACATCCAGGCGATCCTGCTATTTCTGTCACATCAGGACAGTTTATTGTCTTCATTTCTTCAATGATCAACTCATCCTGGCCTGCAGCAGGATATACAAGCATGTTGTCTGTCTATCCAGGCTCCTTCGCCATTCGTATGGTCTTGATATAGTCGTCCTAGTATGGAAACAACCATCTTGATCTCCATTGCAAGGTTGCCCAGCTTCCTTGGAACTGTCCCCGAGTAGGAAATGCTGCAATATGGCTGAGGCATTTTGCATCGTATGCTGATACCTCTTTCAAAATGAAAGTCCTTACTGTATTCATGGAATAGAGGATGAGAGAGCAGACATAGCAATTCTCATCAGATGCTCTTTCCCCCACCTCTTTCATGTTTTGATACCACATTATTCCCCAGGTGAGCTGAATTAGCTAGATAGGTATTTATCCCTTCATTATCTTCCTCTGCATCTCTATTATATCTCCTAACATACCCATCAAGATCAAGGAAATTGTCATCATTCATACTCACAGTGGGAAAAATCATGCAAGGTCTTTCTTCAGTAGAACCATTAATATAATAGAGACTGTGAAAAATAAGAAACAAAAAGATACAGAGAACAATCATGCAAAAATATATTATGAATAGAAATCTGGACAACCATTTTTCGTGCCGTTCCACTGCTTGCTGAACTCATGCTCTCTCTATAATCATGTCGTCTTCTTAATTAATAATTTTTATACAATCATCAAGTTTGTCTTACATTTGTGACTGTACAATTTGTTCAATTATAGCAATGAGGAGTCTTCTTATCACTGGACTGTTTTTAGGATCCTGTAAAAAAGTGTGAATATTAACGTCTCTTCTAACAAGAGCAGGGTAAGATTGAACTATGAACAAAAAGACAGCAACCACAAGCTGATGAACGTCACTATTGGCAGGTATCATGTATTTCTATCACCTAAACCAGATATTCTCCACAAAATCAATCTGGATATTGATCTCTCTTCCAGTTTCTGATCAAGAACTGACGTTTAGGTATACTTCTGATTCATTATTCACTGCTTCAATATATTTCTAAAAGTTCATTTCAACCTCTGGAATTTCTCGGCAAGTCCTTGCACTTCCTGCTAAAATATATATATAAAGAGTGTCGATTGAATTCCAGTCCAAAGAAAGTAGGGGCCTCATTACGACCCACGTGCTCCCATAATGAAGGAATTACCGGGTCCTCCAAGGTTGGAATGACCCGGTAATTCCTCATTGAAGGAACCCAGTACTGGAACCCGATATGGAGGCAGCCATGCCCTTACTAAGGGCATGGCTACCTCCATACTCAAAATGAGGCCCTCGGTGTTACTCACGCGTTGCTTTATCGTCTTTCTTCTCAGTCATCAATCGAGTCTGCACATGTGGAAATTCTTCTTCTTGTCATGCTTCTAGATCAGCAACGGTGGGAGGGAAGGTCTTGTCTTTATAAATCTTCACATTGTGCAAATGGAACCAAGCTCGTCTTCCCAAAGCCTTAACAGCCGAAGGGGAAACTTCCTCAACAAGGGATGGGCCATTGAATCAAGGCTCATGCCACTTCCAGGTAAAGTTTTTAATCAAAATCAGGTCCCCAACATATAACTTAGGTGGTGGTAATAGTTCACTTGGATTGGTCACCAAATTATCATCTTCAATGTTCGTAGACCTCCCCCCGATGCTTGACTTTATCTGAAATGAAATAAATACTGGTAATCATACATGTCAAATAGTCATGCATTTAATCACCTAGAGTTTTGGCTACACTATGGGCATCACTGCTGATCCTAGACGGAGGTGAAAGGGGCATTCTCATTCAATGCCCAGTTATTAGCTCGTGTTGGGTGAGATGGTGGTCCGACCCTGGCTGAGTCCGAAGAGTATATTAGGCCTGGGGTAGACAATACATCCATCACTTTTTCAAAGTCAATTAAATCTTGGCGATCCTCTCTTTGAGTAGGCGGTTGAGTCTCTCACATATCCCCTTCACTTGTGGGTGATATGCAGAAGAGAACCTGTGCTTGATACTTAATAAAAGCCCTATTTGTTTGAATAGCTCATTGACAAAATGTGGCCCATTATCGGATCTTAGTACTTCGCACACACCTTACCTTGGGAAAACTTAGGGTACTAAAGACTTTGCTGCGCAAGTGGTATAAGGGTGTTCACACAGACCTGCTTTGATCCATCTAGAGAAGGGGCACACCACCACTAATAGATACCTATATCCATTATATGCCGGCAGCACATCGACATAGTCGATATGTAAATGCTGAAATTGCCAATTTGGTCAATGTATTACTCCTCTAATCATTCTCAATAAAGGCCCAGCATTACACTTTTGACACATTATGCAATTCACCATAGATAGTGCAACATGTTCCAACAAATTTGTAATGAAGCAGTCTTCTGAAATATTGGCAGAAAAACTTTCTATAGTTTCATGCATGGGGTAATGCAGCTGCTCAAGCGTGACTTTCAAAAAAGTTACTTGCATCACTGGCTTTCCAGTGCTTTCCTGTCATAAAGCTTCCTTTAGGGATGAAGAACACCCCCTTCACTTCCACCGTTCTTGCTCTTCATGTGGGGCTCTTCCCTGAAACTCTAGGATTGGGTTATTGTCAGCATATTAAAACCCTCCTGCACTAACATGGTGGAAGCTGAATTTTCTTTAATATCCTCAGTATCAAAACTCAAAATTCCTAGAGAGTATGCAACCCTTTTGGATTCTATGTCTGCAGATGTGTTCCCGCAAGAGATAAAGTCTGTTCTTTTAGTATGAGCTGCTCATTTTACGACTGCTATGGGTACTGGGACTTGTAGTGCCTTAATGAGCCTATCCATTAAGGAAGCATGTTTTACTACTGCGGCACCTGAATGCCTTTCCCCACTTGTCTGATCAATTTTTGAAGAACCATCAATAAAAAGAATTTACCCTCCGGCCAAAGCATTCTCTTTCACACAGGGTATATCATCATAAAATTCAACATAATTGGCACAGTCATGCACATGATCATCTTCTTCTAGGGGTTCAGACACGAATGTGGCAGGGTTCACTATTTTACATCTTACAATTATAATCATTGGTTAGAAATCATTACCTCATAAACTGAAGCTATTTGGGATGTCTAAAATGGCAAACAAGGCATGCTCCATGTAAAGTGTTGTAGAGCAGTCCATAACTATACTTGTGGCCTTCTCTATTGCACATGCGGCATCTGCCCAAGATTGTTCACAAGGGAAGTGTTCTCTCATAACTGGGTCTAAAATCCCACTGTAATATGCCAAAGATTTACACCCCCAAGGTGTTCTTTGTGTAAATACTGCTGTCATGACTGTCCCATTTGTGTATGAAAACAAATGGATGTCCTCTCCATTACTGGGAATCCATAAAACCGAGGCTGTACAAATTGCTCTTTTCAACTCCTCAAATCCTTCCTCCATTTCTTTGGTCCATTCTATTTTTTATCTTACCAACTTGTGCCTTCTTTAATGCTTGCAAAAGTGGCCTGGTATATGTGCTATGATCAAACACCCAGGGTCTGCAATATTTGCATAAACATAGAAACTGTTGCATCTGTCTCAGTGTTCGGTTTAGGTGTTTTCAAGATTGCCAGAGCTCTCTCTGTGTCGCTTTCTTCCCTTCATGCGAAATCAACTGACCTATGTATAACACCTCTTCCTGACAATACTGTAATTTCTCCTTGTCGACCTTATATCCCCTGCCTGCAAAAATAGTCATTAGTTGGGCAGAATCCTGTCTTCACTCATGCTCTGTGGTTCTGCAAATAAATATGTCATCTACGTACTGTATCACTGCACTTTAAGATCGATATTACCTAGATCCATCTGTAGGACTCTGTTAAATATCGATGGGAACTCACAGTACCCTTGAGGCAGCCAAGTATGTTTTAGGGCTTCATTACACGGACGGCGGTGGACAAAGGTGCTATTAGCACCTTGGTCCATGCCGGTAAAATACCGGCACCACCCTGGTGGAAAGGGGAATTAATGCCCTATTCCAAGGTTGGTGGGGAGGTAATTCCCCCTTCCCCCATTGCCCTTCCCCATTCCCACTGTTGCCCCATAGGGCATAATGGGAATGGGGAAGGTGCTAATTATGGCACCGCAAATTGCAACCAACCCGCAAAGGGACCTCGTAGTAAGGCGGTAAGGATTTACCGATACCGGTAAAATACCGGTACCGGTAAACCCTTACCGCCTACCGTGTAATGAGGCCCTTAGTCTTTTTTGGTGAAACGTAAAGGAAGTCAAGTATTGGGAGTCCTTGTGCAACGGGATTGAGAAAAATGCATTTTTCAAATTGATCACGGTAAAATATTGAGCTTCTGCTGGCATACTGCACAATATTGTCACAGGATTAGAAACTAAAGGAAACTCAGCGTCTACAATCTGGTTAAGAGGTCTCAAATCCTGGATAAATCTCCACGACCCGCCTTTAGATTTTTTTATCAGATACACCCTGGTGTTGCATGATGACTCTGATGGCACCAGAATCCCCTGAATTATGAGTGCTGAAATAGTCTGAAATATACCTTCACCAGCTTCTTAAGACATGGG
This sequence comes from Ambystoma mexicanum, assembly GCF_040938575.1. NCBI lineage: Eukaryota > Metazoa > Chordata > Amphibia > Caudata > Ambystomatidae > Ambystoma > Ambystoma mexicanum. Next base: position 167,459,020 of record NC_090931.1, on the reverse strand, counting down.
GTACTGTTTTGCTTGGGGTAAAATTGCTCTTGGCTTATTCTTTATTTTAACCTCCCCTATCCCTTCAAAAAACCTACGTCATAGGGTCCTGTGTTCCATAGGGCACTCTGCATCTTTTCGAGATCATTGCTGCATTATTGCCATTTTTGTGGGGCTTCCCTTTTTTCTATCCTTATCCAGTATTTAATGATCATGAAAACACCACTTTGTCTTTGCTTCGGTCTCCCATAAACATATTGTCATTGGTTATGTCAGTCAGTCTGTACCCCTCCTCAAGAGCTGTCACTGTTCCCCATGGTCTACCCTCATCGTCAATCCCTTTTGAGCATTGCCATCTCTCTTTGTACTTTAGCTGCTTCCAACTCTATAGGAATAGTCTGTCCGCCTTCCTCATCCATAGGTATTTGTGGTCTAAATAAAAACTCAACAGGTATCCTCACATTCATCCCTAGCAGGCCAGGTAGCCATGTCAGCAAAGTACTTGCTAAAAATAGAAAAACCTCTGAATCTACTGGAACACCTCGCATAGCCACTTGCCCTTTGAAAGCCAGTATGAGCTCTCCAATGTTTAAATAGTGTGTTTCTGGAGTGGAGCACACTATTCCTTGATCAGTAAATTAAATTGTCATGTTAAGTTTTGTCTTACAATCTCTTCCTAAAATGTTAACAGGTGTCTGTCGTGAATTTAATAAAGGGGCGGACCTGTCACATTCTCCTATGGAGACTGATATTTTATCAATAAAAGGAACTCAGCTTGTAGTTCCGGAGAACCCTTGAGCATTCATGGCAATACCAGACATTGGATGTGTTCCCTCTCTTATACACAAACAAGTTGCTCCAGTATCTACAAGAAAAGAGAAAGATTTGCCTCCTATTGTCACATCGACCCTTGGTTCCTCTTGGGAGTCTGGTGTTACAAGTAGTACTGAACGCATCAATTCACCTGTGAGCTGTCCTCTTGTGGGTACATGTTCATCCCGTCCCTGTGAAAGGATTTCCTCCTACCACAGTGACACCTCCTATTCTAGGTGTTGGTACTTGTCCTGTATTTACATACTGCTGTGTGACTGCCCATGTGGTGGATGTATTTGTGCTTGTTCCTGCTGTGACACATGCTGTATTTGCAGTACTTGTGCCTGACAAGATATGTGATCTTGGGCAAAGCCCTCTCTGGTCTGTGTGCTGTATGACACAGGATAAACTGTACCCCCTCTGGAAAACTAGACTTCCTCAGCTCTCGCATCCGCACACAATATGTCCTGTCATTCCACAATTCCAACATATTGGGGGAGCCCTTCTGCTAAACCCTCCATGGTTATATCCTCCCTGAGGACTCTGGTTTTCATTCTGTGTGTTGTGAAACCCACCTTGGTTATTCTGAAATCCACCTCCTCTTCCCCTATAATCCATACTTCTGCCTTGTGGCGTAAACACATACCCGCCTTGGTCCATCAGGCGCAGATTATTTGCCTGTGATGTGCCCATTGCTTCCCGCATTCCTTCTCCGCTTGTCAATACCGCCCCTTCTATGGCAAATTCGGACAACTTTTTCTGAGCCAACTTGGCTTCCTCAATTTTTCTATTTTCATAATTCTTTGTGTTCTTCTCTTGTAATAACTGACAATGGTGTACTATTGTCAATTGTATCTCAGCTCATGTCTTTGCTTCCATCCCCACATGATTTCCATCTGTCTCTGTATTTGTTCTGACAACCTCTGACATAAAATATGGTAAAATAATGCCACTATCTTTCCCACGGCTCACGAGTTTCAAGCTGCCATTTCTCCTGAATATCTTGAATATAAGCAATAGGGTCTTCATCTTCTTTCATTTTACGTGTCATAATTAGACCCATATCCAATGTGTCATGATATTCTACCCTGAGTGCCCTCCAAACATCTGTCCTTGAATGGTGCTCCATCATGCGCTGTTATCATGATCACGTCACAAACGCCTGAAAATGCATCCCAACAGAGTATCATGAGAGATAAAGTTCCCACTGTAGGTGCTGCATGGGTATTAGCTTGATATTCTTGGATGGTGCATAGGGTTGGTCATTTGGCAGTATAGTCCTAATAGGTTTTTCTGGTACTTCCTGGTGCCTCAAGATGGCCACCCAGTGGTCTCTTGACATATTCATTGTGTCACACTTGGCTTCGAGCATGGCTGCCTTCATAAGCCACGCCTGCTGGAAAGCCTGTGCTTTGTGTCATTCTGCTCGTTACACTGGAATGCTTACCGTGAAATTCCCTGATCCTCAATTCAAGTTTTTTAGTATATGAGAACCATTAAGCCTTTAATACTCTGAGTTTATTCACAAGATTACCCCTATTAGCTCCCACAAACATGCCGTTGTAGCAGAAATGTTTCCCTGGTAAATTTTACCAGTTATCCTGCTGCGTCTTTACCTGTGTGGCTGTGTCTTCGCTCACGTTTGAGCTTGCTCACGTTTGAGCCCCAGCTGCACTGCCATGATCCACGGCCCTGATTTCAGCGGCAGATCTTCCCCGATCGACTTGGAATACAAAAGAAGATACGCAGGTACGAAGATATTGAAGTTTTGCCAAGTTTCCCATGAAAACGAATACCGACGAACAACGTGTCACGAGCCGCAGTGGTCTTTTCTCAAAACTCACAATGTTCTAATGTTACGTGTCACTTGCTACGGCCTACCCTTCATCCCAGTTAGGTATTGTATTGAGCTTCCATATACAATCAGAGCCGAGATGCATCCAAGTAGTGTCCAGTGTAGCAGCTTCCTTTGAGAACGCATTTTATAGTTACACGGAGAACGTTTTGCTTCCATGAGCCAATGCTGTTTTCCCCAGTTTGAGTTCATCTAAAATACTGACACGCTTCTCCTGCCACTCACTTGTTGTTATCACTTCCTTCTCAATTTACCTTCAAGACTGTGTCTTCCAATTAGCTCATCTCAGGAACATTCTAGTTAACCCCTGCAAGGCAATAAAAGGAGAGAGAGAAAAGACAACGTTAAGTTTGCAAGATTCAACTATGACTTAATAGAATTGCAGTCAGACTCAGAAACCATCTGATCTCTATCAGCTGAACTCTATAATAATCCCTCTTGAGACAAATCATAGTGGGTGATTTTTCTCAGTTTTGAATTCCTTTTTGGACACCATTCCTAAAATACCTGATCTAAGTCATTCAATAGGCATCAGCTCCTGGGAACATTCTTCAGTACTTGCGCCCCTGCCAATCTGCAGGATACAAAGCTCATCTAATTTAAGCATCAGGTGAGAGCACACACTCCCCACACAAGGGTTCCAGTAATCACTATAGAACTTCTAAGGGTGGGAGAAGGAATTTGAAGGTATCAGGAGAAATAACCAGAGTCTCCCCTTTTTCTACAGTATTTTACCTACCTCACACTCAGAAGGCTTCCCCTGGGAACTCAGAAGGAAAGAGGGGTTGGAGCGCGTCCGCAGAGCCCAGGTAAGCATTACAGCTGTGTTTTGTGCAGTCACACTTGAATATCCTGCTCATATGTCATCAGCCCTCTCTTCAAGAATGGCTACCAGGGGACCTTTTATGTCCCCTATGGCCAGTGTTTTTCCTCCTGTCATTGTCTCTAATTCATATATCCACTTCCCCGACACTGAAGTCAAACTAGGGAGCTTACATTTTAAGTTATCCTTGTCCATCTGTGGCCATGGAATATATTGCGGTCTTGCTCCCCCTTCTCTAACAAGGGGAACTGCATAAATCCCATCCCATAGTCAGATTCCACTATTAGTCTATTCATGGCAGGGATAATCATGTCTGTCTTCTTGCCGGGAATGATCTTACTCTACTTACATATTGTGGAGACTCTCCCTCCTCACTAGGCGATCGTCTTCAGGAAAGCTCAGGACATGCTACAAGATATGGCGTTCTATCCTTAGAATGTCCCAGATCTGACCATCTTAATTCCCTATCCATTTGCGGGCTTCCTACAGGGGTGTACACGCTCCCTCCTTTTCCCCAAGACCGAACAATCTTTCCTTGGCCGACACGTCTAGGCCCCAACTAGTATGACTAATATCCCCCAAATCTTTGTCTAGGTTTAATCTGCTCAAAGACAATGCTTGACTTTCATCACTAAACAGGTTTCCCTCCTCACTTCCTGATTGAGCTACCGGGGATCGATCATCATTCCCTTGCGTTCCATACTCGCTACCTTGTCTTAATTGCCGATAGGCTTTATTCATCCTTTCACCAATGCTGTTCCTGTCCTATCTTTCTTCGTATAGCGCTGCTCTAGGTGTTTCTAACATCTTCTCTTTTATTGGGAGAATATCTCTCTCCCTCCCATCAAATTTCTGGGCTCGGCCTCATTTGTTCTTTATGAATAAGACTGGTATCCGAACCTCGCTGCCTTCTGGTTTGTTCTATTTCTTCGTCTACTTTCCTTCACTTTCTCTCTTCTCTTCTGACTCTTGCTTCCTCCTGTCTTTGTTTTTCCCGCCTTACTCTTCTTTCCTCTTCTTACCTTTGTCTCTGCAATCTTTTATCACCTAACCTTTGTGCTTCTTCCTCTTCTCTTTCTTTCCTTTCTGTCCTTTTCCTCTAGTGCTCTGCATCTATTGTCATACTTTCATGGTTTCTCTGCCTGTTATTGTCTTTCTCGTGTTCCTCTGATTATATCTGTTCTCTTCGCTCTCTACTTTTCCTTCCTTGCTCATTCTCCTTTAATCTTTTCCCCTGTTCCTTATCCTTCCTCTCTTGTTCATCCTTATCTTCTCTTTGCCTAACTTCCTCGATACTTTTCCCATCTATCTTGAGTAATATCCAGGGTCGGATTGGCCCCTCAGCCTTTCGGCCCATGGCTGGGCCGAAATCGTCCCTGAGGAGTGGGGGCCTGTTTCTGGCAATGCCTGGCCCGGTGTGACATTTTTTTTAAAAAATAGAAATATATATATTTTCCAATGTTTTTAAAAAAAAAAAGCCTTTCATCCTTGTTAGGTCAATAAATGAGTACCAAAACAGGTTGGGTGATATTGTATGCATATTTGTTCTATAAAAAAGACCTTAAGCGTGCTAAGCTATAAAGACCGCATATGGAAACTAAGCCACAATAACCATATACTATAATGACACGTCAGACGCGAGATTCGTTTTCCAAACAAGTCTGGTTTTATTTAGAGTTTCACAGTCGGTCGACTGGGTCTCAACGCCTCATGACGTGTGTTCCCAGACCCCGTTAGATGCGAGAGAGCGAACAGCGCTCAAGCAGCAATATATATTCATCATACATTGGGGGTCATTAGGAGTTTGAAGGTAGCTATGGTTCTATTAGCACCATGGCTGCCTCCAAAGTCGTGTCCGGGTTCTCTGAATGGGGACTTACCAGGTCATTCCAACCTTGGAGGACACGGTAAGTCCCCATTCAAAATACCCTTCCCCATTGCCATTCTAGCCCCCATAGGGCTCGATGGGAAGCCCTATGGGGGTTTCCCATCGAGGGGAATCGAGTGAAATCGATGGGAATGGGGAGGGAGCTAATAACGGGCCCATAAATAGCGGGCCCGTTATTAGCTCCCTGGTCCCTTAGCGGCTCCTGCTAAAAATGGCTGGTTTTACCAGCCGGCCTTAGTGGAACCCGCTAAGGGACCTTGGAATGCGGCGGTAAGGGGTTAACGGCACCGGCATCCTTACCGGCGCCGTTAACCCCTTACTGCTGCACTCATAATGAGGCCCATTATCTTTTGTTAAGGCAATTCGACCCGCCCTCATACATGTCATACAGGCTAGGGTTCAGTGATTAACAATTATGACACGTTATGACAAGTCTTCATTCAGTCTAAACATAGTTATTCTAGCAAAGGCAGCAAGACAGCTTTCTGTTATGCAGAACATGGAGCTCTGGCTCGGTAAGGATATCTTGTTCTTAGCAGAGAAACATTCCATACTACGTTATCTGTGTGTTACGGGTCATGAGCTAAGGGTCAGACAGTTCTGAAGCAGAGAATACCATTCTCTGCGAAGGAGCACCGCTAGGAGAATATAATTCATGTTTAACTGCCTTTTACAACAGTGCTTGCAAGACAAACCGGCACCTGGACTACTGATTAGATGCGGCTTCTGCTCGACTTCAAGGACTCAGTGAGAGAGAAAAAAAAATGGGGGTCATTACGAGTGGGGCGGTAAGGGATACCCGGGCACCAGTAAGGAGACCAGTGCCGGTAATCCCTTACCGCCCTACTACAAGGTCCCTTAGCGGGTCCCTCCAGTAATGCCTGGTCTGACCAGGCGTTATGGACGGGACCCGTTAAGGGACCAGGGCGCAAATAACGGAATTGACATACGCGAGCCCGTTATTTGCACCCTCCCCATTCCCATTGAGCCCTATAGGGGCTCAAATGGGAATGGCATTTTCAATGGGGACTTACCGGTCCCGCAAATGCCGGACTATACCGGTAAATCCCCATTGAACTGGACCGGTGCCGGACCCATTATTGGTGGCAGTCATGGCGCAAATAGCGCCATGACTACCACCAATCAGGGAATGAGGCCAAATGTATTTCTGCACAGTTCGACATTCCTGTCTGCATTAGCATTTCAGCGTTCAAGCCGTAGCCTTGCACTGTGTGCTGATCTAAAGCATAGAATATATTTGCAAAGCGTTTAACAGAAAAGAAAAAAGAAAATGGCTGCATTTCACAAAATGGACTCCCTTTGGTTACATTCATATTTCTTGGATTGCGATATTTGTCACATGATGCGATTCACTTCTGGCGAACATGCTATATGTATCATTCGGCTATGGGATTACTTTTCTGGTCTAACAAACTCTCCTTTTGGCCTTAAGCCAAAAACATCATCCAAACATCGCATCTTCATCGGACCACGTGTCCAATTCCGAGCTACCCATGTCGCTATCATTGTCATCAGAAATATTAATTGCCATAAATTCTTTCATTATTTTGTTTTCGTGTATTGTACCATAACTTATCATACGAGGAGGAGGTTTCGTACTGATTGCATGTACACACTCGTTTGTAAATTGGGAGCAGAGGACTGGCAGGCATTGTATGCAACAACAGCAAAATATGAGGATCCCAAATATCATAACCAAGATTGCAATTAGTTTCCATCCCCAGGATCATAGCAGTTCCCAGAACCATGAACTTATATCTAGATTCCAACCACCCGTGGGGACATGAATTTCAGAGTTTAGGACATATAATTTCTTAATCGCTTCAAATATCGTAGGGGAGGAGTTACTTACAAATACACAGCACGCTGGTCGCACTAATTTGCGTACACCTCCACGATCAGCCAAAATAATATCAAGCAACATTCTATTCTGAAGTGCAACTAGCCTAAATGCTTTTTGTTCCAGGGTCATATTATAAAGTATATCAGTTGTTCCATTTATCGTTTTCTCTAACACCTGGGACAGGTTTATTATATTCCATGACTTTATTGCTTGTCCCCTAAATGGTATGAATGATTTCGCTTTATCCCCAGCAATCTGCCCAACAGTGTCATCTCGTTGTGGCCGAGATCTAGATATTTTTGCTATTTCAGAAGTTTTGGCAAGAAATACACCAGGTAAACGTATCCCTAAATAACAGGTCCCTTCCCAGTTTCTAGGTAACCATGGATAAGCCTGATCTCCACATACAAAATAGACAGAACCTCCTATATACAATGGCTTCTCTTCTTGATCAAGCACAGCAGTTTTTGTACATCTAGTAAATGTTCCCACTGGGTGGGAACACTTTTTTTGTAAGCAAAATGGGACAGAGTGTGGACTATGATTAATAGTATAGGAGGGAGGCACAGCATCATTGTTTCCGACCGGAGCCATTTTAAAAGTGATTAGGGACTGGTAAGGCCTTGAGAGCCAGTCTACTGGACTTGTTGTTACTGCTTTTATTTTGCTTCTGCTTGTAAACACGGAACAACCCAACGGTCCCAGTACCAATCTTTCAAATTCATTTATATTTGTTCCATCAAATTGTCTAGTGACGCGATCATTCCTTTTTCTGAAAAATAGCGCTTTTAATGATGCATAACAGGCAGTATTAAGCCGGCAAAGGATGTACATACCAACCCATTCCTCTTTCGCTGTGCTGGGGTAAATGGGAACAAACCCAACAATTGGACCTATTCAAGATAGCATGGGTCATATTCATAATCAGCAGTAAAGTGTTATTATGGTATCCTTTTCTATGTTTCACTTCTTGTGACGGAAGAGTATAAAAGAGCACATGTACTGGTGTGCTTATAGTAGGAGCATTGGTAGCTGACAATAGAGAGTTTAAGGGATGCATATTCTCTAGGTACCATAACATTGGGATCAGTGTAATCCAAACGCAAAGTGGTATCATAAACAAAAGCATGTTATTCTTTCTAAACAAAATCTTTCTTGCAATAGACTTAATGTCAATCTTTGTATCTTCAACAGCATTGGTGCAGGCGGGAGCAGGAGCGAATATAGGCATTGTCTATAATGTTTATTTCAGGAAAAGTTTTTCAGCGTCCGTCGGAAAAGTTCTCCACAGCAACACACATTAGCAATAAAAGTTCAGGCCAATCCAGGTTATCCTGCTTAAGGTTAACAGCAAGCTGATGTTTAAATTTACAGGGCTCCAAAAAGGCAGGAGCAAGTATCCATTTTATAGTGTTGGTATCATTTGCCCCCGCTTCTTCATGCCAGGTTGCAAAAAAGGCCTTCACTTTCAATGGTAGCACCGGGAAACCGCGTGTCAGAGCTCTCAACTGATACAGCTCATACGCTCCTTTTCCCTAGACCTCCGTCCCCAGCTCCGTCCGGAAGCTAGAAACTACGGCGAAACAAAAGCTGATCACTTCCGATTTCGTGAATGTAGATTGCACCTTTCAGCTCTAGGTACAGTGTGATCGATGAACAATGCACTGTCATCTCCAGATGTGGGATCAGTGCCAATTCGTGATGCAATGAGTGATCATGAGGCAGCAGTCGAACAATGTTGAGGCAACACTGGCCTTCCGATTTTCGTTGCAATCTCCCCAGGCCCTTTGTCAGGCTTAGGAAGGACTCCTGACTTGGATTTGGTGGTGATATCTTTGTGATCAGGTACTGCTGTCTTGCTTTCAACGTCAGGATCATAAATCTCTTTCTCATGTGGCAAAGGAAACGGAACTCTTTTCGTGTGTGTTGTGTGGATCCAGTGTTTTCGGCCACTCACTTGGACTGCAGTCTGCGTAGCCAGTAGCACCTGAAAATGTCCCGTCCAGAGCGGTGCAAGTGAAGATTTTCTTTCAAAATGTTTCACCAGAGTCCAGTCACCTGGCTGCAGACAATGTCCTGGGCCTGTATATCTGACAGGAAGAGCCTCCTGCACCTGCTGATGAATCAAACACAAGTTTTGAGTCAACTGTTTACAGTAATCAATAAACAATGGATACTCAACATCCCTTAGTCGTATCGGACGGGGCACATTTCAGACATTGGCTGGTCTCCCCATAACAATTTCATAAGGCGAGAGGCCAGTCCTTGCCTGCACAGCTGTTCGCATGTATCATAAAGCTAGTGGCAATGCATCGGGCCATTTCAAATTGCTCCCTGCACAAATCTTGCTCAGCTTGTTTTTCAAGATACCGTTTTGGCATTATACCAAACCGGCACTCATCGGGTGTCCGGCCAAATAGAATCGCTTATCAATTTGAAGACCTACGCAAATTTGCAATATCACGGTCGCAATAAAATGTGGCCCATTATCTGACCATATGACACAGGGTAGTCCAAATCGGGGAAAGTATTCTTTTAGCATGGATTTAGCTGTGGACATAGCCGTGCAATCTTTCAGGGGGTAGGCCTCTACCCATTTGCTAAATGCGCAGACCACTACGAGGACATACTTATAACTTTGGCACCTCTCCATTTCTCTGAAATCAAAATAGATGACTTCAAATGTCATAGACGGTGGACCAAAACCTCCTACTAGTGTCACTGTTCCCTTCCCAATGTTATGTTGCAAACAAGTCATACAATTCTGAACCATTCTTTCAGCAGTTTTTCTGATGTGCGTATTCTGCCATGCAGAATCCAGGTGCTGAATCATTTTTCTAGCACATATGTGTGTCGGACTGTGAGCCATAGTAACTGTGATGCTGGAAATGCAGGGACAGGGCCTCCGTATCCTTGTCCTTTACTGCTTTTTATTGTGTATTCTGTTGTGTTTTCCATGCAGGAGTTAATGTGGGACTCCTGGCGGTGCAGCACTCTCCCTTTTGGTTTGTTGAACAGAGCTGTGGGATACCCTTATGGCACCCATGGGTAGGGGTACAACCCTGTGCCCCTGGTTCAGAGGTCTTCAAACTGTGCAGTGCCCCCCCAGGGGGGCATGGCCACATCCCAGGGGGGGGCGCCAGAGCCCAGCATGAAATGTAAAAAAAAAACTGATATATATTTTTATTTTTTTCAGATTGGAGGAAATGGGAAGGGGCATCTCACATGGTCAGACTGGACCATAAAACTTTCTTAGGCATCAATGAAAAAATGGGCAGCAGTTGCAAATGGATAGTCAGTTCTTTAATCACAGACCGTTTGAACAGTACCCAAGGGGTTGTTTTTTGTTCAAATGTAAACTAATTGGGATATTTAAAGAATATTTATTCAGCAACTATGGTCAAAACTATTAGAGGCATAGCGAAGTAACTCCTCAAACTGGCCCACATTGGCCAAAAAAGAGGCCCATTTTCACTGGCCTACACTAGCATTGTCGGCTCATCCGTAATCGGTGAGGGGGCGTCCACCCACTGGCCACCTCACCCATTATGGAGGAGCTGAGGAGCCAGCCCAGTGAAACACTGAGCACTCCCTCAGCTGCTTTTTCCAGCTGAGGGAGTGCTCCTGGGCTGGCTAACTGTCAAAGGGAAACACTGTTTGCCTTTGACAGTTCATTTCCCCAGCCACACATGATCACTGAGCCATGCAACGCTGGGGGTGTTTTGCTTCATCAGCCTGGCATAGCTCATTGGAAATGCTGGCTAGGGCACTGCATGTATGTATGTGCGAGGGGGTGCTCCTGCGCCTCCTCGCACATACGGGCAGAGCAATCTGGAGCGGGGCATTTTAGCAACCACGTGCCGGCCCCTGCAGAAGGGACATTTAGGCAATTTATTTTTTATTTAAATGTGTATGGAAGTGTGTTATGGGACTGTGGTGAGAGCAGGATGGGCAGCAGCACTGGGATAGTGGTGGGAGTAGGGTGGGGAGAGCCCAGGGTCTGTATTGGGAGTAGGGTGCTGTGACAGCACTCAAACGTTCATAGCAATTTCTACATACTGTCCATCTGGCACTTTTGGCGGGGCCGGCCTGCCCAAACTTTGTTTAGGGGGGGCCCAGGCCAAAAAAGTTTGAAGACCACTGCCCTAGTGTATGTTTTTGGGCACCTGTGTGTGACCCACAGAGCAGGGTACGGGCTGGTGGCAGCTCCGTGCTGAAATGACTGGTGCCCTGAGCATCCTCCATTTTGGGATGCCCAGGCCATGTCATTGGAATCAGTAGATTCCTGATGGAGACAAATTGCACCCATGGCCTCTTGCGTTCCATCACCTGTTACCCTGATCATCCCGAAGTCCCGGGAAGCCCTGCCTCTGTCCCTACCCCTGACTGTCTGTTGGGTGGAATTTCCGTATATGGTAGTATGGGGAAGTGCCGACCAGACTGGTTGGAGCTTTCTCAATGACCGTATATTGTGGGTACGCCTGTGGGTGGGACCTGGGAGAATGGAGTGTGTGACGAATATACAGTTCTATATTGTGACTGTCTAGTATCTAGAGTTTGACACAATGGTGGAGACAGCCCTGCCCGAAACTGGTAGTATGAATGCAGCTTGGAGTGTTTAATGGCTCAGTACTTGTCCCAATAGACATAACTTGTTGTGAGTGTCTGGAGAGAAGTGAATGGCCTGAATACCTTGTGTGCCTGATTGGCTGCCTGCCTGCACGAATTCCCGTAGTCGTGATTGGATGCTTGAGCGCGACCCAGCGGAATGAATGGGAGATCAACAGTATATCTGGGGACCTCTCACTGCTAGGAATCGTGTTCAGAAGCTGAAGTCCACTACGACGAGTAACTGGAGTGAAGCTTAACCTTTAGCCCTGCTGGACGAGAAGAATTGCTGTTGCTCTCCTTCGCAATCTGAAAGCTGCTGTGCTTCAAGAACTGACCCAGAGAGGGCCTGTCAAGGTGCCCTCTTCCCGAGCTACGAGGGACCATCGTGCACAGCTGATCTTTGTCTAAGCTCCCTGGTAGACAGACCTTCGAGAGGCTTGCAACCCGATACGGTGACTGCTCCGGAACTCCAAGGAGAAGCGCCGGTCTGTTGTCCGCCACTGTCGCCGACCACCGTCGCCGGCCGGAGCCGCTGTGCTCCCGTTGCCTAAGAACTTCATTGATCCAAGGATGCTCTCGTCCGCATCGTCGCCACTGTATCCTGCTGGAGAAGGCCTGACCGTCGACGCGCCGTGGAGCATCCTCGGTGGGTTTTCAAGCCACCCAAAGACCACAGAGACGCCAACGACTCGATGCTCTTGCTGGGCCACAGTTCTTCAACTCTTTGCGGTCCAGAACTATCGACACCGAGGTGCCCCGCACGCCTCTTCCTGGCAGGACGTTTACGCTTCCCCATCAACGAGCACCGCTAGGAGCGACACAGCCAGTTCACCGTCGTAGCTCGACCTGTTCTCCGTCAGACATTCAACGACCCGTGACTCCTGCCTGAAAGGGTGGACACTCAAGAAGGGTTGTCGATTTCCCCGATGCGGAACGCTCCAACACCAAGGTACTTTGGGGTTGCAGAACTATTGGAAAGTCTAGTGTGAGCAATATGTGGACTGGGTTTGTATCTTTATTGTACAGGTTGCCCAGGTGGGGGGATCTCCACACAGAACTGTGTCTAGGTAAAGGGGCCAGTACTCTGCCTACTGTTCAACCCTCTTGCTTTCCTTCCTTTCTCCACTGCTGGTTTCCTCTTTATTTGGATCTGTGTCTCATTCTGACCGTATGCACTTTCATAAGATCTAATAAAGTTAGTGGTACCACTTTAGAATTGTACATATTTACCATTGTTGATTTTCGGAGTCAAAGTGAGTTATCGTGATTGTGAATATGACGTTAAATATTGATTATATAAAGACTGTGTTTTAACCGATACAGTGTGTGGACATTCCTTCGTGGGTGCTCAGGGACTACACTGTACTTAAGAACCAGCTCGCATCACCTCCCGAGAAGCTAGGCCTTGATTGCTCGACCACAACTACCAATACTAGAGAATCTTGGCAGGGGTCTCTGTGCCTCCCCTCTACCATACAGAGAGATGAAGTGCAGACCCCCTCTCCGGTCTTTACAGTAACCATTGCCATTACATAGGCATTTGGCAGCATCCACCGGTTATTTTGTTTGTCCACCCAACAACCCTCAGAATCTAATTCTGCTGGATCCTCAGAGCATTTTTTTATTTCATCTAGAGTAGCTTCTGCTTGTATCTCTTTTACTGTTTCAATTCCATTCTCTATCATGCAAGACACTCCTTCTTTTGTTTTGACATACATTTTTGTGTGCAAATCAGTGGCAGTGTGTTTCACAATTTTGTCTGCAAATGCGTTTCCCTTTCCTACATTACATGTTATCTTTTCATGGCTTCGCATTTCATTATTGCTAATTGTGATGCTGGAAATGCATCTGAGGGACAGGGCCTCTGAATCCTTGTCCTTTTACTGCTTTTTACTGTGTGTTCTGTCATGTTTTCTGCCCGGGAGTCCATGTGGGACTCCTGGCAGTGCAGCTCTCTCTTTTGGTTTGGTGAACAGACCCATGGGATACCCTTATGGCACCCATGGGTAGGGGTACAACCCTGTGCCCCTAGTGTATGTTTTTGGGCACCTGTGGGTGGCCCCAGAGCAGGGTATGGGCTGGTGGCAGCTCCATGCTGAAATTGACAGGTGCTCCGGGTGTCCTCCATTTTGGGATACCCAGGCCCTGCCATTGGGATCTGTTGATTCCTGATAGAAAACAAGATGGCCCCTGTGGCCTCTTGCTTTCTATTGCCTGTTACCTTGTTTTCCCAAAGTCCTGGGAAGCCCTGTCTCTGTCCCTTCCCCCTGACTGGCTGTTGGGTGGAAGTTCCATATATGGTGTTGTTGTGAAGGCCCAGCTAGACTGACTGGAGCCTTCCCAGTGACTGTATGTTGTGGGTACCTCCTGTGGGTGGGACCTGGGTGAATGGAGTGTGTGACCAATATACACTCCTTGTTGTGGTTGTCTGGTTTCTGGCATGAGAGACAAAGACTGAGACAGCCCTGCCCGAAACTGGCCTGAATGCAGTGTGTAGTGTTGAATGGCTGGGTACTTGTCCCAATCCACATTCCCTGTTGTGAGTGTCTGAAAGGGAGGAGTGTGGCCTGAATGCACTGTGTGCCTGATTGGCTGACTGACTGCATGAATGCCCTCCTGTATGATTGGCTGCTGAGTGTGTACCCGCAGTGTGGATGAGAGGCAGGATAGTATATCTGGGGACCTCTCACCACCGGTAAGGTGTTCAGAAGCAGCCAGGTGTTCAGGAACGTTCAGGAACGTTCAGAAGCATCCTGGGGTGGAGTCTCCACTCTAAGAGTAACTGGAACTGCTGATCCTCGACGTCCAGCTGGAAGAAGAAGACTTGCTGTGACATTTGCTTCGACCGATCCGAAGGCTGACGAAATCGTCGAAGACTGACCCGAGAGAGGACCTGGTAAGGCGCCCTCTTCCCGTGCTCCGAGGGACCATCGAGCATCGCTCCATCTTCGCCGCAGCACCCTGGAAGACAGACCCTCGAAAGGCTGTCGACCCGAGACGGGACCGCCGAGGAGATCGAAGTGAAGCACCCGGACCTCGACGCCGTCGAAGTCCATTGTCGTCGACCAGGGTTCGCAGGTTTGTGTAACCACTGGAGGCCCGTCGAAGTTGTGTTGCCCAGCCGTGGGAACCACTTGACGCCGTGCCGCCGACGACCAGAGCCATCCGCTCCTTTGCCTAAGAACATTCAATCGAAGGACTCTCTCGACCGCATCGTCGACCGCTTATCCTGCTGGAGAAAGTCGAGGACGACCAACGCGCCGAGGAGAAACCTGCCGGTGGGTTTCCCGCCACCCGAAGACCCCAAAGACTCGAACGACTCGATGCCCTTGCTGGGCCTCCGTCTCCACAATCTTTGAGGTCCAGAACTATTGTCACCGAGGTGCCCCGCACGCCTCTGCCTTGTAGGACGCCGACGCTCCGACGCCAACGAGCACCGCTCGGACGAAGCTGCCGCCTCATCGACGCCGTTCTACCTTGTTTGTCGACGGACTTTCGACGCCCCGTGCCTCCCACTTGAAAGGGAAGGCATTCAAGAAGGGCCGTCGATTCCCCGTCGCCGAACAGCGAGTTCCTCGACGTTTGTCGACGCCTCTTCAAGGAACTCGACTCCACCAGGTACATTGGGGGGGGTAAAAACATTATAGGAGGGAATAAGACTTGCAGAGCAATATATGGACTGGGCGTGCGCTACATCTTTGTTTTACAGGTTGCCCAGGTGGGGGGGATCTGCACACAGAACTGTGCCTAGTGGTAGGGGCCAGTATTCTGCCTATTGCTCAACCATCTTATTTTCTCTCCTCTCTCTATTGCTGGTTTCACTCTATTGGTCTGTGTGACATTGTTACAGTATTGTTCATGCACTTTAATGAGATCTAATACAAAGGGTGGTACCACTTTAGAGTTGTATATATTTGCCATTGTTGATTTTTCCGGAGTACAAAGTGAGTTATTATGATAAGTGTACATAACCTTGAATATTGATTATATAAAGACTGTGTTCTAACCAATACAGAGTGTGGACATTCCTTTGTGGGGGCTTGGGGACTACACTGTACTTAAGAACCAACCTGCATCACCTCCTGAGAAGCTAGGCCTTGATTGCTCGACCATTGCTACCATAATAGAGAATCTTGGCTGGGGTCTTCTGTGCCTCTCCTCTACCATATAGGGAGCAGAAGTACAGACACCCCCCACCGGTCGTTGAGGCCCCTCTCTCACACTGGTGGCAGCGGTGGGATGCTTATGGTTTTAAGAATCAGTGTATAACCGTGCCACTTACAAAGGATATCTGCCCTTTATTAAATTAAGGTTTAGTTGTGTACAAGATAACTGCATTACAAACAATGGAGTCTATTGCAAATGGCAAATTAACTTGGATGAGCTTGGAGGCTCTCCAGAGTGCTTGTGAAGCCAGGGAGTTAGACTTTGTGGATAAGTCTAGGGCTGAGCTGATAGCTGCCCTGGTGGACTACCAGACTGATAGTGAAACTCTTGATGAGGGGGGGAATGCAACCAATGAGGACTCTGCCCCTGGGGTTTCTGCTGAATCTGTTTCTGGGAATGCCGCCATTCCTGCTGCCTCTGTTCCAAACCCCAGCAATTCCTTGGAGCTTGAGTTATTAAGGATGAAATTGGCCTTTGAATACCGCAAGTTGGAAATAGATGCTGAACTTAAGAAAGAGGAATTGGCTCAACAAGTGGAGCTCAAGAATAGGGATCTTGAACTCAAAAATAAGGACCTTGAACTCAAGAGCCAGGACACTGAATGTCAGAGAATCCAGCTAGAGAAAGCTAGAGTGGAGACTTCAGCTAAAACCAGTGAGAGTGTCAGGTCCCCAGCCACCAAGTTTATGAAAGATTTGGTTGGTGTATTTGTGGAGGGTTCAGATATCCTCCAATGGATCGAAGCGTTTGAAATGGCTTGTGCGATTCATGATGTTGATAAAAGAGATTGGGCTAAGTGTTTGTTAAGCAGAGTGCCTCAAACCGGATATGACTGTATTCTTAAGCTGAGTGTGGAAGAAAGGGGTCAGTATGAGTGTATGAAGTCTGCTTTGATTGCCAAGATTGGCAAGACACCTACCCAATACCTTAGAAGGTTCCGGGATTTTAAGAAAAGAGAGAATGTGTCTTGGGTTGACTGGGTGAGTGCTGCGCACATGAACATGATGGGGTGGATCGATGGATACAAGGTTAAGACTTTTGTTGAATTGTCCCACCTCTTGTTTTTTCAGCATTTCTCTGAAGCCTGTTCACCAGAGCTGCGTCAGTATGTGGCTGACCAGAACATTTTGGACCCCTTTAAGCTGGCTAGGTTGGCTGACAAGTGGGTCTCCCACCGGGTGTCCCCTAAGGACTCCAGTGGGAAGGACAAGGACAAAGAGAAGGGGGCCTCTCAGAAAGCTGAGGAGTCCCCCAAGCAGTCACAGTCGGGTAAACCAAAACCTTCCTCTCCTAAGACCCAAAAATCTAGTGAGGATAAGTCATCTGGGGGTGGGAATAAGAATAGTGGTCCACCTGCTGCAAAGCAGGCTCCCAGTGGTTCCAGTACCGTACCCCGCACACCTGGCGCTTGTTGGGACTGTGGGGCTCTGGATCACAAAAGGGGTGACCCCAAGTGTAAAGGTAAGGCACTTGGAGTACAGGCTGTCAGCCTGACCTACCCTTACCCCGTGTCTGAGGTGGAGGCCACTGTCCTCCCCTCCTCTGCCGGGATCACATTTGGTGCTCCGGTGGAGATTTCCTTAGTGTCCATTGGGGCCTGGGACCAGTATGCAGAAGTACTGGCGACTATCCCATAGAACACCCGTAGGTTTTTGAGAAGTGTCCTCTTGAATGGCCAGCCTTCTACTGGTTTGAGAGACACTGGGGCAAGCATGACAGTGGTGGAAAGGACCCTGCTCAAGCCAGAGGACTATGAAGGTGCTCCTCTGCAAACCACCAGGTTAGCTGGTGGGCCTCCCAAATTATCACCTGTAGCCTTAGTCACCCTCATGATTGGAGACAAGACAGCAAAGCCTCCTGTCCTGTTTCAGGACAATGTCCCTGCTAACATTTTGTTAGGAAATGATCTAGTAGAGTTGGGGTTGATCTCGGATGGACTTCCCCTGACTGCTGCTGCAGTCACTAGGTCACAGGTGACACCGGGTCTGGCTGTGGGTCAGGTACCCGAGCCAAAGGCGAGGCCTAAGGCAAGAAGAAGGAAGACCAAGAAGGCCACCTCTGTGGAGGGAACACCTTCTCTTCCTGCTGTTCCGACAGCACCCATTGGGATCCATGCTCCGGACGGGCTGGGTCCAGTGGAAAACCCAAACTCAACTCCTGTGGGAGAAGAGACAGAAGACTCTCCTGTGGGAGAGGTTCTCAACCCGGAGGATCATCCTGACCTTCAATGCTTGTTAGCTGAAGGGGGACCCTCCCGGGCAGACTTCTGTAAGGGACAGAGAGAGTGCCACTCTCTCGAGGGACTGAGGAAACAGGCCCTGGCCCAGGCACAAGGAGAAGTGCCTAGGACATTCCGGATTTATTGGGAGGGTGAGCTCCTTGTTAGTGAGCCCACTAAGCCTGAACCTGGTGCCCGCAAGAGGTTGGTGGTACCCCAGGTTTACAGGCCCTTCCTACTGCAGTTGGCACATGAGGTGCCCTTGGCTGGTCATCTTGGGACCAAGAAGACTAAGCAGAGGCTCTCTGCCCATTTCTACTGGCCACGGATGGGAGTAGAGGTGGAGTGCCACTGCAGGACCTGCCCAACTTGTCAGTTGTCTGGCAAGACTGGAGGCAGTGTCATTGCCCCACTGCAGCCATTGCCAGTGGTTGGCACACCATTTGAGAGGGTGGGCATCGACATCGTCGGTCCCCTTGACCCTCCCACTTCAGGTGGACATCGGTTCATCCTGGTCTTGGTAGATCATGCATCCAGGTACCCTGAGGCGATACCCCTTCGGACTGTTACTGCCAAGGTGGTTGCCAGGGCTCTCCTGGGCATTTTCACCCGTGTTGGATTCCCCAAGGAGGTTGTCTCTGACAGAGGATCCAACTTCATGTATGGTTACATGAAAACCATGTGGAAAGAGTGTGGGGTAACCTACAAGTTCTCCACCTCTTACCACCCCCAGACCAATGGTCTGGTTGAGAGATTTAATGAAACTCTCAAGGGCATGGTAGGGGCTTTGGAAGAACCCCTAAGGAGGAAATGGGATCTCCTCCTGCCATGCCTGCTGTTTGCTTACAGGGAGGTACCTCAAGAGGGTGTTGGTTTCAGCCCCTTTGAGTTACTCTTTGGACATCCCGTGAGGGGGGCCCTCGCCTTGATCAGAGAAGGCTTGGAAGCCACCCCTCCGGGTCCCGCCAAGCAAGTGGGGGACTATGTGTTAGGCCTCAGACGGAGGATGACACAGATGATGGGTCAGGCAACAGCAAATCTCAAGGCCAGCCAGGAATTGAATAAGTACTGGCATGACCTTAAAGCCTCTCAAGTGGATTGGACTCCGGGACAGGAAATCCTTGTGATGGAGCCTACCAAGCCTAGATCTTTGGCAGACAAGTGGACTGGACCCTTCAGGATCATCTCCAAGATGGGCAAAGTCAATTATCTGGTTGACATGGGAGCCTCTGGGGTAGCCCCTCAGATATTCCATGTCAACAGGCTCAAGCCTTTCCACCGGCGAGCAGAAGTCTCATGTCTCTTGCTAGCTTCCGGGCAAGAAGAGGATGAGAGTGAGCCCCTTCCTGATTTGCTGCATAGCAACCCTCAGGATGGCTCAGTGGAGGGAGTACATCCCTCTCCAGATTTGACAACAGAGCAACAGAGGGCCTGTAGGGCTTTGCTCCAACAGTATGCCTCTCTGTTTTCACTGAAGCCAGGCCTTACACCGTGGTGTAAGCATGAAATTGACACTGGTGACAGTGTGTCTGTCAAAAGCAGGTGCTACCGTATGTCAGATACCGTCAAGAACCACATCCAGGCTGAGGTCGCCAAGATGTTGGATCTGGGTGTTATTGAACCCTCAACCAGTCCCTGGTCCAGTCCAGTGGTCCTTGTCCCCAAGGCAAGTTCCCAGGCGGGTACCAAGGATTGGAGGTTCTGTGTGGACTACCGAGGAGTCAATGCCGTCACCAAAACTGACGCGCACCCATTGCCCAGGGCTGATGAGCTTGTGGACACCATAGGTGCTGCCAAGTTTGTGAGCACCTTTGACCTTACCTCAGGCTATTGGCAAATAGCTCTGACGGACCATGCCAAGGAAAAGACGGCCTTCTCAACACCTGAGGGACTCTACCAGTTTAGGGTCATGCCTTTTGGGTTGAAGAATGCCCCTGCCACCTTCCAGAGATTGGTCAACCATGCGCTCAGTGGGCTGGAAGCCTTTTGTGTGGCTTACTTAGACGACATTGCCGTCTACAGTTCCACCTGGGAAGAGCATTTGACACATCTGGATAAGGTGTTGCAGGCCTTGAAAAGGGCTAACCTCACTATCAAGGCCACCAAGTGCCAGATAGCTCAGGGGAAAGTTACCTATCTTGGTCATGAGGTAGGAGGGGGTCAAATCCAACCTCTCTCCAGTAAAGTACAGGATGTACAGAACTGGGAGACTCCCACTACTCAAACCCAGATGAGGGCCTTTTTGGGCCTGACTGGGTACTATCGCAATTTCATGGCAGACTATGGGACCATAGCTGCACCCCTGACAGCTCTAACCTCACCCAAGCAGCCTAGGAAGGTTAATTGGACCGAAGACTGTCAGAGGGCCTTTGATGGCTTGAAAGAAAGTCTGTGCAGGGCACCTGTGTTGTGTGCGCCTGACTACAGCCGACCCTTTATCGTCCAGACGGATGCCTGCGACACCGGAATTGGAGCTGTCTTGTCCCAGTTAGATGACAAAGGGAGAGAACACCCTATCATATTCATCAGTAGACAACTCAAGGGTAGAGAACTTAGGTGGGCTACTGTTGAAAAGGAGTGTTTTAGCCTAGTTTGGAGCCTTAGGTGTTTTAGGCCCTACCTTACGGGGTCTACCTTCAAGGTCCAAACAGATCATAAGCCCCTGAAGTGGCTTATGCAGATGAAGGGTGAGAATCCGAAATTGCTCAGGTGGTCCATTAGCCTGCAAGGGCTAGACTTCACCATAGAGCACAGACCAGGGAAGAATCACGATAATGCAGATGGCCTTTCCAGAAGGTATGTTGACCGTCTGGATGAGGGTGTCTATCCCGTGGGAGATTAGACACCCTCCACCTCAGTCTGGGGGGGGCGACTGTGATGCTGGAAATGCATCTGAGGGACAGGGCCTCTGAATCCTTGTCCTTTTACTTTTTTTTACCGTGTGTTCTGTCATGTTTTCTGCCTGGGAGTCCATGTGGGACTCCTGGCAGTGCAGCTCTCTCTTTTGGTTTGGTGAACAGACCCATGGGATACCCTTATGGCACCCATGGGTAGGGGTACAACCCTGTGCCCCTAGTGTATGTTTTTGGGCACCTGTGGGTGGCCCCAGAGCAGGGTATGGGCTGGTGGCAGCTCCATGCTGAAATTGACAGGTGCTCCAGGTGTCCTCCATTTTGGGATACCCAGGCCCTGCCATTGGGATCTGTTGATTCCTGATAGAAAACAAGATGGCCCCTGTGGCCTCTTGCTTTCTATTGCCTGTTACCTTGTTTTCCCAAAGTCCTGGGAAGCCCTGTCTCTGTCCCTTCCCCCTGACTGGCTGTTGGGTGGAAGTTCCATATATGGTGTTGTTGTGAAGGCCCAGCTAGACTGACTGGAGCCTTCCCAGTGACTGTATGTTGTGGGTACCTCCTGTGAGTGGGACCTGGGTGAATGGAGTGTGTGACCAATATACACTCCTTGTTGTGGTTGTCTGGTTTCTGGCATGAGAGACAAAGACTGAGACAGCCCTGCCCGAAACTGGCCTGAATGCAGTGTGTAGTGTTGAATGGCTGGGTACTTGTCCCAATCCACATTCCCTGTTGTGAGTGTCTGAAAGGGAGGAGTGTGGCCTGAATGCACTGTGTGCCTGATTGGCTGACTGACTGCATGAATGCCCTTCTGTATGATTGGCTGCTGAGTGTGTACCCGCAGTGTGGATGAGAGGCAGGATAGTATATCTGGGGACCTCTCACCACTGGTAAGGTGTTCAGAAGCAGCCAGGTGTTCAGTAACGTTCAGGAACGTTCAGAAGCATCCTGGGGTGGAGTCTCCACTCTAAGAGTAACTGGAACTGCTGATCCCCGACGTCCAGCTGGAAGAAGAAGACTTGCTGTGGCATTTGCTTCGACCGATCCGAAGGCTGATGAAATCGTCGAAGACTGACCCGAGAGAGGACCTGGTAAGGCGCCCTCTTCCCGTGCTCCGAGGGACCATCGAGCACCGCTCCATCTTCGCCGAAGCGCCCTGGAAGACAGACCCTCGAAAGGCTGTCGACCCGAGACGGGACCGCCGAGGAGATCGAAGTGAAGCACCCGGACCTCGACGCCGTCGAAGTCCATTGTCGTCGACCAGGGTTCGCAGGTTTGTGTAACCGCTGGAGGCCCGTCGAAGTTGTGTTGCCCAGCCGTGGGAACCACTTGACGCCGTGCCGCCGACGACCGGAGCCGTCCGCTCCTTTGCCTAAGAACATTCAATCGAAGGACTCTCTCGACCGCATCGTCGACCGCTTATCCTGCCGGAGAAAGTCGAGGACGACCAACGCGCCGAGGAGAAACCTGCCGGTGGGTTTCCCGCCACCCCAAGACCCCAAAGACTCGAACGACTCGACGCCATTGCTGGGCCTCCGTCTCCACAATCTTTGCGGTCCAGGACTATTGTCACCGAGGTGCCCCGCACGCCTCTGCCTTGCAGGACGCCGACGCTCCGACGCCGACGAGCACCGCTTGGAAGAAGCTGCCACCTCATCGACGCCGTTCTACCTTGTTTGTCGACGGACGTTCGACGCCCCGTGCCTCCCGCTTGAAAGGCAAGGCATTCAAGAAGGGCCGTTGATTCCCCGTCGCCGAACAGCGAGTTCCTCGACGTTTGTCGACGCCTCTTCAAGGAACTCGACTCCACCAGGTACATTGGGGGGGTAAAACATTATAGGAGGGAATAAGACTTGCAGAGCAATATATGGACTGGGCGTGCGCTACATCTTTGTTTTACAGGTTGCCCAGGTGGGGGGGGATCTCCACACAGAACTGTGCCTAGTGGTAGGGGCCAGTATTCTGCCTATTGCTCAACCATCTTATTTTCTCTCCTCTCTCTATTGCTGGTTTCACTCTATTGGTCTGTGTGACATTGTTACAGTATTGTTCATGCACTTTAATGAGATCTAATACAAAGGGTGGTACCACTTTAGAGTTGCATATATTTGCCATTGTTGATTTTTCCAGAGTACAAAGTGAGTTATTATGATAAGTGTACATAACCTTGAATATTGATTATATAAAGACTGTGTTCTAACCAATACAGAGTGTGGACATTCCTTTGTGGGGCCTTGGGGACTACACTGTACTTAAGAACCAGCCTGCATCACCTCCTGAGAAGCTAGGCCTTGATTGCTCGACCATTGCTACCGTAATAGAGAATCTTGGCTGGGGTCTTCTGTGCCTCTCCTCTACCATATAGGGAGCAGAAGTACAGACACCCCCCACGGTCGTTGAGGCCCCTCTCTCACACTAATCGCTTAGGAAGTGCAAGTGCTGACAACAGTCTCACTATCAAAGTGCCATTTTGGATTTTGGTTCCATGTGACGTCAGAACACCCTGTTCAGCGCATAATCGACCAAAATTGTGTACCACCCCAAAGGTATACTGACTGTCAGTATATATGTTTACATCGAGGTTTGCAGAAATTTCACATGCTCTTGTTAACGCTATTATTTCCGCAGCTTGTGCTGAGTTATATGGGATTCTTTTGCTCTATATAAAAGTTTTCAGTGTTGTGATGGCATAAGCAGCAGTTGATGTGCCATCCGGTAATTTAAAACAAGAACCGTCATAAAAGAGTTCTCTATCTGGCTCTTTCTGTGGAGTATCAGTTAAATCAATTCTTCCTTTTGTCTCTTGTTCAGTAACCATTAAACAATAATGTGAGAATTGTTTTTCACCCCCTTTTTCACTGGGAGGAGGCATTGACTCCCCGGATTTAAAGTGCAACATCTCTTAATTTGAATATGCGGTGCAAATAGGACAATTTCATACCTTGTCAGTCTGTCTGATGTGAAATGTTGCATCTGCGTTCTATTTGAAAGAACGTCTACTGAATGAGGTACCATTACGGTTAAAGCGTGACCTAAAACCATTCCCTCAGTTTGTTTTACTGACACGGCGGCTGCAGCAACAGCTCACAAGCAACGTGGCAAAGCTCATGCAACAGGATCCAACGTGGAAGAGCAGTAACCGCATGTTCTATTTATCCCCCTGTGTTCCTGAGTCAAAACAGCCAAAGCACATCAATTATTTTCATGCACAAATAACTTTAAACTCTTGTCGTAATTTGGCCTGCCCAAAACTGGAGCTGAACACAATGCAGCTTTGAGCAGATCAAATGATTCTTGACATTCCATGTTCCATGACAAAGTTAAGGTAACATCCTTCCTTGTCAATGCCACTATTGGTTTCACAATCATTGAAAAGTTAGCGATCCACTGCCTACAATATGAAGCCGTGCCAATTAAAGCCCTGACTTCTTTCTGTGTGTTTGGAATAGACATATCAGAGATGCTTTCTATTCTTTCTGGTGTCAATCGTCTTGCCTTCTTCGATAGGAGGTAGCGCCAAATAGGCCACCTCCTTACGACAATACTGGAATTTTTTTAACAATGCCTTGTGACCACGTGCCGCTAAATGTGGCAATAATTCATCTGTGCTTTCTTTGCAAATGTCTTCTTAGTCTGCTGCTATTAGCAGGTCATCAATATATTGTAACAACACGCACCCTAATGGTAATTCAAGCATGTCTAGTTGTTCTTTCAATGCTCTACTGTATATACTTGGACTTTCAGTGTAACCTTGTGGAATGTGTGTGAATGTAAATGAACGTCCTCCTAGTGTAAAAGCAAACAAATATCTACGATCTGGATGCACTGGAATACTAAAAAATGCGTTTTTCAAATCAATAACACTAAAATATGATGCAGAGGCTGGAATCATAGTCAAAATTGTCGTCACATCCTGGACTAATGGAAATTGTGGACCAACCACTTTATTCACTCCACGCAAATCAATTATAAAACGATAAGGTATATCATGACCTCATTTTTTGTAAACCGGAAGAATCGGACTGTTGCAAATACTACCAGAAGTTTCTTCAATTACATGTCTCATAATCAACTCTGATACAATGCACTTCAACGTTCTTTCTCCCTCAGCCGAAATTTTGTATTGCGGAATACACGGTAATGTAATTCCTTCTTTCAAAACATTTTTTACTGGTTCTACTTTCAAACAACCAACATCATTGTCGTTCACTGCCCATATGCAAGCCGGTACTTCACTCAATTCTGTCGGTAGTGGCATGGTTACAAATTGCGATACAGAAGTCTTTTGTGGCGAAATTGTCAAATACACTCAATCAGGAGAACAATACCGCATTCAATTTTTTCAACAAATTTAATCCCAACAAATTTCTCCCGCAATTTTTTGTTAAAAGAAATGGGCAAGACTCTGTAAATGGACCTAATGTTATTGGTACTGCTTGTGAAACTGGACTAATTACTGGCATACCTGAGAACCCTACTGAGACATTTCAATGTCCAGACAGTGGTATTTCTGGAACCCGCTGATGATCAATCGAACATTTTTGTGCACCTGTGTCCACAAAAAAAAATGTGCTCCCTATTTCCAACCTTCATTTCTACGTAGGGCCCTTTCTGGTCAACAGGAATAGGTACTGGTTCCAATCCCTTCCCTTTCGGGCTGTCCTAGTAGAACAGTACATCGTCAGATGTAAAATCGCCAGAGTAATATGCACTGGACTGATTAACAAAAATATTTCCACCATTTGTGTTGTTTCGTTGTTGATTCTGATTTCCCTGATTATCCTGAAATTGTGGCCCCTTTTGATTTCGATTCTGCCCCAATATTCCTGGACGACCTCTATTCTGTTTTCTCGGAATAGTCCCATTTCTATTCTGTATCTGCGGGCACTGTGCTCGCCAATGGCCTTCTTGTCTACAATAGGCACATTGATTAATACCTATAGGACCCCCTTGCATGTTGGACGTTAATGCAAATTGGACTCTAGACGGTGCGTTCCCACCACCTCTCTTATTGTTCGCTACTTGCTGTAATAACACTCTTGTTTTCAAATCTCCTTTATCCCTTAGTTCCTTATCCTTTTCTGAATTTACTCTGTTATCATAATATTGGGTCATATGTAATACTTCACTTTGTGATTTCGCTTGCCATGCACTTTCAGATGTCATTATTAAAGTGTGAATTTTCGCTAACGACCCTCGCACAAACTTATCAACAATCTCTTCCCAGGTCCTGTACTTAGATCTTGACCACTAAAATCTGCAAATACCTCTTCAAACTGATTAAAATAATCCATTGCTCCTTCCAATTTGCCTTGTAAACAAGCAGTCAATTTATCCAAAACTAGCTTTTCTCCAGCCTTTCTCTCACTATCAATTTTAATCAAATTCTCCCATGTATCACCAAACATTGGCGCATCATTTATATTTCTAACCTGCTTTCATATATCTACAGGAAGAATCACAGGAAACAATAAAT
This sequence comes from Ambystoma mexicanum, assembly GCF_040938575.1. Taxonomy (NCBI): domain Eukaryota; kingdom Metazoa; phylum Chordata; class Amphibia; order Caudata; family Ambystomatidae; genus Ambystoma; species Ambystoma mexicanum. The sequence continues at coordinate 167,432,477 of NC_090931.1, read as the reverse complement.
CAATGTCACTCAGTGTAAAAACAGATGCATTTAAAGCAGATTCAATTTCCTTATAGAATCCTGCTGGGCTTTTTCGAATGTCAGGGATCGTCTGCTTTATAGTATTTACTTCTTGCCTAGAAAAAGGGACATGTACAAACTGTGTGATATAATGAGCTTCTTTCGTTCATGCTGGAATCACTCCATTGACAGCAACCTCTAATTTCAGGACCTCCCTCATGGGTAATTGCAAAGTAGGGGATTCTACATTTGTTCATCTATTAAGCAACAAAGCTAGATCAAGTGAAAAAAAAAGTCGTTCCAGTTTCAGGCGAAAATGCTCTTTTATAAATTGTCATTAAATCCGCGGGACAACACATCTTATACTTCATACATTCATCCTGCAAATACTCCACCATAACTTGTAACAACTTTCTCTGCATATCTGGTGTATACTGACTAAACGTATCATGCACTTCAATCGAAGAAATGGCAGCATCTGTAATCCATCTAAGCGCATCTCGCGTACAAATTCACATCTCTTCACTACAAGATTTCAACGGCAGTAAAAAACGTTTCTGAGCATACGAAACATGCAGTTCATTTTTTTCAATATTTCTATATTTCTTTATGCAATCGATCAAGTTCTCGCTTAAACACAAATATTCGCCCTACGTGTTCTTGTACTTTCGCTGCATTATCTTGCAAGTTCGAAAGAACAACCAAATCATGCAACTTTTGTGGTACCACTGTATCAGTCAAATCACTCCATATTTTAACAAGATAATCCCCCATAACTTCTAACAATACCTGTTGTTCACCAAGGCCTCTATGATCAGATATGGAACTTTGCACAGCCACTTCATTGTTATCATTAATATACGTTTCGGCCCACTCTTTCAGTTCTTCTTTCCTTATCTTGCTAATCATACTACGAGTCTGTCTAAACTTCCTTGTCCAGGCCCCATTTCTGTAGAACTGCCTGCTAAAGCGGATAACTTATGCTTTGAAGGTGGTGGAGGAAATGATGTCACAGGCACAGTGGGAGAGGAATTGCTTACTACAGCTGCGGATGGAATCACAGGAATAGGAGGTACATAAGGAGGAGGTACAACTGGGTCAGTAGTTTGATGTTCATTTCTTCGGTCATTTAATATTTTGTTTATTAGTTCATCTGATGTATGCAAATCTTGTGAAGGATACATTTTCTGTATATCTAAATGAAAGGCCCTATCCATGTTCCTAATGATATGATATGATATAATATTTTATTTATATAGCGCCTATAAACAATTCAAAGCGCTTCGAAGCAAGGGAGGGAACAAGGGAAAATACAATGGCCATCATTACAAGGTTGGCGGAATGGGTTTAGCGGCACCGGTAATGGTGCCGGTAAACCCATTCCGCCCTATTACGAGGTCTCCTCGCGGACCCGCAAAGGGTGTCTGGTAAAACCAGGCGTCCATACCGGGTCCCGCGAGGAGTCTAGGGAGCTAACAACAGGCCCGTTATTAAAGGCCCGTTGTTACCTCCTTCCCCATTCCCATTGTGCCCTAGTTAATTTCACATCCTTACTGTTCATGGCCTGTAAGAATGTAATTGGCCCTCATTATGAGGTTGGAGGTAACCATGCCGCAATTAGCGGCATGGTTGCCTCCTTACCACATACCGGGTCCGGGTTCCTCGGACGAGGAATTACCGGGTCCTCCAAGGTTGGGATGGCCCGGTAAGTCCTCATTTGAGGAACCCGGGCCCGGTATGTGGTAAGGAGGCAACCATGCCGCTAATTGCGGCATGGTTTCCTCCAACCTCGTAATGAGGGCCAATTACATTCTTACAGGCCATGAACAGTAAGGATGTGAAATTAACTATCTTACTCGGCCAGACAAACATTTTAGATAGTGCAAGAGCTAAGACATAGGGGGTCATTACGAGTCGGGCGGTAGGGGATACCGCGCACCAGTAAGGAGACCGGTGCCGGTAATCCACTACCGCCCGATTCTGAGATCCCCTAACGGGTCCCTCTAAGGGACCAGGGCGCAAATAACGGGCTTGCCATTCGCCCGCCAAAGCAGGCGTTAAATCCCCCAACCCGCAAAGGGACCTCGTAGTAAGGCGGTAAGGATTTACCGGTACCGGTAAAATACCAGTACCGGTAAATCCTTACCGCATCCGTGTAATGAGGCCCACGGTCACGGTATGGGAGGCAGCCATGGAGCTAATTGCTCCATGGCTACCGCCATACTCGGAATGACTCCCATAGATAAGGAAGGGAGGGGGAGAGTGGGAAGGAAATGGAAACAGACAGGTGACTACCGTACAAGGCCTGACGACATTTCTGGTAGAGCCGGAGAAAGCAAAAGGTGAGGGAGAGGGGTGCAGAAAGGGAGGAGAGGAACAAAACAAGCGACTATCATACTAGGCATGACGACATTTCAGATAGTGCTGGAGGGGTGCTGGGGAGGAAAAAAACAGTAATGGGAGGGTGGAGGAAACAGACAAGGTTGCTATCATATTAGGTCCAGGGACTATTCTGATAGAGTAAGTGCATAGAAGAAAGTAAGGGGAGGAAATAGGAAAAGGGTGTGCGGGGCTTGCTAAGTAGTGAAAAAGAGTGGCAGGCAGGAAGGCACCAGGTGGGCGGGGCTTAGGCCAGGTGACCTAGATCCACTTGCACCTGCTCCCCATCTGCAAAGGAAAAGAGGCTGGAGGGCTCCTTAAGTAGGAAAAAGAGCAGCAAGCAGGAAGGCACCAGGTGGGCGGGGCTTGCTAAGTGGTGAAAAAGAGTGGCAGGCAGGAAGGCACCAGGTGGGCAGGGCTTAGGCCAGGTGACCTAGATTCACTTGCACCTGCTCCCCATCTGCAAAGGAAAAGAGGCTAGAGGGCTCCTTAAGTAGGAAAAAGAGCGGCAAGCAGGTGCTGTGTGCTGATGCTGATCATGCTCTAGTGCTTTCTCTACATTTGTTTTATGTCTACGTGCATGTTTCTATCTACTTCTCAAATTGAGATTAGCTTCCTTCCTCCAGTCTCTTACAGCATCGAACGCTATAGGTCTGGCCTTTTTTCGGAGCAATACTGATTCTAAATGTTCTATACGTGCTAATTCAAAGCTTCCATTATTAGGCCACTGAAGGTCTGATACACGTCTGGTCTGCCTATTCCAAACCGCATTAAACTCTATTGCCCTTATTCCATACTTTATGTACATCTCATGTGCCGGGACCCTTCGGGTGGCGCGACCTGGTCTGTTTCCAAAGATTGTCTACCGCAGTGAAAAAAACTCACTAAACAGGAAGACAATTTCCCAGGCATGGTTAGTTCTTACCCTTTTCTTACCCTGGGTGTTTGAACTTGCAAGTGCAACACTCAACCAATATCAGGACATTTGAGAATCGGGACACCACTCACCTGATCAACCACTTCGTCACTCAGGGTGCAATTTGCCCGTATACAGAGGAAACGAAAAATCGTTGTGACCGTGTGTCTGGTTCAATTTGCCTCATTTCCAGGACCCTCGCCTTGATGCTCTCTGGGTGCTGCTCGTCGATCAGGGATCTGCGGAGGAGTCTCTCATCACTTCTACAGGGGCACCCTGAACACCTTCCGATCCCGGTCCGACGGCTTCGTCCTCGAATCATTTTTTTTTCTCTCTTGCCTTCCTTCAACTTAAACGTATGCGATGAAGCATTAATTGGAGGGTCCCCGTTCGGGCACCATATTTGCTAGGCTATAAAGACTGCATATGGAAACTAAGGCACAATAACCATATACTATAATGACACGTCAGACGCGAGGTTCGTCTTCCAAACAAGTCTGGTTTTATTAGAGTTTCACAGTCGGTCGACTGGGTCTCAATGCCTCACGACGTGTGTTCTCAGACCCCGTGAGATGCGAGAGAGTGAACATCCCTCAAGCAGCAATATATATACATCATACATTATCTTTTGTTAAGGCAATTCGACCCACCCTCATACATGTCAGGCTAGGGTTCAGTGATTGACAATTATGACAAGTCATGGCAAGTCTTCATTCAGTCTAAACATAGTTATTCTAGCAAAGGCAGCAAAGACAGCTTGTTATGGGGAACATGGAGCTCTGGCGCGGTAAGGATATCTTGTTCTTAGCAGAGAAACATTTATACTACGTTATCTGTATGTTACAGCTAAAGGCCAGACAGTTCTGAAGCAGAGAATACCATTCTCCGTGAAGGAGCACCACTAGGAGAATATAATTCATGTTTTACTGCCTTTTACGACAGTGCTTGCAAGAAAAAACGGCACCTGGACTACTGATTAGATGCGGCTTCTGCTCGACTTCAAGGACTCAGTGAGAGAGAAAAACAATGTATTTCTGCACAGTTTGACATTCCTGTCTGCGTTAGCATTTCAGTGTTCAAGCCGTGGCCTCGCACTGTGTGCGGATCTAAAGCATACAATATATTTGCAAAGCGTTTAACAAAAAAGAAAAAAGAAAATGGCTGGCATTTCACAAAATGGGCTCCCTTTGGTCTAACAAGGGTAAGTGCTAAAAAATAACATATCATTTGGCCTTGGACATCTGCTTGGATTCACAGTAATTTAGTGTACTTAGGAACCAATACTATTTGATGCCACTTCCTATTTTGTCAAGGGGTGAAAGGTCATGTTTCATCGCTTCCCGGGGTGTTACTTTGGGGTGAGGGTCAAATGACATCACTTCTGGTGAGGTTATCAGAGGTCAAGGGTCGTGAGGCGAGGGGTGGGACACTTTATTTTGGGTGACCGGGCCGATTTCTTGTCCCAATCCGACCCTGGTAATATCTGTCCTCCTATCAATTCTTTTTGTACGAGTGCTACCTCCTCAGCCTTATCATTTTCTTGTTTCCATCTCTTGATTTCTCTGTCTACATCTGTCGACAAACTCGACCGTTCACTTATTTCTTCCTTGTTTTGTATGAACAAATATCTTCCTTTCTTTTATTCTCTTCCAGACTATCGTCACTACTGTAAGTGTGGGGTTCATATATCGAATTACTATACCCTGTTTCTGCTCTTAATTCCTTATTTATGCTCTGAAACACTTGTGTATGAGCGCGATACAAATAAAATATCATATCATTAAGGCTACACTCTGATCTCTTCCATAGCAACACTCTTTTCTTCATGCAAGGTAAGGAGAGCTGAGGACTCAACACCTTCCCCCTTATGCTGATTAAGCATCCATCCCTCAGGTAGCAAGTCTTCTTTTTCCTCTTGGTACATCTTCCAAAGTTCTAAAATTGCTAATCATTTCTCAAATTTCTTTCCTGTGTACATAGTGTGCAAGAATGCAGTCATGTGTTGCAATACAGCTTTTGACAATGATCCCCGTTTTGCCATGGCATGAACATTTTATCTGCTGTGCCCTTCACCCATTCTGCACTGTACTGTTTGCGATTGGGCGCATGTTTTGGCAGTGTCTTGCATAGGTGCATGAGAGGAGTGTACTCCATAATGCCAAGTCTCAATTGACTGTCAATGCTTACCAGATCTCTGAATAAACCTTTCACCTTGACTTAAATCACCACTTTTAACGTTTTAAAACAACAATTATGAGCAAGCATCATCAATTGCTGCTCAATCGCTTATTTCAATGGCCTATCTTTTCTTTTGATTGGCGCCAATCGTTTTGCTAAATTTTATCTTTAATCACTGTCACTTTGCAACTCTTCACAATTCTATCGCTCATCGATACTTTATTCAGCAAACAACATTTGGACGATTCACACATTGCATATTATAAAACACTGTGGTTATCCTCCTTCCACTATTTCTCATTTATGATGACGGGTATTCTTATCTCACCTTTATTTTAGCCTATACAGGGTTTGAGACATCACCTTACACTGCCCTGACCTGTGTGTTTTTCTTTTCTATCTCTACTCCCGTTGGAGTTTGAAATGTCTCCTTCTAATTCCCTTGAATTAGGACTCCTAGGCGCTATGTCTTATCTTCACAATATTTCCTGTTACTCAGAATGATCACAATCCTGCTCCTTTATATTGCTATTCCCCTTAGTCTTCTTGCCATTCGGTAATCCACTCAAGGCCGGTTTCTTTAGGTTCTATACATCCTCTTCTGCCAGTATCTCAGGACGTCGTTCATACTTTTTGTAATGTCACTAGCTGCTTTTCTTTGCTCTTTCTCATATTCCTTCAGGGATTTCCTCCTGAAGGTTGTCATCACTTCGGGGATACATTTGGTAGGGTTGTCTCAACGGGTATATTCTTTCAAACACACGCTGTAGTATTGGCACAACGGCTGGTGTCTAACACGGCACGGTCTCATGTCTCCAACTTATGCGAGGAAGGGGGGCAAGGTCTCCTGCAGAGGTATGCAGCTGCTCCTCTACACCAGAATACATATATGCATATGCATTTTATCAACAGGGAAATGGTTTAACAATACTTACGATAGTCAATAATTGAATTGCATTTATTTAATTTGTATTCATTTGAATTGTTCCCTTTGACATCACTTTGTTCTACCTAATTAGCACAGACCCCAGTGTCAGTGGGTAAAGTGGTCACCTATGTTGTGTCAATCTTACAATGCGATCTACAAGATACTATTTTCACCTTCTGTGTAGCCACACTGTTTGCAGAGTTAGAAGAACCTATTGAGAGGTTTTCTTTAAATTTGTTGTCATTTCTTTAATTCAATATGGTGGGAGTCGACAATATGCAGTGCGCCTACTCTAGGTGTTCAGTTATTGAGAATACATTTTCTTTTTGTTTTCGAAAAATTGATTCAGTGGTGTGGCCTGGCAGCAGAACCTAGCAATGACTGATGTCCACTAGTCAGTGAGTAAGTAAAGTAGATTGTGTGGGTATGTTAGGTTGCTTGCACCTAGCCCTTTAGTTAAAGCAAGTGTTCCTACAATTCAGATTTATAAAAAAGTATGTTGTTGGTTCTAACCCAAAGTAGATTTTGATTGTTGAGAAGGTGCCAACATACTCCATTGTGAGACAAATGTAGTTGTTTCACCTTTACCAAGTGTTTCTCAAGGCACAGTTACAGTAGTAATGTCTGCGATACCATATTGTGTATGTGACTCTATTAGTACACTCCTGCACATATATTACACATAATACATATATCAAGTACTTTAATATGATATGCAATGATTTGGCATTTATAGCGCCCCTATACATAAGTGTTTCAAAGCGCAATGAGGCAAGGGAGGGGGAACACAGGGAAGACAGAGAACACGATCTTACTAGGCTAGGTGACATTAAGATCGCGCAAGTGCCGAGGGGAGGGTTAGGGGGCAGTGCAATACTTTGCACTTTTGTCTCATAGTAATCATGCATACATATTACATACATAAATGGGCATTCTATTCTGAGCAACTGATATTCAATGGCTAAGCTTAGTAGCTCCAGAGAAATCAGATCGAAATCTGTACTTCCTTCCAATGTCAAAACTTTATCATTTTCATCTTTTATGGTGCCGCTTAGCAATGCTTTCACAATGATCCCAATATTGCATCCTTTGCTGCAATTTCTTGCTTTATTTGGAGTCAGGCGTTCTCATGGGATATTTAGTATATCTTGTTTTTTTTTTTAAATCTTGTTTGTAATTCCAAATGTTCCTTTACATAGTACATCTTACATTTACAGTAAGGTGCGTGTTGGGGTCATCTTCGTTGGGGTCATCTTCTTAGTGTATTTTCTAAGTACTCCTCAATGGGGTTTGTCTTAAGAAAGTTTGATGGTCTTTATTGGAGCTGATTTTGTTCAGGATGCCAGCACTCTGCTTGTTTCCCGCTCTTCAATTCCTCCATTCTTGAAAGTAGATGGTTTGAAAAACCCAACATTTTCTATATGTTTCGCTAATGGATACTGCACCATTTCAAAATATATATAAACTAGGGGCAAGCTGGAAATCATGATTTGAATCATTAAATGAATCGTTCGAATCAGCATGGGTAAATTGAATCTCCTTAGAGCTGACTCATTAGGTAATTAGATCTGTGCATGAGGATGCTTGTTTGAATTTGTTTATGATTTTGATCGAATCCAATAAATTCAAAAATAGACACCAATTGGTTTGAACCAGGTTGAATCTAAATTAAGACTTAATAGCACAATAAATAAATAAATCATATCAATAACAAAATATTAATTAAATGAACACAACAACAGAGATAGCTGGCAAATGTTCGAGCTTGATCGAGCCAAGAGATACACACATCTCTTTCAATAACAGGAGTAGGTGTTTGATGTTTGAGTCTTGAGAATCATTTGGAAGTTGAGCACGAAATGGTTCAAATCTGCCAATCTGATGTGAACTCTGATTGTTTAGATAGGTTTGAATCTTCTTTGAGCAGGCTCTCCTATCCTTATTCCTAACACTGAACATGATGAAATACAGAGTTCAAGCTACTAGGGCAAACAATATGCATTTATAGCCAAGTAAAACAATGGCATAAACAAGTGGCTGGATTGATCCTTTCAAGTTATTTATATATTTTCCGTGTAAATGCTACAGATTCAGTTCATGGAGGGGCTGGGGGTGGAGGGGAACTACTGCCAGGCATGCATATATGGAGTGACAATCTTCAGGGTTGACAATGGTTTTACCCAAGAGTTTTAGTAGGAACAAACAGGCATTCTTGGTGTTTAATTAGCATTGCAATCATCATTTCTTACACTCCTCTAATGACCAATCTAATGTGATTGTATTTAATGTTCAAATTCATTGGGATGCTTTAGAGGTGGCCACACCTAACTTTCTATAGGAAAGTCCATTCTAGTAAACGCATGCTACATTCAACAGAGAAGAAGTTGGTCACTCAATCGAAAGGAATGGAATGGTTCGCTATGTGGCACACGGTGAGAGATTAACATCGGAGGATGTTTAGCCACCTAATGCAGAACACTGACTATGCACCACAAATGATTTCACACAGAATAAAACATGTTTTTATCTCCCTAATGCCCTACAAAACTGAACGTGTTGATTGAATAATTTTTTTGTAGATATGCCACCATCTTTCCAATGGAAGAAGAGACCCAAAAGAACATGAAGCTAATTTTCATATCACCCAGAGCATAAATGGAGGCACTAAAGACAGATGTACCATTGTTACACGTCTTACTGTCTCCATTCATGCTCCAGGGGATTCTCATTGTTTTTGAAGTCAGAGGGGTTGGGGGGGCGTGACAGGAGTTACATTCCCGCCTTCCGTTTGCCATCCACCTTCCAAAACAATCTGGTTGCACACCAGCATGAGATTTTAATACTGGTGTGAACCCAATGATTTTCCTAAGAGGCACCTGCTTATTGCAGCAGTAAAACACAGGCAGTTTCCATAGGAAATCATTGTAAACACTGCCTGCCATGATTTGGTAATAACTCGTTTTTTTCATGTACGCCTGTGAATACCACCTGCCGAGGGCATAATAACCCAAGCTGTTTTGATTTTTAATGCAACACCCATGCTGGTAATTCTGCTTCTGAAAGTGAGGTACGCTATTCTGAACCCCTTTCGTAAATGTTCCATGATGAAATGATAGTGCACACAGGAGACTTTTCTGTAACCAGTCTTCAGATGTCTATAACACCAGCTCTGCAGTGGCACAGGGAATGTTCAAAGGTCCCAAGTGCATTCCTCAACCCTGCTGGAACACAATGTTCCTGCAGAAAGAGGTGGGTTTCTAATCTTCAGCACCCCTGTTTTCAAACATAATAATTGTATGCCTCATTCAGTCTGGTGGCACTTAAATATTTAAATATAAGCCATGCCTGGTTGTGGCATAGTAACTACTGCACGTGCACAATTATGAAGCCACTGGAATTTGGCATCACAGTAGTGTCAGCTCTGTGCGCAAGACTGCAGCTATGACAAGATGTATGGATGTTGAGACCTGGTCTGACTGTCTCCAGTACAGCCATGTGGAAGAATAATGGACAGGATGTTGCCTCTATGATTCTCCTGCAGGAAGGGTAACACCTTCCTCTTAGGGCACTGTAACATTCCACAGCGGGTCTCTTTGGAACTGGTGCCTCAAAACCAGCCCTGACATATCAAAGCCACTGTCACACTAGATTTCTGACTTCTAGAGTCCCTTTATACTAAGCAGGCATGGGGAGGTGACAGAGTTTGATGAGCCAGAAGGCAGAGGTCAACTGAGAGAAAGGTCTCACTATCTTGGTTACTGTTATGGCTCTCCTCCTTTTCCTCTTCCCACTCATTCCTGCAGGCAAGGTACTCTGGAAGTAATATCATAAGGCAAGAGGCACTTATTACAACAATCTGGATTGGATCCCTTACAGCAGGTTTTCTTTGGACCAGCCACCTGTGTCATTTTACTTTTAAAAAGAGATTAATCACTGGACTCTTAGAGGAACAGGAATCCTTCATCTGGACCTCTTTTAAGGATACAATCAATCCCAAAGTCCTCTTCCAGGGACGCGAAGAAAGAAGGCATCCAAGGGAGAGGAGAGCTTTGTTCCGTAACCATCCACAGAGAACAGTGGGGGTGACAGCTGTTGTATCAGAGCCTCTCTGCAGGCTTTGCACTGGAACCAGGCTCCTGCACACTGTCAGTGTAGCACCCCCACTAGGTGCCAGACAACTTCCTGGAGAGGAAGTGAAGAACAGAGGTCTCATCTTGTCCCTGGAGACCGTGGCTTGGGCCTGCGGGCAGCCAAGAGGTCAAGGAGCAACTCTGGGCCCGGATTCCGACATTTAACTGCTTGTGAGATACACCAACCTAGACAACATCTGCCTCTCCCAAGCTTTTCAGTGCTAGGTGCCATTGCTGCTTGGATTATACTGCATGTTGGACTCAATTGACCCACTTACCAACCCAAAATGCTAAATCGCTACCTTTGGAAGCTCCTAGAAGCCTGGCACAAAGATAAGAAACCAAAGGAACTGTGAAGAGGCCCTGATCCTCTGGTCGATATTTTCGGACCATACAGACTTTAAGCCCACTTTCTCGAGCTTTATTCTTCAAAGACATAGCCTTGAGCAGTGACATTATTGCCAATCTATTGCCAGAACACCCCAACTCATCTACCCAAAGAGTCCTTTCACAAACGCTGACATTCTCTGTGTTTTCTTTTACGGTCGTGTCCTTTCCTAGAGTCTTCTGATTTAGTTGCTTGCATTTTATTGTTCAATTAAAAGTCTATAGATGTGTAGAACCTTGATTATTCATGATTTGTCCATTGTTCCTAAATTATTTGGGTTTCTACTGAAAACAGCTGTCACCCCTCCTGAAGATTTGGTTTGCCCTTGCTTGCGCTAGCACATAAGGCAAAGGAGTTCCTCATTTTGGGCACTGCCTGTTTCACCTTTATGATTGGGATCACTGCTGGTTTAGTAACAGTGTGGGGCTGGGCAGGCGGTTTAGCCACTGCTCATCACCGTTCTCCTGCAGAGCCTTAGTCATTTTCCTGTTTTGGTATTGCTACCCACCATGATGACTCTTTTTGTAATTTCACCAGGAAAAGGTCAAGTGACATATTTTCCTTCTTTGTCACGGTGGGGTGGGGGATGAGTTGGGGGCTCGATGGTTAAGTGTTGTCACTTTGTGTGATGTCACAAGGTGCACAATATCACCTCCGCCAACTTAGGCATTTTGGTAGACTGTCGTCCCTGAAATTAGTTACACATTTGTGCTGAAGGCGAACATGGGGCGAGGCTCAAACCTACAGGACGCTTGCTCCCAGCTTGTCCTTTTTCAGGCTTCCAGGTGCTAACACGTTCTTTGCAAATACATGTGGAAAAATACCAATTAAATCATGATTAATACAGAATAAAAAAATGTGGGTTCAATAAATGTTGAAATAATGCATACTGCCACATTGTGAGCCTTCTAGATGATGCAGTATGCGCTTCTCTTGGATTCAGAGCATGGTTTCAAAGGCCAGTCGTCGCGCATAATCACTTTGTTCCTCTCGCGAGATTAGATGGGCAAGAGGCGGTGGTGCCGGCATCAAGGACTCATCGGCTGATGTTCTGATGCAGTCTCATCATTTGCAAACTGAAGGTTTAATATTCCAGAACACTGCCTGCCATGGAGGTGACAGCTTGTGTGATGTCACATTCTATGGTGTTATGGGGTGGGGGGGGGCAAAAGGATGTGATGTCACTTCTACTCTTATGTTTTTTGACGAGATTGTGCCACTAAGCAGTGTTTTGGACTTTGGTTGCACCTCCACTAAACTATGCCCCTTGCCCACTTCATAGAGCATGCACCCGGCTTGTCGTCAGGGTGGTTGAGGACCAGGAATCCACACGGTACAGGGTATTGGGGACTACAGGGCTGGAACGCATTGTTAATGAGAGGATGAGGTCGGATTTTGTGTCAGGAAAGTGGTTTGTAATGCAAACCTAGGGAGATCCAGGGTTCACTGCGTTGCCCCCCTATCAATGCCAACGTTAAGAACTTCACCCCAAATCTTCTGCCACCTGAAGTTTGAGGACAGCGTGATTTTGTCATAAAATATTTTGGGGTATTGTTCTTAGATTTCACCATCATAGCTGACATGCATACGTTAGGTCTTTTGTGTGAGTTCCTATCCCTGCCATGTACACAGTTTCCAAATTGAAAATAAATCTTGTGAGAAAGTTGATGCAGCTTGAGTTTACTTAAATGTGTGTATTTTGGGCTCTCTTAAGGAACTCTTCTCTTTCAGCATGGAATCTTGAGACCCCGTTTTTGACTGTGGCATTCGCGCATCACCCATTCTAATTCTAGTAGACCTGCCACCCATTGAAATTTGGTCTGGTTCTCAGCCATTTTAAGCTTATCCCATTTTGGGAGAGTATGCCCCTTATATTGGGGTCCATTATTTGTCTCCCTGCACCCCCCTCCTGTTCCCCAAGCAAGCTAGCACCCTGTACCACTCATAGATATCTCCCTCCTAATCCTACTGACTCATTCAAGCCTGCAATTCTTTATCCTATAACCACTGCGCCTCCGTTTGAGCCAATCTCTTGCCCTACTTCGGACTCTGTGAGCACTGTGACCCGTCACCCGACCAATGGGAGCCTAGCAACGGGTACCAAGCGGGAGTTGTCCTTACCCTGGAGCCCCATCCCCTCTCTGAACACGACAGGCCAGCCTAAGCTGCTTGTCCAGCACAACCTTTGCAAACTTGATTCCTAGCGCGTTGAGGCAGTGAGCATCTGTCCTGAGACATCCACCATACGTTGACTACTCACCAACCCCCACATTTGACTCTAAGAACCCACTGGCCATTCTATATCCTACTGATGATGATTGGTTATTTATAATGCTCTTAATACCCAGAGGTTTCTAGGCACCAACCCGGGTATCGAACTTGTGTTGCTCAGTGTCGTCCTCTTTCCAAGGCGAGCACGCTGCCCCTGAGCTATTCTCCCGATACACTGCCATTGACTTACCCCTCTTTTTTCAAACATTTCCGATGAAATCTGACATAATGCTCCCCTGTACAGATGCGTGCCGATTCATTCCATTAAGGCCTAAAGATTGAGCAACATTCTCATCCGTTTCTACCCTGGGGTGGTCCACTACCAGAGCATTTTATGAGCAGATTTAAAAGTAGTTTTCAGGGGACTGGTGCTATTTTCCATGCCAAAGAAGCTTTGGCAGCTATGATGTTCCCAAACCCCTCATTAATTCGGCTGCTCCTGCCAGGAGTTCTGCAGCGCTTGCATCTGGAGTGCATAGCTATCCGTGCTTAAGTGCCCATACTAATTGAAAGATAATTTGAGTTCCTGCAGTAATTGAAATCAATTTTCATTTTGAAGGTATAGGGTTCAGCACCTCCTCCGCTAGCACTGATGGACGCCGCATGGCCTTGTTTTGAGAGATGCCCACTGATTGGCTGCTGTCGTCTTTCTTGGTGTTGGGACAGGCTTGTGCTGTTACTCCATGGCAGCCGATATATATGTTCCACCGGGTCCCTTGCAATTTTCGGGCACACAGCGCCATTACCAGAAGAGGCACAGGGATGCTTCTCGCGTTCTATTTTTTAAGATAATTTACCGACCCAGTTGTATGTTACTCCGCACTGATGACCACTGTTTGACTACGGCATAGACACTACGTTTCCTAAGGGTAACTGCTTGACTTGAGAGTCTCTCCACTTGCCTTGACTTAATGGATCCCCAGAGATTGTGCATTGCATGGGAGGCTGTGGATTGGCCTGGACTAGTAAGGAAAGCCACCACGAGAAAGTGGGAAGGCTGCTTCACCACAAACATGACACAAATGGAATAACCCTCTGATCCCATATGAAGAAGAAACCTCACTGCACATTGATATCACATAATGACAAGCCGAATGGTCTATTAGAATGTGGGACTATAGGGATTAAGTACATGCACTGACATAAAGTCTCCACTGAAATGTGACAATAGGCCTTCTAAAATAGCCACGATCCAATGAAATCTCTTCACACCTGTGTGAGCCATCCTATCTCCCAAACCTACTTTTATCTAATAGTTTGCAATCTACTCTGTCCAGGGAGTATGTCTTATGACAGGGAGCTCTACTCCATATCGCGCCTGGAGACTGCACGTGGGTGGTAGCAGTGCGCGGTATAAATCAACATAACATAACCCAAGAGTGTTTGTGATCTACTCTTCATGTCAACCACAGTGTGAGTGACCCTCTCTACTCCCCAGTGTGATCTACTCTACAAAAATCATCCAGTGCGATCTACTCTACATAATACATACAAGACAGCATACTCATACAACTCCACTGCGTGAATTGCCCTAGTTAGTCCCTCCAATATGAAGGACTCTGTGAAATACATCCAGAGGTATATTTTCCCCAAACTACAGAGTTTGATCTACTCTATTCATACAGTGTGGTGTACCGTATCCTAGTGATAGAGTATCCTCGACTTTATACAATCCATGGAATATGATCTTTGTTTTTCCTTCCATTCACTCTGACCTACTCTATCCATACAGTGTTATGCACCCTATCCTAGCCACAGAGTATCCTCAACTCTATCCAAGCCATGGAATATGATCTTCATTATTCCGTCCATTCACTCTGACCTACTCTTTCCATACAGTGTGATCTACCATATCCTAGCCATAGGGTATCCTCAACTCTATCCAAGCCATAGAATATGATCTTCGTTATTCCCTCCATTCACTCTGACCTACTCTTTCTATACAGTGTGATCTACCATATCCTAGCCATAGAGTATCCTCAACTCTATCCAAGCCATAGAATATGATCTTCGTTATTCCGTCCATTCACTCTGACCTACTCTATCCATACAGTGTGATCTACCATATCCTAACCATAGAGTATCCCTGACTCTATCCAAGCCATATAATATGATCTTCGTTATTCCGTCCATTCACTCTGACCTACTCTATCCATACAGTGTGATCTACCATATCCTAACCATAGAGTATCCTCGACTCTATCCAAGCCATAGAATATGATCTTCGTTATTCCGTCCATTCACTCTGACCTACTCTATCCATACAGTGTGATCTACCATATCCTAACCATAGAGTATCCTCGACTCTATCCCAGCCATAGAATATGATCTTCGTTATTCCGTCCATTCACTCTGACCTACTCTATCCATACAGTGTGATCTACCATATCCTAACCATAGAGTATCCTCGACTCTACCCAAGCCATAGAATATGATTGTCGTTATTCTTTCCATTCACTCTGACCTTCTCTACCCATACAGTATAATCTACCCTATCATAGCCATATAGTATCCTCCCGGGACACTGCCATTGACTTCTCCCTCTTGAGTCAAACATTTCAGATGAAATCTGACATAATGCTCCCTTGTACAGATCTCTACCAATCCATTCAATTAAGGCCTGAAGATTGCGCAAAATTCTCATGTATTTCCACCATGGGGTGGTCCAATACTAAAGCATTTTCTGAGCAGATTCAAAAAGTATTTCTCCGACGACTGGTACTCTTTTCCATGCCAAAGTAGCCTTGGCAGATATGATGTTCCCAAACCCCTCATTAATTCGGCAGCTCCTGCCAGGAGTTCTGCAGCGCTTGCATCTGCAGTCCATAGCTATCCGTGCTTAAGTGCCCATACTAATTGAAAGATAATTTGAATTCCTGCAGTAATTGAAATCAATTTTCGTTTTGAAGGTATGAGATTCAGCACTTCCTCCGCTAGCACTGATGGACGCCGCATGGCCTTGTTTTGAGAGATGCCCACTGATTGGCTGCTGTCGTCTTTCTTGGTGTTGGGACAGGCTTGTGCTGTTACTCCATGGCAGCCGATATATATGTTCCACCGGGTCCCTTGCAATTTTCGGGCACACAGTGCCATTACCAGAGGAGGTACAGGGATGCTTCTCGCTTTCTATTTTTTAAGGTAATTGACCGACCCCAGGTGTATGTTGTTCCGCACTGATGACCACTGCCTCACTGCGGAATAGACACTTCGTTTCCCAGGGGTCTCCGCTTGACTTGAGAGTCTCTTCAATTGTCTATTAGACCCTGGGACTATAGGGATTAAGTACATGCACTGACATAAAGTCTCCACTGAAATGTGACAATGGGCCTTCTAAAATAGCCACGATCCAATGAAATCTCTTCACACCTGTGTGAGCCATCCTATCTCCCAAACCTACCTACTTTTACCAAATTATTTGCAATCTACTATGTCCAGGGTCTATGTGTTATGACAGGGTGCTCTAGTCTATACCATGCATGGAGACTGCCCCTGGGTGGTAGCAGTGAAACATAACATAACATAATCCGAGAGTGTTTATGATCTACTCTCCATGTCTCCCACAGTGTGAGCGACCCTCTCTACTCCCCAGTGTGATCTACTCTACACAAATCATCCAGTGTGGTCTACTCTACATAATCCATACACAGCAGCCCACTCACACAACTCCCTTGTGTAAATTGCCCTATGTAGTCCCTCCAATATGAAGGACTCTGTGAAATACATCCAGAGGTATATTTTCCCCAAACTACAGAGTATGACCTACTCTAGCCATACAGTGTGATCTACCGTGTCCTAGCGATAGAGCATCCTCCACTCTATCCAAGCCATAGAACATGATCTTTGTAATTCCATCCATTCACTCTGACCTACTCTATCCATACAGCGTGATCTACCCTATCCTAGCCATAGAGTATCCTCCACTCTATCCAAGCCATAGAACATGATCTTTGTAATTCCGTCCATTCACTATGACCTACTCTACCCATACAGTGTGATCTACCCTATACTAGCCATAGAGTATCCAAGGCTCTATCCAAGCCATAGAATATGATCTTCATTAGTCCATCCATTCACGCTGACCTACTCTACCCTACCTACCCAGCATGCTACACTCTAATTAATTCGTAGAGTAGATTCTACTCTGTCCAATTCTAACAGTGTGATTTACTCTATCCAATCTATACAGTCGAATCTACTCTTTCAAAATAATACACTATGATCTACTTTTGTCTAAACATTTAGGGCCTCATTATAAGGGTGGCGGTAGCCATGTCGGTAAATACCAGCACGGCTGTTGCCGGAGTCTGTTTTTTACCGGCACCCGGCAATGGGGATTTACCAGGGCATTCCAGCCCCGGCAGACCTGGTAATTCCCCTTTGCCAGGTGCTGGTAAAAATAACTCCCCATTGGGAGGCCGGTAGCGCCAGCACCGTTAATAATGGTGCCGGCGCTACCGTGTAGGTCTGCTTGTGGGTGCTTTTCAACCGGACTGGCAACCTTGTAATGAGACCCATAGTATACATTACTGTACCCTTACTGGAGTACTTGTGGCTGACAAAGGAAACAATGGGTACAAGAGCTAAGTGTTCAATGGAATCAAGATTGTGTCGGTTTTGTACAGAGGAAGTCGAGACATTAAGACACTTGATCAGAACCTGCCCAGAGTTGACTTTAAGAAGACAAGAAATGTTGCACACGTATTTTGAGAATTTTACATTTTTGACAGAAGGGGATGTATGTGGGATGATTTCTAGTAGACAAAGTGTCCCTTTGGTTATAGCAACAATTAGATTTTTAGAAAACATTGATATATAAAAATTGAATAGTCAAGGAATGTGTAGATGTTTAAGTAGAATGTATTCACTTTTTTATTTTATTTTGTGGTACTACGGATGGTTTTTAATCGATTTAATGGATTATCATGATGATTGTTGTTTTTATTGGAATTCATTTTCTTGTTTTCTTTTGATTATGTTGAAAGGTTGAGAACTGTAATCAAATCAATAAAAAACGTGTTTTTAAAAATTACTATACCCAACCAGTGCAATCAGACTATTTCCAAGTCCCATACAGAAAGGGGCATCTATGCTAAACCAACACTACAGTAGAATCTAGCCTACCAAAATCACATAGAGTGGTCTACACTACCTAACCTATCCCGTGTGATCTTTTTTCATATTTTTCATACTATATATGATGTGACCAGCTTTGTTCAACCCGTACATTAGGTGCTATATCTAATATTTAGGGTAGGATTTAGACGAGCAAACACAGAAGGTGCTGTCTTCTCTCTCCAACCCATACATTGTGAATAACCTGACCCGTCCCCTACAGTGCCATCGATTCTACCAGATACACACACTGCTATGTTATGCTATTGACTAGTTCTATTGCGCCCATCACCACAGTAGTGGTCTGATGATGCCAGAAACTTGCCTGGGATTTAGTGTAAGGTGACCTCTCCAAGGTATCGCCAGACCTTAGTCTATGAATAGCAGAGAAGGGAGCTGAGATGGAGATAAGGGGGTTTAGCCAACAGATGAACAGACAAAGAAGGGCAAAAACACGTGGGACGAGCGGGAGGTAATATGGCTGTGGTGGTAAAGATGCGTGTTTATTAACTGTGATTAGTTATCGGTAGGCATGAGAGAAAATATCAGGAATGGCAAGCACAGTTTCAAACAAAGGCTTTCTTCTGCTAGCAATATCTACACTAGGCCCTGCATGGTGCGAGATGTATTAGGTGTGAGGTTGCTTGACATTTGCTCATGCAGGACCTTGTAGTGTGGAGGCTTTCACCAGAATCGTTTGTTAGAGCCACTCCCTGTGTTTGGGAGGAGACCTGATTTTGTCAAGCCCGCTGACAGGTGTTTTGGTGCCAATTTGTTGGTCATGCATATTTTATTTTGTTTATTGGGTAGTTATAATGTGCCTATACAGAAAAGGTGTTTCAAGGCACATAGTATGGGCCAAACAGGGGGTAAGCATAAAGGAAGGGGGGAAACGGTCAATATCAGTCACTAGTATTAAGTCAGTTCCCAGGCATAAATAATCATGGCTTTTAAGGTACCCGGTTTATATAGATAAAGACAGTAATGTCTCTGTGTGAAATAATTTTTCTTTTAAACCACTGGTTAATCCTGCCAATGCTCTATCACCTTTCCACCTTAAGACAGTAGACATAGTGCTGTAGGGCCTGAAAAGGCTGCACTGATAACCTGCTGCTCTCTTACCTGAGCAATTTACACACCCAGGGCAGGAGGCGCATGTAATAAAGTAATTCGTGTGATGGTGGTCCAGAAAGGGTATAAGAAAGCTTGTGAGTATAGTGAGAGTGGTATTCACAAGCAAAGACAGACAACAAGCAAAACCAGCAAAATGCCCACTTTCTGCCAGAGTGAAGAGCGCGTGTGATAAACTCCTCAGACCATACCGTGTGATCATCTCTTCCCGACACATTTTGTAGGAGCTCTGCAGACCATGACAAGAGCAGAGCTTGCATTATCCCACACATACAGTAGGTTGATGGCTATCACACTGGTGTGGTCTGGGCCATCACAACATATAGCTGATCGATTCTACCCACCTTATAAACATGCACTAAGCCCATACATACATCATGAATTACTTTACTCTGAGCCCAGTTGCCTTTCTTGTTTGTGTTGCAGCCAAGTCTAGCTCACTAAGTGGCACAAGCAGAGGCAATGAGCTATAGCCCAACCAACAGCTTTATTGGGGTGTAGAACCTGTACATGTATCTGAAGATCTAATGTGCAGAATCTGTTCCAAAGAGTATTTTTAATGCAAGGTGAACGGTGAGGCATTGGGAATGTCTAAGAATACACACTCAGTGACCACATCCCTTGCTTTGTACACCTCAAATTACAGGCAAAGCATTCAGTAAATGCAGGCTGGCTTCTGAAGACCATGGGCCCGATTCCTGGAATTTTTTGCATGGTTCAAAGTGACTTTGCACGGCTGAAAAGTGACTTTGCACTGCCGACACAAACCCTCATTCATGGAATTGTGCAAAATGTATTTTTGTATTGCAAAATGACTTTGCAATGACTGCACTGCAAAAATACAATTTTCACAGTTCCGTGAATCATGGTTTGTCTCGGCAGTACAAAGTCACTTTGAACCGCGCAAGAAATTCTATGAACCGGGCCCTATATGTCTAGTTGTCTTGGATATATGAGGCCTCATCACGAGTTGGGGGGTATCCCGACTGGTATACCACCCAACGGTATTTGCATTACCGCCTAACCCTCTGGCGGTATTACCGCCGGATCACGGGTTGGACGGTAACTGTAATTGTCCATTACCCATTGGCTCTATTGGACCCAGTGGGGAATGTTAGGCGCAATTAGTGCCTGCTAATAGTGCAGCACTAATTGTGCCTGAAAATTGGAATTTTTCTGGCGCATTTACCCCCAGCTTGCAGCTGGGGCTAAATGCTGCCTGACTCATTTTTGGGCAAAACCTTAAATGCGGCAATAAAAGTGTTACCGCCACCTTTAAGGGCTACTGCCCAAATCGTGATGAGGCCCATGGAGTCAAACATCATATTGGACCTCATCACAAGTTGGGGGCTAGCCCTTAAATGCGGTGGCATGATTCCAAGTTGGGTGCTAAGTGGACTGTGTCACCTCCAGCTTTTTTCTGGAGGTAAAATTCCCATTTAGGGCCTCATCACGAGTTGGGTGGTAGCCCTTAAATGTGGCAGTAATGGTATTACCACTGCATTTAACAGCTGGCCCTATCATGAATCCAGCTTATTTACCCCAGCTCTGAGCTAGGGGTAAATTTTCTGAAAGGATTCCCATTTTCAGCACAATTACCACTTGTGGTATTAATGTGTGGTCATTGTGCCACAAATTCCCCATTGGGTCAATGGAGAATGGGGACTTACAGTTAGCACCCAACCCGTGATCCGGCAGTAATACCGCTGGACCGGTGGGCGCTAACGCCAATATAGTTGGGTGGTATTACAGCCCAAATACCGCCCAACTTGTGGTAAGGCCCTTAGCGCTCTTTTTTCCCGCAATTACTGCTGGCTGTATTAGCGTGCTGTATTTCCACTGAAAAAGCCACATTGGGTCTAATGGACCGAATGAGGAATCGGGATTTACTGTTAACGCCTAACCCGTGATCCGGCGCTAATAGCGCCGGACCGGTTGGTGCTAACACAATTACAGTTGGGCAGTCTTACCACCAGGATATCGCCCAACTCGTGATGAGGCCCATTGTTGTTTAACATAAGGCTAAGGGGAGTAAAACTGGCATTAGCTATGCTGCAATGTACATCACCACTCACACTGGGACCAACAGAGTTGTTACTACTCTGACTGCTCGGACACTGTCCTCCTTATTACTCTCACAGCACATTTTGACACTGAAAATGCACCCTGTAATGTTCACAGTGCACTCCACATCACTAACGCTGCACCTCACTGCCGCCATGTTCATTGCACTGCACCCTACATTTCTTTTTCGCCCTCCTCCGAACCATGCATAGTGCAGCTTACTCACTGCTGAAACAAAAACATCGGCAAAGCCAACAGTTTTGGAGTTTGCTTAGGAATCTAATAGGTATTTGACAGGTATAGCCAGAATGGCATTAAGTGGCAGTTAGATGGAAACCAGTGGAAACTGGTGTGAGTACCTGGGCATTTGATGTCAGTCCTTGGCAAATGCCCATCTGATACAAATACACAAGGCAACATTGTTGGTTTTGCCAATGTTTCTTTTTAACAGGACTTCAGTGAAAGGAACAGATGTGAGAACACACATTTTGCTTATAATTCAAGTGGAATCAGGCACACTTGGGTAAACATTTGTATTACACCAGGAGGGCAACTACAGTGGAAATGAAGCTGCTAACTCCAAAAATGCTGCATGGAAACAACACTGGTAGGCCCCATACAGCACAGATTTTGATGCTATAGCTAACTCAAAGAGATCCCATGAGGACCTATTTTGGGCAGGGAGGTCATCAATTTTTGGTGAAAAAGCTAATCAACACACACAAGATGTTTGTTCTTCCTTGCATCCCATCTCCCTCCTAGCTTTACTCCAATGCAATCATTCCGGCTTTTAGCTGGAGCAAAAGTGCCATCTAATGGCAAACCTAAAAAGGAGCACATAGAGAAATGAGCGCACTTCCGGTAATGGAAATGCCAGCAACATGTCTAAGTTATTCAATGTATTTGTTTGAGAGGTAGAGTTGATTGCAGCTGTATTTAATCCTGATGAGTCACAGACGGCTCAAAAATTAGTCTCAGAGGCGGTTCAAGGGTTTATATTGGAATTTTTGTTTGGCCTATGGTCGTCGCTCGTTCTCTCGTCTCATGTTGAAGCTCGTACCTAAGCCATGCATCCCTAATCTTGGTTAGTGCTACTGAAGGTTGACATCTACTGTCTGAAACTGACTTGTGCGAAAGGTGATGATTTACAAACGGATGTCTGTACCCCCTCAGGAACTTCCTAACTGTACCCACTCTATCGAGTTGATAGTAATCAATTGGGGGTTTGGGCTCAAGTCAGGTTCAGTAGGTCCACTCACACCTCTTTCCTTCTACTGTCACTACTTCACCCTTTTCCCTGACACCTTGCACCAAGCACCTGGCTCTACGATATTACACTGCACTTAGCTCTTGCCTACACCCTTTGATGTTACTACTCCTCCCTATTAGTACTCCCTCCTCTACACCACTATTAACTTCTCCACACTACAACTCCCGCCTCCAGGCAACTACTCCCTCCTACACACTATTGCTGCCTCCTTCACTCTACTGCTCCCTCCTGCACACTATTACTCCCTCCTCCAGAGTACTACACCATCTTCAGCAACACTACTCCCTCTCAGTTTCTACTGCTCTCTCCTCTGTTCTGCTGAAACACCCTCATTTCGTGCAGTACAAGTCACTTCTCAGTCCCTCCTTGTGCTACTTCCTTCAAACAGCTCTCACACAAACACGCACACTCAAACTGCAGTACCACTTCCACTCCCTAGCCAATACCTCACCTGGTGCACTAGTCACCTCCACAGTATGCCACTCCTCTCTCCTGCTGGTCTCTTCATTCTCCTCCACCTCCGGCTCTGACCTCACCCTGGTAGCACACTTCCTGCTCCGTGATGCCACCTTATATTCCCCTTTATCTTTCATGATTGGAGAGCTTTGCCTGGCCAATCTGTACCCGACTGCCCCACCTGGGTTGAGTGTGTGTAATAAAAAGTCTTCCGATTTGGAGCTAACACCTGCCCAAATTATCTGATTGCGCTTCCCACGTACCAAAGCTGAGGGTGTCATGAATCACAGAGTGCGCCCCTTTTGGGCTTCTTGGTCACTGTCACAGCGGGCTTACACTCATTAATACTCCCAACATGGCCGTCCAGCGTAATCCCTTCTCGCTCCATGCGCTGGACGTAGCCTTTTCTACTAATAGACCACGCCTTCCGCGGCTCCGCACGTCTCAATGCTATTGCGAAGTAACGACCAGACGTGTGTTCCGTTGCACGCGGTTCTTCTTTTTCTAATCCCGCTATCCCTTCCTAGTCCTCCCCCTTCTACTTACCTCCTGGATTCCTGGCTAGCGTGCTTCCACTGCTTCCTGGATTCCTGGATTCGGCGTCCCGGATACTGAACGCATTCTGGATTCGGAAGAGAATTGGGCAGCCCTCTTCAAGACCCGGTCCATCCGCAAGAAGGCATCGACCAAGGACACCAGTAAAGAAAGGACTCAGGTGAGAAGGGGGGAACTCCTTGACAGAGGGCCTAAGAAGTCCAATATTTGAGTTTGTGTTTTGGGACCCGTAATTGTGGGGTCTGCTGTTAAGTCCGTTGGGGAAGGGTGGTTTCTTCTCCCTTTTGTGTGATTGGTGGTCTAGAGGACCTGCGGCTGGTTGTGCAAGCTCCTTTCCCTTGCTTGAGAGCTCTGCAGCAGTGATGTGTATCGTTGCACCAGCTCTCTCTCCCTGTGGCGGCTTCTGGATATGTGAGTTCTTCTCACTCTCTGCTGCCAGGCATGACTCTGCATCTCTTTTCCATGGCGAACATCCTGCTGATTTTCATTGCTTTCTGCTACTGATGCAATTTTCTAAAGGGAATTAGAGAAGACTGGCGAGCTCTTGCAGAAACATGCAGATAGACATTTCGCCACGAGGGCGGGGACAGGAACTGGGGCCCTCTCTGCTGCCACTGTCCAACTCAGGGGTAGGACCAGCTCTGGGTGACTCTCTGGTAGGCCTCCCACCCATGGCTGAGAGGGGATTCCGTCCCTCTTGACAAGGCCAGACCTGTGGTGTTTTCATAGTATGCCTAGACATTTGAAGGTAATGGCCAGCTCATGGAGCTGGTGCAGTGGTTGTGATGCCTCCCCTGTGTTTTGGGCTGCTACGAGTCTTGCATCAGTTTTGACTAATTATGAGCACACGCAGGTCTTTCCCCTGGGTACCTAGGAATGGTGATGTGCAGCCATCTCGCTCGGAGTTGATCAGAGCTCGAGTATGGTCTTCGGGTCTTGGGGATGGTTGGTGGTGTTGCACCCCACATTTTTCCTTCTGTTTTTTCAGTGTCCCGTGTGTTTTCCACCTCCTATGCCTATGGTGGTAAGTGGCAGGTGCGCTCAGTATGTGGGTGCTCTGGGGCCCGGGCACTCCCGGGAAAACCTTTCATGCTAAATGTTCCTATATTTTTAATGGAACTACTCAAACATCTGTCTGCCGGCACCAACCCGGGAAATTCAAAAGTTGGCTCCCCTGGTAAGCGGGTAATAGGGAGGGTTTTTTTATGCTTCATGTCCCCCATTCTGTTTATTTTTAAATCTTGCCTTTTGTCATTTATGGCACCCCTCCCATCCTTCAAGGCCCCCATTTACTACTTCCGTTTCCCCATCACTCAGCCCATGCCTTCCTTCCCTTCCTTTCCTCGCTTGCTTTTCTTCTGCACACGCCTCCTTTCCTCTGCAACGCTGTTTGCATTTTCATCAGGCTTGTGTACATGCTTGTTGGTCAGGTATTATATTGTATTGTATTTGTCTATTAAATAGCGCCCTTTCCCCATTTGTATTGCCTCAATGCGCTTTGTGGTTGGAACGCCCTTGGTGACCGCAGTCCATGTGCAGAAGGATCTAAGAGTTTGAATTTAAGATGCTTGTGTGCATTTTTGACGGGTTAGGGCCTAGGTGGGCTGGCAAGGCTCCAGTAAGCAGCCTAGAGGTCAGGCACGTGGGTGGGGGCTGTTGGAGTTTTAGGATAGGGTCCCAGTGCTGACGATTCGATGTGTGCCCAGCTAAAACTATTTTTTTTTCATTGGTTGTCGCTGTATGCGGTTGGCTATGTGTGCTGCTAGGCCGGAATGGAATAGCCATAGCTGCATTCTAGGGTGCATGGATAGGTGGCCGTGCCTGTGGCCTTTGTCCACAGATGTGGAGTAGTGCATACGTACTGACACCTTGGATTTAGTTTGGCTGCTTTCTTCTTCTCTGTCCATTGCGATTGGCTGGTGTCCCTATTCGTGGTTTCCCTGGAACGAAAGTCTGAGCAGTCAGAGAGGGTTGGCGGGCTGGGGTTGAGGGAAGGCGATCGTTTGATATGGTGTGCCTCTGTGAACGCTGCCGGATTCCGTGGGGTCTTGGTGCAGAGCCGTGTTGTGTTTGGGAGGGAAGAGTTTGTCATGGTGTGCTGTTAATTTTTCCACCAGGTTCACGTTTTGGTGTCATTGCTAGAGCCTAATCCCAGATATTACACATGTCCAGGGAGAGCCTGGGAAAGGCAATGGAACTCAACCCCCTGCCACAGGTCTGCTGTTTCTCTCCATTAATGCGCATGTCCACGAACATGTTTTGTTGTTTGCGCTCCCCTGACTATGTTTCGGGGTGAGGAGTGAGTGGGAGATCGGGGGATCCTGCGGTGCCCGTGAGACACCCCTGCCGCGGGAAGGGGGCTGCTCCACCGCACGCTGCTTCTGTTGTTGTGTTGCGCCGGGAGAGGACGCCTCCCTTGATAGCGAGAGTTCGGCAAGTGGCTCATTAGGCACACTTGTCCAAATGAATGTCACATTTACATACGGGCTCCATATTTTCAGCACCATTACACGGGAGCAAGGAAGCCAGCGAGAATCAGACGGGAAGAGAGGCCTGGCACCAGGGCCCGTCAGGCAGACGCTGCCAGCCCAGCACTCTACGCGGAACAGCTTGCTTGCAAGTAAACACAACATCCATTAAGCGGCCAATGACCCGGAGAGGGGCGTCTTTTGACACGCGTGTTGTGTGTATTCCTAAGCGTTTGCTAAGCATGATCGAACTGCTGTGGGGTGGGTGGGCGCCATCTGTCCCTGGGGGTCTTCTTTCTCCGAGACATATGATTAAGGGGCTTCAGCTATGAAGAAGCAGGGCTGGAGGCGGGGAAGTGCTGTGAATGCGGCGTTAGCTTCGAACAAGTGTAGGGCCGAAAGCAGGGGTGGACTGGGAACAGAAAGTGGCCTTTAAGATCTGTTTTAAACATAGGTGACCCTGGGAGGGGGAAAGCGGGGCAAATACCCCCCCCCCTACATTTGTGGCCTGCTCCCTTCTGTCAAAGGAAACTTTTCAGCAGTCTGAAAGGTGCCCCTCCGACCAGCTGGCATTCACCTTCTTGGCAAGATACCTTGCGAATAGATGAGCCATGAGCATCACTGGGGTGAGGGCCATCTGTGTTAAAAACAGGATTCCCACATTATGGCGGCCCTGTTATTGCGCAGCTTAAAATGTAGTATAATACAACAAAAAACATGACAACGTGAAACCTGTTTCTTAAATGTAAAAGCACCAATTCCTTTTTTAATCTGTGTTTCCTTTTTTTGTGGGAATAACCCCATAAATACCCTACTAATGTTGTGCGTCTTCCTTTGAGTAGTGTATCCTAATGTATAAGTCTAAAGATTGAACTGGTGTCTCAAACTTCTGAACCAACATTCAGTGCTTCTATTGAGCGTACGTACGTCGGTCATTAGCAAAATGAACTGTGGGTTTGTGGGTGCACACTTTTGATTTTCGCTAAATTATCATCACTTCCCTTTCTGGCATTTATAAACCTGGCTTTATAGTCTGAAAGAAAATCTATAATTGCTATATAGGGATACTGCAGGGAGCCTGTTCTAAGCAAGGACAAGAATATCGCAGATCGGGATTGAAAGCCAGCGATTCAAATTTTCGAGGGAGAAAAGACCGAAGATAATTTTTCCTAAATAATCTTCATTTTTTTCTCCCCTGAACATTTACAACTTGTGCCCCGCCTCCACCACACCCCCACCACACCACCCCCACACCCCCACATCCTTACTTACCTTGTGTCCCGGCGACACCTGTTCCCTTTCACTTCCGTGATCGGGAACCAGCGGCACAGGGTCCTTTTCATTGTTTTTTACATTTTTAATTTTTTGGGGGGGTGGCTGCGGGGGACACCCATGTAACCTCTGCTCACAATATAGTGAACAGGGGTGTGGGGGACACCCCTGCAGCCCCCAGCACCGAAAAGCGTGATTTGGTCAAACTTTTCGGCCACTCAGAATTTTTTCGAACGGCCGAAAATCATGCATTCAGGCTTTTAAGCTCAGTCATTTTGGCGACTTCAGAATAGCTCAACCCTTACTGAGCACAGTTCGAGCTATGTTTCTGCATGCCATTAAAAGGTAGTGTAAGTAATAAGCAGCTGGGTAGTCCTGTGCCCCCGTACCCAATCCTCCAGACAGTACAGGGTGTCTCAGTGTCATGCAGCCAATAGTCTCTCTAGATGACCCCTGCCTGAGCTGACACACAACTAAACATATCATCACGATTGAAATACATTTATTTGATTGAAAATCTTAAATACAATTTCACACATTAAATTGAACATTTAAACCACATAAACTTTAACAACATAAATAAGGATTACCTTATCAATGTCATCAAACAGCCATGTTGCAAAATCATCAAATACACACGACCAATCAATGGAGGAGCTAAAATCGTAGACATATTCCCGATCATTGTTACATTTTGAGCATCACATTTCTTCCTCCCAGGCACAATGGATGTATTTCACCACAACACGGACACCGTTCAGATTCTGAGAAAGTTTACAGAAAGGCGGCACAAGCAATGTTAGGATTATGCCAAGCAACCAAAAGTGGCCGCACACATCGGGGGATCCTCAGGGTCTTTGGGCTGTCACATAAAAACAAAACGGGTAACAGTCGCGTCTGCGAAGCCATACATAGGGCAGCCAGCTCCTTTTTTTATGTTTATGGTCTACAAAGAAACCTTTACACCACATCCCAGCAATTTAGACATTTAAATATAAAAAGCACCTTCATATAGAATTAGCATTATACATTTCACAACTAATTTCCAAGATTTAAAAAGGACACTCAATATCGCATTTACAACTTATCCAAAACACAGTAATCGAACATTACAATGCTTATAGTCTTAATAATGGCATAACAGCAACAGCATATAGTACATTGCATTATGTGAAGCATTATCATCCGATACATTACATTTGGTGAAACGGGTCACCTACCAACAAGTAGTCATCATGTGGGTCTAGAGGTTGATTTAGGTGTATATTTAGGTTACAGGTGGTTATCACCAGTAATAGATTGATTAATCCGAACAGAGACAAGGCTTATTTATTGTTTTTAGTCCATGGCCTTCCAAATGTTTAAAGATTTCGTGAAGGATGCTTCCGCCAGACCTTCTGAAATATTCTGAATGGTAGTGCATCTAGTCCAAATATATTGGACGTGCGCCCATCTCCCCCACTTTACAAACTTCTCCAGATAAGTCAATCTCCTTGTCTGAAGTCTGGGCAATGTAATAGCAAATGCTTAATTGTTTCAATTTCTCCAGTTTTTCTCACAATATCGGCACCATGGGTTCTCCACATCTGCCATATTCCCCCTATAGATAACCTCTCTCGTTGGCAGGATATTGCAACGTAATCTAAGCAATAAATTGCGGTAATATCGGTTCCAAAATTGAGTCATCAAAAATGAAGTAGACACACAGGGCCTCATTATAAGTCAGGCGGTAAGGGGTTAATGGCGCCGGTAAAGGTGCCGGCACCGTCAACCCCGTACCGCCTGATTACGAGGTCCCCTCGTGGGACCCGCTCTGCACGTCTGGTTTTACCAGACGTGCAGAGCGGGTCCGTGAGGGGAAGAGGGAGCAAACAACGGGCTGCTTGTAACCGGCCGGTTGTTTGCTCCCTCTCCCATTCAGCCCTATGGGGGCTGAAATGGGAATGGGGAAGGTCCGGCCCCGAGTTCCTGAAGGGAGGAATTACCGGGCCCTCCGACCTTGGAATGGCCCGGTAATTCCCCATTCTGGGAACCCGAACCCGATTTTGGCGGCAGCCAAAGTCGTAATGACGGCCACAGTGTTTATGGTCCCACTGTAGGTGACTAAGTGACGAATAGGTATTGAGTTTCTCCGTTGTTATTATCCAATCCCTTTCACATAAAAGTAATTTAACTTTATCAGGATTTGATATCAAGGTAGATCTATCCAGGTCCAATAACAGTTTATCACAAGTATCCCGGAGTGTAATCAGATATTCGCAGGGGGAGTACCCCATAATGTCACAAAAAATAAGCCTACCCAGGTCTTCATGTATTTTTCAGAGGTGCAATCATGTTTCTAAACAATTCCATCATTCGCCATTCAACCCGAAGCTGCAAAGAGGCCAAACCAAGTTCAAACCTGATTGCGGCCATTGGAATATTATTGGAACCCCCTAGGGTCTTACTCCACAACCTGCTCTCCAGGGTTTCCCAAAGGTTTAACAGTTCTTTTTAATGGAGTTCAATTCCATATATAATTGTGGGTACTATCTTTCCCTCGTAAAAGGTAATTGCAGATTTAATGGAAAAACGGACACATTTGTGATCTAATTTCATCAGCTGATTAGCTTGCAGATCTGCTTTTTGCTTAAGAAAAATATGTAGTCCGCCATTGGATGGTTGCGCTATTAATGCGAATCCAAGGTACATGGCTTTTGAGGTAATTTCTATAGGGGCGCCACTCATATTCCATGCCAATTTTTTCTTTCTCTTACCTCTTGAGAATACCAAAACATGTGTCTTTCTAGGATTTACAATACGTCCATTCATGGCCGCATATTCCGCAAATTTATTTATCAATCTCTGCAACCCTACGCTGGTCTGATCCAGAAGAAGGAAATCGTCAGCCTAAGCTAACCAAGAGATACATAGAATGCCTCGTTTAGGCATGGCCCGGCCTGCCTCCTGTAAGAACTCTCCAACATCTGAAACATACACATTAAAAAGGCAGGGAGCTAAAGAGCATCCCTGTCTTACGCCTATGTAGGTCCTTATCCACCTGGATAGATTGCCCTCGAGATTGAGGCAGACACAGATTCCCGCATTTTCATAGAGGGCCATGATAAGATTCAGCAGGCCGCCTTGCATGCCCCATTTAGTCAGTTCAGCCCAAAGTCGGCCTCGGATCACCCTGTCAATTGCTGTTGACAAAGCAATCGATGCAACATAAATCTCAACTCCCGGGCCTTGCCAGGCAGATTCCTGCATGGTCCTCATTACCATCCCATTCAGATTCATTGAGTGTCCCACTCTAAATCCTGTCTGTTGTTTATTGAGACAATGGGAACTAACCATCCATTAATTTACATGTACTAACAGAATAGATGCGAACATCTTACAGTCTGCGTCTATTAAAGATATCAGATGGTAATTTCTGGCTTGATCTCTTCCCCTCGTTTGAAAATGGGTACTACATAAACTGTCTGCCAGCTACCTGGTATGGCTCCATCTCTCTCTATACTCTTATAAAGGGCTGTAGGGATCTTCGCCCAGGCAGCCAGATTCCCTTTAAAGGTATTGTTGGTAAGCCTGTTCGGTCTTGCCGGCCTCAAATTTTTTGCATTTTTAATACGCTTTAATACATCCTCATAGTTGACACTAAGCTCCCAACATGCCTTATCTTTAACACTCATAGCTTCGCATTTCTCTAATTCTATCAATGTTGGGCCCTATATAAATCAGGAAAAAAACGGACCCAATGGGCTTCCGATACTGCATTCAAACGGCTGACTATGGCTGGGAAACCCTGATAGTCAATTAGTTCCCAGAGCGCGCTAAGATCTCTTTTCACCAGAGTGTGCAGCATCAGTTCTGCGTCCTTTTGCAACATATAAGCCCTTCTGGAATGTCAAAAGTTCCTAAATATTTGTTTGGCCTTTTTTGTCCTAACATTTTTCTCTAATTGGTAGTACCCAGAGGAACGTATTGATCTTAATATCTGGTTTAAGTGGGTCATCTCTTTTACTAGACTTTATTATCAAATATATGTCCGTGTTTGGTTATTGGTACTTCCAACCTTAAATATGGCGAGGCTCTATTCATCAAATCACCCAAGAAGTTCTTAAATTCCATCGGAGTGAAAACATTTAATTTCCAATCCAATTTCACTCATTGTTTTATTAATTTCTCCATTTAGGGCCTTTTCCTTGTCCAATGGTTCTCAGATTAGTCAATTGTCTCCTACTGGACTTATTAATGATTAGGTGGAAATCAACTGTAAGGGTACTGCGGTCGCTCCATGGATTAGGGGCTATCTTAACCCCAGTACTAAGCCTAAACAGCCAGGCATCTACATAGATATAATGTATTGTCGATGAGCTTGCACTTTGTTGCCGGGTTAGTTTGAAAGGTTTTACCGCATTGAATTCTTCATTTAGGTAGCTGAGTCCGATAGACTCCAACATTAGATTCCACCTTTTACCCCACTTTATTTTATCTCCTCCTCTACTCTCACAGGATATTTCCTCCCCTAGGTCATAATAAGTGTCATCAAGTGGAGACTACATGCTAGACAGCGAAAAATTAACATCTATATATAACATCATTGAAGGTTGGATGAAGGCCAATTGGATGTGCCTTAATGGCACCAAAACAGAGTTAATGATCTTTGGATCTCCATATGCCAGGAAAAAACGGAGCCCATCATACTCCTCATTTGATATCAGATATGCACAAATTGCAATATCTGAAAAGGTGAAGACGCTTGGTGTCTACCTGCAGGCCTCACTGGGAGCAGAGGCTCAAACATCCTACCTGAAAAGAAACTGCCAATACCACCAAAACCTTCTCCAAAAAAACAGACCCTTACTTAATCAGAAAAACAGTACAACCATAGCTAGAGCCATGATACTTTCTCGACTAGACTATGGCAACTCCTTACTTCTGGGCACTAATAAAAAATGCCTGAAGCAATGCCAAGTGATTCAGAACAATGCCATTAGGGCTATCACGGGCAAATCACAAAGGGAGCATATTACAAGTGATAGAAGAGACTTGCACTGGTTGGCTATTGAGGAGAGAATCATATTCAAGTCCCTCACACTAGTCCATAGATGCCTATATGGCACCGCCCCTGTATACTTAAAAAAGCAATTCAAATGGCACAAACCAAACAGAAACCTGAGATCTTCTAATAAAGGCCTTCTGCAAACAATTCCAGCAAAAAAGGCGAAAGGTCTAGGCAAGGCCTTCACGAGCAGGAGTGTTCTTAAATGGAACAAACTACCCGCGACTCTGAGGTTGGAAACAAACTATCTACTCTTCAGAAAGCAACTAAAGACTTTCTTATTCAAATAATTCTCGGCTAGGTTCCCATAAACCTTTGTACTTTGCCTGACGTAACTTACATGTGTGGTCCTGCCACTGTCCCGTACTCTGTCGCCTCATGTCCTGTCTTTTTGGAATGCGCTCTGATGCCCACGGGCTACAGCACTATATAAACAAATAAATAAAATAAATAAATGTGCCATTC
This sequence comes from Ambystoma mexicanum, assembly GCF_040938575.1. Lineage (NCBI taxonomy): Eukaryota > Metazoa > Chordata > Amphibia > Caudata > Ambystomatidae > Ambystoma > Ambystoma mexicanum. The sequence goes on along the minus strand of NC_090931.1, from coordinate 167,399,447 downwards.
TACAGTCCGAATTAAGGTCACCTGCCAAGGTCATTCTGCCCCTAGGGGAGGTAGTATACCATTCTCGCGCTAAAATTCTTATACATTCAAGAAAAATATTCAACTTGACCATTCCAATGTGTCAATACACGTTAATTAAGAGGACTTCCACCATACCATCTAAGGAATAGGCCTTAACCGCAAGGACACCCAGAGGGAGATTTGGAATCACTTTCACATGTAGACCAAGGGGGCCCCTAATTGCAATCATAAGGCCCACTGATGGTCTTCCTCCCTTCTTCTGTCTTGCTAGTTGAGAAAAGAGCTCATAGCCACCCAAAGAAAGGTTTACTGAGTGCCATGTTTCTTGCAGGAAAATAACTCTATTTTCTTTCAGCATAGCGATGGCAGCAGGATTTGTGAGTAAGTGCCGATGCCCGCTTGTATCCCAAGATAGGAGCTTCAAGTTAACAGCTTCTTTATTCCCTAGATTTAAGGTACTTGATGGTGTTGGGATCTGTGGATTATTTACAAAAAGCGGAGGTGATTTGGGCCCAAACTCGGGTTTCTTTGTTGTTTCTTCTAAAGTGCTGCCTCCCTTGCCACGGGCTACGTCCGTCTGGGTGATAGACAACCTTTAAGTTTCTATCATAATGAAATTGCTTTTTGAAGACTTTAGGTTCGTCTCATTGTCTACGCTCCTCTTCTACCAGGTAAATTTCAAACCCCAGTTTACAGAGTGCATCCACCTCACTCCTCACTAGGTTTATACCCAACTGTGATCTGAGGTATACATTGCATATCCCCCAACATTCTTTATCAGGGAATTGGATCCTATCTAAATCACATGTAGACAGGAGTCCCAAACTTGGCACTTCCAAAAATATTTTGAGAGCATTTCCTCGATTGTGGCAGCTCGTATTATAAGACATTCTCCAGGAGCATATCAACTTGCCTACTCTCAGCGAATGCATTCGAGATTCTAGAGAAAGCGCGCGCGCTTTCGGGGGAGCAACAATGAATAGATACACTTCGTATGCAAAATCTTCCTTGCATGACTCCAAGCCAACCTTAGACAAGAGTCCTCGTTCTTTTGCGTGATGAGGGCACAGCTGCCTCTTTCACTTGACTCTTAGATGCATTATTTATAGAGCATGGCTTATTCCAGATACCACTAAGGCCTGGTGCAGTTTGCCAGCTCTTAACATGTGAAAGCCATGGGAGAGCAAGTCCCCCTACAAGGGCATTACATGTGCTAAAGATTCCCTCCACTTAGCTGCACCAGGTGAGCGCCATACCCCAATCCAAAACATCATGGCCTCAGGCCCAACTCGTCCACAATGGGTCGAGTGTCACTTTCCATGTGTTTGAGTGGCTTTAGACAGCTCAAAGGGAGCATCAGAAGCCTTTCTAAAAACTTGTTTTCAACGGTGATTAAACTCTGGGCGTTAACAATCGAATGTGCTCATAAAAAGCACGATAATACCTTGAAGTATAGTCACGAGGTGGGAGGTCCTGGTAACAAAGGGCAATATTCATTGCTGCATATGCAGGAATAATCCCCCCACCCCTGACAGTAAAATGCAATTTGGTGCAGCACAAGCAGCAGGAGGGCGTAGGCAGCTGAGGTGAAAGCTTCTCACACACAAAACAGGTTCAGAAATGGCAAACTGCACCTAAAACCACACCTTCCCTTTCTCTCTGCTTTTCCATGCAGCCAACCCCCCTCTCCTCCACCTCTATAAGTGAGACAAACCCCCCTAAGCGTTTATTCATGATTGCTGCTGGAGTCATTTTTCGCTCCAAGGTGGGGCTCCGATTTTGAGGCCGGTTGTAGTTTCCACAGGTATTTGGGGGTCTCGAGCCCAGCACTACCTCGAAAGTAGTCAAGCTCGAAGTTTGAAAGGTGCCTTTTTGCTTGATCCAAGGAGTCTGTATTCAGCAGCTCTGCAGGTGATTTAGACTACAAATCCCATGACCCCCTGAGTACTGACTGTGCTGTATCGAGATTATGGAGCTTTTACTACAAAACATCTGGAGAGCCAACGGTTGCAGGCTCCTGTCTTATGTGGTCAGCAGAGCGATCAGAGCTCGGGGTGATAAAGCATGACCTCTACAGCTTCAGTCCAGCCCTACAATTCCAGTAATAGGAGTCACCAGAAGCCCCTAACCGCTGCCCCCTTCTGCAAGTAATCCAGTAATTTCAGTCTGCTATCTCCCTTTAACCACACCCATGGACCAGAACACGCAGAGCAGATGTATGACTGTGAGCACCGCACCAGCACCGCACCAACCGCAGGAACACTGAGGGAGCAGCTCAAAGCTCAGCAGGAGGCCACCGCAAATCTAAGAAAATGCACCTTGCAAGAACACATTAGATTACCATTCCATTGGGCTGCAATAACACTTATACAAACAATTGTGTTACATGAGGCATCCACGGTGAAGTGCTAGAATAACATGCAATGTTGTTAAACTTGAAATCATTGATGGGTTTAGATAGAATATTGTTAAGGGTTATCTGTTTAAAGCACTGAGTGGACACTTGAAGGAAGACCGCAGACCTGCCATGTTGGGGTGGCGGCATGTAAGCTTGGCTGGGGTGCAATTCAAGAGGCTGGAACCTGAACGTACCTGATGAAGGTGAAAAGTGAGGGGTGAGCGCAGACTTGATATGTGTTAAACAATTGTTCAGTATTGTATTTTGAAGATTTGGCAACACATGATGACGTGTTCAATGAAAATCACATAATAAAACACCAGTAACTTGGTAGTATTGTGAGTGATGGCCTTTTTAAAATCGTTGAACATAATCTATCTTTTTAGGGTGTATATAAACTTGATGCAAACCTTTTACTGTCTTCAAGCTATTTCGAACTTGCATAATGATACTTTTTTTGAACAAAAGTCGTGTTAAAATATGTTTCCTTAGACCACTTTTGCCTGTTGACCGTTATTTGTTAGTGTTTTCCCCACGCCCAGTTCTATTTGTGCACCCTTCTTTGCTCCTCTTATATTGACTTTTAGAGATGCCACTGGTTATAAAGTGGCCCCATATGACACTGTGCCAGGGAATGCCACGAGCAACACCAGCATCACCAAGGCAGAACTCTCAAGGTCCCAATTCTGGCAAAAGTAATTTCCTTTTTTTTTTTACATTTTTAAATCAGAACTAATACTTCCAGGAAGCAAAGGAAAAATCAGTTCTGGGGGATCTACTCATGCACTAACAGTGAGCTTGGCCAACCTTCTTTTATTAAAACACTGAAACCCTAGGCAAAGAAAAGACATGTGGTTTTCTGAAAAAAAGTGTTCTGAAGGGCACACGACTCGCATGGGCGGTGCTACAGTTTGCAGTGTAAACATTCCAACACAGAATGCAAAGGAGCAAGGAAAGGAATGATGAAGCATCCGTGCATTACCCACTCTGCACTGGACCAGGCGGAGTCATGGAGGCTTGCTACCAAAAGGAGCTGGAGTCTTGGCCTGTTTGCTGTTCATCCCCGACCTACACATCCTGGCCTGACCTTGTCCCAAGAGGGACGACATATCAAGGTCAGGCAGGACCGATATTGGGCCTGTTGGTACAGGTGAACATTGTCTTTTTACAACAGAGCAAAGAAATGAATGAACAAGCATCAGACCACTCCCAATCTACATGCATACAGTGGCCCACCTGGAGTGGTGAATGTGCACTCTCAGAACGAGCCGGAGCCCAGCTCTGTTTGCTGAACCTCTCTGGGCCCCACACCATCCTTTGCAGATGGGGAGCAGGTGCAAGTGGATCTAGGTCACCTGGCCTAAGCCCCGCCCACCTGGTACCTTCCTGCCTGTTGCTCTTTTTCACCACTTAGCAAGCCCCACCCACCTGGTGCCTTCCTTCACCATCACTGTCTTGTGGCCAATGCTGGATTTGACTTTTATGGACTTCATTCATTCACGGTGTGTCACTCTTTCTCAACTCTCAGGCTGGACTTCATTTGCATCTTGTACTCATGGTGGCCCTGAATCATGCTGTTCCCATCTTCATCTTGTATCCTGGCTTGCAACATTATCTCTTACTACTGACTTCTGCAATTGTATTCGCTCTCCACTCTTGCTTCTCCACTCTTTTTGACTGATTACTCTCTTTTCTCTCCTCCTTTCCCTTCTCCCTTTTCCTATCTCCTCCCCTTACTTTCTTCTATGCACTTACTCTATCAGAATTGTCCCTGGACCTAATATGATAGCAACCTCGTCTGTTTCCTCCACCCTCCAATTACTGTTTTTTTCCTCCCCACCATCCCTCCAGCACTATCTGAAATGTCGTCAGGCCTAGTATGATAGTCGCTTGTTTTGTTCCTCCCCTCCCTTTCTGCACCCCTCTCCCTTACCTTTCGTTTTTTTCCGGCTCTACCAGAAATGTTGTCAGGCCTAGTACGGTAGTCGCCTGTCTGTTTCCATTTCCTTCTCACTCTCCCCCTCCCTTCCTTATCTATGTCTTAGCTCTTGCACTATCTGAAATGTCGTCAGGCTGAGTATGATAGTTAATTTCACATCCTTACTGTTCATGGCCTGTAAGAATTTGGTTGTATTTTCCCTTGTTCCCTCCCTTGCCTTGAAGCGCTTTGAAAACACATTGTGTATAGGCGCTATATAAATAAACAATCATATCATATCATATCATAGCCTGATCCTTTCCTAACTTCACGGACATATCTAGGACAGACAGATCAGATCCCCTAATTGCACCTTTGGCCACACGTGACCCACTACCTAATTCTTTACCCCAAGAGTCCCTGCTTATGGCCAGGGATGTCATTTCACCAACATGCCAGGGGTAGCGGAAGTGACATCACATGAACCTTGGCCTCTGATGACATCACAGGAAGTGATGTCATTTGACCTCACCCCCGAAGTTATGTCACAGGAAGCGATGGAACACAAACATTCGCCCCTTGGCAAAACAGGAAGTGGCTTCACATAGCATTGTTCCTAAGTACACTACGATAAAATAAGGTTACTATATCACTGTAACATGATATACATTTCAACAAGAATGAATCACCATATGTATCATTAATATTATTACCAAATTACTGTGAGGGCAAGCAGATGTCCAAGGCCAAATGATGATGTGTTATTATATGGCACTTATGCTTAAGTGCTTTATATAGAAGAAATATACATACAATATCACCCAACCTGTGTTGGTACTCATTTATAGACCTCAGAAGGATGGAGATTGAGTTGGCCTTGCTGGGATTCAAACCTGCAACCTGCAGATCACACACACATCACAGCAGCAAGCGTTCAACCCACTGAGCTATCTTACTATGTATAGCTATCTTACCAGTTATAGTAAAATGGGCAATTACATGGCTGAATATTGTCAAAGTCAGAAAGCAAATTACACTCTGTAGTGCATACCAATAAACTGCTAACTGAGATTTAACAGCAAGCCAGTTCATATGCAGGTCTGATGCAAAGTTGGCCACATGTCAAGCCAGCGTGCATCTACTTTTCAGGCTTGAGAGGTTGGCAAATACATACCATTGGGATGGTTCATAACTGTGTATTAAAGAATTTAGAGTAGCGCAGGGAAAGCAGCGCACTCACACGCCATCCTGTCTCGCTACCTCATACATGCAAACAGACATCCTGAACAACATGCCATGGAGATAGGAAAGATAGACACATTACAACAAAGCCTTAATTGTGGCAGAATTAAATCAAGGGCCATTGATGTAATATGGTCAAACATTTCTACACTGTACTCAAGCTTTTAGACACAAGGATTTTATCAAGTGTTGATCGTAACAGAGACAACAGCAGAAAAAAAACAGGCTATAACTTCAATTTGTGAAAAGCAAAATACGTATACTTTGTGTCTGCATTGTGAATTTGAGGTATTTAAGAACAGACTTAATCGGTGACTCACCCCCTGAAGTGTGCCTGAAATAAACCTTTAATGAGTCTAGCAATTATTGTATAGAATTCCAGAAAGAGAATTTGTTATTCCTATTCTTTCTGATTTAGGGTCACTGCACTTGTGGAACCCTCTGTTTTTTGAAGAGGCCTGAACAAGAAAGCCAGTCACTCCAGAAACAAAGGCACATGGTGCAGGCCGCAGCCCAAAAATAAAAATAAAATGGTTACATTTTTTTTTAGGGGTAACCAGGGAGACCACAGGGACAGCAAGGGGACCTAGGGCCGCACCTCTCCTTCACGCCTGAAACAAAACACTTAAGATCTGCTGTGAGAATGAGTTGTCTCCTGTCACCCACTACCTTTCCAATCACTCCCCTGACATGCAAGTACCAACCCCCATCACGATAAAGCCCAATGGTCATTGCACCACTGGAATAGCCTCATTAGGATGTGTAAAGAAGTTAGATGCCCTCACACAAGTAGGGTGCCCCTTCCCCACAGTCTTTGAAGGTAGCCCGTCTCCCAACATTTGAAAGGTTTGCCCCCTCTGAAATGTTAGTCTGGTTACACCACTGCGTCTCAGTTACCAGCAACATTACAAGAGGAAGGAAGTACAGGCATGAAATGACATGAATCATCAGATGGGGGGTCGGTGGGAAACTTCCCGCCAATTAAGGGATGGCCGTATTAATCAGTGACGTTTTTGGGGCTTTCCTAAATTTGAGATAGCCTTTGCTTTGGACTGCTGTGCCATATGCTAATGAAGAAGGGAGCACTGAAAACCTAGTGTTTATCCCGTCCCCATACGCACCCATCGGCATTACCTTACGAACCCTTGGGCAAGGCAAATATTTCCGCCATGGTGAACGTAAATGCGGTAAAAGTGATCAACTTGGAAAATGGCATTCCTTACATGCACTGGAGAGAGAAGTGTTGTATCTAGAGTAATGTCATCCTGGAGTGGAGTGCACGCGCGGTTCCTGATATTAGAATGTTGGTGTGAATGATGACGTGCGGGGGCTCTGAAGTTGACGGTTGGAGACATGCCTGCTGGGTGGGGTGCTCCCAGTGTCTCTCCCATGTAACAAGCTTACCTTAAGAGACAATAAAGCCTCCTTAATACACTACGTGTGAATTTACCTTATTCCGATTGTACATCGTTACAAGATTCTCGGTCACGCACCTAGTTGTAAAGGGTTGAGCTCTCGTTTCAAACGTGCCCTTCCCCGTTTACAATTGAAGCAACTCTTTTGTTATAAACCTTTTACATGGCGTTTCCCTTTGCAGACAGAAGCTTTGACGAGAATGATGAGCGAAGCAAAAACACTGGCGTGTTAGTGACTGAATATTAACAAAAGAGGTCGGGATACAGAGTGGGTGGCATAACATCGCACAGGTCGTCAGTGGGGAGCTGAGAGTGGAACGTGCAGGCTCAGTTCAGGCTGCTGTCGGGCTTCGGCCAGGGAAGCCCATATGTGTCAGGAGGGCAGAGAGGAAAAGCCATCAGCTGCGATTATATAAGGAAGGGTCTTTCACAAAATTGCGAAACAATCGGTCTGTACGTTTTCGAGTGACTCGTTGGCTTAAGACAACCCCTACCATCACTCCCACCCACCATCCTTGAATGGGGACGGCACATTCCAGGGCAGGCGGGGAAAGGACTCATCACACCTTTTCCTCTGGTTTATGTGATTTCCTCTGGTTTATGTGTTTCTCAGGCAGCGAGGGATTACCAGGTATTAAGAACCACCTTCGCTGCTCTGAAATACTCGCTTCACTTTATCCTCCCCTCACTGGACTTCTCTTCGCACGCCACTGTGCTCGCCACTGCAGGGCGAACTTTAGACTGCAAGAATGACAATGCATGCACACGATGAGCCCAAAACTGAAATCGATTACTTACCCAACCTGGTGCGCACTGCACCTCGTGGGACAACGTTCCATCTAGGATCTAGCCACAGTAGCTGAGCCTCCACAAGGAAACGAAAAACAACTAGTGCTATAAAAAAACACTGCAGGTGCGAAAGTCTTTCTCCAGTCTCTTCACGTGCCTGATGTCAGCCGGTGCCACGGCCCTTCCAGGACGCAGGCGAAGTGGCCCGTGTCCAGCACACAAGACGAGGAGGACACACCAGCAACCCCCACCCAGCACTGGGCACACTCACTCCTGACCTGCTCACTCACTTTACCGTGTTGTAAGCCATGAGGACAGGAGAACCAGTGAACCACACATGCTGCTGTGAGGGGAGAGTGGACAAAACACAACATGGAGGAACCCAGGCACATGCAGCACCGTGCATGATAACTGTGGCCACGCCCCCGGCATTCTCTGATTGGAGGAAATGCAGAGGTCGCAAGAGACTGACAGAGGTCGCCAGCCATTCAGCAGAGGTCCCTCTTGACCTGTGGCGACCCCTGAATGACCTCCCTGCTTATGGCATCATAAAGGGAATCTTTGGTCAAGACAATGTCTGTTTGTCCCTGCGCAAGTCTGCTAATGGCCTGGGACCATCCATTTTATCCTAATCGCGTCATTATCCATCTCTTCTGTACTGAGCTATCACATGCGTCATCTGTGCAAACTGTAGTTAGTGGCCCTCGTAGACCCTTACGCTTGCTGCCAATGCATTTAATACCTGTACTCTGTTCAAGAGTTGCATAATAGTCACCTAAGTCCCTGCAAATTAAACGTGAATTTGTTGTTGCTATCAGCCCTGTGGTCTTCGCTGGCCCTACTGGTCACCTGTTGCTCTGTGATTTAAACGTGCATTCTTTTTTGCATATGGCTCTGTATTGTGAAATTGGCTTCTGTCATGTAATGCAGTGTTACTGAATTGCATTTTTCTCTACACAGCATCTCACATTCCCCTAGAGACCTGCCCCCCAATGCCACCTCCTCTGTCATCAGCCTACCATGCACCCCTAATCCCACTCCTCCTCCATACTGTTCATCCCCTCTCTCCCATGGCCTCCACCCACCCTCTCTTTTTTCCTTCCCCCTCCCATGCTCACCTCCCCCGAAATCCTTCACTCTCCACACAAACACTCTCAGTGCTCCTCTCTCCCCTATCCTAGTAGTACCATTCTCATCTACCCCACTTGTCTCTTCATCTACTCCCAAACTACTCAATATTTGACCCCTCCTGACCTAACCCTGAGTCTCGAAATGCACAGCCCCACTGCAACAAAAAAAAAAAGAAAAAAACATTTGTTCTCACTAATAGTATCCCTCATCCCTAAATTCTTTGAGATGGCTATTCTTAGGAAAGAGTGCTCTTTGCAGCACTTTTCCATCCCTTTCTATGGACCCCCAAAGTTGTTGCTTTTATTTTTGTTTCTAACCTGCTCCTTTTCCAGTGCAGTGAAGCCTTCAGCTTCTCTACACTGGCCTCTGCTCATCCGTTATGGGGAAACTGACATGTCCTCCAGGCTGTCAGTACTGGGAAACATTGTTTCCCTTAGTCTTGTTACTTTTTAACTACTTTTGGTAACTTGTTATCACTTTGGTAACTATCTTTGTGCTATGCATCTTACAGACGATAGGCGTAATGTGAAACCCATGTATAAAAGGCCCCCCTAACATCAAAATCACCGCTTTGATAACGTGAACAAGTGCATTAATTATAGACCTATGTGAGCCTGTGAATAAGAGACTCTTCAAGCTTACAGCTCGAGCCACTAGTTCTTTTTTCTTTCTCACTTGATGGAACTTGCCTTCAATGAATTCCACTCTGCACTGTCCACTCCTTTCAGTGATCACTATCTTGTCCACACGTTCACACCCTCCTGCCCTGCGTTCTCAACCACAGAGCTCCCCGGCTATTCAGCTGCTGAAGACAACTATGCATAAGTGTTTGCTCCACTGGTGTAAAGACCAATCGCTCACACCCCAGACTGCCTGCATGGGCTGTCTCTTCACCCTGACCACCACTCTCACCAGCAGCCAAACTCTCTGACCACATTATTCTTAACTCCTCTCTCTTCTACCACCCTCACAAACAATCTATAACCCTCCAACCCTTTCCCCCTAGACAGACTCTATACCCTCCTCACTCTCCTCTGATGACTTTGCCTCTTCTCTTCTACGATCCCATATATATCGACACTCTGTCCACCCCTCTATATGTCACACTCCTCCCTCATTCCCCCATGATCTCCTCTATATGTGACTTTTCAACCCACCTCACCCACTAAACATATACCTACTCTTCATTCTACCAACCCATTCAAAGGTCCAAATGATCTCTCTGCACCACAAACTATTAAGGGACTTCCACCCACCTCTCCAACATGGTCAACTTGTCTCTCTCAAATGGCATTTCCCCAGAATGCTACAAACTAAAGAGAGTCATACCCCTTCTAAAGAAACCAAGTGCGGACCCAAACAAACCCTCATGTTACAGACCTGGCTCTCTCCTTGAGAGTGCTGTCTTCAACTGCATAGTCTACTATTTCCATGTACACCCCGACCTGCTGCCTACACATAGGTAAGAGTTTTTTTTGTCATCTCCTGAATGCAGAGCAGGAGCCTCGTGCATAGCAACATCTCCATTACCACTGTTGGATGTTGCAGGAGCAGCGAGGCCACCAGTCCACTGTCATAATTGAAGCTAAGCCCTTTTGGGCTATTCATTGATGATCCAAAGACTGGAAAGAAAAAAGAAAATCAAAAATCGTACAGCGAGCACTCCTCACTATCTTTCTGCTGTAGAGCTTTTTACCACTTTACCTTGATGCGCACATGTTGTGCCTGTGTTTATGAAGGAGCACGTCCTTATTAGTAGCCAATTTGCTATTTAAATATGCATTGCAAATCTCCACTCAAAAATGGCCAAATTATCCTCGTGTAGAGGAGCCACCCACAGCCTAGCCAGTTTCCCCTCTGTGATTGGGCAGACCTTTTTTTGAAGAGCCAATCCTGGGTGCTAGCAGGCGGAAGCCGGACCCTGCTATCTAGGCCCCGCAAGTAAGGCCCCTGTCTGTGCCTGTATGGAGCCATTTAATCTCTGAATGCAGGGCAGGAGCCTCTTCCCACGCAACATCTTCATTACCACCGTTGGATGCTGCAGGAGCAGCGAGGCCACAGTCCACTGCCATGATTGAAGATAAGCCCTGTTGGGCTACTTAATCCTGATCCAAAAACTGAAAAGAAAAAAAGAAAGTCAAAAATTGCACGGTAAGTGCTCCTCACCTGCCCCTTTCTGCTGGAGAGCTTTTAACCATTTTACCTTGATGTGCACATGTTGTGACTTTGTTCATGAAGGTGCACGTCTTTATTAGAAGCCACTTGGCTATTTAAATATGAATTGTGAATCTCCACTCCATAATGACCGATGCATCCTTGTGTAGAGGAGCCACCCACAGCCTAGCCAGCTGCCCCTCTGTGATGGGGTAGACCTTTCTTTGAAAAGCCAATCCTGAGTGCCACAAGGTGCAAGCCGACCCCTTCAATCAAGGCCCTGCAAGTAAGGCCCCTCTTTGTGTCTGTCGGTGCCTTGGAGCGCTCAGAGTGCCATCCCCCATCACCCTTGCAGCACCTCATGAAACAGCCACCAGGCATGCTGCCTGTTACCCCCACGAACTTAGGACATTGGAACTTTGTGAACTCCTCAAGATTACCTGTGAGTAATGACTGGAGACTGTTATTGCCTTTTTCCCAATAATCTAAATAGCTGTTGAACCAAGGTGTGACTGTGGCATTTTGCCTTCCTTGTCTTACCTAATCCTTCCTCAATGCATTTTTGTGACCTTGTGCAAATTCAAATCCTGGTATGTTTTTTTAAGATCTGTGTGTCCTTTTTGCATCGCTCTCTGTGCCCTTGTGCAAATTCGAATCCGGGTGTGTTTTTAATACCTCTGCACCCCATTTTGCATTGATTTCTGTGCCCTTGTGAAAATTCAAGTCCTGGTGTGTTTTTAATACCTCTGCACTCCATTTTGCCTTGCTTTCTGTGCCCTTATGCAAATTCGAATCCTGATGTGTTTTTTAAGATCCATGCACCCCATTTTGCATTGCTCTCTGTGCCCTTGTGCACGTTTGAATCCTGGTGTGTATTTTAAGATCCCTGCACCCAATTTTGTCTTGCTTTCTGTGCCCTGGTGCACATTTGAATCCTGGTGTGTTTCTAATACCTCTGCGCTCCATTTGGTTGCTTTCTGTGCCCTTGTGCAAACTCAATTCCTAGTGTGTTTCCTTTCATCTCTGCACCCCATTGTTGGGACTAAAGTGCTCCCATTGCATCTGTTTTCTTGCTTCCATTGGCTACTAGGCCGCCTGATGAGTTGTGCTTGTACTGTGTGTTAAGACGGATTTCTGAACTCTGTCCTGGTGGCGCAGAAGTTCAGAAGGCCAACCTAATTACTTGGAACAGGGTAACCTCTGGACGGGCCAGGCCAATCAAGGTAGCGATCGCGGCGGTCAAGACTAGGTCTCAAGAGGGGTGAGGGTGACTGAAAGCCCGCAATGAGCACACCAAGCAAGAGCGCTTACAAACTACTCCAAACAGTTGTTATATCAAAAATAGATACACATTTATTTTAAGGCCTTTAAAATAATGACCGTAGCAAGAAAATCACAATATCACAATATTAAACCAACACATACCATATCAACACAATATATATACAAATACACAGTCGCAAGCGTTTAAAGCACGAAATATGTAGTCCACCTGAAAGGAAAGGAAAACAGGCAGTGCGATAACGCTTTAGATTCAGTTCGCCTTCAGAGGCACCTAACTAGATGGAAGTCCGAGCCCTGCGAAGAGTGGAGCCTTGTGCTCAAAGTACCTGCCACGCCGGTGCCAACGGGCAAAAGGGGAAGCTCTTCGGAGGAAGTCAGGCAGTTCGGGTTAGTGCACAGCAGAAGGGGAACAGGTTCCGCAACTCAAGCGCAGCCTCCACAGCGGGCAGAAGCAGAGCGCGAGTACGGCAAAAGGGTGCTGTTTTTACACAGCAGGGAAAAGCAATGGGATACTGCAGGAGGGCGACCAGATCCTAGCTAAACTACTCACCGGTCCCCGAAGCAAGCAGACCCAGGCTTCTCCACGTTAGTTTCAGCAGCTGGCAGGTTCAGAAGAGCAGGGAACGCCTCGTAGTCGTGTAGAGCAAAAAGACGTCCCAATCGACGAAACCAGCACAGTTTGTTGCCGCAGCAGGACAACGGAGCGGCCGTGTGTATTCAAGCCAAATGTACACTCCTCCCTTCAGACTTGGGAACGCCAAGCGTATGAAGCGTGGGAGAGTGACAAGGACTCGAAATGCAACACAACCTGGCGGCGGTTACAGAGCAGGACTCCCTTGTAAGCTGGTCAGTCAACTGGATGGCACAGAGACACTTCCGAAGGCTTACTTGGCAGGAGATGATGAAGTCGCCGGGAATAGCTGTTCCTGCTATTCCAAAGGTCGAAGCACCAGTACAGGCCTTCTGGTTCGATCAAAGGAGGAAAGGGTTTCACAGGACGACAGCAGTGCAAAGGAGGATTCCTTCAGCGGGTCACCAGCGATTCCTCGGTCCAGCCTCTTGGTTGCAGGATACTTGGCTCCTGTATTCCTTCGTTCGTGAGAACTCAGGAGATCGACATGGTAGTGGTGTTTCCAGCCCCCTCTTATCCACGGTTCCCTTCGCGCCAAAACGGAGGGGAGCCAATGGGAGATCCGCTCATCAACACACATACCATACGTGGACCAATCACGGACCACGGTGGTCCCAGGCATTCACACCACCCTAGACTCTCTGGCACCCAGGATGTGTATTGGGACCAGACATCCCAGCCCACACCCGGGAGGCACACAAACGACATGTAGAAGCCCGCGAAAGCAACCACGTTTCGCGGGAAAGTACATGCCCAAATAAGGAAGGCCCCGGGTCGCTCGACCTGGGGAAGGTGAAGGGAGCAAGACGGTCAGTGGACAGGACAAAGGAGCCTCGTGGTCTGGCCATTTTGGGAGCCAGGCCACCATTTTGGGTGCAGTGCGAAAAACGTGCTCAGAACGCCAAAAGGAGCTCAAAATAAACAAAACGATCGCTGCCACCATTCGAGTCCCTGAATGACTTGCACCGATCAAATACCATCCTAAAAGAGTATCTAGGGCCTGTAGAAGGCTAGAGACCCAAGAGAGCTGTAACTTAGCTTACAGTGCCCTCTTGTGTCATGTTGCACTAAAGCCGCAACATGATAGAAGAAACTACGGGAAACAGCGTTCCCCGGTACTGACTGTCTTAAGGGCATGTCAGTTTCCCCGTAAGAAAGGAGCGAAAGCCCAGAGGAGTGCGGCAGAAGGCTGCACTTCTCTGGCAAAGTCAAGAACAAGGTGAAAACAACAGCAAAAAGTTTAGGGGTTGCCACATGGAAGGAAAATTACCTACAATTATGAAATCTTTCCTAACACTGTGCTGGGCAGGCCCTCTATCTTCCTCCTTTCCACCTCTGCCCCTATGGGACTCACCATTTCCCTATTTTTTTAAACTGCTATACTATCACCTATCTTCCCTGTCTCATGAAGTCTGGAAGAAAGAAGCTTAAAAAGACATCCTGACCACTAACCCTGGCCTACCTATCACAGAAACCTATGTCAGTGAAACTTCCATCCAGATTTTCACTGATATCCTCTTTTCTCTCCCCTCTCCAGATCTATGGACTCTTCATCTTATCTCTCCTCTCTCTCCTCTCACATCTTCACCCATTAATGGTGACACAAGATGGGAAGTTCTCTTGACAGGCTTCTCATCATCCAGGTGTATCATTAATATCTGTCACAATGGCACTACCTTGGTTCAGGGTCCTCAACCTAACGTCCTCCTCTTTGATCGGCGCTTGCCTTCCCTTGTCAACTTCCTTCCCTCACCTGCTACGCCTTCTCCGACTCTATCTGCCCCCTTTCTCTCACTGGTGTACCACGCCTCTGTATCCCTCCTCATAAAACCATTAAAGGCACTGACCTCTCGCATCTAGCCATGCTTAATGCTCGCACTGCTATAAAGCACTGTGCCGACATTTGTCTCCTCCTTGAAGACCTTGACCTCAATATCCTCCCTCTTACCAAGACGTGGTTGAATGCCAGCTCAGTCACTGCTTTTGACTTGCTTCTCCCTGATGGCTTCAAGACCATCTCTATGCCTCGCCCTAACTGTGCTGGCAGTGATGCTGCCCTGATCTTCCCTGAGTGGGTCCCTTCTTCGCTCATACCCACCCAGCCTTACTCTTCCTTCAAGAGCCTGGTTTACAAACAGGTAATCTCTCCTACTTCCTCCCTGACCATTGCCACTATCTTCAGGCCACCTGGCTCTTCCACCCTGTTCTTCTCTGGATGGGCTAGTTTCTCCTCCTCTCTCCTCTCATCCACCCCTTAACTCCTTTTCCTCAGTGACTTCAACATCCACCTTGACTCCTCAATCACAGTATCCGCTCTCTTCCATGACCTCTGCACCTTGCTCTCCTTCTCCATTCTCCCCTCTGCTCCTACCCACTTGGCTGGACATACTCTTCATGCCTTCATCCACATTGCTCTCTTGCTCTCCTCCCCACTCTCCACCCCTCTCTCCTGGTCAGACCATTGTCTCCTCTCCTCTCACCTGGACCCTCTCTACCCTCTGACTGTACCTCCCCCAGCCCTGCCAACCTTGTTCACGAACATCCGTCCGATGAAACGAGTGTCAGCTGCTGCCTTTGCATCTACCTTCATCCCCCCGCTGCAGACTCTACCACTGACACTGCTTTCAGCAACCTCCATCTTGCCATCACTAACACCCTTGACATTCTTGCACCAGTCAGGTGGATCCAAATGAAACATTCCTCCAAGCGTAACACCTGGTACAACTCTAAACTTGCAGCCCTGAAACTCAAGTGCAGAGCTTTGGAACAGAACTGGCAGATCTCAGGCGCACCCCCTGACAAACTGTTCTGTTGCTTGCTCCAAAGGCAATCCCGACTCTCCATTCGCTACAAAAAAAGGGCCCACATCCATGCTCACATCTCTGGTGCATCCAACAACAAGGATGAACTCTATAAAATATGCAAGGAACTAGCCAAACCTTCCCCAGTATCCACCTCTCTTCTTGCCTCCCAGACCCTCTGCAATGCAATGGCCGCACACTTCACTGCAAAAATTCAGGACATCCTGAGCACCCTTACTTTTCCTTCCCCCTCCCCTTCCCCAACCCTCTGGCCACCTATGGCTTCCCATCCCCCCTCTGCCTTTCTCTCCTCCTTTTCTCTTATCACACCTGATGAGGTCACTAGAGTCGTCCGCTCTGCGAAGGTTGCCTCCAAACAGGTTTCCCCCTGCTCTTCCAAAACTATTAAGGACAACATTGGCTCTCTTGCCCCTGCACTTGCTGCCTTCTGCAATCACTCTTTTGCTACCGGATCTTTCCCCTCTTTCCTCAAGCACTCCCTTGTGCGCCCCCTCCTGAAAAAACTTTCTGCAGACCTGTCCGGCAAACTACCGCCCCATCTCTATCACCCGCTTCCTTGGGAAACTCATGGAGAAGCTTGTGTTCCCCCAACTGACCAATCATACAGAGGTTGTTGGTTGCCTACACGATTCTGAGCATCCAGAGGCACAGAAACTGCTCTTCTGAACACCTGTGAAGAACTGCTCACATAAAACGGTTCCACAATGCCCTAGGTATCTCAGAGCAGACACTGAACTGGCAGACCTCCTTCCTCACTGACAGTCCATCCCAGATTATCCTGGGTTCTTGATCCTCTTCCACCTGTATCTCCACATGTGGCATTCCCCAGGGCTCCAATCATTCTCCCAAGCTCTTTAACACCAATCTTGCCCCGCTTGCAAACCTAATTTCCACCTACTCCCCTCACTTCCAGTGTTATGCAGATGACACACAACTCTTCTTCAAACTTCCCTCTGATCCTCTCCTTACCCCCCCATCATTCCTGACTGCCTATCTGCCATCCAGTCCTGGTGTGCATCCAATTATCTATCAATGTCTCAATGCAAGCAAGACTGAGATCCTTCCCATTGGGACTCCTGCCCCCTCTTTTTCCCCTCACTCTGGCCAACCTCTATGGCCCTTCTCCTTCATCTGAAGCCAAACACATTGGAGTCATCTTTGACTCCTCTCTTTCCTTCCTCCCTCACACCCAGGACCTTGCCAAGACAGCCGACTTTCAACTTCACCTCCTCAAAGGAATCCTTCCTTTCCTCTCTTTTCCCCAGAAGCTCAATGTCTCTAGAGCTCTAGTACTCTCTAGGCTTCACTACTGCAATAGCCTCTTCCTTAATAGATCCTCTTCCTCTCTATGTCTGCTCCAGCTAATCGGGAATAGGGCTACAAGACCTATCCTTGGCCTTAAGCCCAGGGACCACATCCCTCTATCCTTAAAAACCCTCCACTGGCTCCTGGTTGTTGCAAGGACTACATCCAAAACCCTCCGGATCATCCTGAAGGCTGTCTTTGGCCAGGGACCACGCTATCTACAACTGGCTCTCACTAAATTACACTCCATCCAAATCTTTACGTTCCTCTGGCACCAACTCTCTGCATGTCAAGCGATTCCATCAACAGCAAACTTGTGGACAATCTCTTTCCTTGTCTCACTCCCTCTTATGGAACAGCCTCCCCCTTCCTCTTTGTCTTGAGCTGGATCTCCTCAAATTCCCAAAGCTCCTCAAGACCTTCCTTTTCACCTTCTCCTTCCCCCTCCCTCCTTTGCTAAATCCCACAGTCGCCGAGATTGGTTACTAGGGCCCTTATTTGTCCACCTGGGTCCTGCCCTCACATTCCCAATCACTTTCAGCCTCTGTTCACACCCAACACTTGCCTTAGGCGCCGATTGGCCTGTGCTCTCACAGGCATGCACCTATTTATTGGCAGTAAACCCTCACCAAATGATCTCTGCCAGTCACTTCACAGCCTGCAACTCACTTACTACCACTTACCTCCTTGTTGCACATCGTACTTACACTCCAATCCCTCTCTCTCTCTGCATGGGCCTGCTCTGAATGCTCACAAGGCCCAGTAGGACTGCCTTCCTCTATCATTGTTATATTTGCCTTTCTCTCCCATGTTCCCTCCATGTTGCACTGTGGTGCTTTGAAACACAATTTACTTGGTGAATAAGTGCCTTACAAATGTGCAATAAAACATAAAACATAAAGACATGGCAAGCACCCCCGCCTTGCTGCCACAGTACTGGTCCCAGACTCTCCCAACTACCGGCAACGCCCCTTAGTAAGCTGCTACT
This sequence comes from Ambystoma mexicanum, assembly GCF_040938575.1. Taxonomy (NCBI): domain Eukaryota; kingdom Metazoa; phylum Chordata; class Amphibia; order Caudata; family Ambystomatidae; genus Ambystoma; species Ambystoma mexicanum. The sequence continues at coordinate 167,381,349 of NC_090931.1, read as the reverse complement.
CATTCACCCGTTATCACCGCCAGCAGCCACTGATTGCTTCCCATCCCATTTCTCAGTACCATCAGGCCGATGGGATCACACAAAGCCACCTACAATTCCACAGACTATAATGCGCACCAACGCGATCCCGCAATACCATCCTCTGTTGCACACGTAGCTTGCAGCACTAACACCTTCCACTGTCGCAGAGGGCCAATGTCCAGATAGCACACTTTATGTCGCCCCAGGACCCATGAGCAACAATTTGCTTCTAAACTTGGTCCGCGACACACCCGCTGCCAATAGCACAACAGCCAACCTACCGTATCCCAATGCAGCTGGCGTCTCTTCAACTACACACACATCTGCCAACATGACCCCCGATGAACATAAATGCATTACCATATGCCCGCCTGCTTGCCAAGATGACTTAAATGCTGTGTTAGGCATTGGCCCCACTGGCCCTGATACAATGTATGTCGATGCCAACAATTGCCCACCTGTTTACCCAAATGCTGGTGATATGGATACTGTAAAATGTCTGCATTCGTGCGATGACTTACATAATGTTGGCCCTCCTACAGTCCCCTGTATTGCTGAATGTTTAGCCACTTGCCTCTTCACATCAGATGTTACCTCAATAAATTGTCTGCACACAGGTGCTATTAGTGCTGCTATGCCTAGATAACCAAATGGTGTGAAACTTCTACCAGTATACCCAAGCACCTCTAATCCTGACCCAGGTGTAAACCCTAAGCCCTACCTTCTAATACCGAATGCTGTTACTAGCAAATACCCTCTATGCTTCTCAGCACCTTCTACAATCACTGTGCCCATATGTCTGCCTGCTCACTGTAGTATTGTTGTCCCACTATCTGATATGTGCCTTTGTGAATGGCCAGATCACATGGTTGCCACTGCAGACAACTGCTACTCCCCCACCAGCTCGAGGACTGAGTCCTCAAACTGTCTTCCCACTCGCCTAATCCCTAAAGAATAGTGTAAAGTATAGGTGACCTGGAAGGAGACTGCGCCTGATTCTTGCACACGAGACTTATTTTTTTAATTTTATATTTTTTATTTTTTATTTTTCAGAAAAAATTGCCCTTAACGTTGATGACACGTGTTTCGGTCCTCCAAGGACCTTTCTCAAATCAGGGCTGTTGATTAGTCTTATGGTCATGTAAGAGGCCCCTGTCACAAGATGTGAAAGATAAGCTTCCATATATCATTGGGATAAATCCCTGCTGTTCAGATTAAGCGCGTGAAATCGCAGAATTGCTACAAGTCTCAAGGGCTTGAGAATCAGGCAAGAATCAGGCGCAGTCTCCTTCCAGGTCACCTATACTTTACACTATTCAGCAAGGGGTCTTGTACTTGGCTAAACCCCCGACTTGGTGGGACGCGACTTTAAGGACTTATTGGACTACTTTCATCTATGACATTCAGTTTCTTACCACTATCGGATGTCGCCAGTTTAGACCAAACCTTCCAAGCCAAGGGTTTTTTTGAATAATCCCTAAAGAAGACAACACAGCTGTATTGGCACCCTTACGCTCAGTTGTCCTGCGCATTGCCCTGCCAACTACCTGTATGCCAACCCCTTACCCACCAATTACAACCTGGTGAACCGTGCACCCACTCATGCCCTGGAGGCCTTGTTGCAGGGAACCAGCCTGGTGACAACTCAATCCTCTAGCACAGCAACCACCCCCAACTACCACCCATGTGGTCCGAACAATCCGAATGCCACTCTACTCCCTTGGTCTGCTCCATTCATGCCATCTCTCCAACTCACCTCACACAATCACCTCACCCATCCGGTCTCCACACACACAGGAACCATACCCTGTCTAGGGGGTCTCCCGTCTTGCAAGACTTGGAAGTAGAATAGCCCTTTAGCTTCACAGCCAGTCTTCACTCCTCCCCCTTGAAAATCAAGGTGCAACCCAACCATACTTGGGTGAACCTCGACTATTAAGACTTAGAACCAGAACAACCGCACATCTACACACTCCCACGTTCAAACGAAAAAAGGGCACACCAAAGCCCTGCTACACATCCCTCCCCTACTAAAAATCTCTCACAATCATCCATCCAAGAATCACAACCAGCTCCCAAACAACTCAACGGTCTCAAAGGTGCCTTACTGGACATCCCATCACTGGGAGCCCATGCCATGGACATCCACAACCTCCTACTCGAACACCAACTTGACTTCCTTGCCTTCACAGAATCATGGCTCCATGAGGCATCGTGCCCACTCCTCTCTCTGGCCATCCTGCCCAACTACACCATCCTCAGGGCTGATCGCCTTAAGGCCACTGATGGTGGAGTGGATCTCATCACAAGATCCTCACTCCAGTTCAGAGCTTGCCCCATCCCCACCAGGCCGGGCTATGAAATACTCCTAACTAAATTGTCCATCAACCCAAAGTCCACCATCAAGATACTCCTTATCAGTAGATAACCTAACAGTTCCAGTCACCCTGACCTGGACATTCCCTTACTGGTTACTGCACTCCTAAAACCTGCTACCAAATATATTATCCTAGGTGATATGAACCTGGGATTCAAGGACATGGCTGGCACCAAAGTAAAAGCCCTCAATCTTGCTCTGGAAGACACGCACTTCACACATTTAATTGATTCCCCCACCCATAACAAAGGTTGCACACTTGAATGGCTACTCACATCCAATGTCACTCTGGACATCAATGAAATCATGTGGTTTGACCACTTTCTCCTAGCCACTTCTGCCCCAATCACCACCCCGACTACCAAGCCAAACTCCATACTGGTCAGGAACACTGGTAAACTGTCACATGAGTCTCTGAAACCCAACCTGACAGCTACTATGGAAGTGGGCCTCCAGTTAGCCAACCTGATTGCTACTGACATCGCTAACCAATACCATATTTGTCTCCTCACCACAATTGACAAACATGCCCGCCGCCGGGCTAGAACACCTAAACCCTGAAAGACAATCAACAGTTGGTTTAACGATTACCTTATTTCCCTGCGTAGGGAGAAAAGAGCCTTAGAACACCTCCACAAAAAAAGCCTTCCTCCAACACCAGCACTGCCCTTGCCACTGCCATCTGCAAATAAAAAACAGCTGTCACTACCACCTAAGATTACGTATTTATTGAGCAGATTAATAATGCAGGCTCTAATACTGAAGAGCTCTTTGTCATCCTAAGAGAGTTTGAATGCCCTATCCCCACCCCACCTCCCACCCTTGATGACAATTCATGGAGTACCACTATCCAAGATGTGTTAGCGCACAAAATCACCACCCTGAAAGTTAAAAAGAGCACCAAGAAAGCCAACCTGTCCACTAGGGCACCCGCTGCCTAACCTGCCACCGAAGGCCAACCTTTACAACATTAACCCTTCAAGTTTTACAAAGTCTCACTAGATGAAGTGCTAGCAGCTATCCTTGCCCTCAAACCATCCAATTGCAAAGGAGACGTCTGCTCAGCTCATGTAGTCAAACTGTGCACCCAACCCAGCTCCTATCATCACAAGTTTTGTCAATGCCTCCTTCTTAACCAATGAAGTACTGCCCAACATTAAATTTGCACCTATCACCCCTCTCCTTAAAAAAACCCACCCTTAACCCTTCCATCCCCACCAACTACCAGCCAATAACCACTGCCCCCTTTCTTCTCAAGATCCTGGACAGAAAGGCCTACCTCCAAGTGCAGAATGCTCTCAAAAACACCTACCTCCTTGGTAAGATAAAATCAGGCTTCCGTCCAAAACACAGCACAGAGAATGCACTGCTGGACCTCAAAAAATCATCTAAGCTAGCATTTCCACTTCTCTCCGGATGCCGCTGCCTGGATATATTAATTCCTCAGCGACCGGACCACTATTGTCTTCATAGGGGAAGCGGCCGCTGACCCCATTGCAGCCTCACCAGGTGTATGTACCAAAGTGTTCCTGTCTCTCACCCACACTCTACAGCACGTATACCAAGCTCCTTTTCGTCCTCCTGGACTCCCGGGATGCCATCTACAGAAACTTTGCAGATGACACCCAAATATTTATTCCCATCAGAGGCAACTGCTCTCATTGTCAATACCATAAACTCGGTTTACAGCACCATACAAAACTGGATGGCCACACACAATCTGTGCTTAAATGATCAGAAAACCAAGCTCCTCATTGTCAGCTCCTCCTACTGCCTAAAACATGTATACCCCTCCTTTTCCTCCATCCGTAAGGACCCTAGGAGTGCATCTTGAAGCCGAGCTGGCCATGACAAAACAAATGCATGCATTGTCATCCTCCACCGCCTGTACCTCTCGACTCATCTCACTGAGCAGAGAATATCTAACTCCAATGAACTGCCTCGCCCTAGCATGAGCACTTACCCTCTCAAAATCGGATTACTGCAACAACCTCCTTATGGGCATGTCTTCTGCAAAACTAGCAAAACTGCAGCTTCTCCAGAATGAAGCGCTGCGAGACGCTCTAGAACTCAAGGGCACGGACCACATCTCTTCCATCAGAAGAGAGGTACACTGGCTGCCAGTAAAAACATGGATCACATTCAAAACTCTCTCCCTTACACACAAATGTATCTACAATGCAGCACACACCTACCTCAATGACAGAATTACCCCAAAACATGCAAGTAGAGCCCTTAGATCAAACACCAGCATCTCCCTGGTAACCTCCCATTTCAGAAACAAAAGAGAAGATGGCTGTAGCTTTGGGTTCACCAGACCTTCTCTCTAGAACACCCTCCCAATGAACATCAGAAATGAGCAATCATACCATGTGTTACAAAAACGTGTAAAAACATGACGTATCAATACCTATGAATAATGATATCTGTCTGTAACCATATTCTGCAAATGTAGTGCATGCTGTGACACCTCAGGGTTTGGGCATTAAATAAATGTCAAAAATGAAATAAATAAATAAATAAATAAAATAAACTCACTCACTAATGCCCTTCAATCTGCATTCCCATCCAATTCTATTAACACTGCTGACCACAATCACTTCTGCTCCATACTAATTTTACAACACTGTTTTGAGATGGCAATTAAGACCCTGAAAAACTCTAGAGCCAGTGGACCCGATGGGGTGTCAAACCAGTTCTACATTGAATACTCTGACTTATGGTCTGACATTTTACTCAGACTATTCTCCCACATTGTTTCTGGGGCTGATTGCCCCACTTCCTGGCAATCAGCGACTATTATGCCAACTTTTAAAAGTGGTGACGGATCAAATCCGGCCACCGATCGTGCACAGATTCTGCAGCAAAAATATTTACCAAACTAGTTTTAAAAGACCTAACCAAATGGGCAGAAGGAGAGCGAATGCTAAGCCTCCTCCAAATCGGTTTTAGGAAGGGAGTCGGACTTTGATGAGTGCTACGGCCCTATCTGTCCGTACTTCAGACATAGGTGGCAACATTGGTAAAAATCTATCACCATCCCAATATTACGGGAGAAACTAAGGCAATGGCGTATAAGGGAGGGCCTGTTGAAAATGATCCAGGTCCTCTACAAGAATAATTCTGTAAAAATTAGACTTAATACTTCGGGGGACCTGTCACATCCCCTACCAGTCATGAAAGGGGTAAGGCAGGGGTGGGTATTGGCCCCTAGCATATTCATTTTGTATTTAGCTGATCTATGGAATGAAATTTTAGCCTGGGGAGGCTATGCCCCTAGATGGCGTGATCCTATGGTTAACATCATTGCCTATGCGATGAGCTCATATTATTGGACTATACTCCGGAAGGCCTGCTAAGACTCTTAGATGGGGTCCAAGCTTTTTTGGAGAAGAATCAGCTAATGATAAATCCACATAAATCATACTCAATGACCTTTTCAACAAAACGCAAAGGGAGTTCATATATATGGAAAGTAAATCAAACAGCAATTAATTTACGTACCATCTATAAACTACCTTGGTCTTCCGATATCGTCTAGGAACCATCTCTATGTACAAAACGAGAAAATAGAATAAAAAATCATTCCACTGATGAAAGTACTAAAAAACAAGCTTTGCGCGTATTTACTATTGCCTCTAATGGAGCTATATAAATTAAAGATCACAGCAATGATACTATACGGTTGTTTGCTAATTCTATTCCATAACAGGGGGTTCCTTGACAGACTGGAAGGTAAAATCTGTAAAGCAGTACTGGGTCTTCCAAATTGCACTCCCATCAGTGCAATTAGGCTGGAATTGGTGCTTACCTTGCGGTGGGCTCAATACATAAAAAATATATTTATCACTGCTAACAAAAATAAACAAAGGGTGGAGTTTACTCTAAACTCCTACTTGCAGGAACGTCTATTGAATGGTCCGAACCACAAGTCCTACTTTTGTAAGTTCCACAGAAACTGTGAGAACTATCTCAGTAGGATCCAGGTGGATAACACAGAAAGTGCCTTTGTAGTAAAGCATACGATAAAATGCTGGGATAGGAATATTGATTATGAAGATCTGAACAGATTAAACTATCAAAGATAATAAACATCTATGTGCTCCGTTATGTACAGAAATGTCCATCAAAAAGGTGCGGAGATCTACACTTACAATTTCGCCTGAATACTTTCCCTAGCTTGGAAGCAATGTAACCTAAACTACTAGCGAAAGAAATGTGAGGATGTCGTGCATGGGGGCCGGTCCCGATCAAATCTCTGTTTCATCTGATATTAGAATGTCCAACTTTTACAAAACAGTGCATCTGACTTTTGGGCGAATTCATTCACTTGACTTCCCAGGTACAGACACATCACCTTTGGGCTAGGCTTATGACAGCCTCAAATGAGGCCCTGATAATAGCCCTGGCGAAATTGCTTGAGGGGATCTTCAAGGATGTGAATGAATGAACGAGACAGAGAGAATTGGACTGGAAAGTGATTTGGGAAGTGTCATTTCTCTCCACAATGTTAGGTTGGAGAGGGAAACACTTGGTGAAATCTGTATTGAGGAATTAGCTGCAAGATTGGGACATAATTAACCCTAACCAAAGTCTTATACTGGAAAATATGTTATTGAGTATGTTACTGTATTTAGTGGAAACCATGACAATATGGTAATTGCATATTGTGGCGTTATTAAGTTTAGATCTTAATTAACTTTTTTTTTCTTTCTTTTTCCTCATCTACTGTTATGTCATCTATTCCTTTCTAAGAATTTGATGCAGTGTAAAAGTTTATTGTAAACTGACATACACTTTTAATAAAAAACATATTTTTTAAACAGCACCTTTCTGCATCCTTTGATACTTGGTTTCAAGGAGACCACACTCTCCATCTGATGGAGCTTCAAAGCCTGCTCCTGACACCCTTTACTGTGGGCCTTCCACCAAGTGTCAGTCATAGGTGCACTCCTGTTCACCCGTTACACGTTCTCCCTCAACAAACGTATTCTCTATTCGGCTTTACCTATCACCTCTTTGATGATGAATCGCCAGTCTTATTCTCCTTTCTCTTCTTCACCTCTGCAATCTCCAAACACAAAACCAATGGCCTATCACCAGCCATCACTGGACTACTCTCTGCTGCCTCAAGCAGAATTCCTCAAAAATGCAAGTCATCTCTCTGACAACCCCCAATATCAACCCCACTCTCTCATCCGTTTCCCCCTGACCCCATCTTCACACACTCATCCATGCCACACAACCTTGGGGTTCTCTTTGAGAGTAAAATTCTTCCAGATCACCACAGCAATGTCACCACATCCAAACCCAACCTCCTAAACATTAGCAAAGCCTGCCTTAACTTCACCCACCACTAAAATAAAACCAGTGGTGATTGGTTACGTTTTTAAATGGAGCCGCAAAAATATTTCCCGTGAATGTGCAAGCGGGCCACGCTTAGTGAATGGATATCTTGGGCTGCCTCTTGGATGCATTCTTCCCTCGGGTGACAAGCTCTGTATGACTTTGTCCAGCCTCATAAACTCCCTTCCCTGCACTTGCGGTCTCATGACTGATTTCCCGAAAACCTAAAGCACAAAAGGCCTCGTCACGTGATGCGCCGTATGTCTGTTTTTGGGCCAGCAGCCTGGAGAGCATATGAAAGAGGAAGAAGGGGTTTGCTCAGTAGGAGTGTGGTGGCAGGACCGCACAATAGGAACAGGGCAGGAGGTGGAGGTGTGAGGGTCTGAGACCGAACTTATGGAGGGCGGCCTTCAGAAGCTTCCTTCCGCAATGCCGGTCTTTTTTTTTTTAATGTCTGCGGACCCGGAACCCTTCCCTGAAATCCTAGTTATCTTAGGGCTCAAGTCGAGGGTACACGCGGGTGGACAGAGTCGCCCTACTTTTTTTGAGGGCACCGTGATATGCTAATTTCGAGTGCCACTACTTTTTTGGTTAGGACTTGACCCCTATGCCAAGGGGCCTGTCTTCGGATACATGTTTACTGGCCCTGAGGATGGTGGACACTGATGCCACAGCACTCAGGCACCGCCCCATTAAGGTAAACAACACACGCTGCTGATTGGCTGAGCTTATTCATCCCAGGCGTTAAGGCACCGCCCATGTTGCACTGGCCAATCACCTCATCCACTTTCAGCGTGGACATGCATATTTCCCCTTCCCAACGTAGCCTTAATGAAACACATTGTGCGAAATTGCGCGTGTGGGGAATATCTGTGCAGATATGCAGAGCTACGCTTTGCTGAATGCTTTAATGTGCAGGGGGCGCCAGGAGAGTCTTACTCTATATTTCCACAACCTCATCCGCTCCGTGAGCCGACCCTGTAATCTCACTTCCCCACCCCCGCCCCACTCAAGTGTCCAACCCTGGGCCTCAGAGTCCAGCCAGCAGCCAGCTCCCTGCGCAGCGCTAATAAATATGCAAATCAGAAGCGTTCATATGCAAATTAGAACCCACTGTATGTAAATCAGTCCGATTGTGTGTAAATCATATTCAAATTGCTCCCCGGCTCGTCCAAGCCCCGTCACCATTCTGCGGGAGGTCTTCCTTGGCGTTGAGAGCAAGTGTGCGAGAAACAGGCCAGAGAGGTACACGGTGGCAGCGGAAGTGCAGCGTTGTCAAAACCAGCCTTACTTTCAGACTCCTGGGGTGTGTGACCCCGAAATCTCACTCCACTTGACTTCAGCCCCTTCTCTGCTTCAGCTAAAGGAAAGCTGTTTGTTTTTAATATGTATGTGGAATTACAAAACACGATTCACCAAACAGTGTGCAGTTATCATAGATGCTTACAAATTGCCCGATTTTTGGGGAAATCTAGCGTTAGCTGTGTTTGGAATATCTTGTTTAACATGAAACAATAGAACCTTCCATGGTCATGGACCCCTCAAAGACTCCACACACTCTAATTTTGGGGTGCATGCTCAGACAATGCTATGTTTTTACTTAAGCTGAACCACCGTCTCACTACGGGTGCCTGCGCAATTGACGCCCCCCAAGGATTCAAAATGGAGGATTCATCGCATTTCCTGGTCACAGACGCTTCAAGAAAAGTCAAATGGATTTGTGCACAATAAGCTGAAGTATTTAATGCCTCCGAAGTGCACCTGATGCTCAAGATGTCAGCTTTTAGGACGTAGTCAGCAATTAAAAACTTTAAAAAACATATTTGCTATACCTCAATAAGAAATGTCAAGACCCTTCTCTCTGAACCATCAGAAAGGTTTTCAACCTGAAGGTCTATTCTGAAGAAACGCCCTAAGTACTCCATGCACTCACTTTTACACACCTTGATATTTTTTAATTAGTGCACTCCTTTCTGTGATTAAGCCAACTTTCTGAACCCATTACGCTCCCCTCACCTGAAGAGTCTTTAACCTGAGACCGAATTCCACAAAAGGAAATGTCCCAATTCTCTAGCCTCATAGACAGGGGGAAGAAGGGGCATTATTGTAGGATAATGACTCGTCCCATTTTATGAGTCGAGGGCTACAAGTTTGAGAAGTGCCATTATTCCAAGTGCTAAAGAACCCTCTTGAGGTCTATAAGGGTATTATCCCATAGAAGTAGTAGCAATATAGGGTATGGAGTTGCACTGGTGAAGTAAAACACATTGGTGTATTTGTCAGTAAAATAAATACTCAAAACGTTAAATAACACTTTTGCCTTTCTAGCTTTAGCATTTTAATTGTAAAGTGTGTTTCACTGCAATAGTTATAACATGGAAATGAACAAGCTGTAGGATAAATGTGTATTATTTCTCTATATGTTTAACATTTAACATATGTTATGCTATGTTATGTAGATCTGCTTCTGTACACCGTCAAATCACCACCGTTGTAGTTTCAGAGCGAATCACCTAAAAAGACTGTATCCATTCGTACGAATGGTTACAAACAGCAGAAAAAGGCCTGTACCATTCGTATGAATGGGAAAATACCGAACATGAGTAGCGGGGGCTGCAGGGGTGTCCCTCGCTCCCCATATTTCCCATTTTCGGATTCAGGGGTTGCGGGGCTGTCACCCACATAGGGGCATCCCCTGTGTAAAAAAAAAAAGAAAAAAGGAAAGGAACCTGCGGCGCCGGTTCCCAAGCACATAATTGAAGGGAACCGGCATCACAGAGCGATGTTGGAGATGGCGGCACACAAGGACGTGTGCCACCCACAGGTAAATTGGGGGCTGGGGGCAAGGGCAAAGTCTGAAATGTTCAGGGCAGAGAAGACCGAAAGTTATTTTCGGAAAAATAACTTTCAGTCTTTTCTCCCTCAACATTTCATGTACGGTCTTACAGCCCAAATCCTTTTCAGAGCACCTGATCCTTGTCCATGGCATATTGTGCTCCTGCCTGGGGTGCCCCCTACTGGAGTCTGCTTAGGGAATAGTGAGCTACACTAAGGAATGCCAGTGGGGACAGTGGGAAGAGAAGAAGGATATGTGGGAAATTGTGCAAAGGGAAGTGCATTGTGTAAGGATGGATGTGTGTCACGACATCTTACATTGATTGTCTTCTGGAGAAAGTTGGGCAGTTTCGGAGAGCTAGCGATTAAATATTGATTAGTGTAGCGTGTGTGAGGGGCTTGAGAACGTTATCGACAATCTATGAGAGTGAAAGCATTGTTGCATGCTTTAGTTTGATGATATGAAATGATATGATATGGCATTTATAACACGCATATACACAAGTGTTTCAATGCGTGAATGGCGTGTTACATTGGAGTGTCTTGTTGAAAGAAACATTCCAAGAAAGGGCATTGCTGTTTCTTAAATGTAGAGAAACACGTTATGTTATTTCCATGTCTGCTTCTGAAGTCAAAATGGCTGGTATGCTGTCAACACCAGTAGTTATTGACTGCATTTTGAACAGTCTGGTTGGCTGAGAGGTCAAAACCTCCATGTGCTAATTTTGGTTATTGCTCAGCAAAGTAGTGTCACGCCTGGAGAGGACAAGTGAGTAGAGATATGAGCATTCTGTAGAACCTATCCATTATGTTGGTGAGGGCTAATGACAGCCTTCACTAAGCAGGAGTTTTGAAGTAGGCTAAACAACTCTTATTAAGGTCTAGGGTCTAATTCAGCTCGGTGATTAGCTTTAAAGCAGTGCTCCCCTTTTGGAAAGAGGCAACGGGCAGTCCATCTCTTCTGTTTCTGTCTGAGAAGCTCAATTAAAAAGTCAGTGCAACTCAACACAAAAGTAAATGGTATAGAAAATCAAACTAAAAAAGCAAAGGAAACTTTCATCACACATTGTAACGAGAAGCCGCTGCAGGAGAGTCATGTACATCTAGAGAAGGACTCCTGGTGCCAGCTGAGCAGGCTTCCCTCAGACAAGTCCTCGAGCAGTTGAGCTGAATACAAGTCACAGAGCCCCAACCAGCATCCAAAAACGAGCAGAGTTTAGTTTCTACGCATTCTACGCTACTAGCACTTAATCAAGGTAAACTGTGTTCTGTGAACGTGAAAAGTAACCTAACAGGTTTGTTCAGCTAAGGTCTTCAAGTGAGTACAATCGCGAGAGACAACCATACCGAACAGTATCAGAGTGTATTCAGTAGCAAACAGGAGCTGGAACTATGTTGAGGGCCCCACTGAATGTGATGGTGATGATCTGTGGAAAGGTGAGGGAGGCCTCAGAAGACTTGGTTGAGCTGTCAATCAAAAGAGGTGTCCTCCTGTAATGGGAAGCAGAACCCCAAGAGGTGATCCATCAAACCATGTGCTAGTTGCTGCCCAAGTCCAAAAAATAAAGAAGAGCTACACTTTGAAAGATCAGACAAAGAGATGATTCTCTGGCACGGGTAGAAGGAACGAGAGGGAGGGGGCAAGCAGCAAAGACAAAACAAGGCTGATCACTAGGGCAACCTTTATCTGAGCGAAGTGTTCAAAGGGGTAGGAACTGTTGCATCTCACTATCTAGATTAAGACCTGATTCAATCCATATTTTAGTCAAAATCCACCGTATTTCTGTTTTATTCAGTTTCAGCTCAAGAGCACCATCACATTTTAAGACATTTACATGTTGTATCCTGAAGAGCTTTGGGTCTTTGGCGTTGCTGGCATGCTAGCTACGACCGCACAGGGCCACGCGTGCCTCAGTGTCCTGCTTCATGATCATAGCAAGATGCTCGGCTATCCATACCTTAGAATGTGTGATTACGCTGCCTTTATAGATCATCAGCAAGTGAACTGGAATATATACACAACATAACACGCATGGCATTTGATGAATGAATGGACATGATGTATTTTAGGGATATTGCAACTGATGGACAGTTGCTTATTCACCTATAACTGTGGGTTTTGCATCAGGCAAATGTGTTGGGGATTTGTGGATGCAAAGTCTTTTGTGCAGAGTGTTAGTCTTTCAGTCAGTTCTTTTAGGTACATCCAGGTGCCAGAGAAGTGTTTCAGCAAAATGACATACAGCTTGTCACTTTGGCCTCAGTAAGTAGTAATGACTCCCATGATCTTGTTAATCTGTCCGGATATGTCCAAATTGTGCTGTCATAGACACTTGGGGGTGGGGTTGGGGGTAAGGAGAGACACATAATCCGTTCTGATCACTTTGTGTTTGCTTAACCTTACATGGGGCTCCTTATATATGCAGTCCTTAAATTATGCCATTTTGTTGGAAGGATTCAAAATCAGAGTCTTGTCTGCAAATATGCTCTACCCGGAGGAGTTTCTGTGTGATATGCTCAGGGTGAGCACCAGATCGCAGGAGCACAACATGAGAACCAGTGACTTTACTGTATAATCTCCCATGGGGATTCCTCCAGTATCTTCCCAATACCTTCTTGTTATACTATATTGTGTGTGCCTCGCCCTTTCCCACAATATTTACATTGAATAATGTTGGCAGTGCAGTTTTTCTTGATAAAGGGGTTGTAGCCCCAAAACACATTGACATCGCTGAAAACACTCTGAAATTTGGATTCTGTGTGCAACTCTCCATCAAATGATCTTTTGGAACTTTCCTTCAATCAGAACCCCTAATGAATGGTACAAACCCAACCTGGATTTAAAGGGTCTCCCCAACGTGTATCCAACACATAGGTTGAATAGATATCCTAGTGTCCCGAAAGTTAGGTTAAAAGTCAAAAATCAAAAAAAGCCCCAACCTAAGTTAACCTCCAAATATATCCACTAAACATATATGGGTAAAACTAACACTAATCAGCACGTTAGAATTGTAAGCACCGAGTGACTGCTAAATTGAAAATGTCTAGATGGCGAACTGCTAGAATAAGTTCACCTTAAGGGGGACCCCCTACAGGAGACAAAGCGAGTGCACCTGGCAATGATTGCTCTATCGCTCTTATTTTCTGCAGCACTCAGAGATCTGATGGACTGAGGCATCCTTATGCAAGATGGCTGCGTCTGCTCGGGGTTTCTTTTGGGCTGCCTCATAGCCCCCTTTCCTCCTCTCCGATCTCCTCCCTCATCTTTCCCTCTCTTCATCCTGCCCCCTTTTCACCATTTCCTCATTCTCACATTCTCCTTTCTCACTTCAGGGACCTGGACCTATCGATTTATTCTTCACTGCATAATGGGAATTTACAGAATTATAGAGGTTTTTTCTGGCTATTGATAATTCTTAACCCCAAAAAACTCGATGAATCAAAAGCATTGGCGAGTGAGGTGTTTCTCCCAACCATCTTCTTTGGGTTGACTTCTCCAACCACCAGATTGCGCAGTCTTTCGCACTAGGCAGCAATTGTTGTCAGCGACTTCATACCCAGGAGACAATTCATTAAGACAGAGTCTGCGCGGGTTCGAAGGTTAAAGTCCATTTAGAAACATGTTTTCGGTCAATCTGACCAGAAGTACTGCTCTAGATCACGGCAACCAAACCAAAAGGCTCTCTCTTGGCACTGTGCACCTGGCCACCCTCTTTCCCCTGGGCCCAGGTACCTGCTCACCCTGCCGCCCTCCTGCACTGCCTCCTGGCCACCCCTTGCACTGGTGGACTGCATCTGTACCCATACAGCCCCCAACCACCCCCCTTTTCTTCTTTTTCTGCACTTATCAGACTTACCCAGTCTGTTGCCATAAACACAGCACTTGCCACTTGCTGGCTGCACTATCACTGTTTATTGCCTCCATTTTCTAATTATTTTTATTTATTAATTATTTATTTGCTCTCCTCTGCTCTGCACTTTCCACTCTCCCCTTCCATGCACTTTTTCCCTTTTCCCTTTCCCATGCACTTGTGCCTTCTCAATGTCACTGGGCCTAGTAAGATCGTTGATGTTTTGTGTTCTCCCCTATTCCCCTCCCTTGCCTAGTTGCACTCTGAAACACTTGTGTACGAGCACGATCCAAATAAAATATCATATCATATCATATCTCCAAACATCAACTGTTGAGTGCAACCTCTTGGTGTTTATCAAACGGGCAGGGCACCATCTTATATTGTAGGTTCAAATTCCCCCAAATCGGGAAAAAAACAATCTTAAAAACAATGAAAAAGAAGAGGGTTGGCTGCAGCCTGCCACTGGGACCACAAGAAGCGGCATGCATTGGTGTCTCTTCCCCTCTCTACTTTCACAGATACCTGCACTCAGTGATGTGAGGGCTTTACGTTTTCCAAGCAGAAAGTTGGGCACAGGCCGAAAGGCTCCAGCTTAAGCAACCCACACTTAAGGCACACTAACAGCAGTGCACCTTGACTGTCTAGGCGCTGCGGGTGTCTGAGGCAAAGCAGTTTTCCCTCAGAAAACGACCAGGTGGCATACCAGGAAGAGGGTTTAGGTTTGTCGCAGTGGTTTTAATCGTCGCACGCTATAGGGAACAAACACGGGTAGCCGTTGGCTCCAACACCTGCACGTAAGAACTTGATGCAACTGGCTGTTAAACGGCTGCATTTATTTGAATTATATCTTCATCACATGTTACCCGGGATCGGGTCACACAGGCCTAAAGGAGGACACACAGCCGGAGTAGTGGATTGTCACTCTCTTTATTCATGATCCAACAGTAACTGGCGCGAACCGCGCCTTTCCCCGAACTCTCCTCAACTCCGTGTCACTAGTCTCACACCTTAGTGGGCGGGGTCACCTCTTAAAGGTGCGGCTGCCCGTAACATCACAGTCAACAATTTTAGTAATAATGATGACTGTGATGATATTGGACCCCAGAGCTCGTCCTCCAACATTGCCCATAACCCGGAAGTACTTAGTTGCCACGACCCAGACAGACTTCCCAAACACCGGAACACCTGCAGGTTTAACCAGGAAAGATATTATATTGTTAAACTATGAGATCCAATAAACTATATTGGACATAAGACGGCGATTCCCAGTGCCCACAGGACAGGTGACCGCAGGTGACCGCAAACTCACCCACAACCAGGAGAAAAAAGCACGATTAAATATCCAACACGTTATGGCACTATGATGTTATCCAAACTGTCTGGGATTTCCGTCATCGCTGCACCAAACAATATTATCATAGTATTTGTCGCACATGTCGTACATGTCAGTGTCAAATATAATACTACACATCACAATATGCACCTCAATTCACTGGCCATAAACTGGTAAATCTATCATCGTATTTATCGTATATATCAGTTCACAATCATACCACAAATCACATTTTCATCGTAATAAAACAGATATTAAATATTGAAAATAATAGGTTTAATAAATATTAATTACAACAACATAGCAACTGCTAAGGGCTGGGTGGGTGTGTAACAATGGTTGCTGTGACTCAGGGCAAGGCAGGTCAAGGCAGCGAGGGTGGCAATTCCCGGTCCTTTAGAGCTCTTATAAGGAGGGTGTGCCCAAAACCATACGCTCCTTCTGCCCATGACAGGCACGCTTGGCGACCCCTAATGATGGCCGCCACGTAGGCCGCAGTGTTGCCACTAATCTCCCCCTGAGGGCAACTCTAATCAGAGGACTGGATCAGGCCACCCCATGCTTGCCCCTGCTGAGAGGAAACCCATGGAAGACTGTGTGCTATTCACAGGAGAGGGGTGCAGAACCTGGGCAGACCTGGAGGGCATCCGGCATAGGAGTACCCTGCATGGCACTCCAGCTCCCGCAGTTCTCCTCAGATGCCTGCCACTTATTGTGTTATTGTGCCAACAGGTGTGTGTTCACCTGTCCCGTTACATAAGAGCATTCAATAAATCAAATCAGCAGAGTCGCTGAACCCAAAATGCCCACTCCTACTACGGATTACCACACAAATAAAGGGTTGCTTTTTGTTATAGAAATTTAATATACAGCATGAATTTGTTCTTCTTCACAGATACAGCCTTGATCTTCTGTGTGCCGTGTGAGGCTCTTGATTTCATCTTGAAGGTTCTTTGTAGGATCTTGATCCAGAACTTTGTAAGCCTCTCTCTCAGCTAGGAGGCGTAAGCATTCTTTGTCATAGTCATCTGTGTCCATGATGACTATGCCTCCGCCCTTGTCGTCTGGCTTGATGGTGATGGATTTATAATTTCTCAAGGAGGTCAAAGCCAATCTTACTTCCCATTGTAAGTTATCTTGGAAGTCATTTTTGTTCTCTAGGCCAGTGGTCACTGCCTTGGTGTCCAATTTCTCAAAAGTGTCAAATTCACAAGGGATTGTATGTGGAGCTGGATGAAGAGTAGATTTGACCTTGAGACCTCTGGTATTTTCACATTGATTGCTCCTTCTCTCATTGGCTGTGCCTAATGTGTTCTGATGTTCAGGATGGAATATCTCAAAGAAGTATTTTAATCTGATGTTCCTGAAGAATCTCCTTAATTCTAGTTTGGTCTCGAAAGGTTTGGCCTTTGGGCAGGTACGGAGGAAAGTCCTTTTTTCAGTAACCTCAGTTCTGCCTGATTGATCAGATGTTTTGATAGGTTGAAGATTGGTATCCTGTCCTCTGCCCCTGGTTTGAGTACCATTGTCTGGTCCTCATTTATTGTCCCGATGGCGCGGGTCTCCTCTTCTGGCGGCCTTGTTCCCCCCCCTTTGAAAAAAAGGATGTTGTTGTAGTTGTCCGGGGTGCTCTGCGGTGCCTTGGTCATTGATGGTAGTTAACCCATGGTCCTCATCGACAGATTGGACCTAAGTATGCCTGGCAAATCCTTCACTCTGGACGACCTGACAGTCCAGACGATTTTAACTCCACGCCGTGATTTCAACTGAACACGGTAAGACTTTTGGTTTAGCCTCGATACTGAGACATCAACCATTGAATAAAGCATTTGCTGCTATTAAGTAATTATTTAAGTTTTTGCTAAGAACCCCACAAACACTCCTGACATGCATCTCTGTCTGATTTCTCCAGCAGAGCCTACAGGAAACTGCCTTCATAACTTGTTCTGTCCTGATGAAGGCCAACACAACAACAGCAGCTAAATAACACAGCTCTATAAGGCCGAATCACAGTTGTGCTGACTTTTATGACTTTAGGTCCCAGTGTCCAATTTATACACTGTGTAGAATTGTGCAATTATGCACCCTGTATTGTTATGGCACACTAATTTCCCATGTAATCCTTCAAGGATTGAAGGATATGCATATGTTTTGTATTAGAATCCAAGGTATCTGTCTTGGGCAAGCACTAGATGCAGCATATGTAGAAACTGTTTTGTAAATCATTGAGTTTCCTGTGATATTTTTCAAGTTGAATACAAATTCATGCTGTATATTACATTTCTGTAGCAAAAAGCAACCATTTATTTGTCTGGTAATCCGTAGCAGGAGTGGGCGTTTTGGGTTCAGTGACCCTGCTCATTTGATTTATTTAATGTTCACTTACCTGGGTAGAGCAGGGCCATAACCATGAGCCCTTTGTATTATAATACCCTTACATACGAGGCAAACCATAGTTTGGGGCGCAGCGGGGGTGGTTATCAACTTGAAGCATGTGTACAGGTATTCCCTGGAACAGGTAAACCATTCAAAGTGGCACTTTAAGTGTATGTGGGCAATACCTCACATACAAAAATTTAAATTGTGTCTCTTTTGTGGTCACAATTAAATCTATATCAAGACACATTACTGAGCAGGATTTTTATTCCCACATATGTTTCTTGTGAATGGGCCATCACTCTATATGGTGTTTCCAAAAAATATAATTGCACACATATAACCCTGAGTTTCCAAACGGGTTTTACCATCTCACTTTTAGAATACTCTCGCCCAGGGGGATAGAGCAAGTTGTGCCTTCTGGAGATCGCTTCTGGACAGATTCTGGAGCTTGGGTGCTTTCAGGCTGGTAACATTGCAGTACTCCCCCAGGAACCCCATTGTTGGTGCCATTGTTAGACGTTCCTCTGCACACCAGAACACTGCTAACACTTCCACAACACCTTCCCCGGGTTCCCACACTACTCCCTCCAGGTTTCGAGACTCACGTGATGTGGTTACCCCAAAGGACCGAAAACTCTGTACCGGGTACAATGCACGTGCCCGGTTGCAGCCCTTCCTGCATTGACAGTTGCCATGGAGAGCATTCAGCAGAAGGGGCGGCGGAACGCTTCCGCATTGATCATTCATCCGCTCACGTGATTCAGAGTGGCGTTTTCCACGTGACGATAGTGGGTGTCACATGACTCGGAAGCGCACAGTATATAACGCTTGAGGCACAAAGCGCTCACCGCTTCTCAGCTGTCTTTCGACTCTGTTTGGCGCCACGTTTTGAATCTACTCTGCTGAATACCTTGACCTTTGATCACGCACCTGGACTCCCTCGGATCATCCCTTTGTACCTTTGCTTGGAACTATTTACTCATTGCTGAACCTCGGCCCGTTCCTTACCTGCCTTTGGATCTTCCCTTGGAACTTTGTTGGACCTCTACACCATTGCCCTTTGGGGACTCACTCTACGTTTCCAGCTCTACTTTCAGGTGGGCTCTCCTGTGCTCCACGTGTAACTCCGGTCCCTGTTCTTCTAGG
Organism: Ambystoma mexicanum; assembly: GCF_040938575.1. NCBI lineage: Eukaryota > Metazoa > Chordata > Amphibia > Caudata > Ambystomatidae > Ambystoma > Ambystoma mexicanum. The sequence goes on along the minus strand of NC_090931.1, from coordinate 167,362,058 downwards.
GGACCACCTCTCATCTGAGTCTCGAACCTCCCTCACTAGGTCTCCCGGGTTTTCCAACCCGGATAGGTAAGATTATTCCGATCCTGTGATTCTTGTATTCCATTGTATTTGCCTGGTACTTAACCCCACTTTCTTTCAGCAGCATCAGTGTTCCAGAGGTTCCGTGGATCCGGGAAGTAACATCTCCCACCTGTGGCTCCAAAGGTCGCACAGCAGGGTTCTTTTGATTCCCCTGTGCGTCACTTGGGGACGGAGGTCTCAACGGTCTACACGACATTCAAGTCAGAACAGACTGAGAAGCGGCCCGATTCCATCGGGATCACCCGTCCTGCCCACGGGGTCGTGGGCCGTTGGGGGGGGGGCTATGTTAGACGTTCCTCTGCACACCAGAACACTGCTAACACTACACCTTCCCCGGGTTCCCACACTACTCCCTCCAGGTTTCGATACTCACGTGATGTGGTTACCCCAAAGGACCGAAAACACCATACCGGGTACAATGCACGTGGTCGGTTGCAGCCCTTCCTGCATTGGCAGTTGCCATGGGGAGCATACAGCAGAAGGGGCGGCGGAACGCTTCCGCATCGATCATTCATCCGCTCACGTGATTCAGAGCGGCGTTTTCCACGTGACGATAGTGGGTGTCACATGACTCGGAAGCGCACAGTATATAACGCTTGAGGCACGAAGCGCTCACCGCTTCTCAGCTGTCTTTCGACTCTGTTTGGCGCCACGTTTTGAATCTACTCTGCTGATTACCTTGACCTTGGATCAAGCACCTGGACTCCGTCGGATCATCCCTTTGTACCTTTACTTGGAACTGTTTACTCATTGCTGAACCTCGGCCCGTTCCTTACCTGCCTTTGGATCTTCCCTTGGAACTTTGTTGGACTTCTACGCCATTGCCCTTTGGGGACTCACTCTACGTTTCCAGCTCTACTTTCAGGTGGGCTCTCCTGTGCTCCACGTGTTACTCCGGTCCCTGTTGTTCTAGGGGACCGCCTCTCATCTGAGTTTCGAACCTCCCTCAATAAGTCTCCCGGGTTTTCCAATCACCGGATAGGTAAGATTATTCTGATCCTGTGATTCTTGTATTCCATTGTATTTGCCTGGTACTTAACCCCGCTTTCTTTCAGCAGCATCGGTGTTCCAGAGGTTCTGTGGATCCGGGAAGTAACATCTCCCACCTGTGGCTCCAAAGGTTGCACAGCGGGGTTCTTTTGATTCCCCTGTGTGTCACTTGGGGATGGAGGTCTCAACGATCTACACGACATTCAAGTCAGAACAGCCATCCTGGTAATCAATAATCCAGGCACTATCTGGCATTCTGGGTTCTTCAAGGATGCTGAGCTCAAGCCCTCTGCAGATTTTGTGATGGCCCAGTTTGGTAGTGTTTCATCTTTGGGATTGTGAGGCTGATGGTACAGTACATTGGCATTGATGTTTAAACCCTAAGGTGGTACATGATTTGGAATGCATACTCCGAGAAAGTTCCGATTGAGCAATAGGCAGGGAAATCCACCTTGGCAGACTTGTGTGTCAGTTGTTGTTATCTGTCTGTAGTTCGGTCTTCTCCCCATTCAAGTAATCATGCTGCTTCTTAGTGACTGCCCACTTGCGTGCCAGGAATTCTTTGCTTGTGAACTAAGTCGTTTTCCTCAGAAGAATGAATCTGTTGTCTGGCAAAGGCGACTGGCCTTGTTACCTGGCATTCCAGATAGAGGACTTCATCACAGATATTGTCACTCGCTTTGTATTCAAGATGAAAGGCAGTCAAGAGCCTGTGTAGGCCAAGACAGGACCTTCAGTCAGGATGTTGAGGGGTCTTGAGAATGCTCGCACACATTACCTATCCAGGGCTGTGTGAAGGGTTCCCGAGGGTGGTTGAGTGCTTTGATGGTTTTGTAAGATAAAGGGCCCTCCTTCATTGCTGAGCAGCCCTCGGCGAGGTCTGTAGGTAGTTAGGCTAGGTTGGGGAACCCAGATACAAGCTTCCAGTAGCAATTACAGAAACTCTGAACACTCTTCAACTCCCTCAGGTTCTGCGGTCCTGGAGATGTAGTACTTTCACCTGCCTAACCTGTCCTCCTTCTGATGACACAATGCGGCAAGTCTACGTCACGTTGTTTCTGCAGAGCTGACATTTCTGCGGGAACACCTTCTGGCTCTTTAGCCAGCCCTGGATTTTCAGGAACTTCTACTCATTCTTCAATAATGTCTTGGCAAAGATTATGATGTTGTTGAGTTGGATCACAGCCTCTTGCTCATCCGCAGTGGGGCACTCGATCAGCTGTTGGAACGTCACTGGCACTCCAGATATTCCTTGGGGAATGCAAGGCAACCCATACAACTCAAGCAGGTTGATGAAAGTTGCATTCTCTAGCTCACCGAGGCATATAAGATCTGGTAGTGACCAGTTCTGAAATCCAACACAGTAAACCATTGGCTTCCTGTAAATGAGTCCACCGCCTTGTCGACTAGAGATGCACGGCCCATGAACACTTTGGTATTTTCGTCAACTGGGGCTGTCCTGATTGATCGAACCTGTTCAACAGGGAAGTTGCTGCTGTGTCTCTGGGCAGTGCTCAGCTGGGACACATATTGCTGTTTCTAGAGGTGCTTCTGATGCGCCTAGGATGTATAAGTCTGTCTATGCACTGCATATGAGACCCGGCTTTCTTGGCTCCCGTATGTTTGATGTTTCTAATGGTCAGTTTTCTTGGGCCCTCATTATATGAGGGTCCGGCTGCTCCGGTTACAGGAACTCTCTGACATGACTGATAGCTCCTGGGCTTGTGGGTTGAGTGTGGCAAATCGGGCAGCCATGATATTGTAGGTAGCTTTGCCTCCCCACATTCTTATCAAATCCACTTTCTGCCCACATGAATGACAGAAGAGGTGGGTGAGTGGAGGACCAACTCACAAAGTTCCATCACTCGCAGATATTGTGGATGCTCTCATTCTCTGCAGGTTGGTGCAGAAACTCTTGACCGCTCCATTGCTGGAGAATTGTTTTTCTCTGAACACCAGTTGGGGCTACACCTTCCCCACCAGTTAGTCAAACTCTTCAAAGTGTTTACAGTGTCCCCCAGGTGGTTCAGATGTTGTTGCTCCACTTTGTACCCAATGGCTCCGGGTGACGACTTCCTCCATTTCCCCCTGAAGTCGGCAGATGACCCTGAGGAGTTCTTCAAATGTTGGTCAAGCACAGCTGTGCGCGAGGGCGTGAATCAGATTTGACTTCTGGGACTAACTGCATCATGCAGCATTCCATAAGCTTCTCAGTGTCTACACTGTTCGTCTGGCGAACCAGGTGATGATCTGTTTAATTATTGTCACACATTTCATCATCTTCTCGCCTGCTTGCTGGCCTGAACATTCCCTATTAACTCCGTTCATGGCTTTGTACTACTAAAACCCTTTCTAGGAGGTTCATGACTTGCTTGGGGGAAGGGGAAGAATCAGGGAGCAAGGCTTGGGGCAACTCGATGGTTTGCAGGGGCTCTGCATCTCTTGTCCTGGTCTGGAATCCTCCAGTCCTTCAGCACTTGCATTGTCTGGTCAGCCCAGAGCTTGCATGCACCTTCTTCCTTATGAACTGGCCGCTCACCCCGGAAAGACCTCAATCTTGTGTAGTGTGAAGGTTGCTGCAGCAGTGGGATGTGAGTCTGTGGGACTACAGCCTCACCCAGTGATGTGGCAAAGATGCTGGCCTCGCCCTTATGGGATGTAGGCTTAGGGCCAGGTGACAGAGTGGGCATCCCGGACCAACTGGGTAAAGGCCAGATTCATAATCTCTCCTTTTAGGGTATTGGGACTCTGGAGGTCACGTCCCTGGATTCACCAGCTGTGCACGTTCTTGGTTGGCCCTTCAAATCACTTCTTGACTGGATTCTCTTAATGTGTCATCCTATGGCCCATGGCTATTGCTTCTTTGTTTTCTCTGTTCTTCCTTCATCTCCAAAGTGACAGACCTCCTTTACAGTCATTCCCATCTACTTCTGAGCCAGACTTTGCTTCAGATCTGGTTCTAGTTCTGGTCTTGCCCTCACTGGAGCCATAGATCTCGTCTCTCTGGCTCATCACATCTCTTTCCATGCTGTTTTCCCCCAGCTTTCCCTTAGGTCGGCATAGGGCAGCGCTTTGTGGGTCTGGGTATAACGCTGGCTGCTTGCTTCTACTCACCCTCTCAGTGTTCTACCAGTCATGTCTGGGTCTCTGCTTCCTCTACTGTGCTTGGCATGGGTGTGGGTTTCTACTTGCCCACAGGGCTTTGTGATCTCAGCTCTCCATCGTCGACCTCCACTGCATACTGTACAGGGTTATGCAGCATCTCTCAAGCTCCGTCCTTCTCTCCTGATCAGCCTCTTCTTTCTGGTGGTCGGCCACTTTGACCCTCCTGAGCTGCCTTGGGTCTCAATCAAGGATGGACTGGCTCATAGGGAACTCTAGAGATGTCCTCGTAGGCCCTTACACCCTGAGCCTCTTTTGTATTTTATTCCCAAATGTTCCAAATGTTCTAAATGTTCCCATGGGGAAAGGGCTTACTGAACATGTGCAATATGGGGCCACTTTGAACATTATTTCCAGGGCCCTCTTTTGGTTTCCAGACAATCTCTGGTCTCAATACATGAGAACAATATCAGAATGAAAATGTATTTGGTGTTGGTTCGTGGGCTAATGGGACACTTTATATTAGTTATTAGTAAAGATTATGGAGGCTTTAAGGATCGCACACAAAATAAATGTTTTATTTACTTGTGGCACAATTGACTAATTATTCGATGAGCTGAGCGCTCACTAGATCCTGCGAGCAGGAGAATCTATACACTGCACTACGTTTTCCTTTGCTTGACCTTTCTCCCTCTATTTTTCTAAGGTCCACCGACCACGCGGTCCCCTTTCTAGCTTCCATGATCATCTTGCCTCTCTTTTCCATACCTCCTTCTTCTACCTTGACCATCCTTTCTTCTTGTCGCCTTTCATCTTCATCCCAGGGATCAAGTCCTACAAATAAAAGGGGTGGGGGGACTCGCCAACAAACACAATGGGATGTGCTGTCACTAGAAATGAGCATATCAAGGTGAAACATGCACATTTCATTAATTGTCTTTGCATAACCACCTAAATTGCACAGGACCAACGGCATTTGCCTTTCATAAAATTAACACACACACAAAATCAAGACAGGATTTTTTCTTCTAACAGAGTTTTTGAAAACGTTAAAAGGTGTACATGTTTTAAACTCCAAAAAAACAAAACACATGTCTTCTCTGGAACATGCGGTGCAGAATGGGACAATTCACCTGCTGCGCTCTCTGTCCCTTTTTCTTTCTATGTATCGCTCCTACTCAATGTCCAAAAAAGTTACTTTTCAGTTCTTACTGTATTCCTCTCTCGTCATCCCTGCTGCCTATTTCAGCTTCTTAATAATATACTTTCTCCTTAGCCTCCGATCCCTCATTACCTTCCCCTCTTTCTTCCTCTGACCTTGCAGTCTACCACTAAAGCCTCTTCTCTACACACCCGTTCCCTCCCCAACCCTACCTACTCTTGCATTTCAAATTTACCCTGCCCTCCCCCATTTTCCTCTTTCTCTTGTTACTAACTCTGACGCAACCTCTTTCTTATCTCATACTCACCCTACTTCCTCTGTTCTGGATCATATTCCTTCCTCTCTAATTCCATCCATGCGCCTCCACCTGATCCCTTGCCTGACCTGCTCTTTCAGTGCCTGTCTTTCCTCCCCCTCCTTTCAAACATAAAATAATGTTTCTTGTAGTAAAAAAAACCATTCCCATGACCCTTCACTCCCTCAAAGCTTTGCACTATCTCTCACCTTTTCTTCCCCTCTATACTTTTGTTTATTCGTTCATGAACTTACTCTCCCTAGTTGATCCTCTCAAGCTGATCGTCGACATGTCTCTAATTCTCTTCTCCCGGCTCATCATTATTAGCTCTTATCTGTAGTTATCCTCTTAGATCTATCAGCTGCCTTTGACACTGTTGCTTATTCTACTCTTCTTTCTTCCCTCTCCCCTTTTGGTCTCTCTGGCAGGGATCTTCAGTGGTTTCATTCCTATCTTCCTGAACCCACATACTCTGTCTCTTGGGCGGGCCACATTTCTTGTTTTTGCCTATGGTGCTCCCCAAGTCTCTGTACTTGGATTGTTAATATTTGCATTGTACACTATCCCTGTTTCTGTTCTCATTGACTCATTTAACCACCATGTCACTTCTACACCGATAATTCTCAGGTTTTCTGTTCTTTCTCCTCTTTTCTGGCGTCGTTCATTCCCCCATTTCAAGCTGTCTCTTGGTCATCCAATGTTGGATGTACTCTCACTTTCTGCCTTACAACCCTTCACAGACTGAAATTCTTTTTGTCCCTGCATCTTCTCGCTCTCTGTTCTTTCCTTTCCTCCTCCTCTTTATTTGCATTCTCAACTTCTGCATGTAATCTTGGGGATAGTTTTGACTCCTCTTTTTCCTTCTCCTCTCCCTTTGCTAACACTGCCCACATGTGTTGCTCGCACCTCTTTAACATTCGCCGTGCCCGCCCCTTTCTTTCATTTCTCGCTACTAAACATTTTCTTACTTCCTTACTTCTCCCTCGTCATCTCTATGGCTCGGCCCTTCTGTTTGGATCCCTCTTCTCATATTACTCCTCCTCACTGTGTTTAAAACTCTGCCATCCGTCTTCTCTTTTCTTTGCCTGCTCGTACCTCTATCCTTTCCTTTCTTCCATCTATTTCCTCCATTTTGACTACTACCTTCTAGTTCATTTCCTCTGCTTCATGTTCAGGGGTCTCCACGGTCTTGGGCCTGTCTGCCTCTCTTCTTTTGCTCTGTGTATTCCCCCACTCGTACTCTTCACTCTCAATTCCTTCATCTCTTTACTTTCCTAAATCTCCCTGTGCTCCCTCTCACTTTTCTTCTTTGTCCCTTATTACCCCTAAATACTGGAGCTTCCTGCCCTTATGTATTTGCTTCTCATTTTCTTTATATTTCTTTCACTTCAGTCTTAAAACTCATCTTCTTCCTGATTGTTCTGATAGCTAAATGTATATACTCTTTCTTTGTGCTGTCATTATTGTATTTCCATCATCGCTAATTATTAGTTTGATCTAATATGTGGTGCTTGCGCCACCTATAAACCAAAACTATTGCATTAAAGTGCAGATAGGGGGAAATGGCATATGAGGAGGGACACACAGCTTGTAGGTTTTGCTTGTTTATTTGCCCCTCCCATTGACGGCTGATGGCCATGCTAATCCCTTTGGTCATTTCCACCAACTTCCTGCCTCTGCCTGCCCAAAACACATCCTCCTGCGAGGTCTTTCAGCTCGCTTCATCAAGCCTTTCTAGCGCTTTTCCAAAGCAGTCTTCTGAGAGTTAATGCCTTATCCGTGGGCTGTAAACCTGCTACTGGTGCAAAAAAAAAAGTCTTAACCAGCTTTCCCTTCAGCAAATCAATTTATAAGCACTATGTGTGTCCTTCACTGCAGTGCTGTTAAAAACAAGCACTGGCAAAGGCAACAGTTTTGGCGTGTGTATAATTATTAGGCATTTACCAGACACTGCTATTAGATGCTCAAGTACTTGCACCCTTTTGCACCTGCTACTATCAATGGCCACTTAATACAACTATGGCCCGGAAAGTGCTGGTTTGATGTGCCGAATCTATAAGGTATTGTACAGCACTATGGCAAAACTAAGCTGTAAGTTACCTTATGCTATGCGCCCTAATACCCACGGGTCTGGTGTGCAATACAAATAATAAAACAAACAAATCTCATAAATACAAATGCAAGAAAATAGAAAGGTGAACTGCATGTAGTGCGAAGGCCGGGCTCGAACCGCAAATGCTGCATAGCGCTGCCGTGCATGAAAATCGAAGTGTTGCGCATAGACCAGATGCAGAAATAATATGCACTGGGTGCTCATTTCAAATGAGGGTTTGGAGGGGGGAGGCTTTCAAGAAAGGTTGCTGCAGGGGTCACCTAGTCCAGTGCGGATCCCACTGTGAATTAGGCATACTCACGATAAAGCGTGGGAAAACACCAGGCACTGCACAGACACAAATACAACATTATGCAAAATGTGTGTTTTACCACACTTGCTTGAGCAGCTGTCCACATTGTAATATTTAATTGCTAAAATGCCAAGGATGTGGCTGTCCATGGAATCAGAGGCATCCCCAAGGGGTTGTCAAGGGAGGCCACAGCCACTCTTATAAAAACGGAGGCCCCCCCCCTTCAATGAATGCAATTTCGCCCGCGCTGGACCAGGCCACCCCTATGACCCGGCCGGGCCACCCCTATGAAAAATGTGTGGGGGTGGCACTGCATGGTAGCCGCAGATCCGCCCAGGTGGCCGGTGGCCGGTTATATGTTGAGACCTGGCGGGAACCACATAAAAGTGACATGAGATGAAATAGTTATACTTTGACAGAGTTCATCCAGTCTTATATTTCACTTTTCAATACTGCCAACAGCGCTTCCATTTTTTAAATATGAAATATATATATATTTTCTAAACATTTTAAAGTTTTTGTAATGCCACAACCGATCTTCCCTCAACGAACGACGACCCTTGCTAGGAAAATATTTCGGGCCGATTCTCAAACTCTTTTTCCTACCTCAGTCTTCCAAGAACTCAGGCCCGCTTGAAAAGTGATTTCGAATAGAGAATCGTTGCCTGCATTAATGACGTTGGGCCTGCATTTTGGCCTGAATGCTAAATTTACAGGTGGGGTATGCCACAGGGTTTCCCTAGTGCATCCCTGGGTGTATCCCTGTTTCAACAATGGGCCTCATTCCGAGTTGGGTGGTAAGGTTTAACGGTCACTGGTAATGATGCTGGTGCCATTAAACCCTTACCGCCCAATTCCGAGGTCCCTAAGCGGGACCCGCAAAGGACGTGTGGTCTGACCACACGTCCTTTGCGGGTCCCGCTGAGGGACCAGGGAGCTAATTACGGGCCAACTATTTGCGGGCCCGTAATTAGCGCCTTCCCCATTCCCATTGAGCCCTATGTGGGCTCAAATGGGAATGGGAAATGGTCTACAGAATGGGGACTTACCGGGTCCTCCAAAGTCAGAATGAGCTGGTAAGTCCCCATTCTGTCAGACCGGACCCGGACCCGGGTTTGGAGACAGCCATGGCGCTAATAGCCCCATGGCTACCTCGAAACTCGTAATGACCCCATATGATAACCCCTCCCCTGCATAAACTCCTCTGCCACATTGCAGACTTATCACAGAGTAAACTTAAAAGGGTCTTTAAAGACATGTAAGTGTCCTGCAGTGCCATAATAGAAACGCTTGATCACACATAACATTTCCCATGCAAACATTATGTTTCCATTTGATGAATAGGGCTGCAAATGCAAGAACCTCATTGCAACTGATGGGCTCCGGTAGTGCAATGATGGGTTCCTTCGCGTTTTCACATGTATTTCTTTACCCCGTTTCTCTTATGCAGCGGTGTTGCAAGGCCTGAAAAAGATCTGGGGCTCCGCTAATGTTGGGGCTGTCAGGGCTCGGGGCTAGCTAGCCTTTTTGTTGTAGCCCCTGAGTTTCTATCTGGGGCTATACCAAAAAGACCCAGGGCTATAGCCCCCTTATCTCCCCTAGTAACGCCTCTGCTCGTATGTTATGTTATGATGATTTATAACGTGCACCCTTGCCATTTGCATGATCTCCAGGTGCTCACGTGGCTCTGTAAGAAAAGTGGGTGGGGTTGATTAGTGGCAGAAGAGGGATAGGGTAGAGGTTGTGCTCTTCTGTTGATGCTTTCCGAACCAGCAGAAACTGGTGTCTGTGTTTGTGAGCCTTCTGCATGTGCTCTGTTGCGTGCACTGGGGTTGTTGTGTCCGGAGAAGTAGCGTCCAGTGTTTGGGTTGTTTTCTGTTTGCATCTTTTTGGTTTTGTGGCGTGGATGACAGTGGGTGTGTTGTTTGCAAGTTTGTGTTTGTGTAGTTTTTCTGGCCCTTTTTGGGAGTGTGTAGTATGTGAGAGGTATTGAAAGGAAGGCATGGTATCAAAGACAGACAGACACAGACAGTTCAAGGGTGCTTATTAAACTGTATAATGAGTGAAATAAACACCAAATCTAACCCTAAATCTAAGATGGGAGCAAGCAAGACCATCAAATAATAGTAATACAGCCCTAGTGGAGTCTAGTCAAATAAAAATGGGATTATACTAAAAAATCTATTGGCAATCCTTACCACCATGCTACAAAAATAGTGTGGCTTGATGGTCACAAGAAAAGAAAACAGTGTTCACAAAATGATAAATCAGGATGTTATGACCGGGGTCTCCCTTCCCTGCGTTTCTAGCATGGGACAAGGTGGGACTCTTGAGCACAGCACACTACTGGGCTTCTGCAACACGAGGTTAAAGTTCCTTTTCCAAATATCAGGGCCTCCTGTGGCCAGGTCTCTTTCATGCAAAGTCTCTTGCTTCAGATGACCTGATGTGCCCTAAACAACAACAGAAAAGTTACTTCTATTACTCTTCACGTCGGGTGATTACTCTTCACCCTTGGATTTCCCTCAGCTGGGCTCCGATACTTCTCTCAACGTTAGCCTTCCTCAGTCAGGCTCAGACCAACCAATCACTGTGAACATCCATCAGTCAGGTTCACACTTGTCGTCACAATGTTCATGGGTGTATTGCTGCTCACCCGAGTTCACAGGCTTACCTCAGCTGGGTTCACATTTGTCCACATACACAGTTCGCTTTGTTTAGCTTTCTCTTGGCATCCCTCAGTCGTGTTCACATTTGCCTCCACAACGTGCCAAAGACTTTCAACTGAAGAAGGGGTTTGGCTTGACCCGCATAGGAACACATTGACACCTTATGCCAGTGTGCCCTAAGGCCACTTGGTACTTGAAGTTTCTACAACAAACGAAGACTTTCGACTGTGTACGGGATTCAACATAACCCTTTGTCAGACCACTTAGATTTCCCAGTTCAACAAATTCTCCTTGTTCCGGGGGAGCAGGGTATCAGTCAGAGTTCCTCAAATGGGCGCTGATGTGGCGCCCGACCACTCCAACTCTGATACCAGTTTGGCTCACAAAAGACCTGTGTACCTTAGTCTTCTTTCTTTGTACAATGTTGCTCTTCGTAACCTTGAGCACAACACTGTCCGGTTTATTATCAACACTTTCCAACTCACCGGCTGTGTCGAACTCTGTTTGTTTCTCTTGCCTCTCGAGTCAAGGATGGTACCACATTGGCAACCACTTCTCCCCACCCTGGCTATCAGCGCGGGAGGGTCCCATGTACTGCTTACATCCTTTTGCACCATTCGCCAGCTGTGATTACTGATCTTTTGTTTCCCTTCTTGGAGGTTCCATGTGTCTGGTTTGAAAAGGGCAAGGTCAATTTCCTCCATGTTATCCTTTCCGGTCTCGCCGCCTTTCTCCTCGGTTTGAACTGCCGTCCTGGAATAGCTGCTTTCTTATGTGTTTGGTCTTGCTCAGAGTGTGCTTTTGTGCTCCGCCTCTGATCCCTATAGGAAGTGAAAGGGAAGTCAGGTGTGTGTAGTTATCAGCAATTGCCTGACTCTGCCTGACACTTGTGTTGAGATATGTCAGGTATACGGTTGTGGTGTTAGTCCATTGTCTTTCATGGTAATCTGTGAGTAAGTGTTTGTGACAAGAAAGGGGGGTTGCATTTCTAGATATCCTTCTGGGTAAAATGGGCAAAAGGTGTCATAAGGAAGGGGATACTGTGTCTCACCCTTTGATGTCCCATTTCCACTCCACAAAGACCCCTCACCCAGGTGATCCTCCCGCACTTGTCTACCCCCAGGAATGGAACCAATACTGATGGCTGTGTCCTGGCCACCTGGATGACAGATCCCCGGGGACTAGCAAGTGAGACACCTTCAGGTTTCTCAAAGTATGCAGATGTAGAAAAGCAGAGAGGGGTGGTTAGTTGGTTTCTGTTTGGCTCTGGGTGTATGGTGGTTTTATTGTTTGGTTCTTTAATCTGTATTGTCCCATGTTTGCCTCAGTCCCATACTATGGTTTGTAGGGGTCCACATTTGTATGCTTGTCTCAGTGAGTTGATTAGCCAGGTCTTCAGTGGTTTGGTCCTCATTGTAATCAGCTGGTGAGTTGGAGATCATTAACGCTTTGTTGATCAGAATGGCCAAAGCAGTGGGAAAATGTGTAGACAAACAGCAAACACAATTATATTGAGCTATTCTGACAAAGACCCTCAAGGGACAGCAATGGGACGCTCGGTCCCAGAGATGCCCATGATCACAGTGAAGAGTTACCCAGAGGAGGTACCTGGAGGATCACCCAGAGGTCCCTAACCTCCTGTATCAAATAGGGTGCCAGGGAGACACACTCAGCGAAGCACTGATGAGTACTAGGGCAGGAGGTCAGGTTAGGTCAAAGCTCATACCACCTTATCCTGGTGGACGAGGGATCCTTTATGTATTAATACCATGAAGACTTACTATTCATCATTCTCTGCTAGAAGTAGCAGTAATGAAATGCTCACACACACATCTTTCCATCGGGTTGTCCCTGGCTCCCGTCAGTGTTCCCTCAGGCTTAAGCAGGTGGAGTTCCCTGATACTACCAGGTTGGGGCAATCGTGGAGACAAGCTGCATTGCATTGCCCACACTTCTGTGTGACTCTGAGATGGTGTACCAAGACTTTGAGCCCTCAAGGCTGACCAACAAAACCTGTCAGCTGTCGATATGGATAAAGGGAGAGAGAAAAAGCACCACCTGAGAACCTTGAGGGGCATGGCAAGCCATATTAAAGGAAGGAAGGACAACCAGCTCAGAGCCAATAGGAAAACCGGCAAACTAATCGCATAGCACCATGGTCAGTCAAAGCCAGGGCAAGGTCTCCAATGGGAGTAGGAAAGAGCAGGTGATGTCACAGACCAGACTATAGTTCAGTCAGGAGAATATGCAGCCGGAGAGCAAAAGCCCAAGGGCAGACCCCACTGCCTGTTTCTCTTAGAGCATGATAAAGGTCAGAGAGCAAGGAGGTCTAATTGCTTCCTGACCACTGAGGGCTATAACCTAGACCCAGGGACCAGAAAGAGGAACTGAGGACTGTTGAGGGCTCAAACACAGTCGGGCTACCTCTGGTGGGTGGGTGAAAAGGACTTCAGTCTAAAAACAACCCTGGCAGTGGGCCTGAAATACTCACTAGTAAAAGCACCTGTAATACCCTGGCAAGGGGGATTACATTCTTACTGTTGAGATAATTTCTCAAGGCAAGGGTAAGTAAGAGGTGCTTGCTGGCAGGCGGCTGCTACAAAGAGGAGCTTGGGAAGGCAACCCTCACTCCAGGAGCGCTATGCATGTAACCAGAAAGAAAACCAGGGGATAGCAAGAAGTGAGGGAGAAACTCTGTCCCTGGGATTCTGAATATTAGATTTGTGAATCTGGAAGTGCACGTTAGGGTCATCTAAGAATAGGCCTCTGAATGTGTCTCCTTATCCTATCTGACACCTTAGAAGGAGAATAAGGAAGACATATTTAGAGAAACAAAGGAAAAACATCCTGGAGAGGCAGTAGAAACCCCAGAAGACTAATAACCGTACAAGCTATTGGTAAGTGAAGTCCTGCACAATAGTTTGACTCAATAGGCCACGTAGCCCGTACTATTATATTTAGGGAATCTTATATGTATATATATATATATATATATATATATATATATATATATATATATATATATATATATATATATAGAGAGAGAGAGAGAGAGAGAGAGAGAGAGAGAGAGAGAGAGAGAGAGAGAGAGAGAGAGAGAGAGAGAGAGAGAGAGAGAGAGAGAGAGAGAGATAACATTATAAACCTCAGGAGAGGTCATTATCTCGGATAATGACCTGCCCTCAAGTTAGTGATTGAGGGGAAGCTGAGGGCCATAATGTGGTGAAGGGTCATTATTCAAACTGGTAATTACCCTTTTTGAGGTCAATACGGTGATTAGTACATAGTGCTAAAAGAAATAAAGGTTTTAGGTTTATGGGAGTGAAATAAGAAACATATTTGCTAGTTATTAAAATAAACACATCTGTTTGCTAATTAAAGTGATTTTATTTTGTAAAATGTAACTAACTAGGTTGTCTTTAAAAGGTAAGCATTTTAATTGTAAGCTTGGTTGAACCGGAACAGTTTTTTGCCCTGCAATATTAAAGTGAATGTTTTTCTTAATGAAAGTGAAACCATTGTTCCATGTTTTAGCTTTCAATTTGGTGTGTTAAATTGGGTTGCAGTGCCTCATTGAAAGACATCTTCCTGGGAAATCGCATTGCTGTTTCTTGACTGCAAGGAAATGCTTTCTGCTGATTCCCTGCATTCCAACCACCCTCAATCGCTTCAAGGAGGTCTTTAATGACTGCCATGTTCTAATAGTTCCGACCTGTTGGACAAAGCGGTAAAAGGAAAAGAACCGCTCAATGTTAAGTCTTCTGTTGCTCACAGATGTGGGGCAACTTAGTACCTCTCTGTAGGAAGCAACACTGAGGTCTGATGTGAGTTCTAGTCCATCGCCAGAAGCACGGGAGGACACACAATGAAAAAGTTCACCCTCTGTGCTGGGTCCAGTCAACCCCTTCAGATCACATTTAGTTCGCAAGGCTGGCTGCATGAAGGAGCTAATGCTAAGCAACACCAATGCATCCGGGTTTAGCGGACCATAGCCCTTCCTAGAAAGCTACTCTTAAAGCTACTTGAGTGGTATTGGCAAAGCCACACTTAGCAAAGAACGCTGAGTTACTCGGACAGTAGCTGAGAGTCTCAGCTACTTTCCACAGCAAAAGCACTTTCCCAGACACCGCCAAGACCACAGGACCTCAGCCTGGTATCCAGGCATTGCTTCGAATACATAGTTTCGAATGCCAAAGTTTTGAAAAAAAATGCATCGAAAAAATGCATTTTTTTGTAGATAAAGGCTTTTTTTTAAACTATAATGGGTTTTAAGGGGTAAAAACACAGTGGCTGGGGGACCCACCCTGTTTTAAAAAAAGAATTCTTTCGATGCATTTTTTTTCTTCAAAACTTTGGCATTCGAAACTTTTGCATTCGATGCAATCACTAGGAACCCCTAAGCCTTGAAGTAACCAAAGACTACAGGCAGCTGTGTTTTGATTTATTCAGCAAACAGCCAGACACACGCTGGAAGAAGGCAGAGGCTGTCCAAGCATGCAGAGGGAAAGGACACTGGAGATTCAGAAAGAAACACACTCAGGCCACACTTTATTAAACCTGTGAAACTTGTTTTATTAATGTGTTGGTTAATTCAAACCTTACACTTAAACACTACAAACAGTTTAAGACAGACATTTCCACAGATTTCCAATTCAATATGTAAATACATTCCAATAAAAAAAAAGAACATAACGTCGAAAGTGCGACCGAATTTTAACAGCTACATACACTTATAAAAAGAGAGCCATTTCTCTTAACATTTTAAAAACGATTAATCGAGTATACCTTCAGAATTGTACAGTTCCAATAGTTAATGCAATCTGAAGTGTGAGTGTGCTGTGTAATAATCTCTCCCATAATTCATCGCTGCTCATATCGAAGTCAGAGGCCAACACCTTAGCAAATAATTGAGATGGCAGCTCTACCAAAGCAGGACACTTTATCACTAAAAATCTCACATTTTTCACAACCTGGGGATTACACCAAAAGCGACAAATATAGGCAGCCTCGGGTCATGCAATCCTAACTCCTTGTGCCTGCCCCGCTGGAAGCACATTCATCCTGAACCTCAAAAGGAATTTCTATTTCTGGCACCTGGCAAGATGATTAAATAGTTTGTGAGAGTGTCTTGTTGTTTGTTCTCTTGTGACAGGGACATGTATAGCTTGGAATTTTGACTATGCTCTGCACCTTTCATATTCATATCGCTTTTTCTTTTTTTACCAAAGTGCAGTTAAGAACCAAATCTGTTGTTAAGTTTAGCACCTCCATTGACTCCAGACTCAGCCGTCTTAAAGATCCCAGCGTACCACCACTCTCGTTCCCATTTGTTTATGGAGATCATGATATAAAGTGTCCCCTGTAGCCATGATAACATGCCTATAGTCTTGGGAGGATAGCTCAGGGGCAACATGCTCGCCTTGGAAGCAAGACGACACAGAGCACCACAGGTTTGATTTCCAGGTCAGCGCTTAGAAAGCTCTGGGTATTAAGCGCGTTATAAATAACCTATCATATCATACACAGACAAAGAACCTTCCAGGTATACTGAGTAGTTAGCTAAATGAGCCCTAGGACGTACCTCAAAATGGCTCCTGGGACACAATCTGGCAGAGTACAAGCTTTCCACCAGATTTTCCCTTCCAACCTTTCTGCCAGGCCCGCACTCACTTGATGGCTAAAATCCATATGGTACATCATCAGTGGACCAGCCTTGCTACAATAGAAATTGATCAACCGTTTGATTAAAACCTTCCATATTTCCATTTAACATGCCTGATTTGTGCTCCTAGATGGTCGATTTCTTTTGATAATCTGTTTTCAAAAGTTAATTTTTGACGCCTCGAAACCCTATAGAAACCCAAGTATTTCAATTCCTGTATCGCTTCCAAGGTTTCCTTTCCTAGTTTCCCCACAAAACCGTACTTCGTTGTAGATCTTGAAAGTTTAATGATCTTCGTTTTACCCACATTTATTTTCAGCTTATTTTCTATGATGTAAGAATGAAATTGGTTAATTAACCGCTGAAGCCCAATTTGGGTATGGCCCATCAGGATCACATCATCAGCAAATTTGATGGATCAGATGCTACTGTCTGCACGTCTAGTGGAAACAAATGGCACCTTTTCTAAGGACTCACTCTGATCAGATAGATACAAATTAAAAATGCATGGAGCCAAAACGCAGCTCCGACGGAGGCCTTTTCTGGTGGAAATGTCTCTAGATAGTTCTCACTGCATATTTATGCACACTCTAATTGTAGTATTAGAGTGCAAATGAATTAAAATATTTAAAGGTTCATCAGGAAACTTCCACTCTCTCAATTTATTCCAAAATTGACGACGATCAACCATGTCGATATCAAGTCACAGATCTATTGAGGCCACACACAAACGTTTACTTCCCTTGCTTGCTGTTTTTTGAGTTAGGAATTCCATAATAAGCCTGTTTCAATTGATACCAGTCCCCCTCCTAAAACCGGTTTGGAACGTCAACAATCTTCCTGTATTCATTGCCTAGGTCTCAATTTCTCGTAGCAACTGGGATGTACAGACTTTACTTTCGACATCCAACGGGGCGATAGGCCTATGCATAATTGTACATTAAAATTGAGATATCAATCCATGACATGTTTATATTGAGATAAATACCTTCTTAGTTGTATACCTTCAGGAGAGATCATTATTTATATGCTAAACTTAGTCAATTGAATTAAATGGGCAGTTGCTTTCCCCACCATCTTCTCTCCTCTGTCACTTATGAGTAAATAATCAAGCTCGAGCTCCAGGACTGATTGTTGTTCTTGGCCACTATCCTACTTTCTTTTTTCTCACTTTTCAGGTTTTGTCTTTGCTGCGTGTTACTCATTCATGGTTTATCATTACTCCCCACCCCTGTGCCCATGACAGTGCTGCTGCAATAGTTGATTCTTCTGTGTGGTAGAACACGGCCAAACACTTTCATGACAATGGAAGATGCAAGCGGCCCGAGAAGATCACCATGCAATGACTTGACTATGACCCTGTGACTCCGGTGGAGGTCATAGGATCAGTTAATTTGCACACCCATAGTGATTTGCTTTGTGGCTTTGATCCGTGGTTGAACATCCACGGATGACTAATAGGTGGTTTTGTGATGTGTGTGAATTGTTATTTCAAATGACCTATTCTACCATGATGGAGGTCAGCACGAGGGAAAGAACTATGTTCCTGTGATCCTGCACAAACTCTACAAGCAGGATACATGTGTATCATGTGACTCACCTAGGCATTGTGCCCTACACCAAGGCTACTGAGCCGACCGTCTGCGTTAATGTGACCTTAGTACCATTTTTGAGGGGAAGCCCCCAGATACATGGCTCTTATGTCATCATCTGTCATTTAGAGATCTGCTCAGGACACACGCTGGAACTCAATCTGCTTTTGAGAGTGATATGTATCGGAGATGGTACTGCTGACCTGTCCATTGACCCCCAATGCGTCCATTCTTGGTTAAATGTATTGTTTGAGGATGCTATTGTGTAATGACAGAACAGACAGCACAGTCGGTAGGCCCGAAAAAGCTTGCTTGCTAAGGGTTAATTGATTTTTAAAGTGTGCACCGAAGGCCTGCATTTTTGAGCTTTTAGCTTTTGCCTGAAGTGCTGTGCATCAACAGACAGGAGGCGCTACTGAGAGTTCACATTGACCTTGGTCAAATTAATAAGACCGCATACCAGAGCGCGATCCCAGGCCGTGTCTAGGGAGGTGGGACAGGAGTAAGTTGGACACAGATGCAGTACTTTTCCGGCAAAAACATGTTTGTGCAGAAGCTTCTAGAAAGGGTCTACGTAATATTTGACAGAGAGGCACACTTGATAAAACTTCACACCTACTGGAGGCAAAGGGGATTTTGCCAGTGAGCTTCTGTCATGTGCACGCAAAGCGTCCTTTGGTTGAAGGTCTCTTGTGGCTGTTCATGTCTTGCTGCGTCTTGTTGGGTTCTGACCAGAGGGGGCGGCAGAGAGTCCAGTCCGGCGCCGAGTTGAGGACGTTGCTGGGGTAGCCAAATACATAAGGAACGTAAGAACAGTGCTCATTATAACTTGCATTTACCGATTTATCAGCATCATCTCCTGTGCAGTTTGTAGTGATTATTCGTCATTTTATCTACTTATTGCCAAAATAAATGCAAAATATAAAGTGTTTCCTTTCCTTCTGAGTGATTTAATTCTTTTAAGCAAATACAAACCTGTAGTGGTGTGCTTGCTTTGGGCTGGCCCTAGTGCAAACACACACTCCCATATAGTACAGATGCCAACCTTGGTTTTGTGTTCCAGTGGACATGAACAGTGGCGTATTTAGGTGCTCTGCTGGCATAGGCCCAAATTAGTGCATGCACCCCTCCCAACTTTACTCCAGCTCTGCCAGATTCTGCCCATTCAACAAACTCTGTCCATGTTCACCAGACTAGACCTCTTCACCCCCATTGTGTCCCCCATTTTGGTTCCATAATATCACACATATGTGTTTAAGGTTGCAGGGATTAGACAGTTATTGCTTCCTCTCTATTAATTGAAGCCTGTCATCTTCTAAGTTATGTTAGTTGAAAGAGTGATTTCAGATCGCTGCTGCCCAAAGATTTGGAGAAGACTGTGTTTTCTGCAGTTGAGTACACTAGAGGTAATTGTTACGGCTAATTTCCTACTTTGAGTTAAGTCTGAAACCAATCTTTTAGAGGCAGTGATAAGAATACAAGTAAGAGAAGTTGGAATGATGAATTGTGGTTTCCATGCTAATATCTGATTTCTCTCACAAATTGCCTGCTGTCACTCTATGAGAAGCACCTAGACTGGTCTGTAATATTAATGCAACATAACTAAATGTCTACATCCAGTCCTGTCAAATGGTAAAGTTTACATATGAAATATATGCAAGTGGTACAGGCACATATTATACAAATGTTGAATAAAAATAACTCAAACTCCTTCTCATTGTTACAGCTCTGGTGTTAGCAGAGGCAAAATGGAAACAATTGGAATGTGTAAACTCTGCTTGGGCATAAACCCCGCAGTGGAGAAAAGATAGTTTGAGAAGGGTCTCGGAATCTTTGGCTGTGCATTCTCATAGTGGAGTAATGGATAAGGGTGACCCTGAACATTCATGTGTGGGAAGCAACCGCATTCCTCGTAGCTGCACAATGTATGCACCTTTTATAACACATGAAGTGGTACATACTGTTTACATCAGTGCTGTTTGTGCAATTGTTCAAACTACAAACACTCCAAGGGTAAAATGGAGCAAATGGATCAGGCGTTCCAGCACAACATCACCTTTGCAGGTGTAGTTTAGGCTATGGGTCTTGCCAGCTTGCGTTTAAGGTAATTTAAAATGTTTGTCAACTCCATAGAGTTGGTTGGACTGTACAATACGTGGGAACATTTTGAGATGTGTGGGTATAAATATAGATGTCCTGCTGTCGTTTGAAGTACTATTTCACAGTAAACGTCCAACATTATATTTAATATAATACTTTTAACTTTGACTTCTGTGACTGATGCGAGTAACTGCAGTTTGGTCGGAAATTGCACGTTTTGTTTGTGAAATTGTTCACTTGGCTGGTGTGTCCAGCATGAAGCACCCCACACTTTTGTTGTTGCGTTGCACTATTATTTCATCTGCTGCCCTGTCTGCTGCCACAATGCCTAAGGCCCTCCAAGATGGCCGTTCGTCATTTTGCCACTGAATTTATTGTGAATTGTTCCTGTTTTGTGGGCCAGATCCTGCCCCCTCTCCCATTGGTTGTCATTGGCCCCTTTAGCCAATGGTTGCAACTGGGAGGCGGGAACCGGCCGCACCACCTAAGGCCCACAACGAAAGCCCTGTCTACCTCTGTCAACCATGGTACACCACTACCCACCTCTTTCTTTGTCCCTTGAGTCGGCCCGGCTCCCTGCCAGTGTCTTCATGTCTCCCCTGTCCCCCACCAGTGTCTCCATGTCCCCCTTGTCCTTGCCAGTGTCTCCATGTCCCCCCTGCCCCCGACCCCCTGTTAGTGTCATTTTTGCCCCTGTGATGGTCCCTTGCCCCACTCTCCTCTTTTCTTCTTTACACCTATATCTTAACACTTACCTTTATCATCGGTCCTTGGGACTCTGATAACAGCTTGTCTGTCCCCCCTTTTCCCTTCTTGTCTTCTCCCCCCCAGTACTATCTTTAACAGTCATTACCTTTAATGGATAGTCATTTGTTTTGTTCCTCTCCTTACCCCTTTCTCTCCTCCCCCCTCCCCTCCTTACCCGTCCTCTTGTCACTCTTGCACTGACACAATTGTCGTCAGGCATAGGAATGTTACTGCTAGTTTTGTCTCCTTTTTCCCCCCTCTCCTCTCCCTTATTGTTCCATGCTCTTGTACTATCTGTTATGATATGATCGTTTTTTTCTTCACATTCTGATCTGTTTCAAGGACTTGTAAGAATGTTACTCTATTCTCCCATGTTCCCTCCTCCTTGAAGCGCTTTGAGACAAACTGTGTATAGGAGCTATATACATAAACAATCAATCAATATATAATTCATGTAAACATTACCCATACGCATCACAGTTCTGCATTGACATACCTTGCAGTTGATTCCCCTGGTAATACTGAGCTTGCAGTAGAATGCCATCACAGACACAAGATAAACCCAGCAGTGATGCCATTTGTCTGCTTAGCACTGAGCAGCTTCTGTAAAGATGGCTGAATAGATATCGTTACTGGACACCTTTACAGCTGTGAAAAAATGTGTACCTTTGGCACACCATTTTTGTTCTCACCCTTCTACGGCTTTGGGTATCCTTTCAAAAGTTTCTTGATGCGCTTGCAGATTTACTCTTCACCATTTTAACTTCTCTATGGTTCTATGGTCTATTTCATGCTTGAACCTTTTGCGTGGCCACAGACCTCTGAAGTGTGGTGCCAGGGAGGGAA
Source organism: Ambystoma mexicanum (assembly GCF_040938575.1). NCBI lineage: Eukaryota > Metazoa > Chordata > Amphibia > Caudata > Ambystomatidae > Ambystoma > Ambystoma mexicanum. The sequence continues at coordinate 167,340,407 of NC_090931.1, read as the reverse complement.
ATTAGTGCTTGCTTCTGAACATCAATTTTTGTTTGTTATTTATTAGTGCTTATGGTTATCCAACAAACCCTTTTGCACATTAGAAAACAGATGCACATGTATGATATGTACCGACAATCATAATGAAAACAATTAATAGTACAATGATACAATATATAATCATCATTTTAGTGCATCTGTGGCTACTCTGTGCCATGCGTTTAATATTGTAAAATTATGCTGCATTTTTAACCTTTACTTTTCTGAAGGGAAACTCTCATTTTTGCAGCGGTTAAAAAATGCATGTTGTGTGTTGGAATATAAAAGTGATCGCTTAACAGAGTGTATGTGTAGTGATTAGAAAGCACTCCAAAGATAATGTGAAGTTGCACCAATAAAACCAATGAGGTTTTGGCTGTTTTGCATATTAAAGTGCATTTTGGGAAGACAAGAATGACCAAAGAGCTTTATATCTGTCATATATGTCTGTGAGAGTTATATTACTGAATCACTAGATACCTAAAGCGTGCTGGGTTTGGCACGCATTCCCTTTTTTTAAAAATATAAACACAGGTCATCCTAACATTAAAGCTCTCGCAAATATCAAGCATATATAAAAGTTCGCTCAGCAAAGGGATCTGTTTTCACAGCAGAGTTATTAGAAACAGCTAAACATTATTGGCAGTGCTGTTTATCAGACAGAATTGAAGAAACAGTATTGGATTCATGTATTTTTTAAATAGCAACCAGTATTGAAAATAAACTGCCATAAAAGGCATCTCCTCTGGCTATTTGAAACTCTGGGCCCAGTCGGCCTTGTAAGTACATCTATATTCCTGAATTATACATCAAGGCAAGTGAAGGTATGGGGAGTTTAATATATTTCCAAGCAAGATGGTACCAAAGTTCCACCTCGACCCGAAACGTACTGCTCCCTACAGCTCAACCCCTTCACATGATCCCCGAGATGTCAATGTGTAGTGCAGACTCTGCTGTACCACATGCCCACTTACTGCAACGCATCACCCTAGGTATGCCCTGAGCTGTGCATGCCGGTGACCAACTCTTCTCATAGCAAGTTACATTCCAATTGGCACCTCTCCAGATGCTCATCAGTGATGACTGCTTACTATCCCTGTTGCCAGCCGTGTTGGTAACACCAGATGAAAATGAATGAAACAATGATCGGCCCTTGGGCTGGGGGGAACTTCTACCTCCCTGATCTTAGTATTAATGCTGGCAGCGAATCTAAGAAATGATCATGCATTGGTTCATGCACCTGATGGGTGAAAGCCACATCCTGTCACGAGGAATCGACTGGTATCGCAGTGGGGCCCAGGCTATCCTCTAGCCATTGATTAAAATCACCACACACAATACAGTTCGATGTAGATGTGAGCAGAGGGAGCAACATGTCCAAGAACTGCACCTGGAACGCTGGCATCCCCATCGGGGGTCTATCCATCTCAACAGTGTTAACTGTGGGGTTTGTATCTACTGACATCTTCACGTGGCTAGTATCACATCCCGAGAGCCCCTAAATTACAACCTCAGTAATGTCCAAAGAGAATCTGCAAAGCAGAACTACTCCCCCCCCCTCACTCCTTGGCCTCCTAATCTGTCATCTCGAGATATTGTATAGCCTTCTGGCACGGCATGGGAGAGTGGCGGACAGGCAGCACCATGCGCCACGTTTCAGTGGTTGGAAGTAAGTCTTTTGGATGGACCAGGATATACACAGTTGAGCGCTTGACTAGGGGCCCTGGTAAAGGTTTAGCAGGGCTTTAAATGCCTCCCCAGGTACTTCCCCAAAGTCTGTTTCCTTGACGTGTTGTTATCTTCAATTTACTGGGCCCAGGCAGGCACCCGCGTGAAATGGAGACTGCTAACTTCCCCTGTTAAGTCACAGGTCACTTGGAAGAGGTCATTAGCATCCCATGGCCCTCCATTCTCTGTTTACTCCACAGTAAATGCCTGTGCCACATAAACCTGTTTTTTAGACTCTTCAATGCTGACTGGTCTGTCTAACTTGTTGACATGAAAACCGTGTGGGAGTAATGCATTCGTTGTCACACATGCTATTCACAAGATGCTTGGGTGAAACAATGCCTTGGTGTGAAGTCAGTAAGCCTAAGGCAGTAGAGTGCTACCACCGACATGTGAAGTCATTCTTGCTGCGCAGGCATTTGGCGTGCATGTTTTTTTGTCGTATTTGGAATTGTGTTATGTGTGGGGGAACAGTGCAAAGGTTGGTTGCCTGCGTGGACCTATGATTTGTGGTTGTTCTTACTGTACTGGTATATTTGTGACGTGGTGGGGTCGGCCTCGGCGCTACGGTTTAGTGGGGATACGGAGGTTTGTGAGGTTCCAGTTTTCGGCTGTTTGAACTTCAAAGGATTGCAGCTGCTTTCCCATAAATAGCCTGAAGATGGCGCCCGCTCTCTATGTATTCTGGGCTATGAAACGCGTGTCAAACGGCATTAATCACTCGTGTTCCCTGGGAATGGCTGCGCACAAATGAGATGGTCCTTCTAAGCTGTTGCCTCACCTGAGAGCAGGCCTTGCTTACCACACAAGCGTCGTGGCGGCTAAGGTCATCCTGCTCGTTTGTGTTTCCCTTCTTCACCGGCTGCCGGGCATGTGCAGCAAGTGACAAAGGAAGCACACACACGCAGATGCTCCCCCCTACTCCCTCTGGCTGCACAGATACCCATCAAGAAAACACACAGACGCACACACACGCACGACCCCTCTCGCCCCCCACAGGTGACAATAAGTTTGGTATTACACCCACATCCCCACCCTCTTCTTACAGAACCAAGAGTCCATGCAAATGGCAGAAGCTATTATACAAAATCTAGCAACAAAAAATCTCCACTGCGTGGTGCCCCTAGTGGAGTAACAGTGCTTGTGCAGGGAGTATTCAAGAAACTGGTCCTTAAAACAGACACAATGGATACTAAAGAGAGAGCAACCACTATAAGCACCAACAGCATGCCACCAGGGTGCACACCAGGCTTCCACAGCACACACATTGCATAGCCCACCACATGGAAGCCGGACACACGCCACAAACAGGGATACTCAAGGACCAACGGCATGGCAAGAACACACCATGCTTCCTCAAGACAGCACCCAAATTACATAACCCACGACATGGCAGCAGGCCATAGATACTAAGGGTTGCAAAACTACTAAAAGTACCCACGGCATGGCAACAACACACCATGCTTCCTTAGAAGGAACATCTAATAAAAGCACCCACTGCATGGGAGCAGGACATACATCGTAGATACCTAGGGCAAGACCTCTAAAACAACGCAGGGCATGGTTACAGCACACCCTGCTTCCACAAGACAGCACTCACCCAAAAAACCACACATCGCATAGCAGCAAGACACGCACCACGGATCGCCAAGACGCTACACACAAAAAAAAGCAACCGGCGCATAGCAACATGGTGCGCACCATGAATCGTCATGACGTACAACCAATGAAAGCAACCAGTGCATAACAGCAGGACACACACCTTGAACCATCAAGACGGAATAAAAGCAACCAGCACATAGCGGCAGGACACGCACCACGGTTCGTTAATTCGGTGCACCCAATAAAATCAGCCACTGCATAGCAGCAGGACATACACCGGATCATCAAGACGGTACACCCAATAAAAGCAGAGACTGCATAGCAACAAGACACACACCATGGAATCATTAAGACAGTACACCCAAGAAAAGCAACCAGTGCATAATGGTGGGACACACACTGTAGATCGTCAAGACAGTACACCCAATAAAAGCAGCCACTGCATAGCAACAAGACACGCACCATGGAATCACTAAGAGAGTACACCCAAGAAAAGCAACCAGTGCATAGCATCCAGACATGCACACTGGATCATCAAGACGGTACACCAATAAAAAAGCAAAAAATCGCATAGCAACAAGTTGCGCACAGTGTATCGTCACGACGGTACACCCGATTAAAGCAACTAGCGCATAGTAACAAGTCACGCACCATGGATCATCAAGCCGGCACACCCAATAAAAGCAACCAGTGCATAGCAGCAAGACACACACCATGGATTATCAAGACCGTACACCCAATAAAAGCAACCAGCGCAGAGAAGCAGAACACGCACCCTGCATTGATGTCATGGTACACCCAATAAAAGCAACCAGGGCATAACAGCAAAGCACGCACCATGGATCATCAAGACAGTACACCCGATAAAAGCAATTAGTGCATAGCAGCAGCACATGCACCATGAATTGTCAAGATAGTACACCCAATAAAAGCAGCAACTGCATAGCAGCAGGACACTCACCATGGATCATCAAGACGGTACACCAACAAAAGAAAAGCAGCCACTGCATAGCAGCACGACACACACAATGGATCATCAAGACGGTACACCCAATGAAAGCAATGGCTGCATAGCAGCAGGACGCACACCATGGATCATCAAGACAGTACACCCAATAAAAGCAACCAGTGCATAGCAGTAGGACATGTACCATGGATCCTCAAGATGGTACACACAAAAAAGCAACTAGCGCATAGCAGCAAGACACACACCATGGATCATCAAGACGGTACACCCAATAAAAGAAGCAACTGCATAGCATCTGAACAATCAGCATGCAATCATCAAGACAGTACACTGAAGAAAAACAGCCATTGCATAGCAGCAGGACACACACCATGGATCAACGAGATGGTACACCAAATAAAAGCAGCCACTGCATAGCAACAAGACACACAACATGGAATCATTAAGACAGTACACCCAAGAAAATCAACCAGTGCATAGCAGCAAGACACACAACATGGATCAGAAAGACAGTACACCCTATAAAAGTAGCCAGCGAAGAGCAGCAGAATACGCTCCGTGGATCATCAAGCCAGTACACCTAATAAAAGCAACCAGTGCATATCAGCAGTTCACGCACCCTGAATTGATACAATGGTACACCCAATAAAAGCAACAACTGCATAGCAGTAGGACATGCACCATGGATTGTCAAGACAGTACACCTTATAAAAAGAACCAGTGCATAGCAGGAGAACATGCACCATGGATCAAAATAACAGTACACACAATAAAAGCAAGCAGCGCACTGAAGGAGGACAAACACCATGGATCATAATGACGGCACACACAATAAAAACAAGCAGCGCACAGCAGCAGGACATGCACCACGGATCGTCAAGACGGTCCACCAAATAAATCAGCCAGCACATAGCAGCAGGAAACACACCATGGATCATCAAGACGGTAGACCCAATAAAAACAGCCACTGCATAGCAGCAGGACACGCACCCACATCATCAAGACGGTACATCCAATAAAAGCAAAAACTGCATAGCAATAAGACATGCACCATGGAATCATTAAACAGTACACCCAAGAAAAGCAACCAGTTCATAGCAGTAGGACACGCACCATGGATAGTCAAGACGGTAAACCGAATAAAAGCAGCCACTGCATAGCAACAAGACACGCATCATGGAATCATTAAGACAGTACATCCAAGAAAAGCAACCAGTGCATAGCAGTAGGAGATGCACCATGGATCGTCAAAATGGTACACACAAAATAGCAACCAGCGCATAGCAGTAGGACACACACCATGGATCATCAAGACGGTACACACAAAAAAAGCAACCAGCGCATAGCAGTAGGACACACACCATGGATCATCAAGACACTCACCTTTCATTCATCAATACGGTATACCCAATAAAAGAAGCAACTGCATAGCAGCTGAACAATCACCATGCAATCATTAAGACGGTACACACAAAATTCAACCAGCGCATAGCAGTAGGACACACACCATGGATCATCAAGACACTCACCTTTCATTCATCAATACGGTACACCCAATACAAGAAGCAACTGCATAGAAGCTGAACAATCACCATGCAATCATCAAGACAGTACACCCAAGAAAAGCAGACACTTCATAGCTGCAGGACACACACCATGGATCAACAGGATGGTACACCCAATGAAAACAGCCACTGCATAGAAACAAGACACACACCATGCAATCATCAAGACAGTACACCTAAGAAAAGCAGACACTGCATAGCAGCAGGACATACACCATGGATCAACAAGATGGTACACCCAATGAAAGCAGCCACTGCATAGCAACAAGACACACACCATGGAATCATTAAGACAGTACACCTAAGAAAAGCAGACACTGCATAGCAGCAGGACACACACCATGGATCTACAGGATGGTACACCCAATGAAAGCAGCCACTGCATAGCAACAAGACACACACCATGAAAACATTAAGACAGTACACTCAATAAAAGCAACAAGTGCATAGCAGCGGGACATGCACCATGGATCATCAAGACAGTACACCCAATAAAAGCAACCACAGCATAGCAACAAAGCACACACCATGGAATCATCAAGACAGTACACCCAAGAAAAGCAACCAGTGCATAGTGGTAAGACACGCACTGTGGATCGTCAAGACGGTACACCCAATAAAAGCAGCCACTGCATAGCAACAAGACACGCATCATGGAATCATTAAGACAGTACATCCAAGAAAAGCAACCAGTGCATAGCAGTAGGAGATGCACCATGGATCGTCAAAATGGTACACACAAAATAGCAACCAGCGCATAGCAGTAGGACACACACCATGGATCATCAAGACGGTACACACAAAAAAAGCAACCAGCGCATAGCAGTAGGACACACACCATGGATCATCAAGACACTCACCTTTCATTCATCAATACGGTATACCCAATAAAAGAAGCAACTGCATAGCAGCTGAACAATCACCATGCAATCATTAAGACGGTACACACAAAATTCAACCAGCGCATAGCAGTAGGACACACACCATGGATCATCAAGACACTCACCTTTCATTCATCAATACGGTACACCCAATACAAGAAGCAACTGCATAGAAGCTGAACAATCACCATGCAATCATCAAGACAGTACACCCAAGAAAAGCAGACACTTCATAGCTGCAGGACACACACCATGGATCAACAGGATGGTACACCCAATGAAAACAGCCACTGCATAGAAACAAGACACACACCATGCAATCATCAAGACAGTACACCTAAGAAAAGCAGACACTGCATAGCAGCAGGACATACACCATGGATCAACAAGATGGTACACCCAATGAAAGCAGCCACTGCATAGCAACAAGACACACACCATGGAATCATTAAGACAGTACACCTAAGAAAAGCAGACACTGCATAGCAGCAGGACACACACCATGGATCTACAGGATGGTACACCCAATGAAAGCAGCCACTGCATAGCAAGAAGACACACACCATGAAAACATTAAGACAGTACACTCAATAAAAGCAACAAGTGCATAGCAGCGGGACATGCACCATGGATCATCAAGACAGTACACCCAATAAAAGCAACCACAGCATAGCAACAAAGCACACACCATGGAATCATCAAGACAGTACACCCAAGAAAAGCAACCAGTGCATAGTGGTAAGACACGCACTGTGGATCGTCAAGACGGTACACCCAATAAAAGCAGCCACTGCATAGCAACAAGACACACACCACGGAATCACTAAAACAGTATACCCATGGAAAGCAACCAGCGCATAGCATCAGGACATGCACAATGGATCATCAAGACGGTGCACCAATGAAAAAGCAACCAATCGCATGGCAACAAGTCGAGCACCATGGATCGTCATGACGGTACACCCGATTAATGCAACTAGCGCATAGCAGCAAGACACACACCATGGATCAACAAGACGGTACACCCAATTAATGCAAATAGCGCATAGTAACAAGTCACGCACCATGGATCATCAAGTCGGCACACCCAATAAAAGCAACCAGTGCATAGCAGAAGCACATGCACAATGGATCATCAAGACGGTGCACCAATGAAAAAGCAACCAATCGCATGGCAACAAGTCGAGCACCATGGATCGTCATGACGGTACACCCGATTAATGCAACTAGCGCATAGCAGCAAGACACACACCATGGATCAACAAGACGGTACACCCAATTAATGCAACTAGCACATAGTAACAAGTCACGCACCATGGATCATCAAGCCGGCACACCCAATAAAAGCAACCAGGGCATAGCATGAAAGACAAACACCATGGATCAACAAGAGGGTACACCCAATAAAAGCAACCAGTGCATAGCAGAAGCACATGCATCATGGATCATCAAGACAGTACACACAAAAAAGCAAGCAGCACATATCAGCGAGTCACACACCATGGATCGGAAAGATGGCACAGCCAATAAAAGCAACCAGTGCATAGCAGCAGGATACACAGCATGGATACAAAAGGGCACACAACCGCAAAAAGAACTCACGCCATGGAAACACTACACCATGATTACAAGCATAGGAATAGGCTCCAGGTGATGCTGATGCAGAAAGTGGGGGCCTTCGATCGATCTTCATACACCAATCGTGTCCGACTGGTTGCAGATTGAAGTTGTATTTTTCAGATTCAATTTACAAACTGTTTTTTGATATTTGGAGAAGGTGCCGTGAATCATTTTGGGAATCAGTGTGAGATGTCTGAGTTTGATTCTGGTCGGAATCAGCAACCAGCGACACCTTCAGAGGATACAGTGAGATATTGGACAATCCATCGACATTCAGCACCCGCCAGTGATGTTGTATCAGCGAGAAAGCTGCCCCGTAAACCTGTCCCCTTCTCTCTAGGGGTAGTTCTGGGGGGCTGATAATTTACATGCAGTTAATTCCCCATGTAAGAGGCGCAGACGCAACCTCCCAACACACCCTGATGTCTTTCAGATCCGCCAGACCACCTGGACACCATGCGGATGGCAGCAGTGTATAGTATAAATCACAATACCATAACACAACTTAGAATACATGGATTGCCATGTGTTGTACCCTCTGACTGTTTCCATAAGAATCCTTGCTGTGAACATACATCCTGGTTTGGATTTGAACGCTCATCACGCCATGTTCCAGAGGTCATGTGACCATCCTGAAGCTTGCTAGGCGAATTATGCAAACGAGGCAGATTCCTCAGGGAGGAGGGCACAGAGGCCAGTGGACATACAGTAGCTGATTGGTCAAAGGGCTAAGAATGGAAGACCTTCAGGAAGTATCCTGAGATTCTGATGGATTGAAAATCTCATTAGCACTTCATCTGTATGTATGCCCAGTGCCACAAAATGTTGCGTCTTGGTGGGTAAATGGATTCCATTACTCCAAGAGGGCACCGTGGTGGCACAGAGCCCGGTCCCCACATCCTGAGAGAGGTTATTTGGTGGCAGACAGCCCAGTTGTCTGTGACAGCTTGACTGAGGTTCTTGGAGGTCCTGTGCTTTCTGACAAACCCCCATCGCTCCATTGTTGTTGTTGTACGCTTGTCTGTGAAGATGCTGGCCTGGGAACACTGACTCCCCAGTGAGTGGGATGCTGGCACACCACCCAGCGTGCTGCTGCCTCTGAAATGGCTGGACTCTTCTTCCTAACGAGATTGGTGCTGGCATGTAGCCCAGCTCCTTCTGTGACTTGGGCGGCCTCCAGTTTCTGTTTGTAAACAATCACCCTGCATCTATGATGGAGTCCGACTGGCATGGAAAACACAGTTGTTTTTCTGTCCTTGATAGGTTCCAGGTTGCCAAAAAAGTGCCATTAGTCATAGTTAATTTCTTGGTTGGATGCATATGTTGGTGTTTTTACCTATGATGAAGGATGTAGGTCTCCGGGGGGGCACAAGAGGTTGATGTTATGCATATTCCAACTTCTGAGCTGGTCCAGGGAAGCCTTGTGGATGCCTGTTATTTTTATACTTATGTTTCATGTTTGTAAAACGCTATGCACTTGCATAGCTTCTGAGTCGGAGCTCGAGGGGAGTAGACCAGCAGGGGGAAACAAGGCATTAAAGTAGAGACGGATTATCTCCATAACAGCCGGGTCCTAAATTCCTCCTTAAGCCCTTAGCTGGTAGCGCTTATTATGCAGGAAGACAGGAAAAGAGTTCCAGAGCGCTGTACCATGAGGGCAGAGGGCTCTGGCTTGTTTGGCGGTTTCTTATATTTGGGGTGCAAAGTGGATCATCAGCAGAAGACAGTAGCCTGTAGTACGCACAGTGGGTACCTTTCGAGAGGAAAACGTCCATGCTCAATCTATGCCACACTTTATGTACAATACAGTCTGCCTTATGCTGATTTATTTTTGCGACAGCAAGCCAATGGAGGCCAAACAAGGCATGTGAGATGTTAAGATGCGCCTACTGTTAGCGAGATGAAGAAGGATGCTGGCTACAATGACATGCTCTCGCCTCTTATCATATTCCAGTAAGAAGGAACATATTGTAGCTGTGCCAGGATCTCAGCACTGTAATTATTGACCCTGTTCCTTAGGCACATCTCCAGGAGCATTCCAGCTAGAGCACCATCTTTAACCAGGGACTCGGGAAGCCAACTCTCGGGACTCAGAATCCTGGAAACTGTGCCTTAGAAAGTATTGGAATCTTGGACGCTGTTCCCTTCAATCTGCTCCTTAGACTGTTTCAGAAACATGTATGGCCCTCCTTAGAAGGACTCTGAATACTGGAATCTGCTCCTTAGGAAGAACTTAAATCCTGGGCGTTGCTCCTTAGAAGTGGTTTAAATCATGTAAGCTGCTCCTTAGAATGACCCACAATCCTGGATGTCATTACTTCGAAGACATCAGAATCCTGGAAGCAGCTCCTTAGAAGGACTCAGAATCCCAGAACTCCTTACTTCTAAGGACTCATAGTACCCCTCTGTATTTCCCTAGAGGTGAGAATGCATTGTACCCCCTTGCCCCAGCCTCACCGTGAGGAATTCCACCATCTGCACGGTGCGAGTGCGCTCGGCTGAGCTTTTTTAAAATTTTAAATGAAATTGAATGATGGTTGATCAACCTCTGGCAAATGTGTGGGGCTAATCCACACACATTTTTCTATGCTCACCACACAATATACACATATACCCATGTACTTTGGGTGGACACAGCCTACAGGCACCATCCCCCTGTCATATTTAGTTAGGATATGACAGCCAAGAGTACATCAAGGTTTCTCAAGAAGGTGGAGGGCAGACTTGTGAACATATCCATGCCATTTGGGAAATGTTAGTCATGTTTTTTCTTTTCATTCTGGAACTTGTAGTCCTGCTTGTATTCTGGGGAAATTCAGGGGTAGAGGCCCCAAAATGTAATGCAAACAACCTACTTGAGCATTCCTCAAATGGGGCATGTTGGCATTTATGAGTGGGCTACTGATGATGGCCTATCACCTAAGATATTCCGAGCATCATTTCTGCATTTCTGTTTGAGAAAATCCACTTTGAGACCATTTGCATTGCCAATAATCAGAACAGACATATTCAGGGTGTCTGACCGCAAACCACTGACAAATGTTCAGCTTCCATAACTTCTAAGTATTTCCCAAGCCTTTACCCTGCATGCATCCCATCCTCATTTTGAGGTACCCTGTCATCTTTTTGCATTGTCTTACTAATTTAGTGTGTGCCTCCCAAATAGGGCTGGACAATCTTGCTGAAATGGCTCTTGCAAGGACCTCAAAACTGTTTGGGGAGATTCGTCTCACAAGTGCACTGCTGGGTTTTTGGAGTGCTCGAACCCCGGGTCGTATTTTGCTGCAGGTACACCAGTGAGTGTGGCAGTAATCTGTGATCACATTGCACTGCTCACATAGCCTGTCTGAGATGCGCAAAGTATAATTGCAATTGTTGGCCCCTGCGGCCTTTACGCATTGGCAATGTGAGGCAAACATGCCGTTGACACATTGCGTTTTTGGCATGTTAGGTTTAGTTGAAATGTGAGCTCATCTTCTGTTCTTACACTGTTCATTTCTTCTTCAGGCTTTCAGTTGCTGATAAAGCATGTGCTCATGACACGAAGGATGCGTGCAAACAGACGGTTGCTCTTAGTCTTCCAATTCACGAGGCAGCAACTACATTTCATACAGTATCTGCGGCAACAGAGCCCAAATTGACATTATGAGTCCTTAATCACTTTCTCTAAACCTCCTTCAACTTCTCCCAGTTCTCAACTCCCCCTGTGGTTTCTGCAATACTCCAGGACCCCTCTAGCCTGGTACAGCAAGGAAAGATTGGTAAGTGTGCTGTGATGGCCATGTAGTCAATGCCCACCTGTGACGTGTCCATGGTGACGATGATATTTCAGCACTCACCCTGCTCTAGTACCCGTCTCAGAGTGGTCATTCGCTTGTTGCACAATTCCAGTACAATATTGTGTAGAACAAAATGGCAGCTGGGAACTTCCCAGTGATTATCAGTTTCTCCCATAAGCCACCCGAATCCAGGTTTCCTGACAAAAGATTAGAGCAAGATGTCTGTGGCAATATGATAGCCATGTTAGTGTTGACTAGGTGCTGTCTGTCGTGTGACTTGTGATATTTTTGTTCACGTTTAAATGCTTCTGTATCACTGGCCTGAAGAAATCTGGGTTGGCTGCTATGCAATGCTCTGTAACTAGGGGATTGACTTGGTGTCTAGCAATGACACTGCTGTAGTCATTTCAGGGGTAATTGTGCAGACTTGTGGTGTTCTGCTGCTTGTCCGATGCTATGGAGGGATTGCATTTCAGATCTTTTGGTGTCTTCCCATCTATGAGCAGAGTTCTGCATTTTATGGAGCCACAAAGATGCAGTGCCCTTGCTGTTCCCAGCCTTTCCTCTGCACACAATTTTCTGGCAGAGTCTGTAAGAGGCCAGATTCTGTTGTTGATTATTCTGTGTTAGTACTGCACACTTTTGATTTTGGTTGAAAGCTAACAACACGCAGGCTGGGGTCAATGGGGCACAATAGTAGTTGCGGTATTGGCAGAATTGTTGTCATTGCTGCCATGTCATGATGTGTTGTACTTGCCCATATGTGACAGAAAGGCTGTTTTTCTAAGAAACAGTTCACCGCTGAGGTTGAGCTTCTACTCACACTACTGCTGGCTGTGTATCTGTGGTGGATTTCGCCTTCTCTCCCTCCTCCTCAGTATCATTGTCTTCCAGCATCAAGGAGCTTTCCTGCCGGGAGTCTGATGGATCATCACCTTTATCTTGGTCAACATGATCATCACCAATCATCATTGTCAAAATGGTTGTTACCAATCAGCATCATCAACATGATCATCACCAATCATCATTGTCAAAATGGTTGTTACCAATCAGCATCATCTATATGATCATCACCCATCATCATCGTCAACATGATTGTTACTAATCAGCATCATCAATATGATCATTACCAATCATCATCATCGCTGACTTGTCAAAGTATTGTCTCTGGGAGCTAGAGACGTGCCATTTCCAGTCTCCTCGAGGCTGTTCAACCACACCATGTGCTGTTTCCCCTGATATCCCTTAGGTGAGACCTGCACATCTCCTTCTTCTGAGCCTGAGATAGTGGACAGAACTGAAAGTGAAACCTCCTCTGTCAGTGGCTGTTCATCGTGGTGCAATACCTGTGCATGTACCTATACTGGCGCATGTGATACAGAGCGACTTGCGGTGGGGTGTGTGGAACAAGAGATCAATGACACCTTGAATAGACCATGTGCAATACCGGCATGCCTAGTGCATACAGCAAGTGTTGCCGCAGCGGTAATATTAACATTGACTGCACGTTTCCCCTCTACCCTACACGAAACACATTTCAGTGGTGCAGGCATGTTGGACAAATGTGTTAGTAACTCACGGAATGGTAACTCCCACCTCCCGGAACCTCAGTGACTTTCTCTCATAAGGATTGTGTGAAAACGTTTCACGAAAAAGCTTCCCCAGGGATTATGTGTTCCTCATTCATAGCGGAAAGCACAAGCGGATCAAATCTTTTTTTTTTTCTTCTCATGGCTCTTTCACAGTCCATTAAATACATGGAATGCCTGGATTATGCATCTGGAAACCACTGGTACTTTCCCCAGACTCCTAAGAACATACAAAAGTCACACGTTCGTGTCTCTCTTAGTCACCCGAGCTGCTCTCATTATAAGGGAGTACCTCACTCTGTTCTCACCTGAAGTCACTATGAAAGCAGCTTGAAAACAAACTCCAACCACATGTACACCTTGAAGGCCCAAGTGGTGAAACCTGGACAAACCTCTTGAAAGGTTTGTCTAAAATTTGACATGGTCAATTCCCCCCAAAATTCCAGTGATCTGTGATTCGTACAGGAATGTTCATTGAGGACTATTTGCAAAATGGAGGTTATCTAGCAATGACAGCCATTACTGCAGCACTTAGAAGTGGGAGGGATCTGGTATGAAGTGCTATAAGAAAAAAATAGAAGGTGACTGGAGATAATTGACACTTTATCAAGAGAGCACTAGGTAGACTCGCCCATGGGTTTAAAGACATCACGTTATCAAGTCTTGCACGATTCCTCACTTTTCCACCAGGAAAGACTGTACACTGCGGAGGCAAAAAGGGCAATCAAGATGTTTTTGAGGACCTGGTCTTAAAAGAAGCTCCTTCCGCTTTGTAGGCCAAAGAAATGTAGTCTGTTTTTGTGGTGTGGCCACCTCGCAGACAATCTGTTATTTTCGGAATTTATGTGAATATAGAAAAAACATCCTTTCTCGAAATGTCCGGGATTAGGAACCCTGTCTGCAGACTGAAACCAATCCTATCCGAGTTTAGATTTACTGAGAGGTGCCAGGAGACGCTAGAAATATTATGCAGATTTGGAATAGCCTGTGCCAAGTGAAAGACCATTTTCTGTAATCTCTCAATTACTGAAATTGGCTACTTGCATCTTGCAGACAGCGTTGTCTGCTTCCTCTGAATGCTTCTTTCTGATTATATGAGGATCAAATTCATAATTTTCATGCAGAATGTGATGGAGCAGGCAAATTCCTTTTAACCGCCGGGCAATCAAAGTCTTATCCACCGGGAGATGGAGCTGGGATGTGCGTGTCGCTGGTTGCACTTTGTTCACCATTGCAGGAAGCAACAGTGAAGCTCTTTTAATGGTCCCAATATAAACGACTCAGTGAGTTCAGTGACTGAGAGCTATGGGCGGACAATCACATTTGAACCAATCTAAGCAGTGGGGGTGCGGGTTGGCTCCAATGATTCAAACGTTTTGGTGCTGAGTTCAAAAGGATGGGAAATATTCACTTCAGAGTCTGAGTGGCTGTTGATTCGACCCAGCTCCAGGTGGCAGTATTGACAGGTTTCTTTGTTTTCATTCTTTTTCAAATCTTTATTACAATTTGATATTTTGTTTAATTTTATTTAAGCAATAAATACTAATAGGTGGGATCATTAGATGCCCAAGACAAGCGAGGGCGTTAACGTGAGACCATACATTACCTGTCCCGGTAAAGTCCCCCTGTCGAAATGTTTTATTGCTATTAGCATCCCAGCATGTTATACCGGGATGCTAATTGTTTTCTCCAAGCTAAGAAACAGCGTGTTTGCTGTTTCTCAACTTGAAAGAAACTGAAAACCAAGATGGCTGCCATGGACGAGGGAGAAGGAAACTGTGTATAGTCCCTTCTCCCTTTCCATGATGGCCATTGCTACTACAGGGATGCTTCAGGAACTCTGAGTGTTCTGAGCGAAGGTAGCGGACAAGAGAGTGTCAGGTAAGTGGGTTGGGGGAGTGCAGGGGAGTGTGAGGGATGTGAAATTGGGGGGTGGGGAAGAGGGCAGAGTACACTCGAGTGTGCCCGTACCTTCATCACAGCAGGGAAGAGGATGGCCTCCCGCTTCTGAGGGGGCCTGGAGCAAGGGCTTTACCTTAAGGTAAGCATCCTGTTCTGAGCTTCCTGATTGGTTGGGAGGCCGCCAGCTCCCTCCAACCCCCCGCCGGGTTCTACTCATATTTAAATTGACGCCACCTATTTTGAATGAGTGTATCCCCATTGTTTGAACTCATTCCAATCCATAGCCATATTGAACATTTTAATGCTTTTTAGAATCATCTCATGAGGTAGCCCACTAGAGGGCGAGGTGGTTGATTCAAACTCATCCAAAACATTATTAGAACTTTTCAAACAATTATGCTCCCCTATTCCAAGTAACTTCATCAAATGCCAAGTACATAAAGGTTAGCCCCATTGGGTCTCTTCACACGTAGGTTGTGTACAACACATACAGTAGCTATTGTGAGTGTGTGAGTACATGAATGAGTCAGTGGGCGGGTGTTTAACTGAGGTAAGGATGGTGCGTGATTAACTGCGAGAATGAGTGAGTAACCAACTGAATGAATTTTAACCCAATCCTTCATCCCTTAAGGAAGGCAAAGAAGTCCAAGCTCTTTAAGGCAAACCTCATTCCCCCCTGACTCTTTGATTGCATGTGTCACTGAAACTCCCCCCACCCCCACTTTCCCAGCCACTGCTTTCCTGGTCTTCGTTCTCTCTCTCTCTCTCTCTCTGCCAGGGTACCGTGCCGACCCCCGGGAGGCATTTGGCGGTGGCCGTCTATAGCAGCAACACCCGCCGGGCCTGAGTTCCAAATGTAAGTGACACAAGGGATAGGGGTGATGTAGGGGGGATGTAAGGGCCTTCAGGCTGGGGAGGGGCTTGCTGGAAAAGAGAAATGATGGGGGCAAAGGGGAGGGGGCAGGAAGGAGTTAGCCACCCAGTATATAGACAGTGGGCGGGGCTTCATTCCTCCTTTCAGTTTGGGTTCTTGTCCTGAATTGCCCCAACTGCCCACGCCAATGCAGTGTTGTTCAATCCATGCTTAACATGTTGTTTGCTTTTGTATTTTCTCTTTTGCAGGGTGGCCTGGTGGAGTTACATGGTGCATCCCTTTGGAAAAGTACTGCCAGGAACCACAAGGGTACTGCCCAGCCACCAGTTTAAACCACGGCACCCGGAGGTACTAGACTTCTGGGAAGCCCAGGAACTACAGGGGAGGTTGCTAGAGGGGATGGAAGCCTTTTCCACCCCTAGTGTTGCGCGTTGGTTAAGAGAAGAACAAGAATGAACAAACTAAATGTACACCAAAGAAATGGAAAGAAAATGTGAATGTGGGGGTGGGTGGGGCATGCAGACGTTCTTAGAAGTAGAAGGGAATTTGGTTGGGTGCACCCAGAATTGGGAGGGATTGACTCAGGAGGATAGGCCAGGGGCAACGTGGTCTCCCTCGAAGCAAGAAGACACAGAGCAACACAGGTTCTATCCCCGGTCGTGCTTAACAACCTATGGGTATTAAGCGCGTTATAAATAACCTATCATATCATGACAGATAACAAAGGAAAGAAAAAGCAATGGGATTGGAAGAAAATAGTAGAAAATGGAAATTTCTTAACAGAAAGAATATGGGATAAGAATTGATAGAAAATGGGCAAAGAGAATGGGAAAAGACTGAGAAAAGACTGTGAGAAGGAATATGGGAAATAAAATAGGAGAAGAAAATTGGCAAGAGAACAAAATTGAATGAAAGGTCGATGGGCACAGAGGACGGTTAGGCGATTGGTTGTCGCACCCCTGCGTGGAACATGCGCATCCGAGCTGGGCGGAGTTAGGACGCCAGACCCTGCGCAGAATCCGGAGGCGCTGTCCTGTTACAGAGCCCGCTACTGAATAAAGCAAGCTGAGGCCATTTGAACTCCCCACTAAATAATTGTCTGTCTCCTCATTGCAAAGGGATGGTTTTTGGAAAGTGCTTTGGGGTGGGGTTGAGGGGCAACATTGGCAATGTGCTGGGGCAATTGACTGTGGTGGGAGGGAGCATGGGTGGGCTCTTGATGCTATGTCTTCACCCCTTTCCTTTTAGTACATCTCTCCGTGGCTTTCTAAGTTAAGCTGATGAAAAGTGTGCCCAAGTCAGACATGCCCCCCAACTTCACGTGTTCAATCCAGGATTGTTACCTACGGCACTCTGATCCTGACACTCTTCTAGCCAACCTCCAGGGTGCCAATGTCGTCATGTTGAATGTCCTTGCCCCCCTGCAAAAAGCATAGCTGTCAACTGACCCGGGAATCACGGGTTTGGCCTGCAAAAAAACTACAAAAATCCTCGCGGCTGCCCCAAAAGTGTTGAGGAAACCCTGGAGCCCGGCAAGCAGTGGAACAGGGTCAATACGTTGCTAAAATGATGATCCTTTTAGAAGTAAAGCGAGCCTTTCATCTACAATGGCTTTGCTGAGGTCTGATTCGGCAAAACAATCACAAGCCTCCTGTGAACTCCTGCAGTTTGCACATTTCACAGCCCTGAGTTAAAAAAGCATAGCTTAATGCCTCATTTAACAAAAAATAAAAAGGACAAGTGATTTAGTTGCTTTGTGTTCAGCAAATACACTTAGATGCACTGTTTTTGTTTTGTTTTAATAAAACTGTGTTTATTACAGCTTTTCACATACAGAAGAAAAAGTAACGCAAAACCTGAAAAAGGACAAACCAGCACATCAGAAGCGAAAACCTCGCCCCTGAGAAGACGCTTCCCCAAAACAGCTGGACCCCAGGCAAGACCACACCGCGTGGAAACCTGACCACGAGCATTTCCACAGCTGAAGCAGAGATTATTTTACACCGGCCATGTTCTGTATAGGACTTCCCTCAAATAATATACCCTCTGTAGAATTATAAGCGCTTCAAGGCATAGACTACTATCGATGCCTGCCTCCCGAGAAGATCTCAGGACTTCCATCCGCTTCTCCTCCTCCATATGTCCTAGGTCGCCCTCCCAGTTCCCTCTCAACTCTGAGAGTGCTTGGGAAGTGAAGCTGGTAATGGCCAAGTAGAGAGTGGGGATGCATCCGACAATTGGGCGGCTTTCAGGGGAGGGCAAATGGAGGTAGCAGCGTCACCTGCCGGCCTGTGTCTTAAGAAGTCTAAGAAAGCCGCCTCGCCAAGGTTAAACCTGTTCCGAAGAGTCGCAAATGATACCATATGACCCTGGTGCATTCCATCTGCCAAAATCTTGATGCCCTGCCTTTCCCAGGATTTAAGTGCCCCTACCCCTCTGACGGACGGAAGACCTGCATTTTTCCAAATGGACACGTACCGGTTGAGTCTGTCTTTCCATCCCATAGCCTTGGTGACCTCGTACCTGGTCTTTGTGAACTTACGAGTGGTGAGCGGTAGATCCCTCCTACGGGCCGAACCATATAAAGCCTGCCATAGTGGCATCTTCCCCATTGACTCCATCTCCATCTTCAGATTTGGCTTCCTCTTCAAACAGCCACTCATTAGCGGTGGTCAAGGGGCACGCCCAGTAGTACCTTTGAGTGTCTGGCAACCATATTCTCCCTCCCCACACTGATCTATACAGGGTTTTCAAAGCAATTCTAGGCACTGCTTACATACACTATCAAACAACATTATAAAAAAAAGAGAACACAAGTAAAACGTGTTTGTTTCTAATAATAACGCATTTGTCCTCAACTTGGTGGGTTCACAGCGCATGTTGTCCTTTTTGCGAGGTGGGTGGAGCTATGGAAATTATGCAAATGTTTGGAGTCTGGGCCATGGGAGTGGAGCAACACACAAGTGACCCTCAAGCCCACTGTGTAACGTTGGCATCTATGCACAAAGAAGAACCCCTCCCACACCCTCAGAACTGTTAGAGCTTGCTCATCTACGACCTTGTTCATATGAAAAGAAAGAACAGAGCAGGGAAGACGAGTTGGCTTGCCTCTGCCCCATGAAAGGCTCTTAAGCCACCATCAAACAGAAGGCAAAGTCCTTGAGAATACTGACCAGGCCTCCCACAAATCACCTGAAGTGATCAGCATTGCAGGGAGGTTAAGTACTGCTGAGGTAAGTGCCTCCGGGCCTCCGGCTGCTTTCTTCGTTGGAACACTAGAGGGTATTCATGCTGCCTTTGCTTCTCAAGCTAAAGCGATCTCACCCACCCATTGAACCCTCCACCATTGGGCGCTATTCTTGGCTCCTGTATTACTAAAATGCTTCAGGTGTTCCATTGACAATAAAAGTCAAACACATGGCTTATGTATGCCACGTTCGAGCCGGGTCTGTGGCTCAGTGGACTAATGCAACCACTGCAGGGACCTGTGTTTGATCTCATGATCACAGGCTCGAATCCTGGCAGGTCCACTCATCCCTTCATCCTTCTGAGAGCGATAAAATGAGTACCATCAAGTTGGGTAACAATAAACATCTGTCAATAGCGCCAAGATGCCCCTGTAGGGGTGAACGTGCGCACTACAGTTCCACCTGGTATGTTACATTTAAGTTGTACCGGCACCTGATGGTGAATGTGCAAAAAGACATGATATTCACCAACGGTTCTGTGCAACATTTAAACAACTTGCAGAGGTCAAAATTACATATGTATATGTGACCTGACATATGCTTAATTTAAGCAATGTATACGGTCATTGATCGCGTGCACAGAATTACACATTGTTTTTGTAAATGTTAATTTAGTTTTAATTACGTTTCTTTTCAGGGACGCACAGACAATTTCCTTTAACTTGTGCCACTCCGCCACCCCCCACACACACACAAAGACTCTACCAATATGACATCATTTGGTGTATTACATCAGCACTTGACACATAGATCTTTCATATGCACTGTAGTTGTGCAGTGTGTGGAACGCATTGGAAAATATTTTTGAATAAGCTCTCCTAATTCGCACTTAAACACGTCTTTGTCATCTTTTTGTAAATTGTGTGCAATTTTCCCATATGCAAATTAGCACCGTTTCAAGGCATGCATGTGACTTATGCCTGGAAAAAGCTTTGTAAATCTGACATAAAACGGGTTTGCAACCTTCCTCTCCCAAGATGTTTCGCCCTATGACTCCCATCATTCCGCACCATTGCTTACAATGGGTAGCGCGGCTGATTGTAGCTGTAGCTTGAAACATTTGTAGAGTAAAGGTTGTAAACTCCTGCCTTAAAATATCCCCTTCAAAACATGACTTTTGTGTTTTATAGATATCTAGCGAAGAGTACAAGTTCTTCGCACAGGTTCTGTAGACAGACATGATTACATTCTCATCAATTGTCGACAATCCATGATCTGTAGGTCTCAGTTGTGAGTCACTTATGAAAATCATTGATTGTGTTGCTTGTCTTTTGATGTGCTTTGCACCCTGAAGTTGACTGCAATGAGAATGGGCAAGGCTGGCTTACATATTCTGGAGCAGACGTGGAGGGGAGGTGAGAGTTGGCGTATGATGGACCTTCTGTGCGCTTCCCACCTGTCTCCTCACCCTGGCGTGATGCAGTCAGTTGCGGTGAAGATATTTCAGAAACAGTACATCCTAGGGCGTTGAAACGTGGTTTTTGAGGCTTTTGAGTTTTGTTCCTGATGTTGAGGTGCTTAAAGCAGCAGTATGTCTGGTCCTTGTATGACAACATTGATGTTTCATGTATTCTGTGCATTGCAGTGCAAATATCTCAGAAATGATGCACCCTTTAGTGATCCTGTAGGTCACTGTTCCGAGTCGCTTATCGCTTGATGTGCTTTGTACTGTGAAGTAAACTGCATTGAGAATGGATGTGTTTGGCTGGCTTACATACCCCGTAGCAAATGTGTAGGGGAGGCGAGTGTTGCTGTGCTGCAGCATACTGGATCCTTCTGTGCGCTTGCTCCACCTGTTGTTGTGCGCTCGCCCCACCTCTCGTTGTGTGCTCACCCCACCTGTTGTCTGAATCTGTCATGGTGCTGTGCGTTGCAATGCGTTGCAGTGCAAATATCTCAGAAATGGTGAGTCCACCGGTTTTGAAGTGTGGTTTTTGAGTCCTTCGAGTTTTGTTTCTTATGTCGAGACGCTTCACCACTTGATGCCGCACCCTGGTGCGGTGCTGAGTGTTACAGTGCATTGCGGTGCAAATTTCATGGAAACTGTGCATTCTAGGGCCTTGAAACATGGTTTTCAAGGTCCTCTTTGAGTTTTGGTTCTCGCATCAAGACGCTTCAAATGAGCTTTTCTGGTCCTACTGCGACCACATTGATGTGCTGCCACTTTCAGGCAACCGTGTTCAGGTGATGAAATCCGGGGAAAGAGGTGGGCTGCACAAATGTTATGTAGCCAGTAAACAGACATGATAACACTGTCATTAATTTTTGAAAATCAATGATCCTGTAGTTTCCTGTTTTTATTTGCTTATCGTTTGATGTGCTTTGTACTCTGAAGTAAACTGCACTGAGAATGGGGGTGTGTGGCTGGCTTAAGTCCCCAGGGCAGACGTGCAGGGGAGATGAGAGCTGGCATGCTGCAGCATTCTTGGACCTTATGTGCACCACCTCTTGCGTCACCCCGGTGCAGTGTGCTGCAGTGCAAATATCTCAAAAATGTTGTACCCTACAGCCTTGAAACGTGGTTTTTGAGGGCCTGTATGGACCTCAGTATTTTGTTCCTGGTGTCGAGAAGCTTAACATGACTTTGTATGGTCCTTCTACAACCACACTGTTTTTTCACCAATTTCGTGCATTGCGGTGCAAATATCTCAGAAACGGTGCATCCTTGGGCCTGGAAATGTGCAGTATTGTTCCTGGTGTCGAAATGCTTAAAATGAACTCGGTATGGTCGTTCTACAACCACATTGATGTTTTGCCGATTTCATGTGTCACAGTGCAAAAATATCTCTGAAACGGTGCATCCTAGGGCCTTGAGACATGGTCTTCGAGATCCAATAGGGACCGCACGTTTGGTCGTCGCATCGAGATGCTTAAAATGACAACCACCTTGATCTTTCCGCACTTCCAGGCAAACGTCTCATATGTGCAGTGGCTGAAATCCGGGGAACGATGTGGGGTGTTCACATGTAATGTAGCCAGTGACGTCCGGAGTGTCCTCACAGGAAAAACTTGGTCCAGATCGGTGGAACGGTGTGGAATTGCATAAAGAGCAAACTAATTACCTAACAGATTTTCTGTGATATATGTATGTATATATAGATGTGGGCAAACCATATTAGCATATTCACAGATAAATGAACAACTCCCTCAAAGACCTGGCCTCTGTAGCCAATGCCATGCCCGCGTATGAGCTTGTGAATTTGTATACAAGTAAATGTATGAAAACGTATTTGAACTCTCTGAAGTGGAGACGAGAAAAAAAAATACTGTCAACGAGTAAGTAACATTTGACAACACGAGGCCTTGGGAACCCACTGGGGTTCACTGCCGATCTCTAAGATATTTTGACAACAATGTTTTGACTTTCTTAGACAACATCATTTGAGATGTGGGACACGGTCTACAATGTATCATTTGTTCAGTGTTTGCCCGTTCACTCTCCTTGTTTAGAAGTGGTTAGATTTAATGCCAGCCTGCCTGTGACTGCCACCAGGTTGCCCTTCTTCTGGTTGACAGTAAGTACGCGGCCTGCCATCGCACGGCTCTGCTTCGCGTGATGCGCTGTCAGCCCTTCTTGACAAATGAATTGTTGAGTTCTCAAACAACGTGTCACAAATGTGAATCTTCTTCTGTTTCTGCCCACAGCTGTTTCATTCGGTGTATACAAAAGAATTGGTTGTAGTCATGCTACGCATCAGTGACACCAAAAGTGTTTGCGTAACGTATGCCCGTGGGGGAAATAAATGTGAGCGGAGATTTGCGCTATCTTTTGGAGAAGTTGACTGGGAAATCACAGCTTTTAATCACTTAATAGTAATAAATAATTCGTGGGGTACGAGGACGGTATGGATTATGTATCGATGAAAAGTATTATCACAAGCAACTATGTCAGGGTGACGGTGTGGACTGACATCATGGATAATTGATTTGCAAAAGGACACGCTGGCAAATGGTTAGTTCACCTGATCGTGGGGGCACTGACCCGAAGGCAGGTGCGGGTGTTTATATCATATACTTGTAACTAATTCTGTCAATAAGAATTTGTATGTTTCACAAATGTTTGTATTATATCAGTTTTGCAATGTTTTTGAATGTTTATGGCATTAAAATTAAACAAGTATATGTTCTATGGAAAGTTTGTCCATATCTATGTTATTGGGCAAGCAATCTTTTGTTGGTGCCTGAATTGGATACTGTCTTTAATTGCTGAAATCACAAATAATTCATAATCAATCACGAAGATCTACTTTTTTTTGTTTTTGACGTTCCAGTTCCTGTTAGACCTCAAGTTATGGGGAACACGCTGCTGTTTTTGATTTATGGCACAATAGCACATCAGCAGACAATGTGACAGAATGCATAGCATCACAGTACAGCAGAGAGGAGGTGCTGAATTGACATGACACACAAGTGAATCAGAGGGTGAGGAGAAAGAATGACATGACACACTAATGAAGCAAAAGGTGAGGAGACAGAATGACAAGGCACAATAGTGAAGCAAAAGGTGAGGAGACAGAATGACAAGGCACAATAGTGAAGCAAAAGGTGAGGAGACAGAATGATAAGACACACTAGTGCAGCATAGGGTCAGCTGACAGAATGACATGGCACAACAGTGAAGCAGAAGGTGGGTGGCAGAATGACATGACACTCATGCGCAGCAGAGGGCGAGGGGACAGAATGACAAGACACACTAGTGAAGCAAAAGGTGTGGAGACAGAATGACATGACACACTAGTGAAGCAAAAGGTGAGGAGACAGAATGACATGACACACTAGTGAAGCAAAAGGTGAGGAGACAGAGTGACAAGACACACTAGTGAAGCAAAAGGTGAGGAGACAGAATGACAACACACACTAGTGAAGCAAAAGGTGAGGAGACAGAATGACATGACACACTAGTGAAGCAAAAGGTGAGGAGACAGAATGACAAGACACACTAGTGAAGCAAAAGGTGAGGAGACAGAATGACAACACACACTAGTGCAGCATAGGGTCAGCTGACAGAATGACATGGCACAACAGTGAAGCAGAAGGTGGGTGGCAGAATGACATGACACTCATGCGCAGCAGAGGGCGAGGGGACAGAATGACAAGACACACTAGTGAAGCAAAAGGTGTGGAGACAGAATGACATGACACACTAGTGAAGCAAAAGGTGAGGAGACAGAATGACATGACACACTAGTGAAGCAAAAGGTGAGGAGACAGAATGACAAGACACACTAGTGAAGCAAAAGGTGAGGAGACAGAATGACAAGACACACTAGTGAAGCAAAAGGTGAGGAGACAGAATGACAAGACACACTAGTGAAGCAAAAGGTGAGGAGACAGAATGACAAGACACACTAGTGAAGCAAAAGGTGAGGAGACAGAATGACAAGACACACTAGTGCAGCATAGGGTCAGCTGACAGAATGACATGGCACAACAGTGAAGCAGAAGGTGGGTGGCAGAATGACATGACACTCATGCGCAGCAGAGGGCGAGGGGACAGAATGACAAGACACACTAGTGAAGCAAAAGGTGTGGAGACAGAATGACATGACACACTAGTGAAGCAAAAGGTGAGGAGACAGAATGACATGACACACTAGTGAAGCAAAAGGTGAGGAGACAGAATGACAAGACACACTAGTGAAGCAAAAGGTGAGGAGACAGAATGACAAGACACACTAGTGAAGCAAAAGGTGAGGAGACAGAATGACAAGACACACTAGTGAAGCAAAAGGTGAGGAGACAGAATGACAAGGCACACTACTGAAGCAAAAGGTGAGGAGACAGAATGACAAGACACACTAGTGCAGCATAGGGTCAGCTGACAGAATGACATGGCACAACAGTGAAGCAGAAGGTGGGTGGCAGAATGACATGACACTCATGCGCAGCAGAGGGCGAGGGGACAGAATGACAAGATACACTAGTGCAGCAGTGGGCGAGATGACAGGATTACATGACACACTAGTGCAGCAAAGGAAGAAGTGTCAGAATGACATGGCATCATGGTACAGTCGATGGTGGCGTGAGAGAATGACATGGCACCATAGTGCAGTATGGGGTGAGGTGACAGAATGACATGGTGCCATGGTACAGTAAAGAGGGGGGTGACAGAAGGGCATGGCGCCATGTGCAGCATTGGGTGAGGTAACAGAATGATATGGCATCATAGTACTGTCGCAGGTGGGGTGACAGAATGGCATGTTGCCATAGTGCAACATAGGGTGGGGTGACAGAATGGCATGGGGGGCCACAGTGCAACATAAGGTGAGTTGGAATAATGTCATGGTGTCATGGTACTGTAGATGGTGGGGTGACAATTATATGACACACTTGTGCAGCACAGGGTGAGGAGACAGAATGACATCGAGCCATTGTGCAGCATAGGCTGAGGTGACACAATGATATGGTACCATAGTGCAGCAGAGGGTGAGGTGACAGAAAGCCATGGAGCCATGGTACTATAGTGGGTGCAGCGACAGAATGGCATGGCACCATAGTGAAGCATTGGGAGAGTGTGACATAATGATACGGCACACTAGTGCATGAAAGAGGGAGGTGACATCATGAATGACAGCCCACTCCTAAGCTGGAGGCCCCCCACACACCACTCTTCTCATTCAGGGACATCAATGAATCAGAAGTGCTGTCGCTCATGAGGAATATCCTAACATCCATGTGTATAGGTGAGGGTTGCCCCGCCACCCTTATCAACGAATGTGCCAATACACCTGCACCCTTCCTCACAGCATTCATTAATACCTCCTTTGCCTCAGTTTCTGTGCCACCCGGTCTTAAAGAAGCGTTGGTATGCCCCCTCCTAAAATAAAACTCCCTCGACCCAAACAACCCCAATAACTACAGACTCACAACCACTGTCCCCTTCCGACTAAAAATCTTGGACAAAGCAACATACATACAAGTCCAACACGTCCTAGAATTTAACAACGTCCTAGGCTTCTGACAATCCGGCTTCCGCCCCGGTCACGGAACCGAAACAGCCCTGCTTGACCTTAAGAACCAAATCGATGACGTCAGAGACAAAAGCAAACCCACCCTGCTCCTCTTCCTTGATTTCTCAGCCGCATTTGATCTGGTAGACCACAAGCTACTCTGCCAGCACCTCGCACCCTCAGCACATTTCTCCACTGCGGCCATTGCTTGGAACTCTTCCTTCCACAAAGGTAGAGCTATGCCTGTCTTTTCTGGCCAAGCATCTGCGAAACCAGCCATCATCCAATGCAATGCGGAGTACCACAAGGCTCCTGCATCTCCCCCAAATTATATAACATTTTCACTAGACCTCTCTTCAGCACTCTGAACTCCCTAGGCATCATGAACACCAACTATGCCGACAATACTCAAGTCCTCCTCCCTCTGTCCAGCGATTATGAAGAGGAGGCCAAGACCCTTGACACCACCTAAACCTCCATTCATACCCGGATGGCTGAAAACTGGCTACGCTTCAAAGGTGAAAAGACAGAGCTTCTTCTACTAGGATCCACCGACACTCTGAAAGTGACACACTGCCATGGTGCCATGGTAGTGTAGAGTGTGGGGTGACAGAATAGCATGTCGCGATAATGCAGCATAGGGTGGGGTGACAGAATGATATGACACACCAGTGCAGCATAGGATGAGGTGAAATAATGAAACAGCATCATGGTACTGTAGAGGGTTGGGGTGACAGAATAGCATGGTTGCATAGTGTAGCACATGGTGAGGTGTCAGAATGAAATGGAACCATAGTGCCGCATAGGCTGAGGTGACCAAAAGCTATGACATGCTATCACAGCATAGGGTGCTATGACAGAATGACATTGAGCCATAGTGTAGCACAGGGTGAGGTGACAGAATGACCTGGTGCTATCGTACTGTAGAAGGTGGGGAGATAGAATGGCATGGAGCTCCCACCCATAGAGAAGCATAGGGTGGGAGTGACAGAATGACATGAACCCATAGTGCAACATCGGGTGAGCTGAACAAACGACGTGGAGCCATAGTGCAGCATAGGGTGCGGTGACAGATTGACATGGAGGCATAGTGCAGCATAGGGCGAAGTGACAGATTGCATTGGAGGCATAGTGCAGCATAGGGCGAAGTGACAGATTGACATGGAGGCATAGTGCAGCATAGGGCGAAGTGACAGATTGCATTGGAGGCATAGTGCAACATAGGGCGAAGTGACAGAATGACATGGAGTCATAGTGCAGCATAGGGCGAAGTGACAGATTGCATTGGAGGCATAGTGCAGCATAGGGCGAAGTGACAGATTGACATGGAGGCATAGTGCAGCATAGGGCGAAGTGACAGATTGCATTGGAGGCATAGTGCAACATAGGGCGAAGTGACAGAATGACATGGAGTCATAGTGCAGCATAGGGCGAGGTGACAGAAGGCAAAGTACCAAAATACTGAAGATGACAGAATGATATGACACGATAGTACAGCAGAGGGAGAGATGACAACATTACATGGCATCATGGTACTGTTGAGGGAGGGCTGACAGGATGGCATGGTTCCATTGTGCGGCACATGGCGAGGTGTCAGAATGGCATGGCACCATAGTGAAGCATAAGGTGGGGATGACAGAATGACATGGACCCATAGTGCAGCATACTGTCTGGTGACAGAGCATGGAACCAAGTGGCACAATAGCTCAGCGGAAAGCGAAGGGACAGACTGACATGGAGCCGTAGTACTGCAGAGGGTGAGGTGATGAAAGCTATGACACGCCAGTCTAGCAGGGAGAGGTTTTAGCATCACCACGAACCATACTACTTTAGACGGTAATGTGAGAGAAATATATGACACGCTAGTGCAGCACAGGGTGGGGTACTGCGGAGCGCGCTGTGACAGAATAACCTGGCACCATAATACTACAGTGAGTGAGGTGACAGAAGAGTATGTCACTCTAGTGCAGTGGTGGTGATTAGATAGACCGACTTGTCAACATAATAAAGCAAAGGATGGGGTGATAGAGCGAATGTCACTATAGCACTGCAGGGGGCGAGGTGACACAGGGACATGGCACACTAGTGCAACAGAGAGTGAGGTGACAAAATGCTTTATCTCCATATTGCAGCAGAGTGTGAGATAGCAGAATGCCATAGCACACAAGTGCAACAGGGGGGGGGTGCGGGGGTGAAAGGCTGACAGGACATCCTAATGCAGCAGTGGGTGAAGTGACAGAATGACATGGCACCACGATACAGTTAAGGGTGAAGCGACTGCATGACATGGCACCACAATACTGCAGAGGTGAGGTGGTGCATTGACATATCACACTAGTGCAGCAGTGGGTGATGTGACGGTATGACATGGCACCATGATACTGCATAGATGAGGTGGTGCATTGACATATCACACTAGTGCAGCAGTGCGTGATGTGACAGTATGATATGGCACCATAACACTGCAGAGATTAGGTGGTAAACTGACATATCACACTAGTGCAGCAGTGCGTGATGTGACAGTACGACATGGCACCATAGTACTGCTGAGATGACGTGGCAAATTGACATGTCACACGACTGCAGTAGTGGGTGATGTGACAGTATGACACCATACTACTGCAGAGGTGAGGTGGTGCATTGACATGCCACACTGGTGCAGTAGTGGGTGATGTGACAGTATGACATGGCACCATAGTACTGCTGAGATGACGTGGTAAATTGACATGGCACACTAGTGCAGCAGAAGGTGATGTGACAGTGTGAAATAACATCAAAATGAAGCAGAGGGTGTGATGGCAGAACGGCATGGCACACTGGTTCGGCGTAGGATGCAGTGAGAGAATGGCAGGTCATCGTAGAACAGCAGAGAGTTGTGTGCAGACTTTAGAGTGTCATTTTACAGCAGAGTTTGAAGTGATGGAATGATTTAAGGTGAGCAAGGTGACAGACAAACATGGCACGCTTGAATGGTAGTGCATAGCTGTGGGTAATTATGTGGGCGTGCTGAGAGAATAGCATGGCACACTAGTACACCAGGAAGGGAGGGGGGCACCAGAAGGCCTTCCATATTGCACTCTGGGGACAACGCGCCCAGGGTGTTAGTTGTAACATATGAAACATTCTCATATATACATGGGGCCTCATTAGGAGAATGGGGGTAGCCATGGAGCTATTAGCTCCATGGCTGCCTCCGTTCCGGGCTCCATTACCGGGTTCCTGCAATGGGGACTTACCGGGTTACTGAGGACCCAGTAATTCATCCTTGCAGGAACCCATCCCCATTCCCATTTGAGCCCCCATAGGGCTCAATGGGAATGGGGAGGGAGGTAATAACGGGCAGATTACACCTGGCCCGTTATTGCCTCCCTCTTCCCCTCGCGGGACCCGGAAAGCACACCTGGTTTTACTAGGCGTGTGATCCGGGTCCCGCATTGGGAAGCTCGTAATCGGCGCTCCCGGAATGAAGGGGGCCGGTCCCGTACCGGCCCCCTTCATTACGGGAGCGCCAGCCTTATAATGAGGCCCATGGTCCTTTACAATTGATACTCAGAGTACTATAAGTGATACTCCGAGTACTCTTGCTTGTTTTTTTAATGGTGTGAATGTATTTCTTGCAACTGAGAAGTTATTCACTAAGCATCCTTGCACACAGTGCCTATTGATGGTTGGAACAGTCCCACTGCTTTAAAAACCTTCACAAAATCAAGTTATAGTAGTTAATACATGACACCTTCTAGTGGTGAGGGAGGACCTGTATATAGTGAATGAGGCCAGCGGAAGTTAGACTTCATATCATTATTCTGCGTTATTAGCGTAGGATAAGCCGCTAGGCCGCAGTTTACGAGCGATCGTTGAAACTCAGCAAAGACTTCTTAAGACCGATCGGATTAATGCCCCTGGAAGTTATTGATTCTGCGTGAAAGGTTTCACTTCCGTTGTAGTTGTGTTGGTGTTAATGGTTCTGGGTCAAGGGTCATTTCCGCTTGCCTTCTTCCCAGCCCTGCAGAGCAGAACCCACTAGTTCCAAGTACCCCACGGTGCAATCAATGCCTTTACTCTGAGACCCGCCAGGGTGACCACAAAGCGTTAGACCATTCCTCCTTTTCTTGGTGTCTGATTATAATGTTCCTTTGGTCACCGGAAACTCGGTCTTCAACAAAGCCAGTATTGGCTGTAAGGATTTGGGAACAGTCTTATTTACAGTCTTATTTACAGCCATGTGGTATATATTTGTTTGGAGTTGGCATCATTGCTGCCAAAGAGCGTGACTTGTAATGGTTTCGCCCCCCCCCGCCCACCCCCAACCTCCGCATTTTGATTTCTGGTTGTGACTGGCCGAGTGGCCGGCAGGCTTGTCCTGGCACTACTGGATCTAGAAGTGGCGCCTACTGGCAACAGCTAAGATGTGGGGCCCTTCCCTTTATCAACGCCGCCACCTTGTGGGCACTTCCGGATTGACAGCATTTTCCTTCATCCGATTCTGTTTCTTTGGATTCAGGAAGGAGCAGCCGATTGGAAGGGAGCGAAATATTCAGTATCCATCTTCCTGTCAGAAAATCCTTCGTCTCTGAAGAGGTTTATTCCTGGGCGCGTAAGCCGGTTAGCACAAGGCCCATTTACGAGAGGAAGGTAAATGAGTGCTGAGGGATATTGGCAGCGCAGTGGAGAAATATAGAATTTAAATGCATTCCTCCCCCTATTTGGAGAAAGGTGCCATTTTCTTTCACGCCATCCCCATATATGTAAAACTTTGGGATTTGTTTTGTAACACCTCATGTTTTTGGAGAACATTTGGATTTTTTTTCAAATCCCCCACCCCATTTGAGGGCCTCTTGGACTTTATTTCACCCTCTTCCATTCTATAAAGGCAACGTTTGGATCTTGCTTGACAGCCTCCCTACCCTTTTTGGTGACTGTTTCTATATGTGTTGCCCCCCTCATCCCATCTTCTCTGGTGCTGTTTGGAAGTTTTGGATGTTTCTGGGGGCGTGACGGTTTGTGCAGGCATTGTTTTTTTGGAAGCGCTATGGCCAGTGCTTTAAGTGGGCCCGGGCCAGCCTGGTCCAGGCCCCGGCAGTCTCCACAAAGTGGGGCTGAGCCAGGGCCCCGAGGTCCCACCACATCATGCCGGGACACATTATCCCCCCACGCCGCAGCCGCGATGGGAGATACGCCCACCATTAAGTCAGTCAAGCTGACAGAAGTTCCAGCCAGCCACAGCGTCACCGTGGCTGGCTGGCACTTCTATCAGTCACCTTAAATCCTCTGTTGACCCCTCACGTGAGGGGTCACCAGAGGAAGTTCCTGTCCTTTTGTTTCACCCTCCCTGGGTCACTGATGCGTCTTTGACCCTCGGTGAACCTGGGGACCATGTAACATATTTCACGGTTTATAAAAGATGGCTTGAAAAGTACACAATTCAAGCCATCTTTTATAAAGCTTTGCCGATGGACAAAGGCCCTTTATAAAAGATGGATAAAATTGAATACTTTTCATGCCATCGTTTAAAAACATAACACTTCTGTGTTTAAAAAAGAAGGCTTGAAACGTGCACAAACCATAGTAAGGTATGCATACAAATATATAAATGTTACAAATATATTTGTGTGCATACCTTACTATAGTTTGTGTAAAGCCCTGGTTATGGTGTTTGGGGAGAAAATAGCGACAAGGTGTCCCAAGTGGTCACGGATAAAACAACATGAACATTAGAATTAGCTAAAATCTTAATAAATAGAACCTCCACTCTCAATCATGGTACCCTAACACGCGATCCAGGCATGAAAACACTGGCTATTTATTGCAGGCCAAACACTGATAAGACATCTCCAGCACTCCTTCAAAGCATGTAGAGTCACCAGACAGCACACAAGGCCAAGTTCAAAGAAGAGGGAGGGCCTCATCGCCTCGGGATGTTCAGGAACAATCTTTAATTGTAATTATGGCAGACAACAGAGTTTGATTGCCCCACTTGTGTCTCGCACATATCTTCATGCATTGTCAAAATGTCCAAGGTTGGTAAACTAGATGCCAACCAGTGAGAAGTCCCTTTGCCACATCACCTGTGATGGACAACGCCAACCAATTAGCAGTCCCTGGAATGACGTATTAGAAATATTATCAGTAATAGGATGGTTCAAGGCGGAGCCATCAGATATTAACCAATGAAGTGATTAACCCATAAACATCCTATAGGTAGCTTGGGCTACTAACCAACCCAACTGCCCTTTTGGTTTTGTAAACTTATATTGTAATGTGACACTATTGCTGATGACGTTTTGGTACAAAACTTGCATGTTTTCATTAAAAGAGTTGAGAGCTATGAGAATGAAGATGCATGCATGCTGTCCGTCTTGGATTCGTTCTTTGAATAAAGCTGGTTATTGACATGCACCTGAGTCTGCCATCATTGAGTATTATTCTAATTGTGTGATCTTGGGTGCACCTTTACACTTTGTTGCCTAGGTTGTGTCCCTTCGCAAACGTTTTCAGCCTCAGCAAAAATTGTAAAGATGCTGGAATTGTGGAGTGATTTTGTGTACTCATTGTTGTGTGCTTGTGTTTGGTGTCATGCAATTCTGCTCATGTTATTTAATGACACTAAGACTGTGGGTACGTACAAGAACTGGGGTGTGTTGAAGAGAGAGATTGTATTTTTCCATTAAGTTCCCTGTTAAATACTTAAAAAGTAATAATCACTATGCACTGTAGAAAACCAGTGCGGTTGGGTCGTAATTGTTGAATGTGTGCCATTGGATAACTGTGATATGAAGACAGATAGTTTAAGCAGAGAAGCGATATATTATAATTAGGCAGGAAAACATTTTTTTAAAAATAAAATGTGGATAAGAATACTATAGATACATGCATGATAAATGAAGACAAGGGCCAGCAGAAGCAGTCTGTCTGCCCGTTTCCAGGCTCACTGCAAAGCAACAGACTGTATTTGTTTCCAGCTCTGTCTTTGTCCTCACAGTATGATTAAACAACGCCACATACCTAGCAGCCAGGCCAGGCGTTGATATACCGGGGGTCTGCAACCTTTGGCTCCCCAGATGTTTTGGACTACAACTCCCATCATTCCTAATCAGCATAGTCAATAGCCAGATATCATGGGAAAGGTAATCCAAATCATCTGGAGAGCCAAAGGTTGGAGACCCTTGCTATAGAACCTCAATCATCTCAGGCAGGCGGCTATTGCTCATTGAGTTTTTGGTTGACCCAGGGAAGCGTGAACAGACATTGGTGGGACTGCTCCACGGCCCCAGTTGGTAAAATAGCTGCATGTGTGGGGTCACTGTCCGCCACTATATTCAGAAATCCAGAAAAGGACTTTGTGAGATGTAGAGCACTTTGGTCAGTTGAGATGGTGATGTGCTTGTATAAGCACTGTGCCATGACATCCACCCGACTGAGTAATTTCCAAAGATCGGTTGTTAGTGTCCCAGTGCTTTAGGGTGAGCCACTGGCACTGAGATGCAACACAGTGCACAGCTTCGTCACAGGAGGTATTGCGGTGTCATCTCATGCTTGGGTTCCACGCCGCCCTTGAAATCAAGTAAGATTATTTCAATTGTTGCCCTGTACACACAGTGTCAAGCCATTTCCGATTACTCAAACCTAGGGTGACAACCTGCACCTTTACCCTGCCACGTTCCTCCACCTCCAGGCTGATGATACTGTCGGGCTGCCTGCAGGAAACACTGGCGATCTGCCTGCTTGGTTGCATGTCAGGCCGGTTGCGGGTTGCCTGCAATGGGGCAGTTGCCATCAATTTTGAAATTTGCTTCAGAGCTGTAAAGAGCCCTGCTGCTCCCAGCATGGTGCTGCCTTTGACAGCTTGTGACCATATAGCCCCTTATATAGGGCTTTCATCCCTGATTGGCTGACCTTTTCTGGAGGTGGTTACATTCATGTTGCATTGTTTTGCCAGGTACCAGGAAGTCCACGTGCATATTCTCTGCATGCATCTTTTTTTGACTCATGGGGGTAAATTGCAGAGGCAGGTTCTCCGTGTGACCTTTTTCTGAGCACCCGCTGTCGACAGTCACTCGTGCAAATTCCACTTTAGGGCATTCTCATTGTTTTCTCTTCACATTGTCAGCACTACCCATATGTCAGTGGTGGAAATGGAAAATAATGTAAAGGGGGAGCCCACAAGGGCCAGGGTGGGGGGTGAAGTTTGGAGGAGGGTGGAGTTCCTGAGATGGCGAAGTTGCCACTCAAAGGAAATGTTCAAATAATAGTTTTTAAATGGTGCAATTTCTTTCATGCTGTTCCTTTCCAAACTCCACACTGTACATCAAATCCACTTTAAATCATTTCCATGGCAGTGGTGCACCCACAATACTCTTGCGAATGCAGTGATTGTTAATACTTTAAGGGATCCATAGACACGCTCTACAGTAGAAGGTAAGCAGGGTAGCTCAGCAGGTTGAGAGACCATTGATCAGGTGTTATATATTAAAAACTGGACATATTAAGGCTTTATGAAATTCCTTAGGAAAAAAGAAGTGCTTTAAAATGTGTTTGGCCAGAGCATGGGTTGGGCTGGTAGCTTGCTTATTATATTCAAGGCAGAGGTGGGGGTATTTCTGCCCCTGTAGTGAAAATCAAAATGTGGCACCCACGAACCCACAGTTTAAAATCCTAATAACTGCGGTCAGCACAACAGAGGCATTTATTTGCGATTAATTCGTTTGACAAACATACAACATCTTTATAAATATAACCTGTGATAAAACACAAAGGAAGGGGCACAAAAATGGCAGGATTTGTGTGGTAGTTTGACAAAAAAGAAACATATTTCAAAGAAAACGAGTGAATGCAAGTGTAGGCAGCATTTTTCCGTTTGGAAATGACTTTTGCAGAACAATACTGTGCCGGGCATGTAGAAAGCCTACTTTTAAAAGTGATGGCCCCCACCCCAGTGATAGTTATGGCCCATTGATTCCTGTGGTGTCCCTTTTAGGCCAGAAGAAAGTAAACAGGCTGAACAAAAAAACAGGACAGCATAGACTAGATCTCTGAGCCTCCAGCATCACTTTGCAAAGCTGAGGGTTCGGAAGAGCCATGTGAGGGCTGAGGCAGGCCCGGTCTGAGCCATTACCAGACGCCGGTCCTGTTCCTGTTTGCCTCGACTTTTGCAGGGAGAACTAGACAGAATAATTATCTGCATCCCAGCCTTGAAGACTTCACCTCTGGCTCATCTTCGCTGCAGCCCTCCCCCAGCATTGGGCTCTCCATACCAGTTACCTTCAGGTTCGTCACTCCCTGCTTCCAGCCGGACCTCGCATCTAACACCAGGGGGTTTCCTTGCCTGCTCATCACGGGCCTTCCACGCGCACTCCGGCTGTCTTCACAACCAATGCCCACTTTGGCGACTCTTGTTCGCCCTCCCCCTCTGCGATGAAACCTTGTGTGTTCATCTACTCTGACTCACAGCACGAACAGTGAGTTCCCTGACTTTTTTGGCCCCAGAAGAAGGCTTCCCTCTATTCTGCCGAAACGTCAGCAGCTTCTATACTCCTAACATCTTACCCAGACGTAGACCAAATATGAGGTCAGACTTTAGCCAGGCATCGGAGACCCACAATCAATGTCTACTCCATTTGCATTTTCATCCTGTGTTTGATGTACCTAATCACTTGGGACATTTCACTTATGAACAAGTTGTCTGTTAATGTATAAGTGGATGGTTTACATCTTACGACATCTGTAAACATGTTACATTGGATTTCTAATATAATCACGGGTTCAATACAATGGTCATCATGTACTGTTGTGTATATGTAAAAACTTAAATATTTTGCAAAAGAAAATGCATCAGCCAAATAATAAAAATCTGAAATGTTCATATGAGTAAGAGATATGTGTTTATCAGCAGCAAGCGTGTTGTTTCCAACAATGGTTGCCCCAGTTGTATGGGCACCCATTAGGGTCTAAAAACTAGTTTGCACTTGAATTACTGTTTGCATCCTTTTGATTCATAGAGGGTAGGACATCCCCCTTGTTACAGCCGGTCTGAGATCCAGACAGACCTCTGATGCCGGATCTCAGTCCCGGCAAGTGCCGGCCCTTTAATCAGCACTGCTGTATGCGGTGAAAAAACACAGAGCTGCCATTTCCACCTGTTTTTACAGATCATGATTGCGCGGCTGCTAGTGTGTGCACTCTATGTGCAATTCCTTGAGCAGTGGTCAGTGTATGTGCGTCGCCTGTGTGGGTGCTGGTATATTGACTTGCAGCTGACACTTGTGCCAAGTTTGTCCACCGTATTGGTCCCGGAATCTGTCCAATATACCCCATCTCAAACCCGCTCATCATTTCACTCGAAGTCCCCCCTTTCTCCCTGCCTCCCGTGTTCTCCCGTGTAAGTGCTATACGATATGTCAATTATAACACGCCTGTACACAAGTGTTTCTCCGATATTACCGTTTGCGTGCTCCTTTGTGTCCAAAAGAGCTTGTTTTTTTCTGTATGTCTGCAAAATAAATAAAGAAATACATAACAGATATGTTCATCGTGCAAACACCTAGGCTGTGTGGGTGGAAGAGGAGGAGTCAGTGATAAAAGGTGTTGAAGGGGCACAGGGCTGGATTCCAGGGTCTGTGTGTTCCCCTGGGGAGTCACTGGCTACCCCCTTTGAGTGCCTCCAAGGCTTGTCGCAGGCCTCAACAGCTGGCAGCCTCTGCAACCGGTCTATCATGCCCAGCACCTCGCATCACACTTCTTGGAACGTGCCCCATTATCCTCTACAGCTCGTATAAAATCAACTCTGTGACTTGGGGGGCGGGAATGAGCCCGCAGAGTGCCGTCCATGGAGAGCGCCCTAATCTGGTTATTAGGGGAAGAAAGGTAATTTGGTGCAGAGCGCCAGCGATGAGTCTATAATACAAACTCACTCATGCTGATAATTAACGGAGTGGGAATTAATTTTTTTGTAAATTACACTTGGAATCGAGTTGAGGTTGCCATGGGATGAGAGTAACCTTGGCAAGCTAGCACTCTTCCAAGATCGGGAGGGGGGGGGGGCTGCTGCTCGGAAGGCTGGGGCTCAAGGCGGGCCAGCAGAGGTCATGGAAGCCCCGGGGTCTTCAGTGAACACGCTGTGACAATCTTCGGGGGGCTGGGGGGTTGCCAGGAAGAGACGGGGAGGGGGAGCAGAGGATATCAGAGTGAAAGAGAGGGGAAGAGCTAGGCAAGGATGAAGAGACAGCGAGAAAGACTGTAGGGAAAGTCAGTGCGGGAGAGAGACAGCAAGATAGTGGCTGCATGATAGACATGAGGAAAAAAAGGGAGGAGGGGTAGGGGGTAAGGTAGGAAGAGGCAGAGAGTAAGGCAGTGGTGCAGAGACAACATCTAGCGAGAGACAGGGCAAACAACACACAGGAAAGAGATGGGCGGAGACATGGAGAGAGCTAGCAAGCAAAGGAGAGAGATGGAGAGGGCTGGGAAGAAAAAGAGAGAGGCGGCGTGGGCTTGAGAGGGAGGTATGGGACCTGCCAGAAACACAGAGTGATGGCGAGACAGAGAGAGCCGGGAGACAGGCAGAAACATTTGCACTCTGCGATTGAGAACAAGCGACAAGGATAAACAGCAGGGTAGAAAGAGAGACAGAGAGAGGTGGACGAAGCAGTGGTTGAGAGAGGTAGACATGAAAAGTAAAGAGACTTGGAGCTAGAGGGGAGGGAGAGTCAGAAGTTTGGGAAAGCAGGCCGAATGAACGAGGAAGAGGGGAGACAAGCAGAGAGAGACAAGAAAAACAAAACTAGACACGAGTGAAGACAAGAGAAAAGTACAATGTCGCCTCCAGAGCGTCGACCTTGCCACAAGGACCTGCTGAACGGGCATAGGGCGCTCATACGTTATTTCATGCTGTTACTATGTCTTTGTGCTGCGCTGCATCAGCACTGCAGTAGTTTCAAAGCGCTGATCCTTGCCCGTGGCGTATAGTGCCCCCGCGCCCCGGGGTAGCCAGACCTTAGTCTGCTGGGAAGAATAGCATGAGCCAGGGGGAAGTAAGCGGGCGGGAAAGTGGGAAAGTAGTTTGCAGATGCAGGGAGGAGCTATCTTCTAGGGAGAGCGGTGATATGTGTTGAGTTGATAAATGCACTGGTTGCCATATTAGCCCAGTCCGACTGCTCATTTTATCTGCAACCTTTGCCCTTTTGGGGTGGGGCCAAGCCTGATTTGCATATGGTCTTTCCCCTTCTGTAATGGCTTGGCAGGCAAAGGACAGTGGTCTGGAGGGTTGTCCAGAGCATTGCCAGTGGTTAAGATTCATTCTAAACCTTCCAGCCATCACCTCTTTGTTTTTGCTTTGTCACCCCTAGTGGGACGGGTATGCCCAGACGTGGGTCCCGTGACTGCTGGGCCTAGAGACCCAAGCTACTCCTCACTGATGAGCCCCAACAAGGGCGAAACATGTTTGGGGATGCTTGTGGTTTCGTGCAGAAGGGATGTGGCCTAGCAGTTCGGGCTGGACTGCCCCATTTGGGGTGGGGCCAAGTCTGATTTGCATATGGTCTTTCCCCTTCTGTAATGGCTTGACAGGAGAAGAACGGTGGTCCGGCGGGTTGCCCAGAGCATTGCCAGTGGTTAATATTCATTCTAAACCTTCCAGCAATCACCTCTTTGTTTTTGCTTAAGACCAGTAAGACCAAGATCCTTCTCATTGGAAACCCCCGTTTGGTCCCCCCTCTGGCTGCCTACCTTGGGCCCCCTCCCCCATCCTGCTGTGAGGCAAATTAACCTAGGTATTATCTTCGACTCCTTTCTCTCCTTCTCACCTCATATTGCTAGACTACTGAGTCTGGTCCACCCCTCCTCCTTGCACTAGATTACCCTTATCACTTCCCCCAGCGCATTTGCCCTCCTGGCTCCCCTTAGCAATTAACCAGCCCCTGGGGCCCCCACCCTCTTGAATCCCCACCCCTCCCCTTACCTTGACCTGGCCCCCACACTTCCTGTTTGCCGCACTTGCACGATCTGAATGTCACAAGGTGTAGTAGGACTGTTTATTGCTCTTTACCTCCTCTTTTCCATCCTCCCCCTTTAGTCTTGTGGTTCCTGGAAACACTTTCTTCTGTCTAGGCACCATACAAATGTTCAATAAATACAAATAAATGAAAACCAATAAGTGAATAGAAAATGATTGGTATAGAAAGGATATGCGGGCATGTCACGTTTGTTCTGCCATTTGTGAAGGGATACACGCACAGCAGTACCATAACAAGTAGCATTAATTGTGCTATCTACACTTTTGTTACATTAAGGCACAGGTCTTCAAACTGTGGGCCGCACCCCTCCAGGTGGGCATGGCCACATTCTCGGAGGGTGTCTGCGGGGGGGGGTGGCGCAAGTCCATTGCCTGAATTGTAAAAACAAATTAGAAACATTGTTTTTCTTTTTTTTTAAATGGAGGTAACGGATCACAGGGTCGAACTGGAGCATAACACTGTCTCAGGCACCTATGAACAAGTGTCCCACAGTTGCAAATGGCAATTCATTCCTTTAGTGACAGAATGTTTGAATAGTACCCAAGGGGGTGTTTTTTCTGTTAAAATGTAAGCAAATTGTGATATTTAAGGAATATTTCTTCAGCAACAATGGTCAAAACTACTAGCTGTATAGTGAAGTAACTCATCAAAATGGCCCACATTGGCCCAAAAAGGTGGCCCTTTTAGGCCAAAAAAAGAGGCCCACACTAGCATTTTGCATTTCTGGTTCAGGCATTGCCCTATAGTCGAGTCCGAGCCTGGCGACTCATCCATAATGGGCAAGGGGGCATCACCACAGTGGCCCCCTCACGCATTATGGAGGAGCCAGCCCAGATAAACACTAAGAACTCCCTCAGCTGCTTTTTCCAGCTGAGGGTGTGCTCCTGGGCTGGCTGAACTGTTAAAGGGAAAAACTGTTTCCCTTTGACAGTTTAGTTACCCAGCCGCACATGCTCACTGAGTCCTGCAAGGCTGCGGACGTTTTGCTTTGCAAGCCATGCATAGCTCATTGGAAATGCTGGCTGGGGAACTGCATGTCTGTATGTGCGAGGGGGAGCTCCTGCGCGGACTCGCACATACGGACAGAGCAGCCTGGAGCAGGGCGTTTCAGCACCCAAGTGCAGATCCCTGCGTGCATGTGCATGAACCAGGAAGCCCTTGCTTCACGATTCCTGTTCATGCTGCAGGAGCTGGAGCCCTGGGAAGGAAACCTCAGGACCAGGGCAGAAGGTAAGTTTATGTTCATGTATTTTTTATTTCAATATGTGTATGAATACGTGTATGCTGATAGAG
The DNA here is from genome assembly GCF_040938575.1 of Ambystoma mexicanum. Lineage (NCBI taxonomy): Eukaryota > Metazoa > Chordata > Amphibia > Caudata > Ambystomatidae > Ambystoma > Ambystoma mexicanum. The sequence continues at coordinate 167,299,387 of NC_090931.1, read as the reverse complement.
TGATTGCTGTGTGAACGCTGTGCGAATGTGTGTGTGTGTGCTTGTGTTGGGCCATGGAGCTGATTTTGGCAAGTGGGGGGGGGAGGATTGTACAACAAAGGTGTTTTAAAAATGCCTTTTTTGCACAATCCCCCTACCCACCTGCCAAAATCAGTTCTCCTTCTGAGGCGCTGTGGAGCGCAGGGGACAGGGATGGTATTCTTTTAATCGACATCTATCATAGATGTCCAGTCAAAAATACCATGCTTTCCCCCTAGGCCCACCAATGTCTTGCATACACACATAATCATGTTGATTGTGAGCATGTGTTAGGTGCTGTGAGGCCAAGGGGAGAGGGATAATATCTTTTTACTGGACATCTGTCATAGATGTTCAGTAAAAAAATGTCATGCCTGCCCCTGGACCCCCCACCGCCAATTGCAAACTGTTTGGCATTTTACCCAATTGTTTTTAAAAGTATGCGCTAAAATGCAAAACGTTATCCCATTATTTAAAAAAAAACTTCCTGGGAAAACCCCCCAACCCCCACTTGATTGGTTTGGGCTCCCTCACCACGCTCGGTCACTATGGTATATCTGGGAGAAATACTTATGCCCTTCCACTAAAAAAATCACCAGCACCCGCTGGCCTTGGAACTGTGCTGGGAGCAGGGTGGGGTGAACCCAGGGACTGTGGTGAGGGCAGGATGGGCGAGCCATGGCGACGTCACAGGAGCAGAGCGGGAGAGCCCAGGGTCTCTGGTGGGCGTGGGCAGAGCCCAGGCACTGGGTAGGAGTGGAATGAAGGAGCCCAGACACTGTGATGGAAGCAGGTGGGGGAGCTCAGGGACTATACTGTGACCCTGAAATGACATACCTATCTTGTCTCCATTTTTTCTTTTCAATAGAAAAATTAAAGAAAGGTTGTAAAATGTTATATTTTGTTTTGTAAAGAAAAGGTAGTAATTATGACTAGTAGTGAAATACTATTCATTTGAATGAAATTAGTATTTTTAGAAACTCACATTTATAAAATGTACAATATTAAACATGCATACATTGTTCGAGCATGTGTGCCATTAGAATGGCCCAAACTGTTGGCTTTGCCAACGCTTGTTTCAGTGTACAGTGCAGCTCTGCTGAACACACTCCTCTTAGAAAGAGATCATGCATCAGCAGTACCATTTGGCAGCCTTGTGAAGTTTAAGCTGTAAGCATTACATGGTCAGGAGCAGGGGGCATTTTGTTAAACAGTGGGCAGTGAGAGGAGTATTGACTGGCGCTGCTGACAGCAGGAATGGACGCTCTGCATGACCACTCCATCGCTGAGCATCTTCACCGCTGCTAGGATGGTGGAGAACGTAAGAAAATAAAGTGATTCCTCACATAACTCTGCTTCCCGCTTGCATGCCTGTGTGCAGCTCGCCAGTGTGCACCCAATCTGATGCCAGTAACACGACGTGGCTATGGCAGGGCATTTTTACTCCATAAATCTGCGTCGATAATCTTTCAATGTTATAAAGACACAGTCAATAGTTTTTGGTTCTGTTGAACCCGTTTATTGAGGCTGGTGATATGCTGGTAATGCCCCGCTTGCTTCTTGCCGCACATTGGCATACAGGCTATGCCATGTGTATACTCGCTTGCTGGGAAGAGATGTTAGCAGATGAGCGGTGTAAGCTTCAGTGCACGATTCTGACCCATCACGCAGCCTCAGAGAGCTGCCTGAAAAGTCCACCTCTTTGTCTCTGGCAACTCAGACTCCTGTCTTTCTTAGTTCTGTATTAGCCCCAAAAAAAGGCAAATCAGGGGCACCAGGCACTCATCTCTGACAAAACAGGCAGGATACACTGCCTGTTTTCTGATCTGCCCTGTCATGGTGTGGGAACCCAAACCAGTTTTCATTCTGCGATGCGGGCACTGCTTGGAGTATTGGGTGGTCCATTGACCTTTGTGGCTCTGTGACTTTGACACTACAGTTTGAGGGCAACCCTATAAAGCAACTGCTCCCCGAGGACCTTGTCCCATCAGTTTCACCCCCTTCCCCTGACCGAAGTCTTCCCAGGCCTTAACCTTGCTTTGCTTTGATTTTTCCCCTCCTTCAATCTTTGTTCTTCACCTCTTTCTTCGTGATCACTATATTGGGCCATTTCTTGACCCTTCCAAGTTGCCTCCCTTTTCCTTGATCTCTTCTTGGGGCCATCTGATATGTCATTTCACCAAAATGCCGGGGGTAGCAGAAGCGACATCACATGACCCTTGACCTCTGATGACACCATAGGAAGTGGTGTCATTTGACCCCACCCCCAAGTGACATCACAGGAGGTGATGGCACACAACCTTTTACCCCTTGACAAAACAGGAAGTGGCATCACATAGCATTGTTCCTCAGTACACTAAGAAACATATGCTTACAATGATATCACTGTAATATGAGATACATTTCCTACAATAATTGATCCCCATATTTAGCGTTAATATCAGTGTGTATACGCCCACACTACCAAATTACTGTGAATGTAAGCAGAAGTGCAAGACCAAATGATGCCATGCAATGGAAAGAAACTACATGTGGCTGTTGCATGAAATGAAATAACCCTTAGAACCAAGCAAATCTACAGTCATCGCCGTCGGGATATACACACAAAACAACAGATTGTAGTAGGTTATATATATGCACAGATGTTTGAAGATGTCTGATGCATTTTCATTCATTAGACTGTTCTTATATATTGAGTTTGGCAAGGAATGTTTCCCCCACCCCCAAGGCCTGCCACAAGCAATGTGTTTCCATATAAGAACACAGTCAAGCTGGCTTTAATGCCAGTAATTATACTATACAAAAATATGTCCAAGCTGGCTATGCCAGTAGCCCCACATAACATATTTCTGTTGACTTTGCCATTAAATATGTAATGCCATAAGGATGAAGGCACTCCAAGCACAGAGGAGAATGGGAACCACAGTCTGGAGACAAGCACTTCAATCAGGGGGGACCTCAGGCATCAACCCACACAAGAAAAAGCCTGAAGTGTGGTGCTTCAAGACACAGTAAAACCACAGCCCGAAGGCGAACACTTCCAGAATAGGGGCCATCCACAGCCTCTCACAGGCACTTTAGGTTGCACGAGAAGCAATTTCTTGTTACACTACTGGTAGGGTCTGACTGGGTACGAGCTGTCAACACATGACCCAGCCTCTCTATCAACGGGCTAGGCTGCACCTTCACCAGTTAATAAACCATGACAGCTGTGCAGCTATAACCCTATCTTCACCCCATCTTTCCCACGTCTTCCCTTTTCTACCACAGACTACAGTCTGGATAGCCTGGATGAAGCCACAACACCCACATTTTTCCAAACCAGCCAGTCTCTCGCGGACTGCTGCAATGGTGATTTGACACGGTATATAAAATCCCTTTACCATGATATAGGACCTGGCTTATACCTGCATTTTTTCCCTTGCATAGACTTGCATAATAGCCTGGCACCTAAGGGGTTTTAAACACACCGGCCAGTAAAAACGGAGCAAATATAAGTTCAGAAGTAAGGAGGCAGAGTCAATTGCGAAGCGTATACCCGCCAACATAGCCCAAGAGTTTTGGGAGATACTCATAGACTTTTTTCTTTGTATTGCGGTATTTGCACTTTTTGCAAAATCTGGATCTATTTTAGAATTCTACTCAGAGTGCTGTAACAACAACATGCAGGCAACTGCCAATTTGAAGTTGACTGGCCTTAGGTGCAGTTGCTTTGTATCCACCAGGAAACTCCACGCCACTCTCAATTAGGCCATAAAACACAACACTGGTTCTTCCGATTACCAATAACACCCACAATTTCACTCATGTTAATGTTGCATGGTGCTGTGCTAGAACTCACCAGGCACGTCATTTAAGGGCCAACAGGGGTCGCACTTGTGACCCCGGAGGTCTCCCTTGCTACCCCTGTTGTCTCCCTTGCTACCCCTATAAAAAAGGACACTTTTAAAAAAAGAAATTGAAGCTCCTGGCCTGTGGCCAGTGGCATATTTGAGCTATTTATCTTTCTGGAATTCCATACAATAAAAGCTAGACTCGTTAAAGGTGTATTTCAGGCACACTTCAGGGGGCGAGTCACTGATTTAGCCTGCTCTTACACACCTCAAATTCACAATGCAGACAAAATCCTCCAAAAAGCATTTAGAGGAGAATAAGCATCCATTTCGGACTATGTATTTTGCTTTTCACAAGTTGCAGTTATAGTATGTCTTTCTTCTGCCGATACATATGGTGATCCATTCTTGTATGACATGTATATCACGTTACAGTAATATTGTAACCATATTTTTCATAGTGTACTTAGAAGCAATGCTATGCAATGCCACTTCCTGTTTTGTCAAGGGGTAAACGGTTGAGTTCCATCGCTTCCCGTGATGTCACTTCGGGTTGGGTCAAATGACATCACTTCCAGTGATGCCATCAGAGGTCAAGGGTCATGTGATGTCACTTCCACTACCCCTGACATTTTGGTGAAATGACGTCCCTGGAACTCACTCCCTCTGCAACCCACAGAGTAGAACAAGCTACGCAGGGAAAGCAAGCAGTAGCTTTGGTGATGAAAGTAAAAATCGGGGGGGAGGGTTCAGGAGGAGGGGCTGCCAGATGTGAATTTATGTTATGATGGAGATGTCTAGCATGAACACGGGGATCAGGTATTAAAACATAATCACATAATACCGCCTTGTTATGGATATTGACCGAAGCCCATTCGCTTTACACAGAATACCGCGTTCGTAATGTTCCGACTTTCGATCAATGTCACCGCCATTTTAAGAATCATCTGCCATTTTCATTTCCACTCTAGTTTCTGTGTTCTAAAATGGTGGACTGTGTTTTCAACTCGCAGTCAAGCCGAACAACCTTTAAGTTTTGTTAATGTTTAGGCTGACCGAGAGCAGACTGTTTGACCAATGCAAAGAAACCTTGTGACTCGATTGAACTGCCATCCAAGTGTTTTCTGCGCTCAAAAGCCTCATCCTCATATAAACAATGAGACAATGGAAAACAAACTCAGATTGTGTGTTCTGGCTGAAGTGCATTGTAGTGACTCTTGGAACAAGGTTTACCGTGGATCAGAGAACCAACAGCATCACTGTAACTTCATGGACATGTAAACTTGTTTAATCCATTGTACAATTTTGTAATATTTGACATGTGAACTGGGCACGAACACTAGCCAGCAACTGATTAGCTTGGAGAGAGGCTGGACAATGTTTCAAAAATGGTATAAATATGTCTGTGTTCAGATGTCCAGCACTCTCACCCCTCACTGTGTCTGCTGGTACATACTGTGAGGTGTTGGGAGGCAGATAGCTATCTGTTTTGCTTTGTTACTGTACAGTAATAAAAGATATTTGTGTTTTTTCAACCTGTGATTGGCTTATTTCATTTGTGGTACTAAGCCTCGACATTTCTTTGGTCTTTCAGATGGTGCCCGAATAGGGACCCTAAAGATTGAAGTCACCTTGCTGAAGAGAAGACATGGCTATCGGACCGGGATCGGACATTGAGAAAAAAGGGGGCCCCTTTGTATGAGACGCGATACCGCGACAGTACTGCACATTCCGATCCCTGAACGGTGAGCATGCGGTTCGAGAGGGCATCTTGACGAGGGTCCCCATATCGAGGCGGGCTGTTTGCTGCAATCGCCAACCATGAGGATCCTTGGTAATCCGATCGGACCACCTTAGTCCTTTGTAATCAGATGAGTCATGTCCCAATTCCTAAGTATCCTGATATTTGGTTGCAGATTTGTATTTGCGAGTTCAAACGAGGCCAGGTAACATCAGTGATCTGATATGCCTGGGAAATTGTCTGCCTGTTTCAGGAGTTTGTTCCGCAGAGACAGACAATCTTTGAAATTTGGCCGACCGGCGCCACAGGAGGGGTCACTGGCATGTACTATGTACTGTAAGTACAACATTGGTAGTATAGTATTCAATATTTGGCACAGACAAACTAGACATGCTTCTGAATTTCAGTGGCCAGTTCACAGTAGTTTTGAGATTGCCCGTATTATATATAGTATTTGGAGTCTATATTATTAAAGAAAAAGGCTAGGCCTGCAGCATTTGATGCAATTCAGAATTGGAAAAAGGAAGCTATGCAGCAACTTAAGAGTAAAGAGAAACATGCACGTAGTCAAATGTCTAACTCAGAGAAAGCATTTCTGTATGACCAACATAAACAGGCGGAGACTGTTAGAAACATGGATAGGGCTTTTCAACTTGGTGTACAGAAAATATATCCGTCTAAGGACTTCCATGCCTCAGACAAACTAATTGATAAGCTTTTAAATGAACATAGCACTGTTGCCACTGCACCACCTCCTTATGGGCCTTTTCCTGCTGTCTTACCTGTTCCCGCTGTTGCACCTCCTCCCGTTGCTGTTCCTGTTACTCCCGTTGTTCTTCTGCCTCCAGTTGTTCCTCCTCTTCCTGTTGCTGCTTCCCCTTCTGCATCTCCACCCTTACCGACAATTGCTGTTACTGTGATGCCGTCTTTAGTGCCAGCGGTAGTGTCTACACTACCTGTTGTACAGGATTTTTCTGAACTCTCTTTCCCAAGTGGTTCTGCTCCACTTGTAGCAATTGAAGGGGCCAGTGCCGAATCAAAAGTAGTGACTCGTAGTACAGAATCTAAAGCTAGAAAGAGGGAATTGTATTTATGGGCTAAGAAGTGTATAGAAGAAGGTGAAAAATCAGCTGTCTTAGCTACAATCTTTGACCAAGAGAATATTCCCGAACAGAATGTCTTGATTGAGGGGATGGGAATGCACTTGGCTGAAATGTAGGATGATTTGATGGACATGAATGTCCCACATGGGTTGAGGGATTTAAATGTCTTAACTTACTCAAGGGACACTGCAGAGAAAGTTAATGAGCATGTTGAGAGGGTTTTTGAGTTTAAAAGGGGTTAGATCGGTTACAGAATGATGAAATAGATGGTGGTAGATTGGATGCTCAGTATGTGCAGAAACAGTTTCTTCCTTCTTGTAAATCAACGAGTGAAGAGACGCAAATTTGCACAAGGGATGTGATTAGATGGATTTCAGATGTTTTGATATTTCCCATGGAAGTATATGACACGTTTAGTCAGTATACTGCAAAAATGCAAAGGAGAGTGTTACAGGTAATGGTAAAATACCTGCAGGATGAGTGTATAAAGAAAAAGATTTGTTGTCCCGCATATTTGATGATTATTTATAGGAGAGCATTTTCACCTGACACTGCTTTGACTACTTTGTCGCTCGATTTAGCCTTACTGCTTAACAAACGTTTAGAGTTGGCTACTTCTCAATTGCCAATGAGAATGGTTCCTCCGACATTTGTTCCTAAAGTGGACATTTCAGCTGATGCCTTAGCAGGCACACCAGCTGCCACTATTGAAGCTCATTATGTTTCACAATTTGTTCATGTCCCGTTCTCTAGATAGGAAGAGATTACTATTAGACAGTCGATTCCAGATATTAGGAAAAATCCAACAGGGTTTTATAAAGAAATAGAATCTGTCTTACATTCATCAGTTTTCACTCTGGGTAATATAGACTTGATATAGACAGATAAGGCAAAGAAACTGGCAGCACAGGCGCGAGCACTAGACAGAAAGTATGGGCGTTTTTCTTTGCTTCCAGCGATTAAATTTTACCGTACTAAGGTAGTTCCTTCAATCACCTTCAATCCTTCAATCACCTATGCAGCAGACGCTCTCCCTCATGTGCCTTCCCATTTATGGCTGAAATTAGAGGGGTATTTTTGGCGCACGGTTCTGGGGCTGCCAAAATCTACATCGGCACCCTTAATCAGAAGGGAATTAGGTCTACTTTCACTGCAAGGATCTGTGGAGATTAAATCTATGATGCTCTACAGGAAAATGCTGTTACCCGATTGCCCTCGCGTGTTAGCGATGATCCATGCTGAGGTCAAAAGGACGCGATGCTTGGAGCTCAAATCTTGGGAAACAGCAAGAAAAGCAAAACTATTGGAACTTCATTTTTCGGAACAAGAGCTGGTGCGAAATCCCTCAAAAATAAAAAAACAAAATGGCAGAGTGTGACTGGATAAAGACACTGGACTTTGCGGAAAAAGCGAAATCAGTCCAACATCTCCCGCCCTATAACAGCAAATTAAACACGGTCCCCAACTACCTGAGCAGGTTTCCCAACAAAGCTGCCAGAAACCTGTTTCTGAGAGTACGTTTAAATCTACTCCAGACAAATGAGATTCTGAAACGTAGAGGACTGAGTGATTCAGATACATGTCGTTTCTGTAAAGATAGCTCAAAAGTCGAAACCATTCGGCACTTACTTCTCAACTGTCCAGGTACCCAAGAAATCGGTGAAAAGTATCTCCAACAACATCTTCAGGAATCCTACACCAGAGAGGAAGAATTCTGGTGGGGTCGCTTAATGAGCGGAGAACGAAATACCTGGACAATTGCGACCACTCAAATCTTAAAGTCCATTTTGTCTCTATGAACTTTTTTGTTAGAGTCTTCTATTTTGATTGAAAAAAAAAAAATGTTTCTTCATCTCTATTTTTCTACTGATTCTTCAACTATGTTTTGTAAAAATCATTAATTTGATTAAAACAACGAAATAAATAACAAATAAATAACAAATATAGACTTGTTGTTCCCTGTGATCCTACCTGCTGATTTACGGAAACAGATTAGAACTGTAGATGATCAGGCAGGGCTGGGTGACACATGGATTAACTTGATACGGTCAGATGGAGAAAGGAAAGCTGATGAGAGACCACCACAGGTGATACTGACACTGCCAGATAGAATAGTGATTAAATTAAAGACTCTAGTTCCAGAGAGAAGAATAGTTTGGGACAAGCTTACTGCTTGCACTCAGGGGAAATCTGAACGAGATACCGAATTTTTTTCGTACAAGTATTTTCAGATTTTAGCGGTCAGGATTTAAGCACTGAGTCAGGGAAAAGGTTGTTTGTGAACAAATGTGTGCGTGGATTTGGGCTTGAAATCCAATCACAAATTATGACTTCTGAAAGCGCCTGGCAAGCTAAATCACAGTCCGAAGGATTGCATATGGCTCATTACGAAAATAGAGTCAATAGTGAAAAAGAGAGGATAGAAAAGAAGAAGGGAGACTTGAAAACCAAAGTAATGTTTCAACAGATAGTTAGAGGAACCAGAGGTGGAAGTACACAGTTTAAAGGTCAGTTTGCACCACAGAGTAATGCACAGCTGGGTCCTGTACAGATGAACCAATGTGCTTATTGTAGACAAAAAGGTCATTAGCGAGCACAATGCCTGACCCTTCAGCAGAGATCGAATAACACATATGGTACCATGGGTAGATGATCCAGAGGCCGCCCTGGGGTAGAGGGCCCTGGTAGAAGTCAGTTCGCTCAGAATCCGCAGTCATTCTCACAGGATAGTCAGCAACATAGTGTTGATAATAGGAATATTTTTGATCATTCTTCGACTGCCTATCTTTCTGAGGATCTTGTATTTGATGGTATATGGTTTTATTAGGACAGCACGAAGCAGAGTCTGGAACGGGTACCTATTCTCTTCGAACAGAAAGGGCCCTACGTAGAAATGAAGGTGGGGAATAGGAAGCATCTATTTTTGATAGATACGGGAGCACAGAAGTGTTCCATAGATCATTCATGGGTTCCAGATATTACACTGTCAGGGCAGAATAACATTTCTGTAGGGTTTTCTGGCACGCCAGTGGTTAGTCCGGTTTCTCAGCTGGTACCAATTTCATTGGGGCCATTCACGGATCAATGTCCATTTCTTTTCACAACAAATTGTGGTGAGAATTTGTTGGGGTTGAATCTGTTGAAAGAATTAAATGCGGTAATGAATTGTTCTCCGCATGGAGTACATTTGACGATTTCACCTCAGCAACCTTTTGCTTCACAATTTCTGACTAGGCCTTTATCGACTGAATTGAATAAAGTTCTGGCATGTTTATGGGCAGTTGACGACAATAATGTTGGTATTTTGCAAATCGAACCTGTTAAAATTGTTTTGAAACCAGGTGTTAAGTTGCCACGGATTCCACAATGTAAGATTTCAGTTGATGGTGAGCAAGCTTTAAAAAGTATAGTTTCTGATTTTGTTCACAGAGGAGTGATTGAGGAAATTGTAGGAAGTTTGTGCAATAGCCTGATTTTACCAGTGTATAAGAAAGGGGATATTGTGATTCCTTTCTGTTTCATTATTGATTTGTGTGTTATCAATTAGATTGTTGCTCCACAATTTAATTGTTCCTGATGTGACCACAATATTAACGATGATTCCAGCTTCAGCTACTCATTTCAGTGTTTTGGATCTTTAGAATGCCTTCTTTAGCATTCCTGTACATGTTGACAGTAGATATTTGTTTGTGTTCACCCTAGGGGGACACTCGTTTACATTCACTTGTGTGCCACAAGGGTACATTGAGAGTCCGAGTATTTCCAGTAGAGCTTTGAAGGAGCAGCTTGATACACTTGTGTTGCCTCCCACTTGTACATTGTTGCAGTATGTCGACGATATTCTTTTAGCTGCAGACTCAGAAATTGCTTGCAAAGAGGGCCCCGTGTTACTACTTATCCATCTAGCAGAACATCGGCATAAGGCTTAATTGAAGAAGTTTCAATATTGTTGACAGGAGGTCGCCTATTTATGCTATCTCCTGTCAAAGGAGGGAAGAAGACGGACACCAGAATGGATAAAAAGCATCTCTAGCATGTCTTTCCCAAATACACAGAAAGAGGTCAGAGCCTTGGTAGGCATGGCTTCATAATGTAGATAGTGGATCCCTAACTTCTCGTTAATGATAAAACCAATGTTGGCAGTGACAAAGACGGGCATTTCTTTGCCATTACCATGGAACGTGGATTGCCAGAAAGATTTTGATCTGCTCAAGGCTGCGTTTTCTTGAGCACCAGTTTTGGGCTGACCAACTTATGACAAGGCCTTTATTTTATATGTGCATGAATGTGATGGATGTGCTTTGGCTGTGTTAACGCAGGAACATGGAGGGAAGAATAGACTGTGTGGTTATTTTTCCTCCATGCTTGACCCTGTTGCATGCGCTTTGCCAAGATGTGTGAGAGCTGTTGCTGCTGCCGCTGCATCTTTAAAACAAAGTGTGGGTTTTTAGGTCACTCTTTAACCGTGATGGTGCCCCACTCTGTAGACGTTATATTGAACAGAATGCAAATGCAACATCTCACCTCAGCACGATTAACAAGATACAAGCTGATTCTATTTGCATAGCATCTCCCAAATTAAGAGATGTTGCGTATTAAATCCAGCCAAACTATTGCCTCTTCCGCAAGAAATTGCTTGCAGTGACAAGATGTCACATGACTGCCTCTATACCACAGAGCAAGAAGCCAAAGGCAGAATCGATTTAAATGACACACCAATGAAAAATCCACATGGGGAGCTGTTTTGCGATGGTTCCTGCTTCAAACTTCCGGATGGTACATCCACTGCTGCTTATGCCATCACTACATTAAGCACTATTGTGGAAACCAAAAGAATTTCGCATAACTTCGTGCAGGCCGCAGAGATTATCTCACTGACTCGAGCTTGTGAACTTTCTGAAGGGCTTAGTGTAAATAAATTTACAGACAGCCAGTAGGACTTTGGGATGGTTCACAACTTCGGTAGAGTATGGGCAGAAAGAGGTTTGCTGACCTCACACGGAACTAAGATTCAACATGGCACCTTGATAGTTCAGCTACTCTCAGCACTTGCGCTTCCTACTCAACTAACAATCATGAAGTGCGCTGCACACCAAAAAGTAACAGATGATGTGGGGAGAGGAAACACTTTTGCTGGCAGGATAGCCAAACAGACTGCTACTGATATGTATTCTGAAATGTATGTAACAAAAGAAGCCACCAACAGTTGTGTAATAGGTGAAGGAATTGATTCTATGAAAATACATTCAAGCTGATACCACTCCAGAAGAGCTTAAGCAATGGGCTGAGGGTTTAGCAAGCTTAGATGATAAGGTTGTTGGGTAGACAATGTCAAGAAAAGATGGATGCTACCCGATGCTTATGTCACTGCTATGGATATGATTGCTCATGGTCCTACTCATATATATGCTAGAAAAATGTGTAAACTGTTAGAACCTGTCTGGGTAAATGTAAACATCTCAAAGACTGCTGAGTGTTTGGTCCAAAGTTGCATGGTATGCTTACAGCATAATGTGGGAAAGGGTACATCGACACCGAGGGGTAGTTTTGGTCCCCCCTCTGTGCCCTTTGAAGTGATACATATCGACTTCATCGAAATGGACCACTGTCAGAATTTCAAATATGTTCTGGTAGTCATTTGTGCTTTTAGCAAATGGGTCGAAGCATTCTCTGTAAAAGATGCCACCTGAATAACGATGGCAAAAACCATGCTTATGGAATATTTGCCTAGGTTTGGGTTGCCGAGGGTCATTTGGTTGGACAATGGTCCACATTTTATCGCTACTGTTATCCTGCAAATATGCACAGGATTACAGATCGATAAACGGTTCCATTCAGCCAGACACACTCAGAGTGCCGGACTTGTAGAACGCCATAATGGTATATTAAAGAACAAGTTGGCTGAGGTTTGCACTAGTAGTAATTAGAAATGGCCAGATGCTTTGCCAATAGATCTATTGTCTATGCGGACTACCCCACAAATAAAAACTGGGCTCTCCCCCTACGAGATAGTGATGGGGAGGCCAGCTAATATTTGGAATTTGCCCAAGCCCAAGCGAATGAAAGACATGGAACATTTGCTCCTTTCTGAATACTGTGACCAATTAATTCAAAACTTGTATTTGATTTATCAGCAGGTGCGAGAAACCCTCCTAGTAAAATACGAGGGGCCAGGTCATCGACTTTGCCCGGCAACTGGGTGCTCAGAAAGAGCATCCTGTCTTGCACCACATTGGAGAGGACCATTCCAAGTCCTGTTGGCCAGGCAGACTGCTGTACGAGTAGACGGAAATAAACATTCAATACACGCGACCCACGTTAAGAAGATACCTTTTCCTCTGCCGCACAACGAAGGAGAAGAGAAGGACATTTGTCACTTTGTCGCTCATCGCAAGCCCGTTCTGACTGACACCAAGGGTGTCCCGGAAACCCTCCCTGAGTCTGCGGGGCCTGGAGAGACTGCTGCTTTGCCTTCAAATTCTTCTTCGGATCTTTCTGCATCATTGAGCAATCTTGCTTCTGTTTCACCACTCCCATCAGGAAGCGACGACACTTTGTTTGCAGATCACGCTGTACTTGGAGTCTTGAGGTACAATCTACATCTGGAGCACTAGACTTACAGCATAGCATTGACTGTGCCTACAAGAAACCACTTTTGAGCTAGACCCTTGCCACTCTCTCACTGAAATGTAAATAAGAGGCAGGGACCGGCAAAGTTACCTTCAAGCAAGATAGGCCACGTGGTCAGGGGCCACCGACGGATGAACTAAAAGAGCCTGACGGAGAGGCTTCTGAACAGACTCTGAGAAACAATGCCCTTTTCTAATTCTACTCGTCCAGAACAAGCTATTGGTCTTGTGGCTGACAAAGAATCTGATTATCAAAGATCATGGTCCTTGAGGACTCATTGTTTTCTTGTTACAATGTTAATCGGTCTGACAGTTTCATTTTCGCTTGGGTTTTGATATTTAGAAGGGGTGCGTCCACTTGAGACTTTGTTGCCTACTGCAATTGTTCCCACTTTGGGCCTCATTACACGGAAGGCGGTGAGCCATGGCGCTATTAGCGCCATGGCTCATGCCGGTAAAATACCGGCACCGCCTTGGCGGAAAGGGGATTTACCGCCCCATTCCAAGGTTGGAGGGGGGTAAATCCCCCTTCCGCCATTGCCCTTCCCCATTCCCATTTCTGCCCCATAGGGCTCTATGGGAATGGGGAAGGCGTTAATTACGGCACCGCAATTTTGCGGTGCCGTAATTAGCTCCGAGGTCCCTTAGCGGGTTGGTTTTTAACGCCTGCAAAAAGCAGGCGTTAAAGCACCAACCCGCTAAAGGACCTCGTAGTAAGGCGGTAATGGTTAACGGTCACCGTTACCATTAACGGTGGCCGTTAACCATTACCGTCTTCCGTGTAATGAGGCCCTATGTCTTCACCTTTCGTGCATCTGCACACTCTACCTCCTAGGGATTCCCAACACTGACAGAGTTATCACAATAACACTCTCCTATTAATCATGAATGCCACCCATGCAATTCTAAATAGAACAAATTGCTGGGTATGTTCACATTTGCCACAGCACAGGGAAAAAGTGTTGGGCTGGTATATTCATCCTCTTCCTTTGACTACTGCATGCTATGCCTCACTAAGGGCACTATTCTTTGGACATTGGAATGACAGTATTTCTGGGAACTTCGATGAGACTAATCTGAACAAATTCAAAAAATGAGTCCTGACACCTTTGGTATGGTCCCTTTTTGCAAATAGGAGCAAGCTCAATGTTGCTTCTATTAGGCCTTCCGGTAGACTTTCTAGACCTTTCCAATCACTCATTTCTTTCAAGATGGCTCCTGTAGGCAACCGGGATGCCATGCCTCTTTACTACACTATTAATCATAGCCCCAACGCTGTTTCCTTCTGCATGCAAAGGGATGGTTCTCAGCCAATGGGAACATTTGAGGGTTGTACCAACATTGCAAACCTAACTAGTGAGGAAAGACCTTTGTATGTAGGTGATCCCATTTATTTTGTCTGTGGCAATAAAGCTTATCCTTGGTTACCTAGAGATTGTCAGGGTAATTGTTACTTGGGTATCTTGTTACCAGGGGTATATTTGGCTAGCACCTCTGAGGTCTCTAGAGCTCGTCCAAGCCGGAACGAGAATGCTGATACTCCTTTGCAGTTTATGGGTGATGTAGCAAAATCCTTTGTGCCATTTTGGGGACAGATAAAGAACTCTGAGGATATTAGGAGACTAGCAAGAGTATTGGAGAAAACGATCAACAGAACCACCAATATAATATACAACATGATGCTGAAACAAAAATCAATAAGATTAGTGGCCCTTCAGAATAGGATGGTGTTAGATGTCATCCCAGCTGAGCGTGGTGGGGTATGTAAATGTGGGGGATCTGTTTACTGTGTTTTCGTACCTGACTCATCCGCTACTATATTCAAGGCAATACAAAATCTGCATACCTTAAGTACATAAGTACATGTCCCCGTGGGAAACTGGGATCTTAGTGCTTGGTTTTGGTACTTTCTACATTCTTGGGACTGGAAGCTCTTTGCAGTCCTAGTGGTAATTATTGGTGTTCTATTGTTCTGTTGCTGTTGTATACAATGTCTTCCTGTCATATGTTCGATGTTGGGAGGATGTTGTGCGCAAACTATAGGTAAATTTTGACCAAAGGTACATGCACCCGAGAAAACTGCTAGCGCTTTTTTAATGAAAGATATCACTGTCAAGAAACTCACGGCGATTGATATTTCTGAAGAATGTGATTCAGGATGTACAGACATTCAGACGTGGGATTTTGAGTAAAGCAAATATTTGAGTAATGCTCTTGGCTTAGGCCAAAAGGAGGGTTTGTTAAAACATAATCACATAATACCGCCTTGTTATGGATATTGACCTAAACCCATTCGCATTACACGGAAAACCGCATTCGTAATATTCCGACTTTCGATCAATGTCACTGCCATTTTAAGAATCATCCGCCATTTTGATTTCAATTCTAGTTTCTGTGCTCTAAAATGGTGGACTTTGTTTTCGACATGCAGTCAAGCCGAACGACCTTTGAGTTTTGTTAATGTTTAGGCTGACCGAGAGCAGACTGTTTGACCAATGTAAAGACACCTTGTGACTTGAATGAACTGCCATCCAAGTGTTGTCTGCGCTCACAAGCCTCATCCTCATACAAACAATGAGACAATGGAAAACAAACTCAGATTGTGTGTTCAGGCTGAACTGCATTGTAGCGATTCTTGGAACAAGGCTTACCGTGGATCAGAGAACCAGCTGCATCATTGTAACTTCATGGACATGTAAACGTATTTAATCCATTGTACATATTGTAATATTTGACATGTGACCTGGGCACAAACTCTAGCCAGTAACTTATTAGCTTGGAGAGAGGCTGGACAATGTTTCAAAAATTGTATACATATGTCTGTGTTCAGATGTCCAGCACTCTCACCCCTCACTGTGTCTGCTGGTACACACTACAAGGTGTTGGCAGCCAGATAGATATCTGTTTTGCTTTGATACTGTACCGTAATAAAAGATACCTGTGTCTTTTGAACCCATGATTGGCGTATTTCATTTGTGGTACTAAGCATTGATATTTCTGAAGTAAAGATGGGGAGACTATGAGGATTAACGTTTACATGGCATAGCGTGAGTAGGGGCACAGAGATCACAACTGTAGAACGTTAACATAGAACAGCAAAGCAAAAAAACTGTTTGATAGAGCCTGAAGAGGACATCTATAATGACACGCACAAGTAGGCAGTCATGTAGGACAAACACACACGGGCAGGTGCCTGTGGTCACACACAGCCTCTGCTCCCACCATGTTGTTGGACACATGTATCTCTGTCCTCCTTCCCACATGCACACACAGACCATATAGGTCCAGTACCTGTTACATTTACAAGCAAAGCCTGTACTGATGCTGGACCATCTGAGGGTGTTGGCGTTTTGGGTAAAAGGTGGGCTTGGGCATTTATGTGAAGCCTTGGAACCATCATTAAGTTAAGCAATGGGAAGAGCGGTAATAGATGTATTTCAGTGTTGCACACACCAAAATGTTTTTCTGCACTCTAGCAACTTGCAGTGTTATACCCCAGTATACCGGTACTAAATGTAAGCAGCCAAGGACATACTTACAACACAATCTATTTCAATCAGTGCTTACTTGTCCAGCCCACATTATTTTCTTTGCATTCTTGGAATTGTAGCTCTGCTTGTCCCACTGTACAACTCAGACTAGAAATAAAGCAGGATTGGCTGAACACCTGCAAGTTGGAATGGATCATGTTGGCAACTGTAGAAGGATACACGGTTGAGCGTCGCCAACTACCAAGTGACTCCATGTCACGATGGGCACCTTGAGCCTGCTCTGGCTTTTTGCCCATCAGACCATGGTATGCCAATGGATGTAGGCTAGGCCTAGACATGAATGAAAACGCGAAACTGCACATCCTAAATGCTCAGTGCTGGTAATCAAAACCTCATGACTGGATGGAGAGGTCATGTGACAAAGTCATTTGGTACTTGTATTTCCTACACTCCACCCAGCTGTGTCCACACTGGTCCCTGCAGTGGTGGTTGCACACCTGATGAACCACAAGGGCACTAGAAGGCAAGGTTCACACGTTCATGCCCCCAACACGCCCTTTTGCCACTTGTTCAGTTTCCTACACCCAATGTGTAAAATATCACAAGGCATGTTGGTTCGCCTAACAAAAGAGTATGGGCCTGATTAATGAAACGTTTTCCTATGGAACTGCACCATTATAAAACACTTCCATGAATCAGGCCCTTTAAGCGTTTTCAAGAGCGTATGCATTATGGATCATTAGCGGCTATTTGAGCTTTATAAAATTGGCAAACATGTGACATTTTCGTTCTCGTTTCCAGACTCCAAAGGGCTTACATAAAACGCACGCTGGTAAACATGTTTAATTAATCATTTGGGTATAATGCCTGCTAAAAAGAAAAACACTTCAAACAAAATGCCGAACATACCAGCTCCACAGACACGGCCGTGTGGAGGCCCCGGCCTTATTGAAAGCCCAGGGAAATGGAGACGTCCTGTACCCATTGCAGATTTCAGCATGATAGAAACGGCCGGAAGTAGGATAAGTTGAAGCTCCCTGTGTCCAAGGAAGGCATGGCCAGGAGGCTGGAAGCTCACCTGGGCCAACTCCTTCATTCCCAGGTATGTGTGTCGTAGAGTGCAGATGGGTCCTCCCTCACTGTATGTGTCCGTCTGTCTCCAGCTCTCTCTTTGCCCCGTGCAATCTGCAGAGCGCACACTACCTGACCCAACACGTTCAACACCACAAGCCCCCGCCACACAGCCCTGCTTCACTGCCGTCAGCCTCGTGAGATCAGGACCAAACCCAGAACACCCCGACAGGGACAGGAACACCCCGGCCTGCCACGATTATAGTGGAACGAAGTAGCCATGATGAACTCGGTGCGAACCTTATAGGCGAGGTTGCAGTGTAGAAAATACAATGAATTGCTGATAAAGAAAAACCCAAAAAGCTTCTCATATGTGGATATGGAATGTTGGTAAAAAAATAAATGTTCTCCTTTCTTTTTTAAATCTAAGGGTCACAAGGGAAACCACCGGGGTCACAACTGCGACCACAGGGCCGCTGCCACCCCAAAGGGACCCCAAATGACATCCATGGGTGCCATTCTCCTTCCTGCCCTTGCACTTTAATCTGTTGCTCAATCACCAGACTCTGTGTCCAGCTGTCATTTACACTCCCTTCCCTCTTCTCCCACTCAACCCCTCCTTTTGTTCTCATCATCTGTCTCCATTCTCACCTTTCTTCTCAGCCCACTTTCTTTTTACTTTCTCACATGCCGTATGTTTCATCCCATTTATTCTGACTCCTTCTCAAATGAGTTCAAATCATGTAAAAAGGCTGCCTGTCCTTGTGATCAATCCCGTGTCTGTATTGTGTTTCTTCTCTGTGTTGAAACTTTACACTCATTTCCTTTACGTTGTTCTTTGTTTTCGAGTTCCATCAGCAAAACCTTGCTTTTTATCCTCTCCTTGTATGTCATATTGTGTTACTGGGTTTATCTACAGCACAGCGTTTGTCATTTGCATGGCTTCTTGGCACCTTAAATTGCACATACTGTCTGGGTACGCTTTGGTATGGGATGTCCACATTGTGCACCAACTTCCATGTTGCTCGCTTTGCTTCTCTCCTCTTCTCTTGGGTTGTTACCACTCGCTGGACCCACTTTCAGTTTCTCCAGACCTCTACCCATGTATTCCATGTACCGCCTTCATTTCTTCTTTCCTAAATGTCCCAGCCCTATTATAACTCCTCTTGGTGCTGTGACACTTCCCAAACCCTTTTCTCCTCTCTTCAATTCCCTCATTACCCATTTGCTCTCCTGTCCTATATCCCTCTCTCTTTTCCCACTCCTCTCACACTCATCTTTTTTCTAATTACCCTTAGACAAAAGACCTGAGGTCATAGAACCGTACCCCCATCTTGGATTCCTTCCACCCTTCCATTACCTCTCCCCGGCTCCAACCTTGCCACCCTGTCACTGTCTCTATTCTGTAGCTTCTTTCGATTCCACTAGTGTAGCCTACATTCCTCTTTGCAACAACATTCTCACCCACCAAGTGCCATGTGTTCTTCTCCACCCACACTCCCATCCCATTTCTCACTCTATCACAGTGTAAAAGCAAAAGGGATCTTTGACCTCTAGTTAAGGGGAACTTCATGAGCTACACAAATGCCTGGAAGTCAACGGGCCACATTCTATGGCACAGAACTATAGCTGCACAGAGTACAGTTACTAAATACAAGTGGGGTCTCCAATAGACACACTCGATAGTCACACTATAGAAAGTGACCATATCACTTATTATTATTATTATTATTATTATTATTATTATTATTATTATTATTTATTATTATTATTATTAATATTATATCTTAAGTGAAATATGTAAATGTCATTCCTTTGGACTTTCCTATTTGAAGTCAAAGTAAAAAGACCAGTCAGTGTTTTCCTTTTACAAAATGTATCATCAACATCTGAAAAATAACCGGAGATGCGTGATTGCCCTAAAAAGTTGCTGCCATTGAATAAAAGGTGCACACTTTTAAAAATCTAAAAATCTATTTCTGAAATATTCACTCCACAGAAACATCCCAGTGTGAGAATGCAAAGGTGCAGCAAGACAGTTTCATGTGGTCTTATTGTCTGACATGGGAACCTTAAAACTTGGGTTTGAATCCCAGCTCCGGCACTGAACAAACACACACTTCACCAGTAATTTTGTTTTATCGACAGACCTAAAAAAACACCCAAGGAGACGGTATCTGCCCTCTGAAAAACGTCAGATTACACTGTCCACCCGGGTATACCCTCGACTTGTGCCCTGCATAGTGTTCTAGGCGGCTGTGCAGGGTTGCAGCCCCGGTCTAAGGAACTGGTGTGCTTAATTATCAGGGCATTAAGCACCATTATCTGGTTACATGTTTGGTTAATGCAGGGGCAGTACAGGTTCTGTCTCCGACTTCTGCCCCTCTATGCATGCACAATCTGACCTACTCTGGTGGCCTAGTGGGCCAAGCCTGTGTCAGTCCGGAAGGGTGGGTCACGCTGCACGCTCTGTATGTGGAACAATCGTTCCCCTTGCCTAGTGCGATACTTCCCCGAAGCCTTCCCCAACTTCCCTCCCATTTTCTTACACAGCTGGTTTTCTCATTGACACCGCTGTAGTAATAATGGTACTCCTCCCTACAAAAGGATGCCTGGAAGCATCACCACACATGCACGGTTCCCATGTACCAGCTGCTACAGAGGGGAGGCAATGCGGTAATCTTCTGCCCCTACATATTGGCTTCAGTGTCTCAATGCCCTCACATTATTAGGTTTTGGTTGATAGGTGTGGCTTTAGCATGGTTAATGGAGAATAAACTATCAATAAGGATAGTGGAAAATGGCAAATGTGTATAAATACACGTTTGCCACATGGATGTGCCATTCTTCCATTCTTTTCTATGTTTCCAACATTGCGATTTGCTCAAGTATAAACATTCTTTGCGTGTCTTAGCTGCAATTGGCTGCTTCTGATGTCCATTTTTTCCTTTGTGCTAAAATGTGTTTTATCAAGGATATACACACAATGCATGTCCAACGTAGTAAGGAAGGAAATAATAACATCGCAGCAATTTGTATACAAGTCAAAATTAGATGATATGAGTTTTTGAGGCAAAACGCATTGTATTAAAGCTAAACCTAGAATAGGAATTCAAATTAGGATAGAACGGGGGAGGGAGACATAAAAACCGTATCCGGTCATATTTTCGGATACTTATTTTTGAAACGCAATTTCGTGGAAAACATTTTGCCGATTTTTTTTTTTCAAATGTATTTTTTTTCATTTTTTTTTTTTGGGGGGGGTTTCGTTATTAAAACAAAAAGTGTTAAAAAAACAGGGGTTTGGGGGGGAACCCCCCCCCCCATTTAAAAAAAAAATAACATTCACATTTTTTTTCCGGCAAAATTATTTTGAGAAAATGGCATTCGAAAATAAGCCATTCGAAAAAGTCACTATAAACCCATAAAAAGGTACACAACGGACAAGAAGTAAAAGAAAGGGGGGATGAAAGGAGCAAGGGAGGGGTAGGATGGGGGTAATGATGTATCTACTATCCTGATATTATCTTAAACAGTATGATTATCTAAGGCAAGAAAATCAATAAACATTCTCCATTTGAATTCATATTTGTGATACAGTAAAGGGGTTGAAGCATTACAGCCCTCTATTCTATGCATATTACATATGAAATTCCACCATATTGTATGATTAATGAGGTCAGATTTCTTCCAATGAGTTGTGATTATCTGGACTGCTATCAGAATGAAAAGATCAAATACATTAGATGTATGAGAATTCGATGATGAAAGAGGACGCTGCCCCAAAATAGAATCTTACAGTTAAAGGGTTCATTTAGCTTAAACATACATGTAATAATACACCATACTTCTGGTGTCAATTTAAAGGAATGCGTGAGAGGCTTCAGAGAACAGTGTTTGTTTTGGCATAGCTGCAGCGATCGGATGGTGTTTTAGCTCCATCTATGTAAGTCAAAAAGATTGCATTGGAGTACACATGTGTTGACGATGGGATATATGGAGGGACACTTGTGGGTGTTTCTTTTTTTGTTGTTGTTGGTTTTAACCCATCCATTGACTGCACATGGCCAGGCTGCTTAAGATCTGCCATTGTTATTTCTAATTCTCCTCACAGTTGACAACTTAATTGCAGCTGCAAATGATCTCATTGTGCAGTAAAATGTCTTAAGCAAGTATGCCATTATCCCCTTGATTTACAAGCAATATGTGTTTCCTTGCATCTGCTCATTGCGCTGAAGTCCTGTTAAAAAGAAACATTGTGAATGCCAACAGTAATTGCTTGTGTAACAGTATTAGACAGGCACTTCCCAGACACTGATATCATATGCCCATGTACCCAGACCATGTTTAAGGTGTTGCCATTTTATGGCCAAGTAGTTACATTATGACAGTGCCTGACAAGTGTAATCCCAGGTGTACCCTAAAGTCAAAACTGTTGGCATTTCCATTTCTGGTTTGGTTTGAAGTGTATGTGTGTTTTGTACTCTAATTTATTTATTCTGTATGTATGTATGTATTTATTTATATATTAATAATGCTGTAAATTTACAGAACATCTTAAGCATAGTATAAATAACACAAACAAACGTGTGTGCCATGTCAAACGAGGTACTTATAGTTCTTAAAATCATGAATAGTTTACAAATGCAGCAAATTGAGTAATCTGTAATCACCTCTCGCAACCTTCCCAGAATTGTTACCAGTTCAGTTCAGCTTTATTTCAGTAACATACCATGTCAACACATCAGCAGGTATTATAAAAACATAAATAACATGTTGCTGAGTACCATCATCAATGCATATTTTCCCATGAGAGCATCACTATACAAACCTTTATAGTACAACACATACCTAACCCAGAGCAATTTAAAAAAGTATCACAAATTACTAAAAGCAAATATCAATTCTCACTAGCAAGATGTATATTGCCCAGAGCAATATGGCATACTCTGGAGGTTATCGGTTATCAGGAGTACAGTTACTACTAAAACACAATAAAATACCTTCTCCAAGGGGATGGTAACTTTCTAGAGGTCAGGCTCTGTATCCTGATCTGCCCTATTTTCCAGTCCCTCATGAGATAATAATATGTTGTAAGTACTGCCAAACTATCAGTGCAGAGGCTGCACAATGTTATGGCCTCTACCGAAGACCTCACGTACCTTCCCCTGAAAAGTGGCTTTAAGTATTTCCTTTTCAGGTCCAAATACTGCAGGCAAATTAATACAAAGTGCGTAAACCTTTGTTGCAGACTAAGGGGTCGATTCATGGAATTAATGTGCGCCGAAAATTCCCGCGCAGAGGTGCCAAAACGTGCGATTCGCAGTAAAAGTGCGAAAATCGCAGTGCAAGTGCGAAAATCGCAGGGAAACCAGCGCACATCCATTCATGGAAGTCCGTGCGCGAGAAAAATATTGGATGTGCGCTGAAAATGTGCGCCGCGCACGCCGCACACAGGTCATCCAACAGCGTGCGCCGCGGCCACTGCGAAATCGCACATAGCGCGGCGCACATCAGAAAAGTAGGCGGAACACGGGGCGTAACACTCGGAATGGGGAACAACACGTGAAAATATGGGCGTCACGGGGGAAGTACAAGGGGCAAGTGCGCAGAACGCCCACACGCTCGCCAACAACCCGTATTCATGGAATCGAATAGGGCAAACCAGTGCACGGTCAAAGACGCGCACAGGGCCAAACAAGTACACCATAAGAAAGCAGGCGGTAGCGTCCCTGCGCCTGAAAAAAATGTGCGCCAAAATGTGCAATAACAAAAAGCACCCATTTACAGCCATGATGAATGGTCCATACAGTGGCCATCTAGGACAAATGAGGTGCAAAGGGGTACCGACAAACACGGACACCCGGTGTGTGAAAAATAGCGTGTGCGTGTGTACCTGGGTGCGCGGGAAGTCCCACATGCGATTGGCCTGGGTACGTGTACTTCGGGGTGCGCGGGAAGTTGCACACGCGATTGGCCTGGGTACGTGTACTTCGGGGTGCATGGGAAGTCCCACACGTGATTAGCCTGGGTACGTGTTTCGGGGTGTGCGGGAAGTTCCACACGCTATTAGCCTGGGTACGTGTGTTTCGGGGTGCGTGGGAAGTTCCACAAGCGATTAGCCTGGGTACGTGTGTTTCAGGGTGCGCGGGAAGTTCCACACGCGATTGGCCTGGGTACGTGTACTTCGGGGTGCGCGGGAATTTCCACACGCGATTGGCCTGGGTACGTGTACTTCGGGGTGCGCGGGAAGTTCCACACGCGATTGGCCTGGGTACGTGTACTTCGGGTTGCGCGGGAAGTTCCACACGCGATTGGCCTGGGTACGTGTACTTCGGGGTGTGCGGGAAGTCCCACACGCGATTGGCCTGGGAACGTGTGTTTCGGGGTGCGCGGGAAGTCCCACACGCGATTGGCCTGGGTACGTGTGCTTCGGGGTGCGCGGGAAGTTCCACACGCGATTGGCCTGGGTACGTGTACTTCGGGGTGCGCGGGAAGTTCCACACGCGATTGGCCTGGGTACGTGTACTTCGGGGTGCGCGGGAAGTCCCACACGCAATTGTCCTGGGTACGTGTACTTCGGGGTGCACGGGAAGTTCCACACGCGTTTGGCCTGGGAACGTGTACTTCGGGGTGCGCGGGAAGTTCCACACGCTATTGGCCTGGGTACATGTACTTCGGGGTGCGCGGGAAGTCCCACACGCGATTAGCCTGGGTACATGTACTACGCGGTGCATGGGAAGTTGCACACGCGATTAGCCTGGGTACGTGTGTTTCGGGGTGCGCGGGAAGTCCCACACGCGATTGGCCTGGGTACGTGTGTTTCGGGGTGCGCGGGAAGTTCCACACGCGATTGACCTGGGTACGTGTACTTCAGGGTGCGCGGGAAGTTCCACACGCAATTGGCCTGGGTACGTGTACTTCGGGATGCGCGGGAAGTTCCACACGCGATTGGCCTTGGTACGTGTATTCCGAGGTGCGCGGGAAGATTCACACACGATTTCAGCAGGGTACGTGTATTTAGGTGGTGCAGGGGAATGCTACACGTGATTTGGCCGTGTGGGTCCTCCCAGGTGTTCCCTCTACACCCTCCACGGCCCCTGCAGGCAGCCCACACCACAGGGGACTACCCTGCACCCCTGCTCATGTCCCACAGGCAACCCATCCACCATGACCATGCCCCCCAGCCAACCCACATGTCACCTTTCACTACTGATCACCAACACATGTCTCCCTGCACCCCAACCCCCCAGCCACCAGGGGCACCCTCCACCAGGCCCCCACCCATGTCTACCAACACCCCCACCCCCCAGCAGTGCAGGGGCAGCCTCCACCAGGCCCCCACTCATGTCCAACTCATGTCTCCCTGCACCCCCACCCCCAGCCACCAGGGGCAGCCTCCACCAGGCCCGCACCCATGTCTACCACCACCCCCACCCCCCAGCCACCAGTGGCAGCCTCCACTAGGCCCCCATTCATGTCCCCCTGCACTCCCACCCCCCAGCCACCAGGGGCAGCTTCACCAGGCCCCCACCCATGTCTACCACCACCCCATCCCCCAGCCACCAGGGGCAGCCTCCCCCAGGCCCCCACCCATGTCTACCACTACCCCCACCCCCCAGCCACCAGGGGCAGCCTCCACCAGGCCCCCACAATCTAGATCCCTGGCCCTTATGGTCAGCCTCCAAATGCCAAACACCCACCCGAGTATTGCATCCACCCACTTAGAAATGGCAAAAACATGAAAGAAGCCCAATTGCAAGTTTGTTAATGAACACATGTCCCTCACATACACCCAATGGGTGTCAGTGAATGTCAAAACCCATATCATGATATGCATGAAACCAATGAGATGATACTACACACTGAACTTTGAAGAAAAAATATGTATTAAACGCAACATAAATTGAATCAAAAATAAATCAACAATAATAGAAATTAAAAAAAAAAAAACAGCAGGTCGGTGAAATAATGCTAAACCACAAATCATAATGCAAAGGAAAGGTGTCCAAAGTCACAGTCCACAAAAGTAAATCCAATGGAAAAATAAAATCAAAAACCATTGCTCCATGGGGAAATCATAATAAAAATTGAAAATCCAAAAATCAACTATGTACAGATAAACAATCCAGGGTCCATGATCCCAACCGAAGAAATGAAACCTATTTAATAACACTACCTAAAAAAAATAACTATATACAAAAATGTGGCCCATTGTCCAAAAGGTCCAAAAAAAATGCTAAACCAAAGGAAACCTAACACTAACTATATAACTATTTACAAGGGCAGCGGACTAGTCCGACGGCTCACTTCGGGATGTTCCGGGCCAGGGCATCATCGAACTCCTGCTCAATGTCCCGGAGGCGCTCCTCCTCCATGGCCCGAGGGTCCGCAGGGCCGTCCACATGTTCCCCCAAACTCCCTGCGGATTGCCTCGAGGCACTCAGCACGCCTCAGGGCCCTCCGCATGGATTTCTCCGCCCCGACCATCGTGAGCCGTGCCTCTTCCGCCCGCTGCCGCTCCGCATCTATGGCGTGGCCCAACCGCTGCCACACGGAAGACACTTCCCGTCCTGGGTCCTCCTGCCCTCCGGCCGATGCCTGCCCCTCCGATGTGGAAGGCCCCGAGCCATCATGGCTCTAACCACGTTGCTGCTGCTGCGGCTCTGCCCGTGCACTGCCTCCTGCTGCCTGCACATCCTCCGCTGGCTGGGGTGCAGTCGTTGATGTGGCCACCCCTGCTGGACGTCCGACTCCGGACTGTGGCAGGGATGCCTCCTCCACCAGCCTGGCCGCACCGTCAGAGGCAGCTCCACAGGGCACCCAAGTGACTGATGGGTGGGAAGATGGCACAGAGGATGACTGGCGCATAGGGGGTTCAGTTGAGGAGGGGGTCGTAGCAAGCCCCATCAAACGGAGGAATCCGGCCTGGGTGACCTGTCCCAGTAGGCCGACGCGGTCAACAAGCCATTCGAGATGACGTGCAGTCTCCTTATGAAAAGACGGCAGGTCACCTCGCATGGCCCGTTGACGCAACGCCACACCAGTCAGGACAGGCTCAACCCGGACCCGGATAGCCACGTCTACAGGCAGAGGAAGGCCAGTTGTCGTGAGCTCATCCCCTGCCTGAAACGGGTCTGGATGTAGGCATCCCTGCTGGTGCAAGATGAGGCAGTGACAGGATCAGAGACAGGATTGCACACAGGCACCTCCGCGGCGACCTGTGCTGCCTCCTGTCCCTGGTCCTGCAATGCACCACTAGCACCAGTGGAATCCCCACCTCCAGACCCCGTCTCTGTTGCTTGCACGGCCTCCTCCTCCACCAAACCCCCCACCAACCTGGATGACTACGTGCCATCTTCCCCCTTTGGGCCCTGTGGGGTCCCAGCTGCCCCTTCTGCTGCCGAGGAGTCCAACTCCGACCTCTGCCTCTTGGACCTCCCCCAGGCAGCTGCGGC
Organism: Ambystoma mexicanum; assembly: GCF_040938575.1. Lineage (NCBI taxonomy): Eukaryota > Metazoa > Chordata > Amphibia > Caudata > Ambystomatidae > Ambystoma > Ambystoma mexicanum. Next base: position 167,272,043 of record NC_090931.1, on the reverse strand, counting down.
CTGGGACGCGGCACCGGACTCCTCACTCCCCGACGAGATCACAACCTGGGAGGGGAGCCGGGCCTTGTGTCTCTGGCTGGCGGTGCGATCCCCGCCGCTGTGCTCCACAGCACCTTCTCCGCCCTCTTCATCAGTTGACGCTGCAGACGGGGAGAAATAAAACACAGGCATCAGGGCACTGTACAATGGACACATACACACATGACAGTTGCACATGAGTGGCATTGGCAAACCTCAGACATGGCATCACAATCGGCAACACACATGTCATTTCAACTTGCACACATGAGCTATACCACAGCCACATTGCAACTGCCAGCACCATCCATACACATACAACAGCATGAGCAGGCAAAGATGAGCCAGACATCACATGCAACACAGGGAGTGCACTACACATGCACACCACCACCACACTTGCATGCATGTGTACACCTCAGCAAACTGTCGCAGTGTTCCGATGGGCATCCATGTCACATCTGCCAATCAGGCTTCCACATCCCGCTGTCACATGCATCCATGTTGCCTCACTGTTGCACCCTTGTCAAATACACACACATGCACATGTACACAGTGCTGATACATGCAGCTGAAAACAACATACATGCGTGACATCACGAACATGCCCACTTACATACACATTCATCCAAACATGTGTGCCCACGCAACTGCATTTGGCATGCAAGCCTACACACACAAGCACCATCCATGTCTCACACATGACAGCCCTCGCATGTGTTAGCCTCACGGTCCTGTACACCCCCACCCATACTTGGCCCCATACAAACAGATGTGCAACCGGCACACTACGGGCACATCACCACACGCACAGCTTACAATCATGATGCATGTACACTTATCGCTCGACTCCAGACAGGTCTGCCTCTCAAGGACCTGGACGTGGGGCGCTGGGGATATGCGTTCCAGGACCCTCATCTGATATTCCGACAAGTGGCCCCGTCGCCCCTTAGCATCCGCTGCCTTCAAGAGGCGCCGGGCCTTGTTCAGGGTCCTGGACCTGAAGTCCTCCCAGCGCTTCTTGACATGTTGGAAGTCGCGGACTGCCACCCCCTCCGCGTTGATGGCAGTCACGATGTCGGTCCAGATCCAAGTCCGTCCTTCCTTGTCGGCGCGCACCCTTCCGTAGAGGGCATAATACTGTCCCAGGACTTGCTCCACCAGGACACCAACTTCCCTGGCACTGAAGCTGGTGCCCCTCTGCCTCTCTGGCCGGGGGTTGTCAGTGGTGCCAGATGTTGCAGTGCCCGACATGACAACCCCAGAGGCAGGAGTGGGTGGGCAACTGGGTCCTGGGGCTGGGCTGTGGAGCGATGGAATCCCAGTCGGGAGTCTTCGGTTCCAGCAGGGGTGGTCACAGCAACAGCACCCCTGGCTGATATGCAGGCAGCAAATGGCAGGGCACGTGGTCAGCAGGCAGTCAGGCAGCAGCAGATGGCAAGGGGGAGCGTGCTCGGGGCTCTGGGGGGCAGTAATTCGGCCTTGTGGGCAGGAGCGTGGTCTTCCGTGTGCTTACGCGCGGTCCGCTTGATACAGAGTGATTTGGCACGTGAAAATCCTGCACGTCTGCGTGTAAATCGAGGAAAGGCCCTTAGCGCGTATGCACGTCAGCACGCATATGCGATTTCATTGGACCAAAGGCCCTTAGCGCGTGAGCGCGTCTGTGACGTGACGCGCGCAATTGTTTCCCTCATTACACGTGATGACAGAGCACACGTGGTAAAACTGCATGTCCGTGTGTCATCGCGTGTAATTGGAGGGAAGTGAGCGTACACGTGATTGGCCTGGGTACGTGTACTTCGGGGTGCGTGGGAAGTTCCACACGCAATTAGCCTGGGTTCGTGTGTTTCGGGGTGCGCGGGAAGTTTCACACGCGATTGGTGGAAATCCGCGTGTGCTCTGTCATCACGTGTTATGAGGGAAACACCCGCGCGGGGTCAGGTTGTGATCTCATCGGGGAGTGAGGAGTCCGGTGCCGCGTCCCAGGCCGCAGCTGCCAGGGGGAGGTCCAAGAGGCGGAGGTCGGTGTTGGACTCCTCGGCAGCAGAAGGGGCAGCTGGGACCCCACAGGGCCCAACGGGGGAAGATGGCACGGAGTCATCCAGGTTGGTGGGGGGTTTGGTGGAGGAGGAGGCCGTGCAAGCAACAGAGACGGGGTCTGGAGGTGGGGATTCCACTGGTGCTAGTGGTGCAGTGCAGGACCAGGGACAGGAGGCAGCACAGGTCGCCGCAGAGGTGCCTGTGTGCAATCCTGTCTCTGATCCTGTCATTGCATCATCCTGCACCAGCAGGGATGCCTACGTCCATACCCATTTTCAGGCAGGGGATGAGCTCACGACAACTGGCCTTCCTCTGCCTGCGGACATGGCTATCCGGGTCCGGGTTGAGCCTGTCCTGACTGGTGTGGCGTTGCGTCAACGGGCCATGCGAGGTGACCTGCAGTCTTTTCATGAGGAGACTGCAAGTCATCTCGAATGGCTCGTTGACCACGTCGGCCTACTGGGACAGGTCACCCAGGCCGGATTCCTCCGTTTGATGGGGCTTGCTACGACCCCCTCCTCAACTGAACCCCCTATGCGCCATTCGTCCTCCGTGCCATCTTCCCACCTATCAGTCACCTGGGTGCCCTGTGGAGCTTGCTCTGACGGTGCGGCCAGGCTGGTGGAGGAGGCATCCCTGCCACAGTTGGGAGTCGGACGTCCAGCAGGGGTGGTCACATCAACGACTGCACCCCAGCCAGCGGAGGATGTGCAGGCAGCAGGAGGCAGTGCACGGGCAGAGCCGCAGCAGCAGCAGCAGCACCATGGTGGGAGCCATGATGGCTTGGGGCCTTCCACATCGGAGGGGCAGGCATCGGCCAGAGGGCAGGAGGACCCAGGACGGGAAGTGTCTTCCGTGTGGCAGCGGTTGGGCCACGCCATAGATGCGGAGCGGCAGCGGGCGGAAGAGGCACGGCTCACGATGGTCAGGGTGGAGAACTCCATGCGGAGGGCCCTGAGGCGTGCCGAGTGCCTCGAGGCAATCTGCAGGGAGTTTGGGGATAATATGTGGACGGCCCTGCAGACCCTCGGGGCCATGGAGGAGGAGCGCCTCCGGGACATTGAGCAGGAGTTTGATGATGCTCCGGCCCGGAACATCCCTAAGTGAGCCGTCGGACTAGCCCGCTGCCCTTGTAAATAGTTATATAGTTAGTGTTAGGTTTCCTTTGGTTTAGCATTTTTTTTAACCTTTTGGACAATGGGCCACATTTTTGTATATAGTTATTTTTTTTAGGTAGTGTTATTAGATAGGTTTCATTTCTTCGGTTGGGATAATGGACCCTGGATTGTTTATCTGTACATAGTTGATTTTGGATTTTCAATTTTTATTATGATCTCCCCATGGAGCAATGGTTTTCGATTTTATTTTTCCATTGGATTTACTTTTGTGGACTGTGACTTTGGACACCTTTCCTTTGCATTATGATTTGTGGTTTAGCATTATTTCACCGACCTGCTGTTTTTTTATTTTTTATTTCTATTATTATTCGTTTATTTTTGATTGAATTTATGTTGCTTTTAACACATATTTTTTCTTCAAAGTTCAATGTGTAGTATCATCTCATTGGTTTCATGCATATCATGATATGGGTTTTGACATTCACTGACACCCATTGGGTGTATGTGAGGGACATGTGTTCATTAACAAACTTGCAATTGGGCTTCTATCATGTTTTTGCCATTTCTAAGTGGGTGGATGCAATACTCGGGTGGGTGTTTGGCATTTGGAGGCTGACCATAAGGGCCAGGGATCTAGATTGTGGGGGACTGGTGGAGGCTGCCCCTGGTGGCTGGGGGGTGTGGGTGGTGATAGACATGAGTGGGGGCCTGGTGGAGGCTGCCCCTGCACTGCTGGGGGGTGGGGGTGGTGGGAGACATGAGTGGGGGCCTGGTGGAGGCTGCCCCTGAACTGCTGGGGGGTGGGGGTGGTGGGAGACATGGCTGGGGGCCTGGTGGAGGCTGCCCCTGGTGGCTGGGGGGTGGAGGTGGTGGGAGACATGAGTGGGGGCCTGGTGGAGGCTGCCCCTGCACTGCTGGGGGGTGGGGGTGGTGGTAGACATGAGTGGGGGCCTGGTGGAGGCGGCCCCTGCACTGCTGGGGGATGGTGGTGCAGGGAGACATGAGTGGGGCCTGGTGGAGGCTGCCCCTGGTGGCTGGGGGTGGGGGTGGTGGGAGACATGGGTGGGGGCCTGGTGGAGGCTGCCCCTGCACTGCTGGGGGTGGGGGTGCAGGGAGACATGAGTGAGGGCTTGGTGGAGGCTGCCCCTGGTGGCTGGGGGGTGGGGGTGGTGGGAGACATGAGTGGGGGCCTGGTGGAGGCTGCCCCTGGACTGCTGGGGGTGGGGGTGCAGGGAGACATGAGTGAGGGCTTGGTGGAGGCTGCCCCTGGTGGCTGGGGGGTGGGGGTGGTGGGAGACATGAGTGGGGGCCTGGTGGAGGCTGCCCCTGGTGGCTGGGGGGTGGGGGTGATAGGGGACATGAGTGGGGGCCTGGTGGAGGCAGCCCCTGGTGGCTGGGGGGTGGGGGTGATAGGGGACATGAGTGATGGGGCCTGGTGGAGGCTGCCCCTGGTGGCTGGGGGGTGGGGTGGTGGGAGACATGAGTGGGGGCCTGTTGGAGGCTGCCCCTGCACTGCTGGGGTGTGGGGGTGGTGGGAGACATGGGTGGGGGCCTGGTGGAGGCTGCCCCTGGTGTCTGGGGGTGGGGGTGGTGGGAGACATGAGTGGGGGCCTGGTGGAGGCTGCCCCTGCACTGCTGGGGGGTGGGGGTGGTGACAGACATGCGTGGGGGCCTAGTAGAGGCTGCCCCTGGTGACTGAGGGGTGGGGGTGGTGGGAGACATGGTGGAGGCTGCCCCTGGTGGCTGGGGGGTGGGGGTGGTGGGAGACATGAGTGGGGGCCTGGTGGAGGCTGCCCCTGCACTGCTGGGGGGTGGGGGATAGGGGACATGAGTGTGGGCCTGGTGGAGGCTGCCCCTGGTGGCTGAGGAATGGGGGTGGTGGGAGACATGGGTGGGGGCCTGGTGGAGGCTGCCCCTGGTGGCTGGGGGGTGGGGGTGGTGGGAGACATGAGTGGGGGCCTGGTGGGGGCTGCCCCTGCACTGCTGGGGGGTGGGGGTGATAGGGGACATGAGTGGGGGACTGGTGGAGGCTGCCCCTGCACTGCTGGGGTGGGGGTGGTGGTAGACATGGGTGGGGGTCTGGTGGAGGCTGCCCCTGGTGGCTGGGCGGTGGGGGTGCAGGGAGACATGAGTGTGGGCCTGGTGGAGGCTGCCCCTGCACTGCTGGGGGGTGGGGGTGGTGGGAGACATGGGTGGGGGCCTGGTGGAGGCTGCCCCTGCACTGCTGGGGGGTGGGGGTGCAGGGAGAAATGAGTGGGGGCCTGGTGGAGGCTGCCCCTGGTGGCTGTGTGGTGGGGGTGGTGGGAGACATGGGCGGGGGCCTGGTGTTGGCTGCCCCTGCACTGCTGGGGGGTGGGGGTGCAGGGGGACATGAGTGGGGGCCTGGTGGAGGCTGCCCCTGGTGGCTGGGGGGTGGGGGTGGTGGGAGACATGAGTGAGGGCCTGGTGGAGGCTGCCCCTGCATTGCTGGGGGATGGGGGTGGTGGTAGACATGAGTGGGGGCCTGGTGGAGGCTGCCCCTGCACTGCTGGGGGGTGGTGGTGGACATGAGTGGGGGCCTGGTGGAGGCTGCCCCTGGTGGCTGGGGGGTGGGGGTGGTGGGAGTCATGAGTGGGGGCCCGGTGGAGGCTGCCCCTGCACTGCTGGGGGGTGAGGGTGCAGGGAGATATGAGTAGGGGCTTGGTGGAGGCTGCCCCTGGTGGCTGGGGGGTGGGGGTGGTGGGAGACCTGGGTGGGGGCCTGGTGGAGGCTGCCCCTGGTGGCTGGGGGGTGGGGGTGGTGGGAGACATGAGTGGGGGCCTGGTGGAGGCTGCCCCTGCACTGCTGGGGGGTGGGGGTGGTGGTAGACATGGGTGGGGGCCTGGTGGAGACTGCCCCTGGTGGCTGGGGGTGGGGGTGCAGGGAGACATGAGTGGGGGCCTGGTGGAGGCTGCCCCTGGTGGCTGGGGGGTGGGGTGGTGGTAGATATGAGTGGGGGCCTGGTGGAGGCTGCCCCTGCACTGATGAGGGGTGGGGGTGGGGGTAGACATGAGTGAGGGCCTGGTGGAGGCTGCCCCTGCACTGCTGGGGGGTGGGGGTGGTGGTAGACATGTGTGGGGGCCTGGTGGAGGCTGCCCCTGGTGGCTGGGGGGTAGGGGTGATAGGGGACATGAGTGGGGGCCTGGTTGAGGCTGCCCCTGGTGGCTGGGGGGTGGGGGTTATAGGGGACATGAGTGGGGGCCTGGTGGAGGCTGCCCCTGGTGGTTGGGGGGTGGGGGTGGTGGGAGACATGAGTGGGGGCCTGGTGGAGGCTGCCCCTGCACTGCTGGGGCGTAGGGGTGGTGGGAGACATGGGTGGGGGCCTGGTGGAGGCTGCCCCTGGTGGCTGGGGGGTGGGGGTGGTGGGAGACATGAGTGGGGGCCTGGTGGAGGCTGCCCTTGCACTGCTGGGGGGTGGGGGTGGTGGTAGACATGAGTGGGGGCCTGGTGGAGGCTGCCCCTGCACTGCTGGGGGGTGGGGGTGCAGGGAGATATGAGTGGGGGCCTGGTGGAGGCTGCCCCTGGTGGCTGGGGGGTGGGAGTGATGGGAGACATGGGTGGGGGCCTGGTGGAGGCTGCCCCTGGTGGCTGGGGGTGGGGTGGTGGGAGACATGAGTGGGGGCCTGGTGGAGGCTGCCCCTGCACTGCTGGGGCGTAGGGGTGGTGGGAGACATGGGTGGGGGCCTGGTGGAGGCTGCCCCTGGTGGCTGGGGGGTGGGAGTTGTGGGAGACATGAGTGGGGGCCTGGTGGAGGCTGCCCATGCACTCCTGGGGGGTGGGGGTGTTGGTAGACATGAGTGGGGGCCTGGTGGAGGCTGCCCCTGCACTGCTGGGGGGTGGGGGTGCAGGGAGATATGAGTGGGGGCCAGGTGGAGGCTGCCCCTGGTGGCTGGGGGGTGGGGGTGGTGGGAGACATGAGCGGGGGCCTGGTGGAGGCTGTCCCTGCACTGCTGGGGGGTGGGGGTAATAGAGGACATGAGTGGGGGCCTGGTGGAGTTTGCCCCTGCACTGCTGGGGGGTGGGGATGGTGGTAGACATGGGTGGGGGCCTGGTGGAGGCTGCCTCTGGTGGCTGGGGGGTGGGGGTGCAGGGAGACATGAGTGGGGGCCTGGTGGAGGCTGCCCCTGGTGGCTGGGGGGTGGGGGTGGTGGTAGACATGAGTGGGGGCCTGGTGGAGGCTGCCCCTGCACTGCTGAGGGGTGGGGGTGGGGGTGGTGGTAGACATGAGTGGGGGCCTGGTGGAGGCTGCCCCTGCACTGCTGGGGGGTGGGGGTGCAGGGTGACATTAGTGGGGGCCTGGTGGAGGCTGCCCCTGGTGGCTTCGGGGTGGGGGTCCAGGGAGACATGAGTGGGGGCCTGGTGGAGGCTGCCCCTGCACTGCTGGGGGGTGGGGGTGGTGGGAGACATGGGTGGGGGCCTCGTGGAGGCTGCCCCTGCACTGCTGGGGGTGGGGGTGCAGGGAGACATGAGTGGGGGCCTGGTGGAGGCTGGCCCTGGTGGCTGAGGGTGGGGGTGGTGGTAGACATGGGTGGGGGCCTGTTGGAGGCTGCCCCTGGTGGCTGGGGGGTGGGGGTGCAGGGAGACATGAGTTGGACATGAGTGGGGGCCTGGTGGAGGCTGCCCCTGCACTGCTGGGGGGTTGGGGTGGTGGTAGACATGGGTGGGGGCCTGGTGGAGGCTGCCCCTAGTGGCTGGGGGGTGGGGGTGGTGGGAGACATGAGTGGGGGCTTGGTGGAGGCTGCCCCTGCACTGCTGGGGGGTGGGGGTGGTGGGAGATATGGGTGGGGGCCTGGTGGAGGCTGCCCCTGCACTGCTGGGGGGTGGGGGTGATAGGGGACATGAGTGGGGGCCTGGTGGAGGCTGCCCCTGGTGGCTGGGGGTGGGGGTGATAGGGGACATGAGTGGGGGCCTGGTGGAGGCTGCCCCTGGTGGTTGGGGGGGTTGTGGGAGACATGAGTGGGGGCCTGGTGGAGGCTGCCCCTGCACTGCTGGGGGGTGGGGGTGGTGGTAGACATGAGTGGGGGCCTGGTGGAGGCTGCCCCTGCACTGCTGGGGGGGAGGTGGTGGTAGACATGAGTGAGGGCCTGGTGGAGGCTGCCCCTGGTTGCTGGGCGTGCAGGGGGACATGCGTTGGTGGGCAGTAGTGCAAGGTGACATGTGGGTTTGTCGGGGGGGCATGACCATGGTGGATGGGGTGCCTGCAGGACATGTGCAGGGTAGGCCCCTGTGGTGTTGGCCACCTGCAGGGGCCTTGGAGGGTGTAGAGGGAACACCTGGAGGACCCACACATGCAATTCACGTGTGGTGCTCCCTGTGCGCCCCTGTAATACACGTACCCTGATGGATTTGCGTGTGATACTTCCCGCGCACCCCTGAAATACACGTACCCTTCTGATTTCGCGTGTGATACTTCCCGCGCACCCCTGAAATACACGTACCCTGCTGCTTTTGCGTGTGATACTTCCTGTGCATCCCTGTAATACACGTACCCTGCTAGAATTGCGTGTGATACTTCCCGCACACCCCTGAAATACACGTACCCTGCTGCTTTTGCGTGTGATACTTCCTGTGCATCCCTGCAATACACGTACCCTGCTAGAATCGCGTGTGATACTTCCCGCGCACCCCTGAAATACACGTACCCTGCTGATTTTGCGTGTGATACTTCCCGCGCACCCCTGATGCACACGTACACAGGACAATCGCGTTTGGAACTTCCCGCGAACCACTGAAATACACGTTCCCCGCTTGGCGTTTGCTGTTTGCCAGCCCTGTGAACTGGTCCAGGGTTAGCGCAGCCCTTTGCGATTATTTGGGGATTTTGAAGGCTTTTCCTTGCGCGAGGGCGTTCTTGGGGGCGTAACTGGCGCTGCTGCAGGGTCGCTGCGCCACGCTGCGCCACGGCTGGTTTTGGATGCGAAAATCCATGAATACGCTGTGCGCGGAAATCGATTTTAGCGCACGCGGCTAGCGCAGACATTCGCACGGGCACGCTGTGCGCCAGTCGCGTGCGCCACTTTTGTGCGAATTTCTATGAATTACCCTGTAAATGGACTCATTGCTGAGACATTACTGTTCCATTTGCTGCATAGCTCTGCAACTGGGAGTAAGCCCAAGGCCAAATTAATATTCATTGCCCTCATCTGCTTGGGGCTTACACAATCCAAGTAGGCTTCGTATCCAAACATGCGCTTCAAGCTCCAGGATCTAGTCAGCTGTGCAGACTGAGTTAGTGTCTGTAAGGTGTCGGGTTTCCTTCTTAGCATCGTAAGCCTGCCTAACATAATGCTTACTATTACTATTCATACTCTCCGGCCTAAGCCGATATTCCCTCAATCCTATAGCATGGAGCTCTATTTACAAAGCAAGGTAAAGACCGCCCACCATCCTGCGACATGTCCACAAGCACCTCCCTGTATTTACCCAACTGCTCAGAGGTCCATATTCTGGCCCAGTAGTAAACTGGCCTGGCCTTGCAGATGGACTCAATGCGCTGCATATTAGTTTCCAAATACACCAGAGGATTTGGTGCCCTAAAGGGCATACCTAAAAGATTCTACAAAAATGTATTTTCAATTGCTGAGAGTTTCAAACATCTACTACTACCCCAAAGTTCAGCGCCATATAGACCGGCTTGCCTAGCCTGGGCCTTATAGGCTTCTAGGGATACCCTAAATACCCCATGCCCATGCTCTGCTGTGAACCTTGCGAGGGCCCCATTGCATCATGCCAGTTCGACCCCTGCCCTGACTACTTGCTCATCGCACCTGCTGTCATGCTTGACCCTCAAGCCCATATAGTGGTACTGCTTTACCTGCTCTTGCGGCCTCTCACTCTGCACAAGTCTCAAAGATGCTGTATCTTTCCGTATACTATTACTAAAGACTAGCGATTTGGTTTTTGAGCCAGTAATGATAAGCCCATTCACATCACAACATTCAGTGAAGTAGTTAAGTTGCTGTTTGAGCTCTGTGGGCATTAAAGAGAGGAGCACTGCATCACCTGCAAACATAAGTACTGGGACGCTATCCATTGCCAGTGCCAGGGCATCTGTCAGGAGACTTAACAGTTTTTCTATTGCCCATTAAGAAAAACACAAAACAACTTGGGGGCCAGAACTAATCGATGGCGTACTCCCATTTCTATATGTACTTCACAAACCACTACCCAATATTTGAAATATTCAACTATACCTTCTGCCTTCCAGAACCTACATATCCTTTAATCCCTGCACAAATTCTTCCTGTGACCCCATATTTCTTGTGTTTCAAGTAAAGTAAATCTAAAGAGCATGTATAGCGATCAGTGAAGGTACTGATATAGGGCACAGAGGAGTAATATTGGGGAACACAAAGGAAATACACCTGGTTCAATTTCTTTTGACCGAACATACTGTGATTGTTATGCCAATCCCATAGGGCCTCATTACACGGATGGCGGTGGACCAAGGTGCTATGAGCACCTTGGTCCATGCCGGTAAAATACCGGCACCGCCTTGGTGGAAAGGGGAATTACCGCCCTATTCCAAGGTTGGTGGGGCGGTAATTCCCCCTTCCCCCATTGCCCTTCCCCATTCCCATTTTTGCCCCATAGGGCATAATGGGAATGGGGAAGGTGCTAATTACGGCACCGCAAATTGCGGTACCATAATTAGCTCCCTGGTCCCTTTGCGGGTTGGTTTTTAACGCCTTCAAAAAGCAGGCGTTAAATTCCCCAACCCGCAAAGGGACCTCGTAGTAAAGCGGTAAGGGTTTACCGGTGCCGGTAAAATACCGGTACCGGTAACCCTTACCGCCTACCGTGTAATGAGGCCCAGTGTCTTTTGTTAAACTCTTTGATCGGTAATATTTGATCCACAGCCATAGGGGCACAATTAAAACACAATACTAAACCTATCTTATTAAGAACATTCATAAAGGGCTTTTCTGTACTCGTGGAGAAGGTTAGAACCTACCTGATTCCAAGCTGCTTTTATGGGGTACAGTAACTCCTCCCACATTGGCAGCAACGGTTTTAATGAAAAAACAGACTCTCCAAATGTCCACCAACTATGTCAGGGAGACTAATTCAAACTCTAGAGAGATCATAGACATGGGAGAACATTTGGGAGATTCAAAACAGATTTACAAATGTTGGACTCTATGACCTCCATTGAAATGGGATGGCTTTGCAACTCGGTTTCTAGGCTATAAATGCCCATCTCTCTCCTTTGTTTCCGGTATGGTCCCTGTATTGGAAAGGTTGCACCTGGGTCTCCCTCCCATTTGGAGGTGTCTCTACGTCCCTGGACTTTGCTGTGGTCTCTCCTAGTCCCTCATCTCTTCCAGTTGTGTGTACATTCCATGGGGCGTGGGTGTTGCTCATTCGTTGTCGTCCTGTTATAAATTGAACAGCTATGTTTTCAGGAGTTTTCTGAACTTTAGATGGTCCTTCATGGTTTGTATTTAACTGGGCGGGAGGTCCAAACTTTTGCGGCTAGGCAAGAGAAGGCTGAACTACCACGTTTTTTCCTTGTGTATGGTTTAGGTTCTAGGCGGATGTTGTCACTGGATCTGAGTGTTGTGGTCGGCTGGTAAATGGTGATTTTCTTTTTTATAACTTCTGCTCCCTGGTCATGGCTTGCTTTGTGTGTTATGCACATTGTGTTGAAGGTAATTCGTTTTATTTTCACTGGCAGCCAATGTAGCCTCTTTAGCGCTGGATTGATCTGGTCCCTTCGTGAGAGTTTGAGGAGAAGTCTGGCAGCTGGAGTCTGTATACGTTTGAGCTTCTTCAGTGAGCAATCCGGCATTCCAAGGTAAAGGCTGTTGGCATAGTCTATTCTGGACATGATGAGGGAGAAGATGACTAGTGTTTTGTGCATGAATGAGAGGAATGTTAAAATTATTTTTATCGTATGTAGGTGGAAGAAGCAATTCTTGATTATCCTGTTTACTTGCTGTTCTAGGGTTAGCTCATTGGCCATTAGGATTCCAAGGTTTTTGACAATGTTGAAATGTGTGGGTGCTATTCCTAGTTCTGTGGGCCATGAGATGTACTGGTTGCTTCCTTGGTATTTGGATGTAATCATGATTTCCGTCTTGCCCGGTTTGACTTTGAGGCTGTTAGTGTTCATCCATTCATAGAGTTCTTTGAGACAACCTATAAGCGTTGAGTTCTCCTCTTATACATCTTCGATTTTGTAGATGATTTTGGTGTCATTTGCGTAGGTGTAGCAAGTGAAGTCATGTCTTTTGATGAGGTTGATTAGTGGAGTCATGTAGATATTGAAATGGAGTGGGGATAGGAAGGATCCTGTGGTACTCCACAGGTGGAGTTCCGCGGTGCAGATTTGAATGGTTCTATCCATACTGTTTGTGTTCTTTCAGACAAGAAGGATTTAATCCAGAACAGCGCTGTGTCAGTGATCCCTAGTTCTTCTAGTCTCTTTGTGAGAATGTTGTGGCTGAGTGTGTTGCACGCTGCAGAGAGGTCGAGTAGTATCAGTGCCGAGTTTGTGTTGGAGTCTGTTTTGGTTTTGCTGAATACTGTAAGGGTTTGTATGCCACACCACCGGATAAAAATATGGGATTGGTACACAACCTTTTAAGACCCTTCTCTTTCCGCCTGTGCCTCTAGGAGACCTTGGCATGCTCAACGCACCGATTAATGACAAGGAAGTTGTTGCGCAATTAGGAGTTTAGCCACCGGCAAAGCATCTAGCCCAGATGGTCTACCGATGGCATACATTATTCACCGTAGTCGTATTTCTGATGATTGTATCTGCTTAGACTCACATGCCATGCATACAGTCCGACACCCAGCAGAAATTGTGGAGCGATGCGTCACTCCCTCAAGCACCAAAAAGGGACACCGGCACGGACGTGACTGCAACACCATCCATGACGTGTGGTGCACCCAAAATCCTTCACACATCGAGGTCCCACCGGTTTCTTCTGTTCTACTGGGGGGTGGGGGAGCCTTACAGAATGCGTGAGTGAGTACAGAAGATAAGAAGGTGAGCTGAGAATCAGACTTAGAATGTGTGCCTAAGCAGTAATATTGAGTGAAAGTGTGAACATAATTCCAGGTAGCGGCTCTGCAAATAGATTCAAGAGGAACATTTGCAATAAAGGCTATAGTAGGTCCTGTGCATCTAGTAGATTGAGCTCTAGGCATAATGGGTAAGTCTCTTGGCAATAGAGTAACACAGTGTGATGCATTTAGAAATTGCTGATTTAGAGGCACAGTCCCCTTCTCTACCAGCAGCAACAGGGACACAAAATGGCTCATCTTTCTTAGTGCTTTCTTCATTAGCAAGGTAATATACCACTGCTCTCCTAACATCTACTCTATGGAGTCTTCTTTCAGCTGAATTGGTGGGATTCTGAAAGAAAGTTGGAAGTTCAATGGAGTGATTCACATGGAAGTTAAAAATTAATTTAGGTGCAAAGCGTGGGTGTGCAGAGTACCACCATGTCTTTACGAATAGTTATAAATGGGTCTTAAACTGAGAGCCTGCAGTTCGCTAACTCTGCTTGGTAATGGCCACTACGAAGGCAGTCTTATAGGTGAGGGCATTGAGACTGGCCCAATGCATTGGCTCAAAAGGTGGCCCCATTAATCTTGTGAGAACAACATTGAATTCCCTTCCGGGAGTTGGGTTAGAAATAGGAGAGTGAAGTCTCTTAACCCATTCCATGAATCCCTTAATTACAGGAATTTCCCACCATCAAACCTTGCTCTGAGATGTGGTGTATGCAGAGAGTGCAGCGAGATGGACCTTTAGAGAGTTGAAAACAAGTCCTGAGTGTGAGGTGTGTTAGATAAAGGACGATGGGCCTCATTACAAGGTCAGCAGTAACCCGCCGGTGCTACCAGCAGGTTGCCACTGACCTCCTAACATCGTTCTGCCGCCTGAGATCCCAGTGCCACTGGGACATTACAATTCCCAGCGGCCTGGGATTTCAGGTGACGGAAAGTGTAAGTCCCCATTCTTGTGCAGTTCCGTAGGACTCCATAAGAATGGGGACATAGAAGCACTGGCACCGTTGATAACTGCCGGGAGCACCTGCGCATTCTCATAGTCTGGTGGTCCGGAAAGGGTGCTGGCACATTGCTACCGACACCCTTATTTACACACTGCCAGACTTGTAATGAGGCCCTATATATTTAAGTGAACAATCAATAGGGTTGATGTGTTTAGTGTTGCACCAAATTACAACATATTTCCATTTATTGGGGTAACAATGCTTGGTGTTTGGTTTCTGTGCCTCTAAGTATGTCCATACATCTTTGAGGTAGTTGGAGGTGCCCAAACGCTATGACTGCAGGAGCCAGGCTACTAAGTTGAGTATTTGGGGGCCCAGGCACCATGTCTTCCCTTGACCTTGTGACTGCATGTTGTGTGGGCAGGGCAGTTTCCTGGGAGGGGAGACTGACATTCTCATGAATTAAGAACCATGACTGTCAAGCTCACATTGGTGCCACCAGGATCAGCATGACTTGTTCCTGGTACATCTTGTGCACGATCCTGTTGAGAAGGGGAATTGGGGGGGGGGGGGGTGTAGGCAAATCTCCCGGACCATGTTATCCAGAGACCGTTCCCTTTGGAATGTTTCTGAGGGTACATGGAGGCTTAATATGAACATTGGGCCTGCTCCAGAGTCGCAAACAAATCAATTTCCTGACAAATTGATTTCTGGATGACCCCATTCTGCAAAGCCATTGAGTAGAATATGTTCTTCCAAGCGCCACTCAAGTTCTACAGGTAGGTGCAGGTCTCTGCTGAGCACGTCTGCCAAAAGATTGTGTTCTCCTGGAACATGTGATAGTAGGAACATGTGTTTGAGTGCCCACTTCCAAATGTTCTGTGACAGTTTGGACAGCCCTGGAGAGTGAGTGCTCCACTGTTTGTTCAGGTAATACATGGCCCTGGTGCTGTCTGTGAGGAAAAGATCTGTCTTCCTGTGTAGGTGTGTTTGGAAGGCTTTCAGGACTTTGAACACCACCACTAGCTCCAACAGATTGATATGTTTGGATGCAAATGATGGAGACCACATGCCGGGCGCTGTGTTCAAGAAGGTGTGCTCCCCATTCTGATCGGGATGCATCTGTGGTGAGAGTGGCATCTACTGCGGAGGTGGTGAAGGATTTCCCCTTCAGAAGGTTTTCCTTTGACCATCACTGCAGACACAATGAAGGCTGTTGAGACAACCACTAGATCGTCCCACTGAGCACTTGCCTGATCCCATTGGCCCGAGAGACGCTCCTGCATTGGGCACATGCGAAGACGGGTGTGGGGAACCGGGAAGATGGAAGATGCCATCATCCGTAGCAGCTGCATGACTTTCAGTACAGTTATTCCATGACTGGCTACACAGTGAGGAATTTAGAACATGTTTTGAACCGTCTTGTTGGGGGGGAAGACAAGCCAGTCTTCTCTTCGAATTAGTGCTCGTAGTAATTGTTTAACTTGGGAGGGGGCCAAACTGGACTTTTTCTCATTGTTTGAGAACTCCAGGTTGAATAGGAGATCTACAGTCTTCTGGTCATTCTGCAGACACGTCCTGCGTGAGTCTCTGGTTATGAGCCAGTTGTCGAGGTAAGAATAGGAATGGTTTGCCTGTCCAGGTGAGCTGTTGCCCCCTAAATACCCTTGGAGCTGAAGCCATGCCGAACGGAAGTACCTTGAAATTATAGAGAGTGTTCTCTATCGTGAACCCGAGGTACTTTCTGTGCGCTGGCAACAT
The DNA here is from genome assembly GCF_040938575.1 of Ambystoma mexicanum. Lineage (NCBI taxonomy): Eukaryota > Metazoa > Chordata > Amphibia > Caudata > Ambystomatidae > Ambystoma > Ambystoma mexicanum. Next base: position 167,256,118 of record NC_090931.1, on the reverse strand, counting down.
TGAAATATGAAAGTATGCTTCCATATCTAATGTGGCATGTAATCCCCGTCTTGTAGCAGTGGGATTACCCACTGCAGTGTTGTCATCCTGAACCTCTGAGGTTTGGCATACTTGTTTGCAAGATGCAGATCTACAACAGGGTGCAAACAAATCTTGGAATAGTGAAAACGTTCAAACCATACATTTGTATTTGTGTTTTATACAGCGCCAATCTAGCTCGAGAGCAACATAGCGCTATACAAGTGTTCGATAAAATAAGATGGGTACATTTAGAAGACATGCAATGTTTGGGGAAGTAGGTGGCCATAGAGAGCAGTGGGGAAGTGTTCAGGCAGATACAGGTATCCTTTCACCGGGTGCCGTGTTTCCCACCATAAAAGTTAACAGAAAATGTTCACGGATGACCAATCTTCTTGATCTTTGGCTCGCGTATATTGGTGTGTCACCTTCAGTGAACTGCACTCGGCCATAGTTTGTTCAAGAGGAGAGTTGCCAATCAAACACCAGGGACATGGACCTATAAGAGGACGGCTTCTTGTTAAAATGGCTTTATGAACCAATCAAATTAGGTCTGGCACTTTTGATTTACCATGTTGATCAGATGATCCCCAGCTTTCTCTGAGGCCGGTCTTCTGAAAACATTCAAGTATGTTCTGTGATATCCATGATATATCCTGCCTAGCGTGCCCACATATCCCTGCTAGCATCATGATAGTACATGGAGCTTTGCATGTTTACACTTCTGCTTCTTTTCCACTCTTTTCATTTATTTATCTATATTTTCTGCATCCCCATACATCTAGAAGAGCCGCATCTTGCGTGGCAACGTGATACAGGATCACGCACCATGGAACGCTCTATCCCTCCAACTAGCTCATATATGTTTCTTTGATTGATTTTGGTTTTTGTCATGAAGTACAGGCTCTATTTGAAAATTCAATACATTTTTAAACATAAAATAAGGAGAATAACCAGGATTTTCTTCCATGAACCGTGACAAGCGATTACACCGGGATGTGCTGTCTGTGCCTCCTACAATTGATGGCATCTTGGAACCCCATTTAACATATCCACACTATAGGACACTGCGTAGCCCCCGTCACTGGCACTACAATATCTATATATTTCTGCAGAGCTCAACAAAACTGCCTCCCGTCCATTCTTTCTGTCTCCAGAGCCTACAAACAGCTGCTGCTTTTCCAGCCAATCCGGAGGCTAGCACAGCTATCATTCTAATGCATAGAGTTGCAGGTGTGTTTCGTCACTCTACTTAAAAATAACTATTGCATTTCTCGAAATGGCTGTCACCCTACTCACGTCAATAGTGTTTTGGTTCTAGGGCTGCTGTGCGGCTGCCTTATTACTCTCTCAAGAATGCGTTAACGTAAGCTCATTAGACTTCGGCACACATAGGAGCAATGCTTAATTTGTGAGAAAATAAGTGCCAGGGCTCAAATATTTTGTTGCACGTCACTGACACATCGGGGCTTGCAGCTCTGGGTAGCTCCCAGGACCCTGGCACCACCCATGCCTGCTCCATACAGTACCAACATAATTGGTGTTAAGGCTGCAAATACAACTGGTTCATTCAGGGTGATGGATAAACGGGGTGATGTACAGATACCAATCGACATAACATACTGGGCCTGATTCACAGAGTGTTTTGCTAAGGGATTGCCCCATTATAAAATGCTTCTGTGAATCAGGCCCATTGTGACTTGAAATGATATATTTAAGTGTTTTTTCAAACACATTATTGTTAATATTTTGCTCTTATGCTATCTGTGCTAAGAGAAACATTTTCCAATCTATCAATCGAAAATTCAGCCAACATGCTTTTCTTTTATGGTAAATTATTGGACAAATGTAGGCAAAATCATTACCAAACTGATGAACGTGCCTGCCAACCACTGCAGAAAGATCCTCTTCCTTGGTGTGGCACTCATGCTAGGCACTACTCTTTCATCTTGGCATTCACTGACCTCATCCCTGTGTTGAGGCTGGTGGCTAGTGACTATCCTGTTGTTGTCAACCCACTTAACTGGTTATTACAGTAGAGAATTTGCATCAATGTCAAGCAAGTTCATTGGAGCAGTGTGTGGGCATGGCCAGCATCCGTGCCCAGCATTGTCCCCCTCTAACTCATTGAAATCCATGAACATTGATAAATAGCCAAGCACTGCCAACCTGGGTTATCAAGTTTGTGAATCATCTCTGGAGGAAGAGATCCAGGTCAGAGCACACTGTTGTTTTTATATTGCTATGACTGACTGACAAAACACTACAACATAATAAAGCTAAGATTTGAAATAGGTGCCAGGGCTCAGAGATATATAAGCCCCCCACAAATTAAGGATTGCCTAGGACTATTCTGCCTGTGTTTCACCCAGTGTTGACGCCATCAAGATTGAAAGGCCAGTGACTTCCAGCTGGCAGGGAATTGGTATTACAATGTTCTCTAGGATGCCCAATAAGACTGTATTTTGTGGGACTGTTCTATTTGAAGGGACTGCATGCCGTATCTTATATGAGGTCAGTGTGAGAACCAGAATGCGGCAATCTTACTCCTAGACCCTCTGCCTCATCCCTAATGCCTGGAAAGAACCGGGTGAGTTTAGAAATTGTGTATTTCATTATTAGGAAAAAGCACACAGGACACATTGCTCATGTACCTTGTTGTTTTACGGTAAAGCTCTTTGGATTAAAGCACTATATAAACTCAATAAACATAAACATGTGCTGTACAAAGGACTATTATGTGTGTGTGTACCGTGTGTGTTTATGAAGTGTGTGTGTGGGGTGTGTGTATCTGATGTGTGCGTTTGTGTGTTATTGCAGACCGATAGGCAAATTGGAATCGCTGCTCAGTAAAAGTTGCAGTGAGCGTAAACGTGATGGAATACCCTCCTGGGTGGGAACCTTCCCATAGAATTGGTTATTTGGCTATGCTTGTTCTCAGTGAAAGGGGCTTTCGCATTTTTGCACATTTGGAGAAACTTGGAATTTAACACTGTGCTAAGAGAGGCTGAGCTTCACCTCACTGAAGATGCCCCAAAAGGCTGAAACATGTGTCTGGGGTTTCTGCTGATATTCTTGTTCAGAGGAGAACTGCCTTGCATGTTGGTGGTGGACAGTCCTTTTGGGCGGGACTGGGCTGATATGCAAATTAATATTTTTCCTCTCTGAAAGGTGCAGTGAGATGAAATGTGGTTATAGAGCCTCCTGATTGGGAACCATCTCATAGAACAAGGATTGCACAAAAATGCCGAATACACGTTTAGTCCGCATTCGGCATTGTAGATAAGATCTAAGCCCATAATACAGCACAAGTGTGCGGGGGATGCAAGGGTGTCCCCCGCACCTCAAGATTGTTATCATGGGTTGCCAGGGTCTCAGGGGTGTCCCCCTGCATACACTATAGGCAGTGCATGGGGCAAACGACCAAAATCCCAAAAAAACAAATTACAAAATGCGGACTAATGGGTTTAATTTAATGATTTTGTAATTCGGTCTTTTGAGATACTATATTACAATGTACATCCCATAGAATGCATTATCTGGCCATGTTCTTTCACTCTTAATTGGCCCCCACATGTTTGCTTCCCCATTAAATGCGTCTTCCTCCATCATGTCCCAAACCATTGTAAATGACCTGGCTCACAAATGTTTGACTAAAATTCTCTTTCCTCTAAAAAAACATCAAGAAGGTCACAATATCGAGCATCTAGACGGGGGGTTCCTTGCCTTTCTACCTTCTTGCAATTACTAGCTTTGCCAGTAGGATGCCACATACCACATTGCATCAACAAATTCTCTGCCCGGGCACGGCGGTCGAACCATTTTGGATCCCAGACAAATGTAATGGTGGCCAGTGAAGTGGAAACAGTCTTTCCTATTCTCATAGCAAGTTTGCAGTGAGGTACAACATTAACCCTCCAAAATAAAAATGTGCACTAAACCAGCCTCATGGCCACAGCATCTTTGCCAACTTTGCCACAGATCGGTACACCATTTGTTGAATTTGGTGGGGGTATAGGACCACCCAAAAAAGTGAACAAAATACCATAATGAAGACTTAGGCTGATGAGACATTGGTGTTCTCCAAGTTTTTTTAATATGTTATTGTCAAATATAAGCCATCCAAGTGTTTGAATAGATTATATTTTATAACATATTTGCATGGCTAATATTTGATAATAAAAGATAATAGGACTATGTGAACACCACGGAATGATCAACGCAAATCGATCCAAGAGGGATTGGGCTGTAAGCAGATTGTCGTGGATATTGTAAATTTACAGTTGTATTCTTTACGTTTGTGTAGTCTGAAGATCTGATTCTGTACCCCTCTTTGTATACCTGCAAATAGTTTTATTATTTGGCTTCCAATGCACCTCATTAACATGTGCGGTCACTCGGCAATATCTTGATCACCAGCCAAGCTCCCAAGGTGAGACTCGACAAACAAATCAAATCACAAATTACAAAGAATATATTCCCTCAATAAAAATCCCTGGCTTCATATGTTTTAGGAGGATGGTACAATGCCTACTAGGAAGTGCCCACTTTGCAGTAGGTAGGGAGTAGCGCCTGGCTAGATTCTCAAGTGACACTATCTGTTAACCCTCAACCATTTAACCCAGGGTTGTCCAACTCCAGGCTTCGAGGGCCGGGTTCCTGACAGGTTTTCAGGATATCCCTCATTAATATTCATGAGGAAAAAAGTGCATACATTTAAAATCATTGTATGCACATGTATCTCATGGCTATTAATGCGGGGTATCCTGAAAACCCGACATGGATGCGGCTCTTGAGGCCAGGAGTTGGACAATCTTGATTTAACCCAATATGACAAACAAACCCTCTTTCCACCGTGTCACATGATTAAGTTAACACAAAAAGAGGGATATCCGGATGATCCCATATACTGGTGTTTTTGTGCTCCTTAGACAGTGTAAAGTATGTGTTGCCCTCGTGCCATGGATGCCCAAGTGCTTGAAGGATCTTCAGGCTCACTTTTGTGCAGTACGTTGAGTCACTGAATTGATTTTTGCCTTGACTGGACCCTTCCTGCTTTGAAAGATGTTTGTACCATGTCTTTTCCAATCGCGAGATATTAGGACTTTGATTCTATTCACCACACAATCCTAATTATAAAGATTCAGGTTTGATAGGTAACCCACCCCTCAATAGCTCCTTCTACATAGTGCCCTCCGGGTGGGCCACTCTCCTCTATGCCGCTGTGTCCCTCCTTTGACCACCCTGTGCTTGACAAGTCTTTCTTTTCTTCTCCTGCTCCGTCAAGTACTTGTTTTTTGTGTCTCCTGTCTGATCTAATCTTCCCTTTGTATTTCCTTTCTGTTCTTTCTCAGCTCCCAGCACTTCCCCTTTACTTCTTCTCTTCTCTGTGGGGTCACTCACCCTTTTCCCTCAAAGGCCACCCTTTGTTCCTTCTGCCCCCTCTTTTTTCTTCACGTGTTTCCCTGATTTGCAGGGTAACCACACATCCTGGTTTTGGGGGGACAGTGCCATTTTCACAATGTATGTCTGGAAAGCAGCCAAAATACCCAGTGATTAGGATGAAGGTCCTTGTCGCGGATCAGGGTAGACCTGTAGGGAAAGCAGGCCTGGTCTGTGGTGAGACAGTGCCTGCAAGACGGCCGAATGGTTCAACAAAAAAAAGAAGAAAGAAAAGAGGGACAAGGCCGCATGCGGAAGGTGATGGGGGAGAGTTGAAGAGAGAAACATGTGCAATAGCGAGAGGAAGGCTCTCTCTCTCTCTCTCTCTCTCTCTCTCTCTCTCGTTTTAAGTTATGCCTGGTCCCAGTGTTTTTCCGTGCTGGTCCTTCTCTGTTGCTTCTCAGTCACTGCATGTGTTTTCTCTCTGTCCCCTTTCTCTGTTCTCCTGAGGTCCCTCCCTAGTCCTTCTGCTATTTCACAAAGGATTTCCATGGTGACTAAGCATCAAGAAAGAGGTGATGGCTGGAAGGTTTACAATGAATCTTAACCACTGGCATTGCTCTGTGCAACACTCCAGACTATCGTTTTTTGCCTGCCAAGCCATTACAGAAGGGAAAAGAACATTTGCAAATCAGGCTTGGTTCAACCCCAAAAGGGGCAGTCCAGCCTGAACTGCTAGGTCACATCCCTTCTGCACAAGACCACAAGCATCCCCAGACCTGTTTCAGCCTTGTTGGGCCTCATCAGTGAGGAGTAGCTTGGGTCTCTAGACTTGAGCATCTACAAAGTTTGCCATTTTGTCCTCTGACAACAATGTTTTTTGTTTGTGCCATTTGCCATTTCTCCAGCACATGACATTTTCTTCAATTCTCTGTAAGGCTAAAAATCATGGCACACGTGTATATATATACATGACATAGCCCAGAAAGTTACAAATGTGTTAAGTGAAAACTAAGAAGCATAACTCCACTTGAGAAGTCTATTGCCTGCTAAAGTATATTCCGTGAAAAACGAAACTCCAGGAGCCACATATGCAAGCATGTCATTTGTGGAAGCACGAGTCCATGTACTCTCCCAACACATGCAAGTCTTAGACCCGCCCGTCTCTTGATGACTGTCCCTGGGAGTTCTGTGTGTCGCTTTTGGGCGATGGCGCCTGCTAGGAGCACACGGCTAACATGGAAGTGGCTTGCCTCATTACCTAACTGGAATGGTACATTCCCAGAATGCTCGAGTGGGGTGGGAGAACCTACCCAACTGGAGCCGGGTCTGTGCCTCAGAGGACTAATGCATCCACTACAGGGGCCTGTGTATGACCTCATGATCACAGGTTTGAATCCTGGCAGGTCACTCAGCCCTTCATCTTTCCGAGATTGATAAAATGAGTACCATTAAGTTGGGTAACAATAAACATCTGTCAATAGCGCCAAGATGCCCCTGCGGGGGTGAACGTGCACTTTACAAATACCCATCTTATGTTACCCTCTCCAAGTAGGCAAGGCAATGTGGGAGAAGGGATTCAGAAAAATGACACTGAAAACGATCGTGCAGCACACCTGAAAACAGGCCTGTAAGATAAGTCTCCCAGGGTCCAGAAGAATCCTGACTGGCCTGATAAGCATGTATTCATTCACCCAGCGCCAGAACCTCTGACTATCACTCATGTTGATAGCATGCAACATGTCTTATAAAGTATGTAAATGCCTTGTATGTCTTCTTGATCATTTTACGATCCCCCTCAGATGTCATGATGATTCGCAGCGGTATACTTAGCATTCACCGATCCTCTGCACTATTTTCCGCTCTCGTTCCATGGCCACCATGCCCCAAGTCTCCCCTTATCACTCTCCCCTGGTTTACCTCCCTTTCTGTCTCTCCCCCCTCCCATTTCCTCCATGCCAGTATATATCTCATCCAGGGACCGACAGGGAACTCTGAAGCTTTTCTGATGGGCCTCTGCATGATGGGCCTCTTTGCCTCTGCATCATAGGCCTCTTTGCTTCTGCATCATGGGCTTCTTTGTCTCTGTATCATGGGCCTCTTTGCCTCTGCATAATGGGCCTCTTTGCCTCTGTATCATGGGCCTCTTTGCCTTTGCATCATGGGCCTCTTTGGCTCTGCACCATAGACCTCTTTGCCTCTGCATCATGGGCCTCTTTGCCTCTGTATCATGGGCCTCTTTGCCTCTGCATCATAGGCCCCTTTGCGTATGCATCATGGGCCTCTTTGCCTTTGCATCATAGGCCTCTTTGGCTCTGCATCATGGGCCTCTTTGCCTCTGCATCATAGGCCTCTTTGTCTCTGCATCATGGGCCTCTTTGCCTCCGCATCATGGGCCTCTTTGCCTCTGCATCATCATAGGCCTCTTTGCCTCTGCATCGTGGGCCTATTTGCCTCTGTATTGTTGGCCTCTTTGCCTCTGCATCATGGGCCTCTTTTGTGTGGGTACCCTGTTTTTCTGTTCCTTCTCCCCTCTCACTGATGCACCCAGCCTCTGCTCTCTCCTCATCCCCACATTCCATTGCAGTAAAGAATGTGTTATAAAGCTTCTCAAGTATGTCATTCCAGGCTCGTAATAAATATTATATATCCGTTTTTTGTTATGCTTCACCAGATTTCACTCCATATGATGGACACATGTGATTGTAAATGCACCGTTTGGACTTTTTTGACAATTTCGAGGGCCACTTTTGGTTCCCATTAACCCGTCCCCCATCTCTCCCTCTGTATTTCTTCCACCTTTGCCACCCCCTCCCATATTTCCTAAACCTGCTACCAGAGCACCTCCCGTCTCTGTTATGCTTTCCAGTCTTTTTCCTGTCTGTCTCTTACTTTCTGTACCCGTTTCTCTCACATTACCCCTCATAGACTGCCCCCCCCCGCTCACTCTTGCTCTCTCAAGTCTGTGCACACTGCGGGTCTCCACATAACTCCCCTGCGTTGCTTCTCTGCAGTGTCTACCTTTCCCGGGATCGCATCCCCAATACATTACAAGCTCTCTCCTATCTCTTCCCTCTCTTCCTCACTCTTCTGTCTCCCCTGCCTCCTTGGCCCTCATTACGATACTGGCGCTAAACCATGGCACTATTAGCACCATGGTTGGTGCCGGTATTGTAACAAGTCCGCCAATGTTCAATGGGGAATTACCACCCCATTCCAAGGTTGGCGGGGCGGTAATTCCCCATTGAACATTGGCCCTTCCCCATTCCCATTTTTGCCCCATAGGGCTCAAAGGGACTGGGGAAGGCGCTAAGTACGGTAACGCAAATTGCGGTACCGTACTTAGCACCAAGGTCCCTTTGCGGGTCCCTACTTTAACGGCTGGTCTAGACCAGCCGTTCAGGTCGGGTCCCGCAAAGGGACCTCGTAGTAAGGCGCTAAGGCCCTCATTACGAGTTCGGCGGTAACCATGCCGCTATTGGCGGCATGGCTGCTGCCGAAATCGCGTCGGGGTCCGGGTCCTCGGAATGAGGACTTACCGGGCCATTCCAAGTTCGGAAGGCCCGGTAATTCCTCCCTCCAAGGACCTGGACACGGTCCTTCCCCATTCCCATTTCAGCCCCCATAGGTTTTCCCAGACGTGCTTACCTTGTCCCGCGAGGGGATTTCGTAATGCGGCGGTACGGAATGAACGGCGCCGGCACCTTTTACGACGCCATTCACTCCGTACCGCCAGGGTCGTAATGAGGCCCTGAGTGTTTAACGGCTCTGCAGCCTTTTACGGCGTCGTTAAACACTTCTCTCTCTCTCTCTCCCTCTCTCCCTCTCTCTTTCTCTCTTTCTCTCTCTCTCTTGCTCTCTCTCTCTCTTTCTCCCCCCCCCAGTCCACCTCTCCTACCCCTGCCTAAGCCAGCTCCCTCCCTTGATAACAGCCATGCAGCACTTGCATCACCCCCACCGCCCCCCTCTCTATTATTTATCAGAGCGCTTTGGCCAGGACAGTCTTATAAATGGGGCTCCCTGTAAGCGACGTGCAGCTTAATCATACCCAGAGCTGGCGTGCTGCTGTTCTGCGGCTGGGAGAGGCCTGCTCATTAATCCTGGAAGCTCTCGCGTGTGTTTACAGAGGCCCATGCAGAACGCAGATCTCTAAATCTCGCCCAGAGTCAGCCGTGCGCGAGGACAGCACTCACAGCGCACACTTACTAGCTGAGTGCTCGAGGGTAGCAGTCACAAAGCACACTTGCCTGCAAGTGCTCAAGGGCAGCGCTTGCAGCACACCATTGCAAGCTAGGCACTCGAGGACAGCACTGGCAGCACACATTTGACAACCGGATGTCCGAGGACAGCACTGGCAGTGCACACTCGCCACGTGGGCGCTCAAGGACAACACTCGCAGTGCACACTTGCCTGCTAAGTGCTCAAGGACAGCACTTGCATTATACAGTTGCCAGTTGGCCACTAAATTCAAGAAGAGCTCTCTTAGCACACACTTGCAAAGCAGGCATCGAGGGCAGCACTGTCAGTACACACTTGCCAGCTGGGCGCTGTAGGACAGCACTTGCAGTGCACACTTGTCAGCTAGGTGCCCGAGGACAGCACTCGCAGCACACCCTTGTCAGCTAGGTGCCCGAGGACAACACTCGCAGCACACCCTTGTCAGCTAGGTGCCCGAGGACAACACTCGCAGCACACCCTTGCCAAGCTGATGCTCGAGGACAGCACTCGCAGGGCACCCTTGCTAGGAAGGTGCTCAGGGACAGCACTCACAGTACACCCTTGCCCGGCAGGAACTCGAGGACAGCACTGGCAGCACACATTTGACAACCGGATGTCCGAGGACAGCACTGGCAGTGCACACTCGCCACGTGGGCGCTCAAGGACAACACTGGCAGTGCACACTTGCCTGCTAAGTGCTCAAGGACAGCACTTGCATTATACAGTTGCCAGTTGGCCACTAAATTCAAGAAGAGCTCTCTTAGCACACACTTGCAAAGCAGGCATCGAGGGCAGCACTGTCAGTACACACTTGCCAGCTGGGCGCTGTAGGACAGCACTTGCAGTGCACACTTGTCAGCCAGTCGCTCGAGGACAGCCTGTGCAGCGCGCACACGTGCCTGCTCACTTGACTGCTGATTGCTCGTGGAGAGGACTCACATTACAAACTTGCCTGCTGGCCACTCATGGAGAGCACTCTCAGCGCACACTTGCCAACCGGGCTCTCGTGAACAGCATTGTCAGTGCACACTTGCTTCAAAACAATTAGTTCTGTACAGTTGGACACAGAGCCCCTATCCCCACACACTTGGTGATTTCTTTTTTAAGCTTATGAAGTTTGCGGTTGGGGTGTCTTGAGTGCTCACCACACTTCGCAAGTTCAAATCCCGGACGCGGCTACTCAGCCCTCCATGCTGCCATGATCAATTAAGTGAGTGCCATTAACTTGCATAAAAATAACACGTTATCACAGTGCTTAGAAGAGGGAAGTACAGGTTTGAAGTGCCCAGACGTGGGTCTCGTGCGTGCTGGGCCCAGAGACCAAAGCTACTCCTCACTGTTGGGGCCCAACGCGGCCAAACATTTTTTGGGATGCTTGTGGTCTCGTGCAGAAGGGATATGGCCATGCATTTCGGGCTCGACTGTCCCTTTTAGGGTGGGACCAAGCCTGATTTGCAAATGGTCTTTCCCCTTCTGTAATGACTTGGCAGGCGAATAACCATGGTCTGGAGGGTTGCCCAGAGCACTGGCAGAGGTTAAGATTCATTCAAAACCTTCCAGCCGCCACCTCTTTTGTTTTTGTCTAAGTTATATATACACATCTGACACTATCACCATATACTCAGTCTATTAACCCTGCTAAATTCACCCCAGAGAGAGGCAATTTTTCACCAACCCTGGTGTCGGAAGCCTTGAACCACAGATTTACTGTGCTTGCAGGAATTGTTGCCATTTGGGAAAAAAATCAGAACTACAAGTATGACCGTATATTGGTCAGAAGACTGAACAATAGAATTGGTTGCAGTCCTTCCGCACCATGAGGAGTTATTTGGCAGCGACTGGGGATTAATGCCTGCTATCCAATCCTAGAGTGTCAGGTGGTGTTTGTAGTAGCCACTGGGAAATCTCTCTTAACAGTTTCATTCTGCAGGGAGTCAAGAAGCCCCCTCGCCAGGCTGCCCTCTTCCATCCGATGCAAGTCCAGGCCTGGAACTGACAAAGCAATAATTGCACTTGTAGACCCAAAATGACAATACAACTCAACTTGGCTTAAAAAGAAAAGCCCCCAGTAGGAGAAAGCACCTAATGTTAGCTGCCGCCAAGATGTTTTATGTATTCCTTAACACTCACACCCCATATATATAATTTTCTAACCACCCTCTAAAAAATGTGATGGGTTTTTTCGTTAAAAAAAATGACGGTAAAAAAACAGGCAAAAAAACATCCCGCGATGAAAGGACATTGTACCCTTAAAGAGACACCTGGGGGCTTTCCTGCTAGACTAATTCCACTATTCTGCTCGGGACCCAATGCAGGTTGAGACTGCCAATGTGGTACTCGGGGCAACAAGTACAACACAACTCATTGTAATGTTCCCTTCTAGGGTTTCTACTTACAAAACTTAACTGCTGTGATCTGGATTCGACAAGTACCCGATACTGAGATGCCTGAGCGTCTTGATCATTGATATTAATGAGTTACCAATGCACAGTTTCATCCACAAAGATGCATTTTGTACTTTCACCCAAATAAGCAGAACAAACACATTGGTGTATTTGGAAGGTATTAATGTAGCACTTCGTAGCGAATTCCTCCTATTTCTAAGCACTTTAAGAAAAGCTGTTATTATTTCCCAATTTAGTGGCAGTCAATTTCCTGACGTCGGAAGTATAAATGATTGACTTGCCCTGATGAAATCACGAATTTGTGACATACAGGTCACTCCCTGGATGCGCCACTGATTACAGTTCAGGGGCCAAGGGTCATGCTGGCACGTTGGTCTAAGACTATTGCAAGGCTTCTTAGGGCGTCCTTTCTTCTGAATTGTGTAGGCCTAGCCTTTGTCAAGCAAAGCACAAGACATACAATGTCCCAATGGTTATCTTAGCAATAACGTTATGGTTTTCGTATTAGATCTAATATATTCACAAGATAAGATGAAATCAGGTACCACATTATAGAATTTACAAAATGTTATAGGAATAAAGAATAGATATTTGGGCACCTCTGATAAGCGTCTATGATGAAAACATCCTTAATGCACAGCACACCCAGTACCGGTCACAAGAAGTGAGGGGGCACACCTGGGTCCCCTTTACCTCGGTTAACGTGGCGCTCCTAGTGGGCTAAAAAGAGACGAGGAAAGTCACTGGCGGGACTCTGTCCAGGGTCCTGAAGCCGAATAGACTCGAAGTCTACTCCTGGAGGCGGCGGGTTCCGAGTCCGGGTGGACTCTACCAGAGCAGGCGTCTTCCTCGAGGCTAGACCCGGGGGCACCTTGGCAGATCCGCCTGGAGTAGGGGTCTAGTTATTTGAGACTCACTTTCCTGGAAACGGCAAGAAGTAGATGCGTCGGTAACGCAGTGTAACTGGGTCTTGTGCAGCGTGCTGCTGCCATATTGCAGGCCTATTGACTTTGCAGATGGGAAGTAGGGTGCTCTGACTGAACCGGCTGTGCCACGCGCCAGGATTGGGGCGACTCTGGCAGAACAATGTGAGGATTCCAGTCCACGAATAGCAGGTATGATGGAGGGTGTTCCACAAAGGAAACAGACTGCGGGCAATAATTGCCCTCTACTTACCGTGCAACCAGTCATCACCCTTCTATGGAAGAAAAATAGACTCCATTCTGTTTGGGCATTTTTTGCCCTTTCTGTTTGGGCAATCCTTGCACGATTTAATCCTTGGTTTCCATTTCTGTGTGTGCTTTCCTTGGTCCATTCACTTTGCCGGGCACTGGTTGCCACCCTTCTGTGAGCATATATTGGTCCCATTACTGGGCAAACACCAATTGGCAAAGAATCAAGTTCCCAAGTGTGGGAACTCCCGTCCCCTGCAGACTATAAATGGCTCAATAATGAGTCCTAGTAATTTTGAAAATTGAAAAAGAAGTATTTTGTAAATTATATTCAATTCATGAACATCAAGTAAAACAATCAAATATATAGAATTCAATGCATATCAGAAAAATCGATACACTAGGATTTCTTTGTTAAACTTGGTAGTTTTATTTGTTGCCCAACGTGTTTCGTGAGTTTTCACTTCTTCAGGGGCAAATGAACAGATTTCAACAATAATATGTAGAGACTATTTTTTTTTTAAGTGACATACATTAGTGCATTTTTTAAATAACGCTATTTACAGTATTGTTAAAAAAAGACAACATTATTTGTTCACAAAGACTGCATTTTTAGTCAGGACTATATTTTTCGTCAATTATCACATATATTGGGTGCATCTTGTGAACTGAAACATATCAATAAGTGTTCTCATACATGTAAAACGCCTTTGTTTTGTTTAGAATTTGAACTACTGCTATAGAAGGCATAATAGGTTAAATTTTTGGGTTTACCTAAAACATGTTTTTTGGTATATATATATATATATACACACTCCATTGCGTCAGCTGATTGGTATTCTCAAATCAGTAGAAAAATGGAACCTCAATGGGTGATTTCTGAAGAATAAAGCTGCCAATCCCTAAGGAATAGAAGATATGGGATATGATTTGAGGATTCAGATAGGGTTTAAAAGCAAAAAAAGTTTTAGATAGAAAGTTGATGAAGACTCACCAACAAATGTTGGAAAAATAGCGACCTGCCAATACTGGGAAGCAGTTTGAGTCGAGTAGATTTCCAAGGTTTTAAGATGTCCGTAGTTAGAATAAAATCAATAGATAAGTTTGGGATCCTAAAGTAAAATGAATATTCCATCCACTAGCTATCTATATAGACAGAGCTTTACAACCACTAGTACAAAAGACAAGAACATACTTAAAGGACACTTCACACTTCCTACGATTACGGAATGAAATCAATAACAAGGAACCTTCACTTATACTATTTACACTGGATGTGAATAGTTTGTATACTTTGATTCCTCATGCAGAAGGTATTGCCGCATTAGAATGGTTTTTGCTTTAACAAGACGGCATCTCTATACACAAAGGGCCTCATTACGACTTTGGAGATAGCCATGCCCTTAATAAGAGCATGGCTGCCTCCAAAATCGTGTCCAGGTTCCCTGAATGGGGAAATACTGGGCCATTCCAAGTATGGAGGGCCCAGTATTTCCTCCTTCAGAGAACTCGGGCCCGCTCCTTCCCCATTCGAGCCCTCATAGGGCTCAATGGGAATGGGGAGGGAGCTAACAACGGGCCCATTACGAACGGGCCCATTGTTAGCTCCCTGGTCCCCTCGCGGGACACGCTCTGGATGTCTGGAAAAAACAGACGTCCAGAGCGGGTCCCGCAAGGGGACCTCGTAATAGTGCGGAGTGGGTTTAACGGCGCAGGCACCATTACTGGAGTCGTCAAACCCATTCTGCACATTTTATAATGAGTCCCAAAGCATTTGCTGTAAAATTGATTAACATCATTCTGTATAACTACTACTTTTGATTCAACAACACATATTATTTACACATTTCTCGAACATCTATCAGCTCTTCAGTAGCGCCTGCCTATGCAAACATTTTTATGTATCACTTTGAAATGACCCATATCTTGGACAAAGAACAATGGAAAAACAACCTAATCTTTTAGAAACGTTTTATCAACAATATTTTTGGTATCTGGCATGGTTCTCTGGAACAATTATAACAGTTCTTTAATTACCTGAATAGCTGCCATGAAAAAATACAGTTCACCCTAGAGATAGGGGATCCCAACATCCATTTTTTAGATGTTAGCATCTCAAGAGTCGACAACATCTTTATTATGCAGATATACAGGAAACCCACAGATGCGAACAGCACCTTACATTTTTCAAGTATCCATCCTATGCGCCTTAAACAGAACCTTCCCTACAGCCAATACTTACGGACCAAAAGGATAACATCAGACTCAGCAAAATTGGCGATTGAATTGGAAAATATGAAGGGAAGATTTAAGAAAAGAGGTTTTCCGGAACAGACAATGAATGCTGCCATTGAACGTACAAGATCATTGGAAAGGGAAGAACTGCTAAAAGAAAACCCCAAGAGGGAAAATGCCAGATTGATTCACGCCCTCAAGTACTCTAGCCAGAGTTTCCAAATAAAAAAGATCATTAAAAAAAACTGGGAACTTATCAAATCTGATGCGCATCTCAACAGATTATTCCCTGAACCAAATATGCTGGCCTGTAAAAGAGGCAGAAACTTCAGAGATTCACTGATCAAGGCAGAAAAACTTAAACAATACAACATCAGAAGATCCTTTCGAAAGAAAAATACGGGTCCTTTGCTTGTTTGAACTATCAACATTGTTCAAATATTTTAAAAGGAGATCATATTCGCCACCGAATAGTGGTAAGAAAATTCAACTCAAAGACTATGCAACATGTTAAAGCAAAAATGTGATATATGCTTTGAAATGCCCTTGCGGTAAATATCATGTTGGCAAGAAGTCAAGGAAAATCAAACAAAGACTCATGGAACACAAATCAAACATCAGAACGAGCAAAATAAAATCCCCGGTCTTCAGACATTTTCATGAAAACAGACACAATATCTTCCAATTGAGATGGGTAATATTGGAAATTGTTAACCAGCTACCCCGAGGTGGGGATCTAGCTAAATGTCTCTCACAGAAAGAATTATTCTGGATCCATAAATTGGACTCATTGGCACCACTGGGACTTAACGAAGATTTTTATTTTGGGTCAATTTTTGTAAACAAAACACAAAGCCAATTGACTACACCATAAAGTACACCGAAGTAGGTTTTAGGATACATCAAAATAACCAGAGTTTTCCTTATTAATTCAGGCAACAGCACAATTCTCCACACAATTATTGTGAAATCAGATTGTGAACCCCCTTTTTTTGGGACAGATTACTATTGACTGTATAAATGACCACCGGACGGCTTTTCAATGTAATACATTTTGTGCAGATCTCTCAATCATGAAATATGGGGTATCATTAATACTCTTGTGAGAAGGTAAATTTGTACCAAATATGTTGTTGTCATGATGCCTACCCCCGGGCATCCAGACCAAGTCCATCAACCCCGGAAGCAGGCATCATGTTACTTGGAGCAAACCCAGCAACCCCTGTTAGGGGCTATCTGGGTACAGTCCTGGTGCCTATGGCGCCAGGCTGATATGGGACATCAGTCCTGGCCCCACAGGCGCCAGGCTCATATGTTAAAACTTACCTGATGCAGACCATCCTGCAAGGGATCCAAGCATCCAAGCCCATGTGAGGCTTGAAGGGACTATTTTATCTTAGGGACTATTTTGTTACTTGGGTGTGGCTGTGGAGGAATACTTACCTGGGACTACTTTGAAGGCTATTTAAACCACGCCCGAAGAGCAGCACATGCTTCGCGTTATTCTGCATCCAGCAGCGTAACGCTCACCGTGTCTGCAGTCAGCATCCAGCATCTTGCCACGCCCGCCTCAAGTCCAAAGCGCCTAGAAAGAAGAGAAAGAATAAGAAAGGTTAGAACAAGAACTTTACTGGATTTCTTACCTGATTTCGGATTCAGCACATCTTCGAACCAGAAACAGACTTCATTTTAAACGCATCGCATCGCCAGCAGCAGCGCCGCGCCATACTCACCGTTCCTCGCAGCATCTCTACGATCCGGTGCTGTCTCCATCACCTGGTTGCTGCATTGCAGCGCCTAAGGGGGACAAGAAAACAACAAGGTGAGCCAAGGGAACAAACAAGGACAATCTCTTGCCACCATATGCTTACCTGATTTTACCGCAGGAGGTATTATCCACCAGCACGCCAAATCTTCCTACACTGCACCTGCAAGAAAAGAGAAAGCAGCGAGTTAAACGTTGGCATCATTTACCGGACAGTGTTACAAAACACAGACTCTTACCTGAACGCTTTCAGCTGCCACAAGACGATCATCTTTTGGGTCTAAGCTGCAAAAGAAACAAGGAATTGGACAAGAGTGATTAATCAGACATTTTGAACTCATTAGAACTATATACTTACGGCCTTTTGCCCAGAGGTTTGGAGCCGAGATTTGTCCAGAACTCTTCCAATATCCTCAAGCCAGTGAAGTAACTGGCCATCAACACGCCCCTGCATTCTTCGCAGGATGGAGAGCTCATCATACAAAACTATAAGGTGAGCTTTGTGAAAGGGAATGTCAGAAGTGATAAGTGGGGACGCAGTGAGGTGTTAATACTTAAATCCACGGGTGGCTAATTCCCTGTCCCCGTCTTTAAGAGACTACTTCTACGGGTCAAGCAGACGAAGCTAGGTTGGCCAGCCCAGTCAGTCATCTCTGCACTACGCATCACGTTGGTGGAGACCGTGGCTGTCCAGTTCCGCTTGACACCCCTGTGGGAGCAAGGTGAGCGTAACTGTCAGGTTTCTTTTCCTTTATCTCTTTATTATTATTATTATTATCCCTTTTAGATTGGCCTTATGTGGGTGGGAAGTTTTCTATTGTAGTTGGTTTGGCCTTAACTTCTTAATACAGAATCCTGATTCTGATCCAAGGCAAGATGGAGTTTGTCAGCGACTGCTCCAATTGGCTAGAGAACCCTGCAGAACAACAATGAACATTCTAAACTGTCACTCTTTGCCTTTCATCATCTAACACCCAGCTGAGAGGACGTGTGTAGTGGCTGCTCCTGCTTTAGTCTTGGGCCTGGTTGATTTTATCCTTCAGGTGCTAGCAGTTGAGCGGCTACTCTCTAGAGGGTGTCAGGAGAAGATCTTTGTTTACCAGGAAAGTGATCTGAAGACAGGAAACCCTGAAGATATTTAGAAATCATTTTGGAGATAAGTGACTATCTTTTGAGATTTTAATTCTACTGCTTTGCCTTCATCTTGAAGTCGTTTGAGAGAGAATTTGTAAAATGTTTTCTTGGAGCCTTTAACTTTGAAATTGTTTAAGTGCGTGAACTTTGGTGTTCGTTTGAAAGTAAGCGCAAGGTTTAACGTGTGTTATGCGCGTGAGCTTTCTATCGCGAGAATTCCTCGGCGCGAAAACTTGTCTGCGCGAGAACTCTACTTCTCGTGTGTAACCAGCGCGTGTGTTTCTTAGCGCGAGAATTCGTCTGTGCGTGAACCTAAAAAGCACGAGTGTGTTATGCGCGTGAGATTCCTATCGCGAGAATTCCTCGGCGCGAGAACTTGTCCACGCGAGAACTCTACTGCGCGTGTGTTTACCAGCACGTGTGTTTCCTAGCGTGAGAATCCTTCTGCGCGTGAACTCTGCTGTGCGTGCGTTTTCAAGCACGCGTGTTTCTACGCGTGTACTCTGCTGTGCGTGTGTTTTCAAGCGCATGTGTTTTAGCGCATGAACTCTGCAGTGCGTGGACTCTTCAGCGCGTGGAATTTTAGCATGTGTGTTCTTCTGCACGGGTGCCCTTCAACACGTGGACTTTTCAGCACGTGTGATTTTAGCGCGGGTATTCTTCAGCGCGGGTGCGCCTCAACACGTGGACTTTTCAGCACGTGTGATTTTAGCGCGGGTATTCTTCAGCGCGGGTGCGCCTCAACACGTGGACTCTTCAGCGCATGTGATTTTAGCGCGTTTGTTCTTCAGCGTGTGTGCATCTTTGTGCGCGTTTCTTCAAGAATCTACGTACTCAATTGTATTGTAAATAGTTTGGAACTTAAGAAAATAATAAAACAAAGACATTTACTAAAGACAATCTTACTGGAACAATTTGTCAACTTTGAAAAGGCAAGAGCAAGACTTCTCAGGTTTACCATAAATAAGAAGTTGCTGTAAATTTCAAGAGACTCAAGTAAGAAAGATTTTCAGCTACTTCTGCAAACTTCTCTAAGAAGTTTTAGGAGAAGAACTAGATATGATTCTTAACTTATTAGTTATGGATTTAAAGTCAATTCTAATCATTGAAGTTAAGTAAGTAATGAGAGGATTTGCATCTGTTTTCTTGTATTCTCTGCAGGTTCAGTTTCGATTAGTCTTGACGCAGTCAGCCTGGTGTTTTTATGTTATCCACTTCCCCCTTTCCCTTAGGGGTGTAGTTAACAGAGCTGAGTTGTATTTCTGGTTCTGAGAATTACACTTCAGGGGGATTGTCGGGGGTTCAGCAGCTTCCGCGGACACAGGACCTTTCAGCCTGACAGAAACAGAATGCGAAGCCTTCCTACAAATTCTCACCCGGGTGTCATGTAGACCTCAGAAACTGACCAACTGGACCAATTATTAGGGGAATTTAGGGCTGAAGTACATGCCGCTCGCCAAGAAACTAATACACTCAGGAGAAAGTTGATTGTTTCGAAGGAACGCACTGATGATCTTGCTAGACAATTACTGCAAAACCAAGCGGGGCAAACACCCCTACCGGGACTCGGGGGATTCCAAACTCTGTTTCACAAAGCAACCCTGTGCAAGTGATTTTACCAGGTAATATCCCTTTAGCACCGCCAGAACGCTTTGCGGGGGACCCCAAAAGATTCGCCGTGTTCATGAACCAATGCCGTTTGCACTTTTTATGCAGACCTGGAGCCTTTCCAAACGATCAAGCCAAAGTAGCCTTCGTATTATCATATCTCAGCGGCAGTGCAGCAGATTGGTCAATCCCACTAGTCAATCAGGATGACCCTATTCTTCAGGATTTTCAGGGTTTTCAAATGAGCATGGAAAGACTATTTGCACTCTCAAGGACAGGCCCTGGATAACGAACTTTTGTCCCTACGACAGGGTAACCAAGACCTTCTAACCTACATAGCAACCTTTAATAGGTTGGTGGTGGAAACTGGACGGCCCGAGGAAAAACGGATTACGTTGTTTCATCAGGGACTTCGAGGAGAACTCAAAGATGTTTTGGCTCAAGTTGTGAACCCACCTCAAGACTGTGCTGAATATATAGACTTAGTGGTCCAGTTAGATCACAGACTTCAGAATCGAAAGGCTGATGGAGCAAAATTTGAGAACCGGGTGTTGGTTAAACCCAATGCTACCCCCAAAGGAACAGATGCCTCAGAACCCATGCAAATCGGAGGAGTTAAAGGACCCTTGACACAGAAGGAAAGAGAAAAAAGGCGGCAAATGCAATTATGTCTATACTGTGGAACTTCGGGACATTTTCTACGGGATTGCCCTGTAAAACCACCCAAGAAGGTGGTAGGAGCTGCTGATAAAAGCCATATGGAGCCTGACTCGGGAAACGACCACGCCCGACAAGCGTAGAGGTCCGCTTGCCGAGCTTGAAGAAGGATACTCAGACTGTGGAATCAGAAAAAAATACAATATTACGGCTGTTACACCGAGCAAAGGAAAATACACGACACAGGCTTATAAAGATTCCCAGAATCTTTATTAGAAAACTGAACAGTATTCAACAAAGTACACAAATAGCTATTTGGCCGTCAATACATCACAGAGACCACCAGCAGGGTTCAATATGAGCAGTGAGGGAATTTCCTAGCTGGACATCGACGCATTTATACAATTTGTAAAATGATGTCCAGCCCCCTTACAGGTTAATCATGCACTGGGCTAGGGTCGCGCCAGGTTCACTTTCCTAATTTACATATCTTGTGCATGTGGTTTACTTTTCAATACATTTACTAACACACTCCATTATTCTTCAATTTAACATTTACACTCTTTATATATTGCTTTAATACAAACCAAACAATGTTTCGCATATTATATTCGGATAGCATTACTGTTCTTGTATACTTGTAGTTTAACATTGCTAATTCAAGTAATCCCCTGCTCCCGAGGTCAACAAAGGACAAGGTCTACATGACCCTAACATGTAGCCTGAGGGCAGGTTGGACATTAACTCCCCTACAGAGGTTGGAGAGGTTAAGGCAAGAACAAGGACACACGAGACGGCCATTTTAGATTACAGGGTGACTTTGTATAAAACCCCAAAATGGCGGTTTCTAACCTAAAATGGAGGCTTGATTCAAGATGGCGGCTTACATCAATTTCTAAGGTCAAGACCTTGCCGCAGAGAGTTATTCGCGTACAATTTTTAAGCAACTTGTCGTAGGCCAATATACATATAAATTGTTTGTAATAAGAGGCATAATTTAATATCTGGTTTGACAAACCCTCCTTTTGGCCTATGCCAAGTTCTAATACTATTTCTGATTTGTTTGCAAGTAACTCCATGCGTCATCGTCCAGACACCCCGAATCATTCCCGACATATCTATTGCCATTAGGTCTGATACCAGAGTTACTTTCAACACATACTCTTTGGAGAGCTTCTTTGGGGCGTATATTTTATTCCCTAATACACTTGTTGCTTGCGCGCAACATCCCCCTAATACTGAGCATATACCAGGGAGACACTGTATACAACAACAAAGAAACAGAAAACTTCCCAAGATAATCAGTAGGGCCGAGAACAACTTCCATCCCCATGACCATAGGAGGTCCCAAAACCATGTACCAAGTTCCCAATTTCCCTCAGGATCATGTACTTCTGAACTAAGAACGTGTAGATTTTGGATCGCCCTAAAGATCGTTGGAAAGGAGTCTGGAACGTAAACGCAGCAAGCGGACCCCACCAATTTACATACTCCTCCTCGCTCTGCCAGGATGACATCTAATGCCATCCGGTTCTGAAGAACCACTAATCTTATCGCTCTCTGCTCTAACGTCATGTTATAGAGTATGTCAGTGGTCCGATTGATGGTTCTCTCCAATACTCTCGCTAGTCCCCTAATATCTTTTGAATTCGTAATTTGCCCACAAAATGGCACAAAAGATTTCATAATATCTCCTAAAGTTTGCGCTGGAGTATCCCCTTTTACACCTCATCGTGGACGAGTCTTCGAAATTTCTGTAGTACTGGCAATAAATACCCCAGGTAATAGAATCCCTAAATAACAGGTTCCTTGCCAATCCCTGGGCAACCACGGAAATGCCACATTACCGCAAACAAAATAGACAGGTTCACCTACGTACAGAGGTCTGTTTTCACTAGTCAAATTCGCAACATTGGCGCACTTTCTAAAATTACCCATTGACCGTGTTCCATTCCTCTGTATGCAGAAGGATACTGAATCTGGGCTGTGATTAACAGAATAAGATGGAGGCATGGCATCCTTATTGCCTATACGAGCCATTTTGAAAGAGATTAAAGACTGAAAAGGATGAGACAATCTATCAGAGGGCCTAACAGAAGCAACGTTTGGCTTACTTCTATTTGCAAAAAGCGAGCATCCCAGGGGCATCAAAACATTATTTTCAAAACTATTTAAATTTGTACCATCAAAGTTCCCTGAGATGCTGTCATTCCATCGACTAAAAAATAGTGCTCTAAGAGAAGCGTAACAGGCAGTTGTCAGAGGCAAAGGGTAAATATACCAACCTAGCCCTTTATCCCCATGTTGCGGTAAATGTGTACAGATCTAGCAATTGGTCTTATTAAAAATTGCATGAGTGGCATTCATTATTAACTAAAGGGTATTATTCTGATAATTCCGTCTATGCAAAGAATCTCTAGGCGACAAAGTATGCAATTGCACAGAAGGAGTGGGAATCACAGATACATTTTCAATAGGTAAAAAGTCCTCTGACGGATATGCTTCTTCCAGATACCATAACCCAAACTCAAAAGTCATTACAAATCCAGTAATTAGTACGAGAAGGCAACAATACACTTTGGGGATCCCCTTACATACTTGATCATTGTCTCTGCTAGTCACATTTTTATCTAAAAGTTCAGTACGAGTGGTAGCGGGTGCAGGCATCGTAGTCTTCAATCGAAAAACACCAATTGTTCGTTTGCTGGCGACTCCAGTCACGCGTCTTCTTAATGTCTTTCCCACAACCCTTAGCCAACAGAATCTTTCCGTACAAACGTGCAAAAAAGACAAGCCCTCAAATTATTTTTTTCAGTCGCACAGTCAGACCATGCTGTACATTTATTTCCTTGGGCGCAAATTATATTTTGCAGTTTCTGGTGAGAACAAAGTGTTGTCACTTCCTCCTGGAAGTGGTGAACGGACGGAAATGGGATCAAGAAAGGATTGATCCGGAAGTTCCAATGTTGGGGAGTGCGGAGACAAGATGGCCGTTTTGTCCGGCCCTGCGGATTCTGAAGCGGTCTCCGATTATCCCTTGTTGGTTGTTGCTGTTTCGGGCACGCGATTTACAGCAGTGGGAAGAGATTCTGTGTCTTCTGTATCGTATGGCACGGGCTGTGGGATCCGTTTGGTGTGCGTCGCATGGATCCAGTGTTTACGACCCGCTACCCGCACGGCAGTCTGGGTGACTAGCAGGACTTGGTAGGGACCCCTCCACCGAGGTGCAAGGCAAGATGACCTCTCAAAAACCTTCGTGAGGATCCAGTCCCCCGGTTGCAGACTGTGACCGGGGCCCTCGTAGTGTACAGGTAATGCCTCTCGCACCTGGTGATAAATTGAAAACAGATTTTTAGTCAACTGGTTACAGTAGTCTGAAAGTAGCACATTTTCTATATCCCGTAATGAGCGACTTTTTGGCATACCCCAAATATTAGCAGGTCTCCCCATTACCACCTCAAAGGGAGAGAGCCCAGTCTTAGTTTGAGGGGTCGTTCTCATCGATACTAACACGATCGGTAAGGCGTCCGGCCATTTTAGCTTCATGCCAGCACACGTTTTAGCGAGTTTGTTCTTTATAATGCCGTTGTGCCTTTCCATTAATCCGGCACTCTGGGCATGTCTAGCTGAATGGAACCGCTTGTCAATCTGTAGTCCTTTGCAAATTTGCAGGATTACAGTGGCAATAAAGTGTGGCCCATTATCAGACCAGATGACTCTCGGCAGCCCGAACCTATGAAAAAACTCTTTCAACAGAGTTTTTGCCGTGGTTATGGCCATTGCATCTTTAACCAGAAAGGCCTCAACCCACTTACTAAAGGCACAAATAACAACCAATACATACTTAAGATTGTTACACCGTTCCATTTCAATAAAATCAAAGTGAATAACCTCAAACGGGACAGAAGGTGGAGCGAAACTTCCTCTAGTAGTCGAGGTACCTTTTCCTACATTGTGCTGCAAGCAAACCATGCAGTTCTGGACAAAACGCTCCGCAATTTTGAAAATCTTATCATTGGCCCATACACTGTGTAGCATTTTTGTTAGTTTCCACGCACACACGTGTCGGACCATGAGCCATAATAACCATCATTGTAATGTAGGCGTCAGGGAGTAACCATTTCCCTTCAACATTGTCTACCCAACACCCATCATCATCCAATCTTCCTGCACCCTCGATCCATCTCTTGGTTTCCTCTATGGTAGCATCTGCTTGAATATCTTTTACAACATCGATACTTTCTCCCAAAGTGCAAACATTTACAACTTCTTTTACAGCGTACATTTCTGAACTGAAATCAGTGGCAGTCTGTTTAGCTATCTGATCGGCGAAGGCATTCCCTTTTCCTACATCATCTGTAACTTTTTGATGTGCTGAACATTTTATGATAGCTAACTGAACAGGGAGTGCAAGTGCTGAAAGCAATCGCACTATTAAAGTGCCGTGCTGGATTTTCGTTCCGTGCGAGGTCAAGAAACCTCGTTCCTTCCAAACTCTACCGAAATTGTGGGCCACCCAAAGGCATACTGATTGTCAGTATATATATTCACTGTACGCCCTTCAGAAAGCTCACAAGCTCGAGTTAACGCTATAATTTCTGCGGCCTGCGCAAAGTTATGCATAATTCATTTGGTTTCCACAACCGTGCTTAAAGTAGTGACAGCATAAGCAGCCGTGGATGTACCGTCTGGAAGTTTAAAACAAGAGCCATCACAAAATAGCTCTCCTTGAGGGCTGTTCAAAGGCGTGTCTTTCAAATCGATTCTGCCTTTAGTCTCTTTTTCTGTCATATAAAGGCAATCGTGTGACGTATCGTCATCATCAACAATATTTTGTGAGACAGGTAAAAGTTCAGCCGGATTTAATACGCAACACCTCTGAATTTGAATATGGGGAGCAAACAAGATCAGTTCATATCTTGTCAATCGTGCAGAAGTGAGGTGTTGCGTTTTAGTTCTATTCAATAAAATATCTACAGAGTGAGGTACCATTAGGGTTAACGCATGACCCAGGACCATTCCCTCACTCTGTTTTACAGACGCAGCAGCAGCAGCAACAGCGCGCAAACATCTTGGCAAAGCGCATGCTACAGGATCAAAGGCGGAGGAATAGTAGCCGCACGACCTATTCTTCCCTCCATGTTCCTGCGTTAACACAGCCAAAGCACATCCATCACGTTCATGTACAAACAATACAAAGGCCATATCATAATTCGGAGTTCCTAAAACCGGCGCCGAACACAGCGCGGATTTGAGCAAATCGAATGCTGTCTGGTGTTACAAGGTTCATGGCAATGGCAAAGAAATGCCCTTCTTTGTCAAAGCCAACATTGGTTTAATCGTTAACGAAAAATTCAGGATCCACAATCTACAATAAGAAGCCATACCTATCAAGGCTCTAACTTCCTTTTGCCTATTTGGGACAGGCATACCAGAAATGGTCTTTATTCGTTCAGGTGTCAACCGTCTTCCCTCCTTTGACAGGAGATAGCCTAAATAGGCAACCTCCTTGCAACAATATTGGAATTTCTTAAGTGAAGCTTTGTGGCCATGTTTTGCTAGATGACAAAGCAACAACACGGTGCCTTCTTTACAGGCACTCTCAGAATCAGCGGCCAAGAGGAGGTCATCTACGTACTGTATTAACGTGCGAGTAGTAGGCAACTCAAGGGTATCAAGCTGCTCTTTCAATGCCCTACTATAAATACTTGGACTCTCAGTGTACCCTTGTGGTGCACGAGTGAATGTAAACGAGCGTCCACCTAGGGTAAACGCAAACAAATACCCACTATCCTTGTGTATAAGAATACTGAAAAACTCGTTTTTAAGATCAACAACGCTAAAGTGAGTGGCAGAAGCCGGAATCATGGTTAATATCGCTGTAACATCAGGTACAATAGGAAATTGAGGCGCCACAATTTTGTTAATAGCGCGTAAATCAATTATAAAATGAAAGGGAATCGCATTATCACCTTTTTTGTATACTGGCAAAATGGGGCTGTTACATATGCTACCCGTAATCTCCTCAATTACTCCACGATGTACAAAATCAGAAACTATACATTTCAAAGCCGGTTCGCCTTCAACTGAGATCTTATATTGCGGGATGCGAGGCAATTTTACTCCATGTTTCAAAATCATTTTGACAGGTTCAATTTGGAGAATGCCCACATCATTATCATCAATTGCCCATAAGCATTCTGGAACATTACTAAATTCTGGCGGTAAAGGTCGAGTCAAAAACTGAGAGGCGAGTGATTGCTGAAGTGAAATTGTTAGCCGAATTCCATCCAGAGAACAATGAATTACTGCGTGTAATGCCTTCAACAAATTTAGCCCCAGCAAGTTCTCCCCACAGTTTGTGGTAAGTAAAAATGGACACTGTTCCGTGAAGGGACCCAGTGTTATCGGTACCGGCAAAGAGACCGGACAAACTACAGGTGTGCCTGAAAACCCTACGGAAACGTTGGACTGCCCTGACAGGGGAATATTTGGAACCCGTGAATGGTCAATGTAACATTTCTGTGCTCCCGTATCCACTAAAAATAGATGCTTCCTATTTCCCACCGCCATCTCAACATAGGGGCCTTTCTGATGAACGGGAATAGGCGTAGGTTCCAAATCCTGCTTCGGGCAATCCTAGCGGAACAAAATATTATCAAAAGGAAGTTCTTCGGAGAGGTACGCGGCAGAAGGGTGATAAAAAATGTTTCTATTATCCACATTCGAAACTTGCTTATCTTGTGAAGGAGATTGCTGTGATTCTGGTGCAAACTGACCTCTGCCAGGGCCCCCTGCACCTGGTCGACCTCTGGATCGTCTACCCATGTTCCCAAATGACCTTTGCTGTAAGGTCGGACATTGTGCGCACCAGTGGCCTTCCTGCCGGCAATAAGCACACTGGTTAATGGTTACCGGAGCGCACTTCCCTGTGGAATGTACTGACCTCTAAATTGATTACCCCCTCTAGGGTTTCTAACAATCTTCTGCAATAAAACTTTAGTTTTCAAGTCATCCTTTTTTTTCTCAGGTTTCTCTTTTTCAGTGTTTACACGATTTTCAAAATACTGAGCCATGTGCAATACTTCTGATTGGGACTTTGCCTGCCAAGCGCTTTCAGAGGACATGATCTGTAACTGGATGTCAGGCAGCAATCCACGTACAAATTTGTCGACAAACAACCTTTTCCCTGACTCTGTGACCAAGTCTTGTCCACTGAAATCCGAGAATACCTGCTCGAACCGATTGAAAAAATCGGTAGCACCCTCAGACTTTCCTTGGACACAGGTCGAAAGCTTGTCCCATATGATTCTTTTTTCTGGGACCCTAGTTTTCAATTTTACAATAATTCTATCAGGCAAGGTTAATATAACTTGAGGTTGTCGTTCGCCAGCTGGTCTTTCTCTGTCCAGCCTAGTCATGTTATCCCATGTATCTCCCAACCCAGGTATGTCATCTATAGTCCTAATCTGCTTCCACAAATCAACTGGCAGGAGTATGGGAAATAATAGGTCAATATCACTTAGAGTGAATACCGACGACTGTAAGACCGACTCTATTTCTTTATAGAATGCAGTCGGATTTTTTCGTATATCAGGAATAGATTGCTTTATGGTGTTCACTTCCTGTCTTGAAAATGGGACGTGAACAAACTGTCAAACGTAATGGGCAGGAATTTCTCCAGCTACTATACCCTGTGCAGCATCAGCCGCAATCTCAACTTTTGGGACAAATGTCGGAGGGACCTCTCTCATAGACAACTGAGAAGTAGGCAGCTCCGAACGCTTACTAAGTAACAGAGCCAAGTCAAGCGCTAAGGCAGTCGAAGAAGTATCAATCGAAAAAGCTCTCTTATAAACACTCAACAATTCTGCGGGAGAACAAATCTTTCTTCTTACACACTCATTCTGCAGGTGCTCTACCATCACCTGTATCACATTCTTTTGCATTTCTAACGTATATTGACTGCATGTGTCATATAATTCATCTGGAGTTATCGACATATCCGAAATCCATCTTATCGCGTACTTTGTACAAATTCGTGCTTCCTCACCTTTGAATTCTCGATGAGGAGAAAACCGTTTCTGTAAGTACATAATACCTAAACTATCACCACCTACTTCCTCGTTCTGTAACTCTTCCAACTCCTTCCTATGCTCAAAAATCCTCTCAACATGCTCATATACCTTCTCCGCAGTATCTCTGGACAATGCTAAGGCGTTCAAATCCCGTAACCCTTGTGGGAAATCTACATCATTTAGGCTATTCCACATTATACTTAAATGAGTCCCTAATCCTTCAATAAAAGCATTTTTCTCAGGAATATCTTTTAAATTTTCGAGTGTGGAAAAAACATCAGCTTGTTCACCCTTCTACATACAATGTTTAGCCCAAGCAGTCAATTCACTCCTCTTGTCTGGCGACACAGTATTACGAGTCACAACCCTTGGTCTTGCTCCCTGGTCTACTACAAGCGATGCAGGATCACTTGGAAGAGGAAGAGTAGGCATATTCTGAATAACAACAGGTGAAGGCAAGGGGGCAGGCAAAGGGGTGACGGCTGGAAGAACAACAGGAAGAACAACAGGGAGGACCGGAGGAACTATGGGAGGGGGAACTACAACAGGAAGGGGCAAAGCGCCAGGAGGAGGGACATATGGAGGTGGCGCGGAGGCATCGGGCCTTCGTTCATGCAAAAGTTTATTAATCAATTCGTCTGACGTATGAAAATCTTTTGAAGGGTAGATTTTCTGAATGCCTAATTGAAATGCCCTGTCCGTGTTCCTAACTGACTCTAATTGTTTATTTTGATCATATAACTGTGCCTTTTCGACACTCGTCATATGTTGATGCATATGTTTCTCTCTACTCTTTTGTTGCTGCAAAGCTTCTATTTTCCAACTGTGCAACGCGTCAAATGCTGCAGGCCTAGCCTTCTTCTTTACTAATACAGACTCTAAATATTCTATACGAGGAATTTCAAAACTACAATTGGTTGGCCATCGAAGATTAGAATTATGTCTGGTTTGTCTGTGCCAAATGTCATTAAATGCTATACTACCAAAGCCTTTCTTACAGTAC
This sequence comes from Ambystoma mexicanum, assembly GCF_040938575.1. NCBI lineage: Eukaryota > Metazoa > Chordata > Amphibia > Caudata > Ambystomatidae > Ambystoma > Ambystoma mexicanum. The sequence goes on along the minus strand of NC_090931.1, from coordinate 167,226,443 downwards.
ATAGTACATGCCGGCGACCCCTCCTGTGGTGCGGGACGGCTATCTTCCAAAGATTGTATGTCACTGCGGAAAAATGCCCTAAAGTAGGCAGACAATTTCCCAGGCATATCAAAGTTCTGGTGTTACCTGGTTAAATAATTGTGGTCCTGAGTACAATGCTCCAAATTCAAATTTGTCAGGGTTAAATTAAGAATCCGGACACGATTCACCTGACCAAAGGACTGGGAGGCCCGATCGGGTTACTAAGGACAATGCAAAGGACCCACGTGTCTGGTGATTTTCGGCAAATTTACCCACCTCAAATATATGGACCCTCGTCAAGACGTCGTCTCGGGCTACAGCTCACCGCCCAGGGATCGGATCGTGCAGTTTTGTCGAGGAATTCACTTCTCGCCTTAGAGTGGCCGGTTCTGTTGACACAGTCCGATCCCGGTCCGATAGCCGAGCCAACCTTCAACGAGACGAAGTCAATCTTGAGGGTCCCTATTCGGGCGCCATCTGTGGAATCAGAGAAAAATACAATATTACGGCTGTTACACCGAGCAAAGGAAAATACACCGACACGGGCTTATAAAGATTCCCAGAATCTTTATTACAAAACTGAACAGTATTCAACAAAGTACACAAATAGCTATTTGGCCGTCAATACATCACAGAGACCACCAGCAGGGTTCAATATGAGCAGTGAGGGAATTTCCTAGCTGGACATCGACGCATTTATACAATTTGTAAAATGATGTCCAGCCCCCTTACAGGTTAATCATGCACTGGGCTAGGGTCGCGCCAGGTTCACTTTCCTAATTTACATATCGTGTGCATGCGGTTTACTTTTCAATACATTTACTAACACACTCCATTATTCTTCAATTCAACATTTACACTCTTTATATATTGCTTTAATACAGACCAAACAATGTTTCGCATATTATATTCGGATAGCATTACTGTTCTTGTATACTTGTAGTTTAACATTGCTAATTCAAGTAATACCTGCTCCCGAGGTCAACAAAGGACAAGGTCTACATGACCCTAACATGTAGCCTGAGGCAGGTTGGACATTAACTCCCCTACAGAGGTTGGAGAGGTTAAGGCAAGGACAAGGACACACGAGACGGCCATTTTAGATTACAGGGTGACTTTGTATAAAACCCCAAAATGGCGGTTTCTAACCTAAAATGGAGGCTTGATTCAAGATGGCAGCTTACATCAATTTCTAAGGTCAAGACCTTGCCGCAGAGAGTTATTCGCGTACAATTTTTAAGCAACTTGTCGTAGGCCAATATACATATAAATCGTTTGTAATAAGAGGCATAATTTAATATCTGGTTTGACAAGACCTTGCATTTCATCATACCAATGGTCCTTATAGATCCAAGGCAGCCATCACATTTGCACGCAGTTAGGGCATACATTGATAGCGGGGCCATAGGAAACTATGTGGACCACGAATTGGCTTCTAGGATGAATCTACCTCTCTGCAGAAAGACCACTTTGGATGTCATCACCACAGTCAATGGAACTGAAATTGCCTCTGGGCCTGTAACTCATTCCACCGCAGAGATGACATTATTGGGTCAGGATGGGCATCGAGAGACTATTGTGTTTGATTTAATCAAAGCCCCGCAGTTCCAAATAATACTGGGGATACCTTGGTTGGAAACACATAATCCTTGTATTGATTGGCGAGAGAAGAGAATAACCTTCCCGGATTGTGCACATACTTGTTACCCAATAAAAACCTTGAACAAGGACCTGGCCACAGTCGCTACTCCAGTTGTGCAGTTACCGCACGAATATCAAGAATTCCAGGATGCTTTCCAAAAAGAACAGGCAAACACCTTACCACCTCACAGATCATACGATTGTCAAATTGATCTCATACCTGGTGCACAACCTCCATGTAGTAGGATCTACGCACTTACGGAACACGAGAACCTTCACCTACGACAATACTTGGACGAATACCTTGACAATGGCTTCATTCGTCCATCCAAGTCCCCTGCATCTTCAGCTTTGTTCTTCGTGCCAAAAAAGGAAGCTGACCTCAGAACGTGCATAGACTACCGCGCCTTAAATCAGATCACGGTTAAGAACCGATACCCATTGCCTCTGATCCCAGAATTACTAGACCAAGTAAAGGACGCTTGCATCTACACTAAATTAGATCTCCAAGGGGCATACCATCTGGTATGTGTAAAGAAAGGCGACGAATGGAAGACTGCTTTTCGCACTAAGTACGGGTTATTCGAATACCAGGTGATGCCCTTCGGGTTGTGCAATGCACCAGCAGCTCTCCAGTATTTTATGAACGATGTCCTGCGTGAACTCATTGACGTCTGTGTTGTCGTATACATAGAGGATATTATAGTGTACTCCTCTTCAGAATCTGACCATGTGAAGCACGTTCGTGCAGTCCTTGAGAAACTACGCCAGCACAAGTTATATGCAAAATTGGAAAAATGCATTTTTCATACTACTGAAGTTGACTTTCTTGGATTTATCCTGACTCCAAAAGGAGTTCGAATGGACTCTCGAAAGGTGGACGCAATTCTCAAATGGTCATCACCCAGTTCAGTTAAAGGAGTACAAAGCATGCTCGGATTTGCTAATTTCTATCGCAGATTCATTCCGGATTTCTCGCACGTTGTACACCCTATCACAGCGCTCTTGCAAAAAAAACAAATGCTTCCTGTGGACTGAAGAAGCTGAGAATGCCTTCCAAGAACTGAAAGCGAAATTCACGTCTGCGCCTGTATTAAAGCATCCTCATCCTGAACTCCCATACATCGTTGAAACCGACGCATCCAGTTTAGCCATGGGAGCTGTCCTGTCCCAGAAGGATCCTGAAACCGGTCAACTTCACCCAGGAGCATTTTGGTCCAGAAAGTTCTCAGCACCCGAGTTAAACTATGCGGTTACCGATAAGGAGCTATTAGCTATCAAATCCGCCTTTAAGGCTTGGCGGCATTATCTTCTCGGTGCCAGGCATACCATTACTGTAATCACTGATCACCGGAACTTGCAGTATTTAAAGACAGCCAAAGCCCAATCATCACGCCAACTTCGATGGGCATTGTTCTTTGGCGAGTTCGATTTCGTGATCACTTATCGACCAGGCTGTAAAAATGGGAAGGCAGATGCCTTATCCCGAATAGGAATGGAAGAAGCATATGCGAACCCGGAGCCGGTGCCTATAATTTCAGAACGAAGAATTCTTGGCATTACTACTTTACAAACCCTAGAAGATATTCAGGTAAAGATCCAACAACTCTTCGATCCAATAGCCCTGCAGGACTGTGTAAAGAAAGGCTCAGACTGCTCTGTCATCAATGACCTACCTTATTATCAAGGGCGTCTATTTCTACCACATAAGGAACTACAAGAACTAGTCATCTCCAATTATCATGACACCCTGATGGAAGGGAACCCAGGTATCGCAAAAACTGAAGCTAAAATTAAGAGACAATTCTGGGGGCCCACCTGGCGAAAAGACATAAAGTCATTTGTAATGTCCTGTGGCATTTGCGCCCAAAACAAAAGTCAGAAGAAAAAACCGGCTGGCAATTTACAACCCTTGGATATTCCACCTACACCATGGCACACCTTATTGTTAGACTTTATTACAGACCTACCTCCATGTAATGGATTTAACACCATTCTCGTTATTGTGGATCTTTTTTCCAAAATGGCCCACTTTATTCCTTTAAAGGGATTACCTTCTGCTTCAATTCTGGCCAAGGAGTTTCTCGAAAACATTGTTCGAATACACGGATTTGCCTCCGTATTGGTCTCTGATCGAGGTAGTCAATTCATTTCACATTTTTGGAAGAAATGTTGTCAATTGGCGCAAATAGACGTGAGGTGATCGACCAGTCACCATCCCCAGACCGATGGTCAAACGGAGAGGACCAACCAGACTCGTTGTATGTTACACCAGACTGAAAGTAATTGGAAGGACATTCTATGGATCTCCGAATATGCATACAATAACTCTGTACATTCTGGAACTGGACAAAGCCCCTTTTATACCATATACGGGCACCACCCTCGAACCTCAGAACTTGACTCGCCTCAACACTTAGAAATGCCCGCAGTGAACCATCTGCACGCTACTATTACACAAGCCTTTAAGGAAGCAACTGAACATTTGAAACATGCGAAAGAAAAGTACAAGAAAAACGCAGATCAGCATCGAAGTGATGCTCCACAATACCAAATTGGGGATCAAGTTGGGTTGGCCACAAAACACATACCTCTAAAAGGAAAGCGGACCTTTAACCCTAGATATTTGGGACCTTACTTTATAAAAGGCCATTATCAACCCGGTGGTTGTCAAATTGGAATTACCTGCTAGTATGCAAATTCACCCCGTCTTCCATGTGTCACTTCTGAAGCCAGTACAACCTGGGACAAGACTAACCAAGCCACCCGACCCCGTCCTTATAGACCTGAATTTGAAGTGAAAAATATCCTGGACTCCAAAATGGTTAGGTCAAGACTTTTTTATTTAATCGACTGGAAAGGTTACGGACCACAAGAACGGTCATGGGAACCTAGTGACCACATTCATGCACCTAGGTTGGTGAGAAGATTCCACCGGAATTTCCCAGACAAACCAAGGCCAAGGGGAGGAACGACTTTAGGAGGGGCCTTGGGGGGGGGGGCTGCTGTCATGATGCCTACCACCGGACATCCAAACCAAGTCCATCAACCCCGGAAGCAGGCATCATGTTACCTGTAGCAAACCCAGCTACCCCTGTTAGGGGCTATCTGGGTACAGTCCTGGCGCCAGGCTCATATGGGACATCAGTCCTGGCGCCATAGGCACCAGGCTCATATGTTAAAACTTACCTGATGCAGACCATGCTGCAAGTGAGGCTTGAAGGGAATATTTTATCTTAGGGACTATTATGTTACTCGGGTGTGGCTGTGGAGGAATACTTACCTGGGACTACTTTGAAGGCTATTTAAACCACGCCCGAAGAGCAGCACATGCTTCACGTTATTCTGCATCCAGCAGCGTAACGTTCACCGTGTCTGCAGTCAGCATCCAGCATCCTGCCACGCCCGCCTCGAGTCCAGAGCACCTAGAAAGAAGAGAAAGAAGAAGAAAGGTTAGAACAAGAACTTTACTGGATTTCTTACCTGATTTTGGATTCAGCACATCTTCGAACCAGAAACAGACTTCATTTTAAACGCGTCGCATCGCCAGTAGCAGCGCCGCGCCATACTCACCGTTCCTCGCAGCATCTCTATGATCCGGTTCTGTCTACATCACCTGGTTGCCACATTCCAGCGCCTAAGGGGGACAAGAAAACAACAAGGTGAGCCAAGGGAACAAACAAGGACAATCTCTTGCCACCATATGCTTACCTGATTTTACCGCAGGAGGTATTATCCACCAGCACGCCAAATCTTCCTACGCTGCACCTGCAAGAAAAGAGAAAGCAGCGAGTTAAACCTTGGCATCATTTACCGGACAGTGTTACAAAACACAGACTCTTACCTGAACGCTTTCAGCTGCCACAAGACGATCATCTTTTGGGTCTAAGCTGCAAAAGAAACAAGGAATTGGACAAGAGTGATTAATTGGACATTTTGAACTCATTAGAACTATATACTTACGGCCTTTTGCCCCAGAGGTTTGGAGCCAAGATTTGTCCAGAACTCTTCCAATATCCTCAAGCCAGTGAAGTAACTGGCCATCAACGCGCCCCTGCATTCTTCGCAGGATGGAGAGCTCATCATACAAAACTATAAGTTGAGCTTTGTGAAAGGGAATGTCAGAAGTGATAAGTGGGGACGCAGTGAGGTGTTAATACTTAAATCCACGGGTGGCTAATTCCCTGTCCCCGTCTTTAGGAGACTACTTCTACGGGTCAAGCAGACGAAGCTAGGTGAGCCAGTCCAGTCAGTCATCTCTCCACTACGCATCACGTTGGTGGAGACCGTGGCTGTCCAGTTCCGCTCGACACCCCTGTGGGAGCCAGGTGAGCGTAACAGTTGTCAACTTGACCTTATGTTTATAGAGTCAATCTCTATTTGTAATGTGTAGTGCTTTCATTCTTTAAATATGTTTTTTAATCTTCAGTAGGTATGTTGCCAACTATCTCTGAAATGTGTTGTCAATTAAATGACCATTTCCTCTACTCATTGTTGTGTGGACTAACGAAGATAATGAACAAGATTTCCCTCACACATATGTTCTGACATTGCCTTTTGTCCATCATCTTTATTTGTCAGGTATGATCTACACTTTTGCACTAGGTGTGAGAGTTTAAATAACGCCCAATCTTCTCTTTACTTATTGATCCTATGGACTTTTTACATCTGTTGCCTACGAATCATCAAGCGTGAGGCGACGTCTTATTATGACATCGCACTCCTTGCGGCACTAAATAGCCACTATGTTATCTAACCTTTAGAAGTTTTAGTTAGCATCCTATTCTACTCATATAACCATATATTCTTTTCAACATTAGTTGGCAGCTGACTTACTGCTGGCATTCACAGCCTCATTTTTTTAAATTAGACTAAAGGATCAACATAGCACTATCTATATATCCTAGTTAATCTTTTTTCTAAAAATATACCCATTAGTAATGCGGCATTTTGTTATGTAATGATGCGCATGTACGCAGTGACATCACAGTGTTGACACTGTGATGTTGCACGCCATGCAAACCGTCGTAATTGACATCTAGGCATTTTTTCAGTAATCATATTGAGGATCTGGACTATGCCTAAGTACATAAATTAGAGCTTGGACAATTTGTTTCAACAAAAACGCGCTAATTATAATTGCGGCATCTATTTGCGTTACGGCGCGCATGCGCACATTGACGTTGCATGGCATGCACGCTGTGACGTTGCACGGCCAGTAACGTAATAATGTCATGTTAGAGTATTTAAAGCAGCCATTTTCTAGATGCATCATCATCCAGGAAGCAGTTCCTGGAGATGACGATGCAGTACGACCATGACTGTCCTCGTTTGAAAACGCTGAACGAAGTAAGTTCAACATTGTTTCTTCTTTTACATACAGTTCTTCTGGGACTTCTTTACTAAAGACAGGAATTTCCCCTTTTTACTTTAGGATCCCAACCTTATCTATTGATTTTGTTCTAACTACGGACATCTTAAAAACTTGGAAATCTACTCGACTCAAACTGCTTCCCAGTATTGGCAGGTCGCTACTTTTCCATCATTTGTTGGTGAGTCTTCATCAACTTTCTATCTAAAACTTTTTTTGCTTTTAAACCCTATCTGAATCCTCAAATCATATCCCATATTTTCTATTCCTTATTTGTATTTTTTTTTTTGTATTTTATTTATTTCTATAGCGCACCAGGCCCAGGGGCAACCGGGCGCTTAACTTAGTTACAACAAGATGAAAGCATGACAAGGCAATGTGACAGAGTATTACAGGAGAATTTACAGAATATACATTCAAGCGAATATCGATAAGGCAGTGATTTACAGGATAGTTAATAAGGGATGCAGAGTAGGTCAAAGTGCAAGTAGGGCAGTAAACTGGTGTTAGCTGTCTTGGGCGGATAGCCAAGCATTGGTAAGGTGTTTGAATTTCAGGAAGGAAGGTTCTGCTCTAAGGTCATTGGGGAGTGAGTTCCAAAGTTTGGCTGCCAGGATGGGGAAGCTGGTTCCAGCTGATCTTTGGAGATTAAAACGCGGGATGACAAGGCAGTTGGCTTGGGCCGCTCTGCGAGGTCTGGTGGAATTGTGGAAAGAGAATCTGTTTGCCAGGTAGCGAGGGGCATGGTTGTGGAGGCATTTGTGTGTGAGAGCCAGGGACTTCAAGGAGATGCGATGTGGGATAGAGAGCCAGTGCAGGTTGCGCCTGGTGTCAGATATATGCTGGCGCCTAGGAATGTTAAGGGCCGCTCTGATCGCATTGTTTTGGACAATTTGTAGCTTGTTTAGATTGCGGAGATTAGTACCTAGATAGAGGGCATTACAGTAGTCGACCTTGGATAGTACGAGGGTCCTGGCCAAGGTTACGCAGTTGGCTGTGGTTAGGAACGGGCGACAGGCGGTGATGAGCTTGCAAGTATACGCTGCTGCAGATGAGACTGCGTTGGACTGTCTAGTCAAGGATAGGGTTGAGTCAATGTAAATCCCTAGGGTTTTCGTGTCCTTAGGGGTTAGCAGCTTTATTCTTAAGAAATCACCCATTGAGGTTCCATTTTTCTACTAATTTGAGAATATTAATCAGCTGACGCATAGGAGTGTATATATATATATATATATTCAGTAAAAAAACTTTGTTAAAGGGACTTTATGGTTAAGTTGCGTTATTAAAAACCTATGAAATTCAGTGAAAAAACTTTGTTAAAGGGACGTTATGGTTCAAAGTAAAACCGAAAAACCCCTGAAATTCGGCAGTAATGGTAAGATAAGCAACCATAACTTGCGCCACCGTGCACTGCTAACACTAACACCCAGGACATCAAAGATGACATCACATATGTCATTGATGACATCACTGATGACATCACATGTCTGGCTCTCCCTTTTTTCCCTTTACTGACATATCTAGGCCACATAGTTTTCTTCAGTAACAGTCAGGAAGTAAAAATTGAAAAGGTACTATATTTGTAGGCTTAGGGTCAAGTCACATCATATTAAACATATACATAGCGGAAGACACAGGCTTGAAAGAGAGCAATCCTTTCTGTGCATGAAGATAATCATTAGGGTTATCAGCACTTTCTCATAGTTTTATTTTTATTACTCTACCTTCCCTGTATATGCTCATATTTGTATACATTATACTCACTCTCCTTTCCTTTGGGTGCAGTCACATCATGTGATACACATACATATGGTAAGTAGCAGCTTTGAAACAGAGCAATAGTTTCTCTGCATAAAGACAATCAGTTAGGTTACGAACTCTTTCTGCTACTACTTCTGCTTTTTTGTTTACTTCACTGTCCCTGTATATAGTCATATTTGTATGTGTTGTTGTCTCTTTGTGTTTTTTCTGCAATAATTATGTATTAAGTGGGTTTTATTATCTACTTATTACATGTTTCACAGTACGCAAAACTCTAATAAGAAAGCAGTTATCATTTCACTATTCAACATGGCAAGATTATGAATATGGCACCTTCATCATGTATGCTGCACACACTGCCTATGTTTCTGCATGAGTAGCTTAGTATACTGGATAGAACTTCGTGATAGAATGCTATTTATATCAATGCATTGCTTAATGAAATAATTAGCTCATGATATTTATCCCAATGATCCTTGACAGTTTTTGGTCAGCATTATAAGAATCCCTTGTACAGAGTTTTTATGAAAAGTAAATGCACATGTGATGTCATCAGTGATGTCATCAATGACATTTGTGATGTCATCTTTGATGTCCTGGGTGTTAGTGTTAGCAGTGCTCGGTGGCGCGAGTTATGGTTGCTTATCTTACCATAACTGCCGAATTTCAGGGGTTTTTCGGTTTTACTTTGAACCATAACGTCCCTTTAACAAAGTTTTTTCACTGAATTTCATAGGTTTTTAGTAGCGCAACTTAACCATAACGTCCTTTCAACAAAGTTTTTTTAATGAATTTCATAGGTTTTTAGTAGCAAAACTTAACCATAACGTCCCTTTAACAAAGTTTTTTTACTGAATTTCATAGGTTTTTAGTAGCACAACTTAACCATAATATCCCTGACTTTAAATACATGTAACATAGAACATACTGAACCCCTAGCTAGTGATTTCGATGTCCGCGGACGACCGCCATGTCTGCGGACATATCGAAAATCTGAGCGTGGTGAATGTAAATTTAAATAGTGTGCCCCATTTCCCCTTTGAGGTTGGGTCTGAAAAGAGATGTTTTTTTTGTTTTTTTTGCAGATGCTTGACAGACACCTGTTATTTTGTATTTTTTTTCTTCTTTTTTTCTTACTTTACTCCTAAAATCTTCACATAACCTTCTCCAAAGCAACCCTTACATTCCAAAACAGCATGGCATTTACCATAAACGATAAGGAAATGCCATCTTCTTTAAAATAAACAGCATTACTGGAATCAATATTCTCATTAGCACAGAAGAACATACCAGCTCTAAGAATGAAGGCACACATGCCTCGATTGATTACACACCTAGCATTGTTTTGCTGAGGACAAAAAACTGAACTATTGTCCCATATTGCCCTAGGTAGTAATCCAGAAAAAATTACTTTGGCATTTGGAAGGATGTTCATTACTGCTTGAACCAAGTGTTCCAAATCTGCCAACAAAGTAGGGGCACTGACATAGCCCAAACGGAAAGCACCATAGTGCAAAACTACCACATGGGGACTGTTGATCCTGCCCATATCTTCACAAACTTGTACAATTCCCTGTACATTGCAATCAGGCACAGTGCTCCACACGACCTCCACTCCTTTAAGATCAAAATTCTTTGCAACATGCCCGCATTGAGCATACTGTTGTAAACCATGCACAAACATATCTCCGAGCGCCAACATCCTGACTTTCTCCACTTCTGCCATCTTCACTACACACAGTCTCTTTCAACACAAATCCACAACCTCAACATCTGATCGGCTGATCCCTACAGTCTTCTTTCTATGCTGGATTTGCTGGAAAACCCCGGATGTAGCACGCCCTGTCCACGGACAGCCGGGGTGTCCGCGGACCGCGTAACTCTTGGACAGCCCTTCTACCATTTCCACTTCACTCTCTGTGCCATTCCCTCATTGCATACAGCTAAGCAGTCACACAATACGGAGAACGTCCTCAGAACACCCCCATTTTGTTTATTTTCGAACATTTCAGGACACCGTGAGTGTTCTTATAACACATGCAACTTGCCAGCGAACAATACGGACAACGTCCTCAGAACACCCCCATTTTCTTTATGTACGAACATTTCAGGACACCGCGAGTGTTCTTCTGGCTCACTCTTTTTTCTTTTGCTGACATATCTAGGCCACATGGTTTTCTTCAGTAACAGTCAGAAAAAAAAAATTGTATTTTATTTGTATCTGTATCCTACAAGTAGGTTCTTATAGTAATTCCCTTAGAGTCCAGTCACATCATATGAAACATATACATAGGGGAAGACACAGCTTTAAAGACAACATTATTTTCAAGCAAATAAATGATGATTTCCCCGTTTCAAAGCTGCTATTTACCCTACGTATATGTATATTGGTATGTGTTCTTGTCTCTTTCTGTTTTCTCTATAGTAATGCAATTATGTAATACATGGGTTTTATTAGCTACTTATTACATATTTCACAGTACACAAAAATCTATTAAGAAAACAATTATCATTTCATTATTCAACATATTAACATTACGAATATTATACCTTCATCTTGTATGCTGCACACAATGCTATGTTTCTGCATTAGTAGCTTAGTATACTAGATATAATAATAATAAAATGCTATTTATATCAATGCATCGTTTAAAGCACTAATTAGGGTATGATATTTATTGCAATGATCCTTGACACTTTTTTCGCAACATTATAATAAGAATCCCTTGTACACATATTTCATGAAAAGTACATATACATGTGATGTCATCAGTGATGTCATCAATGACATTTGTGATGTCATCTTTGATGTCCTGGGTGTTAGTCTTAGCAGTGCACGGTGGTGGCGCGAGTTATGGTTGCTTAGCTTACCATAACTGGCGAATTTCAGGGGTTTTTCGGTTTTACTTGGAACCATAACGTCCCTTTAACAAAGTTTATTTTTTATTAGCACGCAAACAATATACAAAGATGGGGTGTAAAAAGCAATTTCTCAGAGATGGCTGTACACAGAATGTTGCAAACTAATAATTTATGGTCGTTTACAGTGAAGGTCAGCTGCTTCCATTTTTTGCTCGTGTGCCGGAGAGGCCCACGACTCGCACTATAAGGTTCTATTGTTTTTTGACCTTGACAGACAGGGATCGTGCTAAAAGACTTCTTTTGAAGGAGTGTTGCAAAAACGTAAGACACGATAAGGATGAAATTTCGGAAACAAAACCACTTTTATATATTATATCACTATGAGAAAGATCGTTGGCACAGACGGAGTCGTATTTTGGGACTGCACTACGCTTAGACAATGGAAAATGCCAATATAATGTAAGTAACCCTTTAGATTATTTTATACCGGAATATAATAACAATAGTGTGGCGTTAAAGCCCGGTTAAGTTGTACTTGTTACTTCAATGTGGCATAGTGTTTTCTACCGCACACTATCACCGCCGAATTGGTCCCCTGTCGCTTAGAGGGCTCTGAAAAAGTCAGAGGACAGAGGGTGGGTTAATGGGAATAAGTTAACATACTCCGTTGCACTATTCTCGCTAGCAAATAGTTTCACGCCCTAATAAATAAAATGAATATTTTTAATGAAGATCGGCTGGTGAGAATAATTTATGTTTTTTAAAACAGGTATGTCCTCCCGTACTGTGAATGCCACGATTTTCAGACCCCGGCCGACGGATTTTTTAACTGCCAGGTGCAGCTACTTCTAAACAACTTCATGACCCTTACCATTCTATGGGACAATCGCCAAGGATCAATATGCCCTTACGCGGTACTAGCGGCTAGAAGCAACATACCAACCATTATGGTGGTCTAATGCCTCGTTGTTGGAACAGCCTTCCGATTATCAGTGCCACCATAGTACTTCTTTTATCATAAACCAACACCCTGTGTACCGCAAAGGAACAGCGCGTGACTCAAGATGAACTTTTGCAGATCGACAGCAAAGACAAATGCAAATCGCTGAATATTCTCTAAACATTTGATGTCAAATAAAAGTACTTTACGAAATGTACAATCTTTCTGTTTGCTTTTAAATCACAGTTTCATATTCCGAATTGTGGCGCACTGTGTTGTGAGATGATCTGTGTTGTTTTCCGGGTTCTGTGTGAAGTCGCGAAGGAACCGCAAAGGAACAGCGCGTGACTCAAGATGAACCTTTGCGGATCGACAGAAAAGACAAATGCAAATCGCTGAATATTCTCTAAACATTTGATGTCAAATAAAAGTACTTTGCGAAATGTACAATGTTGCTGTTTGCTTTTAAATCACAGTTTCATATTCCGAATTGTTGCGCGCTGTGTTGTGAGATGATCTGTGTTGTTTTCCGGGTTCTGTGTAAAGACGCGTAGGACTGGAGACAACTGGGCGCATTTGTCTACGCACCCTGTACCGTCACGGAGAGAGACGGGGACTATGAATGCTTTGATAATGTCAGGCTTAGGGGCGGGAGATATGATTTAGTGTCACAAAAGCAGGTCAGCCAGGTCGATGGGGCAAGTGATAGGATTATCACATAATGTCGACGCACAGCAGCCTGATTTATCGTTTGTTTAGTGGACAAAAAGTCGGGTAAGGGCCATAGTAAATTGTAATGTCAACGGACATAAGGGGGGTTCTTAGAACACTTCCAACCTGACAACCAACAATACGAACAGCGTTCTCAGAACACCCCCATTTTGTTTAATTGCAAACATTACCTCCACGTCCACTCTTCCTCGTCCCAGTACTTACTTCATGAGGCCCCTGCCTCCGACACAGGACCTTCTTCTATTTCTTTAAATTCCTATAACTCCTCCCCCACATCCACATCACTCAGTTTCATATTACCAAGCCGGAGAATGGGACCTTCCCTGCAGGGAGGGTGAGGAGGGTCGTCAGTACTGTGACAAGGAAGAGCAGGGCTAGGAGTAATGAAGATTACCGGTAAGTAATCAGAGCATTTCAGGACACCGCGAGTGTTCTTAGAACACATTCAACTTGCCAGAGTACAATACGGACAGCGTCCTCAGGACACCCCCATTTTGTTTATGTACGAACATTTAAGGACACCGCGAGTGTTCTTAGCTCAATTTTAGCTTGCTTGCGAACAAAATGGACACATACTCCGTCCTCAGAACACCCCACCATTTAGTTTATATAGAACATTTCAGAACAGCCGTGTTGTCCGCAGACAAATCGAACACAACAAACGTGTCTGGCATATAAAAAAAACAGAGCATTGAACCTATCTCATACTCCCCCACCCTCCCCAATTACTCTTACACACCAACACACTCCACTAAATACAATTTTTAATCCAAGTTTCACCGCGCTGTCCGCGTTCGTCCACGAATGCAAGATGGTGGGCGCCAGAGAAAATCTGACACACTTCACGCACCACGCCGTCCAATCAGCGAACACGTCGGGTGTCCGCGGTCATCGCGCCAGCCGCTCGGACAATCAGGGCACTGTCCGCGGAGCGAACAGGGAAGTCCGTCCACGAAGCGAACAGAGATATCACTAATTTGTTTGCCTTACATTTTGGTCATTTAAAAAAAAAACTACTGGACGGATTTACACCAAATTTGTAAAAGCACGCTTTCGGGACCAAGCCCCCGCTCCTGCCACAAATTTGGTCTAAATCCATCCAGCGGTTTGGGCTGTAGCCGTGCGCAAAGTTTTTTCCCATTATGTCTATGGGAAAAAAACAAAAGTTTTGGGACCCCCCCTATAACTTTGCCCCCCCTGGACCAAACCTCTCCAAACTTTGCAAAAGAATACAGAGTGGGCCATATACTTTTATTTGCAAAGTTTGGTGAGGATTCGTCCAGAGGGAGCGAAGTTATACACCACCCAAAAAATGCTCTTCCTATGGAAACACCAACTTAACCATAACTACATGGACGCTACCGCGTCCATGTAATATATATATATATATATATATATATATATATATATATATATATATATATATATATATATATATATATATATATATGTCAAAATGAAGCTTTTTAAGGGAAAGGCAACCAGTGGAATGCACTCCAGAGAGCAGCTGCAATGGGAAAAAACTATCCTTGCGGCGATAAAGTGGAAAAAACACCTCTATATTTCCTGGCAGCACGTTTTCTTTATTAATATAAATGCGTCAGGAAAAGGAACCAAAAAGAACGACGCGTTTCGCGGTATGCAAACCGCTTGATCACGTAGGTTTACAAACAACACAGATGATGGACTGCAATTTAACCCCTGACAACTCTCTGATTGTGCATAGAGAGTGTCAACCTGCTAGATGCCGCTTGTTCAGCATGTTTTGTCAGGCAGACATCTTAAAACAATTAGATAGTATACGTTTCTCATAGGAAAGTGCAGACAACTTCCTCTAGCATACGAGACATAGATTCCAGTACTGAAATATTTTAGAATGAATTCCCAATTTCAAAACCTATGCCACAAAGACAATAATGATGCTGCTTTAAGTAAAACATCTTCATAAAAAAAAAAGATTTGTTTCTTAGATTCCGTCTTTTTGTGTGTCCATTATGCAATAGCATGACATAAAAAGAGAAAATAATCAAATACTGCTCCTGGCTGCCTAGTGGAAATCAAAAGTGGGCGCAGCCTTTGCAGAGTATAGATCGGCTGTGATACCTTTAACCGGCTCAAGCAGGGATGTGCTGCACTCCATGTATGATACCTAATTGTTAAATGCTTTGACTGTATATGTCATACAGCAAACTAGGGTAGTACTTGAAAGGAATGCATGTAGGTAATAATACCTATTTGTTGGGGCTGTACAAATACGCAAAAGTAGAAATTTAGATATATGTGCAAATAGCATTTTAGCAGCAAAAATATGTATTTACATAGCAGCAATAGATAAAGTGCATAGTGCTCTCCGTCCATGCATGTCCCTCTCCCATGAGTATAAGACTCTGTAGTCAGATGTTTAATATGTGGATTATAGTATCCTCATTGTATAAAATAAAGAGTATCTCTATTAATTTATGTTTCTCACAGAGTCTGAGGTACATGCATGGTCTGCTAATTTTTTTAAAACTGAACAGGAAAAAAGTTTCCTCTTATAAAGTGCAAAGTGCGTACAAACATTGCTTAATTATAAAGTGCTAAGTGCATGAAGTATCCAAATTCATAAAACGACCTGTAAGTCATATTAGTTAGATGTTAGACCATATACATGCATCCTTATGTTAAAAAAGGAAGGTATTACAAATACAATATAAAATCCCTAGGTATTTTGTCCATATAGAATTGTCAGAGATTTTGCACAGTAAAGCAGATTAAAACCAGTCCAAAAATCTCTGTGTTGTAAGAGCCACTTAAAATAAGTACCAAAACCTATACAACTACAAGTTAAAAACAATAGTTTAAAAACACACTAAAACTGTGAGAACAGAAACCAAGACCATTATTACATGGCCGCAGTAGCGGCCATGTAGTTATGGTTAAGTTGGTGTTTCCATAGGAAGAGCACTTTTTGGGCAGCTTATAACTCCTCACCAAACTTTGCAAAAAAAGTATATGGCCCACTCTGAATTTTTTTGCAAAGTTTGGTGAGGATTCGTCCAGGGGGGGAAAAGTTATAGGGGGGGTCCCAAAACTTTTTTTTTTCCCATAGACTGAATGGGAAAAAACTTTGCGCACGGCTACAGCCCGAACCGCTGGACGGATTTACACCAAATTTGCGGCAGTAGCGGCGGGCTGGTCCCGAAAGCGTGCTTTTGCAAATTTGGTGTAAATCCGTCCAGTAGTTTTTTAAAAAATGACCAAAATGTAAGGCAAAAAAATTAGTGATATCTGTGTTCGCTTCGCGGACGGACTTCCCTGTTCGCTCCGCGGACAGCACCCCGATTGGCCCATGGCCTTGCGTCATGTCCGCGGACATGTGATGTGTTCGCTGATTGGACGGCGAGGGGCGTGGAGTGTGTCAGATTTTCTGTGGTGCCCGCCATCTTGTATTCGCCGTCGACCGCGTACAGCACGGTGAAACGTGGATAAAACATTGTATTTAGTGCCCTGTGTTGGTGTGTAAGAGTGTTTGGGGAGGGTGGGGGAGTATGAGATAGGTTCAATGTTTTGTTTTTTTATGTGCTAGACGTTTTTTTTTGTGTTCGATTTGTCCGCGGAGAACACGGCTGTTCTGACATTTTGTAAATAAACTAAATGGTGGGGTGTTTAGAGGACGGAGTATGTGTCATTTTTGTTCGCAAGGAAGGTAAAAATGAGCTATGAACACTCGCGGTGTACTTAATTGTTCGTAAATACACAAACTGGGGGTGTCCTCAGGACGCTGTTCGTATTGTAATCTGTCTAGTTGAATGTGTTCTAAGAACACTCGCGGTGTCCCGAAATGGTTGCAATTACACAAAATGGGGGTGTTCTGAGAACGTTGTTTGTATTGTTCGTTGTCAGGGTGAAAGTGTTTTAAGACCACTCCTTTTGTCCGCTAATAGTACAATTTCCTATGGGCGTCAACCGACTTTTTGTCCACTAAAGAAACAATAAATCCGGCTGGTGTGCGCCGACATTATGTGATAATCCTATGACTGGCGCTATTGACCTGGCTGACTTGCTTTTGCGACACTAAATCATATCTCCCGCCCCTAAGCCTGATATTATCAAAGCATTCATATTCCCCGCCTCTCTCCGTGACGTTACAGGGTGCGTCATCAAACGCGCCCAGTCCTCTCCGGTCCTAAGTGACTTTACACAGAACCCGGAAGACAACACATATTATGTCACAACACAGCGCGCCACAATTCGGAATATGAAACAGTGATTTAAAAGCAAACAGCAAGATTGTAAATTTTGTAAAGTACATTTATTTGACATCAAATGATTAGAGAATATTCAGCAATTTGCATTTGTCTTTGTTGTCGATCCGCAAAAGTTAATGTTGAGGCACGCGATGTTCCTTTGCGGTACAGAGGGTGTTAGATCAGCTTACAACTCAGTGCGCCACAATTCGGAATATGAAACTGTGGTTTAAAAGTAAACAGCAGGATTGTACATTTCGTAAAGTACATTTATTTCACATGAAATGTTTAATGAATATTTAGCAATTTGCAATTGTCTCTGCTGTCGATCAGCAAAAGTTTATTTGGAGCCACGCGTTGTTCCTTTGCGGTAGATAGGCTGTTGGTTTATGATAAAAGCAGTAAATGGTCGCTCTGATAATCGGAAGGTTGCTCCAACAACGAGCCATTAGACCACCCTATTGGTTGGTATGTTGTTTGTAGCCTCCAGTACTGCGTAAGGGCATATTGGTCCTTGGCGATTGTCCCATAAAATGGTGAGGGTCATGAAGTTGCATATTTGGACCTGCACCTGGCAGTTGAAGACCCCATCCGCTGGAGTCTGTAAATCGTGACATAGGCAAAATGGGGCCACATACCTGTTTTAAAAAACATAAATTAGTCTCACCAGCCGATCTTCATTAAAAATCATCATTTTATTTATTAGGGCGTGAAACTATTTGCTATCGAAGATAGTGCAACGGAGTATGTTAGTAATAAAATAATAATATTTTCCCATTCATATAGCGCTAAGAACCGTGAGGTATCTAAGCGGTGCTTATTATTAACCACCTTGTGTGGTGCTCATTTATCGACCACGGAAGGATGAAAGGCTGAGTTTGGCCTTGCCTGGATTCGAACTTGCGTTTGCAAGCTGTGCACGGATGTCAAAGCGAGCGTTGTATTCGCTGTGCCACTTGACAGGCTACAGTGAAGTGGCACAGCGAGTAGAGCGCTTGACCGCCTATAGACCGGTTAAATTATTTATATTAACCCACCCTCTGTCGTCTGCCTTTTTCAGAGCCCTCTAAACGACAGGGGATCAATTCGACGGTGATATTGTGCGGTAGAAAACATTATGCCACTTTCAACGAATAAGTTCAACTTGAGCGGTCTTTAATGCTACGCTATTGTAATTATATTTGGTATAAAATAATCTAAAGGGTTACTTACAGTACAATTGCAATTTCCATTGTCTACGAGTGGTGCAGTCCCAAAGTACGACTCCGCGTGTGCCAACAATCTTTCGCATAGTGATATAATATATAAAAGTGGTTTCGTTTCAGAAATTTCATACTTATCTTCTCTTACGTTTTAGCAACACTACTTCAAGAGAAGTCTTTCATCACAATCTCTGTCTGTCAAGGTCAAAACACAATACAACCTTATAGTCCGCTTCGTGAGCCTCTCCGGGGCCCGAGAAAAAAATGGAAGCAGCTGACCTTCACTGTGAACGAGCATAAATTCTTACTTTGCAACATTCTGTGTAAAGCCATCTGTAGAAGTTGCTTTTTGCACGCCATGTTTTTATATTGTTTGCGTGATATTAAAAAAAGTTTGTTTAAAGGACGTTATGGTTCTAAGTACAGCCGAAAGACCCCTGAAAATAGCAAGTTATGGTAAGCTATGAAAAATAACTAGCGCCACCACCGTGCACTTCTAAGACTAACACCCAGGACATCAAAGATGACATCGCAAATGGTATTGATGAAATCACTGATGACATCACATGTGTGTGTACTTTTCATGGAATTTGTGTACTAGGGATTTTTATTATAATGTTGCGGAAAAAGTGTCAAGGATATTGCAATAAATATCACACCGTTATTAGTGCTTTGAACGATGCATTGATATAAATAGCATTGTATTATGGGTTTCTATCTAGTATACTGAGCTACTAAAGGAGAAAGATAGCATTGTGTGCAGAATACAAGATGAAAGTATAATATTTGTAATGTTAATATGTTGAATAATGAAATGATAATTGTCCTGGAATGTTCGAAAATTCACAAAATGGGGGTGTTCTGAGGACGTTATTCGTATTGTGTGATTGCTTAGCTGTATGCAATGAGGGAATGGCACAGAGAGTAAAGTGGACGCCGTCTGCGGACATCGCGGCTGTTCGTGGACAGGGCGTGCTACATCCGGGTTTTTCCAGGAAATCCAACATGGAAAGAAGACTGTACGGATCAGCCAATCAGATGTCGAGGTTGTGGATTTGTGTTGAAAGAGACTGTGTGTGGTGAAGATGGCAGAAGTGGAGAAAGTCAGGGTGCTGGTGCTCGGAGATATGTTTGTGCATGGTTTACAGCAGTACGCTGAATGCAGGCACGTTGCAAAGAACTTTGATGTCAAAGGAGTGGAGGTGGTTTGGAGCACTGTGCCTGATTGCAATGTACAGGGAATTGTACAAGTTTGTGAGGATATGGCCACGATGAACAGTCCGCGTGTGGTAGTTTTGCACTATGGTGCTTTCCATTTGGGCAACGTCAGTGCCCCTACTTTGTTGGCTGATTTGGAACGCTTGGTTCAAGCCGTAATGAAGATCCTTCCAAATGCGTAAGTAATTTTTTCTGGATTACTACCTAGGGCAATATGGGACAATTGTTCTGTTTTTTGTCCTCAGCAAAACATTGCTAGGTGTGTCATCAACCGAGGCATGTGTGCCTTCATGCTTAGAGCTGGTATGTTCTTCTGTAACAATGAGAATATTGATGCCAGTAATGCTGTTAATTTTAAAGAAGATGGTATTTCTTTATCTTTTACAGGAAATGCCTTTCTATTTTGGAATGTAAGGGTTGCTTTGGAGAAGGTTATGTGAAGATTTTAGGAGTAAAGTAAGAAAAAAAACCAAGAAAAAAAAATACAAAATAACAGGTGTCTGTCAAGCATCTGTAAAAAAAAAAAAAAAAACACCTCTTTTCAGAGCCAACTTCAAAGGGGAAATGGGGGTCACACTATTTAAATTAACATTCACCACGCTCAGATTTTTGATCTATCCGCGGACATGGTGGTAGTCCGCGGACATGAAAATCACTACGAGGGGGTTAGTATTTTCTATGTTACATGTATATGAAGTCAGGGATATTATGGTTAAGTTGTGCTACTAAAAACCTATGAAATTCAGTGAAAAAACTTTGTTAAAGGGACGTTATGGTTAAGTTGCGCTACTAAAAACCTATGAAATTCAGTAAAAAAAACTTTCTTAAAGGGACTTTATGGTTAAGCTGCGCTACTAAAAACCTATGAAATTCAGTGAAAAAACTTTATTAAAGGGACGTTATGGTTCAAAGTAAAACCGAAAAACCCCTGAAATTCGGCAGTTATGGTAAGATAAGCAACCATAACTTGCGCCGCCACCGTGCACTGCTAACACTAACACCCATGACATCAAAGATGACATCACAAATGTCATTGATGACATCACTGATGACATCACATGTGCATTTACCTTTCATGAAAAGTCTGTACAAGGGATTCTTAGTGTAATGTTAATAAAAAAAGTGTCAAAGATTATTGGAATAAATATCAAGTGCTAATCAGTGCATTAAGCTATGCATTGATATAAATAGCATTCTATTATTAACTTTAATCCAGTATACTAAGGTACTCATGTAGAAACATAGGCATTGTGTGCAGCATACATGATGGAGGTGCAATATTCATAAGTTTGCCATGTTCAATATTGAAATGATAACTGTTTTCATATTAGAGTTTTGCGTACAGTGAAACTTGTGATAAGTAGGTAATAAAACCCACTTACTACATAATTGCATTATTATACACAAATCACAAAGAGACAACACCACATACAAATATGAATATATACAAGGGAATTGAAGTAGGAAAAAGAAACAGCAATAGTAGCAGAAAGTGTTCATAACCTAACTGATTACCTTTATGGAGAGAAATGATTGCTGTGTTTCAAAGCTGTTACTTACCCTATCTATATATATCACATGATGTGTCTGGACCCTAAGGAAAATAGTGTGAGTACAACATATAAAAATATGAGCATATACAGGGAAAGTACAGTAATAAAAAAACATCAAAAGTATCAGAAAGTGCTGATAAATCTACTGATAATTTTAATGCACAAAAAGGATTGCTGTCTTTCAAGGTTGTGACTTCTCCTATGTATATGTTTCATATGATATGACTGGACCATAAGGGAATTATTCTAAGAACATACTTGAAAGATAAGTCTACGAATATAGTAATTTACAATTTTTAGTTCCTGACTGTTACTGAAGAAAATCATGTGGCCTAGATATGTCAGGAAAGGGAAAAAAGGGAGAGCCAGCCACATGATGTCATCAGTGATGTCATCAATGACATTTGTGATGTCATCTTTGATGTCCTGGGTGTTAGTGTTAGCAGTGCACGGTGGCGGCGCGAGTTATGGTTGCTTATCTTACCATAACTGCTGAATTTCAGGGGGTTTTCGGTTTTACTTTGAACCATAACGTCCCTTTAACAACGTTTTTTCACTTAATTATATAAATATATGTATATATAACAACACCTATATCGTCAAAAATTAATGGAGTGTGAAAATTATTAATACGTGAAAATCAAAGACACATTGAACATTTCATTGCTCAGGGCAAGGCACGTGTTGTATACGTAACCTTGTCTGTACTTAAAAAGAAAAAGATAAGCATATGATGCATGTGAGACCTGGTCAGAGCGAACCTGAGACAGCATCTACAAAAACCTCATGTGCCCAGGAAGGTATATAGTTCCTCATCGAGGTTGTGACCCCTGGGCTTTTTTGTCTCAAGGTCTAAAATACATTTGATTTCCAATTGTCGTAGTGTTAATTCGCGATTACCTCCTCTGAGTTGTTTGGTGATTGTATGTATACCAAAAAAGTTGAAACCCTCTAGTTTACCTCCATGTTGGTTCTTAAAATGAAGGGCCATAGGGTAAGTCAGGTCGGCATTCTTGATTGCCCTAATGTGCTGTAACACCCTCAATTTTAGTTTTCCTTTGGTGCTACCGTCATACCACTTGTTGCATGGGCAGTTTAACACATATACCACATATTCAGTTTCACCAGTAATTCTAGACACAATCTTAATGTTCACTCCTAAAATGGGATGTAAATAACAATTGGTGTTAACAGCATAGGTACATGGTTTGCATTTAGAACATTTTTGGAAGCCCGGTCTTTTGATGTTCATCCAACTGGCTCCTAATTGGTCAGCAAGAGGACTCATGAAGCTGGACCAAGGGTATCTTTAAATGAGGACGATCTACGGAATGTGATGTTAGCTTTAGATGCCAGTAGCTCGCCAAGATGTTCATCCAACTTTAGAACATGCCAATGTTTCTGTATTACTTGGCGAATATTTTGGGCACCATTACCATAGGTCAGAATCAGACGTGTGTCTGCATTATCCGTGATCTTCGCTTGGACAACATTGGAAACCAATAGTAGGGAACAATCCATGTCCCTAGCTTTTAAAAATGCTCTTTCCAGTACTTTGATTGGATAGCCTCGATTTTTGAACCTCTGAGCCATCAAGGCACATTCGCTGTCAAAGGTATTAATATTAGAGCAATTTCTACGGATGCAAATAAATTCCCCATACGGGATACTCCACTTAAGGCTGTGGGATGGCTGCTCTTCGCATGCAGTGGAATGTTGGAGCTGGTAGGCTTCCTATATAGGCTACTAATAAGTTCAGCATTGGCCACAGAGACTGCAATATCCAAGAACACAATGTCCATCTTACTGTGACTTTCAGTGAATTGTAAGTTGAGCTTGTTAGCATTCAATACACTGACAAAGTCTAGCCATTCCTGATCACTGCCATCCCAGATCACAAACAGATCATCAATATAACGTAGCCACAGTGCTATTTTATCTGTGTGTTTGATATTTCTTGGATGCCAGACAACAAACTTCTCCCACCAGCCCATTGTCAAATTCACATACGAGGGAGCAAACATAGTGCCCATAGCAGTGCCTTGAAGCTGGATAAAGAACTCTTTATCAAAGAGAAAACAGTTGTTGGATAAACAGAATTTGATCATCTCTAGTATCATGAGGCCATGTTGCATATAATTCATGGATCTGGTATGCAAAAAATACTTGCATGCTTTAAGACCATCAGAGTGTCGGATTGATGTGTAGAGAGAGACCACATCTAGTGTTGTTAGTAAATAAGACGATTCCCATGGGATACCTTCTATTCTACTCAGAAAATCTTTCTTATCCCTTAAATAAGAGGGCAGAGTAGTAGCGAAAGTAATCAGTGTTTCATCCACAAACCGTGAAAGATTTTCCAACAATGCCCCACATAGTGTAACAATTGGTCTGCCTGGGTGTCTAGTCAACCTCTTGTGAACTTTAGGCAAAAAATAAATTGTTGGAATGGTAGGGAATTTGGGTTGTAAGAATGTGCAAATGTCTTCGTCTAACAGGTCTCTCTCTTTCCAAGTCTGTAAAAGATTAGATAGTAAACCACTCTTAACTTGTGAAGGATCATCTTGTAATTTAGCATAGCAATTCTTGTCCATTAGTTGTCTGTGGGCCTCCTTAATATAGTAATTCCGATTCATCATGACTATATTAGTCCCCTTATCAGATTGTTTGATTATGTACTCCGTCATTGCACCAAGTTGTTTCAATGTGCGTTGTTGTACTGGGGTTAGGTTTGTTCTCTATATATATCACATTTGTTTTTAGGTAAGCCCAAAAATTGAACCTATCATGTCTTCTATAGCATTAGTTCAAATTCTAAAAAAAACAAAGGTGTTTTATATGTATGAGAACACTTATTGATATGTTTCAGTTCACAAGATGCACCCAATATATGTGATAATTGATGAAAAATGTAGTCCTGACTAAAAATGCAGTTTTTGTGAACAAATATTATCTTTTTTGAACAATACTGTAAATAGCGTTATTTAAAACATGCACTAATGTATATCATTTTTTTTTTTTAAATCTCTAGATATTATTGTTGAAATCTGTTCATTTGCCCCTGAAGAAGTGAATACTCATGAAACACGTTGGGCAACGAATAAATCTACCAAGTTTAACAAAGAAATCCTAGTGTATTGATTTTTCTAATATGCATTGAATTCTATATATGTGATTGTTTTGCTTGATGTTCATAAATTGAATATAATTTACAAAATACATCTTTTTCAATTTTCAAAATTACTAGGACTCATTATTGAGCCATTTATGGTGTGCAGGGGACGGGAGTTCCCACACTTGGGAACTTCATTCTTTGTCTCATATGTTACAACCCATATGCCAAGGTTGTCTATTATCTCCTCTGTACCTGAAGTCCATTTAATACTCATATAAAGGTCATACAATTTAACTCTATGGTGATCACACAGGTGTGCAGGTTGATTTCCTTTCTCGAGCACCAATTGGCCCCCACTTGACTGCGTACATCCCTACGAACTCCAGCTGGGCAGCCAGTGTGGATGAGCATTGGGCACACCTTCTGGGTTGGCATGCATTCTGCCCTCACCTTTCTGTGTGTAAACCGTAGGGCCAACTGTTGTGCAGAAACCCATTTTCCTCTCTCAGGATAAGTGAACATACTTTTGCACCTGTCAGTGTGGTAACCATTTCCCACCCTCCTGTTCAGTAGCATGGAGGCATTTATTGGTTCTTCATGGGGCAATTTTGAGAAGACACTGGTTATCCCCTGCTGTGTGGGCATGCCTGACCCTGTGCAAAGGCTGCCACATCATGTGTTTAGTCAAAGACCCTTTTGGTTGGAATGCCATCTGTGAGGGTCTGAAAGCCTTATCTTTTTGATTTGTATTAATTAAATCATGCAGATAATTATGTTTCTAGAAGGGAGTCCTGCTAATCAGAACCCCCTTTCATAATGCTCCCCGCCAAAATTATAGTACACTCACGTGCCTTTCCTGGGACCATCTCCTGGCACCTGCAGTAGCAGCCCTGCATTGACAGCAGAGCAGGTACAAAGGAAGCATACATCACTAACAGATGCTTGAAATCAAAATTGCAAAATGTAGAGGTGGATCTTAAATTGTCTGCAGCTCTAATTCAAACTTGAATTGTATGTTTTAGTCAGCCTGGTGACATGTTAAAATGCAAAAATAAGCCATGCCTTGTTATCACACGGAGGCCATATATTAGTATCAGCTAGGTGAGCAGGGTCTCAGCTGTGATGGGGCTGATGTGTATTAGCCATCTGGCCTGGGTCTCCCCCCAACCGCCCTGCTGGTAAATGGTCAGGAAGTTGCCTTTTGATCTCTCTGTGGAAGGCCAACACCTTCTTCCGGGGGCACAGGAACTCTACCCCGGAGGGCTCATGGGAAATGACACTTCACAGGCACTCCTGTAATAACAAAACCACTATCACATCAGGGCGCCGATTACTGGAGTCTTTTTGAAATAAGCAGGCAAGGTAAGGTGGTGGAGTTAGAGTGTCCCAGAAGGTCAACCAGAGGAGCTCCACCATATCTGTTTCTGTAGGGCCCTCTCTCCCTTTGTGCCCCTCCCATTTCCTCCAGACAAGCACTCTAGGTATGATGTCAGGAGACAAATAACACTTGTTATAGCAGCAGGGAATGAATCCCGACACCAGGCTTGCTTCAGATCAATCCCCTGTTACCTTTCTATTTATTTTTTGGGCATTTGTATGGCACTTATAGACAAGTATTTCCAAGCGCCACAAGACTATAAGGGAGGGTAGCGGAACAGTGGGAAAAAGACCAACAATAAACGGTCCTACTAGGCCATGTGACCTTCGGACCACGCAAGTGCAGTGACAATATGTGCACAGGGAAGATCAGGGAGGAAGGGGGGGCGTGGGGGAAGTGCGGGACGGACAGAGCCCCAGGGGCTGGGCAAGTGCTAAGGGGAGCCCAAGGAAGGCAAGTGCCAGGGGAGCCAGGGGAAAGGGACAGGTAGTGCAGGAACGAGGTGTACCAGAATCAGGCCGATCTGGGAAGGGTGCCCAAGGGCAAGTGCTGGTTAGGTGTGCTGGGGTAGACCAGTCAAGGAAGGCCTGGCCCCTGAAGACTCATAAGTGACGAGGCACCAGTCGCAGTGGCACGGGGACATTATTAAGGGAGAGGGAGATGGAAGAAAAGGGAGAAAAGGAAAGTCTTGAGAAGCTTCTGGAACTAAAGGAGATCTGGTTCTAGTCGGAGAGGGGCAGGGAGGCCAGTCTATGGGAGGCTCCTGCCAAAGAACGAGATCTAGCCCCCACTCTCTGCTTGTATAAACTTCTGATCTGCAGAGAGTTGGAGCTAGAGGACCGAAAGGCTCTAGCAGGCAGGTATTTGGAGAGAGAAAGTTGGATGTGGTGGGGCCTGTGGCCCCAGAAAGCCTTGTGGATGATTCAAAGGGTCTTGAATTTGATGCTTGCGGCCAACAGGAGCCAGTGGAGTGTTTAAAGGGCTGGAGAGATGCCGTCCCGTGGCTTGAGGCCAAGGATAAGTCTAACAGCCCTATTCTGGATTAGTTGAAGAGGGCGAAGGGAGGAAGGGGGCAGATTGAGGAAGAGGCTGTTGCAGTAGTCCAGCCTAGAGAGAACCAGAGCTCTGGCGACATTGAGCTTATGGGGAAAGGTGAGGAAAGGTAGAATGCCTCTGAGGAGGTGGAGCTAAAAGATGGAATTCTTGGCAATGTCCGTGATATGAGGGGAGAAGGAGAGAGCACAGTCAAAGATGAACCAGAGAATTTGCGCCTCACAAGAGGGTGTGGAGAGGGGGCCCAAGGAGGGCCGCCAGAGAGTTGGAGGGAAGCAGGTAGCAGGCGTCCCAATGAGAAGGATCTCAGTCTTACTGGCATTAAGGCACAGATCATTAGCAGAACACCATGCTTGAATAGCAGTCAGGCAGTCAGGAATGAGAGAGGAAGAGGAGGAGGTAGAAGAGGGCAGCTTAAATGAGAGCTGTGTGTCATCAGCATAGCACTGGAAGTGAGAAGAGAAGGTGGAGATCAAGTGAGCCAGAGGGTTAACGTGGATATTAAAGAGCCACAGCAATAGGATAGAGCCCTGAGGAATTCCACAGGTAGAGAGTGAGGTGGAGGAGAGAAAAGGGCCCAGTTGTACATGGGAAGGATGGATAGAAAGGAAGGAGGTCAGCCTAGCAAGAGCCCGGTCCATGATGCCTAGGGTATCATGGAGTCGATTTATGAGGAAGGCATGATTGAACATGTCAAAGGCAGATAAAAGATTGAGAAGGATCAAAACAGAGGAAGAGTTGGAATCCAGATATAAGAGCAGGTCATCACGGGTGTTCAAGAGAGCAGTTTCTGTGCTTCTGGATGCTCTGAAGCCAGATTGGTGGTCATGGAGACAGCCAGCAGATTCACTGTGGTGGGTCATTTTGGGGAAGACCAACTTTTGCAGGAGTTTGTCCTGGAAAGGGGTAATGGAGATTGGGCAATAGTTAGCCGGGCAGGAAGTGTCTGCAGACGGCTTTCTTTTTTAGAAGAGGGTGCACAAGGGAGTGCCTGAGGGGTTTTGGGAAAGAGCCAGTGGCAAAGGAATGGTTACAGAAGTCAGCCAAGGCAGAGGCAAGAGATCCAATATTGTCCTTGATAGTTCTGGAAGAGCAGGGGAGCACCTGTTTGGTGGAGACTTTCATAGAGCAGATTAATTTAGAGAACTCATCCGATGCAACTGTTGAGAAGGAGGAGAGTATCGGGGGGTGGGAGGCCCAAGGAAGGCAAGAGGGGGTGGGGAAGGGAGTAGAGGAGAGAGAGGGCAGGATGGTCTGAGTTTTGGTGGGGACATGGGAGACATGGGAGGCCAGTCCAATGCATGGGAGAGACGATGAGAAGTGGAGACTATAGTAGAATTGGCAAGGTCCTTGGAGATTTTCAAAAATTCAGCCCTGCTGTTGGTGGCCCCAGAGAGGTGGACATGAGTCAAGTCAGATTCTTAGAGAGAATGGAGAGTCGATATTGCCTTTGCAGCAGGCGGCAGGCCAGTTAGTCAGAGGATGTGCTTGAGGCCTGCCACTTCCGCTCAGCAGCTCTGCCCTAGTGTTTCTGAGCGGCCAAGTCAGAGTCATACTAGGAGTTGCACTTGCAGGCAGGCTTCATGCGGATCCTCATGAACTGTTTTTCATTTGAAACATAAGAAAACCCTTCTCTTAGTTGATTCATCTTGGACTCTCTGAAAATAAAGGATTCACCGGAACATTGTTCGCAATACAGTCTGTTCCAACGACCTCTGCCATAGAGGTGAAGACAGAGGGCTTCAAGGCAGAGGCATGCCCTGCTTCCCAAGCCATCCCCAGGGAACATTGGGGATGACACTGCTCTGGACCAAGGCATCTCTTCTGCCTTTGTATTGAAAACAGGATCCTGATCACTAGTGGCGAAGAAACCCCTGAAGGAGCCAAGAAAACCTCCTTGAATGGAAATCTTGTCCCTGGAAATGTTGGAGTTGGCCTCCCAGCAACTCAGAAGACCAAAAACAACCTGGGCCCAGTTTATAAGCTTCAGACATCTTCAAGCTAGCTCTGCAAAGCTCAACTCCCTTCAAGCCCCTACAGGACCCATGGTGCTGCTTGTGGCACACCAATATCTTTGAACCGCTTACTTGCACTTAGAGCCATGCATATGACAGCTCAAGCTATTGAAGCAACCACCTCCACTCGACCTAATAGCGGGCTTGTCTCCATGGGCCAACCGATGCGAACGTTGACTCGACCTGCTGGAACCCACCAACTTGTTGTCTCATTCACTACTTCACTTAGCAGAAGCATTGTTTTGCCACCAGCTCGACAGCCGACTTGAACCTTTGGAAGCCACTGACCTGACTGTCTTGAATGCCGACTGGATTCAAACTGAGCCTGCGTCTCGAAGTGGCTCAATGCGGTCACTATTGGGAAGGCATGACTCAGCCGCCTCAGCACTGGTATGACTTCAGCAAAGTGCCTAGAAACCCGGCTTAATTCTGTTTACATGAAAGTCAAGAGACAAAAGAAATTTGAAGAGTCCCTGTCCCCCTGGTCAACCTTACATAACCATTGTGACTTTAAGCCCTCCTTCTTACCTAATTGCAGAAAAGCATATTGCTTGGACACATCTGTCAGGTTCCACAGGTAAGCTTTAGTCCAGTTACAACTTGAAGATGATCACAGTGACCCACTGGGTCCCATCACCCATGCTAGGCTTCTCCAACTACTAACTCCCGGGAACCTACACGACAGGCAGTCCTGCATCCAAACCCAAAAATTCTCTCAGCATCATCATGCATCTGCATTCACACCAAGCATAATACAACACTAATAAAGATACATTGTAGGAGTACCCTTTCTACACAAAGTCTGCATTCTTTGTGTTTCCTTTAGTTAGCTGGTGCTTTAGTGTTTAAATCCGTTGTGTGCATTGATTGCTTTTATTCAAATTTCTATTTTTATAGAATCTTAGTTGGACATTCTTTTATTTTGGTACCTCTATACTATTGTTTATTTCTGTTGGAAAGTTTCCAGCTCACACTCCTCCTGAATAGCATAGCCTGTCCTCAGCCTGTGCTACCAAAAGAGGCCAAGGTGGAATACCTGCCATTAGTACCCGACAAGCGCGGCGCAATGCGAATACAGCGTGGTGATTGTGATCTTTTGCGAGCCATACCACATGGTATTCCATTTTTACGCCGTGCGTACTCTGTTCCCGGCGAGGGGTGTGGTAGCTCCTCAGCCAATGAGGAGGCTCGAAACGGGGCAATCCTGGCTCTGAGCCTCCCCATGCCTGGAGGCTTCCCTCGCCCCCCGCCGGGGACTCAGGTAAGACACTTTTTTTTGTTTCCCCTTGCCTCCTCCCTCCTCCCACTCCACCCCACTTAACTTCTATCCCGCAGTCTCCAGCGAGGGACGATGGAAACCTCCAGCCGTGTGGAGACTTGGAGTGGGGCCATCCCCGCCCCAAGCCTCCACATGGCTGGAGGCTTCCATCATCCCCGGCGGAGACCGCGGTATGTTTTTTTATTTTTTTCTTCCTTCCCCACCCCACTTACCTTCCTTTTTCTTTTTCTCAGGAGCGGATGCACTGGGAACAGAATGTTCCCAGCGCGCCCGCTCCAGATAGCCGCTATGGACTACGTTTTCCCTTTCCCGGCAGCCATTTTCTTTTACTTTTTTTTGTTTTGTTTTTCTGTTCCGAAACGTTTTTCGGAACAGAAAAAAAACAATTTGTACCCCGGTCTAACGGCCCGGGGTACTAATGGCAATAAGCCCCTCAACTGCGGGCCAATACCGCCCGTGGTAATGCCCCCGGGGCTTTCATTGTAACTACAGCCCCGGGGGCATTTCCTAGGGCGGTATTGGCCCGCAGTCTCGTGGCTTATTGCCACAGTGTGTGGCTGTTTCACCTTTGTGCTTGGGATTACTGCTTGTTTAGTGGTAATGTGGGGCCGAGTAGGCAGTTTAGCCACTACTCACCCTTCTACCCCTGCAGAGCTGTAGTCTTTTCCTTACTCCCCCAATATCCAGGAGGCCACAAGTGTGAGATTTGGAAGATTTTTCCCAAAATTCAATATTTTAAAAAGAAAAAAATAAAAGGTACGATTTCTAGCTATGAGACTCTGTAGGAGTTGTGAAAAATGCAGTCTGCAAGCACGACGTCCTCATCTTGGTAACAGAACGATGCAGCGCCACCTCAGCTTAAAACCCCTTTAGGGGCATCTCGCCCTTTCATCCTCCAAGGCCTAAATGCAGTACCACTAGTGGGTAATAATGGTGACGCGATCATTCCAGCCCTTGCAAAACTGGCAGAGGTACTATACAAATCACCACATTATGATGTAGTAAATAACGGGTAAAGGAGTGGACAGGAATGGGACTGGGCTAAGATGCGAGACTCACTACCGATGAGCAGGACTGTGCTCCCAGGTGTGACACACCGACGTCTGAGCTGATCGTGGTCCAAGATGTGAGACTCACAAACAATGAGCAAATCTATATGATGTGATGTGATAGGCTATTTATAATGCACTTAATACCCAGAGGTTTCTAAGTGCGGACCCGGGGGATCAAACCTGTGTTGCTGTATGTCGCCTTGCTTCCAAGGCGAGCACGTTGCCCCTGAGCTATCTAGCTTCCGAAATGTGAATCAGGGATTCAGGTGTGAGATTCTCAGCAAGCTAGGCTTTGCTTCAAAGAGAGAGACGTCCACCTACATGAGTGAGATCATGTCAAAGGAACACACCTCTCACCCTCATGCACAACCTCTAACATAGCCCAAATAAGGAATTCACCAACCAATCACTGTTCCGCCCACGCACCCAGGTTCAATCAACAAAGCTCCTGAGCAAGCCCATAGCGCTAACAGGCCGATGTGCGCTATGCCATTGTCAATTAGTGAGACAATGGGCCTCATTAGGATTTTGGCGGTCCGGAAACAAGGGTGCTGGTAAGCTCACTGGCACCCTTGTTTCCAAATCGGTAAACTCTGAGTTTGCCTCCATTAGCCGCTGTGTCCGATAGGTCTGACTCTGCCCGGTGCTGCAGCCACACTAGTCAGACCCGTCAAGGAAGCACAGGCACTGATAGCAACAGTGCCGTGCTTGCGTTTCCCCACTGCCATAGAGTCCTGTGGGAGTCTATGGGAATGGGGACTTACAATTTACTGGTGCCTGTTTTCCCGGGCCGCCTGACTCAAAATCAGCCGATGGCACAGGGAAGTCAAGCATCAGTAAAATATTACGGTTTCTGCAGCAACCCGCCGGTAGCACCGACAGTGTTACCGCCAGACCCGTAATGAAGCCTAATGTATGTAGCTAAGTGGCGGGACATGAGGAGTCTGCGTCACTTGCAGAATGACACATCAAAAACCCTCAGGTCTTAGAGTCCAATCACTTTTAACCCCGAAATCAGCAGCACAACCATGTTGCAATAAGCAACCACTTAACTGCACACTTGGGCGTAGGTCATCTCTTGCAATGTAGACACATTACACCGATCACTTTACGAAACCAACATGAAGGATACATTTCCGCGTCGACCCTGATATTGTCAAATCACCAAGCCTCAACATGTGGAAGCCAGGCCATTGTAGTTATATACATTTTTTTTTAAACAGCACTGACAGGTGCCATTTGACAGGGCAGTCCCCGTGGAATTATAACAAGAGAGACGGAAGTGCAGGCGAGACAATAAAATTAAAAACTCATTTGTGTCAGCCGGCAGAATGTCACGGCTAATTGCATTCCCTCACAATAGCACATTATCCAAATGACACGACTGCGGGAAGCGCAGCCGGCGACGCAAACTCTCGCCCGTGCACCCTCCCCCTTCACTGCAAGAGGATGCAGAAGAGAGCGAGGGCCCCATGGCGAGAGGTGGGCCCCACGGCTGCATTCACAATCTGTCTACAGTCGGTGGTGCCAGCAGCAGGGTGACTTCCCGTGTGGATGCCCGCTACTGCGGCACTCTGCACGGCTCTTCCTACACACCTGCTTCTCAACGAAACTGTGAATGACAATCACTCTGGAACTCGATAATGAGGGCCACTGTGCGCTCACAAACATGGGAGTCTTCGCACCTTCAGTTCTAGGCTCCACTAAGCAGTCTGCAGTGTAATACAATTTTAGGTCGGCTAGAGCTAGAGAAACAGCTCAATGCACTCAGCCCATATGTCATTCAACACGGTTGCCACAGTAACGGGAAGATGCCAAAGCAATGGGGATTTGACATACCGTGTAAAGATTAAAGCACTGGGGGGATTGCTCCCCACACTGTGCCATCTTAAAACATGTTTTTCTTTTAATACAATGTGTTTGGGCCCAGCCTGTTGGCATCATTCCTTGAGGGAGCGCCGCAGGTTTATCAAGTCGCTGCTGTCACGCACACACACACAGCCTCACGCGCCTAGCGGCACCGCCGCCAGTAGAGTCGTCCGTCTCCGCCGAGGCTGGCTCCGTCCCTTCACGACCGTGTTTGCTTTCGGAAGCAGGCCGGCCTGTCCCTGTGACAGTCTCGCTTATCAGGGCACCAGGGGGATGTCGGTAACCCCGAGGCGTGATTAATGCTCCTGCGCTCCCAGAAAACGCCTCCATCTGTCTTGTGCGGCCTCTCTTGACAAAGGGAGCGAACCTGCTATCAGCCCCCAGACGGGCGGCAGGAGTGGGAAGGTCGTCCGTGCTCTCTGGGCGCAGAGAGCGAGGCTCCTCCTCGCAGGCTGGCACTGGCAGGGTAACACGCCGAGGAGCATCCTGCGTGCCTGGGCTGAGCTGGGACTGTGTGTCAAGGTTTAGGGGCATGGGCGAGGGTGGTGTTCTCGTCTCGAAACAGACAGATTTGAGCTATTATTTCATGTCACTATAAGGTTTCGTGCAATTACCGTAATTGCATGCAGAAATAGCAATTTACTGCAGTGTTTAGAGGAGAAAGAGTTTCCATTTTGAATTTCTATTGGACTTTGTTGGTGAAAAGTAGAATTACTGCATGCGGTAAATCCTCCGGGCTCATTACCGCTGTTGTAAGTGGAGGTAATATCTCCACTTACAACTTTGCATTTGTTTAGATTATGAATCTCAAAACGCTTTAATTGTTTGGATCAATAAACAGGTGTTCTGAGATATCCCTGTTTAAGTTTTTTTTTTTAATGGGTTTGCCCCCTCCTATAAAAAACACTCTGGACCCCTTGTTACCCAACAACTATAGGCCCATAACTACTTTCCCTTTCATGCTGAAAATACTTGACAAAGCAGCCTACATACAAGTGCAACAATTCATCGAGGACAACAGCTTCCTGGGTCTTCGTCAGGATGGTTTCGCCCTGGGCACAGTACAGAAACGGCCCTACTTGATTTGAAAAACCAAATGGATGACGTTTGTGAATCTGGTAAACCTGTCCTACTCCTACTCTTGGACCTACCTGCATCTTTTGACCTTCTAGACCACAACATCCTCTTCCACCACCTGATATCTACAGCCCACTTCTCACCTAACGTGACTTCTTGGTTCACATCCTTCTTGCAAGGTAGGACCATGCAAGACTTCTCCAACCAAGCCTTTGCCTCCCCCAACCATCATCCTATGTAGAGTCCCACAAGGCTCCTGCATCTCCCCCACGCTATACAACAAATTCACTAGATCCCTTTTCCACATCCTTGACTCTCTAGGTCACTGGCATAACAGGGGCCCCTGCAGCCCCCACAACGCGGGGGTCCCTGCCAGCACATGTCCTGGGAGGGGGCCTTAAAAAAAAAAACAATGTTCTCAACAAAAAAAAAATTTGTTTTGAATTCACTCTGCATTAATAAAGACATGAAATGATTTCTGTAACAGAAATGAAATCATTTCTTTATGAAGGCAGAGTGACTACAAAAAGAAACTTTCTTCTTGAAGGCTGAGGGCTCCCCCCAACCCATGACATGGAAGACCCGAGGCTGGAGGCCTCCATGTTATGGGGTGGGTGGGAGCCCTATGACTTCAAAAATAAATAGTTTATTTTTGAAGTCACTCTGCCTTCATAAAGAAATTATTTCCGTTATGGTTCGGTCCTTAACTAAATTATTTCTTAATGAAGTTAGAGTGACTTCAAAAAGAAACAATGGGGCTCATTCTGATAATACCGTCCCGGAAACAACAGTGCTGGTAATCTTACCGGCACCATTATTTCCGTACCAGCATATTACAGGTCTAACTGCAGGGGCCGCTGTGCCCGACGGGTCTGACCCTGCCGGGCACAGCGGCCACGGTAGGCAGACCTCTCACAGAAGCACCGGCACCATTAACAACGGTGCCAGTGCTTCCGTGTTCCCAAACCCATGGAGTCCTACGGAACTCCATGGGAATGGGGATTCCCGAAATTACCGGCGCCTGACTTCCCGGCTGATGGACTTGGAAGAGCCCGGTGGCACCGGGAAGTCAGGCGCCAGTAACTTTTTACGGGTCTGGCGGCAACCCTCCGATAGCACCAGCACGCTTACCGCCGGACCTGTAAAGAGCCCCAATTTCTTTTTGAAGTAATAGGGTTCCCCTCCACCCCATGACGTGTGCGTATGTGTGAGTGTATGGTGAAAGGGTGCGCACAAATGTATGGGTCGCTGGGTGTGCATGTGTGCATGTACAGTGAAATGGTGCACACTTAAATATGTAGGTGGCTGCCTGGGTGTGCCTGTATGGTGAAAGAGTGCACACTTAATTGTATGGATGGCTGGGTGTGTATATGGTGAATGGTGTGTGTGCTTGTGTACAGGGGCACAACAAAACCTACATTTTGGGGGACTAACCCTTCAAATGTTGGGAGAGGCACTAACTTCACGGGTGGTGGGGAGGGGCAAACTTATTTGTGTGGGGCCATCTAACTTTTTTACGCATTTTAATGAGACGATTCTAGTGCAGCTGCAATGTTACAAGCAGTTAACTCTCTCCTTTAAGTCTCCTATTCCCTCGCTACCCTTCCAATCACTCCCCTGGCATGCAAGTACTAGACCCACATCGCGATTTCAATTGCCTAAAAAAATGTGGCATTTGAATGCAGGTACTAGCAGTGAAATGCTTTACTATGGTAATTGCTTGGCCCTTATTAACAGCAAAACCCAGGTGCTGTTTAACATTTGTGTCCAGTTCTGTCCCACAACTGCTCTAAAGTTCAGCCAGGTCGAGTCAACATAGCCCAAAAGGTCAGGGGCCGGAGTGCTGAAGCCCATTCAACTCAATGGTGTTGCGCCACTACTTGTGTTTAATGCCATTATTACTCCTAGCCATATTCTTCCTCGTCCAGGTACTTATGTATGAGGCAGTACTTGCGTACTCTGCCTCATACACAAGTACCGGGATGAGGTAGAGGTACATGGAGGTAATGCCAGATTTAGCTACCTGTAATTGTCATTACTCCTAATCCCACTCTTCCTCATCCTAGTACTTACTTTTGAGGCAAGGAGCTTCATACGTAAGCTCTGGGATAAGTAAGAGGGATGTGGAGGTAATTCTTAGCCAAGGAGCTGGTTTTGGAGGTTGGTGTAGGGGATGGGAGAGAGAAGGGGACGTGTGGGGGGGGCGGGATTGTGTGATAAATCATAATGGTTGTCCATGTCCAGGCTAAGCAGGCATGATATGTGGCATTAGTGGCTAGAGAGGCATTTTGGTGCAGCCAGTCTAGTCATTCCTCAGTTTGGTATGACTTTCTTTTAACTGGGAATTTCTGATAAAGCAGTCCTGCTAGGTGTAATTACCTGGCTAAATTGGCATTTGGGTGCTGCCAGTCTAGCCATTTCTTACTGTGGCATTGTATATTTTTTCTGGGCATCTGTGATAAAATGATATGATAAAAGTAATTTATAATGCTCCTGTACACAAGTGTTTCTATGCGCGACAAGACAGGGGAGGGAAGATAGAGGGAGGACAAGACAAACAATCTCACTAAGCCTTGTGTCATCGTGAGAATGAGAGGTGCAAGAGGAAAGGGAGGGGGGTAAGTGCAAGGGAGACGGGAGGGGAAAAAAGGGCTGCAATGCTCTGAGTAAGTACAGCCAGGGCAGCGCAGCTATGGGTAGTGCAAGGCGAACAAGGGGCTGCAGGATTACAGTTACAGCCCCTAAGAGCATGGTAGGCACAGAGACAGCGCAAGGGTGACCGATCAAGAAAGAGCCTTGACTCATAGAGACTCTGAGGACATCCAAGCAACCGGTCGTTACAGCAGACAGGTAGGTCATCAGGGGAGGGAGAGAGAGAAAGCAGAGGAGAAAAGGAAAGTTTTGAGCTGCTTCCGAAACTTCAGATGGTCCGGCTTAAGTTTGAAGGGTTAGGGAGGCCATTCCAGAGGGAGGCACCAGCAGAGAAAAGAGATCTACCCCCCTCTCACTGCCTGGAGAAGCGTCTAACCCTTAGAGAGTTGGAGGTAGCTGAGCGAAGATCTCGAGAAAGAAGGTATTTTGAAAGAGAGCGTTGAATGTTGTGCGTGCCCCGGCCCCAGAAAGCCTTTTGAACAATGCAAAGGGTCTTGAACTTGATCCTTGCAGCCACTGGGAGCCAGTGGAGAGATTTCAGGGCTGGAGAGATATGATCCCTGAACTTCAGGCCAAGGATAAGTATTACAGTCCTGTTCTGGATTAGTTGCAGATGACGGAGAGTAGAGGAAGGTAGAATGAGAAAAAGGCTATTGCAGTAGTCCAGCCTAGAGAGAACCAGGGCTCTGGAGACAGTGATCTTCTGGTGGAACGTGAGAAAGGGAGGAGTCGCTTTGAAGAGTAGCAGCTGGTAGTGGAACTTCTTGGTGATATCTGAGATTTGAGGAGAGAAAGAGAGAGTGGCATAGAAGATGACACCAAGGTTTTTTGCCTCGCAGGAAGGTGAAGGAAGAGGACCCAAGAGTGAGAAAGGGAAAGCTAGTTCCAGGGTCCCAATGAGAAGGAACTCTGACTTACTGGCATTAAGGCAGAGATCGTTGGAAGCACACTAATCCTGAATCACGGATAGACAGTCAGGAATGAGCAAGAGAGGAGAGGAGGCTGAGGGGAGCCTGAAGGAAAGCTAAGTCATCCGCATAACACTGAAAGTTAGAGGAGAAGGTAGAGATCTGGTGGGCCAAAGGGGCCAAGTAGAGGTTGAAAAACCAGGGTGAGAGTATAGAGCCCTGGAGAAAACCACAGGTAGAGAGAGGTGGCAGAGAAATTGCGACCAGGTTGGACCGGGCGGGGGTGCATCCAAGAGGAAGGTGGTCAGTCACTCCAGGGCCAGATCCATGATGGCCAGATTCTCACAGAGTCGATAGATCAGGATGGCGTTGTTGACTGTGTCGAAAGCAGAGGAAAGAAGGAGGGTGAGGACAGAAGGAATGCTGGAATCAAGGTTAGAGAGCAGATCTTCATGGGTGTTCAGGAGAGCAGTTTCCATGCCTCTGGCAGCTCTGAAGCCA
The DNA here is from genome assembly GCF_040938575.1 of Ambystoma mexicanum. NCBI lineage: Eukaryota > Metazoa > Chordata > Amphibia > Caudata > Ambystomatidae > Ambystoma > Ambystoma mexicanum. The sequence continues at coordinate 167,188,014 of NC_090931.1, read as the reverse complement.
GACTGATGGTCATGGAGACAACCAACAGATTCAGTGTGGAGAGTAAGTTGGGAGATGGCAAGCGTTTCCAAGAGTTTGCCCAAGAAAGGGGTGATGGAGATTGGGCAATAGTTTGCCGGGCAGGTAGGATCAGCAGACGCCTTCTTGAGGAGTGGGTGCACAAGGGAGTGCTTAAGTGGACAGGGGAACGTTCCAATGGCTAAAGAGTGATTACAAATATCGGCCAAGGCTGGAGCGAGAGTGTCAATATGGTCCTTGATGGTTCTGGCGGAGCAGGGGAGCACCTGTTGGACGACACTTTCATAGATCAGACTTGTTTAGAAACCTTGTCAGGTGTTGTCAGAGAGAAAAAGGAAAAAGGAGGGGGAGATGTAGTGATGGCCAAAGGGGGCCGATAGAGGAAGAGGTAGAGGAAGAAGAGATAGAGGACAGGATGTCCTGAGATTTAGCAAATAAGTGGAGGCCAGAGCCGTACAGAGGACCTTGGAGGGAACAGGAGAGCTAGAGACCACAAAAGGATTGACCAGTTCCTTGCAGACTTTAAAGAGTTCGGTCGTGTTGGTAGAGGCCGCGGAGACGCAGGCCTTAATGTGTGCTCTCTTCTTGATGAGGGTTATTGCTTTGACTGGCATTTTGGTGCAACTAGTCTAGGTATGTCTAAATGTGGCCTGGCATGCTTTACTGCAATGTTATTACGTATCTACACTGGTCTACATTGTGCAGCCAGTTGGACATGTTTTCATTGTGGCATGCCATTTTTAATACCAAAGCATTAATGTTCCTGTGCACTGTTGGTGACTTACATGTATTGGATTGGTGTTACCCTACAAAACAATTGCAAACACTGTGGCTTTATAGCCAATTTTTTGCAGAAAGTGTGCTGTATATTGCATTAAAATACATATTTATATCTTTCTCCTATTGCAGTGTGCGGCATACCGCTTCAGCATCACGTTTGTGTATATTGCGCAAGCGTTACAATCTAGGCCGGCCCAGAGTGTGGCGCGACCCGTGATTTGTTGCTGAGTTGGGGGGGCCTCCGCATGGCTCGCAGGGGGGCCCCCACATTTTGTGTTACGCCACTGCTCTAGGTATCCCTTACACCAACTACCTGGAGGATACATAAGTCCTCCCATACTAACTGGTGACTATGCATCCGACCCCAGAGTCCTCAACGAAATATAAACAACTATTCAAGCATGGATGGCCGTGAACGGGCTATGCCTCAACAGTGACAAGAGTGAGCTTCTCCTGATTGGCTCCACTGAAACCCTAAAGAAACTTGACAACCAATTCCTCCACTTTACAATTGATAACATCAAAATCACAGTCTCCGAAAAGGTAAAAACCCTCAGAGTTTATCCAGACTCAAACCTCTCTATGTCCAGGCAAGTCAACACCATCGCGTCTGCCGCAGCATTCCATGCCAAGCTGCTAAATGCAGCCAGACCCTTCCTCTCCAAGGAAAACTGCCTCACATTTGCCAGAGCTATAACAGGGCCCAGACTCGACTACTGCAATGCCCTCTTTGTGGGTACATCAGTAAAAAATATGGAGAAGCTCCAAATAATCCAAAATAGCGCCATCCGTGCAGCCATTGGTATCCCCAAGAGGGACCACATATCTGCTGCCAGGAAACAGGCACACTGGCTACCCATCAAAGAGCGCGTCCTCTTTAAAACTTTGGCTCTAACCCACAAATGTGTCAATCAAACGGTCCCCTCATTTTACACAAAAAATACACAGAGCTGCATCCTCAAGACTAACCAGAACACTGTATACCAACATCCCCACTGTAGTCAAAATCAAAAGAGTCAGAGCGGGCGGCACTAGCTTCCCTTACAAAGCGCCTTGCAATGGAACGCCCTCCCACCGTCCCTAAGAGCTGAAAACTCCCATCTAGCTTTCCGTAAAGCTATCAAGACACTGCTCTTCAACTAATCCTGTCTATGTTCTATCTGTATACACTGTTTTCTCTATGCCTGCCTGCACTATATGTATGATGTATGTAATGATTCCACGATGTCTGATACATGCCTCAGGTAACTAAGTTCTTCACTTGTAACAGCACCTCAATGCCTAAGGGCTGTTTGCTTGCTTTACAAATCTAAAACATAAATAAACAAATAAATAAATAAATAAATGCACAACTAGTAATTAGGCCCATCGTTTTTAGTTTGCTCTAGGGTTGCAGCTCGACAACATTCTTTTTTGTGACCAGTTCTCCTTCAGGGTCTTCAGAGGAGTGGGTCCCTTGATGGATGTAGGCTGTATGGTAATTGCTAAGTAATGCAGAGTAACATAGGGACTTTCGTCCTGTCTGTCTTTTGACTCACTATTCCATCATCCTATAGTGTGTAGTTTTCAATGACTCACTGAGTTCCTTGACACACACAACATTCGGGATCCTCTTCAATCTGGCTTCCGACCTCTGCACTCTACTGAATCAGCTGTCCTTAATGTCAGCAACTACATCTCTTCCACTCGTCATGTTAACTGTTCATCTACTCTTATTTTTCTAGACTTTCAGCTGCTTTCGATACCGCCAACCATTCTGACCACCAGTCACCACCATCTCTCCTAGGCATCGGGAACAAGGTCTTCACTTGGTTTGCTTCATATCTCGCCCCCTACCTCTTGTTGTTTTTTGCAAGGGCCAGTCCTGTTTTGTGAGTCACTCTATGGTATTAGTCTATTTGACCTAAAACAATTGACCTAATGACCAATTTGCTCGAATTTTGAATGGGTCATTTGGCCTTTGGGGCAATTTGGTCATATTTAATACAAAATACCAACCTTGGAGAGTAGGGGTTGTGGGGATGTCTCCCGCCTCACATGGTTTGTATTTTGAAATGTTGGGGGTGCAGGGGTGTCCCCCGCTTCCTTAAAATTGGAGGTGGGAAAAAAAATGCATGGGCGTTTAAATTGGCCCACTAGCAAATAATTTTCAGGAAGTTTGCCACAAACAAAATAAATTCGGCAAACATACCCAAACCATCTCTATGGGCCTCATTACAAGTTTGGAGGCAGCCATGCCCTTAGTAAGGGCATGGCTGCCTCCAAACTCGGGTCCGGGTCCGTGGTCCCTGAATGGGGAAATACCGGGCCATTCCAACTTTGGAGGGCCCGGTATTTCCCCATTCAGGGAACCCGGACCCGGACCATGCCCATTCCCATTTGAGCCCCCATAGGGCTCAATGGTAATGGGGAGCATGCTACCAACTGGCCCGTTAATGACGGGCCCGTTGTTAGCATGCTGGTCCCCTAACGGGACCCGCAAAGGACGCCTGGTCTGACCAGACGTCCAGAGCAGGTCCCGCAAGGGGACCTCATAATAGGGCAGAATGGGTTTAACAGCACCAACACCTTTACCGGCACCATTAAACCCATTCCGCCAGGGTCGTAATGAGGCCCATCTCTACTTATATCTCTACTGTTGGCACCTTGATCTCCTACGGCTTCTCCTATTAACTCTTCACTAATGACACTCAGAGCTTCTGCTCCTTTCCCTCCTTATGCGACACGCTACAGTCAAACAAATATTGCAACCAGACTTAATCTCCTCAAAATGAGAAAAAATAAGACAACTTCCTCCCTTAACAGTTCTAAGCACCTAATCTTCTTTTAGAACTCTCTTGATCTGACTTCAATGCCAGTCTACTCTGTGGGCGTCCCAACTATGCTTTTTCACCTTTTTGATAAAGTCCTCAACTTTGCTGTCCATACACTTTAGAAGCTTCCCACTTCACCGCCACTCTCCCCCATACCCCCAACCCCCAGCCCATAGTCAGTTAGGCTGGTTATCTATGAGATAGAGGGCAAAGTATAAATTCATTCTCATCATCTTCAAAACTATACGTGGACTTCTCCCACCGTACCTATCAGCCCACCTCACTCCCTACTCTCCACCTCACTCCCTATTATCCTCGGCTCACCTCCTTGCCACCTTTCACACTCCTTGCACTACCTCTCGTTTCTGCTCTCTCCTTCCCCTCACTCCATTACTATGAAATTATCTCCCTCTCCCTCCCTGCACTACTCCGATTCTATCACTATTTAAATCCACCAACCCAGCTCACCTCCTTTCTTGAGAACCCTTTCATAGCATTCTTTGCCACCACATTTCCCTTTTCTCCTTCCTCCTACCTCTCTACGAGAACCAAGCAACACTTACTCCTCACCCCATCATCCTAAACTTAGCACTTCCTCCACTACCCCGTTCCTATATCATGCTCTACTGTCCTCATCGCTGATTCATGTTTCTACCTCCCTTTAATCATCTGGTCATGAATCCACTTCCTCTCACCCGTTGTTAAGGGCACTGGTTCTTGGCTCTGGAAATCAATGTTAAAAATATAATTATTTTTGTTCCAAAAATGCATTGCTTTCCCTGTAATTTCCATACATAAATAAATAAATAAACCAATAAATGAATGTCACCTTCAGTATCAGACCCCTCCCAAAGCATCAGATTGTAGGAGCAAGAGTAGATCTGTAATGTCAAGCGACATTTTGGTAGGTTCAAAGGTGGTCCTGTACAAACTTCTTTATGTCCAAGCATAAAGATTTCAAAACCTGAAGTCAAGGAAATAAGGGAAATACTAGAATGACTAGTACACCTTTGGGTAGCGTGGCCAAATATAGAGGCTGATCTCTCTTGAAGGCAGATGTGTAAGCCCTGATCAAAGTAAAGCAATAACAAACAATACCAGTAAATATAAACTAGGAGGTTATTATCAAAACATAACCTTTTATTGACTGAAAAATCTCCCATAATTTTATTTTTACAAAACTAGAAATAACACAACATAATCAGTATAGAACAAATGTAATACACTTTATCTATTGTTCAGGCTGTTGGGGCAATATTGGTGAAAAATGAGGACATACTCAGGCTTTTGAATAGTTCTATGTTGATTTGTATTCGATTATAACACCTGCACAGATAATTATACCTATAGGTTTCCAGAGGATATTGAACTACACCGCTTGAGTATCACTGGATCTAGTGAGCTTGACTCTGTCATGTCAAATGAGGAAATATTTGAAGCTATAGGTTCCCTAAAAAGAGGAAAAAGGCCAGGTCTGGATGTTTTTACAAATTAATTGTATAGTATGTTTCAGGAATTGTTGATACAAGTGCTGAGGGAGGTTTATGTGAATATTGTGGAGAGGGGTATGATACCGGAGTCCATGTGCTTGCCATTAATTACACTAATTCATAAACATGGTTGATATAATACTGACTGTGCTAATTACTTGCCATTTCCTTGTTAAATGTTGACAACAAGATATTGACAAAAATATTTTCTTTCCGTATAGGGGCACTGATATCGTCACTAGTGCATATTAACCAAACAGCATTTATACGGGGTAGACAAAGCTGTGATAATATGAGGGAATAAATAGACATGATCCATCTTTGTAAAGATCACTATGAACCACTTGTCGATAAGCACTGATGCCAAAAAGGCTTTTGATAGAGTGAACAGTTAATTTTTTCTTCAAGGTTTTGGAAAGATTTTGGTTTGGACCTACATGTTTAGCCTCTTTGGAGCTTTATAATGAATCTAAAACTCAAGTTCTTTTTAATGGGTTACGTTCCAACACGTTTCAGGTTAATTGCGGAAACCCGTCAAGGTTGTCTGCTCTGTAAGGAAGGCATGCTATCAAACAGTAAGACAGACACAAGTGATCACAGTTCAAAAGTGTTTACTGAACTTCAATGAGTTTGAAAAATGCCTATCTAATCCTAAATCTAAAGATTGGAGATAGCTACGACCATCAAATAATAAGAACGCAGTCCTAGTTGAGTCAGTCAAAATAAAACAGCCTATACTAATAAACCTATTGTCAATCCATATTTTTAAATACAAAAAGTGTGAGAAACAATATTATGCAAAAGAGAAATGTTCAAGAAATTATATGTCAGGATATTCAAGCCGTTGGCGTCCCTTACCTGCGTTTTCAGCACAGGAAAAGGCGCCACACTCGATCTTAGCATACACTTTGGCTACTCTATCACGAGGATGCAGTTCAAAACCTCAACATCAGGGCCTTCTGTGCCAAAGCATCTTTGCCATTTAAAGTCTCTTATTTCAGAAGGCCTGATGTAACATGCCAAAAATTAAGTTCCTTTCTTCTTAGGATTTCACTCGTAAAATTTCTTGGGTGATTTTCGGTTCACCTCGGTTCCCCCTCTGCCGGACTCCAACAAACTTTATATACTTTTCCAAGCTTTCTTTACTTCAAAAATCGAAGACTTACAACTGTGCACAGTATTTTGCTGAGCCCGTTGCAGGGCCACTTCAATTTACAATTACTCACGCCCTTCTTGATATGATCTCTTTCTCACTTTCACTTTGCCAATTCTCAGCTGTATACCATACAGAGACTTTCGACTGAGCACCAACGCGGTGCCGGACTACTATGTCAAGGGTATGGTATCTTGCTTTAAAAGATCAATCACTCACCAGCAGTTCAACTTTATTTGAGTTCTTTTATCACATGTGCTTTAACAATGTGTGTTCCAGCACTCACCATGCAATGTTGCTGATTGCAACCTTGGCTTCAACACAGACTGGTCTTGTATCGTTCTCCCCAACTCACCGGCTGTGTTGATTTCACTGACGCTGCTTTGTTCTTGGAACCAAGGGCAGTACCACACCCACTGGCACTTCTCCTTGTCTTGATTATTGTCGTGGAAGGGCCCCGGGTACCTCTGACACACAATGCAGGATTCTTCAGCCTGGTTTCCTGGTCCTACGCTTTCTATTCTTGCGGTTTCAGGAAAGTAATGGTTCCTTGTCAAAAAGATCGAGGGAACTCACCTCCTTGCTATTTCCTTCTGTTTTGCCGTCTTTTTTTCTCTCGTTAAACTGCCATCTCAGAACTGCTGTTTCCTCATGTGCCTTGCCTCTTTCAGTGTGTGCTTTCATGCTCTGCCTTTTATCTGTGCGGGGAAGCTTAATGGAAGTCAGGTGTGTGTGTGTGTCACTAATTGCCTGATCTCGCCTGAACATTGTATTGGGACATGTCAGGTATACGGCTCAAGTGTTAATCTGTTTTCCCTCATGTGCCTTATGAGATAAAATACTGGTTGTTCAGAGCTTTAATAATGTCCAAGAAAATGATCGTAAGAAAATGGAACAGTTCAGATAAGCCACTGCATGAGGAATGGACACATGGTCTGGTTTTATTGTCAGCAAAGGAAAAGGTGTTTTTCATATGGAAAAAAATAATCTCTAGATGTTTATAATGCAATGTGGGGTCCATTTCATGATTTATATTCGTGATCTTATTCATAATATGGGTATCTTTTGTTCTAGTTAGGCTCACTGTTTACCCGTGTCCCTCCCATTCTTTCTTTTCCTCTCCGCTTTATTTTTGTCCTGATTGTTTATAACTCCTGTACTTAATTCCCGTTTTTATGCTTATTTGTTTACCTAGTGCATCTCTAGTCCTTGGTCTTATATGAGACTTTGTAATTGAAAATATTCTAAATAAATTTAAAAAAAAGAAAATATTTAATATTTTTTAAAACAAGAGTAAAAGTGGGTTGATGATATAAAGAACAAGAAAATTATACTTCTGCATTCCACTAGGCAGTTGGGAATTTCTTCTCATGAGCATTCGCAGAAAATCCATATTTAGTCCCTGGATGGGCTTGGGATTTAGGCGCTTATTAGGAGTTTGTTGGATTTTTGGTGAAAACAATCTACTTTCACATGTGGTCAGTGCATTCAGAGGGCTAGCATTCCCTGGAATGCTTCTCTGGGTAAAGCTGTCATCTCAGAGCAACATTATAGGGTGAGTGGATTTGTGTCTGTCAAGCAAAATCGCCCCCGTTTGCCACTCCAGGGAAAAGTAGGGGAGAGCTCTGTGATGCTGTGGGAGCTAAAATGAAGTTTAGAATAGGACTTTGCCTCCAAGGGTGCTTACCGCTGCCTTACCAAACCAGAGCTGTCATGTGGATGCTGCTGCCTAGCACCTTACATTCACTTTGTGAACACATTTTCACAGATTTGTGGTGCTTCATTGAATGACCATTGTCTGTGGCAAGCTCTCTGAATTTGTGCTAATGTTTTGGTGAACACAACTGATCAGATTGCTCTGGAATCTGCATCTGTGGCTCTAGTTAAAAAACAACATGTTTGAATACTTTCAGGACAAGAGTCAATCAGATTTACAAAATAATCCTTTTGTAGGCTGCTTAGTATGTTTCCTCAATCTCTGCTTTTGTCACACGAAACGTTTTGCCTTTTTTTGGACTTCAAATGATTTTCAAATCAAGAACAACAAGCTGCACATCTATGTTAACAATGACTTAAAGCGTTTTATCGTATCACTCATGTTTCTTTAATGAGTCTAATAGCCTTTAAAGTAGGTTCACATACCATTCTGGTGTCTGTCGCCTTCAGTTTATGGTAGATAGCTTCCATTGGGCCCTTTTTTGCGTATAATGTGCCTATAACGTGTTGTTAGACTCCAACAATGAAGCTGTCGACACCTTATGTGATCCGAGGCATTCATTTCCATTGAACATTTGCAAAACATTGTCTGGGAGTGTGATGCATCCTGAACATCGTCCCTATGGAAATGCAGTCTCTAGCCACCTATATGAAGGAACAAGGAGCACTGTAAATAAGCCATCAGGAAATCAAGGAGCAATATTTATATAAGGCAACACGGATGGAGTTATACACGCATAACAACAACCGAGGAACACATCTGAAAATCCTGTCGGCATGCTTCGAACGCACGCCTTTTCACTTTGACGCTCTCTTTCGCTCTCTTTCGCTCTCTCTTTCTCTCTCCCTCTGTTAAGAGGGGCACACTAGGTCTTTACACATAAGATGATGTGTGTGTTTGGGTAGATGCATTTATATTTGTTTATGGGTCTGTATGCATTTAATTGTTTTGTGAAGAACATGTGAAGGTTTGCATCATATTCAGAAAGGTTCCAGAGCTTTTTACAATCAGGTGATGTAGTTCTTAATTCTTTCAGTTTATGGAAGAGCGTTATTTACATTGTATTGACATGGATCAACAGAGCACTAGACCTACCAACATGTTTGGCAGAGCTGGACCTCACGGCCAATGCAGTCTTCCTTCATTGCCTTACATCGCCTGACCCTGACAGTCTCTGACTTTACCCAATGTTTGCCTCCTGTGGGTTTCTCAGCAGTGGTTTAATGCAACACCCGCAACACTGAAAGGCAGGAGTATAACAAGCACCAGAAATCAGCAACTGTTTGACATTATACGAGAGTGGTAGCCAAGGGCAGAGCGTGAGTCGCTGCAGAGAATTGGTGTTCCCACAACCCTTGTTTGCAGAGCTGCCGCTATTAACCTCTGGGTTACACCTGCAGCTGAGCGGCCCCTACCAACATACTATCAAGTCCAAGCATGCTGTGGTGCAGGTTGCCACTACTATATTAGTGTCTAGAGACTGTGATTTGAGCGCTTTGAAACACTTTCCTTTGTATAGGCGCTATATGAATACAATAATATGACAATTTTACTTTTACTTATTTTTATTTATTTATTTTGCATTTTTAAAGCGCTCACACAGCCCGTGGGCATCGAGGCGCTGTTACAGGAATAGTTCTTTTTTTTGTTACTTTTTTTTTGTAGTTGCGTAATAGTTTTTTGTTGTTGTCTTAGTTGCGTATTTTTAACGCGCTAAACACCCAGAGGTTTCTAAGCGCGGACCCGGGATCGAACCTGTGTTGCTTTGTGTCGTCTTGCTTCCAAGGTGCGCACATTGCTGTTAAGCTATCCTCCCGTGACAGCTTAACAATGGCAGCAGTGGGTGCTATAAATCAACGTAACATTACATATTTCTCAATTGAGGCCTATTATAAGTGTCTGAGGGAGCTAGCTGCCGGGGCCTACTTTGTGAGGGCAGAGTGTTGTGGGGGTAGTCCGGTGAGAGGCAGTGACACCCACACACACACATACAACACTGTGCAGGGTGCAGTGACTGCCATCCAGCGGGAGTGACAGCTTTATTATTACATGTTCCTTCCTTCCCTAACGTGGGAAAACAACGTGCAGAGCGTCCTACGTCATAATTACGTTACACCAGATAGTGTTGGAGGAGCTACCATTCGGTGGCTCCTTTCAACCCACCTGCATGCTAGCCACCAGATTAATGACTGATGCTTTAGTGCAGGGTTGTCCAACCCCAGGCTTGGGGAGCCAGAAACATGTCAGATTTTCAGGATTCCACTCATCATTATTCATTAGTGTTAGGGAGAATTCTCAAAAAATGTGCTAATTCCTCCCACCTTAGAGACCCCCAGCCCTTTTTCTGAACTTTGGGACTTTTAACTTTTGAATTCGATGTGTTTTCTCTGTTTGTTTCTTTTGATTATGGAGTTTAACAAGCTCCATAGGCATCATCTTTTACAACTGTGTCACACAGCACCTTCAGTGCAGTAACACGAGGAAGTTTTCCATATTTCCCAAGGTTTAAATACCTTCTCTTGGTTAAACTACTGTTTCCCAGAGCAGTAAACTGAAATTGACTTTACTTACCATTGTCAATTGCTAGACTCAGCACACCCTATCTTACAATAGAGTGCTGGAGGGGTTACTTAGTATCCCCTGTGCCTAGATGCTCATGTAACATTTTTATGTTACCTTTTCCTCACTGAATGGCTGTTGGCAGTGGTTTTCGTTTTGAACTACCGTGGATTGCATTTACCGCGACTGTTTGCGGCACCAGTAAAGCAACAGCAGGATCCATCTTTTTCAAAATGGCGCAGAGCCATCTTTGACAAAATGGTCCCCAGTATTTTTATTTTGCCAGTTCTTTGTGGAAAGGTCCTTCTAGAGATTCTCTCTGCACACCAAACCAGGTTTGGTCTCTTGGTTCATTTTGCCTTTGGCGGGGGTTCCCAGTGAAACCCGTCTCTGGCTCCAGAGTGCCTGGGGTAGGCAGGAAGTGAAGGAGGTGCCCGAAACTCCCTGTGCTCAGTCTCCTAGGAGACCCAAATGCACTCTGTGGTGATTGGCTGGCTGACTGTCCAGCAAGGACAGCCACCCTGCTGGGTGTGTGACAGCTAGGCTAGAATGAATTGGAGAGCACTGAATAAAAGGCAAATCTTTTGGGTTGGAAGGCAGCGTTGACCCCTGGATGAAGGAACCAAAGAAGAGCTTGAAGAGGATGCCTGCTGCAACTCCTTGACCGTTGGTTGCCCGGTGAAGCCCTGCTTCAGTGCCAAAACGCAAAGTTTGCATCGACAGAGAAGTCCCTCTAAGGACGACTTCTCCCTTTGAGTTGGTGGGACCAATCAACTCCAAAGTAAGCCACCTGGAATTCCATCTTGGAACTGGCTGAAATTTCCACAGAGTGCTGCTGGAAACCATATAGCCAGGCAGAGGAACACCAGATTGTGTGTGTTACTTTTAAGCTGGCCTAAAGCTTTTGGAAGATCCTCCAGACTCCCAAACTGCAGGACTGACCAAGCCTGAGCCACCTCAACAGAGTGTGGGACCTTAGAAGCATGGAAGGCACACCTTGACAGCCAGGAATCACGTTGTTGCTATTTGTGGTAGATGCAAGGAGCTGAAACGCGAAACAGACACTAAAAGTGAAGTTTGCTGGTTGCCAGTTTTGACAGTCCCAGTGCATTACAGGAGTCCCCCGATGTCCTCCCTCTTGTCCCCACAACTGAGGCCCAGGAACAGTGAGATCTTCAGAGCTGCACAGGAACAGAAGTCATCAGCCACATCTTTTTCTTCATTCTAAGGTACTGTAAAACAAGTCTAAGAGAACTTACCATTTACAGTAGAAGTGCCCGAAACTTCTGCAACTCCCAAGTCTATTCAGCTTGTGGCCTGACATTTGATTCTTCCTTTCATCAAAGACTCCTAAGAACCTGTGCAAAGACTTTTCCATTTACTTACTGGAAGTTCTTTATCCTATGCAAGACTTTTGCCCATTGACTTTGGCTTAGCCTATTAATTGAATGACCCTTCTATTAAAATCTAAAAGTATTTGCCCTGCTTAGAAACATTTGTGAACTCTTGTGTTCTAATAACCTTTGCCTTTTACCAACTTTTAAGAGCGCTCTGAATGCCAACAGTAAGATATTAATGTCCCCAGCACCTTTGTCATTGAAGTCACCTCTGGGTGTAGGTAGTGTCTGTAGGCCATCCCAAAGGGGTCTTGTCTGATTCAAAAACTCAGAGTGTACAGTATTGGAGTGTATTTGTGTGTAACTATTATATTGCAACCTTCTGAAGAAGGCTTTATAACTGACTGATAAATACATTCATAATTATTTATTAATAATTATTTGTCCAAGAAACCTTGAGTGTAAGAGTTTGTTTTAATATGTGTAACTGTGAATCTTTGTGTAACTCCACTACTGATCACATTTCCCCTCTTGAGATAAGCCTGGCTGCTCAACACACTACCAAAACTGTGTAGTACAAGCTTATACCAAAGGTTGGGTTGCCTATACCTGTAGTCATAGTTGTTTGTAGTGTTCCCAGAGGCTACTGCATTCAAACTTTGCCTAAAAATTAGATACATTTGCATGCAATGATTCTAAATGTATGCAAATGTTTTCTCATGAATATTATGGAGGGATATCCTGAAAGACCGTCAGGATTCCGGTCGTTGAGGCCTGGCGCTGGACAACCCTGCTTTAGTGGAAAAACCTTCCTTTGGGCATGGCACGGTCCAATGGAGCGAGTTACTGGAGTTGGACCATCGTCAATTGCACACCAAGATGGCGGCTCTGCAGCGGCGTCCTCAAACACGATGCGTGCTAACGCGCGGAGCACGACCGCTGAGCTTCATCCTCTTCCAAATTAAAGACATTGTTAATGATGCAGCTTCTACCCCCTACTGCGCCTGTGAGCTCCGCTCCATTGTGTGCGTGATAACAATATTTTGCACACTGTGAATCCAGGCCTCGCTGGCATCTTCTTTGCTCATTTCTGCAAAGGCACGTGCATTGTGCCGGGGAAATGATGTGAGAAGCGAGAGGCGCCCACGTCTCCCACGCCATCTGCTCCTTTCGACAGGGTACAGCGAGAACAGGAGGGTGTTGCAATGCTCTCTGCTACTGCATTGGGAGTTATTTACGTGTTTGCTCTTTTCTTTTTGAGTAGAACAAGGTTTAACGGATATTCCTACACTTGTGGCTTTGTGGTGTGCACCCATGTGTGGTAAATATGTTTAATGATGTATTTCGGGTGAAAGTGACACCAACACTCGTCAAGGTACCTTTAAATAGCTGTAGTCTGTTCGCCTTGATGGCAAAATCAGCAAAATGAGACAGCAAGACTTTGCCTCAACCTGAAGAAATGTAGTTACATAAAATCGACCTTAAAATTCTCTGCAACAGGGTGGGTCTGGCACAAAAAAAAAAAACAATCCCAGGCAGCAAAAACAATGGCCGCACAAAAAAAGAGTGACCCACAACCAAGAATCCAACTGACGTGCAAGATTTGAAACACACCATTGTGAGGATATTATTATAACTAAAACAACACTATCCTGCATAGATATAATTCCACAAGGATTTCTGTGCATTGGGAACTGGGGATGCACACAGTGACCCCCACCCTTAGGACTGGCTTACTTATCAAACCCTCATCTTCCTCTTCTAAAATTCAGCAGGGCTCTAGTTTTGGGGAGAGGAAACATTGAAACACATCCCACACACCTCACTGGGGAGACAGATGTCACAGCCATTTTACCCTCACGTTTAATTCTTGTAGCTAATCAAATGGGTATATATGTTTCATGGTCACACACACACTTTAATGTTGGAGTGTTGTGAAAAATAAAGGGAGCTCCATGGGCTTTATGCACTTAGTGATTTAAGCATACAATCCTTTTATCACAGATGCGTTTGTCAAATCTTAAGATCTGTGGTATTCACGTGTTCTAAGAATGCTTTTTCATTTAATGCAAATCAGCCAGGTACCCCCACTGGTGCCATTTGTCCCTTGGTCCTGTCTCATGGCGACATTTTGAACCAGTACACTAGGAAATACATTGTTTGGGTATTCTAGGTATGGATTAATTGTCTTTCTCGGTAACACGTGTAACATTCTGATTTTGACTAGACTGTATAATCTAAGTGATCCTTAGAAATTAACACTGAACAATTTTAAAAAGTGACAGTTAAGTACAATTAAATGATGCATTCTCTTTACTAGCTTTGTTTGACATGAATACACACATTTGTTCTTATCAAAATGTCCTTTCTTCTTGGAAAGGGTCATGATCAGATTTAAACCAATGGGCTATGTCTTCTGTGAGGACAAAGGCAATGTTTATTGGGGTGCACTGGTTTGGTAGCGTTGATTGGGTGATAGTTCTGCTGAACCAATATATTAGTTACAGTGTGCGCAACAATAAAAGAGGAGGAACAAACACACACAACTCTAGACCCTGCATCATGGTTCTCTGGTCCCCTTCATTTCAGCTGTACAGGCAGTGCAGAATCCGCAGAATGGCAAAATTCCTCTAGGATACTAAGACAATGGGCCTCATTATAAGTTGGCCGGTCTGGAAAAAATGGTGCCGGTAAGCTCATCGGCACCCTTGTTTCCAGTCCGGCAAACTACAAGTCTGCCTGCCAGAGCTTCTGTGCGCGACAGGTCTGACCCTGCCGGACACAGCAGCCACGTAGGCAGACTTGTCACAGGAGCACCGGCACCGTTGTTAATGGTGCCGCTGCTCCCGTGTCCCCACTCCCATAGAGTCCAATGACAATGGGGATTAACGAAATTGCCGGCACCTGACTTTCTGGTGACCCCGGGAAGTCCAGTGCCGGTAATTCATTCCGAGTCCGGCGGCAACCCGCTAGTAGCACCGGCAGGGTTACCGCCGGACTCGGAATGAGGCCCAAGTTTGCCTTTGTCAGTGCTGCTCTCATTCTCATTATGTCCATAACAAACACTGCATCTCCTTCAGCCTCACTTTGCAATCTCTGTGCTTTGTCACTAGTCATATTGCTATCAGCAATGTCTGGAGTGGTTCTACCAAACGGGAGAAAACTACGTGTATGGGGAGATGCAGGGTGGAGATGATGATGTACAGGGGGTCTTCTACCACATAGAACCGTGGTAAGAATGCTCACTTTGGATTACTGCTCCGAATAGCCCGATCCCCACATGTCGTTCGATCACACAGGATGAAGGAATAGTGCACCGCCGCATTTTCAGATCAGTTAAATGCAATTCCACTTTAATGCAGCTGGGAAAGTAGCACACAGATTGTAATCTTCAGATGACCACGAGGAGCCTTTCAAGATAAGTGATTGCTGCCAAAGTTTTGGGGATAGGGAGGTTTGGTTGAGAATTAGTCGAATTAGAATTTGTCATTTTCTTTTGGCGGACTTTGGCCGCAAATGTATGTGGGGGACAACCATGATAATAAATATAGTTGTTGGTGGGGGGGCTTTGGGAGGTCTCCCCCACATATATTTGGAGCCAAGTTCAATAAAAGAGAAAAAAAAATATTCAACAAATTCTAATTCAACAAATTCTAATTCGAAAAAAAAAACCTCAACCAATTCATCTAGAACCAAGTTATGGCATTGCACACTAGAGAACATCTGATGCCTGGTCCTCCCCACTGTCAAAAAGGGTTCTATGTGATAATGTCACCTGGTAAAAGGTGCCAGGTAGGTGACATTTTTTTCCTGACCCCTAAAATAATTTCCCCAAATATTCTAAGAGAGGTATCAGTTTATATTATAAACTCCCATCATAGAATATATGAGGAAAATGTTTGATTTTAATGAGGATGTATGTTTTGGGAAATGCCACTCCCGATCGGCCATTTCCCAGGTGACTTTATCACTGGGCGCCTCACATAGTAGTTCAATAACATTCCTACTTCTTTGTTGGTGACCTCTTTGGCTTTTTATTTAGAAAATCTGGTGGGGCATGTGGGAGCTCAGAAAGGCCCTGGTACTAAAGCACAACAAACAGGGGCAGAGGGGTAAGTGGAAAGAGGGAGCAAGAAGGATGGAGAGAGAGAGAGAGAGAGAGAGAGGGCGAGAGAGGGAGAAATAGAGGCTGAGCAACAGAGGGAGAGAGAGATGGTGTCACACTGAGGGAGACAGAGAGTGAGACAGAGGGATGGTGATACACTGAGAGGGAGAGAGAGATGGAGTCACACTGAGAGAGATAGAGGGGGAGAGAGTGAGAGAGATGGAGATACAGAGAGAGAGAGAGAGAGAGAGAGAGAGAGAGAAAGAGAGAGAGAGAGAGCAAACCAGACCATGCTGTATACTGACAAAGCGTGCATGGCCCAGACTGCGGTGACAGAGAGAAAGAGTGAATACAACCCTCAGTACTACACTAGCACATTAAGAGGTAGTGGGGGAGTGAGAACGAAGGAGATAGAGAGAGAGGACTGAGAGAGAGGAGTGAGGAAGAGGGTGAGAGACAGAGAGGGAGAGAAGGAGACACACTGAGAGAAAGAGGAAGTGGGATAGGGAGAGAGGAAGACTGACCAGGCTGTGTATTTACAGAGTGTGCATGACCCAGACTGCACTGACACAGAGAGGCAGAGTGCACACAACCCACAATACTACACTAACAGACTATGAGGTAGTGGGGGAGTGAGAAAGAGGGAGATGGAGAAGAGACTGGGAAGGAAGGCAGGGCTAGTGCAATTAAATTACTTGATCAGGATCATACACTTTACATTGTGAAGCCACTATTAACAAGTGTCCCCACCAATCACAAATGGCATATCGGTATTTTTGATGATGATCTGTTTCAGTACCATTACTACCCAAGGGGGGGAAATAATGGCAATGAAAAAAACTGTTCTTAAAAATACCCGGCCCAGTGGATTGCCGATCAAGTAAAGTAGATCACATCAAGAAATAAGCAGTTTTATGACTCAGAAAATGTACTCGATTTTAAAGACAGACTCTGAGGAGGACATTCTACCACAGGTAGTGGCAGCGCAGTGTTTGATGCCAAAGGCACTAGTTGCTCTCTGGGGAGCACCAGCACTGTAAATGATTTAACGTGAGTGGTGGCTGTTGAATGTTTTAATTGGAGGGCCATTAATAAACTGACTGAATAGTGTAAGCAACCACGTGTAGTAAGAGAGCTCTAAGTCATTTAGGAGGGGCTTAAGGGGTTCTTACCCCAACAATTTGTTTTAAATAATTGGTTGAAATTATGCAATTTCCAGAACACTTTTTGAGAACAGTAAGACACAAAACTATATTATTTACAATCTGTTTTTGTAAGGACACCATAAAAAAAATAGAATTGAAGTTCAAAAACAATACATAGGAGCCTTTTACAACATTATATGGATGCCTCTTCAAATAAAATATGCCAACATTTCCACTGTAAAAACTTTCATGATGCTGTACCACTATTTATGGCAGCAATGCCACTATAAAACAGTTTCATGAGACTGTGCCAACAGTGTATGCCAGCAATATCAGTGTAAAACACTTCATAATGCTGCACCCATGACATATTGTCAGGATTATACAGGCCTGGCCTCCGGGAACCATGAGGAGCGTGCACCTAAGCTAGGAATTGAAGAAAGGTAGGGGTCCAGAGAACTTCCCAACCCTGCCTTGGTACAATTGTTGGTCTTGGGGGTGCAGAGGAATCAGGTGGGCAACTTTTCAGGTCAGAAGGGCACTTATTAATTGAGATGTTAGTTATCCCTGATTCCCTTACTGCCTCAGATGTAGGTATAATCACCTGTCTTGGGAGGTCAATCCCCATCTGAAGGAGACTGCACATTACCAGTGGTTACTGGCACTGTGCTAGAAATCATACCCTTTTAGGGGGAGGTAGAGTTCAACAGATGCACTCTGTGGTTGATTAGATCTAAACCCCGACACAAACCCTGTTTCATGGAACTGTACAAAGTGGATTCTTGCAGGGCGCATTCAGTGCAAATACATTTTGTACAGTAAAAATGACTTTTTACTGACTTTGCACAGCAAAAATACACTTTGCACAGTTCCATGAATCAGGTTTTGTGTCGACAGTGCATATTCACTTTTCAGCAGTGCAAAGTCACTTTGAACCGTTCAAAAAATTCCACGAATTGGGCCGTTTATGTTAATACTCCTTTTCATACTGTGTGCCTCCTCCCGAGGTAACCAAACAGTAATCTGCTCAGGAAAAGAAAACGGCACAAGCTGGGAGAATGTTATGTTATGTTGATTTATACCGCGTACCGTTACCATCCGAGGGCAGCCTACAGGTGCTCTAGAATGGGAAAAGAAGCAGGTGCATAGACACACACAGACTAACCACTGGAAAGATACATGTATAGAGCTGTGTTCTATGCCTTTTATGCGAGGTTCTTTGTGAATTGCAACATTGCAGTGGGATGCACATTTGTGCATGCACATCTTGGAGCAATTGCACATGCCACTGTTATTCCCAGGTTTTTGAGAATCAGGCCCTATCTCCCTGATTCATGGAATTATTTGCGTGTAAAACAGGGATTTGTATGCCATTCTGTGTGCAAATCCCTGTTAGATGAATACACAAATCAATCATTAGCATCAGGGCCTTTGTGCCCAAGTCTCTTTGCCTTTCAAAGTCTCTTCTTTCAGAGGGCCTGATGCGACAAACAAACAATACGTTCTTTTCCTCTTACAAGTTTACAATTACTCAATTTCTCAGGCCATTTACTATTCACCTTGGATCCACCTCAGCCGGGCTCAGATCCTAACACCATTCTCATAGAATATTCATGCATCCAATTTCTCAGGGGATTCACGGTTCACCCCGGATCCCACTCAGCCGGACTCAGATCCTTTTAACACAATGTTCAATTCGTCTCCCCCCACCAGGTCCCGACCAATTTCAATGTAACTCAAACTTGCTTTCACCAAAAGCTCTCAGCTTATCTCCATCCACCGGGCTTGGACCAACTTAATTTATTTTGTCATCAACTTTCTTTACGTTATTAACATCGAAGACTTTCGATTGTGCATGGGATTTTTTTTGACCCGTTGCAGGACCACTTTGATTTACAATTCTTTGTCACTCTTTTGCTTTTGCCTTCTTTCAGTTGATACCTTACAGAGACTTTTGAATGAGCACGCATGCAATGCTGTACCACTCTGTCTAAGGTATAGTATCTTGGCTTCAAAGTTCAATCACTCATCTGTTCTTCAATTTTACTCGCATTGACACATACACTTCATACACTGTTTGCTTCAGTGAACACTATACAATGTTGCCGCTTGCAACCTTGGCTTCAACACCGACCGGTCTGTATCAGTTTCCCCAACTCACCGGCTGTGCAATCTTCACTGGCGCTGCTTTGTTGCAGGAGCCAATGACAGTACCATGGTGGCAAGTGATTCTCCCCACCTTGATTATCGACGCAGGAGGTCCTGGGTACCTTTGACACATAGTGCAGGATTCTTCAGCCTTCTTTCCTGGTCTTACATTTTCTATTCTCGAAGGTTCATAAAAGTAACAGTTCCTCCTGGAAAAGGTCAAGGGCACTTCCCTCCTTGTCATCCCCTTCTCTATTGACGTTGTTTTTCCAACTTGTATTAAACTGACATCTTGGAACTACTGCTTCCTCGTGTGCTTTGCCTCGCTCAGAGTGTGGTCTCGTGCTATGCCTTTTATCTGTGTGGGGAAGTGTAATGGAAGTCAGGTGTGTGTAATGGTCAGTAATTGCCGACCCTTTCTGACAATTATATTGGGACATGATAACCAATTGGCCTAGAGAACACCTATTTCAAAAAGTGTTAATGATTTTTAGGGGGATTAGTGTGGTGCGGGGGAGAACACCAATCTTGGCACTAGGTTGTATCATACAATGTAAAAACAACAGATGTCCACAAACTTGATTATATTGGGACATGTCAGGAATACAGCTTGGGTGTTAGTCCGTTTTCTCACATTGCGGTCTGTCCATGAGAAAGTGTGTTGGGAAGAGGGTTGGGGGGGACTTGAGTTCCTACATATCCTTGGTAGGATGGGGTAAAGGTGTTACAGGGAAGGGGATACTGTGTCTCGCCATCCGGTGTCACACTTCCACTCACCAAAGACCCCTCACCCAGGTGATCCTGTCACACTGGTCCACCCCCAGGAACTGGATCCAAAAGCGATGGCCATGTCCTCTCCACCTGGATGATAATTCCCTGGGGACTAGTGGGTGAGACACCTTCAGGTTTCTCACACCATTGACTGGGACAACATGACTTTTCACATGTGACACAATAGTTTTTTCAACTGTGCATTGAAATGAATGGGGTAGCCAGTCTCACGATTTTAGAACCATGGTGATGTAACCACTTTGATGCTGGCCAATCAGAATTCTTCCTGCAATGTTTGATCACATTTAGCTTCTTGCTAATCCTAAATGGCACATTGTATATATAGCTCCATTTTGCAAAGGTTACCAGATGACTCCATGTCACCACCCAAAACGAGCCCCAGTACTGGGCTTTAATCTCACCATCAATTGCATTCTGGGGGTTACAGTCCTGGACCACTTCAATTGAATGAAATTGACTGATGCAAAAGCAAAGCACATGACTAGTTTGGGGTATCCCTTCTTACATGGCCTCATCTGGTAATATTGTTTTTTATGCAATATGTTATCCCTTTTTTGCAAACTGAGGCACGCTGATATAAATTGACTTGGCCCAAATCATGCACAGTGTTCTTCAAATGCTGAAACTGGGAGATTATAACAGAGGTACCTGGATCCCACAGTAGCCTCTAGATCCATGGTGTGAAACCTGTGGCCCTCAATACGTTTTGGCTTTGACTCCCATGGTCCCTCACTATTTAGCATGCTAGCTAGGGCTGATGGGAGTTGCAGGCAAAAACATTTGGAGGGACTCAGTTTGCCCACCACTGCACTAGACCACATCACCTTGCATCTCTCAAGGGAAGGGTTGGCACTTTTTCTTGGTCATAAGGTTTGTCTGTGCCACACAAGATCACAAAGGGATGGATGGGCTCATTATCCAAAGGACTAGTCCACAACTCAAGGGGTAAAATAAAAATAGGGAATACTCGTGGTTACTTAGACATTTTCAGGTGTACACAAAATGTCTATAACACACAGTTTAACACAGAAGCATAAGGACCCCTCACTGCATCCACCCCACTACAAGGTGTGGTGAATAGACAGCAGAGAGATTAAAAGCACCGTTCTTCCCTAATAACTCTACAAGGTCCGGGGTTCAGACACTAATGTACCAAATATACACCCCTAATGCTTGAAATCACTTGATTGTGTTTTCTTTTAAAAGTCAAGAAAGAAAGATTTTTCAGTGGGATACATTTGATCCTCTTAGACACTGGGTGTAGTGTGACCTAAATACATTAATTCATTTCAATATTTCGATGTACAAGCACAAAGAGGGGGTCCATAAAACAGTTAGACATGCAGTCTACTGATGGCACATCCGTCGAAGAAGGCTTGTGTATATCCTGAAACCTAATCCTTGAAAGTAAATCCTGCCAGTTGCTGATCACTCCACTCAACTCTACCTCTCCCCTCTGGAGCCTCCCTCCTCCTCCCACTAGCCATCCCAGCTCCCCTGCTACTCCCAGCACGCCGACTTCCAATCCCCTGGTTGCTTCTCCTGTGTACAGTGCTCCTTTGCATCTTAGCTAGATTTAGACTTCATCAATCCAGAACATACATACGGACATCTGCATACAAGAACAACAAACATATGTATGGATACTGCTGACTAACATTTAGACTGGTTACACACGTGTTCTCATTAACACAATTACAAACTTCTAATAAGTTACTTCAAATACGCATACACAGGTTGTGGACAAACACGTTTTGCCAATTAGGGATCCTCTATGTCTCCCCCAGTCTTCCTCAGGGACAACTTTGTTTCTTAGAAGGACCTTGTGCTCCCTTCAAAGGCAGACACCTAATCTATTCAACCTCTCTGTACTGGGTCCTTTTTGATTGGTACATTTTAACAATTGTCATTCATGTATTAAAAAAAGAAATCAAAGGCTGCAGGTGTTTGAACATATTACCCTGCACACCAGAGTAACACAAAGGGTCCTATTCATGGAAGTTTTTGCACGGTTCGAAGTGACTTTGCACTGCTGAAAAGTGACCTTGCACTGCCGACACAAACACTGATTCATGGAACTGTGCAAAATGACTTTGCACTGACTGCGCTGAAAACATGCACAGTTTCACGATCAGGGTTTGTGTCGGCAGTGCAAATTCTCTTTTCAGCAGTGCAAAGTCACTTTGAACCGTGCAAAAAGTGCTATGAATCGGGCCCAAAGACTAGGCCAGTGCTGACCCTTTATATCTGTCCCATTAACTGAAAAAAACAGGCACAGGAGGGGCGTATGGTCCCCCTGCTCAGTCACAACATCATGGTTACCTGGAGGCAGCAGGCGGTTAGGACCTACCTATAGAGGTAACATGGAGAGGTGGCGTTTAACAGTCATCTAGAGTACTCCGCTGCTATGCTCCTCTACTCAATGGTGTAGCTTAGGCAGACGTGACTCACGATCTGTCATGCCTGGGGCTCGCACAAAGGAGTAATACAAATCCATGTCACGTATGCTTCACATGGTTATGTCCCTCTGCTGAAGGGTGTGACATGAAGAGAAAGCATGAATTGCCAATCCACGCTGTCCTCGAAATGCGCTGTGACATAACTTAGTGGTCTCATGGTTTATTGATGCGATTCTCCCACTTCGCCCTTCTGTTCCCACTGTTACTTAGAAATACACCTGATCCCGAGTCCTAAACCCATCTCTCAAGGCACAGTGTAGCTCATTGCGAGTTTGGCGGCACAGTAACAAAATGGCAGTAATTCCATTACCGTCACTTTTTTTGGTAGTAACTGAATTACTTAAATTTGTATCGCAGCACCCAACTACAAGTTTTGCTGGAATTACCACCAGCAGAATTACCAAGTGGTAATTCCACCATTTTTTAATAGGAAAAGTGAAGGATTTACTGCCAACATGCTGGAGGTAAATCCTCCACTTTTCTGTGAAAAATAGGCAGAATTACCTCTTGGTAATTCCGCCAATGGTAATTCCACCAAAAATCACCAACATAAATGGGAACTACTGCCCTATCAACACTTGTAATCCTGTGGTAAACCCATGGGACCAAGTGGCAGAAACAATGGGCCTCATTACGACCCAGGCAGTACGGGGTTAACGGCGCCGTAAAAGGTTGCGGTGCCGTTAACCCCTTACCGCCTAATTACGAGGTCCCTTTGCGGGTCCCCACCTTAACGGCTGGTTTTACCAGCCGTTAAGGAAGGAACCCACAAAGGGACTTTCGAGGTAATTACGGTACCACAATTTGCGGTACCGTAATTACCGCCTTCCCCATTCCCATTGAGCCCTATGGGGGCAAAAATGGGAATGGGGAAGGGCCAATAGTGAATGGGGAATTACCGCCCCGCCAACCTTGGAATGGGGTGGTAATTCCACCATCTACCATGGCGCAATCGGTAAAATACCGGCGTCAACCATGCCGCTAATAGCACCATGGTTAACGCCTGGGTCGTAATGACCCCCAATATCTCATTTTGTTAGCAATTTAGTGGAATTACCCCTGATTTACCGCCAAACTCGGACGAAGCCCTATTATAATGTAGTGGCATGGAGAAAGGAGGTGCTCCGGCTCCCCAGAGTCCCCCCTTCTCCTCCCATCCATATGGCTCAGCTCAGAAACATGGCGGCAGATGGGATTCACGGTCCACTGGGTGCGACAGAAGGGGACTGTGGGCCTTTGAGTCCACTCACGTCATAATTAGTGGTAATTAATCCACACGGGGACTGGGCGCTGAATTCTGGGCAGTGATACTGTGAGTACATAATGAGTTTGCGGATTGTAATTTCAGTGCCAAGTGGCTGCAATGCTGCCAACCCTGGGAGCCTGACGGTGAACCCAGCCAGGGGCGGCTCGGGTTTTAATTTGTTTTCACTTTCAGTGGCGCTGCCAGCGGTTCTGAGTACAGGACACGTGTCCCTAATGTCCGAATGCATCAGAGACAGTCAATATCTGGAGACTTAAGGCCCAGGGCCATACTGGAAGGGGAAGAGGGAGTGAGCCATACCCAGCCGTGGCTCGTGACTCCTGCATTAGTTATTGATTCAGTGCACTATGAATGTAATTGCTTTTTGTATCAGTTCGTAAATGAGAAAGAGAAAATGGAAGGTGCCAGATTAGCGGCGCCATGCAAGGAGTCTGGGCCAGGATTGCAGAAAACGATGCCCGTACAACCTGTTACTGAGGTGCACCGCGAGTTAACTCAAAATGACCACCTGGCTGTTGAACACTCTCTCAGCAATGTCCACCCTCGGTTTTGACCACGTGTACCGGCGCAGGCCAACCTCTATGGTTGAGAGGAGTTCCATCCCATCCCATAATACTTCCAGGACTATGAGGAGTTCCATCCCCACCCACAGCATGTCCACCTCCAGGGCTGATGGAAGTTCAGTCCACTGTACTCAGAGAGGCATAGCTTCACCTCACTGATGAGGCCCAACAAGGCTGAAACACGTGTCTGGGATTGCTGATGGAACTCTTGTTCAGAGGAGATTTGCTTAGCATTTCGGTGCTGGACTGCCCATGTGGGCGGGACAAAGACTGATATGCAAATGGATGTTTCCCATCTGTGAAAGGGACAGTGAGCAAAAAGCGTGTGCTGCAAATTCTCAAAGTGGTTAATAAAAACTGAACAGGTTATCATGCTGTGTTCTTTCGAGAGACGGGCGCCTGCTACCTTTTTTACACCTCCATGACATGTTCACCACTAGTGACGGCATGAGTTCCGTCCTCAGCCAAGCATGTTGGCCTCTGGAGCTAGTAAGAGTCCGACCCCCAGTAATGGCATACCACCTCAAGAGCTGACAGGAATTCCTTCACCACACAGAGCATGTGCACTTCTAGCACTGACAGGAGTTCTGTCCCCATCCACAGCATGACCACCTCTAGGGCTGAGGAGTTCAGTCCACAGCCATGGCATGTTTACCATTAGGATGACAAGAGCTCCATCCTGACCCAGAGCATGGTGGCCTCTGGGGCTAGGAAGAGTTCCACCCCTGCCCACAGCATGGCCACCATTAGGGCTGATAGGAGCTCAGTCCACAGGCAGCATGTTGTACTCTGGAGCTAGGAAGAGTTCAGTCCCCACCCACAGCATGCCCACCTACGGGGCTGACAGGAATGTCTTCCCCACACTGAGCATGTTCATCTCTAGCGCTGACAGGAGTTCTGTCCCCATCCACAGCATGACCACCTCTAGGGCTGAGGAGTTCAGTCCACAGCCATGCCATGTTTACCACTAGTGATGACAAGAGCTCCATCCTGACCCAGAGCATGGTGGCCTCTGAGGCTAGGAAGAGTTCCACCCCTGCCCACAGCCTGGCCACCATGAGGGCTGATAGGAGCTCAGTCTACCGGCATGTTGGACTCTGGAGCTAGGAAGAGTTCAGTCCCCACCCACAGCATGCCCACATCCCGGGCCACCATTAGGGCTGATAGGAGCTCAGTCTACAGGCAGCATGTTGGACTCTGGAGCTAGGAAGAGTTCAGTCCCCACCCACAGCATGCCCACATCCCGGGCTGACAGGAATGTCTTCCCCACACTGAGCATGTTCATCTCTAGGGTTGACAGGAGTTCCGTCCACACCCAGAGCATACTGGCCTTGAGAGCTGCGATGAGTTTCATCCCCAATCATGGTATAACAGCTCCAATATTAGGAGTAGCTCAGCCCCTTCCCAAAGCATGCCCACCTCTGGGGTTGACAGGAACTCTCACACCCACTCATGTCATTCCACCTCTAGGACTAGGACTAGGAGTAGTACAGACCCCAACAAAGGCGCATCCACCCTTGGTGCTGGGAGGAGTTCCAGCACTACTCATAACATACCACCGCTAAGACGAGGAAGAGCTCAGGCCCCACCCAAAGCATGTCCATCTCTCGGGCGGCAGGAGTTCCAGTACTACTCATAGCATTCCAACTCTGGGACTAAGAGGGGTACAGTTGCCAACCACGGCATGTCCACCTTCGGAGCTGGAAAGAGGTCCATTGCAACTCCGAGCATACCACTTCTAAGAGTAGGGATCGTAGAGTCCCCTCACAAGGCATGTCTGTTTCGCTGGCTGGCAGAAGCTGTGTTCCCCACTCATGGCATACCACCTCTAAGACTAGGGGAGCTTGGATCCCACCCAAAAAAATATGCACCTCTCGGAATGATGGTAGTTAAATCACCACCTATGGTATACCACCTCTAACACTAGGAGGAGTACAGAGCCCAGCAATGGCATGTCCACCTCTGGAGTTGACATTTGTTCTGTTCACTGATCGCATGTTCACCATTAAGGCCGACATGAATTGTGTCCCACGCAGAGCATGTCGGCCTCTCAAGCTGGGAGAAGTGCCATCCTCACTCATGACATACCCCCTGTAAGATTGGAAGGAATACAGGCCTCACCCAATGCGTGTCCTGAAAATGGAACCGGTCACAGTGTACCACCTCATTCATGGCATTACACCCCTAACAGTAGGAGGAGTGCAGACCTTCTCCAAGGCATGTACACCTCTGAAACTGGAACCAGTCATGGTGTCCCACCTCACTCATGGCAACTAACTCTAACAGTAGGAGGAGTACATACCTTCGCCAAGGCATGTCCACCCCTGAAACTGGAACCAGTCATGGTGTACCACCTCACTCATGGCAACTAACTCTAACAGTAGGAGGAGTAGAAACCTTCTCCAAGGCATGTCCACCCCTGAAGCTGGAACCAGTCATGGTGTACCACCTCACTCATGGCAACTAACTCTAACAGTAGGAGGAGTACATACCTTCTCCAAGGCATGTCCACCCCTGAAACTGGAACCAGTCATGGTGTACCACCTCACTCATGGCAACTAACTCTAACCGTAGGAGGAGTACATACCTTCTCCAAGGCATGTCCACCCCTGAAACTGGAACCAGTCATGGTGTACCACCTCACTCATGGCATACCACACCTAACAGTAGGAGGAGTACAGACCTTCTCCAAGGCATGTCCACCCCTGAAACTGGAACCAGTCATGGTGTACCACCTCACTCATGGCAACTAACTCTAACAGTAGGAGGAGTACAAACCTTCTCCAAGGCATGTCCACCCCTGAAACTGGAACCAGTCATGGTGTACCACCTCACTCATGGCAACTAACTCTAACAGTAGGAGGAGTAGAAACCTTCTCCAAGGCATGTCCACCCCTGAAACTGGAACCAGTCATGGTGTACCATCTCACTCATGGCAACTAACTCTAACAGTAGGAGGAGTAGAAACCTTCTCCAAGGCATGTCCACCCCTGAAACTGGAACGAGTCATGGTGTACCACCTCACTCATGGCAACTAACTCTAACAGTAGGAGGAGTACATACCTTCTCCAAGGCATGTCCACCCCTGAAACTGGAACCAGTCATGGTGTACCACCTCACTCATGGCAACTAACTCTAACCGTAGGAGGAGTACATACCTTCTCCAAGGCATGTCCACCCCTGAAACTGGAACCAATCATGGTGTACCACCTCACTCATGGCAACTAACTCTAACAGTAGGAGGAGTACAGACCTTCTCCAAGGCATGTCCACCCCTGAAACTGGAACCTCACGCAAGGCATACCACACCTAACAGTAGGAGGAGTACAGACCTTCTCCAAGGCATGTCCACCCCTGAAACTCGAACCAGTCATGGTGTACCACCTCACTCATGGCAACTAACTCTAACAGTAGGAGGAGTACAAACCTTCTCCAAGGCATGTCCACCCCTGAAACTGGAACCAGTCATGGTGTACCACCTCACTCATGGCAACTAACTCTAACAGTAGGAGGAGTACATACCTTCTCCAAGGCATGTCCACCCCTGAAACTGGAACCAGTCATGGTTTACCACCTCACTCATGGCAACTAACTCTAACAGCAGGAGGAGTACAAACCTTCTCCAAGGCATATCCACCCCTGAAACTGGAACCAGTCATGGTGTACCACCTCACTCATGGCAACTAACTCTAACAGCAGGAGGACTATAAACCTTCTCCAAGGCATGTCCACCCCTGAAACTGGAACCAGTCATGGTGTACCACCTCACTCATGGCAACTAACTCTAACAGTAGGAGGAGTACAGACCTTCGCCAAGGCATGTCCACCCCTGAAACTGGAATCAGTCATGGTGTACCACCTCACTCATGGCAACTAACTCTAACAGTAGGAGGAGTACAGACCTTCTCCAAGGCATGTCCACCCCTGAAACTGGAACCAGTCATGGTGTACCACCTCACTCATGGCAACTAACTCTAACAGTAGGAGGAGTACAAACCTTCTCCAAGGCATGTCCACCCCTGAAACTGGAACCAGTCATGGTGTACCACCTCACTCATGGCATACCACCTCTAACAGTAGGAGGAGTACAGACCTTCTCCAAGGCATGTCCTTCTCGAAAACTGGAAGGGATGCCATCACCAATCATGGGGTTCCACCCCTAAGACTGGATGAGTTCAGAGTGCTCCATGGCATGTCCACCTCTGAGGCAGATCGGAGTACCATCGCCACTAATGGTAACAAAAAAAAACAAAAAAAAAAAACCTCTGGGAGTGGGAGGGATAAAGAACAACCCCAAGGCATGTCCCCCTGCGTAACTGACAGGAGTTCCATCACCACTCATGGTAAAACACCTGAAGGACTGGAGGAGTGCAGATCCCACCCAGAACATGTCGGCCTCAAGAATTGGAAGGAGTTCCATCATCACTCATGGCATACCACCTCTAACAGCAGGTGTAGTACAGACCTCACCCAATGCATGACACCTGAGGGAGTGCCATCGCCACTCATGGTCTGCCACTTCTAAGATTAGGATGAGCTCAATCCCCACCCAAGGCATGGAATGTGGATGACCTAGTGGTGACCATCTTGGCAGCCCTGAACAAGATTCATGTCGACACTTACATTTCAACTCAGAAAGATAGATACAAAGGCATAGTGAACAGGTGGCACACACATTCGATCAGCCCCATGAGGCAAGGAAAGAGGGAAGGCCTACAGGCAATGTGAGTTACTCAATGTTATATGTTCTGAACACCGGCCAACCCATTGAAATACAACTCTACATGCCACAGGGATGAACATCATCTCCTCAGCACTCCCAGGCATCTAGGAGATGAGGAGGACGTACACCCAACACACTCTCTATGGAAACTCACACAACCTGCTCCAAAGACCCATGCCATAACTCTAAAGTGCAATAGTGACCACTCAACTACCATCCTCTCCGCAATGTTAAGCGCATGGCAGCTGTGAACTTTACACATCCCTCCCAAGCACTGTGAGCCTGCCCCAAAATCTCACCAAGTCCCCTCCGACGGGCTCGCCCGGGTGAGAATGGATTAACCCTCGACCTTCTTACCATAGATGTGGGGTTGCTTTTCTCAATATTTTTCATGACACGTTGACATTGGGACCAGAGTTGTACATGCAAGTAGATGTGAAAACTGCATATTTTATTTTGAATTCTGCTATACAGGTAGTTGTCAAATGTACCTTGCCACAAGGGTTAAACTCTCTCTTTGACCATCCTTTGTAACCGCCTGAAGGCAGAAATCCTAAAGATCAAATATCACAGGAGTTGGCTGCAGTGACTTTGACTGAATACAAATCCCCACTGAGCATTGTGTTCACTGCACATTGAGCATGGTGTTCACTTCACATTGAACATGGTGTTTACTGCACAATGAACTGTACATTGAGGATGGTGTTTACTGCACATTGAACATGGTGTTTACTGCGTAGTGAGCATGGTGTTCATTGCGCATTGAGCACAGTGTTTATTGCACATTGAGCATGGTGTTTACTGCACTTTGAGCACAGTGTTTACTGCACATTGAGCAGGGTGTTCACTGCACATTGAGCATTGTGTTTACTGCACATTGTGCATGGTGTTTACTGCATATTGAACTGCACATTGAGGATGGTGTTTACTGCACATTGAGCATGGAGTTCACTGCACATTGAGCATGGTGTTTACTGCACATTGAACTGCACTTTGAGGATGGTGTTTATTGCACATTACGCATGGTGTATACTGCATATTGAATATGGTGTTCACTGCACATTGAGCATGGTGTTTACTGCACATTGAACATTGTGTTTACTGCACATTGAGCATGGTGTTTACTGAACATTGAACTGCGCATTGAGCATTGTGTTTACTGCACATTGAGCATGGTGTTCACTGCACACTGAGCATGGTGTTTACTGTGCATTGAGCATGGTGTTTACTGCATTTTGAGCATGGTGTTGACTGCATATTGAGCATGGTGTTTACTGCACATTGAGCATGGTGTTTACTGCACATTGAGCATGGTGTTCACTGCACATTGAGCATGGTGTTCACTGCACATTGAGCTTGTTGATCACTGCACATTGATCGTGTTGTTCACTGCAAACATGGTGTTCACTTCACATTGAGCATGGTGTTTACTGCATATTGAGCATGGTGTTGACTGCACATTGAGCGTGTCGATCACTGCACATTGGACACAGTGTTCACTGCACATTGAGCATGGTGTTTACTGCACCTTGAGCATGGTGTTTACTGCACAGTGAGCATGGTGTTCACTGCATGTTGAGCATGGTGTTTATTGCACATTGAGCATGGTGATTATTGCACATTGAGCATGGCGTTTACTACATATTGAGCATGGTATTCACTGCACATTGAGCTTGTTGATCACTGTACATTGATCGTGTTGTTCACTGCACATTGAACATGGTGTTCACTGCACATTGAGCATGGTGTTTACTGAATATTGAGCATGGTGTTTACTGCACATTGAGCATGGTGTTCAACACATTGAGCATGGTGTTTACTGCACATTGAGCATTGTGTTTACTGCACATTGAGCATGGTGTTTCCTGCACATTGAACTGCACATTGAGCATGGTGTTCACTGCACATTGAGCATGGTGTTCACTGCACACTGAGCATGGTGTTTACTGTGCATTGAGCATGGTGTTCACTGCACATTGAGTATGGTGTTTACTGCACTTTGAGCACGATGTTCACTGCACATTGAGAATCGTGTTCACTGCACATTGAGCATGGTGTTTACTGCACACTGAGCATGGTGTTTACTGCACATTGAGCATGGTGTTCACTGCACATTGAGTATGGTGTTTACTGCACTTTGAGCATGATGTTCACTGCACATTGAGAATGGTGTTCACTGCATGTTGAGCATGGTGTTTATTGCACATTGAGCATGGTGTTTAGTACATATTGAACATGGTGTTTACTGCATATTGAGCATGGTGTTGACTGCACATTGAGCTTATTGATCACTGCACATTGATCGTGTTGTTCCCTGCACATTGAACACAGTGTTCACTGCACATTGAGCATGGTGTTTACTGCACATTGAGCATGGTGTTCACTGCGCCTTGAGCATGGTGTTTAGTGCACATTGAGCATGGTGTTTACTGCACATTGAACTGCACATTGAGCATGGTGTTCACTGCACATTGAGCATGGCAATCACTGCACATTGAACATGGTGTTCACTGCACATTGAGTATGGTGTTTACTGCACTTTGAGCATGATGTTCACTGCGCATTGAGCTGGTTGATCACTGCACATTGATCGTGTTGTTCACTGCACATTGAGCATGGTGTTTACTGCACATTGAGCATGGTGTTTACTGCATATTGAGCATGGTGTTGACTGCACATTGAGCATGGTGTTTACTGCACATTGAACATTGTGTTCACTGCACATTGAGTATGGTGTTTACTGCACTTTGAGCATGATGTTCACTGCACATTGAGCTTGTTGATCACTGCACATTGATTGTGTTCTTCACTGCACATTGAACATGGTGTTCACTGCACAATGAGCATGGTTCTTACTGCACATTGAGCATGGTATTTACTGCACAGTGAGCATGGTGTTCAACACATTGAGCATGGTGTTCACTGCATGTTGAGCATGGTGTTTATTGCACATTGAGCATGGTGTTTACTACATATTGATCATGGTGTTCACTGCACATTGAGCTTGTTGATCACTGCACATTGGTTGTGTTGTTCACTGCACATTGAACATGGTGTTCACTGCACATTGAACATGGTGTTTACTGCACATTGAGCATGGTGTTCAACACATGGAGCATGGTGTTTACTGCACATTGAGCATGGTGTGCACTGCACATTGAGCATGGTATTTATTGCGCATTGAGCATGGTGTTTACTGCATATTGAGCATGGTGTTAACTGCAGATTGAGCTTGTTGATCGCTGCAAATTGATCGTGTTGTTCACTGCACATTGAGCATGGTGTTTACTACACATTGAGCATGGTGTCTACTGCACATTGAGCATGGTGTTCACTGCACATTGAGCATGGTGTTTACTGCGCATTGAGCATGGTGTTTACTGCATATTCAGCATGGTGTTGACTGCATATTGAGCACAGTGTTCACTGCGCATTGAGCATGGTGTTTACTGCACATTGAGCATGGTGTTCACTGCACATTGAGTATGGTCTTTACTGCACTTTGAGCACGATGTTCACTGCACATTGAGCATGGTGTTCACTACATGTTGAGCATGGTGTTTACTGCAC
The DNA here is from genome assembly GCF_040938575.1 of Ambystoma mexicanum. Taxonomy (NCBI): domain Eukaryota; kingdom Metazoa; phylum Chordata; class Amphibia; order Caudata; family Ambystomatidae; genus Ambystoma; species Ambystoma mexicanum. The sequence continues at coordinate 167,155,378 of NC_090931.1, read as the reverse complement.
ATTGAGCATGGTGTTTACTACATATTGAGCATGGTGTTCACTGCACATTGAGCTTGCTGATCACTGCACATTGAACATGGTGTTCACTGCACATTGAACATGGTGTTCACTGCACATTGAGCATGGTGTTCACTGCATATTGAACATCGTGTTTACTGCACATTGAACATGGTGTTTACTGCACAAAGAACTGCACATTGAGGATGGTGTTCACAGCACATTGAGCATGGCGTTCACTGCACATTGAGCATGGTGCTCACTGCATATTGAATATGGTGTTTACTGCATACTGAGCATAAGGGCCGGGGTGCTCCTCTATTCATCATCATCCATCCCGAGGAGAAGATGCTGCATGTCTACTTGTTAGAGTTCAAAGGATTCCCTGCCAGGTTTGGGCTGGCCTATAGGGCAACAGGCTCATGGCCAAACCAAAAACACAAAATGCGGGTGTGAGACAGGTTTTTTTGGTCAAAGTGGGCCACTTTTTTGGCCAATGTGGGTCAGTTTGATGAGTTAATTCACTCTCTGCCTAGTAGTTTTGACCATTGTTGCTGAATGAATATTCTTTAAAATGCACAATTTGCATCACACTTAATCAAAAAACTCCCCCTTGGGTACTATTCAAACAGTGTCATAAAAGGAATGAATGGCCATTTGCGACTGTGGTCCACTTTTGCATTGGTGCCCGAGTACATTCTATACCCCAGTCCGAGCCTGTTTCTTGCTATTGATGCATGGTGCCAGTAGCATTGAGAAGCCTAATGCTCCTGGCAACGTCTTTAGACTTCTTTGAAGAAGGTGTCTTGTCTCATGGCACACCTTGACGTGCCATCATGTGTGAGCTCCTTCGAGAACGGGGAGCCTGTGCACTTCTCCGCTGGCAGAGGCCTGCCCTGCAAGGCACCTACCCCTCGCCTGATGCTTAGCGTACCTTGATGAGAGCTTCTCTCGCCCAGGCTGCTGCCTGTGGTGTGGTTGAACACGACCCAGCTGCAGTGGATGCTATCCTTACCATGAAGAAAACACGCCTTTTGTGTGCATGCATTATAGCAAAGGGAGGTTGGTTGCTTTGTACCTCCTGAAGCATGCAAGTCTCACGTGCACAGCCCTAGCCATGATTGGGGAACTAACATACACCCCATTTGACTGACACCGTTAGGCTCTACAGTTTGAGAACTCGATGGGCCTGAGTGAGAATGTTGCAGTATTTCCTGTGAAAAATGCTGCAAAACGATACTACCGTTACCCAGTGCTGAAAAACTAAATGGTTAACTGTGGGATCCCACCAGGTTCTAAGTTACGGGTGGGCGGGTAGTCTCAGGAGATTTTTCTCAGCACTCTAGATCAGGGAAAATCCGGCCCAATCACAGGAGCTTCTGTTCCAACATGTGGTAAGCATGCAGCGACGTTTCTGTTCTGCATAATTGCAAGTCAAGCCGCCAGTAAGATAGCTCAGCGGTTCAGCACTTGCTGTTGTGATCTATGTATGATCTGCAGGTCGATGGTTCAGATCACCAGCAAGGACAACTCAGCCTTTCATCCTTCTGAGGGCGATAAATAAGTACCAGCTTCTGTTGGGATGATTAATGCATGTAAATATGTTCTATGTACAGCACTTTGGCATAAGCGCTATATAAATAACAACTCATCATCATACAGACCCAAAAGTTATTCCTCATTTTGGAGTGCCATATGACTCCATGGGGATTTTTGTATTAAAGGATGTATTAATTACTGTATGAGGTAAAAACTACATGCAGTAATGTTTTTGCTTAATGGTACTTACTTGCACATAAAAGCAGGTGCAAGTCATGAGTTTCAAGCATGAAACTCAGAATGTGGTAGAGTGGTAAAAAGCCTGGTATTCAAAAATACTGCATGTGTTAGCACTACCACCAAACTCGTAATCAGGCCCTATCTGTTCTGAGAAGATTCTTACAGATATGTGGCGAGGGCACATTGTCCCTCTTGCTCATCCCAGTAATTACTTATGAGGCTCCTTGCACTCTACTGGGATGAGGAAGAGTGGGACTTGGAGTAATGAAAATTATATGTAACTAAACCAGGCATTATCACCATGTCCCTCTACCTCATCCCAGTACTTGTATATAAAGCTAGGGGCCTCATATACAAGTACTGGTATAATGAAGAGTAGGACTAGGAGTAATGAAGACTACCAATAAGTAATCCAGGGATTAAACCCAAGCACACACACATCCACATACACCATTCACCATACACTCACACCCAGCCACCCCTACATTTCCATGTGCACCTTTTCACCTACATTCACACACCCACACCCAGACAGCCCCCCCATACATTATGTGCTCGCTCATTCTCACACATTAAAGTACACACACACACACACACCTGAACACACACACATTTACACAAAATACATGCTCTTAACTTTTTAATCTGTTGGTCCAGGGAACGTGTCCTACAGCTCCCTGCAGCAGGAGCACTTGTTCCTGTCATGCATAGAAGCTGGAGGCCTCTATGTCATGGGGTGGGAGGAGCCCTACGACTTCAAAAAAGTCACTCTGCCTTCATAAAGAAATGATTTCTGTTACAGGAGTGAACCGTAACAGAAATAATTTGGAGGGAGTCCTATGACCTCAACAAGAAAAAGACTTCCAAAAGAAATAGTTTCTTTAAGAAACTATGTATTTTGGAAGTCTGAATGGGCCCTCCCAGGACATGTGACGATGGGGCCCCCTGTACTGCAGAGGCTGCCACTGCCCACACTCTTCAATGGAGTGCAGCCTGAGAGTTCAAACTTGCTACCAAATGGTGAACCAGGTGTTTGTGTATTCATCCACGTTGTTAACACTGATGACCCTGAAGGAGGGGAGCCTGATTTCTACTGTAAAAGTTGCCATAAAGGCTAGTGAGTGACTATGACCATAAAGGATAAATAAACCATGATATGGGAGAAGACCAGGAACAGTATTTTATACCTGTAGTCTTAAGGTTATAATTAACCCAAGAGCTGTTATTTTGCTTTTCATTATAATGGACAATAGATAGGGAAAACACTGCCTAGTGGCTGTTAGCAACACTAGCCCCAAGGGCTACTTCTAAAACTGGCATGTGCTGAAAGACTGCAGGGGCCACACTTTTAGAAGCTCTCAGTTACACTGGGTGTAGGGCCCCTGTACCTCCACCTTGGATTATACTGGCCTACACCTGATCAGACAATGTAACCTTATTCTCGACCATATGTGCGTCACGGGGCATTAACCCATACCCATCACTTAAGGAAGACAACACTGATATCATCTGAACGGAGCGGCTGGCCCAGAAATGGAGAACCATGTGGGAGGGTGGATGAAAACTGTGGACGGACTAAGCACATATGTAATGGGTGCTATTGCTGTATCAGGGGGTGGGAAGACCCAAACAGATATTACGAGTATTGTAGGGGGCCAAGAATGTGACAGGATATAAAGGATGACGAACCAGAGGTGGAAGGGTTAATAGTTTAGGCGGTGGGCTGATAGGATGCTATCTGTTTATGAAGGGTTGCAACCAGGCAATAATCCTAGTCTTGCTCTTTCCATTTCCAATACAACTCCTGAGTCCTTTTGTTTGATTTTACGTTCATAATATTACATTCAGCTTTAGAACAAGACATACTGCGGCACCATGGAGTTTAAGAAGACTCACTTTTAACCTTCCTAAATATTCTCAGGGACTGCAACCCAAGTCAAGGCCGCACACCGGCTGTGTCAGGTCTCCAAGTCGTTGGACTGATCGTTTTTCTTTCTCTGCCAGATCTCAATCATTAACTTATCACAGTCCTTCAAAGTTATAACATAACATCATTCAGGTGCGCCCCCTCTCCTCTGACCTTCCACGCACATCTTTCACCGGCGGAATTTCCAGGCCACAGACAGTACTGTGCAATCGTTGCCACCTGAGCTGCTGGCAGCCACCATAGCCAGCTAAGGTGCCATCAGCTTCAGCAACGCGCTGCTGACGGTACCCATATATTATTTTTCACATTCAAAACAGCGAGGGGGGATACTCTGCAATGTTATCGGTGGTTGGGGGTTCTGGATATAAGGGCTTTTTCGAGTAAGAGAGGAGTCAGAAGTGGACAAGTAAATGTCACCCCTCCCATGAGGGCAATATGCTCATTAATTCCACATTTCCAGCGGCCATATACATGTCAGCTAAAGCCCCCACTCCCCTATTCTTAACTCCTTCCATTGAAAAGTGAGTGGAGATATTTATTTGTAAAAGAGAGAAAAAGGGAAATGAATGACCCCAGTATCTCCATTGTGCACTAGGATAACTTATTTGCTGGATAAAGCAAGCTGATGAGGTGGTACTTGTGGAGGTGCAGGGAAACACCCAAGCAGGCATAACAGACCGATCTGGAGGTGTCCCCAGGCCCTCCTCTCATTGCATGAACATACTATAGTCAGCCCTGTGCAGTAGTCTGGATTCAACATCTGCTCCTCGAGATGAAAGACCAACAAGAACTTGACAGTTTCACTTGGGGCACAGCAATCTACAACACTCTGTACACCTGGTTGGAAGTCTGAAAAACCCACGTGCAGCTTGTGCTGCTCTCTTGGATACAAATGCCAAGCAATGCCCAAGAAAATATCTCTTCTCACACAGAACACACTGGGCCTCATTATGAGTGTGGTGGTCCGGAAACAAGGGTGCCGCTATACTCACCAGCACCCTTGTTTCTGAACTGCCGAACTACGTGTCTGTCCATGCCGGGCGAATCAGCCCCATTAGGCATAGTTGTCATGGGAGCAGTGGCACAGTTGACAACGGTGCCGGTGCTCCCGTGTCCCCATTACCATGGATTCCTATCGGACTCCACAGGATTTGCACAGATTGAAATATTATGCCCAAAATATTGTCAAGGAGATTGGAACACCTGATAACACTGCTGATCCATGAAACTCAAGCCAGCTTTTTTCCAGGAAGATTTGTAGCGCACAATATGAGAAAACTGCTGTTGGCTACAGAACAAGGAAGTACGCATGCAGGCCCGGTGGCAGCTGTCTCCCTCAAAGCTGAAAAAGTATTTGACAGGATTGAGTGGGAATATCTCTTGGAAACCCTGAGGATGATGGGGGTTGGATCCAATTTCAAAAGTTGGGTTGAGCTACTTTATACTGGTCCTACTGCTAGCGCCTCACAAATGGTGTAGTCTCGGATCATTTCCAGCTACAGCGAGGAACCAGCAGGGGTGTTCACTCTCTCCTTTGTTGTTAATTACTGCTATGGAAACCTTGGCCATTCTATTAAGGAGAAATGAAGGCACAGGCAAGAGCTGGCTATATGCCGGTGGTCTTCTGGTGGTTGTGGAAGATCCCGATTCGAGCATTGCCTCCTTGATGTTGGTAATCAATGCCTTCTCCAAGATCTCAGGATACAAGGTTAACTGTAGCAAATATAAGATCCTACCTGTCTATGCTTTCTGCATGAAGCACATGTTCGATCACTTGAGCTTTATAACATTAAGTACTTCTGAATCTGGATCGACCCAGAGGCGAATGAACAAATCCAAGTACATTTCTCTATCCTATTGCCCAAAATCAAATCAGACATGGATCGATGGTCCCTATTAAAACTTTCATTGTAGGGGAAAGTTAATTGTATCAAGATGAATATGGACCCAAGATCTATATCCTTTCTGTGCTGTCCCTGAGAACGCTGAAAAACCTCTTCAAAGAAAGAAATACTCTCATGCAAAAATTCCTTTCGGATGGTAAACCTCCTAGACTGGCTCTCTGGAAACTACAACTTCTGTCAAATTTGGGTGGCATCAATATACCGAACATTTCAAATTAACATCTGGCTTTTTCGGTGAGACATTTATGTAGGATGACAAGGCTTGAGATCGACCCGTGGGTCAATATTGAATCAAGCCACAGCACACACCTGGAACCAAGGTGTTGTTAACCACGATCGCCAAGAATTTATGAGTGAACAACCCTTTTACAGAATCTTTTCTTGACTGTTGGCGCAGACTCTCCCAATTGTTTCTAACCCGTTGTATTCCCTGATGCATCTATGTGGCTGGATCCTGCATTTACGATACAGGGACATACTGTTTTCTGGCCACCCTGGTTCTTGGGAGGCATTCGCTATGTTAATGATCTGCTTGATGGCGACAGGTAGAATCCTTTTGTCTGTTTGTGTACGCAGTATGACTTGCAGGACTACAACTACACAGAATATGGACAATTGAGAGGAATTATTGCTGAGAAGCTCACGTACATCTTTACCGTTTTGGCAGAATGCAGCCGGATCACAGGTGTGCTGTCCATTCAGCTGCAACGTTGCACACAATGTTGGCTTCTGTTGGCAAGAGTGACACAGAGCTTCTGCCTATATGGACCAGAGAGCTGGAGGAAGACCTGGAACCTGCCTGCTGGTGAGCTGCTGCCATAACATTCACCTGTCATCCATACACCGGGGCCTGAGGGTCGCGCAGATTAAGCTACTCTACAGGACATGTTGGCGCCACCTGTCTGAAGATGACTTTTGCTGGAAGCGCAGGCAGGAGAAAGGAACACTGAGCCAATTAATTTGGTTTTTGATGGAAAACTAAGGAGTTCTGGAGGGTCGTGTCGGAAAGATTCACTCTGGTACTGCGACTTACTATCCTTGGGAACACTTCCTGGCTTGTTCTACGGGAGGATCACCTCATAGACGATTTTAGTTATGCAAACAAACATGGCTACTTTTCATATGCATGCTGTCAAAGAAAGATATCCTGCATGCCTGGAAATCACCAAATTACTTCTGCATTGAAGACTAGATCGAAGAACGGCTAACCCTGTCGACCTTTGAGAAGGTCATTTACAAGAATAAGGGTACATTGGACACATTTGATGAGATCTGGAGTCTGTTCCTGGGTCCGGGGTCTGTTCCTGGGCATGAATGGTTAACAAGGATAAGAGTTGAGGACATTAACCTGCACTTGCACGTCCTCAATGTCACTGGGCCGAGTAAGATTGTTGTGTTGTCCTCCCTTGTTCCCCTCCCTTGCCGTGTCGCGCTGTGAAAACACTTGTGTATGAGCGCGATACGAATAAAACATCATATCCTATCATGTTATTCTGCTTGACACATGAGTCCCTATATTTGCTGTGTTTTTATTGAACTTCTACTTTCTTTGAAGTGTGTTTTTCACGCTCTTTTTTGGTGCTCATGTTTGGACTAGTGAAGCCCACCAATGACTAATATTTTGGGGTAATGTTTCTGATGTGTCGCGCCTATGTATTTTCACTCTCTTATACTGCTCAGCCTAAGATGCTTTGAATACTGCTTTTTCTGTTCTGTCTGCATGTGTGAAATAAACAATTAATTGGAAAAAACCTGCAAAAAACTACAGAGAAATCTACCCCAAGCACAGCTCCAGATATTTCAGCAGTCGATTTTGAGGCATATTTTATCCTGCCAGCATTTAAAACGTCCTGCTACACTTTATCTGAGTAAATAGTTACTATGCCGCCAGTTTCCAGCATGTGACTTTTTTATTTCATCACCTTTACAGCGGTCTGCTTTGCAATATGACTGTAAAGGTACAAATTACCCCGAATCACACAGAGCGCCAGGGGACCATTCCAGTGGTGATAGTGCTCGGTACAAATATCCTTTAACATTAACATTAGCACAAGTAAACCTACATAGGGGGAGTCATTTTTTCCTCTTGCACGATTCTAAGAAATGCAGAAGTCAGATTGATTTGCTGGCTCGCCCCCTTTCATGGGTGATGGGCTAAAGAGGGAGACGCTAATGCAAGAGTGGCTTGGAGGACCCAAGTAGGCCATGGCTGGGTCCACATTTAACCGGAAATGTCATTGTGAAATGGGTAAAAAAAAATTAAAAAAAACAAGCACGTGTATGTCTCTTTGAGGTATAGCAATGCAAGGTAGCTTCTTTCCCACTTAATAAAATGCACGGGACCTTGAGAAATGGCCCTCTACTGCATTGCACCCCCCTCCCCTCTGATTCCAATTAGATACTGGGAAAGCAGGAGCAAGAAATCCACTTTCTCACAACAGTGCAGAGGGGAAGGCCTTTGTGTCCTGCACATTTTAGAGCACACCCCGTTTGTGAATTCAGTTTGTGCTTTAAAAGCCATTGGCATTAACGCTTTCAGCCACTGCCTTGCGTAAGTACGTACAGGTGAGCAAATATCCTTATAATACGCATACGTTTGTGAATAAGGTGCAATTTATTTTGGTAAACCTGATCAGTTATCCCCCCCCCAAAAAAGTATCACAAATAGTGCCGTTGGTGTTTGCTGCAATTGGCATTATTAGCTGTTAGGTGTCATAGGTCACTCCGGGCCCAACACCCCAGCCACTTAGAGTTACAACTCCAACCTTTCCCCCTCGAGGGAAAGGGGATAGGATTAAATAATAAAGTCCGCTTCTACCCCTGGTTCCTCTGCTGGCTAGAGAACAGGCTCTTCGGACTGATATCATGTTCTTTCTTACCGGTCACCTTTCCCCTGATTCAGGCGTCAGCTGATGTCCCCGCAGAAGCCCTGCAGGTGCTGTGAGGAAAGGAGAATTAGCATCCGTCCTCTCTCGACATGAAGGGGCTGGTTTCAGGTCTAAAAATAGTGGGTTTAATATTGGGAACAGAGCACTGTGTCTTTTGCAGAGCTCCCTCCTGGCTCCTTGCCTGGGTTTGAGAAGCTACTGCAAAACATCCAGTGTGAACTTTTTAAACTTGTGGAGTTTTCACAAGTTTGCATACGCGTGCTTTTAAGTGAAAGCCGCCACCTTTATCGGTTCCATGTAATAATGTCCCTGCAGAAATGTCACCTGGCAAAAAAAGCCACCAAAAAATTGCCGTTTTTGCAGGGACAATATTACATTGAACATGCGGTGGACACCCCTGCAGCCCCCAGAGCACTTTTTATGTTCAAGGGGAACAGGGAAACCCCCCACAACCCCTGCTTCCCTTGACCAGATATATATGGTCACCAAATATAATGTCGCCACAACCTTTTCCTGGAGACATTATATATGGCGACCATATATATCGCGATAATATTACCGGGTACCCCTTTATCTTATCCGAGAGTCGATGGCGCCTTGCAGAAGTTACCTGTTCTAACTATTCCTATCGAACTTGAGAACACTCGTTCTAGGGTCGATGAGTACTCCCACTACTAACTACTAACGGAGCCACTATTCCCCAATCCTGAAGCTTGTTACTGAGTACATGGATGCACACCCGCGCTGAGCCATGCACAGCTCCTTACTCTACTATGACACAGGTGGAACAGAATTAGCCTGCACCGAGACGTAGCGTCTGCCGCCACACAGGCCGCCCTCTGTCTTGGTCCCTCTTCCCAAGCCTGTGCCAGTTGTTTTGGGGCACAGTGATCTACAACACTCGGCCCACCTGGTTGGAAGACTGAAATGCCCATGTGCAGCTTGTATTGCTCTCTTGGTTACAAATGCCCAGCAATGCCCCAAAAAAAATCTCTTCTCACACACAACACACTGGGCCACATTATCAGTGCGTCTGTCTGGAAACAAGGGTGCCGCTAAGCTCACCAGCAGCATTGTTTCCGGACCACCAGGCTATGGATCTGACACTGCCGGGTGCATCGGGCCTGGTAGGCATACTTGTCACGGGAGCAGCGGCAATGTTGACAATGGTGCCACTGCTCCTGTGTGCCCATTCCCATGGAGTCCAATGGGACTCGACAGGAATTGTGAGTAACATTTACTGGCACCCAGCTTCCCATCGGGACTTGTAATGTCCCGGTGGCACCCGGAAGCTAGGTGCTGGTACAATGTTACGAGTCCGGCGGCAACCCGCCGTAAGCACCGGCAGGGTTACCGCCAGACTCGCAATGAAGCCCAATGTCTCTTGTTTTGCTCTAGACACAGATGCAACATGTGACTTGAAACTCCTAGGTTCCCGGAGCCCACTTTGTGCCTTAAAGGCTAATCATTTCTCTCAATGTCTCTCCTTATTCCAGCTTGGCTGGGTCTCATTTTCCTACATCCTCCCTTTTCTCCTGCACACTTATTCAACCTCTATTGCACTTTGAATCGGCTTCTGGGCAGAGTGAAGCACTACCGGGCAAATTGTCAGAAAGTAACACAAACAAAATAAACACAGAGGTGTGATATTTATATTTGTGCTAACTTGGCAAATGCACAGGTGAACTCATTCTCAACTCTGTATTTCCAGGGGGTTGTGCAGCGGCGCAAATGATGCACTGCCAATGCCACTTGCACCTGTCACTAATGGATGACAGACTCCCAGCACCCACAGGGTGCTCGATGAGCATTGCACAGTGACAGGCACTTAAAGGGGCCATCATTGTGACAATCAAACATCATTGTATCCCTATTTGTCAGGTGGCATCACCGATAATTCACATATATTGTTTCCCCCATCTTTAATGGCATTGACTGGCTAAAAGAAATAATGGATGAGAAAACTGCCAATTGGAATCTCCTGCGGTTCTGATTGATTCAAAACTTCCCACCCATCACTGTTCAGATGCTTCAATGCAGACTTACCTCTAAGTGCCAAGACCCTGCAGGTGTTTCTCTCCGAGCACAGTTCTGCTGTGTGATCAGCTTGTTTTCCGCACTCTCTACTGACTCTTTGGAAGGCCCATGAATGGCTGGGCAGCCCTTCCAGAACCATTCGGCCCAAGCCAAACAACGAACACTCAGGCAGCAATCCATATGAGTGTGGACGGAGTTTGGGTATTACGAAGGCTGCACTACTCCCTTATTAATAAACGTTGGTTGTAGAATAAAAAGAAGGGAACCTCCCTCCCTCTTGGAGATGAAAGACTTGCATTCACATGTCACTAAATTAGTCACCGCAAAGGGCCACCCGGGGGCTTCTTGGCCTCGGTGCAATGATCAGGCTATCGGTGTGAATTAGTCCCATACCACCCCCTCCCCGGCCTGCCCATGGATTTTGCAGTCTTACTCACGGTCATGGGGAGTTTTGCTGTAAGCGTCGAGCTATATAGTACTCAGCAAAAACTGAGCATGACCGACAACGGATGAGGTTGTTTCAGCTCTCAATTGCAGTTACCTCATGGATAAAACCATGTGAATCACCATGTGCCTCCCACGTTTGCCTCCTGTCTCGCTCCAACATTACAATAAAATACACAAAGCCTCATCGAGTTTGGTGGTAGCAAAATCCGGCCAGCTCCCTAAACTGTATTACCGTTACTGCCACTTGGCCCAACTATGAGGTGGGCAGAAAGTTGGAGTATTCGCTTCCAGCTATGAGCTGGAAGTAAATCTGCTGACTTTCTGCCCATTTTTGGTGGAATTACCCCATTTTGTTTGAATCCATAGAACTCAATGGGGCATTTTTGGTGGAATTACCAAAGTGGTAATTTTGCAGTGGTAATTCCAGCAAAAATGGGCTGAAAGTCAGTGGATTTACATCTCGCTCAAATAGAAAGGTAAATCCTTCAACTTGCTGGCGAACCGCATAGTTGGGGATTGTAACAATGCAGCGGTATGCACAGGGCCATCTTAAACATTTTTGGGGCCCTGGGCATGGACATCTTTGTGGCCCCCTCCACCAAACAAATGGAATTAAGTGATCAAGAATATCTGGTGGTACCTCCTCTCTCTCTCCCCCACCGTGAGCATAACCCATAGGTAGATATGCTACCTCACAGCATTAAATATAAGCATGTTTACTCTATTTAAGTCCCCTTATCCTCTCCAGTCTTGCTCTAATCAGAATGATAAACAAGTAGCATTTGAAGGCCAACATTAGCAATCTACGAAGAGTTTACTTCTCTTCTAGTATAGGAACAGGATACTTTTTATCAATATTATCTGGGAATGTCTGCAGCCTGTAGTATTAATGCAGGACTGTATGCAAAAGGTACATGTAACCCAGAATAGGCAGAGAACTCACATTAGCTGCCTCAGAGAATGCAAAAGTGTTTAAGCATGGATAGAGTAGACCATTTGTAAGGAAGGAGAAAGCTACAAATAACATAGCATGGATAGTGAATGCAGATTAAAAGCTACCAGGAAGGTGTCTCTATCCAGAAAGACTGAGATTAGAAGTGGGACATGGTTTTCAAATAGTGTTGTCATTAGAGATCAAAGGAACAAGTGTCTGTGGTGTGTAGTATATCAAAGCTCACTTTTATAGTGGAAGCAACCCTATAGCCAGTGAAACCATGAGTGAGGCTTTTATGCAGATCCTACCCTGAGAATGAAATCACCCTGAAAGGCTGACACTTTTTAAAGGTTTAGGGACTGGCAATTCTGAGAGATTAGGCAATACAAGACTAAATGAGATGCCCAGGATGAAGGGGTGAAGCTGGGATGTGTGCCAACTCTGCAATATCTGCATTTGAACACTTCTTTTCCAGTTCTTACCACTGACTTGCAAAGTACACAAATCACATTTCCAGACTTGACAATTTTTAAAACCAAGATATTACACAGGGTGTTATGCAAAATGGGAATGATTTACCAATCGGTGTGATTTAACAGATTTAATCTAGGTATGTCTTTTGTACCTTTAAGCTTGAAATACTTTCAAAAACAAAAAATACCTTTGACGTTTATACAAAAATCAAAATGTTTTTTGTGTCAAACGAGCAGACCTTAAAATATGCTTGCCCAAGGCCTACAACATCTGGTCCGCTCTCTCTTGTCTACCACCCCTTCCACTCAAATGACCTACAGAAGAAGAAAGATCAAGTAATGAGCTAAACGATTCCACCAGCATGCAAGAAGGAAAACCTCACAGAAGACAGCACAGTAATGCAAGAGATATATGATTTGACCAGGATCACTGTATCGTCTGCTGGCAAAGCCTGGATACAAGCATGAACACTTTGGTTCCACAGTCTTTTATTCACCTCTTGGACTAATAGTTTATGCTCATCTTTGGAGGGGATTGCCTAGGTTTCAGAAGCCCCATCTGAACAAGCCAATTTCCAGACCTTCACCATGTGAATGGCATGTTAGTTTTTATATCAACCCCTATCTGGTGCAGGAACATTGCTGATAATAGCACCTCTTATGCTGCAAAACCAAGTACATAGGCAGGTTTATAAACCTCAGACATCGGAAAGCTTCAGCCAGCCTTACAGGGATATGCTATTCTAATCTTTCATATGAACGCATATCGCTGCAATGAGTGCTTAACACACTGTGCTTACTTATGAACCATTGTGGCACTCAATGAATCAATATGGATTTCAACTTTAGCTATTGCACATGATCAACCTAGTTCCCACAAGAATGAAAGAATGCCACAGTAGCTGTGCCACAAGGAACACACAAACTATGTATTCCACAGTGAACACAGAAAGCATGACATGATTAATTGATCAAGGCAGAATCGACTTGTCAAACCCGACAGGCAATAGGTTTAGCACTTCAGCAGCACGCCATAAAATCTCCTGGCGTGTGCTATTTAAGTCTGGTAAACAATGGAATCTTACTTTAGATCAGGGTCGGATTGGCCCCTCGGCCTTGTCCTTAGGGAGTGGGGGCGGTTTCTGGCCATGCCTGGGCCGGTTTGGAAGAAAATAAAATTGAAAAAAAATCTTTTTTTTTCAAATGTTTTTTTTTTCAAAAAGCCTTTCATCCTTCTTAGGTCGATAAATGAGTACCAACACAGGTTGGGTGATATTGCATGCACTGAGTCATCACATCTTGGAGTGAGTGCCTTAATGCCTGCTCTCTCTCTAGTGGCTGCTCTTGGTTTCTGAAATTGTTACAAAAGTTCCAGGAAACTCATGCTCTCTGCAGATCATGATTTTCTGCTTTTCACTGAAATATACCAGCAGAGGTGCACCCCTGTGACTGACCTAATATAAAGATATGTATAACCGCAGCCTGACTTTTTTTCTAAAGTGGACAACCCATCTGGTATGGGGGTGCAGCAGGGGTAGCTAGGCTATAGCTCCGCCTCCAAGAATGTATTGGTCCATTAGTAAAATAGTAAGGGAGATCAGCTGGAAATCGTGGCTCTGTCTGGGCAGGTGGGGTGGTACTAGGGAAAATCAGAAAGAGACACCTGCATCAGTCCAAAGTGTCATCTAACATGTAGATGATGCCCTGGTTTCCTAGATGCTTACTCCACGATAACTGGTGCTCACAGCAGGAAATGGTGCCCCCACTCCTCCATCCAGATATGCATTATTTAAGTCTGGGCTAGGGCAGTGGGTTCATGGGCCTTGGTTTAGAATTGGGTTGAGTGACCTTTTGGAACACCAGTTTGACAAAAGCTACTCTCTTCACTTCCTACAACACTATCCAGAAGCCTCCTATTGGAGGGTCTACAAGAAGCATTTGCATTTTAGAAAGCTGTGTGCACCCCTAAACCTGAGCCCACCAGCCCACCTGTCTCTTGTTCCAAGAGGTGATCTTGGCCCTGGTGAGGAAGAGGTTGGAACCGGCCTCCAGCCGGCATCAGTGTGTTGGGGTCTCCCATTACTGCTGCCTATCTAGGCCCTGATGAACTTGTGCTTGATGTAGATGGCCAGGCGTGTCCTTTGTTGGGCCCTTTCCAGAAGATCCAAGAGGAAGGCTGTAATTTCCATGTTAATAATTTTATTTATTTACATCAGCACATAGTCACTAAAATGTCCTTGCATCGCTGCAGGTTTTTATAGGAAACGATCCCTGTTCCCCATACATTATGTTTAATGTGCCCCCTAGCCCGCTACCTTTTTTTCCAACCTGTTTTTCTTGATCCCTGAAAAGAAATATGAAACCGTACTCCTGCACCAATGCAAAGATATAACAGTGTCTTTGCACTGATGTGAACAGATAGCATGACACCCACAGCTGGCAAGGATGCATTGAGACTACCGAGCGAGGTAGCAAACACACTGGTCCTGCAGCAGCCTGGCTCTCCGAGACATTTTAATGATACCACTCACCCACCCCTGAAGCTGATCACATTTCTCACCAATTGTAATCAAATAACACATCATATCCTATATGTGTGTGCGTTGACTTGTGCTGCTTCACTCTCATGTGAAGCCTTTTAATGCATTCACCCTGTGCTGTGTCTGACTGTCATTACACTGTCATCGCATTAATTCATCCACAGAGAAACTTGCCTGTCTGTCAACACACAGAAATCCTACCTGACAGTGTCATTGCACGTTTTCGAGATGTTTACGCCGAATCTTTAAATAAAGGAACTTTGCCTAACACTATGAGGCATGCATTAATCACTGTTATAGCAAAGAAAGACACATCCCTGTTGTGTTGTGCGAACTGCAAACCTATTAGTCTGATTTGCACAGATTGAAAGATTATGCCCAACATATTGGCAAGGAGATTGGAACAACTGATAACACTGCTGAATCAAGCCGGCTTTTTTCCAGGAAGATTTATAGCGCACAATATGAGAAAACTGCTGTTGGCTGTAGAACAAGGAAGTACGCGTGCAGGCCCGGTGGCTGCTGTCTCCCTGAAAGCTGAAAACGTATTTGACAGGATTGAGTGGGAATATCTCTTGGAAACCCTAAGGGTGATGGGGTTTGGATCCAATTTCAAAAGTTGGGTTGACCTACTTTATACGGGTCCTACTGATAGCGCCCTCACAAATGGTCTAGTCTCGATCATTTCCAGCTACAGCGAGGAACCAGCAGGGGTGTTCACTCTCTCCTTTGTTGTTAATTATTGCTATGGAAACCGTGGCCATTCTATTAAGGAGAAATGAAGGCACAGGCAAGAGCTGGCTATATGCCGGTGATCTTCTGGTGGTTGTGGAAGATCCCGATTCGAGCATTGCCTCCTTGATGTTGGTAATCAATGCCTTCTCCAAGATCTTAGGATACAAGGTTAACTGGAGCAAATATAAGATCCTACCTGTCTCTGCTTTCTGATCACTTGAGCTTTATAACATTAGGTCCTTTTTAATCTGCATCGACCCAGAAGCGAATGAACAAATCCAAGTACATTTCTCTATCCTATTTCCCAAAATCCAATCAGACATGGATCAATGGTCCCTATCGAAACTTTCATTGTGGGGAAAGTTTATTGCATCAAGATAAATATGGACCCACGATCAATATACTTTCTGTGCTGCCCATGAGAACGCTGAAAAATCTCTTCAAAGAAAGAAATACTCTTATGCAAAAATTCCTGTGGGATGGTAAACCTCCTAGACTGGCTCTCTGACAATTACAACTTCTGTCAAATGTGTCTGGCATGAATATACCGAACATTTCAAATTAACATCTGGCTTTTTCGGTGAGACATTTATGTAGGGTGACAAGGCTTGAGACCGACCCGTGGGCCAATATTGAATCAAGCCATAGCACACAACTGGAACCACAGGGTTATTAACCACGATCGCCAAGAATTTATGAGTGAAGAACCCTTTTACAGAATCTTTGCTTGACCGTTGGTGCAGACCCATTTGTTTTCCTTGATGCATCTATGTGGCTGGATAATGCATTTACGATACAGGGACACACTGCATTCTGGCCATCCTGGTTCTTGGGAGGTATCCGCTATGTTAATGATCTGCTTCACAAAGACAGCTGGATTCTTTTTGCCTGATTGTGTACGCAGTATGACTTGCAGGACTGCAACTTAACGGAATATGGACAATCGAGAGGAATTATTGCTGAGAAGCTCACGTACATCTTTACCGTTTTGGCAGAATGCAGCCGGATCACAGGTGTGCTGTCCATCCAGCTGCAACCTTGTACACAATGTTGGCTTCTGTTGGCAAGAGTGACACAGAGCTTCTGCCTATATGGACCAGAGAGCTGGAGGAAGACCTGGAACCTGGATGCTGGTGAGATGCTGCCATAACATTCACCTGTCATCCTTACACCGGGGCCTGAGGGTCACGCAGATTGAGCTACTCTACAGGACATATTGGCGCCACCTGTCTGAAGATGACTTGTGTTGGAAGTGCAGGCAGGAGAAAGGAACACTGAGCCAATAAATGTGGTTTTACTGGAAAACTCTGGAGGGTCGTGTCGGAAAGATTGAGTCTGGTACTGTGACTTAATATCCTTGGGAAGGCTACCTGGCTTGTTCTTGGGGATGAGCACCTCATGGACGATTTTAGTTATGCAAGCAAAACATGGCTACTCCTCATTTGCATGCTTTCAAAGAAAAGTATCCTGCGTGCCTGGAAATCACCAAATGTCTTCTGCATTGACGACTAGATCGAAGAACGGCAAACCCTGTCGACCTTTGAGAAGGTCATTTACAAGAATAAGGGTACATTGGACACATTTGATGAGATCTGGAGTCTGTTCATAGGTCCGGTGTCTGTTCCTGGTCATGTATGGTTAACAAGGACAAGGGTTGAGGACATTAACCTGCACTTCCACGTACTCAATGTCACTGGGCCGAGTAAGCCCGTTGTTTTTGTTCTCCCTTCATCCCCTCCCTTGCCTCGTCGCGCTCTGAAAGAGTTGTGTATGAGCGCGATAGAAATAAAATATCATATCATATCTTTCTGCTTGACGCATGAGTCCCTATATTTGCCGTGTTTTTATTGAATTTCTACATGCTTTGAAGTGTGTTTCTCACGCTCTTTTTTTTTGTTTCTCATGTTTGGACTAATGAAGCCCACCAATTGACTGATATGTTGGGGTTATGTTTCTGATGTGTTGCACCTATGTATTTTCACTCTCTGTTATACGGCTCAGCCTAAGATGCTTTTGAATACTGCATTTTCTGTTCTGCACGCATGTATGAAATAAAGAATCTATTCGAAAAAACAACAAAAAATTACCCAGAAATACACTGCAAGCACAGCTCCAGCTACTTCAGCAGGGGATTTTTTTCCCTGCCGGCATTTAAAACGTCCTGCCACGCTTAATCAGTGCAAATAGTTCCAGCATGTGAAGTTTTTATCTCAGCACCTTTACAGCGGTCTGCTTTGCAATATGACTGTAAAGGTACAATTTACCCCAAGTCACACAAGTAAACATGCATAGGGGAAGGACTTCTTTCCCCTTGCACGATTCTAAGAAATGCACAGGTCAGGTTCATTCGCTGGCTCGCCCCCTTTCATGGGTGATGGTCTGAAGAGGGAAAGACCAATGCAAGAGTGGCTTGCAGGACCCAAGTGCGCCATGGCTGGGACCACATTTAACCGGTTCTGTCATTGTGAAATGTGTAAAAAAATAATTTTAAAAAAGCACGTGTATGTCTGTTTGAGGTATAGCAATGCAAGGTAGCTTCTTTCCTACTTAATAAAATGCACGGGAGCTTGAGAAATGCCCTCTACTGCATTGCACTCCCCTCTCTTCTGATTCCAATTAGATACCGGGAAAGCAGAGCAAGAAATCCACTTTCTCACAACAGTGCACAGAGGAAGGCCTTTGAGTCCTGCACATTTTAGAGCACATCCCGTTTGTGAATTCAGTTTGTGCTTTAAAAGCCATTGGCATTCACGCTTTCAGCCACTGCCTTGCGTAAGTACGTACAGGTGAGCAAATACCCTCTTACAATAGCTGTCAGGTCTCATAGGTCACTCGGGGCCCAACGACCGTAGCCACTTAAGGGCCTGATTCATGGAAGTGTTTGTAATAGAGCAATCCCATATGAAAACATTCCATGAATCAGCCTGAGTTATAACTCCAACCTTTGCCCCTCGAGGGAAAGGGGATAGGAGTACATAATAACGTCAGCTTCTACCCCTGCTTCCTCTGCTGGCTAGAGAACAGGCTCTGTGGATTGATATCATGTTCTTTCTTACCGGTCACCTTTGCCCTTTCCCCTGAAACAGGCGTTAACTGATGTCCCTGCAGAAGCCCTGCAGGTGCTGTGAGGAAAGGGGAATTAGCATCCGTCCTCTCTCAACAGGAAGGGGCTGGTTTCAGGTCTAAAAATAGTGGGTTTAATATTGGGAACAGAGCACTGTGTCTTTTGCAGAGCTCCCTCCTGGCTCCTTGCCTGGCTTTGAGAAGCTACTGCAAAACATCCTGTGTGAACTTTTTAAACTTGCAGAGTTTTCACAAGTTTGCATACGCGTGCTTTATGTGAAAGCCGCCACCTTTATCTGTTCCATGTAATAATGTCCCTGCAGAAATGTCACCTGGCAAAAAAAGGTGCCAAAAAATGACTGTTTTTTTTGCAGGGACAATATTACATTGAACATGCTGGGGACAACCCTGCAACCCACAAAACACTTTTCTTTTTTTCAAGGGGAGCAGGGAGAACCCCCCACAACTCCTGCTCCCCTTGACCCCATGCATATGGTCACCAAATATAATATTGCCACAACCTTTTCCTGGAGATATTATGCATGGCGACCATATATATGGGGATAATATTACCGGGTACCCCTTTATCTTATCCGAGAATCGGTGTCGTCTTGCAGAAATGATCTATTCTAACTATTCCTATCGACCTTGAGAACACTCGTTCTAGGGCCGATGAGTACTCCCACTACTAACGGAGCCACTATTCCCCAATCCGGAAGCATGTTACTGAGTACATGGACGCACACCCACGCTGAGCCATGCACAGCTCCTTACTCTTCCATGACACAAGTAGCCGAAGTGAGCCTGCAGCGAGACGTAGCATCCCCGCCACACGGGCCGCCCTCTGTCTTGGGCTCTCTTCCCAAGCCTTTGTCAGTTGTTCACGACCTGGGTGTAAAAATCTCCTCCTCTCTTTCTATGGAGGATCAGGTGAGGGCTATCTGCCAAACCGGTCACTTTCAACTCAGGGTTCTTTGTCGGGTTCTCCCTTCTCTTCCTCCACGGCTGCACAACCCCGGTGGTGGCAGATCCTGTTCCGGGTACTGACTATTGTAATTCTTTCTTTCTGGCTCAGCCCTTGTACTTACTTTGCCTCCTGCAACTTTTCCTGAACCTTACAGCTAGAGTTGGTAAACATTTTGAGGCCGATTCATGGAATAAATGTGCGCCGAAAATTCCGGCGCAGAGGGGCCTATACGTGCGCTGCGCCGAAAAATAGCGAAAAGCGCAGGGAAACCAGCGCACGTCGATTCATGGAAGTCCGTGCGTAAGAAAAGCATAGGACGTGCGCTGAAAAAG
Source organism: Ambystoma mexicanum (assembly GCF_040938575.1). Classification (NCBI taxonomy): domain Eukaryota; kingdom Metazoa; phylum Chordata; class Amphibia; order Caudata; family Ambystomatidae; genus Ambystoma; species Ambystoma mexicanum. The sequence goes on along the minus strand of NC_090931.1, from coordinate 167,135,355 downwards.
TGCGCGGCGCACGCCGGCGCACAGGTCAACCAACGGCGTGCGCCACGGCCACTGCGCTATCACTCCGAGCGCAGCGCACAGCTCTAAAGTAGGCGGAACACAGGGCGGGACACTCGGAATGGGGAATAAAATGGGGCACAACACTCGGAATGGGGAAGAATGTGGGCGGCACGGGGAAGTACAGGAGGCAAGTGCGCGGAACGCCCACACGCTCTCCGGCAACACGTATTCATGGATTCGAACAGGGCAAAACAGCGCTCGATCAAACCAGCGCACAGGCCCAAAAACGTACGCCACAAGTAAGCAGGCGGTAGCGTCCCGACGCACTCAACGAAAGTGCGCCAAAACCTGCGCCAACAAATACCACCCACATACAGCAATGGGCCATACCGTGACCCCAAAGGACTAATGATGTGCAAAGGTGTACGCCATTTACACGGACACCCACTGTTCAAAAATTCGCGCGTGTGTGTACAACGGGTTGCGCGAGAAGTCACTCGCGCGATTGCCCTGGGTACGTGTATCCCGGGGTGCGTGTGAAGTTCCACACGCGAAAAGCCAGGGTACGTCATTTACAGGGGTGCGCGGGAAGTTTCACACGCGAAAAGCTAGGCTACGCGAATTCCAGGGGTGCGCGTGAAATCCTACATGCGAAAAACTAGGGTACGTCATTTACAGGGGTGCGCGGGAAGTTTCACACGCGAAAAGCTAGGCTACGGGAATTCCAGGGGTGCGCGTGAAATCCTACACGCGAAAAACTAGGGTACGTCATTTACAGGGGTGCGCGGGAAGTTTCACACGCGAAAAGCTAGGCTACGGGAATTCCAGGGGTGCGCGTGAAATCCTACACGCGAAAAACTAGGGTACGTCATTTACAGGGGTGCGCGGGAAGTCCCACACGCGATTACAGCAGGGTACGTGTATTTCAGGGGTGCGCGGGAAGTTCCACACGCGAATAGCCTGGCCGCATGTATTTCAGGGGTGCGCGGGAAGTTCCACACGCGAATAGCCTGGGCGCGTGTATTTCAGGGGTGCGCGGGAATTTCCACACGCGAATAGGCTGGGTGCGTGTATTACAGGGGAGCGCGGGAAGTCCCACACGCGATTACAGCAGGGTACGTGTATTTCAGGGGTGCGCGGGAAGTTCCACACGCGAATAGCCTGGCCGCATGTATTTCAGGGGTGCGCGGGAATTTCCACACGCGAATAGCCTGGGCGCGTGTATTTCAGGGGTGCGCGGGAATTATCACACGCGATTTGGCTTGGTACGTGTATTACAGGGGTGCGCGCAAAGTCCCACACGCGATTACAGCAGGGTACGTGTATTTCAGGGGTGCGCGGGAAGTTCCACACGCGAATAGCCTGGCCGCGTGTATTTCAGGGGTGCGCGGGAAGTTCCACACGCGAATAGGCTGGGCGCGTGTATTTCAGGGGTGCGCGGGAAGTTCCACACGCGAATAGCCTGGGCGCGTGTATTTCAGGGGTGCGCGGGAAGTTCCACACGCGAATAGCCTGGGCGCGTGTATTTCAGGGGTGCGCGGGAATTTCCACACGCGAATAGGCTGGGCGCGTGTATTTCAGGGGTGGGCGGGAATTTCCACACGCGAATAGGCTGGGCGCGTGTATTTCAGGGGTGCGCGGGAAGTTCCACACGCGAATAGCCTGGGCGCGTGTATTTCAGGGGAGCGCGGGAAGTTCCACACGCGAATAGCCTGGGCGCGTGTATTTCAGGGGTGCGCGGGAATTTCCACACGCGAATAGGCTGGGCGCGTGTATTTCAGGGGTGCGCGGGAATTATCACACGCGATTTGGCTTGGTACGTGTATTACAGGGGTGCGTGCGAAGTTACACACGCGATTAGGCTGGGTGGGTCCTGTCACCCTCGACGGCCCCTGCAGGCAGCCCACAAAACAGGGGACTACCCTGCACACCTGCTCATGTCTCCCACCACCCCCACCCCCCCAGTCACCAGGGGTACCCTCCACCAGGCCCCCACTCATGTCTCCCACCACCCCCACCCCCCAGCAGTGCAGGGGCAGCCGCCACCAGGCCCACACTCATGTCTCCCACCACCCCCACCCCCCCAGTCACCAGGGGCACTCTCCACCAGGCCCCCACCCATGCCTCCCACCACCCCCACCCCCCCGCCACCAGGGGCACCCTCCACCAGGCCCCCACTCATGTCTCCCACCACCCCCACCCCCCACCATCCAGGGGCACCCTCCACCAGGCCCCCACTCATGTCACCCACCACCCCCACCCCCCCAGTCACCAGGGGCACCCTCCACCAGGCCCCCACTCATGTCACCCACCACCCCCACCCCCCCAGTCACCAGGGGCACCCTCCACCAGGCCCCCACTCATGTCTCCCACCACCCCCACCCCCCAGCAGTGCAGGGGCAGCCTCCACCAGGCCCCCACTCATGTCCCCTATCACCCCCACCCCCCCGCCACCAGGGGCACCCTCCACCAGGCCCACACTCATGTCTCCCACCACCCCCACCCCCCCAGTCACCAGGGGCACCCTCCACCAGGCCCCCACTCATGTCTCCCACCACCCCCACCCCCCCAGTCACCAGGGGCACCCTCCACCAGGCCCCCAACCATGTCTCCCACCACCCCCACCCCCCACCATCCAGGGGCACCCTCCACCAGGCCCCCAACCATGTCTCCCACCACCCCCACCCCCCACCATCCAGGGGCACCCTCCACCAGGCCCCCAACCATGTCTCCCACCACCCCCACCCCCCACCATCCAGCAGGCACCCTCCACCAGGCCCCCACTCATGTCTCCCACCACCCCCACCCCCCCAGTCACCAGGGGCACCCTCCACCAGGCCCCCAACCATGTCTCCCACCACCCCCACCCCCCACCATCCAGGGGCACCCTCCACCAGGCCCCCACTCATGTCTCCCACCACCCCCACCCCCCAGCAGTGCAGGGGCAGGCTCCACCAGGCCCCCACCCATGCCTCCCACCACCCCCACCCCCCCGCCACCAGGGGCACCCTCCACCAGGCCCCCACTCATGTCTCCCACCACCCCCACCCCCCGCCACCAGGGGCACCCTCCACCAGGCCCCCACTCATGTCTCCCACCACCCCCACCCTCCACCATCCAGGGGCACCCTCCACCAGGCCCCCACTCATGTCACCCACCACCCCCACCCCCCCAGTCACCAGGGGCACCCTCCACCAGGCCCCCACTCATGTCTCCCACCACCCCCACCCCCCACCATCCAGGGGCACCCTCCACCAGGCCCCCACTCATGTCACCCACCACCCCCACCCCCCCAGTCACCAGGGGCACCCTCCACCAGGCCCCCACTCATGTCACCCACCACCCCCACCCCCCCAGTCACCAGGGGCACCCTCCACCAGGCCCCCACTCATGTCTCCCACCACCCCCACCCCCCAGCAGTGCAGGGGCAGCCTCCACCAGGCCCCCAACCATGTCTCCCACCACCCCCACCCCCCAGCAGTGCAGGGGCAGCCTCCACCAGGCCCCCACTCATGTCTCCCACCACCCCCACCCCCCACCATCCAGGGGCACCCTCCACCAGGCCCCCACTCATGTCTCCCACCACCCCCACCCCCCCAGTCACCAGGGGCACCCTCCACCAGGCTCCCACCCATGCCTCCCACCACCCCCACCCCCCCGCCACCAGGGGCACCCTCCACCAGGCCCCCACTCATGTCTCCCACCACCCCCACCCCCCAGCACTGTGGGGAACCTGCCAGCAGGCCCCCACACATGTCCCCCTGGCCCCAGGTCCTGACGATACACAATCATGGCAGTAATGGCCAGCATACCCAGCACAAACACCCAGGCAAGGATTGCATCCACCCACATAGTGAATGCAATCACATGACACAACCCCAATGCCAAGTATGCAAAAGAACACATGTCCGTCACACACACATACACAATGGGTGCAAGTGAATGTCAAAACCCATATCATGACATGTAACAAACCAATGAGAAAATAACACAAGTGTAAGAAAATATAAAAAATGTATTAAATACCAAAAATAAGTGAAATTTTCAAACATACAACGATGTGGCTAAGTAAATAAATGGTCCATGTCCGAGAACAAAAGTGATAAACAAAAAAACAAAGGAAAAAAAAATTAAAATGAATTTGTCCAAAGCAATATCATGTAATAGGAAATTAATGAAAAACCATTACGTCATGGTGAAAACAATAAGAAATTAAAAAAATGTATCTCCCAAAAAAACAAACTATATACAGGAATGTTCCAGGGTCCATGAGCCCAACACCAAAAATGAAACCTACCACTAACTAATGAAAAATATATGTACAAAAAAGTGTCCATTGTCCGAGCGGTCCAAAATAATTAAAATAAATAAAGGAAACCTAGCACTAACTAACTAAATAACTATATACAAAGGCAGCGGGCAAGTCCTGCGGCTCACTTGGTGATGTTGCTGGCCAGGGCATCATCGAACTCCATGTCGATGTCCTGGAGGCGGGACTCTGTCCTGGCCCCGAGGTCTCGCAGGGACAACCCCATGTCCACCTCAAACTCCCTGCGAGCTTCCTCGAGGCACTCAGCCCGCCTCAATGCCCGACGCATGGAGAACTCCGCCCTGACCATGGCGAGCCGCTCCTCTTCCGCCCGCTGCCGCTCCGCACCTATCCGCTGGCCAAACTCCTCCCACACGGAACATACCACCATCCCAGGGTTGCCCTGCCCTCCGGCCGATGCCTGCCCCTCGGATCTTGATGGCCCCGAGCCATGATGCCTCCCACGTCGAGCCCGCTGCTGCCTCCGACGCCACTGCCTCTGCCAGCACGACGGCATCCAGGCTGATGGAAACCACCGACGCCGTCGTGCACGTGCCCTGCCCGATGATGCCGTCACATCTTCCATCTGCTGGGGTCCACTTGCTGTGTTGTCCACCCCTGCTGGACCTCCGACTCCCAACTGTGGCAGGGATGGGATCCCCACCGAGCTGGCTGCATTGGTCGGGGCAGGTCCACAGGGGGCCCTGGTGGCATCTGGGCCGGAAGACGGCAAGGAGAACGACCGGTGGATAGCCTGCACAGAGGAGGAGAGGGCCGTCAGATTGGCCAACACATGCAGGAAACCCCCGAACATGGCCGATCCCAATTGGGCCACGTCGGCACGGTGCACTTCGTGATGACGTGCGTGCTCCTCCCGGGAAGCACGCACGTCATCACGAATCACAGCCGTGCGCATCGCGACCCCAATCAGGACCTTCTCCACGCGGCCAGGGGTTACCACGTCCGCAGGTGGAGGGGAGTCAGGTGACATGGACATCCCCTCTACCTGCGGACGGGCCTGGGACGGGGCATCCCTGCTGGTGCATGGTGGTGCACTCACAGGGTCAGGGACAGTGACATGCACAGGCCCCTCCACGGTGACCTGTGCTGCCTCCTGCCCCTGGCCCTGGACTGCACCACTTGCACCAGCAGGGATGCTCCCACCAGGCCCCATGTGTGCACCAGTGTCGGCCTCCTCCTCCTCTGTGCAAACCACCAACCTGGATGGCTCCTCACCGTCTCCCGCCGTAGCAGGCCCCTGTGGGGGCTCACCCACCCCTTCCGCTGCAGCCGTGGGGGCATCCCCGCCGCCTTGCTCCACAGCGCCGTCTCCGCCCTCTTCTTCACTAGCCGCTGCGTAGAGGGAGACAAAGGACACAAGCATCAGGCTACTGTACAATGGTCCCCTAGACAGGAAGCAATAGCAGATGAGCACCACTGTCAAAGTACACTTCCATCATGTCCCTCCACAACACATGGGTCAGTCCAGGCAAAACACACACAGTAACAGGCATGGTGCATGCCATGGACATTTCCATGCATGTCCAATGGACTCTAGAAACATTCAATGATATGTAACTCACATGCATCATGGCTCATGCATATCACATGCACACACTTCACCTCAGTCACATCCATCTGGCCCCAAACACACCGAACACAGGCGAAACAAGGGTAAGTTGGGTGCGTCACTGAATCTGTGCATTGTCACACACATGTGTCATGCATCCATGGCATGCACAAGTCACAGACACGCAGGTCAGGCACACAGACATGGCTACCATATATGTACCTGGCATCAGCACCCATCCTTCACCCCCATCCATGTCCAGGTACAGAGACTGGCATGCTCTCATGTCCAAAATCTGCATAGGGCTCCCCATGCCGCATTTCAACACATGCAACAACCATGTGGGTCACACATCACTGGTCGCACATGCATTACCATGATGTCCCTGCACACATACATGCATACATGGCCCATGGCACACATACAGGCAAGTATCATAGAACCAGCACACCGCAACATGCCCTGTCTCACACAGTAATGCTTGGACACATACCGCTCAACTCCAGACGGGCCTCCCTCTCAAGGACCTGGGCGTGGAGCGCTGGGCGTACGCGTTCCAGGACCCTCTTCTGGATGGAACTCATGCGGCCCCAGCCCCCCTCCACGAGGCGCCGGGCCTTCACAAGGGTCCTGGACCTCAAGTCCTCCCAGCGCTTCTTGATCTTCTGGACGTTGCGGGTTGCCACCCCCTCCGCGTTGATGGCAACCACACAGTCGGCCCAGATCCTCTCCCGTCCTTCCTTGCTGGCGCGGGACGATCCAAAGAGGGCATCATACTGCCCCAGGACATGCTCCACCAGGACACCAACTTCGGTGGCAGTGAAGCTGGTGCCCCTCTGCCCCTCTGGCCTGGGGTTGCCACTGGTGCCAGATGTGGAAGTGCCCGACATGGCAACCCCAGAGGCAGGTGTGGGTGGGCAACTGGGTCCTGGGGCTGGGCTGTGGAGCGATGTAATCCCAGTTGGGAGTCTTCAGTTCCAGCAGGGGTGGACACAGCAACTGGACCCCTGCAGATGGCTGATGTGCAGGCACCAAATGGCAGGGCACGGTGGCAGCAGGCAGGCAGGCAGGCAGGCAGCAGCAGATAGCACGTGGGAGGCTGCTCGGGGCACTGGGGGGGGGCAGTAACTCGGCCTTCTGGGCAGGAGCGTGGTGTTCCGTGTGTTTTCGGGTGGCCAGCTTGATACGGAGTGATTTGGCACGTGAAAATCCTGCACGTCAGCGTGAAATCCGAGGAAAGGCCCTTAGCGCGTAAGCGCGTCAGCACGCATACGTGATTCTATTGGACCAGAGTCCCTCAGCGCGTAAGCGCGTCTGACGTGACCCGCACGGGCGTTCCCCACTCAGCACGTGATGACGGAACACACGTGGAAATACTGCACGTCAGAGTGTCATCGCGTGATTGGCCTATGTACGTGTATTTCATTGCGTGTAATTGGACAAAAGTGCGCGTACACGCGATTGGCCTATGTACGTGTATTTAATGGGTGCGCGGCCACTTACACACGCAAGTACGTCAGCGAACCTGTATCCCGTGGTGCGTGTGAATTTCCACACGCTATTGGACTGGGAACTGGATTCCAAGGGTGCGCGGGTCACACGCTGTATCCCGTGGTGCGTGTGAATTTCCACACGCTATTGGACTGGGAACTGGATTCCAGGGGTGCGCGGGTCACACGCTGTATCCCGTGGTGCGTGTGAATTTCCACACGCTATTGGACTGGGAACTGGATTCCAGGGGTGCGTGGGTCACACGCTGTATCCCGTGGTGCGTGTGAATTTCCACACGCTATTGGACTGGGAACACGCTCGCCTAGAACACGCGCAAAGCATAAAATTGCGGACTTTAACAATAACAAGCTCAGACGCCAGGATGAACATACCGTTCCTAGCAGCAGTGGCAGTGGGCTACCAAAGGAGGAGGAGGAGGATAGTCAGGGCCAGAATATTCACACCCAGAACCAGCCTTTTCGGGATGCCTGATGACCAGGTGTATGGGAGGTACAGGTTTCCACCACACATCATACTGGACCTGGTGACTGAGTGGGAGGATGACCTCACATCACCCACCCTGTGCTCCCAAGCACTCAGCCCCCTGGAGAAGGTCCTCAATGTACTGCACTTCTTAGCCACTGGATCATTTCAGCGGACAAGTGCCATAGTGGGTGGGGTGTCACAGGCCACCCAGTCACGCTGCCTACACCAGGTCTTGAACATCATGACTGCACGCCCATCAGTCCGCAGGCACATATACCTGCCCAGAACACCTGCAGAAAGGCATGCTGCCGCCCTGGACTTTTACGGAGTGGCACGATTCCCCAAAGTGCTAGGTGCCATCGACTGCACCCATGTGGCTCTACGTCCCCCCAGGGCATCAGAGCACATCTATAGGAACCGCAAGCACTGGCATTCCATCAACGTGCAGGTAGTATGTAATGCCAAGGGAATCATCACCTCAGTATATGCCAACTATCCCGGGTCCACCCACGACAGCTTCATTTACCGAATGTCCACCCTATGCCGGGACATAGATGCTGGGCGGCATGGCGATACATGGCTGCTTGGTGAGTATGTATGCCACTGCACATGCATGCATGTTGGATACTGAGCAAGGTCACAACCCCACCAATGATACCAATCACCACCTCCACAGGGGACAGTGCCTACCCTCTCAGCCCCCACATGATGACGCCAATTCGGAACCCCACCACGCCACCCCAGGTAAGATATAACACAGCCCACATTACAACCAGGGGCATAGTGGAGCGCACCTTCGGAGTGCTAAAGTCACGCTTTCGCTCCCTTGACCGTTCTGGCGGGCAGCTGTTATACGCTCCCCCAGTAGTGTGCAGGATCATAGTGGCAGCATGTGTCCTGCACAACGTTGCAACACGCCGGGGCCTGGCCGTGGACATGGTGGTGGCCCCACATCCCCAACCACATGCACAGCCGCTGCGCATGGGAGGGGAAAGGGCACGGGGGGAGGCAGCCCGTACACAGCTAGTGGCTAATTACTTCACATAGAAATCACACCCCTGTGGAGTGCACACTGCCCTGGCACATTCCATCTGACAATCAATGATGACTCAACCTGACACTGATCCTGAATGTCTGGAGAATGAACCGGGAATACCATGTCAGCCTGAGATTGTTCACCTGGAAGTGTCACAATGTGTGCATCCCTACCCACACAGACACCACCAATGCAGTTTTGTGAAGTTACACATTGAAGCAGCTAAAATGAATACCCACTTGCAAAATGCAACAAGAGGACAGTGCCATGTCAGCCAACCCAACCCCAGCACCGCCACACGACACACCGTGCCATGTCATGCTAATTGCAGGTAAACAAAGTAATCCCCACAACATGACATCAGTCTCACTATGTACAGTGGCACTATTAGAAACCTGCAACACCTGAAATGCTCACAGCAATGCCGTTCCAACAACATACTTGAGCACGTAGTACCATTAACATGACATCACAAATGTTACATATTAGTAGTCTCACCACCTGGAAATGCCTGCACTCCCACCACTACCAACTGTGCAGTGTTGTCGCCATGTAGAGTTGTAGGTGCACTGCTGCCAACATGGTCCCCATCTCCAGACTAGAGGTCCTTGTGTGGACATGAGGAAGGGACCTGCAAATTGGGAGGTAGACACAGAAGAAGAGTTACACATCAATGCAACATGCAGTGTACAACACAACAGCAATATGCACTATGAATGTATACACAGTATTGACTACAGACTGGCCACACAGCTCATGGGAGTCCAACGTCACTGTGTAATTCACTGTCACTTGGGCACACCCTTTGCAAGCCCATGGAAACGGGAAGCAGGAGGGGTGTGTGTGACTCAAACCCAAGCATCTGAACCAAATACATTACAAGCCTGCATGTGCCCAGCCACAATGCAGCGTATTCCCACAGGAACCACGGAAGCCAACAGATCGAAGCCAACAGATCGAAGCCAACAGATCGAAGCCAACAGATTGTCCCAAAAAAATTGGGAATAAAAGAAATCAAAATAAAAATAAAAATAAGAAACAATCAAAAATGGCCATTGATGGGCCCGGGGGGGTTGGGGAGGCCACCCAGGAGGTCCGAGGACAGGATGCACACCAGAACCCACCTGCGTGGATCCTGGGAAGATAAAACACCTCCATGGGCTCATGGCCCACACGGCTACCCTATTGTGGGAGTATCACTGCTGTCGCTATTATCACCCTGTGCAGCTGCATCCGGAGGTGGTTGCACTATGGGAGGCAGCCCACGCAAGGCCCTAGTCTGCTCCTCAATGGCTGCAAGCATTCGGGTGTGGTAGGTCTGGTTCTGGAGGATGAGTGTGCGGAGGTCCCCATGCAACAACTCACGGGATGCCCGGACCTCCGCCCTCGTTGCCTGCATCTCAGCTGAGAGCGTACGGGTGAGACGCTCCAGCTGCTGTTCTGTCCTTTGGTGTGTTGAAGCCTCAAGCTCAACAAGAGTCGTCCTGAGGTGAAGGAGCTCCTGCCTCAGGGCTTCCCTGTGGCCCTGGGACTCAATGGAGATGGCCTCCTGCAGAGTCGCCAGTGCCGCCCGCCTGTCCCTGTTGGACCCCAACATGTCCTCCCTGTGTGACTGGCAGATGGAGTCGGTTGCCTGCTCTAGTCGCTCCATCAGCCTTTCTGGGGGGACAATGGAAGTGGCCACCCTATCCATGGCCTGAGCCATCATCTCGGATGATGCAGCCTGTTGGGTAGCCATACCGTAAATGGATTGCTCCCATGCGGTATTGCCGGGTGGGCGTACGGCCACCACGTCGGCGGGCACCACACCTGTCTGGGGCAAGGCGAACTGCGCCTTGCTGTGCCGGCACTGCCTGAGGCTGCAGGACTGCATTCCCCCTCTGATCTGCTGGCCCAGGAACAGGATCAGATGTCGCGGAGTGTGACCCTGCATCCGTAACCACCAAAGGCGTAGCTGCCAACACTGACATCCCCATGGAGGGTACTGACCCTGGTGCAGGTGGGTAAGACAGAACAGAATCCCTCCCTGGAACACTCACCTGCGACGGCACGTAGGTCTCATCCGAATCAACACCTGAGTACAGCTCGGGGGAGGTGCAGCCAGAGACACCCCTTGAGAGCACGACCTGCAGCACTTGTGGGTTCTCCCCCACCACCACACCACGTCCCTCACTGGTGGTTGGTCGGCCCTGGGACACCTCCTGGGTCTGCACCATCTCTACAACCCCAGCAGTATCAGGTGCGTCTTCCCCTGCAAAGACATGAAAACAAAGAAATGGAAACAGGCATTAGCACCATGGCACACATTGAGGGCTGAGAAGCAAGAGAACCAGTACTTGATTGACACATGTCCCACATGACTAAAACCCTCCCATGCATGCACCCTCACTGCGTATGAAGTGCAGGCAAATGGCACACACTGATGACACCAAGATGGAAGATGAACAAATTTTCTGCATGCTGCCTGGCAGTGGCATCACACATTGGCCTGTGATTGGCAGGTGAAACACACATGCCATCACACAGATGGCATGTACCATTGCTATTGAGTGAAGATGGAGAGGAGGGCAGCACCTATTCATTCAGTCCAGTTCCCGCATGTAATAGCTTTTCTAATTCTAACAGGTCAGATTTTTCACCTGGAGCTGCCAGTCTGAAATGGTCAAATTGCACAGGGACATGTGTGTACAAATGATATCCAGGTAACAAAGTCACTCCACTTTACCATACCCATGTCAGACATGTGACTAGTGGACAGCGACATGCCTAGTGAAAGTGGTGGAATGCAAACAAACTGACTGAATGAACAGTGAAAAAGAAGCAAATATGTTGTGTCAAGGTGACACTTCAAGGGCAACTGGCGTGCAGTTGTGCTAGATGTCTACTGTTGGCAGAAGGGATACTGCTATGGCCAAATGCAGCTGCGCAGGAAGGATTGCATGAAGCACATGGCTGACCCATACGACTCAGGCGCACACACTCTCACCTGGCACCCGAACAGAAGCCCTCACACACACACCATGCACATGGATGACACACACATGCATGTGCACTCACCGGACAATGCCTCGTAATCAGCCAGATCTCCCACGCCTTGGATCTGTTCCTCCGTGACGTAGGTCCCAGCGACTGACTCATGTGGAGTGAGTTCCATGTCTACTACTGGAGACCCACCTCCAGTCACTAGAGTTGCGGCATGACTTGAGGCCAGCTTACTCTTTGCCCTGCGCTTTAGGTCATTCCAGCGCTTATAGCAATCATTGGCTGTGCGCCTCACGATTCCAAGGGCACTTACGATGTCCGCAACGGTCTGCCAGTGTGCCTGGCGTTGTGCAGGTGTGGTCTTGGATCCTGCAACAATGACCATCTCGTTGTCATGTCCGGACACATACTCGACAAGTGCATTCAGTTCGTCATCCGTGAAGCTGGGCTTCCTGGATGGGCCGGACTGTGTAGCCGTGTCTGGGGCATCAGCCTGTGCCGGACGAGCCCTCTTCCTCTTCCGCTTGGAAGGTGGTGGTGATCCTGAGTGTCCTGCGCCGCTCTGGACACTAGGGGCAGGAGCCCTGGTGGACTCTGTATCAGGAGTGTGGGATTGCACACTCAGCATGGGAGTTGGTGCAGGCATTGGCTCTAGTGTGATGGTGTCAGGGGGAATGTCAGCAGCATGGACTAGGACCGACACTGTCCTGGCTGGGTGTGTGAGGGCTGGGGTGGATGGAGCCGCAGCTGCCCCTGCAGCCTCTCCGCCCTGCCTCCTTGGTGCAGCAGATGACCTTGCTGCCCCAGATCCACGTGGCATTATGGCATCAACGTGCACCAGCGCACGTGTCGTAGCCCTGCTGACCTGGAAGTCAGCCATGGAGTCAGCCAGGTCTGGTGCCACAATGGGCTGGTCCAACAAGGGCTGAGCATGGATGGTGTCAGCCACTTCAGCCTCAACGGGAGGGGGGGAGGGGGGGGGGGGGGATGATGGGTGCCCTTGACTGGTCCTCCACACATGGGGGGACAGGCTCACCCTGCAAGTTACGACCACGTCCCCTACCGGATCCACCACGGCCACCACTTGTGGCTCTTCCACCTTTGCCACCCTTACGGAATCCTCGCCTCCCAGCCATGGCACTGATATTAATGTGCGTATGGGAGTGGCTGTAGACAATTGTCCTGGGCAATTGGGGGTCAAAGGGGTTGGGTACCAGATGGTAATTGTACCCTAGTGCTCTAGCACGGCTGATTGTAACCCCTGGGGAAAGATGACGGGTCACGCAACGCACAGGAGGCCCAAAAAAGGGAGATGACGTGCACGCAACCCCTCCTAGACCACGTGTGCAGAAAGAAAAACCTGCACTACGCTGTGGCACCCAGTAACACAAGAATGAACGTATGCGTGTCACACGCAGCCTAGAATGACCTCTGAAGGGGTAGGCTACACACGGGGCAAGCACAGAAGTTGGATACGTGCGTGACTCACCGTCTGCCAGGTAAAAGAGCGTGAAAAATGAGCGCGTTTGGCTGGCTAAACCCCCGCCAAAAGAAGATGTGTACGCTGTCTGAGAAGACAGGACAACAGTAGAAGGGGACACTGTTTGAGGGAACAGGCCCAGGTAAACCAGTAAAAGAGAAAAAAGAGAAAAAGCTGTCAGAGGTAACAGGGAATACGAACTGGAAACGCCGTGAAGTAAATCGCGTGTGAAACGACAAGAAGTACAGAATTCACCCACTCGCTCTCCACGAAAAGCACGTACAAGGAAATGGTGTTCTACATGTACCTTATATACAGGCCCACACGTACAGCGTCACTTACGCGGCGTGTACGTTCACCAATCACACGCTTTGTCACTCCTGCGTGTAGATCCATTTTCACCAATCACACGCTTTGTCACTTCTGCGTGTAGATCCATTTTCACCAATCACACGCTTTGTCACTTCTACGTGTAGATCCATTTTCACCAATCACACGCTTTGACACTGGGACGTGTCACGCAACAATTTCCTGCACGTGCAGGTGACTATAGGCGCGCATATGCTGTTGACGGGTTTACGCGCTAAGGGCCTTTGCTGACGTGTGGGATTTCACTCCCTATCAGGCTGTCCACGCGTTCACACACGAGAGACCACGCTCCTGGCCAGGAGGCCAAATTACTGCCCCCCAGAGCCCTGAGCACGCTCCCACCTGCCATCTGCTGCTGCCTGACTGCCTGCTGGCCACGTGCCCCACAGTGCTGGTGGGTGGGGGTGTTGGGAGACATGGGTGGGGGCCTGGTGGAGGGTGCCCCTGCACTGGTGGGGGTGGTGGGAGACATGGGTGGGGGCCTGGTGGAGGGTGCCCCTGGTGGCGGGGGGGTGGGGGTGGTGGGAGACATGGGTGGGGGCCTGGTGGAGGCTGCCCCTGGTGGCGGGGGGGTGGGGGTGGTGGGAGACATGAGTGGGGGCCTGGTGGAGGGTGCCCCTGGATGGTGGGGGCTGGGGGTGGTGGGAGACATGAGTGGGGGCCTGGTGGAGGCTGCCCCTGGTGGCGGGGGGGGTGGGGGTGGTGGGAGACATGGGTGGGGGCCTGGTGGAGGCTGCCCCTGCACTGCTGGGGGTTGGGGGTGGTGGGAGGCATGGGTGGGGGCCTGGTGGAGGCTGCCCCTGCACTGCTGGGGGTTGGGGGTGGTGGGAGGCATGGGTGGGGGCCTGGTGGAGGCTGCCCCTGGTGGCGGGGGGTGGGGGTGGTGGGAGACATGAGTGGGGGCCTGGTGGAGGGTGCCCCTGGATGGTGGGGGCTGGGGGTGGTGGGAGACATGAGTGGGGGCCTGGTGGAGGCTGCCCCTGGTGGCGGGGGGGGGGTGGGGGTGGTGGGAGACATGGGTGGGGGCCTGGTGGAGAGTGCCCCTGGTGGCGGGGGGGTGGGGGTGGTGGGAGACATGGGTGGGGGCCTGGTGGAGGCTGCCCCTGCACTGCTGGGGGTTGGGGGTGGTGGGAGGAATGGGTGGGGGCCTGGTGGAGGCTGCCCCTGTACTGCTGGGGGTTGGGGGTGGTGGGAGGCATGGGTGGGGGCCTGGTGGAGGCTGCCCCTGGTGGCGGGGGGGTGGGGGTGGTGGGAGACATGGGTGGGGGCCTGGTGGAGGCTGCCCCTGCACTGCTGGGGGTTGGGGGTGGTGGGAGGCATGGGTGGGGGCCTGGTGGAGGCTGCCCCTGCACTGCTGGGGGTTGGGGGTGGTGGGAGGCATGGGTGGGGGCCTGGTGGAGGCTGCCCCTGGTGGCAGGGGGGTGGGGGTGGTGGGAGACATGGGTGGGGGCGTGGTGGAGGCTGCCCCTGCACTGCTGGGGGTTGGGGGTGGTGGGAGGCATGGGTGGGGGCCTGGTGGAGGCTGCCCCTGCACTGCTGGGGGTTGGGGGTGGTGGGAGGCATGGGTGGGGGCCTGGTGGAGGCTGCCCCTGGTGGCGTGAGGGTGGGGGTGGTGGGAGACATGGGTGGGGGCCTGGTGGAGAGTGCCCCTGGTGGCGGGGGGGTGGGGGAGGTGGGAGACATGGGTGGGGGCCTGGTGGAGGCTGCCCCTGCACTGCTGGGGGTTGGGGGTGGTGGGAGGCATGGGTGGGGGCCTGGTGGAGGCTGCCCCTGGTGGCGGGAGGGTGGGGGTGGTGGGAGACATGAGTGGGGGCCTGGTGGAGGGTGCCCCTGGATGGTGGGGGTTGGGGGTGGTGGGAGGCATGGGTGGGGGCCTGGTGGAGGCTGCCCCTGGTGGCGGGGGTGTGGGGGTGGTGGGAGACATGAGTGGGGGCCTGGTGGAGGGTGCCCCTGGATGGTGGGGGCTGGGGGTGGTGGGAGACATGAGTGGGGGCCTGGTGGAGGCTGCCCCTGGTGGCGGGGGGGTGGGGGTGGTGGGAGACATGGGTGGGGGCCTGGTGGAGAGTGCCCCTGGTGGCGGGGGGGTGGGGGTGGTGGGAGACATGGGTGGGGGCCTGGTGGAGGCTGCCCCTGCACTGCTGGGGGTTGGGGGTGGTGGGAGGCATGGGTGGGGGCCTGGTGGAGGCTGCCCCTGCACTGCTGGGGGTTGGGGGTGGTGGGAGGCATGGGTGGGGGCCTGGTGGAGGCTGCCCCTGGTGGGGGGGGGGTGGGGGTGGTGGGAGACATGGGTGGGGGCCTGGTGGAGGCTGCCCCTGGTGGCGGGGGGGTGGGGGTGGTGGGAGACATGGGTGGGGGCGTGGTGGAGGCTGCCCCTGCACTGCTGGGGGTTGGGGGTGGTGGGAGGCATGGGTGGGGGCCTGGTGGAGGCTGCCCCTGCACTGCTGGGGGTTGGGGGTGGTGGGAGGCATGGGTGGGGGCCTGGTGGAGGCTGCCCCTGGTGGCGGGAGGGTGGGGGTGGTGGGAGACATGGGTGGGGGCCTGGTGGAGGCTGCCCCTGCACTGCTGGGGGGTGGGGGTGCAGGGGGACATGAGCAGGTGTGCAGGGTAGTCCCCTGTTTTGTAGGCTGCCTGCAGGGGCCGTGGAGGGTGTACAGGGAACACCTGTGAGGACCCACCCAGCCTAATCGCGTGTGACTTCCCACGCACCCCTGTAATACACGTACCCAGCCAAATCGCGTGTGATGATTCCCACGCACCCCTGTAATACACGTACCCAGCCAAATCGCGTGTGATAATTCCTGCGCACCCCTGTAATACACGTACCCTGGCTAATCGCGTGTTAAACTTCCCGCATACCCCTGTAATACACGTACCCTGGCCAATCGCGTGTTAAACTTCCCGCGTACCCCTGTAATACACGTACCCTGGCTAATCGCGTGTTAAACTTCCCGCGTACCCCTGTAATACACGTACCCTGGCTAATCGCATGTTAAACTTCCCGCGTACCCCTGTAATACACGTACCCTGGCTAATCGCGTGTTAAACTTCCCGCGTACCCCTGTAATACACGTACCCTGGCTAATCGCGTGTTAAACTTCCCGCGTACCCCTGTAATACACGTACCCTGGCTAATCGCGTGTTAAACTTCCCGCGTACCCCTGTAATACACGTACCCTGGCTAATCGCATGTTAAACTTCCCGCATACCCCTGTAATACACGTACCCTGGCTAATCGCGTGTTAAACTTCCCGCGTACCCCTGTAATACACGTACCCTGGCTAATCGCATGTTAAACTTACCGCATACCCCTGTAATACACGTACCCTGGCTAATCGCGTGTTATACTTCCCGCGTACCCCTGTAGTACACGTACCCTGGCTAATCGCGTGTATAACTTCACGCGTACCCCTGATATGCACGTTACCCGCTTTGCGTTCCTTGTTTGGCAGCCCTGTAAACTGGTCCAGGGTTAGCGCAGCCCTTTGCGATGATTTAGCGATTTTGATGGCTTTTCCTTGCGCGAGGGCGTTCTTGGGGGCGTTACTGGCGCTGCTGCAGGGTCGCTGCGATACTCTGCGCCACGGCTGGTTTGTGAGCCTAAAATCCATGAATACGCTGTGCGCCGGATTCGGTTTTGGCGCACGCGGCTGGCGCAGACTATCGCACGCGCACGCTGTGCGCCAGCCGCGTGCGCTACTTGTGCGCTGAATTCTATGAATTACCCTGTTTGTGTTCTATGCAAGCCTGTGCGCTTGGTGCAGGGTTTTTATTAGGATTGTCTATTAAGTAATCTAATTAAAGTTTTTCTTTGTTCTGAATATGTTATAATGTTTTCAAATTTCCAATGAGTATTCATAAAAATGTTCAAAACATCAGTGTTTGTACAGTAGTGCCATGTTTATACAGTGGTGCCAACAATCTCCGCTAGGAGGCACGTACATGCATTTCACCCTTGCTCGTCCAATCAGCAGCATTGATGTTTTGAACATTTTTATGAATACTTATTGGAAATTTGAATAAATTATAAAATATTTGGAAGAAACAAAAACTTTCATTAGTTTACTTAATAGACAATTCTAAAAAAACACCAAACCAAGCGCTCAGGCTAACATAGAACACAAAACCTATACCAACACACCTTTTGACTGGTTGGTTCATACCAGTATCTATGCAGCCGTGCAGCTACTGGCCCTCACTTACTTAACCAATCAATACATTCAGAAATCAATAACAGATGGGAAGAGTGCACTAACTAATCTACTCATGCCCCACACAAAACATACAGCTAGAGTTGCCACAGGCTCTCCCTGTTGCTCTTACATTTCCCCGTGCTCCGTTCATTGCACTAGCTGCCCGCCTCTAAACGAAGTGTCAGTCCCAGGATGCCTGCCTTGTACCAATCCCTCAGTTTGCATTATCCAGGATTGGGGGTTGAGCATTCTCGGTGTCGGAGGCTAAACTCTGGAATACATTACATTCCACATTGAGGGCTACCAAGAGCCATCTATTGTTTAGGCATTCTTTGAAGCCTATTTATTTTAGCTAACCTTTCTGCCTGTGGTCGCACTAGTTATTATTTTTTTTTTTTTTTGTGTGTAACACCAAGTTGCCTTTGGTGTATAAAGGCTGACAAGATAAGACAGGTCCAGTTCTATATTTTATACCAAGAACCACTACTCTCCCTCCAAGATCTTTGCTCTGATTTGCATATGCAGAACTCCATATGGGTCGAAAAGTGTAGCAGGTGTGAACATGGATTGCCTTGCGAGTTTTGCGAGTTGGAGATGGGTGGCGGAACTTCCTCTATGCACAGAAACCTTGTTGAAAGGTGATGTGGACCATAGCCATTCCACACTCGTATGCAGCGTCTGCCGTCTCATTTCAGGCAGTGTGTGCCAAGCCCTAGGTATGGCCATCTTGGATTGGGGCCACTGCATCTTTCTGTTTCATCAGTTGATGAAAAAAACATTTGTGGTTATCCACACATTTCTTCATTCTAACTCCTTCTCCTCACTTAGAAAATATATCCCAAGTAAGATGCTGAAGGGGAACAACAAATAACACACCAAACAGATAGAAGACACCAGGCAGAAAGGAGACCGAACCTGACCGTAAGGAGGCGGGCCGTGACATGTAGAATGGTACACTCTATTTTTATGATTAATGCTCATGTCCCTTTCTGTTGCCCTTCACTTCATTGCAGGATTCAGTGTCCTTTTTTTTACATAATCCCAAAAGGTTTCAGTCCATATTTCATGCAGACATTCTTCAGAGTGAGACTACATTTTTAGCTCCTAATCCATTCAAATATTATGTAGCCCCTAGTGAGTGTGAGATTATTTATTTATTTCGATTTGTAAAGCACCCAGCGGCCCGGAGGCATTGTGGCGCTGATACAGAATATTCACTTAATACAATTTAGGACAGACACTTCATAGGCAGTAGTACAAACTCAATGACATTGTTGAGGGGGTGTTCCGAGGTTACAGAGGAACAATGTTGGAGACAGACAGTCTGATAACAGTTTAGTTGAATAGCTTAGTTTTTTAGTACCTTTCTGAACACTGTGAGGGAGTCTTCGTTTCTTAAGCTGAGTGGAAGGGTGTTCCAAGCTTTTGGGGCTAGTACTTCAAAGCTGGTGCCTCGAGCTTTGGCTCTGTTTAATGCTGAGAGTAGATGAGAGTATCGGTCCCGTTTTGGTCTGTCGGCTGGTGCCTGGTGCATTCTTTCCGCTAGGTAGGCTGTGACGGTCTGAGAGAGGCATCTGTGTGTGATCGTGAGGGCCTTGAATGTTATACGTTCTTTGATCGGGAGCTAGTGGGCATCTTTTCTCGCCTGGGAGATGTGATCTCTCCTAGAGATACTTAGGGTGGCTCTAAGGGCGTTGTTCTGTGCAGTTTGCAGTCTGTTAATGTTATTGGCGGAGGTGCCTAAGAGTAGGATTGTTTTCTCTGTGTTCCCTATGGGCAGGAATGGCTGGCTGGAAAGAGGTAAGGTAAAAAAATAATCTTTTTTACCATGCTTGGTTATCTGACCCATGCCATGGAGCTGTAGTGTATTCAAGAAGTACAGCAAGAGCAGAGACCTGATCCCGGATGGCACACAGGGGAAAATCGGATCATGACATGCACAGCCAATCCTAAAGAGACAGTGAAGTACCAGGAAACTGTTAACTCCCTGGAAGTAGAAAGAAGATTGCATTGGCTTTGCCAGAAAGAACTGAATTAGTTCTTCTAGAATTGCCTCTGAGTGTCTAACGTGATGCATGGAGAACACAATAACATATGCATTTATAGAGCACACATTCACCCTCACAGAGGTATCTTGGAGCTGTCGAAATGTCAGAGTGGACCTTCTGGGATTCACTGCTGTGAATATGAGATCAAACGCAGATCAGTCTAGTGGTGCATTAGCCCACTGAGCCATAGACGCAGCTTGGAGAATGAGATTACATACAATCCACCATGGTTAGAGTGGCTGACACAGTTATCAATGCAGTGAACAAACAGTGAGAATGCCTGTCAGATGAGTGGATGAGAAGTGGGACACGCAATTGGTAAGAGAGCTTGAAAACGTTGTCATGATGGTTCCATGTTCTTTTATCGCCTGCAATTACAACTCCAGGCATTAGAACGTGTACATTCTAACGAAAACGTTCATCAACATTTTTCTTTTGGGGGGTTTACCCCTGCATCCCTCCTTCCCCCACCCATCTTAACCTATTCCCTATCCCCAACCCCTTATCTGCCCTTTCCCACCCCTTAAAAAAAGTGATGAACATTTTCATTATAATATACACTTTGAAATGCCTGGCGTTGCAATTGCAGGTGATGAAAGGACGTCGTACCATCATGACTGTGTGACGAATCAACTTCCGGGTCACAAGTGGTCCAGGAATTAATATTGGTTTTTAAACCATCAATCAGCACCACACCTCTAGTACCCCAGAAGGGATCTGAACAGATTGGAAACACAAGCAAATTATAAACCCCCTTGTCCAATGTTGGTAACATGGACGGAGGCTTATCTCTGCAAGGTCAGGGATTGTTGGTTAGTTGCAACACAGCAAAAATACAATTATTACCCAATGATAAGAGAGATGTCCAGTCAAGGTTGTATGAAAATATCTTCTTTATTATTATTCAACAGGCAGTTCTAGCACACTACACAATACAACCCACCCTGAAAAGGAATGCAGAGGACAGTTTCAAGAAGGAAAAGGGATGCACTCTGGATACTGACAGGAGGGTAGTCAGTAAAGCAATTAAGAACAATAGTTCAATGATACTTGGTTACAGCAAAAAGGGAGCAATAGGTCATAAAATGTCACTAGGGGCCTTCGAACAAGGACCAGGGGGACAGAACCACAATGTACCTTGTGCTAGTAGAAGTTCTTGGTGCTAGACAGTGTAGAGTCAGTTTCAAGGCACTTTGCAGCTTCTGTGACAGGGTTCAAGATGGAAGACAGCTGCGGGTATCAGGTGGCAAGTAGTTTGGTGAGCGAGGCTGGATGAACAGCTGCAAGCTGGACTACACGGTGGCTCAGGAATCATTGTCTCAGTGCTGGTTGGTAGTAGGTCTGAAGCACTGGTCGAGGCATCTTGGACAATGTTAGCGACTGCAGCATCACAACAGTCAAATTTGAATTCAGTTGTAGCTCGAGTAGCTCGCCTGGCACAAAAATATCCTTTAATGTGGAGACTGGTAGATGCTTGTCGATGCACTCCTAGTTGCTTCTTCACTGGGCTTTTGTTGCCTTTTAAGGTGGATGGCCCAAAGCTGAGGAGAGTGTTGCAGGCAACTGCCTTGTACTTAGCCCGGTTCAGAGACTCGCTGGCACTTCCCACCTGGGAAGCTGTGTGCTGGCTGGGTACCAGTTCTGGAGCTGCTGGAGGGTCATCTGGATTCAGTATCTCCCTCTGTTCCCTGAGAGATGTTTAGGGGAGGGAACTTGCTTCCCTCTTGAAAATCCTGGCCTTCCTTCACTGGCGGAAGATATAAGGGAGACTATACCTTCAGCCAGGGTCCAATGCTGAGTTCTTCTTGTTACTCCTTGCAACGTCTTCAGAGGATCTGGCCAAAAGAGGGGCACAGCCCTATTCTAACGCCAAATGGGCCACAGTTATTTGTGTAGGCTAATCCTACCTTAATGAATCAATCATGGGTCCCCACCAACAATCTCCTGTATGCATGAGGTAATAACCTGAGTGCTTTGCAACAGAAAAGGCAAAGGGATGAAAACATATAATGCTAAGTCCCACCCATCTTCCTGTCTGTTGAGGATCAAAAAGTCTCTCTAGTTAAAAGAGCTCTCCGTGGTTCCTCATTAAAGTGGCAGGTCTCCCTTGAAGCTGCGGCAAGAACATCATTTCTGTCTCCATAAATCCACATACACATACCTTATGAATGGGGTCCTCCTCTGGGGATGACTACTGTAAACATGCAGTCTCAGACATGCCACTTCACTGCCCTAGATACTGAGGGGTGGGAGCAGGCTTCAGGTTGACACAGTGCATATGAAAGGGTGTTGGGGTTTCCTCTCTCTCATTTGTTTTAGCCACTCAAGACAGGCCCCATGTGGGCCTGTTTGAAGTATTCTCTATTAGTATGTTAATTATGTTAATTGCTGCCACCAGATGCAGAGGGTAACCAAACAGACAGGGTGGATCCATGGAGCCTTTCATAGGGAATTAGGCTGGCCATGGCAGAAGGAAGGTTTTGGCCCTCTCCCTGATGAGATGCATTGTGTACTTCACCAGTCAGATCCCAACTAAATATGACAGACAGGACTGTGCCTGTAGTCTGTGTCCATCCACAGTACATAGGTCCATGATATGAAATAATAAGTGATTCATAATGCACCTGTACACAAGTGTTTCTAGTCACGACAAGTCAAGGAAGGGGAGACAAAGGGAGGACCAAACAAACGATCTTACTAGGCTTTGTGTCATTCTGATTGTGCAACTAGGAAGGGAGAGGAGAAGTTCCAGGGGGAGGCAGGTGGGAAGTGTGATAGGGCATAGCTCAAGTAAGTGCTGCCACAGTGGGCAGCTCTGAGAATGTGCAAGGAGGCAGGAGACTGTAGGGTTGCAGATACAGTCCCTAAGTACCTGGTAAGCCTGGAAGCAGCACATGGGGCTACTGGTCATGTAGGAGCCTTGTGCCCATTAAGGTTCAAAGCGTGGCCAGGTAACCAGTCAGCGCAGCAGACAAGTACATCAGCAGGGGAGAGAGAGATGGAATTGAGTTGGTTCCGGAACCTTAGTTGGCCCTGCTCAAGTTTGAGAGAGGCAAGGAGGCTGTTCCAGAGGGAGGCACTAGCCGGAGAGATTTAACCCCCACTCTCTACCTGGAAAAGCATCTGACCCTAAGAGAGTTGGAGGTGTATGAACGAAGGGCTCGAGAAGGAAAGTGCTTAGGACGAGAGAGTTGGATGTAGTGTGGTCCCTTGCCCCAGAAAGCCTTGTGGATGATGCAGAGGGTCTTAAACTTGATCCTTGCAGCCACCAGGAGCCAGTGGAGAGATTTCAGGGCTGGAGAGATACGATCCCTGGCCTTGTTGCCAAGGACAAGTCTTGCAGTACTGTTCCGGATTAATTGCAGAGGGTGAAGAGTAGAGGTAGGTAGATTTGGAAAGAGGCTGTTGCAATAGTCCAGCCTAGAGAGAACCAGGGCTCTGGAGACAGTGAGCTTCTGCGGGAAGGATAGGAAAGTAAGACTACCTCTGAAGCCCAGGTGAGCACACACCCACCGTGTGGATGTTCAAATTCCTCTCTGGCTGATTTGCCAAGAGTGAAAGAAGTAGACGATTAGAAGGAGACCAACAGAGCCCTACACACATGAAGAACATGTTTAGTTTTCAGTCATTGTTGGAGAGCAAAATTGACCCCCGACACGTGTTTCCCCATTTGTGACAATGGTTTCTCAGGAGGGCATAGAGACAATATTTTGATATTTTCAATGGTTGTCAAAAAAGGTATATGTTGTTTTGTCTTCCAAAATCAAATTTGTTATCAATGATTACATTACTGTAGGAGTTCCAACACAGCAAGACACATTCATAAACATTTTGTAAAGGAGAAATCCAGGAACTGGTGAAGGAAAAAAACTCCTTCTATAAAGTAGCAATAGGCATATTAGAAAACTCTCTATATGTAATCATTGATAAAAAATTGATTTTGGAAGACGAATCAACAAAAACCTTTTTTGTCAGCATTGACAATATTTTCTCTATACCCTCCTGAGGAACCATTGTCACAAATGGGGAAACAGAGGTCGGGGGTCAATTTTGCTCTCCAACAATGACTAAAAACAAAAAATGCTAATCTGATTCAAATTTATAGAAATGATCACAAAAAATAAACTTTATTTGCAGCTCATCCATCCCAGTGTCTGTATACTTTTTTCACTTTTGTATCCAGCCTGAGAGCTTGCAAACACAATTGGATGCTGCGACTATATTCAAAATTACAAACAAAAAAAAAAAGTGAAAATAAACAAACTCGCCATCGGTTGGTACCAAAAGACTGCTAGCTTCAATTAATTAACACATGAAGAACATGCCTGTCAGTGAAACAGACAAGAAACTCTGAAGAGAGTGAGAAGGGAAGCCAGGGGAAAGTCAAAAAGCGCTTGATCAAGAGGTTTCACTGAGAATGGAGGAGGTTGAGGCATATGTGTGTGTGTGTATATGTGTGCACGAGAGGTGCTTGGGAGGTGTGGCACTTGTTTATGGGCATTGAGAAGGCAAACATGAAATATTACATGGCTAGACTCAAACTGGGATTTTGGGGCAGCCAGTTTAGCCCTTTTTTTACTGTGACATAACTTTATTCTGGGCATCTTGATAAAGCAAGCATGGTATGTGTTATTAATTGGCTAGAATGGAATTTTGTACTGTTGTCAAGAAGACTGGCTTGTCTTTAGAATAACATTTTAAAGACACGGCACCAGTCTTATGCAAGTTATAACAGAGCGTCAGCAAGGGACTCTTGTGGTGTCGTAGTTTAGAGTTATCCCTCAGAGACACCATCCACCCTTCCTCCACCCCGCCCCTTTCCTTCGGTTGTCATGCCCCCTCCACCCCCCAACATTTACAGTAAAGTTACTCCACCGTGCATGCTGGTCTATGCAGTCCAAAGAATCAGACTATATGAAATGCTAGCAGATATGTGTCAGAAAGTCATCCAAGTGTTTCAGCCTAACATGGACTAAGCGAAACAAGAGTCAAATGAAATAAAGGCTGACATTTATGTCATAAAGCCATTCAAAACAGAAGAAATGAGGGTCAACTGAGCGCATGCTGATAAGAGGTATCCGAAGACTGCGGCTAACAGCTGTTCAACGCCGAAGCGCCGAATGCCCTTCCGATTGCAGAGCGGCAGAGGGTGCCCAAGGAATCATTCCCAGTATAAAATGGACTGCAATAAAAAAAAAAGAGATCAAGTGAACATAGGTTGGCATCTGTGTCCGAAACTCGTGCAGAATCTAATAAGTGACCCCCGTGTGAATGGCATGCGTATGTAACCACCCTCTCTCTGTGTACCACCTGGCCAGCTATGTGTTGTCTACATCGATACGCCATCTGGCACCTATGAATTCAAGGGGGCGCCAGGCACTTTCTCCACGGGCAGGATAATGGCATCACTCCACCCCGGCACTGTCCCCAAAGCTCAGTGTGGTTGCCTGACTAGGGCAATGCCATGTCAATAATGGAAGATTTATACGCCAGCATCTAGCGAGTTTGGGGCAGGGTATCCTAATCCTGTTTCCATTAGAACCAGGCCGGTTCACAGCTAAGGGGCATACTAAAGTACCTGACAGACAGCCCCCTGCTTAAGCAATGCCCACGGCCCCCCTCCTCCTGGAGAAGGTCGGGACTCCAATCCAGGGTGCGCCTGGCCTCAAAAATCATGGCTCTGCTGAAACCTATAGAGCGTCCCAAAAGAGAGTCCTCAAGTGTTAGAGGGCACAAAGCCTCTGGATGGCATTAGGCTCCACGCGCCCTCTGAGGACATTGGCAATGAGACAGAGCCAGGGAAGGGAAATGATAGTGCCCCATCCTTGCTTCACTGCCTATTCCCATGCCCTCTTGGCAGCTCTGCCCACATCTCCCCAACTCTCTTTGTATTTCAGCTGTCAGTCCGCCTACTCTGAATGCAGCAGCGTCTGCTCCGTGACCACAGGACAGCTAGGCTAGTCCTTCTACAGAGGCAGGGTTGGCCAGCTAGCCTAGTCCTCCTACAGAGGCAGGGTTGGCCAGCTAGCCTAGTCCTCCCACAGAGGCAGGGTTGGCCAGCTAGCCTAGTCCTCCTACAGAGGCAGGGTTGGCCAGCTAGCCTAGTCCTCCTACAGAGGCAGGGTTGGCCAGCTAGCCTAGTCCTCCCACAGAGGCAGGGTTGGCCAGCTAGCCTAGTCCTCCCACAGAGGCAGGGTTGGCCAGCTAGCCTAGTCCTCCCACAGAGGCAGGGTTGGCCAGCTAGCCTAGTCCTCCCACAGAGGCAGGGTTGACCAGCTAGCCTAGTCCTCCCACAGAGGCAGGGTTGGCCAGCTAGCCTAGACCTCCTACAGAGGCAGGGTTGGCCAGCTAGCCTAGTCCTCCTACAGAGGCAGGGTTGGCCAGCTAGCCTAGTCCTCCCACAGAGGCAGGGTTGACCAGCTAGCCTAGTCCTCCTACAGAGGCAGGGTTGGCCAGCTAGCCTAGTCCTCCTAGGCTAGCTGGCCAACCCTGCCTCTGTAGGAGGACTAGGCTAGCTGGCCAACCCTGCCTCTGTAGGAGGACTAGGCTAGCTGGTCAAACCTCGGGCACCAATGCAAATGTGGCCCACTGTTGCAAATGGCAATTCATTATTTTTGTGACAGACTGTTTGAAGAGTACCCAAGGGGGAGTTTTTTTTAAATAAAATGTAATGCATATTGTGAATTGTAAAGAATGTTTATTCAGCAACAATGATCAAAACTACCAGCTGCAAAGTGAAGTAACTCATCAAACTGGCCCACATCGGCCAAGAAAGTGTCCCACTTTGATAAAAAAAAGTCCCACAGCAGCAATTTGCGTTTTTGGTTCGGGCATTCCCCTATTGCCGTATTGGCCAGTCCAAGCCTGTGCAGAGGCACATATGAGGCTGGGACTTTCACTATCCAAGTGAGGTGCTCTGCCTTAGAGGTTGTTAACCCCCTTCACGCTGCCTGCCATTGTGCTGGTGACGTGTGTGACACATTTAATAGTTATATGTCCCAATAGAGATAGCAGATTATACATTGTAATCCGAAAGAAGATCAAACTTAATTTGATTGATTGGAATATAAAATAGCCAAATCTAAATGGAAGTACTGAAAACATCATTCATTATGAGCTTCAGAAATATGTCATCTTGGTACTTCAGATTAAGAATGCAAATGAAATGAGACGGGGGGACTCATTGCCAATGAAAGCTTTGAATGTTGTTCTGCCTGTGCCTGAGTTTATTTCGGTCTATGAGATATCCTCGCATTTTTATCGCCGAATGGACATTTGCTGAATTTCGTTGCCCCATTTTAGCACTTTTTTAACAGAAAAAAAGCATGACAAGAACTCACCAGCAACCCCTTCTATCCCCCAACCCACACCCTTCTATATATGATATCCAAACTTATCAGCTGTAATTTTTTTGGTAAATAAGAGTGGTAAAAAAAATGTTTAAAAATCACTCCACAAAGTTGCACTCGGTGAAAAGTGAGATATACTGTTTATTTTAGTGCACTAGTGTCTTTTTTACATTAATGCACCTTCCTTATTTATATATGGTTGGGGAACTTCCTGTAGCTTGTGGATGTCCTAAGTCCTTGTCCACCTGTAGAGGAAGAGCCAAATGCCCCTAGAAGAAGCTACAACCCCATGTTGCCTATATGTTGGGAACCGGAAATTGCGACACGTGCGGTACCAGTGAGGATGCCCGTACCGCAAAGAGTTCTTGAAACAAAGTATCCATTGAGAAAACCCTATGTGCATTATCGAAAAAATGATGGTCTTCTGGACAACATCCCGGAAGAAGTGTGAAAGTGGATGAGAAAAAGGACTGCTGACGTAATGCGGCGCAGTACTGACGCACCATGGAGAGACACAAAGGACAAAAGAACATAAACATTCTATAAGATCTGAAGAAGAGGTGTCGAAGATAAGCAACATTTCGGGATTGAAATTAAGATGCTCATGCATAAACGCTGCAGAAAATGTAAAGTCATTTTACACTTGTACAGATGCTGTAACGCAAGTAGACGTAATAATCCTAAGGCTGGCTACAAAGTGGATAGATTGTGGGAATGCGCCAATGTATATACATAGGAATATATAGAATCTGGATGTTCCACGATGCACTTTAGTAAGCTTAAAACCCTGTGAATAGAAAGGACTTGAGTGTGGCACAGTTGGAAAATAGCTAATGGTGAAGTAGAATTGAAGAAAGGCTGGCTGGCCCAGCACCAAAAGTTGAGGCCACCGTGAGCATGGTTATGTGTCAAGGAGCTACATAAACGTGAGAAAGAAACAAACTTCTGTTTGAGGTGGGATGAAAAAACACTGAAGGAGTCAAGAGTTAATGTGGTCTCCAGTCACATGGTCAGATGAAAATAGACTTTGGGTTGAACTACACCAAAACCAGAAGATAAGATCATGCCATACTCCCTTTTATTCTCAGGCACACAGAGCATCTGTAAGGCCAAGTTCAAAGCCTTAATTGAATGGCAGACTGCAAGAGTGATGATAGATATTGGGCTAATTGGGTGGGAAGGCATTACCAAGCCGACCCTCCCCCCACCTGGGGTAATCAGTTTGTGTGCTGCTAGCACTGGAATATTCTAGAAGTGTACAAGCGTGCCAACCAATTGTAGAGGGCCACGTATAAAGGAGTCATATAGTTTGAGTAGCCAATGAATTGTCATGTATTTTGTTACGATGAAGATGACTTGCCCTAGAGGATGGCTTAGTTCTCCTCCTGATGTTAGAGACCCAATCACAACCCCCGTTAATATAGAATGTATACTTAGAGGTTCCCTGTAAGCCTATCACATCCCCAATTAGGTTTTTGTAGTTTGCCACGTAGTGCGACATCAATGATGACACATTTTTACTATAAAAGTAATGTTTTTTATCTGATGCGTTGATATTGTGCTGTGCAATGTCCGATGTCCATTGTAACTCCCTGTTTTAGATTATTACAAATAAAACAGTATTACGTTTTTCCAACTTCCTGAGTCTGTTTGATTATTGATTTATGAGTAAGTTCTGCATCCCCATTCATCTCTAAGTATTGCTACCTCATCTTAAAGGACACCAGATCTCGGTGTTCAACGGGACAAGAGGGGGTAGGAGACTGAGCATTTTAATTTACACCAGGCCATTAGCCCTTCTGCGGGCTGGCGTGCGGAGTGACCCAGATTGGTACTTGATATTCAAATACTCAAATAGTGAAAACATTCATACACAAGAAGGTCACACGGATAACGATGTTCTAAAACACCATACAAAGGGCCTCACTATGTGTTTTGTGGTAATTGCGGTGGTATTATGCCACCACACTTATTTCATGTTACTGCCTCTCGGTACTGTGGATTTACTGAGGGATAATGAGGGGGATACCAGCAATGTTAGCCCCTGATTTTGGTGTCTACAGGCCTCCATGGGTTTTTTTTCAGATTTTGCCTTGAACAGTTATTCCACTGTGGTCAATTTGACAATTTTCAAAGGTAAAGTAGGGTATCTACCTCCAGCTGTGTCTTGGATGTATATCCCCACCTCCAATCTTTGAATTCAGCGATGCTGGAAAGTGAGGGTAAAATAGTGGTAATTCTGTTATCGCCATTTTTCCGACAATTTTTCCTGCACCGTTGAACTCTGAATGAGGCCGAAAGTCTAACATTAATTTTTGTTTAATTTTGTATCTGAAATAACCCATTACAGGTATGCCTTTTTTAGATTTTAGGGAGAAATGTTTGTTTGCGTCATAATTTTAGTAATTATTTTAAAATTGCTGATTATTGTATTTGTATTTAAATTGTGAAATGTTTATGAGATTGTCTCTACAGTGCTCCGACAAACTTGTTTGTGTAGTTTGCATTTTATAACAAACTATACATCGATAAATAACAAATGAAATGAAGGACATTTGAATTGCATTGCGCTGTATGTTGTTCCAGCAATCGGACACAGTATACGAAGGGCTGAAAGAGAAATCAATGGAAATGCTGGGTGACCTCTATATATAAAAGCCATTCCAAATATAAAAAGAAGGAATCATTTAAGATGCATGCTGGTATGTATGGTCCATGAAATGAACTACAGTCTATGAAGGACAGACAGAGTGAACATATGTTCCAATGTGGTGCTGTTGTTGAGCAAAGTGTGAGGAATTCGACCATTCACAAGCTGGGTGGGCTCTCGCCATGGATTTTTCTAAATTTGAAATGAAATAGAATGATGGTAGATCAACCTCTGGATAATGAGTGGGGCTAATTTGCACATATTTTCCTATGCTAAATGCATGGCATACACTTAAACCTGTGTCCTCTGGGTGGACACAGCCTACTGGTGCTGCCCCCCCCATCATATTTAGTTGGAATATAACAGCCAAGACTACATCAAGGCATCTCAGAAGGGGGAAGGACAAACCTTCCACCTGTTATGGCCAGCCTAATTAACGATTGAAGCCTCCATGGATCCACCCTGTCCTTTTGTGTAAGCACTGGCAGCAATTAACATATATAAATTACTAATAGAGTATACTTCAAATAGGCCCACGTGTAGCCAGGCTGATAGAGGTTAACAAAGGAGACAGGAAACCCCAAAAACCTTTGATATGAACTGTGTCAACCTTAAGCCAGCTTCCGGCTCTCAGTATCAAGGGCAGTGACCATTCATGTCTGGGACTTTGTATTTACAGTAGCCATCCCCACAGGGGGACACCATTCAGAACTTACGAGTATGTGGTTTGACAGTGACCAAAGGTCTGGTCTCGCCACAGATTCAAGTGAGACCTGCCACTTAAATCAGGAACCACATAGAGCTCAATTAACCAGAGAGACCTTTTTATCCACAACAGACAGGAAGATGGGTGGAATTCGTATTACATGTTTTCACCCCTTTACCTTTTCTGTTGCAAAGCACTCTGGTTATGACCTCAGCATACAGGAGATTGTTGGTGGGGACCCAGGATTGGTTAATTAAGGTAGGCTTAGCCTACACCAATCACTTGGGCCCATTTGGCTTTATAAGGGGGATGAGACCCGATTTTGGGCAGATCATCTGAAGACTTCACAAGGAGTAACAAGAAGAACTAGTTTGGACCATGGCTGAAGGTACAGTCTGCCTTACAGCTTCACCCAGGGAAGGAAGGTCAGGATTTCCAAAGAGGAAAGCAAGATGCTTCTGAGCTTACAGCCCTTTGGGTAACTCACATGCAGTGGATGGTATGCCGAATAACTCTGACACCAAATAATCGAAACAACTCAGGAAGATGGCTAAGTTTTCTATTTTATTATCAATTGTCTAAAACAGGGAGTTACAACAGATATCAGCGGACGTTCGCTCGCGCTCTCAGTGTACTTTAAAAAAAATCACATTTATATACTGAAAATTCATCATACATGATGTCATACTACCAGGCAAGTAAGAAAAACCTACGAGTTGTGATAGGCTCAAGGGGAACATCTAAGTATACTTTCCTGTAGGGGTTGGGTTGTGATTGGATCTCTACTGTCAGGTGGACAACTCTTGCCCACGTCAACTGCAAGTCATCTTCAATGCTATTAAGTACATGTTATATCATTGGCTCTCAAACTATTAGGCCCTTCATTATATGGCTTCTACAATTGGTTGGCACGATGGTGCCATGTCTGGAACATTCTGTTCACTTAGCAGCATGTAAGCTCATACCGAGCTGCCAGGAGGTGGACTTGACTTTACCTCCCACTCAATTAGCCCAACGTCTCTCATTACCCATTCTTTCTGCCATGAAGATTGTCTTTGAACTTGGCCTTGCAGAGTATTCTTGTCTCTGGGAATATAAGGGAGTATGAGCATGCACTATCGCTGTTTTAGAACTGCAAGCTCTACTTCTAGTTCTATCCTTGCCTCACGTGACAGGAGACCACAATTTGGACCATTTTGCAGCAATTAAATGTCTTAAATTAATAAAACTTGGCACACTTGGTGTTCTTTCTTTGTGCTACACAACAAGGGATGTTTCAGCTTCTCACGTTTGCTGCCTTCAAGAATAGATAACCACTCTTGGCTGCCTTTAGCCTTGACACCAGGACAGACAGCTTCTCCATTCAAGTCAGCAATCCCAGCTAATTCTTTGCTGCAACACAGTTCTTGGCATTTCCTCTCCATGTGTCTGGGATTACTAAATTCATGACACTGATGTCCAGCTTCTATACAATGGTGGCTTGGCCTGCAGTCTATTAACTACATATAGCCAGCTTCTAAGGTCTTTTAGTCTACTTGCGTTACAGCATCTGTACAGTTATTGAATGGCTTGTATTTTCTGCAGTGCGTCACACACGTGCAATCTTCTCTTCGCATAGGAAAGTTTACTCGATTCTTAACTTCGTCATCACGTTCTCTAAGGTTCATACATCTTCTTCAGGCAGTGTTCATCTTTCATGATGTCACAATCTCCTCTTTCACTCTCTTTCATATTTCTTCGGGGTGTTCCTCCCTCAGAGTGTCTTCTCTTCAGGAAAACAACTGATAAGGTTTTCTCAGAGGGTATCTTCTTTCGCGTATTCTCAGGGGTATGGTAACAACTGCTGGTGTCAAGCATGGCACAATCTCAGGTTTCCAACATACAGGAGGTAAGGGGGCGGAACTTCCTGCAGAGGCATTCAGCTGCTCCTCTACACCTCCCCTAAATATCTACCAGGGAACAGAGATAGATACTAAATCCAGAGGACCCTCCAGCAGCTCCAGAACTGGTACCCTGCCAGCAGACAGTGAGCCCTGCTAGACTCTGTAGCAAGCTTCTGAGGTGGGAAGTGTCAAAGAGTCTCTGAACCAAACACAGGGCAAGGCCGGTGCCTGCAACACTCTCCTCAGTGTTG
The DNA here is from genome assembly GCF_040938575.1 of Ambystoma mexicanum. NCBI lineage: Eukaryota > Metazoa > Chordata > Amphibia > Caudata > Ambystomatidae > Ambystoma > Ambystoma mexicanum. The sequence goes on along the minus strand of NC_090931.1, from coordinate 167,102,555 downwards.
GTTAGTCTGCCTTAAAGATGACAAGAGTCCAGTGAAGAAGCTAGGAGGAGTGCATGGACAAGCATCTACCAACATCTGCCTTAAAGGACATTTTAGAGCCAGTTGTGCTCCTCGAGCTCCAACCGACTGCACTGCTGACTGTTGTCAGGCCGCAGTCGCTAACATTGTCTGAGACACCTCGACCAGTGCTTCAGGCCCACCAACCAGCACTGAGGCAATGATTCTTGACCCTGAGCCGCCGTGTAGGCCAGCCTTCAGCCGTCCGTCCAGCCTTGCACGCCAAACTGCCTGCTGCCTGATACCCGCAGATGTCTCCCATCTTGAATTCTGTTGCAGGAGCTGCAAAGCATCCTGGAACCAACTTGATGCCGTTGAGCATCACGATCATCTCAAGCACCAGGTACTTTGTAGTTCTGATCCCCCTGGTCCTTCTCTAAAGGCCCCTAGAGACAATGTACTTCCCATTGCTCCCTTGGTGCTGAAACCAAATAACCTTGAACAGTTAAAACGGATTGCTTTACCGACTACCCTCCTGTCAGTATCTAGAGTGCACCCCTTTTCCTTCGTGAAACTATCTGTCCTCTGCATTCCTTTAAAGATTTATCAATAAACCATAAAAGACATGGGGGTAAATCAAAGTTAATAACAGGAATAGCCCCCTCCCCCACATGAAGAGGCTGAACATACACAATAAGTGTTATGGGGAGAGAAATACCCAAGAACCCTGCGGCAGCCAAAGTAAAGGAAAGAGCGAAGGCATAGTTGGAGTATCTGTCAGGACAAGGGAATCTAATTCGACAAGCTATCAGAGAAGTGAGAGGACATTGCAGACACCCACAGGCCTGTAAATAACAAGGAGACATATACAGCAGACCAGGGGAGGCCAGGAGGACTCTTGGATCTCTGATGAAAGAAGAGCAACAGAGAAGCAAACAGCAGGAGACTGACAGAGGCATATCAAGGCTCGTGGACGCACAGACTCTGGACTGTTAGGAAAATAGATGTTGGAAACCTGAGCAAAAACAGGGAAATACTTTTGTACCGAGAAAAACGAGCGGTTTCTTTATTTCGGGCAGAGAGTCATAACAATAGCCTAAAATTGAAAAATAAGGCTGTTATTGACACACGGTAGTGGATCCCAAATAGTGAACGTATGCCTGCCCATATAGTGTGCAATATTAAGGGTGTACCTGTGTCACTCATGTTAGCTTCAAGAGGGGAATCACCTCCAATCAATTCTAAAACTGCAATGCCACCGACGTTGTCCCCTAGAGACTAAGTCCCCCCTTAGTAAACCTCATTAGCGGTCTTCTACACTGGCCCCAGGCCCAGCAATTCATATCTTTTAACAACGTATGCATTAAAAGTACAGCCTTTTTGTAAATAGACCCTATATACATTATCACACGTATTACCCACAACAACGATGCAAGGACTCTGCAATTACTAACAGCCCCCCCACCTACCCCCTACAGAGACATCAAATCACCAAAATGCCAGCTGTAGCGGAAGTGACATCACACACCCAATGACATCACTGGACGTAACATCACACTTTGACTCTGGCAACATCACTGGCAGTCATGGCATATGACCTTTTGGCTTGCTGGCATCACATGAAATAACAGAGAAACTGCAATACGTCACGGTTATGATTAAGAAAACATCAAAACAGTACTAAAGCATACAAAAAGGCTATTTTATTTTTCAACAATATATTAACTTCATTGCTATTCCAATATGTCATGAGTGCAGTCTTTTCTCGGCGCCATCATAGGTCAGGAGCACTTCTTTATTATGTCAACACGGCCTCGTATGGCCAGAAAACTGCATCTTACATCTGCCCTAAAACCCAATATACTAAAGAATTGTCTCACGTGCCAGCTGCTGCTATAAAGTGCTAAGTGCAACCTCATATATCCACTAGAGCCTTTTTTTTATAGCGGGTTACCCCTCATGTCGTATGCATACACATTATATGAAAGCTACAGCCTTACAAGTCCAAGTGCTATGATCATTGCCAAGTGGAGACTCAGTCACGCAAACATTGACATCTTATGCCAGGTGGAGCCAGCAAACTTAACTGAATTACTTTTGGTGTGATCAGTCTGAGAGATTAGGGCCAAATAGGCTCTGGAAGGTAAAGTCATGTGTCTAGGATCACACAGGTTGTTCAAGAGGAGAAGCTGGGACGTGTGCTTATTTCACTGTCCCCAATTTACCTGCTGGGCCTCATCTCCTACAATCCCATCTTCAACTGTGGACCAACATGCAGAGATGTTTGCTTCATGCACAGACATTGTTGTTTTGTGTTTACTAAAAGGAATATGTGAAGCGCCCAGCATCATTCTAAATAAATCAGAAAATATAAAATACATCTTTTTCAAAAACACCTGGGTACAAAAAGTATGAATTATTGTGATGGTTTGCAGGTGGAACAGAATAACTAGCGGCAATCATTTCCTTCACTGAGCTATCACCGTCCATTCTACCAGCGAAATACAACATTAATTTTCTAAATGTCCAGAAGCTATATCAAAATAACTGCTTTATGCAGCTAACAAAGAAGTGTCAAACATGAGACTTAAAGCATCACCCTTAAATAAACTGCAAACGCAAAAATGGCAAACACACACACACACACACACCCGCATAGAAGGAAAATAGGAACATACACATTCAGATACCCGCACATTAATAATTCTGAAGATGAGATGGCAATTGCTGGAAAATGATGTGCACAATTGTGCAACAGGACAAATCAGACAACTCTTCAGGACTAATCGGTGGCGTTGGATTCTACTGTACACACAGTCATCATGTTGAGATAGTGAATGCCACTAAACAAATAGCAAATATCCAAGTAATTCATTTCAGGTGTTTTCGCTGAGCAATAAATCACGCTGACATCTAAATGTGAGGACCGGTGGTCCTGGGGTAGCAGATGCAGTACCAAGGGGTATCAAGGAGATTGCCACGGGCAGCAGAGGCAGTACCAGGGCTTATCAAAGAGATTGCCAGGGGTAGCAGAGGCAGTGATAGAGGGTATCAAGGAGATTGCCAGGGGCAGCAGAGGCAGTACCAGGGGGTATCAAGGTGATTGCCTGGGGTAGTAAAGGCAGTACCAGGGCTTATCAAGGAGATTGCCTGGGGTAGTAAAGGCAGTACCAGGGCTTATCAAGGAGATTGCCTGGGGTAGCAGAGCCAGTGCCAGGGAGTATCAAGGAGATTGCCCGGAGCAGCAGAGGCAGTACCAGGGGTTATCAAGGAGATTGCCAGGGGTAGCAGAGGCAGTACCAGGGGTTATCAAGGAGATGTTAGGGGTAGCAGAGGAAGTACCAGGGGGTATAAAGGAAACTGCCTGGGTAGCAGAGGCAGTACCAGGGGTTATCAAGGAGATTGCCAGGGGTAGTAGAGGCAGTACCAGGGGGTATCAAGGTGATTGCCTGGGATAAGATAGTAAAGGCAGTACCAGGGCTTATCAAGGAGATTGTCTGGGGTAGCAGAGCCAGTGCCAGGGAGTATCAAGGAGATTGCCCTGAGCAGCAGAGGCAGTACCAGGGGTTATCAAGGAGATTGCCAGGGGTAGCAGAGGCAGTACCAGGGGTTATCAAGGAGATGTTAGGGGTAGCAGAGGAAGTACCAGGGGGTATAAAGGAAACTGCCTGGGTAGCAGAGGCAGTACCAGGGGTTATCAAGGAGATTGGCTAGGCTAGCAGAAGCAGTACCAGGGGTTATCAATGAGATTGCCAGGGGCAGCAGAGGCAGTACCAGGGCTTATCAAGGAGATTGCCTGGGGTAGCAGAGGCAGTGCCAGGGAGTATCAATGAGATTGCCTGGGACAGCAGATGCAGTACCAGGGCTTATCAAGGAGATTGCCTGGGGTAGCAGAGCCAGTGCCAGGGAGTATCAAGGAGATTGCCCGGAGCAGCAGAGGCAGTACCAGGGGTTATCAAGGAGATTGCCAGGGGTAGCAGAGGCAGTACCAGGGGTTATTAAGGAGATGTCCAGGGGTAGCAGAGGAAGTACCAGGGGGTATAAAGGAAACTGCCTGGGTAGCAGAGGCAGTACCAGGGGTTATCAAGGAGATTGCCAGGGGCAGCAGAGGCAGTACCAGGGCTTATCAAGGAGATTACCAGGGGTAACAGAGGCAGTGGCAAGGTGTATCAAGGAGATTGCCAGGGGCAGCAGAGGCAGTACCAGGGGTTGTCAAGGAGATTGCCTGGGTTAGCAGAGGCAGTACCAGGGATTATCAAGGAGATTGCCAGGGGTAGCAGAGGCAGTGGCAAGGGGTATCAATGAGATTGCCAGGTGCAGCAGAGGCAGTACCAGGGATTGTCAAGGAGATTGTCTAGGGTAGCAGAGGCAGTACCAGGGGTTATCAAGGAGATTTCCAGGGGCAGCAGAGGAAGTACCAGGGGTTATCAAGGAGATTGCCAGGGGTAGTAGAGGCAGTACCAGGGATTATCAAGGAGATTGCCAGGGGTAGCAAAGGCAGTGCCAGGGAGTATCAATGAGATTGTCTGGGACAGCAGAGGCAGTACCATGGCTTATCAAGGAGATTGCCTGGGGTAGCAGAGCCAGTGCCAGGAAGTATCAAGGAGATTGTCCGGAGCAGCAGAGGCAGTACCAGGGGTTATCAAGGAGATTGCCAGGGGTAGCAGAGGCAGTACCAGGGGTTATCAAGGAGGTGCCCAGGGGTAGCAGAGGATGTACCAGGGGGTATAAAGGAAACTGCCTGGGTAGCAGAGGCAGTACCAGGGGTTATCAAGGAGATTGCCTGGGCTAGCAAAGCAGTACCAGGGGTTATCAAGGAGATTGCCAGGGGCAGCAGAGGCAGTACCAGGGCTTACCAAGGAGATTGCCAGGGGTAGTAGAGGCAGCAGCAAGGTGTATCAAGGAGATTGCCAGGGGCAGCAGAGGCAGTACCAGGGGTTGTCAAGGAGATTGCCTGGGTTAGCAGAGGCAGTACCAGGGATTATCAAGGAGATTGCCAGGGGTAGAAGAGGCAGTGGCAAGGGGTATCAATGAGATTGCAAGGTGCAGCAGAGGCAGTACCAGGGGTTGACAAGGAGATTGTCTCGGGTAGCAGAGGCAGTACCAGGGGTTATCAAGGAGATTTCCAGGGGCAGCAGAGGAAGTACCAGGGGTTATCAAGGAGATTGCTAGGGGTAGTAGAGGCAGTACCAGGGGGTATCAAGGTGATTGCCTTGGGTAGTAGAGGCAGTACCAGGGCTTATCAAGGAGATTGCCTGGGGTAGCAGAGGCAGTACTAGGGATTATGAAGGAGATTGCCAGGGGTAGCAGAGGCAGTGGCAAGGGGTATCAATGAGATTGCCAGGGGCAGCAGAGGCAGTACCAGGGGTTGTCAAGGAGATTGTCTCGGGTAGCAGAGGCAGTACCAGGGGTTATCAAGGAGATTTCCAGGGGTAGCAGAGGAAGTACCAGGGGTTATCAAGGAGATTGCCAGGGGTTGTAGAGGCAGTACCAGGGGGTATGAAGGTGATTGCCTGGGGTAGTAAAGGCAGTACCAGGGCTTATCAAGGAGATTGCCTGGGGTAGCAGAGCCAGTGCCAGGGAGTATCAAGGAGATTGCCCGGAGCAGCAGAGGCAGTACCAGGGGTTATCAAGGAGATTGCCAGGGGTAGCAGAGGCAGTACCAGGGGTTATCAAGGAGATGTTAGGGGTAGCAGAGGAAGTACCAGGAGGCATAAAGGAAACTGCCTGGGTAGCAGAGGCAGTACCAGGGGTTATCAAGGAGATTGCCAGGGGTAGTAGAGGCAGTACCAGGGGGTATCAAGGTGATTGCCTGGGATAGTAAAGGCAGTACCAGGGCTTATCAAGGAGATTGCCTGGGGTAGCAGAGCCAGTGCCAGGGAGTATCAAGGAGATTGCCCGGAGCAGCAGAGGCAGTACCAGGGGTTATCAAGGAGATTGCCAGGGGTAGCAGAGGCAGCACCAGGGGTTATCAAGGAGATGTTAGGGGTAGCAGAGGAAGTACCAGGGGGTATAAAGGAAACTGCCTGGGTAGCAGAGGCAGTGCCAGGGGTTATCAAGGAGATTGCCTGGGCTAGCAGAAGCAGTACCAGGGGTTATCAAGGAGATTGCCAGGGGCAGCAGAGGCAGTACCAGGGCTTATCAAGGAGATTGCCAGGGCTAGCAGAGGCAGTGGCAAGGGGTATCAAGGAGATTGCCAGGTTGCAGCAGAGGCAGTACCAGGGGTTGTCAAGGAGATTGCCTGGGGTAGGAGAGGCAGTATCAGGGGTTGTCAAGGAGATTGTCTCGGGTAGCAGAGGCAGTACCAGGGGTTATCAAGGAGATTGCCAGGGGTACAGAGGAAGTACCAGGGGTTATCAAGGAGATTGCCAGGGGTAGTAGAGGCAGTACAAGGGGTTATCAAAGAGATTGCGTGGGGTTGGAGAGCCAGTGCCACGGGGTATCAAGGAGGTTGCCAGGGGTAGCAGAGGCATTACCAGGGGGTATCAAGGAGATTGTCAGGGGTAGCAGAGGTACCAGGGGGTATCAAAGAGATTGCCAGGGGTAGCAGCTGTGACTCTTGCTATCCCGAAATGATACCCTTTCCCACCAACGAAAGAAGAGATATTGAAGCCACTTGTAAAACTCTCCTCCACCTTTATCCTCTTCAAACTCCCAGCTGCATTGGAGACTGAGCATCCCTCTCTTCTTTCTTTGCCCGGTGAGCCATCTCCAATTATTGTCATGGTAACACCTCTTCTCCTAGGTGGACCCCCCAAGGGCATAGACCTAGCTCCTTTACTGTCCACGCTTTGCACTTCAATCCTTGTCAAGCGTATCTCCTTCTTTGGCCTCTCTTGCCATATTTTTGTAAATAAAGTACTAATCTTTTCCACCTTCTCCTCCTTCTGTCCTGAATAACCTTCTGCCTCCCCACCATCCATTACTGAATGGATGTCTCTACTTGCTGATATCTATCTATTGCAAACCAAACATTATCTTCGTTTCTGCTCCTAACATCTTGTTTCTACTTCTCTCTCCTTACTCTTTTAAGCCAGACAGCTTTAACCCTTCCCAATGGCTTACAACCTGCTGGTCCTCTGTGGAAACAAACTTAATCTCCAGCATTTAATTACCAATGTACCTACACAAATAATGTCCCTGCCCCAATGTCCACGCACCGAAACCCTCACTTCTCCTTCAGTTCTCAGCAGGCTGGAATACTGCTCCACTCTTCTCGTGGGTCTTCTTGTCATGATCTCTGCTTCCAAAAGGTCAGGGTTTTCCCAACTCCCTTGGAAGCAGATCCATAACTCAGGTTCCGAGTGCCAACCAGTCCCAATTGGGACCTTTTGGACCCAGTCCTGGCGCCAGTGGCACCAGGCTCATAAACATGCCCAGTCCCAGCGCTGGAAGCGCCGGGCTCATAATGCTTGGGTGGACTTACCTGCAGCAGCCCATGCTGCTTACTTGCCTGCCAGTTGAGCCTCTGATCCTCTTCTGTTTGGAACTACTTTTCCTGTTGGGTGGGGCAGGAGCCACTCCCTAGGTTCAGAACACTGGAACTCTTCTGGAAAGCAGGAACTCTTTTCTTACCTAGGCGTGGCTGTGGAAGGAGACACCTAAGCACTACAGGAGGCTATTTAAACCACACCCGATGGATGAATCTTGCTTTGCGTTATTCTGCATCCTCTGCAGCAGAACGCTCATCGTGTCTTCTGCATCTGATCCTGGGCCTAAGGGAAAAGGCTTACCATCCTGAATCCAGTCTTCAGCAACACCTATAAAGACAAGAAAGAACAGGTTAGCTTTACGGTCTTCAGTGACAGCGCTTCACTTACCTGGTCCATCGGCTGTCACCAACGCCTCGCGCTGCATGCCGGCATCTGAAAGACAAAGGCTTACCTACTCTTCGTGCGCTCCGGAGGTCTTCGCACTGCATTCCGGCATCTGAAAGACAAAGGCTTACCAACTCTTCGCACGTTCCGGAGGCCTTCGGCGCTGCATCCCGCATCTGAAAGACAAAACAAGGTGCGTTTAAAGACATTGGGGAACTTTAATACTCACGTGCCATTACTCCTTTCCACATCTAACCCAGTGGGTATTCCGGCACCCTGCAGCCGCTCCGAACTTGTACCTGCAAAATAAAAAGACAGTTAGAGCGCATCGTGAAGCAGGCAACAAGCGCTTACTTACGTGCTTCCAGGCGCTTCTATTCATCACACGGGCTCCATCTTCAACTCACTTCAGCCCGTCATCCGCCATCGCCGGAACCCTGAAAAACAAGAGACATCATTACTAAAGACTTTTAAAGACATTAGAATTACTCGAAACTTACCGTTCGTGCAGTAAACGACGGACAGCAGTCCTCTGAAGTCAAGAGGCCTGCTCCCCTTATCCAGTGAAGAAACTGGTTACAGCACCCTGCCCCGAGGCAGATGGAGAGCACGGCATTCACTTACCTAAGGTGAGAGCGTTAACCTTTGGGGTTCTACAGGAGAAGAGAAAGGGAAGAAGAGAGAGACATTCAATAACCCAGTTCATTAATCCCATATTTTCTATCTGCAGACATCTTACCCTTCGAGTCAGACATACAGTGCACAGAGGTCCAGCCCAAAGAGCCAGCCGTGTGTTACACATCACCTTTGAAGATACGGTATACGGCCAGTCAAGACCCGCGCCTCTACGGGAATCAGGTGAGCGTTACAGAACGCAAAGCCTACCGCAAAACTCCCGTCCAGGCACTATGGAAACCTCGGATACCGACCAGCTAGCCCAGTTACTTGGGGAACTAAGGGCAGAAGTGCATGCAGCCGGTCAGGAAACGAACGCTCTAAGAAGGGAACTGATTATTTCCAAGGAGCGAACAGATGATCTCGCTAGACAATTGCTACAGTCACAAGCCGGACAGACCCCGTTGCCCGCATCTGGGGGAAATCTTCCTTCTACATCCTCTATGAATCCAGTGCAGATCAACCTACCTGGGAATGTACCTCTGGCTCCGCCCAAACGATTTTCTGGTGACCCAAAGAGGTTTGCAGTATTTATCAATCAGTGCCGGTTGCATTTCTTATGCCGGCCAGCAGCCTTTCCAACTGATCAAGCTAAAGTAGCTTTCGTACCTTAGTGGCAATGCGGCAGACTGGTCGATCCCTCTAGTAAATCAAGATGATCCGGTCCCCCATGATTTTCAAGCTTTTCAGCTCAGTATGGAAAAACTGTTCGCAAGACATTCACAGGGGCAGGCCTTGGACAATGAGCTTCTTTCGTTGCGACAAGGTAATCAAGACCTTTTGGCTTATATTGCGTCTTTCAACAGACTGATAGTGGAAACTCAATGGCCTGAGGACAAAAGGATTGCGCTGTTTTATAGAGGTCTACGTGGAGAGCTCAAAGATGTGTTAGCCCAAGTAGTGAATCCCCCACAAGATTGTTCGGACTATATAGACTTAGTCGTTCAAATAGATCACAGACTGAAGAACAGGAAGGCCGATCGTTCCAAGTTTGATGCTCGAGTATTTTCCAAACCGCCAACTCCTTCCAAAGGAGTAGACTCCGGGGAACCCATGCAAATAGGGGGCCTGAAAGGTCCACTAACACAAAAGGAGCGGGAAAGGAGAAAACAGTTGCAATTATGCCTCTATTGCGGAAACTCAGGGCACTGTCATGATCTCTGCTTCCAAAAGGTCAGGGTTTTTCCAACTCCCTTGGAAGCAGATCCATAACCCAGGTTCCGAGTGCCAACCAGTCCCAATTGGGACCTTTTGGACCCAGTCCTGGCGCCAGTGGCACCAGGCTCATAAATATGCCCAGTCCCAGCACTGGAAGCGCCGAGCTCATAATGCTTGGGTGGATTTACCTGCAGCAGACCATGCTGCTTACTTGCCTGCCAGTTGAGTCTCTGATCCTCTTCTGTTTGGAACTACTTTTCCTGTTGGGTGGGGCAGGAGCCACTCCCTAGATTCAGAACACTGGAACTCTTCTGGAAAGCAGGAACTCTTTTCTTACCTAGGCGTGGCTGTGGAAGGAGACACCTAAGTACTACAGGAGGCTATTTAAACCACACCCGATGGATGAATCTTGCTTTGCGTTATTCCGCATCCTCAGCAGCAGAACGCTCATCGTGTCTTCTGCATCTGATCCTGGGCCTAAGGAAAAAGGCTTACCATCCTGAATCCAGTCTTCAGCAACACCTATAAAGACAAGAAAGAACAGGTTAGCATTACGGTCTTCAGTGACAGCTCTTCACTTACCTGGTCCATCGGCTGTCACCAACGCCTCGCGCTGCATTCCGGCATCTGAAAGACAAAGGCTTACCTACTCTTCGTGCGCTCCGGAGGTCTTCACACTGCATTTCGGCATCTGAAAGACAAAAGCTTACCAACTCTTCGCACGCTCCGGAGGCCTTCGGCGCTGCATCCCGCATCTGAAAGACAAAACAAGGTGCGTTTAAAGACATTGGGGAACTTTAATACTCACGTGCCATTACTCCTTTCCACATCTAACCCAGTGGGTATTCCGGCACCCTGCAGCCGCCCCGAACTTGTACCTGCAAAATAAAAAGACAGTTAGAGCGCATCGTGAAGCAGGCAACAAGCGCTTACTTAAGTGCTTCCAGGCGCTTCTATTCATCACACGGGCTCCATTTGCAACTCACTTCAGCCCGCCATCTGCCATCGCCGGAACCCTGCAAAACAAGAGATATCATTACTAAAGACTTTAAAGACATTAGAATTACTCGAAACTTACCGTTCGTGCAGTAAACGACGGACAGCAGTCCTCTGAAGTCAAGAGGCCTGCTCCCCTTATCCAGTGAAGAAACTGGTTACAGCACCCTGCCTCGAGGCAGATGGAGAGCACGGCGTTCACTTACCTAAGACATCTTACCCTTCGAGCCAGACATACAGTGCACAGAGGTCCAGCCCAAAGAGCCAGCCGTGTGTTACACATCACCTTTGAAGATACGGTATACGCCCAGTCAAGACCGGCGCCTCTACGGGAATCAGGTGAGCGTTACAGGCACTTTCTTCGAGACTGTCCGGTGAAACCTGCCAAGAAGGCAGTAGGTGCTGAAGTTACCAAAGTTACAAACTCTGAGCAGGGAAACGACCTCGCCCGACAAGAATAGAGGTCCTCTTGCCGAGCGTGAAAACCAGTTCCGTGACCTCGCATTTCGTGAAACCTATGGTCCTCATTAGCCCTGATAATCCGGATCGATTACATGCAATTGAAGCTTACGTCGACAGCGGTGCCATCGGCAATTATGTGGATCATGAAATGGTTTTAGGATGAATCTAACTCTTTGTCCCAAGGCTGTAAAGGACGTCATTACTACGGTGGATGGAACGGAGATAGCCTCCAGACCAGTAACGCATACCACTCAAGAAGTGACGCTAGTAAGTCAAGATGGACACCATGAGAAGATCGTGTTCGATGTGATCAAGGCTCCTCAGTTTCAGATTATTCTAAGAATACCTTGGATAGAGAAACACAATCCTCTGATCGATTGGCGAGCAAGAACGGTCCAGTTTCCAGAATGTGTCTCTACTTGTCACCCTGCACCTGGTGTTGCACTGGCAGCAATTTCTTCAGAGACTCCCCAGTTACCTCCCGAATACCTAGAATACCAAGATGTTTTCCGGAAGGATCAGGCTGACTCTCTACCTCCTCATAGGTCTTATGACTGCTAGATAGACCTGATACCTGGATCTACTCCTCCTTGTAGTAGAATTTATGCCCTCACCGAGCCTGAGAACCTTCACCTTCGACAATACCTGGATCAATACCTGGCAAATGGGTTTATTCGTCCTTCCAAGTCCCCTGCTTCTTCAGCTTTGTTCTTCGTTCCAAAAAAAGAAGGAGACCTTAGAACTTGTATAGATTATCGCTCCCTGAACCAGATCACCGTCAAGAATAGATATCCGTTACCTTTGATCCCTGAACTCCTGGACCAAGTCAGAAAAGCATGCATATATACAAAGCTGGATCTTAGAGGAGCCTACCACTTGGTACGAGTAAAAGAGGACGATGAATGGAAGACGGCCTTCCGCACCAAATATGGGCTATTTGAATATCAGGTCATGCCCTTCGGACTTTGCAATGCCCCGGCCGCCTTTCAATATTTTATGAACGATGTCCTCAGAGAGCTCATAGATGTGTGTGTTGTTGTTTACATTGACGACATCCTCGTTTATTCTTCATCGGAATCTGAACATCGGAAACACGTGAAAATGGTCCTCGAAAGATTGCGTCAACACAAACTTTTCGCTAAGTTGGAAAAATGTGTTTTCAACGTGATTGAAGTTGAATTCTTGGGATTCATATTATCACCTAGTGGAGTGCGTATGGATTCAAAGAAGGTCGATGCAGTTCTCAAATGGCCATCACCATCCTCCGTAAATGGTGTGCAAAGCATGTTAGGCTTCGCTAACTTTTACCGCAGGTTTATCCCCGAATTTTCTCGAATAGTCCAGTCCATCACTGCCTTGTTAAAGAAAAACAAACGTTTTGAATGGTCTACCGAGGCGGAACAAGCTTTCCAGGATTTGAAGACTAAATTTATCTCTGCACCAATCTTAAAACACCCTCGCCCCGAACTCCCCTACATCGTGGAAACTGATGCTTCAAGCCTTGCCATGGGGGCAGTTCTATCACAAAAGGACCCGGTAACCAATCAGTTGCATCCCGTGGCATTTTGGTCCCGCAAATTCTCGCCTCCTGAAATCAATTACACGATTACTGACAAGGAACTTCTGGCTATCAGGTCTGCCTTTAAGGCTTGGCGGCATTATCTGCTGGGGGCCCGACACACCGTTACTGTGATTACGGATCACCGAAACCTGCAATATTTGAAAACCGCAAAAGCCCAATCCTCTAGACAACTCCGTTGGGCATTATTCTTTGCCGAGTTTGACTTCATAATTACCTATCGACCTGGTACAAAAAACGGTAAAGCTGATGCCCTTTCTCGGATGGGAGTGGAAGAACACTTGATCAACCCTAAACCTGTACCAATCATTCCCGAACAAAGAATTCTGGGTGTAATCGCCACACAATCCATAGAGGAAGTTAAGGATAAAGCCAGGCAACTTGTAACTCCAGCAGACATACAGAATTGGCATCTGCAGGGAAAGGACTTTGCAGTAAAGGACAACTTATTGTATTTCCAAGAACGATTATACCTGCCCAGCACAGATTTACAGAAAAAAGTAATCTCTTGTTATCACGATTCATTAATGGAAGGACATCCCGGTATGGCCAAGACCTAAGAAAAGATCAAGCGCTACTTCTGGTGGCCGTCTTGGAAAAAAGATATCAGAGACTTTATAATGTCCTGTGGAGTATGCGCCCAAAACAAGAGTCAAAAGGAAAGACCAGCAGGCCTCTTACGCCCTATTGACATCCCACCTCGCCCTTGGCATACGCTTTCTATGGACTTCATCACCGATCTACCTCCATGCTCCGGATACAATACGATTCTAGTAATCGTGGACTTATTCTCCAAGATGGCGCATTTCATTCCGCTCAAAGGCTTGCCAACAGCAGCAACTCTGGCCCGAGAATTTCTCGAAAACATCGTCCGACTGCACGGTTTTCCTTCGGTTCTAATTTCGGATCGAGGTTGTCAATTTATTTCTCATTTTTGGCGAAGTTGCTGTCGGTCGGCTCAAATTGATGTGAGACTATCGACCAGTCACCACCCTCAGACCGACGGACAAACCGAGAGGACCAATCAAACTCTGGAACAGTATTTACGCTGCATGCTGCAACAAACTGAAAAAACTTGGAAAGACATCCTTTGGATAGCCGAATATGCCTACAATAACTCTGTCTATTCGGGAACTGGGAAAACCCCGTTTTTTCTTTTATACGGCAGTCACCCTCGAACCTCGGAGTTGGATCCCCTCCAAGATCTTGAAACACCAGCAGTAGACTACCTGCATTCTACAATCACCCAAGCCTTTAAGGAAGCTGTTTCTCACCTTCAAAGGGCTAAAGAACAATACAAGAAAGGAGCAGATCAAAATCGGAAGGAAGCCCCTCAATATCAAGTAGGGGATCAAGTCTGGTTATCCACCAAATATCTACCTTTAAAAGGGCCACGCACATTCAACCCAAGATACCTTGGTCCCTATTCCATCACTACCATAGTAAACCCAGTAGTGGTCAAGTTGGACTTGCCCCCGCACATGAAGATACATACGGTCTTCCACGTCTCTCTATTAAAACCCGTGCAACCTCAAACCCGACTAACTAAATCTCCAAAACCCATCCTAGTTGATGGAGAACTCGAGTTTGAAGTCAAAAGCATTCTGGACTCCAAGATCTCCAAATCTAAACTATTTTACCTAATTGACTGGAAAGGCTACGGCCCCCAAGAGAGATCCTGGGAACCTGCTGAATATGTCCACGCTCCTCGCCTAATCAAAAGATTTCACCGAACATTTCCTGACAAGCCAAAACCCCCGGAGAAGCCCGGTTTGGGAGGGGCCTTGAGGGGGGTACTGTCATGATCTCTGCTTCCAAAAGGTCAGGGTTTTCCCAACTCCCTTGGAAGCAGATCCATAACTCAGGTTCCGAGTGCCAACCAGTCCCAATTGGGACCTTTTGGACCCAGTCCTGGCGCCAGTGGCACCAGGCTCATAAACATGCCCAGTCCCAGCGCTGGAAGCGCCGGGCTCATAATGCTTGGGTGGACTTACCTGCAGCAGCCCATGCTGCTTACTTGCCTGCCAGTTGAGCCTCTGATCCTCTTCTGTTTGGAACTACTTTTCCTGTTGGGTGGGGCAGGAGCCACTCCCTAGGTTCAGAACACTGGAACTCTTCTGGAAAGCAGGAACTCTTTTCTTACCTAGGCGTGGCTGTGGAAGGAGACACCTAAGCACTACAGGAGGCTATTTAAACCACACCCGATGGATGAATCTTGCTTTGCGTTATTCTGCATCCTCTGCAGCAGAACGCTCATTGTGTCTTCTGCATCTGATCCTGGGCCTAAGGAAAAAGGCTTACCATCCTGAATCCAGTCTTCAGCAACACCTATAAAGACAAGAAAGAACAGGTTAGCATTACGGTCTTCAGTGACAGCGCTTCACTTACCTGGTCCATCCGCTGTCACCAACGCCTCGCGCTGCATTCCGGCATCTGAAAGACAAAGGCTTACCTACTCTTCGTGCGCTCCGGAGGTCTTCGCACTGCATTCCGGCATCTGAAAGACAAAGGCTTACCAACTCTTCGCACGCTCCGGAGGCCTTCGGCGCTGCATCCCGCATCTGAAAGACAAAACAAGGTGCGTTTAAAGACATTGGGGAACTTTAATACTCACGTGCCATTACTCCTTTCCACATCTAACCCAGTGGGTATTCCGGCACCCTGCAGCCGCTCCGAACTTGTACCTGCAAAATAAAAAGACAGTTAGAGCGCATCGTGAAGCAGGCAACAAGCGCTTACTTACGTGCTTCCAGGCGCTTCTATTCATCACACGGGCTCCATCTTCAACTCACTTCAGCCCGTCATCCGCCATCGCCGGAACCCTGAAAAACAAGAGACATCATTACTAAAGACTTTTAAAGACATTAGAATTACTCGAAACTTACCGTTCGTGCAGTAAACGACGGACAGCAGTCCTCTGAAGTCAAGAGGCCTGCTCCCCTTATCCAGTGAAGAAACTGGTTACAGCACCCTGCCCCGAGGCAGATGGAGAGCACGGCGTTCACTTACCTAAGGTGAGAGCGTTAACCTTTGGGGTTCTACAGGAGAAGAGAAAGGGAAGAAGAGAGAGACATTCAATAACCCAGTTCATTAATCCCATATTTTCTATCTGCAGACATCTTACCCTTCGAGTCAGACATACAGTGCACAGAGGTCCAGCCCAAAGAGCCAGCCGTGTGTTACACATAAACTTTGAAGATACGGTATACGCCCAGTCAAGACCGGCGCCTCTACGGGAATCAGGTGAGCATTACACTTCTCCTCAACTCCGTCCCCTTCCACCCCCTCTACAAGGAAGACATGTTTCGTACCGGCAATCCCTGCCAGCTCCCTCGCTCCCCTCAGCCCATTGACTCTCCACTGGATGGTGCTCCATGCAACACCACACAATCTTTACACTGATTGTTCTGATGTTCAAGGACATCCACTGGCTTCTGCCACCACCATCTCGCCTCCACTCTATGCAGACATACCCATACAAGGATCCTACAATCCCAAGCCATGATCAACCTTTGTGCCCTGCCCTCCGTGCAATGCCTCCCGCTTCTGGCCCTTCTCACTTCTTGCTCCACACTACTGGAAGGTGTTCTCGCTGAAATAAAAAAAGGGACCAACATCCAGGACTTTACGATTTCCCTAGAAAGCACCCAGCCCCATGAATGGAAGCCGCTCCCGGAATTCACAGAAGAATAATACCGCTCTTATGACCACCCTCTTATCCCTATAGTCATTGAATGTGCTCCACTCTCTATATCTCGAGGCAGCTGCATGGTTGTTGTGTTTTGTGTTTAGTTAGAACTACTCCATATAGCTGTACTAATATGTTACACACCCTTAACTGTATGCTCCCCCACACTACTGTTTATTGCCGTACATTTCCTTACTGTTGATGATCTTTGTCACTGCATAACTAATGTGCCTTCTCTTGCCTGATCCCACTTTCGTCTCACCAGATGGCTTATGTGGCATAGCGAGTTTTTGCGCAGTAGATTAAATCGAGGTAGAAATCATCGATTTTTTTACAGCAAATTTTGCCGCTAATATATTTGGGGAGGTAGGTTTAGGTGAATAATTAATGTATTTGTTTATAACGCGCCGAACAGCCCGGAGGCATCAGGGCGCACATGAACACAAAGGACAACACAAGAAAATGGGACAAGACAGAGGTCAAGAATTGGATGCATGAGTCAATTATCTAAAAAGTGCTGTCTTTAAGTTTTTCCTGAAATTTAGGAGAAATTACGGGGGTTAATGTACGGGGGTTAAGTTCGGGAGACCCCCAGAATATATTTGCGTCAAAATCTTCCACTTATTTCTACTTCAATTACAAAAATTAAAAGCAATCAGAGAGACACGGCTTATGTTACACCCAGGTCACAATAGCCACTAATATTAGGAGCGCTCAGCGCTCGGTTAAGAACATTACACAGTCTTTCTGTCTGGAGAATTCTGCTCCCTTTGTCAAATAAATTCAAACAGTTTCCATCAGCCTCCATTAGTCATTTGAGGGGCATTTCTGCAGTATCCCTAACCCTCCAAGTCAGTTTATCTACTCTCCACTTCTCTTGGAAGGTTAGCTGTGCAGTGGTGTGCAGGGGATTTCCCTGGTCTGATGTCGAGATCAGTGCACTAGGGAGGCAGAGAGAGACGTTTTGTGGCTCTAATAGTTGGTCATTGTGGTGCTGCTTATAGGTGCCAGGTCGAGGGCAACCATTTTTTTTCTTGTTTTACCCTTGGTGGAAATAGTGAACCCTACCCATGTGGGGATCTTTCAAGAAAGAGCCAATGGAAAGGGTAGGACCCCCACCCATATTGAAGAAAGGTCCATCTTTACTCTTTTACCTGCTCCAAAGATGTGTAGACCTGAGTTCAGAAGTCGCCAAAAAACTTTTACCATTGTGAGTTTGATAAACTGAAAAAAAACAGGGTACCACCACCCAGAAACTAAGTCTGCAAGAACCAGTCTGTTCCTTGGGTTTAGCAGCAAATCAAATGCAGGAGCTTGCCCCTGAAGTCTAAACACAATAGATGGTCTACCAACAGCAGGGGTGTGCAACTGTGGCTCCCCAGATGTTTTGGACTGCAACTTCCATGATCCCTCACCATTGCCTCTTCGGCTAGGGCTGATGGAATTTGTATTCCCAACCATCTGGAGAGTCAAATGTTGCAAACCCCTGGCCTACAGTATCTGCACTTGCAGAAGGCTTTGTCACCTTGTGGAAAAGCACTCCTGTGGAGCATGTTTCCTCCAGCTGTCTTTTGTCTCTTTTAAGATGGCTGAAGCCTTGATGTTTTACTCAGTCTATTCTACAAGTCTAATTTAGACGGTGGCCGTAAATCTGAGCATAAGGGAATATGTTATGTTATGTTACTTGGCATTTATATAGCGCCTTATGTATCATTGGTATGACCTCAAAGTGCTGGTAGGTTGAACGCTCTCGGGAACCACAGTTCAAGTCATTAGAGAGAGATATTGTGGTATGGTGTGTGTGCGCACAGATATGTGTGCAGCTGGTGTGGTTGTTGCGTGATAGCTGCTTCTTAGCAGTAGGTAGGTGTGGTGCTGAGGAAATCAGTTGGATATGTTCAGTCTGGAGGGTGGACACTCACACTGAGTTCTGGCTGCGTTAGGCCTGAGGAGACGCCTAAGCTAGCCGGTATGTGCTCAGCTAGCTGTGTTTTATTAGGATGATTAGGTGTTTGTGGGGTCATGTTAGTATGAGAACAGCTAGGCCGAATGTATCATAGCATAGCTGTGTTCTAGTTGAATGATGGTGTATAGGAGAGAGTAAGCGGAGTAGTGTGATATGGTGGTCTATCAGTGAAGCGCTTGTGGCCAGGCACGAGAGCAGGACAGGGGGTGTACATAGCGGCATACATATATAAAGCGACAGGATGGATAGGGTAACATGGGGATACAGGTACATAGCAGTCGTTCCATCTGCTTCATCCGTTCCATCCGGTTCATCGGTTCTATCCGCTTCATCTGTTCCATCCGATTCATCTGTTCCATCCACTTACATCCGTTCCATTCACTTACATGGGTTCCATCCACTTCATCTGGTCCATCCAATATGCACAGCTTATGTCTTACAAGCACAGAGGAGGTTTCAAAAATCTGAAACTCATGGCCTCGATTGTTTATGAAAATGGGGACTTACTACTGATGCTGGGATGGCACGGTTATTTATTTTTGTTATACTTTGACTTGTTTAGGAGTCCCTGTGCAACCCAGTTTTGTTGTTATTGATGCTTAGATGTCTAAGGCTCTGGCCTGCTGGAGTCATGCCCTGCAAGCACTATAACCAGGAACACTGTGCCCCAAGCACAGTATTGACAAGGTTTGGCTAGACATGCTCTGTAAACACATTGCTCAAGGGGAATGGTCAAATGTCATTATTGTGGGTACTTCAGCCAGGGTCACTGTGCTACGGGCATGCCTTAGATTCTCCAATTGGCCATTGCAAAAGGCAGTCAAAGACCGAAAAGGAGTCTCTTACTGGAAGAAGAAAGGGCCCCATCAGTGTCTTGAAAGGCAAGTTAAAATAGAAAGGGAGTGTTTTTGTACATTTATGTTGTGAATACAATGGGTGTCTGCAAAAGAGAAGGAACTTGCAGACTTGAGATAATGAGTCTGTTGTCATGCATGAGTGCAAGAGGGAATGAATGCATGTGTGTCCATTTCTTTACATATATGTGTGGGGCAGAATGTTGGCTGCCATATAATGTGTACACCAGCCTGAAAGTGTTTTACGGTGTCAATACTGGCATATATATTTTAAGCAACATGAAAAATATGTTTTAAAGACCCCTGCTAGCATACTTTGTGACAATCAGCATTATGGATTGTTGTGAGGGCGGAGGCAGCAGCAAGGAAAGGGTTAACAGGGAGAGTATGCAGGAGTAGGAAGAGGAGGAGCCTCGAGGGGAAGAGGCAGTTAGTTAAATAAATAAAGAGTTTCAAGTAAGATGTATTGTGTCCTCCTTTCCTCTATGACAGTGATTATTCCTAATAACAACTGCTGACGTTTACAATTAAAGGGCACCTTTTAAAGAGTGTTTTACTGTAGCAATACCTGGCCTTTCTGACCTATGTTGCGGAAATCGGCATACAAGTGTGATTTATCATGGCATAGTTGAGATATATTTGATCCTAGATAGAATGGAAAAGTGTTGTACTGGTCCATGCTGGCCTACATTATAGAAACCACCTTCTTGAACATGGGTTTTACAGTGGCAGTGCTGCCATATATCCTGGGCATCATCACAAAGCTATTTTAAAATGGCAGTTCTAGCATATATTCTGGCCACAGTCATCAAAACATTTTGTAAAATAAAAAAATGCTCATGTGCAATCTTAGTCACCTGGCATTCATTGCTGGAATTGTTTCATGTGTTACCCTACAGAACTGATAGTACATTGTACAGCTATTTATTCAGTTCTCAAAATATGCCCCGTATAATGCACTATTGTACTCCAATTATTTTAAACCTTTTATTGGGGTGGAGGCAATTAAACCCCAGTAGGTTGGTTTTGGTTCCCTCGCTACACTCAGCCACTCATTTTAATTTGGGTAAATATGAAAGCACTTCCAATGAAAAACAATCAAAACATCCCAGATGTAAGACGGCAACAATTTTACACTGTGGACATTATTTATACAATTTCGCTAGACATGTCTGATAAAACAGAAAATTAAACTAAACACATGTGTTAATGTAATAGGACAGTTGAAACAAACACGCAGATGCTGAAATGAAAACAGCTAAAGGCAGCCACCTTGTCATTTCTCAAGGTCAAATCTGTGAATGTATACTAGGGCTACTCACATTTTCAGAATATGTGTTAATTTGCTCATTTGTTAGCATACATAGGTTGTGATGTATTTGCTGAAAACATACCAAATTGTGCTAATTTCACATGCATTGTTTTTATTTAATGGCAGATCAGTATTAACTCTGCTTGAAAGCACTACATCCAGGAAAGACAGGGCAAGCTGCAAGCATACATTTAGAAGACATTGAATGCATTCATTGTGTCTGGCAACAGATATTTCTCCAGTTAAGACACGTTTTTTTGTTTTTAATACATTTGTATTTTGAACAATTTTTTTCTAAGTATTGTAAGACAGACACTCCTGATTTTGAATTAGATCACCTCTTACTGATTATTTGATTACATTATTGAAATGCAGTGATTGTCATGAATGCACGATATTTGCTTACCGGAGGATCTGCACTGCCCATAAAGACAGCCCTGCAAGCCTCGCTCAAAGCTGCCAAAAAGGACGAGTTCAAGGGAGTCGAAACGAAAGGGGGGGATGAAACAAAATCCAAGGCCCTGATTCATGGAAAAGTGTGCAGATATCCTGCAAAGACAGTGTGCTGAGAACGCCTCGGCGTGAGCCTGCGTGCAGACGTTATTCTGCGCGCTCCTCATATTCATGGAATTGTTTGCACAAAGTGACCGCACACGCAAGTCGCGGCCAGATCGCCCCCGACACTCCCCATGCAAAGCAAAAAGAGCCTGTTACAGCAAGCTTTGCGTGCTCCTCGTGCGTGAACACATGTATCCTTGAAACAGAGCGTGGGGTCCTCCACAACCAGGTCTGCACCTCGGGGGACACTGCGCGGGGTCCCCCGTAAATATTTCCACCACCCCATCAACATGTGTAACATGTATCGTAAAAGTTAACATTTCCCGGTAAATATGCATGCAAACCCCCGTCAACCGTCCCTGCCCCCGCTGCTTACGCGCACCCGTAACTTCAATCGGAAACCCGACTGAGTGCACGCACCCCTAAATCCAGCATGCAATCTTAGCTATGCACTGTTATTCCTATGTGCAAGTGTCTGTACGCCTGCCTTCGGGTGGCGGTTACATTGAGAGCTTTGAGTGGCCATTTCCTCGACGTGAGGTTACACGGTTAGATCCATGTATAGGATTTTACCTGCACAGTTGTGGGTGTGCGATAAACCCACACTGGCCGTCCCTCGGAATGCTCCCATTTTCCCTTGTTCTTCCCCATTAATGATGAAGCCACTATCCATATACCAAAGAGAAGCCATCAAGATCAGAAAACCTTTTCTTGAAGGGAAATTAGTCCTCATTATGTGTACGCCATGAGGGTAAAAACAGCAGTAAAATGGCGGTAAATATGTTACTGCCGCGTTATCGCACCGCCGTACTGCTAGTTTGTTGGCAAAGTGGAGGATTTACCTACAAAATGCTAGTGGTGAATCCGCCACCCTAACTTAACAAATCCTTGCATTTATCGCGTAGTAATTCCGCTCTCAGAAAAATCTGCCAGTAATCTGCATGCCGTCCCACGGACTCCAAAAATGGGAAATTAGCACCACTTGGAATGCAGCAGTAAATCCTTGGTCTGAGCGGCAGTAACGGTAACCAATTTTGGCAGTAATTCCGCGGGATCACCACTGAATTAGTGGCAAACTGAGGCCCGTTATGCTAATGTTGCATTACCTAAAAATGACTAAAACGTATTAGCAAGTTCAGGTTAGTTATGCATCCATAATGCTGAACCGCCTGCCCCAGAGGTCAGATCTTGTGAGTACCGCAGCCAGGTGCACTGGTTCTGGGGCTAGACCCCAGGCAAGGCCCTGCAGGAACTGCACTTGTGGTTACTGAGCCCTGCAGGGACAGTGGGTTGGATCATCTCGCAAGGGCCGTGGGCCCAGGCCCAGCCCTAAGTCAATGCAGACTGGGTCATTCCGCCCAGACACGAACACATGACTTGTCCCGGGCACAATGGTTGCAGGACATGGCTGAGGGCAATGAACTACGTGCAAAGCAGACCGGGCCACTGTGCCCGGGCAGGGCCTTTGGCAATGCACCATGTGCACTGTAACTCTGCACCTGCCCTCTGACTGACTCTGCCC
Source organism: Ambystoma mexicanum (assembly GCF_040938575.1). Taxonomy (NCBI): domain Eukaryota; kingdom Metazoa; phylum Chordata; class Amphibia; order Caudata; family Ambystomatidae; genus Ambystoma; species Ambystoma mexicanum. Next base: position 167,079,971 of record NC_090931.1, on the reverse strand, counting down.
CAATCCTCCCAGCCATGCAGAGGTTATGCTATGTTATATTAACATGGGTTTATACTTCGCCAAATCACCACTGTAGTAGCACTGATATATGTTTGGAAACCTCCTGTCCCATAGACAGGCGGTAGGGCTCCATTTTGGGCCCATCCAATGGGAGAGCGCGTGGCAGATATTCTCACTCATTTATAAAGTGGTTAAGCAGAAAGGCGGGTGCGAACCCCTGCTCGGTTCATGCTCGCGCCGCCACACTTGCTATTTGCATTGTAAATGGCGGAGAACTAATCAATTTCTATTTAAACCTGGGTCGGTGCCGCCGAGCCGCGTCAGCACTTCGGAGATATATAATCCTGTTGATGAAAAAGCCATTTCAGGGAACATTCTGAAGATAAATTCCTAGAGGGGAGTCGCGGGTTCCGGGGAAAGAGGCCGAAACTGATGTATTGCACCCAAATTGTGTGATTCGTGTGAACTCTATTTCTCTTATTGCGGCTCAACCCTAGCTCTCGTGCTTCCTGATATAACTTCCTCTCCTCTCCTCTCCTCTCCTCTCCTCTCCTCTCCTCTCCTCTTCTCTTCTCTTCTCTTCTCTTCTCTTCTCTTCTCTTCTCTTCTCTTCTCCTCTTCTCTCCTATTCTCTTCTCTCTCCTCTTCTCTTCTTTCTATCCCCACCCCTTTCTCTCCATCACTCTAATGTATTCTCTTTTTCTATCCCTTCTTCCTTGCCTTTTTATTTATCACAAATGAAGATGATATGGCAGAGGGGTGAGACTATCAGCCCTCAACGAGTGATATCAGGGGTGAGAGGAGAGACAATGCTATCCCAAATCATGTTAGTAGGTGGAAGGAGAAATCTGATGGGAGCCCATCATATAACAGTGGGATCATATGCAAGCCAAATCATAGTATTGTTAGGGAATGACTGAAGCTGTGGGATCCTATACAAGGTCAATGTTGGGGTGAAAGAGCTGATTGACACTCTTGCATACTAGTATCTGTGCTGGCGTGCTATCCTGGACTTAATTGATTTTTGCTATGCAAAATGATGCTGGTTTTCTCTCTCAGAAAGTGAGCCTGGCTAAACTATAGCCCACACATGTGTACTTTGATGGGCCCTGTCTACTAACATGTTAGCTGCTATGTCCTGCAGGAGCATGGCAGATGCAGATTAACATGCACCTTCTTAAAACTGCCTGCTGAAACCTATTTCACTCCCACAGCCTGAAGCCGTCTTTAAAAGTATGGGTACACATGTTCAAAGTACCTTTTACTGGATTACCTAATTTGCATGGAGACAGAACTTTGGCTAAAGATATATTGAGGTTTGATATCCTGCAGATGAGGATAGTTAAAATTACCAAAACCCAATCTAAAGTCATTTATTATTTCCATCTGGTTTCCACTGGGCCTGCGGCTTCAGAGTCATTTGCCAAGGAAGCTCTTTGTTCTCTGCTGCGAAGCATGGACTGCTCTCCTAGGAGAACAGGGCATAGCTCCCTGGGGGCAAGGTGAGAGCTGTGACCTTCAAAAGGAGCCTCTGCAACCAGTGAGATAATTACTGAGTCCTATATGAGGCAGAGAGGAGATAGGCGGAAGGGTAGTGTACCTGGGAACCGTGGTAGGGTGTGCTCCTACACACTGGGAAAGGGGTCTGCCATCTTGGATTTTCCAGTCTCTCACCTCTTTCCTGATAACCTCCTAAATTCCTGTGGGCAAGGCACTGTGGGAGCTGACATCACAAGAAATAACCCTTGTTAAAAGAGCATGGAATTGAGCAATCCACTGTGTCAAAGTGACTACATAAGGGGGTGAGACCCCCCTTATGGGGAATTCTGTGAGACTCCTCTTGGAACATCATCTGGAATAATCTTCATTGGATCATCTTGGAACCATCTTGAAGGAGATTTCAGTGGTGACATGTTGGGGGGAAAAGTTGCCCAAAGTTCCCATCCATTGAGTGAAGACAAAGACATCCAAGGAGGGGGCAGAACCTCTCCCTAATCACTTCAGGGGAATATTTGAAGTGACCTGCTGGGGGAAAGCATGGCTGCTCCTGGACACCGCTACCCAGGAATCTGGCTGCTGAAGTGGGAACCCTTCAAGTATCCTTGGAAACATTCCCGACTGGGAAAGGTAAAAGACAGACGAACCTTTCCTCGAGGACCTGTGAAGGGCCCACAGCATCCCAATGACCAAATTAAGGTTCTCTCTGCAAATCCGAGCGCTGTCAATTTGCAGCAAGACCCAACAGATCTGCCTTCAACACTCTCTCAACTTCAGGCCGCTTAGAGTGCCTACGAGTTATGCAGACATGAACACAATTGCCTGCTCCAAGCTTCTTGAACTTGGTGGACGTTCCTAAAAACTTCCTGCAGACACACCCCTGTTCTTCAATACCCAGAGTGCCTTTTTCTCCCAAAGTTTGTTTAGTAACTGTGATAAATCAACTTCTGGGGGATCCCCTTTCCTATGGTCCAGCTCTTTAGACATGAAACAACCTTTGGTTGGTGAGAACGCAGGTGTCCCAGTGTAAGGGGTGCCTGCACACTTCTATTAGGGGTGTACGGCTAAACTAAGGTTTTGGAATTTCCCTTAATTTCTTTAGGGACCTGACTTCAAAGAGGATTGGGTTGAACCTTTGTTCTTCCCATCCTTGTAAACTTTTGTGTCCAAAGATTCCTCTTTCGGTTTAGGCCTGCTCGCTTGAGCCTTTTTCTGAACTCGAGTACTCACAAACCTGTCTGCAGCCTTTGCAAGCTCCCTAGGGTCTGGAATAGTCTTGTACACAAGATGTTGGTGTAGGTTAACATCACAATTCTTCAATACATGCTCACGCGCAATCAAATTGTACATCCCTTTAAATGTGTCAACTTTGTTACCAGACACCACCCGCTCCGATATTTCAACAATACGTTTGTGAACACTTCAAATGTCTGCCCATGTTTCTTTCCAAGCTCTCTGAAGCTCTTGAGATATTGTTCAGCGGTTTTACAGAACTTCCTAGGTGGGCCGCCTTCATGCTCTCATAAAGGGGCCTTTCCTCAGGAGTTAACTAAAGAATTGCATCAGTCCCTGGTGTCGGTAAGCGACTCGTCAGGGCTGCACCCCACAGTACCTAGCCCACCTATTGTAGCTGATAAGCCAGCTTGAGCACTTCAAACCAGTCAAAAATATCATCCCCCATCTCGTGAGCCTGCTCTAAGTCTTTGATGATGTGCTGCTGGTCTTTATCCCGGGCACCCTGGTTTGAGCCAATACCACTGTTTTCGATAGAGGTGGATCACAGTACGGACAATTACTGGGCCTCCTACATACTGTGCTGAGGCCCACTTAGAGATTGTGCCAAGGCCTGCGACCTGCGGGATGCTGCACTAGCCCCTGACCTCTGTGGCACTCTAGAGTGTTGAGAAACCATGCTTGCCCCCAGGCAGGATGGTTGGCGAGAAACTCTGCTCATGTTGTTTTCCTCATCTTCCATTTTCCCCAACCACCCTCACTTCTACCCAAGATTGGAAGCTGGTCAGCAACTCAGGTTCATTGACCCAAGTGCTGTGGGGAAGTCCCCTCTCTTGAAATAGGACATGCAGGACATTCTTGCTCATGCCTTTCACAGTATCTATGTTAAGATCCATTATTATTTAAAAATACCTAGCAGTGTCTGAATGTTACCTTCAACAGTACTTTTATCATTGGGTGACTAAGCTTTGCGAACGACTACAACTCAATCCAACTATCTGCCACCAATGTAACAAATCAACTTCCGGGGCATAAGTGGTCCAGGGATGAATATCGTTTTCTAAACCACCAATCAGCCCCACACCACTAGTACACCAGAAGAGATATGAACAGATTTGAAACACAAGCAAATTATAAACATCCTTGTCCTATTGTGGTAACATGGACAGAATGACAGTCTTATCTCCGAAAGGTTGTGCATCGTTGGTTAGTTGCAACAAAGCAAAAATACAGTTAGTACCCAATGATTAAAGGGTCTGTCCAGGCAAGGTTGTATACAAATATCTACTTTCTTATTATCACAACAGACAGTTCTAGCAACACTACGAAATACAACCCACCCTGTAAAGGAATGCAGAGGACTGACAGTTTCAAAGAAGGACAATCTTAATTCTGCATCCTATATGCCTTCCGCAACTCCTATGGGACAAGCTACATTGGGTTACTTGGTGTTCGAGTTAGCTCCATTAAATTACTTTGCTAGTTTCAAAATGTCTTCATAAATTCACTTGATTGTCTAGTGGTCAGACAAAACCTAACAATACAACCCTGCACCTTTCCCACACAAATACTTCTTTGCAGAGAACCACAATAGGCTTCACAAAGTACTGGACGAGTCGGATCTCACCTAATGTGATGCTCCCTGTGAACAAGGGCCTGACCCTTTGCTCAGTCACGCTCTCTTCTGATTCTGAGTTGGGGGCGGTGGGCTGCACCGTTAAAATGACCTCTTTGCCAGGCATACTTCCATTTCACTTCTGTGTCGCTATAGGTGCTTCTGCTCTTTTCGCCATTGGTCCAGCACTACTCCTCTCATTCTCCTACTAACCACCACAAGCTGCACAAATGAAAAGTGAACAACTGATTCCACTGCACGCTCCTGCTAGATAGACCTTGGCAGCACATGACATGCTCTCAAGAACACCATACGTGTGGGACATACTCTCAAGAACTCCATACGTGTGGTTGTGATGAAAATGTGACAGGCAATAGTCTCTCTGTGTCATCCCACCATACAGAGCAAAACCAAGTAATACGACTTAGAAGGGGACATCTGCATGCCTCGGCATCTAGTATCCCCTAGGCCTACAAGTCCTCTCCGCTCGACTAGAGACCCCTGTCTGGGAAAGAGGCCTGAAGTCTGGAAAGCTCAGACCTTGATGCTTCCAAGGCAGAAACATTGAGTTCCACTGTCACAACTAATGCAGCTGTACCGAAGCCAACACTGATACTGTGGCCGGGATTCTAGTCCCAGTCATCAAGCAAGTGATCACAGGACTACTCACCCGGCAAATGATCACAGGACTACTGACCCAGCAAGTGATCACAGGACTACTCACCCGGCAAATGATCACAGGACTACTGACCCAGCAAGTGATCACAGGACTACTCACCCGGCAAATGATCACAGGACTACTGACCCAGCAAGTGATCACAGGACTACTCACCCGGCAAATGATCACAGGACTACTGACCCAGCAAGTGATCACAGGACTACTCACCCGGCAAATGATCACATGAGGACTACTCACACAGGACTACTCACCCAGCAAGTGATCACAGGACTACTCACCCGGCAAATGATCACAGGACTACTGACCCAGCAAGTGATCACAGGACTACTCACCCGGCAAATGATCACAGGACTACTCACCCAGCAAGTGATCACAGGACTACTCACCCGGCAAGTGATCACAGGACTACTCACCCGGCAAATGATCACAGGACTACTCACCCAGCAAGTGATCACAGGACTACTCACACAGGACTACTCACCCAGCAAGTGATCACAGGACTACTTACCCAGCAAATGATCACAGGACTACTCACCCAGCAAGTGATCACAGGACTACTCACCCAGCAAATGATCACAGGACTACTCACACAGCAAGTGATCACAGGACTACTCACCCGGCAAATGATCGTGGCAATGCAACGTTAATTTCAATATTTCTTTGCATGGTCCAGTGGGTGCAAGAGCACAGTCAGCCCAAGGCAAACCGAAGCTCCTCCAACCTTGTGTTTCTAACATTGTAACGTTATTGTTGTTGCTATATGCATTCTTAATTGAGTGGCTCCTCAGCTATGCCAGGCCAGGCCCATCAGAGTTAGATTTCACTTTTACACATTCACAAGAGCAAAGCCGCAGCTACTGGTTGCTCGGTTGTTGAGCTAGGCTTCATCAGCAGCTGGCCAGCACTTGGACGACCATGCAGGACTTGATGGACACGCGACTGTAATCATGTTTCATCAGCAGTATACTACATTGAACTGTATTTGATTCAAACGCACTCCATTGTGTAACTCAGCTTGCACTCTGTGCTGCTGTCTGCAAGTGCTATGACATGTCTCTCATCAGCAGTCATGTTTGCAAGGGTACAATGATCCCGAAGCAGCTGACAATGATGTACAGCTATTCAGTTTATTTTGCCAGTTCATAACACATTTTCAATACCGTGTTTTTCCCAGTATTAACACAAAACCTGTCATACAGTAAAAAAAAAAAAAACAAACCTCTTAGCATGTTTTAACTATGGAACCCACTACGAATGTGTGTATTAGATATATTTCCTTTCCCTATGATTGATTTACGCCCCACACTCATCAATCGAACACTTATTTTGAATCTGCAGCTAAATCATGTGCACCCAATTATTGTGAACATGATTGTTTGCAATAATTTGCTATTGCAGATTACTGAAGTCTTGCAATAAAACCTTTTTACCTCACCCATTAATGAAACAATTCACGTGCTCAGATCTGCATTCATTCATTGCAAAAGGCGAACCCAGGCTAGGAGCATTTGTAACTGATAATGCTGTTCTAGCCACTGGGCCCCTTTGTTGTGGCAGGGCCGACTCGTGCTTTTATCGCGCACATGCATATGCTCTTTGCACAAAGAAACCTGCCTGGGATATTGCAGAGAAGGAACGCTGCGTCTGATGTCCCTTGACATCTGTCACCTCGCGCTGTCCTCCCATATAACCAGCACATCTTAGCAATTGCAACATTCTCAAAACCCAGACGCTTGGCAGGTACAGCGTCTGTCGTCATTATTTAGGTTTAGCTTTGTGCACAGAGGGTGTAATGCCAACGAGTCTCGTGTCACTGGCACAATTCTTTATGTATGTATGTATGTCATGGAATTGTGACTGTTCCGTCTCTGTAGTGCCTGGTTTTTCAAACCAATCCTCTCTGGGAGCTGTAATCAAACGGTTCGCCTAATTAAAAACAATTAGGCCAGCACAGGTGATAACAATGACTTGAACAAAGGAAAGGCCAGGACTGGAACAGTGGTGCCCCAGTGGCATGGAGTCATTTGATAAACTGAAGTGTAATAAAATACGGAAAATTCCTCCAAGTATGTTAGTTGTATATCCCTATAGAAATTGGCCATAAAGCATATTGAAGGGGCAATTTAATTAAGTTTTTTATAGAATTATTAAAATGAAATGAGAAAAAATTAAATTATGCAATGCCTTCTTTTCATACCAAAACCACAAACAAAAGCACACGGGTAAGCACCATCTGCCATTTTCAGTGCATTCCATTTTGGGGTGAAATGTCACATAGATGTTAACGTGCCCCATGACACGAGGGAGCCCGCCCAGTGCTGTTTTTCTCTTTGCATTCTGGGACTTGTGGTTTTGTGTTTACCGCATGACTCCAGGACTAGAAATCCCATGAAGCAACTGCGATGCAACAGTTTAAACCCAGCTTTGCGTGCGATTCCGTTTCTGCTCCACTGCATACACTTTTGTTTCTTGAAATGAAGCCCCCCCCACCCCCATAGATGGAGTCCATCCGTCTATCTGACTATTTCCAGGGCAATGCTGTTCCATGCAGACACCGCCAGCCAGAGCGTTTGAGATTAAAGTCAGGAGCTCCTGCAACTTTCCATGCAGGCTCCGGTTATGTCTGAAGAGCTCCAGTCCCCCCTCACCCTCCCCCCATCCTAGCCTCCGTCGTGGGATGTGGAGGTGGGTGAGAGATGTGCCGGGTTTCATTGCTTCCACATGGGGTCCGGCCGGGCCAATCTTTTCAGGACCCTAATTGAGTTCCATAAAGAGGTGACCAACATAAACACCTGCTATTACAGTGCTCAAAGGCAGGGGGAACCTGGCATGAAGTAGCTCAACTAATCACGATAGTATGACACTTTACCACCAAAGATTCCAACACTGCCTTCCCCTAAATCATTTTCAGATTCCAGGTGCAACTTCCAGCAGCACAAACTGCACACACATTTTCCATTTCAGCATTTTTCCCAAACCCTGTCTCGTACAAGGGTGGACTGGGAACCAAAAGTGGCCCTGGGAAGGTTTTCGAAAGTGGCCCAATATGACATTGTGTGAGCAAGGACAACCCCTGTAAGTGGGGTTGGGAGTTCTCCCACAAGAACATTTGGAAATATGGATTCAAATAGTAATGTGGTGGGAAGGGAGTAAGGCAGTGACGTCAATTCACCAAAATGGCAGGGGTAGCGGAAGTGACATCACACATCTGATGGCAACACAGGAAGTGATGTCATATGACTGTTGACCCTGATTAAATAAATCACATAGCATGTAACCCTGATGTCACCACTTCAAGTGACTGCCTAGTAAAACAAAGGTACATAAGCCAACATTTGAGAAAATAACAATCTGGTACTAAAACAGGCATGACTCCTTTGGATTCCAACCATATTTTAACTAGGGTGCTGCCTTAATATGTCATGAAGGAGGTCATGTTATGACAGGAGTAGACCCGGGAGAACCAACGTAGGTGCAGGGCACTGCCATGCATATGCCACTACAGCATCATGTGGCCAGTTACCACCATCGTATACCATTTACAGCTGCATGTCAGGTGCTGCCATAGTACAGTAGGCCAAATGTAGCCTTTATTTGAGGCTGCTGCCATCTTATGCCTTTACAGCCTAGGTGCAATCAGAATATGCTGGTAACAGCTTTATGAATCCAGTTGACTCCACCTTTGCCAAGTGTATCCTTAAATGCCCAGTACTGCCACCCACAATGTGTCACACACCTGGTACAGTCACCATATGTAAGGTAGAGCCTCACATGTCTAATTGCTGCCATCATATGTGAAGTACAGCCTCAAGTGCCCCAGTATTGCCATTCGATGTTCTTCTATGCATGCATAAGGTACCATAAGTGTAGCCTCATGTGTAATTGATTCCCTTGTGTACCACGCTCAACCTCAAATGATCCATTAACACCACATAGTCCCTTACATGCATAGTATCTTTACCATGGGTGAGGTGAAACCTCAAATGCCCCAGGAAATGGCAATGCCTGCCTCATACAAATGATATATCACTTAATGTAATGTGCAACCTCCGGGCCAGTTGCTGCCATCCTATGCCAACACAATGCCACTTAGTCCCTCATATGCATGGCATCTTTACCAACAGGGTTCTGCAGCGTGTGGCTAATCAGATGTGCTGGCCTCTGGCGCCCATTACCCCTCAGAATCGACTATGCTGTAAAGCTGATAGGAGATGTCGTCCAAAACATCAGGAGAGGCAAAGGGGCATCAGCAAATTTCTCACAACATTAACAGTCACATTCAGCTTCAGACATGCCCCGTATGTCGCCTCTGGAGGATAGCTCAGGGGCAACGTGCTCGCCTTGGAAACAAGATGATACGGAGCACCATAGGTTTGATCCCCGGGTCCGCGCTCAGAAATCTCTGGTTATTAAGTGCAATATAAATAACCTAACATATGATAAAATAGGATTCACAAATATATCAAGGAAGCAAAGAAAATACATTCCAAAGCGACACTCATTTAAAACTATGAAATTATTCTGAGCCTATTCTTTGATTAATCAATGGTAACAATTCGACATTTATAATAATCCATTACTTATATAGTGCTTTTAGCGGAGCTCTTTACATGAAATACTCTTATGTAAAAAAAATGTTACCCAAAAACCAAAATTTATATTAATTTGTCCACCTTAGAAGAATGAACGTTTCTATAGACCTTGGTAGGATTCGAATCTGTGCGCTGCAGAACAAACATGGATCTGATCAGTGAGCAGTTAAACCTCGGAGCTTGCTATAAAAAGGACAGGAGGGAAAAAAAGAGACGTTTTGATTAGATATCTTTATAAATGTTTCTTTTTGATTGCACAATTAATTAAACACACTGCACTACAATTTTATATTTCAGCAAGTTTCAATCTCAACGGGCATATGCCAGGCTACGCTTTCAAAATTCATATTCCAGCAGGGCTGAATCAGCCCTTCATCCTTCTGAGGTTGATGAATTAGGAAATATTACATTTTGTAGTAATAACACATTTTCTCAGCGCTTACAAGCAGGAGGGTCAGGAGTCAGACATGAAGCGCTATACATACAAGTATGCGATGATACCAACTATTTTATCTGGATATGGGAAAATATAGAGAATAGCAACATGGAAACGCAGAGTATTTTGGCAGATAATTATAAGTTTCAGAAACATGATACCATCACGTTAACTCTAAATAAGAGGCTTTGGCTCTGGGGCATCCAGTTTGCCTAACTTCAAACTGCACCTTTCCAAAGATCCTATGTTTATTCATCGGCCATTCTTTTTTTGTGGCACTTTTTGCTGACAATGTTTTGCCAAAAGAAATCTTCAATTTTTTTTTTATTTTTATTAGGCAGGGTCCACCCCAATTCCCTCCTCCCCTATTATTTTCTCCCTATACACCACCCCACTGTACCCCTTATATGCCCCCATTCCATATTTTCAGAAGATTTATTTCGGCAAAATGTTTTTGGCAAAAAGGGCCATGAAAACAAAACAGGCGATGAGTGAACATCATACCCTTTCTAAATACAGGACATTAGCGAAAGCTAAACTTCACAGTACAAGGCATAATTAGTTTAGTAAAATTGATTCTTAGAGATTGCTATTTAAAAAAAAAAAAAGGATAAGCAATCCATTTGAAATGATTAGCAATTATTTTGCAGTGTCCAAATCTTGCTATCCTTCATAATAACAGGAGCTTGTGTTAATTCACTGCTCTTCTGTTCTCAACATCCTGCATCCACATATACTGAGATAAGTGTGGAAAGCATAGAATGACATGACTTTTTTAGTTTTTCCACTATGAGAAACCAGAGGGTGTCTCAACCGGCAATCCCTGGGGATCTCTATCTCATGTGGCCAGGGCACGGCCATCACCTTTAGATCCAGACTCTGGGTGTGGACAAGTGAGACAGCCAATGGTGACATTCAGCATTCCCCTTTTTTGTCATCTACCCCATCCTATTTTGTAGGATTTTCTGAGTCCAAACTCCCCCCCTCTTTTTACACAAGCACTGGGCAGAGGAAGAGGGTGACTGAGAGTAACCACACTAACTCTCTCACATTGTATATGATATGTACTGTTAATTGGGTCAGGCAAAGTCAGGCCCTTTACACTAAATGCATACAGCTGATACCAGTTAACTCTCCTCACACGAATAAAAGGCAACACCTAAGGACACCCTCAGAGCAAAGCGCAACACGATTCTGAGCAGAACTTCCAGGACAAAGGCACTCCTGCTGGAGGAGAGCAACGGACCAAAGAACAAGAACAGCGGGCCGAAAACCCCAAGGGTTCCCTACTAAAGGTTTTTGCCTCTGACAGACCGTAAAGTCACGTGGAGAAGGCCAGATCCCACAAGTGTAGTTTGCATTATGTTTCAAGGATGCCAGCGACCCTCCCGGGTGAACGGCAGAGTTGGGGACACAAGGCCTAGCCTGTGGCACTAACCTTGACTCGGAATTGGAAATAGGAAAACAAGAAAGAAGCACTTGCAGCAGGTGACCTGGCAAGTGATCTGATAGACTTGTGTGTATTAAAGCGAATGAAGTAGCAAAATTATATCACAAGGGAAGGTTGCACGCATGTGGATAAGATGCAAAGAAAGGCAGACCTGTGAATGACCTGTGAATGAACTTTGAGTCGAAGTGGTCCTGTGGTGGACTGTGAAAAGAGCCACGTACATTCGAAAGTATTGAACATCCGAAAGGGGTCTGAGCCTGATTGAGGCAGACCCAAAGTACAATAAGCTTGAGGAAGGAAGCCCCCTTGCAAGTTTGTTTTGAACTGTGATGTGAGAGGTCTTAGCCTGACAGAGGGGTACCTACATGAACTGTGTGCTGTATGGTCTGAGCCCGGCAGAGGGGGACCTTTATGAATTTTACGTTGGAATACTATTTTGAAAGTTAAGAAAGAGACTTTAAAGTGGAACATCAGGTAGGCCTGAATCCACGGTTTGGAACTGCTTAGAGTGTTAGAAACTGAGCCAGAGTGAGTCATCCTGCCTACAAGCACAGCCTTACTCCGTGAGGTTTAACGTGAGGAGAAGAGCTGGTTCAACTACCTTTATTCTTTTTGAACACTGATTTTTCATTTCTTTACATTTATCCTTTTTGTACAAGAGATAGGGCAGGCATTTGGTTTTTGTTAGCATAGGCCATTTTGCTTTGACAGACTCCTTTAGGACTGTTTTGTTTATCGTTTGATGGTCGAGACTACTCCCATCTCAGTTATAGGGCAAAGTAGGAGTTTCTCTGTGCTGAACCTTGCTATCTCTGACTTCCTTTTTCCCTGGTTATTTATGTTCTTGTCTTCACTTGTGGGTTATGTAATTCTTCTGTACAGAGTTTGGCTGCTGGATTTCCAGCAGGCAATCTCTGCCCCTTCTCTTGTCGCGTTTTAGTGTTGTACTTTGTGTCATTGTTACAGTGTACTGGTTCCTGTTTCAGGAAGCAGTCATGGTTCGGTTCCTGCTGGACCTGTACAGGCTTCAGTCTTGTGAGTACTGTTACCTTGTTCGTGCCTTAGGGTTCAGATGCAGATACCCACTGCTGTTGCTTCCAGCCATGAGCATTCAGAGTGGGCCCCTGTAATAGCAATCAGTGCAGAAGGCTGGACTTTCCCAAGGTCCGTGGAACACTCTTTCCCCATTCTGCGTACACCCCAAGAGGGAACCCAGCGTGTTTGTATCTTTGTATTCCCTGCCCATTTTTGTTCACAGCCTCTGTTGCCTATCCTTTCTTGTCTACAAGACTCCTTGTAATCCAGCTTCTTGTGTGCCTTTCTCCCTTTGGCTTAGTGGGCACGCCTTTTCCTTCAGACCCCTCCTGACAGAAATAAAGGTCCTCATACAGAACCAGGGCAAAACTCCATTTGAAATACATTGTGGGAACACAATTGCACAGGGAATTTTTGAGAAGGCTCTATTTCCCATTGTTAAGGAAGAAAGTGAACCAGAGGAAACTGAGAGAGGTAGTCTAGGCTTTGGAGAGGCTGATGAAACACCTATCGCTGAGGCAAAAAGGTACAGTGAACCTACCATCCTTCTCAATCTAGCCTTCACCCAACAAAATGACACAGCACTCGCAGAGGCGTTCTTACAAGTGATTCTGGAGGGAGAAGGACCAGAAAAAGGGAGCCCCTTCCTGAAACAGAGATTACTATATAGAAAGGAAACCTCCAGAGAAGGCCTGAGTAAAACAAAATTAGTAATACCCATAAACCATCACAAGAGCGTGCTAGAGATTGCACATGCTCATTTTTCAGGGGGACATTTAAGGCAGTCTAAAACCCATGCTCACATCAGTGGGAAATTCTACTGGCCAGGTATCCAGGCTGACATAAGGAACTTCACTCAGACATGTGAAATATGCCAGAAAACCAGTGCACATATTCCCTTACCTGTCCCTCTAAACACCTAACCGATAATAGAAGTCCCTTTCTGCTGAATTATGATGGATATTATTAGACCGTTGGAAACCTCTAGACTGGGTAATAAATATGTGCTCGTAATCCTTGATTACAATACCCGGTATCGAGAGGCCTGCTCCATATGGAACAATAAAATCCAGCAAATTTTAAAACACCTACTGCCATTCTTTTCAAGGGTTGGATTCCCCAATGAAATTCTAATGGATCAGGGATCCAATTATATGAACAAACGTATGGGTAAAGTCAAAGAATTACTAAACATTACACATTACCAACTCAAGAAAAGTATACGAGAAATTAATTGTATTTGGGTTCCATACTGGACACCTCCCTCATAAATCTTGTCAAATATAACAGACCGCTGTGTCATATTTACTAAATGGTAACCCAAATACCTTTCAATTTGCACCACTTCCAGCCTAACTTCACCTAACTTCCAGGCAAAGTTTTCAGTCTCCACCCTAATATCTTCAAAACACATGATGTTTGTTTTAGTGGCATTGATGTTTAAGGCATTAGTAGCTGGATAATAATTAAAACAAGAAATAAGCCTGTACAATCCTATTTGCATTCAATATAAAAGCAAGATATCATCGTCATATACTCAGCCAAGCAATCGACTCCCTTCCAATCTTTGGTGGTACAAAAGCAACACGATCAATGTATTCCCCCAGGTCCAGTAGATATAAATTAAACAAGTAGGCGGCAAATACGCACCCTTGACAAAGTCCCCTGCTTGTGGATATCTCTTCTGACATATTACCACTCATATCCATTCTCACCCTCAGATGCATATTCACATGTAGGTGTGTCAAGATTGCTAGCAATGTGGGCGGATAATCCCATTTTTCCCATTTAGGTTGGTTAATTACAAGGGAGGAGAGTCCTTCCTACAAGCGTCTTCTATCGTGCATTAATGATAAGACCATTTACTTCCGTACCCATCCACCTCCTGAAACCAGTCTGAAATTTTGACAGACAACATGTCCTTTTCAACCAGACTTCCATTTCCTCTAGAATTAGTGCAGACACTATTTTACTGTCTGCATCCAGAAGAGAGAGATGGGATGGTAGCTTGCTGGATTCATATGGTCTGCCTTTTTGAAAATTGTATTGTATTGTATTGTACTTTTCATTTGTATAGCACCAATTTTACCATTATTATATTCTCAATGCGCTGTTAGTGGGAACACCCTCGAAGGACTGAAGTCCGGAGTGTTGGAGGTCCTTGAGAATGAATATGATGGTAACGCTTACCTGGACTCCTTGGGAGCGTAATGTCTCTCTCGGCCAATGGATCTGATACTTGGTCACTTTTAGGATTCTTCTCCTGTGTAAATGACGATAAATACAATAAAACTACTGTAAAGCCTCTTTTCTGGGGAAAATACTGTTTAGTAGTGTGCCTTTGGTAAATCCTCCCTTCTCACCTGTGTGTATGTTTTAGTGGAACCCTCCATCATGTAGTATACAGGGGCACATTGGTATGAGAGCTTTTAAGTTGGAAGGCTGCGGGTTCAAAGAACTCTTGTCTTTAATAATGTCTTTGCATTTCCAAATTGTCTTGGGTAAGTATTTGAGACAAAAAGTATAGTTTGTTAATTTCAGAGTTGTCCCTACGTTGGAGAGATCTCTCTTTCTAATATTTTTCCTTATTTTAACAGGTTCTTGGATGTCAGAAAATGTTTGTGGCTGCAGAATGACTGTGACTAATCTCCGTATGAAGAAACTTTTACACACTATGCGCAAGACTGTAGCCTTCAGGGAAGAGCGCAGAAAAAACTAAGCGGTGAACACTTGAAGACACTTCAGGTACGTAACTTATCTAAACCTTTTCTTTCCTATTTCTATTAAGTTTGTTCGTTAATGAAATACCTTTTGTTTTGTAGGTTTTTGGAAAGCTGTAGAAGAAATACCTTCTGAAGCTGCAGAGTCTGCTGAGGAAAACCTCTGTATGAAGGTACTGCGGCCACGAACGAAGACTGCCGTGAAGAAGATGCTGTGGCTGTGAGTGAACTTCTGACAGAAGATGCTGCGGCTAAGAAACCGCAGCTGACTGAACAAACGCTTCGGAAAATACTTCGGTTAAGTAAGTCTTTGAAATAAAAAAGGAATTCTGTTCTTTTTCTGAGGAAACTGATAACTCTGTCTTTTTCCGTTGACAAGTTCTGTGAAGCGAGATGCCGGTAGCGTTACCCGCTGTCAGCGGAGCAGACGCAAAGCGGGCACTCCAGCGGAGGTGGGGCTTAAGTAGCTCCCTCCACAAAAGGCATATAATGTGCTGTAAGTTATCCCTGGACCTGGCTGCAGCCATGTTTAATGTATGAAAACCAATATAAGCCCTATGATAGCCTATGGGTGCAATACTATGAATGATACAAATGCCATTTGTGCCAGGCTTGTAGCCACTGTAAACCTGCTGACTGCTGTGTTGTCCATTGTTTCTCCAGTATCCCTGAATGGGAGCTGTGCTCATTTACTGGGCTGATGACAATGATGTGTGTGTACCGGTGCCATTGATTCTGGCTTTTCTTTGAAGGTAGAGGCCTGATCTACCAGTGGGTGAGACCTACCAGTAGATCAGAGCCCCTATCAGCAAACTCTGGTTTTCCTGGTGCAGTTAGAATGCTGGTGCCGGTACAACAGCAATTTTCCCAGAATTTGTACCGGACCAGGGACCTCGAAATCAGGGCCCATGTCAAGGCATCAAAGACTCATGTGGTAGCGAGGGATACTGCTGACTCTCTTCCATAGCACAAGTTATGGAGCACTGTATAGGAGCAACTGTGTACATCTGCAGGTCATGCTGCCCCCCCTACCTCCCATGTATTTGAGACATGAGATTGTACCATGCCTAACACCAGCCATAATACCAATATCACAGCGAGTGTTTGAAAGAAGATACCCATTGAGAAAACCCTACCAAATGTATTCTCGATGTGATGATAACCTAAAGGAAGAAAACCCTAAAGGAGTATAAAGAGAAGCTGAATGGGGGAATTGATGATGTCATAAAGAAGCATGCACAATGTCTCAAAATAAAGAAGTAAAACAAGGCATGAATCCTAAATGACAAACAATGACACAAGAGTTCAAGTGAACTATTGACATAGACAAGAAAAAGACTACGAAGTAAATAAGATGTTGCGGAAAACTATAGTTCAACATGTGTACAGATGCTGAAACATAAGGCAGAGTAAGTCATCATAGAAGCCTGCTATAAGTAGTAAATAGAATGCAAGTGAAGCCGCCATTATATTCAGTAAACCAAAACCCATGTAGTGGAAAAGGAAAAACTGTGCTGCAACAAGAATAATAAGTTCATGGAGCTGCATGGCAAGGCTGTATGGCCTGGAGTCAAGATTCAAGAAGTGAGGTCAGCTATTGATTCTAAAGAAGGACAAGTATGCAGAGGATGAACCTTCTGATGTTAAGGTGCAAGAAAGTACACAAAGGAAGCCAAGCATTAATTCATTTAGAGCATTTAAAAACTGCAAAATCGACCAAATCGTGGTCTCCTGTCATGTGAGCCAAGGATAGAAATAGAGCTTGAACTTGGAGTTACAGACACGATAGCGAGTGACCACACTCCGATGCATTCACAAAGACAAGGATACTCTGCAAGGTCAAGTAGAAAGACAATTTCATGGCAGAGCCATGGGAAATGAGAGTTGCACCTGGTTCTGGGTTTACGTGCTGCTAAATGAACTGAAGGTTCCAAACAGGGCATAAACATGACAACCAATTATATCAGTCCATATAACGAAGGACCTTATAGTTTGTTGAATGAGAAACTGGGAACCTAATGTTTCTGAAATGACATGTTTTTAGAGATAGGCCTATGTTATCCACTTGATAACGGACATCCAATAATAATCCTATCTCCTAGAGAAAAGTTTATTTAGATGTCTCCCTTAACCAATCCCGACCATTGATAGGTGTTTTACTATTGCCACATAGTATGACATTACTCTGACACATTTTGGGCATAAAAAACATATTTTGTGTGGAGATCATTGAGAGACTGAGCATCCATCTGTTGATGTTTGTTGTAACCACCCTGTTTTAGATAATTGTTAATAAAACAGTACTTTGCCATCTTCCTGAGTTGTTTCTGTTATTTGGACTCAGAATTACTCTGGTGTAATCCCATCCATTCCATATGGATGTTCCTAAGGACCATAAGCTCAGTTCTGAAGGCTGCTCCTTATTTTGGGGCTTCAACACTCTGTTTACCTTTTGCAAATATTTTGGAAGTTAAAGAAACTCAAAGACTGTAAAACTTCTAACATAATTCACATCCTATGGGACTCCACGGAATGGTTACTTACTGCCCACTCCACTGCCTGTAATATCCAAGTAATACCAGGATATCAGATGGCAGAGTAGGTAGGGTCAGTTTCTCGGTATCCACAGGAATTACCAGTGGAATACGGGAAATGTGTAATGAGCCCCATGGACTCCATCAGTGCTATGTGCTTGTACCAGGCAGGCTGTGAATTCTGGAAAATGTTATTACTTAGGGTCTGTCTAATGACTGTCAATTGCTTAACCATACCTTCACTCACTCCATTCTCTTTGTCATCGCCTTTCTCTTTTCTCTAGACAACATCTATCTCCCTTTCCCATTGCCCCCACTTGCTACTTTGTCCCTATAGCTCTGAATTCCTTTCTACTTCTCTATCCCATTCCCCCCACCCAATCCTCTCTAGCGGGTCCCATTTATACTCTACCGGCTCATCTCCTTTTCGTTATGCCGGTCCCCCACAGCTTTCACTTGTTTCCTCATCTAACATCTTTCAGGGTGTGAGTTCCTGTCTTGAATTGTGAAAGCTGGCAACTGCCAAAGCAAGGAACCAAAAAGATAACATTACACCCAGACATGCTAGTGGAGTCCTGAACCGAGTCTTCACTTGCCAAAACCTGTCTTTTTTGTAAATACGTTTCATAGAAATGGGGCATACACGTGCTATTTACATAAAGGCACAGTTTATGATCTGCAGTTAATTAGAATGTCTGCGAGGCAAAATTGCCAGAATTGTTATTTTTTTATCTGCATACGACTGCCACACACCAGGTAAAGATCCAGCATCTTCTAAATATGTCCCTTTAAGTGCTGGGTTCTGTGTGTGGTTGGGACACCTGCTGCAGATCACTCCTTTCATGACTCTGGCTCTGTAGGGAACTTGTGCTAGTCCTCCTTTTGGGACGGCTGTTTGTGGACTTTCATGTGTGTGTGTGTCGGGGTAGTCAAGGCGGGTCCCCTTTCATTACGAGGGATTCTTGTTGAGCACACCATATTGATGATGAGGGCATGGCAGCAAACTGGGAAAGTGTTGCAAATCCATATGAATCAAATGGAGTTAATTATATGTTATTTCTAGTGTTACAATTATTTAGAAGGTATATATATTGATCTTCATGCATGTAGAAAGATACAATATTAAAATTGCAAATGCAACAGAAAAACACATCCACACAATGTGGTGCTTTTATCCACAGTTTTCTGTTACACATGCATTCTAAGTAGCAGGGACATTCTTGACAGAAAAGAACATTAGTTACCTAGTACGAAGGTAGTACGAACAGGGCAAGGTTTACAGTCCTTGCAAGGGAACAAATGTTATCTTGCCTTATGTATTACAATCTTTAGAGGGGGTAAGTAATTTGATTGGTGGTAATCAACATGAGGCCCCAGGCTAGGGTCCGATGGTTAAGTGTTTTTTCAGGTCATCAGAGGTTTCATGTGGCCGCATAAACTGCAAGGTCTTTTTTAAGGCACCAAGATTCTGTGTAATGGAGATCGCAATCTGTGGTTCAAAGAAAATCCTGCTTCTGCAGAACTTCCTCTATTTGCGAAAATACATCAGCAGGACCATGTGCAATCATACTTAAAGTTAAAGGTTGTAGGTCAGTTATTGCTAGCAATGAATTGTGTTTTCAATACTAATATTTAACCATGCACTGACGTCATGACCTACTGCAACGAATCCCAAGAAGAGGTGTGTTTGTAATTGCCTGGCCAATGAAAATGGAATAATTGGGAAAAGATGGGATTACTTTGAAGAGGTTTTGTCCAATCATATTTGGTGGTGGGTTGTAATAAATTATCTGGCAGTGTTTTACATTTTTGCAAAAGGTATATAAGCTGCCAACGATGTTGTATTGTTTAGACTTGGGTTAGTTTGGTCCTGAAACACCATCAAACCGCTCGCCAAAAGCCTTTGTACAATAAACCTGCTTTATGTACAAAACCTGCTTTAAGTGGTGGGCCTGTTTTTGGTTAGGGTGATTTAAGGTCCATCTCCACATTTGGTCAGCCAAGGTAGGAGTCCAGGCTTTCCAATATGTTTGGGGTCTTCTGCCAACATCTATAAGCTACAGCACCTCACGGCGGGGACCAGTCTTCTGTGCATGGTGAAAAAGAGGTCTGCAGACATCCATATTGGTTAAAGGTCTGTCTGCTCCCCAGAGTCGTGTTGCCATGGTTTAGCTGAGCGGAACGATTTGACGAAGCAGCACATCAGAGCTCTTCAGGTTCACGTGAGTATACGTTTGGTAGTGTAAAGCAGGGGCTGTTTCTTTGATTTAAGGGGTTTTGTTTTTTTTTGTTTTTTGAGGGGTAAGGGTAGACTTGAGTGTGGGTATGAAATTATTTGAGGTTGCAGGGTTTGAAAAAGTGGATGTTTTTTGATAGAGTGGTTGAACTGTTCTGTGTTGTAAGTCCTTTGTATATATTTTTTACCTAGTTTGTTATTTTAGAGGTATGAGGGTGTATCTTACCACACAAGCCCAGTGTGAAGCTTGTCCTGATACCTGTTAGTTTGCTTGTCTGGTTGGCTGGAGCCCTCACCTGAGATTGAGATAGTATCTTATTCCAATCGTAGATACCTTTCTGAAGTAGGCCTTGACATTCCTTTGTATTTGCCGCGTGGGCAGAGCCCCTCACCTCAATTTTTTGGTTAGTTAAAGTAGTGAAGGGAAACGTCTTGTAGCCAGGAAAAGGCAGTTTTTTTACTAGAGAAGGCTGTACTAGTGATAAGAGAAGGAGAGAAGCAGTACTGTAGTGGAAAGCATTGCGCCCATCATATGCTCGAGTGCTGGAGATACCTCGGAAACATTGGCCGATGAGTGCTTGTGATAAGATGCTGTCTTCTGTGTATGAGTGAGAAATAGAATTGGAGTAAATAGTGAAGTGAGGTAATTGTGGTATAAGCAAGTGCGGTTAATGAGTGTGAAGTGCGAATAAGGAATTGGGTAAGGGAAAAAAGGAGCTCTTTGGTGAAAAAAAATCATGCCGCAGGTTAGACTTACTATCATATTTTTGTGAAACAATTTTTTGATAACTTAGATTGGAGCATGGAGACTCAGTTGAATCATTTGTGCCATATGTTACCTTGTTATAAGTGAACATTAAAAGGGGAAAATTATATATTCTTGGCCTACTGAGTGATCCTATGATACGGGATATTGGAGAACCTGCATACCTTTTTAACTACAAAAGACAAGAGTTTGAAGTTAGAAAAGCAGTTAAATATATTGGAATTATGGAGGATGTATGAAAAAAGCAGCAATGGCCATAATGTTGCCATTGTGGGAGAAGGGCCGAAAAAGGAGGGTGTGGGAATTTTTTCTGCACCACCCTGTTATGTTATGTTATGTTATAGAAACTTAGTGAAGCGCACATACACCCAAAGGCATCTTGGCGCTGGCTACTGGGAGGAAGACAATGTCAAAAAACAATAGCAGAAAAAAGAGAAAGGCTTCCTAAAAAAGAGTAGTTTTCAACAGCCTGTGGAAAAATGAGATGATCTTCAGTGGCACGAAGAGCAGTAGAAAGATCATTCCAGGCTCTGGCAGCAACCACAGAGAAGGCACGACCTCCCTTGCGTGACAGGTGATAGCGGGGAACTACGACAAGAGACGCGGACTGAGATCTCAACAAACGAGTAGGAACGTAGTGAATAAACTTGGCTTGAAGGTACTCAGCGCCCAAGACATAAAAGGCACGGTGCACCAGAAACAGATTTAAACAAAATCCGGCTGGCCAGGGGAAGCCAGTGCAATTTCTTAAGCAGAGGGGAGAGGTGAGATCCAAGAGGAGGGCGAAGTACGAAGCGGGCGGATTTTTCAGCAGTTGAAGTCTTTTGATCAAGTAGCGAGGCTGGGCCAAATAAAGAGAGTTACAATAATCAAGGGTGCTGAGAACCAGAGCTGCCACTACCGGAGCTTGACATTCAGCAGGAATGAAGGGCAGGACTTTCTGCAGAATGCAAAGTTTGAAGTGCCCGGCACTGCATACACTATCCACCTGGTTAGACAGGGACAGAGATGCAGAGATTTTAACACCCAAATTCCGGACCGATAGGACCGAAAGAGGAAGAGGGCCAGGACTAGATGGCCAGAATTGAGAGGTCCAGAAAAGTTGGGGAGACCCTAATATTGCTGCTATCCTTTACCGCCCACAGGGGGGTACACAGACCCTAAGTTCGTATCACCTTTTTCCGCAGCAGCTATTCCAGTGGTTGCAAGATGGACACAGGTAATGTCTCCATCAGTTACGATTTCTAAGAACTGGGATTTTGGGTAAAGTGGAAGGGTAACTCCTTCAATGGTTAGGTCTGCAGAGAGGTTGAAAACAGAGAGTGTGAATGGGATAAATCCCCCAAATGCTAGGTTAGCAGACAAATTAAGAGTGGAGGGGCAAGAAGGAGTTAGGCCGATAGTTGGAATAGCAGAGGAAGGATTAAAAATGAGAGAGAAAGAAGAGGTGAGGTCTCCTCCTGTGAGGATAGACTGCAAAGAGTGGTAGATTTGCAAGAAAGGGAAAAAGATAAAGGAAGCCCTACAGTTAGCGGAGGAAGAGGTAATGCGGTTATAGCAGCAGAGAGATGAAGAGCGGGAGAAAGTGAGAAGACAGGTAAGGGATGTAGAAGAAGGAAGGTGGAGTCATGGGCAGGTTCTTGTAAGACTGCGCAATTCAGTTATAAGAATGGTTGAGCTGGACATGGAGAACAGGGATGCTGCCATGAGTATAGAGCCTGAGCAAGCAGGACGGGAGACGGCACCCTGTGCTAGTGCTGATTATGCTTCCATGCATGTAGAAGGATTAGGGAATGTAGTAGCATGAGTAGACAATGAAGAAAGAGAGGAATGGGATATCAAGCAAGGAGAATATGGACCAGAGTAGTTTGATGAAGACACTCCCTTCGCTCACTGCAGGGGCGGGGACATTGATTTATGCATTAAAGAAGCATTCTGTGGTGTCATGTTGGCCATAGGTGTCATGTTCTGTATGGCAGATTCTTATCCTGGGAAGTGTTCCAACATGGCCGCCTTATCTGGCGATCATTGCAAATGCAACAGTCTAGATGTTCTATCCCAGAACACACTGCAACTCACTTATGTCACATCCTCCCAAACAGCTTATCAACAGAAGCCTCCAAGAGCCCAGTGCGTTGCTACTCTCATAGGAGTATACAAGCGCTACATGAGTTAGTTTGTTTGTGATTTACCTATCCTTACTCCCTTTCTATCGCTCATCATAACCTTGCTAAACCTTTCTTCTATTCTTGATCCGCAGACCGCTACGGAAGTTCGAGAGAAATCGTTACCTGATCTCGGACGATTAAAACCACGTCCTTCAGGAGCACGGTTTCAGCCCATTCTCACTTTGGTTCGGTATTCGGATCCTCGCTCTTCATGAGGTATTACATTACGCCCCGTCTTGATCCTCCTTCCATTTGTATTCAAGGGTACTCCGTAATCTGTTGTTCCCTTTTTCATGCTTTCCTTCTAGCACTGTCTTTCTACCACGACACTCCAGGCTTACAGCACTCCCCCGTGAGCAGTCTCCAGGTGGCTTCCCTTGTTCACAAACCGGTAGGCGTTTGTGTTTCGTTCTTCGTTGCTCCTTTGGATTGTTGCTATTGTTTTATCATCTTTTCCTCATCTACCCTGTTTATATTTATACTGTTCTCCTTAGCCCATCTATCCAGTATTCTTGGGAACGCCAGACAGCCTCCCCCTTCTTTCATATCTATTACCCAAGATGCATTTCATTCCACAAACCGGGGGTAAGATATAGAATAGAATGTTACTGGAGGTCTGACAGCTTGAAAGGAATCTTATCCTACTCTAACCTACTCTAATTTTTACTTTCATATTCAGTCCTTAGTTACGTTTGCTAAGAAGCCTCCAACAGCAGAAGGCAGAATCACATCCCGTGCAAGAACATTGCGGGGAGACAACGCTCCCTAGCAGCTCTCTGCAGGGTTTTTTCCCCCGTGAGGGTTTCCCTGGGGACCTCCCAGGGATCAAGCCTTTGTGCCGGACTCCGGAGGGGTTTTCAGGGGAATTCCTAATTACAGCACGGAAGGTCACAGAGAGATTCATTACTGGATATCACCAGTCCACGGGACATTGCTCTCCGTTAACTCAGTTCAGGTAGGTGATTTTCTGTTTTCCTTCTCTGTTCACCTGGAGAAAATCTCATTTATGTCCAACAAAGTATAATTGTTGACAGTTAGAAATGCCCAATAAAAGTAGTCAGCAGTCACTGACTAGCTCCAGGTGATTAGAGTTGGTTCCATAGAACCCCCCGAAGATGGATCCACAGCAACAGCAGATCCAGCAGCTAATAGCTGCAGTACAATCATTAACAACTGAGGTTCAACAACTTAAGCAGGAGAATAACACCCTGCAACAGCATCAACAGCAGGCAACCCAGCAGGCTGCAGCCTCTCGCGTACCCCATTGTTCAGAGGTCCCTCCTGGTCCTTTACCAGGCGGTCAGTTTGATGGTAACCCACATAAGGTCAAAGAATTCCTTGATTCTTGTGCCGTGCAGTTCACGTTCAATGGGGCATTTTTTCATACCGATCGAGACCGCGTGGGTTACATGGTTTCACAAATGACAGGGCCAGCCTTAGCCTGGCCAACTCCTTTGATTACTAGCAATAATCCCATTCTGGACTCGCATTCGGCCTTTTGTAACAGCATTCGTACCATGTTCGGCCGACAAGAGATCCGGGTAGCTTCCCAAGAACATCTCCTTGATTTCAAACAGGGAAATCTAGATATACTGTCCTATATTACTAAATTTAAGCAAATGGCGAGTGAGACCACCTGGTCCGATGATGCACAGGTTATGATCTTTAGGAGAGGGCTTTTAGAAGATCTTAAGGACGAAGTGTCCAGAGTACCATGTCCCACCAATCTAACCAAATTCATTGCTCTAGTTCTGCAGTTAGATTATCGTATGAAGGAGAGACTGTCTGAAAGGAGAAGAGGCCGGGCTCCTCGATTCTCCTCCACCTTTCCTCCCTCGCCCAGGATTCAGGCTCCAGATGAACCGATGCAGTTGGGGTCAACTTCAAGAGGTCCTTTAACACCAGAAGAACGGAACCGCAGAAAGACCTTAGGCTTGTGTATGTACTGTGGCGCCAATACACATACTGTATAAGAGTGCCCGATCACACCACATAGGTGCTCAGGAAACGCCAGCGTCCGGTCGTAGGAGGAACCACGGTCCAGGGTCCCACTGTTCAACCAGGTGCCTCACAGTCCTTTAATTCTTTAATGTGTACCAGTCATACTGATACCAACATGGTAGTGTTGAGGGTATCATTCTCCATTGGAGATAGATTATTACAGGATATTCCAGCACTTATTGACTGCAGAGCTGCAGGGAATTTCACAGACGATCACTGGGCTGCTTCACATGGTATCCCATGTTCCTCCAAAGCAGAATCCATACCTGTGGAAAGCGTGGATGGGAGTCCATTGGTTTCAGGACCTATCAAAGATCAGACAGACCCTCTGTTGATGTCCATTGCATCTCATCGGGAGAGTCTCACTCTGGATATCATCCGAGCAGCTCATCATCCTATCATCCTAGGTCTAACTTGGCTCAAAAAGCACAATCCATTCATAAACTGGACCGCTGGATCTTTTTTCTTAGGGTCAGGGTACTGTCTGACACATTGCATAGGGGACCAACAGAAAGTATCGGTAGACTCGATGTCCACTCTCCAGGGGTCACCAGGGGTTACAACCCTAAATCAGATTGCAGGTCTCCCAGAAGCCTACCAACAATACCGAGAGGTATTTGCCGACACTGAATACAATCAATTACCTCCTCACAGAAGAGATGATTGTACAATTGCGTTGATTCCAAATCAACCTTTACCTTTTGGTCAGATGTACATTCTGTTAAACAACGAAAAGGAGGTTTTACGTGAGTACCTTCGAGTCAATTTAATGAATGGATTGATCACTGAGTTAACCTCACCAGCAGCCGCTTCCCTGTTCTTTGTATCAAAAAAGAACACTGCTGAGCTCTGTCCTTGCATAGATTTTCGGGGACTGAATAAGATCACAGTTCCCGACAAGTATCCTATGCCCTTAATCCCTGACATCTTGGAGGCCGTCAAAGGGGCCACCATCTATTCAAAATTGGACTTGAAAGCAGGTTATCACCTAATCCGAATAAAATCAGGGGACGAGGTGAAAACCGCATTTCGTACACCTTTTGGCCACTTCCAACATAGGGAAATGCCTTTTGGCCTCTCCAACGCTCCCGCTATCTTCCAACGATTTATGGATCATCTATTCGCCGACCAACTCCTCCATAACGTCATTGTCTATTTGGATGACATTTTAGTCTATTCCAACATGGCCCAGGAACATGAGAAACATGTGGAAGAGGTTCTACGGCGACTCCAGCAGAATCTTTTATAATGCAAGCTGGAAAAGTGCTCTTTTCATCAGCCCCACGTTACTTATTTGGGGTACGTTCTATCCGCAAAGGGAATAGCTATGGACCCAGACAAGGTGTCCGCTGTTCAGGATTGGCCAACGCCTGTCTCTTGCAAAGATATTCAATGTTTTGTGGGGTTTTCTAACTTCTACCGACAATTTATACCTAAATTCTCCAGACTAACACAGCCTTTGATGAATCTCCTTAAGAAAGGAGTTCCCTTTTCTTGGACAGAAACCACAGATCAAGCGTTTAAAAGGCTTAAGGAGCTCTTTACCTCAGCTCCAGTATTGTTAACCCCGGATCAAAACCGTTGGTTTATTGTGGAAACCGACGCCTCACAGTATGCCCTAGGGGCTGTCCTGCTCTAAATAGACAACTCAGATCATGAACGCCCAGTAGCGTACTTATCCAAAACCCTTGCTCTGGCAGAGCTAAACTATACAGTACTGGTGAAAGAGTTATTGGCAATCAAACGTGCATTCGAAGAATGGCGCCATCTACTACTGGGTGCTAAATTCCCAGTAGAAGTCCGGACAGATCATCACAGCCTCAGGATCCTGCAATATGCCCAAACTTGTAACAGCCGTCAATCCAGATGGGCTCATTTCTTTTCTCCATTCCGAATCACACTTACTTTCATCCCAGGAAAGGAAAATTTAAAGGCCGATGCTCTATCCCGTAAGGAACAGCTTCCGAACAACCCTTTCAGGTCAGAACCCATCTTTCTTCGAATGGCTCTGGGACTACACACAGTTCCCGATTTTCTCACACGTTTGAAATCTCAATCCAATCCAGCAGCTAAAAAAGAACTACCACGGTCTACACAACTAGCGTTAACTTTGGAAGACAATTGTTATTTCTTTGGACACAGGGCGTTTATTCCGACACAAACACTCAAGGAAGAAGTCCTCAATATGTGCCATAGTTCAAAATCAGCTGGACACAGGGGATTTGCCTCCACCCAAGAATTGGTTTCTCGTTTTTTCTGGTGGCCTTCGTTGAGGAAGGACATAAAAGAATATGTTAGATCATGTCCCGTATGTCTTCAAACTAAAACGTCTCGGCAATTCCCTCTAGAACTCCTAGTCAAGATGCCTTTGCCCACTCGACTGTGGCAAATAATATCCACAGATTTCATAGTGGACCTACCACCATCAAGAGGATGCTCTGCCATAATGGTAACAATAGATACTTTTACTAAAATGGCGCATTTCATCCCACTTGCTGGAGTGCCTTCTGCTGCCTTGATGGCCCGCATCTTTATCAATCACATATTCACTTTACATGGCCTACCGGAGTCAATCATTTCTGACAGAGATTCACAATATACTTCACAGTATTGTAAACTTGTCTGCCGTTATCTGGAATCTCACGGGCCCTCAGCTCAGGTTATCACCCCCAATCTAACGGCCAGACAGAAAGACTCTACCAAACATTGGAAGGATACCTCAGGAGCTAGGTCTCCACGGCACAGGATGATTGGAAAGATCTACTACCTTTAGCCGAATACGCTTATAACAACTCATATCACTCGCGATCCGTACAACTCCATTCCATTGCACTTATGGGTTCAATCCATCATCCTTTCCCACATTGAAGAAGTCAGAATCCAAATTCCCGGACGTAGATTGCTTGATGGATCAAATCCGGCAAGGTCATCATACAGCTATCACGGCGCTTCTGCAGTCTCAGGAAAGAATGAAACATTTTGCAGACCGTCACCGGTCTCCAGCCCCGGTAATCAACCCAGGGGATTGGGTTTGGCTGTCATTGCGCTTTCTCCCCCGGCATCTGGTGCCGTCCAAGCTTTCTCCTTGGTATTTTGGACCATTCCAGGTGATCACAGCGATAGGCTCAGTTTCCTTCAGACTCCATTTACCAAGCACCTGGGCTCGTATCCATCCGGTGATCCACGTATCTCAACTAAAACCAGACAATCAGAGTTCTTTTCACCCAAAAACCTCTACTCGCCCTCCACCAGTGTTGGTCGCATCCGGACCTGAATTCGAGGTCAAAGAGATATGTGGCTCACGGTATCACCGGGGTCACCTACAATATCTCATAGACTGGAAAGGCTACTCACCCGCGGATCGGAGCTGGGAACCTGAATCTGCTGTACATGCGCCCAGTTTAGTGAAAAAGTTTCATCTATTGCACCCAGACAAACCAGGAGGGAGTGGTCCTAAGAGGGGGCATACTGTCATGTTCTGTATGGCAGATTATTATTCCGGGAAGTATTCCAACATGGCCGCCTTATCTGGCGATCATTGCAAACGCAACAGTCTAGATGTTCTATCCCAGAACACATTGCAACTCACTGATGTCACACCCTCCCAAACAGCTTATCAACAGAAGCCTCCAAGAGCCCAGTGCGTTGCTACTCTCATAGGAGTATACAAGCGCTACGTGAGTTAGTTTGTTTGTGATTTACCTATCCTTAGTCCCTTTCTGACGCTCATCATAACCTTGCTAAACCTTCCTTCTATTCTTGATCCGCAGACCGCTACGGAAGTTCGAGAGAAATCGTTACCTGATATCGGACGATTAAAACCACGTCCTTTAGGAGCGCGGTTTCAGCCCAGTCTCACTTTGGTTCGGTCTTCGGATCCTCGCTCTTCATGAGGTATTACATTACGCCCCGTCTTGATCCTCCTTCCATTTGTATTCAAGGGTACTCTGTAATCTGTTGTTCCCTTTTTCATGCTTTCCTTCTAGTGCGGTCTTTCTACCACAACACGCCAGGCTTACAGCCACTCCCCCGTGAGCAGTCTCCGGGTGGCTTCTCTTGTTCACAAACCGGTAGGCGTTTGTATTTCATTCTTTGTTGCTCCTTTGGATTGTTGCTATTGTTTTATCATATTTTACTCATCTACCCTGTTTATATTTATACTCTTCTCCTTAGCCCATCTATCCAGTATTCTCGGGAACGCCAGGCGGCCTCCCCCTTCTTTCATATCTATTACCCAAAATGCATTTCTTTCCACAAACCTGGGGTAAGATATAGAATAGGATGTTACTGGAGGTCTGACAGCTTACGTTTGCTAATGAGCCTCCAACAGCAGAAGGCAGAATCACATCCCGTGCAAGAACATCTCAGGGAGACAACGCTCCCTTGCAGCTCTCTGCAGGGTTTTTTCCCCCGTGAGAGTTTCCCTGGGGACCTCCCGGGGATCAAGCCTTTGTGCCGGACTCCGGTGGGGTTTTCACGGGAATTCCTAATTACTGCAGGGAAGGTCACAGAGAGATTAATTACTGGATATCACCAGTCCACGGGACATTGCTCTCCGTTAACTCAGTTCAGGCAGGTGATTTTCTGTTTTCCTTCTCTGTTCACCTGGAGCAAATCTCATTTATGTCCAACAAAGTATAATCATTGACAGTAGGGGACACAAAGAGCTTATTTACAGCCCTCATGGGGGAGTGGCCAGATGAGCTTTGGAAGAGATTGGGGTATCTGGGAGTTCAGTTGGATACCAATACCCATGATGGAACAGCTTTTAACAATCTTAGGGCACAGGTATTGGGGGCCTTGCCAATTATGTATCCCGATACACCTGACATCAATTCAATTTCGATGAAAGTGGATGATAATCCTGTTGAACAAATCCAGTTAAATCAGGAGTAAAGGGCAGAAATGGGAAAAGCACAGGACAAGAATGTGGTGATTTTTTTTACCACATGCTGAAGCAGAGGCCTCTGTAAGAAGTCCAGCACGATTTAGATAAAATAGTAGGGATGGAGGCAAAGAGTTGTCCAGATTTTCAGGCACACATCGTGCATTTTTGCAAGAGAAGACAGGAAAAATAGAGGGAGAATGTAGAGCAGTTACAAAAAGAACAGGCTAAGTTTTGTTTAGAAGGGGCAGTAATTACGAATTCTATGGAGGGACAGCAGGGGCAACTGGGACAACAGGGGCACAGTAAACGCCACGGTATGATTCAGGGTTGGGTGGACGGGTATGTTCCCAGTCCAAGGCCTATGAGAGGATTTCTAAGGGGAGGAGGATTTCCATGGGAAAGTGGGTCATTTTGCGGGTTCGGAGGAATGGGTCCCCAATGTAATGGGCCAACAGGAAATAACTATGGAGGATTTTATGGGATTCAGTGTTGGTCGTGTGGAAGTTTGGGGCACATATCACAGGATTGGAATCCCACCAACCATGCCAGAACAGGCATCGGTGCAGACAAGGGAGAGGAATCCTTTACCCCAAGGGACAGTTGCATAATACAATGGAGAAGCAAGTTTTTTGGTGGGGAAATCCTTTTTCTCTCCCAGGTGCTAATATGTACCAGGAGTAGAATAGTCCACAGGCATTCTCTGGGGCTGTCCTGTCGGTTCTGTGAAAAACCTGAAGGTATTCCCACACCCACTCCCCAGCAATCCTTTGCACAGGTGGCCAGGGAAAGGCCATCACTCTTGAATCTCGAACCTGGGGATGGACAAGCAGGGGAAGATCACCTGGGTGGAGGATCCTTGGAAATTGGGAAAATAGTACCGGATGGTGAGACATGGTATCCCCCTTTCCTAATATAGAATCACCATCCCTTCCCTCAGCATTCATGGGCTATGATCACTAATACCCAATCTCTCCTTATAAATGTCAACCAAGTACTGAGAAGCGGAAGAGGCAACTAGGAACAATGTGCACTTCCTATGACCAACACCACTGTCGTACTAAGATGAAGAAGATAGGTATATGTATAGGCTGTACTGAAGGTAAGGCATGTCACATTAATTGGAATCAATTGACCCAGGCAATTCTAGTTAACAGAACACACTTGAAACCCCTTAATAGGGCTGATCAGGTGTGTAAAAGAAGGAGAGGCAGTTATGTGAGGAGAGGAGGAGGAAAAGGAGAACCGCTGAGTTGCCGCGTGATCAGACAGCCTGAAAACTGCCCATGATTCTGGAAGGCCTGCAGGACCCAAGAAGGACGGGTTGCATGGAGTTTGTAGGCCGGTAGACTTCCGAAGTGAAGGTGGGCAGGAGGTTCTGTCAATAACTAACCTGCTGCAGGAAGGAGCAGGAAGCAGAACAAATGCAGTCCGCGTTCATTGTGAAGAATCAAGAAGCTGTCATATACAAGGACGTGTCCGGCGGGAAAGCAGAATCAATGCGGTTTGCTGCCCAACTACTGAAGAAGTGAGCAGGAGCAGCTGGGACTGCTGAAGTGGAGATTTGGAGCCGGTGAGTGTCAGGAGGCACAGAGACCCAGGGCGCTCCTGTGGGACCGTAGGCAAGTAACGGTTCATAAGCACAAGTGGGTGACAATGCTATTGTATGCCGAATCAAATGAAAATGGCTTTTTGAATGAAAGCCATTCATATTGAAAACCAAATTAAATGAGAACATTGACAAATGGTGAATGTATTTTTTTGTATTTTGTATTTATTGTTCACTTGTAAGCACTTATCCAGGAAGCAAATACTGTTTCAAAGCGCCCACAGGGCAACAGGAGGGGACAAGGGATGATAGGCAATGTAATTACAACAATGATTAAATCATTAAATATAACAATATAAGAAGAGACAATGGGGAAGACAAACCGACTATGTCTTATGAGTGTTCAGAACGTGCAAGTGCAGGGGGAGAGGACTAAGGGATAGGTGATGTGGTGCTCATGGAGAGCAGCAGGTGAAGTGATATGAAGAAAGGTAAGTGTAACCTCCATTGGGGGAGGGTGAGCTTATGTAAATACAGAGGATAGACAGCAGCTAGGAAGATAAGATTTGGGAGGTCAGGGCTCCAAGGATGCATAAGGGCCCTGCACAGCAATCAAGCTACTGTGCGATTAGCAGGGGATAGAGGGAGGGAAGGAAGAGGTAAAGAGGAAAGTCTTGAGGCTTTCCCACAACTTAAGGAGGTCAAGGCAAAGAGGGAGGGGAGGCTGTTCCAAAGTACGGAGCTCACTGAGGAAAGTGATCGACCACCTGCCTTTCGTTTAACAAACCTCTTTACACGCAAGGAGCTGGTGCAAGAGGAACACAGGTGTCCAGAGCCAAATTGTTTATCAACAAGTGAACAAATACTTAAGTATTCAAACTACAAATGTGAAGTAACAGCTTTTTGCACCAAGTTACAGCAAATGGCAAATTGAACAAATACTTAAGTATATGAATTACAGCAAGTGGCAAATTGAACAAATACTTAAGTATTCAAACTACAACTATGAGACAAAAGCTTTGTGAACAGAACTACAACACGTGACAAAGTAAATAAACACTTGTCTTCAAATTACAAGTGACAAATTGTGAATACTTAAGTATATGAATTACAAATATGAGGAAGGTTTGTGATCTTGTGGCAAAGCAAAGACTGGTGCAGAAAAGGTTTGCATCGCCAAAAGGAAAAACAAGTGTGGGAAAACCCAAAGCAAAAGAACCTACGAGGGGCTCAAACTAATCCAAGGAAAGACTTATGGTTGCATGACCTGTAATGGGTGGACCATGTGGTCTGATAACTGCGCCTAGACCAGGGAAACCTAAATGATTAGCATCAAAGAACATTGTACGTAAGCCACTGAAAACTGTGAACTACTTGAAAGGGCAAACCAGAATGCAGATCATGTGAGCCTGTTGTTTTCCGACATTGAGCATTGAACTAATAACGTTAGACTAACTAATACATTGAAGTATTGGGTAAGGGAACCATGGGACTTGAAGAAACAGAGAAGTTTTATTTTGGGGAAGGGACACCTCAAGGTCTTCTTTGTGTATGAACAATACCATATTGAACTTGGGGAAGGGAACCCTCAACGCCTGGTTGGACATTGGTGAACACACAGCTATTGGAACTCTGTTGAGCCTGAGGTAGAAGGCACAAGATGAGCTTAAACTGAGAGCAGCTTAGACATTACTTTTGAACACTATTTTGGTTAAGACGAATCCTGCACTGTGTTTATTTCTAGATGTGAGGGCAAGCATACGATTTGGACACAGACAAAACTTGGATTTGGATTTATAGACCCAGACTTTCTTTAGTTTTCTTTAGGCAGCAGATATCCCTACCTTAGTTATAGGGCAAGTTAGACCTTATACCATCCTGACATCTTAATAAAGCTCTTTAAAACTTGAATTGTGTTGCCTAAGTCACAACTTCTCCTTGGCACACTTCCTCTTTCTACCTATCACATAAAACACTGGGACCAAATTTCATTAATAGTCCGAAAACCCCAGCCCTTCATAGGACCTACTGTTTTAGGATCCTTTGTTGCAGGAAAATGACCTGATCCATTGACCTGCCTTCTTCTTCAATTAAGCCGTCACACACCATACTTAATTCATTCAGCCTAAAGAAACATAACATAGAACAAGAGATCGAAAGAGATTCAGAAATTGTTTTTGAATCCAGATCTGAAGGAGGATCAGATAAGACCAAAACTAATAATCCTAAAATGGTATCAAATTTAGCAGATCACCAAATATAAGCTGGGAATTGGTTGCAAGATGGTTAAGAAAGATGATTAGCTGTTCAGGAGACACCCAAAATTCCACCATGATTTCTATAGCCCTACAAGGAAGGGGAAGTTTAGGAATGATTTTCCTGCATTGTTAGAGATTGGCCATCCAATTCCACGGGGCAGACTAATTAAAACTGTGTTATACGGATCCTGTACTAGAAGGAGAACATCAAACTTCATATCAGTTGTTAAATCTTCCTGGAACAGCTACTTTCACTGAAATTAAAGGAGGTTTCTTGCAAAGAGTAAGACAAACCAGTAATGTTTATAGACAAAAACTCAGAAACATCAAATTAAACACGAGAGAAACTCCTGTGGAACTAGGAGTATGAATAAAGAATACCGTATGTTTGTGGATAGCTAAGAAAACCCTACCCGAGCTAATTCAGATGTTAACCATCAAACAATTAATTCATTATTTGCCTTCATTCTTACAAATGGCTGTGTTACAATTACAAAACCTACACTAAGTTTGGCCATTGTAAACGCTGATCGTTATTTCCATTCCATACACAGGAATGAAGAAAAGAAAGAGAGTCGAGGTCCCCCTCGACCTACCCAGTTATTAAATCAAGGGACCAATAAAGAATGAAAGAGTAAGAATAGACAGAAGAACATAATTTAAAGGTAGATAAGACATGAAGAAAGAAGGGATTAAACCTAGTAAACCCATAGCACCTATATGTTTTTCCTGTAAAGAGCCAGGACACTTGGCAAGAAATTGCCCACAAAATAAAAAAGCACATATCCAAGGGAAATTGGATATTTACTAGGAGAAGAAGAATTGGGGGAACAGTATGACGGAATTGAGACTAGAAACGCCTGGCTTGTGGGAAACCATCAAAATCCATGCATGAACCAGCCAATGGGATACCTGTACAAGCCTTGGTAGACACTGGGAGTAAACAAACTGCCATACAAGCGGACCTCATTCCTTTATAAAATCTTAAAAGTGCAACTGTGGCAAGGATAAAATGTGTCCATGGAGACCAAGAAAGTTATCCAAAAATACCCATTCCTATTCAAATAAAAGGCACCCTTAATACTGTTCCATCTGCAATTATACCAGGTCTCCCCGAAGAGGTTATTATCGGTACTGACTTCCCTGGGTTTTCCTCTCTAATACAAGAAGTTCATTCAAGTTCTCCAGTATTTTTCCCTTTTTCCAACTGGCAAGAGAACACCTTTTCTTCTAAAGGAACCCCCTGCAACTGGTCAACCTCCCTAGAGTGTTATGACAAGGTACCAAATTCAACATCTGTATCCCTCAACCCTTGTGTCATCTCTTGATAACATGCCTGTCTGCCAGTTCATTAAACTGAAGATCTTCGCATCAAGGTTGGTAATCAAAATGTATTAGCCCCTTTGTTGTATTGTACGGACTCCCCACCAAATCTTTTGGCAAGGAGCATCCTGAACAAGTTGTGGATGTTGATTACCTTCATGTAGGAAGGTATTATATGCTCAACCCAAGGGTTGCATCTGGTAAGGGAAGCAGCACATTTTCAGACATATTGTAGCAACAGTGCGATTAAGGGGGTTCCCGTGCATACAGCATTGCTTCTTTATGGGTTGATGTTTTTTTAGTAGTGTCCCGGGGATCAGAAATCAGGCATGGCGAGTATCACTTGAGTTTTTATTCCGGCCTGATGTCCCATAGAAAGGAAGGAAATGCCAGAGAGAGATGCCACAGTTCAAAATGCACCTCAGCTAGTCACAGTGAAAGTAAAGATATTGTTCACGATTACCCCACATATGAGGGAGAAGAGCAAGAGAGGGTGAATGTGAATGAGAATGCCCTGGAGGGGTTAAGGTGAGTTTGGTGGGTCTTCGACCATCAATTAAGAGACGGCTGAGAGGCATACGGGCACAGCTGTTGTGGGTCTTGAGGATGGGGAGTACCGGGTCAGACTGAAGAAACGGTTGCCTTCTCATTAATCTACACAAGCGGTGGAACTGGTTGAGGTGCTAGAAATGTGTAAGGTGGCGGCAGTCACTGTTTATTCTGACTCTGCAAACGTCACCTCCACCGTCCATTCTGCGTTAGATGGCAAATAAGAGGATTTACAAGGTCTAACGGGTCCACTGTGCAGCATGCTGCTCTGTAATCCTGGCTGATTGAAGCGTTAACCTTGCCAGAAGAGATAGGTCTAATGAAGTGTGCCACCCATCCTAACTGTACTAACTCGATAGCTCTCAGGAATGATGCAGCAGACAAGGTGACAAAGGAAGCAGTGTATTTTCCTTTTGCAGATTGCCAGTAAAAGAAAACCGTGTCCCAACAAGTACAGTTAAAAGCCCCGTACACTGCAGTCCTGGTGCTCCAGATAATAGAAATACAAGGGGAATCCCATAGAGAAAAACATGAGTTCTAGAAAAAGAGAGGATGTGTTCTCTCATCCACTGATTTGCTTTAGGGACAGGAAGTGACGGAGAAGGTAGTAATGCCAGTAGAGCTGCTTCTTTTGGTCCTACGGCAACTACATTACCCATGACATACGTCTCGATGAAAATTCGAAGCAGAGCTACAGGAAGATTGGTTTATCCCTAACTTACAAGAGCAGGTAAGTAGATTCATAGGGAATTGTGTAGTGTACAAGGAGTTCAATCCCGCAACTAGCATAAAGTTGTGAGGAGGGGTCTTGCCCAGGCCTTCTGGCCCATTTAAGGAGTTTTTCAATGATTTTGAGGATGTGATAACGAGGTGCAGTAACTACAGATACCTAATAATTGTCATGACTTGTCCATTCCCCCGGTGGCTTGAAATTTGCCTCTGTGTATAAAATGTGTCAAGATTATATGTTCTCAGGTTGTGCCTTCTCACCAACACAACAGGACAAAACAGCAAGACTGCCAATGATCAGTACAAGACACAACTTCTCCCTCACGACCTAATCTGTACCCACACCTGTGTGGGTCAATGGAATGAGCTGCATTTCCATGGGCCACAGACAGTGGTCTACACGACTCTGACTGCCGTGAGGGTGGAGGGCAATAAGAGTTGGATCCACCTGAAAGATATTGAAAGGGATATTGGCAGCCCTCCACCTGCACAGGAACAGGCATAGAAGTTAAGTATGCCCTAAGGATTCACCGTTAGTTTTACTGCAAAGTGGGGTGTGAATGGAGATCTGGAGTTTAAATAATTTTTGTATAAGAAAATGAATGTTTAAGATTGTACATTTAGTAACAATTAATGCTTTTGTGGTTATCTTGGACCTTGTGTCATCATACCTGAAGATGACAAACAGTACAACTGGAAACAAATAATCAAAATTGTCTCATTTTATGAAGTCTGAGGAGAAAATGTTAAGAGGAAAAAGAAATGTTGATACCAATTTTTTGGATAATGATAATGACAAATTAAATACCCTTATAAATGCACATGGTTTTGCAGATGACAATGTATGGTATGGTCATATGAGGAAGGTGGTCATACGAGGAAGGTGGGA
Organism: Ambystoma mexicanum; assembly: GCF_040938575.1. Lineage (NCBI taxonomy): Eukaryota > Metazoa > Chordata > Amphibia > Caudata > Ambystomatidae > Ambystoma > Ambystoma mexicanum. Next base: position 167,042,827 of record NC_090931.1, on the reverse strand, counting down.
AGAGAGAGATCCTTAGGATATTGGTTCATCTGCTCTTTCCTCCCCGATGCTTCTGGCATTCCTAGGGTGTTTATCCTGAGTGAGATGGAGGTAGCACATACGCTATGTCTGGTGCACTTATCCCTGTGCAGGGTCCAAGGGCAGTTTTATAGGGCATCAATTATAACATCAGTTATATCAATTGACAATAGTTACTTAATGGCCTAGCGGGCACAGCACAAAAGCATTAGGTTTACTCAGATTCCAATTGATCTTGGAAGGAGCTATTGTTAATAAAAATCGATGGGAACAAGTGGTGAAGAGTGGCAGAGCTGGAGGAATGAGGGGACTCTCAGAGGAAGGAGAGGCACAAATAAACAAAGTATGTGGGAGAGTATGGTGAAATCATTTGCAGTATCTGATGTGGCTCAAAGAACCAGAAAAACCTGTTAAGATGCAGACACTTAGCGATTTGTATATATGTTTTAAGGGTGATGGCACAGTGCCCATTGGCACAAATGAAATTGCAATAACACTCTATGCATTGCCGATTTGGCTGTAGATACGGCTGACCTTCTCAACAACTTTTGGATATGTGGACCGAGTACATACAGACAGTTGTCTCCAGCCTGGCGAGGTGCACGCAGTCTCTCAACTCTTCATATGCCGATCCTTGTGATTCCCGAAGAGCACCCATTTTTGGCCCATCCAATGCCTGAAATTCCATTTGTGCCACCCTCATCCCATGCGCCCTTTGCATGCCCTTGACCACCATATATGGACAAATTGGAGACTATGTTTGATGCCGAAAATCACAGACAATTAAAATGAAGGAAACAGACCAACTACCTCTCAGCAGGATCATCACAGGTCTTAGCAGACATTTCTGATCAATATTGGCCACACCAAAACCTTTTTACCTCCCTCCTGGCACCTGGCGTGCAAGCAGCAGCAAATGCCAAATGGTTCCAGGTGACCAGGTATGAACTCTTGCTCTTTGTGAACACTTCTGAGTCAGCATTTAGTGCCATTAAGGAGTAATTGCGGGCACTGATTTTCATAACTTTGCTTAACCAGTACATACTCGACCTCTTAACAGCAATGGAGGGCAGAGCATGCTGGAAAAATTGGGAGTACCTGCTGTACATTTGTTCCTCCCAATGACACCACAAATTGCACGCTCACCAGAACTATTGCTGCTCTGGATAGATTGAATGTGATTATGGAAACTGAGGCTGGGATCACAAACGACTTACGGATTGACTCTTTATTTCCATGGGTACCTCCCTGTTTTAGCCTTGGTGTGAAGATTCTGATTCCTCATTTTGTCTTTTTACTTATTCTTTTTTATCCCTGCTGATTCATCCTACATTGTCGCTCTGCCCAGGTACCAACAGGTGCAGCCATGATGATCATAACCCTGTCCAAGTCCAGGGCCACCAATACTTCATCCCATATGGGTACTCAAACTGAAGCTGTTTTGATTCCTCCACCAAATTGGCATGCTTGCGTGGAGCAACGGTAGATTACGGGAATGGTGTGGGAGCGAGTTGGGTTGATTCAGCAGAGGAATATGCCCATATTAAGAGCACGCTGAGAGTGATTTGTTAGTTAAAGTATTAACTAAAGGGGGGAATTTTGAGTTGGACAAGTAGGGTACTCTTTATTACGAGGGATTCATGTTGCACACACCACGTGATGACGGGGGGGGGGGCGGCAGCAAACTTGGATAGTGTTGCAAATCCATATGAATCGAATGGAGTTCATTTTATGTTACTTCTAGTGTTACAATTATTTAGTATGTATAAATATTAGATCTTCACACACATAGAAATATACAATGCTAAAACTGCAAATGCAACACAAACACAAATCCACACAATGGGGTGCTTTTTTTCCACGGTTCGCTGTTAGACATGCATTCTAAATAGCAGGGACATTATTGATGGAAAATAGAATTGTTTACCTAGTAAGAAGGTCAATGTACTAACAGGGCAAGGTTTACAGTCCTTGCTAGGGAACAGATGTTATCTTGCCCTTTATATTAAAATATCTAGATGGGGTTAGTTATTTTATTTGGTGGGAATAAACATGAGGCCCAAGGCCAGGGTCCATGGTTACACGTTTTTCCGGGTCATCAGAGGTTGTAGGTGACCACATAAATTACAAGATCTTTTTTAAGGCGCCTGGATTCTGTGGAATGGAGAACGGAATCTGTAGTTCAAAGAAAATCCTGTTTATGCAGACCTTCCTCTATTTGCCAAAATACATCAGCAGGACCACGAGCAGTCATACTTAAAGTTAAAGACCTTAAGTCAGTTATTGCTAGCAACAAATGAGGTTTCAACACTAATGTTTAACCATGCACCAATGTCATGGCCACTACAACGAATTCTAAGAAGAGGTGCGTACTGAATATCATCTGAAGATAATGAAGATAAGCCTGGCCAAAGAAAATTGAATAATTGGGAAAAGATAGTATTACTTTGTTGTCCAATCATATTTGGGAGTGGGTTGTAATAAAGGTGTTTTAAATTGCTGCAAAAAGGTATATAAGCTGCCAAATGATGTTTTATTGTTGAGACTTGGGTTAGTTTGTTCTTGCAACACCATCTAACGGCTCCCTAGAGCTTTTGTACAATAAACTTGCTTCATGTACAACTGTGTACTCGCTTTTTAAGTGGTGGGCTTGTTGTTGGTTAAGGAGATTAAAGGCCCATCTACACATGTGCCAGTGCAGATGTTCCATTTAATGTATGTGTATTCTTCGTCACTTTGTTTCTTCCTTGTAAACGGCTATAGCTGTTGATGCTGTTGCATTTTGTTTTTGGTTCTGGGGTAGTAGGATGATTCTCTGCTTTCTCATCCAGAGAGTTGGCACTTGCTCACACGGGTGTGGGATGTTTCAAACCACTAGTCCAGGCCCTGCAGCATTCCTGTGCACTGCTTGCATCAGGAACATCAGAATGGCTGCTGGAAAGCATTATGCACGCTAAAATCACCGAAAAGTGCGCAGGAAAAACCTGAAAAATAGGCCCCCAATCCACTTTTGCCCATGCCAGTGGTAACACAGAAGACCACTGCCAAAACCCACCATTGGGCTACCCGCAGAGTAGCCTGCAACTACTTGAAAAAGCAATGCTGATTTCCAAAAGAAACACAGAGCTGTTTGGAAATCTGTTTTTCGTGGTTGTCAAATTTGCAAAAATCATGGTTCACAAACCACACGAAAGATCCAACGTCCTTGTTGGGTGTTAAACATCATTCTACTTCAAGAATCAACATAAATACGATATCAGCAGAAGTACATTTATCAGAACAAAATCCACCTTTAAAGATGCTTGCTGGAAAGAAATATGTCAAAAATGGGCGCAGTACCGTTACTCACCTCTGTCAGAAGCTGGCGATCTCTAAACCTGTCATTTTAAAGTTGTACATTGAATCAAAATATGCCAAAGAAGAGACTTCCTATCAACAGCAAGATGGGTTGTTACAATTAATCTCTATAGTTTAAGAAGGCTGAAATTAAGAGATTTGTGGATATTTCTTAAAAATGTAATTTGTATTTTAGGATAAAACTGTTAATCTTGGTTTTCAAAGTGAATTAAAGCAAACTACACTGGGCTTTAAAGACATTCCACACCCTTTTACCCAACAAAGTAATCTTTTCCCATGCTCTCTGCTAGGAAACTGGCAGGCTGGTGTGAAAGGAACTGGGAGGGGGACTTCGGCATGTTGTTCTGCTAGCAGACAAAGACGAACTGAATGGAAATGCAAATTCGGGTGTGAACTGAAACCAGCCCTGGCAGGAAGAAGCCCATGTGACTCTCTGGCTCAGCCAAGACCTTGGAGGCGGGCCCAGACTGAGATGTGGATTTTAAACTGGAGGAAATACATGTTTGAGGAAAAGACTTATAAAAGATTGTACCCAACTGGCAAAAATATGGCATTTAGAGATTATTAAAATGAAAATATTGCTCACAAGTAGAAACTACTCTGGAATTTTTGCGATGTTCAGAGACTGAACTATCAAAATGTGGACTTTGTAGCAGTTGTGATTATGTGAAAAATATGAAAATGTATAGGAATATGTCCAGAGGGTATGTGCATGTATGGGGAAAAAGTCGTGCAGATTTAACATTGAGAAAGCAACCAAAAGCGCGAAAAATTGTCATTTGTGAACCAAAACTCTTATGAAGATGGGACTTGAACAGAGACGTGCCTTAATTAATCTGTGATGTGTATATATAATATTAACAAGTTAGGGATATTGTGAATATGTTTTTTAGGAACAATAGATTTCTGGAAAAGAAGCAAAGGGGAGGATTTTTCTTTGGACCATAAACACAGTGTCACTCTGACACATCATGGCACTCTGTTCCTTCTCAAATCAGGGGAGAGGGAATTCTCTGACCTATCAGATTCTTGGGTTGGGCATAGTATAATCAGCCTCCCCACCCCTTTGGAAAATGGATAAATAGGGACTGCTGAGGACAGGCAAGACACACACACACATTCACCCATCATTGATCGACCGGCAAAGCACTCTAAAGGAAGATCCAGACTCCAGAACCCATATCCAGACTCCAGAACCCTGAAGCAGAGGCCCAACCCAAAAAAGCTGAACCCTTCTTAGCGGGCCTTTAAAATGATTTTAACCCCTAAACTTTCATGGGGCCTAACCCATTCAACAGCCTGGCTGTACTGTTTTGGCTGCTTCGGGCTAAGAACCCTTGCTAGAACCCTGAGATCCAGATCAGTAGAGCAGAGCTGTACCCAGAACCAACCCGTCAGATCCAGTCCAAGAGGCTGTGCAGACCAGAGTGACTTGCTGAGTGCAGAGTCCAAGCGCCTGTCCGGTGGCGAGCGAATTCCAGCCAACCCTTTGACCAGATCTTTGGCGGGCCCATTCCAACCCATAGTTGTGAGTATTTAGCATAGAACTGTCCATAGCCATCTCTTAGTTTTAAGTAATCCTATCCAACCCATTCCAACATATCCAAAACTGCATTGTAGAATCTCTTGTGTCTATCCTGAATCATTCTCTGATCCATATAATTCTGTGATGATGGAAGTGATAATCATCTGTGCGCTGATATTTTTCTGAAGAAAGTCAAGTGTCCTGGTGGACAAAAGTCGGAGTGGAGGCGCCCTGTTCTGGTGGCTGACTGTTGGGTATCTTGCATCTTCATAGCCCCTTAGAATAAGCCCATCCTTGTTGGTAAATCTTCAAAAGTGCAATCTCATTTGAAATCTTGACTCTTTTCTGAAAAATCGACCTTTACTAAAACCTCTGTAACTTCTGAACCGTGCATGCTAGGAACAAAATTTAAATGCCATTTTGAAGCACACATCCCCTATATAGGATTGCTGTAATCGTGTTTTTCATGCACTGAAAAGTTTGCTGCAATTTCGCTTTTGGCTCAATTTCTCCACATGTGAAAACAGCTATTTCTTGCTGTCAATTTATGAATTTCGTTTTCCATCTGCCAATCATTCCCACATCATTGCTAGTGTCTACCTGAACCAATCCAAAGCCACTCTCACTAGTTCTGAATCGCAAATTAAAATATTTTTTTTTTGCATTTTTCCCATTCATTTCAAATCACATTTAAAAGCAATTGACCTGTTTTAAAATCATTCCTGTTCTCTCTGAACTTGCTGGGGAATTGGGATTGAACTGCATTGGCGATTGCTATTCCTGAAACCTGTGTGCCCACATTCCATCTCTTCATATTGCATATTGGGGGGAGTGAGTAGTAACAGGGGGAACGAGTGATTACATTGTCTTTGATTGAATTCATATCAAGTTTAATTTCTGTGCTGCATTAATTTCATATCATTGCATTTCATTGAACCCACGCAAAGTTGTATTCTCTGCTACATTATTCTTCCTATTCCTACTCCTAATTGATTAAAGACATTGTTAATTATTGTCATACTACCCATTGCTGACCATGTATAGATATTAATAAGTGTGATAGTTAGATATTATTCATATTCATAAAAGTGTGATCTATATATGGTTTAATCCATCAAATAAACTTTTTTATTTGCAAAACAAACCTACTTCTTGGTTCAGTGAGACCGGGGGATTCAAAGAGAGGGCCGTGATATAAGGGTACATCATCCAGAAATAAAAGAACTTTTGACATAAAAATATATAAATAGGGGTTTCAATTGGGCATCCCATACTAGGCATTGACTTAGGTGGAGTGCTGGGTTGAAACCACTTACACGGGCTAAAGGGCATACTGATGCACTTGACTCGGTGCTTCTCAGTAAAGTGTCCAGCGAGCTGCCAAACATGGATGCAGCCTCCAGCTCCACCCCTCATTTCCCTGTAGGATATCTACACAGACATAGCAGGAACAACACAGCCCCCGCCATGTCTACTTTATCTGAATCTGGGAAAAGGCCTGGAGAGCCTACCCTGAGTGTTAGACCGGAAAGTAGGATTAGCGACACCTTATGGGTTTTTAATACTTCTCGCTGCAGTCCAGGGACCAGAGTGTACCTCTGAGGATTTATGTGTTTCTCTGTGCAGCACATTGTGTAAACGTTGGAGGCTTTAGAAGTCCTTTGGGTTCATTTACTGCAAGGTACTGTGAAAGGGAGGGCTGTAGTAGAGTCCCTCTCCCCAGCACTGAATCAGTGCTGATAGATCTAACTCTTGTATAATACATACACCGGCCTAACCATCGTGTTAGTGCCCTGAAATGGTCGACGTCAGGAGACATTTCCACAGCACTACCCTCAAAACGCAGAACACAGGCTTATGGCCTTAGAAAATATTTCTTAGATGTCAGATTTCAAGTATGATAATACCAGTCTTGCTTCTAATGGGTTGCACATAGGTACCCTACCCTTCCTTCACTCCACCCAGCATGGGCTGTGCAGGAACATAACAGACGTGGGAGGGTGTGCTCGCTCAAAACAGCAGTTACCATAATGAGAATGTTAGCACCAGTGTCCCTCAAATATAATTCTTGCCTCTGCCTTTTACATACGGATTGATGAAGAGAAAACAGTAGGTGCATTAACTCGTCTGCTCTTTCTTGGCCTGTGCACATGTGCATCAGTGGAAGGCACGTGGGTGGAGGGCCCAGCCTGGGCACATGAATGGATAGAATGTTTCAATCCACCATGGTGACTGCCTCGTCTGCATGCTCTTAAAACTATGCAAACAACATTACTAACAACATTGCTGCCGCCCAGCAAGTCGCCCTAATCAGCAAGTGTACCCCTCGTAAATCATTTTGTATTTTGTGCGATGTGAGTCATTAAATTAAATGCATATTGTAATGCTGCTTATTTTATGCCTTGCAAGGTATTTTCCAAAATTAAAACAGACTCTTATAGCCCTCTTTATTTTCATTTGCAAACTGCCTATGCAATCCTGGACCAGGGGTCGCATAGGTAGTGTCAGGTTTTTCAGGAAAGTAAACAGGGTTCGCTCTTGCGACCCATGCTGACCCCCAAATGATGTCCATGGAGGAAGTGTAGGGGTGCATAGAAGAGAGGATAACATGGTTTAAGGGTTGTATAACACAGCACTCTACCAGCCAGGGTCTTCTTCCACTGACAATGAATGTGGCTAACAATAAAAACACTTTTTATCTTTAATTAACCACAGGTTGTTTATTTGAGTAGGCCCCAACCCGTCTCATGCCCCCATTAACAAACACCATGTGTTGAAATGAACTATGAACCAGGTCAGTGTGTAAGAATATGAAATTTATTAATTTTAGGATTCAATGAAAAATCAAGCAAATCTAACAATTTGAGCAGCAATCACCAATGTGGTGGAAATATAATGCAAAGAGTCCCACAATACAGTTAATTCAAACTTTAGAACACAATATACATAAACCTTTAATAGCGAAACAGAAGAGAAAGCATTTTTAAAAATAACAGATAGCACTCAAGTTCAGCACTCCCCCTGCAACACTCACCTCCAAACTTCTGCTAATTAAAGTCTTTATGGATGGAAAGCAGTGGAAAGGAGTCAGAATGAAGAGGGAAAAAACAGACTTAGAATTCAACCCACCACCCCAAAATGGGAGGCCAGAAACGAAAATTAAAACCTTATTTATGAGCCAAATGGCATAATCGGATTTTACTTGTTACTTGCACATTAGTCTACAATTGCGGTGGGATAGCTAGGACAAAAATGTGTGTGGCTGCATTTAAGAGATAAAGAAGCTTACACCCTACTGAGCAGTGCACCAAAGTCACTTGAGCACAGGAAAGAACATTGATTTGCAGAAAAAGATAGAAATGCAACAGAAAACACAAGCAGCAGAATGGCAAGTAGTTTCTACACGGAACATGGGATGATAGCAGCCAAGGAAAGGGCTTGGCTGTCAAAATCAAAAATCGTTTTTTAGGATAAGAAACAAAGGCACATTACATATAGAATTCTGATGGAAAGTGATCACTCTTAATGGGGTTACTGTTTGGGTTTTTCTATGGGGCAAATACAAATCGGAATTTATAGGAAAGCACAACACATGGGCAAATTCGGTTTTGTTGCACAAGGACTAGTTCTGATGAGACTATATTTTACTAGCTATAATTATTAAAGAAAGACATTGCATGCAAGGGGGTCAATTTTGAATTTTAACCAGTTCGCACCGTGAATCTCCTTATAGGGGAATTCATTAATTTACTTCAAAATGGTACTAAGGACTTACACAGTTAACTGAAAGAATTATAACATGGAATACGCTAACAGAAACAGGCTAACACAGATGTATCTATGGAAAGTGAACAATGATACTGGCAATTTGGGATATTGAATGGGATTTCAATGGGGTACAAGGGTCAAAAGAGTGGGATATGCAATGTGGGGACTGGGGTTATGTGATACTTACAATGTAAGCTTGAATTTGGGATTCTGGAAAGCCAGCGAGATCTCTGGACAGCTAGGCCAAGGGATCTGGTCACTGTACTCTCCCAGATGGTATGCTGGACAGCTAGGGAGGTGATCTGGTCACTGGGTTCTCTTGAATGGGATCAGCCACATCCCCTCCTTTCTACCTGGATTCTGATGTATGTGCCTGGATCTGGATAGATGGATGTGGCTCTGCTTTTCTGGATCTTGAAGTCTGGGTTTCAGTGGATTGTCCCTTGTGTTTCCCTGTCTTCCCCTAATATAGCCAAAGTGACATCATATAATTTTACAATCTGGGGGGAAGTACTCTGGAATTACTCATATTTTAGGATAGGCCAGACTATCGGTCTTCCCACTTCCCCCTGGGCATTGGTTCAGGGGAGATGACATCATTTATGTGTGTGCATTTAAGACCTTTCTTTGTCTCACAAAGCTACTTTTTACCTAAAATGAGTTATAGAGCCAACTTCACATGTATACTAGTCACCATTATAAGAAGCAGATATATGGATTCCCTAAATCACAGGGAATTGGACAGTCCGATCGCCAACTCTGTGTGATATCGCATCGCCCTTTGGCACAATTTAACCATTTTCATGAAAAGCATAATATTTAAAAATCTAACAATAACTATATATATTCCCAATACCATTTCACATCTTTACACTTAGAGTCTGACTTATCCCATATATAATTCTCCCTGAAGTGCATTTTTCATGGCCATTTTAGTTCACGAAGTGCTAGAAACATGCACTTGCTCTCTTTATATTTATCTAAAAATCCCATGAAATACTGTCATAATATGAGGTTACTACTTATTCAGTGTGCTGGGAAAAATGTCTTAATGGGTAAACATTCTTTAAAGTCAGTGAGGTGAATTTGTTACTGTGTGGGCGGTCCTGCCAACCCCCACAGCCAACTGTCTCTGCCAGGCCTGGCTTGCAACAAAGGATTTGTATCATGCCCTTTGAAGTTCTTACAGCTCCCCCTTCAGGGTGGGCACTGGAGGAAATCCCACCTCTCAGTCACGCACCAGCCCTACTGGGTTTCTTTGATCCTTTCTGCAGGGATGCCGGCACTCTAGCAGGGCATTGCATGTTCACCCTCTTGGGCCTTTCAGGTGTCCTTGTATGCCGGTTTACTTATGGATGCAACTTTTTCCATGGGAGACAGGGCATCCTTGAAGTCAGTGTCTGGGCCAAAAACCAGTTCTGCTGGTTTCTGAGTTCTTTTTCAAAGGAAACTAAGTCTTGGGGGATAAATACATTGTAAATTATATGGCAAAAAAACCCACCCCCATGTTCAATCACATTTCTGTGCGAGCACCAGCTGTCATTTCACTTTTAAACAGCATTTTCCTGGTTTTCCGTAGAGCAAATTCACACGTGTGTTCATTTCCTTGCATTTCAAGTTTACAAATGCGGTTTCTCTAGACCCTAGTTTCATTTCACTTAATCTCCTGGGGGGTTTTGCATATACTGTTCATTTATGGACTCAAAAGGATGCTGCCCAGGATTTCTTTGATATTGACATGAGAAAAAGAAACGCCACATTATTTCTTTCCATTTACCGCAATTTGAGCTTGATGGTTCACAGTAAAAGGAAACAAAATCTGTGTTAAGTGGAAAACAGAATTCTTTGCGCCTCACGCCTCACTTCTTGGTAATCAACAGAAATAAACCATGCAAGGGTTTGTTTCCATGAAGGTCACAACTTTGTGATGTTTTCATGAAATAAAGAACAATTTGAAAAGCTATTTTGGATGTCAGGCACAGCTTTTGTTTTTAGAGTACAGAACAGCAAATGTGCTGCTGTTCTGAATGTAGGCCATTTTCTGATGATTTCATTTAGAATAAAACAATTGCAGAGCCCTGCCTTGGGTGGCAGTGTTCAATGCTCTCCACACATGCATCAGGGAAAGAAAGCATAGCCATTTTGGTGACGTTATTCCAATGCAGTTTTTGGTTTGAAGGGGAGTTCTGAAATGGGCTTTAAATGTACCCCACAAGGAGCAGAACATCAGAATACTCACAAAAAGAGGCCGTGGTGCAGAGACATACTGGCAGTGATCGAAGTGAGCGGGAATGGTCAGGAGCGGTGTTCCACTACTTTTATTTTTTGTGTTTCCCATTCCTCTTCATTTTGCCATATTCACCTTTGTCCGTTGATGTCCATGTGCAAGTGTAAAGTTGTAATAGGAGCCTTAGTTATTAGTCATTTAGACTATTGGAATGCAGCGGTCACAACATTTGTCACATGTTACACTATGCTTCCAGCTACCCTCTCCCCAGACCAGACCACAGTTCGACTACTTTTTTTCAATGGACTTCTAGCACTCCACAGAATCTCCACAGTTTCCTATAGGCCAGTCCAACACCGGGCACATAGGCCTTTATCAAATGCTGTGCCTAAAAGCGATCAGTGGCTGGCAAGTCTTCCTTGCCATGATCCACTCCTCCTTTAAATACTGTTGCTAGTGCTTAGCTTTCAGGGTCCGCTCGGCAAATAGTTTCCATTTTAAAGGGCAATACAATTTTCCAAAAGATTTGTTTAACAAAAACATTGTTGTACTTCAAAATATTCCTCACCTTCAATGAAAAGAGGTTTGATTTTTGGAAATCTCTGAGTTTTCAAGACGCTGGGTTCAGTAACTACGCAGGACACACAGGATGCTTCCTGATGTGTGCAGGTGTAAGTAATCACAGGGAATTATGATACTGTCTATAACAAATTGGCAAATAAACATGGGTTCAATCTCTTGAATTCAGCATATCTTATTGTGATTAATCACCAAATGAATTTGGTGGAGCAAGCCTCTCTTGGGAATCTTGTGTCCCTGGATACAGTCAGGTGATGTGGTCTGTGGAACCTGGTAGAGAGGGTGGGGCTAGCAACCTGCTGCGGAAATGCTGCGCTTCATGTGGCGGAGGCACAAGGTGTGCTAACTCTGACAAGAGGTAGAATCCCATCCACACTGTAGTCCGGGAGAGGATTCAACGAGCACTGCGCTTGATGTGGCGGTGGCACAAGGTGTGGTAACTCTGACAAGAGGTAGAATCCCATCCACACTGTCGTCCGGGAGAGGATTCAACGAGCACTGCGCTTGATGTGGCAGTGGCACAAGGTGTGCTAACTCTGAAAGAGGTAGAATCCCATCCACACTGTCCTCCGGGAGAGGATCCAACGAGCGAGGTCAACACCCATCACTGTCAGCAATGAAAATTAGCATGAGCAGAGCAGACTACAACTCCCAGTATCCCTCCCCATTGAATATGATGGCTAGGGCTGATCGGAAGTGTAGTCAAAAACATTGAGCGAGCCAAAGGTTGCAGAGCCTTGATTTTGACGTTGCTCGCCCTTGCTGAATCAGATTTCTCACTTTGAAATGTTGCCAAAGATGCTAACAGTTGAATCCTGGAATGTAAGTCTTCAGTTCTCCCATCACAGAAAGGAATACCATTATGGCCGACTGTGATTTTCGATTGCTGCCTGGACAGCTCGCGTTAAGTGTTTGCCTCCAACATGGGGCAAGATTGCATTTCACAATGTTAATCGTTGTCAGAGACAACTCAGCCTTTGGTTGTTCTGACGTGGATGAAATGATTGCCACCAATGCAGCGCTCAGAAGTGGGAAGAATCTGGAATGAAGCAAAGCACTGTGCAAATAACCTGCTATTTCTATTAATACTACTTTCAGCGAAATGAGCATGCTTGGGCTTGGTAACAACCTCCCAGGCTGAACGCAGAGAGATCACTGATGTCGGTATGTCAGCAACATGATAACATAAGACTTGCATGTATTTTCATTTTTGTAAACAATTGCTAAGCACAGAGTCAACAAGGTGGTCTCTGGGCAATGACGGGGGAGGGCAGGTGGGATTAAAGTGGGAGCGACCATTTGCAGTGGAGGCCCTAGTTCTGCTCTGAAGGGATAATTAAGTTCATGGTATTGTTAAAAAATCCTCCCTATTTACTAACTCATTCCCTCGATCTGTCATTCATTCATGCATTCAGTCATTCATGTTTTCATTTACTCACACATTCAAAAACATAACCCACCGTTAGCTCTTCTCTATCGCCTTCAGTCACAAACTCACCCCTCCATGTTTCTTCTTCCTCCACTTACATTGTCTCGCTTCACATCCCACTCACCCACTAACCCCTTCACTCACTCTCCTGCGTGCCCACTCATCCACTCCTTCATGCCACAGCCTCTGCCTCCCCTCCCCCCTTTTAACGCGGGTGGGGGTATTGCTGCACAGTTCCCTGCATGCTTCACTGACTTCCGGTGATTGCTTCCTGTGCGCTGACAGATTATCTGCACTGCTGACAGGTGCTGCCCCCTTACCTGCCACCACTTTCCCCTCCTCTTCTCGCTCCAGATAAGACCCCACTCCCCGAGGCCTGTCAAAATTACCCCGCGCACTGCAGGCATCTGCTCTTATCGCTCCCTCGCATCCTTCCATTAACTCTGCAGACCCCAGCTCTCCCCGCCCGCTCCAGGGGGGTGAACTGCTTATCCCGGCTGCCTCCCTCTAAGCAGCTCAGGCCTGTCACTCCGTGGCGCAGCAGGCAGGCATTGCACCTTCCATCACGGAGGCAGCAATGGACTGTGTGGGGGCAGAGGAGGGGGCTGGTGCATGAGCAGGAAGCGTGTAAATCCAAGCGCCCGCGCGTGGCAATCATGGAGGGCCAGTCGGACCTAAGGGTGGCGTTGCCGTAGCTCGCTGAGCACAGTGCTTGGTTTCGCAGGCAAAGCAAGACTCTGAGCCTCTTTGGTTCAGTGCAGTCACACAGCCAATGCTTCTCTCTCTCTCCGCTGAGGATATGGAGCCAAGCAGGACACAGAGTACAGTTAAACTAAAGGATATCTAGTCATTAATTAATTTTCTGTGGTTTTAGGACCACTCCAGAACGCAAGAGCAAAAAATGGGAGGGAGGAGAAAGGGTAGAGGAAAAGGTATGCCACTGGGCCGCAACAAAGCCCTCTTCCTTGAGCTATGAACAGGGCTTTAAGTGGGACGGGGCTAGATGTGGCCAGCCCCAGCAATCTCCAAAAAGTGGGGCTCAGGTGGAGCCCTGTCTGGGCCACCCGGTCCCACAGCACTGCAGAGGGACATTATCCAGCGCTGCCCGGCTGCCTGCTGCCATGATGCAGAACACTTCTGATGCTGTTGGCTGTCACTTCTGTGATTGACAGCAGAGGCAGCCACAGCATTGCGCAAACTGCAACTTTCTCTTGCGGGTCATGAGAGGAAGCTTCAATTTGCACAGCGCTGTGACTGGCACTTCTGGCAGCCATCAGCATCACAGCCGGAAGCACCAGTTGCAGCCTCTGGTGACGCCTCACAAGGTTTGTAAGCATTGCGAGGGGTCACGAGAGGAAGTTGCAGCCCCAAGCCCAGGCAGCCAGCCCTGATAAAAGGGGGCACCATTTTGGCCTGGCCTTATCTACTGCCCCTGCATGCCTGGATCCCAATCCAAGTCCCTGCCCGCGATGCCAGAGTTGGGCCCCATCCGTTTCAGGTTCTAACCACCAATAACTGCTCGTCCAGAGTGAGGTATTAATCCCAAAATCCAGCTGAGGAAGTTGTAGTCGTATCTGGCAGATTTCAGCACTCTGCCTAGCATGGCATTGCACAATCAAAAGTGGAAAGGATGCTTCCTTTTTCTTGCTCCTTGGCCATTGAACCATGAACATGTTACACTACAATTTGGACAATAGGGCTTCGGGTATTAAGGAGAGTCACTCTGCGACTCAGATTCCTAGCTGGTTCCGCTTGCGTTCTTAATTACTCTGTAACATTAGTTATCCTTTTGAGATACCCATCACCTATGAAGTAGCCAATAAGTGATACCCCCTCCTCCTGGTAATAAGAAATCAGGTGTCTTTATTTCAGATACGTCCTAAGGTTTACATGTGTTTCGGCCCTTGACCTTTTTCAGTGCCGTCATGTACTGAATCATTGTGTATCCAACAGTGTGTATGTGTGGTTAAAAAAAAGGGAGGGGGTTGGTTTAGGGTAGGATTACAAGGTGAAAGAAAATAAAATAAAACACATTTTAATATATAATGATAAGTATCAATCTAAAAGTAGACCAAATCGATAATTTACATTGTTTTTTTTTAAGCATTCAATACTCCACAGGTGGGTCCTTTAAAAACGTTAAGCAGTCGGTTGTACTCACCCTAATAGCTCTAAATGTGTTCCAAATACGTGTGAATAGTTCTCAGAAATAGCTTAATTTCCAGGTTCATCCCTTCACTACAACATGAACATCATGTATTGAGTTTCATGTCCCATGCAATCCATATTGGACATTAATTGTGCCTTACACTTCACGTGGATACGTTGTTGCAGTCCACACCCAGTCTTGTTATTATTGAGTTGTTTAATGATGTTATATAATGCATTGTGATATTTCTATTGTCTAGAAATATGGGTTTTTCCATAGATGGACGGTATTCTCCATTGCTTTATTTACCTTCAAACCTCCTACTTGCATATGTTTTACTTAGAAATGTTGTATTCTCAAGAGTGAGGCTCCTCCTCCCACTCTCAACAGGTTAATACAAAACACCTTGTTATTAACTGCATATCTAAACTGACTCCTGAAATCATTTCCATAGTTAATTTCCCCCAGCAAACGTTTCCAGTGGCCCCTTGACTAACCTGAAACACAAGCGCTTAGTTCTCCTTGCGGCTGCGTTCCATTCTGAGAAACGCAGGCCGCCATTTTGAGTTCAGATAAATGCGCTTGCGCGGCTATAGGCCCCTCCCACTATTCAATTATACCATTTTACATGGGCATTCCTCTCGTCCACCTATTTGAAAAACAGGAGTGCATTTATTCAGTGCTGTGGCTGTAAGCCTCGTCCATTGTTCAGTTGTTCTATTCTACAAAGGCGTCCCACTTATACTCCAATTAGGAAGACAGCCCATATTCCAATATCCATTATCTTGTTATGGAAAGCATATTTGAGGCACAGGAAATTCAATATTGACATGTATTTTACAGGGTCTCTGTATAGTTCTTAGAGGATGGGGAAGATGTATTCATTTCACCTGGTGTTCTTTATAATGTGGGCTTCATTTTGAACGGGCTGCATTTGCATGATTGGGTGTTGGGGTGCTCCTGCGTACGCACTCTTGCAATAATCCAGGTGCAGAAGGATCAAAGATGTGACGAGATCCACCTTGCGCCTCTTGTCCAAGAGGGGAAAGTTGCTTTTTGACATGCGTGCCTTCTTCGATGCCACAATGGCCTGTTCTGAGATTGACACATCAGAGTAAGACATGGTGATACAATTGTAGACTTGGGTAGCGCGACCATGATCAGCAAGGTGGACAAGAGGTTGCTGGTAATTGCAGTGATATGTCCTTTGTAGTCTACAAATAAATGTTAAGAGGGTCAGGCAAAGTGAGGATGCAGGAAACAGTGAAGGGAACAGGGATAAGTACTGGCACAGATTTAGGAAACATAACAGGATGTTACCTTTAATGTGGCATGGAAGGGATGCATGCTGGTAGAGGCGTTTGTCCAGTTGTTGAAGGTGAGGCATAAAAAAGGAAGAGCCAGGATTATTGAATTTGCATGGCGGAGCAATGTAAGCATTGATCTAATCTCTGATTAACACACTCTGGGCCTCATTACGAGGTTGGAGGTACGCAGGGGTAGCGTTTTGTGCAGGGTATTGTCTGGTGACCATGGTTGGACAAGCAGCATCCTTTTGTTGCCATCAGCATCCCATTGGAGGAAAAGTAAAAACACTACTTCAGTACCGCGCTACACACACAGACATGGGAAGGGGTAATGGGAGGGTATTATTTTATGCAACCCAGTATCCCATGTGCCACAGGCGGCCGCCATCTTGGATTCTATACATTCAGTCATTGTCTTTCTGACATTGCTGAAAATTGGGGGTACTTCCTCTCTAGCATCAGTGGAGCATCAGTTTTTTAAGTGTCTTGTAATCTTGCCCTTAGGTACCCCCCTGCACTGCTACACTGGGAACTGGGAAACATATGCTAATAGCATATCAAATCAAACGCAAGATCCTATAGAACTGGATAAAGATTTGGTCTTCTCGTTGGATATAAAATTACTGAACGGTGCTGGTTGACCTTCTTGAGACCCGGAAGGCCAAGGACCTACCGTGATTCAGACCTATGAGAAAATGACCGTTGAGTTTGGAAATTAGCTATCTGTGAAAGGATGCCAGTATAATCAATACGCTCTCGAAATTTGAACTCATTTCAGCATTTGAAGATGGGCCCCTGAGGGTTCTAACCAACAGCACAACAAACGAAGGACTCTTCTTCCTCTACCGAGTACATAAGGGGGTGTCGGCGTATGTATGAAGCCTACCTGGGTTGTATCCAAGTGCTGCACTTGTGTATTCTGTTTATTGAATGCCATTCGGTTTTCCCCTTGCTTATTTCATAATAAGTATTTCAGACCTTTCTGTTCGAACTGTAAGATGGTTGTCAACGATGAGGGATACTATGTGTGTATGTCTCGAGTACGAGAACGCTTAAAACCAATGGTTAAGACCAATACTGTACAATGTCTCTGGTTGGCCATTTGTGGATGCTTATTTTATATGTAAATTAATGAAAAATGTATATGCGACCTGTGGTAGAGCCAAATATGCGTCTTTGGCTTAGAAACTGAGGAGGAAGACGAATACAGTGGCCCTCATTACGACCCTGGCGGAGAACCATGGTGCAATTTGCACCATGGTCCATGGCGCTAAGCTGCCAACTCCGCCATGGTGGTTGGCGGACTTACCGCCCCATTCCGACCTTGGCGGGCGGTAAGTCCCCAATCCCCATTTACGCTTCCCCATTCCCATTTTTGCCCCATAGGGTATAATGGGAGTGGGGAAGGCGTTAATTACGCCACCGTAAATTACGGTGGCGTAATTAACAACAAGTCCCGTAGCGCCATGGATTTTTCCGCCTGCAAAAAGCAGGCGTAAAAATCACCATGGCGCTACGGGAACTCGTACTCAGGCGGAAAGGTGCGCCATGGTTTACGCCGGCGTAAACCCCTTTCCGCCAGGGTCGTAATGAGGGCCAGTGACCTCTAACTCCTTATCATGCATAGGTTAATAGCAGTGCTTTTTAAGATCGCTAAAGTCTCTTATTCATGTTATCATCACTTTTTACATGTTTGGCAAAGAGCTCTTTAACATATATGTTTTATTCATGTTACATATGTATATTTCTATGACATAAGTAGTTTTATCTGGATTAGACTTTTTTGTTTATTGATGTTTGCGCTACTTATGGGATGCTTATCCCAATAAACATATGAGTTTCATTGATTCATTGTTTGATTGACTGACTGACCTCTGACTTTGGTCCACAGTTGAGTTGTTCACTTAATGTGGCCCTTTCCTTATTACCCTGCTGTTCATTTTTGGACCCTCCACACCTCTGACCTCAAACGGCTTTTGGATTGACTTTGGTTCACCGCCAGCCTGTAGTGTTTCTCTTTTGGAAGTTGATCTTGGAGTTCAAAGAGCTCTTTAACAGTTTTATTCATGTTACCTGTGTATATTTCTATGTCATACGTAGTTTTATCTGCAATAGACGTTTTTGTTATTTACTAATTGGTTTGTGTGCTACTTATGGGATGCTTAGCCCAATAAACATATTGATTGATTGACTTCTGATTTTGGTCCACAGTTGAGTTGTTCACTTTATGTGGCCCTTGCCTTGTTACCCTGCTGTTCATTTTGGACCCTCTACGCCTCTGACCTCAAACGGCTGTGTTTCTCTCTGGGAAGTTGATCTTGGACTTCTGGTGGATTCCCTGAGCCTCTTTATTGCCTCCCTTATTCTCCGATACTGGATACAGGATTGAGCTATTTGGCCAATGCGCCTGCGTGCTGTTGTTTCCATGGATGTGGCATGTATGCCGGCTTTAGTGTCTGCATGTTGTGGGTCCACATGTGTGGACTTTCTGCAGGCCATTATATCCGCGTGCTCTCAAGTCCATGTACTTGCACTTTATAAAGGCCGTTGCATCCGCGAGCCGGCGGGTCTTTAGACTGGCACCTTTTTGTCCTTTTTCATCTCGCCTGCATGACCATCGGCTTGATTGGATTTCAGCCTTGTCATCACCCACAGGTTGGGGCCTTCCTGTATCTTACCCAGCTGCTACTCCTATCTTCAGTGTTCTCCGTGCCTTATATTTTGACTCCCTAGAACGTATTGGCCATTTTGGCATTCTTGAGAGAGCTGCATTTGGTGTGTCTTGATGTCCAGGGCAGATCATAACACTGAAGCAAAGCACCATTATTATGCATACATGCCAACCAGTGTTAATAAATGGATTTCAAAACATTTCACCAATTATTGCAATAAGAGTTCATCTAATACAACCTGTATCAAATGCTTTATTCTTGGAGTGACTACTAATTTCCTATTCAATAAAAACAAGTGACCACAACTTTGCACATTTCCATAAAATACATCACAAGCTATTTATGCCAACAAAGTAGCGCATATTTTGACATTTTTAAAAGGAGCGCTATAAGACAACTAGAGCTGTGACCTTGAGCCATAAGAAGGCTAGGGATCTTCAGCTGTGATCATTTCACCATCTGTGTTTATGTTTCCGCCGTCCAATTAGATATGTGTGTTATGTAACTTTCTGTTCATAGGTGCCATAAACAAATGCATATTTATTTCCAGAGTGTGACATTCCAAATACCCCGAGCAGGGGGAAAGTAGATTTTATACATTGCAAGTGCTCTACTATTTTCCCAAATTAGCACAAGCGAACCAGCTTAAAGGGGAAGCACAAACCAATGCGCCGGGTTTGAGCATGATTCCCATCCCCAAGGAACTGCTTTAAATAATGGGTTGAAATGGTGCATTTTACAACAGAATTCACCAGAAACCAATATTTAAAAGGCATACGATTTACAGTCAAATCGGAAGGGTAACTCATGAAGAAATCCCGTAGATGAAGGTCGGGTAAGAAACAGTACACATCAGCATTTATATTTTCGTGATGCGTGTTTCCTCCATATACAATGGCATTGCCACTGTAAAGGGCTCTGTGATGGTGCCAGTGATACATGTAATACATGCCAGCACTTCCACTGTAAAACAATTCTTCATGAACTCAGTGTTTACATTTTCTGCCAGAATGGCTGAATAAAACCTTTATTCACACTGCCTGCACTACAATAAATGCCAGCATTGCCACTGTAAAACACTTCCATGAAGGTATCCAAAATAAATGCCAGGACTGACACTGTAAATTACATGGATAATTCAAAGTAATACCCTGACCGTTTACGCACGCACTTTTTACTTTTTACTTGATCAATACCCACTCCTAATTAGAACTGTTCGTGACGTCTTAGACTGCCTGTTTCACTTCTCCACATGAGATCTTGAGAAATCCACCTTCGCGCTTTAAATATGTTACTTAATATTGTTGATCCTTTTTGAGTACGTAATATGATGTGTTGGGTCTTGAATTGTATGGTGTCTGTACTGCTCCTTTTTTTCAAAATAGATGCCTCCCTTCAGACTGGAAAGGGACACGAGATATGTGATTTCACAATGATTGCTTAACGAGCCCTTAGGAGCTATGTCTAACATTACCTTTCTGTTTGATTCTTTTTTACCATATGTACATGATGCTCACCATCAGATCCACAAAGGCTTCTGAAGAAGAGGAATCCCCTCGAAACGCGTCAAGCCCATCAAAGTGGAATCTCTGTCAATCATGAGAATGTAGACAATGTAGTGCTGTTTTGATTTGCTTTCGCTTCAACTATTTGTTTATGAATAAATGAGAGAGTTGTCTCTCCTTTTATATTACCACTACCAACTGTCCTTGTTCTTTACAAGGTACATCAATATTAAATGTATTTCCTCACAAAACTCATTGACAGAACAGCATAATCCATAAATAATTACGCCTTGCTGCGTATCCACAGAGTGCGCAGAGGACGGGAGGACTACAATCTTGGGTCCTCTTCCTTAACTCTTCATTGTGACCTAGAAAAAGATCCACACGATCCTACTGTAGCCTGTATCAATTGTATTGTTAACACTACAGTGGTGATACGCATCACTGAATTCACTTAGGGTGGTTCATTATTACGCAATCGATGGATTGCATAGATATGTTTTGACTAGCTCTTTTATTTTAATCTCATATTTTTTTAAATCATATATTGCCTTTGTATGGAGTCACTTTGTATCCGTGAAATAAATATTAATTGAGTGACTAATGTGCTACCACTTTTTGTCCCTCCTTGAAGTTTCTGTAGCGTGTGCAAGGGGGTTCAGTGGCTGGCCTGATCCCTGAGCCCAGTACAGAGATCCTTTACAAGGGTTACATGTCTTTATACCGAGTTACTATATACGGAATCACTTACATATCGAAACACCTACTTGAAACCCTGAATATTGACAGGGTAATTCATAGAAATTCGCACAAAAGTGGCGCACGCGGCAGGCGCACAGCGTGCCCGTGCAAATGTCTGCGCCAGCCACGTGCGCTAAAATTGATTTCCGCGCACAGCGTATTCATGGATTTTCGCATCCAAAACTAGCCGTGGCGCAGCGTGGCGCAGCGACCCTGCAGCAGCGCCAGTTACACCCCCAAGAACGCCCTCCCGCAAGGAAAAGCTTTCAAAATCCCCAAATAATCGCAAAGGGCTGCGCTAACCCTGGACCAGTTCACAGGGCTGGCAAACAGCAAACGCCAAGCGGGGAACGTGTATTTCAGTGGTTCGCGGGAAGTTCCACACGTGATTGTCCTGTGTACGTGTGCATCAGGGGTGCGTGGGAAGTAACACACGCAAAAGCAGCAGGGTACGTGTATTTCAGGGGTGCGCTGGAAGTATCACAAGCAAAAGCAGCAGGGTATGTGTATTTCAGGGGTGCGCGGGAAGCATCACACGCAAAAGCAGCAGGGTACGTGTATCTCAGGGGTGCGCGGGAAGTATCACACGCGATTCCAACAGGGTACGTGTATTCTAGGGGTGCGCGGGAAGTATCACATGCAAAAACAGCAGGGTACGTGTATTTCAGGGGGGCGCGGGAAGTATCACACGCAAAAGCAGCAGGGTACGTGTATCTTAGGGGTGCGCGGGAAGTATCACACGCGATTCCATCAGGGAACGTGTATCCCAGGGGTGCGCGGGAAGGATCACATGCAAAAACAGCAGAGTACGTGTATTCCAGGGGTGCACGGGAAGTATCACATGCAAAAGCAGCAGGGTACGTGTATTTCAGGGGTGCGCGGGAAGTATCACATGCAAAAGCAGAAGGGTACGTGTATTCCAGGGGTGCGCGGGAAGTATCACACGCAAAAACAGCAGGGTACGTGTATTTCAGGGGTGCGCGGGAAGTATCACACGCAAAAGCAGCAGGGTACGTGTATCTTAGGGGTGCGCGGGAAGTATCACACATGATTCCATCAGGGTACGTGTATTCCAGGGGTGCGCGGGAACTATCACATGCAAAAACAGCAGGGTACGTGTATTCCAGGGGTGCATGGGAAGTATCACATGCAAAAGCAGCAGGGTATGTGTATTTCAGGGGTGCGCGGGAAGGATCACACACAAAATCAGCAGGGTACGTGTATTTCAGGGGTGCGCGGGAAGTATCACACGCGATTCCATCAGGGTACGTGTATTACAGTGGTGCGCGGGGAGCACCACACGTGAATTGCACGTGTGGGTCCTCCCAGGTGTTCCCTCTACACCCTCCATGGCTCCTGCAGGTGGCCCACACCACAGGGGCCTACCCTGCACATGTCCCGCAGGCACCCCATCCACCATGGCCATGCCCCCCAGCCAACCCACATGTCACCTTGCACTACTGCCCACCAACGCATGTCCCCCTGCACCCCCAGCCACCAGGGGCAGCCTCCACCAGGCCCCCACCCATGTTTCCCATCACCCCCACCCCCCAGCCACCAAGGGCAGCCTCCACCAGGCCCCCACTCATGTCCCCTATCACCCCCACCCCCCAGCAGTGCAGGGGCATCCTCCACCAGGCCACCACCCATGTCTACCACCACCCCCACCCCCCAGCAGTGCAGGGGCAGCCTCCACCAGGCCCCCACTCATGTCCCCTATCACCCCCACCCCCAGCCACCAGGGGCAGCCTCCACCAGGCCCCCACTCATGTCTCCCATCACCCCACCCCCCAGCCACCAGGGGCAGCCTCCACCAGGCCCCCACTCATGTCTCCCATCAGCCCCACCCCCCAGCAGTGCAGGGGCAGCCTCCACCAGGCTCCCACACATGTCTCCCAGAACCCCCACCCCCCAGCCACCAGGGGCAGCCTCCACCAGACCCCCACTAATGTCTCCCATCCGCCCCCACCCCCAGCAGGGCAGGGGCAGCCTCCACCAGGCCCCCACTCATGTCTCCCATCACCCCCACCCCCCAGCAGTGCAGGGGCAGCCTCCACCAGGTCCCCACTCATGTCTCCCATCACCCCCACTCCCCAGCCACCAGGGGCAGCCTCCACCAGGCTCCCAGACATTTCCCCCTGCACCCCCACCCGCCAGCCACCAGGGGCAGCCTCCACCAGGCCCCCACTCATTTCTCCCATCACCCCCACCCCCCAGCCACCAGGGGCAGCCTCCACCAGGCCCCCACTCATGTCCAACTCATGTCTCCCTGCACCCCCACCCCCCAGCGACCAGGGGCAGCTTCCACCAGGCCCCCACCCATGTCTACCACCACCCCACCCCCCAGCAGTGCAGGGGCAGCCTGCACCAGGCCCCCACTCATGTCTACCACCACCCCCACCCCCCAGCAGTGCAGGGGCAGCCTCCACCAGGCCCCCACTCATGTCCCCTATCACCCCCACCCCCAGCCACCAGGGGCAGCCTCCACCAGGCCCCCACTCATGTCTCCCATCACCCCCACCCCCCAGCCACCAGGGGCAGCCTCCACCAGGCCCCCACTCATGTCTCCCATCACCCCCACCCCCCAGCAGTGCAGGGGCAGCCTCCACCAGGCTCCCACACATGTCCCCCAGAACCCCCACCCCCCAGCCACCAGGGGCAGCCTCCACCAGACCCCCACTCATGTCTCCCATCACCCCCACCCCCAGCAGGGCAGGGGCAGCCTCCACCAGGCCCCCACTCATGTCTCCCATCACCCCCACCCCCCAGCAGTGCAGGGGCAGCCTCCACCAGGTCCCCACTCATGTCTCCCATCACCCCCACTCCCCAGCCACCAGGGGCAGCCTCCACCAGGCTCCCAGACATTTCCCTCTGCACCCCCACCCGCCAGCCACCAGGGGCAGCCTCCACCAGGCCCCCACTCATGTCTCCCATCACCCCCACCCCCCAGCCACCAGGGGCAGCCTCCACCAGGCCCCCACTCATGTCCAACTCATGTCTCCCTGCACCCCCACCCCCCAGCGACCAGGGGCAGCTTCCACCAGACCACCACACATTTCTACCACCACCCCCACCCCCCAGCCACCAGGGGCAGCCTCCACCAGGCCCCCACCCATGTCTACCACCACCCCACCCCCCAGCAGTGCAGGGGCAGCCTGCACCAGGCCCCCACTCATGTCTACCACCACCCCCACCCCCCAGCAGTGCAGGGGCAGCCTCCACCAGGCCCCCACTCATGTCCCCTATCAGCCCCACCCCCAGCCACCAGGGGCAGCCTCCACCAGGCGCCCACTCATGTCTCCCATCACCCCCACCCCCCAGCCACCAGGGGCAGGCTCCACCAGGCCCCCACCCATGTCTACCACCACCCCCACCCCCCAGCCACCAGGGGCAGCCTCCACCAGGCCCCCACCCATGTCTCCCATCACCCCCACCCCCCAGCAGTGCAGGGGCAGCCTCCACCAGGCCCCCACTCATGTCTACCACGACCCCCACACCCCAGCCACCAGGGGCAGCCTCCACCAGGCCCCCACCCATCTCTACCACCACCCCCACCCCCCAGCAGTGCAGGGGCAGCCTTCACCAGGCCCCCACCATGTCTACCACCCCCCCACCTCCCAGCAGTGCAGGGGCAGCCTCCACCAGGCCCCCACTTATGTCCCCTATCACCCCTACCCCCCAGCCACCAGGGGCAGCCTCCACCAGGCCCCGACTCATGTCTCCCATCACCCCCACCCCCCAGCCACCAGGGGCAGCCTCCACCAGGCCCCCACCCATGTCTACCACCACCCCACCCCCCAGCCACCAGGGGCAGCCTCCGCCAGGCCCCCACCCATGTCTCCCATCACCCCACCCCCCAGCAGTGCAGAGGCAGCCTCCACCAGGCCCCCACTCATGTCTACCACCACCCCAACCCCCCAGCCACCAGGGGCAGCCTCCACCAGGCCCCCACCCATGTCTACCACCACCCCCACCCCCAGCCACCAGGGGAAGCCTCCACCAAGCCCCCACTCATGTATCCCATCACCCCCACCCCCCAGCAGTGCAGGGGCAGCCTCCACCAGGCTCCCACTCATGTCTACCACCACCCCCACCCCCCAGCCACCAGGGGCAGACTCCACCAGGCCCCCACTCATGTCCCCTATCACCCCCAACCCCCAGCCACCAGGGGCAGCCTCCACCAGGCCTTCACTCATGTCCTCTATCACCCCCACCACCCAGCAGTGCAGGGGCATCCTCCACCAGGCCCCCACCCATGTCTACCACCACCCCTACCCCCCAGCAGTGCAGGGGCAGCCTCCACCAGGCCCCCACTCATGTCTCCCATCACCCACACCCCCCAGCAGTGCAGGGGCAGCCTCCACCAGGCCCCCACTCATGTCTCCCATCACCCCCACCCCCAGCAGTGCAGGGGCAGCCTCCACCAGGCCCCCACCCATGACTACCACCACCCCCACCCCCCAGCAGTGCAGGGGCAGCCTCCACCAGGCCCCCACTCATGTCTACCACCACCCACACCCCCCAGCCACCAGGGGCAGCCTCCACCAGGCCCACACTCATGTCCCCTATCACCCCCACCCCCCAGCCACCAGGGGCAGCCTCCACCAGGCCCCCACTCATGTCCCCTATCACCCCCACCCCCCAGCAGTGCAGGGGCTTCCTCCACCAGGACCCAACCCATGTCTACCACCACCCCCACCCCCCAGCAGTGCAGGGGCAGCCTCCACCAGGCCCCCACTCATGTCTCCCATCACCCGACCCCCCAGCAGTGCAGGGGCAGCCTCCACCAGACCCCAACTCATGTCTCCCATCACCCCCACCCCCAGCCACCAGGGGCAGCCTCCACCAGGCTCCCACACATTTCCCCCTGCACCCCCACCCCCCAGCCACCAGGGGAAGCCTCCACCAGGCCCCCACTCATGTCTCCCATCACCCCCACCCCCCAGCCAGCAGGGGCAGCCTCCACCAGGCCCCCACCCATGTCTACCACCACCCCCACCCCCCAGCAGTGCAGGGGCAGCCTCCACCAGGCTCCCACACATGTCCCCCTGCCCCTTCACCCCCAGCCACCAGGGGCAGCCTCCACCAGGCCCCCACTCATGTCCAACTCATGTCTCCCTGCACCCCCACCCCCCAGCCACCAGGGGCAGCCTCCACCAGGCCCCCACTCATGTCTACCACCACCCCCACCCCCTAGCCACCAGGGGCAGCCTCCACCAGGCCCCCACCCATGTCTACCACCACCCCCACTCCCCAGCCACCAGGGGCAGCCTCCACCAGGGCCCCACCCATGTCTACTACCACCCCCACCCCCCAGCAGTGCAGGGGCAGCTTTCACCAGGCCCCCACTCATGTCTACCACCACCCCCACCTCCCAGCCACCAGGGGCAGCCTCCACCAGGCCCCCACTCATGTCTCCCAGCCAACATGTCACCACAATGTAGATCCCTGGCCCTTATGGTCAGCCTCCAAATGGCAAACACCCATCTGATTATTGCATCCACCCACTCCTTCACCAGCCTGGCCGCACCGTCAGAGGCAGCTCCACAGGGCACCCAGGTGACTGATGGGTGGGAAGATGGCACGGAGGACAACCGTTGCATAGGGGGTTCAGTTGAGGAGAGGGTCTGAGCAAGCCCCATCAAACGGAGGAATCCGGCCTGGGTGACCTGTCCCAGTAGGCCGATGCGGTCAACGAGCCATTCGAGATGACGTGCAGTCTCCTCATGAAAAGACTGCAGGTCACCTCGCATGGCCCGTTGACGCAACGCCACACCAGTCAGGACAGGCTCAACCCGGACCCAGATAGCCTCGTCCGCAGGCAGAGGAAGGCCAGTTGTCGTGAGCTCATCCCCTGCCGGAAAATGGGTCTGGACGTAGGCATCCCTGCTGGTGCAAGATGATGCAGTGACAGGATCAGGGACAGGATTGCACATAGGCACCTCCGCGGCGACCTGTGCTGCCTCCTGTCCCTGGTCCTGCACTGCACCACTAGCACCAGTGGAATCCCCACCTCCAGACCCTGTCTCTGTTGCTTGCACGGCCTCCTCCTCCACCAAAGCCCCCACCAACCTGGATGACTCCGTGCCATCTTCCCCCGTTGGGCCCTGGGGGGTCCCAGCTGCCCCTTCTGCTGCCGAGGAGTCCAACTCCGACCTCCGCCTCTTGGACCTCCCCCCGGAAGCTGCGGCCTGGGACGCGGCACCGGACTCCTCAATCCCTGATGAGATCACAACCTGGGAGGGGAGCCGGGCCTTGCGTCTTCGGCTGGTGGTGCGATCCCCGCCGCTGTGCTCCACAGCACCTTCTCCGCCCTCTTCATCAGTTGACGCTGCAGACAGGGAGAAATAAAACACAGCCATCAGGGCACTGTACAATGGACACATACACACATGACAGTTGCACATGAGTGGCTTTGGCAAACCTCAGACATGGCATCACAATCGGCAACACACATGTCATTTCAACTTGCACACATGAGCCATACCATGAGCCATACCACAGCCACATCGTAACTGCCAGCACCATCCATACACATACAACAGCATGAGCAGGCAAATGTGAGCCAGACATCACATGCCACACAGGGAGTGCACTACACATGCACGCACACCACCACACTTGCATGCATGTGTACACCTCAGCCAACTGTCACAGTGTTCCGATGGGCATCCATGTCACATCTGCCAATCAGGCTTCCACATCCCCCTGTCACATGCATCCATGTTGCCTCACTGTTGCACCCTTGTCAAATACACACACATGCACATGTACACAGTGCTGATACATGCAGCTGAAAACAACATACATGCGTGACATCACGAACATGCCCACTTACTTACACATTCATCCAAACATGTGTGCCCACACAACTGCATTTATGCAAGCCTACACACACAAGCACCATCCATGTCTCACACATGACAGCCCTCGCATGTGTTAGCCTCACGGTCCTGTACACCCCCACCCATACTCGGCCCCATACAAACAGATGTGCAACCGGCACACTACTGGCACATCACCACACGCACAGCTTACAATCATGATGCATGTACACTTACTGCTCGACTCCAGATGGGTCTGCCTCTCAAGGACCTGGACGTGGAGCGCTGGGGATATGCGTTCCAGGACCCTCATCTGATCTTCCTACAAGTGGCCCCGGCGCCCCTTGGCATCCGGGCCTTGTTCAGGGTCCTGAACCTGAAGTCCTCCCAGCGCTTCTTGACATGTTGGAAGTCGCGGACTGCCACCCCCTCCGCGTTGATGGCAGTCATGATGTCCGTCCAGATCTGAGTCTGTCCTTCCTTGTCGGCGCGCACACTTCCGTAGAGGGCATCATACTGCCCCAGGACTTGCTCCACCAGGACACCAACTTCTCTGGCACTGAAGCTGGTGCCCCTCTGCCTCTCTTGCCGGGGGTTGTCAGTGGTGCCAGATGTTGCAGTGCCCGACATGACAACCCCAGAGGCAGGAGTGGGTGCTGGGGCTGGGCTGTGGAGCGATGGAATCCCAGTCGGGAGTCTTCGGATCCAGCAGGGTGGTCACAGCAACAGCACCCCTGGCTGATGTGCAGGCAGCAAATGGCAGGGCACGTGGGCAGCAGGCAGTCAGGCAGCAGCAGATGGCAGGTGGGAGCGTGCTCGGGGCTCTGGGGGCAGTTATTCGGCCTTCTGGGCAGGAGCATGGTCTTCCATGTGCTTACGCGTGGCCAGCTTGATACGGAGTGATTTGGCACATGAAAATCCTGCACATCTGCGTGTAAATCGAGGAAAGGCCCTTAGCACGTATGCACGTCAGCACGCATATGCAATTTCATTGGACCAAAGGCCCTTAGCGCGTAAGCACGTCTGTGACGTGACGCGCGCGGGTGTTTCCCTCATTACACGTGATGACAGAGCACACGTGGATTTCCACCAATCGCGTGTGAAACTTCCTGCGCACTCCAGAAATACACATACCCAGGCCAATCGCGTACACGCGATGACACTCGGACGTGCAGTTTTACCACGTGTGCTCGCATATGCGATTTCATTGGCCCAAAGGCCACCATGCGCAGCTGTGATGTCACGCGCATGGCCGTAGAGAATGGCGCGTGTAAAAATGAAGAGATACACGTCCGAGTGTCAAAGCGCGTAATTGGTGGAAATGGCCTCATCGCGTATTCGCGTCTGTGACATGTGTATAAAAGGTACGTGTAGAACGCCACTTCCTTGTACGTGCTTTTCGTGGAGAGCGAGTGGGTGAAATCTGTACTTCTTGTCGGTTCACACGCGATTTACTTCATGGCGTTTCCAGTTCGTACTCCCTGTTACCTCTGACAGCTTTTTCTCTTTTCCTCTTTTTCCTGGGCCTGTTTCCTCAAACAGCGTTCCCTTCTACTGTTGTCCTGTCTCCTCAGACAGCGTACAATTCTTCTTTTGGCGGGGGTGTTGCCAACGCGCACACGCGCATTTTTTTCACGCTTTTGTTCCTGGCAGACGGTGAGTCGCGCACGTATTTAACATCTGTTCTTGCCCCGTGTGTAGCGTACCCCTTCAGAGGTCATTCTAGGCTGCGTGTGACACGCATACGTTCATTCTTGTGTTTCTGGGTGCCACAGCGTAGTGCAGGTTTATTTTTCCACGCACGTGGTCTAGGAGCGGTTGCGTGCACCTTACTTCCCTTTTTTGGGGTGCCTGTGCATTGCGTGACCCGTCATCTTTCCCCAGGGGTGACATACAGCCTTGCTAGAGCACTAGGGTATGATTACCATCTGGTACCCAACCCCTTTAACCCCCAATTGCCCAGGACAATAGTTCACATTGACTCCCATACGCACAATAACATCAGTGCCATGGCTGGGAGGCGACCAAGCCGTAAGGGTGGCAAAGGTGGCCGAGCCCCAAGTGGTGGCCATGGTGGATCCAGTAGGGGACGTGGCCGTGACTTGCAGGGTGCCCCTAGCCCCCCGTGTGTGGATGAGCATTCAGAGACACCCATGCCCCCCCCCTGGTTGAGGTTAACGTGGCTGACACCATCCATGCTCAGCCCTTGTTGGACCAGCCCACTGTGGAACCAGACCTGGCACAGGGTGACTCCATGGCTGACTTCCAGGTCAGCAGGTCTAGGCCACGTGCGCCGGTGAACGTTGGTGTCATCAGGCCACGTGGATCAGGGGCAGCTAGGTCATCTGCTGCCCCGCGTAGGCAGGCTGGGGAGGCTGAAGGGGCAGCTGCGGCTCCATCCACCCCACCTCTCACACACCCAGCCAGGACAGTGTCGGTCCAAGTCCATCATGCTGACATTCCCCCTGACACCATCACACTTGAGCTAATGCCTGCACCAACTCCATGCTGAGTGTGCAATCCCACGCTCCTGCCCCTAGTGTCCAGAGCAGAGTAGGACACTCAGGATCCCCACCACCTTCCAAGCGGAAGAGGAAGAGTGCTCGTCCAGTAGAGGCTGATGCCCCAGACACGGCTACACACTCCGGCCCGTCAAGGAAGCCCAGCTTCAATGAGGCCGAACTGAATGCACTTGTGAAGTATGTGTCCGCACATGGCCGCGAAATGGTGATTGAAATGTGATTGTTGCAGGATCCAAGACCACACCTGCACAACGTCAGACACACTGGCAGACCATTGCGGACATC
Source organism: Ambystoma mexicanum (assembly GCF_040938575.1). Classification (NCBI taxonomy): domain Eukaryota; kingdom Metazoa; phylum Chordata; class Amphibia; order Caudata; family Ambystomatidae; genus Ambystoma; species Ambystoma mexicanum. Next base: position 167,011,919 of record NC_090931.1, on the reverse strand, counting down.
ATAAGTGCCCTTGGAGGCACACAGCTAATGAATGCTACAAGCGCTGGAATGACCTGAAGCGCAGGGCAAAGAATCAGCTGGCCTCAAGTCATGCCGCAACTCTAGTGACTGGAGGTGGGTCTCCAGCAGACAACATAGAACTCACTCCACATGAGCAGGTTGCTGGGACCTACGTCACGGAGGAACAGATCCAAGGCGTGGGAGAACTGTCAGATTACGAGGCATTGTCCGGTGAGTGCACATGCATGTGTGTGTCATCCATGTGCATGGTGTGTGTGGGAGGGCTTCTGTTTGGGTGCCAGGTGAGGGTGTGTGTGCCTGAGTGGTTCGGGTCACCCATGTGCCTCTTCCTATACATTCTTGGCCCCAGCATTTGGGTATAGCAGCATCCCTTCTGCCAACATTAGACATCCAGCCCAACACCACGCCAGTTGCCCTTGGAGTGTCATCTTGCCACAACATTGTTGCTTATTTACCTCTGTTTATTCAGGCAGATTGTTTGCATACCACCACTTTTACTCGGGATTTCTCAGTCCTATTGTCACATGTCTAACATGGCTATGGTACAGTGGACTGGCTTAGTTTCCTGGACATGATTAGTTTAGACATGTCCCTGTGCTATAGGACCATTTTGGACTGGCAGCTGCAGGTTAAACATTTGAACCATTTCAATGAAAAATTATATGAGCAAACTGGACTGAATGAACAATTGGTGACCTCCTCTCCCTCTTCACTTCATGGCTAGGGTACATGCCATCTGTGTGATGGCATGTGTATTTGACCTGCCAATCACTGGCCAATGTGTGATGCTAGGCAGCATGCAGCAAATGTGTTCATCTTCCATCTTGGTGTCATCAATGTGTGCCATCTGCCTCCCCATCACACGCAGTGACGGTGCATGCATGGGAGGGTTTTAGTCATGTGGGACATGTGTCAATCAAGTTCTGTTTCTAATTGTGTGCCGTAGTGCAAATGCCTGTTTACATTTGTTTTCTTTTATGTCTTTGCAGGGGATGACGCACTTGATACTGCTGGGGTTGTGGAGATGGTGCAGACCCAGGAGGGGTCTGAGGGCCGACCGACCACCAGTGAGGGACGTGGTGTGGTGGTGGGTGAGAACCCACAACTGCTGCAGGTCGTGCTCTCAAGGGGTGTCTCTGGCTGCACCTCCCTCGAGCTGTATTCAGGTGTCGATTCGGATGATGAGACCTATGTGCCGTCGCAGGTGAGTGTTCCTGGGAGGGATTCTGTTCTGTCCGTCCCACCTGCACCAGGGTTAGAACCCTCAATGGGGATGTCAGTGTTGGCAGGTACGCCTTTGGTGGTTACGTATGCAGGGTCACACTCCGCTACATCTGATCCTGTTCCTGGGCCAGCAGATCAGAGGGGGAATGCAGTCCTGCAGCCTCAGGAAGTGCCGGCACAGCAAGGCGCAGTTCGCCTTGCCCCAGACAGGTGTGGTGCCCGCCGACGTGGTGGCCGTCAGCCACCTGGCAATACCGCATGGGAGCAATCCATATACGGTATGGCAACCCAACAGGCAGCATCATCAGAGATGATGGCTCAGGCCATGGATAGGGTGGCCACGTCCATTGTCCCCCCCGAAAGGCTGATGGAGCGACTACAGCAGGCAACCGACTCCATCTGCCAGTCACACAGGGAGGACATGTTGGCATCCGACAGGGACAGGCGGGTGGCACTGGCGACTCTGCAGGAAGCCATCTCCATAGAGTCCCAGGGCCACAGGGAAGCCCTGAGGTTGGAACTCCTTCACCTCAGGACGACTCTTGTTGAGCTTGAGGCTTCAACAAACAGAAGGACAGAACAGCAGCTGGAGCGTCTCACCCGTACGCTCTCAGCTGAGATGCAGGCAACTAGGGCGGAGGTTCAGGCATCCCGTGAGTTGTTGCATGGGGACCTCCGCACACTTATCCTCCAGAACGAGACCTACCACACCCGCATGCTTGCAGCCATGGAGGAACAGTCTAGGGCTTTGCGTGGGCTGCCTCCCATAGTGCCACCACCTCCTGATGCAGCTGCAGAGTGTGAGGATAGCGACAGCAGTGATACTGTCATGATCTCTGCTTCCAAAAGGTCAGGGTTTTCCCAACTCCCTTGGAAGCAGAACCATAACCCAGGTTCGAATGCCAACCAGTCCCAATTGGGACCTTTTGGACCCAGTCCTGGCGTCAGTGGCACCAGGCTCATAAATATGCCCAGTCCCAGCGCTGGAAGCGCCGGGCTCATAATGCTTGGGTGGACTTACCTGCAGCAGACCATGCAGCTTACTTGCCTGCCAGTTGAGCCTCTGATCCTCTTCTGTTTGGAACTACTTTTCCTGTTGGGTGGGGCAGGAGCCACTCCCTAGATTCAGAACACTGGAACTCTTCTGGAAAGCAGGAACTCTTTTCTTACCTAGGCGTGGCTGTGGAAGGAGACACCTAAGCACTACAGGAGGCTATTTAAACCACACCCGATGGATGAATCTTGCTTTGCATTATTCTGCATCCTCTGCAGCAGAACGCTCATCGTGTCTTCTGCATCTGATCCTGGGCCTAAGGAAAAAGGCTTACCATCCTGAATCCAGTCTTCAGCAACACCTATAAAGACAAGAAAGAACAGGTTAGCATTACGGTCTTCAGTGACAGCTCTTCACTTACCTGGTCCATCGGCTGTCACCAACGCCTCGCGCTGCATTCCGGCATCTGAAAGACAAAGGCTTACCTACTCTTCGTGCGCTCCGGAGGTCTTCACACTGCATTCCGGCATCTGAAAGACAAAAGCTTACCAACTCTTTGCACGCTCCGGAGGCCTTCGGCGCTGCATCCCGCATCTGAAAGACAAAACAAGGTGCTTTAAAGACATTGGGGAACTTTAATACTCACGTGCCATTACTCCTTTCCACATCCAACCCAGTGGGTATTCCGGCACCCTGCAGCCGCTCCGAACTTGTACCTGCAAAATAAAAAGACAGTTAGAGCGCATCGTGAAGCAGGCAACAAGCGCTTACTTACGTGCTTCCAGGCGCTTCTATTCATCACACGGGCTCCATCTTCAACTCACTTCAGCCAGTCATCCGCCATCGCCGGAACCCTGCAAAACAAGAGACATCATTCCTAAAGACTTTTAAAGACATTAGAATTACTCGAAACTTACCGTTCGTGCAGTAAACGACGGACAGCAGTCCTCTGAAGTCAAGAGGCCTGCTCCCCTTATCCAGTGAAGAAACTGGTTACAGCACCCTGCCCCGAGGCAGATGGAGAGCACGGCGTTCACTTACCTAAGGTGAGAGCGTTAACCTTTGGGTTCTACAGGAGAAGAGAAAGGGAAGAAGAGAGAGACATTCAATAACCCAGTTCATTAATCCCATATTTTCTATCTGCAGACATCTTACCCTTCGAGTCAGACATACAGTGCACAGAGGTCCAGCCCAAAGAGCCAGCCGTGTGTTACACATCACCTTTGAAGATACGGTATACGCCCAGTCAAGACCGGCGCCTCTACGGGAATCAGGTGAGCGTTACAGATACTCCCACAATAGGGTAGCCGTGTAGGCCATGAGCCCATGGAGGTGTTTTTTTTCCGCAAGATCCATACAGGTGGGTTTTGGTGTGCACCCTGTCCTCGGACCTCCTGGGTGGCCTCCCCCACCCTCCCTACCCCCCCGGGCACATTAATGGCCATTTTTGATTTTTTTTTTTTTTTGGGAAAGTGTGTTGCCTTGTGTGGCTCCCGTGGGCATACGCTGCATTGTGGTTGGGCACCTGCAGGCTTGTTATGGATTTGGTTCAGATGCTTGGGTTTTTGTCACACACACCCCTCCTGCTTCCCGTTTCCATGGGCTTGCAAAGGGTGTGCCCAAGTGACATTGACGTACATGGTGACATTGGACTCCCATGAGCTGTGTGGGCAGTCTGTAGTCAATACTGTGTATACATTCATAGTGCATATTGTTGTTGTATTGTACACTGCATGGTGTATTGATATGTGCCTCTGCATCCATCTCATCCTCCTAATTTGCAGGTCCATTCCTCATGTCTTCACAATGCGATCCACCTTGGAAATGGAGTCCATGTTGTAAGCAGTGCACCTACACTCTTGCGTGGCGCTAACACTGTATACTTGGAAGTGTTCGGAGGGCTGTCATCATCAGGTAGTGAGGCTAGCAAATTTTAAAGTCTGTAATGTCATGTTTAAGGTAGGTTGGAGGTTGTGTAGGTGATTGGTATTCTTGGTAAGTATTTGGTAATGTGGGTTGTAGGTCCTGCATTACTGTGAGCATTTCATGTGTGGACATGTTTCCATTAGCGACACGTAGCTGGTGACACTTGGGGCATGTTGTGGGGATTAATTTCTTTCCTCTCACATTGCATGACATGCCATGGTGTGTTGTGTGGCCGTACCGGGGAGGGGTTGGGTGACATGGCACTGTTTTCATGTAGTATTTTGAGAGTGGGTATTCATTTCTGCAGCATGGAAGTGTCTTGGTGGTGTTTGTGTAGGTAGAGATGCACACATTGTGACACTTCCACATGAACAATCTGAGGCTGCTATGGTTCTGACAGTTGACTGTCCCTTTGTTCGTCTTAATTGTCAGGTCGAGTCATCATTGCTTATCAGATGGTATGTGCCAGGCCTGTGTGCACTCCACTGGGGTGTGATTTCTATGTGAAGTAATTAGCCACCAGCTGCGTACGTGCTGCCTCACCCCGTGCCCTCTCCCCTCCCATGTGCAGCCGGCGTGCATGTGGTTGGGGATGTGGGGGCACCACCATGTCCACAGCCAGGCCCCGGCGTGTTGCAACATTGTGCAGGACACATGCTGCCACTATGATCCTGCACACTACTGGGGGCGCATATAACAGCTGCCCGCCAGAACGGTCAAGGGAGCGAAAGCGTGACTTGAGCACTCCAAATGTGCGCTCCTCTATGCCCCGGGTTGCAATATGGGCTGTGTTGTATCTTACCTCTGGAGGCGTGATGGGGTTCCGAATTGGCATCATCATGTGGGTCCTCAGAGGGTAGGCACTGTCCCCTGGTGAGGAGGTGATGGGTATCATTAGTGGGGTAGTGACATAACTCTGCATCTGACATGCATACATGTGCAGTGGCATTCATACTCACCAAGCAGCCATGTATCGCCATGCTGCCCAGCTTCTAGGTCCCGGCTTAGGGTAGACATTCGGTAAATGAAGCTGTCGTGGGTGGACCCTGGATAGTTGGCATATACTGAGGTGATGATTCCCTTAGCATTACATACTACCTGCACGTTGATGGAATGCCAGTGCTTGCGGTTCCTATAGATGTGCTCAGATGCCCTGGGGGGACGTAGTGCCACATGGGTGCAGTCAATGGCACCTAGTACTTTTGGGAATTGTGCCACACCGTAGAAATTGAGGGTGGCAGCCTGCCTTTCTGCAGGTGTCCTGGGCAGGTATATGTGCCTATGGACTGATGGGCGTGCAGTGATGATGTTCAAGACCTGGTGTAGGAAGCCTGATGCATGGCCTGTGACACCCCACCCACTATGGCACTTGTCCGCTGAAATTATCCTGTGGCCAAGAAGTGCAGTACATTGAGGACCTTCTCCAGGGGGCTGAGTGCTTGGGAGCACAGGGTGGGTGATGTGAGGTCATCCTCCCACTCACTGACCAGGTCCAGTATTATGTGTGGTGGAAACCTGTACCTCCCATACACCTGATCATCAGGCATCCCAAAAAGGCTGGTTCTGGGAGTGAAAATTCGGGCCCTCACTGTCCTCCTCCTCCTCCTTTGGTAACCCACGGCCACTGCTGCTAGGAATGGTATATTCATCCTGGCGTATGGGCTTGTTTTTTGTTTGCGCACACTTTTATGCTGCGCGGGTCGACGTACGCCTGCTTCATGCTGGCGTACGTGTTTCAGAAATGGACCATTTATTTTTCGGCACGTCGTAGGCGAACGTGTGAATCTTCCCGCCCACCCCAGGAATACACGTAGCACGCTCTCCCAGGCCCAGTCGTGGGTAAATATTCCCGCCCACCCCTGGAATACATGTACCCCACTCTCACAGGCCCAGTCGCGTGTGGAACATCCCGCGCACCCCGAAGTACACGTACCCAGGCCAATCGCGTGTGGAACTTCCCGCGCACCCCGTAGTATACGTATCCAGGCCAATCACGTGTGGAAATTCCCGCGCACCCCGAAGTACACGTACCCAGGCCAATCACGTGTGGAACTTCCCGCGTACCCCGAAGTAAACGTACCCAGGCCAATCGCGTGTGGAACATCCCGCGCACCCCGAAGTACACGTACCCAGGCCAATCGCATGTGGAACTTCCCGCTCACCCCGAAGTACACGTACCCAGGCCAATCGCATGTGGACCTTCCCGCGCACCCCGTAGTACACGTACCCAGGCCAATCGCGTGTGGAAATTCCCGCGCACCCCAAAGTACACGTACACAGGCCAATCTCGTGTGGAACTTCCCGCGCACCCCGAAGTAAACGTACACAGGCCAATCGCGTGTGGAACTTCCCGCGCACCCCGTAGTACACGTACCCAGGCCAATCGTGTGTGGAACTTCCCACGCACACTGTAGTACACGTACCCAGGCCAATCGCGTGTGGAACTTCCGGCACACCCCGAAGTACACGTACCCAGGCAAATCGCACGGCTGGGGGGTGGGGGTAGTGGTAGACATAGGTGGGGGCCTGGTGGAGGCTGCCCCTGCACTGCTGGGGGGTGGGGGTGATGGGAGACATGAGTGGGGGCCTGGTGGAGGCTGCCCCTGGTGGGTGGGGGTGCAGGGGGACATGTGTGGGAGCCTGGTGGAGGCTGCCCCTGCACTGCTGGGGGGTGGGGGTGATGGGAGACATGGGTGGGGGCCTGGTGGAGGCTGCCCCTGGTGGCTGGGGGGGTGGGGGTGGTGGTAGACATGGGTGGGGGCCTGGTGGAGGCTGCCCCTGGTGGCTGGGGGTGGGGGTGCAGGGGGACATGTGTGGGAGCCTGGTGGAGGCTGCCCCTGCACTGCTGGGGGGTGGGGGTGATGGGAGACATGAGTGGGGGCCTGGTGGAGGCTGCCCCTGGTGGCTGGGGGGTGGGGGTGCAGGGGACATGTGTGGGAGCCTGGTGGAGGCTGCCCCTGCACTGCTGGGGGTGGGGGTGATGGGAGACATGAGTGGGGGCCTGGTGGAGGCTGCCCCTGGTGGCTGGGGGGTTGGGGTGGTGGTAGACATGGGTGGGGGCATGGTGGAGGATGCCCCTGGTGGCTGGGGGGTGGGGGTGGTGGTAGACATGGGTGGGGGCCTGGTGGAGGCTGCCCCTCCACTGCTGGGGGGTGGGGGTGATGGGAGACATGGGTAGGGGCCTGGTGGAGGCTGCCCCTGCACTGCTGGGGAGAGGGTGTGATGGGAGACATGAGTGGGGGCCTGGTGGAGGCTGCCCCTGCACTGCTGGGGGGTGGGGGTGGTGGTAGACATGGGTGGGGGCCTGGCGGAGGCTGCCCCTGCACTGCTGGGGGGTGGGGGTGATGGGAGACATGGGTGGGGGCCTGGTGGAGGCTGCCCCTGGTGGCTGGGGGGGTGGGGGTGGTGGTAGACATGGGTGGGGGCCTGGTGGGGGCTGCCCTTGGTGGCTGGGGGTGGGGGTGCAGGGGGACATGTGTGGGAGCCTGGTGGAGGCTGCCCCTGCACTGCTGGGCGGTGGGGATGATGGGAGACATGAGTGGGGGCCTGGTGGAGGCTGCCCCTGGTGGCTGGGGGGTTGGGGTGGTGGTAGACTTGGGTGGGGGCATGGTGGAGGATGCCCCTGGTGGCTGGGGGGTGGGGGTGATGGGAGACATGGGTAGGGGCCTGGTGGAGGCTGCCCCTGCACTGCTGGGGGGAGGGGGTGATGGGAGACATGAGTGGGGGCCTGGTGGAGGCTGCCCCTGCACTGCTGGGGGGTGGGGTGGTGGTAGACATGGGTGGGGGCCTGGTGGAGGCTGCCCCTGCACTGCTGGGGGTGGGGGTGATGTGAGACATGGGTGGGGGCCTGGTGGAGGCTGCCCCTGGTGGCTGGGGGGTGGGGGTGGTGGTAGACATGGGTGGGGGCCTGGTGGGGGCTGCCCCTGGTGGCTGGGGGTGGGGGTGCAGGGGGACATGTGTGGGAGCCTGGTGGAGGCTGCCCCTGCACTGCTGGGGGGTGGGGGTGATGGGAGACATGAGTGGGGGCATTGGGAGGCTGCCCCTGGTGGCTGGGGGGTGGGGGTGCAGGGGACATGTGTGGGAGCCTGGTGGAGGCTGCCCCTGCACTGCTGGGGGGTGGGGGTGATGGGAGACATGAGTGGGGGCCTGGTGCAGGCTGCCCCTGGTGGCTGGGGGGTTGGGGTGGTGGTAGACATGGGTGGGGGCATGGTGGAGGCTGACCCTGGTGGCTGGGGGGTGGGGGTGGTGGTAGACAGGGGTGGGGGCCTGGTGGAGGCTGCCCCTCCACTGCTAGGGGGTGGGGGTGATGGGAGACATTGGTAGGGGCCTGGTGGAGGCTGCCCCTGCACTGCTGGGGGGAGGGGGTGATGGGAGACATGAGTGCGGGCCTGGTGGAGGCTGCCCCTGCACTGCTGGGGGGTGGGGGTGGTGGTAGACATGGGTGGGGGCCTGGTGGAGGCTGCCCCTGCACTGCTGGGTGGTGGGGATGATGGGAGACATGAGTGGGGGCCTGGTGGAGGCTGCCCCTGCACTGCTGGGGAGTGGGGGTGATGGGAGACATGGGTGGGGGCCTGGTGGAGGCTGTCCCTGGTGGCTGGGGGGTGGGGGTGGTGGTAGACATGGGTGGGGGCCTGGTGGAGGCTTCCCCTGGTGGCTGGGGGGTGGAGGTGCAGGGGGACATGTGTGGGAGCCTGGTGGAGGCTGCCCCTGCACTGCTGGGGGGTGGGGGTGATGGGAGACATGAGTGGGGGACTGGTGGAGGCTGCCCCTGGTGGCTAGGGGGGTGGGGGTGGTGGTAGACATGGGTGGGGGCCTGGTGGAGGCTGCCCCTGGTGGCTGGGGGGTGGGGGTGCAGGGGGACATGTGTGGGAGCCTGGTGGAGGCTGCCAATTCACTACTGGGAGGTGGGGGTGATGGGAGACATGAGTGGGGGCCTGGTGGAGGCTGCCCCTGCTGGCTAGGGGGTGGGGGTGCAGGGGGACATGTGTGGGAGCCTGGTGGAGGCTTCCCCTGGTGGCTGGGGGGTGGGGGTGCAGGGGGACATGTGTGGGAGCCTGGTGGAGGCTGCCCCTGCACTGCTGGGGGGTGGGGGTGATGGGAGACATGAGTGGGGGCCTGGTGGAGGCTGCCCCTGGTGGCTTGGGGGTGGGGGTGCAGGGGGACATGTGTGGGAGCCTGGTGGAGTCTGCCCCTGGTGGCTGGGGGGTGGGGGTGCAGGGGGACATGTGTGGGAGCCTGGTGGAGTCTGCCCCTGCACTGCTGGGGGGTGGGGGTGATGGGAGACATGAGTGGGGGCCTGGTGGAGGCTGCCCCTGGTGGCTGGGGGGTGGGGGTGCAGGGGGACATGTGTGGGAGCCTGGTGGAGGCTGCCCCTGGTGGCTGGGGGGTGGGGGTGCAGGGGGACATGTGTGGGAGCCTGGTGGAGGCTGCCCCTGCACTGCTGGGGGGTGGGATTAATGGGGGACATGTGTGGGAGCCTGGTGGAGGCTGCCCCTGCACTGCTGGGGGGTGGGATTAATGGGGGACATGTGTGGGAGCCTGGTGGAGGCTGCCCCTGCACTGCTGGGGGTGGGGGGTGATGGGAGACATGAGCGGGGGCCTGGTGGAGGCTGCCCCTGGTGGCTGGGGGGTGGGGTGGTGGTAGACATGGGTGGGGGCCTGGTGGGGGCTGCCCCTGCACTGCTGGGGGGTGGGGGTGATGGGAGACATGAGTGGGGGCCTGGTGGAGGCTGCCCCTGGTGGCTGGGGGGTGGGGGTGCAGGGGGACATGTGTGGGAGTCTGGTGGAGTGTTAGGCGGAAACCTGTGCAGTTCCCTCTGGGACCACTGCAAAAGATTTAGGACTACAGGTGTTTGGCAGTAAACCCACTTGGTAGCAGTCTGTACCACACAGATTCACTTGGTAGCTGTGGCTGAGCAGTCAGACTTCCCTCAAGAAGAGTGAGGCAGTATGTGGAGTATACAATATAGGGCAATTCTTCACAGTAAGATAAGCAAACACGCAAAAAGGCTTCAGTGTAAAGATATAAAGGTATTTATTTATAACGACACATCTATAGAAAACACTCTGGCACTATTACGGCAAACAACTTCAATCACAATACTATACGAAGAAAAAGATCAATCCCCCTAACAATAGTTCGACAAGTCTAGGTTTACCGGCATCACTTATTTGCAGACAGAGGTGTATGTATTAACCTAGATGGCACTCTAGTATTCGTTAGGTAGGGAGAGAAAAAAATAAGACAGGTTATGAAGTCAACTCGGTACCAATACTTTACGGACAAATGCAAGGCAAGTAAGGCAGGGTCTACTGCAGATCACAAAGTTCAGAGGCCAGGCCCACTCGGAGAGAGGCAAGGCGATATGTCCCAAAAGTGTCTCCGTGGAAATGCGCTTCGAGTCTTTATCGCAAAGTGTTATGGAAAGTTTGGAACCAGTTCAGAACCACACGTTAAAGAAAGCTTGGAGGTGACCCAATGGAAAGGCGAGGATTAAGACACCTCACTCGATCCGGCAGAAAGGGAAGCCAGGCGGACACGGTACCTTGTTTGTGGAGAGACAGCTCCGGCGGGGGCAGTTGTTCCTGGTGGTGGATGCACGTCGGGTCTTTGCCAAGAGTAGAGATGATCTCGTCGTCGAAGAAAAGTGAAGTCCGGTGCACCACCAGGGAAGAGACCAGCCGCGGAGTGCTCCGTCACAAGGCACCACCTTTTGGTCGCGGTACAGCGGTAGTGGCTATCCAGTTGCTGAGGTGCTCTGCACGGGCAATTCGACCACTGCTTCCTGGAGCGAAGAAAAAGCAAAGGGGACTGGTTGTTCCCACCAGTCAGGGGAAGAGACTCTCCGGCAGGGAGATCTCCTCTGTCGTCGGGAAGTGGTGAGTCGGTTCTGCAGGGCTCCACCGGAGGTGTCGTCGTTGCAGGTTGGCTCAGCGTTACCCTCGTCGGATTCTTAGGTCCTGTGGCGACTTCTGAAGATCCAGTCCCAAAAGCCCTGCTTTTATGCAGAAAACCCCCATTCATTCAGCCTAGCTGTCAATCAACACACGCTAAGTGGTGAGCGGGGAGGCTCACCACTTGGGCCAATCACACCAGAGTGCGACCGGAGTTGGCAAGGCAACTCGGTCCAGGGTGCCTAAACCCCCTCCCACACCCCTGTGGTAACCCAGACAGAATGGCACCACTTTGGAGGGTCTCTGTACAGAAGCCCGCCAAAAGTGGAACAAAGGGCTCAACCTTTGGTTTAGGAGTCACAGAGACGAACACAGACGCCATTTTAAAAACCGAGTTCTGGCAGAAAATACCATCCGATAAACTTATTTAAGATAAGTAAACTGATGGTATGTTAGAGATTAACGAGGAAAAGTATCAATCTCCAACAATGGGAAGAATCCCATAGGGCTATGTTTGGGGTCGAACCTAACAAGTAGTTTCCACTGCCACCAGCCAAAACTCGACGAGGGGGGACGGGACAGTGCCCCCTCGAGTAACAGACCTAGGAGTAATCAAATTACCCCTACTAGCATGTCCACAATAAGATGGTGTGTACTAGTTCTGTTAGTAAATTCAGGTCTAGTAAAGCCAATTGTGACTTTACATGCCCGGGGAGACAGTAGTCAGTCCCCGGGTATGGAGTCTATGGTGGAGGCCCGCTAGGATGCCCCAGTGTTACGGCACGTAGGGTGCGGTGTAACACACATAGAAAAACATATGAGACCCTATGGAGTAATAGACCCCATAGCCCATAGAACACATGGACATTCAAAGGAATTACACACATTCATGTCCAAGAGTGGGAGAAAAAGAGTCTCACTCTTGGCAGGATGGAAAAAAACAAACTCCAGAAATCCAGCAAAGCTGCTGGGGGACTCACTAGGTTAGGAAATTCAGCCTAAACAGAGAATTCTCCCTAACACTCGCCCCCCCCCCCCCAGACTAAGGGACAGGAGGATTTAATCCACTCCTGGATGAATCTCATACCTCTAGTCGATGACATACATCCTAGAGAGACCATCAGCATTTTGGTGGTGGCACCCTGACCTGTGCTCAATGGTGAAATCAAACCCTTGCAGGCAGATCGATCATCTCAATAGTTTTGGGTTTTCCCCTTTCATTTGCATTAACCATCTCAAGGGTTGGTGGTCAGTGTGAATGACAAAAGTAGAACCATACAAGTACGGCCTAAACTTCTTCAGAGCCCACACGATAGCAAAGCACTCTCTTTCGATTGTTGCCCACCTTGTTTCAGGATCCTTCAGCTTGCGGCTGATGAAGCAAACGGGGTGCTCCCTACCTTTCCCATCCAGTTGACTGAGTACGGCACCTATCCCTACATTTGAACCATCTGTCTGCACAATGAAGTGTTGGGGGTAATCAGGAGCTCTGAATACTGGGGCTTGGCAAAGAGCCGTTTTCAGGTTTTCAAAAGCCTGATTGCACTCCTCGTTCCTTCTAACCTTTTTAGGAAATTTGGGTGAGGAGATGACATTCAGTGGAGAACTATGGTCCCATAGTTCTCTATGAAATTCCTGTAATACCCACTGAGGCCTAGGAAGACTCTCACTTGGGTTTGAGTAGTAGGTGTTGTCCAATTTTGCACAGTTTCAATCTTACTGAGCAAAGGCCTTATTTCTCCACCTCCTACCTCATGTCCAAGATAGACTACCTTACTCTGTCCAATTTGGCATTTACTCGCCTTTATGGTCAGATTGGCTCATCCAAGAGCCTGCAAAACATCTCTCAGGTGGGTTACATGTTCTTCCCAGGAATTGCTGAACACTGCGATGTCATCCAAGTATGCCATGCAGAAGTCCTCCATCCCATTCAGAATCTGGTTTACCATCCGTTGAAACGTAGAATGTTCATTCTTCAATCCGAAAGGCATTACCTTAAACTGGTATAAGCCAACGGGGGTAGAAAATGCAGTTTTCTCCTTGGCATGGTCTATCAGGGCTCTTTGCCAATAGCCTGACGTCAAGTCAAATGTGCTGAGGAACTTGGCGGTGCCAAGTTTATCCAACAACTCATCTGTTCTTGGCAAAGGGTGGGCATCAGTCTTGGTGACTGCATTAAGAGCTCTATAATCCACGCAGAATCTAAGCTCTTTAGATCCGGCCTTTGGTACTAACACAACAGGGCTAGACCATGTACTAGTAGAGGGCTCTATTACCCCGAGATCAAGCATCTTGCTGACCTCACCTTTGATGTGGGTTAGTACGTGTTCTGACATTCGGTATCCTCTGCTTTTGACTGGCAGACAGTCACCAGTGAGTATGTCATGCTGGCCCCAAGGGGTCAAGCCTGGTGAAAGCGAGAACAGAGAGGCAAACTGATTCAACATGGATTTGCACTCCTCTTGTTGCTCGGGTGTCAGATTGGAGGAGAGATTTACTCCTTCAATTTGTTCGTCTAAAGCAGGGGTGCACAACTGATTTTGACAAAGGGCCGAAAGTACCTTACATGAGGGCTATAGTGGGCCGAAAAGTAAATTTGGGCGGGGCGGTGGGCGGGGCGTGGCAGGAGGCTTTTTAAACCCCCAAGTTGTACTAAACACATGGAAAAAGAATGTTTTTGAGGGGTAACAATTTTTATTTGCATTTCAAACTTACATTTTGTACTACACATTTTCCATTGTTATAATTTATTTCTATTTAGTTATTGTATCTCGCCTGTTTAATTAACTTATATATATTTTATTGACCCTAGATTGGACATGCCGTTATTTTGGACTGCTACAGTTTGCTATTTGGGTTGCCCAAGAGGAGTATGGCCTTCGTTGAGTCAGGTTTCCTCAAAAAGCCAAAGATGAACATCTCCTAACTGTGCCTCTTTTAGCTTTATTATTGGGTTCACTCTTGGAGTGCAACACTATGCCCCAGGGCCCCCTTACCCCCAACCAAACACTATGCCCCATGGCCCCCTCACCCTAACCAAACACTATGCCCCATGTCCCCCTCACCCCCAACCAAACACTATGCCCCATGTCACTCACCCCCAATCAAACACTATGCCCCATGTCCCCCTCACCCCCAACCAAACACTATGCCCCATGTCCCTCACCCCCAACCAAACACTATGCCCCATGGCCCCCTTACACCCAAACCAAACACAATGCCCTATGGCCCCCTCACCCGCAACCAAACACTATGCCCCATGGCCCCCTCACCCCCAACCAAACACTATGCCCCATGGCCCCCTTACACCCAAACCAAACACAATGCCCTATGGCCCCCTCACCTCCAACCAAACAGTATGCCCCATGTCCCCCTCACCCCCAACCAAACACTATGCCCCATGTCCCCCTCACCCCCAACCAAACACTATGCCCCATGTCCCCCTCACCCCCAACCAAACACTATGCCCCCTCACCCCCAACCAAACACTATGCCCCATGTCCCTCACCCCCAACCAAACACTATGCCCCATGGCCCCCTTACACCCAAACCAAACACAATGCCCTATGGCCCCCTCACCCCCAACCAAACACTATGCCCCATGTCCCACACCCCCAGCCAAACACTATGCCTCATGTCCCCCTCACCCCAACCAAACACTATGCCCCATGTCCCCCTTACCCCCAACCAAACACTATGCCCTATGTCCCCCTCACCCCAACCAAACACTATGCCCCATGTCCCTCACCCCCAACCAAACACTATGCCCCATGGCCCCCTTACACCCAACCAAACAAAATGCCCCATGTCCCTCACCCCCAACCAAACACTATGCCCCATGGCCCCCATACACCCAAACCAAACACAATGCCCTATGGCCCCCTCACCCCCAACCAAACACTATGCCCCATGACCCTCACCCCCAACCAAACACTATGCCCCATGTCCCCCTCACCCCCAACCAAACACTATGCCCCATGTCCCCCTTACCCCCAACCAAACACTATGCCCCATGTCCCCCTCACCCCCAACCAAACACTATGCCCCATGTCCCCCTCACCCCCAACCAAACACTATGCCCCATGCACCCATAAAGACCCCAATCCCCCACCCCCCAACTCCAAACCCCCCACCCCCCAACTCAGCACACACTCTCAAGCATGCACCCATACAGACCCGAACCCCCCACCCCCCAATTCAGCACACACACAAACATGCACCCATAAAGACCCGAACCCCCCCAAATCAGCACACTCTCAAACAAGCACCCATACAGACCCGAACCCCCCACCCCCCAACTCAGCACACACACAAACATGCACCCATACAGACCCGAACCCCCAACTCAGCACACACACAAACATGCACCCATAAAGACCCAAACCCCCCACCCCCCCAAATCAGCACACTCTCAAACAAGCACCCATACAGACCCGAACCCCCACCCCCCAACTCAGCACACACACAAACATGCACCCATACAGACCCGAACCCCCACCCCCCAACTCAGCACACAAAATACATTCAAATACAAACATTCATACACATCAGACACACCCCCCCACTCCGCATCTCAACATACACACAAAATACATTCAAATACAAACATTCATACACACCCCCAACCCCGCATCTCAACATACATACAAAATACATTCAAATACAAACATTCATACACATCCGACACACCCCTCACCCTCGCATCTCAACATACACACAAAATACATTCAAATACAAACATTCATACACATCCGACACAGCCCCCACCCCCGCATCTCAACATACACACAAAATACATTCAAATACAAACATTCATACACATCCGACACACCCCCCACCCCCGCATCTCAACATACACACAAAATACATTCAAATACAAACATTCATACACATCCGACACACCCCCACCCCCGCATCTCAACATACACACAAAATACATTCAAATTACAAACATTCATACACACCCCCCACCCCCGCATCTCAACATACACACAAAATACATTCAAATACAAACATTCATACACATCCGACACACCCCCCCACCCCCGCATCTCAACATACACACAAAATACATTCAAATACAAACATTCATACACATCCGACACAGCCCCCACCCCCGCATCTCAACATACACACAAAATACATTCAAATACAAACATTCATACACATCCGACACACCCCCCACCCCCGCATCTCAACATACACACAAAATACATTCAAATTACAAACATTCATACACACCCCCCACACCCGCATCTCAACATACACACAAAATACATTCAAATACAAACATTCATACACATCCGACACACCCACCCCACCCCCGCATCTCAACATACACACAAAATACATTCAAATACAAACATTCATACACATCCGACACACCCCCCACCCCCGCATCTCAACATACACACAAAATACATTCAAATACAAACATTCAAACACATCCGACACACCCCCCCACCCCCGCATCTCAACATACACACACAAACATAAAGCAAAACAAACCTGACACACAAACACAAACCGAGCACTTACCGGAGACGTGCTTGAAGGCTGGAAGGCAGGTAAGCTGGAACGCTGGAATCGTACTACGGCTGGCGTGGTCCAAGGCTGAAATGCCTTCTGGCATCAAGCCTATGGACCACGCCAGCCGTAGTGCTGGCCCTCCATTGGTGCAGCACACACGCATTACGTGGCTCGTAGGAGCGACGTGGTGCGTGTGTGTGCTGAGCCAATGAGGGCCAGTGTTTTGTCCAGCCCGGAAGACAACAAAGACTTTCCTAATGGAGGGCGGCCACAGGCAGCCCTCCATTAGGAAAGTCTTTGTGCCTCACGGGCCGGACAAAATAGCATGGCGGGCTGCAACTGGCCCGCGGGCCGTATGTTGTGCACCCATGGTCTAAAGGTAAGCCTCTGAGGAGATCCGGAAGAGCTTCACTCTCTTCTTCTTCTTCGGATGATGCTAGAAGCAACGCTCCTACATCAGGTCGTGAGACATACGCTTTGAGTCGGTTGGTGTGGAAGACTGTCAGAGCCTCCTTGGGATTGCCCAAGTCCACCAGATAGTTAACCTCTCCGAGTTTACCCACAACTCTGAAGGGTCCCATCCATTTGTCTTGCAAGGCCCTCTGCCTTGTTGGGATCATAACGAGAACGAGCTGGTCTTGAGCAAACTCAACCATGTTACCCTTTTGATCGTGCCAGTGCTTGACCAATGCTTGTCCAGCTTTCAAGTTATCGCTTGCTTCTGTCATCATGTGCGACATTCTCCTCCGGAGACCTATCACGTAGTCAGTCACTCTGACTGGCTTGGGGGAAGGAGCACTCTCCAACACCTCCTTAATCAGGGCCAATGGACCTCTGACGGGATGACCATAGAGAAGTTCGAAGTGAGAATAACCTAGTCCCTCCTGAGGGACTTCTCTATAAGCAAAGAGAAGGCATGGCAGTAGAAGGTCCCACTTACGCTTAAGGGGTTCCTCTAAAGCACCTATCATGCTCTTCATGGTTCGGTTGAACCGTTCTACCAACCCATTGGTTTGTGGGTGGTAAGCTGTTGAGAACTTGTAAGTAACTACACAGGTTTTCCACATGGCTTTCATGTAGTGGGACATAACGTTTGACCCCCTGTCAGAGATTACTTCCTTAGGAAACCCAACCCTAGTAAAAATACCAAGGAGGGCCTTAGCCACAGCCGGAGCTGTAACAGTCCTCATAGGAATTGCCTCAGGATACCTAGTAGCATGGTCTACTACAGCAAGTATAAACCTGTTGCCTGAGGAGGTTGGAGGATCAAGGGGAGCAACAATGTCAATCCGTACTCTCTCAAACGGGACTCCCACAACTGGGAGAGGCACTAAAGGTGCCACATTCTTGGAGCCAACCTTACCAGAGGTCTGGCAGGTGTGGCAGCTCCTGCAGTGTTTTTCTACTTCGGCCCCCATCTTTGGCCAATAGAAGTAGAGAGAGAGGCTTTCCTTAGTCTTCTTGAAACTCAAGTGACCAGCCAAAGGAATCTCGTGGGCTAACTGCAAGAACTGTGGTCTGTTCTCTTGGGGTACTACAAGTCGCTTGTAGTCTCCAGGTGCAGACTTGGTCGGTTCACTGTAGAAGAGGCCATCTTCCCAGTGCAACCTGTATTTCCCAGGCTCTTGCCCTTCAGCCTGAGCTTCTGCCTGGTGGCAAAGACCTTCCAGAGTTGGACATTCTCTCTGTCCCTTACTGAAGTCTGCCCTGCTGGGTCCACCTTCTGCCAGTAAAGACTGCAGCTCAGGATGGTCAACAGGATCCAGATCTCCAATGAGTTCCTGGCCTTCCATTAGCTCTTCCTCAGAGTCTAATTCTACCACGCAGAGTTGTACCTCCCTCTCAGCCTCAGCTGGAGGTGGAGTTACGGGTGTAACTTTGGAGAACAGCGGGGAAGTCCGTGTTGGCTGCACTGAAATGCTGGCTGCTGGTTTCGGGGTTGAAGTCTTAGGTTTCCCTTTCGCTTCTGATTTCTTCGAGACAGCTGCCGACAATTCCAGTGGAGCAGGAGTGATCTCTTTCTTCATCATCTCCTCGAGAGTACCGCGCATGGTCCTCTCTCTTGCGGGTCTGGTTAGCTCCTGTAACCATTTACTAGTAGGTCTGGGAGTATGCGATACAACTCTGAGAGTTTTCAAATCGTTACCCAACAGTACGCGTCCTGGTACCTCACTCTGTATGCTGACAGGTATCTTCACAGTCATGTCGTTACACTGGATGAGAACTGGTAATTGGGGAAGCATCTGCACAGGCCCTCCAGCTAACTTGGTGAGGCGTTTGGGTGCCTAAGCAACATCCTCAGCCTGAAAAAACGATTTATCCACCACAGTTATGCTGGCCCCAGTGTCCCTAATGGCAGGAGTCTCCTGACCATTCACCTGGACACTGTCCTTATAATACTCTTTAGTATTATCGGGGATAGAATTATAAACATCTAAATTCTGTTGTTCCCACAACCCCAGAGATGCTAAAGAAATGCTGGCTGAGACTCCAATGGGTTCGTCAGCTAGCAGTAGAAAGTTTCCACTTGCCATTTGGACTTCCTCCTCTGGAGCGAAGGCTAAGGAGACAAGCTGGACCCCTGAAGGTTTACCCTTACATCTGGGATCTCCTTTCACGTGGTCAGTCGAGCCACAAACAAAGCATTTACCGAATGCTTTTTGGAATGGTGGCTTGTTCTGGCCTCCTTCCGGTTTGACACCAGAAGACACACTATTCTGCTGCAGTTTTCCTTGTGACTTACCCTTCTGGTTTTGTTTGGGGCCCTCTTTGGAATTTGAGTTATTCAAATTCTCTTTTGAGTCTTTTTTAGGCTGTTTTCCCTCATCCTTCTTCTGAGTTGCCCCAGAATCCTTATGAGTAGCCCTGTTGGAAACCCATAAGTCAGCGGCCTTAGCTAGCTTCCGGGAATCCAATTCCTTCGAATCAGCCAAGTGCTGTCGGAGCTCAGGAGAACAGGCATCATAAATTGACTTCAACATAAAAAGATTCTTCATACCCTCATAAGTGTTCAATTTGTAACCCTTAATCCATCCCTCTAAGTTTTTCAACCCTTCACTCACCCAGGTAGCCCAAGGGGTACCATCATGCTTTTTGAGGGTTCTAAACCTCTTAAGATACTGGGAAGGGGTCTTCCCAAATCTAGCTATCAAAGCTAGTTTCACACTTTCATAATCCGTCTTATCCGCCTCCCCCAACTCCATTACCACATCAGTCGCAACAGGAGGGAGCCTAGAGAACAACCAGGGAAGTAAATCATTCCCGGTGATATCCTGGAGCCCATGATTGTACTCAAACAGTTTTAACCAATCCAACACATCCAATCTCGGTTCATACATACCCACTAATTCCTTTGGCATACGGGGTCTTTTGGGACTGGAGCTCCTAGAGGAACCAGAGGAGAGAGAAGCACTTTCCACAGACAACTTTTTAATCTCTAACTCGTGATTAAGTTCTATTTCCCTGAGTCTTAACTCAGTTTGCTTCTGCTCAGCCTGGGCATTCATCCGTCTGAACTCGAGCTCTTGGTTTCGTTCAGATTGAGGCAAGAACCGTTTGTATTCTAATTCGAGCTTCATTTTTTCAAGTTCAAAATAAGCAGGGTTACATGTGGGGCCTGGTATGGGCCCCGTAGGTACAGCTGGTAAGGCAGGTAGAGGAGCAGGGGAGACAGTTTTGTTAGCCTCTCCTTCCTCGTCAGCCTCTTCATCACTATCGTCAGAATTACGATTTAGATCAACACTATCACTGTTATCTACATCTGCTGGAGAAGTTGGTTCCTCTGAACCAGTACCCAGACTTTGGTTTTCCAGCAATCTCGCTATAAATTCTAACTTCTTGCCTCTTACAGAAAGATTCTCTTGCCTACAGAGAGCTCGTAAACTCTCAGTATTTTCACCGGACAAGAATTCTTGACTGTAAGCTTCCATAGTAGACATGTTTTTGAAAGTTGCTTTTTAGTGCTAAGCTTTGTGGTTAGTTATCCTAAAGTGTCGAAAAGCACTCTAAACTGTATACTCGATACAAATCCCACCACTGTACACCAGTGTTAGGCGGAAACCTGTGTAGTTCCCTCTGGGACCACTGCAAAAGATTTAGGACTACAGATGTTTGGCAGTAAACCCACTTGGTAGCAGTCTGTACCACACAGATTCACTTGGTAGCTGTGGCTGAGCAGTCAGGCTTCCCTCAAGAAGAGTTAGGCAGTATGTGGAGTATACAATATAGGGCAATTCTTCACAGTAAGACAAGCAAACATGCAACAAGGCTTCAGTGCAAAGATATAAAGGTATTTATTTATAACGACACATCTATAGAAAACATTCTGGCATTATTATGGCAAACAACTTCAATCACAATACTATACGAAGAAAAAGATCAATACCCCTAACAATAGTTCGACAAGTCTAGGTTTACCAGCATCACTTATTTGCAGACAGAGGTGTATGCTTTAACCTAGATGGCACTCTAGTATTCGTTAGGTAGGGAGAGAAAAAAATAAGACAGATTATGAAGTCAACTCGGGACCAATACTTTACGGACAAATGCAAGGCAAGTAAGGCAGGGTCTACTGCAGATCACAAAGTTCAGAGGCCAGGCCCACTCGGAAAGAGGCAAGGCGATATGTCCCAAAAGTGTCTCAGTGGAAATGCGCTTCAAGTCTTTATCGCAAAGTGTTATGGAAAGTTTGGAACCAGTTCAGAACCACACGTTAAAGAAAGCTTGGAGGCGACCCAATGGAAAGGCGAGGATTAAGACACCTCACTCGATCCGGCAGAAAGGGAAGCCAGGCGGACACGGTACCTTGTTTGTGGAGAGACAGATCCGGCGGGGGCAGTTGTTCCTGGTGGTGGATGCACGTCAGATCTTTGCCAAGAGTAGAGATGATCTCGTCGTCGAAAAAAAGTGAAGTCCGGTGCACCACCAGGGAAGAGACCAGCCGCGGAGTGCTCCGTCACAAGGCACCACCTTTTGGTCGCGGTACAGGGGTAGTGGCTATCTGGTTGCCGAGGTGCTCTGCACGGGCAATACGATCACTGCTTCCTGGAGCGAAGAAAAATCAAAGGGGACTGGTTGTTCCCACCAGTCAGGGGAAGAGACTCTCCGGCAGGGAGATCTCCTCTGTCGTCGGGAAGTGGTGAGTCGGTTCCGCAGGGCTCCACCAGAGGTGTCGTCGTTGCAGGTCAGCTCAGCGTTACCCTCGTCGATTCTTAGGTCCTGTGGCGACTTCTGAAGATCCAGTCCCAAAAGCCCTGCTTTTATGCAGAAAAATCCCCATTCATTCAGCCTAGCGGTCAATCAACACACGCTAAGTGGTGAGCGGGGAGGCTCACCACTTGGGCCAATCACACCAGAGTGCGACCGGAGTTGGCAAGGCAACTCGGTCCAGGGTGCCTAAACCCCCTCCCACAGCCCTGTGGTAACCCAGACAGAATGGCACCACTTTGGAGGGTCTCTGTACAGAAGCCCGCCAAAAGTGGAATAAAGGGCTCAACCTTTGGTTTAGGAGTCACAGAGACGAACACAGACGCCATTTTAAAAACTGAGTTCTGGCAGAAAATACCATCCGATAAACTTATTTAAGATAAGTAAACTGGTGGTATGTTAGACATTAACGAGGAAAAGTATCAATCTCCAACAATGGGAAGAATCCCATAGGGTTATGTTCAGGGTCGAACATAACAAGTAGTTTCCACTGCCACCAGCCAAAACTCGACGAGGGGGGATGGGACAGTGCCCCCTCGAGTAACAGACCTAGGAGTAATCGAATTACCCCTACTAGCACGTCCACAATAAGATGGTGTGTACTAGTTCTGTTAGTAAATTTAGGTCTAGTAAAGCCAATGGTGACTTTACATGTCCGGGGAGACAGTAGTCAGTCCCCGGGTATGGAGTCTATGGTGGAGGCCCGCTAGGACGCCCCAGTGTTACGGCACATAGGGTGCGGTGTAACACACATAGAAAAAACATATGAGACCCTATGGAGTAAAAGACCCCATAGCCCATAGAACACATGGGGCCTCATTCCGAGGCTGGCGGTAAGGGTTAACGGTCACCGTTAATGGCAACGGTGACCATTAACACTTACCACCATATTCCGAGTTCCCTTTTGCGGGTTGGCATTTAACGCCTGCTTTTAGCAGGCGTTAAAAATCCAACCCGCAAAGGGACCTTGGAGTAAATTACGGCACCGTAATTTACGGTGCCGTAATTTACTCCTTCCCCATTCCCATTGAGCCCTATGGGGGCAGGAATGGGGATGGGGAACCGGTATGGTGAATGGGGAATTACCGGTCCCTCCAACCTTGGAATGGACCGGTAATTACTTCATTCACCATGCCGGATTTCCATGGAGTAAATAGCTCGTTGGTTGCTTACCATGGTGCTATTTACTCCATGGAGAGCGCCAGCCTCGGAATGAGGCCCATGGACATTCAAAGGAATTACAAACATTCATGTCCAAGAGTGGGAGAAAAAGAGTCTCACTCTTGGCAGGATGGAAAACAAAAACTCCAGAAATCCAGCAAAGCTGCTTGGGCACTCACTAGGTTAGGAAATTCAGCCTAAACAGAGAATTCTCCCTAACATGGAGGCTGCCCCTGCACTGCTGGGGTGTGGGGGTGATGGAAGACATGAGTAGGGGCGTGGTGGAGGCTGCCCCTGGTGGCTGGGGGGTGGGGGTGGTGGTAGACATGGGTGGGGGCCTGGTGGAGGCTGCCCCTGCACTGCTGGGGGGTGGGGGTGATGGGAGACATGAGTGGGGGCCTGGTGGAGGCTGCCCCTGGTGGCTGGGGGGAGGGGGTGGGGTAGACATGGGTGGGGGCCTGGTGGAGGCTACCCCTGGTGGCTGGGGGGTGGGGGTGGGGTAGACATGGGTGGGGGCCTGTTGGAGGCTGCCCCTGGTGGCTGGGGGGTGGTGGTAGACATGGGTGGGGGCCTGGTGGAGGCTGCCCCTGGTGGCTGGGGGGGAGGTGGTGGTAGACATGAGTGGGGGCCTGGTGGAGGCTGCCCCTGCACTGCTAGGGGTGGGGGTGATGGGAGACATGGGTGGGGGCCTGGTGGAGGCTTCCCCTGGTGGCTGGGGGGTGGTGGTAGACATGGGTGGGGGCCTGGTGGAGGCTGCCCCTGGTGGCTGGGGGGTGGGGGGGTGGTAGACATGAGTGGGGGCCTGGTGGAGGCTGCCCCTGCACTGCTGGGGGGTGGGGGTGATGGAGACATGGGTGGGGGCCTGGTGGAGGCTGCCCCTGGTGGCTGGGGGGTGGGGGTGGTGGTAGACATGGGTGGGGGCCTGGTGGAGGCTGCCCCTGGTGGCTGGGGGGTGGGGGTGATGGGAGACATGAGTGGGGCCTGTTGGAGGCTGCCCCTGCACTGCTGGGAGGTGGGGTGATTGGAGACATGAGTGGGGGCCTGGTGGAGGCTGCCCCTGCACTGCTGGGGGGTGGGGGTGATGGGAGATATGAGTGGGCCCTGGTGGAGGCTGCCCCTGGTGGCTGGGGGGTGGGGGTGATGGGAGACATGGGTGGGGGCCTGGTGGAGGCTGCCCCTGTACTGCTGGGGGGTGGGGGTGATGGGAGACATGAGTGGGGGCCTGGTGGAGGCTGCCACTGCACTACTGGGGGGTGGGGGTGATGGGAGACATGAGTGGGGGCCTGGTGGAGGCGTCCCCTGGTGGTTGGGGGGTGGGGGTGATGGGAGACATGTGTTGGTGATCAGTAGTGCAAGGTGACATGTGGGTTGGCTGGTGGGCATGGCCCTGGTGGATGGGTTGCCTGTGGGACATGAGCAGAGGTGCAGGGTAGTACCCTGTGGTGTGGGCTGCCTGCATGGGCCGTGGAGGGTGTAGATGGAACACCTGGAAGGACCCACATGGCCAAATCACTTGTAGCATTCCCCGGCACCACCGAAATACACGTACCCTGCTGAAATCGCGTGTGAATCTTCCCGCGCACCTCGGAATACACGTACCCAGGCCAATCGCATGTGGAACTTCCCGTGCACCCCGAAGTACACGTACCCAGGCCAATCGCATGTGGAACTTCCCGTGCACCCAGGAACACGCGCACACGCTATTTTTCACACAGCGGGTGTCCGTGTTTGTCGGTGCCCCTTTGCACCTCATTTGTCCTAGAGGGCCACTGTATGGCCCATTCATCATGGCTGTATATGGGTGCTTTTTGTTAGCGCACATTTTGGCGCACATTTTTTTCAGTCGCAGGGGCGCTACCGCCTGCTTTCTTGTGGCGTACTTGTTTGGCCCTGTGCGTGTCTTTGACCGTGCGCTGGTTTGCCCTATTCGGTTCCATGAATACGGGTTGTAGGCAATCGTGTGGGCATTCCGCGCACTTGCCTCCTGTACTTCTCCCTTGACGCCCATATTTTCACGCGTTATTCCCCATTCCGAGTGTTACACCCCGTGTTTCGCCTACTTTTGTGATGTGCGCGCGCTATGTGCGATTTCGCAGTGGCCGTGGCGCACGCTGTTGGATGACCTGTGCGCCGGCGTGCGCGGCGCACATTTTTAGCGCACATCCAATGTTTTTCTTGCGCACGGACTTCCATGAATCGATGTGCGCTGGTTTCCCTGCGATTTTCGCACTTGCACTGCGATTTTTGCACTTTTACTGCAAATCGCATGTTTTGGCACCTCTGCGTGGGAATTTTCGGCGCACATTAATTCCATGAATCGACCCCTGAATATTTTTTTTTTTTCATTTTTTCTTTTATTTTTGCAGGGAACCCCAAACTCCTGTTTGCAACCCCTAAACCCCATTCTGACCGTTTCCCCCAAAAATTAACCCTTTACCCCACCATAAATATATTCGATATAAGGGTTTTCAAGGTATACGTTTACATATATGTGATTCGGTATATAATTTTCAATATAAACATTGTATACCCGTTCAAGAGACATTGCCATTGCAATGGTATTATAAGAAATATTTAGATTTGTGTGATCCAGTAAGAATGGCACTGAATGTGCAAATTATCCGATACCGGGCACTGTCGGCACGCCACCTCACCCAGAAACCTGCCTCTGATAAGCAAGGGCTGCACCCAGATAGGGAATATAGGCCAGGGGTGCAGAGCAAGCAAGGCCATTCCGTCAAGCGGAAAGAATTTTATTGTGCATAATTAATGGCTGCCTTTTATTAGGGTGCAGAATTGATTCATGTGTATATTAGAGACAGCATTAATTGATGCGCGCAACTTCTTTGCGTGACAGTGTCTGATGGGCAGGTTATTGATGGTGATTGTTTCTGAGGGCCTGGTATTAAGATGGGAGGTTACTCCTGTCACACTCCTTGAGTGATGTTTGCTCCTGATGAATAATCAGATGGCCACTCACCTTTAGTCATATTTGGTGAATATATACATCTTTCATGGGCCATGACTCGTGATGCATTGTGGGGCATTGGCCCCGTGCATACTATCTGGAGGAACATTCCCTCCTGGTACAGTTTGGCGCATTGACCCCTTCTGTGTATGCGACCGGCCGTCAGAGCCGTACGAGCCCCATCAGAGCCTGCCCCGAGGAAGGACAGCTGTCTGAAATGCACCGGCATGGACCTCTGCTTTGGAAGAATTGAAAATGCAGAATAAAAGGGACTCTTCTCTTTTTATCAACCAAATGACTTTGATCTTGTATGTTCTAATAGCAAATTATATGTGACCCGATGGTCCCAAAATAATTCCAAGCTGGACAGCAGTATTCACTACACCCATGGCGTCATCAGGTCTGGTGGAAGTTTCACCAGGCATGTTTTTGTTTTTGGTTTCACATTGAAGCCTGGTTCCCTTTGGCTCTTATTCCGGGCACTTTTTCTGATGGGCGTCACTTCTGATACAGTTTGAGGCGCCAACTCTTCCTATAATAATACACGTCCCATGTATCGCAGAGGGAGTCAGCGCCCCAAACTGTATCAGGACTCAGTAGAACCAATGAATGCTCAGACACGTCACATGACAAACGACGAATGGAAGAACATTCCGTTGAAGTGGCTGAAAAACATTTAAAAGCGTAATTGTGTTAGTCTGTCAAACACATATGAGATCATTTTTAATCTGGGCGAATTGCATGCGGGCACCTCCAAGGTGTGCAGGAATTTGCAAATGCTTCCCTTCGGTGCATTTGTTCACACTATTAAGTGCATTAAATGAATGCAAATCTAGAAGGACTCGGGCATGCGTGTATTATTTGCACCCCCGAGTGTAGACACGCGTAAATACGGGTAGTCGTGTGAAGTGGTGGAAATGGAAACTAATTGGTGGGGGATGCCACAAGGGCTGGGGTGGGGCGTGGCCCGAGGAGGTGGGGTTAAGAGGGGCAGAGCTGGCAGTTGACCTCCGATCAAAGGAAATGTCCAAAATAATAGTTTAAAACAGCGCTATTTCTTTCATGCTGCTTCTTTTCCAAACTATAGGGGTAATTCATAGAATTTAGCGCACAAGTGGTGCACGCGGCTGGATAACAGTGTGCGCATGCAAATCTCTGTGCCAACAGAATGCGCTAAAATCCTTTTCCGCGCTCAGCGCATTCATGGATTTCAGCTACCAAAACCAGCCGTGACGCAGAGTGGCGCAGCGACCCTCAGCAGCGCCAGTTACGCCCCCAAGAACGCCCCTCGCGCAAGGAAAAGCCATCCAAATCCCCAATCCAGCGCAAAGGGCTGCGATAACCCTCGACCAGTATACAGGACCGCCACACACCACACGGCAAGCGGGGAACGTGTATAACTGGGGTTCGTGGGAAGTTTGACACGCATTTGGAGCAGGGTACGTGTATTTCGGGGGTTCGCAGGAAGTTTCACACGCGATTGGCCCTGTGCAAGTGGGTACGTGTATTCCTGGGGTGCTCAGGAAGTTTCACATGCGATTGGCCCTATGCGAGTGGGGTACGTGTATAACTGGGGTTCGCGGGAAGTCTCACACACGATTGGAGCAGGGTACGTGTATTTTGGGGGTGCGCGGGAAGTTTCACACGCGATGGGCCCTGTGCGAGTGGGGTACGTGTATAACTGGGGATCGCGGGAAGTCTCACACATGATTGGAGCAGGGTACTTGTTTTTCGGGGTGCGCGGGAAGTTTCACACACGATTGGTCCTGTGCGAGTGGGGTACGTGTATAACTGGGGTTCGCGGGAAATCTCACACGCGATTGGAGCAGGGTACGTGTATTTCGGGGTTTCGCGGGAAGTTTCACACACGATTTGCCCTGTGCGAGTGGGGTACATGTATTTCGGGGGTGCGCGGGAAGTTTCACACGCGATTGGCCCTGTGCGAGTGGGGTAAGTGTATAACTGGGGTTCGCGGGAAGTCTCACACGCGATTGGATCCGGGTACGTGTATTTCAGGGTTTCGCGGGAAGTTTCACACGTGATTGGCCCTGTGCGAGTGGGGTACGTGTATTCCTGGGGTGCGCGGGAAGTTTCACATGCGATTGGCCCTGTGCGAGTGGGGTACGTGTATTCCTGGGGTGCGCAGGAAGTTTCACACGTGATTATGCTGTCAGAGCGGGGTACGTGAATTTCGGGGGTGCACGGGGAGTCCTACATGTGAATTGGCAGTGTGGGTCCTCCCAGGTGTTCCCTCTACACCCTCCACCATGGGCATGCCCCCCAGCCAAGCCACATGTCAGCTTGCACTACTGATCACCAACTCATGTTCCTTTGCACCCCCACCCCCCAGCAGTCAGGGGCACCTGCCAGCAGGCCCCCACTCATGTCCCCCAGCACACCCACCCCCCAGAAGTCAGGGTCACCTGCCAGCAGGCCCCCACTCATGTCCCCCTGCACCCCAATGCCCCAGCAGTCAGGGGCACCTGCCAGCAGGCCCCCACTCATGTCCCACTCATGTCCCCCAGCACCCCCAGCCCCTAGCAGTCAGGGTCACCTGCCAGCAGGCCCCCACTCATGTCCCCCAGCACCCCCACCCCCCAGCAGTCAGGGTCACCTGCCAGCAGGCCCCCACTCATGTCCCCCTGCACCCCCACCCCCCAGCAGTCAGGGTCACCTGCCAGCAGGCCCCCACTCATGTCCCACTCATGTCCCCAGTACCCCCACCCCCCAGCAGTCAGGGGCACCTGCCAGCAGGCCCCCACTCATGTACCCCTGCCCCCACGTCATGACGATCCTCAATCATGGGCCTTATGGCCAGCCTCCCCAGCCCAAAGACCCAACCAAGTATTGCATCCACCCACATAGAAATGCCAATTACATGATACAACCCCAATGGCAAGTATGTAAATGCACACATGTCCGTCACACACACACAATGGGTGCAAGTGAATGTGAAACCCCATATCATGACATGCATGAAACCAATGAGATAATACCACACATGGAAGTATGAAGAAAATATGTATTAAACACAACATGAATGTAATGAAAATACAACACATAACAATGGGAATAAGAAAAGAAACGCTGCATGTCCGTAAAAGAATAAAAAACAAGAAATCATAATCCAAAGAAATCCAAAAGAAATGGTGTCCAAAGTCTCAGTCCAACAAAGCAAATCCAAGGGAAAAAAGAAAGTGAAATCCATTGCTCCATGGTGAAATAAAAAAAAAAAGAGATTAATCCACTGGTGAACTGTGTACAAATCAACAATCCAGGGTCCATGAGCCCAACTAATGAAGTGAAACCTATCAAAAAAAATTCCTTCTGACTGAAGCTGGTGGCCCACTGCCTCTCTGGCTGGGGCTTGCCAGTGGTCTCAGATGGTGTTTGCCCTGACATGGCGACCCCCGAGGCAGGCGTGGGTGGGCAACTGGGTCCTGGAGCTGGGCTGTGGAGCAATGGTATCCCAGTCGGGAGTCTTCTGTTCCAGCAGGGGTGGACACAGCAACTGGACCCCTGCAGATGGCAGATGTGCAGGCACCAAATAGCAGGGCACGTGGGCAGCAGGCAGTTAGGCAGCAGCAGATGGCAGGTGGGAGCGTGCTCGGGGCTCTGGGGGGCAGAAAAATGGCCTTCAGGGCAGGAGCGTGTATTACGCTCACCTGACTCCCACGGAGGCGCTGGCCTGGTTCGCGCTGCTCTGACCTCTTCTAAGGTGATGCGCAGGGTTCGGAAGACGGACTGGGCCGGGCCCCCAAATCTGGCTTGTCTGGCTCGCAGAAGTATCCTTCTTAGGGTCTGGAAGGACGAGCTCTCCATCCTGCTTCTGATGCAGGGGCGCGTTGGTATCCAGTTACTTCACTGGATTTTCGGATTGGTGAGAACCAAACTTGCTTGGCTTCCAGGTAAATTTTTTGATAAGAGGTTCCCCTTGTGTCCATGCATTAATGTACTAATGCTAGTGTCTTTTTCCCCATAGGGGCCGGGGTACGGAATGCCGGGGAACAGGCACCGACCCGAGATGAGAGGTGAAATCCTTGTAGAAATCAGGTAAGTCTTTAATGAGCGTTTTTTGGTAATGTCTTTTCATTCGCTCATTAACGCTGATGTCTCCTTTTCCCCTTAGGGGCCGGGGTCCGGAAATGCCAGGATGCGGCGCGGACCCGAAATGAAGAGGGAATGAATCAACAGGTAAGTCTTAACATGGAGATTTAGCTTTCCTTATTCCCTTCTCTCTCTCACCTTTTGTTCTGGTCTTTTTCTCCCAAGGCACTGGGGCGTGACTGTGAATCCGGATGATCGCTGCTGAACATGGAGGCGCCCTGTAAAGATGAGTGGAATGCGGCGCTGGAGTGGAATGCGGCGCTGGATGCAGGAGCAGACACGATGAGCGTCCAGCTGCTAGATGCAGAACAACGCGAAGCACGTATGGCTGTTCGGGTGGGGTTTAAATAGCCTTGGAAGAAGTTCCAGGTATGTATCCTTCCTCAAATCAGGTATGTATCCTTCCCCGACCACACCCAGATGGTAAATTAGTCCCACAGGTAAAGTAGTTCCTTTCAGGCCTCAAAGAGGCCGGGATCCTGCAGAATGGTCTGCATCAGGTAAGTGCACCCAAGCACTCCCATAATGTGCCTGGCGCCATAGGTGCCAGGACACTGTCCAAAGGGCCCCTATATGAGGTTGCTGGGTCCTTCCTTGGGGACTGGATGTCCGCTTTCGGGGACGCAGGGCTTGAACCGGCTCCCCGGGAGCGGGCATCATGACAGCGTGGTCTTCCGTGTGTTTTCGCGTGGCCAGCTTGATACGGAGTGATTTGGCACGTGAAAAAAGTGCACGTCAGCGTGTAATTCGAGGAAAGGCCCTTAGCGCGTAAGTGCGTCACCACACGTACGCGATTTCATTGGACCAAAGGCCCTTAGCGCGTAAGCGCGTAAGTTACATTACGCGCGCGGGCGTTTCCCTCATAGCACGTGATGACAGAGCACACGTGGAAAAACTGCACGTCCGAGTGTCATCGCGTGTAATTGGAGGAAAGGGCCCGCGTACACGCATATGTGACGTGTACGTGTGGGCCCGTTTAAAAGCTACGTGTAGGATGCCATTTTCTTGTATGTGCTTTTCGTGGAGAGCGAGTGGGTGAATTCTGTACTTCTTGTCGGTTCACACGCGATTACTTCACAGCGTTTCAAGTTCGTACTCCCTGTTACCTCTGACAGCTTTTTTCTGATTTTCTGTTGGGCCTGTTTCCTCAAACAGTGTTCACTTCTTCTTTTGTCCTGTCTCCTCAGACATTTTGTCGGGGGTGTTGCCAACGCGCACACGCGCATATTTTTACGTTCTTTTTCCAGGCAGACGGTGAGTCGCGCACATATTTAACAATTGTGATTGCCCCGTGTGTCGCGTACCCCTTCAGAGGGCATTGCAGGCTGCGTGTATTACACGTACGCTTATTTTTGTGTTTCTGGGTGCCACAGCGTAGTGCGGGTTCTTTTTTTCACACACGTGGTATACGAGGGGTTGCGTGCGCGTTATTTTTTGATTTTGGGCTGCCTGTGCATAGCGTGACCAGTCATCTTCCCCCAGGGATCACAGACAGCCTTGTTAGAGCACTAGGGTACGAATTCCATCTAGTACCCTACCCCTTTGACCCCAATTGCCCAGGACAATTGTTTACTGCAACTCCCATATGCACAACAACATCAGTGCCATGGTTGGGAGGCGACCAAGTGGTAAGTGAGGCAAAGGTATCCGACCTTCAAAAGGTGGCTGTGGTGGCCATGGTAGGGGACATGGCCGGGATTTGCAGGGTACCTCTATACCCCCATGTGTGGAGGACCAATCAGGGACACCCATGCCCCCCCATGGTTGAGGGAATCGTGGCTGACACCATCCCAGCTCAGCCCTTGTTGGACCAGCCCATTGTGGCTCCTGACATGGCACAGGATGACTCCCAGGATGACTTCCAGGTCAGCAAGTCTAGGCCACGTGTGGTGGTGCAAGTTGTTGTCACCAAGCCACGTGGATCTGGGGCAGCTATGTCATCTGCTGCCCAAAGTAGGCATGGTGGGGAGGCTGGAGGGGCAGCTGCAGCTCCATCCGCCCCATCTCTGACTCTCCCAGCCAGGACAGTGTCGGTCCAGGTCCATCAAACTGACGTTCCCCCTGCCAACATCACCCTGCAACCAATGCCTGCACCAAGACCTATGGTCATTGTGCATTTGCACACTCACAGTACCCAGTCCACCTGCGCCTCTGCCCCTACTGACCAGAGCGGCGTAAGCCACTCAGGCTCCGCTCCACCTTTGAAGAAGAGGAAGAAGGGTGCTCTGGCACAACAGGCTGAGACCCCAGACACGGCTACACACTCCGGCACATCAAGGAAGCCTAGATTTAATGACCCAGAACTTGATGCACTTGTGACCTATGTGTCGGCAGATAGCCACAAAATGTTGGTGACTGCAGGGTGCAAGACCACACCTGGTCAACGTAGGGCACACTGGCAGACCATCGCGGACCGCATAAGTGCCCTTGGATTTGTGAGGCGCACAGCTGATGATTGCTACAAGCGGTGGAATGACCTAAAACGCAGAGCAAAGAACAAGCTGGCCTCAAATCATGCCGCTACTCTGGTGACTGGCGGTGGGTCTCCACAAGAGGACAACAAACTCACTGAACATGAGTCTGTTGCTGGGACCTTCGTCACAGAGGAACAGATCCAAGGTGTGGGAGATCTACCTGATTACGAAGCATTGTCCGGTGAGTTGCCATGTTTATGTGTGAAATCCATGTGTATGTTGTTTGGGTGACAGGTTCTAATTCAGTGCCAGGTGAGGGTGTGTACTCCTGAGTGTTATGGGTCACCCATTTGCTTCCTCCCATACATTCCCGTGCCTTGGATTTGGGTATGACTGTATCTCTTCTGCCCAAAGTTGCAAATTACGCCCACATTAGTGCACTTTACCTTGAACTTTTATCTTGCAACTACATAGTTCACATTTTGTAAGTGTTCATTCAGGCTGATTGTTTCCACTCTCCCCTTTTTGCTAGACATTTTTCTGCACTATTGTGACATATGTGCTATGTTTAGGTCATTGTTCAAAGCCCACACTGGGGCACTATTTTCACATGGTCGTTAATGATTAGACCATTCAGGCCGATGGAGTCTTGGCCTGCAGAACATTTTCATAAGGGCCTGTTTGCATGTGGAAGATGACAGGTGTTTCCTGTGATGTCAAAGGGACCAACCATTGATCAGCCAACAATGACTGAGTTATTGGACACTGGATGTGTTTCAGTGTGTGGCACATCCATATTTTGCAACACTATTCAGCATCAATCTTCGCATCATGTCGATGTGACATGGATGTGTGACATTACTCATTCACTGACATATTGCTGTAGTTTTGTAATTTACTGTGGCTATGCTACATGACATCTGTGTGGTAGCATGTATCATGTATGTGTATTGGACATGCCACTCACAGCCTGATGTGTGATGCCAGTGCTACCCAACATGCTGCAAATGTGTTGCATATCCTTATTGCTCTCCCCAGTGTCTGCATTTTTGACTCCACTTCCAACTCTTTGACAGTGCATGCATGGCAGGGTTATAGTCATGTGGGACATGTGTAATTCATGTACTGGATCTCTGGCTTGTCACGGCCTATGTGTGTGCTATGGTGCTCATGCCTGTTTCCATTTGTTGTCTTTAATGTTTTTGCAGATGATGACGCACTTGGTGCTGTTGAGGTTAAGGAGATGGTGCAGACCCAGGAGGAATCTCAGGCACGACCGGGCACCAGTGGGGGATGTGGTGTGGTGGTGGGTGAAAACCCAATGTTACTGCAGACCATACTGTCCAGGGGTGCCTCTGGGTGCACCTCGAAAGACCTCTATTCAGGAGTCGGAAGATGAGACTCATGTGCAGTTGCAGGTAAGTGTTTCTGGCAGGGATTCTGTTCTGTCCAACCCACCTGGACCAGGGGTAGAACCCTCTATGGGGATGTCAGTGTTGGTAGGTCCACCTTTGGCGGTTACGGATGCAGGGTCAAACTCCACAGCATCTGATCCTGTTCCTGGGCCAGCAGATCAGAGGGGGAATGCAGTCCTGCAGCCTCAGGCAGTGCCAGCACAGCAAGGTGCAGATCGCCTTGCCCCAAACAGGTGTGGGGCCCGTCGACGCGGTACTGTATGGGAAAACTCCATGTACAGTATGGCGAACCCACAGGCAGCATCAGTAGAAATGATGGCTCAGGCAATGGAGAAGAAGGCCACTTTCATTATCCCCCCTGAAAGGCAGATGGAGCAACAACAGCAGGCAACAGACTCCATTTGCCAATCACACAGGGAAGACATGTTGGCGTCCAACAGGGACAGACGGGCGGCACTGGAGACTCTGCACGAATCCATATCAATTGAGTCCCAGGGCCACAGGGAAGCCCTGATGGTAGGACTACATAACCTCAGGCAGACTCTGGTTGCACTTGAGGCTTCCAGTAATTTAAGGGCAGAAAAGCAGCTGGAGAAGCTCACCCGTTCGCTCTCAGCTGAGCTGCATGAAACACGTGAGGAGATCCAGGCATCACGCGAAGCCATGCGTGCAGAAATGCAGGCAACCCGTGATGTGCTGCATGGGGATCTCCGCAGTTTAATCCTCCAGAATCAGACCTTCCAGACCTGCATGCTTGCTGCCATGGAGGACCATAGCAGGGCTTTGCGTGGGCTGCCTCCCATAGTGCCACCACCTCTAATGCAGCAGCAGAGGATGAGCAGAGCAACAGCAGTTTTCCCACAATGGCATAGCCATGCAGGTCATGAGTCCAAGGAGGTTTTTTCTTTTCTCGCAACATCCACGCAGGTGGGTGTTGGTGTGCACTCTGTCCTCAAACCTCCTGGGTGGCCCCCCACCGCACCCTCCCGGCCCCCACATGGCCATTTTTGATTTTTTTTTTTTTTACAGTGTGTTGCCTTGTGTGGCTCCCGTGGGCACCCCTCCTGCTTCCCGTTTCCATGGGCTTGCAAAGGGTGTGACCAAGTGACATTGAATTACACAGTGAGGTTGGGCTCCCATGAGCTGTGTGGGCAGTCTGTAGTCAATACTGTGTAGACATCCCTAGTGGAGTTTGTTGTTGTATTGTACACTGCATGGTGTATTGATATGTCCATGTCTTCCTCCTAAGGTTCCTTCCTCATGTCTTCACAAGGCCATCTACTTTGCAGATGTAGCTCATGTTGTATGCAGTACACTGAGACATTTGTGTGGCAGCAATAAGGGGTCGATGTGGTGGCATATTCAGGTAGTAAGACTACGACTACTTTAACTTAGTACTGTCATGTTTTTTCTATTTTTGATGTTGTGTTGCTGCATTGTATTGTTGGTAAGTATTTGGTCATGTGTGTTGTTAGGTATACATTACTGGGAGCAGATTGTGTGTGGGCATTTTCCATTGGGGACAGTGTACTTTTTGACACTTTTGTCAGGTTTTGTGCATTTCTTTGTTTGCTTTCACATTGCATGACATGCCATGGTGTGTTGGGTGGCGGAGCTGGGGAGGGGTTGAGTGACATGGCGCTGTTTTCATGTTGTATTTTGCTAGGGGGTAATGAATTTAACAGCATAGATATATGTCTTTTGATGACACAGCATTGGTGGTGTTTGTGTAGGTAGGGATGCACACAATGTAGCACTTCCAGGTGACCAATCTCAGGCTGGTATGGTTGTGACAGTTGACTGTCCCTTATGTCATCATCATCAATTGTCAGCTGGTATGTACCAGGGCTGTGTGCACTCCACAGGGGTGTGATTTTATGTGAAGTAATTAGCCACCAGCTGCGTACGGCTGCCTCACCACGTGCCCTTTCCCCTCCCATGCGCAGCGGGCATGCATGTGGTTGGGATGTGGGGGCACCACCATGTCCACCGGCAGGCCCCGGCGTGTTGCAACGTTGTGCAGGACACAAGCTGCCACTATGATCCTGCACACTACTGGGGGAGCGTATAGCAGTTTCCCACCAGAGCGGTCAAGGGAGCACTCCGAATGTGCGCTCCACTATGCCCCTGGTTGCAATATCGGCTGTGTTGTATCTTACCTCGGGTGCCGTGGTGGGGTTCCGAATAGGCGTCATCATGAGGGGGCTCATAGGGTAGGCAATGTCCCCTGGGGAGGTGGTGATGGGCATCATTAGTGGGGTTGTGACATTACTCAGCATGTGACATGCATGCATGTGCAGTGGCATTTATTCTCACCGAGCAGCCATGTATCGCCATGCCGCCCAGCTTCTAGGTCCCGGTTTAGGGTTGACATTCTGTAAATGAAACTGTCGTGGGTGGACCCTGGATAGTTGGCATATACTGAGGTGATGATTCCCTTGGCATCACATACTATCTGCACGTTGATGGAATGCCAATGCTTGCGGTTTCTATAGATGTACTCCGATGCCCGGGGGGGGATGTAGAGCCACATGGGTGCAATCAATGGCACCTAGCACTTTGGGGAATTGTGCCACCCCGTAGAAATCCTGGACGGCAGCCTGCCTTTCTGCAGGTGTTCTGGGCAGGTATATGTGCCCGCTGAAATGATCCAGTGGCCAAGAAGTGCAGTACAGTGAGGACCTTCTCTAGGGGGCTGAGTGCTTGGGAGCACAGGGTGGGTGATGTGAGGTCATCGTCCCACTCACTCACCAGGTCGAGTATTATGTGAGGTGGAAACCTGTACCTCCCATACACCTGGTCATCAGGCATCCCAAAAAGGGTGGTTCTGGGTGTAAACATTTTGGGCCTAACTATCCTCCTCCTCCTGCAGTATCCCACGACCACTGCTGCTAGGAAGGGTATATTCATCCTGGCGTCTGAGCTTGTTTGTTGTTTGCGTACACTTTTATGCTGCGCAGGTCCACGTACCCCTGCTTCCTGCTGGCGTACATGTTTCTGGATTAGCGCGTCTTTTTTGGCGCACACGTTAGCCATGTTCGATTCCATGAATACGTGTTTTGAACGTGCGTGTGGGCGTTCCGCGCATTTGCCTCCTGTACTTTCATGCGTTGTTCCCCATTCCGCCTGTTATGCCCCCTGTTCCGCCTACTTTTGTTGTGTGCGCCGCTCTACGTGCGCTTTCGCTGTGTGCGTAAAGCACGCTGTTTGGAGACGTGTGCACCAGCGTGTGCCACGCAGATTTTTAGCGCACATCCCAGGATTTACACGCGCACGGACTTCCATGAATCGCTGTGTGTGGGTTTTGCTGCGATATTTGCACTTGCACTGCTATTTGCACGCTTTCACGCGCTTGCGCCGGAAATTTCAGCGCACGTTAGGTCCATGAATCAGCCTGTATATATCAATTCCGCTTTAAAACACTTACATGGCACTGGTGATGAGTTACTTCACTATGCAGATAATAGTTTAGACCAGTGTTGCTGAGTAAATATTGTTTAAATTGTACAGTTTGCACTCCATTTTATATAAAAAAATTCCCCTTGTGTACTATTCAAACACAGTGAATTCTGTTCGCCATAAGCAACGTTTTCCTGTACTTGAACCACACCGGCACAGCTCCTGCAGCTCCCCTCTGAAAGCAGTTGGATGGCTGCATCGTGTGTGATGTTAATAGGGGTATTTATTTATGCAATGTTTGTCGGATACCTGTATATTTATTTATTTATTTATTTATGCAATGCTTGTCGGATACAAGTACCCGACAAACATCGCATGAATAAATAAATAAATAATCCGGGTCCATGTATCTGACAAACATCCCATAAATAAATAAATTAACCGGGTCGCGGCTGAGGACTGTAACTTCCTCTTGTGACCTCTTGCATGGGGTCACCAGAGGAAGTTACAGTTTCCTTGCGTGCATTTTTTTTCTTTTCTTCTCCCCAGCGCAGAGCAGGGATTTGGGGTGGCTGACTCTGGCCAGATCCCGAGATCCGGCTCCACATCTGGCCAATTGGCCAATGACCAGCCGTTGGCATGTGTGCATGGCAGGAGGCGTTTACTATGGAATCCTACAGACGCTGCTCAATGCAGACAGCGACCAGAGGAGTCCAGTGCTTTTCTGTAAGCGTTACTATCAGCTGGCGTTAAAGTATCCGTTTCTGACAGGTGGAGAAAATAGGGTGGGGGTGGGGGAGGTGGTGCCCCTGTGGAAATATCCAAGACTTGGCAAAGATGGAAAAAAAAAACCGTCATGCATGTTTTAACCAAGGGTTTCGTTTCCTTTTATCAGTGTGGAGGTCAGAAAATACCAGCCCAGCTTACCTCTCCCAGACTTGAACTTATTTTAATGCTAACCTGGTTTTCAACAGAGGTCACCACCTGCATCCCATCTTCTGGTGACTTAACATGCGCCCCGTCGATTGCTCCTGGCTGCCTCACTACCTGTCCCCTTCCTTTAACCTGTGGACAGTTATTTCTCATTTCATTCTTTTTCTTCTGCCTTTTTCAATTCGAGATTCAGTGTTTTTTTTTTATTTATTTCACACTGAACATTGAGGGTTGAATCTTTCCCATTCTGTATGTTGAACAGTTCCCAGATAGTGAGAGAGATCTGAGAGATTCCCTGCTGACACTGTCTACATGCTCATTCTGGGCCCTCGCCGGTATAAATGTACACAGACACTTCTGCCCTGTATTGAGATTTTTATCTTGCCCATCCTGCCTCCTGACTTTCCATGTCCTCTGCCCATGGGTAATGAACTCCCACCTCTTGGTGCTGCTCCACTGATCCTTATCTTTCACAGAAACAAGCGTGTGCCCATCCATCATTGGCGACGACATGTCAGATGCCCATATCAACCAGGAGATATCGTGCCCAGTGGTTTTCCAAGACCCCTTCATTCCAGTTCCCAGGAAAGCCTGCATACTGTGGATGGGAGATGAACCAGGAGATTGCATTAAAGGGCAACAGTACATCCCTGCCTGTGCGTGTGCCAGATGGCTGCAAATAAAGCAGGAAGGACTCCTTGAATATCCTCTATATCTACAGGATGTGAGTCTGCATCATCCATCATTAGCTTGTTGTTGTACTTATTCCGGTATCAGGTAATAATGTCCCCATACATAATGTCCCCATGCATAATCTCGTCGGTAATAGCCATTGGCGATAAATGGTGACATTATGTATGGGGACGGGTTGCAGGGAAGTCACCTGATCTCTGCAAAAAATTGTGACTTTTTTGTCAGGAGACATTTTTGCAGGGACATTATTACATGGAACCCTTATTCCTGAAGGGTTACTTGATTTAAGCTGTAACTCTTAACCTGTAACTCTTAATACTGTAGCCTGTAGAATATATCAGATATGGCTACAAAAGCACCTTTGTTCCTATACATTTTAGAGTGCATGTCTTGCCTGGCTGCCTATTCGCTACTATCAATGGTGCCACTTGTGATCAGAAGCAAAGACTTGCATCATCCATGCCAGGAAAAACTCATCACCTCACAAAAAACATGAACTTGCCAGAAATCTGTGCCACCAGCACCTTCCATACCACATTCTAACAAATATCAGTACCCTATAGGACTAAAGGATAAGGAAAGACAGATTCATTGTTGATGGAGAAAACGAGAACGGATGAGGGTACCAAAACCAACTGGTTCCAGTATAATACGCTAAATATCCAGTAGTGAGTTGCAATTATGTAGTTTTACAAAATATCCAGTTTAACAAATCCTCTTTGATCTGAATTTAACTAATTTGAAGTATACGTACATTTAATTAGCACCCTTGGCAGGGACAGCAGCCAATCGGATTACTCCAAATCCCGGCTGAATCTAATGATCCAAGCGTGTATTTGGAGCAAGCTGCACGCTGCTGACACATGCTCCCCTCCTTCCTGACTTGGCTGCCCTCCCTCTGCTCTCCCACTGCCCTTACCATAATTCTCCCCCAGTTCTACCAACACTCCTGCCCCACTTACTTTGAACACTCTGCCTCTTTGTTTTCCGACCGTGCAAGGAGCCCCGCCTTCCATTTCAACGGCAGCCATCTTTGGTGGGCATTTGGGTTTTCTCTTTCTCAAAGTACGGGTCACACCTACTTTGCTGCCCATTATTTGAGCTACACATTGCTATGAGAGGGCCGAACAAACCCACTGTGCTAAGGAAACAACCACCCATTTCCTGGACATAATGGGTGTTAACAGCCCAGTGACTCACATTAAAAACCCTGCCTGCACTCAGGGCCCAGGCCATTGGCACATGGTACAGTCTGGGAAACAAGTTGTCATTGCTTAAAGAGCAGACCCCCCCAGATAAAATATGGGGTGTGCCCCATAGAAACTGTGCTGCCAACCTCCATCATGAGTCATTGAGTCCAAGAAAATAGGGATTCCAGCTGACCACAAAATTCAAATGATGGTGGGTGGGTTTAATACAGTGGTCTTCAAACTTTTTAGGCCTGCCCTCCCCCACGAGCAAAATGTGGTCAGGCCGGGCCACCCCCAAAAATGCCAAATGGCTATAAACTATTGTGCGCCGTCACTGCATCCTAATTCCACTATAGTCCCTGGGCTCCCCCACCTGCTCCCATCCCAGTCTCTGGCCATCCTCATCCCACTCCTAGCCCAGTCCCTAAGCTCTCCCCACACCAGCACAGACCCTGGGCTCTCAAAACCCTGCTCCCACCACTATCCCATTGCTCCCGCCCATCCTGCTCCCAAAAGAGTCCCTGGGCTCCCCCACCCTGCTCCCAGCATAGTCCCAGGGCCACTGGTGGCTGGTGGATTTTTTAAGTGGAGGGGTATAAATATTTCCCCACCAGATATACTATAGAGACCGAGCACAGCGAGGGAGCCCGAACCAACCAAGAGGAGTTCGAGAGGTTTCCCCCCATGTATTTTATTTAAATAATGGGTTAAAATGTTGCATTTTAGAGCATACTTTAAACAAAAATGGGTAAAAAGCCAAACAGTTTGCAATTGGCACTGGGGGGCCGAGGGGGCACACATTATATTTTTTACTGGACATCTATAATAGATATCCAGTAAAAAATACCATCCCTATCCCCTGGGCTCCAAAGCGCCTCAGAGGGAGTGCTGATTTTGGCAGGTGGGTAAGAGGATTGTGCACCAAAGGCATTTTTAAAATGCCTTTGTTGTACAACTCTCTGTCCCCTTCTACGCCTCACTCGCGAAAATCAGCTAAACGGACAAAAACAAACACACACACATTCACACAGCAATCACTCTATCATTCACATGAGCACCCATCAGCACACACACACTCATAACACCAGCATAAACACATCCATACACATATTTAAATAAAAAATAAATGAACATAAGCGTACCTTCTGCAGGGGCCTGCGCGTGGGTGCTGAAACGCCCCTCTGCAGGCTGCTCTGTCCGTATGTGCGAGGAGGCACAGAAGCCAGCCCAGGAGAGCTCCCTCAGCTGGAAGAAGCTGCTGAGGGAGTTCTCAGTGTTTCACTGGGCGGGCTCCTCGGCTCCTCCATAAGGGTGAGGCGGCCACTGGGTGGACAACCTTTCACTCATTGTTGATTAGCCACCAGGCTCGGACTGTCCTATAGGGCAATAGGTCAATGTCTGTACAAAAAATGTAAAATGCTAGTTTGGGCCAGACAACATGGGCCACCTTTTTGGCAAATGTGGGCCAGTTTGACGTGTTACTTCACTATGCAGCTCGTAGTTTTGACAATTTTTCCTGAACAAATATAATTTGAATATCACAATTTGCTTACATTTTACCAAAAAACACCCCGTTGGGTACTATTCAAACAGTCTGTGACTAAAGGAATGTATATTCATTTTTCAACTGTGGCTCGCTTATTCATCGGTGCCGAGACAGTTTTATGCTTCAGTCCGACCATGTGAGCCGCCCCCGGCCATTTCCTCCAATCTACAAAAAAAAAGAATACTTTTAAAAAAATATTTCATGCTGGGTTCTTGGACATGTAGTTCAACACAAAAAGGTTGCAGACCCGTGTTAAATTCAGCTCACATCATTGTACGGGTTAGACGCGCAATGGAAGGGGTATGTGACGTGTATTCACTGATTCCCTGAATTTCCTTGAGATAGTCAATTTTGAGAAAAGGTACTGGTCAACTTCTTCATATGACTGACTTCATTTGTCTATGGCCACAGCGGGCAGAGGAAGTTCATGAACGCGTGCGTGCTGGTCGCCAGTATTCTTTTACACGCATTCCTCAAGAGGTATATGCACCCCCTCCCATCTCCAAAATACTGAGAACCCAATAATCCATTAGAGTCCTTGAAAGGCTAAACCTAGAGAGTGGTACAAAGGTTTAAATTGCATTTCAGCCCCTTACAAAAGGCGTAGGAAAGGATTTGGGAAACCATCGGCTTCTGCTGCTCCCCGAGATATCACAATCCACAGGAGGGTCTTGGAGGACCCTTCTGTGCAATGTGTTTTAACTTGCCCCTGTTCAAAAATGCACCGACTGAAATCTGCATTTGTGAATACATTTTCATTGGCAAATGCCATCTACCCACACACACATTCAAAGCCACGACGCCTGCATGCCCAGCTTTTCTCAATTTCTTAAAGGAAAAAAAGGTGAATCTTATGCGTGGAACTGTAATGTGCACCTTTAAACTCGCCTTTGTGGCTAGCAAAGCATGCATCCTTGCACTGCTGTCTAGCTGTGCATGTATAAATGCATACATGCATGCACACGTGGAGAAATAGCTTTGCGAAATGGGCCCACTGTTTAAACCGCATTAGTCATTTTTTCAAAAAGATTTAAATCCCTGTCTTGGAGACATGGTTGTGCTAAAGTTAACGAGAAGTGGCAGCGCCTGCGAAAATAAACTCTTAACTGCCTGACTGCAGAGCTGTCTTTATTTGATCATGTCACAGGTGCCAGCTGTGTCCATCAGTCACTGCGTCGCTTCCTGCAACAGTACCCAGTTGCAACCCAGCCCACTCCTAAAGGAAACCCTTCAGAATTCTCTTTGCACCTGGTTTCTAAAGTATATATGACTTCCCAGCCATTTAAGTGACATCTGTACACGTTCACATTTGCGCTCTGTACCTGTCACGTTTAGAATGCGCCACGCAGCAGGATTTCGGGTTGGTAGCATCCAAGTAACATCAACATTGCCTAAATCCTGTCATTGAAGACACTGTGCTAAGATGTATTTTTAAACTAACTTTTCTTTGCCTGAGTCTGCTTCTCACTGTGTAATTGAAGGACGCTGCAGTGCTGCAGCTGTCACAGAGTCACAGAATCCAGGTGTGTGAAATGGGAAGATTCCAGGCAGATGTCGGAGTGGAGAATGAAAACTATGACAGGGGGCGCAAGACCCTCCGCTTCAAGGAATGGGCCCTCCTTAACACCTAGCTCTACACACCCTTCACTCTCAACCTGAGACTGGCCGACCTGCTTGCCCCTGTTTCCTCCCCTGGTTACTTGTAGATCCATTGCTGATAAATTGCCCCCTCGCCCCCTTCCCCTTGGTTTGCTCCCACTCCCTTGTATCGATCCCTTGCTATCTGCATACTTGTCCTACGACTTGTAAAGGCCTGTGTTGTTTCCCGAAACTAGGTCCACGCTCAATAAATACTCTTATAATGATAAAGAGAAGAACCTGTGTGGAGCCCGACTGTGCTATGCATACACACTACAAATAAGGTTCCTTCTAATCGCTGACCAGCCCTAACTTGCACAGGATTTCACCCGATAAATATATCTCAAACAGACGGCAAAGTATCAGCGCGTGATATGAAGCATACAGCCCTGGTTTGAAAAAGGCACTCTTTACTATGTTGCCGAAACACGTGTTACCATGAAGGGCACTTATGAATAAATCTCAGTTTTGGAGACCGTGAAGGGCTTTTATAAATAAATCTTGCAGTTTGGAGACAGCATTGGATTGAGGTTGGCGCATATGTATGAAGGAGAGCCATAATATCGAATTTTTCCTTTATAGAGGTTGAAGTGTGTACCTCTATCTCTCCTGCCATTTTGCGACATCCACATTTGATACATATGAGTTTGTCAAGTTATTAATGGGTCGCAGAACGTGAAGGTCGGTGTTAAACAACTCCAATTCCTGTGTA
The DNA here is from genome assembly GCF_040938575.1 of Ambystoma mexicanum. Taxonomy (NCBI): domain Eukaryota; kingdom Metazoa; phylum Chordata; class Amphibia; order Caudata; family Ambystomatidae; genus Ambystoma; species Ambystoma mexicanum. The sequence goes on along the minus strand of NC_090931.1, from coordinate 166,967,950 downwards.
CAAATAAGGTATGTTTGGGGGTAGTTTAAGCGAAAAAATCAGACGTTCTTATTTCTTTCTTTATAAGGAAAGACATTTCAGGTTTATTAAATGTTTTGTTATTTTTTTTATTTTATTTTTTAATGTAGCCCTGCCCCTCCTTCTCGTAATTTTCCATAACTTTGACGACTTTTCCAAAATTTTTCAACATTGCAGCATACTTAATATTTGTTGAAACCATCTCCAGAAAGATGGAGGTTCGGTTAGAGCTTTAGAAATTGGTGACCCGCACCAGTTGCTAGAAAAACTTGACGGTCCATAAAGGCCATTGCAATAATTCCTCGACACACTCACAACCTCTTCCTCTCGTCCAATCAGATAATAATCTCAGAGGATTTTTTCTTTTGCAAGAAGACTGGGCCTCATTAAGAGTTTGGCGGTAACCCGCAACTACTACCGGTGGGTTGCCGCAAAGCTCGTAACACCAACTACAGCCGTCTGATATTCAGTGCCACTGGGACTTTACAAGTCCCAGTGGCACGGGATGTCAGGTGACAGAAAGTGTAAGTCCCCATTCCCAATGGAGACACAGAAGCACCTGCACCGTTGCTAATGATGCAGGTGCTTCCGTGAAAACCATGTCTTCAGGGGCCAGTGGCCCCAACAGGAGAAACGGCCCCTGCAGGCATAATTGTATTTTGTCGGTCCAGAAAGGGTGCTGGTATGCTGCTAACGGCACACTTATTTCCAGACCACCAGACTTAAAATGAGACCCAATGTATCTTAAGATAAAATATTAGTTTCTGCCACCTGTGAGGGACTTAACCTGGGGGTGATGCCCAAAAACCTGAAGACAACAAAGATCATTGACTCAACACCAGCACCTTCATTAGGTGCACGTTGGCAAACAAACCCTTCTGCCCTTCATGATGCCCTTCACCAGGGGCTGACTGACCATTAATGATACCGGCCAAATGCCCAGTTGGCTGGCTGCATAAAAGCCCACAGGCTGGTCCACTGCTGATTTGGGGCTGCATAACTACAGTTTTAAAGGTTCAAAAATGGGCTTTACAGGCACTCTGCCCAGGCTGCTGGTGTCATTCCAGTCTGACACTGCCCATCATCCTTGTTCTAACCCAACAGCCAAGTTGAGCCCTACTACAAGCTGCTCTCTCCCAACTCCTAGATCCTGATTGTGGCACAGTTCCAAAAGGTCACCTGGAGGGCCTTATCCGATAGCATCCAATGTACAATTCACCCCTTGGCAAAGACAGACAGACATGACAAAGCATTTTATAATGATAGTTTTTTTTTTTTTTAACCATGCTTAATACCAAAAAGGTTGACAAGCACAGACCCTGGATTCGAACCTGTGCTGCACTGCGTCGTCTTGTGTCCAAGACGAACGCATTGTCTTTACCTCGGGAGGATAACGCAGGGGCAAAGTGCTTGCCTTGGGTGCATAATGACTCTGAGGAACACAGGTTCGTTCCCGGGTCCACGCTTAGAAACCTCTGGGTATTAAGCGAGTTATAAATAACCTATCATATCTCTGAGCTATACTAACCATGTCTGAAGGAAGAATGTTTTTCTTAAATGCCAGATTCCTCAACTCCAGGGCCTAGATGTTCTCGCTCTTACCGAGACATGGTTCAAGGCCAGCTCTGTCATGAGTTTTGACACTCTCCTCCCTGAGTGCTACAAGATCCTCTCCAAGCCCAGGCCCAACAGGCTCGGAAGCGGAGTGGCCCAGATCTTTCCAGAGTGGATCTCTGCCTCTATGATCCCAACTCAGATCTATTCCTCCTTTGAAAGCCTGGTCTGTAGGCTCTCTATCTCTCCTGACCTCTCTCTGACCTTGGCCACCATCTACAGGCCACCTGGCCAGGTTACCCGCTTCCTCTCTGAATGGGCTGACCTCACTTCCTCTCCCCTTTCCTCTTCCTCTCAGCTTCTTCTCCTTGGAGCTCTGAACATCCACCTTGACTCCCTATACCCATCCTCTGAGCTCTTCCGCAACCTCTGCGATTCTCTCTCCCTCTCCATCCTACGCTCTGGCCCGACATACTCAGCTGTACACACCCAGGATGTTCTCATCTCCTCCGCCATTCCCCGCTATAGTCCTTTTACTACTCCTCTCTCCTGGACTGATCACTTTCTTCTCTCTTCTCAATTAAAACTTCATGTCCCCCTGGCAAAGTCCCACTCAGCACTGCCACCTTCCTTTTCAGTCATTCGAAGCATGAAGCGAGTGTCAGCGGTGCCTTTGCCTCCGTCTTCTCTACCCCTCCTACCCCTGCGGCTGACTCCCACTCTTTCACAGGTCTTGCCAACCTTCACCTCTCTATCTCTAACACTCTTTATCTCCTTGCCCCTGCCATGAGGATCTGTCTGAAGCCAGCCGCCAAGTGCAACTCTTGGTTTGACTCCGACCTGGCTGCTCTGAAATGCAAGTGCAGAGTAGCTGAGCAGAAGTCGGGAGCTTCGGGCGCACCCTCTGACAAATTCACCTGTCACCTTCTCCAAAGGCAATACAGACTCTCAATCTTCTCTAAAAAAAAGGGTCCATATTCAAGCCTGCATCTCTGTGGCCTCTAATAACACGCCCAAACATTTTACAATCTGCAAGGAGCTGGCCAATCCTACTGCAGTCTCCACCTCTTCTACTCCCACCCAGGCCCTATGCATGGCTCAGGCTTCTCATTTCACCACTAAAACCCAGGACATCCTGTCTGCACTCTCCTCTGATTCTCTTCTCTATCGCTCTCCCTCTCTCAGGCCCCCCTTCTGCACCCCCATCTCTCCTTCTCTCCTCCCTCTCTCCTTTGACACCTGATGATGTTTCTAAACAAGTCCAGTCTATGAAAGTGTCATCCAAACAGGCAACCCCTTGCTCCTCCAGAACCGTTAAGGACAACATAGGTTTTCTCACTCCAGCCTTGGCTGATTACTGTAATCACTCTGCCCCCACTGGATCTTTCCACTCTCTTCTTAAGCACTCTCTTGTGCACCTGCTACTAGAAAAGCCTTATGCCGACCACTCCTGTCCGGCTAACTATCACCCGATCTCTATCACTCTGTTCCAGGGCAAACTTCTAAAGAAGTTGGCTATCTCCCAGCTAACCCTCCACACTGAATCTGTTGGTTATCTCCCTCACCATCAGTCTGCCTTCATCGCAGCCAGAGGCATGGAAACTGCCTCATGAACACCAGTGAAGATCTGCTCTGTAATCTCCACTCCAGTATTCCCTCTGTCATCATCCTCCTTGAGTTTTCCTCAGCTTTTGACATAGTCAGCCACGCCATCCTGATTAACCGACTCTGTGAGAACCTGGGCAACACGGATCAGGTCCTAGCTTGACTGACTTCCTTCCTCTCGGACCGACCCTCCCCGGTCCAGCTTTGGTCCTTTCTCTCCACCACCTCTCTCTCCACATGTGGTGCTCCCCAGGGCTCTATCCTCTCACCCTGGCTCTACAATGTCTATCTGGCCGCCTTGACTCTTCCGATCTATACCTTCTGGTCTAACTTTCGGTGTTATGTGGATGATACACAACTCTCTTTCAGGCTACCCTCAGCCTCCGCCTGCCATGCTAATTCCAGACTATCTATCTGCTATTCAGACATGGTGCACCTTGAACAATCTCTGCCTTAATGCCAGTAAAACAGATCTCTTCCTCATTTGGACCCCTGCTACTGCTTTTGCTCTCTCAGTCTGGCCACCCCCTTGCACCATCAACCTCATGTGAGGCTAAAAACCTTGGGGTCATCTTCGACTCCACTCTCTCCTTTTCCCCACAGATCACAGACCTTGCCAAGAAGGCCCACTTCCAGCTGCACCTCCTCAGAGGTATTCTCCATTTGCTCACCTTCCCCCAGAAGCACACTGTCACAAGAACCCTAGTACTTGCTAGGCTGGACTACTGCAACAACTCTTTCTCAATCTGCCTAATTCTTCTCTTTGCCCTCTGCAACTTATACAGAACAGACCAGCAAGACTTATCCTTGGCCTCAAACCCAGGGACTGCATCGATCTGGCCCTGAAATCCCTCCACTGGCTCCCGGTGGCTGCAAGAATCAAGTTCAAGTCCCTCTGCATTGTCCTCAGGGCTTTTTTGGGGACGTGGCCCTCACTATCTTCAACTCTCTCCTAAATACCTTTCCTGCTAGAGCCCTCCACTCATCTACGTCTAATTCTCTGTGAGTCAGTCGCTTATCCAAGCAGAGATTGGGGGAGAAAATCTATCTCCTCTGCAGTAGCCTCCCTCTGGAACGGCCTCCCTGCCTCTCTCCGTCTTCAGCTGGATCTCCTTAAATTCCGGAAGCTCCTCAAGACCATCCTTTTCTCCTCTTCTTTCCCTCTCCCTCTCCCCTGCTAACCTACCCTTGCTCCTGCTCCTCCTACTCTGCTGACTGGCTGCTTGATGCCCCCGGAGTCTTACAAGGCACCATCCCCCTAGCCACTGGATTTGTCCTCCTGCACTTGCCACCTGGCCCACCTTGCACTGCCACCTGGCCCCCCCTTGCACTGCCACCTGGCCTACCTTGCACTTCCTGGCTGGGATTGCACCATGTTGTCCCAGCCTCCCTCGCACTTAACTCAGATCCCACTGCGCTGGTTGCACAGCCCCCTGCACCCACTCCCCTGCAGTTCACGTTGCGCACTTGCACAATCTGAATGTCACAAGGCCTAGTAAGATCGTCAGCCTTTTCTTCCCTTTGTTCCCTTTCCTTGCCTTGTTGCAGCTTGAGACACTTGTATATAGGCACATAATAATTAATAAATAATACATAATAAATAACAAATCAATCTAACAATCAGTCAATTCTTTTATAATGACACATGTCTTCCATCATGTCACAGGCCATAAACAAAATAGGTTGTCTTTTTCAGGGAACTCTTGACAGTATACACACAAATGGAACAGAATCCCCTCAACGCAGTAGCACCAGGACAAACACTCTGATAATTGGGGTCAAACCACCTCCGGTATAAAAATTGCCTCAATGGGGCAGATTCTGAAAAATGACCACGAATAAAAAAAATGCTTTTTTATTTGCATTAACTTCATAAATGCGCAGGTTGCCTTAGTGAGAGTTGACCTGTTAATCTCAGAGGGACTGACCAGTATAGCAAAAGATGCGCAGGTCAACGCCCTTGACTACATTCTAGTGAATCACTGCGCTTCTAGCAAACACGTGGTCGGTTATGTTAAGGTCCCCTATTCCTGTTTGATGGATAGAACTGTAAGTAAGGCAGCTAGAGTGCTTACCACTGTTGTCACACTTAAAAATAAAACATGACAAGCTCCTGCCCCCGCCCATCACCCCTGTTCCAAACTGGTGCGAGTGGGTTGTGACTTATTTTTTGGCACATTTTAAAGTGCATCTCTTGGGTGGTTTCGGGATGCACTTTGAAATGCACAGAAACACCCTTTGATACAAACAAATATGGAAAGTGGTTAAAAGGGCACCTGAATGTGTGGACGAAAGGTGAGGACATTCAAATGACATTTATGGATTAGTTTGCTCCTTTTTTGGGACATGTGAGGAGATGCACTAGAGTCTGTATTCTGCTGCACCAAAAAAGGTTTTGAGAATCTGCCCTCCTCTGTCTTGCTTCCTCACATATGGACTGTGAGAAATTCGACCATTCGCATGGTGGGTGTGAGCTCACCTGGGCTTTTTTGAAATTTTAAATGAATGAATGAATGAATGATGGTAGATCAACCGCCACAAAATATGTGGGGCAAATCCGCACAAATGTTCCTATGCTCACTGCACAACATGCACATAGACCCGTGTATTCTTGGTGGACACAGCCTACAGACACAGTTCCCCCTGTCATATTTAGTTGCAATATGACAGCCAGTTGTACACCATGTCATCTGTGAAGGGGGAGGGCCAAACCTTACTGACAAAGACTCCATGGATCCGGTATGTCCTTTTGTTGAGCTCTGTCACTGGTGGCAGCATTTGCATACTAATCATAGTTTAATTAAAACAAGCTCACATGGGGCCTGGCTGCAGAGGCTAACAAGGAAGACAGGAAACCCCAACACCCTTTCATATGTGAGGTTTTAACCTGAAGCTAGCTCACGCCCTCAGAATCAATACACAGTAAAATGTCATGTCTAGGACAGCATGTTGACAGTAGTCATCCCTGCAGGGAAACCCCATTCAGAAGGTACAAGTATGTGGATTGCAAGAGCCAGAAAGTCTGGTTGTGCGGTATCTTCAAGGGAGCTTTTATCAGGAACCACAGAGAGTTCCCATTAACCAGAGGGACCCTTTCATCCACAACAGACAGGAAGATGGGTGGGACTTAGTATTATATGTTTTCACCCCTTTACCTTTTCTGTTGCATAGCACTCTGGCTATGAACTCACACATACAGGAGATTGTTGTTGGGGACCCACAATTGGTTCATTATGGTAACCTTACCCTACATCAATCGCTGTGGTCCGTTTGGCTTTAAAAGAGGGCTGTGCCCCTCTTTTGGCAGATTATCTGAAGAATTTGCAAGTAGTAGCAAGAAGAACTTATCATTGGACCCTGGCTGAAGGTACAGTTTGCCTTAAATCTTACACCTTTGAAGTGAGGCCAGGATTTACAAGGAGTGAAGCAAGATCCCTCTCATAAACATCTTTCAGGGAACAGGGGGAGCTACTAAATCCAGAGGACCCTCCAGCAGTTCCAGAATCAGTACCCAGCCAGCATACAGCGTTCCCTGCTAGGCTCTGCACCAATATTCCTAGGTGGAAAGTGCCAGAGAGTATCTGAACCAAACCAAGGACAATGCAGCTACCTGCTACACTCTCCTTAGCTTTGGCCTGCCCACCTTAAAGGACGACAACAGCCCAGTGAAGAAGCTAGGAAGAGTGCATCGACAAGCATCTATCAAGGTGTGCCTTAAAGGACATTTTTGAGCCAGTCAAGCCCCTTGAGCTGCAACTGACCGCACCACTGACTGTTGATACGCTGCAGTCGCTAAAGCTGTCCAAAACTCCTCGACCAGTGCTTTAGAGCCGCCGACCAGCACTGAGACAATGATCCCTGGCCCTGAGCAGTGGTGTAGGCCAACTTGCTGCTGTCCATCCAGCTTGGCTCACCGACCTGCCTGCCGCCTGATACCCGCTGCAATCTCCCGTCTTGAACTCTGTCGCAGAAGCAGTAAGACACCCTGAAACTGACTTGATCCTGTCGAGAACCAAGAACTCCTACAGCACAAAGTACATTGTGGTTCTGTCCTCCTGGTCCTTCTCCAAAGGCCTCTAGTGACATTGTATGAACCATTGCTCCCATTGAAACCAAGTATCCTTGAACTATTGCAAATATTTCCTAAACCTACTATCCTCCTGTCAGTATTCAGAGTACATCTCTTTTCCTTCTTTGAAACTATCTGCTCTCTGCATTCCTAGACAGGGTGGGTTGTGTTTCATAGTGTGCTAGAACTGTCTGTTATGATAATAATAAAGTAGATATGTGTATACAACCTTGACTGGACAATCTCTTTTATCATTGGATAATAATTGTATTTCCGCTGTGTTGCAACTAACCAACGATCCATGACCTTTCAGAAATAAGCCTGTTGTTCCATCCACATTACCAAAATTGGACAAGGAGGTTCATAATTTGCTTGTGTTTCCAATCTGTTCGGATCCCTTCTTGTGTAGTAGAGGTGTGGGGCTGATTGATGGTTTAGAAACCAATGTTCATCCCTGGACCATTGGTGTCCCGGAAGTTGATTCGTCAAAATGGTGGCAGATAGTCCAATCGAGTTGGAGCCTTGTGCACAGCTTAGTAACCCAACGATAAATGTACTGTGCAGACAACATTTGGACACTGCTAGGCATTGTTAAATAATGAATCTTGACATAGAGACATACTTTATCGTATCAATATTTATAGAGCACATCGGTCACCCAAGGGCATCGTGGCGCTATAACCGCAGAAATGTACGAACAGACTGGGTAGAGCAAAATTCTAGAAAAGAAAAGTCTTCAAATCCTGCCGAAAGGGAAGATAGGCCTCAGTGGCACTGATTACCAGAGAAGATACCACCAGGGCATGACATTTAGAAGGGATATAAGGAAGGACCTTCTGTAGAGTAGTCAGCTTGAAATTTCCCCTTTTACAGGTAGATGACACCTGTTCAGACATGGATAGGGATTCCATGATCTTGATGCCTAGATCTTTCACTGACGAGGCGGGCAGAGGAAAAGGGTCGAGAATGATAGGTCAAAACTCCAGGGTCCAGAACATAGAGGGATTAGCAGTGTTTACCACCAGCACCTCTGTTTTGTCACCATTCAATTTGAGCCAGTTCCTGGCCATCCAGTCGCCCACTTCCTCCAGGCCACTCCTCACCCGACCAGCCGTCTCCGGCTGAGCTAGATCAAGTTGCACAATAATTTGTGTATCGTCGGCATAGGAGTAGCACAGGAAGTCAAGCGCGTGGATTGTGCCAAGAAGTGGTGGGATGTAAATGTGTAAATGTTGAATAGGGCGGGAGATAGAGAGGATCCGCGAGGAACTCCACACATCAGTGGGACTGGCTGGGATTGAAAGGGTAGCAGAGACCCAGATTGTGAACATTCCATCAAAAAAGAGGAGAACCAGGCCAGAACTTGCAGAAGAGAGACAGGAGGCCAGGGTGGAATAGTCTATGATATGTTAGGTTATTTATAACATGCTTAATAACCAGAGGTTTCTAAGTGCGGAACCGGGGATTGAACCTGTGGTGCTCCATGCGTCTTGCTTCCAAGGTGAGCACGTTGCCCCTGAGTTATCCACCCGAGACAAAGGCATGGTGTCAAAGGCCGCTGACAGATCCAAAAAGATCAGGGCACCCACCCCGCCCTCGTCCACCAGCCACACCAGATCATCAGTCACTGATGCCAAGACTGATTCAGTGCCTCGACCCGTGCGAAAGCCCGATTGAAAAGGATCAAAGAAGGCTGAAGATTCCTAAAAGGCGCTGAGAAGCGATGAGACCAGGAACTCAAGTAATATTATTAAAAAGGGAAGCAAAGAAATAGGGTGGAAGTTAGAAAGGACCACCAGGATTTTTACTCAAAGGAATTATAAAGGAAGGTTATGATTTTCGGGGATAACTCCTGAGGAGAATGAATCATGAACTGCCCAAGCCAACAATGGAACAATCATAGGCAAGACATTTTTCATAGTAGAGAATGGAATAGGGTCGCACAGCGATGCTGATTTTAAACTTTTAATAGCGGCCAGAATGTCCTGGTCTGTAAAGACCAGAAAGGAGATCCAGTCAGCTGTGACTGTGTCATACTTAGAAGATAAACAGGGCGGTGGCCCGGGCTGGGCAACTGAAGGCAAATCCTAGCAATGGAACTATGAATGGCAACTATCTTATCATCAGAAAATAGAGACACAGAGTCGCAGAATTCCTGTGAGGGAGGAGTAGTAGACTTTGATTTGGATTGTACCGTTAGAGATTGAACTGCCTCAAATAAGGCTTTGGGTTGATTAATGACCCACTCAATCTTGTCACTGAAGAATAGTTGTTTAGCCTCTGTAATAACTCCTTGATATTTAGCAGTGGCAAGGGTAAGGAAGTAAACAGTAAAGACAGACACAAGTGATTACACTTCAAGGGTGTTTATGAAACTGTATGAAGGTTGGAACACTGGGTGTTTCTGGGCAAAACTGTTGTTGAGGTAGACAGTGCCTTATTTATGAATGCAGTGGTGAGCAATAGTCAGAGTTTTAAAGTTGATGCAAGCTTGGATGGGTAGCCAGTTGGCCTCTTGCCTGGTCTGAAATGTGGTCTGATCGTTGTAAGCCTAAGGCCGCGTGCAAGTCTTTGTTCAGCAGAAGTTGTAGTTTGCTCAGTTTTGTTGCCGATCCATGAGGAGGACATTGCAATAGTTCAATTTGCTGATAAGTGCTCTTGTGAGCGTGAGGCAGTTACTCGGAGATGGGGAAGTGCTACTCAGGGAGATGAGCCTAGACATGCAGGTAGTGGCTGATGCTAATGCATTAATGTGTTTGGTCATAGTCAGCACTGCTTCCAGGTGGACACTGTGAGGAACTCATGGAAATCATGGTGAAAACAAGTAAAACAGACACAAGTGATACCAGTTCATGGGTGTCTATTGAACAATGAAATGCTGTATGCAGGTTGGAATACGCCTAATCTGAACCTAAATCTAAGATGGGAGCAAGCGTCAACCATAAAATGAATATAAGGCAGTCGTAGTGACATTGTGTCAAATAAAAAGGGCCTATACTAAGAAACCTACTGCCAAACCTTACAACTAATAGAAAAAGGGTGTGGGATGGTTTTCAAGAAAAGAAAGAAGTGTTCATAAATAATATGTCAGGATGCGGTGGCTTGGATCTACCTTCCCCATGTTTTGAGCACAGGGCAAAATGGGAACTAGGAACACAGCACACACTCGAGCTTTCCCAGCACGAGGCGACAGTTCCACTTGCAGCTATCAGTACCGTCAGTGGTCAAGTCTCGTTTCTCTTGATAGGATCTTTCCTTTGAGGGCCTGACATATTCAATAACAAAACAAAAGTTCCTTCAACAAAATGAAAGTTTGTTTCCTGGTTTTACTTAGTGTGATCATTCTTCACCCCTAGGTCCCCCTCTTCCGAGCACTGACCCCTCACATACCATAAACAGTAGTTCCTTTTCTCAATGAACTTTGGGTGATAGGTTCACCCCTGGATCTCCCTCGTTTGGGCTTGGCCCTCTCTCAAATCTTAACCTCCTTCCACCGGGTTCACTATGGCTTTCAGCACAATCTCCATCTGTATGGCTTTTTAGTGTGATAGTCTTTCACCCTTGGGTCCTGCTCTTCTGAGCACTGACCCTTCTCAAACCTCAGCCTCCCTCCACAGGGTTCACTATAGCTTTCTCGTTCACGAATCTCAATGTCTTTTTAAACAGTTCCAGTGGACATCCCTCAGCCGTGTTCACTTTTGTCAACACACTGTTTCGTGGGACTTTAGACTTTGATCCCTCTTTGCCAGCATCCCTCTTCCGGGTTCACTCTTGCCAACTTCACATTCTTATTTGGGACTTCCAATGTATGCATTATTCACTTCCCTTGCTTTCTCACGTGTCGGGATTCACTTCCCTTGCTTTCTTTATAGTTCTTTGGTCAAAGGCTTTCAACTGTACTGGGATTTTGCTTGACCTCCTGTATGACCACTTTGACCTAACTTCGTGGCTTTCCTACAGCCTTCTGGTACCTGTAGTTTCACTCAGACGGGGATTAACCAGAGTTTCTCAGAGCAGCACCCACGTGGTACCGTTTCCTTCTTCAGCTGGTCTCCCCTTTACAATGTTACAGTTCTTTTGAACTTCTCTCACTTTGCCACTATGCGATTTTCATTCACCATTGCGTGTTTCTTATCAGCTCTCCCCTCGACTCACCAGCTGCGATGAACTGCTTGGCTTTCCTCTTTACTGGAGTCAAGGCTCGTACCACAGAAACAGGAGCCCCCATCGCTCCACTTTATCAGCATCGATACGCTCCATGTATCAGAGGGTTTGCACTGTTTTGTCAAAAAGTCTAAGGTCGTGTCGCTCCTCGTCAGTCTCTCGAGGTTTGCTGCCTTTCTTCTCCTCTTGAATTGCTGGGTCTGGATAGCTGTGTCGTTGTGTGGTCTACCTTGCTTGCACTCTGCTCTCTTGCTCCACCTTTTATCCTTGGGGGAAAAAGGAAGGCCATCAGGTGTGAGTGATTTAAGTCAATTGTCGAAATTTGCTTGACCCTTGTACCGGACATGTCAGAGAAACAGGTTGCATATTAGTCCGTTGTTTTTTGTGTCGGGAAAATGGGAGATGTAGAGTTTCTAAGTGCTTTGGGTGACAGGATAAAGAAGAGGTGTTATGGGAAATTATAGCCTTCGTCTTAGGGGATATGTGATTTCAGAAGGGTGGGTTTTGAAGGGTGTTCGAAATGGGTTTGTGGGAACTGTAATTGTTGGTCACTTTCGACTGGGCGTTCGGAAAGAGATAGTCAAAGGGACGGGATTGGTAGTGTTTGCAGGGCAAAAAGGATTAGCTAGCATCGTGAAATAAACAAGAGGGTTGGTGGGAATGGTAGTATTTTGCCTGATCAGACTGGGAGTGCAGGAAATAATAATCAGAGGGACGGGACAGAAAATGACTGGGAGTTTTCAGGTAGGGCGTAGGGAAAAAGGGAGTCTGAGATGTATAATCTTCGGGTGCAAGCATGTTGGAGATTTTAGGAGATTGGCTCTGGACAGAGGGGTATTTTGATCTGGGTAGGTGAGATTTAAAGAGAGGAGGCGAGGTAGAGGTGTTGTATCCTACAAAAACCTCTGAGAGTTCATCCTCCTCTCCTTTTCCCTCGGTACAATAACACGTCTCCATTGGGTTATTAACCGGAGTACAAGCTTGGGTTCCACCATCCTGATGAGCCTTTGTTGCTCTTTCACCCCTAGAGTTGGGATCTGAACAGATCAGTCCTTCGTTGGCCACCTGAATAAGGGTTTCTCGAGGTTCACTAAGCGAGATACCTTCAGATATTTCACACAAGACAATAGAGGGCTTCGTCAGATGGTAAAAAGCCAATTCTCAATTTTCTTTCAGCCTGTCTACAGCAAAGTTTTAGATCGTTAAGTTCATCCGTAAACCAGGGTTCAGAATATTTATTCTTCACAGGACAATGCTTAGGCAGGGCAAGAGTGTCAGCCGCCGACTTAAATGTCCGAGACAGTGTACAGTTGGAGGTATTAGTGTGGAAGGTATGAGCAAGGATGTCCTATGTGTCATATGTCACAAAAGGGGACTTCCCCATTGTACTGAGGTGAACAAACCAGAGTTGCTGACCAGCCTCCAAGCTTGGGTAGAGGCAAGGGTGGTTGAGGAGAACACCCCTGGGGATGGGTTAGACCCTGTGTACCCAAATTAAGAAGACCTTCAGGGAGGGATAGTAGAAGATGATGAGGAAGACAGCATGAGCAGTGTTTCTCACCAACCACCCCACCGGGGGGCAAGTGCGGTTCCTAAACACTTGAGACTTTCACAGATGTCAGGGGCTAGTGCAGCATCCCACAGGTCCCAGGCCTGGGCACAGTCTCTAAGCAGCCTAGTAAAGGACCCGGCTCTTAACAATATAGTGGCTGGAAAGCTCATGTTGGAGGAGAGGAGACTAGCGCTGGAGGAACAAAAACAGCACGACAAGGTCACAATGGAGCGGTACAAGGTCGCAATGGAGCAGGACAGGGCCACCATAGAGTTGAGTGACTGGCACTCGACGAGAAGAAGGAGGCCAACCGATCCACCTCTAGTGAAAGCAGCTGTAGTGCTCAATCCAGGTTGCCCAGGATAAACCCTGCTGCTGAATCCCCAAAAAACTTAGTGCAGGCTTACGAGGTGAGGAAGGATATTTTTGTCTGGTTTGAAGTGCTTCGGATTGCTTTTCAGCTACAGGAGGAGGATGAGGTACTGTGGGGTCCAGCCCTGATGAGTCACTTACCGACACCAGGGACTGACACAATTTTTCAATTAACTCCTGAGGAAAGGCCTGTTTATGAGAGCATGAAGACAGCCCTCCTCAGGAAGTTCTGTAAAACTGCTGAACAGTTTCACAAGAGCTTCAGAGAGCTCCAAAAGAAAAGTGGGAAGACATTTGATGCGTTCACACACCTGTCGTTGAAATATCTGAGCGGGTGAGTGGCTGGTAAGAAAGTTGAAGCATGTAAGCATGTGACAGTGTATTGAAGAATTGTGAGATTGACCTATACCAGAATCTTGTGAACACAACTATAACAGTCCATAGGGAGCTTGCAAAGGCTGTGAGTACTCGAGTCCAGAAAAAGGCTCAGGTGAGCACACCCAAATCGGAAGAGAAATCTTCAGACAAAAAAGTTAACAAGAATGAACATCTGATGAGTAAACTAGAGAAACTAACATTATCCCTGAATCTGCATGACGTGGTTGTATCTTATTTGTTATCCAAGGATCTGAAGAAGATCTTGGCATTTCCTCACCCAAGAAAATAGTTGATGTTCATTGGGGTCATGGCCCAATTACCATCTTAGTTATTCGGAGTCACTTTGTAAAGGATTGTCAAACCGCTAATTAAATACAAAGTCATTATGAGGACGGCAGTCACAGAGCACTGCGAGGAAAATGGCAAGCGATTATAGGCCGGGTGTCTCCACACATATCTATGATGAGGCTATAGGCCCCAAGGTGGCGTGCCCACCCAAGTTAAGGGATCAAGCGCAGCACAACACCACGTTACCTACAGGATGGGTGTGCCACCAAGGCACATATTGCCAATAGCACCCGTATAGGTATCTACATGGGTGCTAATGGTTTTTAAAAAAAAAGAAATAAAACATACCTTTCTCCGGTATGTTTGACACTGCACAGTGCTGTTAGCCAGGAAGTCAGTTTTCAATGTTGATGACTGATGTCATCAACATTGTAGAGGCACTTCCTTGATGACAGCACTGTGCTGCATCGGGCGGCGAGAGAAAAGAATGTTTTATTTTTTTTTCTTTAAAAAAAAAAGAAAACACCATTAGCACCCGTGTAGGGAGCTCCACAGGTGCTAAGGGGAAAGGGGAGCGGGGATGGTAAGCGTCCAACACAAACAAATTGGGATGTAGGCTTTCCTTAGTGAATACAGCCCGCGTTCCGAGCATTCTCATTGTTGAAATTCAGTACTTAATTTGTGGGGGAATTTGCCATTGCTGAGCCCTGACATTTATTTCAGAGCCATGTCACTTGTCTCAGACTCATATTAATTATGAAGTGATGATAGCCAGAGCATCCATCAACGTCAATGAGCAGGTGCGAGCTGTAGTTTAATCCCAAATTTGTTGACACTATGGGGCGCAGCTGTGGGTGGTGGCAGCAAAGGTGGGCAACTGCCCACCCGCAGTGTCACAAGCGGGCTAGAAGAAAATATGGGCCTTGGCACTTACAAATCAAGCACTGGCCAGGGTGCTAATGTAGCTATCACCCAGAGTGGCTCAGGAAGCTTGGCATAGATGGGTTCAGTCAAGCTCACGATAACCAACAATCACACTGTGCAGTTACACAAGATAATAGTCCAAAACACGAGAGGAAGACACCCCATAATCTGGAAAGAGAGTAGCGAAAAAGTAGGGAGGGACAGATTCCTGCACACACAAGAGGGCAGACAAGAAGTGTGGCCAAGAAACAACCCTGGCAGTATCCAGCAGGGGGTAGGCGATTACATAGGCAGACATGTTGGCTTCTCATGAGGAGTGCTCATGGGTCCCCACTGTGATGAGGGAGACCTACCCTGAGCAAATGGCTATTATCGTGTCTTACACTGGTTCACTTTGCAAGCATATGGGAATGAGTAGCAGCTGTGGGTCACTGGCCCTCACCCCCATGGAAACTATAGCCTGCCTTGATCCAGCTGAACCAGAACAGGGGTGTGTCATTTTGTTGTGTGCAACATGTACACTTATTGGCTCTTCCGCCCCCTCTGCCCAATTCTCATGGTTTGTCCAAGAAATGCATGTAAACCTGGCGGACACTTGTTTACACACATTTTCTGCACTTAGGGACGCATTTACAGTGGATTCCGATGACGTCAAGCAATCACATGCTATGGAAAACCATTCATTTTAGCAGTCGAAGCGGGAAGAGGAGGATTTAATGGTATTCCCAATCCCTGCCCCCAAAAACGGCAATAGACCCTGGAGTGTAAAAACAGGTGCTAAAAAAAGCATGTACGTCTGCTTTTGAATTTAATTTTTGTGCTCCAGTGATTGGGAAATTAATGTGTCCTGTGTACAGCAGACAAAACTGTGGCAGCACGTATGGCCCAATTATGACAGGCTTGGGCATAAGACACATGTAATGAGTAAAGGGTGGCCTGCTGAGGAACACAGCAACTAACCTCTGGACAAAAGGACTTGCATAGGGTATAAGTGAGAGAACAGTAGAAACAAAAAATCTTGACAGGAAACCCAAAGACAAAGTTTGAAGTTTGAAGTCTGAAGTTTATTTTATTTGTAAAGCGCAGCCAGGCCCTTGGCCAACCGGGCGCATATTCTTAGATACAGGTTACAATATAAAAGTATACACAAAATACAAATTTACAAATTATAATACAAGTACAATATGACATATTGACATATGACACATATGAGATATATTACAAGTCAGGTAGCAAATCTTACATAGAGGGGCTTCAACTTTTCTGTGTGAACAGCCAAGATTTGGTATTATTCTATAGTATTGGAATTATAGTATGGTATTATTCTATATTCTATAGAGCAAAGCCACCATTGACTATTAGCTCAAAGAAGAGAATAGAGCAAAGGGCCGATGACAGAAGCAGAAGAAGAAACACAAGGGGATGGAGAACAAAAAACAAAGGGAAGCTGATGGGAAACACATGTGAGGACAGCAACTGCAACTGGGGGACAAGAAGCTGCAGAACTGAAGCAGTAGAGCTGGAAGCAATATGAACATCGGAAATGAAAAAAAACTGGAATGGTCTTGGGGATGGGGACACTTCTGCTGGAGCGCTGTGTACTAAATTCCCATCTAAACTCTGAGGACTGGAGAGAGGTGCACTGGGGCCCTGGAGATGGGGACACATCTGATGGAGTGCTGGATGCCAAAGTGCCATCAGAGGCTCTGAGGACTGGGGACAGGTGTACTGGAGCCCTGGAGATGGGGACACTTTTTCTGGAGTGCTGGGTACTGTGAAAACAAGGAAATAATATGAGGCAGGGTAACCAAAAAGGAAACACACCAAACACAGGTTGCAAAGGAACATACAAAGCACTTTATTTTATACTGAATCCAGTTACAAAAGAACAGAACAAAATTCAGATAGCTATCAACCCTCAGTACAACACAGCGAACTCCGGCGTGGTTCGGTGTGCTCAGTGAGTGCAAATATTCATTGAAACAGTCAGGCTTTTATACATTTCTACAGTCTGTTGTCCAGCCTTTCTGCAGGTTAACCATTCCATAAATAAGTTACTGCTCTAGGGTCCCTTACCAGGTCAAATCTAGTTCATCTTAGGTTTATACATTAACAAGAAGAAATGGTAATAATGTATGCTCTAGGCCTAACATTACAATGCGGGACTTAATTTATACAATATAGTTAAGCAGGTGTTCTCATTCAATTATAGATCAGTTTCGGTGATGCAGGTAATCCATTGCACACAGGTCAGCAGAAGGACAAGGTCTCAGCTCATGACCCTAACAAGTGGCCTGCAGGCAAGTTATACATTAGCTGTACAAAGGTCATGACAATCAAGTTCTGTTCTGAATAACATAGGCTACCATTTTAGCTCACATGGTGACTTTATAGAGCAAGAAAACCTAAAATGGCGGCTTGACCCATAATGACATTTTACATGGTTTCTAAGGTAAGGACCTTGCAATGCAAGTTTATTCACATGTAGTTTATAAGCAGCTTGTTAGCAGCTTGGCGTAGGCCAATATACATATATTCATAGCAATAGGAGGCACAATATAATTTCTAGTTTGACAAACCCTCCTTTTGGCCTATGCCAAGTGCTAAACTACTTCTTATCTCCCTGCAAATAACTCCATGTGTCATCGTCCATACACCCTGAATAGCTGTCAGAAATATCTATCGCCATTAGATCTTTTACTAAGATCTCTTTCAGTACATACTCCTTAGAGGTTTTATCCGGGGCATACACTTTATGTCCTATTGTACCTATCGCCTGAGCGCAACATCCCCCTAGCATTGAACATATACTTGGTAGACATTGGATACAACAACAAGAAATAGCAGAATTCCCAAAATAATCAGCAAGACTGAAAGCACTTTCCAACCCCAAGACCGCAAGAAGTCCCAGAACCAAGCGCTAAGATCCCAATTTCCCTCGGGAACATGCACTTCTGAACTAAGAATGTGCAGATTCTGTATTGCCTTAAAAATAGTTGGGGAGGAATCCGGTTCGAAAACACAGCAAGCGGACCCCACTAGTTTACATACTCCACCACGTTCAGCCAGAATGACATCTAATGCCATCCGGTTCTGAAGCGCTACCAATCTGATCGCTTTCTGCTCTAAAGTCATATTATAGAGTATATCTGTGGTCCGGTTGATGGTTCTCGCCAGTACTCTCGCTAGTTTCCTGATATCCTCGGAATTCGCTATCTGCCCAAAGAATGGAAGGAATCTCCTAAAACCTGTGCTGGAGTGTCGCCATTCTTGTCCCGCCGTGGACGAGCCTTCGAAACCTCTACAGTACTTGCTATAAACACCCCAGGTAACAGGATTCCTAGATAACAAGTTCCCTGTCAATCCCTGGGCAACCATGGAAATGCTACATTACCGCAAACAAAATAAACAGGCCCCCCTACATACAGAGGCCTGTTTTCTCCAGTCAAATTTACAATGTTCATACAACCTTCAAAATCTCCCATTGGCTGAGTGCCATTTCTTTGTACACAAAAGGGGACCGAATCAGGGCTATGATTTATAGATTAAGAAGGAGGCACGGCGTCCTTATTGCCTATCGGAGCCATTTTAAAGGAAATTAAAGTTTGAAAAGGAAAAGACAGTTTATCAGACGGCCTAATAGAAGCAACATTAGGTTTACTTCTATTTGCAAAAAGCGAGCATCCCAGGGGAGTTAATTCATGTTTCTCAAAATCATTCAAATTAGTTCCATCAAAGTTCCCTGAGATGCTATCATTCCAATGGCCAAAGAATAGTGCTCTAAGAGAGGCAAAGCAAGCAGTCGTTAAAGGTAAAGGGTGAATATACCATCCTAGCCCCTTGTTCCTATGTTGCGGTAAATGAGTGCAAATCCAACAATTACTCTTATTAAAAATGGCATGCATTGCATTCATTACTATCATTAGAGTGTTATTATGATACTTTTGTCTATGTTGGGAGTCTCTAGGGGACAGAGTGTGAAGGTGTACAGAGGGAGTCAAAGCAGTCGGTACAATCTCGGTCGCTAGTCGAGGTTTTAGAGGATAGATTTCTTCAAAGTACCAAAGTCCTACAGCAGTAATTGCAAAAATAACAATTATCATTATCAAAACACAGCAATACGTTTTCGGGGCCCAGGCACATTGTTCATTGTCCAAGTTGGTCACCCCCTTATTCACAAGTCCAGTGCGGGGAGCAGCAGTGGAGGTGGCAGGCATTGTAGTTCCTCAATTGACGACCCCAATGTTCGTTGCTGGTGACGCTACAGTCGTGCGATTTCTTAGTCCTTCCCAACCCTAGCCAGCCGAATCCCTTTTTCTTCCTGTTGTTCAACAGAAACTTTCTTATACAAAAGAAAACTTTCAATCACTTCTCTTTCCCAAATGCACGGAAAAACCTGTGCCGTAGTTCTATTTTCTTCATCGAAGGTTGTACCTGGTGGTACCCAAGATTGTTTGATCCGAAAACAAGGCGTCGTCACTTCCTGAGGGAAGCGAAGTATCGGAGGTGAACTTGAAACAGTGTTTTCCGGAAGTGATTTTTCAAAAGAGTACGGAGACGAAATAGACTGTTCCCCAAGCTCCACAGGCTCAGGGAAATTCTCCGACGCACTCACAGCGCTGTTTGCTACTCCAAGATCAGGGACTGTAGCATCAGCGAGGGGATCTGCTTCTTCTGTAACGTGTGGCGTCTGGTGAGGAAGTTTCTTGACATGCGTCGCGTGGATCCAGTGTTTCTTCCCAGCCACCCGCACTGCTGTCCGGGTGACCAACAGCACCTGGTAGGGTCCCTTCCAACGAGGAGCGAGGCAGGAAGACCTTTCGTAGGCCTTCAATAGGACCCAACTTCCAGGCTGTATATCGTGTCCTGGGCCCGTGAACCGTACAGGTAAAGTTGAATATACCTGATGATAAGTGAAATACAGGTTTTTAGTTAACTGGTTACAGTAGTCTACAAGCAATACATTTTCCACCTCTCTCAGGGCTTTAGGTTTTGGGAGACCCCAAATGTTAGCAGGTCTCCCCATCACTACCTCAAATGGAGAAAGCCCAGTCTTAGTTTGAGGTGTGGTACGCATAGCCAATAATACAATAGGTAAGGCATCTGGCCATTTCAGTTTGGTATCGGCACATGTTTTTGCAAGCTTATTCTTTAAGATACCATTATGTCTTTCCACTAATCCGGCGCTCTGAGCATGTCTGGCCGAATGGAATCGTTTGTCAATTTGCAATGCCGTACATATCTGTAGAATTACAGCAGCGATAAAGTGCGGACCATTATCCGACCAGATAACCCTCGGCAAACCGAACTGTGGGAAGAATTCCTTTAACATGGTCTTTGCAGTTGTCATAGCTGTAGCGTCTTTAACAGGGAAAGCTTCGACCCACTTATTAAAGGCGCAAATGACCACAAGGGCATATTTTAGATTGTTACATCGCTCCATTTCAATAAAGTCAAAGTGAATCACTTCAAATGGGACAGAAGGAGGCCCAAAGCTACCTCTTGGAGTTTCTGTCCCCTTTCCCACATTGTGTTGTAGGCAAATCATGCAATTTTGGACATAATTCTAGGCAATTTTTGAAATCTTATCATTTACCCAGACTTTCTCTAACATTCTCGTGATCTGTTGAGCGCACACATGTGTGGGACCGTGTGCCATGGTAACCATCATTACTAAATAGGCATTAGGAAGCAACCATTTCCCTTCAACCATGTCCACCCAACACCCATCATCATCAAGTTTCCCCAAGCCCTCAGCCCACCTCTTGGATTCTTCTAATGTGGCATCGCCTTGGATATCCCGTACAGACCCAACACCCTCATCCATTGCATAGGCATCTACAGTCTCCCTTGAAACATACATCTCCGTGAAGAGATCAGAGGCAGTTTGTCTGGCTATTTGATCAGCGAAAGCATTCCCTTTCCCTACATCATCTATAATCTTGCAATGTGCTGCGCACTTAATGATTGCTATCTGACTAGGGAGCGCAAACGCTGAAAGCAATTGTACTATCAGGGAGCCATGTTGGATCTTGGTGCCATGCGAAGTTAAAAACCCTCTCTCTGACCAAAGTCTCCCAAAGTTGTGAGCCACCCCAAAGGCATACTGGCTATCAGTATATATGTTTACTGTTAGCCCTTCGAAAAGCTCACAAGCTCGAGTCAATTCTATAATCTCTGTGGCCTGCGCAGAGTTATGCGTAATTCTCTTGGTCTCCACAACCGTACTTAATGTAGTGACTGCATAAGCAGCTGTGGATGTACCATCCAGTAGTTTGAAGCAGGAGCCATCACAAAACAGCTCCCCTTGTGGGTTATCCAAAGGAGTGTCCCTCAAATCAACTCTGCCTTTTGTGTCTTGTTCAGTAGTATACAGGCAGTCATATGACTCTTCGTCAGCGCAAACAGTATTTTGCGGGAAAGGTTGGAGTTCAGCCGGATTAAGAACGCAGCACCTCCTAATTTGAATGTGTGGAGCAAACAAGATTAATTCATATCTTGTCAGTCGTGCGGAAGTGAGGTGTTGCGTTTGGGTTTTGTTCAATAGAATATCTACAGAGTGAGGCACCATCAGGGTTAAATCATGGCCTAGGACCATTCCCTCACTCTGTTTTACAGACGCAGCAGCAGCGACAGCACGCAAACATCTTGGCAAAGCGCATGCAACAGGATCAAGGGCGGAAGAGTAGTAACCTCATGGCCTATTCTTCCCTCCATGTTTCTGCGTTAATACAGCCAAAGCACATCCATCACATTCATGCACAAACAACACAAAGGCCTTCTCATAGTTCGGTGTGCCCAAAACTGGCGCCGAACATAATTCAGTCTTGAGCAACTCGAATGAATGTTGATGCTCCGTATTCCATGGCAATGGCGAAGAAATACCCTTCTTCATCAAGGCCAACATCGGTTTTATCACTAGTGAGAAGTTTGGGATCCATAACCTACAGTAAGAAGCCATACCTATCAAGGCTCTAACTTCCTTTTGTGTATTTGGGACAGACATGCCAGAAATGTGTTTTATTCTTTCAGGTGTCAATCTTCTTCCCTCCTTTGACCGGAGATAGCCTAAATAGGCGACCTCCTGGCAACAATATTGAAACCTTTTAAGCGAAGCTTTGTGACCATGCTTAGCTAGATGGATGAGCAACAACACAGTGCCCTCTTTACAAGAGCTCTCAGAGTCAGCGGCTAAAAGCAAATCATCAACATATTGAAGCAACGTACAAGTAGGGGGCAATCCAAGGGTATCAAGCTGCTCTTTCAAAGCCCTACTATAAATACTAGGATTCTCAGTATAACCTTGAGGTGCACGAGTAAATGTGAATGAGCGTCCCCCTAAGGTGAACGCGAACAAGTATCTACTATCCTCATGTATAGGAACACTGAAGAAAGCATTCTTTAGGTCCACAACACTGAAGTGAGTAGCCGTAGCTGGAATCATGGTTAATATTGTCGTCACATCAGGCACAATTGGAAATTGCGGAGCGACGACTTTATTATTGGCGCGTAAATCAATTATAAAACTAAATGGAATTGCATTATCACCTTTCTTGTACACGGGTAAAATAGGACTATTGCACAAACTTCCTGCAATCTCCTCAATCACCCCACGATGCACAAAATCGGAAACAATGCTCTTCAAAGCTCGCTCGCCTTCAACTGAGATCTTATACTGTGGAATACGGCAGCTTAATCTGCAAAACAACGACATCATTGTCATCAACTGCCCACAAACACTCTGGTACATTACTGAATTCTGGCGGCAAAGGTCTAGTCAAGAATTGCGAAACAGAACATTGCTGTGGTGAAATCGTCAAACGCACTCCATCAGAAGAACAATGAATTACCGCATTTAATTCCTTCAACAGATTCAACCCCAGCAAATTCTCTCCACAATTCGAAGTCAAGAGAAATGGACAGTGGTCCGTGAAGGGACCCAAAGAAATAGGTACCGGTGAAGAAACCGGACAGACAACTGGTGTGCCAGAAAACTCTACAGAAACATTGGTTTGCCCTGACAGTGGAATGTTTGGAACCCGAGAATGATCAATGGAGCACTTCTGTGCTCCAGTGTCTATCAAAAATGGATGTTTCCTACTTCCCACTACCATTTCAAAGTAGGGACCTATCTGATTAACGGGAATAGGTGTAGGTTCCAAACCCTGCTTCGGGCAATCCTAACGAAACAAAATATCATCAAAAGGAAGCTCTTCAGATAGATATGCAGCAGAAGGATGATCAAATATGTTTCTAGTATCCACACTCGAAGTCTGATTATCCTGTGAAAAAGGTTGTTGGGGATCCTGCGAAAACTGGCCTCTACCAGGGCCCCCTAGACCCGGGCGGCCTCTGGATCGTCTACCCATATTTCCAAATGTGTTATTCGACCTCTGTCGAAGGACGGGGCATTGTGCACGCCAATGACCCTCCTGGCGACAATAGGCACACTGGTTAATATTCACAGGACCCAAGGGCACATTCCCTTGTGGAACATACTGACCTCTAATTTGCGAACTACCCCCTCTGGGGCCTCTAACAATTTGCTGTAACAATATTTTAGTCTTCAAATCACCTTTTCTCTTCTCAACTCTATCTTTTTCATTATTGACACGGTCCTCGTAGTACTGAGCCATGTGCAGTACTTCTGATTGGGATTTCGCCTGCCAAGCGCTCTCAGAAGACATCATTTGTGACTGGATGTCAGGCAGCAATCCATGTACAAATTTGTCCACGAATAATCTTTTCCCAGACTCTGTGCCTAAGTCTTGTCCACTGAAATCCGAGAATACCTGTTCGAACCGATTAAAGAACTCGGTAGCACCCTCAGATTTTCCTTGGCCACAGGCCGTAAGCTTGTCCCAAATAATTCTCTTTTCGGGGATTATAGTTTTCAGTTTTGCAATGATTCTGTCAGGCAAAGTTAGTATCACCTGAGGTGGTCTCTCACCAGCTGGCCTTTCCCCATCAAGCCTAACTATGTTAGCCCATGTATCTCCCAACCCTGGTACATCGTCTATAGTTCTAACTTGTTTCCACAAATCTACAGGCAGGAGTACAGGGAATAGCAAATCAATGTCGCCTAGGGTGAACACTGAGGACTGCAAAACGGACTCTATCTCTTTATAGAACCCTGTCGGATTTTTCCTAATGTCAGGAATAGTTTGCCTAATAGTATTCACTTCCTGTCGTGAAAACGGGACGTGAACAAACTGCGATACATAATGTGCAGGAATGTCCACAGCAGGTGTACCTGCTGCAGCATTAGCAGGAATCTCAACCTTTCGGACAAATGTCGGAGGAACCTCTCTCATAGGCAACTGAGATGTAGGCAACTCCGAACGCTTACTAAGCTACAGAGCTAAATTGAGCGCTAAAGCAGTTGAAGAAGTGTCAAGTGAAAAAGCTCTCTTATAAATGCTCAATAACTCTGTGGGACAACTAACCTTTCTCTTTAAACATTCATCCTGCAGGTACTCTACCATTACCTGTATCACTTTCCTCTGCATTTCTAGCGTATATTGACTGTATGTGTCATATACCTCAACTGGAGTTATCGATATGTCTGAAATCCACCTAATCGCATCTTTTGTACAAATTCACGCCTCCTCAGATGTCGATTTACGACACGGAAGAAATCGTTTCTGTACATACATACTTTCTTCTTCTTCATCCTCATTCCGTAACCTTTCCAACTCCTTTCTATACTCAAATATCCTCTCAACATGCTCATGTACCTTCTCCACAGTGTCTCTTGAAAACGCTAAAGTATTCAGGTCCCTCAACCCTTGTGGGAGGTCTGCATTATTTAATTTACCCCACATTACACATAAATGAATCCCTAAACCTTCAATGAAAACATTTTTCTCAGGAAAATTATCCATATTAGAAAGTGTGGCAAGAACATTAGCTCGATCATCTCTCTCCATACAATGCTTAGCCCATGCAAACAAATCCTGTTTCTTTTCTGTAGGGACAGTATTACGAGTAACAATCCTCGACCCCGCACCCTGATCAACTACAAGCAGTACAGAACTACTTGGGAGTGAGGGTGCAGGCAAATTCAATGGAGGTACTATTACTGGTGCAATGGGAAGAGGCAGAGGAGCAGGTGGAGGAACAACAACCGGAGGAATAGGTACAACAGGTTGAGCAGGAAGAGCAGGAATAACAGCAGGAAGAGGTACAGCAGGAGGAAGAGGAACATACGGAGGTGGTGCAGAGGCACCAGGCCTTCGTTCAATTAACAATTTGTCGATAAACTCATCAGAAACATGAAGATCTTTAGAAGGATAGATTTTCTGAATACCGAGTGAGAAAGCCCTGTCCATATTCCTAACCAACTCAGACTGTTTGTCCTGATCATATAACAACGTCTTTTCAGCATTTGTTTCATGACGGCGCACATGTTTTTCCCTACTTTTAAGCTGCTGCAACGCTTCTCTTTTCCAATTTTGCAAAACATCAAATGCTGCAGGTCTGGCCTTCTTTTTTAACAAGACTGACTCTAAATATTCAATACGAGGGATCTCAAAACTACCATTGACTGGCCACTAAGTTCGGAGGCATGTCTGGTTTGTATGTGCCAAATTTTATTAAATACTACACTTCCAATGCCATGCGTACAGTACATAGTACATGCCGGTGACCCCTCCTGTGGTGCCGGACGGCTAAATTCCAAAGATTGTCTATCGCTGCGGAATAATGCCCTAAAGCAGCTAGACAATTTCCCAGGCATTTCTCAAATACTCGGTGTTACCTGGTCAATAATTGTGTGTGCAGATACAATGCGCCAAATTCAAATTGTCAGGGTTGAATTAAGAGTCGGGTAACAACTCACCTGACCAAACCTAAGGAGGACCGATGGGTTTAGAAAGGACTTACCTAACAAATGTTACCTTGTGTATGGTGATTTCGGCAAATCTGCCCGCCTCAAAAAATTGACCCTCGTCAAGATGCCGTCTCAGACCACACGGCTATCGTCCAGGGAACGGATCGTGCAGCGCTGTTGAGGTGTCGCGTCTCGTTCAGTCGGCCCCGTTATGTCACACCGTCCGATCCCGGTCCGATAGCGTGCGTCAACCTTCAATAATCCGGCATCAATCTTGAGGGTCCCTATTCCGGACGCCAACTGTGAAAACAAGGAAATAATATGAGGCAGGGTAACCAAAAAGGAAACACACCAAACACAGGTTACAAAGGAACATACAAAGTACTTTATTTTATACTGAATCCAGTTACAAAAGAACAGAACAAAATTCAGATAGCTATCGACCCTCAGTACAACACAGCGAACTCCGGCGTGGTTCGGTGTGCTCAGTGAGTGCAAATATTCATTGAAACAGTCAGGCTTTTATACATTTCTCCAGCCTGTTGTCCAGCCTTTCTGCAGGTTAACCATTCCATAAATAAGTTACTGCTCTAGGGTCCCTTGCCAGGTCAAATCTAGTTCATCTTAGGTTTATACATTAACAAGAAGAAATGGTAATAATGTATGCTCTAGGCCTAACATTACAATGCGGGACTTAATTTATACAATATAGTTAAGCAGGTGTTCTCATTCAATTATAGATCAGTTTCGGTGATACAGGTAATCCATTGCACACAGGTCAGCAGAAGGACAAGGTCTCAGCTCATGACCCTAACAAGTGGCCTGCAGGCAAGTTATACATTAGCTGTACAGAGGTCATGACAATTAAGTTATGTTCTGAATAACATAGGCTACCATTTTAGCTCACATGGTGACTTTATAGAGCAAGAAAACCTAAAATGGCGGCATGACCCAAAATGACAGTTTACATGGTTTCTAAGGTCAGGACCTTGCAATGCGAGTTTATTCACATGTAGTTTATAAGCAGCTTGTTAGCAGCTTGGCGTAGGCCAATATACATATATTCATAGCAATAGGAGGCACGATATAATTTCTAGTTTGACAAGTACAAGAGCGCTATCAGAGGCTCTGAGGACTGGGTACAGGTGTACTAGGGCCTCGGAATAGGTAATGTCTGCTGGGGAACTGGATACTAGAGAACCATCCGAGTCTCTGAGTCCTGGGGGCAGGCATACTGGGGACCTGAGATGGGGACACGTCTGTTGGAGCACTGAATACTAGTGAACCATCAGGTGCTCTGAGTACTAGGGACAGGTCTACTGTGTACCTGGAGATGAGAGCATTTCTGCTGGAGTGCTAGGTACTAGATGTGGGGTGTAATCAAAGGCCCCAAATGAATAGTACTGAAAGGCCATGTAAAAAAGGCCCACATGTCATTGCCCAAAGGAAAAACAGCATTATAATTAACAAAGGTAGAAGCAATTCAAAGGTCCCTTTCACATGAAAAATAGGATTTTTAAACACTGATACAAAAAAGACTTTGCATGTGTGTTTGCAGGTTAAATCAAGATATGAGAAAAATGTTCCCCTGCCAACATAATGATGTCAGGGAAAAGACGTGGTGTGTGTGTTGAGAAAAAGTATGGTAAATTATGCTCTACATGCAAAATACTGGAAAAACATTTAAAAAGAAAAGCCTGCTTGGTTGCCATGAAAAGTTCCTGTAGGCGTATTTAGGCAGATTATGCGGGTGTCTTTCTGAGCAGGTCAAATGCTCTAGCTGATACATGACAGGTATGTACAACTTCAGGCAACCAACTTCAAAGAGACTAATAAACATTGGTACAAAGAGACAAATGGTGTTGAGGAAGGGAAGCTCATATTTGAACATATGAAGATTTCCTTTGTTTAAAAGAACTGTTATCATTTATGCCTTTTTCTCAGCAACCATAATTCAGACTTTCTTGATTCGCATGCCATTTTTTAGATAATATCCAGCTGATTTTGTTGATATAAAAATTCATCCACCTGTGACTCAGGGAACTGTAAGGGCAATCTAAAATGGGTTTCTGGCTGTTTTAAATGTGTCCCAGAGGGGAGAGTTGGTAAACGGGAAGAGGGTGGAATTAGGAATATGGATAATAAATTGCAGGTTCCTGACAAGTATGCTTTTATTAAAAATGGCAGTAAATTGCCACATGGCTGTGGTAAATGGTGCTGACCTGGCTGTTGTTTTATTAAATTCCCCTGAATATCTAAATTGGAAAATATATGTATTATGACAATTATTAGTAAATCACAAAGATTTTGATGCACAACTAGTTTTTGCTAAATATTTGACATGAGAACAAATGATGATTACAAATGGGAATCGTCAAATGTCTGCTCCAGACACCTAAGCCAATCCTTATAGATAGGCTGGAGTTGGGAGGAAAGAGAAGGATAACTGTCCAATCCTATTTGTGATAACTCTTGCAGGGTACTCCCCAAGATTGTAAACTTGATTGTGTCATCGCTGCTTTATAAAGTGGAATGCATTACGAGGAATGGGAAGAGCTGCTAAAAATTACCATCAGACAGAGCTGCTGAAATTTACCACCGGTAGAGCTGCTAAAAATTGCCATCTGACAGCTGCCAGGAAGCACCAAATTGAGATGTTGCAGATATTGCCTGTGATTGGAGCTGTCTATTTCTAGGAAGGCCTAAAAGCTGACTGGGCCCTATTGTGGAGAGTGGGAGGCCATCCTTGAGAATGAAGTGACCAGACACCTGCCATATCTTTCCAGAGGTACCTGAAATGCAACTGACTTTCCTGAACTTTAAACAGATGCTTTCTATATAAGTAGAACTGAGCCCTGGGAAACAAAGAGGTGGGGGAGTCTATTTGCCTTAAATCCATTACCTTTATAGTGGGTGGTGCAAAACTGTGTAGATCCTTAGCTTATTACACTAAAAATATTAATGTAATTAATTCCCCTTGGTGGAACACCACAGATGATTTTTGTTAAAATTCTAAATGAACAAAGCTCATTCCTCGTGTGCACTGAAAACTAGAGATTGTAATTTGATTGGGTAATCCTATTTGTCCTGTGAACCCCGCATTCTTTAGGAAGAGGGGTGTCTTTGACCCTAAACTAAAAAAAAACAACTAAACTGCCAGCTTCTGCAACACTAACCTTTAAGTGGAGGCGGGGGGCGGGTCTGAAATCCAAAATTCCCAGATCATTCATATTTTTGCTGTCCAGCTTTCCTAACACAGGCCTTTATGTGGAAGGTGTCTGTAATCCAAAATTCTTCAATCAACCTAAAATTTCTGTCAGCCATCCCCAACACAGACCAAAGTAGGGGCGGATGGGAGGAAGGGTGAAAAACATACTGTTAAATCATCCTGGGTTTATTTTAAAGTGAACGTGTGTGTGAAATAATAATTGCCATATGCATTTGCACAAATTTGTAAAACTAAACTGCTAGCCTTTAAGCATGCAAGAAAATCAAAATTGCTCAGTTTTGCATGCGTAATTGTTTTCTTTTTGTTTATTGATATGTTTAATTATTTCTTGAAGTGAAATTTGTAGAAAGAAAAGTTTTGTAATGTGTGTTTGCCCTAACCCATTGGTGTGAATCATTTGTGTAAAAAGAAGTTAATTTTTAGCCTCAAAGAAGGTGACTTGTGTAGTTTAGTGTGATTTCGATTACCTATAATTAAAATAAATACAAATATATTTCCAGTGCCCGGCCTGGTTCTTGGCTCACGGCGGCGGCATGGGGGGAGATTTGTGTGACTCTATATGAGTCTACAGTAAGGCCAGCTCTAAAAAAGGTAAGCAAGTATTGCAGGGCTCCTTGATTGGGGGGGTGTAAAGGAACTCCCATCAAAATAATGCAACATAGAGCACCATCAGAGGCTCTGAGGACTGGGGACAGGTGTACTGGGGACCTGATATGGGGACACTTCTGCTGGAGCGCTGGATACTAGAGCACCATCAGAGGCTCTGAGGACTGGGGACAGGTGTACTGGGGCTCTGGACGGTGGGATACTTCTGCCGGAGCGCTGGATACTAGAGCACCATCAGAGGCTCTGAGGACTGGGGACAGGTGTACTGGGGCTCTGGACAGTGGGATACTTCTGCCGGAGCGCTGAATACTAGAGCACCATCAGAGGCTCTGAGGACTGGGGACAGGTGTACTGGGGCTCTGGACAGTGGGATACTTCTCCCGGAGCGCTGGATACTAGAGCACCATCAGAGGCTCTGAGGACTGGGGACAGGTGTACTGGGGCTCTGGACAGTGGGATACTTCTGCCGGAGCGCTGGATACTAGAGCACCATCAGAGGCTCTGAGGACTGGGGACAGGTGTACTGGGGCTCTGGACAGTGGGATACTTCTGCCGGAGCGCTGGATACTAGAGCACCATCAGAGGCTCTGAGGACTGGGGACAGGTGTACTGGGGCTCTGGACAGTGGGATACTTCTGCCGGAGCGCTGGATACTAGAGCACCATCAGAGGCTCTGAGGACTGGGGACAGGTGTACTGGGGCTCTGGACAGTGGGATACTTCTGCCGGAGCGCTGGATACTAGAGCACCATCAGAGGCTCTGAGGACTGGGGACAGGTGTACTGGGGCTCTGGACAGTGGGATACTTCTGCCGGAGCGCTGGATACTAGAGCACCATCAGAGGCTCTGAGGACTGGGGACAGGTGTACTGGGGCTCTGGACAGTGGGATACTTCTGCCGGAGCGCTGGATACTAGAGCACCATCAGAGGCTCTGAGGACTGGGGACAGGTGTACTGGGGCTCTGGACAGTGGGATACTTCTGCCGGAGCGCTGGATACTAGAGCACCATCAGAGGCTCTGAAGACTGGGGACAGGTGTACTGGGGCTCTGGACAGTGGGATACTTCTGCCGGAGCGCTGGATACTAGAGCACCATCAGAGGCTCTGAGGACTGGGGACAGGTGTACTGGGGCTCTGGACAGTGGGATACTTCTGCCGGAGCGCTGGATACTAGAGCACCATCAGAGGCTCTGAGGACTGGGGACAGGTGTACTGGGGCTCTGGACAGTGGGATACTTCTGCCGGAGCGCTGGATACTAGAACACCATCAGAGGCTCTGAGGACTGGGGACAGGTGTACTGGGGCTCTGGACAGTGGGATACTTCTGCCGGTGCGCTGGATACTAGAGCACCATCAGAGGCTCTGAGGACTGGGGACAGGTGTACTGGGGCTCTGGACAGTGGGATACTTCTGCCGGAGCGCTGGATACTAGAGCACCATCAGAGGCTCTGAGGACTGGGGACAGGTGTACTGGGGCTCTGGAAAGTGGGATACTTCTGCCGGAGCGCTGGATACTAGAGCACCATCAGAGGCTCTGAGGACTGGGGACAGGTGTACTGGGGCTCTGGACAGTGGGATACTTCTGCCGGAGCGCTGGATACTAGAGCACCATCAGAGGCTCTGAGGACTGGGGACAGGTGTACTGGGGCTCTGGACAGTGGGATACTTCTGCCGAAGCGCTGGATACTAGAGCACCATCAGAGGCTCTGAGGACTGGGGACAGGTGTACTGGGGCTCTGGACAGCGGGATACTTCTGCCGGAGCGCTGGATACTAGAGCACCATCAGAGGCTCTGAGGACTGGGGACAGGTGTACTGGGGCTCTGGACACCGTAATACTTCTGCCGGAGCGCTGGATAATAGAGCACCATCAGAGGCTCTGAGGACTGGGGACAGGTGTACTGGGGCTCTGGACAGCGGGATACTTCTGCCGGAGCGCTGGATACTAGAGCACCATCAGAGGCTTTGAGGACTGGGGACAGGTGTACTGGGGCTCTGGACAGCGGGATACTTCTGCTGGAGCGCTGGACCAGCAACAGGGACATATGAGATTGAATCCTGAGACTAGCAACTGGAATTAACAGGATAATCATGTTGTATCTCACATCAAGAGGGCCAGACAACAAGTTCAATGAAAAACCCAGGAACTCTACTAAGTTTACCTGCTTCAAAAATCCTTGGGAGAGAGCAGGGTTGGAATATGTGCATGGAGTTCCATAACTGATAATGATCCTTCACCACTTCTAAGTCTTTTAAGATCAAAGGCTCCTTGACTTCTGGGCATTTTATTTCTCTGAATGTTATATATATTTCTGTAATTTTCAAACCACCAGCAAGTGCATTTTGGGACATGAAGTCCATGCAACGATAGTACAGAATGTGCACATTTCTTGAGGAACTTCTGACATAATGCTGAGACATTGATGCTGGGGCTGCATTTCACGTCCCAGTGAGTGTGTAGAGGGACAGGTTTGAGGTTCCAAAGCAGGGGTCAGGTGAAGATAATGACATTGCGATACATTCAGTTCGTTTACAACACAAACTGCTTAAAAAAGTAGGATTTTAAGGCCTCCAAGAAGATCATGCAGCAGGGTGCTGGGTATAGTTCAGGAGCCAATGAGTCTCATATACATGGAGGAAAGCGCAGACAGGAGTAATTTAGGGCCAAAGAACAATTCAGCGAGGATTAGGATTAAAGCTGACATTGCACACTGTGAAAATTGAACATTTGAAAAGCTATAATCTAAACAGCCAGTCTGGATCAAACAGATATCTAATAGAGCTGTATGAAATAGAAATAAGGAGATTTTAGCTAATTTTCTAAATAGGTCTCTTAGCAATAAGAACAATAATAGAACCAAGGAATACTATTCTGTATGAAGCTATTATATATCAGCTATGTCTATTATTTGCTCAAGATCTTAATTATGAGTTTTTTGTAGGGCCTACATTATTGAGTTTTTGGAAATCATGGAACTCGACCTGTCATTGATGAGTTCTCTTCATTATTCATTTATTTCAATTATTTTTTGTTGTATAGAGCTACGGTCCATGAGTGCCTCAGTGCTCTACCTACTGTTTCAGAATATAAAATACGAGGAAAGAGGCGACAATAGCAAGAATTTGATTTTAATCGGAGAGAAAGTTCTCCAAGAGGCGGGTGCTATCAATGAGAACATTCTGATGTTTTGCTGCAAGATACGCGCAAGAGCGACCTATTCCTCCAGCCAGTTTGAACCTGGGAACGTGAAATGGGATTGAAAAGCTAAACCCTAAAGCGCGCACCAGAGCGTGCATTTTTGGGTGATTTTTGATGTAGAGGGGACTATGTCCATAGATAGATATATGGGTTAAGGTGTGGAATTTAAATATAATTGGAGAATTGACAGGAAGCCAGTGAAACCTCGTAAGCAGGGTAATATGCTTGTACATTGGTGTATCTGTTAATATCTGGTGCTTGGAGGATTTGCAGAAGATGAATCATACATCTCGGTGTCCTGTTGTAAAGTGCTTTACAGTAAGAAGTTTGTTTGGATGTATACGATTTAGCCGTGGCAGAAATCTTTGCGGTCGAATTGACTGTGGTCAATTCAGCCGTGAATACAATTTTGCTGCAGCCAAATCTGGCCAAACTTTAACCCCTTGCGGACCCAATACATTCCCCCACCCACCACCTACTTACCTTTTGACGTCCGGTTTTCTTCAGACCCTGCAGAGTCAGTTCTGTCCCTCCTATGCGGGTTTGATCCGACGCGGCAGGGTCCCCTTTTCTTCTTTGTTTTCCCCCGTCCCCTGGATCTAAACCGGGGGACACCCCTGCTATCCACAAAGGCCATCACTGACAAACATGTGGAGCGGGGGACACCCCTGCAAACCCTCCTCCCCATGTCTTGTATTGATTACCCAGTTTGATCGTTGGTACTGGCGGAATTGGGCCAGATATACCATACGATCAATTTGAAACAATCATGAATAAGCAACATTAAGTGAAAGTTTTCTGAGCTGATGACCACATTTCTCTGGGCTCTCACAAAGACGGTGGAGTCAAACACGACGCCAAACGTTTTTACTTTTTGTGAGGCAGGAATGGCAAGGCCTGGACAAAGAAAGTCTGGGTGTAGTAAGGACACTGAGTGCAGAGATGTGGCAGACACGTTTTTGTAGTGTTTCCATCTTTCAATTTTATTGAAGATGAATTTTACTCATGTGGTATTAGAATGTATGTCCAGTTTAAAGATGAGTTGGGTGTTGTCAGCAAGATTTTGAAAAACGACCCCAAAATCGTCCAGGAGATCGTGCAAAGACTTAAGTTATATGTTACACAGTAGTGGTGATCTACACGACCACAGCAGCGGGCCGTGGATCCCTACTTCCTGATGAAATTGAACATTCCCGATATTTAGAAAGGAGGATCTATTAGAAAGAAAAGATGTGATCTACACAACTGCAGAATCTGCAGCGCCAATGATCTCCTGGGATCCTTGGAGTAGAAAGTTATCAAAGGCTGGAGGTAAATCCAAGAGCAGAACCAGACTGGAATCTCGATTTTCCATTGGTTGGAGCAATGTGTCCTTGCAGTCGATTAGGGCCATTATATCTGGAACCAAGCTACACAATGTGACATAAGGTTCAGGAATGTTTCAGCAATTGTAATCTTCTAGTAAATATAGCTTGCAAGATTAATGTTTAAACTAAATTGAATTGATTTTGTGATGCTGGAATGCAACGTATCTTTTAGGATCATTGTATTTAAGTGCGGAATGTTT
Source organism: Ambystoma mexicanum (assembly GCF_040938575.1). Lineage (NCBI taxonomy): Eukaryota > Metazoa > Chordata > Amphibia > Caudata > Ambystomatidae > Ambystoma > Ambystoma mexicanum. The sequence continues at coordinate 166,933,596 of NC_090931.1, read as the reverse complement.
GTGTGGAAGCCATTAACAGGTAAATGAATGAATGAACATAACATTTTGCTCTGGGCATCTCTTGGAGATAGGCATTTCCTGTTGTTTTTCTTTTTTCCTTCGCCTTGCCTTGGATCTTCCAGAAAAGGCGAATGCTCCTGCCAGGTGAACGCATTTATAGGTAATGCACAGCACTTGACTATATGTCAGTCCTCCCTGTGTAGAGCCAACCCAGCGTGATAGGATTTTGCCAATGTGATCACAGCGATGGGAGTCTGACCATCCTGGCTGCTACATGTCCTACCAGTTTCAGTGGAGAGCGATGATTATTGGGGATGCTCGTTTGCAGAGTGTTGCTGCTGACTGGGTATGAGAGGGCCTGAACCGCCAGGCAGGGATCTGAATGGGAGAGGAAGGTGATTAACTTTTCAATGTTTGAATGTTCTTAATGAGCAAATAGGGGTGAGCTCTACTGTTTAGTTCATGATTATTCTCTGTGTAGCCTGCCAAATGTTTTGGACTACAGCTCCCTGATCCTTCACTACTGATTATGTTGGCATGGGATCATGGGATATGAAGTGCAACACTTCTGGAGGGGCAAATAAATACATTCATGCACACACAAATAAATGATGAATAACCATGGTCTAGTGGGCATCCCAGGACTTTTGAATGTGTCTCCAAGTGAGCAGAAGAAGCTACTACAACTCAAGCAAATATCCAGATCTGAATACAAAGGTAGGGCAGGGAGGGAGTCATAACCTGGATGTTGTCGCTTGGATCTTTCCTCTGACAATGCAACCTCAGGTTATAAAGGAAAGCCTGTCTCAATGCTATCCGCCTCTTTTCCTGCCCCTTCTTCTGGATAGGGGGCAAAAGCAGTTATGTTTTAGTGGTTGATCTTGACGTTATGTAGTGGCATATAGTGTTAGATGTGTGTAGGGGTTCAGGCATGCAGGTTATGCCTTTGCTGGTGGACATCTAGAAAAAGGCCTGGGACACATTTTCCTGACCCATCACTATTTGATGTTTGTACACTAACTCATACAAATCGCGCTCCATGTGACACTTCAGAAAGATTTCTTCCATTAGAATATAATGGTTTGACAACAAATTATGTGCAACATGTAATTCCCAGAAGTGCTAGGTTAGCAAATTTGTTTCAATCAATACAGTTATGTGTCTTTCCTAGTCCCAAATGTATGACTTTGTAAAGAAAGTGGCCATCCAAGGAAGACATCCTAATGAGTGAAGGGTTGCGTGGCCTAGAGGCCACTGATGAGGCCCAATGAAAGCAATGCATGTCTGGGGATGCTTGTGGTCTCGTGCAGAAGTGATGTGATGAAGCATTTTGGGATGGAGCACCCCTTTGGGGTGGGACCAATCCTGATTTGCATATGGTCTTTCTCCTTTTGTAATGGCTTGGCAGGTGAAGAAAGATGGTCTGGAGTGTTTCCCAGAGCAATGCCAGAGGCCAATATTAATTCTAAACCTTCCAGCCATCACCACTTTTGTTTTGCTACCTATCTGACAGACACCTGGCTGTATATAAGGGCTCATTCAAATCCAACATACAACTGGTCCCAGATGGGGGTCTCCTACAGTTCCCTCCTCTCTCCAAGCATTGCCAATCTATGCACGGGACCATTGAGAGCTCTCATTCATGACCCCAACATAGCCACCCATCAGTGCACTGACAACACTCAGCTGTACTTTATATCAGCAGCTGCCAGGATATTGCTCAGCTCTGCAAATCTTAGAGAAAAAGTAGCAAAAGCTCAATTACCCCTCTTTTTGTCTGCCTTGCAAAGGGATCAGGAACCAAGGGATTTTTTGATAGATATCTTTCTTATCTATCTAGGAGTTGCATAAAGACATATCATTGTCCAGAGAGCGTTCAGAGTAAAAAACACAATATTTTAATACGTTAAATTTCACACTTCTATAAATGGTCGGTGCTTTCCACAAGGCACCTCCAGACTTTAGAAACAAATTGGAACACATACAATTAAAAAGTCCAGCAAAAACACACACATATTCTATTTGTGGTGTCTAGGGTTAGTAAAGTGACAGTTCTTATGAAACACCTTTCCAAATCAATTGTTTAGATTTCTGATTCTGTTTGGGGAAACCAAAACATTAAATGTGCAGCAAGAAAATGTTAACGCTGCAAAAAAGGCACATCTATTTTTGTGTCAGGATGTCAACTCTGCAAATGCCTGCCTATCTTACGTACATGGATGTCAAATACCTACCTCAAACTGAACACCATCAAGAATGCATTTGTCCTTGTCAGGACCCCAATTCCGGCAAACAGCAACTCATTCAATAATGGCTGGATGATGTATGCTTGAAAGTATTCAAACTGCAGCTTTCGAGTGTAGCCAAGTTGCTTGGCATTATTGTTGACAATAGCCTGACTTCCACACGGTGGTCTAAGCCCTTGTGAAGTCATAGATTGACCGGGGAAACACTCTCCTTAGTGGCCTTCTACCTACACCTAGGGGCCATCTCAAGGCAACTCACTAGACTCCAAACCACCTCATTGAGGGTGCTCACAAATTCAACTGCATCTATCGTACACTGCACAAGCTTAACTGGCTACCGCTCCCACCTGGATCATATTCAAAACTGCATGGATCACCTACAGAACAGTCTTGAATGGAACACCAACATACTATGCTGCTAAACTACACTCCTCTGGTGATGTTCATGCCTCACGTAGAAAAACGATCAAAAGATTGACGTCTAAGGTAGCCCATTTGGAGAAGACTCACAAGTTGTTTTCTCCTGCCATGCCTCGACCATCTGGAGCTCAGTTGCGGCACAGGCCTGAAATGCCCCTACAATCCTACAGTTTCTGCAAAACAGTATAAACATGGCTCTTGCTTTGATACATTCTGGATGAATAAAAAATCATCCCTCCCTCCACAATCAGTACTGCACTATTATATAAAATGCCAAGTCCAATGCTGGCATTCCACGATTGAAAAGCACTCCTTTGCTCTCGTGCTAGGTTTGGGCTCCACAGTAATAAAATAAACAAATGTATTGGAGATTAGCTGAAACCTGTGTGACTATGGGCTTCTACATTTTTATTTTATTTAATACATTTATGTAACACACAGACCCTGGGGTATCACAGTGTTTGGTACAGAGATAGAAAGCAGACAGGTACATTTGAAGTGAACATTAGCCATATTTGTTAAATAGTCACGTTTTTAGAATCTTTTTGAAGATAGAGTAGGATTGTTTGTTTCTGATACGAGCCGGCAGGGTGTTCCCGAGTGCAGGCACAGTGACACAAAAAACAACCCATCTGGCTCTATTATTCTTGAATCGAGGGGTGATCAGTGAGATGATTGAGCTGGATCTTAATGAACACACTGGGTGTTTCTGGGCAATACTGTTGTTGAAGTAGACAGTGCCTTATTTATGAATGCAGTGGTGAGCAATAGTCAGAGTTTTAAAAGTCGATGCAAGTTTGGATGGGTAGCCAGTTGGCCTCTTGCCTGGTTGCTGAAATGTGGTCTGATCGTTGTAAGCCTAAGGCCGCGTGCAAGTCTTTGTTCAACAGAAGTTGTAGTTTGGTCAGTTTTGTTGTCGATCCATGAGGAGGACATTGCAATAGTTAAATTTGCTGATAAGTGCTCTTGTGAGCGTGAGGTAGTTACTTGGGGATGGGGAATTGCTACTCAGGGAGATGAGCCTAGATGTGCAGGTAGTGGCTGACACTAATGCATTAATGTGTTTGGTCATGGTCAGCACTGCTTCCATGTGGACACTGTGAGGTACTCATGGAAATCATGGTGAAAACAAGTAAGACAGACAAATAGTTATCAAATAATATGTCAGGATACAATAGTCTGGGTCTCCCTTCCCCACATTTTGAACACGTGGAATTATGGGAGCTTGAAGCAGAGTACAGTCTCAGGCTTCTCCAGCATGAGACGACAGTTCCAATGTCAGCTCCCAGGACACACACTCAGGCTTTATTAGCACGAGATAATAGTTCAGCTCTTAACCATCAAGCTTTCATTTATCAGGGCCGTCCATGGCCAAGTCTCGTTTCACTTGAAAGTCTCTTGCCTTCGAGGACCTGACGTGTTCAAACAAAAAAACAAAAGTTCTGTTAACAAATGAAAGCTCTTTTCCAAAATGTGTTGGGTGATGGATTCACCTTTGGGTCCCTATCTTCTGGGTGCTGACCCTTCTCAGTAGGATTCCAAAATATATCACAGTTCCTTTATCAATCAACTTTGGGTGGCAACTTCATCCCTGGTTCTCCCTCGGTCGGGCTTGGACCCCTCTTGCCTTTTGCAGGATTTCTTTTCCCTTGGTTTCTCAATGTTTGTAGATCAAAGTCTTTCAATTGTAAAGAGATTTTGCTTGACCCTCTGGATGACCACTTTGACATCTCGTTAGCCCTTCTACAGCCTTTTGGTACTTGTAGTTTCTATCATATGGGGCTTGACCAGAGTCTCTCGAGTTAGCACCCACGTGGTGCCGCTTTCCCTCTGTAGTTGGTCTCCTCTAGACACTTTTAACAGTTAATTTGAAGTTCATTAGCTTTGGTTTTAAACTTGCCACTTTGCGATTCCCATGCATCACAGCCCGGTTCTTAGATGAACTGCTTGGCTGTGGGCTTCTTTGGATTCAAGGCTGGTAACATGGGGCAGGAGCTTCCCTCACTCCTGCCTATCACCATAGGCTTGCCCCGTGTACCGTTGACATCTGCTGCAGGACACTTGTGCTATTGTTCCCGTTCTTAGGCTCTCTTTCATGAAGGTTCTGTGGTTTGGAACGAAAAGGGCAAGGTCACTTTTCTCTCTGCCACCCTCTCAATTCCTCCCGCCTTTCTCCTTCTCTTGAACTGCTGCGTGGTAGCCGCCTTGTCGTTCTGTCTGTTGTGCTTGCCTTGTTCGTACTGTGCTCTCTGGCTCCACCTTTTATCTCTGTGGGGAAGGGAAAGGGCTGTCAGGTGTGTGTGTGATTCTGATCAATTTCCTGTCTTTGCCTGGCCCTTGTATTGGAACATATCAGGTAAATGGCTCTGGTGTTAGTCCGTTGTCCTTTGTGTTTTGCACAAGTGTTAGAGTTGGAATGGGGGTGGGGGGCAGTGGTTTGGAATGTCCTCCGTCAGAGGATGGAGAAAAGGTGGGGATACTGCGTCTCACCCGTCTGTGTCTCACTCCTATTCTCCAAGTACCCCTTATCCATGTGACACTTCCTCACTGGTCCACCCCAGGAACTGGATCCAATAGCGATGGCCATGTCCTGGCCACCTGGATGACAGATTGTTAATTAAATCTCAATTATTTGTGATATAAGTGCTGTACCAAAGGACCCACCTTCGGGAACATCAGGATCAGAGACAGCAATGTGGAATGCAAGAGTCCCCATGTGGGCCCTGTGCCCCTGTGCCAGAATACGGCTACAGTAACTCAGGCCCCCCCAGGGTAACCCTCTGGGGAAGAAAACCTTGCTCCTAGAATGGATGCGAAGACTTCCAGATGTAATCACGCATGGAGGCAACTGGGTGGTGTCTTCTTTTCTTGATCTGGGAGATCAGCAGGTGTATGGCTGAATACGAGTATGCTGTGGTAGTAAGCAAGAAAGTTGTAGAAAAATGTAAACTATAGAAGTCTATATTTGCTAACAATGTAGAACCAAGAATATGCACTTGTGAAGGGTAGACTGTATGGCTGTTTACTTGGAGCCCGCTAATCAGTGTGTTCGGAGGACTGGGGGCATGTCAATCCTAAGTAGACAAACATGCGTATACTAGGTCAAAAGAAAGCCTTTTATGAGTGCGTGTAACAGCACCAATACTGCCTACTTCTTGTACCCTGAGAGGTGACAGCTGAATTTTGATAAGAGCGGAATCCTTCCTCTTCAGTCTGCTCGGAGAGAGAATGGCGGAGCGTCTGGATGTTTGTTTTCACGCTGTGCAACGTGCTTAATGACTGGCCTGTAGCACGAACGCGAGATTTGTGTAGAACTATAGAAACAGGTCTTCAACAGAAATGGAGTGAAGAGTAAATGGCGGTTCAACCCAGGGAGAAGCAGAAATACAAACACTAACTAGCTACCTTTTCCGCGAAGCCCAGGAAGTGTTGCGGAACAGGCGAGGGCGGTGACCGTATGTCGGAAAGGCAGCAGAGCTCTAAAGATAAGAGAGACAAACAAGCTGGTATTTTATGTGGAAAAGTGATAGTAGGGAAAGTGTTGAACTCAAGGAGCGTCTGCTATGACTAGTAGCAACGCAGAGATTCCCGGAAGTCGCAGGCTGAAGAATCCTCCTCGGATTGGGGGGCGGAGCCAAACAGTCCCAAGACCCATGGAAGACTGCAACGTTACATACACTAGCAGGCACCATGTTAGTAGGAGGTAAATAAACACTGGTAATGTGCTTCCACTGGTGCCAAAGAGACCAACGGAAGCGGCGCTGCATGACACAGATCCCCAGGGAGTAGCTAAGGAGACACCTTCAGGTTTCTCACAACACCCACAGTTTTTACATGCTTCAGGACTGATATAAAAGAGCCATCAATGCAGAAGGTGGAAAAGTAGGTATCAATTTTTTGAGCCGGTAGGGAGAACCCTCAATGAGCTGCGCTGTGTTGTCTTCCATTAGGCAGAGATTGTGGGAGACTATAGAAATTCTGTATAGTACTGTACACCCTATTTATAGCAGCAGAGTCACAGGTGTGGTCACCTTTGCAAGGGATGAGTATTTGGGTATCATCTGCAAAGTTAGTGTATATATCATAGGAGGCCAGGAGGTCAAATAGACGCTTGGTGTAGGTATTGTAGAGTATGGGTGACAGGCAAGAACCTTGAGGGACACTTAGGGAATCCAAGATGGGGTCAGCAGCAGCAGCTTCAATGAACACTCTTGTAGTGCATTCACTGAGGAAGGATTTGATCCAAGTTATGGCCTCGGGAGAGAAGTGGAAGTGCAGCAATTGCCCTTCACAGGAAACTGACATTATTCTTTCATTATGCAGTCCAGAACAATTTGCAAGTTAATGGGTATAAATCCAAGGTTGTCATGTTTTCCTCTAAGAAACTATTCAAAACATAATGCTGGAGGGTGGGAGACCAGCCCCTGGAAAGGGTGGTATCGATGAGGTATTTGGGATTTAACCTTGCAGGCAACCTCTCTTGGATCATCCTCTTCAAAAGAAGGGTTCACTTCCTTATTGGCCAAAATGAAACTAATATGCTCCCAATTATGTTGCTATTCTCTGGTACCTTTGATTAGGTTCTACCTGCAAACCATTGAACTGGTAGTTTTTTATGGTCTGGGTATAGTCCCCTTCGATTTGGGGGCACAACTTACCATCCTCTAGGGGCTTCTCTGGAGGAGAACCATGGGATTGAATAACTCTGTAACTAATGCTGTGGTCAGACATGAGTTGGGACTGGTTTCTCTGGTGGCTAGAGCTTTATGGAAAAAGCTAGCTGAATACGCCAACATGTTGAGACCCATGAATAACACTATATACCAGTCTTTGGGTGAACCATCTCACACTCATTCAGCCTCTACCATTCCCCTATTTGAGTTCACTGTGTGTGGTGTTCTCAGCCAAATTGGCTCCTCCCCGGAAGAGCTGAGGGCGGTGCCTGCGGTCGGAAAGTGAAAATTATTCACAGCGATTGGGACACAACTTCAGACTTATTGGGAATCTTATCGCTCTACAGGGAATACGCTAGCTTTACATGGAAATAAGAGGTAACCTTGATGTATGTGTCCACATTCCCCTGCCCAAAGATTCATGATGTATATTTGCGCTTCCGCCTAAATCAATTTGCAACCTTGGATAGGAGGTCTAAGTGGGACAAGTCATTAACTAGTAATAACTGTAAATTTGCGAGACCACCAAGGTGGAAACCCTTAAACACATTGACTTGTCCTGGGTTTGAGGAACAGAGGCTGCGTTACCTGGGTAAAGTTTTACTGACCGACATGTTCTGGTTTAGGCTTATATGGGGTCACTCGGTGAAATTGATTTTGGCGTTGTATGCTTTTTTATTTGTGTTTTCGGGGGAAAATAGAATGAATTCTGTTTTTTAAGTCTTTTATTGTTGTGCTAAGATGAAATGTTATACTGTTGTTTTAAGCTGCTTTTCTAATCTGTGTTTCTTTGTGAAAAGCTTTCTTCTGTGGGCTAAAACACAATTAAAAAAAACAATGACACTTGCACAAAGGATACATCACACACATCCCCCATGCATGCAGAGAAGTGTTGCAGCATCTCTATAACGCATACAACAAAAAAAAGATTGTGTTTGTTGGTGTTCTATAGAAATGATCAATGCGACTTTTCAAATCACACGAGGCAGGAAAGCAGCATTTGCCAATCAGATTTACCAGTAGTAGCAGATAGCATGGAGAAGAAGGGGCATATGACATGGTGAGAAGGGGCATATGACAAAAAAAGAAGAGGCAGGGAGCACATGGAAGAAGGGTCCGGTGGCACAGGGGAACAAGGAACTGGTGACGCATTGCAGTGGACAGATGACATGGGGGAGAGGACTGATGACACAGGGGGGGAAAGGCTGGGCTAAAAGAGGAAGAATCAGTAGATGACACGGTACATGAGGGAGAAGGGAGCTAACATAGGGGAGAAGGGGCAGGTTATAATAGAAGCAGAGAATGGGGATGATGGTGACATTGGTGCGAGGAGGTAGAATCTGGGAGAAGAGGTGAGAAGGGAGGTGACACAAAGAGAAGGGACAGGTCACATGGTTGTAGAAGGGCAGTGTCATCGGGAATGGGCAGGTGATATGGGGGACGGGCTCTGGTCGTTGACTCCCTGGCGAGTCACTCAACTGTGGTAAGTCACCCTTCTGGTCCTTGGCAGGTTGCTGTCCTCTGTTCCTCGGCTCTTGTGGTTCATCAGCCCTCTGGTCATTGGCTGCCTTGTGAGTTGCTCTGTAGTCCATCAGTTCTCTGGTGCTTGGGATGTGGGTTGTGGTTGGCTTTGTCACTTGATAGTTGAGGTGCAATTCCATCTGCATTGTACCATAATCCCATGTAATACTGAGAAGTGCCATATGTCCAACATGCTAGGTCAGTTCTGGTTTTAACGTTGTATTCTGGGACATCTAGACCCAGATTTCCCTGCTATAAATCAGGACTACAAGTACCAGAAGGCACAGTTAAATCTAGGCCCAGATTAGCATCTCCTGACTGGAGTCAGGCAAGTTGGCAGGTATGCAGTGTTACAGCTAGGTGTGTCTTCGAGGAGTCAGTGGGCGGTCAAAATGGAGGCCCTGTGAAACGGAACAAAAACTGTGGGCACAGTGTCATCTGATTTAGCAACACTAACATGGCATATTATGGCATAACGAGGTATAACAGCTGGGAAAATGTTGTTTTACATTGTTTTGCATTGATGTAGGCAAATAAATGTGACTAACTGTGTTGTTTCCATAGTGAAAAAGCTTATCCCCTATTTTTATTAGGTGGACTGTTCTGTAAAATATAGTAATAGTGATCACCTGAAAACATCTCTACCCACAAGTCCCCCATCAAAACAACAAAGGTTACACAATGGAATGCACATCACACAAAGACACTTGTCTACACTACATTTTCCTAAATAGCACACTAGCCCATAGTTGCCAACATTATCCATTCCAATCTGTAGGTGGTTATTCAATCCTGTTATATTTATTTGCATTCTGGCACCTGTAGTTCTGATTTTTATATTTTAAAGCTCAGCCTTCAAGTTCCAGAATGCATCAAAAACACAACTGCATAAGCACCTACAGATTGGAATGGATCATGTTGACATCTGTGTTAGCCCACAACAGAAACACCAACAGAACTCACCACACTCCTTAAATGACATTCTGGCAGACACCACCATCAATCGAAGTTATCAACCTGAAACAAGTTGCTCCAGAATACTCACAATATATGTATTACAAGGCCCATGTTAGCGACCGTGTAGTTATGTTTAAATTGCTAAACCCATAGGAAAAGCATTTTTGCGGCGGCTTATAACTTTGCACCCCCTAGAGGAATCGTCACCAACCTTTGCAAAATAAGTATATGGCCGGCTCTGCTGAATTTTTTCACCAAGTTGGGTGAGGTTTCCTGCAGGGGGGGCAAAGTGATAGGGGGTTCCCAAATCATTTTTTTTTCTACAGACTGAATGGGGAAAAACTTTGTGCACGGCTACAGGCCGAACGCCTGGATGGATTTTCACCAGGTTTGGGCAGGAGCGGAGGCTTGGGTCAGAAAGCGTGCTTTTGTGTGTTTGGTGGAAATCAGACCAGTACTTTTGTTAAAAAACTGAAATGTACATCCCAAAAATGTAATGATATCTGGGTCTGCTGAGCTGACCCATTTCCCTGTTCGATCCACGGACTGAAGTCTCATTGGCCTGCGGTACGCCGTGCTGTCGGTGAACATTGGACGCGGCCGGTGGTTGGCTTGATGGAACTGTGCTGTGCGTCAAAGGTTTTGGGAAACACCGCCATGGTGTATCAGAGGATAGTATTGTGGTGTGTGTGGCAAGGCTCTAAGCCATTGTGTTCATGTCTGGGCCTCTTGTACATACGAGTGTGCACAGTAAAATTAGACATATCTGGCTCCGCTCCGGCGTCCCATTTCCCTGTTCGTCGCACGGTCAAAATGTTGACTGCAGCGCAATGTGCGGTGATGGGATGGGTGTCAAAAGTGTTCTATGACAGCGGCATGTTGTATCGGTGGACAATGCAGTGGCGAAAGGGGTTGAAAAACATAGTGTATGGCATCTGGAGGTGGGAAGAAGGGATCAAAAGGTGCGGGAGTGAGAAGTGCTTCATGTGATATATTTCATTAGAAGAAGACGGTGGAGTACCAGAGCTATCTGTGCATGCTCCGCCAATGCGTGGATACCTGAACAGGCAACAATCTTGTGTGGTCATTGCAAGAAGCCTTCGTTATGGCATGCCAGCTACAGCAGCAATGTCTTTCTATGATGAGTGGTGGCAGGCACATTTGCAGAAGGGGAGTGCATTCCACAAGACATGAGGATTTAAACATAGTGTGTACTATGGTGTGCTGTGTGAGGTAATTCCGTAGCCACATCAATGCATGGCGGTAGCCCTAGCACAAATAATTATGTCCACTGGTTGAAAAGGTATGTCCACTGGTTAAAAGCAGGTGCACATTGTTGCTTTTTGTGTGTGGTTCAGCTGCAGTGCACACAATGTTGGTTGCATGGGTGTGGTGATTGGTAGAACAACCTACAGTTGTCAGTGTATGGGTAGAGATGCTGCAGTGACCAGTCGTGCAGTGTGTCCACTGGGTGCACAAACGGAATAGTGTACATATGGACGAGGTCACGGTGCAACTGGTTCTTATATGTGCTTGAGTAGTGTGCTTTGTGCAGATTAGTAATTGTTGCAGTGCACTACGCACCATTGGTTCTATGCACGTACTAGAGTGTTGGGAGCAGGCCTAATGTTGTGAAGATTTTCTTGTTTGGTTGGCATGCTTATAATGCTTTGTGTTTGGACGTGGGTATCGGTGCCAAACACAGCGATATGTTTCTTCATTAAGGTAAGTGGAACACATGTCCTTGCCACCCTGTTTTATGGTGCGGCGGTTGGGTGGAAGTGCTGGTGCGTATGTTTTTTTGTCACTCTGCATGCATTTGAAGTTGGTAAGTAGCACATGATGGTTGCGGAGGACATTGCACACTTGGTAGAAAAGAATACGTGAGCTGCTATGCGTGCATTAGCATATGGTGTTCACCATTGCCCCTGTTGCACAATAGGAAGCCACATGTCACCATTTGCATTTGCAATGGCTAGCCCTTGTAAGACCCTTGGTTGAGAAAGTGCTTGGCCACATTGCCCCATGAAAGGAAGTCATCAGCATTGGAAAGTTGCAATATGGACAATGTAAAGAGCCACACACACACCGTTCAGCACAGGCAACCCAACGTCATGGAGCCATGCATGCAAAGATGTGGCAAGGGTGAAAGGTGGCAGGCACAATTACAGATGGGGAATGCATTACACATGACACGAGGAAAACAACGTGAAGTGCACTAGGGAGTGCTGTGTGTGGTGAGGGCCTAGCGTCTTAGATGCATGGCTGGAAGCCTTACACAAACAGCTATGTGGGTTGCTGGCAACTACTCCTCAGATTGTGTTGTTTCGTGTACGATTTGTGAGTTGTGCAGGCATTGTTGATTGCATGGGTGTGCTCATTTTTCGCACATGGTACATTTTCCAGTGCATGGCAGGAGCTTATGGAGTGAACAGTTCTGCAGTGTATCCACTCAGTGCTGTGTTGAGAAAGTGTGTGTGTACCAGTGCATAGGGTTCAACTGCATAGTGTATGTGCTTAAGTAGTGTGCATTGCGCAGATTACTAACTACTGTAGTGCACTTTGAAGTGTTTTATCATTGGAGTTGGTGAAGTGCTGGGAGGAAAAAAACAATGGCTACCTGCAGTTCGTGGTGCTGGGTGCCGCTCTGGGTGAATGTGTTCGCTGAAAGCGTGCATCGGTTTAGAGAGCTATTACCTGGAGGTGCTTTCACATGACACAAGACCTGTACTGTGAGTGTGTAAAGGTACATCTGCAGTGCAGTGCAGAAATGATAGTGTGCGATGTAGAGTTCTTGGTTGTGAATACTACATGCGTGTGTGACTATTGCAGACTACCTAATGTGGGAGTGTTGCTTATACAATAGTGGAAATGGAATAAGGAGTGCCTGTGCTTTACTGGGGTGTGGCCCTCGCTGTCGCTGGGGAGGCGCACATGATATAACCTGCCCTTTTGAGCATGGTGCCTTTGCAAATTGAACTGTGGGGATTATCCAATCAGTTGCCGAGGGTGTGGGTCACAGGAAGGGGCGGTGATATATTTCCCCAAACATCGATGCAGTGAGGTTGCCAGAGATGGACAGATGCAGAGTGCTCATTGTGAGTGATACTTTTGTGCAAGATCTGCACAGGTATGCTGTGGAAAGAGGCTTTGATACTAACTTTCATTTGGAAGGAGTGGAGGCTTTTGGGGCACAATGTATGAGTGGGGTTTCAGTGCCATGGTTCTCCTTTGTAACACACAAAACAGAAAGCGGACAAAAAGCTTCACTTGAGCCAATTTCTTTATTGCACCATCAATGCAAGCCTTAAAACTCTCCTTAAGTAGGACGCACTATCCTAGCCCTTCATGATGCTCCTCACCCTAGAAAGCGCTGTTGCACTGAGAGGGATACATGCGGGCAACGCTCACCCTGTTCCTACATACAATGAGATGATTTTCAGCCAAATTTATTCACAATGATTGCATTAGACCCAGTCTTAATTTTGGCACAAAACGGTTAAAATTTTCAGTTGCGGGAAACCATGTCTCCCGACTGCACACTTTTGTCAAACAGACATTTCACGTGGGACTGGACGTCAGGGTTCGGACAATTTATTTGCCCTCCGTGAGGTGTGTCTGGTTGGCCCAAGTGTAATGTCTAAAACATTTAAGAATATAAATATCACACTCTCAGCCGGTTGTAATACTCCCACTGTTTAGCTCTTTTTCTGGAGTACACACACGGTTAGCTTTTGCGAGAGCACATAGTTCACACATAAAACCAATTACAATAGCTACAACATTAGTTTAAATTTCCAATCTGCACAAGTCCCCTATGTGTCACTCTTAATCAGGTGACATCTACATTTCTGGTCGAACGGTTTCAATGATTTTCTTTCGTATATCATCTTCCTCAGGACCCATTACTTCTTTCTTAGACCCAATCTGTGCGCCCCTCAGAGTCGTAGACTCGGCGTGTTCTGTGGGGCAAAACGAGAGAAGGTCAGGGTGACTTCTCTCATGTGTAGGTTAGAGTGTATGGCACTTATACTATTTTTTCATTTATAGAATAGTTCATTTTTAACAAGGATAGTTCATATATACAAGTCCTTTTTGTGACAATAAAATGGGGTATTTCACCACGCCCTGCCACCTTGTGGTGTACGACATTATTTTAGTTTCACGTGCTGATGGTCGTACCTGTTCGTCTGTTGCTTGTGCAATGGAATGGCACATTTAGCATCAAGGTTTTTTGGGGCATTTCCTGTTGGTCAGATCAGGGCACCTATGTTGATACTTGATCTGCAACATAGAGTAATCGCATATTTCATTTCCCATTGGTATAGTGCATTTAAGACCCTTCATATTAAAGCTGGCTGTCCCCACCTTTTAGGGCACCTTCTAATTACCTGGCTTCTGGTATAGTTGTCTCATTTTAGAAATGTTGGCATCTTCTGATGTAAAATCTTATTGTTGATACCCCTGGGATGATCCTGTAATGCAAGGAAGACCCAATATGTGTCAATTACCCGAGTGCATAGGGCATTTATACACTCTATATACAGCCTTCATTGTGTTCCGCGTCTATGTAAGCACCTTTAGCACATTATCATGCCAAAGCTCCCTCCCGCAATGTCTATAATGGTGACCCGGGTCAGGCTCCCATTAGTTCAAGTATCAAGTGTCAATTCCAGTATATGCCTATCAAATATTTTAACTTTAACTTTACCCCCCATCTAGTTGGAATCATTGCAGCATATATATACAGATCCCGTGTTCTGCTCACACTGGATTTGCTTACTTGATTCTTTTCTTTTCCAGTTCTATCGACTTGGCGTCTCATACGAGGTAAACACTATCCTCGCAGCGTTCGACTGCTATTCATGAACGCCTGAACAGTGTGTGGAACAATGAATGCAAAGCGAGCCGTCCCGACGGCCAATAGAAGTCAAATGCCGTGTCATGTGATACGGTGGCCATCTTGGAATGGGCGCACTTATCCGCTGTCCATCCCCATACTGGTAAAGGCACTCGCTACGCGGGACATCCCAAAGGCTAGTTGGAAAAACAGGGCCATGTCATGTGACATTGCGGCCATCATGGAATGGGCACATTTGTCCACTCGATTTTGCTTATTCTTTTAGCAAGTTAAGTTAAGCTTTTCGGCATACTCTGAAACTAGGTTAGCATCTCCCATGCCAGGTCTCCCATACCAGGTGTCTATTATACAGCACTTCCCACTTCCTATGCCTTTTTGAGTCCCGAGTGGACAGGGGACTAGTGTAAAGTAAAGTAAAAACCAGATACCCTATGGGGAGGGGACTGACTGTAACTCGGGCAGCGATGGTTTTATCGCCTAGGAGAGGGCTTCCACTATAAACTCAATCTTGTCCAGAGGTTATTTCATTAATGCCAATGAGTTCCATTGAATTTCTTCGTTTAACCCATGTCTGACTGTGTCCAACCAGTAAATCCATTGTTGCTCGTTTTAAGGAGCATATCATGAAAGTTGCCTCCCCTCTGGGGTGGCCATACTTTCTCCAGAATGGTGCATTTAAACTCCTCCTCTGTATGTTGTTGTAACTCAAAATGGACCACGAGTGGTGCAGTCATTTTATTTGTCCTTAAACAGGATTTGTGTTTAATCAATTGTGTTTTTATTGAGCGTATTGTCATCCGAATATACCTGTTCTGATCTTGGTGATCCGCCTTGATGGTCGTGCAGCTATAAACTACCTCCGTCCCCAAGTACCGCTCGAGCAGGTAAAGAATACTGCCCTAGCAATCTTTGAGGCTACAGGTGATGAGTGGCGTCGTCAATCAGATACCAGGAACACCGGAAGGACCCCTGAGTGCTGTAAGGCAAAGGTTAGGATCAGGTATACTTTGAACAATAATGGCAGTGCAAGCAAACAAGGAAAAACGACAAGGCTTACCCTGGGGATGATAGGACAGGTAGTAAACCTGAATAGACAACGAGGGAAGACCGACAGCAGGCTGGGATGTACAGCACTTCCTCCAACTCACACCGGTAGCCAGAGCGTGACCAGATAGCAAGTCCATCCAAGGTCCAGGTGGTGAACCCCAAATGACTCAGGAGACAAAACGTGATCGACAGGAATTGCGTGGGTAGAAGTTCGCCAAAACAGAAGGGTAGTCCAGAGCAATTCCAGGGCCAGAAAGGGGGGTCAAGAGTTCCAAGGGTCCAGAAGATGCGTTGAAACAAAAGGGAAATCCAAGACAAGTCCAAGTAACGGTCTGTGGTCGAGTTCCAAAGTGTATCAAGAAGAACGAGGGTAATGCCGAACAGGTCTCTGGTGGAAACAGCTGTGAAGCACTGAGTGTTTCCTCTCAGCTCTTTTTGAAGGAAAGTTAGATCACGTGACAGGGCACGTGACCGCACAGGAGCGTCACGTGATGGTCGGACGCCATCAGTGATTGGTGTTCGTCCGATGTGGACGCCAGCGTCGGCTACAGACGATCCCGTGACCAGTCACGTGATCGTCTGAGCGAGACGCGATCAGGTTCCCCTGTGCGCGGGAGCCGGAGCCGACGACGCCGAAGCCGTCGGGCATGGATGAGACGCCATGGCAAGCGCCAGCACGGAAATGGGCGGAAAGAGGTGGTTCTGCCCCCTCGGACATCCCGCCTGCCGTGTCTTCCCCGTTGGTGTGGGTGGTGGGTACGGGAACAGGTGGTGCCTGGTGAGTGACGGGAGGAGGGCAGGACCGGGGACGTGACAGAGCCCCCCCCCAAAGGCCCACGACCGCGTGGGCTCGAAGGATTGTCATGATGAAAACGGGCCAACAAACGGGGGGCATGAACATCCCGGGAAGCCACCCACGAACGATCGTCCGGGCCATAACCCAACCAGTCCACCAAGTACTGCAGGACACCCCGATGGACACGAGAACCCAAAATAGCCCGGACCTCAAATACATCGGGAGAAGAGACAGAGACGGGAGCAGGAGGAGAAACCAAGCGGGTAGGGCCAAGGCAAGGCTTAAGGAGAGAAACGTGGAAAACTGGGTGGATCCGCCAGGCGGGGGGAACCGCCAGACGCAACACCACCGGGTTCAGAACCTTGACTACTTTATAAGGACCCACAAAACGAGGCAACAGCTTGCGGCAGCCAGGGATATGTAGATGACGAGTGGACAGCCAAACCCTATCCCCCACCCCGTAAACGGGCGGAACAGCCCTCTTTTTGTCAGCAGCCGCCTTCATAGAAGCCTGTGCCTCACGTAAGTGGACCAAGGTCTGAGCGTGTACAGATACGATGTCTCGGGCACAAGCCGATGCGGCTGGGGTGTCGGAAGAGGAAAAGTCTGGAATGGGGAGGGCACGAGGATGCTGACCGTAGAGTGAAAAGAAAGGTGAGTAACCGGTAGCCGAGTGCAGAGCATTGTTGTAGGCAAACTCCGCAATTTGTAGCAGATTGAGCCATGTGTCCTGGTATTGTAGTGTCAGGCAGCGTAGATACTGTTCCATCGTTTGGTTGACCCTTTCAGTCTGACCGTCACTCTCCGGGTGATACGAAGAGGAAAATCGGGCATCTATGCCCAACAGAGCAGTTAGGGCCCGCCAAAAGCGGGAAGTGAACTGGGAACCACGATCAGAGACCAATACATGGGGCAATCCGAAAAGGCAGAATACATGTTTGAAGAAATGTTTGGCCAAGACAGGGGCTGAAGGTTTTCCCTTACAGGGTATAAAACGTGCAAACTTGGTATATGAGTCAAACCCATGAGTGCGGGGGAGATCAGTGACCAAATCCATGGAGATCGTATGCCAAGGTCGTGGAGGGATTGGGAGAGGAAGGAGCAGACCCAAGGGCCGACCCCTGCGCGATTTGCCCTGGGCACACACCGCACAGGTATTGACATAGTCCCGTACGTCACGCTTCATCGTAGGCCACCAGCACCAACGCTTAAGGAGATCTAAGGTGCGAAGCTGTCCGGGTGACCGTTGATGGCAGCGTCGTGGGACCAGGTCAGTGCTTGGTTCCGGGTTTCACTTGTGGGTAGAAGGAGTTTACCCCCCTGAACGAAAGGCAACCCATCTTGTATGACTGGGTCCCATTCCGTCAGTGATTGCGGATACTGAGAGGCCCATTGGCGGATAGTGGACAACAAGGAGGGAGTTGGTGTGCATAGACAGATTACATGATTCTTTCCCAACAGGGTGTCCGGAAAAAAGGGAAGGGTCTCCCCCCCAGGTGAACGGGACAGGGCATCGGCTTTACCGTGTCCAACACCGGGCCTGTGTTTGACCACAAAATCATAAGCGGCAAAGAAAAGATGCCACCTAACCTGGCGACTGTTTGTACACTTCAAGGAAGCAAGGTCCTGGAGATTTCTATGATCGGAGAAAACTGTGGTTTGATGTTTGGCACCTAGAAGGTGGTGTCTCCAGACCTGTAGTGCATCCTTAATAGCCAGTAGTTCCTTTTCTGTAACCGTGTAGTGTAGTTCGGTAGTCGTGAACTTGCGGGAGTGGAATGCTACCGGATGCAAACGGTTGGTGGTAGGACAGGTCTGGGATAACACCGCACCTAATGCATAGGACGAGGCATCCGCTTCCAGAATATACGGAAGGTCGGGATCAGGGTGCTGTAATACCGGAGCGGTGGTGAACAGGGTTTTCAGTGTATCGAAAGCAGATTGCTGAGCCGTGGACCATACATAGGGGACAGAAGGGCTAGTGAGTGCCGTAAGTGGAGCCGCAACCGAAGAAAACCCTGATATGAATCTCCGATAGAAATTCGCGAATCCTAGGAACGACTGCAGCTGCTTGAGATTGGTCGGAGTGGGCCATTCATTGATCGCCCGTACCTTGGATTGATTCATAGAGAGCCCCTTGGGCGTGATATGGAACCCCAGGAATTCGATTTGATTGGCATGGAACGTATATTTCTCGGGTTTGGCGTAAAGGGCATTGCTTTGTAGTCGCGACAGTACTTCTCTGACATGTGTTATGTGTTCATCGAGGGAAGTGGAGAACACCAGAATGTCATCTAGATAAACAATTACATAAGTGTTCAAGATGTCGTTGAAGACGTCGTCCATAAAGTGTTGGAAGGTAGCCGGGGCGTTACATAGACCAAAAGGCATGACAGTGTACTCGAATAGGCCTTGTCGTGAGCAGAAGGCCGTTTTCCATTCATCACCGTCACGCATGCGAATAAGATTGTATGCCCCGCGGAGGTCAAGTTTGGTGTATATAGTGGCATGGGTGAGTCTGTCCAGCAAGGGAGTGATCAGAGGTATGGGGTAGCGGTTCTTCACTGTGACGGCGTTCAAGCGCCTATAATCGACACAGGGACGGAGGTCCCCTTCCTTCTTCGGAACGAAGAATATAGGGCTTGCAGCCGGAGAAGTTGATGGATGAATATGTCCTAGCCGTAAAGCCTGTTGGACATACTCCTGCAAGGTCCGCTCTTCCACCTGAGTAAGGGAGTAGATACGACCCTTCGGGATAGATGCGCCAGGTATCAGGTCGATAGGACAATCGTAAGGTCGATGCGGGGGTAGGCCTTCTGCCGAACCTTTGTCGAATACCGCCTGGAAATCGTGGTAAACAGCAGGTATCCCACCCGTGACAGCCCCTACTGTGTGCGTATCATGGTGGTCTGTATTGTCCCCTATAGCCATGGACGTGACGCTTCCCAGGATGCCCGCGGGACTGGAGAACTGAGGTGTTGCCAATAGGCAGTAGTGTTGGCATGTTTCGGATTCGAATGAAACCTGACCCGTCCCCCAGTTAATGAGGGGATTGTGCAGCCTTAGCCAAGGAATGCCTAATATTACTCCGAACTGAGGGGTAGCAATGAGATCGAATGATATCGTCTCTTTGTGGTTTTCCTGAACAACCAGCTCTAAGGGAGCGGTCTGTTGCCGGATCGGGCCAGAGGCAAGAGATGTACCATCCACCGCCTGGACCGGTTCGGAACATTCCTTTGTGACCAAAGGCAGGTTCAGTGAACCGGCCAGGGCTATGTCGATGAAGCAGCCTGTAGCACCTGAGTCTATCACCATTGACACGGCGTGAGAACCAGTAGCATGGTTCAGAAAGGCCTGTACTATAATGGGTCGCACAGGACCAAAGGTAGGTTCAGAGGTATTCCAGATAGTACTCACTCCCACCTCTGATCTTAGGGGCGAGCCTTCTGAAAACCCGGGTTCCTGTTTTTTGGACGGCGAGGACACTCTTTTATGAAATGTCCGTTAAGACCGCAGTAAAAACAGGCATTGTCCGTTCTCCTGCGCTCTCGTTCGACGTGAGAGATAGGGCTGCGGATCCCGCCTATCTGCATGGGTTCGGGGGTAGCAACGGCCGTGGATGGAAGTGGGAACGAGGATGTACCTTCTCCGCGTCGCTCCGATCGTCTGGCATCGACTTGCAATGTTAAGTCCACCAAGTCAGCATATACTGTGGGAAGTGTAGGCACTACGGATAAGGCATCTTTCATGGCCCCAGATAAACCCCGGTAATACACCAGAGCCTTTTTATTTTCTGGCCAGGAGGTCTCAGCAGACAACTGATTGAACCTGGTGATGTACTCTATGAGGGTTGAACGACCCTGTGTGAGATCTAGGAATTCCATGTCTCTAGACTGCGCTTTGTGCCTGGTGTCGAATACTTTTGCCATCTCTTGGGTCAGTAATTCAAAATCGTACAACGCAGGGTGGTTGTTTTCCAGTAATGGATTGGCCCATGTGGCGGCTACCCCAGATAGATGGGAGAGAAGAAAGGCTGCTTTTGATACGGAATCGGGGAAAGCCTGAGGGCGACACATGAAATGAAGTTTACAGTGATTGATGAAAGTACGGTATTTCTTTGGGTCGCCCTGGTATCTTTCGGGAGTAGCCAAGGGAAAAGGGCTTTGGATCACCACAGGAGCAGCCGGGAAGGAAGGGGGTATGACAGGAGGAGGGTTTTGGGGAGGAACAGTTTCATCAAATTCGGCTTCTGCAGGTAAGGGATGACGTGCACTTAGTACCGTGTCGAGGCGGTGGTGTAATGCGGTGGTGGCGGCGGTCATATCAGCGCGTAGGGTTGCAGTAGCGGTTGCCATGTCGACCCTGAGTGCTGTCACTGCCTGCATTAAAGCCGTCACGGGGTCCCCGGCTGAGGTGTCCATAGCTGGACGACCAGTAGGCTTCACAGTCTGTTCTGATCTTGGTGATTCGCCTTGATGGTCGTGCAGCTATAAACTACCTCCGTCCCCAAGTACCGCTCGAGCAGGTAAAGAATACTGCCCTAGCAATCTTTGAGGCCACAGGTGATGAGTGGCGTCGTCAATCAGATACCAGGAACACCGGAAGGACCCCTGAGTGCTGTAAGGCAAAGGTTAGGATCAGGTATACTTTGAACAATAATGGCAGTGCAAGCAAACAAGGAAAAACGACAAGGCTTACCCTGGGGATGATAGGACAGGTAGTAAACCTGAATAGACAACGAGGGAAGACCGACAGCAGGCTGGGATGTACAGCACTTCCTCCAACTCACACCGGTAGCCAGAGCGTGACCAGATAGCAAGTCCATCCAAGGTCCAGGTGGTGAACCCCAAATGACTCAGGAGACAAAACGTGATCGACAGGAATTGCGTGGGTAGAAGTTTGCCAAAACAGAAGGGTAGTCCAGAGCAATTCCAGGGCCAGAAAGGGGGGTCAAGAGTTCCAAGGGTCCAGAAGATGCGTTGAAACAAAAGGGAAATCCAAGACAAGTCCAAGTAACGGTCCGTGGTCGAGTTCCAAAGTGTATCAAGAAGAACGAGGGTAATGCCGAACAGGTCTCTGGTGGCAACAGCTGTGAAGCACTGAGTGTTTCCTCTCAGCTCTTTTTGAAGGAAAGTTAGATCACGTGACAGGGCACGTGACCGCACAGGAGAGTCACGTGATGGTCGGACGCCATCAGTGATTGGTGTTCGTCCGATGTGGACGCCAGCGTCGGCTACAGACGATCCCGTGACCAGTCACGTGATCGTCTGAGCGAGACGCAATCAGGTTCCCCTGTGCGCGGGAGCCGGAGCCGACGACGCCGAAGCCGTCAGGCATGGATGAGACGCCATGGAAAGCGCCAGCACGGAAATGGGCGGAAAGAGGTGGTTCTGCCCCCTCAGACATCCCGCCTGCCGTGTCTTCCCCGTTGGTGTGGGTGGTGGGTACGGGAACAGATGGTGCCTGGTGAGTGACGGGAGGAGGGCAGGACCGGGGACGTGACAATACCTCAGGTTACACGGACAGGTGATCAGGTATATGACCCCTCTACTGTTACAGTTTGTCAAATGCCTCTATATCCATGGTGTCTTCCACCCTATATCGATGGACTTACTTCTTGTGGTCTGCTTGCACATCACGCAAGCCCCGCAGGGAGTATGTCCAACTGCGCTGGGTGTGTCCCAAATGGTATTTTGATTAACAATGTTCTTCGGTTCTACTAAGGTGTGAACCAAGCTATCCCGAATGTTCCTTCTTCGTTTGATGGCAAATGTTGGCTGAGGCAATTCCATCTTCCCGGTGTTCAAAATGGGCCACAGTCTCTTAATCTCTCTTTTTAGGATGTTAAAGATTGGAGAATAGCTCAATACTGCTGTAATGGTGGCTCCCTGGGTTCTTTTGGCATGTTGTTGTAACATAGTCGTTCGTGGAATATTCCTTCCACGTTTTTGGGTGTCTTTGACAATTTTTCTTGGATATCCACTCCTTAGTAATTGACATTTCAGTTCTCCCGATTGTCGTTGGTAATCAACAACTTTCATACAGGTGCGTCTATAACGTAAAAATTGCCCAAATGGCAAATTGTCACGTAGAGCACGTGGATGGTAACTACCATAGTTTAGTAATGCATTACGATCGGTAGATTTCTTATAGATCTTTGATATCAGGCCTCCATCTTCTGCCACCACATGTAAATCCAGAAAATGTGTTTCTGTTTGAGTACAGAGTGAATTTCAAAAAAGGATTTTGGTTATTAAGCCATTGATGAAATTCATGCAGTGTCGCCTCACTACTCTCAAAGATGATAAAAATATCATCAATGTATCTCCGCCACACCTTGATGTTATTCAAAAATGGGTTAGTGGCGGAGTATACATGTTCTTTCTCAAAATGGTCCACATAGAGGGTTGCCAAACTGGGGGCAAATGTGGCCCCCATTGCCGTCCCGGAGATTTGTTGGTACAACTGCTCATTGCATAAGAATACATTCTTAGTCAATGCTATTTCCGTCAGGGCCGTAATGAATCCAACGTGGCCCCTACCGAGGTTGGCTTTTTGTAGAAGATGTCATCTTACCATATCAATGGTTTTCAATTGAGGAAT
The DNA here is from genome assembly GCF_040938575.1 of Ambystoma mexicanum. Taxonomy (NCBI): domain Eukaryota; kingdom Metazoa; phylum Chordata; class Amphibia; order Caudata; family Ambystomatidae; genus Ambystoma; species Ambystoma mexicanum. Next base: position 166,910,472 of record NC_090931.1, on the reverse strand, counting down.
ACTCGTGTAGAGTGACTCCACATCCATTGTTACAAGCCACAGTTCGATGTTATTAAAGGGAAGATTGTCAATTAGCACAAGCATTGCCATCGAATCCTTGACATACAATGTCATCTTAGGTATGTCATCCCAAAGGAACCTATCCACATATTGTGATAGGGGTTCTAGGATTGATTGTATCCCTGACACAATAGGTCTCCCAGGAATTGGGGAGACCCCCTTATGCACCTTAGGCAGCGCATAGAAAGCCAGGATTATTGGATTCGGCTGTGTGAGGAAAGTGGCTTCATTGTTGGTGACCAGCTCTTTCGATAGTGCTTCTTCTACCAATGGCGCGATTAAATTGCGGATAGCTTGCGTGGGATCTCCTGGCAACTTGTGATAACTTCTTACGTCCTTCAGGAGGTCATTGACCATGATCACATAATCTTCCTGGTCCATTATCACCATGCCTCCCCCTTTATCAGCTGTTTTTATTACGATTGCATCATTTTCAGCTAAGTTGTTCAGTGCTATCAATTGTTCTTTTGTGCAATTGTTGTTGATAAATGGGAGGTTATCTTCTAGTTCCTTCAATTTTTTCATTAAGGCTTGCTCAAAGGTTGCTGATTCAGGTGTGTTACTATGTGGCGGCGGAATGAATTTTGATGTATGTCGAAGGCCTGTGTCCTCGACAGGTCTAGAGTCACTTTTATCCGCAAAAAATTGTTTCAACCTTATTTTTCGCATAAGCTGGGTTACCTCTATGGGTGTCTGAAACGGGTCATATCTTGCCGTTGGAACAAATGACAAACCCTTCTGTAGTATTTGTTCTTCTGCTACTGTCAAGTGGTGGTGTGATAAATTCATAATTAAGGAAACACTGGCTGTGGGAAATTCTGTCCCCTGCTCCATGTTACCCTCAATGAAAACATCTGCCACCTGGGCCTGCCTCGGTTGCCACCGCATGGGCCTAAAAAATGGGGCGCTTGTTGCTGTTGTTGTTGGTTATAGCCGCCTCCATAATTTCCTTGGAAACCATGTGCATTAAAATGCACTTGTTGTCTTGGTCTGCCCTGTCCCCTACCTCCTTGTCCCTGAGCGCCATTGTCGGAGCCATTACTGGAGTTGTTGGAAGAGGCTGAGCTGTTGTTTCTCTGATTTCTATATCCACCTGGTGGATTCGCTAGGAAGGCATTATGTCTCGCCAGTTTGGCTTCTGGTGTATAGTAATCCACAGTTGTGTATGGATACACTTTTGAATGTTCGAATACTGACAGATCTTTTTTCAGTTTGAGGATTATTCTCACCATATGCATTTCTTTAAATTCATTCAGGGTGACGTCTAATGCAGCCAATTTAGTCTTAAAGGCTTCAATGTCAATCAGGTCTTTAATTGTTGTTAATTTAGTTTCCAATTCCCTTACCAATTTATCTGCGATTGATTTTGCAGTATTAATTATTATTATGAGCCAATCGCGCGTACATTTGTTGGCAATAAAAGACCAATCCTTACGGAACTGTAAGTGTTCCAAAAGGATCCGTGGCTCGATCCTAATAATGAGACCATTTGGTGCTGCGTGAGCCCGAAGGTATTCGGTCATTAAGTACCCATGCAGCTCAGCCCTTATAATCTTTTTCCGAAGAATTTCAACTTCATTCCACTCATCTGTATTAGTGTTTCTCTGTCCCGGTATGTTAAGACCCAGGAGGGATGGGTTAGATAATATCCTTCCACCATGTCTTCTGCATATGCAAGATAGTTAGTATCTGCCATATCGAATGTCTTCGTGTTGTACTAATAGCTAATGTCGATCCTAATAGTGGTGGGGGAGGGGGATGTAGAAATAGCCTCTAAATTCTTTTAGATAAATATTCGCAAGATGAGACGCAGCTCATCTTGCATCTAATTGTATAATTCCAAGCCCAGCAGTGGAAGCTCTGCACTAAGATCATGAAGCACAAAGGGAATTGGCTCAAGTGAAGCCTTTTGTTCGCTTTCTGTTTTGTGTGTTACAGTTATATTAGATAACAGAAAGGACACAACACCCGTTTTTGGAGGTAATGTGTATCAAAGGAATTCCCTGTGTGCTTTATGGTTCTCCTTTGTACATGTGTGGCCTCTGTTGGCAGTGTGGATGTTGTGGTCATGCATTATGGAGCACTACATTTGGGGCACATGTCGTGCTCACGTTTGCTCCGTCACCTCAAGAAGTTGATAATCAACAGTGATGTAGATTTTCCCACTGCCAAGGTGATTTTCTCCAACATAACAGCAAGAGGTACATGGGACCATGCCAGTGTAATTTGCCAACAGCCAGAGGTCGGGAGGTGTTTCATAAACAGAAGCATGTGTGACTTTATGTGCAATGCTGGGATGTTCTGCACCGACTATGACAGCATTAACGGGCAAGATTTGCAGTGGTTCCAAGGAAATTGATTTTTTTTAACCTCCATTGGTAATGCTGTTTTGTTTTCCACTCTGCACACAGCGTTGCAGACAATCCTGCAGAACTGTAAGAGAAGCATAGACGTTCAGTCCGTACAAATGTGAGGAGGATAGGCAAACAGAAAGTCATCGAAAGAGATTTAAAAAAAAAGAATTTTATGCAAGCACGTACATAACAAAAACAGGATAAAAACAATAAAATGAAAAAAAAACATTTGTTTTCTGAGACAGTACTACAGACCCAAATCTCTACCCTGTTTTACATTTACCCCCCGCCCGTCAACCCAGACCCCCCTCCCACCCTAGCATGAAAACTCAGCCGATTACGCGGTATTTTCACGCTTCCACGTGCCACATCCAGCCATTTTGTGAGTGGGAGCCATGGAAAGGAAATTGTGAAGCAAAAGACACTGTAGAGGACGTCCCAAATAAAACCTGCACTCCCATCACCCATTTTGAAGTACCAGGAACATTTACACCAAAATATGTGATGTATGATTAGCAAATAAACCAGCAGAAGGGCTCTGCCCAGTACCCATCAGAAGAGTAACACCTATTGAATTACCAATAACCAGACAACCATGGGCAGTAAGGTATCCATTGAGACAACCCTACCTACAAATGAGACGAAATGAAGATTGCCTAAGCACCATCCCGGAAGAAAACAAAACGGTCTTAATGGAAGACGAATGCCATGAGGAAAGAGATTGTGAGTTTATAGTGATAGGGAGCTAGCAAAATTCTGTAAGCAAAATGACTACAGTCAATCAGTTTACGCCTGTACATATGCTTGAAACCACAAGAAAACCGCAAGAAAGCTAAGAAAACAGTGTGGTTTGCTATGCTAAGTAGAACAATAGTGCGGCAAGTGCCATAGTACATAAACTTCCTCAAAACGAAGCACAGTATTATAAGTGCAAGTCCACTTTGCACGAAAAGCAGAATCAACTTAGGTTACTAGAGGCCAAGCACGCCAGGCTTCATATTCTAGCAAAACAAGGATAAACGGCTGAATCGAAACTCAGCAGATACAATTCATGCCAAAGGAGCCAAAGTGATAAATGCACAAATCGAGAGAAACTAGGCAAATTCACGGTGTCTGCATCACGTGACCATGCAAGCGAGGAGAAGCACGCGTTCACACCTACGCGTGGCATCCGCCCAGGAGAAGATAGCAGAACCTTCTCAGGCAGAAGATGCAGTTTCGAGGCCAACCACAGTAACACAATTGACACATTGTTGCTGAAGTGATGATTGATTGTAACCTTAATTGGAGGATGGCTGGGTAGCTGAGGGGGCACCCTGCACCTGGCTGTCCATTCTGTGTGCTGCTAAGCAAAGTGGAAATTTAGGCATGGGGTTGGTGCCAACCCAATCACAATGGACCAAATAATCTAGGGTCCTGTAGTTAGTAGAGCCAATGGGACGTCGTATATTTGGTGACGTCCACAGTAGTCATTTTGAAGGAAGGACTTAGACGCCCACCTGACAGTGTTTTACCCAATCCCTCTCTCTCTTACCGTATACCGATATAGCACCTATATTAAAGTTACCTTTTCCTAACCAATAGAAATGGTTATTGACCTTTGAGTGTTACACATCACTTATGACTAATTTCCAGTATAGACAATGGCCCTCATTACGACCCTGGCGGAAAGTGACTGACCGGACAGCCACAGCGTAAATAGCGTTTCCGCCATTGCACGATGGAGCAAAGTGCGGCCCATTCCGACCCATCGGGAACGAGCACCACGCCATGGCGGAAGTGCAAAGTCCGCGATGGCGGAAATGACCCCAAAACGGCCCACACCGCCGCCGTACGGCGCCCTAGGTGCAATACCGCCACACATCATAGCGGACACCGCAGTGAGCGCCAACCGGAAAGTACGGTGACCCTAAATATACGGAAACAGAAGTAAAAACATGGGCCCGGAACGGGAAACAACACCCCGTACACCTATAAAACCACAAAATACACACAACCACTAAAAACACCACCCTGAGACACATCCCAACCCGTCATCCACCCTAGTGAAACCAAGAAAAATGGGAAAAGTAGCGAAGAAAGCGTGCGACCGCAAGCGGCAGGTCCACTTCTCCCGTGAGGAACTCACCGTGCTTACAGAGACCCTCCAGGAGAATGCCGCCGCCGTCTTCTCCACGCAAATGACCAGGACGGCACTTGCGAACAAGAAGGCCATATGGGCCCTGGTGGCACAGCGGGTAAGTGCGGTGGGGACCGCACCCCGCAACCCACAGCAATGCAGGAAGCGGTGGGACGACCTGCGGATACGCGTCCGTAGCATACTTTCTGCCAACCGCAACATTGCCACAGCCACCGGGGGAGGATCGGAATCACCCATCAAGTTGACCCCCTGGGAAGAAATCTGTGCCTCCACCATTGGAATGGAGAGCATAGAGGGAGTCGGAGGGATGGAGAAAGGAGTGCAGACATCCGGAGAATCAGGTAGGTGGCCCAAATAAAACCATGCCAAATCCACAATGTCCTATCATGTGACTCACATGTGTCCACATAGCGCAACAGCAACACATGGCCAGGAGAACGTCCACACACATTGGCCTGATAGCGCACTTTAAAACTCACAATAAATACATAAATAAGTAAAAACCCCAAAAACACCCACTACACGTGCAGCAGGCACACCCTAACTGCAGGCTGCCAAACAACTGCACCCTCACTCCACACACAAATGAAAGCACCTCCAAGGCCCGGACCCAAATCACCCTCAGGTACCACCCCAATGCATGTGATACATTGCCATTCCAATTCCCACAGACCCATTAATAACGCTCGCCCTCCTTTACTCCACCATAGGGTCCGATCCAAACGACGAGCTCCAGGACACCCCTACCAGCACACCTGCAAAGAGGGCCAAGACCGACGGCCAAAGACCCTCCACCTCAGCTGCACGCATCAAGACACGGCAGCAGCACATATCAAGTGGCAGCACACAGGAGGGAACATCAACAGGCACCCCAGCAGCCAGCATGCCCACAACAGCACCACCACAGGTCCCCCCAATGGATGCCACAGAAGGTACTGCCTCTGGTGGCAGCAGCACCATAGGTGACACCCCATTAATGGCAGCATGCTCCGACACAGAAGACGGGGATGTCGAAGTCAGATCCATCCATGACCTGTCCCAATCCCCCTGTCTGTTCCATCCCGTACACCATGAGGATACCACGCAGGGGCACCCACAAGACGACGACTGGCCATCCCCCACAAGCCCTGTGGCAGGGCAACATGAGGCGAACAGCCCCTCTGTGACACCACCGCAAATGGCCATGGCCCAGCAGAGGCAACAGTCCCTCGACCAGTTAATCGTGCAACAGCAGCAACTGGCCACGCTCCTCAAGGACCATGCCGATGGATGTGGGGGCACTAAGGCAGACATAGAAACATCAACTGAGACACTTAGGGCACAAATGGAGAGTAGCACCGAGAGCCTGAGAGTCCAAATGGAGAGTAGCACCGAGAGCCTGAGAGTCCAAATGGAGAGAAGCACCGAGAGCCTCAGGGGGGAACTGCATGCGACGTCCAAAGACGTATGTGCCGAACTTGCCGCAGTGCGCCGTGTGCTCACTGAGCTCTCACAAACCCTTAGGGACATGCATGGACGTGAGCAGGCAGAGACATCATCCGTTGCAAGTTCCGTCCAGGGCAGCCCCCAACGTAGATCTGGGAGGAACCTGCGCTCCACAGGCAGGGCTGCCCCTGATACCCGCAGAGGGGGCTTGCAATAGCGACTGCCCACTGACAATGAGCATCTGCGGACACTGGTGTTCGGGGGGGAGGTAGGAGGGTGGAGGGGGGGTGTTGGGCTCACTTGGGTGGCGGGTCGATAGGGTGTTCAACATGATATCACATATGCCATAAACAATGCACGATCAAACAATGAGATGTGTGGACAATGATCTTTGTGTACTAGGCCATCATAGGCGTACAGTCCATATTGTGCATGTACCAGACACACACAGTGCCACGAGTCCCGTGTCCATGTATCAGCCACCAGGCGTGAGTGCTAGAAGCATGCATCTATGAGATGCTGACGAATTTCACGGCCCTCCTGTGCCTCGCAGACTCCTTGAGGTGCTGCCACATCCCCACCCTCATCATGACCATCTTCAGGTGCTTGCAGTTCTGCGTCAGGGGGCATGGGCACATTTCTACGTACGCACATGTTGTGGAGCATGACACATGCCATCACCATCTTTGCAACCTTCTCATGGCGGTACAGGAGTGCCCCGCCAGACCTGCTGAGGCACCGGAAACGGGTCTTCAGTAGGCCGAATGCCTGTTCAATGACTACACGGGTACGTGAGTGGGCATGGTTGTAGTCCTCCTCATGCTGCTCCCATGGGTTCCGGACTGGTGTGAGGAGCCATCTCTTCAGTGGATATCCGGCATCACCTGTATGTGGACGATAAACAAATTATGTGGAATGCCATTGCTACGTACGCACCCCCCCCCTTCCTGCCAGGTCATTGCCGCATCACATACCCCACATCATCATGCATGAAATGAGACTCACCGAGTAGCCAGGATCTGTTCCCTGCGTGTCGCTCCATGTAGCGTGGTATTGTTGAGTTCCTCAAGACCATAGAATCATGGGTTGATCCAGGGAATCGGGCACAACAATGTGTAATGATCCTGTTGGAGTCACACACCATTTGTACATTCAGTGAATGAAATTGTTTTCGGTTGCGGTACTGGGCCTCCATGGCATGTGGGACGACCAATTCCACATGTGCAGTCGATGGCACCAATGTAACCCGGTATGCCGCCAAGTGCATGGAATCCCACTTTTGTGTTGGTTATTTCCTGCTCCGAGCGTGGTAGACAGATGTAGTCGTCTGCGTGCTGCAGGAGGGCATCGAGCACTTGCAATAGTGTCCGTGAGAACAGTGGCTGAGAAATGCCATGCAACTGTCCGACTGTGTGCTGGTAGGTGCCTGTGGCCAGGAAGTGGAGTACAGACACCACCTTCAGTAGGGGTGGGATGGCGGTTGGGCTATCTATCATGCTGACAAGGTCAGCCTGTGTCATGTCCACAATGGCGGCTATGGTGTCCCGGTCCAAACGGTAGAGGGTGTGGATCTGCTCATCAGTGAGGTTGAACGGATGTGCTCGGAGGCGTGGGATTGCGGGCTGCCTGCGTGGTGGTAGTGGCTGTGCTGGCAGCCCTTGCTGGCCCTGCCTTGCCCTCCTCCTCCTCCTGCGTCTCCTCCGTGCGGCCGGTTGTAGTTGGTGTTCGTCTTCTTCTTGGAGTTGGAGTACTTGCAGTGCTATCAGGTCCCCCAGAGCCAACATCGCGAGTCCTGCCGGTAGCATTTCGGAGTGGGTGTGGTTGTGGGAGGAGACTGGGTGTGCAATTTATGTGTTTTTCAGGCTGTATGGCCTCCACCTGTGGTGATTCATTCCACCTGTGCAAGCTGCTCTCCCCTTTGGGCGAGCACGTCCCGCACACAACGCTGCAATTCGAGGAATGGCATCTTGCTATTACAATCATGTATTAGTACCCGATGGCCGTGTAACATTGGTTGATATGTTCATTCGGCTATGGTCCCATTGTTTCACATGCATTCTTTGCAGTCGCGAACAGACTTGTGAAGGGTCAGTGGAACGTAGTACTCGAGTAACGGTGGACCCTCATGCATCACTGTACCGAGGTTCACCGACGGGCGGGGCCTCCCATTTGTGAGTGAAGGCAGTTGCCATTTTCACACACAGCCGCACTAGATGGATTAATTTGTGATTTCAAGCGGCCACAGATGCCTTTTCGACGTGATGTTGCAAATGAGGAATTCGAAGGGCGGCGCTTTCGGTCTTCAGCTAGCGGCGAGGAGATGCCCACAGGACTGACTGCAAATATAACGTTCTATTGTTCAGTGTCCTTGGGACAGGGGCCATGGCGAGGATGCAATGATTGATATGAATAGTTTGGGATGCGCAATAGCGAAGTGGATGATGAGGCCGGACGTTCCCAAATACATGTTACTTCACAACACTGGAATTACGGGCTGGGGCACAGTGGATTTTGCAGGCTGCATAACGCACAGACTCAATGGAATTCTCACATGTTATGTGAGTATGGAAACAGGCGTTATCATTACGGGATGAGGGAATGATGAATGGATGCATGGACAGATGATTTGATACAGTGTTTGCCATGTACAGGGCTTCTTGGAATCTGTCCGCCTCCCCTGCGCTATGTGATGCAGGGCTGCCATAGTGGGACCATCGTCTATCTGGCCTTGTTGAGCCCTCCCTGTCTCGACGCGCCTTCAGACACTTGTGTCCATGCACGTTACCAATCCCATCTGATGGATTCTGTTTTCACAGACGCATGCACAGGTACACTCGTTTGTGATGGTGTTTTCACCTCGATATGGATAGTTATGAGTCGCAAGTGGTTTTGGGGTGGTGATGATCCTTTGGAGTGGGCTAGCATGCATATGGCTGTGGATCTAGTGTGATCATTGAAGTGAGTTGTTCGAATGTAGTTCTGATGGCCATTCTATTCTTTTTCTTTTCTTTTGGTTGACAGGTATCTCCTCCCCTTTTGCCACTGCCATCTGTATGCCACTCCTGCAGATGGGTTTTACTCCCGACACCTGCTGCTTCGTGTTAATCAGTGGAGCAGCATTACGATCTTATGGGACGATCGCCAATGGGCCACATGCCCTTACGCAGTACTAGTGGCTCGGAGCAACATTTCGGCCTTTCAGCTGGACTAGTGCCTCCCTATTGGGACGGCCCTGCGGTTCTAGGCGCTTCCATGTTGCCTTTTCGTACGAGAATGTAGCCCCTGTGTACCATGTAGGAACAGGGCGTCACACAAGAAGTAGCTGGTCATTTATTGCGGATGCAGCCCACAATGGTGAAATGTGTTTTGGAGTTCATGGCCTAATGGCTGTATGGGCTTGGTGAATTTGTTGTGCATTAAATTTCTATTCTGATATGGGCCGTGTAGCGTTCTTCTTTGCAAGTGATGTGGCATATTCCTATTTGGGGAGCGATGTATTGTGAGGAGATCTGCATTGGGTTCCAGCTTCGGAGTATAGTTGCGTGGTACTGTGCTGGGCGCGTTTGCCTACGAAGCCCAGTGAGGTCAGGGGTGAGGGCTGCCAATATGACTGTTTGAATGATGTCATGCTCAGGGGCGGGGGATTAGGTTTTGTGTAACAGATGCCGGTCAGCCAGGTGGATTGGTGGAATGATGTGATTATCGGAATATTGCTGGTCACAGGTGCCTGTGTTTGCGTGCGTTTCTTGGTGGGAGACTGAGGTCATGTCCATTGGTATAGCTTCTGTATTCGTGCCATCTGTGCCCTGCAGCTCCCATTGGCCCCTCTTGTGATTCTTTTGTTCGTTGGCATGCATGGGTGACTTGTACATTTCACTGGTTGCATTGTGACTTCGTTGCACCTACGGGGAGTTGTACTATGTGGCCAGGGAGCGGTGTACAGGCACTCAGTGGGGCCGTTTACGGTTGATTCGCGATGCCGTACTTCTCACCATGGCGGAATGGTACTTTCCGCCGTGCTTGATGGCGTTAAGTACATGTCCGCTAGGGTCGGAATTCGCGTACCCTTGCGCCATGGTGCTAATTACGGTTTGGCATGGCGCGCGCGCGCGTACTTGGTGCAGTTAGCGTTGGCGTTCACTACGGTGTCGCTAATGGCATCGTACTTTACGGTGACGGGTCATAGTCGCACCGAGCGCTATTCGATGGCGGTATTGCATTTCCGCCATCGTTTTTCGATTTCCGCCAGGGTCGTAATGAGGGCCAATGTGTTTTGTGTGAAGTTCAGTGGAGTTGTAGCAAGACAGACGCTCGCATCACTGCTGATTGCCATTACTCTCCGTTTGTTTGTACTTGTCATTAAAATAACTGCCTTTGCCAAACCTTTGAGTTGTCCTTATTGATTGGTGTTGGAGTAATAAATCTGCACCCCCATCCATCTAAAGGTGCAGCTATCTCATCTTAAAGTACTTTTGGAGCAAAACCTGACTCTATGGACCGGCCAGGGGTCTCCTCAGTACACTTTGTAGCAGAGATATGATGGTTATCGATTATCGATTATTGATTTGAATAAGACACCTATTGACCATCGACATAAAGTAACTCTAGGTCTTCGGTAATATCACAAGTCCTTTGCCATTCGGCCGAGTAGACTGTGAAGCTCCCCACAGACAGTGGTAGATTAAAGAGAAATACTGCAGACGTGGGCCTGAAGTGACCCGTGTTCCCCACGCATCCCTTCCCACTCTGACGGGCAGCTGAGCGGGTGAAAAGTCTTAGAAGGCAGTAACAAAAGTGGTGATCCCGAGGGTCAAGAGAAGAACCATGCGAACGGTGAGTGAAAAAGAATAATGTTCTTGCAAAAGTACATGCTTTAGAACAAGTAACGGAAATGGTAATGGAGGGAAGCGGGAGAAAACACACAAATATAGTTAGAAGTAGAGAAGACTGTATATATATAAGGGGATAATGACTGGCGAATAATTAAATAAATAAAGGTTACCGTGGCAGACACCCGAGAAGAGAGAGGATACCGGGGCAGACAACCGACAAGTGAGAGGATTCGCCTTATACCTACGCTTTTAATACAAGCAGCTAGAAGAAACGTGTACCCAGAGTCCCACATAATAGGGAACAGATGGACTCCCACAACGTTTAAAGACATTGTGAAAGGGGTACATTTATACCCCATGAAGGGGTAATGATTAGAGGCAGAGATATCTATGTCCAGCTGGTGTCTGTCTAGTCTGTCAAGCGTCTGTCTTACATGTTTTTGTTGTGACGTCATATGAAAAAAAAATTCTTAAAGAAAACAGATTTGAATTTTGTGCGATTGGATAGCTGAGATAAAATTGCATATGAATTGATGTTTTTTAATTAAATCAGAAGGTATAAAATTTTGCAAAAATTTGGATTGGAGCTTGCAGTGTTTGGTGCTCGCTCATAAAGTTAGAAGTTGTTTAAGCCACATGGAAATGTTGACGAGTGTTATATAAGAGAAAAGGGAACAGTTTTAAGCATGGAAGACATGACTCCATTGGCACATTTATGCAAGCAGTTGCCAAAACACGCATCCAAGCTACCAAGCTAAAGAAATATAGTACTGAGATCGATAGAATATATGATGAAATGGGGCTAGAACAAATACCCCAAGGGGAGGGGGAAGACGAGCACCTAGAGAGCACTCAGCTTTATGACACTGAGGATGTCTCCCGAAGTAGTGGGAGTACGGAGCTATCCCTGGATAGATTAGAAATATGTAGGAACAAAGAGGACATGATAAGTCACACTATTTGGGGACAGACAATGTCCGACTCTGAAAGGGAGGAGCGCGAGGAAAATGAGGAAGAGGGAAGGAGCAAAAGACGACTCCCGAGGGAAGAAGGAATACGGTGGTCAGACAATAGCTTATCTGCACGTAGGGCACCAGAGTCCACCACGCAGCCTGACCAATATGAAGAAGTATCTCACGTCAGAGTCGGGTGTCTTCGCCGCCCTATGTGGACAGACTAAGGGCATTACCAGGTAGACGACGATGTGGGAATATTACCCCTGCAATAGACAGGAGAACAATGAGAGAAGAGAGAGAGGGCTACACATTACAATTTCCGTTGCTCGAGAAGGGGGGAGTAAGACCGCAATATATACCATGGCTACACATGGATTGGGAACATTTGAAAAACAAGCTTCCAATGCTGACATCAGGAGCTGGAAAGTGGATACATGATTTAGAAAAAATTACAGGAGGGAACACGTTAGCAATAGGGGATATCAAAGGTCTCTTAATCGCCATACTTGGTGAGAGAGCAGATGGCACGAGCAGGCACGAGCAGGCTACCCTGGGATAGCCACAATTAATACTGCGCACGACGGAGCTCCATTTAACAATTTCAGAGCCGCAGTATGGAAAGCGCAATGAGTGCTTTACCCAGACACTTCTGAAATGGGAGCTATAATGATGTGAAAGATGAAGGAGTCTGAAGATCCGTTAAGTTACATACAGAATTTTCAAGATGCATGGGTGCTCTACACTCATGAATCTTGGACGAAATCTATACATGTGCTTTACCATATACTGTGCCAAGGGTTGCCAGAGCCGATACAGAAACAACTCAAGAAGTTGGTGGGAATTGAAGCCAGGCCTTGGGCTGAAATACAGTTGACCATTGCACATTATTGTAGACTGCTGCAGGAAAAGAATCGCAACAAGGAAGCAACTCGAAAGGGTGAGGAAGCGAAACTGGTGCAGAAGAATTTGTCAAAATATGCTCTTGAGGGAGCCATGATAACTAGCACAGCTGAAACAAGCATACAGCAGGTGGCTAGTCCACAGCAAAATCATCAAGGCAATACAGAGTTTTATCCCAGGGGAAAAGGATTTAGGGGAAGAGGATGGCAGAGCAATCAGGGAGGCTTCCAAAATAATCAAGGAGGTTTTCAAAATGTGCAAAATGGTAACCAAAATATGTCAAATGGGCAAATGATCTGACCACTGCCAGTATGTTGGCTGTTTGGAATGACAGGGCATTTGGCGCACACATGCAGAAATCAAGGCATGATGCAGAGCGGCCAAGGAACAGGAGCAGGCATGACAAATCCACTTGTAGTTTTACAACATGGTGGTGCACAGAATCACACGGTGCAGCAACAAGCGCCAGGAGTGCAACAAGGTGTGCAAATTGTGGCTTAATTTGGACACTTCCTCTAAGCAAAAAAGGATACAAGGACATAAAAAAACAGACACTCTGTGAATCCTAGTTGCAGGGTGAAGAAGAAAACTGCATGCATAATCCCCAATACAGTCAGATGACTTTGAACTTTGGACTGAGGCACACCTAAACCTTTAGAAAAGAGTATGCCAAATTTTGACCAAGGACACTTACATTGGAAGCAACTACAGTATCCCGTTTTGTTTAATACTGAGACACTCTTCAGAATCACTTATGGTGTCCCACAGTAGAGACATCACAAAGGACAACATAATCTACCTAGATCTAGTGCTAAGATCATACCCGTCATTGGTAAGGAGGCTCACCAGCCTTACTGACTTCCTACAAGATCCTAAAAACGAAAAGACAATAAGGCAACTACTCACTGTCATTGCCGAACAATTTATCCTACTTCCTGAGTACAATGAGAAAGAATCAAATGATCCCAACACAGGCGGAAATAGATGAGCTCATCAACACACTGTTCTTTCGCATAATCGAAGACTGTCCAACTCTTATCGGAAGAACAACAGACACACTCACCTTTCTTCGAGATCCAGCAAATACAGAACATTTAAGCCATCTTTTATATAAGATAATCATTCTGGTTGCACTCCATGCGACCGGACAGTGCAGACATTGTTCACATTTGGGAGAAAACATACAATCCTGAACCTCAGCAGGCCAGGACGGATGTCCGTGTCACCAGAAGACACCAGGTTGGCCCACAATGTTCTCTTTCGCCTAGTCACTGATTTTCCAGAGCTAGTGGGGAGACCAATCAATGGTGACGTCCTCACTTTCATCAGAGACCCAGATAATATTGCACAGATGGGAATACTCTCACACGCAATCGTACTCCAAGTGGAACTTTCTAACCATCAGAGGAGCTATCTGAGGAGATTCTAAGAACCTTACACTGAGGGACAGATCAAGGAAGTGGTGCCAAGAACTCCACATGTCCCTAATCCTTCGTATTGACCGGCATACACTATGTCCTCAGGATAAAAGCAAATAAGGGGAGTGGATTGGGAGCTTACCTATTTTGAACATGCACAGTAAAAGGACTCACTAAAATGTTATTTTACATCTGATTGTTTCCATAGTCTAGCAAAGGAACTGTATCCTGATAAAAAAGAGAAAATTTGAAACTCACGAGAGGGGGGACACTTGTGAAATACCAGACACTCTTAAAACACAGAACCAATAAACAATGACATTGTTGAATGTTCGAGATGGGTGTCCAACACAGCAATCTGGTCCTCCCACAAGAAGAGAGGCAACCCCACTTTTCTGGAAGAAAATGCTGTCGCCTGACCTACAGGGGCATAATGTACCTATGCATCATATACATTATTTTATTACTGTCATTAACAATCAGAACTACAATCTTAATTGGTGCACAAAGCATCCCAATTTCAGTACACCCACCTAATGATGCACGCATAAAACCCACAAAGACACCCAGACCTTATATAGTCATTCCAGTCCCTAGAACATCTGACAGTGGAGTGAATGAACTTGAAATGGATGTGATTAGCAACAATACACACACACTTGTGGTAACGTATGAAAGAAAAAGCTGGAGACAGGGTCCGCAAGGGATGAATGAAGTAACATTACTGACAACTACACGCACGCAAACACTGAATGCACATGAAACAGACCTAGTGTCAATGACTGCAGAACCACACACCAAAGAAGCAGAAAAGAAGCGACTGCCTGACATAAGAAACTCCACAGCAGACATTGTGAGAAAACAAGAATTAAAGCAAAAACCAACAGGAACAGTTATATCAGAAACTCTTAAGAAAACAAGAGCCAACTCTGAGGAACTCTCTGTACAGACCCAACTGATAGTAGACTCATTGGTTCCTCACATAGCCCGAGCTAAGGAACAACAAGAGGAACTGAAGAACAAAATCGCAGAGACTGTATTACAAAGCATATACATTCCAACGCAAGGGACGAGTACTAATTCCATAGTACAATAATATACTAGACCAATGCCGGAATGGATATGAACATATATAACCCGACAGAGAAAGATGCATGAAGAGAGAGAAAGAGCTGCCATAATTCGATCTACCCAAATGGTGCAGATGAGAAGGCCTGCACCATGGACCAGGATACCTGAGAACCCTCCAGCAAGAAAAAGCCATACAGATGCCTTTAGGGATGTAGTGATAGCCAACCACAGGAAAACACTAAAAATCAAGAGAAGCATGCATGGAGATGACAATGAATTAAACAACTACCTGGACAGCACAGCACATCTGAAAAACATCATTTGGTACCAGCACATGAAAGAAGTTGGAAGACAAAGTTCAGAAGGGGAATGCTTTGTTTGTGCACTCGTACCATACAGCATGGGTAAGTCCAAGATCTTCATAGCTGTAGAAATCGATGTACAGACAGCACACTGTATGTCACACATAGCAATGTGCAAGACCAGAGGCCAGTTCATGGGTAGTGATGCCTCTCCGAAATGGGCAACTGAAGCAACTGATCCAGATGAAGACAATTATGTCCAGGACATAAAGACAAGAAACAATGAAAAGACGAAGCAGATTGTGTTCAGATATGAGAAGCCTCGAGTTAAAGGAGCAGAGATTAGGGGAGAAGCAAATCAGAAGCTAAATGTCCAAGGAAAAACTCCAGAAGAAGCTCAGAGATGGAAGAATAGAGGCCAAATGCAAATTTGGCGAACAGTGCTTTCACCAGACTGTTGGGAAAAAGGAGTAATGATATGCCGAGCATGGATGGTCTTCGGTCACTACGAGCCAATCATCAACATAATACGAAATGGATGCAAGCCATTATGTCCAAAACTAGCAAAACTGCTCACATGAGTCGAAGACAGAGGAGGACCCCTGCAGATAGTGCCACTAGAAAGCCCAAAGTTCTGTTTCAGAAATAATGGCACAAGGAAGATGGGAGAGAATCAGAACTGTGGACAAGTTTTTGACGCTCCAGGAATGGTACATGGAACTGCAGTGATTATAGACCATTATTGGACATGTGGATCCAAAGCATACATTAGACTCCCAAGAGACTGGGGAGGCATAGGCACGATAGTGAACGTCCACGTTCCAGCAATGGTAATCCCGAAAAGTGACCTGAATATTGACAGTTTCCCAAAAGCAGATGGTCACCTGAAGAAGAAGAGATCTGTGTAACTGACAACTCGAATGAAGAGAGAGAATGACATCTCTGCCAAATCAGAAGAAGCTTTTCATGCAATCCCATATGAACATAGGCTGTTCAGCCTCACCTCATCAGTGTTCGCAATCATTTTTATGCCAAGATTCCAAGTTGGAGCAAATACTAAATGGTTACAGATAACCAGATGGGAGCTAATACAGTTCATCATTATGACAATAAAAAGATTCAATGCAATTAAGTAAGAGTTAAGAGCCATCCAACTGATGACTCTCCAGAACAGATATGTGCTTGACATGATCACAGCCATGGATGGAGAAGTTTGTGCAAAAATAGGGGAATCATGTTGCACATTTACACCCTCTCATGACGAGGAAAATGGAACCTTAACGGAAGCCATAGGTATGCTGATGAAGCTGCAGAACCAGATGATCGACGAAACTGATGAAGTTGATGATGACAGCTGGTTTGGATCACTATTCTGTTGGGTCCCTCAATGGATGGCAGACATGTTCAAATTTTTAGGAGCCGTCCTAGTGATGTTATTAATAGGATTTTTTGTTATTAAGATAATAATCTTGCAATGCCAGATAACTGCGAAGAAAGCCATAGGGATGAAGATCATGAAAGATGTCAAGCCAGAATGGAAGCCCAAAGACCTGACTGATGAAGAAATAAGAGACATTGTGAAGGCCGGCAGGCACGCGCCAGAAGGTACAACGTTTCTCTATCCCAGGAGGCACAGGAACTATGTGGGAAGATGGGTTTACTGTAGCCCAAATGGACAATGTCAACTTATGACAAGGAATAAATACGAACAAGTAAGGGCATCAGGAAGCCTGGAAGGTGTAATAAAATATGGACTCCAAAGACACACTTCTTTAAACCATCATGTATAGATCCAGAAGATGAAGAAGGAATGAACCCAGTTGATGGAGTGAAGATAAATATAGAAGAATCGAGTGAATTGCATCCAAAAGAGGAGGTGAAAGTTGTCGATGAATCGCCCAGAGGGGGAGTGTAGAAGGCGTCCCAAATAAAGCCTGCACTCCCATTGCCCATTTTGAAGTACCAGGAACATTCACACCAAAATATGTGACGTATGATGAGGAAATAAAACAAGCAGAGAGCCTCAGTAGGGCTCTGCCCAGTACTCATCAGAAGAGCAACTCCTATTGAAGTACCAATAACCAGACAACCATGGACACTAAGGTATCCATTGAGAAAAACCCACCTACAAATGAGATGAAATGAAGATTGCCTAAGCACCGTCCTGGAAGAAACCAAAAAGGTCTTAATGGAAGATGAATGGTGACATCACGAGAGCCCGGACGGACTCACAGATAGAACAAATGACGAACGAAGAATGACACAAGGAGACAAAACACCATGAGGAAAGAGATTGTGAGCTTATAGTGATAGGGAGCTATGAAAATGTAAGAGAGTTATGCTGTAAGCAAAATGACTGCAGTCGATCAGTTATCGGCTGTACATATGCTTGAAACCGCAAGAAAGCTAAGAAAACAGTGCGGCTTGCTATGCTAAGTAGAAGAATAGCACGGCAAGCGCCATTGTACATAATCTACCTCAAAACGCAGCACAGTGTTATTAGTGCAAGTCCACTTTGCACGAAAAGCAGAATCAACTTAGGTTACTAGAGGCCAAGCGCGACAGGCTTCATATTCTAGCAAGATGAGGATAAACGGATGAATCGAAACTCAGCAAAGGCAATTCATGCCAAAGGAGCCAAGGTCATACCAATAGAAGGAACAAACAGTATCTACATCTAATTGAAACCTAAGAACAGAATATCCTGTCTCTGAAAGGTCAAGATAAGGAAGCATAGGCAGGTGGCAAGTCGAATAAGAATTAAATGCAAAAATTGAGAGAAACTAGGCAAATTCACAGTTTTTGCATCACGTGACCATCCAAGTGAGGAGAAGCACAAGTTCACACCTACGCGTGGCATCCGCCCAGGAGAATATAGCGTAACTTTCTCAGGGAGAAGATGCAGTTTCGAGGCCAACCACAGTAACATAATTGACACATTGTTGCTGAAGTGATGATTGATTGTAACCTTAATTGGAGGATGGCCGGGTAGCTGAGGGGGCACCCTGCACCAGGCTGTCCATTCTGCATGCTGCTAAGCAAAGTGGAAATTTAGGCATGGGGTGGGTGCCAACCCAATCACAATGGACCAAATAATCTAGGGTGCTATAGTTAGTAGAGCCAATGGGACGTCGTTCTTTTGGTGATATCCACAGTAGTCATTTTGAAGGAAGGGCTTAGACACCCACCTGACACTGTTTTACCCAATCCCTCACTCCGTTACCATATACATATATAGCACCTATATTAAAGTTACCTTTTCCTAACCAATAGAAATGCTTATTAACTTTTGAGTGTTACATGTCACTTATGACGAATTTTCAGTATAAACAATGTGTTTTGTATGAAGTTCAGTGGAGTTGAAGCGAGACAGACTATTGTATCACTGCTGATTGCCATGACCCCCCGTTATTTTTGTACTTGTCATTAAACTGACTCTTTTTGTCAAACCATTGAGTTGTCCTTATTGATTGGTGTTGGAGTAATAAATCTGCACCCCCATCCATCTCAAGGTGCATCTATCTCATCTTAAAGTACTTTTGGAGCAAACCCCGACTCTATGGGCCGGCCAGGGGTCTCTTCAGTACAACACTGCTCTATAAGCTTGGTGTGTCTGGTGTGTACGCAAACACTGTGCCAGAAGGTCTCTTTGCACAAAGTAGTGCAGAAGGGTATGGTGGAAGTGTGCAAGGTTAGGGGCAGGCATCCTGGGTGTATGCATGAACTGTATGAATGTATTTGCAGTTAGTAACATGCAAGCTGTACTGCGAGTGCACAATATTTTTTGAAAAGTTTGCAGTAAGTGGGTTACTGCAGAAAACATCTTTGCAGTTTACACAGTAAGTGGCAGGCATCCTACTGTGGTGCATGAATTGTGTGTATGATATCATATGATGTGCAATTGTGTGCTATGGTATTCGTAATGAGCCTACTTGCATGTCTACCAAAGCGCAACAAGGAAAGGTAGGGGAAACAGGGGAGACAGAGACAATGACCCCACTAGACCAGGTGTGACTTAGATCGCCCAAGTGCATGGGTGGAGGGAGGAGAAGGTACAGTACATGGGAAGAAGAACAAATGACAATTAGGAAAAAATAAGGGCCAATTGTGCTAAGTGCATAGATAACTGCACACAACAGGTAGTGAATGCACTGTTAGGCATACAGAAAACAGTCCTCAAGTGTGGGTTTTGCTAGAAAGCCAGTGCAGGGGTTTGCCTGGTGGGGGAAGTGACATGAGCCCGATATCACAGAGCCACCAGGTAAGTAGTGCAGAATCAATTTATGTCAGGCAGTTAGAGAGGGAAAGGAGGGAGCAGAAGCAGTAGACGCTAAGAGAAAGGCTTTGAGGTGCTTCAGGAACCGGCAATGGCTCCCCTCAATTGTCTGGGAGTCATGGAGGCTGTTGCAGAGGGAGGCCGCAGGTGAAAAAGCACAACTACCACCAACTGTTTTTTTCCAGAAGCGCCTGACCCTGAGGGAGTTCGAGGCAGATGAGGGAAGAGCTTGCGCACGCAAATATACAGGGAGTTACAGTGAAGGTATTGAGGTCCCAGGGGCCAGAAGGCCTCATGCATAATGCAGAGTCTTCTCACTTTATTCCTCACAGCCACTGGGAGCTATTGGCGACATTTCAGTGCAGGAGAGATACCATCCCAAGTCGCACACTACTCTTCTAGATGCGTTCCAGAGAGCAGAGAGTAGAAGGGGGCAGATTTAAAAAGAGCCTGTTGCAATAGTGCAGCGCAGACGGAAGTACAGCTTTGCAGACAGTGATCTTTTGGAAAGTTGCATTCGCTGGGTACCATACATTCAATGCTACTATTGGTGGCATTTTTTTACGATTTAGGTAGGAGGTGGGTTTGTGGGGAAAACATTTTGTAGCATTGTCGGAAGGAAAGCAGA
Source organism: Ambystoma mexicanum (assembly GCF_040938575.1). Lineage (NCBI taxonomy): Eukaryota > Metazoa > Chordata > Amphibia > Caudata > Ambystomatidae > Ambystoma > Ambystoma mexicanum. Next base: position 166,890,110 of record NC_090931.1, on the reverse strand, counting down.
GAGTTCCTGTTTCGATATTACACTGTATGATATGGGTAAATGAGAACATTGCAAGCACATATCACTGAAGTGCCACTTCATGGTAGGGGATGGGAAAAAAACAGTATGCTTTTAAAGAAAGTATTGGCCGCTCAGTGGCAGATACCGTGCGCAGAGGCACTTGTAACACAGTCATACACATAGTGCAGGAAATGTTTCCGTACCTCCTTTTTGTGGCGATGGGTGCGCAAGTGGATGAATGTGGATGCACAAACCTTGCAATCTTTTACTGAAATTTGTACTGGACGTGCTCTCCAGTGACAGCACACCAGCAGGCTGAATTTGTAAATGTACCTATGAAGTGTTGTGCAGAACTGACAGTGTTAGAGGGTAACGTCTTGGATGGCATTGGTGGAATCGTGTTTGCCCATTTACCCGTACACAATGAGGGCCTGTTGGACACAAGGTAGTGGAAAGGCAAGAAGGATTGCTCCTGCTTTACTCGGGTGTGGTCCTCGCGGTACTTTGGGCACTGCACGTGCCACAATCTGCGCTTCTTACCTTGCTGGCCAATAGACATGGGACCTTTGGGATTATACAATCAGGTACTGAGGGTGTGATTCACAGGAAGGGGCGGTCAAACTGCTTTACATTACATGCTGCGTAGTGAGGTTCGGTGACATGGTGAAACGCATTGTGTTGCCTATAGATGATGCCTTTCTACTAGATCTGCACAAGTATGCCCTGGAAAGAAACTTTGATGACAATTTCGGGTTGGAAGGAGTGTTATCGTCATCCACTACGGCGGCATGCATATGGGTTACATAACTTGTTTAGGCTTGTCCCCTCGACTGAAGAGGTTGCTAAATCTAGTCAAAAGGCTTTTTTCCCACTGCGAAGGTGCTTTTTCTCCTCCATAACACCACGAAGAGTATGACATTGCTCCTGGAAGTTGCTCCGGGCTGGAGGCAGGAAGGTGTCTCATCAACAGAAGCATATATACTTTTTTGTTCGCTACTGGGATGTTCTTCTGCAACAATGACCTAATTATTTGTGGAAAGGTAGAATTTTTCCAAGCAAATGGCATTTCTTTGTCGCCCATTGGTAATGCTGTTTAGTTTACCCATCTACAAGATGCGGTGAAGAGTTTACTCTAACAATGTCAGTACAAGAAAACACAAAATCAAATAAAAAGTTAAAAAGATGTTTCTCTAGAAGCATCTAAAAAAAAGTTATGTTCAGTGTCTCCTCTTACAACAAACTCCCCCTACTCTGGTTGCAAGTTATTCCCCCACGCTCGCAGGTATCACAAAATCCACATCCAGGGATTTTCAGGAAGGTGCCCATGGAAATGGGACTGTGGAGCCACAGGGATTGTGCAACAACGTTTCTGGGTGTGGTGTGTACACACATGACTGTTGTACAGAATTGATACTGTTACATGGAGAGCTCTTCAATGTCATTGGTGGAAGCGTGTGGAACTTATTAACAGTACGCAATGATGGCGTGCTGCAAAGAAGACACTGGAAAGGGAAGAAGGAAAGTTTCTGTTTCATTGGGACACGGCCCTCGCCATCCTTGGGGAAACGCACGTGCGCATAATCCCCTTTGCCGCCTGCTACCCATGAGATTGGAACAATGGGGACTATCGCACCTGTTGGTGTGGGTCAGAGCAAGGCCCGTTCATATTTTTCTCCATTACTGTGCGTACTCAGCCGGACTGATATGGTTGCTATTAGTTGCAGATGCACTGTAGCACAGCAGACTTGATGCACCTTTACTTCCAGGGCAAACCTAGGTGGCCTGCTACTCTGTTCTGAAAAGCTACAAACAGATTGCACAGCACCTCTGCGGTGTGCCCTTTTGTAGGGTTTCTGTGGACAACTTTCATCCGGAAAGCAGGCCTACATTGTTCCAAAAAATACATGCCTGTGCAACAGCACATTGTGGTGTGTTTGTAAGCGTGTACTTTCCGAAAAACACTCCGTACATTGGTCAACCCTGCATTTTGCCGCTGTTCGAGGGTCCGGATCCTGTCCCCGAAATTAGGGCCCACATGCGGCGGGGGTGCTGTCGCATGGTGATGTCGCCAATGTTCTCCTTTGGGACGCGTTTTGGATGAAATGCATTGTGCGCAGGTGCATGAGTGTCCTATGCACACTGTTGCGTCTTCTCTACTGACTAAAAGTGTGCCACATGCGTGCCAACCATTTTAGGAGATGCTGGCTATTTATAGGGTACAGTAGGTGGGATGTTTATGTGTATAGCTGCCTGTAGGGCGTGGGTGGATGCCCCAACCTAATTAATGTTCCTTTGCATATGCTGCACAGTGGCAATGTTACCAGGACACAGAGGAACAGATACACATGCATGTACTTGCACTACGCACAAACATCCGCTCCCACACGCATTGATAGTTAGTGGACAACATGCGGACCTGAAGAGCCTGCTGGTGGCATACGGATGCCTCCATTGTCATTGTGGATAGGTCGGACAGCTGTGGTGTCCGTAGGACACCTACCTTTTTCTTACTTGCGGTCATTGCAATGAGGAATGTGTGCCGCTGAGTCAGAACCCCATTTCAGCTAAAAAAGAATACCACGCAAAATCTCAGCACAATTCTCATTATTACCGTTTACTTGTACACATGCATACACCCCAATTTGAAAGGGAAGGAGTAGCAGAAGTGGATACTTATTGTGGGGAAATGGGGATTTGCACAACTTGGTTGTGAGGGGAGGAAGAGATTGATGTATTACCGTAACATCTCCCAAGAAACGGTTTTTGAGGGAATGGCGGGCTTCAACATGGGGAAGTAGTACACGTGCATGTGTGCCAGTGCTGTTTCATTTTGTCCAAAATGTATCCTTGTACACAACCTTTAAAGTGGCACAATTGTTCACCAATTCCTTCACTTTGACTTCCACGCAGTCCATTTCCCTATGCACAGAGTTTCTTTCCTTTCCTATGCCTGTATGCTGCTGTGGAAGGGTTGCCATTTGTACTGCCTTGTTTTCCCTTCCAATATGTTCTCTTACTGAAAAGAGAATGTGTTTGGTGTACATGAAGCAATATATATTACATAACTTATGGTTCACAGCACTGTGCGTACCAATGGGGTTACTATAAAAAGTCATTGCTTCATGAGGGAAATGTTCATCCTGCCACTCTAAGGTGCTTGCCATTGCTGCATTACAAAAACACATGTTATGCCTCTGTACTATTGCATACTGCAGCACCTGTGCAATTATAAGACATATTTTAGGGTCCTTACTACATTTTGGTGACGTTCAGGTTTTAGCACTTTCCAGTCGTTACTCTGACCGTTCGTTCTTTGTTCCCCTTTACAGTAGCAGTGTGATAAGATTGGTGAAGGCAGACGTCCCTTCTGTTGTTGATGCATTCCGTTATGGTGCTCTCCCTATGCCTTTGTCCTGTTTGCTTCATAGGTACACAATTTGAAAACCTACTCTATTTTCCATAGCAATTCTTGCATATGGTGCTGTTTGTCTATCTGCTTTGCTTTTGGTGATTGGTACCACTATGTAAGTGAACATCTGCCTTCCTCAGTAGGTTGGATGCCACATGATCTCCGCAAACAGACTCATAGTCCACGACTGCTGTCCGCATTAACATGGTGCCAGCAGTTTCATTATGTTGCACAGTTCTTGTTTACAAAGTAAGGGTATCCTGCTAAAAACCAATGAAATTCACTGACAAAAAACGTTGTTAAAGGGACGTTATGGTTAAGTTGCACTAGTGAAAATCTATGCAATTCAATGGACAAACTTTCTTACAGGAATGTTATGGTTACATGTACAACCGAAACCCCCAGAAATTCACAAGTTATGATCATCTAAGCAACCATGACTCGCGCTACCCCTGTGCACTGCAAGGACTAACACCCATGACATCAAAGATGACTTCACAAATGTCATTCATGACATGACTGATGACATCACATGTGTGGCTCCCTCTTCTTTTGTTCAGTGACATGTGTAAACCGGGTGCTTGTCTTCACTGCGAGTCAGGAACTAAAAGTAGGAAGGGTGCTATATTTGTTGACCTTACCCTTCTCATATGTTCTGACACTACTTTCCTTAGGGTTGAGTCACCACATGAGATAAATATACATCGGGGAAGAAGCAAGCCTGAAACACAGAAATCAGTTATGTGCATGAACATAAACGGTGAGGGTATGAACACTTTCTGGTGGTACTCCTACTTTTTTGTTGACTTTACTTTCTCTATGTATGCTCATATTTGTATACATTGTGGTCTCTTTATGTGTTGTGTATAGTAGTACAGTAATATAGTAAGAGAGGCATTCGTAGCTACTTATTCACACGGCACAAAGGTCTCAAACAAAAGCATTCATCATTGTACGATCCAACATCCGAAGATTTTGATTATTACACCTGTATGATGCATGTTGTCGACAATTGCAATGTTTCTAACTGATTGGGTGCATGTACTGGAAAGAACTCTGTAATGCAATGGTGTTTATAGCAATGCATTCCTTAAAGAACTATGTATCTCATGATAGTTCTTCCAATGATTTCTGACAGTTTTCTGACAACATTACTATGACAATCCTTTGTGGAGGGTGTTTATGAAAAATATATACAATTGTGATGTCATCAGTCATGTCATGAATGATATTTGGGATGTCATCTTTGATGTCATGGGTGTTACTCTTTGCAGTGCACAGGGGTAGCGCAAACCTGCACCCCACATATCACATATAGATTGCAGCAGCAAGTGCTCAACCCGCTGAGCTATCTTACTAGCACTTCCTTAAAAACATGACCCCAGTATTGTAATCAGGGACCTGTAGTTTCACTGTTACACGGCCAGCTGTTTGCTGAATTACTTGGGCTGAGGCCACTTAAATGGTCTAGTGCATTAGAGGAGAGCGGTGCATTGCTTGATATGTGCACAATGGGGAAATACGCATATTCTGGGTGCATTGATTGATATGTGTGCAATGGGTGTCAAACGATAATTGTATAGTGCCTACTTTATATTTATATTGGCCTAAGCCTAGCCGCTCTATGAGGAAAACTGCGTTGCAAAGTTCCGATTTTGAATTGACTTTGCCGCCATTTTAATATTCAACCAGCAATTTGATTTTTATCTGTTTGTTTCTTCGTTCTAAAATGGTGGACTATGTTTTCAACTTGCAACTAGGCTTCCTGACCTTTGAGACCTGTTAATGTTTAGACTGTTCGAGACCCCACTGTTTAGACTAGGTAAAGCGACCTTGCGCTCCAGATGAACTGTTGTTTAAGTGTTGTCTGCGCTCACAAGACTCATCCATGAATACGCATTGGGGACAATGTAGAACAAACCTCGAGTGTAGACACAGGCTGAACTGCATTGTGTAGGAATATAGAACAAGGCTTATTGCTGGATTTGAGACCATACATCTCCATTGTATCTCTATGGAAATGCAAACTGATTTAATCCCTTGTATAATATTGTATGATCTGTATGTAAAATAGGCACAAACTCTAGACCACGAATTATTAACCTGAAGAGAGGCTGGACAATATTACTCAAAATTGTATAAAAGTATGAACGTTTAGATGTCCAGCACTCTATCACCTCTCTCTGTCGGTCTGGTACACATTGCGGGATGTTGAGAGCCAGATAGCTATCTGTGTTACTTTGTAAACTGTACAGTAATAAAAGATCTGTGAATCTTTCTAGCCTGTGACTGGTGTATTTCCTTTGTGGTACTAAGCCTCGATATTTTCTCGTTCTTTCATGGGGAAATACGCATATTCTGGATGTATGATGTGGGGGCTGCGAGATGCAGATGTTGTGGATGCGGTTTAGTAATGAATGAACAAAACTTGGTTTTTCATTGTTCTTTTGTGGCATGTCGCGATCTGTTCTTTTCTAGGCGCTGAAATATACATATAAACTGTGCAATACATATGCGTGCACATTTGTGTGTGTACACGGGCTGCAATGTTTATTGTCCATGTATGTATTTCCGGTGTGTGTATATCTCGGTGATGTTCATATCAACTGGTGTATAAGTTTTAAATGTGTGTACTGGTGTCAGTTTGCTTGTTTGTTTGTTTATTAATTTGTAATGGGCACTGGACCCTTAGATAACTGGGCGCCACAGCATACAAGGTTACTTCAAGCTTAGCAGGTTGTGTGAAAATAATGTTTCAACATAATGTGGTGTTTTCAAGTGCTTATGTGTGTAAATGAGAGAGTGGTGTTCATCTTTGTGTGCATGATTTGTACATAAATAGGCCAAAATAATTCATACAATATGTGTATGATAACATATGGGGGATGTGATGTTAATACTTGCCAGATATTTTATTTGCAAATGTGAGAGTTGCTTGTACATTAATGTGATGTTTGTATGTGTAGCTGTATGCACCATATTGCGTGTGTGTGTGTGTGTGTCCGGAACTGGTACCTGATTATTGTTTGATCAAAGAATATCTGCGCCTAGAGACGATTTAGTTTGTCCTGCTGCGCAAAACAAAATTCCAAATCAATCATCTGTCACAAGAAATAATGAAAACTAGCATTGAGTGCCAGAGATGTAAAGGTGGAGCCAAGTACCGCCACCACAAGCTCCTCCCCTATGCTGCCTTTATGTTGGGAGCCAGAGTGTGGGACACGTGCAGTACCCATAAGAATACCCATACCACAGAGAATCCTACAAGCAAGGTTCCCTTTGAGAAAGCCATACATACATAAAAGACAATATGATGGTCATTTGAATAAAATCCTGGAAGAAGTGGAAAACCGTGCAAAAGTGCAGATTGGTGACGTAACAGAGAAGCAGGGTTGACGCACCAAGAAGCGATGCGGAAACAAAAGAACATAAGCATTCTATAGAAACAGCAGAGGAGGTGTTAAAGATGAGCAACGTTTCAGGCTCGAGATGAAGATGCTCATGCTACAGTAAATAAAGAAGAATATATTAAGTTGTTTTTCAAATGTACAGTCGCAGCAACGCAAGTAGGGAAAAGTATTCTTTAAGGCTGGCTATAGAGCGAGTAGATTGTGGCAATGCACCAACGTATACGTATAGGAATGCATGGACTACAGATATTCCATAATGCATTTTAGCAGGGCTGGACACAGTGAGCAGAAAGGATTTGTCAGTATGTCACAGTTGGAAATGAAAAGTTGAACCATGAAGATGAATAAAAGAAGGACTTGGTTGGCCTAACACCAAGAATTCAAGGCCACCGCGAGTCAGAGTGTTCTTACAGAAGTTGCAATTAATGTGTGAACAGAACAAACTCCTGTTGAGATGAGGTGGAGGAACAGTAAAGATGTCAGAGGTTCTTCATTTAATAGAGTTTAATACAAAATGCTCTGAAATCATGGTCTGCAGTCATGTGGATGGATGAAAAATAGACACTGGACTGAGCTGAATCGAAACTGGGAGGCAGGGGATGCCTACACTCCCTCATATTCCCAGGCACGAAGAACAAACTCAAGGCCAATCTTCAAAGTCTTAATTGACTGGCAGACAGCAGATTGATAATGAATGGCAAGGCTAATTGGTGGGAAGCTATGGTTAAGGCCAGCCTACCAAACACCTGGGTTCCAGCCTGCGTGCTGTTTACGGGGGGCAACAAGGGTGGCAACCAATTATAGAGGGACACGTAAGAGAGGGCCCTATAGTTTGTGTAACCAATGGGACGTTGTGTATTTGATGATGTTCATTATGACCTGTATTAGAGGAGGGCTTAGTTGCCCACCTGATATTAGATACCTAATCACCTTCCTTAACCAGTATGGAACGTATACCTAGATGTTCCTTGTAAGCCTATCACCATTCCAAGTAGGTTTTTGTAGCTTGCCACGCAGGTCAATGGTAACACATTTTTAGTATAAGAGTGATGTTTTTTATTAAATGCTTTGAGAGATTGCTGTGCAAGTCAGATGATGTCCGTTGTAACTCCCTGTTTTAGATAATTGACATTAAAATAGTTGAACTTTGCCAACTTCCTGCGTCAGTTTGATTGTTGATGTTTGAGCATATTCTGCATCACCATCCATCTCTAAGTATTGCTACCTTGTCTTAAAGAGCTGGGAGATCTGCCCCAGTTCTGAGACTTCATGTGCTATTAGTGATTGGGGAATCTGTGGCAGCCAATCACCATCAGTGGATTGCAGGCTTTATTCACAGATGCAAGCGCACATTTGAAGATGCCCATGCAGTGCCTGATCACCCGGGTACTCATCTGTCAGCCTGCTATTTCTCTTTCTCGCATTGCCGGCTGTCAATCTCTCTTTCTCTCACTCTCAAATAGATACATTGTATACTGTGGGAAGCAAGTGCCTGGGAATTGGCAGTCGATGGGAGGGAGCAGTTTCTAGACTCCACTCATTACCATAAAGAGAGTGCTAAGCGTTATGGAAGGCAAGAACTTGAGAACATGGCTGCCGAAGAGTTGGATTTACCTGGCATTCACTTCATCTTCTTTAGTATGTTGCTGGCGGGCTGAGCGCCGTTGCAAACCTTCTGCAGTCAGTGATCTCTGCTGGGACATTTGCCCATCATGGGAATGCACAGCGTTTGCCAGGCGATTGGGGAAAAGGGCCAGAAATTCGGGTTATTAGTCCCAGGAACCTACCCAGTGTCTACAAAAGGGCTATCAGCAAAAACGACTGCAAGCAAGATCTCCATGGTGACCCACACATTTGGAAATAAAAAATATTTATTTTAATGGTGAATATGTTTCAAAAACAACATATTGTCACTATTCACAAGCCATAATTGTTGGCTTTACAATTGTTTCAGTATAGTCTAATAAGCAGTTGACACATTTTGTTTAATAACATATACTATTAACTGCATCACTTATAGCGACTCTGCACTTTTGTCAAATAATGCAGAGTGATATTAAATTATTGCCCCTAATCACACTTTGGTTAAGGGATGAAGCCGGGATTTGAACTCAGTTTGCAAGTTAGGCACTTAGCCACATGGGTTACCAACTCCAGTTGGTACTACTTTGTGTTAATGTTTGACTTACCAAGGTTAAAGTAATATTCTGCTTTTTAGGGATGACTTTAAAATAAAACCCTCACCCCATGAACCAACCTATTAAAATATACATCGTTATAGAAACATGGTGGGTGAAAAGAGTACGGTTGCAGCTTTATGTTCCCCTCCCATAATTGGAAGGCTGCAGACAAGTGGGGCATCCATGCACAGAGGCTTGGTCAAGTCAGAGTTGGGGGTTGGAACAGGTAGGCCTGTATTCTCCCCTCCCCCTTCGAGATCTCTGGGTAAGCAAGCTCAATGCAGAGTTAGATTTCCGTTGCAGCGTTCAGAGTTGGGGACCGGCTATCACTTCAGAAAGGGGACTGGGCCACCTGGTTGTCTGAGGTGCAAGCCACTTGCCGCCTATAGTGCAGGGCAGTGTGTTGCTTGGCCAGGAACCGAACTTAACAAAGTGGCTCTAGCAAACGGGATGCCTCTGGCTAACACCACTCTGCCAGCATAGGGAGGCCTCAAAGTTTACTGCCCTAGCCCCTCAAGCCCAGACGATTAATTATTGGTGGGCCTCTAGACCTGCCAGCCCATATAACCGAGCTTGGCATAGGACCAGGCTTTTTGGATCAATGCAACCCTGTGTGTGCTCTGTGTTTCTGCAGGCATGTTTATTCCCTCTCTTGCAATGTTGAAGGCTAGCTTAGAGGACCAGGCTTGTCACTTCTCATGACAGAGCTCTCTTTGCGAAACCCTCTGGTTTTAACATATCAATTGTATTCCCTTTCCATACGTTTGACATTGCACTTTGGAGAACGACACTGATGCAATTTTAATGCACAGTGTGCTGGATTGCCTGGCAGTCATTCTGCAGATAGTTATTCTCTTGCATGTTCATGTCTCGCCTGAGATTGGATCATTTGCCTAACACGTTTCTACAAAGAGTTCTTATGTATGCTCGAGTTGATTTATTATGCGACTGGTGGACTTTGCTAGTCAGCTCTATTGAACAGAGGGTAATCATGTATCCCTTGATAGACAGGTATGCAGAAAGCATTGTGCAATGGTTTAATGCTGCATGCAGGAAAAGATGTGCTCTCCCGATTAAAATGTAGACAGTGAAAATAGGGTAACTGACTCAATAATAATAATAATAATAATTTGGCATTTATATAGCGCTACGAACCCTCAGGTATCTGAGCGCTGCTTATTATTACCCACGGTGTGTGGTGCTCAAGATCTGGCTCCCCTGCTTAGCCAAAGCGTGTTATCTTGGAACACATTGTTACCTCTGTGTGCTTTATTTTATTTTGCTGCCAAGAAGTAGTGCTGGGGGAAATTGTTAGATTCTCGTCCTCCAGCTGTGGAAACGAAATCTCTCAGATTTCGATCCGTTTTGCTCATATCCAATGTTCTGCCACACCCTTGGATTCTTTTGAAATATTCACACTCATGTGGCGGGTCACGAAATGCACACTGTCGCACGTCACTTACCTTGGGCCTCATTACAACCTTGGTGCTAAGTGCACCAACTTTACCACCATGGTGTAAACTCTGTTTACACCATGGTGGATGGCGGATTTACCGCCCCATTCCAAGGTGAGTGGGGCGGTAAATCCCCATTTCCCATTTTCCCTTCCCCATTCCCATTTTTGCCCCATAGGGCATAATGGGAGTGGGGAAGGCGCTAATTACGCCGCGGTAAATTACGGCGGCGTAATTAGCACCATGGCAGGTTAGCGCCATGGATTTTAACGCCTGCTAAAAGCAGGCGTTAAAATCAGAATCAGGCGTTAAGGGTTAACGGTGGCGTTAACCCTTAACGCCTGAGTTGTAATGAGGCCCCTTATCTCCTTACAGCAAAATCTGCCAAATGACTGCCAAAACCATTCTGAAACCCGCCGAAGACTGCACACGCACCAAATTTTGTGTACCTCACATATTTCGTACGATTCTGTATCGCGCGCATACGCGCTTTCATCCATTTCAATTTCGGCCATGCAGGATGCATATTTTATGACAATGCGCATTTCAACACTGTAAGGCCACAACGGTTCCTCGTGTTTCAGGGTGCCGCAGAATAGTTAGCACAAGTAAAATCTGACAACAGTGGTCAAACATACCTTTGTACTGGTGCAAAAATTCACACGGGCGAACTCAGGCAATGGTGCGCAAAACTCATGAGAACCTGCATGAAACTTTCACAAGCTTAATATTCCGCTTGCCATGTGAAATTCCGGTGGCAGCGGACACGTAATGGTGATTTCACGGAATGCAGAGAGGCGGCAACCAGTGGGAATTCAGCCAGTTTTGCTTCGCGTGTGGAATTTTAGCCCAACACTACCAAGAAGTAGACACCTAAAATTGATTCCATGCATAATGTGCTCTATACAAAAGCATCTCATGAATAAATAATAAATCATTGAATCAATTGCAGTATTGGTCCAGGGATTAACGATGTATTTTGTGCAAGCACATAATTAGTTGAGGAGCATATGTAATTCTGTGGGATTTTGAATGAAGGGAATTTATGAATACTGGGTGTGCATTGAAAATGAAGCATTTAATCATGTGTTACCAGGTGTTTTGTCTGAATTTGAGCAGAGGGCCTGTGCGACTTAATTAATTCAATATGGCCGCTGCTACAATGTCTGAATCAGAATTTGATCTATAACTACTTTCAGAGTGATCCTTTCAAATATTTTCTAAGGGCCTTTTTTGATGACTAGAAAAACTGAATAACGAATGTCCTTAAAATATTTTTTTTCTCTTATTGTTTACTAGTTTCTTTTTGCAGTTAATTTTTCATGAGTTCTAGCCTTTTTCCCTTCTATTCTGTTACAGGTTCTGATAATTGGCAAGACAATTTGAAAATAATTTAAGAGCAGTTGAACCATGAAATGTAATTCTATCTTCCAGTCAAATCAATTTTCACAAAATATCGGTACCTCCAGATATTGAAAGTCCTTTAAAAGTAGAACTTCCGACATCAGCCAAAAAAAGAAAACAGGTAACAGACTTTTCCTTGTGGATTTTATGCCAACAAACAATGAAATCTCCTCTGGCTAATCCAACATGTTATTAAAAAGGTTTTAGACTATATTAAGAAGAGAGCTGAGTGGAACATAAGTCTATGATGAGGCGACTTAAAAACTGAAGAACGGAAAGATTATAAAGCATCATGGCATTCAGAACTCTGCAAGCAATGTACTCATAAGGCAAACATGGATAGAAGCAAAAGATTGTATGGAGAGCGGTTATGTGAGCCTAGGTCATCTATCTGCAGCCATGAAGAAGAAGATAAAGTAGAACAAAGCTACACTACAAGATCAAAAATACATTTATATTTGATAGCAACTGATTCAAAGGCATTCATTTGAAAAGAGCAGTAGAAAAATCTAACAATGACACATTGAAGATTCAACTTAGTGATTTTACAAATCCTGGAGACCCTCACGCAAGGGAAATTGCATTATCACAAGCTATGTTGAAACACACCTGTAGTGAATGTCTTACGATGCAAGCTTACACTAAACGGAAAGATTCTTCCCAATTTACTGTCTGACGAAGCAACAAATGTTGTATTTGCATCTTCAATCAGTAATATTCTCCTTAAAGGCAACATATTAACAATGGAAGAAATTGAAAAGCTTTACTGGAAAATTGCAGCTAACAATCGTTTAGAAGAAGGATAGATGAAAACAAGAAAACACATCAAAAGTTTTATAGAAGAAGAGCGTGAATATAATGGCATTATTTTTAGTAATCCCCGAATGGTAAACAAACCACATCTCTCTCTGAAAGTAGCAGGAGATCTTTCCCTATCTCATGCATAAAAAGAATTTGAGGCTATTGAGAAAAAGATGAGATCCCTTCTTGAAGCAGCTACGAGTTTACAAACGTACTAACTTGTGAAAAATGTAAATTCACTGGAGGTTTTGAACAAGTGAATTTGACAGATGTTGTTCCAAAGGAAGTTGCTCTTTTTTACAATTGGTGCTGTCGAGGACAGATGGATTTGAAAAGTTTTTCAGAAAAGCGGGAAACCACTGTCATGAACAGGGCTCATAAATTGTCACAGGTGTTATATAAAGAATACTATTACTGCAGAAAGCTTCCTGCACAAGCACTTCTACCACACGGCATTCCCACGAAAGACAATGTTTTGATGAAGAGTTGCTGGATACACATTGTATCCTTACTAACGAAAACGAGACTGATGAATGTGAGACAGAGTCAGAACCACTCATTACAGTTCCAACTTGGTCAGTTTACAATTCATAATAATTGATCCTCCAACTAAATAAACTAGAGTTGTGTACTCCCTCTCATAGATGCCAGCCCAACCAGCACACAGAGTTCACATTCATGAAGACGTTCGAGAAAACATCTGTTTTCAACCCAGAAACAAAACCATTGTAATATTGGATCTGGGCCTTTACAATGCTTTTTTTAAATTAGCCATTTCTAAAAAAAACACTTGTCAAAGACCTGGATGCTTACACCATGTGACCGACATATAATAATGGCAATACTTTGAGCTATTGGCTATTTCTTGGATGGTACAGGCATTGAGGCCACCTTAACTGTACTTTATGAGGCAAATGTTTGTGTCGCAGATGCCATCAGGGAATGGCGTAAGGAGATCAGCAGAAGCACACATGTCACTTAAGCTTGCACTTTTCAAATGCATCATCAATTAATTCTACACAGAACATGTTGAAATCAAGGAAAGGATGGAACTTGAGCTTAAGAAGTTACTTTAAAATGTACAAGTGGATGATTTCCAAGAAACATAATTAGTTACGTTGTGACAGTTCTGACAAATTTGAATGTGATGGCCAAATTGGAAGCATTTAAGGCTAAAGCATCTCAATAAAAACCATTAATCAAAGTTGCTCTTCAGTACATTAATTGTCACAATGCTTTTATTTATCAGATCCGTCTAAACTGCAAACTCGGAGTTACACCATGCATCACTTGATCTTGTCTTGGAAGGATATCTTAAGGGCAACCATTTCGCCTTGGAAACAAGATGACGCGGAGGAACATAGGTTCGATCCCTGGGTCCGTGCTTAGAAACCTCTGGATATTGAGTGCATTACAAATAAACAATTACAATTACTTGAAGAATTTTTTTAATACTTTTACGCCCTCGATTATACAAACTACGCAAGCATGATAGCATTTTAATTAGCAGAACTGAAACAGCTTGAAAGCAAACACCTGGACTTGTGAGTGAGTTTCAGAAAATCAATTTGGTAGTCAGGCAGACAAAAGTACGCTTTTGTGGTTTAGGTTTAGATGAAGCTCTGGAACATCAAAACAAGGCAGTGAAAGTACTTGGTGGTGTGGCTAATATTATTCAAAAGAAATTTGATTTAGCCTCTTCTGAGCTGACAATGCTGTTTACAGAAGCAAAATAAATTGTAAGAATAACAGATTACGAACCATTAAAACATCACCACCTAACAGCATCCAATGCAACACGCCAAAAGGAAGATGTTCAACAAATCTACAACTCGATCATGACATTGACCAATCCTGAGAATTATGATGGAAAATAACTCATCAACAACTCGACTGAGGCAGTTTTTGATGAACACATTCATAAGGACATATCAAGAATGACAGGGCAGAAAAATGTTGACAAATGCACAACAGCTTTAAAGAAGACCAGATTGAATCGGACAGTTGTAGCCTGTGGCCACCAATGATAAAAGAGAAACTTCAGCTGTGTAAAAGTGCATGCAAAGTTGTTAGGACAAAGGTATCGGACACCATAGTGTGCTGAATGCTGAATTTTCTTTGTTTACACATTTCTTTACACATTTACTGATTGCTTCATGAAGTTCTAATGACGTTGATCTACAGGAATTCTTGAGGTCTTACAAGTTCTCTGCAGTACAGCTTTCAATGTTCAAATTAGATGATACAATGATTTTAACTGCAAAACAAAAGCAAGCTGATGAAGATACTGGCAGAGGAACAACATGACAAAGGTCTCTTTATTTCTTACTGAGGACAGATTATCTGTACCAGAGCAAACATATTCAGCAGCTGTACCTTGACGAGATGGCAGAATTTCAAGCACTGCAGAAACCATCTTTTGTGAAGAAATGCCATGAATTCAACAAGAAATTAGAACGTCATATTCTGAAACTCATTTAGTATTTGATACCTACCTAGAACATGCACTCAATAACTACATGTGAAGGAAAATAACAGAAAAAGCTACATCTGTTGAGTAAAAAATCATGAATTCTAAAAATAATGAAACATTGTCTATGAGAACCCTCCTATTACATTCTTAAACTCAAGATTAGTTAACAGTTTACCTCTCACCATAAAGCAATTCTGCATGCACAGAGGATAAAAAGAAGCATGGTAGTCAGTTGGAGAAATGAAGGCAAGTCATCAGGTGGAAATGATGTTGGAGACAGTGAAAGCACACATAAGGAGTCAGACACACAAATAATTCTTCACTCCCTTTATGTATAATATGGCCATGCTACTAACCACCACATCTTTTTTTACCTGATACCAATGTTTTTGTCCTTTCACTGTGGTGGTCAAGGTTTGTCCCATCTGACAACTTGTCACAGGAGTTGGAACTAATCGAAGATGTATAGATCTCAAACGTGTGTGCTCCTGCTTAGGGCCTACAAGAGCGCAGGCATTACTAGGCCATCACTCTCTTCCGGGCTGTGATGTTACCAGGTGCTTTACGAAGAAAGAAAATTATCTTTCTAGAAAGTTTTATAGACTTCAAAAAAAGAAATCCTTGAAGCTTAGGGAAGACTTGGATGTCTGGATAGTCTATTGATAGAGCGATTCATGTGTCAAGTCTACTCGCCAGGAACAAAGCTTTGGGAATTTGGTCAACTGCGTTGTTGGATGTTCACAAAAAAGAGATGCAAAGTGAAAATCTGCTACCAACTAGATCCTCTCTGATACCAAACACCTTCAGCACTCATTACCAGGTTATGGAATGGCGACATGCTGATCAACAACACCAGAACTCCCAGTGCCATCACAATTCAGCTGTGGGAAGGCAGATAATCAATATTCTTCTACTATATGTATGCTTCCATGTACACCACAATCATTCATACAGCTGGTACAGTGTGCATGTGTCAAAGGATGGCGTGCTGTGCATTGCAAATGGCAAGGTCAGTCACTACGGTGCACAGAACTGTGTAAGTGTGGTGGCAACAAAGAGCCCTGTGATAACAAAAATATTGTAGATAATGACAATGAACTCTGGGACTCAGAAGATGACCTGTAAAACCTCACATTCTCTCTTCAAATGTAAATAGATATTGTAGTTTTAAAAATAGTATATTTCAATGATAAAGTTGCACATTATTTCAAACTTCCTAATTTAGCAAGCATACAGTCGAATGTTTGCGATGAATTAGCAGTAATTTAAGAGGCTATATTTCGGAAACGGTAAAAGATACAAGGAAAATCCTTGCATGAACTTTTCAATTCCTTTCATCATGTTTAACATAAAACCTACTTGGCACATTTTTCATAGAACCACCAGCTCAAAAACAAAATTAGTATCTGAAACAGCAGTGTCATGAAGCAGGTTTCTGACATCAGCAGGTGAGGTGTAACATAGGTTCCTTTATTAAAATCTTAAGGTAACATCAATTAGGACAGGAACAGGTCAGGAGCTGGAGTTGAACCCTCTGGCTCCCACCACCCAGGCTACATGGTTCCAACTCAATAGGCTGGAACTGACACGCTAAAACCACAGCACAACAACATTTAAGGCACTCAGGGAACCTTCTCACCATGACATCATTAAGCACAGCTAAGCAAGAGGACACAACATAACACACCTCCCTTTCACACACATGTAAACATAATGGTATGCACCCTGAGTATTACACAACATAACACACCTCCCTTCTTCAACAACATGGAGCAAATCATATGCACGCAACACCAACTAAACTTGCATCTCCCACCCATACCATGCAGACACACACACACTCCTATCTGCTAGGGAAAATCACAGGTCCAGAAATCCAAACCGGCTTAGCTAACCAGCAAGCAACAGACCTGCATCAACATTGCTAAGTTTTCAACCAACAGAAATGCATAAAACACCTTCTACACGAAACTGCCACTAACGGGTCTCAGACCTGCCACATCTGAGCACTGCCTGCCCAGCCCATACTTGGGCCTACCACCTACATTTGTGCCCAACCACAAAAGAACTTGACACCTTCTACTCACTGCTGCCACCAGTGAGTCTCAAACATGACAGGTACGACCACAATCTGCCTGTCACCGAATTGGCACACGGACCTGTTACACAATGAGAAAACAAATCTAGCCTCCGATAACTAGACTGAAGCTAGAATTGGTACCTCACATGGGATGTCAACATGCAAAAGCCTCAACACACAGTAAACACCACTCTCACTACACACATGCAAATATATTGAGGGTGACAACACCATGCTACAAAAATGCTAAGGAACCCTCAAGCATACACACACAATGCCCAAGTCTGCTGGCCAGCCAGACTAGGCCCACCAAGGTCGAGCTCTACTGAGCAAGACAACTCTTAACTTTCCAAACCATGAGATACGGTTTCAGTGAAAGATGATAACGTGATGTCACGTTGACCCTTAGGTGTTAAAACCTCTGGGACGTGTAAGTGAACACAATACTTAAAATGTCTAATTTAATCTGGGCTCGGAGTAATCCTCACAGTAATGAACCCAGCACACAAAACATCCTCATCGCTGAGATCACCAAGTACACACCACACCACCATCACTTCCAACAGTACACCAGTCTACTGACCATGAGATTAAGTGATGTGCACTTGACCCCAGAATGCAACCACATGGGGATTCTGAACCCAAGATATCAGAGGAAACACAGGATCAACTAGCCAGAAATCCTGAGCGAAAATAACTACAAACACATAACACATAAGGAAATGCAAAACTTCCTTTAGCTCTCTCACGCTGGATGTAGGAGGCATCGCAAACTACAACACCAATACCTCATGCCAACTGCTAAGCGGGGGGTGTCCCACCCTACACCAGCCAAACTCTGCATACTACATCATACAGGTAACAGACATTCAAAACAGCTCACAATATTCACACCACAATCATTTCAGCAACTAATATATTGATTCTAAAGATACAATAAAGGCACACAGCTAATATCTGAATTCAACATATGAATATAGCTAAAAGTCCTTGTCACATGACACTAAAGGCTGAAGCGCTTCAAGTGTTTAAATCTGAAATTGTTTACCACTCATTCAAACAATGTACAACCCCATAAAACAGAAATTCATTTTCAAAATGTAAATGTGCTCAAAGTCCATGTTGTTCTATGACTTAGGAACCTCAAAATCCTCAAAGAATGTTACGCTAACATTCCTAACTCTAATCGTGCGTTAGTTAAAATAATGCACCCACGCATGTCCCAACATTCAAACATAGGCAACCATTTCCTACAGTACAATGACTGCTTTAAAGTCCAGTGCTGTGTGAGAGCACTAATTACAAATTACCTGAATGCCCTCAAACAGTACTGCAGGAGTTTACACCTGGGCATTACTGCAGATGCAACATCTAGCAAGCGGTAGTGTGCTAAAAACAACTCTCAAACCGAGTAACATGCAAACAAAATGGAAAGTCCACACGGCTGCTTTCAAAATCATTCCGACTCCGGCCTGGTGAATGGAGTAATTACCGGTCCATTCCGAGGTCGGAGGGACCGGTAATTCCCCATTCACCAGGGCCATTCCCCATCCCATTTCAGTCCCCATAGGGCTCAATGGGACTGGGGAAGGCGGCAATAACGGTACAATAAATTACGGTACCGTTATTCGCCCCGGTGTCCCTTTGCGGGTCCCGTCCTTAATGCCTGCTAAAAGCAGGCATTAAGGAAGGACCCGCAAAGGGAACTCGTAGTAGGGCATAAAGGGATTACCGGCACCGGTGTCATTACCGGTGCCCGGTATCCCTTTGCGCCCTACTTGTAATGAGGCCCAAATATGATGTAGTTGTCAAGGATGCCTTCTTCCCACAGCAAACGGCAGCCCAGCCTGGTGCCCGCAAGGAGAGAAATAACAAGCCCACTGCCGCTGTTCAGCGGATTCTGCATGAGGGCGTTCTCTATGGCTTATGGTCTGACAAGCTTACACTCGACTGAAATCAATGCTTGTTCATCCGAAAGCCTAATTCAGAGAAGCCTCTTACGTCACTGCGTGGCGGGTCTGTTGGAAGGTCCTATTTTCTTTCGATGTTTGTCGCCCTAAACATGACATCACAGCAGGTTGCTGAGAAAGTTGCAGCAGAACGCTGTTGACATCACTGCATAGACGTTTCTGACATCACCCGTTGTCGGCACCACGCAATGGGAGATGGAGCTATAGGAGACAAACCATACCAACGCAAGGCTTAAGTTGGCCAAGCTCCACACTTGCCTGGTATCCAAAATCCCAAGACGTGCTTCTACCCTGAATTTCCTCATATTGTCAGACCGCTCTGACTTTGCTCTGCGTGCAACATCTCTGGCACTTCCTTTGCACCCACACTGAGCCCAAGGAGCCGTAGCCATGTTCATGCCAACTTCCTCAGCTGCAGTGTCGGGCGCCCTGGCCTCATATCTTGTCTTCTTTTCCTGTCCTGGGTGGTGGCATCACTCCTTGGGGCGCAATAGGACAACAACTTCTTTCTCCATTTTTGTGCTTCTTTTACGACTCCCCCCCTCCACCCCAACCAAAACAGCTGACTTGCCCTTTCTCACTTCAGGAGGTATCTGGTAGCTTCCTTTGTCTCCTGAATCCGGATGAAAGACCAACTCGTCACCAGTGTTATGAAGCACAGCATGTTTCTAGCAGCAGCAGGTGAGGTGTAACATAGGTTCCTTTATTAAGCTCTTAATGTAACATTAATTACGACAGGAACAGGTCAGGAGTTGGAGTTGAGTCCACTGGCTCCCACCACCCAGGGAACATGGTTCCAACTGCCTGGGCTGGAACTCACACACTGAAACCACAAAGCACTAACATTCCAGACACTCAGTGAACATTCTCACCATGGCATCACTCACGGTGGCGAAGCAAGAAGACATGACATAACCAGCCGCCATCTTGGATTAATGACGTCACACTGGCACTCTGCCACTAATTCTGACAAAACACCTGGTTATACATGATTGTATGTTTAATTGTCAATGAATTCGCAGTAGTCCTACCTTCCCTTCATTCAAAATCCCACGGACTAGGTTATTGTAACAAATGCCTCCCAACTAAATTGTCTCTTGGCTCCATAAGGCATCCTCCACTTGCAAATCACGGGCTTTTCCTGGAAAAGTGAAAAAAATAATAATACTGTATACTATTTAGAGGTACATGCATTCTTAATGCATGCATATGCAGAAGGTTGCATTTGGGCTAATTTGCATACTCACAATGCTTTGCTGATGTGGCTTTGAGGCATGTGTGCTTTGGCTGAAATGGATTGTTCCACTTTCACATTTCAGATGAAAGGATTTTTTCAAGCCTTTTTAAACCCACGACATCTTTATTGGTGGCGTATAGACTTACAGGTAGGCACTTATTGTGTACTCTTCAGCATTGACCCTTGTAATCTGTAACCCACTCTAGTCTTGTTACGTCCCCCTTGTGGGACTCTTAGCTGTGATTTCTTGAGACACCTCTGGGCTTGGTGTTTACATATGTGCTATTTGCTGTGTGTGCATGCGTGAAACCTTTCTGTGCATGTGTACACGTGTGATTGAGACAAGTTTGTGTTTATGCATATAATAACACATGTGTATATAGTGCTCCCTGATGGATTTCATATTCCTTTAGATGAATTAATTAACGTTGCCATGGGCCAACGTAATGGCACTCAAATGAACAATCTTGTAACAGTGAAGGGATGAGTCTGCTCTCCTGGGAATCGAACCCCTGACTGCACGTTGCACACCGCTCTCTCAAACGAAGACTTCATTCGCTCAGGTGTCTTGCCAGATTATGATATTTGGTGTCTCTGTAAATGCAGATTTGTGTACATGTGTGAAGTAACGTTTGTTGATACAGATGTGCTAGTAGAATATTTCTCTGTGTTTGTTTTTGATACGTCAGCTGCGTGTGTGTATATGTTATGTTCTGTTATGATATGTTGATTTATACTGTGCACCACTACCACCCAAGGGCATTCTCCAGGCGCATATATACATACATGTCATTTCTATGTAACTTTACATATTACAAGTTTGAGTACATGCACATGATGCTTGATTTGCGTTTCCGTATGTCAGGTGTAATTGCATGTGAGAGGACTGTTTGTACATTTGTTAGGTGTGTTGTGTCTGCGTGTTCTATGTGACTGCAAAGGTGTCATGTCTGTGTGTACGTGTCAAGTGTTTGCTATATTTATTCTGAAATGTGACAGATACATGATGTGTGATTCTGTGGTTTCTTTAACTTAAAAATGATGAATGTGCATTATTGTGACAGAATATTAAACACTCATGCAAAAACTCAAAATTGCCTAACCCACTATCCCCCTGCCCCCATAAGGAGGGGCACAGGTCGAGGTTTTCAGACAACAAGAATTGTAGTGGTGGAGCAGTGGGAGTACATGTGAGGTAATCCGGGTGGGTTGTAAGAGCACCATCCATTTTAAAATAAAAAGTCATGTTTCTGCCCAACAGGTTTCTGAAAGTCGACGTTTGGACACAGGACAACATGTTGAATGTTTGTGCATGGGCGCCACACATATGCACTTTCATTTCCAGATTAATTCCCCTGGAAAACGCCACCAAGCCGGCCCAAGTTCAGAATGAGCAGACTGACATGATGCTTGAGGTAGTCACGCCTCAGCTCTCACCCCTGGCAGCATTTCTCACCTTTACAATTGGCTGTGACTTCTCATTCAAAACGTACATTGCCAAGAAACCCAAAAAAGCATTAGGCACTCCTCCACAAAATCGAGCGCTTCACCTGGAACCTGAGTTACAAAATGGTCATCCAAACCCTGCAATTTTGCACCTAGAAGGTGACAGCCACCTACTGACCGTAGTGCCAGATGCCACCGAGAGCTCCCTGGAAGCCTTACAGAATACCACATAACAAGACTAAGCAATTCAACCACATCTTATAAATATCACATCACATCATATTATATCATCACCCTTATCCTCAAGGTGCTGCACTGCTACCTCTTCAAGCATGCAACATGCTTACGCCACCCTGCACCACTTAGATAACCATTGCAAACAAAACAATGCTAAACGATCCTTCCACTTGCCAAGAAACTCAACATCACTGGAGGCCAATGCACCATCAGAAGCCATGATGCCACCGAACTGGAAGCAAAGAACTTCCGAGAGGGAATACACAGAGAACCAAGCCTTTCCCGGCCATCCAACCTGTCTCTGGTACAAATTACCAATGCAGATAGAACAAGCCCCCTCCATTCTTCACTTCAGGAAGGACCTGCAGACCCTACTCTTTAAAGACTGATCGCTCCACTCATCATACTTTTCCCTCCTCTGGATCTCCCTCCTTCACTGTTCCAGCCATCAATCCGATCAACGTGCTACCCGAGACACCAACGGCAACGGCCTGCATGTGTCCTCGATGTACGGTTCTTTGTTGATTCTCAGATAGTTTGGCTCTTTACAAATCCCATTACCGTGTATACAAACATGGCTACATACTATAATTAGGGTATTTATTGAGCATGGACCTAGCTCAGGAAAGCAGCAGAGAGCTTTACAAATCATAGAGGGGGGGGATATGGTGAGGGAAGCAGAAATACAAGGGACCAGGAGCTAATAACATGGGAGATAAACTGGGGATATACAAGCGACCAGGGGAGGAAACAGGTTGGGGGGGAACAGATCATCCAGTCTCATGTAGGGCGAGTAGTCGAGGGTGTGAGGACCTATGTGTGAGGGAGGAGCCATTCCTTGAAGAGGGTGGTCTTGAGCTCCTTGTTGAAATGAAGAAGAGAGACGGCAAGTGTGATGTTGGCAGGGAGGAGGTTCAAAAGTCCCGGGGCCTAGACAGAGAAGTTCTGTCTTCTGGTACTTTCCTTCGTGCATCTGTGGAGTTCAGGTCTGCACATACCTTTACTCCTGGTGGATTGTAGCCCTGCAGAGATGCTGAGCTTCTCAGTGAGGTAGCTTGGGGAATTCAGGGTGACACACATACATAATTAATTGTCTTTTGAAAAGCATGGATGCTGTAAAATGACTGCTTTAAAGAACCTTTCTGAGATGGGACTGAAGGTGAAGGCCAAGCAAGTGCTTCCATGGAGAGACGGGCAAATGTCAGTGGTGTGCTTAACACGGGCTCTAATGAAATCCTTGATGGAAAAGGAAGCATGTCAGGCATTTACAGAACTTAATCTGGACTTTGAGGCAAAGCATTAGGGGAGGAGAGATAACTGTGAAGAGCTTTCCCTCCAAAACGTCTGTGTCTTCTTGAGTAAGTATAGAAAGCGGTGTATTCGAAGGTCAACATTAGGAATCTGGTCGACTGGTATGCCACCATCAAGTAATGCAGGTAGCAGAGTACTTGAGCATGTAGGATTTGTGAACCAATCAGCGGATCTCCAATTCCATCCACTGTTTGATTGCCAGCCTCAGGAGTAAAATGTAAGGCAGGACTGAACAGGTTAACCCTAGCTGATGGAGCTTCCAGTGTTCCAGCCCCCTGCAGTCTGAACATTGACTTAGTGGAAGCCAGTTGTACATCCCCTTTTATTAGTCATTGGATGAGATGATTGACTGTAGGTCTTAGGGCAAGGTATTGGAGGATAGCTACATTTAGTGGTGTCTTTGGTGGTATTGGCCGATTTGACTGCATTTTATTGACCGTATGGCCCATTTGACCGAATTTAGGCTGTACGAAATCATCGCATACCCAAAGATTCAGTCAAATGGGCCATATGATTCCATTATAGCGAATAAGGGGAACAGGGGTTGCGGGGGTGTTCCCCACTTCCCTTGCTCGCTATAATGTGAACGGGGATTGCGGGTGTGCCCCCGCTTCCAGGACATTCGAAGCAGGGGACTTAAAAAAAACAGAGTAAGGGACCATGAGGCACCAGTTCTGACCCACGCTGCAGGGACAGAACTGATGCTGCAGGGTCAGATGTAAAGCGGACAGTGAAAGGTAAGTGGGGAGAGTGGGGAGGGATGTAAAGGGGGAAGGTGGGGGGAGGGAGGTGGCGATGTATTGGCGGAGGAAGGGAGGGTGGGGGTGGATTGGTATGATTTTGCCCATGTCAAAATTGGGTGTGCAGCGAAATTGACTACGGTCAAATCCGCCGCAAACAATTATGCCACAGTCAAATCATATCAATCTTCTTTGGCTGATGACCAAGATGGTGGAAGTCATATTTTGAAACTTTGTACATTTGGGTGAAAAAAAATAGGAGATTGAAATCAAAGATGAACCCAATTTTATACCATGTAAGATAATTAAGCAGAAGTCCCACAATTGGGCACAGTGCCGTGGTCGAAATTTGGGTTATTAGTTCCTTCCAGTAGGACGTATGCCTTTACAACACTGAGATAGAGACAATGCTGCTCTACTCATTTTCAGAAGTGGGAGTTGCATTTTCTCATTCAGTGGTGGTCTTTGGTTTGGTCACACATCTTGATAAAAACCTGTGGTGTCCTTTTGGAGGATCTTCAGAATTGGAGTCATGTAGACATTGGAAAGAAGAGGTGATTGGGACCAGTGGGGAGTCCAATGGAGGCTTTGGTTGTTTGCGAGTTGAAGTGCTCCAGCATTGCCCGATGGGAGCTGTTTGATAAGATGATTTAGAGCTTGTAATAGGCCAGAACTCCAATGTCTCATGTTTTAAAAAGCTGGGCATGAAGTCGGCTGTCGCCAACTATAGAGTTTATCAAAGACATTTAGGGTGTAATTCATAGAATTTCACACACAAGTGGCACATGCAGCTGGTGCACAGTGTGCGCGTGCGAATGTCTGCGCCAGCCGCGTGTGCTAAAATCGATTTCCGCGCACAGTGTATTCATGAATTTTAGCCTCCAAAACCAGCCGTGGCGCAGAGTGGCGCAGCGACCCTGCAGCAGCGCCAGTTACGCCCCCAAGAACGCCCTCGCGCAAGGAAAAGCCATCAAAATCCCCAATCCAGCGCAAAGGGCTGCGCTAACCCTGGACCAGTTTACAGGGCTGCCAAACAGCAAACGCCAAGCGGGGAACGTGTATTACTGGGGTTCGTGTGAAGTTTCACACGCGATAGGCCCTGTGCGAGCGGGGTACGTGTATAACTGGGGTTCGTGTGAAGTCCCACACGTGATTGGATCTGGGTACGTGTATTTGGGGGGTGCACGGGAAGTTTCACATGCAAAAGGGCCTGTGCGAGTGGGGTACGTGTATAACTGGGGTTCGTGTGAAGTTTCACACGCGATTGGAGCAGGGTACGTGTATTATGGGGGTTCGTGGGAAGTTTCACATGCGAAAGGGCCTGTGCGAGTGGGGTAGGTGTATAACTGGGGTTCGCGGGAAGTTTCACATGCGATTGGAGCAGGGTACGTGTATTACGGGGGTTCGCGGGAAGTCTCACATGCGATCTGATCCGGGTACGTGTATTTCGGGGGTGCGTGGGAAGTTTCACGTGCTATAGGCCCTGTGCGAGTGGGGTACGTGTATTTCGGGGGTGCGTGGGAAGTTTCCCACGTGATAGGCCCTGTGTGAGCGGGGTACGTGTATTACTGGGGTGCGCGGGAAGTTTCACACGCGATAGGCCCTGTGTGAGCGGGGTACGTGTATTACTGGGGTTCGTGGGAAGTTTCACACGCGAAAGGGCCTGTGCGAGTTGGGTATGTGTATAACTGGGGTTCGCAGGAAGTCTCACACGCGATTTCAGCAGGGTATGTGTATTTCGGGGGTGTGCGGGAAGTTTCACGCGCGAAAGGGCCTGTGCGAGTGGGGTACGTGTATTACTGGGGTTCGCGGGAAGTCTCACACGCAATTTCAGCAGGGTATGTGTATTTCGGGGGTGCGCGGGGAGTCCTACACGTGAATTGGCAGTGTGGGTCCACCCAGGTGTTCCCTCTACACCCTACACGGACCCTGCAGGCAGCCCACACCACAGGGGACTACCCTGCACCCCTGATCATGTCCCGCAGGCAGCCCATCCACCATGGGCATGCCCCCCAGCCAAGCCACATGTCAGCTTGCACTACTGATCACCAACGCATGTCCCCCTGCACCCCTACCCCTCAGCAGTGCAGGGCACCTGCCAGCAGGCCCCCACTCATGTCCCCCTGCACCCCCACTTCCCAGCAGTGCAGGGCACCTGCCAGCAGGACCCCACTCATGTCCCCTTGCACCCCCAGCAGTGCAGGGCACCTGCCAGCAGGCCCCCACTCATGTCCCACTCATGTCCCCCTGCACACCCACCCCCCAGCAGTGCAGGGCACCTACCAGCAGGCCCCAAACATGTCCCCCTGCACCCCCACCCCCCAGCAGTGCAGGGCACCTGCCAGCAGGCCCCCACTCATGTCCCCTTGCACCCCCACCCCCCAGCAGTGTAGGGCACCTGCCAGCAGGCCCCCACTCATGTCCCCCTGCCCCCAGGTCATGACGATCCTCAATCATGGCCCTTATGGCCAGCCTCCCCAGCCCAAAGACCCAACCAAGTATTGCATCCACCCATATAGAAAAGGCAATTACATGACACAACCCCAATGGCAAGTATGTAAATGAACACATGTCCGTCACACACACACAATGGGTGCAAGTGAATGTGAAAACCCATATCATGAAATGCATGAAACCATTGAGATAATACCACACTTCGAAGTATGAAGAAAAAAATGTATTAAACACAACATGAATGTAATCAAAATCCAACACAGAACAATGGGAATAATAAAAGAAATGTTGCATGTCCGTAAAGGAATAAAAAACAAGAAATCATAATCCAAAGAAATCCAAACGAAATGGTGTCCAAAGTCACAGTCCAACAAAGCAAATCCAAGGGAAAAAAGAAAGTGAAAAACATTGCTCCATGGTGAAAATAAAAAAAAGAGAATAATCCAATGGTGAACTATGTACAGATGAACAATCCAGGGTCCATGAGCCCAACTGATGAAATGAAACCTATCAAAAATACTACCTAATAAAAAACTATATACAAAAACGTGGTGCATTGTCCAAGCGCAACCAAAATAAAGAAAAAACGAAAGGAAACCTAACACTATCTAACTATATACAATGGCGGCGGGTAAGTCCAGCGGCTCACTCTGTGGTGTCCCAGGCCAGGGCATCATCGAACTCCATGTCTATTTGCCGGAGGCGGGCCTCTGTCCTGGCCCCGAGGTCTCGCACTCTGCCCGCCTCAAAGCCCGATGCATGGAGAACTCCGCCCTGACCATGGTGAGCCGCGCCTCTTCCGCCCGCCGCCGCTCCGCACCTATCTGCTGGCCAAACCGGTGCCACGCGGAAGACACTCCCATTCCTGGGTGCTCCTGCCCTCTGGCCGATGCCTGCCCCTCCGATGTTGATAGCCCCGAGCTATCATTGCTCCCACCTAGAGCCTGTTCCTGCTCCTGCTGTCTATGTGCCATGTCTGATGGTGCCTGCACATCCTCCATCAGCTGATCTCCAGTTGTGGTGTCCACCCCTGCTGGGCAGCCGACTCCCGACTGTGGCAGGGATGTGAGATCCACCAAGCTGGCTGTGTTGGTCGGGCCAGGTCCACAGGGGGCCCTGGTGGAATCTGGGCCAGAAGACGGTGTGGAGAACGACTGGCGCATAGTTTCCACAGAGGAGGAGAGGTCCGCCAGAGTGCGCAACACATGTAGGAACCCACCAACCAGGGCCCCTCCCAGCAGTGCCACGTCACGACGCTGCTCTCCGTGATGGCGTACGTTCTCCGCCCAGGAAGAACGCACGTCATCACGAATGACACGCGTGTGCAGCGCAACACCAACCAGGACGGAGCCCATACGTTCGTGGGACCCCTCGTTTGCAGGTAGTGGAGAGGCAGATGACATGGCACTCTCCCCTACCTGCGGACAGGCCTGGGAGGGGCCTCCCTGCTGGTGCATGGTTTTGCAGTCACATGGTCAGGGGCAGCGACATGCACAAGCCCCTCCGCGGTGACCTGTGCTGCCTCCTGACCCTGGCCCTGGACTGCACCACTTGAACCAGTGGTACTACCTCCACCAGGCCCAATGTGTGGCTCAGTAGCGGGCTCCTCCTCCTCTGTGGAGACCACCAACCTGAATGTCTCCACACCATCTTCTGCCATTGGAAGCCCCTGTGGGGGCTCAATCGGCCCTTCCGCCACGGCCGTTGTGGCAGATGCAGCACCAGCCCCCTCGCTCACGGATGATGGTAATTACTGGGCGGGTGGCTGGGCCTTGCGTCGCCGCTCAGTGGAGGCATCCCCGTCGCTTGGCTCCACAGCGCCGTCTCCGCCCTCTTCTTCACTTGACGCTGTGTAGAGGGAGACATAGAACACAAGCATCAGGGTACAGTACAAAATACCCTAGACAGGAAGCAATAACACATGAGTGGCACTGTCAAATGTCACTTCCATCCTGTCATTCCACAACACATGGCTGAATGCACACAACACACATGCAGAAACAGTCCCTGCGCCCGCAATCAACATCAACATCCATGTAGAAGGGCCCCTGTAAACCAAGATGTTGCCTTCAAAGTCACATGCATCCATGGCGTTTCAAAGTCACACACACACTTCTCAGGCACACACACACACATGTGCACCATACATGTACATGACATCAGCACTCATTCCTCACCCCCTCTTCATGTCCAGGAACAGAGACATGCCATGCTTTCATGTGTGCATTCCGCTTAGAGCTCCCCATGTTGCATTAAAACACATGCACCAACCATGTGGTTCACACATAACTGGTCTCACATGCATGACCATGATGTCCCTGCACACACACATCCATACATGGCCTATGTCACACATACAGGCAAGCATCAGACTACCAGCACACCGCAACATGCCCTGTCTCACACAGCAATGCTTGGCCACTTACTGCTCAACTCCAGACGAGTCTGCCTCCGAAGGATCTGGGCGTGGAGCGCTGGGCCTACGCGTTCCAGGACCCTCATCTGGATGTTACTCATGCGTGCCCGGCCCCCCTCCGCGAGGGCCGGGCCTTGTGGAGGGTCCTGGACCTGAAGTCCTCCCAGCGCTTCTTGACGTGCTTGATGTCGCGGGTTGCCACCCCCTCTGCGTTGATGGCAACCACTACGTCATCCCAGATCCTCTCCTGTCCTTCCTTGTTGGCGCTCGATGTTCCGAAGAGGGCATCATAATGCCCCAGGACATGCTCCACCAGGACACCAACTTCGGTGGCAGTGAAGCTGGTGGCCCTCTGCCTCTCTGGCTTTGGGTTGCCAGTGATGCCAGATGGAGATGTGCAGACATAGCAACCACAGAGACAGGAGTGGGTGGGCAACTGGGTCCTGGGTCTGGGCTGTGGAGCGATGGTATCCAAGTCGGGAGTCTTCTGTTCCAGCAGGGGTGGACACAGCAACTGGACCCCTGCAGATGGCTGATGTGCAGGCACCAAATAGTGGGCAGCAGACAGTCAGGCAGCAGCAGATGGCAGGTGGGAGCGTGCTCGGGGCTCTGGGGGGCAGGAAAATGGCCTTCAGGGCAGGAGCGTGGTCTTCCGTGTGTGTATGCGTGGCCAGCTTGATACTGAGTGATTTGGCACGTGAAAAAATTGCACGTCAGCGTGTAATTCGAGGAAAGGGTCCCTTAGCGCATAAGTGCGTCAGCACACGTACGCAATTTCATTGGACCAAAGGCCCTTAGCATGTAAGCGCGTCTGTGACTTATCGCGCACGGGCGTTGCCCTTTCACGTGTAAAACTTCACGCGAACCCCAGGAATACATGTACCCCACTCGCACAGGGCCCTTTTGCGTGTAAAACTTCACGCGAATCCCAGGAATACACGTACCCCACTAGCACAGGGCCCTTTCACGTGTAAAACTTCACGTGAACCCCAGGAATATTGGCCCTGTGCGAGTGGGGTACATGTATCCCTGGGGTTCGCGGGAAGTTTCACACGCGATAGGCCCTGTGCGAGCGAGGTATGTGTATTACTGGGGTTCGCGGGAAGTTTCACACGCAATAAGCCCTGTGCGAGCAGGGTATGTGTATTTCGGGGGTGCGCGGGAAGTTTCACACGCGATTTTGCTGTCAGATTGGTGTACTGAATTTCGGGGATACGCGGGGAGTCCTACACGTGAATTGGCAGTGTGGGTCCTCCCAGGTGTTCCCTCTACACCCCCCACGGCCCCTGTGGCTGCCCACACCACAGGGGACTACCCTGCACCCCTGGTCATGTCCCGCAGGCAGCCCATCTACCATGGGCATGCCCCCCAGCCAAGCCATATGTCAGCTTGCACTACTGATCACCCACTCATGTCCCTTTGCACCCCCACCCCCGAACAGTCAGGCACACCTGCCAGCAGGCCCCCACTCATGTCCCACTCATGTCCCCCTGCACCCCCACACCCCAGCAGTCAGGGGCACCTGCCAGCAGGCCCCCACTCATGTCCCACTCATGTCCCTTCGCACCCCCACCTCCCAGCAGTCAGGGGCACCTGCCAGCAGGCCCCCACTCATGTCCCCCTGCCAGCAGGCCCCCACTCATGTCCCCCTGCACCCCAACCCCCCAGCAGTCAGGGGCACCTACCATTAGGCCCCCACTCATGTCCCCCTGCACCCTCACCCTCCAGCAGTGCAGGGCACCTGCCAGCAGGCCCCCACTCATGTCCTACTCATGTCCCCCTGCACCCCCACCTCCCAGCAGTCAGGGGCACCTGCCAGCAGGCCCCCACTCATGTCCCTTTGCACCCCCACCTCCCAGCAGTCAGGGGCAATTGCCAGCAGGCCCCCACTCATGTCCGACTCATGTCCCCCCCTACACGAAATAAAGATGCACAGTCATGGCCAACTTCTACACCAAAAAATACCACATCACGCCACCCCATTCTTGAGACGCAATGATTTCCCAATCCACCCCACACTGACATGCCTATCTCAAGACACAAACCAAAACTCAACTATGTACATCAACACATGTCCATCACACACATACACTGGTTGGCATTGCCTGTGTAAACCCACAATTTCACATGCATCAACCCAATGAGCAAATCCCACACATGGAACTAAAATATGAAAATGTATTATGTACATAAATAAATAAATGAAATGGAAGCATACCAAAATATCAAACATGAAATGAAAAGCATGTGAAAAAGATGAAAGAATGAAAATGATAAGCAATGCAAAAAAATGTGAAAGAAAAACAGTTCAAACTCTCCCTCCACCAACGCAAATCCAAAAAAAGGTAAAAAAAGGATATCCATTGTTTCATGTTCATGATGACAAATAAAAATGCGAAATCAATCCATAGTCCAACTATTTACAATACATTGTCCTGAAAAAAAAAAACATTACTCCATGTCCATAATGAAAAGAAAAATCCAAATGAATCCATGATATAACTATATACAATCCGTTGTCCAAAATAAAAATCCATTAATCCATGTGCAAAAATCCCAAAAATAAATCAATCCATTGTCCAACGATGTAAAGGGTCCATGAGCCCAACTAAACAAATGAAACCTACCCAAGAAACTACCTAAAAATATAACTATTTACAAATGTGTGTGGCATTATCCATTGACCACAAATAAAAGGAAAACGAAAAGGAAACCTAACTCTAAAAACTATTTACAATGGCAGCGGGCTAGCTCACTTTTGGATGTCCCGGGCCAGGGCATCATCGAACTCCTGCTCAGTGTCCTGGAGGCGGTCCTCTTCCATGGCCCTGAGGGTTCGCAGGGACGACGACATGTTCTCCTCCAACTCCCTGCAAATTGCCTCGAGGCACTCAGCCCGCCTCAGCGCCCTCTGCATGGAGTTCTCCGTCCTGACCATCGTGAGCCGTGCCTCTTCTGCCCGCTGCCACTCTGCATCTATAGCATGGCCTAACCGCTGCCACACGGAAGACACTTCCAGTCCTGGGTCCTCCTGCCCTCTGGCCGATGCCTGCCCCTCCGATGACGAAGACCCCGAGCCATCATGGCTCCCACCTTGTTGCTGCTGCTGCTGTGCCTCTGCCTGTGCCCTGGCTCTTGCTGCCTGCACATCCTCCTCCGGCTGAGGTGCAGTTGTTGATGTGACCACCCCTGCTGGACGTCCGACTCCCAACTGTGGCAGGGATGTGTCCTCCACCAGCCTGGTCGCAGGGTCAGAGGCAGCTCCACAGGGTACCCAGGTGATACATGGGTGGGAAGATGGCATGGAGTACGACTGGCGCATAGGGGGTTCAGTTGAGGAGGGGGTCGGAACAAGGTCCAGCAAACGGAGGAATCCGGCCATGGTGAGCTGTCCCAGTAGGTCAACGCGGTCAACGAGCCATTCGAGATGACGTGCAATCTCCTCATGAAAAGACTGCAGGTCACCTCGCATAGCCCGTTGACGCAACGCCACCCCACCCAGGACAGGCTCAACCCGGTCCCGGATAGCCACGTCCGCAGGGAGAGGAAGGCCAGTTGTTGTAAGCGGATCCCCTCCCTGAAAACAGGTCTGGACGTAGGCATCCCTGCTGGTGCGGGATGATGCAGTCACAGGACCGGGGACAGGATTACACACAGGCACCTCCGCGGTGGCCTGTGCTGCCTCCTGTCCCTGCCCCTGCACTGCACCACTAGCACCGGTGGAATCCCCACCTCCAGACCCCGTGTCTGTCCCTTGCACAGCCTCCTCCTCCACCAAACCCCCCACCAACCTGGATGACTCTGTGACATCTTCCTCTGTCGGACCCTGCGGGGTCTCAGCTGCCCCTTCTGCTGCCTAGGAGTCCAACTCCGACCTCCGCCTCTTGGACCTTCCCTCGGCAGCTGCAGCCTGGGACGCGGCACCAGACTCCTCACTCTCTAACAAGATGACAACCTGGGAGGGGAGCCGGGCCTTGCGTCTCCGGCTGGCGGGATGATCCCTGCCGCTGTGCTCCACAGCACCCTCTCCGCCCTCTTCTTCAGTTGACTCTGCAGACAGGGAGAGATAAAACACAGGCATCAGGGCACTGTACAATGGACTGATACACCCATGACAGTTGCACATGAGTGGCATTGTTTAACTACAGACACGGCATCACACTCCACGACACACATGTCATTTTAATTCACACACATGAACATTTCAACAGCAATATTGCACCAGGCAGCACCATCCATACACATACAACAGCATGAACAGCCAAAGGTGAGCCTGACATCACATGAAACACAAGGAGTGCACTAGACATGCACACACGCCACCACACTTACATGCATGTCTACATCTCCTCCAACTGTTGCAGTGATGAGATCGACATACATGTCACATCTGCCATTCATCCTTCTACATATCAGTGTCACGTGCATCCATGTTGCATCACAGTTGCACACTTGTCAGATACACATACATGCACATGTACACAGTGCAGATACATGAATTATGAACCACCATCCATTACACAACCATGCCAATGTACATACACAGAAATTCAAACATGTGTGCTACCACACCTGCATGTTCCCAGCATGCTTACCAACACATACACCATCAATGTGTCTCACAACTGAGAGGACTCACATGTGGCAACCTCACGCCCATGTTCATACACATCCCTACATGACCCTACATAAACACATGTGCAACCTGCACAATACTCGCACACCACGACACGCACAGCGTACTATCAACATGCATGTACACTTACCGCTCGACTCCAGATGGGTCTGTCTCTCAAGGATCTGAACGTAGAGCGCTGGGCATATGAGTTCCAGGACCCTCATTTGATGATTCGACAGCTGGTCCCGGCGCCCCTTGGAATCCGCTGCCTAAGCGAGGCGCCGTGCCTTGTTGAGGGTCCTGGACCTGAAGTCCTCCCAGCGCTTCTTGACATGATGTAAGTCACTGGACTGCCACCCCCTCGACATTGATGGCAGTCATGATGTCCATAAAGATCCTGGTCCGTCCTTCATTGTCAGCGCGCAAACTTCCAAAGAGGGCATCATACTGCCCCAGGACTTGCTCCACCAGGACACCAACTTCGGTGGCAGTGAAGCTGGTGGCCCTCTGCCTCTCTGGCTGGGGGTTGCCAGTGCTGCCAGATGGTGTTGTGCTGGACATGGCAACCACAGAGGCAGGAGTGGGTGGGCAACTGGGTCCTGGGGCTGGGCTGTGGAGTGATGGAATCCCAGTCGGGAGTCTTCGGTTCCAGCAGGGGTGGTCACAGCAACTACACCCCTGGCTGACGTGCAGGCAGCAAATGGCAGGGAACGTCGGCAGCAGGCAGTCAGGCAGCAGCAGATGGCAGGTGGGAGCATGCTCGGAGCTCTGGGGGGCAATAATTCAGCCTTCTGGGCAGGAGCGTGGTCTTCCGTGTGTTTTCGCGTGGCCAGTTTGATACGGAGTGATTTGGCACATGAAAAAATTGCATGTCAGCGTGTAATTCGAGGAAAGGGCCTTAGCGCGTAAGTGCGTCAGCACACGCATGCGATTTCATTGGACCAAAGGCCCTTAGCGCGAAAGCGCGTAAGTTACATTACGCGCACAGGCGTTTCCCTCATGGCACGTGATGACAGAGCACACGTGGAAAAACTGCACGTCCGAGTGTCATTGCGTGTAATTGGAGGAAAAAGCCCGCGTACACGGGTATCTGGCCGGTACGTGTGGGCCAGTTTAAAAGCTACGTGTAGGATGCCATTTCCTTGTACGTGCTTTTCGTGGGGAGCGAGTGGGTGAAATCTGTACTTCTTGTCGGTTCACACGCGATTACTTCACAGCGTTTCTAGTTCGTACTCCCTGTTACCTCTGACAGCTCTTTTCTGATTTTTTGTTGGGCCTGTTTCCTCAGAGTTCACTTCTCCTTTTGACCTGTCTCCTCAGACAGCGCACAATTCTTCTTTTGGCGGGGGTGTTGCCAACGCACACACGTGCGTATTTTTCACATTCTTTTTCCAGGCAGACGGTGAGTTCCGCACGTACTTAGCAACTGTGCTTGCCCCGTGTGTCGCGTTCCCCTTCAGAGGTCATTGTAGGCTGTGTGTATTACGCGTACGCTTATTTTTGTGTTTCTGGGTGCCACAGCGTAGTGCAGGTTCATTTTTTCACGCACGTGGTCTACGAGGGGTTGCGTGCACGTTTATTTTTATTTTGGGCTGCCTGTGCGTTGCGTGGCCCGTCATCTTCCCCGAGGGGTCACAGACAGCTTTGTTAGAGCACTAGGGTACAAATTCCATCTAGTAGCCTACCCCTTGGACCCCAAATTGCCCAGGGCAATAGTTTACTGCAACTCCCATACACACAACAACATCAGTGCCATGGTTGGGAGGCGACCAAGCGGTAAGGGAGGCAAAGGTGGCCGACCTTCAAAAGGTGGGCGTGGTGGGCGCTGTAGGGGACGTGGCTGGGATTTGCAGGGTGCCCTATACCCCCATGTGTGGAGGAACAATCAGGGACACCGATGTCCCCCCTCCCATGGTTGAGGGTAACGTGGCTGACACCATCCCAGCTCAGCCCCTGTTGG
Organism: Ambystoma mexicanum; assembly: GCF_040938575.1. Classification (NCBI taxonomy): domain Eukaryota; kingdom Metazoa; phylum Chordata; class Amphibia; order Caudata; family Ambystomatidae; genus Ambystoma; species Ambystoma mexicanum. The sequence continues at coordinate 166,854,510 of NC_090931.1, read as the reverse complement.
ACCAGCCCATTGTGGCACCTGACCTGGCACAGGTTGACTCCCAGGCTGACTTCCAGGTCAGCAAGTCTAGGCCACGTGTGGCGGTGCAAGTTGTTGTCACCAAGCCACGTGGATCTGGGGCAGCTATGTCATCTGCTGCCCCAAGTATGCAGGGTGGGGAGGCTGCAGTGGCAGCTGCAGCTCCATCCGCCCCAGCTCTGACTCTCCCAGCCAGGACAGTGTCAGTCCAGGTCCATCAAACTGACGTTCCCCCTGCCAACATTACCCTGCAACCAATGCCTGCATGAAGACCTATGGTCATTGTGCATTCCCACACTCCTACTACCCAGTCCACCGGTGATTCTGCCCCTACTGACCAGAGCGGCGTAAGCCACTCTGGCTCCGCTCCACCTTTAAAGAAGAGGATGAAGGGTGCTCTGGCATGACAGGCTGAGACCCCAGACACGGCTACACACTCCGGCACGTCAAGGAAGCCTTGCTTTAATGATGCGGCACTTGATGCACTTGTGTCCTATGTGTCGGCACATAGCCGCGAAATGTTGGTGACTGCAGGGTGCAAGACCACACCTGGTCAACGTAGGGCACACTGGCAGACCATTGCGGACCGCATAAGTGCCCTTGGATTTGTGAGGCGCAGAGCTGATGATTTCTACAAGCGGTGGAATTACCTGAAACGCAGAGCAAAGAACAAGCTGGCCTCAAATCATGCCGCTACTCTGCTGACTGGCGATGGGTCTCCACAAGAGGACAACAAACTCACTGAACATGAGTCTGTTCCTGGGGCCTTCGTCACAGAGGAACAGATACAAGGTGTGGGAGATCTACCTGATTATGATGCATTGTCCGGTGAGTGCCCATGCATGTGTGTGTAATGCATGAGTATGTTGTTTGGGTGATGGGTTCTGATTGAGTGCCAGGTGAGGGTGTGTGTGCCTGGGTGGTATGGGTCACCCATGTGCTTCATCCAAAACATTCAGCGGCCTTGAATTTGGGTGTGACAGTATCCCTTCTGCCCACAGTAGTAATTTAGCGCAACATTACGGCAGTTGCCCTTGAAGTGGCATCTTGCAACAACATTGTTTGTATTTTTCAGTGTTCGTTCAGGCTGATTGTTTCAATTCTCCCACTTTTGCTACGCATTTCTCAACCCTATTGCTACATTTGTGACATGCTTCTGTCATTGATGAACCCCACATTGGCCCACATATGTTACCTTTTTAGGTGAATAATTTGACCATTCAGGCTGATTGAGTATTGGCCTGATCACATACATTTTTGGGGCCTGTTTGAATGTGGAACATGATAGTTGTTTCCTGTCATGTTGAAGTGCACAACCATTGATGTGTACATCGGCCTGCAATCACTGTATTTTTGTGCACTGGATGTGTTGCAGTGTGTGGCACATGCGTATTTTGTCACACTATGTAGCATTTTTCATCTCATCATGTCCATCTCACATGGATGGCTGACAGTACTCATTCACTGACAATTGGATGTACTTGCGGAATGTACCATGGCTATGGTACATGCCATCTGTGTGATGGCATGTGTCATGTATGTGTATCGGACATGCCACTCACAGGCCAATGTGTGATGGCAGTGCTACCCAGCATGCAGAAAATGTGTTGCTCTTCCATCTTGTTGTCATCAGTGTCTGCCTTTTGCCTCCCCTTCTAACTCAGTGACAGTGCATGCATGGGAGGGTTATAGCCATGTGGGACATGTGTAAATCATGTACTGGTTCTGTAGCTTGTCAGGCCTATTTGTGTTCTATGGTGCTAATGCCTGTTTCCATTTTTTGTCTTTCATGTTTTTGCAGGGGATGACACACTTGATGCTGTTGAGGTTGAGGAGATGGTGCAGACCCAGGAGCAATCTCAGGCACGACCGGGCACCAGTGGGGGACGTGGTGTGGTGGTGGGTGAGAACTCAATCTTGCTGCAGACCATTCTGTCCAGGGGTGTCTCTGGGCACACCTCCCCAGATCTCTATTCAGGTGCTGATTCGGATGACGAGACCTATGTGCCGTCGCAGTTAAGTGTTTCTGGCTGGGATTCTGTTCTTTCCAACCTACCTGCACCAGGGGTAGAACCCTCTATGGGGATGTCAGTGTTGGTAAGTCCGCCTTTGGCGGTTACGGATGCAGGGTCACACTCCACAACATCTGATCCTGTTCTTGGGCCAGCATATCAGAGGGGGAATGCAGTCCTGCAGCCTCAGTCAGTGCCGGCAAAGCAAGGCGCAGATCACCTTGCCCCAAACAGGTGTGGTGACCGCTGACGCGGTGGCCGTACGCCACCAGGCAATACCATATGGGAACAATCCATGTACGGTATGGCAACCCAACAGGCAGCATCAGTTGAGATGATGGCTCAAGCAATGGAGAGGGTGGCCACTTCCATTGTCCCCCCTGAAAGACAGATGGAGCAACTACAGCAGGCAACAGACTCCATTTGCCAATCACACAGGGAGGACATGTTGGCGTCCAACAGGGATAGACGGGCGGCACTGGAGACTCTACGCCAATCGATATCAATAGAGTCCCAGGGCCACAGGGAAGCCCTGAGGGTAGAACTCCATCACCTCAGGGAGACTCTTGTTGACCTTGAGGCTTCCACTAACTTGAGGACAGAACAGCAGCTGGAGCGGCTCACACGTTCGCTCTCAGTTGAGATGCAGGCAACTCGGGAGGAGATCCGGGCATCACGTCAGGTGCTGCATGGGGACCTCCGCACTATAATCCTCCAGAACAAGACCTTCCACACCCGCATGCTTGCTGCCATGGAGGACCATACCAGGGCTTTGCGTGGGCTGCCTCCCATAGCACCACCACCTCCTGATGCATCAGCAGAGGGTGATGAGAGTGACAGCAGCAGTTCTCCCACATTGGCATAGCCTTGCAGGCCATGAGCCCATGGAGGTGTTTTTTTTTTCCCAACATCCACACAGGTGGCTGTTGGTGTGCATCCTGTCCTTAGGCGTCCTGGGTGCCCCCCCGGCCCCCACATGGCCATTTTTGATTTTTGATATTTTATTTTTGATTTTTGATTTTTTTTTACAGTGTGTTTCCTTGTGTGGCTCCCGTGGGCATCCACTGTATTCCGGCTGGGTACATGCAGGCTTGTCCTGAGTTTGGGTTAGATGCTTGGGTTCGTGAGACACACACCCCTCCTGCTTCCCGTTTCCATGGGCTTGCAAAGGGTGTGCCCAAGTGACAGTGACTTACACAGTGACGTTGGACTCCCATGAGCTGTGTGGGCAGTCTGTAGTCAATACTGTGTATACATTCCTAGTGGATATCATTGTTGTATTGTACACTGCATGGTGTATTGATATGTGCTTGTGCATCCATGTCTTCCTCCTAATTTGCAGGTTCATTCCTCATGTCTTCACAAGGCCGTCTACTTTGGAGATGGAGTTCATGTTGTAAGCAGTGCACTTACACATTTGCGTGGCAGCAACACTGTACAGTTGGAAGGGGTCGATGTGCTGGCATAATCGGGTTGTAAGACTACCACTACTTTAACTTAGTACTGTCATGTTTTTGCTGTTTGAGGTTGTGTAGCTGAATTGTACTGTTGGTAAGTATTTGTTCATGTGTGTTGTTAGTTCTACATTACTGGGAGCATATTGTGTGTGGCCAGTTCCCATTAGGGACACTGTACTTTGTGACACTTGTGTCAGGTTTTGGGTATTGCTTTGTTTGCTCTCACATAGCATGACATGCCATGGTGCGTTGGGTGGCGGTGCTGGGGAGGGGTTGGGTGACATGGCACTGTTGTCATGTTGTATTTTGAAAGGGGGTAATGAATTTAGCAGCATAGAAGTGTGTCTTTTGATGACACAACATTGGTGGTGTTTGTGTAGGTAGGGATGCACACAATGTAACACTTCCAGGTGACCAATCGTAGGCTGGTATGGTTGTGACAGTTGACTGTCCCTTATGTCATCATCATTGATTGTCAGATGGTATGTGCCAGGGCTGTGTGCACTCCAGAGGGGTGTGATTTTAGGTGAAGTAATTAGCCAACAGCTGCGTACGGGCTGCCTCACCCCATGCCCTTTCCCCTCCCATGCGCAGCGGGCGTGCATGTGGTTGGGGATGTGCGGGCACCACCAGGTCCACGGGCAGGCCCCGGCGTGTTGCAACGTTGAGCAGGACACATGCTGCCACTATGATCCTGCACACTACTGGGGGAGCGTACAACAGCTGCCCGATTGAACGGTCAAGGGAGCGAAAGCGTGACTTGAGCACTCCGAATGTGCGCTCCACTATGCCCCGGGTTGCAATGTGGGCTGTGTTGTATCTTACATCGGGTGGCGTGGTGGGGTTCCGAATTGGCGTCATCATGTGGGTTCTCAGAGGGTAGGCACTGTCCCCTGGGGAGGTGGTGATGGGTATCATTAGTGGGGTTTTGACATTACTCAGTATCTGACATGCATGCATGTGCTGTGGCATTTATACTCACCGAGCAGCCATGTATCGCCATGCCGCCCAGCTTCTAGGTCCCGGTTTAGGGTTGACATTCTGTAAATGAAAATGTCGTGGGTGGACCCTGGATAGTTGGCATATAGTGAGGTGATGATTCCCTTGGCATCACATACTACCTGGACGTTGATGGAATGCCAGTGCTTGCGGTTTCTATAGATGTGTTCTGATGCCCTGGGGGGACTTAGAGCCACATGGGTGCAATCAATGGCACCTCGGACTTTGGGGAATTGTGTCAACCCGTAGAAATCCTGGATGGCAGCTTGCCTTTCTGCAGGTGTTCTGGGCAGGTATATGTGCCTGCGGACTGATGAGCGTGCAGTCATGATGGCCAAGACCTGGAGTAGGCAGGGTGACTGCGTGGCCTGTGACACCCCCCCACTATAGCACTTGTCTGCTGAAATGATCCGGTGGCCAAGAAGTGAAGTACATTGAGGACCTTCTCCAGGGGGCTGAGTGCTTGGGAGCACAGGGTGGGTGATGTGAGGTCATCCTCCCACTCACTCACCAGGTCGAGTATTATGTGAGGTGTAAACCTGTACCTCCCATACACCTGGTCATCAGGCATCCCAAAAAGGCTGGTTCTGGGTGTGAAAATTCTGGACCTGACTATCCTCCTCCTCCTCCTGCGGTATCCCACGACAACTGCTGCTAGGAATGCTATATTCATCCTCGCGTCTGAGCTTGTATGTTGTTTGCGCGCACTTTTATGCTGCGTGGATCCACGTACGCCTGCTTCCAGATGGCGTACGTGTTTCCGGATTAGCGCGTCTTTTTGGCGCACGCGTTAGCCCCTGTTCGAATCCATGAATACGTGTTTTGAACGTGCGTGTGGGCGTTCCGCGCATTTGACTCCTGTACTTCCGTCCGTGATGCCGACATTTTCACGCGTGGTTCCCCATTCCGCGTGTCACGCCTTCTGTTCCTCCTACTTTTGTTGAGTGCGCCATGCTATGTGCGATTATGGTGTGCGCGTAGCGCACGCTGTTTGGAGACGTGTGCGCCCGCGTGCGCCACGCAGAATTTTGGTGCACATCCTGGGATTTACACCGCACAGACTTCCATGAATCGCTGTGCGCGGGTTTTGCTGCGATCTTCGCACTGGCACTGCGATTCGCACGCTTTCGCAGGCTTGCGCTGAAAATTTCAGGGCACATTAATTCCATGAATCGGCCTGTCAATTTTGGAAGAGTCTGAATGTTTTTATTTTTGGTCAACGTGGCCACCAAATTTAGAGTCATGGTCCTGGCCATTTCCAATCCTCAACTATTTGTAATGGGGTGGAAGCATCACGTAGAATGGAGACGTTGGGAGGATGCTTAGTAGTTGTTTGGGTGCAATGGTCCATGTTCCTGAGAATACTGGACCTGGTGCAGTTATTGATGGGGTAGTGTTTGGGGATTTTGGAGGTTATTGAAGATCACCCCGGGCAATAAATGATAAATTGATGATAAATGAGTTCAGACTGTTTCAATCACCATGTGTTCTTGTGGTGACTAGTTGTGAGGAGGCTAGAGAAAATATTGTACTAACCATACCTTGGGAGCAGACGTTGTTGGGCCAGAGATTTCTCTCCTGGATACAGAGTCATGGAAGTTGAGAGCTACACCTCTGCCAAAGCCTAGGCTCTACTTCTCCAGGAGGATGTTGTAACCAAGGTATTATATTGCATTTGTGTCTATATGTGCAGTTTTTAATGGGCATGTATGCAGGTATGTTGTGTATACATGTGTGAGCTGGTTGAGATGTGTGGGCACCCGTGTGAGTTGCCTGTGTGGATGTGTCATCTATGTATGTGTATTTATGTATGCACATGTTAGGTGAATATATATGTATGTGCTGGTTGATGTTTGTTTACATGCTAAGTATGTGTACTTGAGTGTGAATTGTGTTACCAGCATCAACTGATTGTGTATGCATGCAACTGTGGGCTGTTGTGTGCTTGCATGAATGTGTCTGTTGTGGTTACACATGTGGATTGTCTGTGAATTCTGTATGCATGTGCTAAATGTGTTTACATGTTGTAATTCTGTACATGCATGTCAGACACGGGAGTACGTGTTTGAGGTATCTGATGATATGTTTGATGAGCATATCATTTATGTTTGTTGTTAAATAGATTTGTTCATGTGATAGATGTGTGTTGATATGAGTGCGAAATATGTCTCTTTGCACGTGGTAGGAGTGTGTTGTTTATATGCATACATGCATATATAATGTGTAATATGTTTCTGTGCATGTGACAAGAGTGTATTGTTTTGTGTGTGTGTGTTTATGTGTCTTTCAAAGCTCCTGGCATGAGTGCATATGTATATGGGCTGTGTGATATGTTTTATGCATAAGGAAATCTAATAGTTGTGTAAACTATGAGTTTGTAAATGGGTTATGTGTGACATTTGTGTGTGTTCATGTGCAAGATGAGTGATGATGTGCATATATTGTAAAGATAGGTGATGTATCCGTGTGTACATGAGCTATGCATAAGATACTTTGTGTGATTGTTTGCAGGTGTGATTCGTTTAATGAATGTGTATATGTGTGTGCCAGTAGGGTGTACATGAAATGCTTGCTGTGTGTGTATGTTCATATTATGGTTGTGGATGTGTGTGTCATGTGTTGGGTATGTATTCAAACATGGGTGTTCACATGTGCCTGGTCAATGTAGGTATGTGCATGTTCCTGCATGAGTGCCATGATTGGTTAACGTTTAAATATGCATGACAGGTGTGCATGCACACGTTACAAGTATTTGCATTTTTTGTTTTCAATGTGAGCCTTTGCACGCAACCTTTATGATGTGGTATGTGTGTAATTGTGAGTCCTGTGATGTGAAACATGCTTGCTATATCTGTAAATGTCTGAAGTGTGTTTGAGTGTGTGTGTTTCTATGTGTAGACATGTGTATTATTCAACAAGAGCTGAAACCTGGCTGTAGACACTCCTGAGTGAAAGACATTGCATAGAACAGGTTATTTGAACCATGTTCATCCTCAGGAGAGGGGCCTCAACACGCTTCTTAAATGTGAATAATTTGAACCTTTGCATCCTCTGGGATATTTCAGGTGTTCTCTGTTTGCGTTTATTTGCCGGGTGTCTGGGCGTCTGTGCATAATGTGAAAGATGATCTGCATGTGTTCACCTGCATGCACTTTTGTGAGATGGTTGATGTATATGCACCTATGAAGGGTGTGTGTACATGTGTGGGTGTCACATGTCTATGTGTACATGTGCACAATGCAAACTATGTGTGCATGTACTCCCCTGCCAGGCGAGTGTGTATAAGTCTGGTATGTATATGCGTGTGCACGTGTCTGCTGTGATTTGTGCATGTGTACATATGCCTGACATGTAATGTGTGTAGACATTTGACGTGCATATGTGTTAGGAGCTTGATATATGTTTTTTTTTGCCAAATGTATGTATGCGTATATATGCCGGAAAGAGGAGTGATGTATGGGTGTATGTTCCAGATATGCAGTTTGTGCATTTGTGTGTATGCTTATGTAAGTGTGTGTGTTTGGTGTGATTTGCATGTTTGCAAACGTGCATATGTGTGATGAGTGCGTGTGTATATGTAATACGTGTCTGTTACCAGTGAGGCACCTGTGTACTTTTTTCAAATCTTTGTGTTTTTTGAGTTAATTTGCTAGGAATGCAGTGCCTGTGTGTGTGTGTGTGTGTGAGAGAGATACATAAGGGGTTTTCATTATCCTTCCAGTGCATGCTTGCACCCCACCCCACACCTCCAACACCAGAGCTAGGACACTCTAATAATAGGTGGATGCACCAAGCGTGACACGACATGTACGAGGGATGCTGCCACCATTTAAAGTTTCCCGAGGGAGAACTATTCTCCCGGTGCCTAAACGGTCCATTTCAGAGCAGATCCAGGCCAACTCATTAAAGGGATTATAGACTGTCTCTGACCAGCCGCTTTAAGAGGGAAGGGTGAGATTACTATCGGGTAATCCCCTGCAAAATCCTCTTAGAGACTCAAGGGAACAAGGAGAGCGAGAAAAGGGGGGCAGGCATAGCTACATCAACGGGTGGAAGGGGCTGCTTAGGATAGAGAGGGCAGGGAAGGAGGAGAGCAGAGTGAGTTGTCAGCATTACAGCCTGGATGTTAGAATAGGGGTACAACAAACAGCTGAAGACATGGGGTGTTGTATCAGAAAGGTCCTGAAATCCCAAGATTTCCATACTACCTTTCTTACCAAACTACTGACCGGCACACGCTTACGCTGGGCTACAGTTGAGTTTCCTAGGAAGCCATGTGAAGCCAGCTTTTACACCAGGGTCCACAAACTGCAGCTCTCCAGTGTGTTGTACTATGACCAGTGCTGGAAATGGAAAAATGTACTGGGTTAACTGTAACCTACTTGGGGTGATGAGTGTCTCCCCATTCCAGGTCATGCAACAGTTTCTTTTCATAGAACGCATACTGGCCATTTTCATAATATCAAAGAGCATTATAGGAACATAGGAATACCCACAATGTTAAATGTAACACATGTCTGATTGTCTGATAGTGATTCAGCAAGAAGCCCTTTTGCGCGAGTCCTAGCAAAAAAAGAATCTGCAAATTGCAAGACACATATATATATATATATATTCAGTAAAAAAACTGTGTTAAAGGGACGTTATGGTTAAGTTGTGCTACTAAAACCTATGAAATTCAGTGAAAAAACGTTGTTAAAGAGACGTTATGGTGCGAAATAAAACCGAAAAACCCCTGAAATTCGGCAGTTATGGTAAGATAAGCAACCATAACTCGTGCCGCCACCGTGCACTGCTAACACTAACACCCAGGACATCAAAGATGACATCACAAATGTCATTGATGACATCACTGATGACATCACGTGGCTGGCTCTCCCTTTTTTTCCTTTCCTGACATATCTAGGCCACATGATTTTCTTCAGTAACAGTCAGGAACTAAAAATTGTAAATTACTATATTCGTAGACTTATCCTTCAAGTATGTTCTTAGAATAATTCCCTTATGGTCCAGTCATATCATATGAAACATATACATAGGAGAAGTCACAACCTTGAAAGACAGCAATACTTTTTGTGCATTAAAATTATCAGTAGATTTATCAGCACTTTCTGATACTTTTGATGTTTTTTTATTACTGTACTTTCCCTGTATATGCTCATATTTTTATATGTTGTACTCACACTATTTTCCTTAGGGTCCAGACACATCATGTGATATATATAGATAGGGTAAGTAACAGCTTTGAAACAGAGCAATCATTTCTCTGCATAAAGGTAATCAGTTAGGTTATGAACGCTTTCTGCTACTATTGCTGTTTCTTTTTCCTACTTCAATTCCCTTGTATATATTCATATTTGTATGTGGTGTTGTCTCTTTGTGATTTGTGTATAATCATGCAATTATGTAGTAAGTGGGTTTTATTACCTACTTATCACAAGTTTCACTGTACGCAAAACTCTAATATGAAAACAGTTATCATTTCAATATTCAACATGGCAAGCTTATGAATATTGCACCTCCATCATCTATGCTGCACACAACGCCTATGTTTCTACATGAGTACCTTAGTATACTGGATTGAAGTTAATAATAGAATTTTTATTTATATCAATGCATAGCTTAATGCACTGATTAGCACTTGATATTTATTCCAATAATCTTTGACACTTTTTTTTATTAACATTACACTAAGAATCCCTTGTACAGACTTTTCATGAAAGGTAAATGCACATGTGATGTCATCAATGACATTTGTGATGTCATCTTTGATGTCCTGGGTGTTAGTGTTAGCAGTGCACGGTGGCGGCGTGAGTTATGGTTGCTTATCTTAACATAACTGCCGAATTTCAGGGGTTTTTCGGTTTTACTTTGAACCATAACGTCCCTTTAACAACGTTTTTTCACTGAATTTCAGAGGTTTTTAGTAGCGCAACTTAACCATAACGTCCCTTTAACAAAGTTTTTTTACTGAATTTCATAGGTTTTTAGTAGCGCAACTTAACCATAATGTCCCTTTAACAAAGTTTTTTTACTGAATTTCATAGTTTTTTAGTAGCACAACTTAACAATAATAACTTTGACTTTATGTACATATAATATGGAACATACTGAACCCTTTCTACTGAATTTGACGGTCCGCAGACATGTTTGGACAACAGTACCACCACCTAAAAACTCTGGGGAGGTATGTGTAATAGTTATATCATAACATAGGAACATTTAACAAATTCACAAAGCAGCAGACATACAAAGTATATGTAGTAATACTTAAAAAATGTTACCCATATATGTAACACACTAACAATTCATGTAAATACAATATGTTTTAAAATGGAATATACCAAAAGAAGATAAGGTGCTTCCACCATAATTACCTCACAGACGCTCCACAACCAACAGCAAGACCAGACGTATACACTACTGATTACATATCTCACCAGACATAGTAAGTGCACTTCTTTTTACTCATATATTTATAAACTTTCTATATTAGAAAAAAAAAACAGATTACTTTTTTGTTTTCTCACAGAAATGTGTAGTACTCTCGACTGGCGAGAGAAGCATTTCCCACGAGAGGAAATGTTAAAAAATAGTCCACCTAATTGTACACACTTTACTATATAAACCAATTAATAAATATTATTTTGTATACATTTAACAAATACATTTTTTTTATTACAGACCATACAAAAATTCCAAGCATCTCACAACAACAATCAGAGGATATCACTCTACAGCAGATTAATCAAAAAATGGACGACCTTATGCAAAATTTTATGGATTTGAAAAACTTTGTGGACAATTATGTGAAACCCCCAACAGCACACCATTGTCTAACCTGCACTTGTCCCCCCTCACCCTAACCCACGCAGTTAACCCCAAACCCTGTCTATGGACCAAAGCGTTTCGATGAGATTTCCTTCCCTTCTTCACCTAATCCCAGTTATCTAGAAATCCCTAATTCTCCTGTTTTTGTTTCCGTTTCTGCCCCACCTTCCCAGTCATAATTGTATATATATATGAAATAAAGTTACTTTTCTTATATTGTGTTGTAATTACTTTCAGTTCCTTGTGATAAAACCAATTTAGGTGTCCACGGACACCGCGGTTGTTCGGAAATGTTCGTAAAGAAACGAAAATGTAACTGTCCTGAGGACACTACGTCTGTCCGTAATGTTCTCATGCAAGTTGACAATGTTCTAAGAACACTCGTAGTGTCCTGAAATGTTCGTAAATAAACGAAAATGGAGGTGTCCTTAATAACACTATGCCTATTCGTAGTGTTCGATAGCAAGTAGAAACTGTTCTAAGAACACTCGTGGTGTCCTGAATTGTTTGTAAATAAACGAAAATGGAGGTGTGCTTGAAACACTATGTCTGTCCGTATTGTTAGCAAATAAATTAAACTGTGCTAAGAACAAACGGCTGTCCGTAACTGTTCGTTTTACATGTGACGCACTTTTAATTAGTTGAGGACCCGAACACTGTCCGCAGAACATCAACACGCATGCGCAAAACAATGTCCGTACATTGGGTGTCCTGCAGACGACCGCTACCTTAGCGAACATGCTCACAAAACAATCATGTGACCGCGCCCACGCTCATCTCGTGCTCTAAATGCGGACACTGTTCGTGTCCCCGACCAGTTTAAAAGTACATTTCCAAGTAATCCACAATATTTCTCATTAAAAATCACCATATCACAAATCCCACATACTAATCCTAACTTTCCACATAGTTTTTGTGACTTTTTGAACATTTTTTGATGTTCGATCTGTCTTGCGGACGGCGCGCATGTCCGCGACCCGCACACAAGCACCCCGATATAAGACCACGCCCTAGAGTGCATTTTCATTGTGTTTCTGACTATTCCACAGAGCACACTGCATTTTGCTGCATACTTTGCAGATTTTGAGATTTCCATCTCCAACCCTATGACATCCATGGCTCGACTATTACCACATGGTGCTACATCTGCCTCAGCACCACCCCCACCCCCTCCACCATCACCATTTCCCCAAGGGCCTGAAGAGGGGAACAGGAGTGAGGATACAGAGGAGGAAGAAGAGGATGACGAGAATGAGGTAGAGGAAATCCCTACTACCAGCCGTCGGCGTGAATCTTGGGTGTGGCGGTTGTTTACCGTTCATGGAAACGGTCCTAAGTCTCATGCGAACCGTGTCACCTGTAATGAGTGCAAAATGGTACTCAGTCGCGGGAAGCATGGTTCGTATAGCTTTGGGACCAATACCATGAAGCGACACCTGCGCTATTTCCACACTGGGGCCATTCGCAAGGTTGTACCTTGCGAGAAGCGTAGTAGGTTGATTGCCTCTACTTCATCCTCTGTTCCTGATCCTGTCACCACAAGGAGCACCTCTGTGGGACAGCGTCTTCCTAAAGCTGCCTCACAGGCCATACAGAATTCTGATGACCCTTACCTTTCGAGGGTCACAGTTGTATGTGTGTTCTGAGACACAGTACTCTGCAGGGGGAGTGACTTCGGAGTGCTTTTGAGACGATCGTCTCAGAGCACCAGAAGACCTGCTCACTACCCAAATAAAACCCACTCTACATCTTCCTCTCTCAGCTCGCCCTTTCTTATCCCTTTGGTTGGTGGCCCCCTCCCTTTACCCTCCTTTCCCTCCTCTCCTAGTGTGTTGTGTATAAAAAAGAACAAAAAAAATACAAAATAACAAAAATCAAAAAAAAAAATAAGGCTCTTTTCAGAGCCGCCTTTCACAGTTAAAAAATAGAAGTGAAGATACATAAAGCATAGCCATTTCCCTTTCGTGAAAGTCCGCGGACGGTCCGCGAACAGAAAAACAATTGCATTGCTACCCTATTGAAACCAATGCATTTTTCTCTAACAGGAAGTGGTGGCTCTGAAAAGAGCCTTTGGGAGGTGTTTGAATGTAAAACATTTTAACTACGTAAAACGTACTTCAAAACGAATGCTGTATTTCTAAAAAAGGTCACAATGCATTTTGTACATTTCTCCGAAAAATCTGATTGCCAGCATAAGTAAGATGGACTCCATCTTTGCGAAAAATGTATGTACTACGAAAAAAAATATTTTCATTGTTAAAAGAGGACATGCCAAAATCTCTTAGGAAGGCACAAACAGCCTTATTAACATTACGCCTTGCTTTCTCCATTTGTGGACCACATGAGAAAGAACGAAGCCACACTTGTCTCTACGCAATCCGTGAAAAAATTATTTTAGAGTTTGGAAACATGTTCATTATCTTCTGAAGTCCTTCTTTCATTGCAAATTGCAAAGAAATTCCAGACACATGTCCTACTCTGTTTCCTCCACAATGAATTACAATTATGTCTGGATGATCCTCTATCTTCAAAGTTGCACAGAGAGGTAGCAAGTCCAACCACTTCATTCCACGCACTCCATGCCAGTGCACTTCCACATGTGGGAATCCAAGATCTATAGATACTCCACAGCTTTCTTCATGCACCTTCAACCAATGAATCCACGAGTCTCCCAAAATCCATACAATCTGTGTTTTGAAACACTCAGCCATAGCTATCTGTTCTTCTCTCTGCAAAAACAATATCTGAGAAAACCTCTCCTAGCACAACACACTCACTAAACTTTTTGACCAATCCCTTGCTTCATCCAATCTCATTTCCATACCTCCCCTCCCCAAATTCCCCAGATGTAATATGCGGTGTCCTAGAACTACTGCCATGTCCGCGAACGTATAGTAACATGTACAGCCCTTCTACCATTTCGATTTCACTCTCTGTGCCATTCCCTCATTGGATGTAGCTAAGCAATCACATGACCATCCACCAATCAAATCCAATACCTCTACATGTAACTGCATCATCATAGAGCAGCACTACAAATGTACGGTGTATCTCTCGAAGTACAAGTCTCATACCATTGACAACCACGATCTACGAGAAATACTATACAAATCTCCAATATTTCTACTTGCAGCTTGGTCCATATCCATATACATGAACAGAAAGTACAGGTATGCATATTTTCTACACAGTACATTTTCTAACCGACTTTTACCTTCTATAATCTGAAAAATGAATGGACGATCATTGTTTCATTGTCCTAAAATGCCCTGTCACTTACAAACCTTTATCTTGTTTAATTTCTTCATACACACACACACATGCAAATACTATTAAACTAACATTTTTGAAATAAAATATATACACGACATATAATCACGCAAAATAACATACACACTCTATGATCAAATCTCAAACAATAAATAAAATTATTTTTTTTCGTTTATATAAGTACTTACATACATTTATATAGGACAAGCAGACTATGACATTCACTCACTGTTACGTGCAAAAGCAGGCTATGACACATAGCTCTCAACTCACACGCTTTGTAAAGGACTGACTCACCCGCCAAGCCTCCTGCACGCCCATTCATTCCAATGGGCGTCTCATCCGCCAAAAACAAAATCAGGTGATTTCACCCGCCTTTGCGACACACATGGTTGAGAGCTATGATGACAATGACTCACTGTTACGTGGAAAAGCTTAGTTACAAGAATAGTGGTATACGTTGGTAGATTATGAATTCCACAAACCATTGTAAAGATATTTTCTTTCCTACTCTTACTCATAATATAATTTTAATGGTTTTCAGGAAGGCGCTGAGCATTTCAATTTAAAAAAATCTATGTCTAAAATGAAAACAGTGCTATATAGCAACCAAATTACTAATTTCTTTCTTTTACAATTGCAGTGAAGCCCATTCTCCTGAATAGAAGCAGCCGATTTTGATTTACAAAGAACAACTAAGAAGCAAACTACTCATTTTTGAAAAAAAGTAAGTAGATTGTTACCATAATATTTGATTTATAACTCACACGCACTGTACGGTGCATTCATGGTATTTCTGTGCCTAAAAATAGAGATTCTGCACCATTCTGACCAAAAATCCCCCCCGTCTTAAACAGTGATCTTATGTCAGAATGGCCCTCAAATTCCTATTTTTCGGCACACAAATTACCCAACTCAGCCGCTAGAATGTAGATGTTGTAGAACAAAGAACTGTTTTAATTGTATAGCTTTACCTATATTATTTATTCTTCTCCACACCACCGGCTTACTTTTTTCTGTCATCTGAACCCCAGTTTAGTAACACATTAATTGAAGAATAGCCATCCCTAGTAGTTCAACTTCCCAATTCACAATCACACACCATTACATACATCTTTATCATCTTTATCATCTTACTCAAACAATCATGCACACAACACACATGCATTGCAGAAAACCCCAACCCATACCTTCTGCATTTTTTTCAACAGATGCTAAAGAATGCCCACCAAAAAGCAACTCCGTAGAAAGGGACGCAGAAGTAGAGCAAATTAAAAGAAAAGTCTCCAACATAAACACCCATCTATAGCAGAATTTGTAAAAAACGTTGAAACACAACAGCTAATACAGTCATGTTGTGAAACAGAAGAAGTTTCTAATGCAAAAACTTTGCCTCCTCTATCACAAAGTAAAACGACCCAAAAAACTATTAACAGAAAATCAACTATCACTACAAATAAAACATCTTCTATAAATCTTGATATAGTACAAAGTAAGCATACCAAGAAAAGTATATTAGCCAAAATGTTCCGTCACAAAGTCCTTCAAAATCTGATAAAAAGAGGAGAGAAACCAGGTTCAACACTTCAAACCTATCGTAGGAAAGTAATCTTAGAAGCGTTGATAGTGCAATTCTTCTCAAAAGAAACTTATTTATTGTTGTGTTAAACAGAATTAAACCACTAACAAAACTAATAACTAAATTTCAAAAACGACTTCTCAATAAACGAAATGTGAACAGAAATAACTTCTTAAATATCTGTGAAGGTGAATGGAGTCACACTAGAAGCACAGAACCATACTTTAATGAAGAAGCGTACAAACAAAAGCAAACAAATATAATTGCCATACATAGCAGTGGTCGAGGTTATGAAAAAGTTAATAATACCATAATGGAACAAGAAGTACTCCTTACAAAAATATGCCCTGAAAACTTAAATTTACCCCTCCATTCGACTGAATCAGAACATCTAATTTACACATGGCCATGCACGTCAATGTGTAACATTCCCAAAAAAATGTTCAAATCTTTACGCCTATTCCTCAATCAATATGTGAAAAGCAAAGACAAAATCAAAATTAAAATACTGCAAAGTATGGATGCTTGTCCAGTACGCAAGCACACAGGACTGCAATATCAGGAGCTACTTGCAAAACAACCTTCCATGATATCAAAATGATATCAACACATCATGCAAGTATAAGAAATCTAGTTTATAAACTGTATTATGCAGAAAGTCCTGCTTTAGCACTAGCCAATTTAAATAACATTCTTCTACATGGTACACCAAAAGACCTACTAGAAGAAATCGAGTATATACAGAAAAAAATATTTTGGAAATGAAACCCACTTACAAGATGAATTAGCTGTCAACCAACTTTGTAACAAATCTGCACATGGCAACCTTTCACTACACACATACAAAAAAGAAATAATAAAATTTCAAAGCACTTCAGCTGAAGTACCAAACCACGTGTGTGTATGTTGCCGCAGAACATGTTATAAAAGTAACACAAAAACTATAGACCTTTTATATAAAATAGAAGACAATGAAGATTCTAAATGGTTTGAATTAGCTCTCTACCTTATAGCAGAAAACAAATACGAAATAACTGACCCCATAATACTTGCTGTTACTGCACTACCAAACTTGAGAACAACCAAACTCCTTCACGTGCTATCTCAAATAACTTGGAATTACATCCACTACCAAAACTCCTTCAACAACTTAATTTATATGAGAGCATCATAATTCAAACAGTTCATCCATTTCAAGCAATAATACGCCTTCAACCAAAAACTGCAAAATTACCTCCCTCTGAATTAGTGAAAGGTATTCGTGGAAAAGTAGTGTATTTACCATTAGATCTAAAAGAAAATGTGCACACTCTAGGAGTGCAACGTCCAATGCAACAATCGTTAATTATGGTAAATGGAATACCTACAAAAGACAAAAAAATTTGGCAACAACTGGTAGATTTACATAAAGTTACAGAAGCCCTGCAATATCTCAAAGAGAATAATGATTATTACAAAGAAATTAATATCGAAGAAAACTTGAAAAATACAACTGAAATAATTCAAGAGACACAAGAAACTGGTCAATTTGAGCTCCTAGATCCTGCTACAATAGCAAACACTTTAGACCATTATACAATTCACCCATTGCACTCTAATGACACCATAGAAGATGCACTGGAAACGTACCAAATGCGTCAAACAAAAGGATCACCAATCAGCATATGGGAAAAAAGTATAGAAGCATGTGCTTTTCCTCTACTCTTTCCTACTGGCAAAGGAGGAAGATACGATGATAGACCTGTTCAAATATCAGCATCAGAATATCGCTCATTACGAATGTATTCTGAAGATCCCAGATTTCGACAAAATGTGGAATACATATTGAACCTACTCTTTGAAAGTGAACTAGCAACATTATGTTACAGAGTTGCACACATATTAAAATCAGGATCACACTTTCAAAATATGACAGCCACACAATTATTACAAAAAGTTCAACAAAAAGATGAGGTTTTACAGGCAAATCTTACAAATCTATTAGCAAATATGCGAGGTACTAAAGAGTACTGGTTTCGACGCCATGGAGATGTACGTTGTATGATCAGAAACCTTGGCCCACCCACTTGGTTTGTTACATTAAGTTGCGCAGAATATGCATGGGAAGATTTACATGCTTTCCTACGCATATCAAACAAAACCAAAACAAACATAGATATACTAACACCTGGAGAACTTTGTTCTCATGATCCTGTTAATGTTTCCAGATATTTTCACCATCGCTTCATTGCTATGCTACATTTTATTTGTAATAAAACTGTTCCTCCCCTTGGAGAAGTGCAACACTTCTTTTGGAGAAAAGAATACCAAGCCAGAGGAGCGCCACATGTCCACATGCTTTTATGGATTAAAGATGCTCCTAAATTTGGTTAAGACAGTGATGCCACTGTTTTACAGTTTATTCAAAAATATGTCACATGTGAAATTCTGTCAGAATCCACAAATAGTGATCTTCATGCAAAAATCTTACAATTCCAATGAAACAAATGTGGCAAATATTGTCGTCGCAAATACAAAAACAAAGGGAAATACTACACCAAATGCCGATTTGGTTTCCCCAGACCAGTTACAAATACAGGTCAAGAGAACAACCTCATGTCTTCAGTTAGACATAGTGTGAAATGTAAGTCACCTAAAAATACACATTGCATAAAAAGAAAAGAAGAAGAAAAATATATCAATGATTACAATGCAATCATTGCCCACTTGTGGAATGCAAACATAGATGTGCAGTACATTGCAGACAATTCTACTGCAGTTGCACGATATGTCACAGCATACTTAACCAAATCAGAAAAGACAGAGCTCCAAGACCTCTGGAATGACCTGTCATCAGATAAAACAGTGTCTCAGAAATTATACAGCTTGGGCATAAAAATGCTGTCCCATAGAGAATGTGGATCCTAAGAAGCAGCTGATCGATTAACTGGTACTGCATTGTATGGTAAATCTGCAAATATAGTATGGCTAAGTCTTGGTCCAGCTAAATCTAGAAAAAGAGTTCTTAAATCATACGAAGATATAGAAACAATAGCCAAACATGATCCCAACAGCCAAGACATTTTAAAAAACAATTTATTGGACACATAGGCCCTCATTACGACCCTGGCGGAAATCGCGGTGCTAAATGCACCGCGGAGCACGGCGGAAAGCTGCCGATAGCGCCATGGGGGTTGGCGGATTTTCCGCCCCATGCCGACCTTGGCGGGGCGGTAAATCCCCATCCCCCATTTTACCCTTCCCCATTCCCAGTTTTGCCCGATAGGGTATAATGGGAGTGGGGAAGGCGTTAATTACGCCACCGTAAAATACGGTGGCGTAATTAACAACAAGGTCCCGTAGCGCCATGGATTTCTCCGCCCGGAAAAACCAGGCGGAAAACGCTCCATGGCGCTACGGGAACTCGTAGTAGGGCGGACGGGTCCGCCGCGAATAACGCTGGCGTAAACCCACTCCGCCAGGGTCGTAATGAGGGCCATAGTACCCAAACAGGAGTACCACTTTGGAAACCATGTGTCTATACCACATAGCCCAAGACTACACATACAAAAATAATATAAAACGTGATGAGCAAAACCGTAAATACAAAGTGACAAACTGTGATGGCAGCTTAGTAAAACTCACCAAACCAAATTTAATTAATCATATCAAATTGTCATTAAAGTCTCCTCAACATAAAGAAATATATTACATGTCCCTGCTACAACTCTTCAAACCATGTAGAAAAGAAGAAGAAATACTAGATACCTATGACTCATATGAAGACGCTTTCAAAGCCAATGAAAGCAGTATAACTGATGTACACTTTGCACAGTATAAAACAATGTTGCACAATGAACAGCAACACGAAGAGGAACTCCAGGCCCAACTAGATAAGGACACTCCTGACAGTAGTCAACCTTCTCTCACAGGAAGCCAAGAACCACTGGGAGAACCACTAATAACAAATGAGGCAGAATTAGCTATGATAGAAGTAGAAAACACCACGTGTCACTATGAAGATAAAGAAGACTTAACTACACTGCAATCAAAACTAAACAAAGAGCAACGTAGCATTTTTCAAGAAATAACAAAAGAAATTGCACATGGTGTGCAACATGAAAACAAAGAATGCACCTGCCAAAATTACAAACCTATACTAGTGTATGTCAGTGGTGAAGCTGGTTCTGGCAAAACATTCCTAATCAAAATCATCAGTAAGTTCCTTCAACAATTGACAAACAACAAACTGTCAGCTGTTGTCACTGCCCCCACAGGTTTAGCTGCCTACAACATAGGTGGTGTCACTTTACACCGATTACTACTCCTGCCAGTAGAACACCAAAACAAGTTAGATTATTACAAACTTTCTGCAGAAGCTGCAATGGAAATACGCAGAGTATTGAAACAAATGAAAATGCTACTAATAGATGAAGTGAGCATGGTGTCCAACCTAATGTTGGCTTTGATTCACCTCAGATTACAAGAAGTACTCAAAACAAACTATGAAGAGCTCTTTGCAGAAAAACACATCATTGTTTTCAGAGATCTTCTTCAATTGACACCTGTAAAAGGTGAGCCTATTTTTAAAACATTAGGACACAAACTCTGCCGTAAAACTGTTGGCAGCATTGGAAATGTCAACCTTTGGCAACATTTCCAATACAGAGAATTAACAGAAAACATGCGCCAATCTGCAGATCTCACTTATGCCAACATCTTAAAAAGTATCAGAGTTGGTATACTTTCTAGAGAAGCAGAAGCAATATTGAAACCCCGGCACATTCATGCACTTTATGGTGATAATGCATGTGCTACAGATGTTATGGAACAATTAGCCCACAAAAATGTCAATTGTATGGCCTTAATGCCAACTCTTGCAAGCTGTTTCAAATTCAATGAAATAATGTTAAGAAAAGAAATGCAACCAATTATGGAAATTAGCACCACAGACAAACTAGATGTACATGGAATGACACTATCCATGTGTGACCAAGCCACAGCAAGACTAAATAGTTTAGAAAAATAAATCAATCTCAAACACAGCAGGCTTGGAAAAGATATTAAAATGATCCTTAAATTGCAGAGTAATGCTTAAACGTAACCTTGAGGTGGACCAAGGACTAGTTAATGGAGCACTGGGTACAGTTGTTGGCTTTCAAACATACCCACGTGACAACAAAATTCAGTTTGTCAATATTCTCTTTGACAAACTTTCAGAAGTAAAAAGAATAGGACGCTCAACAGCTCGATTCCTTCTCTTCAAAGACATGTATGTACGCAGAGAACAATTTTCTCTAATTCTTGCATACGCAGTCACCATTCATACATCACAAGGTCTTACTCTAGACAAAGCAATGATAGACATTGGTAACACAGTCTTTAAAGAAGGCATGAGCTATGTAGCACTGTCACGCCTACGTACAATCTATTGATCTTGCTCCATTTATTACCAAACTAATAAATGCGTCTTTCACATCAGGCACCGTACCTAACAACTTAAAACAGTCCTGGGTCCTCCCTCTGCTTAAAAAACCAAACCTAGACCCTTCCACCCCAACTAACTACCGCCCTATCACCACAGTACCATTCCTTCTCAAAATCATCGACAAAATAGCATACCAACAGATCCAACACTACCTTGAGCACTTCCAGCTCCTAGGAGTCCAAGAATCGGGCTTCAGGCCACAACACGGAAAAGAAACCGCACTCATAGATCTCAAGACACAGATAGACGAGTTGAGAGACCAGGGGAAGACAGCATTATTGCTTCTCCTTGATCTCTCCGCGGCCTTTGATCTGGTCGACTATGAGATCTTGTGTAACCACCTACAAATAGCCGCCCACTTCTTTCAAGAAGCAACCAACTGGATCCAATCCTTCCTTAATAACGGTACGATGAGAGTCTTCTCATTATCATCGGCAGCCGACCCCATCCCTATCACGTGCGGCGTGCCGCAAGGATCTTGCGTCTCCCCTACACTTTATAACATTTTCACGAAGCCCCTTTCTGATGATCTAGAAGATCTGGGTATCACCTACACTAACTATGCCGATGATACCCAGATCCTCATCCCGTTGTCGGGGGATTATGACAAGGATTTGGCCTTCGTTAATAAAGTGTACCTCATCATCCAGGCATGGATGGCCTCACACGGTCTATGCCTGAATGATGACAAGACGGTGTGGAAACAGAAAAATTGATATGAGGCCGGGAAGCCCAAAGGAAACACACCAACACAGGTTACAAAGGACATACAAAGCGCTTTATTCAAAGATACAACAATTACCAAAAATCAATTGACATACGGATAGCTATTCGGCCCTCAGAGTAACAGGACGAACCATCAATGGTAGTTCGCCGTGTTAGTGTGAGAGAGCGAACATTGGGACACTCGGGTGTTTATACTTTTTTATCCAGCTCTGGCCAACCCCCTCGCAAGTTAACCATTCTCAGAATCAAACCTAGGGTTCGTTGCCAGGTCAATCCCATAATGTATGCATTTTGATCAGTTCCGCTGATACAGTTGTTCATTTACACATAGGTCAGGGATAGGACAAGGTCTTAGTTCGCGACCCTAACAAGTGGCCTGCGGGCATATTATTTATTCATGTGTGCGGAGGTCACAACGGCCAGAATCCCACTCGAAATGTCATTCGGCCTCCATTTTGTTGTTCAGGGTGACTTCCACACTACAAGAGAACCTAAAATGGCGGCTAAATCCAAGATGGCGATTTACATAATACATTAAGGTCAAGACCTTGCCGCGGAATCTATGTACACGATGTTTTTAGACAACTTGGTATAGGCCAATATACATTCAAACAATGCGATAGGAGGTACAATATTGTTTAGATTTCCACAGACCCTCCTTTTGGCCTATGCCAATTGCTAAACATCATCCCTAATACTTTCGAAAATAACTCCATGTATTATCATCCATAGATTCTGCATCATTGTCTGTAATGTCTATAGCCATAAGGTCGTTCATAAGAACCTCTTGTAACATGAATTCTTTAGATGCTGTATCTGGGGTATATATTTTATGCCCTATTGCGCTCACTGCTTGAGCACAACACCCCCCCATCATTCCACACATACTTGGGAGGCATTGAAAACAGCAACAAAGGAATAACAGGATCCCTAAAATAACCATAATAACGGAAAGCACCTTCCAACCCCAAGATCGCAAAGAATCCCAAAACCAAGTACTAAGGTTCCAGTCTCCTACAGGGATATGGATTTCAGAACCGAGAGTATGTAAGTTCTGAATTGCTTTAAAAATGTTTGGCGAGGAGTCTGGTACGAAAACACAACAAGCGCACCCTACTAATTTGCATACTCCACCTCGTTCTGCCAAAATGACATTTAATGCCATCCGATTTTGAAGTGCTACCAATCTTATTGCCTTTTGTTCTAAGGTCATATTGTAGAGTATGTCCGTGGTCCGGTTGATCGTTCTCTCCAGTACCCTTGCTAATCCCCTAATGTTCTCCGAGTTTGCTATTTGTCCCCAAAAGGGCACAACCGATTTAGCTATGTCCCCCAATACTTGCCCAGGGGTATCTCCGTTGTTGTCTCGCCGTGGGCGAGCCTTAGAAACCTCCAATTTACTAGCTACAAATACCCCGGGTAACAATATTCCTAAATAGCAAGTTCCCTGCCAATCCTTGGGCAACCAGGGAAATGCTAAACTACCACAAACAAAATAAACAGGCCCCCCTACATACAGAGGCCTGTTTTCCCCAGTCAAATTTACAATATTTTTACAAGCTTCAAAATCTCCCATTGGCCTAGTGCCATTTCTCTGTAAACAGAAGGGAACCGAGTCAGGACTATGATTTACAGAATAAGAAGGAGGTACAGCATCCTTATTGCCTATCGGAGCCATTTTAGAGGAAATCAGAGTTCGAAAAGGAAGAGATAGTTTGTCAGACGGCCTAATAGAAGCGACGTTAGGTTTACTTCTATTTGCGAAAAAGCGAGCATCCCAGGGGAGTCAATTCACGTTTTTCAAAATCATTTAAATTAGTTCCATCAAAGTTCCCTGAGATGCTATCATTCCATCGGCCAAAGAATAGTGCTCTAAGAGAGGCATAGCAAGAAGTCGTTAAAGGTAGAGGATGTATATACCATCCCAGTCCCTTGTTCCCATGTTGCGGTAAATGAGTACAAATCCAACAATTACTCTTATTAAAAATGGCATGAGTAGCATTCATTACTATCATCAGAGTGTTATTATAATACTTTTGTCTATGTTGGGAGTCTCTAGGGGACAGAGTGTGAAGGTGTACAGAGGGAGTCAAAACAGTTGGTACGATCTCGGTCGGTAATAAAGGTTTCAAAGAATAGATTTCTTCGAAATACCAAAGTCCTACAGCAGTAGTTGCAAAAATAACAATAATCATTATCAAAACACAACAGTACGTTTTCGGGGCCCAGGCACATTGTTCATTGTTCGATTTGGTCACCCCCTTATCTAAAAGTCCAGTGCGGGGAGCAGCGGTGAAGGTGGCAGGCATCGTAGTTTCTCGATTGACGGCCCCAATGTTCGTTGCTGGCGACACTACGGTCGCGTGATTTCTTAGTCCTTCCCAACCCTAGCCAGCAGAATCCCTTTTTGTTCAACAAAACAAGACAATTTTCCGATCACTTCCTTTTCCAGATGCACGACACTCGTGCCGTAGTTCTATTTCCGTGGTCGAAGGTTGTACCTGATGGTACCCAAAATTGTGTGGTCCGGAAGCAAAGTATCGTCACTTCCTGAGGGAAGCGACATGTTGGTGGCGACGGAAGTCGCAGAGCTCGAAACAGTGTTTTCCGGAAGTGATTTTTCAAGAGAGTGCGGAGACAAAATGGACTGTTCCCCAAGCTCCTCAGGCTCAGAGAACTCCTCCGAGGCACTCACAGCGCTGTTTGCTACTCCAGGATCAGAGACTGTAGCATCAGCGAGGGGTTCTGCTTCTTCCGTAGCGTGTGGCGTCGGGTGAGGAAGTTTCTTGACGTGCGTCGCGTGAATCCAGTTTTTCTTTCCAGCCACCCGCACTACTGTCCTGGTGACCAATAATACCTGATGGGGTCCCCGCCAGCGAGGCGCGAGACAGGAAGACCTCTCGTAGGCCTTCACTAAGACCCAACTTCCGGGCTGTATATTGTGTCCTGGGCCCGTGAACCGTACAGGTAAAGCAGCATGCACCTGGTGGTAGATGAAATACAGGTTTTTAGTTAACTGGTTACAGTAGTCTACGAGCAATACATTTTCCACCTCCCTCAGGGCTTTAGGTTTTGGGAGACGCCAAATGTTAGCAGGTCTCCCCATTACTACTTCAAATGGAGAAAGCCCAGTTCTAGTCTGAGGTGTGGTACGCATAGCTAATAACACAATAGGCAAAGCATCTGGCCATTTTAGTTTGGTATCAGCACATGTTTTTGCAAGTTTAATCTTTAAAATACCGTTGTGTCTTTCTACCAACCCAACACTTTGAGGATGCCTAGCTGAATGAAATCGTTTCTCAATACATAGGGCTGCACATATTTGCAAAATTACTGCTGCGATAAAGTGAGGACCATTGTCTGACCAGATTATCCTCGGGAGCCCAAATCGAGGAAAGAATTATTTTATCATAATCTTTGCAGTGGTCATGGCGGTAGCATCTTTGACGGGGAAAGCCTCGACCCATTTACTGAAGGCACAAATAATTACAAGAACATGTTTCAGATTATTACATCGCTCCATTTCAATAAAATCAAAATGTATAACCTCAAAGGGGACAGAAGGGGGCCCAAAACTTCCCCTTGGAGCCACTGTCCCCTTACCCACATTGTGCTGTAGGCAGATCATACAGCTCTGGACATGTCTCTTTGCAGTGTCCAGAATCTTGTCATTCACCCAGACCTCTTCTAACATTCTCGTGATCTGCTGGGCACACACATGCGTAGGACCATGTGCCATCGTAACCATTGCCAATACATAAGAATCAGGAAGCAACCATTTCCCTTCGGATGTATCCACCCAACACCCTTCGTCATCCAGTTTCCCCATTCCTTCAGCCCACTTTCTAGATTCTTCCATCGTGGCATCAGTCTGAATATCTCGCACAGACCCAACACCTTCATCCATTATGCAAAAATCTCTCGTTTCCCTCGAGGTATACATGTCCGTGCTAAGGTCTGTGGCCGTTTGTCTGGCTATCAAATCCGCAAAAGTGTTCCCTTTGCCCACATCATCTATGACCTTGCGATGTGCTGCACATTTCATGATCGCTAACCGTTTAGGGAGTGAGAGTGCCGAAAGTAATTGCACTATCAAAGGGCCATGCTGAATCTTGGTCCCATGTGAGGTCAGGAACCCTCTTTCCGACCAAAGTTTTCCGAAGTTGTGAGCCACCCCAAATGCGTACTGGCTATCAGTATATATATTTACTCTTCGCCCTTGGGAAAGTTCACAAGCTCGGGTCAACGCTATAATCTCTGCAGCCTGCGCGGAGTTATGCAAAATTCTCTTAGTTTCGACAATTTTGTTCAATGTAGTAACTGCATAAGCAGCTGTAGATGTACCATTCGAAAGTTTGAAGCAGGAGCCATCGCAAAACAGCTCCCCTTCCACATTATCCAAAGGAGTATCTATGAGATCTATCCTGTCCTTCGTTTCTTGTTCGGTGGTATACAGGCAGTCATGTGATTCTTCGTCACCGCAAACAGTGTTTTGCGGGAAAGGTAAGAGTTCAGCCGGATTAAGAACACAACACCTCTTAATTTGAATATGAGGGGCAAACAGAATTAGTTCATACCTTGTTAACCGTGCAGAGGTGAGGTGTTGCGTTTGGGTTTTGTTCAATAGGATATCAACAGAGTGAGGTACCATCAAAATCAAATCATGGCTTAAGACCATTCCCTCACTCTGTTTTACAGACGCGGCAGCAGCAGCAACAGCGCGCAAACATCTTGGCAAAGCGCATGCGACAGGATCAAGGGCGGAGGAGTAGTAGTCGCACGGCCTATTCTTCCCTCCGTGTTCCTGTGTTAACACAGCCAAAGCACATCCATCACATTCATGCACAAACAACACAAAGGCCTTGTCATAATTTGGAGTACCCAGAACCGGTGACGAACAAATGATCGTTGATGTTCCGATTCCCATGGCAGTGGCAGAGAAATGCCCTTCTTCATCAAAGCCAACATCGGTTTTACCACTAGTGTGAAATTTGGGATCCACAACCTACAGTAGGAAGCCATACCTATCAGGGCTCTGACTTCCTTCTGCGTATTTGGAACAGACATGCCAGAAATGTGTTTTATTCTTTCAGGTGTCAATCTTCTTCCCTCATTTGACAGGAGGTAGCCTAGATAGGCAACCTCCTGACAACAATATTGAAATTTTTTAAGCGAAGCTTTGTGACCATTTTTAGCTAGATGAACAAGCAACAGTATAGTGCCTTCTTTACAGGCATTCTCAGAATCTGCAGCCAAAAGTAAATCGTCAACATATTGAAGCAGCGTACAAGTAGGTGGCAATTCAAGGGTGTCAAGCTGCTCTTTCAATGCTCTACTATAAATACTAGGACTTTCAGTATACCCTTGAGGTGCCCTTGTAAATGTAAATGAGCGTCCCCCCAAGGTGAACGCAAACAGATATCTGCTTTCTTTATGTATAGGGATACTAAAGAAGGCGTTTTTCAGATCTACAACACTAAAGTGCGTAAATAAGTAATACTAATGCTTCTACGTTACAATGCAGATGGTACGAAAAACAACTGCAAGCTGACTGGATTCACACATGGTCAAATATCACTTGGTAGGAAAACCTTCACAACAATAGGTATAATCTACCACGCAGGAGCCACAACCAACTCAGGGCACTACACTGCATATATTAAAAAAAAATGTGGATGGTTTGAATGTAATGATAGTACCGTTACTCTAAAGCAGAGATTACCAGCTAATCTTACAAACGCGTATTTAATGTTCTTAAAACCAAAATTTGATAACTGAACTGTACTTAAACCTTAAGTGCACTTGTAGTAAAAAAATATAAACTGTCACAATATTTCAAAACCTATCTAACTGCCCAAAGATTCTACAACAACTAATCAGATAAATTGATACCACTCAAATAGAGCAAATAACTGTCCCAAATTTTACAAATATGCAAACAGATAAATCAATACCACGAAATTATATCAAAACATAAACAGTTAGAATACGCCTACTGGTATCTAACTGGGCCAAAATTTTACAATATCCAAACAAATACCTAATATCTTACTGCTCACAAAAACTGAAACAATCCAATGCATGAAGCATTAGACAGAAAGAACAAGTAAACGCGGAAAACAAACAAATAAATAAACTGTAGCATAACAGAAAAAGGTTTTTTTTTTAATCCAACATGGATTTTTTTTCTCCCACAGACCCAATGATTTTAGCAACAACCACAGAAACTTTGCAAATTGCACAGTACTCTGGTTTGTAATCTACTAAATATGAGGGTCAATAAAACGAAGAAAATGTTGATTGTACAATGTAATAAGTCATTATAAAATACTAATACTAACATGCTATTTTCTTTTATTACAGAAATGAACAAGAAAAACATGGACTCCCGTTACTAAACCAAATAGTACGTATAACAAGATAAATACAACCATCGCACCATATCACACCCATACAAGCTTATAACATTGTTCCTTATAAATTAGTTTTTGACCCAAAGTTAAAAGCCACTATGAATGTGATATGCTGCGGTGGTTGTGGCCTGGGCATACACTTTTGGGTGCATGGCCAAATGGCCATGCACCCAACATTCTATACCCTGGCCACAACCACCGCAGCATATCATACCCATAGATGCAAGCATTGCAACCATTTGTATGTCCGCAGACAGGGGGAAGGTCCTAGGACACATTCAACTTGCCAGAGGACAATACAAACAGCGTCCTCAGGACACCCCCATTTTCTTTATGTACGAACATTTCAGGACACCGCGATTGTTCTTAAAACATTTTCACCTTGCCAACGAACAATACAGACAACGTCTCCAGGACACCCCCTGCAAACATTCCAAAACCCCACGAGTGTTCAAGTTGACACCGAATCCATTCTGTTTATTTACTAACATTCCAGAACAGCCGTGTTGTCCGCAGACAAATTGAACACAACAAAAGCATCTAGCACATAAATAAAATACAACTTTGAACCTATCTCATACTCCCCCATCCTCCCCAAAGAATTCTACACACCAACACACTCTACTAAATACACATTTTGAACAAACTTTCACCGCGCTGTCTGCGGACGTCCGCAAATGCAAGATGGCGGGCGCGACAGAAAATCTGACGCGCATCACACACCACGCTGCCCCCAATCAGTGAACACGTCGCATGTCCGCGGACATGACGCAAGCCGCTGGGCCAATCAGGGTGCTGTCCGCGGAGCGAACAGGGAAGTCCGTCCGCAAAGCGAACACAGATATCACTCATTTTTTTGCCTTACATTTTGGTCATTTTTAAAAAAACTACTGGACGGATTTACACCAAATTTGCAAAAGCACGCTTTCGGGACCAGGCCGCCGCTCCTGCCGCAAATTTGGTGTAAATCCGTCCAGCGGTTCGGGCTGTAGCCGTGCGCAAAGTTTTTTCCCATTCAGTCTATGGGAAAAAAAAAGTTTTGGGACCCCCCTATAACTTTTCCCCCCCTGGACGAATCCTCACCAAACTTTGCAAAATAATTCAGAGTGGGCCATATACTTTTATTTTTTTTGCAAAGTTTGGTGAGAATTCGTCCAGGGGGAGCGAAGTTATAAGCCACCCAAAAAGTGCTCTTCCTATGGAAACACCAACTTAACCATAAGTACATGGCCACTACCGTGGCCATGTAATATATATATATTCGAAGAAAAAAATGTGTTAAAGGGACGTTATGGTTTCAAGTTAAATCGAAACGAAAAACCCCAGAAATTCACCAGTTATGGTAAGCTAAACAACCATAACTCGCGCCACCACTGTGCACTGCTAATACTAACACCCAGGACATCAAAGATGACATCACAAATGTCATTGATGACGTCACTGATGACATCACATGTGAAATACATTTTGATGAAAAGTCCCTACAAGGAGTTGTGTTTATATTGTTGGTAACAAGATGTCAGGGGCGATCGGGAGACCTATCATGAACTAATTAATCTATTAAAGAATGTACTCACCTAATATCATTGTATTGGAGTGTTGTTGTTAATACAGAAACCTAATCATATATAAACATAGGCAATGGCTGCAGCATTCACCAAAGAAGTAGACTATTTATAATCTTGTAATTTTGGATAGTACAAAAATGAATGCTACTGTAGAGTTTTGAGCAATGTTTAACAAGTAATAACTAGCTAACAATTCAAAACTTACAGCACTTGTGCTGGTACAAACAATACATATGAAGAACCACAATGCATACAAATCAGAGGCACATACAGGGAAACTAAAGTAAGGAAGAAAGAAACTGCATCATCAGAAAATGTTAATGACATTAAAGTTTATCTTCATGTATACAAATGAATTGTGTGCTTGAGGCCTGCTCATTTCCCCATTTATGTGCACCATGAGCTAAGACCAAACCCTAAGGAAAGTACTTAAAGAACATATGACAAGGTTCACGTCTAGGTTTATAGCACTTTTTCCAATTTTATTATTCTGACTGCCAGTGAACAAAACCACCTGGCCTATATATGTCAATAAACAAAAAACAAGTGGCCCAGATATGTGATATAATTAGTGATGTCAATTTTGATGTCCTGGGTGTTAGTCTTAGCAGTGCACGGTGGTGACGCATGGTATGGTTGCTTAGTTTACCATAACTGGCAAATTTCTGGGGTTTTTCGATTTTACTTGAAACCATAACATCCCTTTAACAAATTTTTTTTCTTTGAATTTCATAGGTTTTGTTTAGTCCAACATAACCATAATGTCCCTTTAACAATGTTTTTTCAGTAAATTTCAAAGGTTTTTATTAGTGGAACTTAACCATAACGTCCCCTTAACAAAGTTTTTTCATTGAATTTCATAGGTTTTTATTAGTGCAGCTTAACCATAACATCCCTTTAACAAAGATTTTTTCATTGAACTTCTTAGGTTTTTATTAGTGCAACTTAACTATAACGTCCCTTTATCAAAGTTTTTTCATTGAATTTCATATGTTTTTATTGGTCCAACTTAACCATAATGCCCCTTTAACAAAGTTTTTCAGTGAATTTCATAGGTTTTTACCAGTGCATGCTATTTTCCTACAACTTACTAATATCATACTTACCCAATATAGCAATGTTTGTGTCACCTTAAAACTCTGCCATTTCCCACCTTCTGGAATCATTTTTAACACTTCCATACACTTTTTGCAACTATTTCAACTAGTTTTGCATCCGTAGACGTCTACGAACATCTGACTTCATAGCGTACCTTCCGGACAGTGCCACATGACCATACGCTGGCGTGCGGCATGATGATGTGTCCGAGAACCCGTCCGCACTTCACAATAAGATCTCTGCTTCATGGACAGTTCAGAACTGCATTTTCTACTGATCTAGGAACTTTCAACTTCAAAATTTCCCTTGCATAGCTCCAACACCTATTCCTACTCATTATCCATTAACAATCTAGTACACAATACATACTTTTAGCAAAACTGTTATTTATCTTAAAATGACATCAGCTAATGCCATCCCTCCTCCCCAAGAGCCACCACCACTGCTGTAATCAAGGAGCATGAGAAACACTGCCCCCTACCTAAGAAATAACACACGTGCAACATATTCCCTTGTCCACCTACCCCTCCATATTAGTGTTTGGTTCCTCTTCCCTCATTTCCCTCCCCACCTTTCGTTCTCAGCACTCCTGCCAAAAAAAAAAAATATATATCCAAAAACAACAAAAGACATTCCTTTAGGAACCACCTTTCACAGTAAAAAAATTAAAAATTAAAAAACAGAATTAAAAAAAAACATGTATAGACTCCATCTACTTTATATTTCTCAGTAAAGTACATAGACTCAATAAGATTTTCCAACATTTCCATTTGCATTTTGTGTTATGCTATTGGAAATATTGTGGCATTCATCCTCCAGGGACTGGAACGGTGGATACCGGCCCAGCAGCCCAAGTTATCATCCTAAGCAAAGCTTGGGTGGATAACGAGGTCTCTGGACCTTTGGGCTGGGGAGGCTGGCCATAAGGGCCATGATTGAGGATCGTCATAACGTGGGGGCAGGGGGACATGAGTGGGGGCCTGCTGGCAGGTGCCCTGCACTATTGGGGGGTTGGGGGTGCAGGGGGACTTGAGTGGGGGCCTGCTGGCAGGTGCCCTGCACTGCTGGGGGGTGGGGGTGCAGGGGGACATGAGTGGGGTCCTGCTGGCAGGTGCCCTGCACTGCTGGGGGGTGGGGGTGGAGGGGGACATGAGTGGGGGCCTGCTGGTAGGTGCCCTGTACTGCTGGGGGGTGGGGATGCAGGGGGACATGAGTGGGACATGAGTGGGGCCTGCTGGCAGGTGCCCTGCACTGCTGGGGGGTGGGTGTGCAGGAGGACATGAGTGGGGGCCTGATGGCAGGTGTCCTGCACTGCTGGGGGGTGGGAGTGCAGGGGGACATGAGTGGGGGCCTGCTGGCAGGTGCCCTGCACTGCTGGGGGGTGGGGTTGCAGGGGGACAAGAGTGGGGGCCTGCTGGCAGGTGCCCTGCACTGCTGGGGGGTGGGGGTGCAGGGGGACATGAGTGGGGGCCTGATGGCAGGTGCCCCGCACTAGTGGGGGGTGGGGTTGCTGGGGGACATGAGTTGGTGATCAGTAGTGCAAGCTGACATGTGGCTTGGCTGGGGGGCATGCCCATGGTGGATGGGCTACCTGCGGGACATGACCAGAGGTGCAGGGTAGTCCACTGTGGTGTGGGCTGCCTGCATGTGTCGTGGAGGGTGTAGTGGGAACACCTGGGAGGACTCACACTGCCAATTCACGTGTAGGACACCACGCGCACCCCAGTTATACACGTACCCTGCTCGCAGGGGCCAATCCTGTGTGAAATTTTCCGCGCACCCCCCGAAATACACGTACCCGGATCCAATCGCGTGTGAGACTTCACGTGAACCCCAGTCATACACGTACCTCGCTCGCACAGGGCCAATCGCGTGTGAAACATCCCACGCACCCCTCAAAATACACGTACCCTGCTCAAATCGCGTGTGAGACTTCACGCGAACCCCAGTTATTCACGTACCCCGCTCGCACCGGGCCAATCGCATGTGAAACTCCCCGCGCACCCCAGTAATACTTTTTACCCTACTCGCACAGGGCCAATCGCGTGTGAAACTACCCGCGCACCCCCCGAAATACACGTACCCTGCTCAAATCGCATGTGAGACTTCACGCAAACCCCAGTTATACACGTACCCCGCTCGCATAGGGCCAATCGCGTGTGAAACTTCCCGCGAATCCCAGTAATACACGTACCCCACTTGACAGGGCCTATCGCGTGTGAAACTTCCCGCGAACCCCAGTAAAACACTTACCCCACTCGCACAGGGCCAATTGCGTGTGAAACTTCCGGCGAACCCCAGTAATACACGTACCCCACACGCACAGGGCCTATCGCGTGTGAAACTTCCCGCGCACTGCAGTAATACACGTACCATACTCGCACAGGGCCAATCGCCTGTGAAACTTCCTGCGCACCCCCCAAAATACACATACCCCGCTCGCACAGGGCCAATCGCGTGTGAAACTTCCCGCGAACCCCAGTAATACACGTACCCCACTCGCACAGGGCCAATCGCGTGTGAAACTTCCCTCGAACCCCAGTAATACACGTACCCCACTCGCACAGGGCCAATTACGTGTGAAACTTCCCGCAAACCCCAGTAATACACGTTCCCCGCTTGCCGTGTGCTGTGTGGCGGCCATATATACTGGTACAGGGTTAGTGCAGCCCTTTGCGCTGGATTGGGGATTTTGATTGCTTTTCCCTGCGCAAGGGGCGTTCTTGGGGGCGTAACTGGCGCTGCTGCAGGGTTGCTGCACCACTGTGCGCCACGTCTGGTTTAGGTAGCTAAAATCCATGAATAAGCTGTGCGCGGAAATGGATTTTAGCGCACGCGGCTGGCACATAGATTCGCACGCGCACTGTGCGCCAGCCGCGTGCGCCACTGGTGCGGTAAATTCTATGAATTACCCCCCAAGTGTCCTGGGATGTTCGTCAATAAACAAAATGGGGGTGTCCTGAGGACGCTATGCCTGTCCGTATTGTTTGTAGGCAAGTTGAAATTGTTCTAAGAACACATCAAGTGTCCTGGGATGTTCATAAATAAACAAATTGGGGGCGTTCTGAGGACGCTAGACCTGTCCGTATTGTTTGCAAGCAAGCTGAAACTGTCCTAAGAACACACGCGGTGTCCTGAAATTTTTGTAAATAAATGAAATGGGTGTGTCCTGAGGACGCTATGCCAGTCCGTATTGTTCGCAGGCAAGTTGAAACTGTTCTAAGAACACATGCAGTGTTCTGAAATGTTTGTAAATAAACTAAATGGGGGTGTCCAGAGGACGCTATACCTGTCCTTACTGTTCGTAGGCAAGTTGAAACTGTTCTAAGAACACTCATAATGTTCGCGGACATTAAAAGTGCCCATATGGCACAGTTAAAATGTTTGACTCTATGGGTGCGATCTATGGGCGTGATATGCTGCGGTGGTTGTGGCCAGGGCATAGAGTCTTGGGTGCATGGCCGTACGGGGTGCAAGACTCTATGCCCTGGCCACAACCACCGCAGCATATCACACCCATGCACCCAAGACTCTATGCTCTGGCCACAACCACCGCAGCATATCACACCCATAGTGGCTTATAACTTTGGGACCTAAGAACAAATTTATAAGCAACGACGTTATAAGCCAGTATGAGTGTGATATACTGTGGTGGCTGTGGGCAGGGCCTAGAGTCTTGGGTGCATGGACAAGACCAAATTCATAAGCACCGAAGTTATAAGCTACTATGGGTGTGATATGCTGCGGTGCTTGTGTTACTGTTTCGTTTAGTAACTGGAGTACATATATTCCTTGTTAATTTCTGTGATAAAAGAAAAGATCATGTTAGTATTGGTATTTTGGACAATACAACTTGAGACCAGCTGATGGAAGATGTGCAGGCATCATCGGACAGGGCACATGGACAGCAGCAGCAGCAGCAGCAGCAGCAGCAGGAGCAGGAGCAGGCTCTGGGTGGGAGCAATGATGGCTCAGGGCCATCGACATCAGGGGCAGGCATCGGCCAGAGGGCAGGAGGACCCTGGAATGGATGTGTCTTCTGTGTGGCTGCGGTTGGGCCAGCGTATAGGTGCGGAGCGGCGGCGGGCGGAAGAGGCGCGGCTCACCATGGTCAGGGCAGAGTTCTCCATGCGTAGGGCGTTGAGGCAGGCAGAGTGCCTCGGGGCAACTCGCAGGGAGTTGGAACAGGCCATGATTGCCTCCCTGTGAGACCTCTGGGCCAGGGCAGATGCCCGCCTCCGGGACATCGACATGGAGTTCGATGATGCCCTGGCCCGGGACACCACAGAGTGAGCCGCAGGACTTGCCCGCCGCCATTGTATATAGTTAGATAGTGTTAGGTTTCCTTTCCTTTTTTTTTTATTTTGGTTGCGCTTGGACATTGCACCACGTTTTTGTATATAGTTTTTTATTAGGTAGTATTTTTGGTAGGTTTCATTTCATCAGTTGGGCTCATAGACCCTGGATTGTTCATTTGTACATAGTTCACCATTGGATTATTCTCATTTTTTTTATTTTCAACATGGAGCAATGGTTTTTAATTTCTTTTTTGCCTTGGATTTGCTTTGTTGGACTGTGACTTTGGACACCATTTCTTTTGGATTTCTTTGGATTATGATTTCTTGTTTTTTATTCTTTTACGGACATGCAGCATTTCTTTAATTATTCCCATTGTTGTGTGTTTTGTTTTAATTACATTCATGTTGTGTTTAATACATTTCTTTCTTCATACTTCGATGTGTGGTATTATCTCATTGGTTTCATGCATGTCATGATATTGGTTTTCACATTCACTTGCACCCATTGTGTGTGTGTGACAAACATATGTTCATTTTTTTTTTTATATTTGTTTATGACTCAAAGAGTCTTTACAAAACATAAGCATACAGACCAACAAAACAGATTTATATACATTTGAATATAAAATAAGTATGAAAAAATAATAATAATAATAATAATAATAGCAAAATAAATAAAAAATAAAAAATTTAAATAATAAATCCAGCCAAAATTGACCATTAAAATATTCCAGCCAGTGAGGTTGCTCAACAGAAGTGACTGTCTTTCTAATTCCACTTTGCTCCCCAGTCCTTTTATTGGTACCAGATGTTCTCTAGTCAGATTGATCCAGATTTCCCATTCCACACACAATCCATCTAAACGTCAATTTTACAATGTATTAGGACCTGAATTGCAGCTGCAGCAAGCATAATGTTTGAGCCTGAGATGATTCTGTCCCATAGAAATTCTGAAATGATGTCATTTTCTTTTCGAACAAAATTTCTAAAAAGTCTAAGGCGTTATTTCCATGAACCTTCGCAGTCCGTTAGCAGGTGCCTTAGTGTCTGTTTGGCCGGATTTATACAGATCGAACATAACCTTTTGGCCCTATCACCCTGATTTCGTTTCTCCAGCACTTCCCCACAGCAGACTAGATTTAGTCTCATTCTGAGAATATTTGTGTGAAGTTTCCTGTCTGGAGATTTCATCAGATATTTTGAGAGACATCCAAGATTTCTTTCTCCCCTTAGAAATGGGTTTGCAACTGGAACCTTTCTTACTTTTTCTATTGTCTCTATCCAGTCTAGAATTTCAAGTTCTTTTTTGACTTTGAGTGGATTTGAGACCAATGTTTCTATATCAAGTTCGGTTTTAGCAAATGCTTTAATTACAATTCCCCTTAGGGTCGAGAGGATGTCTGATTTGCAGCTTACCATATGTTTTCTCATATCACTGTACAAGCAGGTTTCTTTTCCTATGATTATCTCTCTGTAAAGGGTCATTAGTTTCCAGTTTGCCATACATCTTATGGACTTAAGTCCTAGTTCAAATCTCAGGCTGCTGGTGGATGTACAGTTCGGCAGACCTAGAGTTTTTTTCCATAATCACCCCTCAAAGTGCTCCCAATTTGCAGACCATAAATTTGGTTTTGCTTCCAAACCGTATAATATTACTGGAACTACTTTGGCTAAATAGTACTTCACTAGTGGTATGATGGAAAATTTGCAAAGCTTCTAGTTTAATTTGATAATCTGTGATGCTACTTGTGTTACCTTTACCATCACCTCACCCTCTACCTTGTATATAGCAGGATTGGCATGTATATTGTAGCCTAGATATTTTACTCTTTCTACTACTTTAACTTGCTCTCCACCTAGTTTCCAGCTGATGGATTTCACTTTTTTCTGCGGGTGTTTAAAGATGAGAATGTTTGTTTTAGCTGGGTTGATTGAGAGTCCATTGATCTTAGCATATTCATTCATTCTTGTTAGCAATCGCTGAAGTCCTATTGGTGTTCTGTCTAAAAGTAGAATGTCATCAGCATAGGCCAACCAACAGATTTTCCTCCCGTTCAAAATGGGTCTGGCCAATGCTGATGATTCAATAAAGGGTCCTATATCTGATAAGAAGAGATTGAAAAAGAGCGGTGCTCCCAGACAGCCCTGTCTTACTCCTCTATTTACCTCTATGAGTTCAGACAAATGGCCTATTTCATCTAAGCGAACTCTGAGATTGGTGTTTTTGTGCAGTTCCACCAATATGGATAACAGCGTTTCTGGTATGCCCCAACTTTGCAGTTTTTGCCATAATAAAACTCTTTCAACTTGGTCAAACGCTTTTGACAGGTCAATCCATGCTCCATATAAAGGGGGAGAGTTGTCTTTTTTTGTCTGTTCATTTAACAGGTTTAGGGTCAGACCATTTATTGTAGTCGACATTCCTTTTCTAAAACCTGTTTGATAGCGTGAGAGTATTTCATGTTCTTCTACCCAATGTAGGATATGGCTTAAGGGGAGCTTCATGAAAATTTTGCTCTCTATGTCGAGCAGGGCTATTGGTCTATAATTGGCCGCTGCTCGACGATCTCCATTTTTGAAGAGTGGTATTATCAGCGCTGTTTTCCAAGAGATTGGAACTGTTCGCTTCCTCAGAATTTCTCTGAAAAGTCGTGACAATAATTGTGACCATAGTTCTGGTTCATTCTTGAGTGTTTGATAAGTTAGGCCATTCAGGCCTGCTGCTTTAGAGTTTGAAACATTGGTTATGATCTCCTGAATTTCTTTTGTCTCAAAATCTAGTTTCCAGGGTATTTCTTGGTTTAGCAGAAATTGTTCGGTGTTTTGGCTTCTAAACGTTTCTGTCAGGTGTTTCACCCAACCCTCTTCCGGAACCAGATTACATAAAGAGTTGCCTGTTCCCCTTCTAGATGACTAATCGTTGCCCAAAAGTTTTTTGTACTGTATTCTGTTAGGGTTTTTAGGACATACTCCCCATCTTTTTGCATTCGGGCTTCTTTCTGCAGGTATGACCAAGATTTATAGTTGGTTTTCTCTTTTTTTAGTTCTATTTTATATGACTCATCCGAAAGTCCCAAGGCTCTAATTTTTCTTATGGCTTTCCTATGTTCTCTTTTTTTCTTTTGAGTTATTTCATCGAATGCGTGTAGATATTTTTGCTTCTCAGTACCCAATAATTCGCTTGGGGGTAGGGTTTCCCAAAGAAAATTAGTGAATCTCTGTGGGTTGCATTCTGCCAAATGTAGTTTGGAATTTTTTTTAGTTGTTTATTAAGCTTTGTCCCTCCACTTTTATATTTCACAACCCTCACCTTACCTTTCATATTCTGGAGGTTCTGGTTATTTACATTTGGTACGCACCTGAGAATATTGGGAAAGGTAAGCTCCAATCTACTATGATCACTGCCCCCATCTTGCTTTATTTCAAGGACTAGAGAAGATGTAAATAGTTTCTGAGAAACAAAGATGTAGTCCAAGGTGGAAGCAGAGTTTCCTCTATGCCATGTCGCAACTGGTTCTTGGTCTACACCTGTGGATCCATTAACCATTTTCAGGTCCCAGTGTTTCACAAATTCTAGCCACAATCTTCCCCTTCTTGATTTCTCAGTTGTGGGAGAGTTCAGAGTATTTTCTTTTTGCTGAGTGCAATTTGCATTGAAGTCTCCAGCTAGAATTATGTGACTACAGGTCGATTCTATTTTTATTCTTTCGAGAAGGAGACCTAGATTTTCTAAGAAGTTGATCAGTTTTGAGCTAGCAGGGTTCCAGTAAAAATTAATAAAATTCCATGTTGAGGACTTACCCTCTAGAGCAATATGTGCTTTGCATGCTTGAATACCTAAATGGTTTTCCCATGTTGGGACTATATTTTTGAATATATGATTTTTTAGAGCCATGAGAAGGCCACCTGAGGGTCTTCCCTGTGCCTTTTGAGATGCTGAAAGGCAGAGTACTGTATACCCTTCGATGTTGGGTGGATTAACTAACCACGTTTCTTGTAATGAGATAATATCTCCATGGGTAAATAGATGTGCACGCATATTTTTGGCTTTAATATTACTGGGACCCCGCGAGTTCCAACTGATCACATTTAGGTGCTCTTTTCTAAAGTTGCTGCGAGCCTAGACCTAGTTTCTGAAACACTTGGGAGAGGATCTCTGGGAGACTGGAGAGTACACTTTCCTGTATCTTCACTTCTTGTTCTCTGGTTCCCCCCTTGCTAGATTTCAGAACATTTGAGATCTTCTCTTTCTCCTGGTTTGAAGCAGAAGTTTCCATATAAATGACGTTCTTAATAGTGGTATTTCCAGAGTCACTAACTGAGATTTCAAGTCCATGGGTTTCTAGTTATATTGATTCTTTGAGCACAGCTTTCATTGCATTAGATGAACTGAGAACTAGTTCTACAAAAAAGGGATCCTGTGACATTGGGAATATTACACTCTCTATATCTTCTGATGAGAAAGAATATAGATTTCTTATTTTCTTTGTTATACTTAGTATAACAGAGCGACTTAACGATTTGTACTGTTTGGTGTTTGAGCAGAGACTGAGCCATATTCTGGGAATTGCGTAGTCCTTGGTGTTATTTATGTTTGAACTCTCCATATTTTTTAACGGAGCTTTTACTGTCAAATTCGTAATCTCTTGTTTGTCCTGATCATTTAAGGATACAAATTTTCCTTGTCCATTTTGTATCGTATCTGTTTCCAATTGGCTTATTTTCTTAGGATCCATGATTGTAACCAACATGCGTATCTTATCAATAGCCGGATCTTTTGACGCCCCCTTGCTCTTTGCTGCTAGAAAAATCGGGGCTATTTTTACCTTTAGGTCATCATGTGTCGATAGGGGAATTAAAGATTTGTTGTTTTTATCCTTTGATTTTGGGCCTTTTTGCAGAAAAATCGGGGCCCATTTAATTGCAGTTAGTGCAGAGTTTTTGGGGAGAGCTTTT
Organism: Ambystoma mexicanum; assembly: GCF_040938575.1. NCBI lineage: Eukaryota > Metazoa > Chordata > Amphibia > Caudata > Ambystomatidae > Ambystoma > Ambystoma mexicanum. The sequence goes on along the minus strand of NC_090931.1, from coordinate 166,813,818 downwards.
GTGACTCTTTTTGGGCTCTCCAAGTTGTTAAGGTTATTTGGGTCCTCTAAGATGCTCTGTTCTATGTTGCTTCCTGATTCACTTCTGCACCTTGGTTTACCATCAGTTTGTAATCCAATGCTAATTTTCTGCGGTGTGATGGTTTCTCCTGATTCCTTAATAATACCTGTGTTGCTTTTTCCACTAATCTTTGTCTTTTTTTTTTTTATTTTTCTTGTTTCCACTTATCACATTTCTCTTTGAGGTATTTGTTACTTCTCGGGATTCATTGGTTGTGTTTCCAATATCTTCATTTTTTTTAGTAGTTTTGGGAATCGGTTGATCTTTTAATTTTTCCATCGTGTTTTTATTATTAGCGTTTCTTTGTTCCCCTTTTTTTTTCAAGATCTTTCTTGTTCTGGAGTGCGCTTTTTTTGTCCTTTCTTTCTCCGCCTGGCGCTTTCTCAATTTTCTCCTTCCTCTAGAGGTTTGACTGTGTCGGGGTAGCCAACCAAGGGGTGAATCTTTTTGCTTTTCTATAGAGGTTTCACGATTGCTTTTGGCTATCACCTCAGGGATTTCCACTTCTTCATCCACTACATTGGCCAGTCTCCTAAATTCCTCCAATATAGAGTCTGACATGGCGTATTATCAAATAAAGACTCCTGGGTATTTTCATTTCCTCGATTTGGTGGATCTGTCATTTGATTTCCTCTCAGAAGGTTTAAAATCTCTTCTAAAAGCTTGCTGTTCTGTTCTTCCACTTGACTTCTTTTGTTGAGGATACACTGTATAGAGGAAATGTCGAGACCTTGTTTTGTTATTTCCAATCGTAGGTCCCGAAGAGGCAGATTCATATTGGTATTAATGGCAGACACTAATCCCACCAGTGTTGATTCACACAAGGATACTTCTTTTGTGACCTCTAACAGTGTACTGGTTTGTGTCTGTACCTCCATCTTAAGCATTTCGAAGACTGATACTATTGAGTTCAGGACGAAATTCAGTGCTTTTAGTGTATCTGTCTTCGGATCTATCTTTCCCATGGAGTCTTCACTCACTACTGAGTTTTTTAGTTCTCTTGCGTTCTCGTTTGGGTTTGGAAATGATATTTCTTCCTCTGCGCCTGACAGGTTGAGACCAATCCCTGTCTTTTCAAGCAAGAGGGGGATTTCTGTGCTTGATAATGGTACTTGGGGGGATTGTGGATTTTCCCAGCATATAATTGAGTCTCCTTCCACATCATTATGGCTCTTGTGTCTTTTTTTGCCAAAATGGTTCTTAATTTTTTGCTGGATCTTTTTTGTAGTTATAGTATATTCTAGTCCCCGTTTCCATTTGTTTGTCAATATGATGCATGGATTTTTCTCTGTGCTCATGGGTGTCATATTTCCATTTGCTTCTTCAGCATGTATTTGAACCTGAAATCGCTCTGGAGTGTTTAGGTATACAATATTTTGAATTGGCTGATTGATGGTTACGTTGTCAACTTGGTCCTCCCCCAAGTATGACCCATCTTTCTCTCCCTCTATTCCTTTTGTGCTTCGCAGTCTCATTTCTGTCATCCAAAGGGATTACCTCTTTAAATAGACGAGGTCTAGACAGCGCTCACGAAGCAAAAACCAAGTGCAATGGTTATTTCTCCTCACAATCTCATTAACTGTTATTGGGTTCTGAGACTGTGTTCAGCTGGTGTAAAAGGGGGTTTATCGTCCGTGCCTGACCAGCTGGGTTTTATGTTTTGGAGCACTTGCTCTGATCTGGGTTTCTATTTCAAATAAACACCTCTTGTGTTATTGCTCCCTTGCAGTGTAACGAAAGGAGAGAAAATGAAGGGGGAGGGAGGGAATAGACGTTTATCATTCACAGGAGCAGTCACTGTGCCAATACAAGCTTTTAACAGTTTCTGTGACAGTCTAATCTGTTGGTATAGTGTGGCGGGATCAAAGGAGAAACCTCCCGCAGTCTCCCGCTTACACCCCAAAAAAAATATGTTTAAATCCTACCTTCTCGGGCCGTGCTTATTTTTATCCAGCAATCACAGTTCAGCGTCTCAGCACGGCACGACACGGCAGCTGAAAAGGGCTTTTGTATTCCAGACTTTAGCGGAGGCTTTTTGGAGAGGCGGCGGGGGGTGTATAAGCGGGGCACACGTTACTCTGTTTATAATTGCTGAAGTGCGCCAGCCCCACGTGCAACACAGATTTATTACACTCCTTTCCACGGAGTAGATCCGTACGCCCCTTCGCCAACCAGAGCCAAACAGCAGCTCAAACAGCGTTGAAAAAAAAACGAAAAGCACCGCCCTTTACTCGCACACAGGCTTCACGCCACAAGGGTCCTGGGCTCTGTTTTTTATATCCGAGTTCGAGGTCCGAGGTCCAGGGGGCGTGGCTGAACACTCAGTTCACCTTAAAGCCAAAGGCACTGGCTTTGCTGGTAAATGTCTATACTGTAATGCCCAACAGTAGGCAAAAGCCAGAAAACGTTGTTCCACAAGGTAGCAGCAGCGCCTCGAGATGCAATTGCAGTTTCACAGTATCAAAGGAGATTCTCCCAATGCCACAGCAGCTCAAACAGCGTTGAAAAAAAAACGAAAAGCACCGCCCTTTACTCGCACACGGGCTTTACATACTTGCCTTTGGGGTTGTATCATGTAGTTGGCTTTTCTATGTGGGTGGATGCAATACTTGGTTGGGTCTTTGGGCTGGGGAGGCTGGCCATAAGGGCCATGATTGAGGATCAACATAACGTGGGGGCAGGGGGACATGAGTGGGGGCCTGCTGGCAGGTGCCCTGTACTACTGGGGGGTTGGGGGTGCAGGGGGACATGAGTAGGGGCCTGCTGGCAGGTGCCCTGCACTGCTGGGGGGTGGGGGTGCAGGGAGACATGAGTGGGACATGAGTGGGGTCCTGCTGGCAGGTGCCCTGCACTGCTGGGGGGTGGGGGTGCAGGGGGACATGAGTGGGGGCCTGCTGGCAGGTGCCCTGTACTGCTGGGGGGTGGGGGTGCAGGGGGACATGAGTGGGACATGAGTGGGGGCCTGCTGGCAGGTGCCCTGCACTGCTGGGGGGTGGGGGTGCAGGGGGACATGAGTGGGACATGAGTGGGGGCCTGCAGGCAGGTGCCCTGCACTGCTGGGGGGTGGGTGTGCAGGGGGACATGAGTGGGGGCCTGATGGCAGGTGCCCTGCACTGCTGGGGGGTGGGGGTGCAGGGGGACATGAGTGGGGGCCTGCTGGCAGGTGCCCTGCACTGCTGGGGGGTGGGGGTGCAGGGGGACATGAGTGGGGGCCTGATGGCAGGTGCCCCGCACTACTGGGGGGTGGGGTTGCTGGGGGACATGAGTTGGTGATCAGTAGTGCAAGCTGACATGTGGCTTGGCTGGGGGGCATGCCCATGGTGGATGGGCTACCTGCTGGACATGACCAGGGGTGCAGGGTAGTCCACTGTGATGTGGGCTGCCTGCATGTGTCGTGGAGGGTGTAGAGGAAACACCTGGAAGGACTCACACTGCCAATTCACGTGTAGGACACCCCGCGCACCCCCGAAATACACGTACCCTGCTCAAATCGCGTGTGAGACTTCACGCGAATCCCAGTTATACACGTACCCTGCTCGCACAGGGCCAATCCCGTTTGAAACTTTCCGCGCACCCCCCGAAATACATGTACCCAGATCCAATCGCGTGTGAGACTTCACGCGAACCCCAGTCATACACGTACCCCACTCGCACAGGGCCTATCGCGTGTGAAACTTCCCGCGAACCCCAGTAATACACGTACCCCACTCGCACAGGGTCAATCGCGTGTGAAACTTCCCGCGAACCCCAGTAATACACGTACCCCACTCGCACAGGGTCAATCGCGTGTGAAACTTCCCGCGAACCCCAGTAATACACGTACCCCACTCGCACAGGGCCAATCGCGTGTGAAACTTCCCGCGAACCACAGTAATACACGTACCACACTCGCACAGGGCCAATCGCGTGTGAAACTTCCCGCGCACCCCCCAAAATACACGGACACCCCGCTCGCACAGGGCCAATCGCGTGTGAAGCTTCCTGCGAACCCCAGTAATACACGTACCCCACTCGCACAGGGCCAATCGCATTTGAAACTTCCCGCGCACCCCCCGAAATACACGTACCCTGCTCAAATCGCATGTGAGACTTCACGCAAACCCCAGTTATACACGTACCCCGCTCGCATAGGGCCAATCGCGTGTGAAACTTCCCGCGAATCCCAGTAATACACGTACCCCACTCGCACAGGGCCTATCACGTGTGAAACGTCCCGCGAACCCCAGTAAAACACGTACCCCACTCGCACAGGGCCAATTGCGTGTGAAACTTCCCGCGAACCCCAGTAATACACGTACCCCACTCGCACAGGGCCTATCGCGTGTGAAACTTCCCGCGAACCCCAGTAATACACGTACCCCACTCGCACAGGGTCAATCGCGTGTGAAACTTCCCGCGAACCCCAGTAATACACGTACCCCCTCGTACAGGGCCAATCGCGTGAGAAACTTCCCGCGAACCGCAGTAATACACGTACCACACTCGCACAGGGCCAATCTCGTATGAAACTTCCTGCGCACCCCCCAAAATACACGGACACCCCGCTCGCACAGGGCCAATCGCGTGTAAAACTTCCCGCAAACCCCAGTAATACACGTTCCCCGCTTGCCCTGTTCTGTGTGGCGGCCATATATACTGGTACAGGGTTAGCGCAGCCCTTTGCGCTGGATTGGGGATTTTGATTGCTTTTCCCTGCGCAAGGGGCGTTCTTGGGGGCGTAACTGGCGCTGCTGCAGGGTCGCTGCACCACTGTGCACCACAGCTGGTTTTGGTAGCTAAAATCCATGAATACGCTGTGCGCGGAAATGGATTTTAGCGCACGTGGCTGGCACATAGATTCGCACGTGCACACTGTGCGCCAGCCGCGTGCGCCACTTGTGCGCTAAATTCTATGAATTACCCCCCAAGTGTCCTGGGATGTTCGTCAATAAACAAAATGGGGGTGTCCTGAGGACGCTATGCCTGTCCGTATTGTTTGTAGGCAAGTTGAAATTGTTCTAAGAACACATCAATTGTCCTGGGATGTTCATAAATAAACAAAATGGGGGCGTTCTGAGGACGCTAGACCTGTCCGTATTGTTCGCAAGCAAGCTGAAACTGTCCTAAGAACACACGCGGTGTCCTGAAATTTGTGTAAATAAATGAAATGGGTGTGTCCTGAGGACGCTATGCCTGTCCGTATTGTTCGCAGGCAAGTTGAAACTGTTCTAAGAACACATGCAGTGTTCTGAAATGTTTGTAAATAAACTAAATGGGGGTGTCCAGAGGACGCTATACCTGTCCGTACTGTTCGTAGGCAAGTTGAAACTGTTCTAAGAACACTCATAATGTTCGCGGACATTAAAAGTGCCCATATGGCATAGTTAAAATGTTTGACTCTATGGGTGCGATCTATGGGTGTGATATGCTGCGGTGGTTGTGGCCAGGGCATAGAGTCTTGGGTGCACTCTATGCCCTTGCCACAACCACCGCAGCATATCACACCCATAGTGGCTTATAACTTTGGGACCTAAGAACAAATTTATAAGCAACGACGTTATAAGCCAATATGAGTGTGATATGCTATGGTGGTTGTGGGCAGGGCCTAGAGTCTTGGGTGCATGGACAAGACCAAATTCATAAGCACCGAAGTTATAAGATACTATGGGTGTGATATGCTGCGGTGCTTGTAAGTATTATAGTTACTGTTTCGTTTAGTAACTGGAGTACATATATTCCTTGTTAATTTCTGTGATAAAAGAAAAGATCATGTTAGTATTGGTATTTTGTAACGACTTATAACATTGAATAATCAACATTTTTTTTTCACCCTCATATTTAGTAGATTACAAACCAGTGTACTGTGCAATTTGCTCAGTTTCTGTGTTTGTTGCTAAAATCATTGGGTCTGTGGGAAAAAAGAATCCATGTTGGATTAAAAAAAAAAGTGTTTTTGTTATGCTGCAGTCTATTTGTTTGTTTGTTTTCAGTGTTCACTTGTTGTTTCTGGCTTATGTTCTATATGTTGGCTTGTTGCAGATTTATGGAGGAGTTAGATACCTGTTGGCATATTCTTACTGTCTATTTTTTGTTATAATGAAGTGGTATTGATTTATCTGTTTGGATATTTTAAAATCTTGGGACAGTTAGATACCAGTTGGCATATTCTAACTGTCTATTTTTTGTTATAATGTAGTGGTATTGATTTATCTGCTTGGTTATTGAAAATCTTGGGGCAGTTAGATACCCGTTGGCATATTCTAACTGTGTATTATTTTATATAATTTAGTGGTATTCATTTATCTGTTTAGTCGTTGTAGAATGGGGCAGTTAGATACCAGTTGGCGTATTCTAACTGTTTATTGTTTGATATAATTTAGTGGTATTCATTTATCTGTTTAGTTGTTGTAGAATCTTGGGACAGTGAGATAGCTGTTGGCATATTCTAACAGTTTATAGTTTTTTTAATAGAAGTTTTGTTAATGTTTAAGTACAGATTAGTTAATACATTTTGGTTTTAAAAAGATTAAATAAGCGTTTGTAAGATTTGCTGGTAATCTCTGCTTTAGAGTAATGGTACTATCATTACATTCGGACCATCCACATTTTTTTTTATATATGCAGTATAGTGACCTACATTGGTTGTGGCTCCTGCGAGGTAGATTATACTTATTGCTGTGAATGTTTTCTTACCAAGTGATACTTGACCATGTGTGAATCCAGTCAGCTTTCAGTTGTTTTTGGTACCATCTGCATTGTAACGTAGAAGCATTAGTATTACGTATTTACTATGTGTTTATATTAGTAAGGTGGAGAGATAATCCGAATTGCAGGTAGTACATAATCTACTATGGTTTGCATTTTGTACAAGTTGCTGAAATGGAACGGATTCACAATTAGGTATGGATACATATACGAAGCGCTCATTAGGGATTTGTTCTTGTGTCACATTGTTGCAGAGAGTGCATTTATGTTTCCACATGTATGAAATCTGGAAGATTTCATTTATAGATATGTTTTTGTTTTCCAGTACTTATAGTAGGTACATTAAAAATTCTTGTGGATCTTCCTGTGAGTTTATAGTGAATTTCACCATTCCAGCACAGTAGTCCAATTCTTGTCTTATTCCATGAACACTATACGTGTTGTCAGGATTGTTTGTTGCGTTTCTATGAAGTACTAACATTTGCAAACACAATTGGTCTGTACTGTGTAAGTAAATATTGTCAACAATTGGTGGTAATTGAAATAGAATATTCATTGCTACATTTGCGTAGCAACTTACACTAGTTATATTTGAAAGTTTAAATTTACCAGGTAGTTCTGTATCTGAGTGCTTTTTTTGGAGTTTGTCTTCCTTCTTTGAAGAAGTACCTGGTTTACTTTCCCTAATAGGTTCTTTTTTGCTTGTGGTACTTGATGAAGTATTAGTTTCTTTTACTCTCTTTGGAGGATTTGCAGTGACATCCTGTTGCATTTCTGTTTGATTTAGGTTTCTTTTACAACGTTTTACTTTTTGTGGAACAGGATATGTTTTTAGATGGGGGGTGTATAGTGAACAAAGTCTATTGTATTGTAAAATACAAGTAATATCAGCGTTTACTTGCATCAAAGTTGATTAGAAATAGACCGTCAAGTGTACGTAAGCAAGCGTGATAGTGCTACGTAGCTCATGCCTTCTTTAAAGACTGTGTTACCAATATGTATCAATGCTTTGTCTAGGTTAAGACCTTGTGATTTATGAATGGTGACTGCGTATGCAAGAGTTAGAGAAAATTGTTCTCTGCGTACATACATGTTTTTGAAGAGAAGGAATCAAGCTGTTGAGCGTCCTATCCTTTTCACTTCTGAAAGTTTGTCAAAGAGAATATTGACAAACTGAATGTTGTTGTCATGTGGGTATGTTTGAAAGCCAACAACTGTACCCGTTGCTCCATTAACTAGTCTTTGATCCATGTCAAGGTTACGTTTAAGCATTACTCTACAATTTAAGGATCATTTTAATATTTTTTCCAATCCAGCTGTGTTGGAGTTTGAATTTTCCTAACTAATTAGTCTTGTGGCTTTCTCACACATGGGTAGTGTCATACCATGTACGTCTAGTTTGTCTGTGGTGCTAATTTCAATTATTGGTTGCATTTCTTTTTTTAACATTGTTTCTTTGAATTTGAAACAGCTTGCAAGAGTTGGCATTAAGGCCATACAATTGTCATTTGTGTGCGCTAATTGTTCCATAACATCCGTAGCACCTGCATTATCGCCATAAAGTGTATGAATGTGCCGGGTTTTCAATATTGCTTGTGCTTCTTGAGATAGTATACCAACTCTAATACTTTTTAAGATGTTGGCATAAGTGAGATCTGCAGATTGAAGCATGTTTTCTGTTAATTCTCTGTATTGGAAATCTTGCCAAAGGTTGACATTTCCTATGCTGCTAACAGTTGTACGGCAGAGTTTGTGTCCTAAGGTTTTAAAAATAGGCTCTCCTTTCACTGGTGTTAATTGAAGAAGATCTCCGAAAACACTAATGTGTTTTCCTTCAAAGAGCTCTTCTTAGTTTGTTTTGAGTACTTCTTGTAATCTGAGATTAATCAAAGCCAACATTAGGTTGGAGACCATGCTCACTTCATCTATCAGTAGCATTTTCATTTGTTTTAATACTCTGCGTAGTTCCATTGCAGCTTCTGTAGAAAGTTTGTTATAGTCTAATTTGTTTTGGTGTTCTACTGGCAGCAGTATTAATCGGTGTAAAGTGACACCGTTTATGTAGGCAGCTAAACCTGTGGGGGCAGTTACAACATCTGAAAGTTTGTTGTTTGTCAATTGTTGAAGGAATTTGCTGATGATTTTGATTAAGAATGTTTTTCCAGAACCAGCTTCACCACTGACGTACATTAGTATAGGTTTGTAATTTTGGCAGGTGCATTCTTTATTTTCATGTTGTACACAATGTGCAATTTCTTTTGTTACTTCTTGAAAAATGCTACGCTACTCACTGCTTAGTTTTGATTGTAGTATAGTTAAGTCTTCTTTATCTTCATACTGACACATGGTGTTTTCTACTTCTGTCATAGCTAATTCTGCCTCATTTGCTATTAGTGGCTGTCCGAGTGGTTCTTGGCTTCCTGTTACAGAAGGTTGACTACTGTCAGGAGTGTCCTTATCTAGTTGGGCCTGGAGTTCTTCTTCGTGTTGCTGTTCATTGTGGAACATTGTTTTGTAGTGTGTAAAGTTTGCATCAGTTATAGTGCTTTCATTTGCTTTGAAAGCATCTTTGTAGGAGTCATAGTTATCTAGTATTTCTTCTTCTTTTCTCCATGGTTTAAAGATTTGTAGCAGGGACATGTAATATAGTTCTTTATGTTGAGGAGTCTTTAATGACAATTTGATATGATTAATTAAATTTGGTTTGGTGAGTTTTACTAAGCTGCCTTCACAATTTGTCACTCTGTATCTACCATTGTTTATCAGGTTTTATATTATTTTTGTATGTGAAGTTTTGGGCTATGTGATATAGACAGATGGTTTCCAAAGTGGTAGTTCTGTTTGGGCTTTATGTGTCCAGCAAATTGTTTTTCAAACTGTCTTGGCTGTTGGGATCATTTTTGGCTATTGTTTCTATGTCGTCGTATGATTTCAGAACTCTTTTTCTAGATTTAGCAGGACCAAGACTTAGCCATGATATATTTTCAGATTTTCCATATAAAGCAGTACCGGTTAAATGATCGGCTGCTTCATAGGAGCCATATTCTCTATGGGAGAGCATTTTTATGCCCAAGCTGTATAATTTCTGAGACAGTGTTTTGTCTGATGACAGGTCATTCCAGAAGTCTTGAAGCTCTTTTTTTTCTGCTTTGGTTTAGTATGCTGTAACATATCGTGCAACTGCAGTGGAATTGTCTGCAATGTACTGCACATCTATGTTTGCATTCCATAAGAGGGCAATGATTGCATTGTAATCATTGATATATTTTTCTTCTTCTCTTCTTTTTATGTAATATGTATTTTTAGATGATTTACCTTTAACACTATGTCTAGCTGAAGACATGAAGTTGTTTACTTGACCTGTTTTTGTAACTGGTCTAGGGAAAGCAAGCGACTTTTGGTGTAGTATTTCCCTTTGTATTTGTATTTGCGACAACAATATTTGCCACATTTGTGTCTTTGAAATTGTAAAATTTGTGCATGAAGATCACTATTTGTTGCTTCCGATGGAATTTCACAAGTGACATATTTTTCGATAAACTGTAACACAGTGGCATCATTGTTGTGACCAAATTTAGGAGCATCTTTAATCCATAAAAGCATGTGGATATGTGGTGCTCCTCTGGCTTGGTATTCTTTTCTCCAAAAGAAGTGTTGCACTTCTTCAAGGGGAGGAACAGTTTTATTACAAACAATGTATAGCATAGCAATGAAGCAATGATGAAAATATCTTGAAACATTAACAGGATCTAGAAGTTCTCTAGGTGTTAGTATATCTATGTTTGTTTTGTTTTTGTTTGATATGCGTAGGAAATCATGTAAATCTTCCCATGCATATTCTGCACAACTTAATGTAACAAACCAAGTGGGTGGTCCAAGGTTTCTTGTCATACAATGTACATCTCCATGACATCGGACCCAGTACTCTTTAGTAACACACATGTTTGCTAATAGATTTGTAATACTTGATTGTAAAAACTCATCTTTTCTTGCACTTTTTGTAACAATTGTGTAGCTGACATATTTTGAAAGTGGGTTCCTGATTTTAACGTGTGTGCAACTCCCTAACATAGAGTTGCTAGTTCACTTTCAAAGAGTAGGTGGAATATGTATTCCACATTTTGTCTAAATCTGGGATCTTCAGAATACTTTCGTAACGAGCGGTATTCTGATGGTGTTATTTGAATAGGTCTATCATCGTACCATCCTCCTTTGCCAGTAGGAAAGAGTAGAGGAAAAGCATGTGCTTCTATACGTTTTTCCCATATGCTGATTGGTGATCCTTTTGTTTGTCGCATTTGGTACGTTTCTAGTGCATCTTCTACTGTGTCATTTGAGTGTAATAGATGAATTGTATAATGGTCTAACATATTGGATACTGTAGCAGGATCTAGAAGCTCAAATTGACCTGTTTCTGGTGATTCTTGAATTATTTCAGTGGTTTCCTTCAAGTTTTCTTCAATATTCATTTCTTTGTAGTATTCATTATTGTCTTTTAGATATTGCAAGGCTTGTCTAACGTTATGTAAGTCTACCAGTTGTTGACAATTTATTTTGTCTTTTGTAGGTACACCATTTACTAAGATAATTAAAGATTGCTCCATTGAAAGTTGCACTTCCAGAGTGTGCACATTTTGTTTTAGATGTAATGGTAAATACACTACTTTGCCACGAATGCCTTTCACCAATTCAGAGGGAGGTAATTTTGCTGTTTTTGGTTGAAGGCGTATTATTGCTTGATAGGGGTGCACTGTTTGAGTTATGATGCTCTCATATAAATTGAGTTGTTGTAGGGGTTTTGGTAGTGGGAATAATTCCAAATTATTTGTGATAGCACGTGAAGGAGTTTGGTTGTTGTCAAGTTTTATAGTGCAGTAACTGCAAAGTATTAGGGGTCAGTTATTTTGAATTTGTTTTCTGCTATAAGGTAGAGAGCTAATTCAAACCATTTAGAATATTCATTGTCTTCTATTTTGTATGATAGGTCTACAGTTTTTGTGTTACTTTTATAAAAAGTTCTGCGGCAACATACACACACATGGATTGGTACTTCAGCAGATGTACTTTTAAATTTCAGTATTTCTTTTTTGTATGTGTGTAGTAGAAGGTTGCCATGCATAGAATCGTTGCTAATTTGTTGTAAAGCTATTGCATTTTGTAAGTGGCTTTCACTTCCAAAATATTTTTTCTGGATATAGTCGATTTCTTCAAGTAGGTCTTTTGCTGTGCCATGTAGAAGATTGTTATTTAAAATGGCTAGTGCTAAAGCAGGACTTTAACCATAGTACAGTTTATAGAGTAGATTTCTTATAGATGAATGATGTGTTGATAACATTTTGATATGATGGAAGGTGGTTTTGCAAATAGGTCGTGAAATGCAGGCCAATGAATGTCCTTGTAGTCCTGTGTACTTGCGCACTGGACAGGTATCCATATTTTGAAGTAGTTTAATTTTGATTTTGTCTTTGCCTTTCACATACTGATTGAGGAATTGGCGTAAAGACTTGAAAGATTTTTTGGGAATGTTACACATTGACGTGCATGGCGATTTGTATACTAAACGTTCTGGTTCAGTTGAATTGAGAGGTAATTCTAAGTTTTCTGGGGATATTGTTGTAAGCAGTATTTCTTGTTCCATTATGGTATTATTAACTTTTTCATAACCTCGTCCACTGCTACGTATGGCAATTGTATTTCTTTTCTTTTGTTTGTATGCTTCTTCATTAAAATATGGTTCTGTGCTTGTGGTGTGACCCCACTCACCTCCACAGATATTTAAGAAGTTATTTTTGTTGGCATTATGTTTATTGAGAAGTCCTTTTTGTAATTTAGTCATTAGTTTTGTTAGTGGTTTCATTTTGTTTAACACTAAAATAAATAACTTTCTTTTGAGAAGGATTGCACTGTCTATCAAAGCTTCTAAGATTAATTTCCTACGGTAGGTTTTAAGGGTTGTGCATGATTTCTCTCCTGTTTTTATAAGATTTTGAAGGACTCTGTGGCGGAACATTTTTGCTAAAATACTTTTTTTGCTATGCTTACTTGGCACTATATCAAGATTTATAGGAACAGTTTTAAAAGTGTTAGCTGAATTCTTGTTAATCATTTTCTGTTTCGCTTTACATTTAGATAGAGGAGGCAAAGTTTCTGTACTTGAAGCTTTTTTTGTTTCGCTAAATAACTGTATTACCTGTTTTGTTTGAACTTTATTTTCATTTGCTCTACTTCTGCGTTGCTTTCTACGGACTTCATTTTTGGTAGGCATTCTTTAGGGTCTGTTGAAAAAAATAAAGCAAGTATGGGTTGGGGTGTTCTGCAATGTATGTGCGCTGTGTGCATGAGTGTCTGAGTATGATGATAAAGATGTATGTGATGGTGTGTGATTGTGCATTGGGCAACTACAACTAGTTGGGATGGGTATTCTTGAATTTATGTGTTACTAAACTGGGGTTCAGATGACAGTAGAAAGTAAGCTAGTGGGGATGAGAAGCACAAATAGTAAATCTAATGGTATAGAATTAAAACAGTTGTTTGTTCTATAATATTAAAATTCTAGGGGCTGAGTATTGTCATTTGTGCGCCGAAAAATGGGGATTTGTGCGCCATTCTGCCTGTAAATCCCTGTTTAACAAATGGGGATTTGTGGACAGAATGGTGCACAATCTCTGTTTTTAGGCGCAGAAATAGCATGAATGAACCCCACAGTGTGTTTGAGTAATGGTAAAAATATTATGGTGGTATTTAACTTACTTTGTTTGTGGAATGAGCAGGTTTCTTCTGAGTTGTTGTTTGTACTTCAAATGCTGCTGCTGCTTTTCAGGAGAGTGCTCTTAACTTGAATTGTAAAGGAAACCAATTAGTAATTTTGTGCGTTTATAGCACTGATGTTAATTTAGACATTGATTTTTATGTTTTTGTACAAGTATTCTTTTTTGATATCTGAACATAGTGTGTGCATGCAATTTTGTTTGACTATGTGCGGTCTTTATATTTTACTTCAAATATGTTAGTTCAACATGCTTTGCAAATGTGTGTGTAAAAAGAAATTAAATAGCAGATAGGTTTGGAAGTGACAGTTGATTATAGCAGATGGGAAAAATGACAGTAAATTCATGTTTTAGGTTATACAAGTTAAAAGTCAGTTAATCTGTTTATATGAATTTATAAGAATTGTACATGTACTATACAGAAAATATGCATACCTGTAGTTTGTGTTCATGCATATGGATATGCATGCAGCTCCAAGTAGAAATCTTGGAGACTTGTACAATATTTCTTGTAGTAGGTGCTTTCCAATGACATGACACTTGTACTCAGAGTGATTAATAGTACATTTGAAGTGCTGATCTATGATGATGGCGTTAGATGTAGAGGTCTTGGATGTGTGATTGGTGGATGGTCGTGTGACTGCTTAGCTGTATCCAATGAGGGAATGGCACAGAGAGTGAAGTGGAAATGGTAGAAGGGCTGTCCATGTTACGATATGTCCGTGGACATGGCGGTAGTCCATGGACATCGTGTGTTACATATAGCGATTTTGGGGCGGGGAGGCATGCAAATGAGAATGAGCAGAGCAAGGGATTGGTCAGTAAATTTTAGTGGGTGTGTTGTGCCAGGAGAGAGTTTGTCAGATAATCTTTTTCCTGAGAGAAGAACAGATAGCTATGGCTGTGTGTTTCAGAAAACAGATTGTTTGGATTTTGGGAGACTCGTGGATACATTGGTTGAAGGTACATGCAGAAAGCTGTGGAGTAGCTGTAGATCTTGGATTCCCACATGTGGAAGTGCACTGGCATGGAGTACGTTGAATGAAATGATTGGACTTGCTACCTCTCTGTGATACTTTGGATACAGACCATCATCCAGACATAATGATAATTCATTGTGGAGGGAATAGTTTAGGACATGTGTCTGGAATTTCTTCGCAATTTGCAATGAAAGAAGGACTTGGGAAGGTCATGGACATGTTTCCAAATTCTCAAGTAATTTTTTTCTCGGATTGCGCAGAGACAAATTTGGCTGCATTCTTCTTCATTTGGTCTACAAATGGAGAAAGCGAGGCACAATGTCAATAAGGCTGTTTGTGCCTTTCTAAGAGATGTTGGCATGTCCTCTTTTCACAATGAAAATATTATGTTTCGTAGCACATACATTTTTCGCAGACATGGAGTCCATCTTACTTATGCTGGCAATCAGATTTTTCTGAGAAATGTACAAAATGCATTGCTACCTTTTTTGGAATTACAGCCATCCATTTTGCAGTAGGTGTTGACCATTTCAAGTTTTTCAAACACAAACAAACACCACCTAAAGGCTCTTTTCAGAGCCACCACTTCCTCCCAGAGAAAAGTGCAATGGTTATGATAGGGCAGCACCCCAAAACTTTAGATGTCCGCGAACTGTCCGCAGACTTCTAAAAAATACACAAGGCCCTGCTCCATTTATTTTCCACTTCTATTTTTAAACTGTGAAAGGCGGTTCTGAAAAGAGCCTTTTTTTATTTTTGTTGTTTTAGATTTCTTTTTTAGTTTTTTACACACGACACACTAGGAGAGGAGGGGAAAGGAGGGTCAGGGGGCACACCAACCACGGGGATAAAAAGGGGCGGGTGGAGAGAGGAAGATGTAGGGTGGGCCTTACTTAGGTAGTGGGCAGGTCTTCTCGTGCTGTGAGACCGTAGTCTCGAAAGCTCTACAAAGTCTCTCCCCCCTGCAGACTACTGTGTCACAGTACATACACACAACTGTGACCCTCGAAAGGTAAGGGTCATCAGCATTATGAATGGCCTGTGAGGCAGCTGGAGGGATGCGCTCTCCCACAGGAGTGTCCCTTGTGGTGAGAGGAGCAGAAACGGAGGATGTAGTGGAGGAACTCAACCTACAACGCACCTTGCAAGGTTCAACCTTGCAAATGGCCACACCGTGAAAATATTTTAGGTGTCGCTTCATAGTTGTTGTACCAAAGCTGTACGAACCAGGTCTCCCACGACTGAGCACCATTTTGCACTCGTTGCAGGTGACTTTGTTTGCACGCGCCTTGGATACGTTACCATGAATGGTAAATAACCGCCACACCCAAGAGTCACGGCGTGTCCTGGTAGTAGGGACTTCCACTACCTCATCCTCTTCATCCTCTTCATCCTCCTCTACATCCTCACTCCTGTTCCCCTCTTCAGGCTCTTGGGGAGGTGGTGGTGGTGGAGGGGGTGGTTGTGGTGCTCAAGCAGATGTAGCACCAGGTGGCAGTGGAGGAGCCATGGATGCCATCAGGTTTCAGATGAAAATCTGGAAAGTTGGCAGCAAAATGCACTGTGTTCTGTAAGGTAGCCAGAAACACAATGAGAATGAGTTCTGGGGTGTGGCCCTTTATAGGGGTGCTGGTGCCGGTCCGCGGACACTTGCTCCGTCCGCGGACAGATCGAACACCAAAAAAAGGCTCAAAAAGTCCCAAAAAGTATGTACAAAATCTGGATTATTGTCTGGGACTTGTGCTTTTGTGATTTATTATTATAAAAAAATGTGGATCGCCTGAAAAAGTAGTTTTAAACTGGTCACGGACAAGAACAGTGTCTGTAGTCAGAACACATGCTCAGCGTGGGCACGGTCACATGATGGCATCGCGAACATGTCCGCGAAGGGAACGGGTGTCTGCAGGACACCAAATGCACTGAAACTGTTTTGCGCATGCGCGTTGGTGTTCTACGGACAGTGTTCGGGTCCTGAAACTAATTAAAAGTGCGACACACGTGAAATGAACAGTTATGGACAGGCGTTTATTCTTAGAACAGTTTCAACCTGCCTACGAACAACACGGACAGGCCTAGCGTCCTCAGAATACCCCATTTTGGTTATTTTCAAACATCCCAGGACACTTGATGTGTTCTTAGAACAATTTCAACTTGCCTACTAAAATTTCAACTTGCCTACTAACAATAAGGACAGGCATAGCGTCCTCAGGACACCCCCATTTTGTTCATTTACGAACATTTCACGACACCGCCTGCGTTCTTAGAAGAGTTTCAACTTGCCTACGAACAGTACGGACAGTCATATCGTCCTCAGGACTCCCCCATTTTGTTTATTTACGAACATCCCAGGACACTTGATGTGTTCTTAGAACAGTTTCAACCTGCCTACGAACAGTACAGACAGGTATAGTGTCCTCAGGACACCCCCATTTCATTTATTTACGAACATTTCAGAACACCCGTGTTGTCCGCGGACATCAAAACTGGCTTTTTAAAGAAAAAAAACACAAAGTACTAAATTAAAATATACATAACATTTATTTTTCATTATATTATACACATGTACAATTTATGATAGAGAAGGGGTAGCAGAAATTGACACAAACAAAGGGGAATTGGGGTTTTCAATAGGATGGACAGGAGAAGATGAAGGGATGGAAGTCTCATTAAAACGTTTTTGTTCGTGGAGAGGGTTTGGGGATAATTGACTGGGATAAGGAGAGGGGGGAAAAGTAGATGTTGCACAATGGTATGTAATTTTTTCATTTATATGGTCCTCCAAAAAATCTTTCAAAAGGTGGAAATTTGTCATGAGCTTGTTCATTTTTTCTTCTATGCGCTGGAGAGTTTGTTCTAAAGTATCTTGTTGAGTATTGCTTTCATTGTTTGTATGGTCTGTTAAAAAAAATATTTGTATATATATATATATATATATATATATGTTAAGTGCATATTAAGTAATGCTTATTAATTTGGTTATAAAGAGAAGTGTCTACCATTAGTTTCACTATCTTCAGACATTTCACCATGTGGGAAATTCTCCTCAAGCCATTCTAAAATATTTGACATTTCTGTGGGGTAAAAAAAAAATATATACAATACTTTTATTGTATCTAATATAGACATTTTAGAAATATATAAGAAAAAAAAAGTTTACTTACTAGATTGTGGTAATTTGTCTGCTCACTGCTCTGTAGGTGTGCTGCTGCTCCTAGTTGTGCAGTTTCTGTGAGGTAATTATGTTAGAAGCATACCTTTCTTGTTTTGGTATCTTCCATTTTACTATATATGGTATTTAAATGGATGTTTGATGTGTTAGATATATAAGTTCTACTTCTTATTTATTACTATATATAATGTGTTTGTGTGTTGGTTTTTCAACTTGTATAGTGTTCATGTGGCATGATATAACAATTTAAGATACCCCTGAGTTTTTGGATAGTATTGGTGTTGTCCACGTCCGTCCGCGGACAATCGCACAGTCCGCTGACATCAAAATCACTAGGTGGGAGTTCAGTATGTTCTACGTTACTTGAATATAGAGTTCTGGATATTATGGTTAATTTGTCCTACTAAAAACCAATGAAATTCAGTAACAAAACTTTGTTAAAGGGACGTTGTGGTTAAGTTGCACTACTAAAAACCTATCAAATTCAGCAAAAAAACATTGTTAAAGGGACGTTATGGTTCAAAGTAAAACCGAAAACCCCCTGAAATTCACCAGTTATGGTAAACTAAGCAACCATAACTCGCGCCACCGTGTACTGCTAACATTAACACCCAGGACATCAAATATGACATCACAAATGCCATTGATGACATCACTGATGACATCACATGTGCATTTAGTTTTCATGAAAACCCTGTACTAGGGATTCTTATAATGTTGCCCAAAAAGTGTCAAGGAGCATTGGAATAAATAACATGAGCTAATTAGTGCACTAAGCAATGCATTGATATACATAGCATTCTATTCTGAAGTTCAATCCAGTATAGTAAACTACTCATTTAGAAACATTAGCAGTGTGTGCAGCATACATGATGAAGGTGCAATATTCATAATCTTGCCATGTTGAATAGTGAAATGAATATCTGCTTTTTTATTAGAGTTTTGTGTAGTGTGAAACATGTAATAAGTAGCTAATAAAACTCACTTAATACATAATTGCATTATCACAGACAAAACACAAAGAGACAACAACACATACAAATATGAATATATGCAGAGAAATGATTGCTCTGTTTCAAAGCTGCTACTTACTGTATGTATGTGTATCACATGATGTGACTAGACTCTAAGGAAAGAAGTGTGAGTACAATGTATACAAATATGGTTATATACAGGAAAGTACAGTATGAGAAAGTGCTGATAATCCTAATGAGTATCTTCATGCACAGAAAGGATTTCTTTCTTTCAAGCCTGTGTCTTCCGCTATGTATATGTTTCATATGATGTGACTTGAACCAAAGGGAATTATTGTAAGAACTTAATTGAAGGATAAGTCTACAAATATAGTATATTTTCAATGTTTAGTTTTTCATTGTTACTGAACAGAAACATGTGGCCTAGATATGTTAGTAAAGGAAAAAAGGGGAAGCCAGACATGTGATGTCATCAGTGATGTCATCAATGACATTTGTGATGTCATCTTTGATGTCCTAGGTGTTAGTGTTAGCAGTACACGGTGGCGCGAGTTATGGTTGCTTAGCTTACCATAACTGGGAATTTCAGGGGTTTTTCGGTTTTACTTTGAACCATAACGTCCCTTTAACAAAGTTTTTTCACTGAATTTCATAGGTTTTTAGTAGCGCAACTTAACCATAACGTCCCTTTAACAATGTTTTTTCACTGAATTTCATAGGTTTTTAGTAGCACAACTTAACCATAATATCCCTGACTTCATATACATGTAACATAGAACATACTAACCCCCTCGTAGTGATTTTCATGTCCGCGGACTACCGCCATGTCCGCGGACACATCGAAAATCTGAGCGTGGTGAATGTAAATTTAAATAGTGTGCCCCATTTGCCCTTTGAAGTTGGCTCTGAAAAGAGCCGTTTTTTTTTTTTAGCTTGACAGACACCTGTTATTTTGTATTTTTTTTCTTGTTTTTTTTTCTTACTTTACTCCTAAAATCTTTACATAACCTTCTCCAAAGCAACCCTTACATTCCAAAATAGAAAGGCATTTCCCATAAAAGATAAAGAAATGCCATCTTCTTTAAAATTAACAGCATTACTGGCATCAATATTCTCATTGTTACAGAAGAACATACCAGCTCTAAGCATGAAGGCACACATGCCTCGGTTGATGACACACCTAGCAATGTTTTGCTGAGGACAAAAAACTAAACTATTGTCCCATATTGCCCTAGGTAGTAATCCAGAAAAAATTACTTTAGCATTTGGAAGGATCTTCATTACGGCTTGAACCAAGCGTTCCAAATCAGCCAGCAAAGTAGGGGCACTGACGTTGCCCAAATGGAAAGCACCATAGTGCAAAACTACCAAATGCGGACGGTTCATCGTGGCCATATCCTCACAAACTTGTACAATTCCCTGTACATTGCAATCAGGCACAGTGCTCCACACCACCTCCACTCCTTTCACATCAAAGTTCTTTGCAACATGCCTGCATTCAGCGTACTGCTGTAAACCATGCACAAACACATCTCCGAGCACCAACACCCTGACTTTCTCCACTTCTGCCATCTTCACCATACACAGTCTCTTTCAAAACAAATCCACATCCTCGACATCTGATTGGCTGATCCGTACAGTCTTCTTTCTATGTTGGATTTCCTGGAAAAACCCGGATGTAGCACGCCCTGTCCACGAACAGCCGCGGTGTCCACGGACGGCGTTCACTTTACTCTCTGTGCCATTCCCTCATTGCATACAGCTAAGCAATCACACAATACGAATAACATCCTCAGAACACCCCCATTTTGTGAATTCTCGAACATTTCAGGACAATTATCATTTCATTATTCAACATATTAACATTACAAATATTATACTTTAATTTTGTACTCTGCACACAATGCTATGTTTCTCCATTAGTAGCTCAGTATACTAGATAGAATCCCATAATACAATGCTATTTATATCAATGCATCGTTCAAAGCACTAATAACGGTATGATATTTATTGCAATATCCTTGACACATTTTTCGCAACATTATAATAAAAATCCCTAGTACACAAATTCCATGAAAAGTACATACACATGTGATGTCATCAGTGATTTCTTCAATGAAATTTGCGATGTCATCTTTGATGTCCTGGGTGTTAGTCTTAGCAGTGCACTGTGGTGGCGCGAGTTATTTTTCATAGCTTACCATAACTTGCGATTTTCAGGGGTCTTTCGGCTGTACTTAGAACCATAACGTCCCTTAAACAAACTTTTTTTAATATCACGCAAACAATATACAAACATGGCGTGCAAAAACCAACTTCTCACAGATGGCTTTACACAGAATGTTGCAAAGTAAGAATTTATGCTCGTTCACAGTGAAGGTCAGCTGCTTCAATTTTTTTCTCGGGCCCCGGAGAGGTTCACGAAGCGGACTATAAGGTTGTATTGTGTTTTGACCTTGACAGACAGAGATTGTGATGAAAGACTTCTCTTGAAGGAGTGTTGCTAAAACGTAAGAGAAGATAAGGATGAAATTTATGAAACAAAACCACTTTTATATATTATATCACTATGCGAAGGATCGTTGGCACACGCGGAGTCGTATTTTGGGACTGCACCACTCATAGACAATGGAATTTGCAATTGTACTGTAAGTAACCCTTTAGATTATTTTATACCAAATATAATTACAATAGCGTAGCATTAAAGACCGCTCAAGTTGAACTTGTTCGTTGAAAGTGGCATAATGTTTTTTTACCGCGCACTATCACCACCGAATTGATCCCCTTTTGTTTAGAGGGCTCTGAAAAAGGCAGACGACACAGGGTGGGTTCATATAAATAATTTAACCGGTCTATAGGTGGTCAAGCGCTCTACTCGCTGTGCCACTTCACTGTAGCCTGTCAAGTAGCACAGCAAGTACAATGCTGGCTTTGACATCCGTGCACAGCTTGCTAACGCAAGTTCGAATCCCGGCAAGGCCAAACTCAGCCTTTCAGCCTTTCATCCTTCCGTGGTCAATAAATGAGCACCACACACCGTGGTTAATAATAAGGACCACTTAGATACCTCACGGTTCTTAGCGCTATATGAATGGGAAAATATTATTATTTTATTCTTAACATACTCCGTTGCACTATCTTCGATAGCAAATAGTTTCACGCCCTAATAAATAAAATGATGCTTTTTAATGAAGATCGGCTGGTGAGACTAGTTTATGTTTTTTAAAACAGGTATGTGCTCCATTTTGCCTATGTCACGATTTACAGACTCCAGCGGATGGGGTCTTCGACTGCCAAGTACAGGTCCAAATATGCAACTTCATGACCCTCATCGCCAAGGACCAATATGCCCTTACGCAGTACTAGCGGCTACAAACAACATACCAACCAATAGGGTGGTCTAATGGCTCGTTTTTGGAGCAACCTTCCGATTGTCAGAGCGACCATTTACTGCTTTTATCATAAACCAACAGCCTATCTACCGCAAAGGAACAACGCGTGGCTCCAAATAAACTTTTGCTGATCGACAGCAGAGACAATAGCAAATCGCTGAATATTCACTAAACATTTCATGTGAAATAAATGTACTTCACCAAATGTACAATCCTGCTGTTTACTTTTAAACCACAGTTTCATATTCCGAATTGTGGCGCACTGAGTTGTAAGCTGATCTAACACCCTCTGTACCGCAAAGGAACATTGCGTGCCTCAACATGAACTTTTGCGGATCGACAACAAAGACAAATGCAAATTGCTGAATATTCTCTAAACATTTGATGTCAAATAAATGTACTTTACAAAATTTACAATCTTGCTGTTTGCTTTTAAATCACTGTTTCATATTCCGAATTGTGGCGCGCTGTGTTGTGACATAATATGTGTTGTCTTCCGCGTTCTGTGTAAAGTCACTTAGGACTGGAGAGGACTGGGCACGTTTGATGACGCACCCTGTAATGTCACGGAGAGAGGCGGGGAATATGAATGCTTTGATAATATCAGGCTTAGGGGCGGGAGAGATGATTTAGTGTCGCAAAAGCAAGTCAGCCAGGTCAATAGCGCCAGTCATAGCATTATCACATAATGTCGGCGCACACCAGCCGGATTTATCGTTTCTTTAGTGGACAAAAAGTCGGTTGACGCCCATAGGAAATTGTACTATTAGCGGACAAAAGGAGTGGTCTTAAAACACTTTCACCCTGACAACGAACAATACAATCAACGTTCTCAGAACACCCCCATTTTGTGTAATTGCAACCATTTCGGGACACTGCGAGTGTTCTTAGAACACATTCATCTAGACAGATTACAATACAGACAGTGTCCTGAGGACACCCCCAGTTTGTGTATTTACGAACAATTAAGTACACCGCGAGTATTCATAGCTCATTTTTACCTTCCTTGCGAACAAAAATGACACATACTCCGTCCTCCAAACACCCCACCGTTTATTTACAAAATGTCAGAACAGCCGTGTTCTCCGCGGACAAATCAAACGCAACACAAACGTCTAGCACATAAAAAAAAAAAACATTGAACCTATCTCATACTCCCCCACCCTCCCCAAACACTCTTACACACCAACACAGGGCACTAAATACAATTTTTATCCACATTTCACCGCGCTGTACGCGGTCGACGGCGAATACACGATGGTGGGCGCCACAGAAAATCCGACACGCTCCACGCCCCTCGCCGTCCAATCAGCGAACACGTCACATGTCCGCGGACATGACGCAAGGCCATGGGCCAATCGGGGTGCTGTCCGCGGAGCGAACAGGGAAGTCCGTCCGCGAAGCGAACACAGATATCACTAATTTTTTGCCTTACATTTTGGTCATTTTAAAAAAAACTACTGGACGGATTTACACCAAATTTGCAAAAGCACGCTTTTGGGACCAGGCCGCCGCTCCTGCCGCAAATTTGGTGTAAATCCGTCCAGCGGTTCGGGCTGTAGCCGTGCGCAAAGTTTTTTCCCATTCAGTCTATGGGAAAAAAAAGTTTTGGGACCCCCTCTATAACTTTTCCCCCCCTGGACGAATCCTCACCAAACTTTGCAAAAAAATTCAGAGTGGGCCATATACTTTTTTTGCGAAGCTTGGTGAGGATTCGTCCAGGGGGAGCGAAGTTATAAGCCACCCAAAAAGTGCTCTTCCTATGGAAACACCAAGTTAACCATAACTACATGGCCACTACCGTGGCCATGTAATATATATATATATATATATATATATATATATATATATATATATATATATATATATATATATATATATATATATTATTTCAAATACAAACAGCTTCAAACAGAAACAATTCAGGCGAGCAGCACTCCACGAACAAAAGTGTTCCAATAATCCAAATAATCACGGAAATCCAACAGCAAACACTGCAGCATCGGTTGTGTGTAATATAACAGCCTTTATTTTGCGCGTGCAGCAGATAAAAAGTAATCTCCCAGTGCAAATTTTGCTTAGCCAGACGGCAGCCTGACGCGTTTCACCACTAACCAGTGGCTTGTTCATATATATATATATATACATATATATGTATATATATGTATATATATATTCACTAACAAAAAATGTTGTTAAAGGGACGTTATGGGGTTAAGTTGCACTAGCAAAAACCCATGCAATTCAATGTAAAACGTTGATACAGGGACATTATGGTTACAGGTAAAACGGAAAGAACCCAGAAATTCGCCAGTTATGGTAAACTAAGCAACCATAACTCACGGTACCAGTGTGCACTGCAATGACTAACACCCATGTCATCAAAGATTCCATCACAAATCTCATTGATGACATCACTGATGGAAAAATTGGTGAACAATTGTGCTGGCTGAAAGGATGCATACAAAGGTGTATTATTTACAAAATGAAACAGCTCTAGCAAACCTGCACTTGTACCCAATCCCCATGTGAAAGTGTGCCATCCCTTCAAAATTTGTGGTATGGGAGACGTTAAGGTGATACTTCAGTGTCTTCCTCCCTTCACAACCAACTTGAGGAAATCCCTGATTCCCCACAATAAGTATCCACTTATGCTACCCCTCCCTTTGCTAATGGTGTGTATGAATGTGTACAAGTAAATGTTAATAAGTGAAAGGTTGGTGCATGCATATGTATTATTTTTTTGTTGTTGTTGAAATGCCGTTCTCACTCAGCTGCACACAGGCCTTGTTGGAATGACCACAATTAAGGAAAAGGTAGGTGTCCTATGGACACCGCTGTTGTCTGGCCTATCCACAATGACAATGGAGGCATCCGTACGATGCCAGCATGCTCCGCATGTCCACATGTTGTCCTCCACCTACGATGACATATGGGAGGGGACATTTGGTCGTTGTGCAAGTACACACATGTGTATCTGTTTTTCTGTCTCCTGGTAACACTGCCGCTTTGCAGCAAATGCGAACAAACGTTAATTAGGTCATGGCGCCCACCGACGGCCTACAGGTACCTATACAGATAAACATTGTACCTGCTATGCCCTATAAACAGCCAGC
This sequence comes from Ambystoma mexicanum, assembly GCF_040938575.1. Taxonomy (NCBI): domain Eukaryota; kingdom Metazoa; phylum Chordata; class Amphibia; order Caudata; family Ambystomatidae; genus Ambystoma; species Ambystoma mexicanum. Next base: position 166,788,676 of record NC_090931.1, on the reverse strand, counting down.
ATCTCCCAAAATGCTTGGCACACGTATGGCGCCATAATATTCACTATAGAAGTGGCAACAGTATGCACATGCGCACAATGTATTCCGCCCAAAACGCGTCCTGCGAAGAGCAGTTCGAAAGGAGAGCAGTAGCAACATCACCATGCGATCACACCGCATGCGCTGCGCATCGGCCTTTATTTCGGTGACACGATCCGGACCCATGGACAGCTGCAAAGTACAGTGTTGAGGAATGTAGGGCGTGTTTTTTAGAAAGTACACGCTTACAAACACACCACAAAGGGCCGTTTTACATGTATTTAGGTTTTTGAACAATGTAGGCCTGTTTTCCGGGTGCAAGTTCTCCACAGCAGCCCTACAAAAGGCTACACCCCAGAGCTGCTCCTCAATCTGTTTGCAGCTTTTCAGAACACACTAGCAGGCCACATAGTTTTGGCCTGTAAGTGAGATTGGACCAAATGGGCTGTGCTGCATTTCGTTTGCAAGTAAATGCAACCATGTCAATCCGGCTCACTGTGCACACTAATGTAGAAAATTAAGAACGGCCCTTCCTGTGACCCACACCCGCAGGTGTGATAGTCCCCACTGTCCCAATTTCATGGGTAGCAAGCTGAAACTGGGAGTATGTGCACGTGCGTTTCCCCAAGGAGACCGAGGGCCGTGCCCCATTGAAGCAGAAACATTCCTTCTTCCGTTTCTACTGTCTTCTTTCCCTTTCGAGCACACCGTCATTGCGTACTGCTAAAAAGCTGCACACGCATCCACCAATAACATTGCAGAGCTCCCTTTGTAACAGAATCAGTTCTGTACAATAGTCCTCTGCGTACATACCACACCCAGAAACGTTATTGTGCAATCCCTCTGCCTCCACACTTCCATTTCCATTACAGTCATCCTGAAAGTTCCCAGATATGGCTTTCGTGCTGCGTGTGGGTGTGGGGGAATAAATTGCAACCAGGGTAGGGGGAGTTCGTTGTAAGGAGCAGCTCTCAAAAGAGCTTTTTTGTGTAGATGCTTCTAGAGAAACACCTTTTTTTTGGTTTTTATTTGATTTTGTGTTTTTTTGTGCTCACATTATTACAGTAAACTCCTCAGCGCATCCTGTAGACGAGCAAAGAAAACTACATTACCAATAGACGACAACAAAATGATATTTGCTTTGAAGAACTCTGCATTTCCACAACTGATGGGGTAATTGTTGCAGAAGAACATCTCATGAACGGCCAAAAAAGATTGGGTCTTCTATCGTAGATGTATAAAGGTTTTTTTTTTTTACCTGTGTGCGAGCAACTTGTTTTGTTTTTTCTCTTTAAATGCGTGTCTGTTTGCTTCTCCTCATATTTTTACCACATTATGGTCAATGCTTTTTGCACAGTGTAAAAGAAAACGGCATTGCCAATGGCGCTCAAATAAATGCCATTTCTACGTAACCACTGCATATTCTGCGACCTCATGATCTCATAGTGGGTGGAGAACATGCCAGCAGTCTGCATAAATTCACACATGCTTCTGTTTATAACACACCTTCCGACCTCTGGCTAGGGAAAAATTACACCGGCATGGGCCTATACACCTCTTGGTGTTATGCATGAGAAAACTACCTTGGCACTAGGAGAAATCCACATCACTGCGTTCAGCAACCTCTTCAGGTGATGGATTAAATGTCCACATGACATGTAACCCAAATGTAGACTTCCATAGTGCTCCACAACAAAGTCAACGTTTGTGACTGAGGCCACATATCTGCAAAGGCGAACTACCCCGCTGAAACTGCAGCAACCCTGACAGCCCCAGAAAGCGTCCACTCCTTCCAAACTGAAATTGCCAGCAAGGCCTCTTTGCACACAACACCTGTGCAGATTGCGCACCAAGTTATCACAGACGATAAGCAGTGCGTCTCTCGACCAACCTCACGACACAGTATTGGGAAAAAATGGTACTGCCCCTTCTGGTCAACCACACCCTAAACACCTAATTGCCTATGTCCCACAATTCCATTTGCATGTCCACCAAGCTCATCGTGGCAGAATGTGGCACATGTACTTTCCCATCTACAGTGAGGGCCACGGCCCAGTAAAGCAGACACAATACTTCTTCGATTTGCACTGGCATTTTTGCAGCACTCCCTCATTGGGTGCTGTCAAATTTTCAAACACGCATGCCACCATGCTCATAATGGCACGATGCGGCACGTGCGCTTTCCCATCTACAGTGAGGAATACGGCCTCACTACTTCTTCCCTTTGCACTGGCATTTTTGCAGCACTCCCTCATTGGGTGCTGTCAAATTTTCAAACATGTATACAGCAATCACATAAAAAATCTCTGCATTGAACACTGTCATTTCTGTACACCACTCCATATGTACTGTTAAACACTCCCAGTGCACATTCCATTTCATTCCAAAGCCCCTCCACCAGAATCTTCTGCTAAAGAATGCACAATTGAAGCATCCACAAAGATCTTGAGGCGCATCCACCACACCTTTGGCCATGCACACAACAGTGCAGTCCTTGCCCACACCCACCACAACACTATGGATCCATGAATGCGACCGTGTGGGCAGCTAACATTATGCACAAACGTAACATACATAGCAGCACTTCTACCCAACTCCCCCACACCATAAAACATCCATTCACCAAAACGTGTCACAATGAGCAGAATCCACAAACATACCACAGCCTGCAGCACCCCTACCCACTGCCATTCACAAAGTATTGTGTCACTGGCAACCTAAGCACAACATCTTCACAACATTGGGCCTACTTCAATAAATCTGCACACAGCAGAGTAACCAAGCAAATATAAGCTGCACTTAAACAATACCCTCTTCCATACTCACATTATATAAACACTGCACCCTGTGACCACATTGCACAACTTCTCACTGCACCCTCTCCTGCTGTACACCAAATACTATAGCATGGTGCAAATATCACCACAACCATGGAATGCACGAGACACACTACTCAAATCACTTGTGTTGGTGTAGGACGTCTACAATGTGCTCCACACCCATTCTCCAAACATCAGCACCCTGTGCCTGATGCACTGTCGAACCTGCATTGCTGCAGTGGGTGTGCTCCTTGCACACATTCCCCACACCGTAATTGAACCATGCATGTCAGCATGTCATAAACTGCCACTATGCACATACGCACCACTGACACCAGCACTTCCACCCAACCTCCACACCTCAAAGCAGCTATACAGCGTAAAATGCAACAGTTACTATAATCTACAAACATTACACTGTCTCCAGCACCCCTACACCCTTTCATTCACATATTATGGTCTTACCCACTTCCACTCAGAAAGTATTGTGTCACTGCCAACCTAACAACTAAATGTTCACAACATTGCCCCTACTCCAAGCAATCTGCACACAGCACACTATCAAAGCACATATAAGCTGCACTTCAACCATACCCTCTTCCATACTGACAGTATGCAAACACTGCACCCAGTGCCCACACTGCATGACTTTTCACTGCACCATATCCAACTACACATGAAAAACTTTACCATGTTCTAACAGTGACCTCACTTGCGAAACCAAACATACACGCATGGCAGCTCACTTCTGCTGTTCTATTGCGTCTAAAATGTGCTCCACAACCATTCTGTACAAGTCACCACCCTCTAACTGATGCAGAGTCAAATATGCATTACTGACGTGGGTGTGCTCAAGACCTAGGCCTTTGAGTGCATGGCCTACGGCCTACGGCCTTCGGCGATGCACCCAATAGTCTAGGCCTTGAACACACCAACCGCAACGTAATGCCACCACGCATGTCACCATGTCAAAAACTACGACAATCCACACACACATAACTGCCACCAGAACTCCTACCTAACCTGTGCACCGCCATGGAGCTATGCAGCAATACATTGCAATAGTTATCACAATTTAGAAAGAAAACACTGTCTCCTGCACCCCTCTGCACTTTCATTCACATACTATGGATGGAACCACTTCCATTCACAAAGTACTGTGTCACTGGAAACCTACCCACATACTTTTCACAACATTGGCCCAATCCAACCTACTCCAACCAATCTGCACACACCACACTATGCAGGCACCACCCTACAACGGATGCAGAGTCAGACATGCATTGTTGCGGTGGGTGTGCTGAAGCCCTAGGCTCTTGAGTGTATGAACTACAGCCTACGGCCTTCGGCCATGCACCCAGTAGTCTAATCCTTCAACAGACCCACCACTTCTTCATGCACCCATGCAATCTACTGCAATCCATCCGCAGAGCACAGCCACCCGGGCTCCCACCCAACCTATGTCATGTGCAATTCACTCCCCTTCTGAAAGTCACCTGCCACCACTCACCACGGAAAGAGGTTGTGGCACAAGCTATCGGGCCGTTATGACAGCTGCCTCCAATCACCACACAAAGTAGTCGCCTGTCTAGGTACCCGCGAAGTGGTGTAAAATGCATGAATACGGCAGACACTTCCCTGTCTTCTGCCACCTATTTACATATGTCACATGAACCACTTCTCACTCCCCCACCCTTTCCTTCCCTTCTTGCTGCCAACACATGGCGGATGGTATATTTGCCAGACCCTTCCGCCAGCGCACTGTCCTCCAATACACCATGGCGGTGTTAGCCAAAAAATGTTGACGCAGAGCACGCTTCCGTCCAGCCAACCATGGCTGTATCCGAAGTTCTCCGACAGCACGCCGTTCCGCAAGCCAATGACATTTCTGTCCGTGGAGTGAACAGGGAAATGGGTCCGCGCAGCGGACTAGGATATCACAAATTTTTAGAGATGTACATTACAGTTGTTTGCAACAAAGGTACTGATCTGTTTCCCACCAAACACACAAAAGCACACTTTCTGACCCAAGCCACCGCTCCTGCTGCAAATATGGTGCAAATTGGTCCAGTCATTCGTGCTGTAGCCGTGCACAAAGTTTTTGCCCATTCAGAATATGAAAAAAAAATGTGGGACCCCCTTATAACTTTGCCCCCCCCCCCCCGTGCACGAAACCTCGTCCAACTTTGCAAAAAAATTCTGAGCCAGCCCATATACTTTTATGCCAAGTTTGGTGAGGATTCGTCTGGGGGGAGTGAAGTATAAGCTGCCGAAAAAGTGGTCTTCCTATGAGTTTAGCAACTTAAGTCATGACTACATGGCTGCTACCGCGGGCCGTGTTTTATATATATATATATATATATTCAGTGAAAAAACTTTGTTAAAGGGACGTTATGGTTAAGTTGCGCTACTAAAAACCTATGAAATTCAGTAAAAAAAACTTTGTTAAAGGGACGTTATGGTTAAGTTGCGCTACTAAAAACCTATGAAATTCAGTGAAAAAACTTTGTTAAAGGGACGTTATGGTTCAAAGTTAAACCAAAAAACCCTCGAAATTCGGCAGTTATGGTTCGATAAGGAACCATACCTCGTGCCGCCACCGTGCACGGCTAACATAACACCCAGGACATCAAAGATGACATCACAAATGTGTTCATCGTGGCCATATCCTCACAAACTTGTACAATTCCCTGTACATTGCAATCAGACACAGTGCTCCACACCACCTCCACTCCTTTCACATCAAAGTTCTTTGCAACATGCCTGCATTCAGCGTACTGCTGTAAACCATGCACAAACATATCTCCGAGCACCAACACCCTGACTTTCTCCACTTCTGCCATCTTCACCACACACAGTCTCTTTCAACACAAATCCACAACCTCGACATCTGATTGGCTGATCCGTACAGTCTTCTTTCCATGGTCGATTTCCTGGAAAAACCCGGATGTAGCACGCCCTGTCCACGAACAGCCTCGGTGTCCGCGGACGGCGTCCACTTTACTCTCTGTGCCATTCCCTCACTGCATACAGCTAAGCAATCACACAATACGAATAACGTCCTCAGAACACCCCCATTTTGTGAATTTTCAAACATTTCAGGACAATTATCATTTCATTATTCAACATATTAACATTGCAAATATTATACTTTCATCTTGTACTCTGCACACAATGTTATGTTTCTCCATTAGTAGCTCAGTATACTAGATAGAATCCCATAATACAATGCTATTTATGTCAATGCATCGTTCAAAGCACTAATAACGGTATTGTAACGCTCACCTGGTTCCCACGGGGGCGCTGGTCTAGTCTGGATTGCTGTGGCCTCTTCTAGCGTGATGCGCAGGACCCGGAACACCGATTGGACAGGACCTCCAAATCGTGCTTGCCTGGCCCGTAGGAATATCCTTCTGCAGATGAGAAAGGGGATTAACAGTCTGCAGAATAGTGTGCTAGCTCCCCCCTTTCCCCCTTCGTTCCTCTCTAACTTCCTCCAAACCCCGGTTTAAGCTCACCTTATGGTTTGGAAGGATGAACTCTCCATCCTGCTTCTGGTGCAGGGGCGCGCGTTCGTCCAGTTACTTCACTGGTTTTCAGAATGGCGCTGGCAAATCCACTTGACTTTCCTGAGCGATGCGCCGTAAGTATGAAAGTTCAAAGTTCAAGTGAGGCCCCCTTTATGTTGTCTTTCTAACCTGTGATCTGTCCTTTATTTCAGGTGCAGAATGAAGGCGATGCGCCGAGGGGTTAAACTGCCGAGGTGAGTAGTGATGAGGGCGATCCCTCTAAATGTCCTTATCATTCCCCAGAAATGTCTCTTGTCCTTTCCCCATTGGGGCCGGGGTACGGTACCTGCCAAAGGGGCGGCGCCGACCCGAAATGTGGAAGAAAAGCCGGTAAGTATTATGGCTGTTAATCAGGCTTTCCTTCTGTGTTCCTTCTGCTCACCTTTTGTTTCTTCCTCTCTCCCCTAGGTGCAGAGATGTGGCGTCCGATGCTGACAGCCGCAATGGAGCCGGGAGATGTCTCGAGGACAGGTGAGTGAAGCGTGGCGCTGCAGCGAGCAATGCGATGCTTTCAAATGGAAGTCTTTCTTCAGGGATGCTGGCGAGAAGATTCCGGATGCAGGTAAGAAGTTTGAAATAGTCCTTGGTTTTCACCTTTCTCTTCTCTTCCTTCCTTGCAGGTCTTCCAGGTAGGAGGCGGGCGTGGCTGGAGTCCAGGAGCAGGAGCAGACATGGTGAGCGTTAAGCTGCAGGAAGCAGAACAACGCGAAGCATGAGCTGCTGTCTGGGCGTGGCTTAAATAGCCTCCAAAGAAGTCCCAGGTATGTATCCTTCCCCAACTAGGTATGTGTCCTTCCCTGGCCACGCCTGAGTGAAAAAATAGTCCCTATGAAAAAATAGTCCCTTTCAGGTCTCAGGGAGGCCTGAAGCGTGCAGCATGGTCTGCATCAGGTAAGTGCACAAAACACCTTCCTTTATGAGCCTGGCGCCTATGGCGCCAGGACTGATGTCCAACATGAGCCTGGCGCCAAAGGCGCCAGGACTGAGTCCAAAGAGCCCCTATAAGGGGCCGCTGGGCTTTTACCCGACGGCATGATGCCTGCTTCCGGGGGTGCTGGGCCTGGCCTGGTGCTCCGGGGGTAGGCATCATGACAGCACTCCCCCCCCCCCAAGGACCCTCCCAAGGTCGTTCCTTCTGGAGGTTTCGGTTTGTTTGGGAAATTCTGATGGAACCTTTTTACCAGCCGAGGTGCATGTACGTGATCACTGGGTTCCCAAGACCTTTCCTGAGGCCCGTACCCTTTCCAATCAATTAGATAGAAAAGTTTTGATTTTGAGATCTTAGAATCCAAAATTTCTTCACCTCGAATTCAGGCTCCCCATCTATCTGAATCGGTTCTGATGGCTTTGTTAATCTGGTTCCTGGGTGCACTGGTTTCAAAAGTGACACATGAAAAACGGGGTGAATCCGCATGTTAGCTGGTAGATCGAGCTTGACTGCCACTGGGTTGATTATAGCTTTGATCAAGTAAGGGCCTAAATACCTTGGATTAAAAGTTCGAGGCCCCTTGAGTGATAGGTGTTTGGTAGCCAACCATACTTGATCCCCTATTTGGTATAGAGGCGCCTCTCTTCGATGCAGATCCGCATTCTTTTTGTATTTCCCTTTCGCATGTTGCAAATGTGCAGTTGCATCCTTGAAGACTTGAGTAATCGTAGAATGCAAATGGTCCACTGCGGGCATTTCAAGGCTCAGAGGTGAGTCCAAGTCTGAAGTACGAGGGTGATGTCCATATAGGGTATAAAAGGGGCTCTGACCAGTTCCAGAGTGTATCGAGTTATTGTATGCATATTCAGCCACCCATAAAATGTACTTCCAATTACCCTCCGATTGGTGCAACATACATCGTAGATATTGTTCAAGGGTCTGGTTCGTTCTCTCCGTCTGACCATCGGTCTGTGGGTGGAGGCTGGTCGAGAGTCTTACGTCGATTTGTGCCAGTTGACAACACTTTTTCCAAAAATGAGAAATAAACTGGCTTTCCCGATCGGAGACTAGTATGGACGGGAATCCATGCAAACGGATGATATTTTCGAGGAATTCCTTGGCAAGAACAAAGGCTGAAGGTAATCCTTTCAACGGAATAAAGTGGGCCATTTTGGAAAATAAATCCATCACGACCAGAATAGTATTGTAACCATTACAAGAGGGCAGGTCCGTGATAAAATCTAGTGACAGGGTGTGCCAAGGTGCTGGTGGAATGTCTAAGGGCTGAAGAAGACCGGCGGGTCTTGTCTTTTGACCTTTGTTTTGGGCACAAACTCCACAGGACATCACGAAAGATTTAATATCCTTTCGCCAGGAAGGCCACAGAATTGTCGTTTAACCTTTTCCTCTGTTTTGGCAATGCCAGGATGTCCTTCCATCAGGGTATCATGATGACGGGAAATAACCAGTTCTTGCAATTCCTTTTCTGGCAAAAATAAGCGTCCTTGGAAGTAAGGTAAGCCATCCTTGACTGAAAAGTTAGACCCCCTTTTGATCCAATCCTGCAAGGCTGAAGAGTCCAGGAATTGTTTCACTCGAGCTTGAATGTCTTCAAGGGTTTGTAAAGTGGTTATCCCCAAAATTCTTTGTTCGGGAATTATCGGCACAGGTTCTGAGTTTGTGTCTATTTCTTCCATTCCAATTCGGGATAGAGCGTCCGCCTTACCATTCTTATAGCCGGGGCGGTAGGTGATTACAAAATCGAAATCAGCAAAGAACAAAGCCCATCGGAGCTGTCGAGACGATTGAGCCTTGGCAGTTTTTAAATATTGTAAATTTCGGTGATCAGTGATCACGGTGATGGTATACCGGGCGCCGAGGAGATAATGCCGCCAAGCCTTAAAGGCGGACTTAATGGCTAATAGTTCCTTATCGGTGATCGCATAATTTATCTCCGGCGGCGAGAACTTTCTGGACCAAAATGCTACGGGGTGCAGTTGGTTGGTTTCAGGGTCTCTCTGAGACAGGACAGCTCCCATGGCTAAGCTGGACGCGTCGGTTTCGACTATATATGGGAGATCGGGACGCGGGTGCTTCAAAATAGGTGCGGACGTGAACTTAGCTTTCAACTCCTGAAAGGCCTGTTCGGCTTCCTCGGTCCATTCAAAACGTTTATTTTTTCGCAAGAGTGCAGTGATGGGTTGCACCACACGTGAAAACTCCGGGATAAACCTGCGATAAAAGTTGGCAAAACCAAGCATGCTTTGGACACCTTTCACCGAACTAGGTGATGGCCATTTGAGGATGGCATCCACTTTCCGTGAATCCATTCGGACCCCTTTAGGTGTCAGGATGAATCCGAGAAACTCAACCTCGGTGGTATGGAAAACACATTTTTCCAGCTTGGCAAACAGTTTGGTCTGGCGCAGTTTCTCTAGGACGGCCCTGACATGCTTTCTGTGATCATATTCCGAAGAGGAGTACACAAGAATGTCATCGATATACACGACAACACAGACATCGATGAGTTCCCAAAGGACATCGTTTATGAAGAATTGGAAGGCTGCAGGCGCGTTGCACAACCCGAAAGGCATCACCTGGTATTCGAATAGTCCATATTTTGTACTGAAGGCCGTTTTCCATTCGTCGCCTTCTTTTACTCGTACCAGATGATAAGCCCCCCGGAGATCTAACTTGGTGTATACGCAAGCGTCCTTCACCTGGTAAAGGAGTTCAGGGATCAGAGGCAGAGGGTAACGATTTTTAACAGTTATCTGGTTCAATGCGCGGTAATCGATACAAGTTCTAAGGTCGCCTTCTTTTTTAGGCACGAAGAACAAAGCTGAGGATGCCGGGGACTTTGACGGGCGAATGAAACCATTGGCGAGGTGTTGATCTAAATATTGTCTCAAATGCAGATTCTCTGGTTCAGTAAGGGCGTAAATCCTGCTACAAGGGGGTTGTGCACCGGGCACCAGATCGATTTGGCAATCGTACGATCTGTGGGGAGGTAACGTGTTGGCCTGTTCCTTTTGGAAGACGTCCTGAAAGTCTTGGTACTCTGGAGGTAGTTGCACGGGGACAGAGGTTACTGATGCTAGATTAATCTTTGGATTTTCTGGGTAGCAGGTTTGTGCACAATCCGGGAAGGTTATTCTCTTCGCTCACCAATCAATTCGAGGATTATGTGTCTCTAACCAAGGGATTCCGAGAATAAGCTGAAACTGTGGAGCCTTGATTACATCAAACACAACTGCCTCCCGATGGCCATCCGGACCTACAAGTGTCACCTCAGCTGTGGAATGTGTTGCCGGTCCAGAGGCAATTTCGGTTCCATCTACTGTGGTGATGACATCTTTGTTGGTTTTAGGATGCAGAGGGAGGTTTATCCTAGAGACCAATTCTCGATCCACATAGTTTCCTATAGCCCCGCTATCGATGTATGCCTTTATAGCATGCAACCGTTTAGGCTGTTCCGGATCTACGAGGACCATTGGCACAATGAAATGCGAGGTCTGAGAGTTAGTTTTCAAGCTCGGCAAGCGGACCCCTACGCTTGCCGGGCGTGGTCGTTTCCCTATACAGAGTTTCCATGGATTTTATCAGCGGCTCCTACCACCTTCTTGGGCGGCTTAACCGGGCAATCTCGTAGAAAGTGTCCAGAGGACCCACAATAAAGGCATAATTGCAGCTGTCGTATTCTTTCCCGTTCTTTTTGAGTTAGGGGTCCTTTAACCCCTCCGATTTGCATAGGCTCCGAGCCATCAGCCCCCTTGGGGTTAGCGTGGGTCTTGGCCAACACCCGGGTTTCAAACTTGGACCGATCTGCTTTTCTGTTTTGCAGCCTGTGATCCAATTGGACCACTAAGTCTATATATTCAGTGCATTCTTGGGGCGGATTTCAATCTGTGCCAGGACATCTTTAAGTTCTCCGCGTAGACCTCGATAGAATAACGTGATTCTTTTATCCTCTGGCCAACCAGTTTCCACAATTAGTCTATTGAAGGTTGCAATGTAGGATAGAAGGTCTTGATTGCCCTGTTGCAGAGATAGAAGTTCGTCATCCAGAGCCTGTCCCTGGGAGTGTCGAGCAAATAACCTTTCCATGCTTGTTTGAAATCCTTGAAAATCACGAAGAATCGGGTCATCTTGAGTTACCAGTGGGACTGACCAATCGGCAGCACAGCTGCTGAGATATGACAACACAAAGGCTACCTTGGTCTGATCATTAGGGAAGGCCCCAGGTCTGCATAGGAAGTGCAAATGACACTGAATCATGAATACGGCAAATCGTTTGGGGTCCCCAGCAAAGCGTTCAGGTGGGGCCAGCGGCATGTTTCCAGGTAGATTAATCTGCACCGGGTTACTGGAAACCACAGGAGTGGGGTTCCCCCCGGAACCAGGTAAAGGAGTTTGTCCAGCTTGACCTTGCAAAAGCTGTCTAGCCAGGTCATCAGCTCTATCCTTTATTACAATCACTTCCCTCCTGAGGGCACTAGTCTCTTGACGAGCGGCGTGTACTTCGGCCCGTAATTCCCCCAGTAATTGGGCCAAATGGTCAGTTTCGGAAGTTTCCATAGCGCCTGGGTGGGAATTTGTAGGAAGTCTTCGCGTTCTGTAAAGCTCACCTGGTTCCCACGGGGGCGCTGGTCTAGTCTGGATTGCTGTGGCCTCTTCTAGCGTGATGCGCAGGACCCGGAACACCGATTGGACAGGACCTCCAAATCGTGCTTGCCTGGCCCGTAGGAATATCCTTCTGCAGATGAGAAAGGGGATTAACAGTCTGCAGAATAGTGTGCTAGCTCCCATCTTTCCACCTTCGTTCCTCTCTAACTTCCTCCAAACCCCGGTTTAAGCTCACCTTATGGTTTGGAAGGATGAACTCTCCATCCTGCTTCTGGTGCAGGGGCGCGCGTTCGTCCAGTTACTTCACTGGTTTTCAGAATGGCGCTGGCAAAATCCACTTGACTTTCCTGAGCGATGCGCCGTAAGTATGAAAGTTCAAAGTTCAAGTGAGGCCCCCTTTATGTTGTCTTTCTAACCTGTGATCTGTCCTTTATTTCAGGTGCAGAATGAAGGCGATGCGTCGAGGGGTTAAACTGCCGAGGTGAGTAGTGATGAGGGCGATCCCTCTAAATGTCCTTATCATTCCCCAGAAATGTCTCTTGTCCTTTCCCCATAGGGGCCGGGGTATGGTACCTGCCAACGGGGCGGCGCCGACCCGAAATGTGGAAGAAAAGCTGGTAAGTATTATGGCTGTTAATCAGGCTTTCCTTCTGTGTTCCTTCTGCTCACCTTTTGTTTCTTCCTCTCTCCCCTAGGTGCAGAGATGTGGCGTCCGATGCTGACAGCCGCGATGGAGCCGGGAGATGTCTCGAGGACAGGTGAGTGAAGCGTGGCGCTGCAGCGAGCAACGCAATGCTTTCAAATGGAATTCTTTCTTCAGGGATGCTGGCGAGAAGATTCCGGATGCAGGTAAGAAGTTTGAAATAGTCCTTGGTTTTCACCTTTCTCTTCTCTTCCTTCCTTGCAGGTCTTCCAGGTTCGAGGCAGGCGTGGCTGGAGTCCAGGAGCAGGAGCAGACACGGTGAGCGTTAAGCTGCAGGAAGCAGAACAACGCGAAGCATGAGCTGCTGTCTGGGCGTGGCTTAAATAGCCTCCAAAGAAGTCCCAGGTATGTATCCTTCCCCAACTAGGTATGTGTCCTTCCCTTGCCACGCCCGAGTGAAAAAATAGTCCCTATGAAAAAATAGTCCCTTTCAGGTCTCAGGGAGGCCTGAAGCATGCAGCATGGTCTGCATCAGCTAAGTGCACAAAACACCTCCCTTTATGAGCCTGGCGCCTATGGCGCCAGGACTGATGTCCAACATGAGCCTGGCGCCAAAGGCGCCAGGACTGAGTCCAAAGAGCCCCTATAAGGGGCCGCTGGGCTTTTACCCGAGGGCATGATGCCTGCTTCCGGGGGTGCTGGGCCTGGCCTGGTGCTCCGGGGGTAGGTATCATGACAGGTATGATATTTATTGCAATATCCTTGACACTTTTTTCGCAACATTATAATAAAAATCCCTAGTACACAAATTCCATGAAAAGTACATACACATGTGATGTCATCAGTGATTTCATCAATGACATTCGCAATGTCATCTTTGATGTCCTGGGTGTTAATCTTAGCAGTGCACTGTGGTGGCGTGAGTTATTATTCATAGCTTACCATAACTTGCGATTTTCAGGGGTCTTTCGGCTGTACTTAGAACCATAAAGACCCTTAAACAAACTTTTTTTAATATCACGCAAACAATATACAAACATGGCGTGCAAAAACCAACTTCTCACAGATGGCTTTACACAGAATGTTGCAAAGTAAGAATTTATGCTCGTTCACAGTGAAGGTCAGCTGCTTCAATTTTTTTCTCGGGCCCCGGAGAGGCTCGCAAAGCGGACTATAAGGTTGTATTGTGATTTGACCTTGACAGACAGAGATTGTGATGAAAGACTTCTCTTGAAGGAGTGTTGCTAAAACGTAAGAGAAGATAAGGATGAAATTTATGAAACAAAACTACTTTTATATATTATATCACTATGCGAAAGATCGTTGGCACACGCAGAGTCGTATTTTGGGACTGCACCACTCGTAGACAATGGAAATTGCAATTGTACTGTAAGTAACCCTTTAGATTATTTTATACCAAATATAATTACAATAGCGTAGCATTAAAGACCGCTCAATTTGAACTTGTTCGTTGAAAGTGGCATAATGTTTTCTACCGCGCACTATCACCGCCGAATTGATCCCCTGTTGTTTAGAGGGCTCTGAAAAAGGCAGACGACACAGGGTGGGTTAATATAAATAATTTAACCGGTCTATAGGCGGTCAAGCGCTCTCCTCGCTGTGCCACTTCACTGTAGCCTGTCAAGTGGCACAGCGAGTACAACGCTTGCTTTGACATCTGTGCACAGCTTGCTAACGCAAGTTCGAATCCCGGCAAGGCCAAACTCAGCCTTTCATCCTTCCGTGGTCGATAAATGAGCACCACACACCGTGGTTAATAATAAGCACCGCTTAGATACCTCACGGTTCTTAGCGCTATATGAATGGGAAAATATTATTATTTTATTATTAACATACTCCATTGCACTATCTTCGATAGCAAATAGTTTCACGCCCTAATAAATAAAATGATGATTTTTAATGAAGATCGGCTGGTGAGACTAATTTATGTTTTTTAAAACAGGTATGTGGCCCCATTTTGCCTATGTCACGATTTATAGACTCCAGCGGATGGGGTCTTCAACTGCCAGGTGCAGGTCCAAATATGCAACTTCATGACCCTCACCATTTTATGGGACAATCACCAAGGACCAATATGCCCTTACGCAGTACTAGCGGCTACAAACAACATACCAACCAATAGGGTGGTCTGATGGCTCATTTTTGGAGCAACCTTCCGATTATCAGAGCGACCATTTACTGCTTTTATCATAAACCAACAGCCTATCTACCGCAAAGGAACAACGCGTGGCTCCAAATAAACTTTTGCTGATCGACAGCAGAGACAATAGCAAATCGCTGAATATTCACTAAACATTTCATGTGAAATAAATGTACTTTACCAAATGTACAATCCTGCTGTTTACTTTTAAACCACAGTTTCATATTCCGAATTGTGGCGCACTGAGTTGTAAGCTGATCTAACACCCTCTGTACCGCAAAGGAACATCGCGTGCCTCAACATGAACTTTTGCGGATCGACAACAAAGACAAATGCAAATTGCTGAATATTCTCTAAACATTTGATGTCAAATAAATGTACTTTACAACATTTACAATCTTGCTGTTTGCTTTTAAATCACTGTTTCATATTCCGAATTGTGGCGTGCTGTGTTGTGACATAATATGTGATGTCTTCCGGGTTCTGTGTAAAGTCACTTAGGACTGGAGAGGACTGGGCGCGTTTGATGACGCACCCTGTAACGTCACGGAGAGAGGCGGGGAATATGAATGCTTTGATAATATCAGGCTTAGGGGCGGGAGATATGATTTAGTGTCGCAAAAGCAAGTCAGCCAGGTCAATAGCGCCAGTCATAGGATTATCACATAATTATCACATAATGTCGGCGCACACCAGCCGGATTTATCATTTCTTTAGTGGACAAAAAGTCGGTTGACGCCCATAGGAAATTGTACTATTAGCGGACAAAAGGAGTGGTCTTAAAACACTTTCACCCTGACAACGAACAATACAAACAACGTTCTCAGAACACCCCCATTTTGTGTAATTGCAACCATTTCGGGACACCGCGAGTGTTCTTAGAACACATTCAACTAGACAGATTACAATACGGACAGCGTCCTGAGGACACCCCCAGTTTGTGTATTTATGAACAATTAAGTACACCGCGAGTGTTCATAGCTCATTTTTACCTTCCTTGCGAACAAAAATGACACATACTCCGTCCTCTAAACACCCCACCATTTAGTTTATTTACAAAATGTCAGAACAGCCGACAAATCGAACGCAACAAAAACGTCTAGCACATAAAAAAACAAAACATTGAACCTATCTCATACTCCCCCACCTTCCCCAAACACTCTTACACACCAACACAGGGCACTAAATACAATTTTTTATCCACATATCACTGCGCTGTACGCGGTCGACGGCGAATACAAGATGGCGGGTGTCACAGAAAATCTGACGCACTCCACGCCCCTCGCCGTCCAATCAGCGAACACATCACATGTCCGCGGACATGTCGCAAGGCCATGGGCCAATCGGGGTGCTGTCCGCGGAGCGAACAGGGAAATCCGTCCGCGAAGCGAACACAGATATCACTAATTTTTTTGCCTTACATTTTGGTCATTTTTAAAAAAACTACTGGACGGATTTACACCAAATTTGCAAAAGCACGCTTTTGGGACCAGGCCGCCGCTCCTGCTGCAAATTTGGTGTAAATCCGTCCATCCCTTTACCAAAGTTTCTTTGCTAAAGAGCATCGGTTTATAGTAGTGGCACGTAACCATAATATAAAGTAACTTCAGACTTATTTACACACCTTGCGGAGAATACCACATGACAATATGCTGGTGTACAGCATGGTGACGTGTCCGAGAATCCGTAAACACTTAACAGTAAGATGTATGCCTCGTGGACAGTGTTGAAACAGATTTTATATTGATGTAGGAACGTCCACCTGCAACATTTCCCTTGCACAGTGCCAACACGTATTGGTAGTCAGCCATTAACAATGTAGTACACATTACAGACTTTTAGGAAAAGTTCTAGTTATCTGAAAATGACATGAGCTAAGGCCATCCCTCCTCCCCAAGAAACAGCAGCAGTGCTGTAATGAAGGAGCATGACAAACACTGCCTCTACCTTACAAATAACAAATGCACAATATTTTTGTGCCGTCCACCTACCCCACATATTTCCATTTGGTGCCTCTTTCCTTATTTACGTTCGCAAATTGCCTTGTTACCTGTCCTACCAAAAAGAAAGCCATCCGTTAGCAAAGTAAATGTTCCGTTAAGAACCTCCTTTCACAGTGTAAGTATTTTAAAAATATATATATATATCATACACTCCATGTACTTTATATTTCTCAGCAAAGGACATAGACGCAATAAGATTTGCCAGTAATAGTATAAATTTGCAAAGCAATAACGTGTGCTACAGAAAAATAGAATTTCTTTCACAACAAAATCCTTTTTTCAAGATGGCCACCATAGTAAGGGAAGGTGGTTGTTCCATACATGGCCCTTCTCCGCTCTCCATGACAGCCTGTAAAAATCAAAAGTACGTGCCGTGATGCAGAACCTATAAATAAACATACAGCGATTACAAAACAAAATCCTTTTTCAAGATCACCACCATAGAAAGGGAAGGTGGTTGTTCTATACATGGCCCCTCTTCGCTTTCCATGGCAGCCCGCAAAAATCAAAAGTATGTGCCGTGGCACAGAACCTGTAAATAAACATACAGCGACATACAACGTAGTACAACGTAGTACCTTACATTTTGAAATGATATACTGGATTTTAAAAGAAAACGTTAACATTTTAGAATTTGTAAAGTATTTTTATTTAACAAACAACTGTCAGAGACCATCGCACTAATCCCATTTGCAATTACATTGTAACAATGGTTCTAAGGGCGTCATTGAAAATGTTCATGGTGAAGCAGACCTAATTATTTTCCAATACGCACAGTATGCTTTTTTGTTAAAGAACCCACTTTGTTTGCTTAGTGATTTCCAATACGGCGTCATGACCCTTGCCCTACACCACCATAAATGATGTTATGTTACTCCTTGTAGCTAGGGACAAAGGGTGCCTGGCTGGTCATCCCACAACATTGTAATGGATTTTTTTTTGCAAAGTTTGGTGATGTTTGGTCCTGGGGGGAAAAGTTATAGGGGGGTCCCAAAATGTCTTTTTTTCTCATAGACTGAATGGGGGAAAAATTTTGCGCACACCTACAGGCCAAACTGCTGGATGGATTTTCACCAAATTTGCGGCAGGGGCTTGGTCCCAAAAGCGTGCTTTTGTAAATTTGGTGATAATCTGTCAAGTAGTTTTCGTTAAAATGACAAAAAAGTAGGTCTCCAAAAATGAGTGATATCTATGTCCGCTCCGTGGTCACACTTCCCTGTTTGCTCCGTGGAGAAGATACCGATTGGCTAAGGGGCTGGCGTTATGACCGCGGACACGCAACGTCTCTGCCTATTGGCTGCAGTGAGCTGTGATGTGCGTCAGATTGTTTGGATGCGCCCGACATCTTGGATCCGCCAACAGCGCGCCGCCGACCCGAGGTGAAATGCTGTTTCGTAAACTGTTTTGGTGTGTCAGAGTGCTTGGGGAGGTTCAGAGAGTAAGAGATGGGTGAAATACCGTATTTGTTTAGGCGGCAGGTGTTAATGATGTATTCCATATGCCCGCCTTGTCTGGGATGTTTGTAAGTACTGAAAATAAGGGGTATGTTAAGGATGGTGCTTTAGTCTGTGGTGTGCGCAGGCGACTTGAAACTGCTCTAAGGACACTTGTGGTGTTAGCGAATATTAAAATTGAGTACATTCCGTAGTAACATTTTTTTGTTTCTATGGGTGTGCTATTGATTTATATGGCGCCATGGGTGTGATATGCTGCGTGGTTCTGGCCAGGGCCTAGAGTCTTGGGTGCATGGCCATAGGCCATAGGTCGTAGGCCGTAGGCCGTAGGCCATACTCCCAAGACGTTAGGCCCTGGCCATAACCACCACAGCATATCAAAGCTATAGATACACCAGTAGTATCGCATATTTATTAGGTGGTTGTGGGGAGGGCCTAGAATCTTGGTTGCATGGCCAAAGACCATGCACCCAAGACCAAAGTTGTAAGCACTGCAGTAATAAGGCACCATGGTTTTTATATAGTGCAGTAGTTGTAGTCAGGACGTAGAGTTTTGGGTGCATGGCTGCAGCCCGTAGGCCATACACCCAAGAGAGTAGACCCTGCCCACAACCACTGCAGCATATCACAATCATACATCACACCCATACAATTGTTTGTGTATCTGGTAGGTGTGGGCAGGGCCTAGAGTCCTGGGTGCAAATTGAGTACATGCTACAGTTAAAATGTTTCGTTCTATGGGTGTGCTAATGATTTATAAGCCACCATGGGTTTAATATGCTGCAGAGGCTGTGGCCAGGGCCTAGAGTCTTGGGTGCATGGTCGTAGGCCGTATGCCGTAGGCCATACTTCCAAGACGCTAGGCCCTGGACACAACCACCGCAGCATATCACAGCTATAAATACTCCTGTAGTATCACATATTGATTAGGTGGTTGTGGGGAGGGCCTAGAGTCTTGGTTGCATGGCCAAAGGCCATGCACACAAGGTCAAATTGATACGTAGAGAAATTATAAGCCACTAGCGGTGCGATAAGCTGTGGTAGTTGTGGCCAGTACGTTGATTCTTGGTGCATGGCTGAAGGCCATGCATCCAAGATCAAAGTTGTAAGCACTGCAGTTATAAGTCACCATGGTTTTATATAGTGTGGTGGTTGTGGCCAGGACGTAGCGTTTTGGGTGCATGGCTGCAGGCCGTAGGACATACACACAAGAGTGTAGACCCTGCCCACAACCACTGCAGCATATCACATTCATCCATCACACCCATACAATCATTTATGTATCTGGTAGGTGTGGGCAGGGCCTAGAGTCTTGCGTGCAAATTGAGTACATGCTACATTTAAAATGTTTTATTTTATGGGTGTGCTAATGATTTATAAGCCACCATGGGTGTAATATGCTGCGGTGGTTGTGGCCAGGGCTTAGAGTCTTGGGTGCATGGCTGTAGGCCATATTCCCAAGACTCTAGGCCCTGGCCACAACCACCGCAGCATATGACAGCAATAGATACACCAGTATTATCACATATCGATCAGGTGGTTGTGGGGAGGGCCTAGAGTCTTGGGTCCATGGCCAAAGGCCATGCACCCAAGACCAAATTTATAAGTAGTGAAGTTTTAAGCCACAATGGGTGTGACATGCTTCAGTGGTTGTGGGCAGGACCTATAGTCTTGGGTGCATGGCCAAAGACCATGCACCCAAGACTGAAGTTATAAGCAATGAAGTTATAAGCCACCATGGTTTTGATATGCTGCGATGGTTGTGGGTAGGACCTACAATCTTGGTTGCTTGGCCGCTGGGTATAGGTGGTAGGTTATACATTGAAGACTATAGGCCCTGCCTACTGCCACTGCACCATATTACTGCCAAACATCAGACGTATAGATTCCAATTTGTATGACATGTGTGAAATTAAACTTAGTGTGTACTTGGTTGAGATTCCATATATTTGTTACATGACTTTAGTACTTGGCGGAAATATCCTTTTTTAATTTCTGTGATAAAAGAAAAGAGCATGTTAGTGTTTGTATTTTATAAAGATTTATTACATTGTACAATAGACATTTTAGGTTTTTTGTTGACCCTCATATTTACTTTACAAACCAGTGTACTGTGCATTTTGCTCAGTTTCTGTGTTTGTTTTTCAAATCCTTGGGTCTGGGGGAAAAAAATCCTTGTCTGATTAAAAAAACCCTTTCATTGTTATGCTACAAACTATTTCTTTGTTTCCTTTGAGTGTTTACTTTTTGTTTCCGATTAATGTTATGTATGTTGGCTTGTTGCAGATTTTTTAAACAGTTAGATACCTGTTGGCGTATTCTAACTGTGTATTTTTTGTTACGGGTGTGTGATATTCATTTATCTGTGTGGTTGTTATACACTCTTGGGCAGTTAGATACCTGTTGGCGTATTCTAACTGCTTATAGTCTTTCACTTGAACTTTTTGTTAATGGTGAAGTACACATTAGTTATTAAATTTTGGCTTTTAGAAGATTAAATACGCATTTGTAAGATTAGATGGCAATCTCTGCTTTAGAGTAACGGTACTAGCATTACATTCGAACCATCCACATTCCTTTTTAATATATGCAGTGTAGTGACCTGCATTGGTTGTGGCTCCTGCGTGGTAGATTATACCTATTGTTGTAAAGGTTTTCTTACCAAGTGACACTTGACCATGTGTGAATCCAGTCAGTTTGCAGTTGTTTTTGGTACCATCTGCATTGTACCGCTGAAGCATAAGTATTATGTAGTTACTATTGCCCTCATTACAACCCCGGCGCTAAACCATTGCGCTATTAGCACCATGGTTGGTGCCGGTGTTGTAACGAGTCCGCCATGGTGGAATGGGGAAATACCGCCCCATTCCAAGGTTGGCGGGGCGGTATTTCCCCATTTCACCATGGCCCTTCCCCATTCCCATTTTCACCCCATAGGGCTCAATGGGACTGGGGAAGGCGCTAAGTACGGTATCGCAAATTGCGGTACCGTAATTAGCACCGAGGTCCCTTTGCGGCACCCTACTTTAATGGCGGGTAAAACCAGCCGTTAAGGTCGGGTCCGCAAAGGGACCTCGTAATCAGGCGTTAAGGGTTTAACAGCACCAACACCTTTAACGGCGTCGTTAAACCCTTAACGCCAGGGTCGTAATGACCCTCTATGCGTTTGTATCAGTAAGGTGGAGCGATTATCTGAATTGCACATAGTACATAATCTGCCATGGTTTGCATTCTGTAGAAGTTGCTGAAATGGAATGGATTCACAATTAGGTATGGATACATACATAAACTGCTCATTTGGGATTTGTTCCTATGTCACATTGTTACAGAGACTGCATGTATGTTTCCACATGTATGAAATCTGGACAATTTCATTTATAGGTATGTTTTTGTTTTCCAGTACTTGTAGTAAGTACATTAGAAATTCTTGTGGATCTTCCTGTGAGTTTATAGTGAATCTCACCATTCCAGCACAGTAGTCCAATTCTTGTCTTATTTCCTGAATACTGTACGTGTTGTCAGGATTGTGTGTTGCTTTTCTATGAAGGACTAACATTTGCAAACACAATTGGTCTGTACTGTGTAAGTAAATATTGTTAACAATTGGTGGCAACTGAAATAGAATATTCATTGCTACATTTGCATAGCACCTTACACCAGTTTCATTTGAAAATTTGAATGGACCAGCTAGTTCTATCTCTGAGTGATTTTTTCTGAGTTTCTGTTCCTTCTTTGCAGAAGTACCTGATTTACTTTCCCTAATAGATTCTTCTTTGCTTGAGGTAATTGATGAAGTTTTAGTTTCTTGTGTTTTCTTTGAAGGATTTGCCGTCAAATTCTGTTTCATTTCTGTTGGAATTACTTTTCTTTTACCCCGTTTTCCTTTTTCTGGAACAGGATATGATTTCAGATGGGGGTGTACAGTGAATGCAGTCTATTGTATTCTAAAATGCAAGGAATATCAGCGTGCAGTCTACTTGCATCAAAGTTGATTTGAAATAGACCGTCAAGTGTAAGTAAGCGTGATAGTGCTACATAGCTGATGCCTTCTTTAAAGAGTGTGTTTCCTATATCTATCAATGCTTTGTCTAGGGTAAGAGCTTGGGATTTATGAATGGTGACTGCATATGTAAGAGTTAGAGAAAACTATTCTCTACGTACATACATGTCTTTGAAGAGAAGGAATCGAGCAGTTGAGCGCCCTATCCTTTTCACTTCTGAAAGTTTGTCAAAGCGAATATTGACAAACTGAAGGTTGTTGTCACGTGGGTATGTTTGAAAGCCAACAACTGTACCCAGTGCCCCATTAACTAGCCCTTGCTCCACATCAAGGTTAGGTTTAAGCATTACCCTACAATTTAGGGATCATTTTAATATTTTTTTCCAACCCAGCTGTGTGGAGATTGAATTTTCTAAGGTATTCAGTCTTGTTGTGGCTTGCTCACACATGGGTAGTGTCATACCATGTACGTCTAGTTTGTCTGTGGAGCAAATTTCCATTATTGGTAGCATTGTTTCATTGAATTTGAAACAGCTTTCAAGAGTTGGCATTAAGGTCATACAATTGACATTTGTATGTGCTAATTGTTCCATAACATCAGTAGCACATGTGTTATCACCACAAAGTGCATGAATGTGCTGGTTTTTCAATATTGCTTGTGCTTCTTGAGATAGTACACCAACTCTAATACTTTGCAAAATGTTGGCGTAAGTGAGATTTGCAGATTGATGCATGTTTTGTGTTAATTCTCTGTATTGGAAATGTTGCCAAAGGTTCACATTTCCTACGCTGCCAACAGTTTTACGGCAGAATTTGTGTCCTAAGGTTTTAAAAATAGGTTCACCTTTCACTGGTGTCAATTGTAGAAGATCTCCGAAAACGATAGTGTGTTCCCTGCAAAGAGTTCTTTGTAGTTTGTTTTAAGTACTTCTTGTAATCCCAAGTGAATCAAAGCCAACATTAGGTTGGAGACCATGCTCACTTCATCTATTAGTTGCATGTTCATTTGTTTTTATACTCTGCATAGTTCCATTGCAGCCAGGGTCGGACTGGGACAAGAAATAGGCCCGGACAACAAAAAAAAAGTGGCCCACCACTCCCCTCAAAAAAGTGGCCCACCCCTTGCCTCAGAAAAAGTGACCCCTTTCGGGATACCAATGCCCCTATGCCCTCGACAAAGACACTGTGGGGTGCTTCCGAACTGCACACAGTCAGCAACAAAGGCTAGCTATCATCCGGGGTCAGACTGGGCCATGCAATTGTCTCAGGCACCAAAGAAAAAGTGGCCCGCAGTTGCAAATGGCTTTTCATTCCTTTTGTGATACTGTTTGAATAGTACCCAGGCGGAGCTTTTTGATAAAGTGACATGCAAATTGTATATTTTAAAGAATATTTATTCAGCAAGCAACACTGGTCAAAACTACTAGTCGCAGTGTGAATTAACTCATCAAACTGGCCCACATGGGCCAATAAGGGTCCCACTTTGGCCAAAAAAACGGTCCCACACCAGCATTTTGTGTTTTTGGTTGGCCCTGGGCCTATTGTCCTACAGGCCAGTCCGAGGCTGCTCCCAGCTCAACTGACTTTTCAGTACTGACACTTTTTCCCTCATCTTTTCCCCCAGTTGCAACCCCTCCCCACAGAAAAAAAGTCATGTTTTACCATGGGCAGGGCCACAATCCATCTCTATCAAGGAAGCCTAAATGCTTTGAGAGCAATGTAGCAGCATGCAATACTCTTTACCTAACTATTCATGCCAATGAACAGGTACAGCCAGCTTCCAAAACGGATACAGTTACATTTCGCTCATGCCCATATTGCCCAACAAATACAACCAGCTCTGATGCCCAAGGGGCCGTACAGCATAACTGGTACAGCCTGCTCCCAGCTATGGTAAAGCTAGCTCAAACACAATCGGCTCCTGATCATTCTCTGTGAACGTTGCTGCACCCATTTAGTAACAGGTAGAGGAGCAAATTCCCACATATGTCAGGCAATAGATAGCGCAAGGTAATGAAACGGGTATTTGTAAATCAAACCACATCTGGCATGGATGTCATGTAGGGGTTGCCAGGGCTCTGCCTGGTGACCCCTGAAGCCTCCCTTGCTACCCCTGTGGTCTCCCTTGCTACCCCTAATTTAAAATTGGGGCTCCTGGGCTGTGGTCAGCAGCATGTGGCTCTGTGTTTCTTAAGTGGCTAGTTTTCTGATAGCTATAGCCGGTAAGATAGCTCAGTGGGTTCAGCGCTCACTACTGCAATGTGCGTGTGCTCTGCAGGTTGCAGGTTCAGCTCCCAGAGAGGTCAGCCTTTTATCCTGCTGAGGTTGAGTGAGTACCAACACAGGTTGAGTGAGTTTGTAGGTATATTTGGTCTATATGAAGCTCTTACAAGTAAGTGCTATATAATAACACAACATTATCATTTGGCCTTGGACATCTGCTTGCATTCACAGTAATTTGGTAAATTGGCCCATATGCGCTGATATACTGGTATGGAAACACGCTGCACCTACTAAGGCACGTAGGTGGATAACACACACCAGCAGATACCCAAACCAAATGCACACATAAAGCAGACAAAGATTTGACACACACACACACACACACACACACAGGTGCCTCCATAATGCATCACAAACAAATACTCAGAACACTTACTCCGTCTCCGCACACCTACACCACGACATACCATCCACAACATAGATACACACGAAACACACACATACACATTAATCGCTTGATTGTTACACTAACAAAACACATGTTTGCATGTCGCACTTACATAAGCAAAGACCAACTCACAGACACATCCAAGATACACATTCTCTGCAGAGACATACACAGGCAGACACACACACACACACATATATACTGCGCCAACCAACCACATACAGACATGAGCAACATAAACTATATATTCACACATAATCACGCACAGTACATATGTGGTGCACCCAACACAATCATGAACGTCCAGTAACACACACGCGATACTTACTGCACGTCCACCACATATACCCTCTCAAACATATACAAGGTGAACTCGGGCAACCAGATGCACGAGACGCAACTAAACATACCCCCCCCAAACCGCAGCACACAGCTCCGAGCCTATCAACATTGTAATGAAGTCCTCATGCTTTTAAATATTGACACTATTTATTTGCACATTCCATTGAAATGCAGTTGAGATCAGATGGGGCATCATTTTTGTGTGGGGTGGCCGTGGAGGGGTCACAGGCGGGATATGGCCATTTTATAACTAAATATGAGTGTAAAACGCTGGCCCTGACTTGCAAAGGAAGGCGATTTCAAAGCTATGCATAGAATCACTCGCACGCACTTCCATCGCTCTAGGACGTCATTATGGGGGGTGCAGGTGTGTGCAATGTAAATGTTTATAAATGTGTACATTTGTCACAGTGACCCCAGACGATCACAACAGAACGAACAGAGGGCAGACGGCACACTGATGATAATAAGTAGGAAAGTCACCAAGGAAATGAGTGCCATAAAGTTGTTCCTTTATAGTTAAGAGTTTTGCCGGGACTGTCCCGTAATCGGGTGCTCTGCTCTGTCCCCCTTTCTCAAGATTATTTTTTTCACTGCATTGTTCCCGGTTTTTGGTAGTAGGTCTTCTTAGCTGGCAGGCAGGAATGCACAATCTCAAACAGTAGGAATGTGACATTTTACAAATTAAGATTGTGATTGTAATTATTTGTAAAGCGCTTAAACACAAGTGTAGTGCTTCAAAGCTGGTGGTAATTTGTCATAAAATAATTATAATATATGTTTATTCCACCAATAACACTTGAACCTCCTTCTGCTCCAACCACTATTGAAATGTAGTGCCTTGACAGCCACTTTCAAGCGCTATTCCTACTTTTATGTTAGTTGCCCTGTCCCGGTCTGTTACTTTTTAAATCTGGTCACCCTATTTATACTACCTATTATATGGAGAGAGAGAGAGATAGAGAGAGAGAGAAAAGGAGAGAGAGAGAGGGGGGGAGAGAGAAAAAAAAGAGAGAGAGAGAGAGAGAGAGAGAATGTGACTTCATCAAGGAGATTTGATCGACTCCAAATCCATCTAATATTTTGTTCTTTTAAGCCATATTTCAGCAAATATATGCAGTTGGGACACCCCTGGAGCCCCACCTTGCCCCCACCTCAATTATTACCCTTAACACCTCTCCCCACATATGTTTACAGGCAGGTCACAGAGTCGTAAAAAAACGCACTCATTTTGAAATACCGCTGCGATGCTTTAACATTCGAATTTGGAAAAACCAAAAGGCGGTCCTAAGTCTCTATGTGCAGGTTAATGCCTTTTTTGGCTTACACATTTTCTGAATTTGACCTTTTGCAGTCAAGCAGAGAAGAAACGCGAAAAGCAGTACATTCTTGTAACGTAGTCCCCTCACTCTGACCGATCCATCATTACAGAAGGCGCGCTGCCCACATGTAATGCACACACGCGCCCTCTCCTACAAATGAGCCATTTGCCCTAAACATAACTGAAACCGTTCCCATCTGTAGACCACTGGGTTGCTTTTACCACCTAGCCACATTTCACCTCCTCGCTCCGGAAATGGCTAAAATCCCAGCTCATCCAGACCCTGCGCTCTTGTTCATAGTAGCGCCTAATACTAGTTTTTGTGGTCTCTGCACCATCCAAGCACTTGAATGTGTACTGTACATCTTAAACAAATAAATGCGTGGGCTTTTCTAAAATAAAACAAAGTGAAGGGTAAAGGGGTGGGTAAAGTCATTGAGACAAATAGGATGAAGGAATGAAGTGGTGCGATTCTGGGCTTGGCCCCCCCCTCCATTTGTTTCCTGTAAAGTGTGCTAGTAATGAATTCATTATGACTTGACCAGGTCATCTGCCCTGACAATATTCCATTCATGGATCCCAGCACTGCTGGTTTGTATGGCCAGTGTTCCACACTCCCTCTTTTCTGGAATTCGTATAGCCCCATACTTCACATGGCAGGCAGTACAGCAGGTGCCTAGTGTCACTGGCGTTAAAACAAAACAAAACAAAAATCAACCCAAAAAAAAACCACAGTGATGAATGAAGCGAAATGCTCAGGGAGCGGACCCGGCCATTTGCGGCCTAATCTGCGTGAAGGAATCGGCTACTGTCGACGAATGATGCCCTGCTCAAGAGAGATGGGAGGCGAAACGTGGGTTATGTCACTTATGTGAGATTCTGGCAGGAAAGTGGGGGAAAAAACGCAGCCGACGCAAAATGGCCATGGTTTAAAGTTGACAGCTTTACTCAACGCTGCCTGAAAGTCTTTTTTTTTGTTCTCATTTGAATTTCTGAAGATTTAATGCACTGCACAGCGGTACATGAGTTTTATGTACTCAGATGAAATACTTGTTTCCGTGAAATGACTGTGAAATGGATTGTTCAACTAATTCATACAGCTGGTAAGATAGCTCAGTAGGTTGAGCTCTCGTTCGTGCAATCTGTTTGATTCACAGGTTCAAATCCCGGCAAGGTCGACTCGGGCTTTCTTCCTGAGTAACATCTTCTATTGGGTAATATAAATGTATGTAACATTTGTTCTATGTAAAGCGCTTTGGGTAAAAGCGCTATGTAAATAAAAAAAGTTATTATAATGTACTTGTGTCTCAGGTAGGGTTGCTGTCAGGCCATAGGTTAGCCGTTGTGCTTTGTTCTGTTCTAATGATTTACACATGGTTCTTTTTATGTCAAAGCAGGTAGAGAGAGTTTTTTTTTCTGGAAACTTCTAGAAGCTTTGTATATCTAAAATAAAGAACTTGGGGACAGATTGTAAAATGTAAACATGAATAGAGGGGGAATTTGCACCCAGTCTTAATAATTAGTACCCAGAACTGTCGAATCATTAGAACTCGCATTCCTCTACAGAACCCTGCAGCTCCCGTTCTGCAGCCTGTCAGGCTATTAAAAAGGGGGAAAAACATGTGCCAACCAGGCTTTGTCTCGGGAGGATAGCTCAGGGGCAACACGCTCACCTTGGAAGCAAGACGACACAGAGCAACACAAGTTCGATTCCCCCGGTTCGCGCTTAGAAACCTTCGGGTATTAAGAGCGTTATAAATAACCTATCATATCATATCAGGCTTGGCTCCACCCCAAAAAGGACGGGCCAGCTCAAACTGCAAGATCCCAGCCAAATTCAGTTAATAAGATTCAATGGATTTGGCTTCGACCAAATCTCCTGCCAGTAAACCTTTGGCTGGCTGCTCGGATTTGGGTGAAGTATTCCAAACAAAAAGTTTCTAATGCCCCTCCAAAACTGGAAAGATTGGGAAAGATCCATTAAAAAATGTTAAAGTAGTACCTGCAGTGATATTAATGATACATATGGTGATCCATTCTTGTATCACTTCACACAGCAGATCTGCATGCAGCCCCCCCCCCCCGCCCCACCCCAGGCACACTCACATGGCATGGCATGGCAGGGAAAGCCCCTGAAAAGACAGTCCACTCCTTACCTCAGTTGGCTGGCTGTTGGCTGGGCTGCCTGCTGCTGTCTGTGTGGCCGGCACTGGCACTGGGCACTCCACTGTCTGCTGGCCGGCCGCCTCAGTGCTGCCTTGTGGTCCTCCTGTCCTGTGTGGGCTGTGGGCACTGGCACTGTCGTCGCTCGTCGGTCTCGAGAGTCGAGGAGGTCCACTGCAGACGGTGTGTGCTTCAGTGCTTGTGTTGTGGGGCACTGGGGCTCATATAGCAGCAGCCCAGCCTCTTCAGCAGCATAATGTATGAATGCATTTGGCGGCAAATTGGCAGCCCCGGGGCCCAGCCCAGCCCCCAGGCACACAAGTTGAAGACAGCTGCTAACTTGCTTTCAACTTTGCAAAGAAGTGTTACTTACTTCCTGCAGCAAAGTTGAAAGCAAGTGTGATATCAATGTGAAGTGTCAGTCACTGTGTTTACAGTGCCGGGCTCAGCGCCTCGGCCCCAGCTCAGCGGAGCCGGCAGGCTGCATCCCCCAGGGTCAGGAGGTCTCGGAGGGGGGAGGACGGAGGAGGGAGGCAGGTGTTACAATTGCTTTGGTCGGTGTACCGTGTTTGCAATTGCTAAGTTCAGCCTGCCTCCCTCCCACAGTACAGATTCACACCTGTCGTTCTCTCTCTCTGTGGGCTGTGGCCGCCGCAGCTGCAGGCCAGAGGCTCGTGAGCTGACGGCAGGCGCACCGGCCCCCTGCAGTGGCACTGGCGGGCGCCCAGCTGGCCCACCGATGCGACACCGGCCCGTGAATTATGCACATGCATCTGCATCTGCATGCATCATAAATTATGATGCATGCATGCAGATGCACATGCAATCATCAAAGCAAGGTAACATCTAGTGACTACTAGTGTTACCTTGCTATGATAATTGTGCAGAGCAGCCGGCGCCGCCGGCGCGTGGCACCCCCCCTCGCCCCTCCTGGCTGGCTCCCGCCTCCCGGCCCTGCTCCTCACTCACACCAGGGCACTGGCAGGCGGGGCGACTCACTCTCCACCCCCTCCCCCCCCCGGCCATCCCCATCTGACTTGGCCGCGCGCGGGCCGCGTCGCCGCGAATACTCACGGCTCGGCGCACTGTCTGCAGCGCACACATGCAAAAAAAAAAAAAGACTTTTTTTTTTTTTTTTTTTTTAAACCGGCCCAGAGGTGGCTGCCGGAAAACCGGCCCCAGGAGACCCCAAAGTCGTTCGGCCACGGGCCGAAAGACCGAAAGGGCCAGTCCGACCC
Organism: Ambystoma mexicanum; assembly: GCF_040938575.1. Taxonomy (NCBI): domain Eukaryota; kingdom Metazoa; phylum Chordata; class Amphibia; order Caudata; family Ambystomatidae; genus Ambystoma; species Ambystoma mexicanum. Next base: position 166,758,720 of record NC_090931.1, on the reverse strand, counting down.
TGATTGCAGCTTCTGCAGAAAGTATGTAATAGTCTAATTTGTTTTGGTGTTCTACTGTAAGGAATAGTAATTGGTGTAAAGTGACACCACCTATGGTGTAGGCAGCTAAACCTGTGGGGGCAGTTACAACAGCTGACAGTTTGTTGTTTGTCAATTGTTGAAGGAATTTTCTGATGATTTTGATTAAGAATGTTTTTCCTGACTCAGCTTCACCACTGACGTACAGCAGTATAGGTTTGTAATTTTGGCAGGTATATTCTTTATTTTTGTGTTGTACACCATATTCAATTTCTTTTGTTACTTCTTCAAAAATGGTGCGCTAATCTTTGTTAAGTTTTGCTTGTAGTACAGTTAAGTCTTCTGTAGCTTCTTCATACTGACACATGGTATTTTCAACTTCTGTCATAGCTAATTCTGCCTCATTTGCTATTAGCGGCTGTCCTAGTGGTTCTTGACTTCCTGTTACAGAAGGTTGACTACTGTCGGAAGTGTCCTTATCTAGTTGGGCCTGAAGTTCTTCTTCGTGTTGCTGTTCATTGTGCAACATTGTTTTGTACTGTGTAAAGTTCACATCGGTGATAGTACTTTCATTTGCTTTGAAAGCATCTTCATAGCAGTCATAGTTATCTAGTATCTCTTCCTCTTTTCTCCAGGGTTTAAACATTTGTAGCAGGGACATGTAATGTAGTTCTTTCTGTTGCAGAGTTTTTAATGACAATTTGACATGATTAATTAAGCTTTGTTTGGTAAGTTTCACTAAGCTGCCTTCACAATCTGTCACTCTATATCTACCTTTGCTTTCATCAGGTTTTATATTATTTTTGTATGCAAAGTTTAGAGCTATGTGGTATAGACACATGGTTTCCAAAGTGGTACTCCTGTTCGGATAGTATGTGTCCAGTAAATAGTTTTTTAAAATGTCTTGGCTGTTGGGATCATTTCTGTCAATTGCTTCTATGTCCTCATATGATTTCAGAACTCTTTTTCTATATTTAGCAGGACCAAGACCTAGCCATACTATGTTTTCTCATTTTCCATACAAAGAAGTACCGGTTAAATGATCTGCCACTTCATAGGCTCCACATTCTCTATGAGAGAGCATTTTAATGCCTAGGCTGTACAATTTCTGAGATAGTGTTTTGTCTGATGATAAATCATTCCAGAGGTCTTGAAGCTCTGTTTTTTCTGCTTTTGTAGGCTGAAACATATTGTGCAACTGCAGTGGAATTGTCTGCAATGTATTGCACAGCTATGTTTGCATTCCATAAGAGGGCAATGATTGCATTGTAATCATTGATATATTTTGATTCTTCTGTTCTTTTATTGTAAGACGTGTTCTTGGGTGATTTACCTTTAACACTATGTCGAACTGAAGACATAAAGATGTTCACTTCACCTGTTCCTGTAACTGGTCTAGGGAAACCAAGGCAGCATTTGGTGTAGTATTTCCCTTTGCTTTTGTATTTGCGATGACAATATTTGCCACATTTGTGTCTTTGAAATTGTAAAATCTGTCCTTGAAGGTCACTATGTGTCCGTTGTGAAGGGATTTCACAAGTGACATATTTTTGTATGAACTGCAAAACAGTGGCATCACTGTCCTGACCACATTTAGGTGCACCTTTGATCCAAAAAAGCATGTGAATATGTGGTGCTCCTCTGGCTTGGCATTCTTTTCTCCAAAAGAAGTGTTGTACTTCTCCGAGGGGAGGAACAGTTTTATTACAAATAAAGTGTAGCATAGCAATGAAACCATGATGGAAATATCTTGACACATTAACAGGATCTAGAGAGCAAAGTTCTCCAGGTGTTAGTATATCTATGTTGGTTTTGTTGTTGTTTGATATGCGTAGGAACTCATGTAAATCTTCCCATGCATACTCTACACAACTTAATGTAACAAAGCAAGTGGGTGGTCCAAGGTTTCTGATCATACAACTTGCATTTCAGTGCCATCGGAACCAGTATTCTTTCGTACCACGCATGTTTGCAAACAGTTTTGTTATACTTGATTGTAAAACCTCATCTTTTTCTTGCACTTTTTGTATTAATTGTGTAGCTGACATATTTTGAAAGTGGGTTCCAGATTTAAGTATGTGTGCAACTCCGTAACATAGGGTTGCTAGTTCACTTTCAAAGAGTAGGTGGAATATGTATTCCACATTTTGTCTAAATCTGGGATCTTGCGAATACATTCGTAATGAGCGGTATTCTGATGCCGTAATCTGAGTCGGTCTATCATCGTATCTTCCGCTTTGCCAGTAGGAAAAAGCAGTGGAAAAGCATGTGCTTCTATACTTTTTTCCCATATGTTCATTGGTGACCCTTTGGTTTGTCGCATTTGGTAAGTTTCTAGTGCATCATCTATGCTCTCATTAGAATGCAATGGATATGAATTGCGTAATGGTCCAAAAGAGTGGATACTGCAGCAGGATCCAGAAGTTCAAATTGACCAGTTTCTGATGTCTCTTGAATTATTTCAGTTGTTTCCCTTAGGCTTTCTTCAATATGTATTTCTTTATAGTAGTCATTATTGTCTTTCAGATATTGAAAGGCTTGTCTAACTTTATGTAAATCCACCAGTTGTTGGCAATTTTTTTTTTGTCTTTTGTTGGTACACCATTTACTAAGATAATTAAAGAATGCTCCATTGGACATTGCACTCCTAGAGTGTGCACATTTTCTGTCAGATCTAATGGCAAATAAACTACTTTGCCACAAATGCCTTTCACCAATTCAGAGGGAGGTAATTTTGCTGTTTTTGGTTGAAGGTGTATTATTGCTTGAAATGGGTGAACTGTTTGAATTATGATGCTCTCATACAAATTTAGTTGTTTCAGGGGTTTTGGTAGTGGGAATAATTCTAAATTATTTGTGATAGCACGTGAAGGAGTTTGGGTGTTGTCCAGTTTTGTAGTGCAGTAACTGCAACATATTAGGGGTTCACTTATTTGGTATTTGTTTTCTGCTAAAAGGTAGAGAGCTAATTCAAACCATTGTCTTCTATTTTGTATGGTATGTCTATAGTTTTTGTGTTCCTTTTGTAAAACATTCTGCAGCAACACACACACACACACATGGGGCCTCATTACGACCCAGGAGGAAAACCATGGTGCTAATATCACCATGGTCCATGCCGGTAATTTACCAACTCCACCATGGAGAAAGGGGGAATACCACCCCATTACAAGGTCGGAGGGGCGGTAATTCCCCCTTCCTCCATGGCCCTTCCCCATTCTCATTTTTCCCCATAGGGCATAATGGGAATGGGGAAGGCGGTAATTACGGTACCGCAAATTGCGGTACCATAATTAGCACCAAGGTCCCTTTGCGGGTCCATTCCTTAACAGCTGGTAAAACCAGCCGTTAAGGTGGGAACCCGCAAAGGAACCTCGTAATCAGGCGCTAAGGGATTACCGGTACGGGTACCCTTACCGGTACCAGTAATCCTTTAGCGCCAGGGTCGTAATGAGGCCCAGGGTTTGGTACTTCAGCTGATGTACTTTTAAATTTTAGTACTTCTTTTTTGTATGTGTGTAATAGAAGGTTGCTATGTGCAGAATTGTTTCTAGTTTGTTCTGAAACTATTGCTTTTTGTAAGTGGTTTTCACTTCCAAAATATTTTCTTTGGATACGGTCAATTTCTTCTTGTAGGTATTTGGGTTTACCATGTAGAAGAGTGGTATTTAAATTGGCGATTTCTAAAGCTGGACTTTTAGCATAGTATAGTTTACACACTAGATTTCTTACACTTGAATTATGTATTGCTATTCTTTTGATATCATGGAAGGTGCTTTTGCAAATAGGTCCTGAAATGCAGGCTAATGAATGTCCTTGTAGTCCTGTGTATTTGCGCACTGGACAGATATCCATATTTTGCAGCACTTTCATTTTGATTTTGTCTTTACCTTTCTCATACTGATTAAGGAACTGACATAAAGATTTGTTAGGAATGGTACACATTGATGTGCACGGCCATTTGTATACTGGACGGTCTGGGTCAGTCGAATGGAGAGGTAATTCTGAGTTTTCAGGGGATACTTTTGTAAGCAGTGTTTCTTGTTCCATGATGGTATTATTGATTTTTTCATACCATCGTCCACTGCTATGGATGGCAATTGTGTTTGTTTGTTTTTGTTTGTATGCTTCTCCATTAAAATATGGTTCTGTGGTTGTTTTGTGACGCCATTCACCTTCACAAATATTTAAGAAGTTATTTTTGTTGACATTCCGTTTATTGATAAGTTTCTTTTGTAGTTTAGTACTTAGTTTTGTTAGTGGTTTCATCCTACTTAACACTAAAATAAATAACTTCCTTTTGAGAAGGATTGCACTGTCTACTTACTGTCTTATTAGATTCTGAAGGACTCTGTGGTGAAACATTTCTGCTAAAATACTTTTTTTACTATGGGTTCTTGTTACTATATCAGGATTCATAGGAGCATTGTAAGCAGTACTGGTAGCCAATTTTTTGCAAAGCGTTTTCTGTTTCGAGCCACATTTTGTTAGAGGAGCCAAATTTTCGGTAGTTGAAGCTTCCTGTGTTTCGCTAAATTACTGTATTAGCTGTTTTGTTTCAACGTTCTCTACAAAATCTGCTAGACATGGTAGCTTACATTGGACACTTTTACTTTCATTTGCTCTATTTCTGTGTTCCTTTCTACAGGCTTGCTTTTTGGTAGGCATTCTTTGGGGTCTGTTGCAAAAAAAAGAAGACATGGTTTGGTCTGTTGTACAATGTATGTGTGCTGTGCGCATGCGTGCATGAGTTTGATGGGGAGCTCTTTGTGGTGGTGTGTGAATGTGCATTGGGCAATTACAATGACTTGGGAAGGCTATTTTTCTGTTTGTATATTAGTACACTGGTCTTTAGATGAGAGTAGAAAGTGAGCTACTGGTGAGGAGAAGCATTAATAGTAAACGTAATGGTATCAAATTAAAACAACTATTTGTTTTGTAGTTCTAACATTCTAAGGATTCTGTATGTTATTTGTGTTCCAAAAACACAGGGATTTGTGTACCATTCTGCCTGTTATTTTTTGTTTAATAAATGGGGATTTGTGGGTCGAATGGTTCAGAAATCAATGGGTTTTTTTTATGCGCAAATTACATAAATAACCCCCACAGTCCCTTTGAGGAACAGTAAGAATATAAAGGTAGTACAGTACTTACTTTTATTTGCGGAATGACCAGGTTTCTTTGAATATGTTGGTTGCAGTGTAGATGCTGTTGATTTTCAGGAGAGTAGTCTTCACTGCAATTGTAAAAGGAAGAAGTTAGTAACTTTGTGTGTTTAAAGCAGTGATGTTAATGTACACGTTCATTTTTCATCTTTCGTCGGAGTACTCACTTTTGATATCTCAACACAGGGCATGTGTGCATTTCATTTCACTATGTGCAGCCTTTATATGTTATTTGCAGTATGTTAGTTGAACCTGCATCGGAAATTATTACAATTTTCAGTTCATGAAAATCGCTTGTATTTTTTAAGCTCTGTTGTCCATAGCAGAGAGGTTTGTAAGTGATAGGTCATTATAGTAGATGGGAACAATTTGACTACTTTCATATTATAAGTATGAATGCGAAAAATCGGAAGAACATCAGAGGGAGATGTCACCACAGCAATCGGGAACGTTTATTTTTCTCATACGATCGCATTGGAAGTAGCATTGATTTAGGCGGTAGACAGTAAAAAATTGTGACATTTTCTAATGGAAAATCGAGTTTCGCACCTAAATCGGGAGGGTTGTTACGTATTTATAGGTTATGCGGGAAACATTAAGAAGTAGTATGGTTTGTCAATGAAAAATCACAAGTCTTCCACTTAAAGGGGGAGTGTTGGTATGTATTGGCTATGCAGATTTAGTGGCATTAATTTGTTTAAATGAAATCATAAGGGTTGCACATGTTCTCTGAATAAAATATGCATACCTGTACTTTGTACTCATGCATGTGCGTATGCATGGAGCTGTAAGTAGAAATCCACAACACTTGCACAGTAATTTTTGAAGTAGGTGCTTTGCAATGATATGAGACTTGCATTCAGAGTGATCAACAGTACATTTGAAGTGCGGAACTCTGATGACAGAGTTAGATGAAGAGATCTTGAATGTCATTGGTGGATGGTTGTATGACTGCTTAGCTGTGACCGATGAGGGAATGGATTTGCGCGTGATGTGGAAAGGATAGAAGGACTGGCTAAGAGTTACGTGCCGCACGTAGACAACGCTTGTCCGCGGGTAGGGCGTGGCACATACGGGTTTCTACAGCAAATCTAGCATGGAAAGGGGACTGTAGGCATCAGCGAATCAGATGGTCACATTGTTCATTTGTGTGGAAAGACGGTGCGTGTATTGAAGATGGCAGAGGTGGTGACAGTCAGGGTGTTGGTGCTCGGAGATATTTTTGTCCATGGTTTGCTGCACTATTCCGAAAGTAGGCATGTGGCACACAATTTCGATGTCAGAGGAGTGGAGGTGGTGTGGAGCACTGTGACTGATTGCAATGTTGCGGCAATTCTCCAAGTTTGCAGAGATATGTGTAGGGTAACCAGTCCCCATGTGGTAGTTTTGCACTACGGTGCTTGCCATTTGGGCTACGTCACTTCACTTAATTTGTTGGAAGATTTGGAACAGTTGGTGCAAGCAGTCATTAACATCTTTCCAACTTCGAAAGTCATTTTTTCTGGCTTACTCCCTACAGGAAAATGGGACACCAGTTCTGTTTTTTGTCCTGATCAAAGTATTGGGAGATGTATCATCAATAGCGGCATGCGTGCTTTCATGTTACGCGCTGGTATGTTTTTCTGCAGCCACGAGAACATTGTTTCCAGTAAAGTGGCTTATTTTGAAGCAGATGGTGTTTCGTTATCTTTGTTTGGAAATGCCACGTTCTTTTGGAATGTAAGGCTTGCTTTGGAGAAGGTTCTGTAATGATTGTAGGAGTAAAGTAAGAAGAAAGAAATTTTGAAAAATACAAAATAACAGGTGTCTGTCAGGCATCTGCCCAAAAACCAAAAAACAACAGCTCTTTTCAGAGCCCACCTTAAAGGGGAAAAGGGGAATACTATTTAAATGTACAGTCGTCATGCTCAGATCCCGTACGTGTCCGCGGACATGGCGGTAGACTGCAGGTATCGCGTATTATCAACAGGGTTTCTGGGGCGGGGACGCATGCAAATGAGAATGTGCGTAGCTAGGGATTGTTCAGTAAAGTTCAGTGGGTGTGTTCTGAATGCAGAGATTTAGTGAGAACGTCTATTTCCTGACAGGAGACCAGATAGCTATGGCTCTGTGTGCTCGAAAACAGATTATCTGGATTTTGGGAGACACATGGATACATTGGTTGAAGGTGCATGCAGAAAGTTGCGGTATATCTGCAGATCTTGGATTTTATCATGTGGAAGTGCACTGGCATGGAGAGCGTGGAATGAAGTGGCTAGACATGCTACCTCTCTGTGCTACTTTACAGACAGAGCGTCATCGTGACATAATTATCTTCCATTGTGGAGGAAACAGTTTAGGGCATGTCTCTGGAATTTCTTTGCAATTTGCAATGAAGGAAGGACTTGCGAAGGTCATGGACATGTTTCCAAATTGCTAAGTAGTTTTTTCCCGTATTGCACAAAGACAAATGTGGCTGTGTTCTTCTGCATTTGGTCCACAAATGGAGAAGGTGAGGCGCAATGTGCCGTTCTAAGAAATGTTGTCATGTTCTCATTACACAATGAAAACATTTTGTAATAAGAAAGGACAGGTGGAGAGAGAAAGATGTAGGCTGGGCTTTACTTAAGTAGGGAGCAGTTCTTCTGGTGCTTCGTGACGGTAGTCTCAAAAGCACTTAGAAGACTCTCCCCCCTGCAGAGTACTGCGTCACAGTACATACACAATATTGTGACCCTCGCAAGGTAAGGGTCAACAGCATCGCAAATGTTCTGTGAGGGAGCTGGAGGGATGCGCTCTCCAACAGGAGTGTCTCTTGTGGTGAGAGGATCGGACACAGAGGATGCTGCGGAGGAACTCAACCTACTACGTTCTTTACATGGTACCAGCTTGCGAATGTCCGCACTGTGGAACGAGGTTAGATGTTGCTTCATGGTTGTCGTACCAAAGCTGTACTGTTAAAGACTCCAATCAAGCAGTCCCACTAAGTCAGTGCCTTGTCTGCGATTGCTCAAGGGAAGCCCTTATTTATATATTTTTATGTCCAGTTCGTGTACTCTGGATAACAACCCTTATATAACACCCCTCTCTTAGAATCCCCCTGACCCCACTGAGCCAAGAAGTAAGTATGTTTTGCAAATTTAAAAGGTTTATTTGAGAATTAAACAATATATATATATATATATATATATATATATATATATATATATATATATATATATATACATATCACACTTTTATAATAAATTAATAATTGATATCACACTTGTGAATACGAGCAGTAATTAGCAATGGATGAGGTGATACTAGCACGCTGGTTTAATTACTTAGGAGTAGTATATAGGATAAGGTAGCTGAGAATGCTTTATATGGTACAATGAAATGCAAGGTGGAAAAGAAGCAACACAGGAATAAACTTGATATGATTTCAGCAAAACATAATATAATCACTTTTCCCCTTTTGGCAATTCACCCCCCCCTCTATGCAATGTAAGGAGGTGGAAGTGACACACACAGGGCCTCATTACGACCCAGGCAGTAATTTACCGCCTGGGTCGTACCTTTACCACCATGGCGTAAACTATGTTTACGCCATGGTGGTTGGCCGATTTACCGCCCCATTCCGAGGTTGGCGGGGCGGTAAGTCCCCATTAACCCATTTACCCTTCCCCATTCCCATTTTTGCCCCATAGGGCATAATGGGAGTGGGGAAGGCGTTAATTACGCCACCGTAAATTACGGTGGCGTAATTAACAACAAGGTCCCTTAGCGCCATGGATTTTAACACCTGCTAAAAGCAGGTGTTAAATCCTCCATGGCGCTAAGGGACCTCGGAATCAGGCGGTAAGGGTCGGCGCTGTTTACGCCGCCGTAAAACCCTTACCGCCTGGGTCCTAATGAGGCCCACAGTCTTCAGGAATACAATCACAGTACAATCCCAGTTCAGTTCCCCCCTAGCAAGCTTAGATCAACAGGGATGATTTTAAACACAGGCAAAGTACTTTAAAGGTGGTATGCAAAGAAGTGAAAAATATGATAAAATGATTTTAATTCCCTCTAGAGGTTCAGGGTGGGTGAGAGCTACTTTGTATTAGTTCAGGATCACTTTAGCAATGCTCTATGAATGATTGTCAGGTGGCAAACGAATTTCAGCAAAGGAAAGCAAGGAGCTGCTATTTTGCCAAGTGAAGAAATTGAGCCAAGTCGCAATTCGCAGCAATTTTTCCGAGTGCATCGAGCGCGATTACGGAAAAAGTATAATGAATAGAAAGTCGGTTCTGGGTTCGTTGGAAAGCCCAGAATCTTAGCTCCTAGGACAAACGGTTCCGGAGATATGGACGATGTCGTGAAGGTAGATTCTCAAAAGAAAACTCAATCTCAGAATGACAGATGACAGTTTTCAGGTTTGAGATCACAGAAGGAACACCAGATTTCTAGGATGCAGTTCTCAATAGGTTAAAATAGTTTGAATTAGATTATTTTAAACTAAAAGATTGGGTTTTGCACAGTTCTGGCGGTACTCACACTATATTTTGGACAGGAATGTGACTTCGCCACGGATCGGGTCAGGATTGGACTGCGGTTCCCTCGCCACAGACGGTCTCTGCCTGGTTCTGCTCACAGCGATCTGGGTCAGCTCTGCTAGTGGCACTGCACAGCGGTCTGGATCTCTGGTTCTGGCAAAAGTTCTTGGCACTGCACGGCGGTCTGGTCTGTGGTTCCGGGTACAGCGCTGCTTTCTGGGTGTTTCTGGCACAGGGTTTTAGGCCAGAATCAAACAGCTCAGCCCGGCTGTTTTACTCTGATGTGCCCCTTGGAAGTCTGGGGTGAATCAGTTTGCATAAGATTCTGAGGCCTGCTGACAAATTCTGAAGTCTGAATTCAAAGTTCTGGTCTCTGTCTGGATTTGAAGTCTAAGTGCTGGATCTGGTGTCTTCTGGCAAAACGCTCTGCAAGAAATCAGCTTGAAGTGGGAAGTGAATGTCCCTACCTGTCCTGCACATTCCCTCTCAACTTATCATTGGCCAGTTCCTCCTCTCTCCCTTGATTGGGGGAACTGGGTTGTGAGTCATAGTGATGAGGTAGGTTTATGGTCAGAGGATCCTCCCCTTGTCAAATTGCACACAAATCTATTTCTGATCCAAATACATATTTATCTATGTAACATTTTTCTAATATTATACGTCCAGTTAACACATTTTCTGTAGCACCAAACCATCTGATCCCTGTCTTTGTAAGATGTTGTGTCCCCTTATGACAGAATTCTGCCCTTTTCATCCATATAACGACCTCCAAACCTTTCCAGATGTTACACAAATGTGCACCAGGGATATGGGTTTCAGATGATAAAGTGTCAAATTTTTAACATGCATACATTTGGAGTAACAACCTTTTTTCCGCTACTATCCCCAAGAACATACCACAGGGTCCTAACACCTCTTAAAATGTGCACAGAAAAATCACAAGAATGATGATGTTATTTATATAATTTTTACAAGTCCACACTATGAATTATCCATCTTTTTAAAATTATGCTCTTCCCAAAGGGGTGTGGTTTTCCAAAGCACATGGTGGAATTTCTGGTTTATCCACTTCCCCCAAGCTCAGCTGGCTCACAGATGCAGTGCCCCTCCCCGATTCCTTCCAAGAGGAAGCCATTTACGACCCCCCTAATTTAACATTTGCCTGGGCCAAGGACAGTGCTTTGTTTAGTTTCCTGTAGTCCCCAGGTGCTCCTCCCCTAATTCAATCAGAGAGGTGTCATCTCCTTTTGGCAGGGGCAGCAGAATGCAGCCAGGCCTGGAAGAGTGCCTGGGCAAGTTTCACTCCTGTCGGGGGTAGTTGCCGGGCAGAATTCACTCTCTTCAAGCCAGGCTTCAGCTAAATGTCACTTTAGTTCCCAGTTTTCTACATTCAAACCAAACTGACAATTTTTACACATGCAGCTAGAAAGCTGATTCTAAGTTCAAAACTATGACATTTCAACAGTTGCAAACTATGTGACACTCAACAGTAGGTCACTCATTTATTTTAAACATTTAAGGCCTCATTACACGGTAGGCGGTAAGGGTTTACCGGTACCGGTATTTTACCAGTACCGGTAAACCCTTACCGCCTTACTATGCGGTCCCTTTGCGGGTTGGAGAATTTAACGCCTGCTTTTTGCAGGGGTTAAAAACAAACCCGCAAAGGGACCAGGGAGCTAATTACGGTACCGCAATTTGCGGTGCCGTAATTAGCACCTTCCCCATTCCCATTATGCCCTATGGGGCAAAAATGGGAATGGGGAAGGGCAATGGGGGAAGGGGGAATTACCGCCCCACCAACCTTGGAATAGGCGGTAATTCCCCTTTCCACCAAGGCGGTGCCAGTATTTTAGCGGCATGGACCAAGGTGCTAATAGCACCTTGGTCCACCGCCGTCCGTGTAATGAGGCCCTTAGATTTTAGTGTCTTTCAGTCCAATTTCACTTCAGCTGCTGACATCCACAGCTGAGCTAGTTTTGTTATAAACATTGTTTTGGGCTCTTTCTCTTTCCAGATTTTGTATGCGAACAAGACTACATTCTGCCAAATGTCTGCTGGTGTTCATTGAGTTTTTTGAATATCTTGCAATGTTTAAAATAGGCATTTTTAGCTTGCATTTCATAGAAACAAAGGTGATTTCAAAGCGCTTTTTTTATTTTAGCCACCAGCACTGCTGTTTTTGCTTTGGCACACATTTCACTCATGGCACTCCCGGCCCCTCACGCTCGCACTGGTGGGTGGCAGGTCAGGGGACCATTTTGCTGTGCGCAAAACTGAGCGGTTCTGCAGGATTCTGGCGCAAATGTGGGCTTTTCCGCCCTCTTGGATTTCCTAAGCCCACAGCACCAAGTGTTGCAGCATAATAACTTGAACGTGGGCCAAGACACCCAACAGTACGCACCAGGTCTCCCGCGACTCAGTATCAACTTGCACTGGTTACACCTGACCTGGTTCGCACGTGCTTTTGGTACGTTTCCACAAACGGTAAACAACCACCACACCCACGACTCCCGGCAAGTGCTTGTAGTGCGGAGTTCCTCCATCTCATTCTCTTCTTCCTCTTCTTCCTCGCTCTCAAAATCGTCATGCCTATATCCCTCTGCAGGTGGTGGCGGTGGAGGGTTTGGGGGTGGTGCTGAGACAAATGAATAACAGCAGCCATGGATGCCATTAGGATTGGTCGGCTAATCTTCGCTACAGCAGTAAAGGCAGCACAACTCAATCTGTTATAGCGAGAAGTACAATGAAGATGAGCTTGGTGGTGTGGCCTTTTATAAGGGTAGATGGGTGCACCTTGTGACCATATCGAACACTCAAAAGCATTGCAAAAATTCTCAACAATATGTTGAAAGGTAGGGCAATTGTATGGGACATGTGCAATGGAGATTTTACACTGTAAAATAATGTCCCATGTTTGTATAAGTTCTTTTGAAATGTTGCGGAAGCACACCAACTGTGCAAATCAGGCCAGACGCTCAGTATGGGTGTGGTCACATGATGATGTCATGAACACATCCGCATAGGAAATGGCTGCCGCTGGACACCAAATGTAGAGTAACGGACGAGCGCATGTGCGTGGGTGTTCTATGGACAGTGTTCGGGTCCTGAAACTAATTAAAAGTGCGACACAAGTGAGACAGACAGTTACGGACAGGCGCAATGTTCGCAGTACTTATGGGTGTGGTGCGCATGTGCGTAGATGTTCTGCTGACTGTACGGCTAGGTACAGTGTCTTTAGTACACCTCAATTTTGTTTGACTACGGACATTCCGGCCACCGCGCCTGTTCTACGGACAGTTCTATTTTGGCTGCGGACGGTATGGACAGCTATAGTGTCACATTTTGTTCATTTACAGACATCCCGTACACCTGGTGTGTTCAAAGAACATGTTTTATCTTGGTTGTGACCAGTAAGGAGAGGTATAATGTCCTTAGGACGCCCCCATTTTGTTAATTTATGGACAACTTGGACACCTGGTCTGTTGTAAGATAGTTCCATGTTGGTTTCGAATGGTACGGGTAGGTGTATTGCCCTTAGAACATCCATATTATATTGATTATGGCCAGCCCGTACAGGTGCGCTGTCCGCGGACATTTTAACTCTTTAAAAAAAAAAATGTATCCAAATAATTTCACTACAACTAACATAAAAAAAATGTTCAATACACACACATACATCAATCAAGAGAAATACTAGGGGGAGCAGATACTGAAACGAATATAGGGGAATTAGGGTTTAACATGGGCTGGTTGTGAAGGGATGAAGGGATGGATGTTTCGTCAAAATGTATATGTTGCTCTTGAGAGTTTGGGGATGGTTCACTAGGAAATGGAGAAGGGGGACTGGTACAGGTGGGGCAGTGATATCTTATTTTTCCTCTCACGTATTCCTCCACAAATTGCCTTAACCGGTTCAAATTCTCATTTAGTATGTCCATTTTCTCTTCTATCCGTTTCAGGCTGTCTTGCTCTGTGTCCTTTGGTGGACTTTCTTCTTTTTTTACCTGGTCTGTTAAAAATAAATATATATATGTTAAATGCCCATAAAATAATGACTATCAATTTGCTTATGCAGAGAAGGTGTACCATTATTATCGTTTTCTTCTGACATTTCCCCATTCGGAAAATTGTCCTCCAGCCAGTCCAAAGTACTGCACATTTCTGTGTCAAACAACAGAAATACATTATTTTCTCTGCACCTCATACAAAAAAGTACATACACATATAAGAAAAATGAAGCACACTTACTATTTTCTTGTAATTTGTCTGTGTTGTACTGTGTGTGTCCACTGTCGCTCCTGGCTGCACAGTTTCTGTGAGGTAATTACGTTGGAGGCATATCTTTTTTTTTATGGTATAATCCATTTCATTCTACGTGGAAATGAAATACATGGTTAATGTTTGCGACGTGTAGGTTCAATTGGTTACTTATTAGTACTTATAATGTGTTCATGTTTTCTTTTTTAAACTTGTGCATTTCTCATATGGCACAATAGTACAACTTCAAATACCCCCTGACTGTTTGGGTAGTGTTGATCTCGCCCGCGCCCGTCCGCAGACAGGCGCTCAGTCCGTGCGTTTAAATATCATTAGCGAGGAGGTTCAGTATCTTCTATGTTACATGTACATAAAGTAAGGGAATTATAGTACATATCTTAAAAAAAACACATGATGAAAGTGTATATTCAGTAAAAAAACTTTGTTAACTTGATGTTATGGTTAAGTTGCCCTACTAAAAACCCGTAAAATTCACAAAAAAAAACTTTGTTAAGGGGACGTTATGGTTAAGTTGCGCTACTAAAAACCTGTGAACTTCACCAAAAACAACTTTCTAAATGTGACATTATGGTTCGAATAATATTTGTGATGTCATCTTTGATGTCCTGGGTGTTAGTCTTAGCAGTGCACAGTGGTGGCCTGAGTTATAGCTGCTTAGCTTACCATAATTGGCGAATTTCAGGGGTTTTTCGATTTTACTTGTAACCATAATGTCCTTTTAACAATGTGTTTTTACTGAATTTCATAGGTTTTTAGTAGCGCAGCTTAACCATAACGTCCCTTTATCAAAGTTTTTTCATTGAATATATATATATATATATATATATATATATTGCACTACTAAAAAACATATGAAATTCAATGGAAAAACATTGCTAGAGGGACGTTATGGTTTAGAGGTTAAAAACCTAAAAACTCCACAAATTCGCAGGTTATGGTACGGTATGCACCATAACTCACGCTACCACTGTGCACTGCAAGGACTAACACCCATGACATCAAAGATGACATCACAAATATTATTCGAACCATAATGTCACATTTAGAAAGTTGTTTTTGGTGAAGTTCATCAGTGATGAAATCACATGTGCATTTAGTTGTCATGAAAAGCATCCAGAAGGGATTTGTCATTGTAATAATGGCAGCAAACTATCAGAGATCATCAGGAGAACTATCCTTACATAAATAGATGATTAAGTGTTGGATTACACATTTCGTTCCATTACATAACTGAAGTCATGTACAAACGTACGTATTGTGTGCAGCATGCAAAATCCAGGTGCAATATCCACATTCTTCCCATGTTACATAGTCAAATTATGAATGCTTTGCTTTTAGACTTTTTTGGACTGTTAAACATGTAAAAGGTACCTACAAATTCCTCAATTACATCATAAATATACTACTGCACACAAAACTAAAAGACACCATAACGCATTCCAATAGCAGCATATACGAAGAAACTAAACTAAGAAAAATGGTAGCAGTGCGACCAGAAAGTGTTAATAACCCAGCTGATTATCTTCCTGCAAATAAATGATTGCTGTATTTAAGGCTTGCCTTTTTCTCATATGTATATGTACCAGGTGATGTGAGTGAACCCTAAGGAAAGCAGAGTAAGAACATATGAGAAGGGTAAGGTGTACAAATATAGCACCTTTTCACTTTGTAGTTCCCCATTGTTAGTGAAGAAAAGCACCTAGTGTACATATGTCACTAAGAAAAAAAGAAGGAGCCAGACCTGTGGTGTCATCAGTGATGTCATCAATGACATTTGTGATGTCATCTTTGATGTCATGGGTGCTAGTCCTTGCAGGGCACAGTCGTAGTGCGAGTTATTTTTGCATACCACACCATAACGTGCAAATTAGTGGGGTTTTTAGGTTTTTACCTGTAACCATAACATCCCTGTAGCAACTTTTTTCCATTGAATTTCATAGGTTTTTTAGTAGTGCAACTTAACCATAACGTCCCGTTAACAAGTTTTTTTTGTGTGAATTTCATTGGTTTTTAGCAGGATACCCTTAGTTTGTAATGAAGAACTGTGCAACATAGTGAAACTGCTGGCACCATGTTAATGTGGACAGCAGTTGCAGACTGTGCGTCTGTTTGCTGAGATTGCATAGCATCCAACCTGCTGAGGAAGGCAGGTGCTCTCTTACATAGTGGTACCAATCACCAAACGCAAAGAACATATACAAACCACACCATGTGCAAGAATTCCAAGTGAAAAAGCAAAGAGAAGGTTTGCAAATTGTGTACTTATGAAGCATACAGGACAAAGGCATAGGCAGCACACTATAACGGAATGCATGAACAACAGAAGTAACGCCCGCCTTCAACAATGTACCGCACTGCTACTGTAAATGGGAACAAAGTACGAAGTGCCACAGTAACGAGTGGAAAGTGCTAAGACCTCAATGTCACTACAATGTACTATGGACACAAACCTTTATGTAATAAATACACATCTGCTGCAGTATGTCATAGAACCTCACCATAACGTGTTTTTGTGTAACAAAGCAATAGCTAGCACCTTAGAGTGGCAGGGCGAAAATATCCCTCATGACGCAAACAGTTTCTATAACAACCTCATTGGTACGCACAGTACAGTGAACCATAAATGATGTAATATATGTTGCTGCATGTGCACCAAACACATTCTCTTTTTGGTAAAAGAACATATTGCAAAGGAAAGCAAGGCAGTACAAGCAGCAATCCTTGCACAACAGCATACGGGCACAGGAAAGGAAAATAACTCTGTGCATATCGAAATGGACAACCTGGAGATGAAAGTGGAAAAAGTAGTGAACAAATAGACTGTCGTAAAGTTTGCGTACAAGGATATATTTTGAACAAAATAAAACAGCAGTGGCACATCTGCACATGTACCGCTTCCCCATGTTATAGGCCACCATCCCCTCAAAAACCATGTCACGGGATATGTTACGGTAATACATCAAGCTCTTCCTCCTCTCACAACCAAGTTCTGTAAATCCCCATTTCGCCACAAGAAGTAGCCACTTCTGCTACAGCTTCCCTTTCTCAATAATGTGTATGATTGTGCAGAAGTAAACGGGAATATTGTAAAAGTTGTTGAGGGTTTGTGTGTGTTTTTTTGTCTCCTGAAATGGGGATTTGACTCAGCGGCACACAGTCCTGGTTGCAAAAAACGCAATTAATAAAAAGGTAGGTGTCCTACGGACACTGAAGCTGTCCGACATATCCACAATCACAATGGAGGCATGCCTACGCTGCCAGCAAGGTCTGCATGTCTGCATGTTGTCCACGACCTATCAATGCTTGTGGGAGTGGACGTTTGTGCGTAGTGCAAGTACAAGCATGTGTATGTGTTCCTGTGTGTCCTAGTAACAGCGTCACCCTGCTGCATATGCACATTAACTTTAATGTGCTGGAGGCACCCACACACTTCCTACAAGTAGCTATACACATGAACATTCCACCTGCTATGCACTATAAACATCCAGCATCTCCCAAAATGGTTGGCGCACGTGTGTCACACTATTATTCAGTAGACAAGTGGCAGCGGTGTGCATACGACACTTCTCCTCATGCGCACAATGTATTCTGGCCAAAATGCATCCTGCGGACAGCCGTCCCGAAAGAGAACAGTGGTGATGGCAGCATACGACCGCACCAGCGCTGCGCGTAGGCCCTTATTTCGGGAACACCACCTGGACCCTCGGACAGCAGAAAAGTGCAGTGTTTAGCAATGTTAAGATTGTTTTTCTGAAAGTACACGCTTACACACACACCACAATGTGCCGTTGCACATATATGTATCTTTTTAAAAAATGCAGGCCTTTTTGCTGAGTGCAAGTTCGCCACAGCAGTCTTACAAAAGTGCACACTGCAAAGTTCCACCACAATTTCTCTGTAGCTTCCCACAGTACTTTGCCCTGTAAGTGAGGTTGGACCAAGTCTGCTGTGCTGCATTTTCTTTGCAATTAATGCCTACCCAGCTCAGTATTTACTGTAATTATGAAAAGTATTAACTGCCCTTCCTGTAACCCACACCCTAAGTTGCAATAGCCCACTGCAGTGGCCTATCAATGATCACAAAAAGACGTGGAGGTTAATTTCCTGTGCTTTTATTAACTCTTCACAAATAGCACTGCCATCATATTTTAGTCACCTGTCATCATACATTACAGCAAATACTTATACGAATGTCATTGTCCTGCTGATGGTCCCTGTATTTAGATGAGTCAAAGTCTGTGGCGGAAGATTGTAGGGGAGACGGAATGACAGCCCACTGCTGCCTGGCTTGCCAGGCTGACAATGTGCTCAGCGGGAGCTGGCACACGTGATCTCACAGGTTCTCCTATGTAACCTCCGCCGGTACCTGCCTAATGTCCTTTACTTTGCAACCCCATTATGCCATTCCAAAGGTAGCATGCTGCAAGCGGTTTTGTGTGCCACATGCATTTCTTCAACTACAGTAAAGGCTGTACCCCAGTGAAGCACAAACATTCCTTCCTCCCTTTCCTCTTCCTTCTTTGTTACATGCCAGCAGTGGTTGCTGTTAGATTGTTCTGCACACATCTACCAATCACATTGAAAAGGTCTCTATTGAACGATATTAGTTTTGTACACCAGTTCTCTGCGTACATACCAAACCCAGAATCAGTATTCGGCAATTCCTTAGCCTGCACAGTCCTGTTTCCATGGCCATCCCCAAAATCCCCAGATGGAGATTTCGTGCTGCGTTCAGCCGTAACTTAATAAAGTACAACCAAAGTGGGGGAAGTCTTTTGTGTGGACAACTCTGAAAATAGCACATTTTGTTTTCAGTTGTATTGTAGATGCTTCTTCTAAACACCCTTTCTTTCAGGTTTCAATTGCTTTTGTGTTTGCTTGTGCTCACATTGTCACGCTGAATTCTTCAACGCATCCCGTAGGCAGGCAAACAAAATAGCATTTTCAATGGTGTACAACGAAATACCTTCTGCTGCATTTGCACAATGACTGGGTTCATTGTTGCTGAGAAATATCCCACCAGCAGACAAAAAAATGTACATGCTTCTATTGAAAAGACACCTTCCAACCTCTGGCTCGGAACAACCTACATAACCATTGTCCCACACTCTTATTACTATTAGGCACCAGAAAAGCACCTTTGTAGTCCGACAAAGCATCTGCACGACATTTAGCAACCTCTTCAGTGGACACAGGATGCGTAAACAAGGCAGGTAACCCATATACATGTCATCGTACTTCATGACGATAACATCGCCAGTATTAAAAGAGGCCATGTCTCTCCAAAATGCTTGCATATCGACAACACAGCCATCATACACAGCGCATCACAATGCGTGCACTCCTTCCAAATCTCTGTGACCATCAAAGTGTCTTTCCTGGGCATACTTATGCATATGTGGCACAAATGCATCACCCAAAGGCAACTCAAAGAGTTTCGCCAAGTCAAACAGCCTCATTACGCAGAGCAATAACAACAGTATGACCGGGCCTTTGTGTGAACCACGCCCACAGTACCTGATTTCATATTCCCTACAGTTCCATTTCCATTGGCCCGCATGGTGAGATGCGCAGATTCTAGCATGTGCACATCCGAAAGTACAGCATAGGCTGCGCCCCTTTGAAACAGGAGGAGTCCCTCTCCCTATGGCTGCCCTGGCCTGTGACGCACACCCAACACACCTCATTGGACAATGCCCACAGTTCCATTTCCATTGGAGACCATGGTGAGAAGAGCTGAATATGGCATGGGCGCTTCCCCAAGCATCGCTACTGGCGCGGCCCACTGAAGCATCAATAATTCTTCCCTTTCCACTTCTTTCTTTCTTGCAAGCCGTCATTATTTTCTCTTACAATGTTGCACACACATCCACCGATTACATTAAAGAGCTCTCTATGTAACAGTATGAGTTTTCAACACCAGTCCTCTGCACACACACCACACCCAGAAACGGCATTGCGCAATACTTCAGACTGCACAGTCCCATTTCCATGGCCATCGTGAAACTCCCCGGATGAGGTTTTCATACTGTCTGCCGCCGTGCACGTATACATTTCAATTTCGTTCTTAAGGGAGACTGTCCAAAGGCTTTCTATTTTTCAATTTCTCATTTTAGATGCTTGTTGCGAGATAACTTTTTTTCCATTTTTCATTAGTTTTCTGTGTTCTTGCAGGCACAATATTACATTAAACTCTTCACCGCATACCGTATATTGGCAAACAATATCGCATTGCCAATGGGTGACAAGGAAAGGCCATTTCCATAAAAAAACTCTGCATTTCCACAACTAATGTGGTCCTTGTTGCAGGAGAACAGAAGAACATCCCACACGAGTGCACACAATCAGACAGGCTTCTGTTGATGAGACACCTCATAGCGTCTGGCTCGGAACAACATTCATCACCAGTCACACATACTCTTCTTGGTAGTATAGATGAAACAAGCACCTGGGCAGTTGGAAAAAGGCGATCCACTGCATTCAGCAAATTTCTGATTCGACGGAGCAAAACTAGACAAGGCACGTAACCCGTACGCATACTGCCGGAGTGAAGGACGACGACATCCACAGTCCCAAAGGTGGCCAAGTCTCTGCAAAGTGTATTCATGTCGGTGAAACTGCACTCATAGACACTGTTCCACAAGGCGTGCACTCCTTCCAAACCAAAATTGCCATCAAAGTGTCTTTCCGAAGCATACTTGTGTAGATCGAGCACAAACGCATCACCCAAAATCAACACGATGCATTTCGCCATCTCAGCCACCCTCACTACGCACATTAATGGAACACTGTATGACCACCCCTTTCACTGAACCACACCCTGAATACCCAATTGGATAATCTTCACAATCATATTTCTATTGGGCCACATGGTGAGAAACACACAATGTGGCACGTGCGGTTCCCAAATTGCAGGCAGGGTCGTGCCCCAGTACAGTAGCAGTCTTTCCTCCCTTTCCACTATTTCTTTCTCCACCAGTACCTGATTGGCTACGAACAAACAGTCATACATGCTTCCACCAATGGCATCCAAGGCCTTAGCATGTAACACAGTGAGATCTACGCAACACTTCAAAAGTATGGTTACTAAATCAGCCTGCAAGTATCCAGTCATTGGAAAACACTTGTAGTAGAAAGTTATGTGACAGAGTGCAAACTTTTTGCATCCACGTTCACCCACATGAGCATCCAGCACGCCAAAATGTAGGTATGCTAACTTCTCCCATAGTATGTGTACAACTCTGTTAAGGAACACCTCTGTGCATGGTATCTGCCACTGAGGGGCCATTACGTTCCTTACAAGTAGACCGGATGCTTTCCCATCCCCTACCTCTAAGTAGCACTTCAGCGATGTGTGCTTGCAACATTCTTATTTGCCCACATCATACTATGTAATATTGAAACAGGAACTCTTTGCTTTCCTTCTGACAATTCTAGGAAATGTATCACCCACTAACCCACCTCCTACATAAATCATAATAAATAAAACCAATAGCAGCATCGAATGTATCACACTAGGCCAGGGGTCTGCAACCTTTGGCTCTCCAGATGTTTTGGACTACAACTCCCATCACTCCTATCATAGTGATATTCAATTGTGAGTGACCATGGCAGTTGTAGTCCATAACATCTGAAGAGCCACAGGTTGCAGACCCCTGCACTAGGCAAAACGAGCTTTCCCAAACATCACTATGTGCACAGCTGCACTTATGTCTAGACACCACTATTGCCACAGTCTTCTATTAATTTTGCCCCCTTCTACTGTCGGCCTTCTGAAAAGCATCCAGAAGAGAAGTATGTGATTTAGGATGCTATATGGCCTGCACTGAAACATCACCAATAACTCCCAGTGGCTGCTAAAAATAAAGTGAGAGGACTCTGCATTATGCAAAAGGTCTTCTGGGCTCTGGGACCTCAATACCTCCAACTGTGACTTCCTATATATTTGCATGTGCGGGCGCTTCCCTTATCCGGCTCCAACTCCCTCAGGGCCACGCATTTCTACAAATAACCAGTTTGTGGTAGGTATATTTCTTCACCTGTATCCTCCATCTGTAAGAGCCACCCTGGCACCCTGACACTTCAGGGGTATCATCGGCAGTTCAAAAAGCAGCTCAAACACTTTCTCTTAGCGTCTACTGTTTATCCCCCTCTCCCCAGCTAACTGCCTGACGTACACTCATTCTGCACTAGTTACTGCGCAGCTCTGGTATGTCGGCCCTATATTACCTACCCCCACCACGCGAACTGTTTCACTGGCTTTCAATCACACCCCGCACATAATGACTGTTTTCTGTATGGCGCACAGTTCATCCACCACCTTTTCTGTACACTCATCTATTCACTTTGTTACAATTGGGCCGTATTGTTAATTATAGTCCTTTGTTCTTCTACCCATTTACTGTACCTTCCCCTCCCTCCACCCATGCCCTTCGGCTATGTAAATCACACCTGGCCTACTAGTGTAGTTGTCTCTATCTCCCCTCTGTTTCCCTTCCCTTGGCTCGGTCCGTTTCCTAGACGTGTGTGTAGGGGCATGACAAATGCCACAGCATACAATTGCACATCATGTGATGTCATACACATAGTGCATGTACAACAGTACAATGCCTGCCACTTATCCCATCCACTGCAAAGTTTTTGTTTGTTTTCCTCAATACCCCACTTATTGTACACTTTTGAATAAATAACGCACACAGGCAGCACAGCTACCATGTTACAAACGTCAAACAAATGCATACATTGCATGTATACAGTCAAAATGCCTGCCCCTTATCTTGCAAACTTACATCATACCTTCTGGATTTCTTTCTCCAAAGAGACCATTGGGCAAAGTGTTTCTGTACACACCCGACCCCCCACGCTTATATAGAAGTCTCTTTTGCTCCACAGTTTCATTTTCATACCTCCCATTGAAAAAAAAGTCTGCATGTGGCACCTGCAAGCGTGCAAGTACATCTTAATCTGCTAAGTTATCCTGCTAGGGAAGGAGGAGGTGGGTAGGAGTGGAACTGTAGAACAGGGTAGGGTAAGTGCTTTCATAAAAAAATATGTTTTTCTCTTTCAATAACCTTCTGTTTCCTTATCCTCCTCACATGTGTACGTACTAAACGTCAAAGCCTCTCTTACAGTTCTACAATATTCTCTGCAAATCTTGGTGTAGAATTGCAAACCAAACAGCATTGCCAATGGAGGTCCAAAAAATAACATTTCCTTGCGATCACTTAAAATCTTGCTCGTTAATGCTGTCATAGTCGGTGCAGAACATCCCATGACTGCGCATAAATTCACAGAAGCTTATGTTTATTGAACAGCTCCCAAACTCTGGCTGAGGGCCACTTAGACCAGCATGGTACCAAGCACCTTTTGGTCATATGGAGAAGAAAATCACCTTTTCAGTGGGAAAAATGTGCATCACTGCTGACAGCCACTACTTGAGGTGCCATAGCAAACGTGTGCATGACATCTAGGCCAAATGTAGTGCTGCATAATGCACTACCACAACATCCACTGTAGCGACAGATGCCACACATGTACAAATGGAGAACCATAGCACCGAAACCCCACTCATAGACTGTGCCTCAAAAAGCCTCCACTCCACCAACTAAAAGTTAGTATCAAAGCCTCTTACCACAGCATACCTGTGCACATCTTGCACAAAGGTATCACCCACGATAATGACTCTGCGTCTCTGCTTCTCAGTAAACCACACTGCAGCAACATTTGGAGACATCTACCACCGCCCTTTCCTGTCACCCACACCCTTCACACCTTGTTTGATAATCCCCACAGTTCCATTTGCAAAGGCATCATGGTCAGAAGGGCACATTGTAGCACATGCACCTTCCCAGATACAGCGAGGGGCACACCCCATTAAAGCTGAGGCACTCCTTCTTCCGTTTCCACTATTATATATACAGCACTCCCACATTGCGTACTATTTAAAAGGCACAGACACATTTAGCATTCACATCCAAGTCCTCTGCATCGAACACTTTCATTTCTGCACTACACTTCAGACATACCTTTACACAATCACAGTGCAGGTCTGGTGTCATATGAAACCACCTCCACGTAACGTCTCTCCTAAGTGATCCACAATTTCATCGTCCACATTCACCCACACTACTAACCAACACCACCAATTGCACGTACCAGTATTTGATTTTCCTCCTGACACTCCACCAACTGAAAAGATAAGTACTTTCAAGTGCTGTACGGTATTTACTAATCTGTGCAATGCACACTGCTCAAGCACATGCACTATACATTTCAACACTATGCACTGCAACAAACACACGTTCTCAACACAGCAATCAGTGGACACGCTGCATAACTGTATAATCCATAAGCTTCTGCCATGCACTGCTAAATGTTCCATGTGTAAACAATGAACACACCCATAGATTCAACAATGCATGCACAACTCACAAACCGCACACAAAAGGCAACATTTTAAGGAGTACTTACAGGCAACCCACACACGTCTTTGTGCAAGGATTCCAGCCACGCATCCAAGATGCTAAGGCGTCAGCACACACAGAACACCCTAGTACACCCCACGTTGTACTCCTCATGTCATGTGTCATGGATTCCCCATCTGCAAATGCACCTGCCACCTTTCACCCAGCGCACATCTTTGCATGCAGACCACCATGACATTGCGTTGGCTCTGCTAAACATTGTGTCAGTAGCTCTGTACATTGTCCATTATGCAAGTTTGTGATAGTAAGCACTTCCTTTCATAGTGCAATATGATAACACACTTCCTTAGTCAATGCTCATGCAAAGGGAAGTCCATATTAAAAGCACATGCTGACATATGCCTCCCTAAAATGCAACACATGCAATTGCCTACACCATGAGCTCGTGAACACATAACCCCTCACTTCAAGTGCTCCACCAAGTGTCAAATGCTCTCAGCACACATTATTTTAAGGTCACCATCCTCAGAGAGATACCAAGGCAACTCGGCAGGGCTGCATTATGGTATGCTGGCTGCCATCAAGGGATACGCTCTTGGGTGCATAGTTTACAGTCTTTGGCATGTACCCAATAGTCTAGTCCTTACCCACATCCACCACAACAAAACTCTCTTGTTAAGGGGAATATTTGCCACATACCACAATCCACAAACGTATCATACAATGGGTGCCTGAAAGGCAACTGATGACAAACTGTAATAATGCCATGTTGCTCCCTATTGTCAACGGTGGTGCAATCATGTATACCATATAGAATTGCACGCATTTGAGGTCACTGGTGCTGTTCTACCACTTCTACAAGCTCCTGCACAACCATTTATTGAACGTCACCACCATTTGACACATACATACTTAAAACTAGATGTCTGGGTTATGGTGGTGTACTGCAGTGCATGCCTAGGCTCTTTGAGTCCTCACCTGTGGCCTTTTGCCATACACCCAACAGTATACACCTGGGCCACACCCAACACTACATAACATAGTCATGCAAGTGAACAAGTGGTCAGGTACATGCAGGCCACCCCTAGCCACTTCTACTCATCTAGTACTTAACCACTGCACACACAGGACACACTACACAAGTTATCACTCCATGAGGTCCAGGCTTCCAGTATGTAGTGTAAACATTGCAATCAATCCCCATGCCCAGGAATCCAACATGTTATGCAATAATAACAAATACCACATCAAAGGCAACAATGTCAAACCTAAAGCACATCAGGGCACATATTTTGCAGTGCATTGTACCCACCCATTCATCAAAGGAGCTACGGGCGTAGCACACGCACCACGTCATATTACAGTGTACGTTTCAATTTTCATGTCATCTTCATTGTACCCCCCTTCTACCATTGCTGTACCGGCACTGACCGCTTGGCCCTCACCACACACAACACACTCTACTACAACCCATCTTCTACTCCTCTTGTCATGTGTAATGCACTCCCCATCTCCAATAGCGCCTGCCAACTTCCACCCTGTCCACATCTTCACATGCATGCATCCATGACATTGTGTTGCCTGTGCAAAAGGGTATGTAAATAGCTGTATACATTATTCATATTGCACATTTGTAATCCACAAGCCTTACCATAATGCAGAAACATATCACTATATTTGCCACTGCGACCCACTTCCGATCGCAAAGCATTATAAACATACCAACTAAACAAGACACTCTTTACAACATTTACCCTGCTCCCAACACTCTTCTACGTGCATACACACAATGCTGCGTAGGGCACTGCAACACTCACTAATCTGGGGAATACACACAACACAAGCACATACAAGAACCAGGTGCTCTGTCACCTCTTACGGCTCTATGCGATTGTGTTGCCTGTGCAGAACGGGACGTGAGTGGCTGAGTAGATTATCCATATAGCAAATGTGTCATGCTGAAGACTTACTTGCATGGCGCAATGTGTAACAACACTTCCTACAGCAAGGGTCTTTCAAGGGCCTAACCAAAGGAAACACAAATGGTTACATTTCCTCCCTATTATGCAACAAGGCCCATCATTAACACCATACTCTGATGTACACATACCAACTCACTTCTGCTGTTCTACCAATTGTACAATGTCCTCTTCAACCATTGTGTAATACCCACCAACTTGAAAGGCATGCAGAGTAACAACTGCATCAGTGCATTATGTTCTGGTGGCTCACATGCAGGCCTAGCCTGTTGGGTGCATGGCCTACTGCCTGCGGCCTTCGGCCATGTATCCAACAGTCTAGGCCTAGGCCACACCCACCACAACGTAATATAGCCATGCAGTCGAACATATAGTCATATAGGAGACATCAGAAATGTAACATACTCATCACCACTTCCACCCATCCGCTACACCATAAAGCAGGTAGGCAGGCACACGTGTTCCACTTACCGTAATGCAGCCACAGATAACTGCGTTTGGCACAGCTACCCACTTCCTATCACTAAGAACTATAAGCATCCCAACCAAAGAATACAAGCGTCACTACATTTCACCTGTTCCCAAAACTATTCTACGCACTTGCATAGTGCACTGTGACACTTACTAATCTCGGCACTAACCACTAGGCAAGCACATATAAGAACCAGGTGCACCGTGACCTCTTCCATGTGTATACCATTCTGTTACTGCAGCCATGGAACACACTACATGACTCGTCAATGCTACATGTCAACCCATACACTGTCAAGTGTAGACTGCTTTACCAATCACCACACCCATGCTACCACCATTATGTGCATTGCAGCCAAAGCACACACACAAAGTCACAATGTAGCACCTACTTCCAACCAGTGGACACACTTTTCAGTGCTAGGGCTGCAGCCGTGCATCGAAAGGGCTACAGACTTACCTCACACAGCACACCATACTACGCACTAAGTTTACATCTGCAAGTGTCCTGTAATGCATTGCCCTTCTACAAATGTGCCTGACATCACTCATCAGAGAAACACATTTACTCTGCAGCTGCCATGTCATTGCGAATGCTGCCAGCAATCACCACACAACAGTGTTGTCTGTTCACGTAACCGCAAATTGGCAGAGTATGAACTACTACCGCTGGCAAGGCAGCGTCTTCCTCAAATGAGATATATTACATGAACCATTTCTCACTCCTGCACGTTTTCCACCCCTTCTTCCCACCTCCAAAAAACATCCATTGTTTCGCTGTCCCTTTCGCCGCCGTATTGTCCTCCCATACAACATGCCGCTGTCATTGAGAACTATTAACAGACATCCCCTGACCGCATACTGCACTGCACTCAAACTTTTCTCCACTCAGCGAACAGGTGAATTAGACACCGAAGTGAAGCCTCATCAGACCACTTTGAGTGTGCCCACCAATACTTACAACACTCCCAGCCATGCTCACAATGCCTTACAGCCTTGCCACACACACCACTACACTATCCTCCGAAACATCATGGCGGCGTTTCCCAAAAACTTTGACGGACAGCACGATTCTCTCCAGCCAACCACCGGCCGTGTCCAATTTTCGCCGACATCACGGGCCGCCGCACACCAATCAGACTGCGGTCTGCGGAGGGAACAGGGAAATGGATCCACTGAGCGGACCCAGATATCACTAATTTTTTGGGACGTACATTTCAGTGTTTTGTAACACATTTACTGGTCCAATTTCAACCAAACACACAAAAGCACGCTTTCTGGCCCAAACCCCTGCTCCTGGTGCATATTTGGTGAAAATTTGTCCAGCAGTTCGACCTGCAGCTGTGCGCAAAGTTTTTCCCCATTCAGTCTATGGGAAAAAAATGTTTGGGACCCCTCCTATAACTTTCCCCCGCATACGAAACCTTGCCCAACTTGGCGATAAAATTCAGAGCCACCCATATACTTTTTTTGCAAAGTTTGGTGAGGATTCATCCAGGAGGAGCGAAGTTATATGCCGCCAAAAAATTGTTTGTTTCTGATGCAGTCTCCCGAAGCACGGGCTAGAGGACATATCTGGGAGTTTGCTCAGTTTGAGGACATTTCTGGGAGTTTCCTAGGTTAGCCGGGATGCAGCACCGCACTGGCAAGACACACTTTGTCTCAACTCTGATCTGTCTTGTTCCTAATTTCCTACCCCGACTATGATCTCCACGGTCCCTGTCCTTTTATGATGGCTAAGCCTTTGGTGAGTTGTAGTACAATTTTCTGGAGAGACAAATGTTGCAGACCCCTGCTTTACACCATCACACGCTAGAAAGACAGCAGCCTGAGATAGCTCCGAAGAGCAAACCATTCACTACTGAGCAGGCAGCAGTGTTCGCCCAGAGAACACGATTGACAGTTCTGCTGTTTTCACAAAAGTCAGACCTTTTAAAATCTGACAGTTTATGTAGCAATACTACATGTGGTTGCAGAGCTAAGCACAACGCTGCCTCTTGGCAGTGGCTAGCAATAAAAACATGCCCAACACTTGTTCACTGGTATAACATGTTTGTCAGGGCTCTGAAGGCCCTGCAAACTCCATTTTGTGCCTTGAGTCGGTGCAATAATTAGAGTCTATTCTTCTTGATGATTGCAGATGAGACTGGAGTGCAGCTGAATCTCAGAGCTATGGTTTCAGTAAATGTACACAAATGGCTCAGTGACATTAGTTTGTGCTGCTAATGAGCATATCAATAGCATATTCTATCCTGCACCCAGCACAGGGGCAATTCAGAGACAGGAGAGCAGGGCAAGTCTACTGCACAGGCAAGAGGCACGGGGAACAACATAACGGGAGAGAGGGCCAGGGCCAGAGGAGAGAGGAGACTAGTGATATGGCAGAGACGTGCACTCTGGTAAAGAGACAGCATAAGGGGTAAATAATACTGCAGAGGCAGGGGAGAGGGGGCCAGGACCAGAGGAGAGAGGAGACTAGTGATATGGCAGAGATGTGCACTCTGGCGGAGAGACAGCAGAGGAGGTACATAACACTGCAGAGACAGGAGGCAGGGGTACAGCACATGGGGCGAGAGGACCGGGACCAGAGGAGAGATGAGACTAGTGATATGGCAGAGACATGCACTCTGGAGAAGAGACAGCAGAGGTGGTAAATAATACTGCAGAGGAAGGGGAGAGGGGGCCAGGGCCAGAGGACAGAGGAGACTAGTGATATGGCAGAGGCATGCACTCTGGTAAAGAGACAGCAGAGGAGGGAAAGAATACCTCACAGGCAAGAGACACGGGGAACAACATTACGGGAGAAAGGGCCAGGGCCAGAGGAGAGAGGAGACTAGTGATATGGCAGAGACATGCACGCTGGTGAAGAGACAGCAGAGGAGGGAAATAATACTGCAGAGGAAGGGGAGAGAGGGAGAGAGGGCCAGAGGAGAGAGGAGACTAGTGATATGGCAGAGACATGCACGCTGGTGAAGAGACAGCAGAGGAGGGAAATAATACTGCAGAGGAAGGGGAGCGAGGGCCAGGGCCAGGGGACAGAGTAGACTAGTGATATGGCAGAGACATGCACTCTGGTGAAGAGACAGCAGAGGAGGGAAAGAATACTTCAGAGGCAGGAGAGAGAGGGTCAGGGCCAGAGTAGAGAGGAGACTAGAGATATGGCATAGACGTGCACTCTGGTGAAGAGACAGCAGAGGAGGGAAAGAAAACTGCAGAGACAGAAGGCAGGGGTACAGCATATGGGGAGAGAGGGCCAGAGGAGAGAGGAGACTAGTGATATGGCAGAGTCATGCACTCTGGAGAAGAGACAGCAGAGGAGGTAAATAATACTGCAGAGGCAGGGGAGAGAGGGCCAGGGCCAGTGGAGAGAGGAGACTAGTGATATGGCAGAGACATGCACTCTGGTGAAGAGTGTACAGATAGAGACTTTGGAGGAAGCAAGGAATAGTGCAGAGACAGGATGCACGTCTTCAGGGGCACACATATTTGAGTTGCTCCCCATAAATGAGAAGTGCCTAGCTTTGCATAAGTTGTGCAAAGGGTTGCATTTTTGATTGCACAGAGACCACTGTGGAATGGACGCCTGTGACCCTCGACAGGTCCTTGTGATTAGAGACGGCTGTGAGCAGCTGCAGTTCTTTGTTCTTTACCTGGTCCCGTGCCAGGTCCATTTTGGGAAACGGTTGTCTTCCAATACTGGAGGGGCTTTGTGTCAAAAATCACCAATGTATCATTTGAAAAGGATACGGTAACCAAAAAAGGATACAATTGGTAGGGCTCTTCCGGATCCTTTTTCACACGACTTGATTGTAGGTAGGTCAAATTAGACCTTCCAAATGATACAACTCTCTGACTGATGAAACAGGCAGAGAGATGGATCACTGGAAAGGGCGTGGGTATTGTATCGGAAGTTTGCCTAGGATAGATAAAGTATCATAAGAAACTGTCCCAAACTCAAATCACTATGATAGCACAGTATTAGCATTAATTCAAAACACTGACCTTATGGCAAAAAACTGAAGTATTCAACGAAAGTCTCTTGAAGAAAACCAGGAGTTGAACCAACGACAAAGGAGGGGATGATTAGTAAGGGAGACTTATCCCGAACGGCACGAGGCTCACGCTAGATACCGGGTTGGTGCACCACAGGATAGCGTCCAAAGTACTGTGCACAATCACCTTCCAATAGTTCAGGAAATACTTCCTTTCCCACGAAGAACAAAAATTAGAAGTTCACCTGTTAACTGTCACAGGTACCAAAGGTTCAAAGTAGTTCAGAAAACCACGTGCAGGATTGCACGCGACAGCGTACACGCAGTCAGGACAGCCGCGCTTGGAGACAGCGTTTCCGTGTGGAGATTTAGCACGCGAACAGGATACGCGCAGCCCAGGACAGCCGCACTTGAAAACAGCGTCCGCGTGTGGAGATTTGGCACGTGAACAGGATACACGCAGCCCAGGACAGCCGCGCTTGAAGACAACATCCGCGTATGGAGATTTGGCACGCAAACAGGATACACGCAGCTCAGGACAGACGCGCTTGCAGACAGCGTCCGCGTGGAGATTTGGCACGCAAACTGGATACACGCAGCCCAGGATAGCCGCGCTTGAAGACAGCGTCCGCGTGGAGATTTGGCACGCGAACTGGATACACGCAGCCCAGGACAGCTGCGCTTGAAGACAACGTTCGCGTGAAGATTGGGCACGCAAACAGGATACACGCAGCCCAGGACAGTCGCGCTTGGAGACAGCATTTCCGCATGGAGATTTAGCACGCGAACAGGATACGCGCAGCCCAGGACAGCCGCGCTTGAAAACAGCATCTGCGTGTGGAGATTTGGCACACGAACAGGATACGCGCAGCCCAGGACAGCCGCGATTGAAGACAACGTCCGCGTATGGAGATTTGGCATGCGAACAGGATACACGCAGCTCAGGACAGCCGCGCTTGCAGACAGCGTCCGCTTGGAGATTTGGCACGCGAACTGGATACACGCAGCCCAGGAAAGCCGCGCTTGAAGATAGCCTCCGAGTGGAGATTTGGCACACAAACTGGATACACGCAGCCCAGAACAGCCGTGCTTGAAGACAACGTCCTCGTGAATATTGGGCACGCAAAGAGGATACACGCAGCCCAGGACAGACTCGCTTGGAGACAGCATCCGCGTGGAGATTTGGCACGCGAACAGGATACACACAGCTCAGGACAGCCGCGCTTGAAGACAGCGTCCGCATGGAGATTTGACACGCGAACAGGATACACGGCTCCAGGAATTAGCGTGTGGAGGAAAACACGCTCCAAAAGGCCAAAGAAGTTGCTGAAAGGAATGCGAGGACGCAGGTCCGGAGTTCAGCTACAAATCTCCAAAAATGAATTCATCAGAAGCAGCGATTGACGTTTCCACGCTGCTTATGTACGTACTGCCGTGATACATGTGACGGAACTAAGTCACGTGAATTTAACGACGTGCAAAATGCAGACGTCATTTTCCGGGCACTGCATCGAACAACCTCCATTTCGAATAGAATGGTCTAGCGGTTCTATGGGCGTAACTCATTTTGTATGGAGAGGTTGTTCCCGGTCCAGAGATAAGTCCAGCAGGCATGACAGTGCCACCCCCCAAAGGAGCAACCTCTACCCTTTTCGAGTGGAATCGCCTTAATAAAGCAGGATCATGAATGTTAGACAGAGGTTCCCAGGATCTATCCTCGGGACCATAGCCTTTCCAATCCACCACATAATATGGCTTCCCAGACTGTAGCCTCATGTCCAGCATATCCTGTACTTCATATTCGTCTGACCCTTTCACAGAAATAGCAACAGGCCGTATAGGCAATCTAGTAGCATCAGAGCACGGTTTGATGAGTGACACGTGGAATACAGGATGCACTCGCCACCGTTGTGGCAATGCCAGACGGACAGCAGCCGGATTTATAACGTGGAGCACTTCATATGGCCCGATGTATTTAGGCAAGAATTTCTTTTTACCAGGTATCCTCAAGTTTTTAGTGGACAGCCATACCTTCATCCCTGCTTTGTAGACAGGTGCAGGGATTCTATGAGCATCGGCATATGTCTTATCTCGTTTTTTAGCTTGCTCCAATTGCTGCTTAACTTTCGTCTGTAGACTCTTTAGATCTCTAATATTACATCCTGCTGCAGGAGTATCCAAAGACAAACTGGAATCCAAAGGAATGGATCGGGGGTGTTGCGCATACAGAGCATAGAAAGGCGAAGTACCTATGGCACTATGGTTGGAATTATTATAGGCAAACTCCGCTGCCGACAGGACATTGAGCCAATCTGACTGAAACTGCAGGCACAAACATCGCAGATATTGTTCCATAGTGCTATTGACTCTCTCAGTCTGTCCATCCGTTTGAGGGTGATAAGCACTAGACAACCTGTCATCAATTAGTAATGCCGAATTTAGTGCTCTCCAAAAACGTGACGCAAATTTTGAGCCCCTGTCAGTGATTATCACTGAAGGTAGGCCAAAAAACCGGAATATATGCCGGATGAATAAATCAGAACGACCAGCAGCTGTTGGTAAACCAATACAGGGGATAAAAAGTGCCAATTCTGTAAAGTAATCCACCACAATCCATACGGTATCGTATCCATTATTTCTTGGAAGTTCTACCACAAAATCCATTGATATCATGTCCATTGTTTTTTTAGGAACAGGTAGGTACTGGAGTAAACCCACTAGTTTGCCAGGAGTGTTCTTGCATTGACTGCATACAGAACATGTTAAAACATAATTTATAACATCTTGTGTTATAGACGGCCACCAACACCATCTTTTCAGCAACTCTAGGGTCTTCTTCTGTCCAGGATGGGTTGCAATCAAGGAATCATGACCCCAACTGAGGGCCTTGTTCCGAGTGGTACCAGTTGGTAGATCGAGTACTCCTTGTTTGAAAGGCAAACCATTGTATATATCAAGATTCAATTCCTTAATCAATTGTGGATTTAATTTCACCCACTCCTGTAACTCGTTTTTTAGGGAAAGTTGTGCAGAACAACTACATATCACGTGATCTGCCAACAACTTATTTTGCAGCGATGGTTCTTCCTTCACCTCTTCACCGATGCGAGACAAAGCATCCGACTTGACATGTTGTCTGGCAGGGCGATAAGTAATCTGGAAATCGTATTGAGCAAAAAAGACATGCCATCTGGCCTGTCTAGCTGTAAGACATTTCATAGTTTTGAATGCCTGAAGATTTCTATGATCCGAGTACACCAGCACCTGATGTTTGGCCCCAAGAAGATGATGTCGCCATTCTCAGAAAGCATCCTTGATTGCAAGTAATTCACGCTCAGTGACAGTATAGTTCTGTTCGTATGAGGTAAACTTACGTGAGAAGAAAGCAACTGGATGCTCCTCCTTGGTTTCTGCAGAAACTTGCGAAAGTACAGCTCCTGTAGCGACACTGGAAGCATCTGCTTCAACGATAAACTGACAATCCGGATCAGGATGTTGAAGTACAGGTGCAGTGGTAAATGCTTCCTTTAACATCTCAAAAGATGCTTGGGCATTCTGGTTCCAACAGAATGGAACTTTGGAACTAGATAAAGCTGTCAATGGGGCCACTGTTTTGGAGAAAGAACGAATAAATCTGCGATAAAAATTCGCAAAACCTAGGAATGACTGTAATGACTTGACATTGTGTGGAACGGGCCAATTCAATATGGCCTTCACTTTGGAACGACTCATTCAAACACCTTGATTGGTAATGTCGTAACCCAGAAATTCCACTTCTTGTGTATGAAAGACACATTTCTCGGCTTTAACAAAAAGCTTGTTCTCTCTCAGTCTTTGTAAGACAGCTAACACGTGTTTAACATGTTCTGGAAAAGACGATGAATATATCAAAATGTCATCCAAGTAAATCACCACGAATTGGTCCATCATATCTCTGAAGATATCGTTCATGAAGAACTGAAATGTGGCGGGAGCGTTACAAAGACCAAAAGGCATCACTAAATATTCATAAAGGCCGTACCGCGTCTTAAAAGCTTCGTCTCCTTCACGAATGCAAACCAGATTGTAAGCACCACGCAAGTCCAATTTAGAAAAGTACTTGGAAGTTCCTAATTGATCTAACAGAACATGTATCAGTGGTAAAGGGTACTGATTCTTTATGGTGATGTCGTTAAGAGCCCTGTAATCAATGCAAGGCCTTAGATCTCCTTCTTTCTTCGGAACAAAGAATAAAGGAGAGGCAGCCGGCGATTGAGATGGTCGTATAAATCCCATATCAAGAGCTTTATCAATGTATTCTTTCAAGACAACATCTTCTTTGGGAGTTAAAGAATAGACTCGACCAGTCGGGATTTTAGCTCCAGGAATTAGTTCAATTGGACAATCATACTGCCTATGTGGAGGCAGCTGTTCTGCCTGGCCTTTGTCAAACACATCAGCAAAATCTGTATATTCACTTGGTATATGTGTACCGCTCTGATGTACCACACTAATAGTGGAAATTCCCTCCGTAGAGGCCAAAATATGTGATTTATTTGACACCTCCTGACTAGTAAAGCAATGTTCATTGCAAAAAATGGAAGGATATTGGATCAATCTCGTAACCCAGCCCATGGCGGGATTATGAAGAGTCAACCAAGCAAGTCCAAGTAATATTTTGTACTGAGGAGCCGCAATGACATCGAAGACTATTTCATCTGAATGACCATTTAATAAAGTCATCTGAATAGGTACAGTCTCCTGAGTTACCATACCGGAAATCAAGACCGATTCATCCACAGTATTAACAGTTTCAGGTTTGTTCTTGTCTACAAGGGGTATAGAACATTTCTTGGCATATGTGATATCGATGTAATTATTAGTGGCTCCAGAATCAACCATAGCCTTGGAAACCAATTCTTGATCATCAAAACGTAAAGTCATCTCAACAGCTATAGGTGTGTGCGCTGGAAATGTAATGGAGTCCGATGTAACATTGGACACAGGGACTCCTGCTACTGTCGAGTTTTGGCGTTTCCCGAAGGCTTAACTGGTTTTTTAGGACATGCCGCCAGTAAATGCTCAGATGAACCGCAATACATACATAAATAGTTTTTTCTTCGGTTCTCTCTTTCTGCTCTAGACAACCGGCCTCTCACCGCACCAATTTGCATTGGTTCAGGATCATTCGAAGAAGCTGCCGGTGTCTCAGAACGAACCGGTGCATGCAGGAAAGGTTTTCTCTCTCCTTTGCAAGCATTTCTTGGGGCATACATTTGTAAAATCAAATCAAGAAATTCTGAGAAACCTGTAGGAACCACTGGGACCGTGGACAAGGCATCTTTGAGTTCTTCTGAGAGACCCTTGCAGAAAACAGCCGTCTTCTTGTCTTCAGGCCATTGGGTTTCGACTGTTAATTGGTTGAATCGGGCAATGTAAGCCAACAGAGGTTGACTGCCTTGTTGTAGATTCAGCAACTCCAGATCTGTGGCTTGAGTAGCATAGCGCATATCAAAGATTTTGCTCTTAGCAGCCAGAAGATCATCGCAATCGTACAACAAGGGGCTATTTGATTCCAATAAAGGATTAGCCAAAGCAGCCGCTGTACCCCCCAAATGGGAAAG
The DNA here is from genome assembly GCF_040938575.1 of Ambystoma mexicanum. Classification (NCBI taxonomy): domain Eukaryota; kingdom Metazoa; phylum Chordata; class Amphibia; order Caudata; family Ambystomatidae; genus Ambystoma; species Ambystoma mexicanum. The sequence goes on along the minus strand of NC_090931.1, from coordinate 166,722,285 downwards.
CACAAATGCTGCTTTAGTAGTTAGGTCGGGAAACAAATTAGGCCGGCAAAGGAAATTAAGTCGGCACTGATTAACAAAAGTTCTATAGGTTTTAGGATCACCTGTGAACCTTTCCGGAGGAGCCAAGGGAAACTGTGTTGGCATAACCACTTTAAGAGTTACCTGTGATAATGATGGTGCCGTAGTCCCAGATGCAGTGGCTACTGGAACCTGTGCTCCCTGAGGAGTGGCATGCATGGCTTCTTGCATAACATCCATTCGATGCCGTAGCATGTCCTGTGCCGTAATCATTTCATTTCTCAAGTCAGTGATTAACTGAGTCAAAACAGTTAAAGGATCCGTACCCTCCATGGCTTCTGATTCTGTCAAAAATCACCAATGTATCAATTGAAAAGGATACGGTAACCAAAAAAGGATACAATTGGTAGGGCTCTTCCGGATCCTTTTCCACACGACTTGATTGTAGGTAGGTCAAATTAGACCTTCCAAATGATACAACTCTCTGACTGATGAAACAGGCAGAGAGATGGATCACTGGAAAGGGCATGGGTATTGTATCGGAAGTACGCCTAGGATAGATAAAGTATCATAAGAAACTGTCCCAAACTCAAATCACTATGATAGCACAGTATTAGCATTAATTCAAAACACTGACCTTATGGCAAAAAACTGAAGTATTCAACGAAAGTCTCTTGAAGAAAACCAGGAGTTGAACCAACGACAAAGGAGGGGATGATTAGTAAGGGAGACTTATCCCGAACGGCACGAGGCTCACGCTAGATACCGGGTTGGTGCACCACAGGATAGCGTCCAAAGTACTGTGCACAATCACCTTCCAATAGTTCAGGAAATACTTCCTTTCCCACGAAGAACAAAAATTAGAAGTTCACCTGTTAACTGTCACAGGTACCAAAGGTTCAAAGTAGTTCAGAAAACCACGTGCAGGATTGCATGCGACAGCGTACACGCAGCCAGGACAGCCGCGCTTGGAGACAGCGTTTCCGTGTGGAGATTTAGCACGCGACCAGGATACGCGCAGCCCAGGACAGCCGCACTTGAAAACAGCGTCCGCGTGTGGAGATTTGCCACGCGAACAGGATACACGCAGCCCAGGACAGCCGTCCTTGAAGACAACATCCGCGTATGGAGATTTGGCACGCAAACAGGATACACGCAGCTCAGGACAGACGCGCTTGCAGATAGCGTCCGCATGGAGATTTGGCACGCAAACTGGATACACGCAGCCCAGGATAGCCGCGCTTGAAGACAGCGTCCGCGTGGAGATTTGGCACGCGAACTGGATACACGCAGCCCAGGACAGCTGCGCTTAAAGACAACGTTCGCGTGAAGATTGGGCACGCAAACAGGATACACGCAGCCCAGGACAGTCCCGCTTGGAGACAGCATTTCTGCATGGAGATTTAGCACGCGAACAGGATACGCGCAGCCCAGGACAGCCGCGCTTGAAAACAGCATCTGCGTGTGGAGATTTGGCACGCGAACAGGATACGCGCAGCCCAGGACAGCCGCGATTGAAGACAACGTCCGCGTATGGAGATTTGGCATGCAAACAGGATACACGCAGCTCAGGACAGCCGCGCTTGCAGACAGCGTCCGCGTGGAGATTTGGCACGTGAACTGGATACACGCAGCCCAGGACAGCCGCGCTTGAAGACAGCGTCCGCGTGGAGATTTGGCACGCGAACTGGATACACGCAGCCCAGGACAGCCGCGCTTGAAGACAACATCCGCGTGAAAATTGGGCACACAAACAGGATACACGCAGCCCAGGACAGCCGTGCTTGGAGACAGCGTCCGCGTGGAGATTTGGCACGCAAACAGGATACATGCAGCTCAGGACAGCCGCGCTTGAAGACAGCATCCGCATGGAGATTTGACATGCGAACAGGATACACGGCTCCAGGAATTAGCGTGTGGAGGAAAACACGCTCCAAAAGGCCAAAGAAGTTGCTGAAAGGAATGCGAGGACGCAGGTCCGGAGTTCAGCTACAAATCGCCAAAAATGAATTAATCAGAAGCAGCGATTGACGTTTCCATGCTGCTTATGTACGTACTGCCGTGATACACGTGACGGAACTAAGTCACGTGAATTTAACGACGTGAAAAATGCAGACGTCGTTTTCCGGGCAAAGCATCGAACAACCTCCATTTCGAATAGAATGGTCTAGCGGTTCTATGGGCGTAACTCATGTTGTATGGAGAGGTTGTTCCCGGTCCAGAGATATGTCCAGAAGGCATGACACTTTGGTCATAAGTCAAGCAAGGGCAAGGGGATTGGTCTGCTCTGCTTATACTGGAGTACCAGGCAACATCCAGGAGTACTCCATTTCTCCCCCACACTGGCACTGCCCTTTCCACTGGCTCGAATGAATGCCTGATCTGCTAAGCAAGAAGGTCACCCTCTTCTTTCATTAAATAGAACGTGCCTCGATTTTGTAGAACTGCAGTTGGTCATTGTCTCCTAGCTCGATGGAGGTTTGGAATTCTGGCTGCATGTCTTGTAAACTCCAAAGAATCCCAGAAGCCTTGTCAGTCAGGTATTGTAACTATTCAGTTTTGGTTGGTGATCCTGGTTGCAGAGCTATGCATTTTTTCCCACTAAACAGGCATCTGGCCTGTGGTAGCAGGAGTGTAGTTATGGTTAAGTTGCTTAACTCATAGAAACAGAACTTTTTGGGTGATTTATAACTTCGATCGCCCTCTATGAATCGTCACCAAAATGTAGGCCCCTCAGAATGATTCTGTGAAGTTTGGTGTGGTTTTGTTCACAGGGGAAAGGTTATAGGGGAGGGTCCCAAAATGTGTGGAAAGCCTCATAGATGCAATGGAAAAAAAGTTTGCTCACGCCTGCAGCCCAAAACGCTGGATGGATTTTCATCAAATTTGTGGTAGGAGCAGCGTCTTGATCATGAAAGCATGCTTTTTGTAAATTTGGTGTAAATTTGTCTAGTTTTCTTTTCAAACTGCCAAAAAGCAGGTAAAAAAATTAGTGATATCTGAGTTCAGTCCGTGGATTTGCTTCCCTATTTGCTCCACGGACACCACCCTGGACTAATCAGAGGGCGGTGTAATGTCCATGAACATTGGCCGCGCCTACTGATTGGATGGTGAAAAGCATGAGGTGTGTCATATTTTGGGAAACAGCTGCCATGTTGGATCCCCAGACAGCGGCTGGTGTCCACAGATAGCGCAGTGGGGAAAAAGTTTATAAAACACATTTTGGGTAATTTGGTGGTCAAAAGAGGGGCTGGGAAGGGTGGGGGTGCAATAAAGATGATATGGAGCTGTTTTTCTTGGTGAAAAAAGTGGGTGTGGGTGCAGTTGGAAAACACATTTGGGGTTATTTGATGGCTGAAAGAGGGCATAGAAAGGATAGTCGAGTGGAATAAAGATGATATGAAGGTGTTTTTCTAGGTGAAAAAGGGGTTGCAAATGCCAACGAATCCGCAGTCAATACTGGTGTCCGCGGACATCATTTTGATTGCCGGGGGTTGAGGGTGAGTTTTATTATTTGAAGGTTTATTGTACGTACTTGTTATATGGATTAATTCTATTGTGGCGTTTGTGAACAGTAGGCAGATTCTTGGGGCATGGGCGTAGGTATTTATGATTGTAGTACTATTGAGATTACTGCTCATAGAATATGTATTTGTTTATTCTTGGTAAGGTTACTTAGTTTCATACAGTAGCAAATCTGGAATCGCTGATTCATTTTCTGTGGAGAAAATAAAAACAGTATCATTTGTTAAGCAGGATAGTTTAATAGCTTTAATTGCATACAATTGTACATATGTATTTACTTTTGTTGACCCTCATAAACAGTACATTATATGTATTATGTTTGGTAAAACATTAGTCTATGATACACTGTTGTGTTGACATTAAATAATCATTGGGTCATTGGGAAAAAATATCCATACAGGATAAAAAAAAAATAAAAAGAACAATTACAATTATGTGAGTGTAAGTGTGATAGTTTGTGTATTTGAAGTATGTTGTGATTAAGGAAATGTTTAAAGTAGTTAGATAACTGTTGGTTTATTCTAACTACATTCACCTTTAGAAGAAGTGTTGTAGTAACAAGAATTCTGATGCCATATTTAAAGTGTATTGTAATGAAGGATATTTTTGAAGTAGTTAGATAACTGTTGGCGTATTCTAACTAGATCGACTTTTAAAAGTGACATTGGGCCTCATTACATGGTAGGCGGTGAGCCATGGTGCTATTAGCGCCATGGCTCATGCCGGTAAAATACCGGCACCGCCTTGGCGGAAAGGGGATTTACCGCCCCATTCCAAGGTTGGAGGGGCGGTAAATCCCCTTTCCGCCATTGCCCTTCCCCATTCCCATTTCTGCCCCATAGGGCTCTATGGAAATGGGGAAGGCGCTAATTACGCCACCGCAATTTTGCGGTGCCGTAATTAGCTCCGAGGTCCCTTAGCGGGTTGGATTTTAACGCCTGCAAGAAGCAGGCGTTAAATCCTCCAACCCGCAAAGGGACCTCGTAGTACGGCGGTAAGGGTTAACGGTCACCGTTGCCATTAACGGTGACCGTTAACCCTTACTGCCGTCCGTGTAATGAGGCCCATTGTATTATTATAATTGTACTTAGATACCTCTTGGCATATTCTAACTGTTGATTCTGCTAGAGTTTAGTGGGTAAATATGGGTTGTAGGAATATTAATTAGGCATTTGTTAGGTTTGCTGGTAACCTATATTTTGGAGTAACTGAGGTGTTGTTACATTCAAACCAACCACTTCTTTTTTACATATGCAGTCTAGTGCCCTGAAGTGGTTGTGGCACCAGTGTGGTATATTATGCCTACCGTTGTGAAGGTTGTTTGCCAAGATATACTTGGCCATGTTTAAAGCTCATGAGCTTACAGTTATGTTTGGTACCATCTGCATTGTACCTTAGAAGCATTTGTATGATATATTGGCTATGTGAGTTTATTTGTATGCTGGAACGATTGTCTGAATTGCAAAGAAATCATAATATGACATGATTTGCATTCTGCAGAACCTGGTGAAATGGAATGGATTCACAATTTGAATACATATACACATCGTTCGTTAGGGATGTGCTCTTGTGAAACATGGTTGCAGATAGTGCATGTATGTTTCCACTTGTATGAAACCTGGAAGATTTCATTTATAGAGATGTGTTTGGTTTCCAGTACTTCTAGTAAATACATTAGGAATTCTTGAGGATCTTCTTGTGTGTTTATGGTACATTTTGCCATTCCTGCACAGTAGTCCAATTCGTGCCTTAAACCTGAGACACTGTAGTGCTATCAGGATTATTTGTTGCATTTCTTTGAAGGACGAGCATTTGCAAACACAAGTGGTCTGAGCCAATTATGTAAATGTTGTGAACAACTGGTGGCAATTGGAAGAGAAGACTGATTGTTACATTTGCGTAACAGTTTACTCCAGTGGTGTTGCTGAATTTAAATGGACCAGAGATTTGTGTATCTGCATCGTTTGATTGGTCTGCAGATTTCTTTAGAGTTGGGATATTTTTATCGCTTCTGTTGGACGTGCAGTTGAGTTTGTAGTAGACAGTTGTGTGGCTGTATTATTTGATGGAGAAGCATTTGATTGTTGTTTCTTTAGTTGTATTGTTGGCAGATCTGTTATAGGTTCTGTTTGTGTTACTTTTATTTTACAAGGTTTTCTTTTTTGAGGTGCAGGGTACCTATCTAGATGGGGGTCTACAGTGCACGTACTCTAGGAAACAAGGAATGTGTGCAGACTATTATTGGGCATTAAAAAAAATGACAGAACAATACACACAGACATTTATAGTATAAAAGATACATTTATTTAGGAAAGGGATGGAACATCAGGATGGGAAACATAAATGGGAGAATTAGACATTTATGTACAATAATAATCAGGGGAGTGAGGTTTCATCAAAGCATGTTGCATTAAAAGGTTGGGAGTTTTATGGGGATGATTGCTGGGGACAAGGGGTACCGGTGCAAGAAGGACAGTGATAATGAACATTTTTAATCACATGATTTTTGACATAATTTAAAAGTTCCTTAAAATCATTACTGATTTCATCCTATTTTGCAGATAACATCATGATTTCATTATGTACAGTTGGGGATGGGGCTTCTCTTTGTGATTCTTGGGAATTTGCATAATTACATTGGGGTGTTGTTTCTTTGTACAGACTATGTACTATAGGAAAAAATGAATTATTAATTGAGTGAGATATGTACAAATTATATTATCTATTTATATTAAAGTATTTATTGTATACCATTAGAGATGTTATCATCACTCATTTCTTCTTTTGGGGAATGTTCTTCCAAGCACTGAAGTGTGTTTGCCATTTCTGTAAAAATAAAAAAGTTCTTTCTGCTTATAAGAAATGTTTATATAATGAATGGTAATAATAGAGAAATAAATACAGTGTACTTACTATTTAGTAAGAGCTTATTTTCAAATAAGCACCTGGTGTATGTGTGTCTGTATGCAGAGTTGTACAGAGGTGATAATATGAGGTATACAGTCATGGTTTGTGCTTGGCGCATTCCATTATGTTGTGTGCTACATGAAAAAATAATGTGCACATTTTCAAATGATGATTACGTACAAAAAAGGTATATTTGGGTGTAGTAAATGTACATCATTTTGTTTTATGTATATGTGTTTGCTGGTTAAAGGGTAGAATTTTTTTTTTTTAATCTCCTGTGCTTCTGGGCTTTGTAAATGCTACCTGATGTCCGCGAACATTGGTACTGTCCGCAGACTCTACAGCTGCTACATTGGGGTGATTATAAGGAACTTGTAGCAAATTAAGGGAGCACTGGTAACAACCTATGGAATTCACTGAAGAAACATTGTCAAAGGGACTTTATGGTTAAGTTGCACTAATAAAAGCCTATGAAATTCAGTGAAAAATCTTTGTTAAAGGGATGTTATGGTTACAAGTAAAACCTAAAACCCCCAGAAGTTCACCAGTTAAGGTACGCTAAGCAACCATAACTTGCACCATCACCCTGCACTGCTAAGACTAACACCCTGGCCATTAAAGGACACAATACTTCTATGGTGCATGCTGCAGCCTTTGTCTATGTGTATGAACGATTAGGTTTCTCTATTACCAACAACATTCTAATTTCATTTTTTAATTAGATGAGTACATTTTTCAATACATTAAGTAGTACATGATAGGTCTCCTGATCACTCCTGACATCTTGTTACCAACATTATAAAGGGGCTATTCTTCAAAATTAATTTAGTATGTGATGCCATCAGTGACATCATCAATGACATTTGTGAAGTCATCTTTGATGTCTTGTGTGCTAGTCTTAGCAGTGCATCTGGTGGTGTAAGTTATGGTTGCTTAGCTTACCATAACTTGTGAATTTCTGAGGGGTTTTCTGTTTTACTTGTAACCATAATGTCCCTTTAACAATGTGTTTTTGCTGAATTTCATAGGTTTTAAATAAGTGCAACCTAACCATAATGTCCCTTTAACAAAGTTTTTTCAGTGAATATATATATATACATGCATATAGGGAGAGAGAGACAAACACAGGAGAAAGAGGGAGAGGGAGAGAGATAGAGATAGAGAGAGAGGGAGCGGGACAGGCAGATGGAGAGGGAGAGGGAGTATGATGAATCAACTTCCGGGGCACCAGTTGTCCAGGGATCAATATTGGTTTCTAAACCATCAATCAGCCCCACACCTCTAGTACACCAGAAGGGACCTGAACAAATTGGAAGCACAAGCACATTATAAACCTCCTTGTCCAATTTTGGTAACATGGATAGCACGGCAGGCTTATCTTTGCAAGGTTGTGGATCGTTGGTTAGTTACAACACAGCGAAAATACAATTACTACCCAATGATAAAAGGGACTATTCAGTCAAGGTTGCATACAAATATCTACTTTATCATTATTCAACAGATAGTTCTTGCACACTACAAACTACAACCCACCCTGTCCAGGAATTCAGAGGACAGACTGTTTCAAGGAGGAAAAAGGATGCACTCTGGATACTGACAGCAGTGTAGTTGTTAAAGTAATTAATCACAATAGTTCAAGGATACTTAGTTTCGGCACATAGTGAGCAATGGTTCGTAAAATGTCACTAGGGGCCTTTGGAGAAGGACCAGGGGGACAGAACCACAATGTACCTTGTTCTTGTAGATGTACTTAGTGCTCGACAGTGTAGAGTCTGTTTATGCGACAGAGTTCAAGACGGGAGACAGCTAAGGGTATCAGGCGGCAGGCAGTTGGGCGAGCAAGGCTGGATGGACAGATGCAGGCTGGCCTAAACAGTGGCTTGTGGTCTGAATGTGTTGTCTCAGTGCTGGTTGGTGGGTCTGAAGCACTGGTCGAGGCTTCTCGGATGACGTTAATGACTGCGACGCGACAACAGTCAGCAGTGCAGTCGGATGTAGCTCGAGGGCCTCAACTGGCTAAAAAATGTCCTTTAAGGAAGACGTCATGCTTTCATAAAAGGGCCTTTCCTCAAGAGTTAACGGAAGAATTAAATCAGTCCCGGGTATCGGTAAGCGACTCATCAGGGCTGCACCCCACAGTACCTCGTCCACATCCTGTAGCTGAAAAGTCACCTCGTGTGCTTCAAACCAGTCAAAAATATCCACCTCCCCTTCATAAGCCTGCACTAAGTCTTTGGGGATTTGTGGCCAGGGCTTATGGAGGGCATTCAGGTTTGAGCCACTACTGCTGCTTTCACTAGAGGTGGATCTGTCGGCCTCCTTCTTCTCTACAAGCACCAGCTTGCGCAGCTCTATGGCAGCCCTGTCCCAATCTATGGTGACCATGGGCAACTGTTGCTGTTCCTCTAGCGCTAGTCCACTCTCCTCCAGCAATATCTTTCTAGCCGCTAACTCATTAACAGTTGTAACAATTACTGGGCCACTTAGAGACTGTGCTGAGGCCTGGGACCTGCGGGATAGTGCACCAGCCGCTGACCTCACTGACACTCTAGAGTGTTGAGAAACCAGGCTTACCTCCTTGTGGGATGGTTGGCGAGAAACACTACTCATGCTGTCTTCCTCGTCATCTTCCACTCCCCCCCCCCGGAAGGTCTTTTCTGTTTGGGTAGACGTGACTAGCCAAATCCCCTGGCATCTTCTACCGAACCCCCCTCAATTCTACCGAAGCTAGGAGACTGGTCAGCAATTCAGGTTTATTAATCTTAGTGTTGTGGGGAAGTCCCCTCTCTTGACATAGGACACGCAGGGCATCCTTGTTTATTCCTTTCACAGTCTCTATGTCAAGATGCATGATTATTACAAATACCTAGGAGTGTCTAAATGTTGTCTGCAACTCCACTTTTATTGTTGGGTTACTAGGCTGTGCACAAGGCTCCAACTAAATCGTACCGCCGGCCATCAATGTGACAAATCAACATGGGTGGCACCAGTGGTCCAGGGATGAGTATCGGTTCCTAACCCTTCAATCCCCCACACCTCTAGTACACCAGAAGGGATCCAAACAGATTGGAAACACAAGCAAATTATAAACCCACTTGTCCAATCTTTGTAACGTTCATGGAATGGCAGGCCTCTCTATGCAAGGTTGTGGATTGTTGGTTAATTGCGACACAGTGAAAATACAATTATTTCCCAATGATAAATGGGACTGTCCAGACAAGGTTGTATAAAAATAGCTACCTTATTATAATTCAACAGACAGTTGTAGCACACTACAAAGTACAACCCGCCCTCTAATAGAATACAGAGGACAGACAGTTTCAAGAAGGAAAAGGGATGCACTATGGATACTGACAGGAGGGTAGTCAGTAAAGTATTTCATTACAATAGTTCAAGGATACTTGGTTTCAGCACAAGGGGAGCAATGGGTCATAACATTTCACAATGGGTCTTCTGAGAAGGATTAAGGGGACAGAATCACAACGTACATTGTGCTTGCAGAAGATCTTGGTGCTTGACAGTTTAGAGTTAATTTCAGGGCACTTTGCAGCTTCCGGTCTGAAGCACTGGCCGAGGCATCTGGGACGACGTTAGCGACTGCGGCATGACAACAGTCAGCAGTGCAGTCGGTTGCAGCTTGAGGTGCTCGACTGACTCTAAAATGTCCTTTAAGGTTGATGATGATATATGCTTGTCGATGCACTCCTTGTAACTCCTTCACTGGGCTTGTGTCGTCCTTTAAGGCAGATGGCCCAAAGCTGAGGAGAGTGTTGCAGGCAATGGCCTTGTCTTTGGTTTGGTTCAGAGACTCTCTGGCACTTCCTACCTAGAAAGCTTGCTTGCAGAGCCTTACATAGCATGCTATGTGCTGGCTGGGTACCGGTTCCGGAGCTGCTGGAGGGCCCTCTGAATTCATCATCTCCGTCTGTTCCCTGGGTCCCTGGGTCCCTGGGAGATGTTTAGGGGAAGGATCTTGCTTCCCTCTTTGGATGTCCTGGCCTTCCTTCTTTGGCAGAAGATGTAAGGCAGACTGTACCTTCAACCAGGGTCCAAATGAGTTCTTCTTGTTACTCCATGCAAAGTCTTCAGATGATCTGCCCAAAACAGGTGCTCAGCCCACTTTAATTTATTTATTTATTTATTTGATTATACCGCGCTGGAGCCCGCAAGCATTGGGGCGCAAAACATTAACACAAAAAGGTCAAGACATACAGTGTCACAAGTCTCTCCCCTTCTCACCTGTCTTTCCTGTTTACTTGCGACCTTCTTTTGTGACTTCTTCTGCACGGTCCGGGATTTGTATAAGTCTGCGCGCGGGTCTTCAGATTCAAGCGTGCTTCGTTCAGATTGTCCAGGATGGAACCAGGAAGGAACAATGTCCGTGCGTGGAGGCACGGAACCTGTGGCTCGAGCGCGGGCGAAAATCCAGGAACGTTTGGGTAAGTTGAGGGATGAAAGGAAAAGGAGTAGGAATCAAGGAACCGGGAATAGAGATCAGGAAAATAGCCCCGAGTGAACTCCGGCAGCACACGTCCAGCTACGGCGAGGAGTAGCGTTGAGATATGCAGAGGCGCGGGGGCGTGTCTGTTTTGTAGAACGTAGAGTGTGTAACGCAAAGACTGGTAAGCAGCATTCTGCATCAGGCGGCCATGTTGGAAGGATTACTGAGTTCAATCCCCTATGTGTCAGGGACCACAAAGTCCAGAAGGGACGCAGACGGCGGTTCATGACAGTATGCTTCCTTTGAAGTCCAGCTCCTCCGGGTTTGCCTGGATGTATAAGATAGTATCTTCGAATCAGCCTGGGAGCATTCATGTTTGACACGGGTTCCCAGGTGCGCTCACTGGGAGGGTACCCTTTCCATTCGACTAAATATTGTAGTTGACCACGTTGGTATCTAGAGTGACAGATTCTGGAAACCTCATATTCGAGTTGGTCATTGATAATCACTGGGGTAGATCTTGGAGCAGTTCGAGAGGGTTGAACATATGGTTTCAATAGAGAGGTGTGGGAGATAGGATGGATCCTTTTCCATGATTCTGGTAGCCGAAGTCGAAAGGCCACTTGGTTGACGGTTTCTTTTATAGAAAAGGGGCCGTAATACCTGGGAGCCAGTTTATTTGGTCGGGGATGTCGAGGAAGGAGTTTCGAGGATAACCAGACTTTATCGCCTACTGAGTAAGAAGGCCCAGGTCTTCTTTTGGAGTCGGCATGATGTTTAACGTCTTTTTGGGCCTTTTCTGAGTGTTCCTTTGATTCTTTGTGGAGACATTAATTAGGGTTTCAATCCAGGAATCAACCGTAGGAACTGGGGTAGAATGTGGGAGGATGGAAGGTAGAACTGACGGATGAAATCCTTGACTACAGAAGAAAGGACTGGTGTTGATAGCTGAATGATCCGAATTGTTGTAGGCGAATTCGGCCGCAGGTATTAAGAGTGACCAATCATCCTGGACCTTGGTGGCAAAGCAATGAAGATATTGTTCCAGAGTTTGGTTTACACGTTCAGTGGCTCCATTGGGTGATAACCTGAGGACAAGGCACGTTGGATTCCCAGTATATGACATAAATGTTTCCAGAACTGGGATATGTATTGAGGTCCTCGGTCAGAAATGATCTTGGAGGATAGCCCATGAAGCCGGAATATGTGTTCCAGGAAGATTCCGGCGAGTTCAGATGAGGATGGCAGTTTGTATAAAGGTGTAAAATGAGCCATATGAGTGAACAAATCAATGGTAACCATGATAGTTGTGTATCCCCTGGAAGATGGTAGTTCCACGATAAAATCCATGGCGATGAATTCCCAGGGTCTTGTTGGTATTGCTGGTTGAAGCAGTAGACCTGCCGTTTTCTTATTATCATTTTTGTTCTGATTGCAGAATGCACGTGCCTGGATATGGATCCGGACATCCTCTTTCATCCTCGGCCACCAAAATTGTCTTTGTATTGAACGGAGGGTGTTGGTGATGCCACGGTGTCCTGAATGAAAAGTATCATGACATAGGCTTGTGATCCTTTGCCGCAGTCCAGGAGTGGGGATGACCAAGCGGTTGTCCTTGAACAGATATCCGTCCCTTGTCTTGAGTTTCCATCAATTGTTTCTCTTAAACTCCTTCCAGGTTTCAGAGGACTGAGTTTGAATTTGAATATCCTCCAGGAGAGTAATTGCTAGGGCAACAAATATTTTGTGGGGAAACATCTTAGGAAAAGTCCGATCTTCCAAGGTTTTGTAATCAGGACGTCTGGATAAGGCATCGGCTATTATGTTGTGTGTTCCAGGGGCATGATGGATTTGAAACTGATATTGAGCAAAAAAGAAGGCCCAGCGTGCTTGACGACTGTTTCTACATTCTAGGGATTGCAGGACTTGAAGATTCTCATGGTCTGTGTGGACCTGTACCGGGTGTTTGGCTCCCAGGAGAGGATGACGCCAATCAGTGAAAGCCTGGCGGATGGCTAGCAGTTCCTTTTCCAGCACAGAATGAGTTTCACTGGGAGTCAAGGTGCGAGAAAGATAGGCGATGGGGTGTTCTAACTTATTATCAAGTTTCTGTTTTAGGACTGCCCCGATGGCATAGTTGGAGGCATAAGTTTCCACAAGAAAAGGGCGATCAATGTCGTGTTGAGCTAAGATGGGAGCTTGTGTAAACTCTGTCTTCAAGCATTGGAAAGCCGTATCTTGGGTTGAGGTCCACTGAAAGGGGGTATCCTTCTTTAGCAATGTAACAATAGGATGTACAATCTCTGAAAAGGTTGGTATACATTTCCGATAGAAGTTAGCAAGCCCCAGGAAGGATTGAATTTGTTCTACAGTAGTTGGAACGGGCCAGGATAGAATGGAATCTACCTTTGAGGGTTCCATTCCAATCCCCTTAGGGCTAAGAACGAATCCGAGATAGTGAACAGTTGATACATGGAAAAGACACTTCTCGGGTTTGGCCAGGAGCTTATGTTCACGTAGATGTTGTAAAACTGCCTTTACGTGTTCTTCATGTTTCAGATGGTCCTTGGAGTAAATCAGTGGGCCTCATTATGACCCTGGCACTAATGGTTTAACGGGGCCGTAAAGAGCGTCGGCGCTGTTAAACCATTAGCGCCTGATTACAAGGTCCCTTAGCGGGTTGGAGGCTTTAACGCCTGCTTTTTGCAGGCGTTAAAATCCAACCCGCTAAGGGACCTTGGAGCTAATTACGGCAACCGTAATTTACGGTGCCGTAATTAGCGCCTTCCCCATCCCCATTATGCCCTATGGGGCAAAATGGGAATGGGGAAGGGCAAATGGTGAATGGGGAATTACCGCCCCCGCCAACCTTGTGATGGGGGCGGTAATTCCGCCACCCACCATGCCGGAGACCGGCATGGACCATGGTGCTAATTGCACCAAAGTCCAGCGTCTGGGTCGTAATGAGGCCCAGTATGTCGTCCAGATATACAATGATGAAGAGGAACAGCATGTCAGAAAACACCCGGTCCATAAAACGTTGGAAGACCGCTGGGGCATTAGCAAGTCCGAAGGGCATAACCAGGTATTCAAAATGGCCAAAAGGTGTTCTAAGGCTGTTTTCCATTCGTCACCTTCCTTTATACAAATGAATTAGATGGTAGGCACCACTGAGATCTAATTTTGTGAATATTACTGCACCTCTTACTGCTTCCAGGATGTCCGAAATGAGAGGCAATGGGTAGCGGTCCTTGACAGTACACTGGTTAAGGCCACGGTAAAATAGACATGGTCTAAGCTCCTTGGTATCATTCTTGCGAACCAAAAATAACGAAGCACCCGCCGTGGACTTGGATGGTCGTATGGTGCCATTTTCCAAGTTAGTATCCTGGTATTCCTGGAGGGCCCTTTTTTCAGGTTCTGATAAAATAAACATTCTCCCGAAAGGGATCACTGCTGAAGGCTCAGTATCGATGGCACAATCCTCAGGTCTGTGCGGAGGGAGAGCTTGAACTATGGCAGTCGGAAATATATCTGTGTAAGCCTGATCGGCCCTGGGAATTTGGATGATGCTAGAGACAGTGACTGGACTCTGTTGGATTTCTTGCAAGTTTTCAGAGGACTTTGGTAAGGAATCTAGGAATAAGCAGTGGGACATACAGTGTTCAGATCCAAGGAACAGGGAGCCTGCTGCCCAATTGATGTAGGGGTTATGCTTCTGTAACACAGGGCATCCCCAGAACCATCGGATAGTGGGCAGATCTTATTATGTCAAATTTGATCCTCTCTTGATGGTTATTTATAGAGAGTAGGATCTCTTTAGTTTGAAGGGTTATGGGTCCTGAAGATAGGGGTCTTCCATCAATTGCATCTACTGGTTGCATCGTCTCTCGAGTTTAATGTGGAATGTTGTGAGTAGTGACCCAATCATGATCTATGAATATACCCATGGCTCTGCAATCCACTAATGCCAGAATGGGGTAAGATTCTTTCTTGGAAGGCGATAGAAATGCCTGAAGAATCATGAGCTTGTTTGGTCCAGGAGAGTTCAAGGAAGGAATTGATGTGGAGCAGAAATCATTCTCCCAAAACTGTGCCCCATCTAGGATCGGGAGCTGGTGTTTCCCGAACGCCATGGAGGAGCAATAGGGCACTCTCTGACAAGAAGTTTATCGGAGGCGCAATACATGCAGAGTCCAGTGTGAATACAGCGCATCTTTTCTTGTGGGGTAATGGGTCCACGGAATGCCCCCAGTTGCATGGGTTCTGGATCTGAGGTCGGAGAAACTGTGGGTTCTGGGCTAGAAGGGTGGTCTGTGACAGCTTTTTGGAATGATGATTTTGACTTCTTTTTCTCTGCCTTTCTTTCCTGGATTCGAAAATCAATCACAAGTAAAGGTCCAAGAGGGCCTGGAAGGAATTAGGGCGAGCTACCCTGGCTAGCTCGCCCTTTATTTCTTCATTTAAGCCTCTGCGAAAGAGAGTGAAGCTAGCCTCTTGGGACCAAACAGCTTCCTTCATAGGTTGTTTGAAACAGGTGACATAGGTAAGCATATCCTGAGATCCTTGTCGAAAATCAAGTAGCCGTTCCTGAGCACTGTAAACCTGCTCAGGACGATCAAACATGGCCTTTAGGGCTTCCACGAATCATCCAGGAGGGCGTCGCCCAAATTGACTAGGGGAGTTGCCCAGGTTAATGCGTTGCCAGTGAGGTCTGATATCATAAACCCCACCTTTGCTCTAGGGGTGGAAAAGTAGTAGGGTTTGAAGGTGAAATGCACCAAGCAAGAATCAAGGAAGGCACGGAGGATCTTTGGAGAGCCATCATATTTGTCCACCACTCCTCCCAATAACATACTTTCCTTGGTAGCAGAATCACGAGACAATACCAGCTGCTTTGAGGCAGCATTCTCAGCCTTAAGGTTTTGTACTTCTGTGGTGAGTTCCTGCATGCCTCGCATGAGGTCTTGAACCACGGCTTCCATCCCTGTATCTGTATTGATTTTTAGGCATCTCAATCTGTCACAAGTCTCTCCCCTTCTCACCTGTCTTTCCTGTTTACTTGCGACCTTCTTTTGTGACTTCTTCTGCACGGTCTGGGATTTGTATAAGCCCGGGTGCGGGTCTTCGGATTCCAGCGTGCTTTGTTCAGATTGTCCAGGATGGAACCAGGAAGGAACAATGTCCGCATGTGTAGGCACGGAACCCGTGGCTCGAGCGCGGGCAAAAATCCAGGAAAGTTTGGGTAAGTTGAGGGATGAAAGGAAAAGGAGGAGGAATCAAGGAACCAGGAATAGAGATCAGGAAAATAGCCCCAATCGAACTCCGGCAGCACACGTCCAGCTACGGCGAGCAGTAGCATTGAGACGCGCAGAGCCGCGGGGGCGTGTCTGTTTTGTAGACGTAGAGAGTGTAACGCAAAGATTGGTAAGCAGCATTCCGCATCAGGCGGCCATGTTGGAAGGATTACTGAGTTCAATCCCCTATGTGTCAGGGACCACAAAGTCCAGAAGGGACGCAGACGGCGGTTCATGACATACAGGCCACAAGACACCGGATCACATTTATATTACAAAGGAAAGTGACGGTCGATCAACTTGTATGTAATTTATCGGAAAATATCTGTCTTGACTCTCTTCTGGAAGATACTATAAGAGGGCTCAAGCCTGATTTGTGATGGGAGGTTATTCCATAGAGTGGCGGCTATGGTGTGAAAGGCTTTGCCTAGGCCATTTGTTTTCCTGTACCTGGTGGCTACTAACTTGCCCTGGGCCTAGGATCTAAGGGCAGGACCTGGTACATAGGTGGTCAATTTGGTTTTAAGATATGCGGGGGCTATGCCATGAATGCATTGGTAGGCCAGGGTGAGTGCTTTGAATTGGACTCTGTCCTCAAAAATCAACCAGTGGAGGTTTCTCATATCTTTGCTGATATGTTCTGTTTTCCTTTTTTTTTATAATTCTCACAGCCTGGTTTTGTATTTTTTGGCATTTTGCAATGGGTCCTTTATTGGCCTCTAACAGGAGCGCATTTACCATAATCCAACCTGGGTAGAATGGTTGCTCTTGCAACTGTGACACAGTTTTCTTCACTCAAGTAGGGACACATTTTAGATAGTAGTCTTAAGTAGTAGGAACAGTTCTTATTAAGTTGCATGACATGTCCCTCTGCGCTTAGGGAGGCCTCCAGGTACATCCCTAGTGTCCTGACTTTATTCAAGACTTTTATTTGGGAGTTGTTTATATATAGAAACTCATATTGTTGGCTTAGTTTGGCACTGGCTTGGTTGGTCCCTCATTAAGTCTGTTTTCTAAGCATTTAAGCAAAGGCAATTGTTGGTCATCCATATTTCAATAATCTTGTAGAGTTTCTGAATATTTAAGCTGTCGTGTGCGTAATCACGCTTAGCTCGATGATCAGCTGGATATCATCGGCATAATTGGTGAAAAATACTCTGATTTTCTCAAGGATCATACAGAGGTACCTGATGTATAGGTTGAAAAGGAACGGCAATAAACTTGCCCCCTGAGGCACTCCACAGCTGATGGTTTTTCAAATGAGAATCTGTCCCCCCAATGAACCTTGGATTTCCTGTTCGAGAGAAATGATGTCAGCCAGTTTATTGCTTATATGGAGCAGTTTGACCCCTTCTCGAGTGCGTGCTTGGGTTGGTTGTTGTCCAGCAAGTCAAATGCAGCGCTTAGGTCGAGTTAGATAAGCAAGCCAGCTTTCCCATTATCAACAATGCTCAGCATATGCGAGTGGATGTCGAGCATTGCCGTTTCGGCACTGTGTGCCGCACAAAAACCTGACTGCTGACTACGAAGAATCTTATTGGCTTCTACATGAGCCTGAAGTTGTTTGGTAGCAACTTTATCCAATGCCTTCAATTGGTAATTGGTCTGAGGTTTCCAGGGTCACTTTGATCTAATTCAGGCTTTTTTTACCAGGGGTGTAATTGGAACTGTTTTGATGTCAACCGGTACCTGGCCATCCCGAAAGCCAAATCTTTTACAGCCAAATGTGCCACAGTGATTGGTGTAGGCTAATCCTACCTTAACAAACCAATCCTGGGTACCCGCCAACAATCTCCTGTATGCATGAGGTCATAACCAGAGTGCTTTGCAACAGAACAAGGTAAATGGGTGAAAGCATGTATTACTAAGGCTCACCCATCTTCCTGTCTGTACTGGATCAACAGCTCTGTCTGGTTAATTGAGCTCTCCGTGGTTCCTGATTAAAGCAGCAGGTCTCCATAGAAGCTGTGGCAAGAACAGACTTTCTGTCTCCATCAAATCACATACTCCTACCCTCTGAATGGGGTCCCCCTCTGGGGGTTGCCTACTGTAAACACATTCCCAGATATGGCACGTTCCTGACCCTGACCTTAATACTGAGAAACTGGGAGCTGGCTTTAGGTTGACACTGTGCATATTAAAGGTTGCTGGGGTTTCCTGCCTCCTTTGTTAGTCCTTCAGCCACGCCACATATGGGCCTGTTTGAAGTATACTCTACTAGTATGTTAATTATGTTATGGACAGGGTGGGTCCATGGAGCCTTTGATAGTTAATTAGGCTGGCCATGGCAGGTAGAGTGTTTTGGCCCTCCTCCTTCTGAGATCCATCATGTACTCCACCTGTCAGATCCTAACTAATTATGACTTGGAGAAATGCACCTGCAGGCTGTGTCTACTCAGAGTGCAAGGCTCTATGTGTATGTCGTGCAGTGAGCATAGACAAATGTGTGCAGATTATCCCCACACATTTTACAGAGGTTGATGTACCATCATTAAATTTCATGTAACATTTCAGAAAAGCCCAGGTGAGGGCACACCCACCTTGCGGGTGGTAAATTTCCTCACAAGGAGAGAGACAGAGAGAGAATATGACGTAAGAGTTGCAATAGAGTAAAAAGGATTGAGGGGCAAAGCAGAACAGAAATACAGCAAGTGGAGGAGAACAGAACACAACTAAGGCAGGCGGTTGATATGTCATGTTCTATGTTAATGTTAAAGGACATTTGTACCGCGCACTATCACCACCGGAGTGGTCCCCTGGCACTCTGGCAGCTCTGAAAGGGGAAGGGAGGGGGGGGGGGTAGTGGGAAGAAGCTGGAAAGTGCAATAGAGCAGTGATGTGCTGTTGGCGGCCTCAACCCGGTGGGTCTGTTGGCTGGGCCTGGGGTGTATTCGGCGGGTAGACGTCGTTGTGAGAGTCTATGTGTGTTTTTTTGTTTGTTGTTGCAATGTAGTGAAGTTTGTGTGGTTTGTTGTGCTGTAGGTTTGTGGTTGTGTTTTGTTTGGAGTTTGAAAGGGGGAATTGTTAGTGTAATATGTTAATTGGCATCTTTATCCTGAATTGTGGGGTTCGGAAGCACCCCTGCACCTCTGTTCTTATCTAGGTCCATCCGGCCTTCAAGGTCCCTGTCACGTCTGGTCCCCTCCTCCACCAGCCTCCCTCACAGCGCTACCTGTCTTCCCTTCCTACTCATACGGCTACTGCACCTGCCGATGTCCACAACTCAGATAGAGTGGTGATTGTCAATATCCCAATAATTCCACCAAATTGTTGTACCTGGTGGCAACTAAGGGGCGAGTGCGGGTGTTTGGTGGGAATAAGGTGGGTTGTTGGCTCTGTGTCCGTGGGTGTCTCCTGTGTTCCACTATAACCGGCGTCCTTCCTTTCGTCACAAAGGGAGTTGTCCATAGTCTGTACTGGGAGTTGTCTGTGTCCACTCCAGTTTAGTCATCCCTTTTACCTTTCTGTTTCGGTTTTTCAGTTTGAGTCTGTGGTGTTGAAGAGCCAGTTTTTTAGTAATTTCCTAAATTTTAGGTGATTTTTGGTGTTTCTTATTTCTTTTGGGATGTTGTTCCAGGTTTTTGCGGCTAAGTGGTAGAAGGAGGTGCCTCCAACTTTCTTCTTGAGGTATGGTTTTGGTTCCAGGCGGATTTCGTTGCTCGACTGGAGAAGTCTTGTTGGCTTTTAGATTGTTATTTTCTTTTGTAAGAATTCTGCTCCTTGTCCACTGATTGCTCTGTGCATTATGCACATTGTTTTGAAGGTGATGCAGTGTTTTAATGGGAGCCAGTGTAGTGTTTTAGGGCAGGAGTGATGTGTTCTCTTCTTGATAGTTTGAGGAGTAGTCTGGCTGCTGCATTTTGGATCCGTTTTAGTTTCTTCAGGAGATATTCTGGTATTCCTAGGTAGAGGATGTTTGCATAGTCGATTCTTGACATGATGAGGGCGACGATAGTGAGTGTTTTGTGCGTGAAGGAGAGGAAAGGTAGGATTCTTCTTGTCGTCTGGAGGAGGAAGAAACATTTCATGACTTTTGCATTTACTTGTGGTTCTAGGGTTAGGGTGTTGTCCTTCAGGACTCCCAGATTTTTTACTACCTTAAACAATGATGGTGCGGTTTCCTTTTTCGTTGGCCACAGGATGGTGGTTTTGTTCTCTTGGTCTTTCAATATGATCATGATTTCTGTCTTTTCTGGGTTGATTTTCAGGCTGTTGGCAGTCATCCAGTTGAAGACGTCTTTTAGAGACTCGATTAGGGTTGAATGATCAGCTTGGGTGTCTTTGATTTTGTAGATGATTTGGGTATCATCTGCGTAGTTGTAGCATGTAATGTTGTAATTTTTGAAGATTCTGATAACCGGAGTCTGGTAGATGGTGAAGCACAGTGGTGATAGTGAGGATCCTTGTGGCACTCCACAGTCGTTAACTCTTGGAGTGGATTTGAAGGGTTTAATCCATGCGGTTTCTGTTCTGTCTGCTAGGAATTATTTAGTCCAGAGTAGTGCTGTGTCTGTTATGCCTATGTCTTCTAGTCTTTGGGTTAGGGTGTCATGACTTATTGTGTCGAAGGCTGCGGAGAGATCGAGTAGAATGAGAGCTGAGGTTGTGTTTGAGTCTGCATTCGTTTTTAGGTCCCAGATGGATAGTAGTGCTGTTTCCGTTCCTCTTGCGGGTCTGAAAAAGACTTGAGCTTGGTCTAGTAGGTGGTGTTTTTCTTCGTATTATCTGGTTAGTTTATATATGTGGGTTTCCAGGAGTTTTGCCGGGTAGGGAATGTTTGAAATCGGCCTGTAGTTGGAGAGGTCTTCTATGTCACCACTTCTTTTTCAGAAGTGGTTTGATATATGCTGATTTGAAGGTCTTTGGTACAGTTCCTGTTGCCAGTGAAAGGTTCAGAAGGTTTCTGTAGTAATCTGCTGGCGTTCCTTGTGCTAGGATTGATTTGTAGATGTCCGGGGGACAGGGATCCATGGGTGATCCAGCTTTCTTGCTGCGTTTTACCAGCCTTGCAAATGCCTCTGTTGATATTTCAGGAAAGTTTTTGAGTTTTGTGCTGAGGTTCTGTGATAGGGTCGCTTGGTAGTATGTTGTGGTTGGTTGGTATGTTTTGTATGGTTTGTCGGATGTCATTGATTTTTTTCTTGAAGCCGTCTGCCAGGTCATTGCATAGTTTCGCTGAGGGGGTTGGGGTGTTGTCGCAGCCTGGTGGTTTTCTCATCTCTTTAATGATGTTAAACATTTATTTTTGTGTGTTGGTGACATTGGTGATTCTGTCATCATAATGCCTTCTCTTCGCCTTTTGAATTTCCTTCTTGAATGTGAGGATTTGTCTGTGCAACAGTGTTTTTATGTCTGAGTTGTATTCTTTCCTCCATTCCAGTTCCATCTTTTTGTTTTACTTTTTCATGGTGCTTAATAGTGGGGTAAACCATTTGGCCATTGCTCTTTCTTTTGATGGGGTGAATGTTTTTTCTCGGGCGATCTTGTCAATTGTGTCTGCAATCCATTTGTGTAGTAGCCCTGCTTTCCCGTTGAGGTCAGCTAGCTCTAGTTCTGTGGTTGAGGGTTTGGTTAACTCCAGTTGTTCGAATAGGTTGCTTCTTTGACATGTTTCCAGTTTCTTTTTGAGGTTGTTGTGAGTTTAGGGAGTTGGATGCAGACTTGAGTAGGCAGAGTGATCACAAATGGCATGATGAGGTGGTCACTCCACAGTATTTCTATCGGCGGTGCCGTGGTGATGAGTTTTTTTTCAGTGAAAATTGTGTCGAGGGTGTGTCCTGCCGAGTGTGTTGCCCCTTTGACTAGTTGTCGTAGTTTCATGGTAGAGGGTTGTTCAATCAGTGAGTTTTGGGAGTTGGCGTGACTGCCTTCAAACCAGATGTTGAAGGCTCTCAGGATGATTAGGTGTTCGTGATTGATGGCTACGTTGGTGATGACTTCTATGAAGTTTTCAACGAAGGATGCATCATATGTCAGTGGTCTGTACACCAGGATGAATGTGATGCTGGTTTTAGGGCTTGCTGTTAGGTATATTACCATGGTTTTGCAGTTGAGGATGTTGAGCGGTTCATCTGTTTTTATTTTCAGTTGTCCTTTGAATGCTATTGCGATGCCTCCTACTTTTTTGTTTTTCCTGTTCATTTGAAGGCATTTGGAGTTGGTTGGAAGGCAGCTTTGGAGTGTGATTTTGTAGTTGTCGTCCAGCCATGTTTCTGTGATGAACAGGATGTCAATGCCGTTGTCATCAAGTAGGTTGAATATCTCTGTTGAGTGTTTTGACATGGATCTTGCATTTATAAGATTGCAGTGGAGTTTGGAGGTGTTGTTTGGCTTGGACTTTCTTGTAGAGGTCGTCTTCTAGTCAGTGTTTTGGTTTCCTTCCTGGTCGATCTCTTGTTGAGGTGTAGGTTTTGGGGTGTCAGCTTCTTCAAAGAGTTCTTCTAGGTTCTGCCTTGGGTTTTTGTTTTAATCGGGTTCGTCTTCCATGAGTTGTGGTTGTCGATTAGAAGTTCTTGTTGCTTTGGTGATGTAAGGTGTTATCGTGTCGGTTGTGTGTCTGTTGTTTCTTGTGTTGTTTATCCTTCTTCAGCGCGTTTGTATTGGGTAGTTTGATGGTGCTGCTTCTAACGTTGGGTTGGTTTGCTTTGGTGACCAGTTGTCAGCGAGGTAAGGCATTAAGTAGAGGGATTTGTCTCTTCTCTCAGTGTTGTTTTGATTCTTGTTCCTGACTGTGGGGTTGCGTTCTGTAGTTGTGGTTCTTTGTTGCTGTTCGGGAGTGTTTGTTGCTTCTTCTCTTTTTCTTTCCCTCGGAATGGGTTGTGTGTGCAGCATTGTAAGAGGTTGTTTAGTCTTTATTTGTTTACTGATGCCCAGTTGGTTCTGCTTTGGTCTGGTTGTCCTGTGGTGTAGTAATGGGTGTGGAGGGCTGTCCGCTAACAGTTAGGGCTCTGTCTGTAGGTGGTATTTCCGGCTGGTGTTGCCGACTCGTTCATTTGCTGTCTTGAGAGGGGTGGGGGAGGTGGTTAGGGGTTATATATTTAGGTGTTCTAGGTGGCTCTCTTTAGTCTCTGTCTCCCTATACGTGGTTCACTACAGTGATCAAGCAGTGTGGGCTTAAGGAGGATCTCTACTAGTTGAAGGGTGATTTGGAGGGACGCAGCTAGGACATGCGCCTTATGAGGCGTGAGCCTCTAATCGAGTGTGCCACTCCACAGTATTCACTGGTGGGTTCTGTCTCACTTTAGGGGTGAGTTGGTCAGCGGGATTTGAGAGACCTGTCTAGAGGTCTGTCAATGAGATCTGAATATCGTATTATGCAGTTTAGAAATAGGACCCCTACTAAGCTTGAGAGACCTGTATAGGGGTCTGTCAATGAGATCTGAATATCGTATTATGCAATCTTGAATTAAGATCCCTACTAAGCTTAAGAGACCTGTGTAGTGGGAGAGAGACCTATCAATGCAATCTGATTGTCACACAATGCAGCCTGGAAATAGAGCCCCTACCAAGTTTGAGAAACTGTATAGTGGGAGAGAGGCCTATCAGTGCAATCTGAATATCACACAATGCAGCCTGTAAATAGAGCCAGATAGAGACAGAGCCCTTATTAAGTTTGAGAGACCTGTATAGTGGGAGAAAGGCCCCTCAATTCAATCTGAATATCACACAGTGCAATATGGAGACAGAGCCCTTATTAAGTTTGAGAGACCTGTATAGTGGGAGAAAGGCCCCTCAATGCAATCTGAATATCACACAGTGCAATATGGAGATAGAGCCCTTATTAAGTTTGAGAGACCTGTATAGTGGGAGAAAGGCCCCTCAAAGCAATCTGAATATCACACAGTGCAATATGGAGATAGAGCCCTTATTAAGTTTGAGAGACCTGTATAGTGGGAGAAAGGCCCCTCAATGCAATCTGAATATCACACAGTGCAATATGGAGATAGACCCCATATTAAATTTGAGATACCTGTATCCATTATAAAGCTTGTGCTGAACATGTGTAATATGGGGCCACTCTGAAAATTATTTGTAGGGCCTCTTTTGGTTCCCATTCCACCCCATATCACCACATTGTAGTTTTGCGGCACGGGTCTTTGTCTGATAAAGTGGAGTATTGTTATCTTGCTGGAGTTCACCAGACCGTAGTATGCAGAGACAAAGTAAGGAAAATGGCCAAAAGTGGTGGTGGGGAGAGAAGCGGGAATAGGATAGGGAAGCATAGACCTAAGAAGCTGGGAGGGTACAGTGGGACTGTGGGAGCGTGATTGCATCCGTAGGGCAGTGTGTCATGGGAGGCTGTTAAGCAGAAGGAATGCCGATCCAGAAAGAGCGAAAACACGGAAACTTGTGCTAACCAGGAATGGCAATTTCTAGAACCTTGAAAGTGCTAGGATTAGCAGAAGCGGGGCTGTGCGAGGCCTCCTGGTTGTGCCCGGGAAGCCCATGAAGTGTGCGGGCCAGAGGGAAAGTAGTGATTAATCCTGCCAAGGAAGGAACAGATAATGGCGGGAAAGCAGGAGCACTGCAGAGATGAACCAGGGGAAGCAAGCACAGGAGTTTGGGAATAGTGCAGATGCAGGGAGCCAGGAAATAACCAGAGGAAGGAGCTGGAAAACTATATGTGGCGAGGGTCATATATCAGAGGACGGGGTGAGCAGAGCAGAGCCATCTCTGCTCTGCTCACTCCGTCCTCTTATTGTGCAGAGAGGGAGAACTGAACAGAGATGGGGGGGTGGTGTCAGAGATGGCTCTAAGAAGACATTAGGAAAAGACAGGAGAGTGCAAGAGCGCCGGGTAGCGAGTGCAAGAGCGCCGGGTAGAGAGTGCAAGAGCGCCGGGCAGAGGTGGGGGAGAGAGATGGAAAAGCACAAGAAAAGGTGGGAGGCTGGAGGACAGTGATCGGCAGTCAGTGTTGGTAAATGATGAGGTAGCCCTTCGATTCCTCTTACCCTAAAGTGCATTGAAGGTTCAGGAAGGCGGTTTTAAGCACTATATAATAAACCTACATTCAATCATTCGTGCATACACCTGGAGTTACTGGGTTGGGAAGAGGCAACACTGGGTAGAATTAGATCATGTAGCTCTCAAACGATGACACATATTCAAGAAGCCCCCTCTCCCCCCAAGCTGCTCTATGTCGTTTTAGAAATCACATGTCTCAGACTGGCTCTTCGGGAGGGGTACCGCACCCCAAAACGGATGGGAATGTGTCATGTGAGACCTTCCTCTGCAAGGAAGCCTGTATTCTTGTCTAGTACAGTCCGCGGTTGGGCAGCAGAGGCTGTCGGCGCCCCCCACCCTCTGTGGGCACAGAGCAGACATGGCATCCCTCGGCAGTGCCCTGTCTGCTCTAGAGGCCTCGCTTCTTATTACTCTCGACAGATTTTCTTTTCATTAGGAAATTATGCTTAATAGAAAATTGTTCCGACACCCCTCAGTAGCGGATTCTCACAATTCGTTGCAGGCGTGGAGCAATGGGGAGAAATAGGACTGCCATTTAGGAGCACGTCTTTAAATATTCTGCCAATCTGCTGCAATGTCACAAAAACTGCGGACAAAGGAAAGAGTGGCAGAAAGAGCCTGAAGCGAGCCGACCAGAGAGTGCCCCTTTATACCATCCTTGAACTAGCTAAGGATTTAGGGACGTCATTCCACCAAAATGCCATGGGTAGCAGAAGTGAAATCATGCAACCTTTGACATCTGAGGACATCACAGGACGTTATGTCATTTGACCCCAACCCAAAGTGACATCACAGAAGCAATGGAACACGGCCGTCCACCACTCGACATAACAGGAAGTGGCATCAAATAGCATTGTTCCTAAGTACACTATGCACAATATGGTTATGATATCACTATAATGAGATATACATTTCATACAAGAAAGGGTTTCCGTATGAATCATTAATATCAGTGTGTATAGGCCCATATTACCAAATTACTGTGAATGCAAGCAGAGGTCCAAGGTCAAATGATAATGATGTGTTATTATATAGCACTTACACTTAAGCGCTTTATTTAGAACAAATGCACATACATTATCATTCAACCTGTGTTGGTACTCATTTATCGACCCCAGAAGGATGAAAGACTGAGTTCAGGTGTTTAAGAACAGACTAATCAGTGGCTCAGCCCCTGCAGTGTGCCTCAATTAAACCTTTACTGAGTCTAGCAATTATTGTATAGAATCACAGAAAGACACTGGCCCTCATTACGACCCTGGCGGAAATCGTGGTGCAAAATGCACCATGGAGCACGGCGGAAAGCTGCCGATAGCGCCATGGGGGTTGGCGGATTTTCCGCCCCATTCCGACCTTGGCGGGGCGGTAAATCCCCATTCCCCATTTTACCCTTCCCCATTCCCATTTTTGCCCCATAGGGTATAATGGGAGTGGGGAAGGCGTTAATTGCGCCACCGTAAAATACGGTGGCGTAATTAACAACAAGATCCCGTAGCGCCATGGATTTCTCCGCCCGGAAAAACCAGGCGGAAAACGCTCCATGGCGCTACGGAACTCGTAGTAGGGCGGACGGGTCCGCCGCGAATAACGCTGGCGTAAACCCACTCCGCCAGGGTCGTAATGAGGCCCACTGTGTTATTTCTATTCTTTCTTATTGAGGGTCACTGCTCAAAGTGTTACACTTGTGGAACCCCCTGTTTTTTTTTTTTTTTAAGAGGCCTGAACAAGAAAGCCAGCCACTCCAAAAATAAAGAGCCGCATGGCGCTGGCCACAGCCAAGGAGCTTACATAAAAAAATGAAAAAAAATAAAAACAAGTTTGGATTTTTTTTTTTAGGGGTAGCAAGAGACACCTCAGGGATCAAAACTGCGACCCCTGGGAAACCTCAAATAACGTCCCTTAACAGATTGGGTACAGGATACGTGTGAGCGATGATTCTGAAGTAGAAGCGCACTCTACCAATCCCACTCCTCCTAGCGCCATGTTTTTGCCATGCAAAGCTAGAGGGCCAGCTACTGGGGCTGGGCCTCATTGCAGTGGCATAGCACAACATTTTTGGGACCCTTGCGAGCCATGCTGAGTGGGTTCCTCCCCCCAGCTCTGAAAATAATCACGGGTCGTGCCACGCTCTGGGCTGGCCCTGATTACGACGCTTGCTCAATACGCACAAAAACATTCTGCTGCAGGGGTTACGCCGATCACTGCAATAGGAGAAAGATATACATATCTGTTTTCATGCATTATACAGCACACTTTCTGAGAAAAAGTGTCTAAAAAGCCAGAGCTTTTGCAATTGTTGTGTAAGGTAACACCAATCCAAAAATCCAGTACATGAAAGTCACCAATAGTGCACAAGAACATCAATGCTTTAATTAATGTAATGTTTGCTATTGAAAATGCTATGCCACAGTGAAAACATGCCAAACTGGCTGAACAATGTAGACCAATCTAGACAAGTAATAACATATTACAGTATAGCATGCCAGGCCATATTCAGACATACCTAAATTGCACCGAAATTCCATTTGAAGCAATGACACTTATCATGGATATTTTATCACTGATGCCCAGAAAAATATACAATGCCACAGTAAGAAATGGCTAGAATGACAGCACCCAAATGTCAGTCTTGCCAGGTAATTACACTTAGCAGGACTATTTTATCAGAGATGCTCAGTTAAAAAACAGTCAAGCCGGATTCCAAGATGGCCGCCGCGGGGACGAGTCGCGACTAAGCCGCGCTCGTACCGGGCCGCCTAAATACGCACACTACGAAGCAGGCAGCGCAGCACAGGAGGATCGCACCACCCAACGCCACCCGTGAGCAAGCCCCGGACGATAGGGACCACGATCGCGGGGCATCGAACGCCGAGGACGGCAACCTCGAAGGAGTCACCCCTCCCCCTCCGGGAGGATCCCGCCGCCGGGCCAACAGGTCCGACGCAGGGGAGCGGAGGGGACAGGACCTTGGCGCGACGCTAAGGTAGAAGGGACAGAGGCGGTGGGGGAGACTCCCTACCCCCCCCGGGAGAACCGCGGAGGCATCGCCCCCCCCCCGGAGGGAATACGATTACGGGCGGCATCACAACAACAGCGGGCAACGGAGCAATCAACTCTCCCCCCCTCCCCCGTGCCGTCGCGGAGGAGGGAAAGGGAGTCACAGAGAAAGACGCCCGAGGCCCGGCACCAAGGGCATAGGGCCCCCGAGCCATGAGCGAACGCCCCAGGACCAAGGAGCCGAAGCAGAGAAAGCGGGTGAGCACCAAGGACGGGGGAGAGGGAGCGGAGACCATAAAGACCAGGCGAGGAAGACCCCCACCCCCCAGAAGGGACCAGAGCAGTGCGAGGGAAGGGAAACAACACCTAAGCAAAGGGATCTCCCCAGGTTCAGGCACTCCCAACTGCAGCAGGGAGATAACCAATCTCCACAGACTCCTTAGGAAAAGAAATACTGGATTAGGACCCCACTTACAGGGGACTCTACCAGTGGGCGAGCGGATCCAGCAACAAGACATAGGAAGCCCAGCTGCTCCAGGGTGGCACCGCAAGCACTAATCACTCAGGGGACTCACAGAAACCCTCGCACACCCCGGGAAACCACCAACAAGCACACAGGGGACCATAAGAAGCCCTCACATATATCAAGAGCCATCCATAACATGTCAAGGGCAAAAAGTAAAAATTGTGCCTCCCAGCAGACCCCGCTCCCCGCAAAGCAAGGCGCAAATATCCTACAACTGTGGTCGTCGGACTCCACACCGCAAGCGATGGGGAAGACGCAAGACAATAAACAAAGGGAAGAAATGGCACAGGCGAACCCAGTACAACCCCCATCCAGGGAAGACATGCAATCATGGTTCCAGGAACTCCAGGAGAAATTCATGTCCTCCGTACAGGAACAATTCACGACGATGAAAAACGACATGAAACAAGCGATCCAAGACCTGAGGATCGATGTGGCGAAACTAGAGGAAAGAACCGATACACTGGAAAGAACGCTCCAGGGGATAGATGAGGAAACGCAGCAGACGAGTGAAACACAGGAACAATTGATGAGACTCACCCACAATCTTGAGATACAGTGCGAGGATTTGGAGAATCGATCCAGACGCTCCAACATCCGCATCAAAAATTTGGCGGAAACAGTACAGGACAGAGATCTCATGTCGGCAGTTAAGGAAGTGTTCAGCAATATCGTAGATGCAGCAGAGCCAGACACAATCGGAGTCGACAGAGTCCACAGGGTCGGCCCAAAAAGATCGGGGGCACCAGGGGAGAGGCCAAGGGACGTCCTGGTGGCACTTACCTCCTACCCACAAAAAGAACAAATCCTGAGGAAAGCCAGAGATATGGACCACATAAGAATGAACGATCAAGAAATACAACGGTACCAAGATCTGGCACTGACTACACTGCAGAAGATAAGGGCGATGGCACCGCTAGTCAAGGCCCTACAGGCGAAACAAATCCGATACAAGTGGACCTTTCCCTTCGGGCTGACATTTACATGGGAAGGGAAACAGCGGAGAGCAACCACATGGGAAGAAGGCCTCAGCATACTGGACCTACAGGGTGATACGGAGGACGGGGAACAAGCGGCACCCAGCGGAGAGCAAAGGAGAAGACCTAAAGGATGGGAAACGATCAAACACAACAGACCAGTCAAAGGAAGAGAAAGCCGTGGGAAGTAGACATGAAAAGAGGAAAGACACAGAGAGAACAGAGGGTGACAAGCTACATCGCACCAAACTCTGGTGAGGGAGCGAGAGGAAACACAGCAGCTGTACAAGAACTGAAGAAGGCGGCCCGGGAGGGACCTTCCGGCTTGGAATCTGGTAAGATAAGACAATTATGTGGGGTTTAGGAGCCCCCACACACTCAGCCCCCGAGAGGAAGGAGGGCAGGGAGCCCCGGGCGCAACGTCTGGGCATCAGTAGGAACCCTGGCCCTACTCGGGGGCAACAAGTTTGGTTCAGTTCTAGTTACCAGTTGGGAGGGGGGTGGGAGTCAAGAGGGCGGGGAAAAAGGGATCGGGACAACAGACAGTGGGCAGCGGTGAAGGAAGGGTTGTCAAACACTCTGAACCTATACCTAACAAAATGGGGAAGATACGCATAGTGACCTATAACATAAGAGGGATGAATCATCCTACAAAAAGGGTGAAACTGGAGAAATTACTCAAAAGGGAAGGGGCGGACCTCCTTCTCCTACAAGAAACGCACATAAGAGCAAGAGACAAACAAAGGGCAAGGATAAGGGGATATACAATATGGGCCCAAGCTAATGCCACAGACAAGAGGGCGGGAGTCATCATAGCAATAAGGACCGGGAGGGACGCCGTACTGGAGAACTCCATCTCAGATAAGGAGGGGAGGTATGCGTTCGCAAATGCGCTGCTGGAGGGGCAGAGGATCACCCTAGCGTCAGTATATGCGCCCAATGTGGGACAGGACGGCTTTCTAAGAGACACCCTAGACAAATTAGAATCCTTTGCAAGAGGGGAAGTGATCCTGGGAGGAGATATGAATATGGCGTGGGACCCACAAAGGGACAGAAGCACAGGAGGGGCATTTAGCCAGGGGACCCCATCAAAACGACTAAAACAGCAAATGGACCAAATGGCCCTGAGTGATGTATGGAGGGAACTCAGGGGGGACAAAAATGGGTACACTTAGTTCTCACATGTTCACAACTCGATGTCACGAATCGACTACCTCTGGGCATCGGTGGGCCTCATGGGCAGAATCCAGGAGGTGGAAAAAGGGGCAATCGCACTATCGGATCACGCACCCTTGTGGCTCGATATGAAACTTCAGGGGAAATCTAAAGGTCTGTGGAGGTGGAGATTGCCGGAGGACATAATCCAGGACAAGGTCACGGGGGACACCATAAGGGGAATGATAGAAGAATACTTCACGGACAATGACACAGGGGAGGTTTCTATCTCCACAGTTTGGGAGGCGTTCAAAGCAGTGATCAGAGGGAAACTAATGGCACTGAAAATAGCGAAGGAGAAACAGAGGGCGATGTGGGAAAAAGAACTGGAAAGGTCAATTACTGAGATACAGGGGAAAATACTGTCACAACCCTCCAGGGAACTCCAGAGGACTCTTAGACACACGCAGGGCCAGCTAGAAATGCTGCGCACAAAAGGAGCGGAAAGGAGCCTTTTATACCTAAGACAAAGGTACTACATTAAAGCGAATAGAGCAGATACGATGCTGGCGAGACAATTACGGGCCAAACAGAAAGACAAAACAATCAAAAATATCACAAACATGAAAGGGGAACATTTTACACGTACACAAGACATAGGGGAAGTCTTCAGAGAATACTACCAAAAATTATATACCACAGACCAACCGAAGGCAGACGCACAAGACACATATCTAAATTCCCTCACATTCCAGCAAATTTCACCGGCAGACAAGCAGGCCCTAGAAGCCCCCATAAGGGAGGAAGAAGTTAGAAAAGCTATAAATGAACTACCGAAAAATAAAGCCCCAGGCCCGGATGGCTATACAGCCCCATTTTATAAAAAATATGCGAATCAATTGACCCCGGTTCTAACCAAGCTATTGAACTCCTTTAAAGAAAGTGGCAATGTGACCCCCACCATGAACGAAGCGAAGGTCCTGGTTTTCCACAAACAAGGGAAAGACCCATCCTGCCCGGCCTCATACAGACCAATTTCACTGATAAATATAGATGTCAAAATATACACTAAGATATTAGCAGCTAGGCTCTCCCCGCTTCTCCCAAAATTAATTCACCAAGATCAATCAGGTTTTATCCCAGGGAGACAAACACACGACAATCTCAGAAGGGTCATCCACCTGGTGGAAAAGATTGGTATAAAGAGAACCCCGGCAATTCTCCTGGCACTGGATGCAGAAAAAGCATTCGACCGGGTGGAATGGTCCATACTATTTAAGACACTCCAAAGAATGGGATTTGGGGAACATTTCATAGCCAGAATTAAAGCAAACTACAACGCCCCAACTTGCAGAGTGGCCATCAATGGGGAGGTATCAGAAAAGGTGTACATATCCCGGGGAACAAAACAAGGGTGTCCACTCTCTCCCCTATTATATGCTATATTCCTAGAACCCCTACTGATAAAAATTAGGGAAGTAGCGAATGTCAAGGGGATAGAGATGGCAGGCATGCACCACAAGATTACCGCCTATGCGGACGATATGCTGCTGGCATTAGAGGAGCCGGACCGATCGCTGGCTGCAGCAATGGGAGAGCTAGAAACCTTCGGGGCCATCTCGGGGTTAAAAATCAACAAAAACAAATCAGAAATTCTAATACTGGCAGGTGACGGGGATAGAATCAAGAGAGAAGCAAGGGCACACAACCTCAAAATAGTGGAGGAGGGTATCAAATACCTGGGAATCACTCTCACACACAAGGTAGACCAACTGTACAAGAAAAACTACCCGCAGCTACTCACAAACGCTCGAAATGACATGGAAAGATGGAACCCATTGCTGATATCATGGTGGGGTAGAATTCAGGCGGTAAAAATGACCATTCTCCCAAAGCTCCTATACCACTTCCAAGCCCTGCCGGTGGGGATCCCCCGCTCCTTCTTCAAGACACTCCTGAGGGTAGTCTCAACTTTTGTGTGGAAGGGGAAAACTCCGAGGCTCTCTAGGGCGGTCCTAACATCGT
The DNA here is from genome assembly GCF_040938575.1 of Ambystoma mexicanum. Classification (NCBI taxonomy): domain Eukaryota; kingdom Metazoa; phylum Chordata; class Amphibia; order Caudata; family Ambystomatidae; genus Ambystoma; species Ambystoma mexicanum. The sequence goes on along the minus strand of NC_090931.1, from coordinate 166,689,453 downwards.
CAACTAGGGAAGGAGGGATGGCACTGCCCCACTTTCAAAAATACTACCATGCGGCCCAACTTAAGGTGCTCCGGGAATGGCTGGGAGAAGACCCACAACAGTTATGGGCAGCACAAGATAGGGCGGTGGCTAGAACCCCACTAGTGGAACTACTTTGGAAGCAGAAACAGCACAGAGATCCCAACATAGGGTTCAGCGTAATAATGAGCACGACCCTGGAGGCATGGGACACCCAAACAAGAAAGGGCGCAATGACCAACACATTAGGCCCATTCACACCCATATGGAGGAACCCGCAGTTTCCGCCAGGGCTGGAGCAGGGCGCATCAGACAGCTGGGAGGAGGAGGGGATAACGAAAATAGGGGAGATGTTCCACAACAATGAAATTATTCAATACGAAACATGCCTCACACTCCCAAAAAGAACAACACGGAATAGATACAGTTATGAACAACTCAAACACTGGCTAAAAACTCCCGAAATAGCGAGGGCGGCTACGAGAACCCTAACCCCATTTGAGAAATACATCACAACCAACTCAGGGGCAACGAAGTGGATATCGACTCTATACCACTTTATAAACAAACAAGGCGAAGAGATCAAATGGGCATATATGCACAAATGGGATAAAACGTTGGGAAGGGAACTCATGAGAAAACAGTGGGAGGACATTTGGGCCCAAATCCCCAAACTGACAAGAGCGGTGCAGATGAGAGAAATGTGGATCAAAATAGTGACTCAGTGGCACTACACGCCCGAGAGACTGCATACCATGTTCCCAGGAACATCTAATCTCTGCTGGAGGGAGTGCGGAGAAGTGGGGACGTGGAGACACATCTGGTGGGACTGCAAAGGAATAGTGCCGTTCTGGGAAGAGGTTAAGGGAGAAATGGGCAAGATATTTCCAAATGTGGGACAACTAGATGAAAGCGTATGGATGTGTGGCATGAGAGATGACACTACAAGAAGATACACGAAAGCACAACGGAGAAGCTTTATGGGCCTTCTCATCGCGGCTTGGACAACAATTGCCCAAAACTGGAAAAAGAAGGATACACCACTAATATTCATGTGGCTTCAAAAAGTATGGGCGCAGCTAGCAATGGAAAAAGTCACTCACATAATCCAAGGCACTAAGGACAGGTTCACCAAAGAATGGGGTGGGGTCCAGGAACATCTGCAGTCAGACTTTATGGAACAATGGTGCCCACACAACATAAAGGTCACGGACATTTTCAACGCATAAAGAAAACCACGAAGCAGACCACGCGGTCCCGGGGCGGGAGGGGGGAGGGAGAGCTGGGGGGGTAATGTTGGTACAAAGTTCCCTTTTATTGTTATGTTTATGTCCAATGAAAATAATAAAGATATGTTTTTAAAAAAAAAAAAAAAAACAGTCAAGCCAAACTACAAAATGACTATACTGGTTGCACCAAAATGCCTCTCTATCCACTAATACCACATATCATGCCTGCTTATCCTGGACATGCATGCCCATTAGGATTTACCACACAATCCTGCCCCAACTGCCCCACACATCCTATCTCCCTCCCACCCCCTACCCCCAACCCCCAAAATTAACTTTTCGGCCCAGAATTGACTCCAAGTCCCTCTTCCTTGTCCAAGTGCTTAAGTATGAGGCACCTTGCCTCATAGGTAAGTATGGGGACGAGGAAGAGGGGAACTAGGAGTAATGAATATTACAGGTAACTAAGAAAGGCATTACCTCCATGTGCCTCTGCATCATCCCAGTACTTTGCCTCATACATAAGTACTGGGATGAGCAAGAATAGAGCTAGGAGCAATGAAGATTACAATCAGTAATCAAGGAATCAAACACAAGCTGTGGCACAAAACCATTAAGCTGACTGGGCTCCCCTCCCCCCTGAAATGTTGAGCTATGTTGATTCCCCCTGGCTGACCTACAGAGCCGTTGCTGGACAGAACAGGACACTGCTGTTAAAGGGTGCCTGAGTTTTGCTGTTAACAAAGGCCTGGCAATTACTAACGTAAAGCATTTCAATGTTAGTACCTGCATTCAAATGTTTACGTTATTAGGCAATTGAAATCGTGATGTGTGTTTAGTACTTGTATACCATGGGAGTGATTGGAAGGGTAGAGAGGGGACAGGAGACCGCTCATTCTCACAGCAGTCCATAAGTGGGTGTTTTCAGACTTAAAGGAGAGAGTTAACTGCTTGAAACATTGAAGCTGCACTAGAATAGTCTTATTACAATGTGCAAAGAAGTTAGATGCCCCCACACAAGTACGTTTTCCCTCCCCCACTACTCGTAAAGTTAGAACCTCTGCCAACATTTGAAGGGTTAGCTACCGAAATGTAGGTTTCATTGTACCCCTGAAAACAAGCACCATTCATCATTAACACACACTCAGCCACCCATAAGTTTAAGGTTGTACTCTTTCACCATACAGGCACACCCAGGCAGCCACCCATCCATTTAAGTGTGCAAACTTTACCCAGACAGCCACCCATACATTTAAGTGTCCACACTTTCATACGTTCACCATACAGGCACACACAGGCAGCCACCCGTACATTTAAGTGTCCACACTTTCACCATACAGGCACACCCAGGAAGCCACCCGTACATTTAAGTGTCCACACTTTCACCATACAGGCACACCCAGGAAGCCACCCATACATTTAAGTGTGCACCCTTTCGCCATACAGGCACAACCAGGCAGGCACCCATACATTTAGGTGTGCACCCTTTCACCATACACCCACTCACACACACACACACACACACACACACACACACACCTCTTTACCCATACACTCACACAGGCACACCCAGGCAGCCACCCATACAACATGCACTCACTCATTCATGACCATTACATTATATACATATATACACACACACACTTACATGCACACCCACACGTTTAAAGAAAATACATGTTCTTACCTTTAATCCGGCCTTCAGCCGCCTGCAGCAGCCAGGAACACTCGTTCCTGTCCTCCGCACAGGATCTTGAGGCCTCCATGTCATGGGGTGTAGGGGAGCCCTCTTAAAAAATAAATTGTTTTTATTTTATTTTTGTTGGTGCTTGTATAGCGCGCCAAGCCCAAAGGCTTCTGGGCACTCGCTTACATAAAATGTTGGTTTCTTTTTGAAGTCACTCTGACTTAATATAGACATTATTTTTGTTAAAGGACCGAACCGTGATAATTTTGTTATGAAGGCAGAGTGACTTCAAAAAGAAACAATTTATTTTTTAAGTCATAGGGCTCCTCCGACCCCATGATATGGGGGCCTCCAGCCTGTAGGTTTATATGTCATGGAGTGGGGGCAGCGCTCAGACTTAAAAAATAAATTCTTTCTTTCTGATGTCACTCTGCCTTCATAAAAAAATGATTTTGTTACGCTGTAACAGAATTAATTTCTCTAAGAAGGCAGAGTGACGTCAAAAAGATTTTTTTTTAAGTGCGAGCGGGCCCCCTCCCAGGACATGTGGTGCCAGGGCCCCCTGCACCACGGTGGCTGTAGGGGCTCCTGCTACGCCAGAGCATCATTGCCCCCTTGAGCCTCCTCATCCTAAGGGCTGGGGAAGGGAGAGCAGCTGAGGCGCACAGCATGTCTCTTCTTTAATCAATTGTTCATTTACAAACCAATAAAGGGGACAAAAACAGAAATAATGAGGGCTCAGACAAGGAGAATAATCGGTATTGATTGCCAAAGGCTGAAGAGTTCTTGCGCATGTTTCTCTTCCATGATTTAACATCTCAGACGATAACATAATGTACTCACATTCTGCGCAAAACACGTGCAGGTTCTCGAATGTGCTGTACTCCAGTATTACATGTATTTGAATATGCTACGGAACATATGTGCATGCACTCAAATGTGCCTTGCACCAGAAGTGCTGGTACTTTGTGATTCAATACATGAGCAGGTAGTCCAGAGTATCTTACATATGGCATTGTTTGGTGTATACATTTTAATATGGATGTAACTTCTGTGGGTGTATTTACAACTATGCACAACATGGTGTGCTTACATTCAGTCCAGATGGTTCAGCAAATGTGTGCAGGGCTTGTAAAGTGGCATTAGCACTCCATTCCAAGGGATGGAACAGGAGGGGAGTAACAGCCCGTCAGCCCGAGTTAATGGCCCGAGAGAAGCGAGAACGGTTAGCGCGGACCCAGGACTGTTACCCCTGTTCCAGTACTTGGAATGGTGTGCTAAAGCCACTGGAACCCCAGATTAACAAAACGGTAACCTGGGGTGCTACAAATAAAAGTATTTTCCTTCATTGAAAGGGACGCTGCGCACGTTTCCGTTCAATGAATGAAAATACTTATCCAAAATGGCCACCATGGTTGTAGAAAGTTGGGCTCCATAAGGAGCCCCTCTTCTATTATCATGGCAGCTGGAAAAATTAGGAGGGGAGCTGCGGAGCTGGCGGTGGGTGCCGCTGCCGCAACAATCAGATAAGTGGGACTGGGTAGGGTTTGGGAAAAGTTAAAAAAGAAATGGGAGGGTGGGGGCAGGATGGCGGCCCACGGCAGGGGAGTCAGCCTGCATGTTTCATGGAACGCAGAGATTGGCTATTCTCCCCACCCCCTTGCTAATGGATTGTTTATCTTGCCTCCAGAGGAACCAGTTAACATTCTAGGTTCTGTGCATGACTTAAGAAGGGATCTGCTGCTATGCAAGCAATCGTTAGTGGAGCTGTTGGAGCAAGGGAGCCTCTTATTTTATATGAAATAAATACTTGAAAATCTCACCTTGTGCCATGTGTGTGAAGACTTAACGGAATTGGCGACAAGCTGAATCCCTGGAGGCCCTCCTGCCCGTGTTGTTTGCTGGTGGAACTGCTTTCTTTCATCCAGAGGTTGTGGTCACTTTGTTCCCTTTGGATTGAGGCTGAAGCCTAGGGCTTGTGTCCGAACTGGCTTAATTGAACCACTTCACTGCCCTTGGTGCAGCAGCAGTAAGCCTCTTGAAACAATATATCATGAAGCGTAAGATGGGTCCAACGTGTTCAGCCTTCCACTTAATTTTCAGGTGAAGGGGCTGTGGATTAGCCCCTGTGACACCTACATGACTGATAAGCAGTAAGGAGTTGATACTGTTTATGCTCAATGCTAAGTGCGCCTTCTACTGAACATTGTCAGTCGTGTGCCTCACTTAACTCTGCACTATTAGGCACGTTGATCCCTCTATACAAAGAGGAAGGGTAACACATGGAAAACCTCCCAGCACAATTTCTTCTATCCCCTGGTGAGCCTGCAGCGAGTTGGGACAGATGGAAGGAAGATTTCCAGGATTGTGTCACGGCCATCCATGGGCCATCGTTCAGCTTAGAGTGCCACAGGGCTCTCCTTATGCATTGTCTTTTTTTGAGAGTATGTGAAGATGGATAAGCACTTTGAGAACAAGGGGAGCATTATTCTTCACAACACCATCATTTCAGCACCAGGGATTGAGGCAAATATAGAGCTATTGAAAACATTGTCACAGCACTTAGAGAGTTAGCAAATAGATGCTATTTTGGACAGTAAAATGATGAAAAGTCAAGAGACCAATTTATGGAAAAAGTTAAAGAGAATAAAATAAGAGAATAGATATGGGCCAAAGGATACCACAGTTTGGAGGAGATCATAGACATTGAAAAACGATTGGAGCACATGTTGGCCTGTGTTAAATAAATGGACAATAAACATAACAAAGATTCAGTGAATGCAGTGAGTCTTTCAAAATTAAAGAAACCAAATGCAATGAAAAAGAAAGGCTTCACACCAGGGAAACCTCTTCTCAAGAAGGACGAACATGGGGAGAATCAGGATAGGATGGGAGCACAGAACAGATATTATACCAGATTCTGGATCTGACTACACCATTATAAATAGAAAAACTTGGCAGCACAAGTTTGCAAGTACAGTGTTGCATCTGCCTAACATCAACGCAAGCGCTTATGGTGGTATTCACATTGGTATGATAGGGTGTTTTTAGAATGTCAACGGAGACAAACAAAGGTCAAGGTTTATGCCTCAAAGAAAGGAGGTTATTTATTTATTTGCATTTATAAAGTGCACAACTGCCCTCGGGCATTGTGGCGCTGTTAGCTTAGTTACAGAAGTGCTAGCATGACATAAAAAACATACATGTTGCCTGACCCCAAAAATCAGGGCGGCTATCTTGGTTTCATAAGAGCATAATATGCAGTAAAGATGGCACAATCATGTTGCCTTGCCCCAAGTTGAAGGTAGGCAGCGTAATATTGTGTGTTCAAGTTGGTTGCACGAACATGTTCCATAGCACCCTGATACAGGAGGCAGCATATAAATGAAAGGGTTCAGGTAAGCGGGTGTAGTTCGAGGAAGAGAGAGCAGGGGGTCAGAACAGGCGGGAAGTGTATACAGCAGCCGGGTGTATATGGGGGAGATGGGGGAGAACAACTTACAATGGGTGACCATGAGGCGGGTGGGGGAGAGAACAGCACAACAGGCGACCATGAGGACGTTGTGGAGAGGACAGCACAACAGGCGACCATGAAGGGAGTGGGGGCAGTGCAACACAACAGGCCACCATGAAGGGGGTGGGGGGAGTGCAACACAACAGGCCACCATGAAGGCGGTGGGGCGCAGTTCAGCACAACAGGCCACCATGAAGGGGGTGGGGGGAGTGCAACACAACAGGCCACCATGAGTACAACACAACGGGCAACCATGAGGGTGGTTGGGGGGAGTATAGCACAACAGGCGACCATGAGAGGGTGGGGGAGAACAGCACAACAGGCGACCATGAGGGGGATGGAGTGAGTACAGCACAACAGGCGACCATGAGGGGGGTGGGGGGAGTACAACACAACAGGCGACAATGAGAACAACACAACGAGCAACCATGAGGGAGGTGGCCGAAGTACAACACAACAGGCTACCATGAGTACAACAGGCAACCATGAGGGGAGTGAGGGGGAGTACAACGCAGCATGCAACCATGAGTACAGCACAACAGGTGACCATGAGGGGTACACAGTAAAGCAAATTAGCACATACATGAGTTAGATGTGGTTACAATGAATAGTCTGGACCGGAAATTATAGCGAGCAGGTAAAACTTATGGGTCAGGTGAAGTATTACATGCTCAGGATAGAGAGTAGATGAGTGAGGTACAAGTATGTTTAAGGAGAATGGGAGAAGATGCAGCAGCATTAGATACCTTAGAGGCTGGGATAGAGCCTTGGAGGGCATAGGGTGGCTGTACATTTTTGTGCATGGCGAGTTGGGGAAAGCAAGGGTCCAGGCGCCAGCGACCAGTGTCGACCAGGACAGGCCAAGACAGGAAGTAGCCTTATGCTACTATCTTTGGCTAGTGCTGGCTCCGCCTCCGCTTTCCGGCTCTGGTGTCTCGGCTGAAAAATGATGGTCTCTTCAGCCAATAGGCGTCCCTGATGGTGCTGGGTAGTTGCAGGGCAAGTTGTTCCTGAGGGAAGGCAATCTCCCCTGTGTCGGCCATCTTAGATTGCAAGAGGCAGCATTCCATGCCAATGCACGCACAGCACTCTTGGTTGTTTTTGAGTTGGTACCAGCAAAGTGACATGAATATTGCAATTGATCCCATGGTACCTGGGACAATATCTGCTGTGTCAGGATCAACCTTTTCTCACCCAGAGCACTCATAGGCAGACATTTTCAGAGAAGGTTTAGGGGATTTAAAGATATATAATCACAAGATTAGACTCAAGAAAGATGTGGCCAAGTTTAGGTGCCTTCCTCTTTTCCTGCAGGAAGGAGTATCTAAAGAGATTAAGAGACTTGAGTCAGAAGTTATAATAGAGGCTGTAGAAGCATCTGAATGGTGCACTCCCATAGTAGTTGTTCGGAAGGCCAATGGTAGTGCTTGTTTGTTTGTTTATTTTTTTGTAATGGGCGCCAGACCCAAGGGTATCAGGGCCCAGAATACACAAGAAGAACTTTCAGCTTAGGATTACGCAGTAATATACAAGGCTTAGCGTTACACAGTAATATACAATGCAGGGAAAATATATACAGGCAATGGTAAGTACAAACGGTAGGACTACAAATACAATATTAACAATTTAGAATGGGATAGAGCATAATTTGGGCATTCTGGAACTATTTACAGTTCAAGTGACGGAAGAGAAAAATGGCATATAGCTGGAGCATTAGTGCATTAGTGGTCCTTTTCTTTAAGTCATTTAATGAGATTCTGTCTGAAGTTCAAGTAGGATTGGTCCACTCTCAAGGCAGGTGGTAGGGAGTTCCAAAGCTGTGCAGCTTTAACTGGGAAACTACTTCCCGCAACTTTAGTCAGTTTGAATCTTGGTACGGTAAGACAGTTACTGTTGGCAGTTCTAGTGGGTCGGATGGATGATTTTCTATTGAATCTCTCTATAAGATAACCGTTGATGTTAAGGCTGGTGTATTTGGGGCCAGGTTTATTAATGTTAGAGGTGGTACCCAGAATAATGAGCTCAGTTTTGTCATCATTCTGGCATGGAACGTGGACAGCCATCCATGCCTGGATGATGAGGTATACTCTATTTACCAAGGCCAAATCCTTATCATAATCCCCAGTAAGTGGTAAGAGAATCTGGGTATCACCTGCATAGTTAGTGTAGGTGATACCAAGATGGTCCAGAACATTCAAAAGGGGCTTAGTGAATAAATTATACTTTGTAAGTGAGACACAGGAGCCCGGAGGCACCATACAAGTGATAGGAATGCGGTCTGCCGCTGCTGAAGGAGATAAGTCTTGCATGCTCCTGTTGCTCAGGGAGGATTGTATCCAAACTATGGCCTTCTGAGAAAAATTGGTTGCTGAGTCAAGGTTATTACATAAAACCTTGTGGTGCACCAAATTGAACGCAGCCGAGAGGTCAAAAAGGAGTAGAAAGGCTGATTTTCCTTTGTCCCGAAGCTCATCAATTTGGCCCTTAAGATCAAACAGTGCTGTTTCGGTGCTATGTTGAGGCCTAAATCCTGATTGGCGGGTTCCTAGGAGTTGGTTATGCTCCAAGTATTTCTGTATTTGGAGAAAGGCAACCCTGTCTAATATTTTGAGTAAGAATGGCACTGTTGTGATAGGCCTATAGTTGGTAAGTATAGTTGGATCTAATGTCTGTTTTTTAAGGAGGGAAAGTACCCAGGACTCCTTTACGTTACTTGGGATAATGCCCAAGGAGAATGATGCATTGATTAGCTTTGAAATAAAGGATGCCAAGTCTCTAATTATTTTGGCTGGGCATTTATCACCCTGGCAGTTTGAAGGTTTAAGAGAGAGGATGACTTTTTCAACCTCGAGGATTGATATTTTGGAAAAGCTAAAGCAGAGCGGTGGTTTATGCGGAGGTGTGGGGGTGCTGGCTGGTGGGACCGTATTAGGTAGGTTGGCTTTTTTTTGGCAATCTTATCCTGAAGGGTGGTGACTTTGTTAGATAAGGCATGCTGTATATTAGAGCAGCAGGTTTCATCCTTCACACAGGTGTCTGGCACTGGGATCGGAGTTTGAAGTTCTTTTAGGATTACAAATAACTCTTTTGTGCTTGAGTTTGCTTGCAAGATTCTATTGTTATATCTATTGTTATATCTATTGTTATATCTTCCCCTTATATATACATTATACTCTTACTCTGACGCTATTTTTGTCCCACCTCCCTCCGTTACCTTCCCTTTACTTGTTTTAAGGCATGCAACATTTTTGCCAAAGCATTCAGTCTTTTTCACTCACCGTTCGCATATTTTTCCTCTCCGGATGCTCGGGATCATCGCCTTCGTTACCGCCATTCTGTGCTGCTTGTCCAATCAGATGCTCGTAGAAGTGGGAAGGGGTTTATGGGGAAAGCAAAGGTCCCTTCAGACCGAATCTGCAGGGTTTTTAATTAAACTAGCCACTATCTACCGGGAGCTTCTAGTTCTTTCAGCCAGATGGCAAAGGACTTGTGATATTGCCGAGGACTCGAAGTTACTTATGTCGACGGTCAATAGGTGTTTTGTCTAATCTTAACCATCTAATCTCTGCTACCAAGTGACCCGGATGGACCTCAGCCGGCCCATAAGACTGGTGGTCTCCAAACAGCCCTTTAAGATGAGCAGCAGCACCCTCGAGATCGATGGGGATGCAAATTCGTACTCTTGCACCAAGTAATAATAACAACTCAATAATTTGGCAAAGGGAGTCAGTTTAATGACAAGTACAAAAAACGGGGAGTTCAATGAACATCAGCAACCGCTCGATCTTCCTTCTCGCTTACACTCGAATTCATTTCAGAAAAAAACACAATATTTATACCAAAAACTCATCATCATTGACATGTAATCTTAAAAACCTAACATGCAAAGTGATTGGTTATAGGAAGGCAAATTTCACATAGGTACTATATCTGTATATGGTAACGGGGAGAGGGGGTTGGATAATCAATGTCAGGTGGGGCAACTAAGCCCTTCCTGCAAAATGGGCACTAAAGTACAATGTCTCATTGGTTCTACTAACTATAGGACCCTAGATTACACGGTCCACTTGCGCTTAGCAGCATGCAGAATAGCCAGCCAGGTGCTTCCCTCCAATTATGTTACAATCATTCATCACGTCAGAGGTCTGTGTCCAGTTCAGTCCAGTTATTTCTTTATAGTTTGGCCTTGAGTCTGTTCTGGGTCTGAGAAAGTTAAGGAGTATGGGTATGGCAGGGGTCCATGCGTAGGTGTGAAAGTCTCAGCCCTTCCTGCCTGCCTTGTCACGTGATTGAGACACCATGAAATCGGCCTCTTCTTCATGCATTTTCGTGTATTTGATTTAATTCTGCCAGTCTTCTAACATCTGTGGCTTATCTTGACCTTTCTGAACAGGATATTCTCTTATTTTTCTCTTTAATTGTATCCACTGTTGGCCTATTCCAGCCCGATACATCCTTGGGTTCTTGGCCTGATTACCTTCAGCTTGGTTTCTCTCCATCGTAATTCTCGATTTGTTTGCTGCAGCACTCTTCTCTTGCGACCTTTAGCAACCTTTGTTCAATTCTGCTCATGTGTGCAGTGGATTTACACTCATATATAAAGTGATTTTGGGGTAGATATATGTATAGTTGGTGCTTGCCACAATCTCTTTTACTACTAAGCATAAGCAAGCTTCAGGATTTCTTAGCTTCTTGGGGTTTCTTGCATCTGTACACTTTTAAACTAACTTAATATCTTCATCGTGCATATGGCATAAGTTTCTGCATCTTGACATCAATTTCTTCACCTTATGCTCAGGATGTCACTTATCCATGATATCTCGTCTCTTTGTCAGTATTCTCAGGTCATTATATCTTCTATATGTGCGTTTGTCCGATTTCTCATGACGTCACCATTCGTCTTACTTTAGTATTTTCTGGCTTCTTCAGGTATTACATTCTGACAACCGTCATTATGTCTTGCCTGTAGATATGGTTTTCTCAATGGGTACCTTACTGTCCAGGTCTTCTCAGGTGCCGCTACTTCAATAGGTGCTGTTATTCTGATAGCCACTGGGCAGAGCCCAACAGCGGCTCTCTGCTGGTTTATCTGTTCTCCATATGTCACATATTTTGGCGTGAACATACCTGGCACTTCAAAGGGGGTGACTGGAGCGTGGATGGTACTTGGAACTTCCTCTTCAAGACGATTCGCTCCAGCTCAAATATCTATATTGTATGGTGTAAAACAGTGAATCCTGCAACGTTCATAACATAAATGTGCAGTGATGAGGATTTAGGTAGACATGACTGTGTATTGTACGAGGAGGAGGATGATGAAATTCCCAAGACAAAAGACAGGCCACTTGAAGGGGAGGGGCTCCCTCTTCATTGATGAATCAACAGCAATTGACCAGGACACAGGTATCAGACATAGGGGCACAGTGGTGGTTCGCCTAGCGGACAGCGAATACCGAGACATTAATTCCAAAAAGACTACCAATGTATTATTCAGCGCAGGCAGCAGACATGCTGCAATCATCACAGGGGTGTCACATGACCATTTATTCTGATTTGGCATACATCACTGCAACAGTGTACAGCGGCCTTTCATGATGGAAAAGGAAGGGCTTCAGGCGGTTGAATGGGTCCCCAGTACTGCATGGTGCATTATTAGACCAGCTAATTTTTGCACTCACAACCTTCTGTAGTGGCGGTCATCAAATGCACCGCCCACACTAACAACACTGATGAAGTGTCACTCTGAAACGCCACTGCAGACAATGCAGTCAAAATCACAGCATATCTCCCAGTATCAACTGCAGCTGAATATGTTGTCACAACACCTGCCACTGACCAGCCACCTGTCACATACAATGCCCTGTACATAGCTTACATTATTGAATTAGAAGGAAGAAGCCCTGAAGAGCAAAAACAGTGGGTCAAAAGAGGCTGCAAACAGTCCCCTACTGATTTATTTTGGTGACAGAAATGTACAGGAAAAGCAGTGATACCACACAAACTGTTGGTAATAGTGTTTCATCAGCTCCTTCCCCCCTCCCACAGGTCCAAACAACATATTGCTGCTGATATACAAGAGGACTGGTTTATTCTGAACATCAAGGAACTCTTGACAAGTATGGTTATTAGATGCAGCACATGTTAAAGTTTTAGTGTGGGCATGACATTACGAACACTGAGAGAAACTCTGCCCCGGCCCGCTGGCCCATTCCGTGAGTTGCATATCGACTACGCGGACATGGGCGAGAGATGCAACGGGTACCGGTATTTGATTGATGTCATCTGCCCCTTCTCACAATGGGTGGAGGTGGGTCCATGTCCACATCTGGATGCCAAATGTGCAGAAACATATCTGGTCCGCAAACTGTTCCCTTGTTTGGGCGTGTGTGATGTATTAAGGTCAGATAATGGCACACACTTTTTCAATGAGATGTTTAAGGAGATTATTGCACTACTTTGCACAAGCACCGGAGGTGTATGATTTAACATCCCCAGGCCAATGGAGTTGTGGAGAGGATCAACAGACTCCTCAAAAGTAAGCAGTTGAAGCTTTGCACCACGTTGAAGAAAAACTGGGTGCATTGCTTACCCGTGGCACTGTTTAGTTGGCGCACACAGCCCAGCAAAGACCACCATTTATCACCCCATGAGGTGGTAAATGATCACTGCATACACACCCCTGTCTCCAATTAGGAGGGCATCAGATGGACATAGGGAAGAAGCTGTTTTAGGTGACAAATTCAAAGACTATTTAACAACCCTAACACAAGAACTCAAATGTATTTTCCAACAGATGTCACCACCCCGAAAAGAAGATGTGCCAGGTGCTGCAGCTGTTCCACGACTGACTCCCCACCTACTCAACCGCTGCTTCCAGGAGAACTTGTCTATATGCGGTCCTTTGTCCACATGTGGAACCACCCCAGGTTCAATGGCCCGTTTGAGGTAGTATTCTCTGCTCTTGTGGTTAAAGTAAAGGAGCTCTGCTATTGGATTCACCAGTCTGACATTTGGAGGGCATCTTCAGACATTGCCCCAGCACCATAAAGGACTGGTAGTGTACATCTACCTCAATTCCCTTTCCACTACCAGCATTCAAATTTGGATCTGCACACGCACATCTGCAAAGAACATTACATTTGCACAAGAAGCGCTTCTTTACACCTGCGGTCTCTCTCTCTCTCTCTCTCTCTCTCTCTCTCTCTCTCTCTCTCTCTCTCTCTCTCTCTCTCTCTCTCTCTCTCATGTGTCCATTATTTTGCCTTTCAGACAGTAAAAGAAGATGGAACCAGAGCACTCAAACAACACATCATGTGTTGGAAAGTATTCTCCTTGTACTGTTAGAAAGTATTCTACTTGTAGTGTTATGTCCAGGTTTTCGTATTCTTAAATGTGTGCAATGCATTTTATAGCAGGTATCATTGCTATTTCAATGTTTATTTTAGGGATTTATTTAGGAGATTCTTTTATATTAGACAGACATATAAAGGAGGGGTGAGGAAGGGGGTAGAGGAAGACATTACAATTCCACTATAAATAATAGGTCAAACACACACTCAAATGAAACTGAATACGTATTTTTCCCAAGGCCCAACTTTACGCATGAACATGACAACAATTCTGTTCATAATAAGAATTCACCCCCTTGCACCGGATTGTTAGAATATATTACTAGGTCTCTACTGTTTTCAAAATTTCCCAATGCTTTTCAGAACATAAACCATACTTATGTAAATAATATTAGTAGTGTTATTAATGGATGTTGTGAGGAATTTGACCATCTGCACGGGGAGAGTGCGCTCGCCTGTTTTTTTATTTTTTAATAATGAAAATGAATTATGGATACTAACCTCAGAGAAATGTGCAAGGCCAATCCACGCACAATTCATCTGCTTCCTGCACAAAATGCATAGTCACATGTACTCTGGGAAGACACAGTTTACATGCACCGTCATCAAAGCAACTTAAGGAGGGGGAAGGCACACCTTCCTGCAGCATGGGCAACCTCATTTAAATATCAAAGGCTCCATGGATCTGCATTCCTTTTGTCCTCCGGATGGTGGCAGTGCATACTAACAAGATAATTGAGGCAAGTCTGCTGAGTGGTCTTGGTTGACAAAGAGACAAAAGGAAGTTGGGACTGACACCCGTTTGGTATGCCATGTGTCAAATTGAAGTTAGTTCTCACCTTTCTGTATGAAAGGCAGTGAATGGCCTGTCTGGGTCAACAGTTACCAGCACAAACATAAAGGGAACCCTGTGCTCTAATCAAGAGTCACAGAGGGATCAGTTAACCGGAGAGACACTTTGATCTACAACAGACAGGGTGATGGGTGCGACGTAGGTATGTGTTGTCACCCCATTGTCTGTCCTGTTGCAGAGCACTCTAGTCCTGTCCTCATGCATAACAGAAGATTGTTTGTGGGGACCCAGGATTGGTTAATTAAGGTGGGATTAGCCTGCAACAATCACTGGGGCCCATTTGGCTTTAAAAGAGGGCTGAACCCCTCACTTAGCAGATCATCTGAAGACTTTGAAAGGAGTAAGCAGAAGGACTACTCAAGACCCGAGCTAAAGGTGCAGTCTACCTTACATTTTCCACCAATGAAGGTAGGCTACGAGTTCTAAGAGGGAAGCAAGATCCCTCCTCTAAACATCTCCCGGGAACAGATGGAGATACCGGACTCAAAGGACCCATCCAGAAGCTCCAGAACCGGTACCCAGCCAGCACACAGCATGCCCTGCTTGATTCTGCCAGAAAGCTTCTTAGGTGGGAAGTGCGAGAGAGTATCTGGGCTAAGGACCAGGCTGTTGCATGCAAACACACTCCTGAGCTTTGGGTCATCTGTCTTGAAAGGACACAAGCCATGCGAAGAAGCTAGGAGCAGTGCCACACAAGCATCATCCAGCATCCATCTTTTAAGGACATTTTTGAGACAGTGGAGTCCTTGAACCGCATGCAGTTGCACCACTGACTATTGTCATGCCACAGTCCCCAGAGCCATCGAGACCCCTCGACCAGCACAGAGACAACGATCCTTGGCCCTGAGCTGCCATGCTGGACATCCTGTAGATGTCCATCCAGCCTCACTTGCCGAACTTCCAGGTACCCACAGCTGTCTCCCACCGCTAACTCTGTCTCAAGGGCTGTGAAACACCCTGGAACTGCCACAACGCTGTCGAGCACCAAGAACTTCTTCAGCACCAGGTACATTGTGTTTCTGCTCCCCCCGGTCCTTCTCCGAAGGCACCTAGAGACAGTTATAACCCTTTGTCCTGTTGGTGCTGGAACCAAATATACTTGAACTATAAGACTGATTACTTTACCAACTGCCCTCTTGTCAGTATCCAGAGTGCATCCCTTTCCTTCATGAAACTTTCTGTCCTCTGTGTTGCTGTACAGGCTGAGTTGTATTTGTAGTGTGCTAGAACTGTCTGCTGTAGAGATAACAAAGTAGATATGTTTATACAACCTTGACTGGACAGTCCCATTTATCATTGGGTAATAATTGTATTTTTACTATGTTGTAACTAACCAACAATCCACAACTTTGCAGAGATAAGCCTGTCGTTCCGTCCACATTACCAAAATTGGACAAGGAGGTCTTATAATTCACTTGTATTCCAATCTGTTTTTATCCCGTCTGGTGTACTTGAGGTGTTGGGTTGATCGATGGTTTAGATACCGATATTTATCACTGGGCCACTGGTGCCCCAGAAGTTGATTTGTCACAGATGTATAGGTGCTCCCGAATGTACGAAGAGACGCACGAAGGTCAAAATACGACGCTTACCAAGGGCTTGGTCTTGACGACATAGAAGATGGACCTCACCCAGAACTGTTCAATACTTGGTATATGGTCATGAGCTTGGCAGGGAGGAACAGAGTGAATGGAAGTTGCTATGTGTGTTTGTTGATACTGCATGTATCGGGGGAACCAGGGTCCTAGTGCCATAGGAAGTATCATTTCTGGTGCCCAATGCCTAGAACATCATGCGCTATGTAAGCTCGGGGGCACTTTCCAGGCACACAATGTGAGACTAAATTTATCGATCCAGATTGCCTGCAATGGAATAAAAATCTGAAAAGCAGCCAATGCCTAAAAGGACCCTAACTGGTGATACAAGGACTCAAATATGCAAACAACGAATGGCAAGTTAGCTGCATAGAAGAGGGTCGAATGGATACGAAGAAGATGTTCTGGATCGAGGGGACGTAGCATGTGCACCGTTCTGGACTGATCACATCACAAAAGTAACATGGAAGCAATTTAGAAACAATTAAAAGTGCACAGAGAAGAAACATATGAACTTTGCTTTTATAGTGCCTGAACGATATTTATAGAGGCCAATAAACATTGCAATAAGATTTTGCTCATTCCTGATCTCAAGAATGGCACAGCAGCAGAATGGATTACTATTGGACGTGGGGCCAACAAGAGTTGTTGCACCTCCCACCATCATGGAGGGGCTATTGTTGGTTACAAGTCTTAATAACAAATTAAGTAATAACGACTGAGAATATATATAATTAAACAAAAATAATGACAAAAAAATAACACATTTTCTGGGGGGGTCGCCCACCCCGCAAGTCCATGTTTCCCCCAGCTAAAAACCCATCCAAACCGCTTCACCACAAGATTTAACCCTTTAGCCACCCCACATATATTTTCGTTATATTTTTTGTTCTTTATATTTTGTTACAATTTCCAATTGTTATTTATTTTTCATTATAAATACTGCCCTCAGCCCTGCTTGTAATCACAAAGTACATTTACAAGGGGGGGGGGGCAACAGTGACTTTTGCCTCAACTACTCTTGCAACCTCTGAAGAACAAACAGGAAACCTGTTGCCAGCAACAGAGTTTCACACCCTCACTGGGAAAGAGAAGAGTGTAGCCCTGCCAAGGAAGAAAACAGCTATTTTTCCAAAGGTTCATCAGACCTGCTCAATGAAATCCCGGATGAAAGCAGACTTTTCAGCAAGGCAGAGACTTTCTTTGCCTTTATGTCACTGTCCGGTGTGCAAGCTGCGGCCAAAGCTAAATAGCTACAGATTGTCTGATGGCAATTGATACAGCTCACTAATGACACTGAGCAAGAGTTCAACGTCATGAAAGTGGAACTCCGTGCCTTAAGGCTGATTACAATGCAGAATCGCTATGTACTGAGTATGCTCACTGCGATGGAAGGAGGCGTGTGCAAAAAGATTGGGCATTCCCGTTCCACACTTGTACCTCCCGAAGATTCGGAGAATGGCTCTTTCTCTCACACATAATAGAAGCTGCACACAAACTTAGAGTGTGTATGAAGAAGAAAGCTGGAATACATACTGAAGACTGGTTTGATTTGACCTTCTCTTGGGCTCCATCCTGGCTTGGAGCGATTGTAAAAATGCTGGTTCCTGTCACCATCTTCATATTAGTCATCTTTTGCACATGCCAAATGAGACTTTGATGTTGTGCCAAAGCAGTGCCCAATAGCGCAATGATGATGGTCTCCAATAGGGTAATATCCACAGAGAGTGGTACCCAGACAGACAACCTAAAGAAGCCCCATATGAAATAGATTAGCATCACTTACACCCCCTTGACACAATCACCACATCTCCACCAGACCCTGAGATTAATACAGAGCATTGGGTTGATTTAGCTGGGGATGGGGGTTGAATTTACATGTCATGTATCCCAGAGGAATATGCCCAGTCTGGAGCAAGTTTACAAGATGTTTGCAGAGCAGGGGTTTCGATGGACCAGTCACCACCATATTTGGAAGCTGGAAGGTTGGAGAGGGTGCAGAGGGGGGAGGAGAATATATATTGGAACATAGTTACCAATGCCAATGTGGGGGGTTCGTTAATTTGGGATTAATGAAAGGGGGGGATGTTGGGAAGAGGTGAGGGTCTTCCCACCCCCCCTAGGTGATACCAAATGAGAAATAAACGCTAAGGGAGCGCATACAGGGAGCAGGGGCTAGAGGTGTGGACATAGAGGAGGGTGCACAATCACCTTAGTGCATGCATTACAAGCTATATGGTAGATGCGGGTGTGAAGGTATTACCCAAATTGACCTTTTACGATTGACCTTTTGCACAATTGAACTTATATTATTTTAGTTATTTTATATATGTATTGGGTTGGATTTGGATTATAAATAATATAAGTGGATTGAGTGAGGAGTTGCATGGGGGTTTTGTATTGGTGGAGGAGGTTGCAGGGTGTTTCCCCCATATATATTTCCTAATTGACCTTCTAAATTAGGTCAATTCTCCCGAGGTCAATTGTGAAAAGGTCAATTAGTAGACAACCGGTGTGAATGCCATCTCGACGAAAGGCAGCCATCTTAGAATTTAGGTCCAGGTGCGGGGAACAACATTATGTGTGTTAGTATTAGATCCGTTGCATGAGCAAAGAAACCAACCCCACCCTGGCCAGGTTTCAGAGATCCATAAAATCCTCCATTGCCCAAGAAATTACAGGCCCGCGCGCCCTGGGAAGAATGTGACCTACAAGGTCATGAGAAGGGAGGAGAGTGCCTCTTTGTAGTACCATCCCACAGAATAGATAGCCAGGCCCTCCTGCCACCAACATTCCCAACAGGAGAAATACAGCTTTGTAATGCTTTCATCCTGAGACCCCCTCATGTCACAGCACCATCCAAGCCCAGACCACTGACCATAAAACCTTTTCACCCCCCCAATCGATCACTTAAATCAGAAGGCAAGGTTGTTGTGGATTCAGAAATTGGTCATGCGATTTGTGCAGTGAGGTGTAGGGTGGCATCAAATTATAGCCTAAAACTAAGGTGGAGGATGTTGCGAGTTGTTAATCTGTCAGGGAGCGAGTGGAGCATGTGTCTTAGTGTGATCCTGGCTCTCCCCCGGCCCCATCCCTGTATCTGCAAGGTGCATTGTTACAATGATAAAATAACATTGTTTTGGAAGTACAAAAAAGGTAGCAGGCACCCCTCTCTCAAAAGAACACGGCATGATAACCTGTTCAGTGGTTTTTAACCACTTTGATAGTTTGCAGCCATCTGCATTTTGCTCACTGTACCTTTCAGAGAAGGGAACTATTCATTTGCATATCATTCTTTGTCCCACCCACATCGGAAGTCCAGCACCAAAATGCTATGACAATGCCCTTCTGAACAAGAGCACCAACAGCAACCCCATACACATGTTTCAGCCTTGTTGAGCCTCATCAGTGAAGTGAAGCTGTGCCTCTCTGAGCACAGTGAGCAGGGAGTCCACGTCTGGTTGCCCCCAGGTGGGCGGGACGAAGCAAAGAAACCAACCCCACCCAACCCCTTGTGGGCAGGACGAAGACTGATATGCAAATGGATATTTCCCATCTGTGAAAGGTACAGTGAGCAAAAAGCAGATGGCTGCAAACTCTCAATGTGGTTAATAACCACTGAACAGGTTATCATGCCGTGTTCTTTTGAGAGAGGGGCGCCTGCTACCTTTTTTGTATTTTTGGAAGGAACTTGGGGTTGGTCACCCTAAGTTACCTTGGGGCAACCAGACATGGACTCCCTGCTCACTTCACCTCACTGATGAGGCCCAACAAGGCTGAAACACGTGTATGGGGATGCGTTGGTACTCTTGATCAGAAGAGAATTGCCATAGCATTTCGGTGCTGGAATGCCCTTGAGGGTGGGACAAAGAATGATATGCAAATGGATATTTCTTATCTGTGAAAGGTACATTGAGCAAAAAGCGAACGACTGCAAACTCTCAATGTGGTTAATAACCACTGAACAGGTTATCATGCCGTGTTCTTTTGAGAGAGGGGCGCCTGCTACCTTTTTTGTATTTTTGGAAGGAACTTGGGGTTGGTCACCTTAAGTTACCTGGGGGCAACCAGACATGGACTCCCAGCTCACTGTGCTCAGAGAGGCACAGCTTCACCTCACTGATGAGGCCCAACAAGGCTGAAACATGTGTATAGGGTTGCTGTTGGTACTCTTGTTCAGAAGAGAATTGCCATAGCATTTCGATGCTGGACCGTCCTTGTGGGCGGGACAAAGACTGATATGCAAATAGATATTTCCCATCTGTGAAAGGTACAATGAGTAAAAAGCAGATGGCTGTAAACTCTCAATGTGGTTAATAACCACTGAAAAGGTTATCAAGCCATTTTCTTTTGAGAGAGGGGCGCCTGCTACCTTTTTTGTATTTTTGGAAAGAACTTGGGGTTGGTCACCCTAAGTTACCTGGGTGCAGCCAGACGTGTACTCCCTGCTCACTGTACTCAGAGAGGCACAGCTTCACCTCACTGATGAGATGAGGCCCAACAAGGCTGAAACAGTGTATGGGGTTGCTGTTGGTACTCTTGTTCAGAAGTGAATTGCCATTGCATTTCAGTGCTGGACTGCTCTTGTGGGCGGGACAATGACTGATATGCAAATGGATATCTCCCATCTGTGAAAGGTACAATGAGTAAAAAGCAGATGGCTGTAAACTCTCAATGTGGTTAATAACCACTGAAAAGGTTATCAAGCCATGTTCTTTTGAGAGAAGGGCGCCGGCTACCTTTTTTGTATTTTTGGAAGGAACTTGGGGTTGGTCACCCTAAGATACCTGGGGGCAACCAAACGTGGACTCCCTGCTAACTGTGGTCATAGAGCACAGCTTCACCTCACTGATGAGGCCCAACAAGGCTGAAACACGTGTATAGGGTTGCTGTTGGTACTTTTGTTCAGAAGAGAATTGCCATAGCATTTTGGTGCAGGACTGCCCTTGTGGGCGGGACAAAGACTGATATGCAAATAGATATTTCCCATCTGTGAAAGGTACAGTGAGCAAAAACAAAATGGCTGCAAACTCGCAGTGTGGTTAGAAACCACTGAACAGGTTATCATTCCATGTTCTTTTGAGAGAGGGTGCCTGCTACCTTTTTTGTGTTGTTTTTGGAAGTAGCTAATTAATTGTTAGGCCAGCTTCACCGAGGATGACGA
Source organism: Ambystoma mexicanum (assembly GCF_040938575.1). Lineage (NCBI taxonomy): Eukaryota > Metazoa > Chordata > Amphibia > Caudata > Ambystomatidae > Ambystoma > Ambystoma mexicanum. The sequence continues at coordinate 166,668,044 of NC_090931.1, read as the reverse complement.
GCTCAGTAATGCCGATGTGGATGAAGATTTAAAGATGAAGACAAACCCATGGCATGGCATCCCATATGGAACAGACCCGACATGTAGAGGGCTCCTCCAATCTGTATTGCAGAATTGTACTATATTTAATTACATCATCAGTGGCATCATTTGAGCTTATAACAAACTGCACATGCCTGCGTAGTTTGGGGCAGCAGATTTCTTTGCTGAAGCACTTCTACTTTGTCGAAGTAAACACTTGTTAGCATTTTCCGCTAGCGGGCTGTTTCCTGTTTGGTGTGAGTGTGCAGGGACGTGCCTTCAAAATGTAGGGCTCAGAGGACATTTTTTTCTTTTTTTAATAAACCTTTTGTCCCGGTAAAAGAATCTCTTTTAGTGATCTAAAGACCTTTTCGTTTGAACATGGGGACATATATATTTCTGAATGTGCTGTTCTCTGCCCCAGCCTGCTCAGGAAAGCTGTTTTTTCTTGTGCCAACTTAGTGGAGAATCCTGGGAGAGTAAAGCGTGTCTTCTATGGAAGCAACTGGGCCGCAACAATGGAGAAAAAGCATGGGTATGAATCCCTGAAATATTTGGCATTGGCATATAAAAGAGCAGCGGTTTTGGCCCCATGTCTTGCAATTTATCCAGACAGGAAGGTTAGAGAAACTTCCTAAGATTTAAGTGGAACCTGGTTTTAACCAGAGAAGTTCTGGTGAGATTTGGCTTGCTGCCGTCTGAGTTAGCTAAGTGTAGATTTTGCAAGGAAAAAGGTCACAGTGAGTCCTGGAAACATCTGCTTATATCTTGCCCTGTAGTTCAAGGGCAGAGAATTACTTATTTTAAAAAATATGAAAATATGTTAAGTTTGGGTGAGGAGGAAATAACCTAGAGCTAATGCCTTGCAGAAAGGACTACCTTAACAGTATTAGCACTAACAGGTTTTTTTGAAATCATGCAGCTAGAACAATCAGACCTGGATAGAGCACTTTAGGACAAATGAGCTTAAATGAGTTTTATAATTATTTCTTCCTTGTATTGGTATTTGATGTTGTGACTGTACTAGTGACGTGTACTGTGACGTGCCCTGAAGACTCTTCTTTTCTAATCTGGATTTGCCTCACCTTCTCCTTCTCGCGCCAAGATGCCTTGGGCGTATGTTGCGTTTTATAAATTCACATAACATAACAGTAATACCGAAGATGATATTTTCACATGACGTCTTTTGTAGCCACTGCACTTTCAGACCGAGGCTAAACAAGTCTTTGATTTCCTGGCCAGATTACCTGGCTGTTTATTTTTGATTTTGTGGATGAACTTTGAACATTGTTTTACTTTTCTCTGGCCTTTTTATAATTGTAATTTAAGATAATCCCTTTTTTATCCTGGACATTTTGTGATTGGATTTTATTGACTGAAACAGAGATTTGTCAACATTGAATATGTATGATGCTTTTTGATATGTTTTCTTCTCAATGTTAACTATATAAAAAATTGCTGTATAACTATATAACATATTTTTTTAAAAAGCAATGTAATCTAACTTTATGATGCGTTGTATTTGGATCTCTTTTTGATTATAGGGATGGAAAAAAGTAAAAGATAGTTGTCATGATAATGTGGTACAAGCGAGCGCAGTTTTGAATTTAGGGTTCTCGATGTTGTGCTCATAATATAAATGCATGTCTACATCGTGAAGCATGAAATTAATCATTGGAAATGATATAAAACAGATTACATTCCCCATACAAAGGGGTACATTGAGTTTACTGCTGACTCAACATAATGAACATTTCAAATAATTGGCAAGCAAACATGGTTGTAATATTTGCTGTAAAAAGTGCCTTTGTTCAGTACATAAAATGGGCCGAGACTTTCTTTAAAGCAGTTCATATAACCTTTGCTCACAAATGCTTGAAAAAATGACATGCCGCCTTGCCAACATTTCATGAGCTTTTGCAGTAGCTCATCTAACCAGAGTTGAGAGAGTTTGTAAGTGATACTTTCTTTCAGGCTGCTCACAGGGGACAGACACACCAGAGTTATGAATGCATTTCCAAAAGCAAACAAAAATAAATTGTGAGGAAGAATATTATTTCAATCAAGAAAGGTTTGGAGAGACAATGAGGCAACCCTTGTGATATTACCCTTATTCAAGGCTGCATGTGTGGGTGCCAGGAGGATAAAGGCAGGGTAGCACAGAGACAGAAATGTGAATGCAAGTGATACAAGTGAATAAGCAGTTCGCAGAGGACACATGCAAGGCTGCACACTACGCTCTGGTCCCTGAAATGGTGACATTTGTGCCCCAGTCCGAAGTGAAATGGACTCTGGGATTGTCAGTGCACCACTTTGTCTGGCTTATGTGCTAATAAGATGGATTTCTGAAATCGGACCTGGTGGGCAGAGGTTCAGAAGGCCATGCTAGTTTCTTAGAACATGGTAAACTTCTGGACAAGCCAAACCAATCACGAAAGCATTGGTGGCGGTCAAGACTAGGTCTCAGGAGGGGTGAGGATGACTGAAAGACCTCAATGAGCACACAGAGTAAAGGACACTTAGAAATCACTCCCAGACAGGTGTATTTATATTAAAGTAAATGTATTCAAGGTCTGTGAGTTTCAGCACACAGTAATTATCAACAGTAGTACTTTTAAACCAACACGATCCTACTAAAATACATATATACAATTGCAAGTGGCCTAAAGGGTAAAGAACACAGAATGGTCCACCACCTGAAAGGAAAGGAAGCAAGTGGTGCATATACACTTTAGGCAGTTCTGCAACGTTCAAATCCTAACTAAGAGTCAGTCTAGTCCCTACGCAGAGAGGAGCCTAGCGATCAATGTACTTTCAAATGCTGATGCAAGCAATTGTGCCTAAGGGCGAAAACAGGGTCTCTTGCAGGGGCTGTAGTAGCTCAGGAAGGTGGGTGAGTTGATGCAGAATACATTTCCACTATTCTTGGAGGGTCCCCCCAAAAGGGCAGAACAGGTTCCAGGAGGTAGGAATCGTTCAATAGCTTAGGCTATCTATGAAAAGGAGAGTGGCCCTCAGGGTGCACTCGTGCGCAAAAATGGGTGGATGCGCTAGGGGCCACCGATAAGAGTTGAAAGTACTCACTGAACCCCTGCGCACTCCGGACCAAACTTCGGTAGTCGAGCCCACTTCGGTTGCAGGTTCAAATGCAGCAGTTCTGCGGCTCTGCAGATTTCAGCAGCAAAATTACAGTGATGATTCCCTGGCGGGACAGTTGCACTTTCTCCGCTCCTGGTGGATGGATCAAGACGGCTTCACTGTAGCAGGCTTCAGGGCACAGAGTGGCACAGCAGCAAGGCACCTGCAAAGTTGCCTCCACGGCGGGGAGACAGGGTAACCGCGTGTATTTTGTTTTGGGCACTCTCTCTTTATTCCAGATCTGGGAATGCAAAGTGTACGAAATTCAGTGTGAGAGTGCCGGGAACAAAGAGCTTGCAATATACCAAGTATCAAGGGTCTCCTCAAAACAGCGGCAGTGTCAGATCAAAGGTCCTGCGCAATCTGGTCAGCCCACTGGTTGGCCAAGGGACACGTCCAAGAAAGCTTACTTGCAGGGTTTGATCAAGGTGCTGAATTGTCCCACTATTCCAATGGGTCTAAGAGTCTTCGCAGACCTTTTAGTTTGATCAGATGCAGAGGGGTCCAGCGAGACGACAGCGGGCTCAGGGTGCCAAATCTTCCAGTGTGTCACCAGCAGTTCCTCGACTCGGCTTCTTGGTTTCAGGATGTTTAGATCCTATCCTTCGTTCAGCGAGAACTCAAGAGATCAACCAAGTGTGGGTGTTTTGGGCCTTCTCTTATCCAGAATCTCCTTCGTGCCAGAACAAAGTGGACCCAATGGGAGATCTGCTCACATATAGGCACACCAGACGTGGACCAATCACGGACCACAGTGGTCCCAGTTATTCACAGCACACCAGACTCTCTGGCACCCAGGATGTGTATTGGAACTAGACAGTCCAACCCACAGCCTGGAAGCACACACACAAGGAATGCAGAAGCCTGCGAAAGCTTGGCGTTTCGCAGGAGAATGCATGCGCAAATAAGGGCTGCCCAGTGTCGGCTCCACCTGGGGAAAGCAAAGGGGAAAGATGGCCAAAGAACAGGATAAAGAACCTTGTGGCATGGCCATTTTGGTGCAAGGCCACCTTCCTGTGCCAACCCTGGTAAATGCGGTTTGCATGGCCAGAAAGGGTGAAAATAAAGCAAAAAGATATGCTGCCAACAGCCCTGTCCAAGGCACAGCTGCACTTCTCCTAAAGACTCCTTTGAAGGAGTCTAAGGCCTTTGGAAATTAAAGGAAGACCCAAGCGCACTGTACTGTTGCAGAAAAGTTGCAACATTGGAAAGGACTAAGGGAAACAAAATGTCTTTAAGGGCATGTCAGTTTCTCCATAACAAAGTGAGTGAAAGCCCAGTGGAGCACAGCTGAAGGCTTTGCTCCGCTGGCAAATTGAGACTATGGGCCTCATTACAACCCAGGCGGTAAGTAAACTACGTTTTCGCAATGGTGGTTGGCGGATTTATCGCCCCATTCCGAGGTTGGCGGGGCGGTAAGTCCCCATTAACCCATTTACCCTTCCCCATTCCCATTTTTGCCCCATAGGCCATAATGGGAGTGGGGAAGGCGTTAATTACGCCACCGTAAATTACGGTGGCGTAATTAACAACATGGTCCCTTAGCGCCATGGATTTTAACACCTGCTAAAAGCAGGTGTTAAATCCTCCATGGCGCTAAGGGACCTCGGAATCAGGCGGTAAGGGTCGGCGCTGTTTACGCCGCCGTAAACCCCTTACCGCCTGGGTCCTAATGAGGCCCTATGGTGTGTAAAAAGTAGCAAAAAGTTGGGGGCTACACAACTGGAGGGAAACTTTCACATGGGAATCTTTCCTAACATGTGCATTCTCAGGAGCAGTCCAAGAGTGTACACAATTACGGAAGTGTCATAGGCACACTGTCCACGTATCACAATCCAGTGAGCACAACTATATAGGGGTTACATGTGATTTGAACAAAAGAAAAAAATAACTAAGGACATTTTAACGAAGAAAAAAATGTTGAATTATTTTTTTATTTTTATTGGGGGCCTGCCCCACAAACCCTCAAGCATTTTTCGTTATCAATTCATTGGTAAAAATGGCTTCTCGTTAAAATTAATGCATATCCCATCGAGGTAGGCGTTAGTACCACTAAATGCATTTTCAGCTCCAGCACTGCTTCTTGCTGCTTAAAACATCTTAGGCTTTTGAACCTTTTTAGGGTTTGGACTTCAGAGCCCATGTGTGGTGTGCAAAACATGTGGGGCACTCATGGTGCAAAGCATTGGCACAGGTCAGGTCACTGCTTGATTACCTGTGAGGAAAGAACACCTGTACCGCCCAGGTGCTGTTGCTTTGCAGGGTGCCTCGCTTTGCACAGAACACTGGCTAAGGGAGGTTGTACGGGTGATGAGAAGGCTTTGATCATGGAAGTATTCCGACGGTATGTAATTATTTTACCGAATTAAAAGTAACGAATAACATTCTTTTCTAAATATGTTTGCTGAAGAAAATACTGCATTTTTTAAAATATACATATGGAGGTGGTGTAAGGAGTTAAAACGGGTGGGAGGGGGTTCGAGTGAGATTACACGTGAAGGGAAACAGGGGATTTGTGGGGAGAGGGCCCCAAATTAAAAAAAAAAGATATTTTTTTCTCCGTAAAATGTTTTGTTAAAAAAGTTAGTTATTTTTTAATTCAGTAAAATCACATGTAACCATTCCGATTCTTCTGTTTTTGCACTGCAATAGGGTGCCCCTCCCACCACACACGACATCAAAACTGAAAACCAGAGGAATCAATCACTCACATCAAAACAACCTTGTCGATTGTCCAACATCGAACCTCCCCGGGTGTTCCGTGCACTTGGAGGCACTGGCACGGCACCCGGTGAGGCAACATGCAGCACGCACACACCTGGGGTGTATGTTAGGCTCATGGGTGACTGCTCATCCCTCTTCCATAGGAGACTCATGAACCAGTTAGGTTGCACAATGCTCGCCCCGGACCCTCCTTCTCAACTCAATCATACTTACAAGATTTAAACTTGATCCTGGAACTGCGCTCATGCTGATGTTCGCTGACTAGCCGGCCCACTTTCTTCACACGTGGGCTGTTTCTGGGCCTGGCCTCCCTGCTAAGACAAAATAGAGAAAGTCCTCCATCCTGGGTGCCGTGCACACGCTGCACATAATTTTGGATTTAGCCGCATCCCCATTCAGCAGAGTTATCATAGGAGGGTTGATGGGATGGCCAGGGGTCGCAATGGATTGTGTCATGGGTGACTGCTAACCACCATGGGTCGCAGCTGTGACCCCTAGTGATCACCGAATGACGTCCCTTCACTGAGGTTTGTTGGGCCCAGCATGAGGGTTAGAGACCGGCAACAGCCTGGGGTAAGCATCTTAACTTTTCAGAGATGTTGGCATTAGTGCATAACTAGGGTGTGTTACACCTTTTACCCCAGTATGTATTTGCTCACCAGGAAACCCTTGTGTTGGAATGCCGCCTCTGTGTATCGTTTCTCTGTCTTCGGGATGTCACAGTTCAACCTTGATGTTCCATAAGAGAATAAGATGTGGGGTTTTCTTGGGTGACAAGGTTCCACATGGTCCTATGCTGTGTGTGGCTTATGTTGAGTTAAGGAGTCTCAACATTGGCACAGCATAATTCTAATCATATTCAAACGCATTTACTTTTTTGAGTGATTGACCACCTCCAGCGGGAAGAAGACACTTGTGCTGTTCCAGGAACTGCCTTAGTTCCCTTTAGATCTATATAGGGGGTACTGGGCACTTTGCACTATGTCAGATCTGCTCCTGCTGCTTGGTACCCTGCTGTAGTGTTCCGAGACGCCCATTTTCTAACTACTCTTCTGCATCAGCCTTGCCACCTTTGACAAGGGATGTACCCAGGGCACCGGTTTCCTTCCCTCACTTGGAATGTCCTGCTGCTATTCTCAGTAAGTGTCAGCCTTAGCTTTCACATGATGGCTTTGCACAACAGCTACTTTGCCTTTTCCAACAGCATCCACAGCATGTTTCTGCTGCTCCACGGGTGCACAGTTCCTTCGTGAATGACACAAAGCTGCACTTACTGTGCCTATTTCGTTGTATGATGCAAAGTAAAGTTTGTCCAGTTTTAAAATCAAACCACACACAATGCAGGGTTTGATAACTTTTATCGAACTGAAAATATTATGCAGAGATGGGACAATGCATTAGCTTTCAAAATCCTGCAGACTTCCTTGTCCGATGGTGCAGCTAGTCCAAAATAAAAGCTATCAAAACCTGCATTTTGGATGCGTTGTTGTATGATCAAAGTTTCACATGGTCCCCACTATCTCTCTTGCTCCTCTATCCATATGAAGGAGAGAAAACGCTAAAACTATCAATGACTACTTATCCGGGTTAGCCAACAGCAGCCCACAGTGGTGAATGTGTGTCCTTCGATACACACAGCAACAGAGAGTGGTGGATTTGTGTGCTTGGATGCACATATCAGCAGAGAGTGGTGGATGTGTGTGCTCGGAAGCAGACACAGCAGGAAGTGGCGTATGTGTGTGCTTGAAAGTAGACAAATCAGAAAGTGGTGGATGTGTGTGTGTGCAGGGAGTGGTGGATGTGTTTGCATTGGATGCAGACAGCAGGACACACTGCTGGGAGTGTGTGTACCTGGATGTAAACAAAACAGAGTGGTTAATGTGTGTGTTAGTGTGCAGCCAGTAGGAGAGAGTGGTGGATATATATTTGTACCTGGATGTCAACATAACAGAGGGTGGTTGTTGTGTGTTCTATGGTGCAGGCAATAGGAGAGAGTGCTGGATGTGTGTGTACCTGGATGTAAAGACAACAGAGAGTGGTGGATATGTGTGCTTGGATTTAAAAGCAGCAAGGGTGGTGGAGGTGTGTGTTTGAATGCACACAGTAGCAGTGCGTGGTGGACATTTGTATTTGGCTGCAGGAGCAGCAGCAGAGTGGTGTATGTGTGTGCTTGAATGCACACAGAATCAGAGTGGTGGACACGTGTGCCTGAATGTAGACATCAGTAGAGCATGGTGGCTGTGTATACCTGGATGTAAGCGCAGCAGAAAGTGGTGGATGTGTTTGCTTGGGTGCAGACATGCTGGATGTGTGTACCTGGATCTGCATGTTTGCTTGGGTGCAGACATGCTGGATGTGTGTACCTGGATCTGCACGCAGCAGAGGGTGGTGGAGACATGCTGGATGCGTGTACCTGGATCTGGACGCAGCAGAGGGTGGTGGATGTGTTTGCTTGGGTGCAGACATGCTGGATGCGTGTACCTGGATCTGGACGCAGCAGAGGGTGGTGGATGTGTTTGCTTGGGTGCAGACATGCTGGATGCGTGTACCTGGATCTGGACGCAGCAGAGGGTGGTGGATGTGTTTGCTTGGGTGCAGACATGCTGGATGCGTGTACCTGGATCTGGACGCAGCAGAGGGTGGTGGATGTGTTTGCTTGGGTGCAGACATGCTGGATGCGTGTACCTGGATCTGGACGCAGCAGAGGGCGGTGGATGTGTTTGCTTGGGTGCAGACATGCTGGATGCGTGTTCCTGGATCTGGACGCAGCAGAGGGCGGTGGATGTGTTTGCTTGGGTGCAGACATGCTGGATGCGTGTACCTGGATCTGGACGCAGAAGAGGGCGGTGGATGTGTTTGCTTGGGTGCAGACATGCTGGATGCGTGTACCTGGATCTGGACGCAGCAGAGGGCGGTGGATGTGTTTGCTTGGGTGCAGACATGCTGGATGCGTGTACCTCATCTGGACGCAGCAGAGGGCGGTGGGTGTATGTGTTTGGATGCAGACTCAATCCACGGATATGCCACGTGTATGTTGGGCCAAACACGTAAGCAAGTAACGGACAAGGACACTCATTAGTACTGAGAGCGGTGGGGGATCCGTGTCACAATATCTTGGAACAAAAGACAAAAGGTCTAAATATCGAATTCCTCTAAACACATTGCGCTTGAGGCAACGATATCGATCCACTATTTGTTTCAATTTTATTCTATGTAGGATATCAACCTTTGCCGTAGCCCAATTTTGATTAATATAAAAGGCCCAGTTAGTGCTGCGAGAAACCCACAGTCCTCCCTAGCCTGCGGTTACCCTTCTCCCTCACCCATGCAGCACTCTCCAAGTCAATTCTCTCTTCTTTAAAGTTTTTATTAAGTTGTATTGATAAAATGTTATCACGCATAAATAGCTAAGCGCTTTTCAAAATGTGAATCTTCCACTGCGCTCCCGGCTGGCACATCTACAGAGCAGCCAATTGTTACAGTATATCTAGCCACTGTATTATGCACACTGCGCTATGCCATTGGATTGTTGGCAAGCCATTGTTCATGTGTATTTGCTTTTATATTGCGCCAAATCACCACTGTGGTAGTCTCAAAGCATCTAGGCTCTACTGTGATGGAATGGCGTCTCCCTCTCTCAACCCCCCCACCCTCAGTCTACTCAGGCGAGGGACTTATCCATTGCTAAAAAGCTTAAACTCCCTTCTCCATCATTCCACACAATGCTCAGTGTCTCCCTTAGGCAGCCTTCCAGCAGGACAAGGCTCACTGCGAGGTTCTCAGCACCTTCTCAAATGTGTCCTGGGTTTCTATCCTGGTTTTAACCAGTTTTTGTGAATTTGCCACATAATAATGGAACTTCAGTGCTGGTGGAGAGGTTTGTAAAAGGTGTTATTTTTCCGTACCCTCGTTATGCGCCTTCCACTTCGAATCAGGCCTGTAACTCGAGAGTGGACTGATAAGGCATGTTACCGCCCTGTCCACCAGGGTTCTTATGCCTCATATATGGCAAAGGGCCTTAACCAATGATAAAGAGCTTAATGCTTCTCTCCCAACTTTCTGCTTCAATGCTCAGTCTCTTCCTTAGCCAACATGCTACCAGGATACTGATCATTGTAAGGTTTTGAGTACCTTCTCCAACTGTTTTGTTTTGCTTCAAGTCTGTTTTTACTCATTTGTTGTGATTTTGCCATATTCAAATGGCATTATAGCCCTGGGGGGTGGGTGGCTGTCACAGGTGTTATTGCCCCTTGTCCTCGTTACGCACTGGCAGATTCCGCTTGAGCCCATAACTCAGGTGTGGCCCGATAACACCTCTTTCATCCTTTCTACTCTGAGCAGTAATGCCTTATTAAGAAGACAAACACTAGCTGGTAGATCGCTTTGGGATTGTCTATGAACTATCTGCCCTCCAACTGGGCGTTCAAATTTACCTGGTACATGGTGAAAGGGAAATGCTCTTTATTGCCATTTGCCCGATGCGACAAATGAAAAATACTTCATTAGTGCTTGGTCTTAGCATAATAGCCAAATTGGAAAACTTCAGAAGTGGCAACTGATTAAAAACTAAACAAAAGTATCCTGCAGTGGTGTTTACCCTTCCTTTCTCTCCTTGTTATTAATCACTTGGTTCGAAACGTGATCAGCTAATCCACTGATCCATACGGCGCCTGCTACATGGTCTTTAACTTCCCTGCCACCCACTGTTTTTCTCTGGTCTCTTAACAGAGTCTTTCCAATGTCCCCTCTTATATAATTGAATCGATCATACAGTTCCAAAATGATATCGTCACCTCTAGATGAGATTTTTTGTAAAGGCTGTTGAGTGTGGTAGAACAGAGTTGGGATAAAATCGCTTTCCGTATTCTGAGGCATGGACCCTTGTCGGACCTCCAGAACACGGATATTACCTTCTTTGCCAAAAAAGTACTTACTCTACAAGCTGCCTTTCTATGGTTTAACCATTTAGCATTGGTATTCCGTCTCCATAGTGCCAGAACTTTGGTGACGAAGGCCTTGGCCAACTTCGATCTGAGTCATACCCGTCCCAAGAGTGCATGTGCACTTGGGCAAAGTTCAACATAGGACCCAATGTGCCTGATCACAGAGATCCTTTGCAGCAGTCTGGCGAGCCCAAAGGTCTCTGCCTGTCAAACGTATTGGGGGTACAGTAGGCCAGGTGCAGGATTCTAAATGGGGTTGCCATATACCTGATGCCTACGGAGACATCTCGGATCCTGTCCGACTAGGTCCACGTGGGAACATTTTCCACTTTTTCACCCAAGTCGTGTCTAATCTTTAGCAAGAGCTACATTCAGATGTGCATCGTTGGGAGAAAGGATCTGATATCTTGCTCTTTTGGTTGGCTATGGCTCATCGGTGTCCCAGAAGATATATTCCTATTAGGATATTTAAAGGTTGCATAAGAGAACACTACACGTTTCTCCAAAAGGTTTCCTACCATGCTGCTTCGACATTGGGAGGGTTGAATTCCCATGTAATGTGAAAAACAGAATCAGGGGGCGACAGGAAAAGCGGTATATTATCTTACAAATATCTATTTCCCAATATGATCGATTGTCCAAATTTGCCTCATTTATTTATTTATTCATGTATTTATTTGTTTTATGCAGTACAAAAAAGAAGGTGGGTGAGGCGCGCACTCCCGGTCCTGGTCAATTGAACCTGTTGCAAAAAATATAATAAGTAGCTGGGTCAAATCCCAAAATGGACAAATATTCACAGGGTTAGATCCCTTCTGCTGCAAATCAGGTACTCAGTAATAACAGGGTTAGATCCCTTGCTGCAAATCAGGTACTCAGTAATAACAGGGTTAAATCCCTCAGCTGCAGTTCTGTGGTCTGTAGTTGTTCTCCTCCTAGCGCTTTCTTATCTCAAATAATCATCAGGGAGGCTGTTGAGCAGGTGTGTCTAATTAGACTCAAAGGATTCTGGTAGCTGTAGTGAAAACGTTTTTTTCTGTTCAGGTGACCAGCAACCGACACCCCTCCAAAGCACAAGTCCTTCCCAAATTTGGGGGAGGGGAGAGAACCATCTTTATGATTCTCCAAATTGGGGCACAGTCACCCCGTGGCGCTGCCTCTGGAGCCCGGGACTCCCATAGCATTCAGTACAAAAAAGAAGGTGGGTGAGGCGCGCACTCCCGGTCCTGGTCAATTGAACCTGTTGCAAAAAATATAATAAGTAGCTGGGTCAAATCCCAAAATGGACAAATATTCACAGGGTTAGATCCCTTCTGCTGCAAATCACGTACTCAGTAATAACAGGGTTAGATCCCTTGCTGCAAATCAGGTACTCAGTAATAACAGGGTTAAATCCCTCAGCTGCAGTTCTGTGGTCTGTAGTTGTTCTCCTCCTAGCGCTTTCTTATCTCAAATATTCATCAGGGAGGCTGTTGAGCAGGTGTGTCTAATTAGACTCAAAGGATTCTGGTAGCTGTAGTGAAAACGTTTTTTTCTGTTCAGGTGACCAGCAACCGACACCCCTCCAAAGCACAAGTCCTTCCCAAATTTGGGGGAGGGGAGAGAACCATCTTTATGATTTTCCAAAGTGGGGCACAGTCACCCCGTGGCGCTGCCTCTGGAGCCCGGGACTCCCATAGCATTCAGTACAAAAAAGAAGGTGGGTGAGGCGCGCACTCCCGGTCCTGGTCAATTGAACCTGTTGCAAAAAATATAATAAGTAGCTGGGTCAAATCCCAAAATGGACAAATATTCACAGGGTTAGATCCCTTCTGCTGCAAATCAGGTACTCAGTAATAACAGGGTTAGATCCCTTGCTGCAAATCAGGTACTCAGTAATAACAGGGTTAAATCCCTCACCTGCAGTTCTGTGGTCTGTAGTTGTTCTCCTCCTAGCGCTTTCTTATCTCAAATAATCATCAGGGAGGCTGTTGAGCAGGTGTGTCTAATTAGACTCAAAGGATTCTGGTAGCTGTAGTGAAAACGTTTTTTTCTGTTCAGGTGACCAGCAACCGACACCCCTCCAAAGCACAAGTCCTTCCCAAATTTGGGGGAGGGGAGAGAACCATCTTTATGATTCTCCAAAGTGGGGCACAGTCACCCCGTGGCGCTGCCTCTGGAGCCCGGGACTCCCATAGCATTCAGTACAAAAAAGAAGGTGGGTGAGGCGCGCACTCCCGGTCCTGGTCAATTGAACCTGTTGCAAAAAATATAATAAGTAGCTGGGTCAAATCCCAAAATGGACAAATATTCACATTTGACTGTGCCCCACTTTGGAGAATCATAAAGATGGTTCTCTCCCCTCCCCCAAATTTGGGAAGGACTTGTGCTTTGGAGGGGTGTCGGTTGCTGGTCACCTGAACAGAAAAAAACATTTTCACTACAGCTACCAGAATCCTTTGAGTCTAATTAGACACACCTGCTCGACAGCCTCCCTGATGATTATTTGAGATAAGAACAACTACAGACCACAGAACTGCAGCTGAGGGATTTAACCCTGTTATTACTGAGTACCTGATTTGCAGCAAGGGATCTAACCCTGTTATTACTGAGTACCTGATTTGCAGCAGAAGGGATCTAACCCTGTGAATATTTGTCCATTTTGGGATTTGACCCAGCTACTTATTATATTTTTTGCAACAGGTTCAATTGACCAGGACCGGGAGTGCGCGCCTCACCCACCTTCTTTTTTGTACTGAATGCTATGGGAGTCCTGGGCTCCAGAGGCAGCGCCACGGGGTGACTGTGCCCCACTTTGGAGAATCATAAAGATGGTTCTCTCCCCTCCCCCAAATTTGGGAAGGACTTGTGCTTTGGAGGGGTGTCGGTTGCTGGTCACCTGAACAGAAAAAAACGTTTTCACTACAGCTACCAGAATCCTTTGAGTCTAATTAGACACACCTGCTCAACAGCCTCCCTGATGATTATTTGAGATAAGAAAGCGCTAGGAGGAGAACAACTACAGACCACAGAACTGCAGCTGAGGGATTTAACCCTGTTATTACTGAGTACCTGATTTGCAGCAAGGGATCTAACCCTGTTATTACTGAGTACCTGATTTGCAGCAGAAGGGATCTAACCCTGTGAATATTTGTCCATTTTGGGATTTGACCCAGCTACTTATTATATTTTTTGCAACAGGTTCAATTGACCAGGACCGGGAGTGCGCGCCTCACCCACCTTCTTTTTTGTACTGAATGCTATGGGAGTCCCGGGCTCCAGAGGCAGCGCCACGGGGTGACTGTGCCCCACTTTGGAGAATCATAAAGATGGTTCTCTCCCCTACCCCAAATTTGGGAAGGACTTGTGCTTTGGAGGGGTCACGGTTGCTGGTCACCTGAACAGAAAAAAACGTTTTCACTACAGCTACCAGAATCCTTTGAGTCTAATTAGACACACCTGCTCAACAGCCTCCCTGATGATTATTTGAGATAAGAAAGCGCTAGGAGGAGAACAACTACAGACCACAGAACTGCAGCTGAGGGATTTAACCCTGTTATTACTGAGTACCTGATTTGCAGCAAGGGATCTAACCCTGTTATTACTGAGTACCTGATTTGCAGCAGAAGGGATCTAACCCTGTGAATATTTGTCCATTTTGGGATTTGACCCAGCTACTTATTATATTTTTTGCAACAGGTTCAATTGACCAGGACCGGGAGTGCGCGCCTCACCCACCTTCTTTTTTGTACTGAATGCTATGGGAGTCCCGGGCTCCAGAGGCAGCGCCACGGGGTGACTGTGCCCCACTTTGGAGAATCATAAAGATGGTTCTCTCCCCTCCCCCAAATTTGGGAAGGACTTGGCTTTGGAGGGGTGTCGGTTGCTGGTCACCTGAACAGAGAAAAAAATGTTTTCACTACAGCTACCAGAATCCTTTGAGTCTAATTAGACACACCTGCTCAACAGCCTCCCTGATGATTATTTGAGATAAGAAAGCGCTACGAGGAGAACAACTACAGACCACAGAACTGCAGCTGAGGGATTTAACCCTGTTATTACTGAGTACCTGATTTGCAGCAAGGAATCTAACCCTGTGAATATTTGTCCATTTTGGGATTTGACCCAGCTACTTATTATATTTTTTGCAACAGGTTCAATTGACCAGGACCGGGAGTGCGCGCCTCACCCACCTTCTTTTTTGTACTTATTTGTTTTATGCATTGTTGTTTTGTATGGTGACTTATTGCAACAAATCGCGTCAAAGCATCTATGAAGGCGGGATATGGTTCGAACAAGGGGGAACAGTGAGAGTTGAAGTGCAAATGTGAAGGTGAAGTAATCAATCACTGTATGGTCAGAATATGTTCCTGCTTGCAAAGCATGCAAATGCATTTAGAATAAGTGTCATAGAGAGAAAGTTGTTCCAGAACTCAGCCTGGTGAACGTGGGGAGGTCGTGAAAGTGAGGGATTTGGTCAGATTCCACCAGTCTTTCCAAAGCAGTTGAGGCCAGGCATCCAAGGATTTACTTAGTGGAATTAATCTGAATTGTGGATTAAATGGATGGGAAAACGTTTGAGCAGTAAACATTTCAGATGTGTCTAGTAGTAATCTGCCATCGTTCATTTCATCCCTTAAATTCTCAGCAAGGTCCTTCCTTATGAATGTGATTTAGTTATTTAATCAATATCAGCATTAAGGGTACTTTCACTGTGACCCCATAAATTCATCATGCAATGCTGCTCTGTAATTTAGTGGCAGTGACAATATGTGTGTCAGATTTGGGGAAAATATATGAGAAGTATGACTGTGTTAATAAGATAGAGGATTGGATAGGCTCAATCACCAGCTTATTTCAGATAAGGAACACAAGGTTTAGAGACAATGTGAAACACGCATACCAATATAATAGTGTGATAATTGGGGGGAAAAGACGACTGCAATAAGAAATGAGACACGTCACCCTATTAATGGCTGATTGATCTTTTAAAGAGTCTCTAATAAGGAAACTAAAAAATAAGTATAGCAACTGGATGAAACGCCACAACATGTCCTCTTCCAATTGTGCTTGGCGGAAGTTATATGTGGCCCTAAATAAGAACAACAGCAAACACTTATGGCACGTTTTCAATAATAAGGACAAGCAATTAGAAAGAGCATTGACCGATCTTATACCAGCAAAAACTTGTGAATGGTATATAGCCGCGAAATGTAATGCTTGTTCTTTTTCTAGTGTAACTACCTATCTACGTTAAGGTTAGAGGTTTATAGAGAGGACATTGTGATGATGATCAAGAAATAAAAGCAATTCAGAACCACTGGTCCTGACGGGGTATGTAACATGGTGATGCGAGCCAACCATGAGCTATGGGCTGACATCTTGATGGTGCTCTTCAAGCAAATTGTCAATACTGGACATATTCCCTTTTCCTGGACCAAATCATATATTATTCCAATGTTTAAACATGGAAGTAAAGATGATCCTAGAAATTGTCGACACTTGTCCTTACTGGACGGGTTGAGCAAAATATGTGCTTTGTGTATATTGAGAGCTATAGAAACATTGATCAAAAAAGAAAATATATTGAGCCGGTATCAGATTGATTTTCAAAGGGGTCTCTCCTGTGCCTACAATATCCTTATAGCCAATTATTTTATCCATAAGGCACGGATTAAATCATTATATTCTCTCTACATTTGTTTTATTGACTTTGCCACGCATTTGCTACTATAGATCATGTCAAGCTATGTACAAGGTTAGGGAAAATGAACATCCCTGAACATTGAATTCACGCATGCCAATTACTACATCAGAACACTGTGGCCCATGTGAGGTTGAATAGTTCAGGAGCGATGACTGCACCTATTAAAATAGGTAGGGGAGTTAAACAGGGTTGCGTCTTCAATCCTTTTCTGTTTAACCTGTTCCTGGCTGATGTAGGGAACGCCTTGTCAGCATATTTCACCAAAATTGGGAAGTAGTAAAATCCTATATTTGGCGTATGTCGACAACTTGGCAATTTTCGACTCCACCTACATATGAATTAGTAGGAGTGCATCTGTTATGGTTGGGTATGCAGGGGTCACTGATTTACACATTAATTTCAAGAAGTCCAAGATAATGAAATTTGGCTAAAGAAAGGCAGACGCAGATATCTACTTCTGAGGGCAACATGTATAACGTTCATAACTATCATTATGTAGGATACAACATGGCAAATGAAAGAAAGGAAATGGCAATCTTCAAAAAGTGACAGTCGAAGGTTGTGTCTATGATGCTCTCCTTAACATAAATTCTAGTGTTGCTGGCTATAATTTGTCCGACATAGTGACCTTACACTGTCAAAAACCTGTTTCAACTATTACCTTTGCATTGGAATGCTCCTTTACAGATTCAGAAGGTTGTGCAGACCATTAGGAGGGTTACATCTGGTACACCATGTTGGGATTATCTTGAGCAACACCTACTCAAGCAATTTGTATAGAGCGGGGCTTAACATCCCTGAGTACCCTAATGAAAATCAACAGGGGACATTTTTACATAAAAATTAGATACACCAAGGTAAGTATGATACTCTCGAGCCTCCAGGATGAAATGTTGAGTGACTCTGGCCTTACGTTGTAGTAATTTGAAAAGATTAACAAGAATTTCTTTGAGAGGATAGCTTGGACTGCCAACTGGGATGAAAATGTGTGCTTCCAGTTGGGATCTTTTAAGAAGTGTTGCAAGCTTGGGATTGGGCCCTCAATCATGACCATGTGGGTGGCTGCCTTCTCTGAGTGAACGTGCTAGGTTATACTTTCCACATAGCTGCCCACAGAAATATATCTCACAATTCCCGAGACCTAGACCTCAGAAGGATATTCATAAGGATCAGATAAAAACAAATCTGGTCCTGGTATTTAAGGGTGCGTGGCTGGGAATGCTGAAGCAAGAGCATTACTGTTGTTTATGTAGAGATCGATCTGTGACAGAGACACTAAGACACACTCTTACTTACTGTAAAGTGATGTACAAATACTATCGAGATATTATGGAAACTTTGCAGAAGGCTTTTTGGAGATTCACAACAAACATTTTTGGCTCAACTGTATCTCTGGATGTAGTTTGGTAAGGGCCATTGCCTTGGCTCATGTTTGGCAAGACTTTGAGCGGGAAATTGATTTGGTAAAAGTGATATTGTTGGTCTGAAGTGGGGTTTGGTATTGAGGAAAAGTGATGAAATGGTTTGCTGTGCTTTTTGTTCTTTTTTCTGTTAACCTAAGATTGATTGTATATGTTTTATTAATGTTTTACATGAGTCACTGAGTAACAAGTGTATAGTTTAACTAAAGTGTTTGTAAATGTAATTGTATTTATGTTTTATTGTTTTGATAGTTGTGAATAGTTTAGTGAAAACGTAACACAATACAAAAAAACACAAAAAATAATTCATCATTGACTCTATTGCCATTGGAGCTTAAAATGGACTGTAATATTGGTGCATCAAAAGAATAATAATATCCCTAATGCCAGAAAAAAAGAAAAAGAAAAATCTTCTACAGCTTTCCAATTGGGTCTTTCTTGAGTTATGGACCATTGCTTAATTGTGCCTAATTGGGCCGTCTTCGATGTACCCCAGATTGGGAAGGTCAGCACACCCATGGTTTCAGCATCTTACTTGATTATTGAATTCATCCTGACTTTATCATTGTTCCATAAAATGATACTGGAGAGGTTTTTTAGATCTTGGATCATTCTGATTTGACTGTGATGTCTTTCTAGATCTGTAATCACTCTGGTGAGAATCCCAGTTGTGATTGCTATTGAGACTCTGGATCATTCTGGTTTGACTGCAATTTATTTCTAGATCTTTGAACACTGTGATGCGAATCATAACTGTGATGGCTTTGTAGATCTTGGATTACCCTGGTGAATATACCAGCTGGGACCATTTGCAAGAGTTGTATCAATTTGGGCATACAACTCATATTATAGCTCTTGTTTCCCCAAATGATTGAAAGGTGGGAAATTACAAATTGTTCTATGTCATCCTTGATCTTGGTTATATGTGGTGTGTTATTTATGTAACACAGACCTATCAACCTGTCTGTGGGTCTATATATAACAAGGTCATACATAAAATGTCCCTAACCATCGATCTAGCTGATTTATTTGTATTTGTAGTCATTAATGCATTAAAGGAAAATATGACTATACATCTTGTATTTGCCCCACACATATGTGCCCCAAACATGTGATGAAAATCCATGAGCACTGGTATGGACTGCACCAGATCAGGCAGATATAAAAAGAACATTAACAGCATTGAGTGCAATTTTCAGTGAGTACACACTGAGTCATACTCCTCATTAATTGTGTTTGTCAGATCATTGCAGTGAGTGGTTCCATGGATAGTATGTATGATAAGTTGGAGATCAGACAACCTTGACTGGTTCCAGAATATAACTGGAAGAGCATAGAGAGTATGCCAAAAGGGGATCTAGTATGTCACCTCCACCCAAGTTCTGAAGGGACCCATAAACCCTTATGTTTGGAAAAGCCTAAAAAGAAAACACACCTCAACCAGTCAAATTCTTATTCAGAATCGAGTGATATGACCATGTAGTTATAGCTCCTTCAATTATGTTCAAAAGCCTACGGACATTTTCAAAAGAATGCCTCCCCTTTAAAAAAGGCCAGCCTGATCCTGATGCATTAACCCACAGAGGATGGCCTCTAGTTTAATTGTTAGGCATTTAGTTATGGGCTTGGCATCAGTGTTTGAACACATTATGGGCCTGTTGGATCTGCATACTTTGGGTTCCATGATTTCATCTTTTGTGTTTGGGGCATTGAAAAGAACTAGACCAGAATCTTCAATTTTGATTAGAGAAACAGAGTCCAGGATTTCATTTCTTTTAACAATTTCCTTGTCCATGTTATTTGAAGGTTGATATATAACACATGTTCTTATATACTTAGGGATGCTGTGCATCTTAGTTACAATTTAGTCTAAGTAAACTTGAAATAGAAATATGTATATCTCTAAACTGCTGCATGTATTTCCCAGATGAAAAATAACTAGACCTGTTCTGTACATAGAAAAAGCAAAACAAATGTATTTCCATCAGTATTGTATGCACAGTACAAAGAGTGTTCATTACTCATGTTCATCAATAATAAACATTCATATCAAACAAGTTTATATGATCTGTAAATGATCAAAAAAAGGATTTATTCAAACATTTACATACATTATTTATCCCTCGGGTGTGTCAGAGCCTTGGGTTCCAAATCTCCTCTATTCTAAATAATTAACATTCATGAAACAAACAAAAAAAGCAAATTCTATTGAATGTATAGTCTGGTTACTATGCATCAATGTACAGCTTCATCGCTTATTGTATGTATGCCTGGCATTCCAGAGGGCCAAAACCACGTGGACAACCATCCCACAGAGCAAGCTAACAAGCAATCAAATAAATTATATAAGCAAGAAAGAAGTTTTAACTATAGAACACATTGGATAAAAACAACACTAAAATGATTAGGCTTAAGTTGCCTGAATAATAAGCCAAATGGACTGCAATCAGACTAAATGATACTCAGGAGAGTTAAACCAGATATATATACAATTAGCGATGAAGATGCAAATTAATGATTAATCATTACAAACATTTTGTCCTAATTACCCCTGAAGAAGCTCAATGAAATGGTTGTGAATATTACCATACACAAGGAATACATGTAGATAATGAAATTGTTTTTTTCTTTCCTATCAATTTGGTTTGATCCTAACTATAAATTCAATGAACTTTCTATTTTTATTTTTGTTTAACAATTGTTAATTTAATTAGAGTAGAGAAGATTGTGAACCTAAGGCTATTACCCGTCTGGGGAGAAATAATGTATGTGTCACAACCCAGAGGTTGATTTCTGGTTGCTGCAGATATTCCTTCCCCACTCTTCTAGGGAAGTTCCTTTCTTTCAAGGAATCTGGGGTCTTTTAGGTGATGTGCCAAAGACTTCCCTCCCAAGAGCTCAGCCTCCAGGGATCAATACACCTGGCAGGCCGGGGGCTTGAGTGAAAAGGCCGGAGCAGAATCGTCAGAGCTAGAGGAACAAAGAATGAAACAGTTGTTCAGGAAATGCAGCCAAGTAGTGCCGGAGAACAAACAGCCGACACCGCCCACAATTACCCACTCTTGCCTGCTCCGTAGGAATGATATACCAGTAACCTACTGGTATCGAAGTGCAGAAAACAAGGAGGATGAAGAGTGAAGGGAAGGTGTGCCAGTATCCTAGGAACACCACGGTGGAAGCAGCAGAGCGTCTCAATTAGGTTCAAAAGCAATCAAAAGTATAAACAGCAGAGCGTCCCAAATTAAGGTTCCAAGCAATCCAAATGTAAACAGCAGAGCGTCCCAAATTAAGGTTCAAAGCAATCCAAATGTAAACAGCAGAGCGTCCCAAATTAAGGTTCAAAGCAATCCAAATGTAAACAGCAGAGCGTCCAAAACAAATGGACAAAGCAATAGGTGTGGACCAGGAAAGAAATGAAACGATCAGGGAAGCGAGCGTTAATCTCACGCTATTTCCCTTTCGCAAATGTTCGGGTTATCGGGTCACCAAAACTTGAGGATTCAGAAGTGGGAGGTCAATAATGGGTAAGCCGGGTTCATATAATCCAAGGGGAACAATCGAGGGAGGCAGGCGTCGGGAAACAGATAAGGACAATAACGTGATTCAAGCGCCGGGTAGTCAGGAAGTCAAACAGGAATCCGGGAACAGAGCTCGTAACTAAGAGCAGTTTAGGAGCACTCGATCTCCGGATAGATGGGAGTTAAATGAAGTTCCCAACCAATGAAAACACAGCAACGTCATGCGTGTACGTCACGTGGTTGTAACAGCAAGAGTTGTGGGAGTTGTGGTTCCAAGACGTTTACGTGCCGGATAGCGCTCAGACAATCGCCAAGGCAGCTTCCAATTTAGCCGAGACGTGACAGTACCCCTCCACAAAGAGCGCTCTCTCCTGAGTCTTCGCAAGCGTTGAGACCAAAAGGCACGCAACAAATGGGGTGCGTTCAAATTAGAGGCCGGTTCCCAGGACCTGTCCTCCGGACCGTACCCCTTCCAATCAATCAGGTAAGACCGGACCCCACGACATAGGCGAGTGTCCATGATAGCACGCACCTCATACTCGTCCTCTCCATGGACGGTAACCGGGGCGGGGACAGCAGGCAACCGTGTGCCAAGAACAAAAGGGCGAAGCAAGGAGACATGGAACACCGGGTGCACCCGCCAATGAGATGGTATCTCTAGGCAAACAGTGACAGGGTTAAGGCATCGTATAATCGTATAAGGACCCAGGTAACATGGCAACAGTTTCCTCTTACCTTTAATGGCCAGATGTTTTGAAGAGAGCCACACACGGTCACCACAAGAATACGAAGGAGCCGGTGCGCGTCGTTTGTCAGCCTGCATTTTGGTACGACATTGCGCAGCTTGTAAATGAGATAACACAGATTTACGGATGGCAAGCAAGGAATCCTTCACAGCATTAGCTGCGGGAAACTGTTTTAAAGAAGGCAAGACAGGCGGCAGAGTCCTTGGGTGCAGACCATATAAAGCATAAAACGGAGAGCAGCCAATCGATGAATGGATATAATTGTTATAGGCAAATTCTGCTGCACCTAGCAGCGAAAACCAATTAGACTGATGTTGCAGACACAGACAGCGAAGAAACTGTTCCATAGTGCCATTGGTACGTTCAGTCTGGCCATCCGTCTGAGGATGGTAGGCCGAGGACAAGCGGGCATCAATACCCAAAGATGAAGTAAGGGAGCGCCAGAAGCGAGAGGTAAATTGAGACCCCCGGTCAGATATCAGAACCGTAGGAAGGCCAAAAAAACGCACCACATGGTCAAAAAACAGACTCGCTAACATAGAAGCAGTAGGTATTCCTGAGCACGGAATAAATCGTGCCATTTTGGTGAAAACGTCCACAACTACAAGAATGGTGGACATCCCCCCAATACAAGGGACTTCCACCACAAAATCAAGGGTGACCGTATGCCACGGATACGGGGGTAATGGCATGTTCATTAGAAGACCCACGGGTTTACCTGGTGGTCTTTTGCACTGTGTACATACAGCACACTTGGAGACATATGTTTCGGTGTCCTTTTTCATACCAGGCCACCAACACCATCGGTGGAGAAGGTCATATGTTTTAGCCCGACCAGGGTGAGCTGCCAACGGGAGATCATGGGACCATTCGAGGGCTTTTCTCCGGGTTTGATTATCAGGCAGGTATAGTAGGCCTTTAACATATGGTAGACCGGTGATGAGTTCAGCGTCCAACTCTTTAAGTATAGTAGCATGATCCTTGGCCCATCTCCTTAACTCATCTAGGATGGACGGAGAAACCGAACAAACACACACTACAGTCCCTGAGGACAATACTGGGGTTGATTGTTTCATAGTTTCCATATCCGTACCAATACGTGATAAGGCGTCCGCCTTTCCATGTAACGGACCGGGGCGATATGTCACCGTGAAATCAAACATGGTAAAAAACAAATGCCACCGTATTTGCCTAGCATTGGTGCATTTCACATGGGACAATGCTTGGAGGTTCCGATGATCCGTGTACACAGTAATGGGATGCTTAGCACCTAATAGATGATGTCTCCATTCATTGAATGCCACCTTAATCGCCAGTAATTCTCTCTCCATGATAGTATAATTACATTCGGCTGGCGTTAGTTTCCGGGAATGGAAAGCCACCGGATGTAGTCGATGGGTAGCCGGACAAATCTGCGACAGGATGGCCCCCACGGCAATTGCAGAGGCATCGGCTTCCACGATAAATGGAAGGGCCGGATTAGGGTGTTGCAAGACGGGGGCAGTGGTAAAAGCCTCCTTCAGTTTGTGAAATGCAGACTGCGCTTGTTCATCCCAAAGGAAAGGGACCTTCGGACTGGTCAACCGAGTCAGTGGCGCAACTATCTCGGAAAAGGAAGCGATGAAACGTCTGTAGAAGTTAGAGAAACCCAAGAATGATTGAAGGGTTTTTACTGAAGTTGGGACAGGCCAATCCAGTACTGCCCGGACCTTGGAGGTGCACATAAGCACTCCCTTTTGGGATATTTGGAAACCCAGGAACTCTACAGACGATGCATGGAACACACACTTCTCCAGCTTAGCAAAGAGAGAGTGTTCCCTTAGACGAAGCAGGACAGAGCGTACATGTTGTATGTGTTGTGGTAAGGATTCTGAATATATCAGAATGTCGTCCAGATATATTACGACGTAACAATCCAACAAGTCCCTGAAAATATCATTAACAAAGTGTTGGAACGTCGCTGGGGCATTGCAAAGCCCGAAGGGCATTACACAATATTCATAAAGCCCGAACTTCGTCTTGAATGCGGTTTTCCATTCATCCCCCTTACGTATCCTCACCAAGTTGTATGCTCCCCGTAAATCCAACTTGGTGAAGACGGTAGAGGAGGTCATTTTATCAAGGAGCTCCGTGATAAGTGGTAGAGGATACTGGTTTTTGATCGTGACATTATTGAGAGCACGATAATCCACACATGGGCGTAAATCCCCTTCCTTTTTAGGTACAAAGAAAATCGGGGAGGCTGCTGGTGAACGGGATGGACGTATGTGTCCCAATCGCAATGCATTGTCCACATAGTCTCGCAGGTGTTCTTCTTCCTTTTGAGTGAGTGAATAGATACGACCGTGTGGAATGACTGCCCCAGGGATGAGATCGATGGGGCAGTCGTATTCTCGGTGTGGAGGCAGTTTTTCTGACAAGCCTTTATCAAACACATCCGAGTATTCTCGGTATTCCGATGGAAGCACAGGGCCCAGGATAGAGGATAAGGCACTGATGGAAGGAATACTAGTCACCAGGGCCAGGCAAGGAGAGAAGACTGCTGCCTCGTGAGACCCAAGGCATTTCTGTATGCAAAATGAGGATGAGAACCGCACGGTTTGTTCAACCCAATCAATTACGGGATTATGAGTTTGCAGCCAAAATAGACCCAGAATCATACCGAACTGGGGGGCCGTTATAAGGTCAAATGTGATAGATTCCGAATGACCTTGTAAGGTGGACATTTGTAGGGAAGTCGTTTGCTCCGTGACTTGTCCGGATATCAAACGGGAACCGTCTACAGCATGTATGTCCTCGGGTTGTGTTTTGGGAATTATGGGTAGTTTGTAACGTTCGGCCAAGCCAGAATCCATATAATTCCCACTAGCCCCGGAGTCTATCATTACAGGTTTGGAAAATGGTTTGATGCCAGGGGCCTTGAAACACATTGTAAGATACACATGTGAAGATGGAAAACACATATCCGAGCCTGGGTACATTTGACTCATCCTGAAGGCCCGGTTTACGGACGAGTCCTGGCGTTTCCCGCCGGTTTGGCGGGTCTTTTAGGACATATACGAATATAATGTCCTGACTGGCCACAATAGAAGCATAGGTTGTTCAGCACCCGTTTCTCTCTTTCAGCCTTGGACAATGGACCCCTGATGGCCCCGATTTGCATGGGTTCGGCTTCACCTTGAGAAACAGGAGTAGTGCCATCTGCTCGGGAAGAGGTACGAATATCAGGATACCGACGTTCGCCCCTTCTTTGCCGAATCCGAGCATCGACTTGAAGGACCAGGTCGAGTAACTCAGGAAAACCTGGTGGAAGGGCGGGCACCACTGATAAGGCATCTTTTAGATCATCCGACAGACCTTTGTAGAAAACAGCCGCTTTCTTCTGTTCTGGCCACGTGGTTTCAGCCGCCAGCTGGTTAAAACGAGCCAGGTAGGTCAATAGATCCGTTTTGCCTTGATTAATAGCCAAGAATTCCAAATCCGAAGTTTGTGCTTTGTATCGCATATCAAAAACACTGTTCATGGAATGTATTAACATATCGAAGTCATAAAGAGCCGGATCATTGGCTTCCAGCAACGGGTTAGCCCATGCTGCGGCGGTGCCACCGAGATGGGAGAGAACGAAGGCCGCCTTAGTAGTAGCGTCTGGAAATGCCAAGGGACGACAAAGAAAGTGGAGGCGACACTGATTCACAAAAGTCCGATACGCCTTGGGATCCCCCAAAAAGCGTTCGGGTGGGGCCAAAGGAAAAGGCCCAGGAAGAACAACCGGAGTTGGAGCCGGAGGGGATACAGGAGGAGGTGCTGCTGCAGCGGCATCACCGAATTCCTCATCATGGGGTAATGGCTGCACGAAGCTCTGTAATACATCCATGCGCTGATGTAAAGTCGCATGGGCGGAGGCCATATCGGTGCGCAAGGCGGAAAAAGCCTGCATGAGAGCTGCCATCGGGTCTGATGCAGCCTCCATAACAAATAGGCGTTATTGTAAGGCTCCTAAATCTGTCACAACCCAGAGGTTGATTTCTGGTTGTTGCAGATATTCCTTCCCCACTCTTCTAGGGAAGTTCCTTTCTTTCAAGGAATCTGGGGTCTTTTAGGTGATGTGCCAAAGACTTCCCTCCCAAGAGCTCAGCCTCCAGGGATCAATACACCTGGCAGGCCGGGGGCTTGAGTGAAAAGGCCGGAGCAGAATCGTCAGAGCTAGAGGAACAAAGAATGAAACAGTTGTTCAGGAAATGCAGCCAAGTAGTGCCGGAGAACAAACAGCCGACACCGCCCACAATTACCCACTCTTACCTGCTCCGTAGGAATGATATACCAGTAACCTACTGGTATCGAAGTGCAGAAAACAAGGAGGATGAAGAGTGAAGGGAAGGTGTGCCAGTATCCTAGGAACACCACGGTGGAAGCAGCAGAGCGTCTCAATTAGGTTCAAAAGCAATCAAAAGTATAAACAGCAGAGCGTCCCAAATTAAGGTTCCAAACAATCCAAATGTAAACAGCAGAGCGTCCCAAATTAAGGTTCAAAGCAATCCAAATGTAAACAGCAGAGCGTCCCAAATTAAGGTTCAAAGCAATCCAAATGTAAACAGCAGAGCGTCCAAAACAAATGGACAAAGCAATAGGTGTGGACCAGGAAAGAAATGAAACGATCAGGGAAGCGAGCGTTAATCTCACGCTATTTCCCTTTCGCAAATGTTCGGGTTATCGGGTCACCAAAACTTGAGGATTCAGAAGTGGGAGGTCAATAATGGGTAAGCCGGGTTCATATAATCCAAGGGGAACAATCGAGGGAGGCAGGCGTCGGGAAACAGATAAGGACAATAACGTGATTCAAGCGCCGGGTAGTCAGGAAGTCAAACAGGAATCCGGGAACAGAGCTCGTAACTAAGAGCAGTTTAGGAGCACTCGATCTCCGGATAGATGGGAGTTAAATGAAGTTCCCAACCAATGAAAACACAGCAACGTCATGCGTGTACGTCACGTGGTTGTAACAGCAAGAGTTGTGGGAGTTGTGGTTCCAAGACGTTTACGTGCCGGATAGCGCTCAGACAATCGCCAAGGCAGCTTCCAATTTAGCCGAGACGTGACAGTATGTAAATATTTGAAAAAAAATATTTAAAGAACATATAAACCTGTTTGGTATGAATGACTAAAATGATTAATTAAAAATCTATTTGTACTGCAAATACAATACCAGTGGAAACTATTATTTATCATTGGAAGCACATACGTTCTAATGGAGGTCCTAAATTGCTTGTCAATACTCTTGGTTTCCCATAGGGTGCCCTCTTCCTCATCTGCAATGCTATGCATAATATCTATTTCTGGGAACATCTCAAAGAGGGTGTCATTCACTGTGATGTGTTGTACTGTCGTCTTCAAAGGAGTTTCATAGTTGAAAATGATTTTTCTGCTTTGTATCCCTCAATGTTCCTTAGTTGTGCTCTTATTTTGCCCAACTCCTCCCAGTTCTTAGAGAAACCTTTTCCTTTATGTTCCACTTCTAATGGCCTTATCATTGGCCCTGCAGGTGGCATTTAAGCATCTCCCAGCAGGTCATTAGTGCAACCTCTAGACTGAGGTGTATTGGCAAGACTTTCTCCATTGCCTCTGATGCAGCTTGTTTTATGGTATCATGTTCAATCATTACTAGGTTAGGATGCATCTACAAATTCATCCTTCAATACTACCACCAGTGTAACTGGTGGATGATCTGAATGACCATTGGTAAATATCTTTTTTTAGGCTGTTTAAACCTGTTTGAGCCACAAGTCAGGTCTTCACTGTTTAGCACATAGTGTTTGTAATTAGGAACTACACCATTCTAAACCGTAGGATGTTTATCCAGGTGCAAGTGGATCTAGGTCACCTGGCCTAAGCCCTGCCCACCTGGTGCCTTCCTGCCTGCCACTCTTTTTCACCACTTAGCAAACTCCGCCCACTTGATGACTCCTGCTTGCTGCTCTTTTTCACCACTTAGCAAGCCCCGCCCACCTGGTGCCTTCCTTCTTGCCGCTCTGTTTCCCTACTTGAGGAGCCCTCCAACCTCTTTTCCTTTGCAGATGGGGAGCAGGTGCAAGTGGATCTAGGTCACCTGGCCTAAGCTCCGCCCACCTGGTGCCTTCCTGCCTGCCACTCTTTTTCAACACTTAGCAAGCCCCGCTCACCTGGTGCCTTCCAGCTTGCCGCTCTTTTTCACCACTTAGCAAGCCCCACCCACTTAGTGCCTTCCTCCATGCCGCTCTGTTTCCCTACTTAGGGAGCCCTCCAGCCTCTTTTCCTTTGCAGATGGGGAGCAGGTGCAAGTAGATCTAGGTCACCTGGTCTAAGTACCACCCACCTTCCTAGACCTGCCTCTTCCTTCCTGCTCTTAACTATTAGATCAAGGGCGTCTCTCGCCCGGGTTTCTCCAGTGAAGGGCAGACAAAGAAAACGGCAATTCCTTTTTGGACCTGTTCGGACCAGGAGGACCCAGGGCTCAGACAGCAGGTAAGCATGCACCAACATGTGTTACCACCTCTGTCCCACAGGCCATCGCCACCCCCTCTGCTCCCCCTGTGATGTTCCCTTGTGCCCCCCCTTCTCGCACACAGGTGTTGCCTGTTTTGCTTGATTCTTCTACCCTGCTCCCCCTCAACCTCCTCCAGCCTACTTCTGCAGGAGTCTGTCCTGATACATTCTGGTTTCACCATCACCGTCTTGTGGCCAATGCTGGATTTGACTTTTATGGACTTCATTCATTCATGGTGCGTCACTGTTTCTCAACTCTCATGCTGGACTTCCTTTGCATCTTGTACTCATGGTGGCCCTGAATCATGCTGTTCCCATCTTCATCTTGTATCCTGGCTTGCAACATTATGTGTTACTACTGACTTCTATAATTGTATTCGCTCTCCACACTTGCTTCTCCACTCTTTTTGACTACTTACTCTCTGTTCTCTCCTCCTTTCCCTTCTCCCTTTTCCTATCTCCTCCCCTTACTTTATCCTATGCACTTACTCTATCAGAATTGTCCCTGGACCTAATATGATAGCAACCTCGTCTGTTTTCTCCACCCTCCCATTACTGTTTTTTTCCTCCCCACCCTCCCCTCCAGCACTATCTGAAATGTTGTCAGGCCTAGTATGAAAGTCGCTTCTTTTGTCCCTCCCTACCTTTCTGCACCCCTCTCTCTCACCTTTTGTTTTTCTCCGGCTCTACCAGAAATGTTGTTAGGCCTAGTACGGTAGTCGCCTGTCTGTTTCCATTTCGTTCCCACTCTCCCCCTCCCTTCCTTATCTATGTTTTAGCTCTTGCACTATCTGAAATGTCGTCAGGCCGAGTACGATAGTTAATTTCACATCCTTACTGTTCATGGCCTGTAAGAATGTCATTGTATTTTCCCTTGTTCCCTCCCTTGCCTTGAAGTGCTTTGAAACACATTGTGTATAGGCGCTATATAAATAAACTATCATATCATATCATAACCATTTACATTTCAAAAAAAGATGCAACCTCAAATCAATTATGTCCTTGAGGCTGCAGTTATGTTACCCCTACATGTGATCATCCTGATTAATCTCTGGTCTAGAATCACATTCAAACCCAGCCAATAACATGTAATGTGTCATGCAGTGGGGGCAGAATTCCAAGATATCATTACAAAATATGTTTCATCATCTAGGGGAGTATATCCATTAACCAAGGTAATGTTTTGGAAATGCATGAATCCATGCATTGGAAGATATCAGGATAGTGGTTTACTTAATGAAGAAAATGTGATTTCACATAATTATTGCTAACGCTCTCCCGACCTGCCCCTTTTGCAATTTGTATACGGTATGAAGATGTGCCTGTCCACACCTTGCCCAAGTTTCCAAGCTCAAAGAGAACTTTACCTTGATTGTCTCCTGAAGAAATGTACACCTCAGTGCCAGGTCCTTGATATGCTTCACAACCCCATGTCTCTTGGCATATTTGTCTAAACCCTTGATACTCCAGGATATCAATGTTATTTCAGGCGTTAGGTGATGCCAGCTCTGTTCAAAGTCGAATGGTGGATGTGCCTACTTCTTGGTCTTTCCCTTTACTGTTCTACTCACCTCAGAAATTCTTAATCTTTGTGACATGCATTATTTCCAACTTACCCAAATCCTCCTCCACTTGTATCCCCCATCACCATGCTGAATATTTTTTTGTTCCTTCTGAAATTGCTTGCTGTTTAAATGTCTGTTATTCATCTATAAATCCATCTATATTTCTGCCCTCCACTACCTCGCTGAATGCATCTCACTGTTATCTCTCCCTTCAATTATCTTCCCCTCACCTCTTCATAACCTCTATGTCCTTGCCCCACTCCACGTGCATGCTCAGAGCTATCTCGTCAGTGAAATTCAGTGCAGGCGGTTGGCGGGAGCATTGGGTACGTTTTACTTAGTCCAACAACCGATGTAAACTGAGAAAACACTTCAGCAATGAACCATTGTTACCAATGGGGTACAATGTATGCATTTGATGGAGAGAGAGAGAGAAAGAGAGAGAGAGGGGATTGACAGGCTAGTGCAATGGGACCTCTATGCAAGAGGCCAGTGGTGGGGGTGCAGGGATGCAAGTTGTTTTGCCGTGTAAGGCTAACCCCCCTATTCACCCAACTAACCAACTCCAGTCTAAGGTCTCTTACCACGGTACACTATACAAACAAATCACCCATAGATGGCTGTCATGGGCCTAGTCATTAGCATATGAACACTAATCAAGCCACGAGTAAGCCCTCCTCTTTAGCCCTTTCACACTCATCCACATCAGTGATTAACCAGACCCAAAGCACTGTAGTCTAGTAAATTGCAGGCTCCTCCTTATGGATAGCATACGCACAAGTGTTTCTACCAAACCCATAGAATGCAGATCACCAGTCAGGACCTGGGTACTTCCAACCTCCATCTATCAATACTAAAGGTTCCACATCTACCTCTCTGCAATCCTATCATTGACATCCACCCCCTTCTTGTATTACAGAGCAACGTGCAGCAAGGCCATCACAAATGGAAGAAGGGCGCAATACAAAATGACTTACATACATTAAAAGGAAAAGAGTGAAGCCTCCAGCACCACTGGTCATCTCATGGCGCAGGCTCTTCAGACTGAGGTGCAGATGTGATGCTAAGGCTGTAGGGCTATGTATGAGCTGTTACATGCTTATGTGTTATCTCTTGTGTGGCTGGATTTGAGCTGAGTTGACAAAAAACGTCGATGATATACTGTCACCCCATATTGAAGGCTCTCATTTTTACTCATACCAATACTTCACCTCCACGGATCAGAGAGTCTGTTTGTGACTAATGAACCTCAGTAGAATAATCATTTAATCTCTTCAATTCCAATAAAGTCCATTTGTCTTTTGGGGGTTCCCCGGAGGCAGTTAATACTGACATTTTTGTATTGAACGAAACAGGCCCCTTCACCCCAACCCACTACTCCTTAACATTAATACAAATCTGGTTGACCAGATAATCACAACACCACTACTTCTAAATAGACATTAGGTATTTAATGAACAGCCAACACGTGTGTTGACCCACTTAAGGTCTTCCTCAGGTACAGTCCCATTTCTGTGTGCCTTCCAATAATTGCAGAGCCTTCAAATTCTTTTCTTTGATTAAATCAGTTCCTGTATCTTCATACACTGCTCGAATGCCAATTCATACAATTTCAAGGTGCGTCCGTCTTGCTATATTGTGGGATGAAAACCCCAAGCTGTTATTTTAACCACTCCAAATCCTTTGCCACGCGGTACTCCGCATTATCCCAACAGGGAGTTGGGCCGAACAAATCCAAATAGATTTAGCGATTTCGGTGCGCATTCAAACTATAATACTGGTAAAACTAGTGCTATACAAATTACAAGTACAATGCAATACAATCTCATTATTATTTCTAGTATCACTGATGCACCGCTCATCTTCGAAGGAATTTCCCGGCTTGGTGATTTAGATGGTAATGTTTTACAT
The DNA here is from genome assembly GCF_040938575.1 of Ambystoma mexicanum. NCBI lineage: Eukaryota > Metazoa > Chordata > Amphibia > Caudata > Ambystomatidae > Ambystoma > Ambystoma mexicanum. The sequence goes on along the minus strand of NC_090931.1, from coordinate 166,635,855 downwards.
TTTTTCAACCATCAGCTCTTCAATGTTTTGTTGGAAGTTTTTTGGCTCCTATTTATTCTTTGCATTCACTTGCAATTCTTTATTTTCATAGGCCATATTTTTGACATACTTTATATTGTGCGCTCTTTATTTGGATCATCATTTCCCCAGTCTATACATGTCTGCTGTAAAACTCTCTGCTTTCCTCGTGCTAGGTTTGCTCTATAAACAATACAATAAAATAAAATGAATGTATAGCAGAAATTCTCTGGGTTGGACTTGAGAATCATTGGCCTGGGAATGGGGGTGGGAGTTGGAGCAGTCTTTGCAGAGAATGGGTGGGTGGAGCCTTTGCCTTCAGGCAGAACTATTGGGCAGAACGCCATTGTATTTACATGATTTCCACGGGAATATAATTCACAGCCTTCGGCATGCGCCTACGCCGTGGTGAACGAATGGCAAGGAAGTTTGCAGATTGTCCAGAATGTTCTGCTTTTCGGCAAAATAGTGTGTTGGTTGCTTCGGTATTCTGGGTGGAAGAAAATACATGATATTTCTGGCTAATTCTGGCATCTGGAATGTTCTGTCTACTCGGATTAACTGAACCTCCCTGCACTATCCTTTTGAATGGTACATCCTGGCCATTGGCTGGAACACAACGTGTTTTGGGATCGCTTATACACAAACTGTCGGGTGGGTACTCCTCTGAACTACTTCTTAAACTACAATCATTTATAGCGGGTAACTGGTCAGCTCTGGTCCAGATAGTGATCCTAATCAAATGTCACTAAATAGACATCCGTAAAATAGAATACTGGACCAATGGTGCCATACCCAAATACCATTGCTTTTAATTTAGCCTCATTTTTAAAGAAAGTCTAACACTATCCCAGTTTGGCATATATCCTTTACTGGTTTAGCCGCCAGCACATGTTTCGACCTCTTCAACAAGGTCTTCCTCTGGACTACAATACCATTCCACATATTCAGTCATAAAACCAACATACACTGCCTAATACTTGATTCACAAGGCCTAATGCTGGAGCATCTCTGAGATGCCCTGCAGTAAATCTTTCAGGATCACATTTTCACATGAGCATTTTAAGGATGGCAGGTGCAAATCTTTGAGGATCAGGCCCATTGTGCTGTGGCCAATCAGATCGCTGTGAGACTGTACCAGTTACTGTGTATTCCCGCCCCGCAGTTGTTTCGGCCATGATCCCTTCCAACACGCAGAAGAGCTAAGAGGGTGCAATTCCACTCCATGTGGTCGAAGATAGGGATTGCGCCAAGCATTCTGAAGACCTCAGAACTGGATACAGAGTTACTAAGAGGACCAAAGTGTCACATGCTGGCAGATTGGCCGCCATGTGCATGAAACCTTGCACGATGAGTTGATGGTAGGACATTTTCGATTAATACTAAAATCCATTCCGGCAGAGCAACGCTGGCAATCATTTTCGATTTGATTTTTATCATGAGATGACTTTGATAATCATTTTTGGAGTTGAAATGGAGGTCAGTAACTTTGTTTCAATTCCAGTGCCTCTCTAATAAGCTCTGCAGTCATTTCAGCAGGCAAGATAATTAGATTTCAATTGAGCATTTTTGACAACAAAAATTGCCTTTTTTTCTTAAGGGACATCTAGTTCCTTCCAAGAACGATTAGAATTTTTTTTTTGGTTATTTTTGGAACATTTTTCTGAAAGCCTACAGTTGGGTCAATTTGTGGAATTAGCCACTCAAGCGGTACTTTAATATTGTTTAAGATTTTTCGCACGGGCTGGGAAGAGGCAATGATGCGAGTGTTTTAACCCCTTAAGTGCCAAGGACGAGTATGCTCGTCCTTTTTGCACAGACTTGAATAATAGCCTGGCACTTATCAGCAGGAGTGCAGTGGGGCTTGCAAAGTTCTAATCATTGCAATTCGTTTTGGGCACAACATAGCACTCTTTGTAGGGAAAAGATGGCTTTTTCCCTGGATATTATGACTTATCCTAGGGGTATAATGGACACTGGGCAGTGAAGAAATGTCATGTTCAGTGCCAGTCTTATTCCCTGGGTCAAATCCTCCTTTGATGGAAGCAGAAGAGTGAATAACTGTATGAATAAACCTACCTGAGTAGGCGTGGACAGCTCACACAAGCTCCCCTCAAAGATGGGCCCAAGCTGCACTTCACAGCTTTAAATCCCGTCACATCAGGGGCAACGTAGCCCTTCATCATTGTGATGCTGATAAATTGACTTCAATTAAGTTTGGCAATAATGTCATTACAGTGCTTCCATGTGTGAGGAATCAGGCTTGAAGCACTAGATAAGTGTATATGAACAAAAACGGTTATGTTTGCATGTGATATATATATAGTGTAGTCCAAGCTAGAAAGCAACAGGCAGCTTCAAGAAGAAAAGGGGGGATTGCGAGGGGACGGGGTGCAATTAATAAACAAGGTGTTCCTTGAAGAGGAGGGTCTTTAGTTCCTTGCTGAAGTGCGAGACAGAAGTCTGATGTGCATTGGTATGTTGTTCTGTTGACCAGCACGTTGCCCCTGTGCTATCCTCCGTTTACAACAATGCCCACCTCTTAGGTAGAGCTGGGCATTGCTGGCACATTGGTTGATCTTGGTGTCAATGTTAATGAAGATTCCTCCCATTGGCTCCATGGAGAGAGTGGAGAAAGATGGAATTAGGATGGACCATGTGGGAATCTTCAGGCTACAAGTCATCATTGGCATATATAGGTGCCCACCTGGATGAGCTGGCATCTGTACATGAGATAGTGGCCATTAAGCTGAGCCATTGAACCCATTCAGGTCGTATGTTCAGTTGACAGCATCAAAGACAGAGGGCAGATACATCCGCACTAGCGCATGAGGAGGGGACTAGTCCCCGATGAGTGATTTCACATAGTACACAGGGGACAGATAGTGACGCATCTGGGTGGATTATATCCACAAATGTCTATAGGTGACAGCTTGCTAACATGGAAACTCCTCAGTAAACCAGTGTTACCTAATTATGTTTTTCCAAATGCTGAATTCTACAACCTTTTTATGTGTATCTGCATAATATAACTTTGAATTAATTCACTTAGTGAAAATGGAAAATCTTTACACAGTCGATGGTCACCATGAAAATCTTGCTTGACTGCCATGATTATTGCCATGGGGCAAGAGTGTTGCACAGTCCAGAGCACTAGAGGCTGAACTAGGGGCTTGGTGCACCAGCATTTGAAACCCTAACCCTGCCTTGTTCTTCATGACTTGTGTCTGGTCGGTTCCGTGTGGTAAAATCGCGGCAAAAATTGCTGTGGACACAAAATATCACTGCAAAAATGCTGTGGTTTTGCCGCTGCAATCCATGTAAAGGATGCAGGGTACACCCCCTCAACCCTCGGACTCATTATACCATTTAAGTGGAGCAGGGGGACACCCCGGCAACCTGCAGTCCCCTTAAATGGTGTAATGGGGTACACCTTTAATGGGTCAAACCACAGCATTTTTGCCGTGACTTTTTGTACAGGTACATTTTTATCACTGCATACTGTCTGGTCGAGTCTCTAACCTGCCTCGCATACATCAGCCCATCACCCTCCCTCCCTTGGACACCATGACCTCAGTGGTCATCCAGGATTTCAAAGAGCGGGCCAACAATAGGTCAAGATGAATGCCCGCCTTTTAGAATAGAAGCTTGTTGCATCCAGACTGCATTCCACTCTCCGTGGTTCGGCCTGGTAATTAAATCTCCCCCGTACAGCGTTTTGTATAATCAAAGCTATATCATGATGACTTATATTTGTGTTCAACAACCTCTTCACCATATTCTTCTATGATTTCATTGTCAGTATTCATTCTTGCCCAGACAACAGCAGAATATTATGTTTTTGAATTGGTAATTACGGCGGCATGGATGCGATCGCTCCTCTATACAGCTAAGTGTCGGCCTCATTGCTCTCTGTATTTCTCCTATTTGTGAGGCTTCGCGAAATCACTACTGGCTCCAACACGTGACCCTTCTCTTCTTTAATCTATTTTTCATTTACAAGCTCATGAAAGGGACAAAAGTGGAAATAATGAGCCCTCCGATGGGGATAAGAATGGAAATTGATTGGAAGAATTCTCGTACAACTGCCGTAAGAGACGCTTGTTGTTAGCCGATATTCTGACGGTCGCAAAGTGCACTCTTGTCACTATCATTGAGAATCCCATGGCACATGGTGGTTTTAATAAACCCGTACCTTATTCCCCACCAGAAACATACTCAAGTGTAACGCTCTCACTGGCATAAACATTGACAACTTCCAGCATTGACGTATTCATACCCGGTCATGTGTATTCATACCGGGTCATGTGTGCATGGCCGATACATGCATGCCCAATCTCAACTCCAGAAAGAGCATTGCTGTTTCTGAACCCTAATAGGAGAACAAATAAGGTCATTTCCCAGGCCTAACTCCAGAACAGACAGAGCCATTTCCCAACCCTAACTCCAGAACAGACAGAGCCATTTCCCAACCCTAATTGCAGAACAGACAGAGCCATTTCCCAGGCCTAACTCCAGAACAGACAGAGTCATTTCCCAACCCTAACTCCAGAACAGACAGAGCCATTTCCCAACCCTAACTCCAGAACAGACAGAGCCATTTCCCAACCCTAACTCCAGAACAGACAGAGCCATTTCCCAGGCCTAACTCCAGAACAGACAGAGCCATTTCCCAACCCTAACTGCAGAACAGATGCAGCTGTTTCCTAACCATTGCTCAAGAATGGACACAACTGTGTCTTAACCCTAACTCCAGAAGAGAAACAGCTGTGTCTTCATCCCAACTATACCAGAGAAACAACCATGTCTCAGGTCTAGCTCTGGGATGGACACAACCAAGTCCCAACCCCAACTCCACAAAGGACAATACCATATCCCAAATAAACTCCAGAACGGATACAACCATGTCTCAAACTCTCGCTTGAACGGAAACAGAAATATTCCCACAGTTTATAGTGATTATTTCGAAACAAAAGTTTTGAAAAACAAACATTTCGAAACCAAAGTTTCAAAAACAAAAGCTGTGACATGTTATATTTAATATGCAAAGTGCATTTCTTTCTAAACTAATCTGTCAACAATAGTCATGGATTGGTTTCAATTGAAATGCACTTTCACATGTTAAAAGTAGCATTTCAATGCTTTTTTTTGTAACTTTGAAAAGTTACATGGAGCTGTCCAGTGCTGTCATTTCAGCACTGGACAGCTCCATGTAACATTTCAAAGTTTTAGTGTATATTGGCATTGGAATGCTTTTTTTGTAATTTTGAAACGTTACATGGAGCTGCCCAGTGCTGTAATTTCAGCACTGGACAGCTCCATGTAACGTTTCAAAGTTTTAGTGTATATTGGAGGTTCCGTCCCACCCCCCCAACCCAAGCCCCAACCCTAACCCTAACCCATGCCGACGACACTTTCAATTTTTTTTCAACTAAATTGTCATTCGAAAGAATGGCATTTTGGCAAAAAAAAAATCAAAAGTTTGCAGTCAAAAACATGACAGGACACCATTGCCACACCAACTCCACAACTGACACACACATGTCTCAACTTAACTCCAGAACAAAAACAACATCAACACCAACTCCATAAAGGATACAATCATCTCCCACACAAACTACAGAATAGACACAACCATGTCTTAAACACAACTCGAGAAAAGGCACAACCATGTTCCAAACTTAACTCCAGGATGGTCACACGCATGTTTAACCCCTATCTCCAGAACGGTAACAGCTGTGTTCTAAACACATCTCCACAACAGAAACAAGCATGTCACAACCTAACTCCAGAACAAACACAACCATTCCCCAACCCGTACTGAACAACAGATACAGCTGTTTCCCAACCTTTTCTCGGGAATGGACACAACTGTGCCCAAACCATAGCTCCAGAAGAGAAATAACCCCGCCTTCATCCCAACTCCACCACAGAACCCAGTATGTCTCAGGCCTATCTCCAGAATGGACACAACCATTTCCCAACCCCAACTCCATAAAGGACACAACCATGTGCAATACTAACTCCAGAGGGGGCATAACCATGTCTCAACCCCAACTCCATAAAGGACACAACCATGTGCAATACTAACTCCAGAGGGGGATAACCACGTCTCAAACCCAACTCCAGATTCATGTCCCAGGGTTGACTCCAGGATGAGCACAGCCATGTCCAGACCCCTATCTCCTGAACAGAAAAATAAATGTCCCAACCCCAACTCCACGACAGACACACGCATGCCTCACCTGAACACCAAAACAGAAACAACCATGTCCAAAACCTGACTCCAGAAAGGACACATACCTTTCCTAAGCTTAACTCCAAAACAGACAAGAGCCTGCTCCAGCCATATCTCTAGAAGAGGGACTGCCATGTCCCTTCACTTTTTGGAACACTGGCCCAGCAATCCACAGTCACCATCTCCAACATAGACCCTTCAACATCTCATCGCTCTTATTAGGTCAAAAGCAGCCATATGCACTCATTCATTTGTGGTTTAATATAACTGTTTTCTGAGCACCCACTGAACCAGCTAACTCCACGTCTTGAAGAAGAGACTTGCGTTGTATTTCATACACATTCATGAGAGCAACTGAAGTGGTGACTTTGCTGCAAAGGAATGTTGAACAGAAATATAGCGCATTTCCTGATCAACAAGAAGAATACATTTTAGAAACATAAAGAGTGGCTAATTTTCTGTAACACACACGATGTTGCCTTTGATAGCTCACAGAAACCTTTTGCAGTTTTGACATATGCAGTTAATAGCAGCAGAAATGTCCAGGGAAGCCTCCCCTTCTCTTAACATGGAACACAGTCATAGAACGTGGAATTGAATATAGGCAGATCTTGTGTTAAAAGGTGGAGAGCATAAAGCGTCTTAATGCACAATGTGGGCCTCATTATGAGTATGGTGGTGTGGTAAAAGGTGGTGGGGGTTGGAGAGGATTTGAAGGAAAAACCTCCAGCATTCAGCTGGAATTTCCTTCTCCACACTATCTCTATCTAGCATGGGTGGAATAACCACCTTCATTAAATTCTTCAAATGCTCAATGGTGACCTTTGGGACGCCATGAATGAGGATGAGCACTGCAGCCCTTCCACTCATAATCTGATATGAGTGGTGATAAGGGTGTTTGAGTTTGGTTGTATTTGTTCTGAAAATATTACCACGCTTCTACAGAGGCCCTATATTGATTGATTTAGTGCTTGGATATGTTCTTTCTGTCCAGGGTTTTTCTGATGCCTTTTTGGATTGGTTTTCTGCTTGGTGATGTCATTCCACTACAGTTTGTTTTCTGATGCCTCTGTGATTGGTGTTCTGCTTGGAGATGTTCTTCTTGTCCCTGTTCTTTCTGCTGCCCCAGGTACGGTGTGTGGTGCTTGGAGATGTTCTTCTTGTCCCTGTTCTTTCTGCTGCCCCAGGTACGGTGTGTGGTGCTTGGAGATGTTCTTCTTGTCCCTGTTCTTTCTGCTGCCCCAGGTACGGTGTGTGGTGCTTGGAGATGTTCTTCTTGTCCCTGTTCTTTCTGCTGCCCCAGGTACGGTGTGTGGTGCTCGGAGATGTTCTTCTTGTCCCTGTTCTTTCTGCTGCCCCAGGTACGGTGTGTGGTGCTTGGAGATGTTCTTCTTGTCCCTGTTCTTTCTGCTGCCCCAGGTACGGTGTGTGGTGCTTGGAGATGTTCTTCTTGTCCCTGTTCTTTCTGCTGCCCCAGGTACGGTGTGTGGTGCTTGGAGATGTTCTTCTTGTCCCTGTTCTTTCTGCTGCCCCAGGTACGGTGTGTGGTGCTTGGAGATGTTCTTCTTGTCCCTGTTTTTTCTGCTGTCCCAGGTACGGTGTGTGGTGCTTGGAGATGTTCTTCTTGTCCCTGTTCTTTCTGCTGCCCCAGGTATGGTGTGTGGTGCTTGGAGATGTTCTTCTTTTCCCTGTTCTTTCTGCTGCCCCAGGTACGGTGTGTGGTGCTTGGAGATGTTCTTCTTGTCCCTGTTCTTTCTGCTGCCCCAGGTACGGTGTGTGGTGCTTGGAGATGTTCTTCTTGTCCCTGTTCTTTCTGCTGCCTCAGGTACGGTGTGTGGTGCTTGGAGATGTTCTTCTTGTCCCTGTTCTTTCTGCTGCCCCAGGTACGGTGTGTGGTGCTTGGAGATGTTCTTTTTGTCCCTGTTCTTTCTGCTGCCCCAGGTACGGTGTGTGGTGCTTGATGCTTGAAGATATTCTTTTTGTACAGGGGTTTTCTGTTGCCTCAGTGCTGCTTAGAGTTAAACTTCTTCTTAATGGTTGCCTGTGCCCTCAATAATGGGTTTATTGCTTAGAGAGGATCTTCTATTCCATGTTTTGTCTGTGGCCTTAATTGTTATGGGTGGTGCTTGGTGATGTTCTTTCTGTACATGGCCTGTCTGTTGCCTCAGTGATTGGTCTACCCCTTGAAGATATTCTTCTCACACCAGGTTTATCTGTCACCTCAGTGATTGGCTGAATTGGTGTTGATATTGTTTCTGCACTGGCTTGTCTGATGTCTTGGAGACTGGTGTACTAGTTGGAGCTGTGCTTCCTGTACAGTTGAACCTGGCTTCATGAAGCCTCTGGGCCAGCTCTAGCCGTTGCAATCCCACATGGTTACATGATATTCAGACAAGACTGCCCTCACATCAAAGGAAGAGGGGTGGCACCTATCGCCAGAGAATGTATCCCTATCAGAAAGGTGGACAGCAAGATAGGCAACCAAAGTGGATATCTGCTTCTCAAACTTAGCACATCCCCCAATTGCACCATCACATTCCACATTGTATACCGTCCACCAGGACCAAATACCGATTTCCAAGCATCATTACTGCACCTGCTATCCGACAACTTAAAGAGAACCACCCAAGCCATTCTCTTAACAGACCTCAACCTCAGCTTAAATGACCCTAATGATACCTCGGCCAAATCCCTAGACAAAGCCCTTGGTACCCTAGGGTTCAAAGAAGCCATTACTAGTCCCACCAACTCAAAAGGATGCACCCTCTATTGGATAGCCCACCCCAACTGTCACCTCACCATCAACTCTAATTCCCCCTTACCATAGACAGACCACCACATCATGCTCTTTGACCTCATCACCACAAAAGCCACCATCCAGCCAGTGTCTCCCCTACCCCCAGCATTCACAAGACGCTCCAGCCTGCTCACTAAAAAAAGCCTCATTCCCCACCTAGTTGTGCCTGCTCTCAAGCCCCCATTCTACAACAGCCCTGAGTCACTAGCACAAACATTCAATGGCATTATCACTCAAGCTGTAAACTCCATCGTCCCTCTCACCTCTAGGAAAGCTAAACGTACTAAGCACTCAAATGCCTGCTACACCCCTGAACTCCTGATGCTAAGCTCCAGGAAAAGAGAAGCACTCTCCACATGGAAAACCAAACCCAGTGACACCACAAAACAAGAATTCAATAAAATGGCCAAAGAATACAAATAGGCTATCATCAAAGACAAATCTACCACCTTCAACTCCAGAGTAGCCAATGCTAAATCAGAGATCTTCGCTATATTCAGAGAGTTGGAATCCCCGTCCACCTCTCCTCAGTCCTTCGCCAAAGATGAAAGAGCATCCAAATGGCCATGCTGAACAAACTCAATACCCTCCAAAAAGAAATCAGAGCTCGCCAACAATATCTGAACAACCAAACCTCTAAAGCTCTAAACCACACTAACCTTTCAGGGAGTGATTGTCCCCTCTTCTCCTGCCAGGACATCACTGAAAAGGAAGTCATGGATCTTATGAATTCTATCAAACCATCCAGTGGTAAAGTGGACAACTGCCCCGCACAGCTTATCAAAGAATGCATTCTCACCCGCCCCCTTTCTCGCCGCCTCCATTAACGCTTCCTTCGCCACTGGGCATGTTCCAACCTGCCTCAAGGAAGCATGGGTTTGCCCTCTTCTAAAGAAACCCACGCTTGACCCACCAAACCCTGGGAACTACAGACCCATCACCAAAGTTCTGTTTGTATTAAAGATCTTGGATAAAAGCAGCATATCTCCAAGTACAAAAAATCCATGAAGCTAACAAACTTCTTGGTTTGAACAAATCTGGCTTCTACCCAGATCACAGGACCAAAACAACACTTCTAGACCTCAAGGATCAGATGGATGATATCAGAGATGAAGGCAAACCAGCCCTCCTGCCCATCCTAGACTTGTCAGCAGCCTTTGACCTCGTTGATCACGACACTCTCTTTCACCACTTATCTTCTGCAGCTAACTTCTCCCCCAAGGCCATACCTTGGGTCACCTCATTCCTCAAAGACAGAGCAATGAAGGTCTTCTCCGATCAAGCCTGTGCACACCCAAATATATTAAAATGTGGCATCCTGCAGGGCTCCTGCATTTCCCCCACCTTGTACAATATATTCACAAGTCCACTTTTTCTCATCCTCAACGCCCTAGGCATCGCCTACATGAACTACGCAGATGACACACAGGTACTCATCCCAGTCTCAGGTGACCACGAAGCTGACACCAAAACCCTTAACTCAATCAACGCCACCATTCAAACATGGATGGAGGAAAACTGGCACCTCCTCTAAAAACATTGATAAACTCCAGGTTGTCCAAAACAATGCACTCAGAGCGGCCATTGGCATCCCCAAACGTGACCACATAACATCCGCCAGGCAACAAGCGCTCACTGGCTCCCTTTCAAAGTGTAATCTTCAAAACCCTCACCATCACTCACAAATGCCTGCATGACACAGCCCCCCTTATATATCCCAAAGAATCTCCAGACCACACACTACCAAACCCACTAGAAACCCCTACACAAACCGTATCACAGTACCTAAGTTCTCTAGGACACGCGCCAGAGGTGCCCGATTTCCATTTATTGCGGCTGCCCATTGGAACGCACTACCACCACACCTCAGAGGGATAACTTCACACCTAGCTTTCCACAAAGCAATTAATACCTTGCTCTTCACCTGAACCTTCTATTTCACTCCTCTCCTAACACCCATTGCCCACCGACTGTTTACTGAATAACTCTTGGAATTACTGTAAATATTGTATTGTAAATATTGTTTTAATATTGTTATTGTGGTTGTCTTCACCCCAATGCTATGCCTTCCTGTAACCAGTAGCTGTACCATGTAACTAAAACTTTTTTGTCTGGACCTGTGCCCCGATGCTTTTGGGCTACTAGAGCGCTTTATAAAATTCAAATAAATAAAAATAAATAAACAGTTTGTTTTCCTAATGCCTCTGTGGTTGTCGCTCTGTGTGGCGATTTCTTCATGCTCATATTTTTTCTGCTTCCTTAGTTACTACGTTTAGTGCTTCGAGATGTTCTTTTTGCGCATGACATTTGATGGGTCAGTAAATAGCATACTGCTCGGAAATATTCAGTTTTCACAAGGGCTTTTCACTTCACATAGCTCTGAATCAACTGTGTTGACAATGTAGACCAACTGAAACACTGCCTCTCACTTGCACATCCTGGATGCCACCCACGTACCTGAAACTGAACCCAACAAAGACCTAATCCATTCTCCTGAAGAAAACCTCAAACTTACCTAATTCAAAACTCAAGTAAAGCAATTAGTTTCCATATCACTAAACACATTGGATTCAATGTCAACAGCCACCTCTCCGGATTCACAGCCCAAAGAAAACCCAAACAGCCTGGTTCCAGCAATCACTACTCTGCAAAGTAAATATTTTCTCCCCCATGGCAGACTTCTTATCCATCGCCCAAGCAGTGGCCATCTACCACAAGGATGGTGGCAATGTTTTCAGGTCTTTCTATATCTGTTCTGACCTCCAAAAAGCTGCCAAAGTACCACAGTCAGACTCATCACAGAGCAGATGAAAGGAGTCCATCCTCAACCCCATCCTCAAAGAACATTGCTGTTTTCCAACTAGCGGTCACCTTCAAGACAGCCTTGCTAATCTACAAGGCCATGATTTCCAACGCACTGTCCTACAAGCATACAACCTCACCAACCCCAGAGGCCAAACTACTACCAGTTGGCAAGTCATTTTCATATTATAAACCAAGAACCACAGGAACTAATTGTTATATAGGCACTAGGCCTGTAACACACTGAGGAGAGTGTGTTCATAGTTATGGACCATGTTGCCACCAAGCTGACAGTGTCGATGCTAGGGGACAACATGGTATTAATATGAAGAGTAGATTATTTGAGATGACACACATATTTCCCTTCTCACATCCTACTCACCTACATCCCAGGAATGATATCACTTGGAGTAGGATGCAGACAGCATTAGGCATTTAGCATATCTAGAGGTGTGGGGCCAGTATGGACATAGTATTAGCTATAGCCCATCTCACACACACACACACACACACACACACACACACCCTTTCTGTACACCTACTAAGGGATGTACATCCTTTTTATAAGTTATGATGCTCGTCACACAGCACTTTAGTGTCATTTGCAAGACTCCATTGAAGGTACCAACTATGAGTATGATTGCACTAGTCCATGTGATGTTGCACAATATTGCACTTTGCGCAATGACCCATGAACTATGTTCGTTATACATAATGTTGGTATTTTACATGGCAGGTTAACTTGCACAGCATTGTTTGCACAGGGCATTGCACTTTAAAGGCGATCGTGACCCATAGCGAATGTTAGGCCACAAATGCAATTCGCAATAGACTGATAGACTACCCCCATATCTTGGCAACTAGGAGCATATATTACGCCTTGCAGACGTATGCATCATTATATTAACACCTGATTATGATGCACATAGCATGGTCAGTGGTTATTTATTTTTGAATCTGGCATTTGCTATGTGCACAGTGGATTCCCCATAGTACATTACACTGTACAGGTGCATATTCGATGTTGTGTACGGTATCTGGTATCTGTTCTTGCCATTCCATCAAATGTATTCCATCTAAAAAATGTGCATCGAATGCATGTTTTTTGGGGGGTAAAGGGTTAATTTTTGTTCAGGAGGATTTTAAAGAGTAAAAAACAGGGTCCCGCCAAGAAAAATAATGCATTTGATGCACATTTTTTAGATGAAAAAATGTGATGCATAAACCGTTGTGTACAATAAACACTAGATGTGATACACAACACAGTGTCATGGACCCTATACTGATAGAGCCACGTCTAGATTAAGACAATGTTTCTTGTACAACATAGATCTTTTGGCAACCTTTGCAGCTTTACGAGCTAATGAGGGGACACTGGGACATAGGGTATTACTCATACTAACTGGTGATTCATGCAGACACAAAATAGTGTGATATATATGAGGATAGACAGCATATCAATGCTGTATCAACCTCCAGGGATACAGCTATCCCGTAGCTCTATTTCACGACCACCACAGATTGTATGTTTCTTAATAATTTGTTCTCACACAATACGAGCAACACTGATGCATAACAAGACCATTTGTTATTAGGGACATGCACATGAAGTTTACATGAAGCTCCTCCTTACCTCTCCTACCTCCTCTCTTTCTACACTCCTTCCCACTCCCTTCGTTCAGCTGACCACTTCCTTCTCACTGTACCTCCGTTCCCTTGTGCCCCCTCCTGTTTCTGCTCCTTCCAGCTCCAAGCTCCCCTGCACTGGAACTCCCTACCTCTCTCAATCCATTCTATTCCTACCTTCTCCTCATTCCGCAACTCCCTTAAATCTCTCCTTCTCCACCACTCTCCTTGAAACCTCTCCTCCTTATTACTCCCCCTCCTTCCTTTATCTCCTCCCCTCGATCATCTCCCTCCACTCCCCGCCCACCCTACTCTCATCCTTCCCCTTCTCTCCTCCTTCTCCTCCCCAACTCTCTCTCTCCCTCCCAGTCCCACTGTGCTACTCTCCCTATTCCCTTCAGTTTAATTGCTCTTCTTACTGTTTTGTTGACTGATTCATAACTGTAATTTGCTTCGACCGTTACATTGTTTTATGTTTTATGTATCAAGTTGGTCAATTGTACAGCGTTTTGGTGTAAAGCGCTATATAAACCAATAAATACAAATACAAATACAAAATACTACACCCTTTCGATTCACCTTGGTATGGTATGATAGGCTTGATATGTGTATATGCCATTCTCAAACTACTTTATGTTCACCTAACATATATGGTACATCTTTATCCCCCTAATTATATCTGAGCATTGTACACCTTAGACAAGGTTTCTATGTTATTCAATAAATTCTGATTAACAGGATTCTGTATACAATCGGAATGGTAAATAAACTGCATCACGCATGGGAGATTCCAAGTTAACAACCACATTTGACATTCTACACATGGGCAGTATTTGAAGACTTTTATCACTCTCCATGTGATGTCAAGTTAAACCTAGACATCAAAAAAGGAATATTCAAACATTACTGTTGGAGAATGCACACCTCTTTCTCTCCTTTTTGTATGCTATTTAAATTTGTGTATGCAGACGGGCAAACCATGTGACCAAGCAATGAGCTGTTGCGAAAAGCGTCTTTTTTGCCGCCGCTTCCGCTGGCACTTTTGGGGAGCTACATCATTATTTTAACGCAATTTTGAAATAATCCTATTTTGGACACTGGTGTTTACTCAATGTTGCTATTGATTGTGCTGACTGGGGGTGTGACTCAAATTTGCCTGCGTGACTGCACCGGCTCAAGTAAAATATATATTTATATATGAATATATTAAAGGGTCTGTGGTAGTGGCCCTGTAGTTATAGTTAAGTTGATCAACTCATAGAAAGAGCACTTTTTGTGCTGCGTATAATTTTGGCACTGTTCGGCAAATCCTCACTAAACATTGCAGAAAAAGTATATGGCCACCTCAGAATACTTTTGCAAAGTTTTATGGTGTTTCATCCAGGTGGGAAAGTTATAGGGGCGGTCCCAAAATTGTTTAAATCCTCATAGACACAATGGAAAAAGATATTTGCTCGTCCCTACAGCCAAAACCGGGTGATTCAGATATCACTATTTATTTACCTTATTTTTGGCTATTTACAAAAAAAACTACAGGACGGATTTGCACCAAATTTGCGCAAGGATTGGTGGCTTGGTGCCGAAAACATGTTTTTGCCAATTTGGTGTAAATCCGTCCAGTAGTTTTTTTTGACAATGGCCAAAAAGAAGGTAAATAAATAGTGATAACTGAGACCGGTCTGCAGACTCATTTCCAGATTCGGAGTCCGCAGACACCTCTGGACCAATCACAGAGCAGCGTGACGTTAGTGGACATCATACGCTGCCACTGATTGCTCATTAAAAACATGAGGTGCGTCAAAACCTTTGAAACAGATGCCATGTTGGATTTGCGAACTGCGCCTATAGTCTTCTGACATTACTGTAAAAACCTATTATAAAACAAAACATTGCACTTGGCAAACTAATGAAACAATCTCTGAGGAGTTATGGTTAAGTTGCCCAACTCATAGAAAGAGCACTTTTTGGACAGCATTATAACGTTGGCGCCGTTCGACGAATCCTCACCAAATTTTGCAATAATCATGTATGGTCAACTCTGAATAATTTTGCGAAGATTGGAGCGGTTTCGGGTGGGAGGAAATGTTATCGGGTGGTTCCAAAATGTGTGGAAATCCTCATAGACACAATGAAAAAAACATTTAGCTTTTGCCTACAGCCCAAACCGCTGGTTGATTTTTCTCCAAATTTATGCCAGGACCAGCGGCTTGGTCCGAAAGCGTGCTTTTGTAAATTTGGTGTAAATCCGCACTGTCGTTTTTTAAAAAAATGGCCCAAAAAGTAGGTTAAAAAATGAGTGATATCTGGGCCCGTTCCGTGGACTCACTTCCTGATTTGGGGCCCGTGGACACCTCTGAACCTATCAAAGAGCAGCGTGACATTCGCGGACATCGCACACACCACTGATTGGTCGATTAAAAACATGAGGTGCATTAAAACCTTTAAAACGGACGCCATGTGTTGGATTCACAAACTGCACCCATAGTCTGCGGATATTGCGGTAAAGACATTAAAAACACAACATTGAAGTTGTCAAATTAATGAAACAATCTCTCGGCAGGTGAGGGGTGATGAGGATGGGATGGGATATGACCATAAAAAGCAAAGAAGTGTGTGTTTTTTTCATCTCTGAAGTTCCCAAACTTCTCAGATGTTCGAGGGCATCCACGCATGTTTTTGCATTATAGGGTCAGTGAAAAGCAGTTTTTGGATGGCTTATAACTTTTGCACCAACCAATAAAACTGCATGAGATTTTGCAACATTATTCCAGACAAGACCTTGAGTGGATCTGCAATGTTTGGTGCTGTTTTGTAAAAAGGGGGCAAAATTAGAGGGTGGGTCCCAAAATATTTCAAAGGCTCATACATTTGATGCCGTTTGAAGAATCTGAATAAAAGTGTGCAAAAAGATGTTAGACCCAGATTTGAATGTTTTTGCAAAGTTTGTAAGGATTCTGTCAAGGGGGACATAATTAGAGGGGGGTCTCAACATTTTTAGATGGTTTATAACTTTGTTGCTGTTTGACAAATCTGCACAAAAGGTTTCAGAAGGATTATAGACCCAACCTTGAATGTTTGAGCAAAGTCTGAATGGATTTTATCAAGTGGAGGCTAAGATGCATGACCATTTTTTGTACACATGTTTTGACACTGTTCAAAAAACAATACATAGACGTATTTGCAGCAAACTTGTGCAAGGAGCATTTTTTTTTACTTTTTTTTATTTGTGTATGGTAATAAAAAAACTTGAAAACAAAATGACATATATTTATATCAATATTCATCCGTTAAGATTTCATTCATCAAACAAGAATTAAAAACATTAAAACATATCTATTTATAAAACAACCAACATAAAAAAGGAATTGTTCTTTGTCATTCCTATAATAGCAGGTATTCCTATTTACACTTTACAAATTTCATTTACATTATCCAGACTTTTGCAAAATGTGGTTCAATAGAGTGTTCCGAGCACTTTTTGAGCCCATAAGAAAAATTGTTGCTATATATAAGATACTCTTGCAACAAAAAAATACAATTCATA
Source organism: Ambystoma mexicanum (assembly GCF_040938575.1). Lineage (NCBI taxonomy): Eukaryota > Metazoa > Chordata > Amphibia > Caudata > Ambystomatidae > Ambystoma > Ambystoma mexicanum. Next base: position 166,618,830 of record NC_090931.1, on the reverse strand, counting down.
GTATACATGTATTGTCAGTATCAGTGTATACCAACAAAACAATACAATTCATTGTGTACATGTATTGTCAGTATCAATGTATACACTTATGGGCAGCACATGTTTGTAACAATTCTCTAAGTAAACACATTTATACTGTTAATGCCAGATTGCCTCAATAATCCTTAGAAAACCTACCAGGGCAAAAGTTAGTGGGTTGCGATTCCCTATCATCATCCTTTCCCACAGGAATTCTAAAAAATCAACATATTCTTGGTTGACAAATCTAAGCAATAGATTTGTACAAGGTATTCTGAATTGGGGGTATTCTAGTAGCAAGTGTTTAAGAGTTTCCAGGGGTTCTGAGCAGATAGAAAATCTACATTTCACCTGTTGCAAACTTGTTGAAGTGCTTTCCCAGTACATAAAGCGCTCTTGTGTACAGAATTGATTACATTTGAAGCGTATAAAATACATTTGTGTATACATGCAAGGAAACATACTCAAGTATGAGCAACACAACAATCGTCTGTGTGTTCATTTTGCATACTCTGAGAATGTACTATAGTTCTTAAGCTGGTCTACTGTATCCATCTCAAACAATTTCTTCTTTACAAAGGCTGGTAGATAACATTAATCTTTGTTGCTTACAGAAACTGCTACTAGTACCCTCTGCATACGTTTTTTAAATTGGTTGAGAGATTCGATACCTTTTGACTCCATTTCCTACTGCAGATCTTTATAGACTGAATTATTTGATGGATTCAGAGTTTTTGCGTAATTCGTCATGTATCACCACACTGCCCTGTATGAAAGCAAGACTAGGCCTAATTCGTGGCAAATAATGCAGTTTGGAATGGAGAGTGCTAGGTGCAAAGCACCTTTTATTAAACACCCCTGCAGCGTGTCCATGACATGACTTAGATCGATAAAACACAAATCTAGAGTGTAGATTATCACAGCCTGGACTTTCATTAATAGAAAGTTGCGCAGGGGCGTTAAAGAGAATCGACAGTATTTGGCAAAGATCAGCTTTAACTGGCTAGCCAGATGGTGCACTTTCTGGTTCAGTCTGTCGTTCCACAGTTTCACAGAAGAGTTGTTGCTCAGGTAATAGCCCAGATATGTTATTTCTGGCATTTGGAGTATTACCTCACCCCCGATCTTCCATTTGTGGGTCTTCAACTTCCTTCCTGCATTAAATACAATTGTGCTCATTTTAGTTGCGTTAGGAGTTAGCTTGTGATCATGGGCACATATCCCAAACATGTGGAGTTTAGCTTGGAGGCCCACTGGGGTTGAGTCCAGTAATATAATGTCGTCAGTGAATGCTAACCAGTGCATTTGCAATGCTCCCATCATCACTGGATTCATTCCCATGCTATGCCACTGTTTCTCCAAATCACATAAGTACAAGTTAAAAAGTTTTGCAGCTAGATTGCATCCTTGCTTCAGGCCTATGTGTGTTCTTATAGGCCTAGTTGTTGCATACTCTTTGGTAATCCTAACTTTGTATGCTGTAGAGTTATGAAGCATTGCAATCCAAAAGATCAAAGGCCCCGGAAGGCCTGCTTCTGCCATTTTAATCCAAAGCAGGTCTCTCACTCTACAGTATCAAAGGCTGAGGACATATCTATTCTAGCTATGTAAACTGGGTATGCTCCCTTCGTTTTGATTCCTGTCAATATATGTGCCAAGACAGTAGCGTTCAAGGTTGTACCCATCTCCCTCCTGAATTCTATTTGGAATTTGGACAGGATGTTATGTTGTCCAATAAAGCTGTCTAAATCATGGAGTACTAAGATCGCAAATATTTTTGCGATAATGTCTACTAAAGAGATGGGAAGATAATTGTGAGGATCTTTGTGTTCCCCTTTTTTGTAGATGGGTACAATTATTGATGTAGCCCACTTCTCTGGGATGTTACCGGTCTGCAGGATTATATCAAATTTATCTTTGAGGATATCAGCCCATAGAGATGGGACCGTCTTGCATACAGGGGAATTCCATCGGGGCCAGGAGCTTTAGACTGCTTAAGCTTGCTGATTGCCCATACGATATTGTGTTTGGACCATGAAAAACATTCCCTGTCCCCATCAGTCGCATGGAGATTTTTGATAGCAGCAAAACGATGAGGCAAGCTACATTTCTGCATTATATACTTTTCCTAAACAGCAGCTGGAACAATGTTATCAATATGTTGTTTGCCAGCTTGATTTGGTTTACGTATCACTGACCAAATAGATTTGGTGTTGTGGTTACAGATGACTTTAATCAGGTCACAATTTATTTTATTTATTTTAATGATTCGAAAGGATCTGAGATTGTTTTTTGTAGTGTCGGAGGATATGCTTTTTTTGGTATAAGTACTGATCGTTGTTTGCTAGTATCTTTTTAAGAGATCGTAGATCCTTGGGTTTTTTTTTACTTTTAAGGTCCTTTACCTCATTATCGAACTTATACATTGTAGTTATAGGTTTGGGTTTGTGTTTAGCCTGCACAGAACATAGGGTGTAATATCTGATCAGCAATGTTGTTAAGTTCTATCCGCACCTTCGGTAAGTATTAGGGCAGTCGATCTCACACAATGGTAAAAGTTCCTCAATCCAAAATCCAGAGTGTGCTATTCCCATTAATAATTGAATGGGAGTGTGGTCTCCATGGACAATCGGGTGGATGATTACTGGGGCAGCTCGATGAATTAAAGAGTTCGATATTGCAAAAAAAGTCAAGCATAGAAGAGAACCGTCCCTGGCTTCATGTATGTTTGGGACATGACTCATCAACTCTCTACATATCCCTAATCCTGCCCTCAAATTGTTCATTTGCAATATCCACATTATTCGCCAAACACATAGAATTAAAATCCCCACCTAAGATGATTTTATAGTTAGCGTTATAAAAAAGTATGCTCTCAAAACAATAGTCTAATTTATCAAACATATTGTCTATAGGCACTTTCAGGGGAATCCAACATAATGTTAGCAGCAGGATGAAGTATTGTTATTTATCATGTACATCAAATTCAACAACGAGAATATTTGCAGCATTGTACATACAGCTCGTTTTGCATTTCATGTGGTTATTTATGGCAATTGCCAACCCACCCATTGGTCGTCCCTCATTACATTTGAATGCCTGGGTTGATAGTTGGTAAAACCATCCAAGGCTAGTTCCCTAGTACTCATGGTTTCTTGGAAATAAATGATGTTATGAAGTTGCAGAAGGGGAGGGAATCCATCCATTTATGGAGGTTGAGGAGGCCACATGAGTTCCACGAGGTGATAGACAGCCCTTGATTAGTTGTTTGATGTTCAAAGGCTTGTCTATTTTGTTAGTAAATATTGAGCGTAATAACAGTTCAACCCAAACCAATTCTGTTTTTCCTCAAGCAATTGAGATAAGTTGTGATATACATAGTTTCTCATCTGTGGAGCCCCTTGAACCTCCTTGTGATGCTTCCTCTTCCCTTACTCGTTGAGGACCAGGTGAGGCAAGAAACACATTCGCTATAAACTCGTTATTAAAGGTATACAATCAAAAGCCCAATTCCAACAAATCGGCTCGATATCCCCAGATGTACTTCAGAACATTAACAGTTGGCAAGTAACAAAGCGTCCTGTAGTTATCTTCACAAGCTAAAGAGATTTGTTCAAAATCCCTACTAGTTAGAATTCGAAGGGAAGGAATACGGGCAATCAGATCTAGAAGATAGCCACAGTTAATTCTCGCTCCTTGCAAAATGTCTGGATTACCCTCTAGTCAAATAATGTTATAATCGGATTGACCATCGGCCACCCTTTTGGTTGAGGCAGTGTCATTCTAGGGAGTCATAAGAGTATGCTCCTTAGTTGGCTGTTGCTGAGCGGTGTGATCGTCATGGAAAGCAATCGAGTCTCCACAGACCATCTGAACAATACCATCCAATACCAAACCATCATTTTTTTGAGGTGCATGAAGATCAACTGCATTTTTTAGTTTGGGTGCTAATACTGTTGACCCATCTAAATTGAGTTCTTTCATTAGTATTTCTGCCTTAAGCACACCACACTCCAAGGCTGATTTCAAGGAGCAAATAATTGCAGTGTGAGGATCTAAGTTGATAGCAGGGCATACAAAGTTATTGTTTGAGGTTAAAACCAATTTCTCTCTAGGAATACCACTGTCTGATTTAGACTGGACGGGCAGGACATCATGTCCGCTTGTCGAGGGGACAGATTGGATAGGACTGGTAAACTTGCCCGGCAGCAGAGCTTTGGGCTCCAAAACACTACTTTGCCCAACCGTTTCCATATCAGCAATAGAAACGGTATATTGTGTGGAAAGAAGTCTTGACTTCCCAGGACCACTAACTATGACATAGTCCTTTTGTGTTAGTAGATTTTTAGATTTCGTCTGCATGTGTAATGCGCTACTAGCTTGTGTGTGTGTAGCACTAAGAGGAGTCTTCAGTGTTATCCACATTTAATTCAGGTGGGTGGGTACTTGTCACCAAGTCCCTGTGTTTCCAATCTATGTTGCTATCGTGGGACACTATTGACCTCCTCCTAATATCAGGAAAGTAATTCAACAGGTCCTTCTGTTTTTTAGAAATGTCAGTGGTAGTTGAAGGACTATGATCTTTTCTATCTGCGCCACACACCACCTTTCTATTGCCTGTACTGTGTGTGGCAGCCTTTTTCCCTTTGTTTTTCGTCTTTTTGGCAGACGGGTCCAGGATATCAGAATCCTCCACAACTTTAGGTGGAAACAAAAGTGCCTGGATCTTCTCAGTGAGTTGATCAACATCGATTATATCTTCGTCTACCGGGAGATCTTCCAGTTTATTGTCAGTCGTTTCCAAAATTTCAATCTCAGCCTCAGCAAATTTTTTTGCCTTTTTATTATTTTTTGATACTTTTATTCTTAGTGGGGTCTATGCTCTCTTTCCTACGTTTATCCACTATTTTCAATGCTCTTTGGTGAAGATTTTTCAAGCATTGTGAAAGGAAGCCTATATTTTCATTTAAGGGGTTCCCTGACACCTCTTCATTTTCCATCTACTCTATCAATTTCGTAAGGCCAGAGGGATTGTCAGGGGATGTTTCTTCGTGTTGAGTAGGCGAGGTTTCCCTAGAGGATTTAAGAGCTAGAATGTTACTCTTGAATTCTTCTATATCATTTTTGATGGAATTAATATCAGAGGAAAAAACTACCCAGTTAACACCCAAACGGAGTGTAGGGGGAGCAGGCAATATTTGGGGTATATCTGTATCCGCATTCCCCTCAAAGTACCCCATAGAATCAGGGGTTTCTCCATACTGGGTATACTTATCAAGAACATTTTTGGTTTCAGCCGTCAAACCTGTTGGGTTATTTCCTAGAGGGTGGGAGTGGTTAAGGTGATCACATTGTTCTTTTGCCATAATAAATCCTTCCAGTCGATTTAATTTCATTAGAATGTCATTAGATGCGGTTTTTAGCTCACTAATGTCATGATGCGTGACATCATGGCCTTTGTCCAGTAAGACAAGTATTCTTATGATGACAGGGAAGGTGTAGGAACTCTCAGTGATGGATGCAGACAGTGTGTTTGCATTCCTTTCTTCTCCATGAGGGTCAGGGTCAATGCTGTTGTTATGACTGGGAGTGCAGTTATCATCAGATCCAGACACTGTTACTTTTACCATTGAATTATTCACCTCAGCCACGTTGCACTTGGAAACATTATTCTTCAGCATGAGACTAGCATATTGTAAAGGTTGTGCAGTCTTTACAATAGGGGGAAATGCAGTTTGTTCCAAGTGACCGTTTATGCACCAAGAACGTTGCACCAAAGGGGTCAACACGCCGATGGAGTGACTGATACGTTTATTCAGTTCCTCCATTGCCACGGGCCCAATCTCTATTGTCTCGTTAAAAGTACCACTGCCTGACATTGAAGAGTTTAATGAATTGGAATCAGGCAATATGTTCCCCTCTAAATCCAGTAACTCACCACACAAGTTAGTTTCATTCAGCAGGCTAACATCGTACCTTTCATTATTATAATCACTGCCATGAACTTGAGCATTAACAGTAACTTGTTTACACATCTGACAATCATTGCAATCCCACCTTCTGCCACTATATACGATTTTGTAGCGGCAGGTGCCGGACTTGGTTGCTCTGGTATTTCGCTGTTGTGGGAAACATTTTTCAAACTTCCATTTAACATAAAGACAACTATTGGCAGAATAAGTCAATTGTCCACAGCGCTTGTACGAAACAAAGTAGGAGTGGCACAGAGCTGCGGATTTCTGAGTGGTGTGGGCATACTGCCAATATACTACCACTGTAGGAAACAAGAAAGCAAAGTTTCCCAGTTACACTGCGGCAAGAAATTGCAAGTTAAACATTGTAGTCTGTCTTTAATGTTAGGTGAAAACACAGCCTGACACGTGTTGTGAGCTTTGGCTAGCTCTTCATCGGAGGCTTGACTTGTGATTACGAAGTTTCCAATTAAAGGAGGCAGTAAAATTGCCAAGAGAAAATAAGGCTCAATTGCTTCGCAATTGCGATGGCATCTGCCAAGTACTTGAGGAGGACAAAAATAACAACAGAATTTCAGCGCTTCCATTTAACATAGCATTATTGGTGACAGTATACATTAGATTTCCCGGACACACCAGTGCATCAATATTAAGAGAGCTCGTGAGTGGTACCTCTGTAAGTCATCCACTGCGCAGACCCGAAGCCATGCTCTCAGTGTTCTGCACTCCAAGAAACGTTACGTGAATGAAAGGGGAATCACAACGTTTGTGTGTATTCTGGTACTCACACTTGGATCTGGATTTAATGGACATCAGCCATCAACAGCTCCCTACCAGCACCCGTACCCTCCACCCTAAAAGCCAAACAGCCACTTGCGGGGCACTTCTGAGTGCGCAAGCATGGTGCGCGTGCCTGGAATTGAAATAGGAAAAGGGAGGTAACAAGGTGTTGACATCGGGTGGATGGTGGGTGGGGTTTAGGAAAAATAGAGAAGTTGGCGTTACTCCGGCGCCGCTATGGTTGATCACCCAGTGAGCACAACAGTGAGCACATCAGTTAGTCCAAAATAAGTACGTTCAGAAATTGCTTAGTCCGCAGAGAAGCTTGCATACAGCAAGTTGCGGTCAACACAGGTCTTCCTCTCACAGACAGGGCGTTTCAATAGCCGTGGAACAGAAGTCCGCAGTAGATGTGTTCAGCACAATCTCCAGCCAAACAGCCACTTGCGGGGAACTTCCGGGTGCACGCCCGCGGTGTGCACGCCTGAAATTGAAATCGGAAAAGGGAGGTGACAATGTGTTGACGTCGGGTGGATGGTGGGCTGGGTTAGCCGCACAGAAGCTTGCATACAGCAAGTTGCGGTCAACACAGGACATCCCCTCGATGACAGGGCATTTCAATAGACGTTGAACATAAGTCCGCAGGAGAAGTGTTCAGCATGATCTCCAGCCAAACAGCCACTTGCTGGGCGCTTCCGAGAGCATTGCCAAGGATCAAAAAGCATGATTTCACAAATGTGTCTGTTTTTTATATTTTAAAAAGTGTCATAATGTAGGTACAAATAATAGTGATATAACTTTGATGACTGAGGTATAGTCTGTGGCCATTGGCAGTGGCCAGATAGTCCGGGTTATGGACAAAGTCCATGAGACGGCCAATCTGAGTAATGGCCATGACCACGAGGGACCTTTAACAGAGTTAAAGTGTGCATGGCCACCAGGCACGATTATGTGGTAAAGTTTTTCGAAATCGGGGTTTGTTTGAATGGGAAAATAAATTCTGCTCATGGCTACAGCCCGAAGTGCTGGCCAGGATTGCAGCAATCATTCACGAGCAGCATCAGCAAGAACCTTAAAGCATGGTTTTGCAAATCTGTCCTGTGTTTCATTTTTCCTAAAGTGTCAAAATATACGTACATAAAATTGTGATACAACTTGGCGCTCTGCAAGGACAAATGTGTCCTCGATTTTCTTATTGGGGCGTGAGGCATGGCTGAAGACCTAGGTTTGATTGGGAAAAAATATTCTGCTTGTGGCTACAGCCTGAAGTGCTGAACTGGATTACAACAAACATGCGTGAGGAACATCAGAAAGGACCTGAAAGCATGCTTTTGCAAATCTGTCCAGTGTTTCAGTTTTTTGAAAGTGTCAACAAGTAAGTACAAAAAATTGTGATGTAACTTTGCTGCCTGGGCAGTGGGCCTGGCCCTCGGCAAGGACAATGGTCTACTCGGATTTGCTTATTGGGCAATGCGGCAGAGCCAAAGCCCATGCCCCATGGATTGTGGTCACTGGCCATGGCTGCAAGCCATGAGCACTGGCCATTGGTCACATTATGAGACTATGGTGGTCACAGAACTAGGATGCTGGGCAGGTGCAGTGGATAATCTGGGTGGTTTCATGGGGCTGCGATCATGGTCGAGCCTCATGCCCCAGACAAATATACCATGACTTGCATCCCCAACATGTGCTGCTGATAATGGCACACATCAGTATGCATTGCAAAAAATATGTTTGTTTAAGGAGGTTTACAGTTCTTTCATATATGTTAAAAGAGGAATTATTAATAACATATATACAGTGATGTAACATCATGAAACAGTTTCACTCATAAAAACCTATGAAATTCATAGAAAAAAAACATTATTAAAGGGACGTTATGGTTAAGTTGCAGTAATAAAAACATATGAAATTCAGTGAAAATACTTGCGCCACCACAGGGCACTGCTAACACTTACACCCAAGATATCAAAGATGACATCAAAAATGTCATTGATGACATCACTGATGACATCACATATCTAGTCGCTTCTTTTTCAATGAGATTGATGGAGATCATTGGGAATATGTCATTGTTATGATGTATAGTGTTCGATGTACGTGCTTGCATTCTGTATGATTCTCGAATGTTGTGTTTCCAGAATCATACAAGAAGCAAACATGCGAGAGAAATTCCCGTCCACCTAGGGACTCCGTTATTACCAATAAACTAATCAATATATTCGAACCAAACTATGTGAGCAAGTGATATATGTGTACAACATAAATGGCGACGAGGATCGCTTGCTGTTTGAGAAGTCCCTGGCCAAGCTGTACATAGAGAAAGAAGTTGGGATGCCGTTGTACAGCCTGTGGACAATTCCCCATCGAACCAGGTGACACGCAAGGAAAAGAAGCTTGTAGTGAGTCCAAGATAGCAGTTGATGGGGGAACCATTATAAAAAAATTTAAAAAGAAAGATATATAAAGACATTACCTGAACGCATAGACGTTGGAACAGGCTGCATCTTATGAACTTAAGCACGAGCGGCTGGCGAGATTAACACTAGAGAAAATGACCTTAAATAACGTGGGCAACGTGCCGCCATTTTGTAAACAAGTGTGAGTTGCCATGCCAACTCAGAAGAAATATTACGGAGCGTATTGAAACGAGAAAAGAAATGTATCTGGTTTAAATACAGTGAAGTTTATGAAAAATTACTGCGATTATTACTTGTTTGCTCCTACCATACCATACAGGAATCAATATCAACAACAGCAATAAGGATAAGGAAGCAAATAAAAAAAAAGAAAGACAAAATAACTAGAAGTAAAAGGGATTAAGAGAATGAAATATCCAATACTGCTGTTTTAAACAAATTATATAGCATAGTTGAAAAGCTATTCTACTGTGACAGTACCTTCCACCACAAGAGAATTTACATAAGGACACCATGCAGAACATTGCAGCCCCTATACAGTTTTTGGCACACCCTGACAACCCAGTGTGCACATGGGAGAAATGGAAAGACAGCTTCCAAGTGTATTTGAGGGCTATAGGAGGGGCAAAATACAACAATGATCCTAAGGAAGCCACGCTACTAAATTGTGTGGGTATGGAAGCTCTGAGGATATTCAGATCATTGCCTGAATTACCAAATGACAGAGAAGGTTCTGGTGATTCAGCTTTAACGGCCAGCAGTAGTGGGAGGTACAAGACTGCATTAGCAAAATTGTCCAGACCCTTTGGAAATAAAACCAACATTGTACTGGAATGATACAGATTATTTTCAAGACAACAAAATAAGGGGCTGAGTGTTGACACCTACATTGCCACACTAAGAGAGCTAATACCAACATGCAAATTCACTGGCATAACTGATGAATATTTGAGGGACCAGTTGGTCCTACAGGTTGCAGACACACGCATCCAACAACGGTTGTGGCAAGCGAAGGATGCAACCCTAGAACAGGCCATTGAAATAGCCAGATCAATGGATTTGGGGGAAAAATGCATGAGAGAAATACAGAATAAGTTAGAAGGGCATGAAGTGAAATGTGTCCAGGAAGTACATGATGAAAACCATGAGAAAAATTAAGAGACATTGATTGCCATGGTGAAGAAAATGGCCAGAGGTGATTTTAGCATGAATGCTAGAAAGGAAAACAAAATCATAAACAAAATGCAAGGCAGGTGCTACAGGTGTTGTTGGTACAGACACATGAACAATGAAAAAGATTGCCCAGTATTTTCAGCAGAATGCTACAGATGTGGACAAATTGGCCATTTTGGTAAAGTATGCCGAAATGTCAGAGGTAGAGGCAGAGCAAACCCACGTTTCAATGGTGGAGTACAAAGAGATTATTATTGCTTTGGAAGAGGCAACATGGCAAGCATAAAGGCTCTAGGAGAAATAGGCCATCCAGCAGCTTACTGTCATTTATAGATGGAGTTGAAGACGAAGTACAAATTCTGGCTTTCACACCAACCGAAGGAGCAGTAGGCCCGTGGGTGCCCATGATGATAAAGGGAGTGTCACTTCAAGTAACAGTTGACACTGGTTCTCCATACACTATGGTGGCTGTACAAACATTCCCCAAAGACTTGGAAGGAAAAATTGAAGATTTGCGCATGACAAGGTTGAGAGCAACTGGTTACGGCAAGACACCAATTAACATCATATGATATACATGGGTACATTTGAATTTCAAAGGGAGAAAGACTTATTGCAAATTATATGTACAGGTGAAGACATACCCATCTTGAGTATCACAGAAGACAGTTGTAATACTTCCGAAAATTTTGCAAAAATTTTCCCAAATATATTTAACAATACCATTGCCACTTTAAGAGGTTTTAAGCATAGGATTGTACTGAGGAGGGGTGCCAAACCTGTAGTTCACAAAGTGAGAAACATCCCAATAGGAACAAGAGAAGCTTTACAGAAGGAGTTGACGAGATTGTGTAAACAAGACATAATAGAACCAATTGATAGTTCAGAATGGTTGTCCCCGATTGTCATTGTCCAGAAGCCAGATGGATCAATAAAGATGTGTGTGGACTTGAGAGACCTTAATAATAATATATGGGTATATTGACACCCATTGCCAAACATAGGAGAAATGCTCACTACGATGAAACCAGCAAGATTTTTCACGACACTAGACCTGCCTTCAGCTTACCATCAAGTAGTACTGGATGAAGAGTTGAGACATCTAGCCTCTTTCATCATCCTGTTGGGTGCATTCCAGTGTAAGAGGATGCTGTTTGGGCTGGCATCAGCAGGGGTCGTCTTTCAAAGGTTGTTGCACCAACTCTTTAGTGGCATCCAAGGAGTGTATTTTTTTCCAGGATGACATATTTATATCGGCAATGTCGGAGGATGAACATAATGCAAAATTGTTGGCCGTTTTGCAAGTTATTCAAGAAGGAAAGATTTAACTAGACTGGGTGTAAGTCTAGCTGAAGGTGTGTGCGGCCCATTTCAACATGATAGTTGGGGACCCCATGCTTAGAGCAGAAAAAAGTCTGAGTCACCTGTGGAGTTCATACATTAGAATGGAGGCAAAGAAATACAGCTGGGGTTTAATAGCCGCTGATTATCATGATCCGGACAGAAAGCAGGGAGCTGATACGTTAAATGGTGTAAATCCTTCTGTGTCAGCAAGTGGCTGATATGGAATACCCATTGTCAAAAGGCAGTGAGGTGATAAAATGTGTATATGCACTATGGGAAGTGACAGCCAGAAGGGCTCCAGCAAACGCAGCTTGTAAGGTGAGGCTACAAAGTGCACACTTAAAGCTCCATAGCGAAAGTGATGTATTGCTGTGTTATAATAAGACTGCTGACTGGAAACATGGGGCAGTTGCTGGGGCCACCCCGAGGCCCCTTTCAACTGAAAAAGTTGAAAGGCCCTGGCACCGCCTCTAGAAGGAGATAATGAGTGAGCCAGATAGTGAGAAAGAGAAAGCAAGAAAGAGAGGGAGGCTGAAAGCGAGAGATAAGAGCGAGAGAATGCGAGTGAGAGAGCGCTTGAAACACAAAGCATGAGAGTGATAGAAAAACAGCAGTGGCGTCGTTGGCAGGGACTGGGGGAGCCTGGGCCCACCATCTGAAATCCTGGGCCTCCCCTTCAGCCCCCCGAACCTAAGGCGAGCAGTGACCGTGTTCTCTTTGCAGTGTTGTTTGTGACACTTACTAAGGCAAATGTCTGCATATCACACAGCAAATACTCTCCTTTTGTCTCAAAGCGAGCAGTGATCTTGGTATGCATTCTGACATCAGTATGAACATGAGCACGAGCCTCTTCTCAGGTGTTACTGCCCAGCTTCTGCACAGTGACCTCCATAGGGTGCAGAGCAGCTTGCAGCCCTCCCATCAGACTGCAGAGCACAAAGCTGCTAATGATTGGCCATCAGTCCCTGAATGGTTTCGCTCCTGCATTCTGATGGGAGAGGGGGTGCAGTGAGGTGTGGGTAGTTGGTGTGTACAAAACATCTCTGCAGATAAATAGGGTGGAGATAGAGAGCGCGCGACTGTGGGTGCATTAATGAGTTTAAGAATTCTCGGGTGCACAGGTACACTTGAGCAATGACTGCTAGGTTCGTAGCTCCTGTGTGGAGACTCGAGTTCAGGGGCTCGAATCCCATTTAGACTAAGTCATCCTTCCATCCGTCCACGGTGGATAAAAGGCACACCTTTGACCTGGGTATATAACGCCTATTACCCAGCCCACTGCCACCTCCGTGCCTGGTGTCGCTGTGGGAATGCCAGGTGAAATATGCCCACGTCCCAGCAGTATGAACCTCATTCCACGACCTCTGTGAGCTGGAAAACGTCTGCAAAGGTCAGCCTTCCCGCCGCCCCACTGGCGGTCTGCACAGCCCGCCACTGATCGGGGGCCATGTCCCCATTTGCAGAGGGCTCGCGGGGGAGGCGGGAAGGGGGAGCTGACCTTTCCCTCTGCCCATCCCGCGTTTCCGCTGTCTCTAAAAGGATGATGGCTGGTTCAATAATAGCGAGTAATGCAATTACCAAAGGCCACGGCAGGCGGCGGAGCGCGTATCCCGCCAGGCCTGGGGGAGAAAAGGCCTGCGAGCCGCAGCCAAGGACAGCGCCGAGGCCGCTAACCTGCTCTGTGACCCCCATCAGCTGCTCCCCGCCTGCGGGCGCGGCCAGGACCGCAGACAGCTCAGTCTGACGGCCGAGAGAGAAGCGTCGGTCGGAGGTGCACACAGGGCCGGGTTCCTCTCCTGCGATGAGAATAGGAACGAGGCTCGAGGAGAATAATGTCTGCCCCCCCCCCGTGATTGGACATTCCCAATGCACAGACCTTATCCAAAGGCAAAGCTCTCTGCCTGGGTGCCAATGGTCCATACACGAGCCTGACTCCTGGAGTAAGGGGGCTGCGCTGGGACCCCAGATTCTGTGCTGTTTAACCCTCCCCCACTGTCTTTCATAATATTACCAAGAACAAAGGTAGAATGAACATCGAATGATCAATCTAAAATCACATTTATTAAACATTGTTCATATTTAAAAGCCGCCTAAGCTGGCTCGTAGATTAGCGGCACCCCATTGTATTCACAGTACCACATACAAATACTTATGAAATACATGGCATTACATCACAAACTCACAATAACACACATCAACATCATAAAGTGCAAAAAGTGCCATTTCTCTCAATGTCCCAATGTGTGAGCGAATACAGTTATTGTCAACTAGTCAGTCGAGTACATGCCTCGATTTGTTTATTTATTTGCATTTTTAAAGCGCTCACACAGCCCGGGGGCATCGAGGCGCTGTTACAGATATAGATCTCTTAGTTGCATATTTATAACGCGCTTAATACCCAGAGGTTTCTAAGCACGGACCTGGGGATCGAACCTGTGTTGCTCGATGAAGTGTTAACCAGTGGTGGACTGGGAACCAAAAGAGGCCCTGCAAATCATTTTCAAAGTGGCCCCATATTACGCATTTTCAGCAAGTCCTACCCTGTTCCTATGGGAACATTTGGAAATACCACACAAAAGAGGCCCAGAGTGCAGCAGCCGACCAGGAAATCTCCAGAGTTCCCTATTGGCCAGTCCACCCCTGCTGTTAACCAACACATAAATCAAATCTTGCATAAACCCCAGCCATTGATATTAAACAACAAGTTCGATGGAACAGACCCTGTTATAAACCCCAATCATGTGCAAGACCAATGGTACAAGACGGACACTGTTGGCGACCTGCTGGGTTCTGTCTGGCAGGCACCAAAGGAACCCCCATACAGCCGCTCCTTAACCCCTATACACCAGTTAGGCGTCCCATGGCCAAACAAGCTCAAGATGGTGGACAGATCCAACATGATACCGGCAGATAGACAGCCCGTGGGCATGCAGCGTTGGAGAGTACCCACGACACAACGCAGAAGACAATGAGTCCCATCTCAGGCCCCAAAACTACAGGAAGTGGGGTGATAAGGCTCAGTGTCAGGCCTTTCCAGACAGAGGGGAGGGGTTATTTCCCTTTGGAGGCTTTGCCCTCAGAGAAGATTTCCCCTGGGACCAGCTGTGAGGCAGATGTGCTACACACCCAACATGTTGGAGTGATGTATGTCTTTCGTTCAGTTGTCATGTTTGAGGATATCTGCGATGCCTAGTTGTCTTTGCTAGCGTGGGTGCTTTCAAATAACACACAGGAGAATGATGAGTAAATCCCCCTGTACTCACTCCTGGGTATGATGTCAAGGAGCCAGAGCCGGCACATGCCTGGTTAGAGTCGAATGCTTGGGTCTGGTTCTGCTTGAGTGTCTTTGTGAAAGAAGATCCCAACTGGAGCCAAATGTCACCTCGTCCTCTGTTAGCTTCACAGACTAAACCAGTAACAGTTTAAAGGACTGCATGCAATCATCTACCTGCAGAGGGCTTTGTGTATCCATTGCCAGGAATTGCACGTTGGTGCAAGACTGATGATGCAATGGGAGCATGTACGATCTGAAACCTGTAACATTGCAAACTGCAACTGGAAAGCCTGGCGTCCACACTTGACCAAGCTATGCAATCCTCAGCAAATCACTCTACTGGCGTCCACACTTGACCACGCTATGCAGTCCGCATCCACACTTGACCACACTATGCAATCCACAGCAAATCACTCTATTGGCGTCCACACTTGACCACGCTATGCAATCCACAGCAAATCACTCTACTGGCATCCACACTTGACCAAGCTATGCAATCCTCAGCTAATCACTCTACTGGCGTCCAATCTATGCAATCCTCAGCTAATCACTCTACTGGCGTCCACACTTGACCAAGCTATGCCATCCTCAGCAAATCACTCTATTGGCGTCCACACTTGACCACGCTATGCAATCCACAGCAAATCACTCTACTGGCGTCCACACTTGACCAAGCTATGCAATCCTCAGCTAATCACTCTACTTGTGTCCAATCTATGCAATCCTCAGCTAATCACTCTACTGGCGTCCACACTTGACCAAGCTATGCCATCCTCAGCAAATCACTCTATTGGCGTCCACACTTGACCACGCTGTGCAATCCACAGCAAATCAATCTACTGGCGTCCACACTTGACCAAGCTATGCAATCCTCAGCAAATCACTCTACTGGCGTCCACACTTCAATCTATGCAATTCACAGCACATCACTCTACTTAAATGGGTCCTATTTCCTTTGACCACCACAATTGGAATCACTTGGAGGTGATTCTCTTTAATGTGCACTGCACAAAAACACTTAGATATAGTGCATTAAACTACAGTGTTTGCTCCAAAGATAATACTAATATTAATCATACATAGTGCACATCCCACAGACTGAAGTATCCCTTATGTTGCTCATCGCTTTGTCACACATGAGACATGTTCCTCTTCTAACGTAAAAGTAAAATACAGGATGTAGTCATTTTCTTTGACGTGTGGTTGCCTCATGTCAGTTCAAATCTCCAGCCCAGAAGTGTGACATCACTAGGTAGCTTGTTTTGGGAATCCCACTTTTTTTTCATGTAGTACAGACCACATCCCACAAGCCCCTAAACAAAAAAGTGGTCTTTTCTGGCTCACATAGTTCTACTCATTGTCATTTTCTTTAGGTCTCTCTTGTTCGTCCCAAATGACAGTGCTTAAATGCTTCGGCTGTAGGCACTATATAAATACCAATAGCAAATAGATGTATTACACTTTGTGGCCAGAGCCCATGCAGTACTAGAGTCAGGTGGCATTAGGTCCTTAAAGTCAGAACCCACCATGGCACTGAAATCTGAGACATCAGTACACTCGTCAGAGCCCACCCTTCATTTTTAAATCAGTACTAGAGGTATAACTAATCAGTGCATTGAGGTACCAGTCAATCATATTATTTGATTCACATCGCATCAGAGCATTGGATTTAGAAGTCATCTGGCATTGTAGTCAAGGATAGTGATGTCAAAAACCTTCATGATTCTGGAGAAAAAGCTGATCGTAGTACCTGAGTAGCCCATCAGGGTACTGCAGCCCGATCCCTTCAGGTTTCTGGAGTAAAGCCCATCAGGGTACTGGAGCCCGATCCCTTCAGGGTTCTGGAGTAAAGCCCACCAGGGTACTGGAGCCCGATCCCTTCAGGGTTCTGGAGTAAAGCCCATCAGGGTACTGGAGTCCGATCCCTTCAGGGTACTGGAGTAAAGCCCATCAGGGTATTGGAGCCAAAGCCCATCAGGGTACTGAGTCAAAGCCCTTCAGGATACTGAGTCAAAGCACTACAGAGTACTGGGCCAAAAACCAATCAGGGTACTGGAGTTAACTTTTTTTATGGTACTGGAGCAAAAGCCCTTGAGTGTACTCGAGTCAAAGCCCATCTTTGTATTGCAGTGAAAGCCCGTGAAGGTACTGGAGTCAACGCCGATCAGCGTACTGGATCCAAAGCCCTCCAGGATACTGGAGTCAAAACACTTCAGGGTACTGGAGTAAAGCCCATCAGGGTACTGGAGCCAAAGCCCATAAGGGTGCTGTAGTCAACACCTTGAGGGTACTGGAGTCAAAGCCCTCCAGGGTACTGGAGTCAGAGCACTTGAGGGTACTGGAGCCAAATCCCACCATGGGATATGAGAAAAAACTCATTTGGAGCCTGTACGTAGAGTCGATAGGCATTTTAGAGTCAGAGCACACAAGCTTGTAGATTCAGATGCTATTAGGGGAGAGATGGAACGAGGGCATTTGAGATAGAGCTCACCAGGGTGTTGGAGCAAGTGCATCTCAATGTAATGGAGTCAGAGCTCACCAGGGCGTTGGAGCCAGTGCCTCTAATGGTAATGGAGTCAGAGCTCACCAGGGTGTTGTAGTCAGTGCCTCTCATGGTAATGAAGTAAGAGCTCACCAGGGTGTTGGAGCCAGTGCCTCTAATTGTAACGGAATCGGAGCTCATCAGGGTATCAGAGCAAGTGCCTCTTAGGTTACTGGAGTCAGAGCTCACCAGGGTGTTGGAGCCAATGCCAAACATGGAAATGGAGTCAGAGCTCACCAGGGTGTTGGAGCCAATGCCTCTCATGGCAATGGAGTCAGATCTCACAAAAGTGTTGTAGTCAGTGCCTCTAATGGTAATGGAGTCAGAGCTCACCAGGGTGTTGGAGCCAGTGCTTCTCGTGGTAATGGAGCCAGTGCTTCTCATGGTAATGGAGGCAGAGCTCATCAGGGTATCAGAGCAAGTGCCTCTTAGGTTATTGGAGTCAGAGCTCACCGGGGTGTTGTAGTCAGTGCCTCTAATGGTAATGGAGCCAGAGCTCACCAGGATGTTGGAGCCAGTGCTTCTCATGGTAACAGAGCCAGAGCTCACCAGGGTGTTGGAGCCAGTGCTTCTCATGGTAATGGAGCCAGAGCTCACCAGGGTGTTGGAGCCAGTGCTTCTCGTGGTAATGGAGCCAGAGCTCACCAGGATGTTGGAGCCAGTGTTTCTCATGGTAACAGAGCCAGAGCCCACGAGGGTGTTGGAGCCAGTGCTTCTCATGGTAATGGAGCCAGAGCTCATCAGGGTGTCGGAGCCAGTGCTTCTCGTGGTAATGGAGTCAGAGCTCACCAGGATGTTGGAGCCAGTGCTTCCATGGTAACAGAGCCAGAGCTCACCAGGGTGTTGGAGCCAGTGCTTCTCATGGTAACAGAGCCAGAGCTCACCAGGGTGTTGGAGCCAGTGCTTCTCATGGTGATGGAGCCAGAGCTCACCAGGGTGTTGGAGCCAGTGCTTCTCATGGTAATGGAGCCAGAGCTCACCAGGGTATTGGAGCCAGTGCCTCTAATGGTAATGGAGCCAGAGCTCACCAGGGTGTTGGAGCCAGTGCTTCTCATGGTAACAGAGCCAGAGCTCACCAGGGTGTTGGAGCCAGTGCTTCTCATGGTAATGGAGCCAGAGCTCATCAGGGTGTTGGAGCAAGTGCTTCTCGTGGTAAGGGAGTCAGAGCTCACCAGGATGTTGGAGCCAGTGCTTCTCATGGTAATAGAGCCAGAGCTCACCAGGGTGTTGGAGCCAGTGCTTCTCATGGTAATGGAGCCAGAGCTCACCAGGGTGTTGGAGCCAGTGCTTCTCATGGTAATGGAGCCAGAGCTCATCAGGGTATCAGTGCAGAACCTGTTATGGTACTGGAATGAGATCTGATCAGGGTATCATAACCAGTGCCTCTTATGTTACTGGAGTCAGAGATCACCAGGGAATTGCAGCCATAGCCCATTAAACTATTGGAATCTGAGAGTACAAGGGCACTGGTGTCAGTGCATGCGAGGCACTGGAATCAGAGTCTCCGAGGCTATTTTTGTCAGAGTTCTGAAGTCAGAACCAATTATACAATTTGTCCAGAGTCCATCATTGTACTGGAGTCCGAAGTCACCGGCATACTTCTTGTTAGGGTGTTCAAATCAGAGCCCATCAGGGCACTGCAATCAAAAAGGTAATTTGTGTCAGAGGTCACCAATGTACTGTAGTTAGAGCACATGATGGTACTGAGCCATAACCTGTCAGGATATTGGAGGTAGATCACATCAGGGTATTCCAATAAAAGCCCACACGCGTCTTTCCACTCAGAGACTTTCAGAGAACTGGGGTCCAGATTTATGATGGTGGTGATGAAGGTATGCCAAGGGGTAGGTGGTATGTCTAATGGTTGCAATAATCCAGCAGGTTTTTTCTTTTGCCCTTTATTTTGTGCGCAAATGCCACAAGCCATGACAAATGACTTGACATCCTTTCGCCAGGTGGGCCACCAAAATTGCTTCCTAATTTTAGCTTCTGTTTTTGCAATACCCGGATGCCCTTCTATTAAGGTGTCATGGTAATGGGAAATAACAAGTTCCTGTAGTTACTTTTGCGGTAGAAATAGCCGACCTTAGTAATAAGGTAAATCATCGATAACAGAGTACTCTGGACCTTTCTTTGCCCAGTCCTGTAGGGCAACGGAATCAAAGAGTTGTTGGTGGATCTTGTTTTGAATGTCCTCCAGTGTCTGTATGGATGTCAAGCCAAGAATTCTCTGTTCCGGAATTATGGGTACGGGTTCTAAAGTTATTTCTGCTTCTCCCGTTCCAATCCGGGACAAGGCGTCTGCTTTACCATTCTTACAACCTGGTTGATAGGTTATTATAAAATCAAACTCGGCGAAGAACAATGCCCAACGGAGTTGGCGTGAAGATTGGGCTTTGGCTGTCTTTAGGTATTGTAAGTTGCGGTGATCGGTGATGACCGTGATGGTATGTCTGGCACCCAGTAGATAGTGCCGCCAAGCCTTGAAGGCGTACTTGATGGCACAGCTCCTTGTCGGTTATGGCATAGTTTAATTCGTGGTTTGAAAATTTTCTTGACCAAAACGCCACTGGGTGAAGCTGGTTAGTTTTGGGATCCTTTTGGGAAAGGACTGCTCCCATGGCTGAACTGGATGCATCTGTTTCCACTATGTAGGGAAGCTCGGGGCGCGGGTGTCTTAATATGGGAGCAGATGTGAATTTAGCTTTTAACTCTTGGAGGGCGTTCTCGGCTTCCTCTGTCCACACAAAGCGTTTGTTTTTTCGCAATAGCGTTGTAATGGGATGTACAATGTGCGAGAAGTCCGGGATAAACCTGTGGTAGAAATTGGCAAAGTCAAGCATGCTTTGAACTCCTTTGATTGAATTTGGCGAAGGCCAATTAAGAATGGCATCCACTTTTCGTGTAGCCATCCGGATTCCTCTCGGGGTCAGAATAAATCCAAGAAATTCCACTTCCGTAGTGTGGAAGATGCATTTTTCCAGTTTAGCATATAATTTATGCTGGCGTAACTTCTCTAGGACTGCTCGGACGTGTTTTACATGCTCAGATTCTGATAAAGAATATACTAAAATGTCGTCGATGTAAACGACCACACAAACGTCGATAAGCTCTCGGAGGACATCGTTCATGAAGAACTGGAAGGCTGCTGGTGCATTGCATAGTCCAAAGGGCATCACCTGGTACTCAAATAGTCTGTACTTGGTGCGAAAAGCAGTCTTCCATTCGTCACCCTCTTTGACACGTACCAGATGATATGCCCGCCGAAGGTCTAGTTTCGTGTATATACCAGCGTCCTTCACCTGGTCTAGTAGTTCTGGGATCAAAGGCAGTGGGTATCCATTCTTGATGGTTATCTGATTCAGTGCGCGGTATTCTATACATGTTCTAAGGTCGCCTTCCTTTTTCGGTACGAAGAACAAAGCTGAAGATGCAGGGGATTTGGACGGGCGAATGAAGCCATTAGCAAGGTACTGGTCTAGGTACTGGCGCAAATGAAGATTTTCGGGTTCTGTAAGGGCATAGATTCTGCTGCAAGGTGGTTGTGCTCCAGGTACAAGATCTATTTGACAATCATACGATCTGTGAGGTGGTAAGGTGTTTGCCTGTTCCTTTTGGAAGACATCCTGAAAGTCTTGATATTCAACAGGTAATCGTATGGCTACTGGAATTACTGGGACCAGGACTGAGTTTTGAGTTTTCCTTGGGTAGCAGGTGTGAGCACATTCTGGGAAGGTTAGTCTCTTCTCCCGCCAATCAATAGAGGGATTATGTTTTTCCAACCAAGGTATCCCCAGTATCAGCTGAAACTGTGGGGCCCTGATTAAGTCAAACATCATAGCCTCTCGATGCCCATCTTGACTCAGCAATGTCATCTCTGCAGTGGAATGAGTTACGGGTCCAGAGGCAATTTCCGTTCCATCTACAGTGGTGACAACATTGGCCGTGGTTTTGCGGGTGAGAGATAGATTCATCCTGGTAGCCAATTCCCAGTCCAAGTAATTTCCTATGGCTCCACTCTCTATGTACGCCTTTACCGCGTGCATGCGTGATGGCTGCTCTGGATCTACAAGGACCATGGGTATGGTGAAATTCGAGGTCAGAGTGTCCTTCTTTAAGCTCGGCAAGCGCACCTCTACGCTTGCCGGGCGTGGTCGTTTCCCGAGTCAGATTTCACATGGTTTTCGTCTGCTGCTCCTATAACTTTCTTGGGTGGTTTTACAGGGCAGTTCCGAAGAAAATGACCAGTAGTTCCGCAATATAAACATAATTGCAGTTGCCGTCTTCTATCTCGCTCCTTTTGGGTTAAGGGTCCTTTAACCCCCCCCCCAATTTGCATAGGTTCTGAGACATCTACTCCCTTGGAGCTTACGTGGGTTTTAACCAACACCCTGTTCTCAAACTTGGTTCGGTCAGCCTTCCTGGTTTGAAGTCTGTGATCGAGCTGGACCACTAGATCTATATATTTAGCACAGTCTTGAGGCGGGTTCACGATTTGGGCCAAAACATCTTTGAGTTCTCCCCAAAGTCCTCGATGGAATAATGTGATTCGCTTGGCTTCAGGCCATTCGGTTTCCACTACTGATCTATTGAAAGTTGCAATGTAAGATAAAAGATCCTGGTTACCTTGACGTAGGGATAAAAGTTTGTTGTCCAAAGCCTGTCCTCGGGAGTGTCGGGCAAATAGTCTTTCCATGCTTGTTCGAAAACCCTGGAAATCTCGAAGAATCGGGTCATCCTGGTTAACTAGTGGAATGGACCAATCCGCCGCACTGCCGCTGAGATATGACAGTACAAAGGCTACCTTGGCCTGATTGTTTGGGAAAGTTCCAGGTCTACATAAAAAGTGCAAGCGGCATTGATTCATGAATGTTGCAAACCCTTTTGGGTCTCCGGCAAAGCGTTCAGGCGGAGCCAAAGGAACGGCTCCAGGTAAATTTATCTGCACCGGGTTACTCGATGGTACAGGAGCTGGACTTGCCCCAAGTCCTGGTAGAGGTGTTTGTCCAGCCTGGCTCTGTAATAGTTGTCTGGCCAACTCATCAGTTCGTTCTTTTGACACTATCAGTTCCCTCCTGAGGGCATTGGTTTCTTGGCGGGCGGAATGCACTTCGGCCCTTAATTCCCCTAATAATTGGGCCAACTGATAGTTTCCGAGGTCTCCATGACGCCCAGGTGGGTATTTGTGGGTAGGCTTCGCGTTCTGTTACGCTCACCTGGTTCCCACAGGGGGTCGACCGGAACTGGGCCGCTGTTATTTCCACCAGGATGACGTGTAGCGCCGAGATGACTGACTGGACTGGCCCGCTCAGCCTAGTTTGTCTGGCTTGCAAGAGTATTCTTCTGCAAAGGAGAAGAGGAATTAACCACCCATGGAATTGAGTGTCAACCCACCTTCCCCACTCCCGTTGTCTTCCCACAGATCACTCTTGATGTCCCCTCCTTAGTCTCACCTGATGGTTTGGAAGGATGAGCTCTCCATCCTGCGTCGACCGCAGGGGCGCGTTGATGACCAGTTACTTCACTGGCGTAGAGGAATTGGTGAGTTCCAGTATTGACTCTAAAGTCCAATTGCCATAAGAGTTCAAATGTCTGATCTTCACTCTGTCCGATTCCTTGCAGGTTGCCGATTAATCCACTCGAAGATTTCCAAATGGCACTCGGTAAGATTCAGGTAAGTCTATTGTGTTTTTTCCCTTAGGGGCTGGGGTACGGCGATGAAGCAGAGTTGACTGTGCCGACCCGAGATGAGGTGAGACCCCCATGGTAAATCAGGTAAGTTTTGTGGGGGGTAACTGGTATTGTCTTTGCTTTCTCCCCTTAGGGGCCGGGGTACGGTGATGAAGCAGAGTTGACTGCGCAGACCCGAGATGAGGTGAGTACCTCCCGTGGTAATCAGGTAAGTCCTGGGGGTAGCTTGTATAGCCTTAGAGAGTCCCCTTGCTCACCTTGCTGTCTTTGTCTCCTTAGGTGTCGGAGGGCGGCCGCGAGATGGAGAGAGCGTGATGGAATGCTGAAGTACCGCCAAGCAGGTGAGTTCAGCGCGGCGCCGTAGGAATGCGAAGCAATGCTTCAAAGACTTCTGTCTTTCAGTTTCATGGCGAAATGGATCAGGATTCAGGTAAGGATTAAAGTTAAAACTCCTGTTCTAACCTTTATCCTTCTTATCTTCTTGTTTCAGGAGTCCCAGGACTGAAGCGGGTGTGGCTGAAGACTGAAGCTGCTGAAAACACGGTGAGCGTTACGCTGCAGCAAGCAGAATAACGCGAAGCACGTGTGGCTGTCCGGGCGTGGTTTAAATAGCCTTGGAAGAAGATCCAGGTAAGTATTCTTCCACAGCCCCACCCAAGTAACAAATAGTCCCTTCAGTAAAATAGTCCCTCCAAGCCTCATTTGGCTTGAGTCTTCATGCAGCATGGTCTGCCTCAGGTGAGTATGCAGCATGGTCTGCTTCAGGTAAGTTATCAATAATGAGCCTGGTGCCCATGGCGCCAGGACCGACTTTATCTTTATGAGCCTGGCGCCATAGACGCCAGGACTGTACCCAAACAGCCCCTAACTGGGGCTTTTGGGCATGCTCCAAGTGGCATGATGCCTGCTTCCGGGGCTGCTGGGCCTGGTCTGGTCTTCCGGGGGCAGGCATCATGACAGCACTCCCCCTCAAGGCCCCTCCTAAAGTCGTTCTCCCCCTTGGTCGTGGTTTGTCTGGAAATTCCTGATGGAACCTCTTCACTAAACGAGGTGCATGCACGTGGTCACTAGGTTCCCAAGACCTTTCCTGCGGACCATAACCTTTCCAGTCAATTAGGTAAAAGAGTTTTGATCTCACTCTTTTTGAGTCCAAAATATTCTTGACTTCGAACTCGGGCTCCCCGTCTATGAGGATAGGTTCAGGTAGAGTAGTTAGCCTAGTTCCTGGTTGCACTGGCTTCAAAAGAGACACGTGGAAGACGGGATGGATTTGCATATGAGCAGTTAGGTCCAACTTGATGGCCACTGGGTTAATAATTGCCTTGACAGAAAAAGGCCCCAAATACCTGGCGTTAAAGGTCCGAGTCCCGTTGAGAGGTAAGTGCTTAGTGGCTAACCATACTTGGTCCCCTATTTGGTATTGAGGAGCTTCACTTCTGTGCTGATCCGCGACCTTTTTGTATTTTTCCTTAGCCTTTTACAAATGGATGGTTGCTTCTTTAAAGGCTTGTGTAATAACAGCATGGAGATGGTCCACTGCGGGCATCTCTAAATGCTGGGGTGAGTCCAAATCCGAGGTTCGAGGATGGTGCCCATGAATGGTAAAAAAAGGACTTTGTCCAGTTCCTGAGTGTACGGAATTATTGTACGCATACTCTGCGATCCACAGAATGTCTTTCCAATTCCCCTCAGACTGATGTAGCATACAACGGAGGTACTGTTCAAGAGTCTGGTTGGTCCTCTCCATTTGACCATCAGTCTGAGGGTGGTGACTGGTCGAAAGCCTAACATCAATTTGTGCCAGTTGGCAGCATTTCCTCCAAAAATGTGAAATGAATTGACTGCCCAGATCTGAAATTAACACTGAAGGAAAGCCATACAGGCGGACAACATTTTCAAGGAATTCCTTGGCCAGGATTGAAGCTGAAGGTATCCATTTTAAAGGAATGAAGTGGGCCATTTTAGAAAAAAGATCTACAATAACTAGAATGGTATTGTAACCCTGGTACGGGGGTAAATCCGTGATGAAGTCTAATGACAAGGTATGCCAAGGGGTAGGTGGTATGTCTAATGGTTGCAATAATACCAGCAGGTTTTTTCTTTTGTCCTTTATTTTGTGCGCAAATGCCACAAGACATGACAAATGACTTGACATCCTTTCGCCAGGTGGGCCACCAAAATTGCTTCCTAATTTTAGCTTCGGTTTTTGCAATACCCGGATGCCCTTCTATTAAGGTGTCATGGTGATGGGAAATAACAAGTTCCTGTAGTTCCTTTTGCAGTAAAAATAGCCGACCTTGGTAATAAGGTAAATCATCGATGACAGAGTACTCTGGACCTTTCTTTGCCCAGTCCTGTAGGGCAACAGAATCAAAGAGTTGGTGGATCTTGTTTTGAATGTCCTCCAGTGTCTGTATGGATGTCAGGCCAAGGATTCTCTGTTCCGGAATTATGGGTACGGGTTCTAAAGTTATTTCTGCTTCTCCCATTCCAATCCGGGACAAGGCGTCTGCTTTACCATTCTTACAACCTGGTTGATAGGTTATTATAAAATCAAACTCGGCGAAGAACAATGCCCAACGGAGTTGGCGCGAAGATTGGGCTTTGGCTGTCTTTAGGTATTGTAATTTTCAGTGATCGGTGATGACCATCATGGTATGTCTGGCACCCAGTAGATATTGCCGCCAAGCCTTGAAGGCGGACTTGATGGCGCAGCTCCTTGTCGGTTATGGCACAGTTTAATTCGGGGGCTGAAAATGTTCTTGACCAAAACGCCACTGGGTGAAGCTGGTTAGTTTCGGGATCCGTTTGGGAAAGGACTGCTCCCATGGCTGAACTGCATGCATCTGTTTCCACTATGTAGGGAAGCTCGGGGCGCGGGTGTCTTAATATGGGAGCAGATGTGAATTTAGCTTTTAACTCTTGGAAGGCGTTCTCCGCTTCCTCTGTCCACAGAAAGCGTTTGTTTTTTCGCAATAGCGTTGTAATGGGATGTACAATGTGCGAGAAGTCTGGGATAAACCTGCGGTAGAAATTGGCAAAGCCAAGCATGCTTTGAACTCCTTTGATTGAACTTGGCGAAGGCCAATTAAGAATGGCATCCACTTTTCGTGTATCCATCCGGATTCCTCTTGGGGTCAGAATAAATCCAAGAAATTCCACTTTCGTAGTGTGGAAGATACATTTTTCCAGTTTAGCATATAATTTATGCTGGCATAACTTCTCTAGGACTGCTCGGACGTGTTTTACATGCTCAGATTCTGATAAAGAGTATACTAAGATGTTGTCGATGTAAACGACCACACAAACGTCGATAAGCTCTCGGAGGACATTGTTCACGAAGAACTGGAAGGCTGCTGGTGCATTGCATAGGCCGAAGGGCATCACCTGGTACTCAAATAGTCCGTACTTGGTGTGAAAAGCAGTCTTCCATTCGTCACCCTCTTTGAGACGTACCAGATGATATGCCCCCCGAAGGTCTAGTTTCGTGTGTATACAAGCGTCCTTCACCTGGTCTAGTAGTTCTGGGATCAAAGGCATCTGATTCAGTGCGCGGTAGTCTATACATGTTCTAAGGTCGCCTTCCTTTTTCGGTACGAAGGACAAAGCTGAAGATGCAGGGGATTTGGACGGGCGAATGAAGCCATTAGCAAGGTACTGGTCTAGGTACTGGCGCAAATGAAGATTTTCCGGTTCCGTAAGGGCATAGATTCTGCTGCAAGGTCGTTGTGCTCCAGGTACAAGATCTATTTGACAATCATACGATCTGAGAGGTGGTAAGGTGTTTGCCTTTTCCTTTTGGAAGACATCCTGAAAGTCTTGGTATTCAACAGGTAATTGTATGGCTACTGGAATTACTGGGGCCAGGACTGAGTTTTGAGTTTTCCTTGGGTAGCAGGTGTGAGCACATTCTGGGAAGGTTAGTCTCTTCTCTCGCCAATCAATAGAGGGATTATGTTTTTCCAACCAAGGTATCCCCAGTATCAGCTGAAACTGTGGGGCCCGGATTAAGTCAAACATCATAGCCTCTCGATGCCCATCTTGACTCAGCAATGTCATCTCTGCAGTGGAATGAGTTACGGGTCCAGAGGCAATTTCCGTTCCATCTACAGTAGTGACAACATCGGCCGTGGTCTTGCGGGTGAGAGATAGATTCATCCTGGTAGCCAATTCCCAGTCCAAGTAATTTCCTATGGCTCCACTGTCTATGTACGCCTTTACCGCGTGCATGCGTGATGGCTGCTCTGGAACTACAAGGACCATGGGTATGGTGAAATGCGAGGTCAGAGTGTCCTTCTTTAAGCTCGGCAAGCGGACCTCTACGCTTGCCGGGCGTGGTCGTTTCCCGAGTCAGATTTCACATGGTTTTCGTCTGCTGCTCCTATAACTTTCTTGGGTGGTTTTACAGGGCAGTTCCGAAGAAAATGACCAGTAGTTCCGCAATATGAACATAATTGCAGTTTCCGTCTTCTATCTCGCTCCTTTTGGGTTAAGGGTCCTTTAACCCCCCCGATCTGCATAGGTTCTGAGACATCTACTCCCTTGGAGCTTACGTGGGTTTTAACCAACACCCTGTTCTCAAACTTGGTTCGGTCAGCCTTCCTGGTTTGAAGTCTGTGATCGAGCTGGACCACTAGATCTATATATTCAGCGCAGTCTTGAGGCGGGTTCACGATTTGGGCCAAAACATCATTGAGTTCTCCCCGAAGTCCTCGATGGAATAATGTGATTCGCTTGGCTTCAGGCCATTCGGTTTCCACTACTAATCTATTGAAAGTTGCAATGTAAGATCCTGGTTACCTTGAAGTAGGGATAAAAGTTTGTTGTCCAAAGCCTGTCTTCGGGAGTGTCGGGCGAATAGTCTTTCCATGCTTGTTCGAAAACCCTGGAAATCTCGAAGAATCGGGTCATCCTGGTTAACTAGTGGAATGGACCAATCCGCCGCACTGCCGCTGAGATATGACAGTACAAAGGCTACCTTGTCCTGATCATTTGGGTAAGCTCCAGGTCTACATAAAAAGTGCAAGCGGCATTGATTCATGAATGTTGCAAACCCTTTTGGGTCTCTGGCAAAGCGTTCAGGCGGAGCCAAAGGAACGGCTCCAGGTAAATGTATCTGCACCTGGTTACTCGATGGTACAGGAGCTGGACTTGCCCCTAGTCCTGGTAGAGGTGTTTGTCCAGCCTGGCTCTGTAATAGTTGTCTGGCCAACTCATCAGTTTGTTCTTTTGACACTATCAGTTCCCTCCTGAGGGCATTGGTTTCTTGGCGGGCGGAATGCACTTCGGCCCTTAATTCCCCTAATAATTTGGCCTACTGATCAGTTTCCGAGGTCTCCATGACGTCCAGGTGGGTATTTGTGGGTAGGCTTCGCGTTCTGTTACGCTCACCTGGTTCCCACGGGGCGTCGACCGGAACTGGGCAGCTATTATTTCCACCAGCATGACGTGTAGCGCCGAGATGACTGACTGGACTGGCCCGCTCAGCCTAGTTTGTCTGGCTCGCAAGAGTATTCTTCTGCAAAGGAGAAGAGGAATTAACCACCCGTGGAATTGGGTGTCAACCCACCTTCCCCACTCCCCTTGTCTTCCCACAGATCACTCTTGATGTCCCCTCCTTAGTCTCACCTGATGGTTTGGAAGGATGAGCTCTCCATCCTGCATCGACCACAGGGGCGCGTTGATGACCAGTTACTTCACTGGCGTAGAGGAATTGGGAGTTCCAGTATTGACTCTAAAGTCCAATTGTTCATAAGAGTTCAAATGTCTGCTCTTCACTCTGTCCGATTCCTTGCAGGTTGCCGATTAATCCACTCGAAGATTTCCAAATGGCACTCGGTAAGATTCAGGTAAGTCTATTGTGTTTTTCCCCTTAGGGGCCGGGGTACGGCGATGAAGCAGAGTTGACTGTGCCGACCCGAGATGAGGTGAGACCCCCGTGTTAAATCAGGTACGTTTTGTGGGGGGTAACTGGTATTGTCTTTGCTTTCTACCCTTAAGGGCCGGGGTACGGCGATGAAGCAGAGTTGACTGCGCCGACCCGAGATGAGGTGAGTATGTCCCGTGGTAATCAGGTAAGTCCTGGGGGTAGCTTGTATAGCCTTAGAGAGTCCCCTTGCTCACCTTGCTGTCTTTGTCTCCTTAGGTGTCGGAGGGCGGCCGCGAGATGGAGAGAGCGTGATGGAATGCTGAAGTACCGCCAAGCAGGTGAGTTCAGCGCGGCGCCGTAGGAATACGAAGCGATGCTTCAAAGACTTCTGTCTTTCAGTTCCATGCCGAAATGGATCAGGATTCAGGTAAGGATTAAAGTTAAAACTCCTGTTCTAACCTTTATCCTTCTTATCTTCTTGTTTCAGGAGTCCCAGGACTGAAGCGGGTGTGGCTGAAGAATGGAGCTGCTGAAAACACGGTGAGCGTTACGCTGCAGCAAGCAGAATAACGCGATGCACGTGTGGCTGTCCGGGCGTGGTTTAAATAGCCTTGGAAGAAGATCCAGGTAAGTATTCTTCCACAGCCCCACCCAAGTAACAAATAGTCCTTTCAGTAAAATAGTCCCTCCAAGCCTCATTTGGCTTGTGTCTTCATGCAGCATGGTCTGCCTCAGGTGAGTATGCAGTATGTCTGCTTCAGGTAAGTTATCAATAATGAGCCTGGCGCCCATGGCGCCAGGACTGACTTTATCTTTATGAGCCTGGCGCCATAGACGCCAGGACTGTACCCAAACAGCCCCTAAATGGGGCTTTTGGGCATGCTCCAAGTGGCATGATGGGCCTGGTCTGGTCTTCCGTGGGCAGGCATCATGACAGGAGCCTAACGAGGAAATAGATCGGACCCCAGCTCAGTGTTTAGCAAAGCGTTTGACACAAAAAGAATTGGTGCCGGAGGAACATAAAGACCTAGAAGGAGAGCATTTAATAAAAGCAAGTTGTAGATAGCATGGTTCCTGGCCCCAGACAGCCTTATGGATGATGCAGAGGGATTTGAATTTGATCCCTGCAGCAATCGGGAGCATGAGGCCAAGGATAAGTCTTGCAGCCCTTTTCTGGATTACCTGGAGGGGTCGTAGAGAAGAAGAGGGTAGATTAAGGAAGAGGCTACTGCAGTAGTCTAGCCTAGAGAGAACCAGAGCTCTAGAGATATTGAGCTTCTGGGGGAAAGTGAGGAAACAGTGTTGGTGGTAAAGGGAAAGAAAAAGCACTTGCAATGGTTATATGTGATTACCTTGAGAAAAAAATACTCTAATTTAATTTGGCTGCAAATATACGTGGGGGAGACCTCCCGCAACTTCCCCACCTGACCACCCCCTATATTTAGTATCACAATTTCCCATTCACACCAACATATATTTGTGACAAAATTTGTTAAAAGAATTTCAACCAATTCTTCCGCGTTGAAATCGTATCCCCTTTCAACAAGAGAGCAAACAAGACGGATATATAGTTGAGTCAAAAATGAAGAATGCAAAGGAAAGAAAAGCAAGACCAAGATGGTGAGCCAGAAAGGATGTGCACCATGTACGAGACAAACAATCTGGAATCCCATTAGGGATGTACACAAGCTGGGCTTGAGACGACGCACAGAAAACAAAGGGAATCCCAATGCCCCTTTTCAGGCTACTCTTTCAGATCCATGGAGAAAAGGGCAGCAAGAGTGGCTTCTATATCTAGAGAGTATTGTACACATTGTGAATATACTTACATAAGAGAAGTCTAGATGGAACTTAGAGCGTATGCCTTCTGCGGACCATAATCAACACACTGTTACATGAGATACACTATAGACTATAAGAAAGACAAGACAACGGAAGGGCCAGGGATGTCATCCCAGGTTGTAGGAGCAAATCACTCTACAAAGGAGTGCATATAGCCCAGGCACATGTATGGACACCATAATATATGTACCAGGCATTAGGAGCACATGAGGGACTGGAGGCAAGTGATGAAGATGAGTAATGTTCAAAGCAACACAAATTCAGAACAGAAACGCATGAGCTAGGAAACTAGGCAACTAACAAGAGACTAATACAGGATACGAGAAGCAAAGGCAACAACTTGTAAATGACTGGAAACTAGATAAAAAGCCATCTAGCTAACAAGAGCAAGATGTAAAACAGGAAATTAATCTAGCTATTGAAAGAAGGGGCATAGGACTCAGAACATAGGGGGAAAAGGAACAAAGAAAAGACATAGAAACAGATTCTGACTAAACATGGCAAAGCATGAGACTAAGTAGACTTGAGGATGCAGGATAAGAGCAGGACTTGGGGGAGGAGAGGAGACTGTGGGGACTCACCACCAGGAGCAGGGTTAGGAGGCTGGAGCGGAACAGCACAAGAAGCAGAGGCCGGAGGCTACAGGGACTCAGCACAAGGAACTGGAGCAGGTAAAGAGGCTGGAGGCAGAGGGAGGACTGAGCATCCACGGCAGGGAAAGTAGAGCAAGGCATCACAAGTGCAGAGAACAATCACTAACACGGCAGAGAGCAATCTGAAATGCTTTCCTGCTGCAAGAGGCTCAGAACGCAGGACCCCAAGCTTAGCAGCGCTAGCCGGGAGGAAACCCAGGATAGAGTCCTGTGCTTAGGATACACACAAGCATTCACAGGTGTGATTAGCTCCACTCTCTGGCTTGGACTTTGAGAGAGGAGTCAGTGCTGATGTATAGAAATGAAAGCACAGTAAAAGCAAGCCTCTACTGCTGGCCATAGCCAACTCTGCCTTCCACTCCACCGGCTCCGACCCTCAACCTAGGACTTGACAAATCTTCAATGATCATCCTTCAAAGGGTGTTGTGGCCCACCTGCACTGGTGTGTCATCGCAGGAACCCTCAGTGGTTGCTGACCAAGAGTCACAGTACCAGCGACTGGAAAGAGACAACTGTTTGCTTCAGAACTGCCTTTTCAGTTCCAGGGTATTGCGCTCCAAACTTTCCACGCTGTTAGCAACTCGTTTCTTTATGCATTTCTTCTTCCTTGGAACCCTTCTTCTTCACAGAGGTCTCCCATAGGATTCGCTCTCCAGGAACTCGAGAACATGTTCCTTTGTACAGAGGTTTTTCCCTTCAAAGACTTCCCCTTAAATCTGCACTATTGACCTCTCTTAAACTTGTGGGCAAAGATAAAAACAAACTGTTTACATACATGATACTGCACTTTCTTTTCTAAGAAGGACTTTTATTGAACTCTAAAAAAGCTCTTTTTGAAACAGAGACAGGCAGAGAGGGAGAGAGGGAATAGAGAGAGGAATATATATATATATATATATATATATATATATATATATATATATATATATAGAGAGAGAGAGAGAGAGAGAGAGAGAGAGAGAGAGAGAGAGAGAGAGAGAGAGAAAGAAAGATAGAGAGAAAGAGAGAAAGAGAGAAAGAGAGCGAGAGAGAGAGAGAGCGAGAGAGAGAGAGAGAGAGAGAGAGAGAGAGATTGATGGTGGCAAGGTGAGCAAGTGAAATTAGACCATCCTGAAAGAGGACAATGGCACAAGTTCAGAGTTGCAGGTTTAATTTTCCTTATAAGGTGTAGTCCCCTCTTTCTATGTTTTACTGACCTCCCTCTAAGACCTTCTACAACCTTACATTATTCACAGATCCCCCACAGATAGCCACCACATGCCTAGACTTTAGAATATCAACACTCACTGAACCACAACAAAGATCCCCTCTTTAGCCCTAACCCCCTTTCCCACATCAGCAGCTAAGCAGACCCAAAGTCTATTGATAACTTACTCTCAAGATCCTCTGCCAAAACCCATAGAAATCAGATTGACACACAAGAACTGGGTACTTCCGACCTGCACACGTCTCCACCACAGACTTTAGAACTGCCTTTCCCACTGACCCACTAATGAATCCCACCCCCTTTTTCATTACAGAGCCAAGCGCAGCGAGGCCACCGATAGTGTGGAAGGGTGCTGCCCAGGACCACTTTCATAACATTACATTACATTCTGTGTAGTGCAGTCCTTTGAAATGCACTACCATCTTCCACTCTTCAGGAAACCTGTGTGCATGTAAGTCAGAGATAGAGAGGATTTCTGCATTAGGTTACTGGGTTTTCTGGATATCTTTCAAGTGCATCATGGGAATGGTAGGCCAACTTTTTGGAAATTCCGGTTTGTACAAGGAGAGGTTGGTTTGTGATTCGGGGTCATCCCGGCTTACGGTTGCAAACACTGAGCCTGTCTGCAGACAGCGCCACTGGAGGCAGAGATGAGCAGTCGGGACCAGATGCCATTTGGCCAGTAGACTTTGTTTTCCTCAGGCCATTACAGTGAGATCCGCTCAGGAAACTGGAGCGAACGTCGTTCTGGCCATTGAACTCAGAGCTCAGCAGGTCATCAGGGCTGTGAGTCCCTTAGCCATAAGAGTAAGAGCTCACCAGGGCCTTACAGTGAGAGTCCATCAGGCCCTTAAATTGAGACACCCTGAGGTCATTTGCGTAAGAGTCCTTTAGGTCATCACAATGAGACACCTTCAGGTCATTGGAGAGAGAGTCCATCAGGTTGTTGGAGTGTGTTTCTATTGGTTAATTATAATGGGAATCTATAACTTTATAGTGAAGACCCCACTACTGTTGGGGTCAGAGCACCTCCGTTCATATGAGTGAGAATCGATCCGGCCATTAGAGTATGTGAGCCTCAGGCCATTAGGGTGATACTCTCTCTAGTCATCAGACTGAGAGCTCAAATGGTCACTAGTGTGAGAGCCCCTTAGTCACAAGAGCCAAAGTTCACCCAGTCTATACAGTAAAAATTCATTGGGGGATTGGAGTAGGATTCCATCAGGTTATTGGAATGGAAACCTCTGACATTTTGGAGTTATGGTCACTCTGCTGTTGGAATTAGAGCTCTTCAATTCATTGGAGTTCCAGCCCATCATGTCATTAGTGTCAAAAGGCCACATGACAATTAGAGTGACAGTCCATCAGTCAATTCAAATGAATGCACCTCAGGCCATTAAAGTGAGAATCCTTGTAAGGAATTTGACCACCTGCACATTGTGTGTGCACGCACCTGGAAGGATGGTAGATCAACCTCCCGAAAATGTGTTGAGCTAATCTGCAAACATTTTCCTATACTCACTGCATGACATACACATAGTCCCATTTTCTCTGGGTGGGCACAGCCCACAGGAGCAGTGCCCCCTGTCATATTTAGTTGGGATATGACAGGAGGATTACAAGATGCATCTAAAGAAGGGAGAGGACCAAACCTTGTTCCCGCAATGGCCAGCCTAATTAAATAACAAAGGATCCATGGATCCACCCTGTCATTTTGTTGAGCTCTGTACCTGTTGGATGCGATTTGCATACTAATCTGAGAGTAATTCTAACAGGCCCACATGGGGCATGGCTGCAGAGGCTAACAAAGGAGACAGGAAACCCCAACAACCTTTCATATGCAACTGTGTCAACCTGAAGCCAGCTCCCAAATCGTTTGACAGTGAAAAGTCATGTCTGGGGTTGCGTTTTTATAGTAGTTCATGCCACGGGGATCTCGTTCTTAGGGTATGAGAATGTGGTTTGCCAGTGCCAGAAAGTCTGGTCTCGCCGAAGCTTCAAGGGAGAACTACCTCTTTAAACAGGAACCACAGAGATCTCCATTAACCAGCGAGAGCTGTTGACCCACAACAGACAGGAAGATGGGTGGGACTTAGTATTACATGTTTTCACCCCTTAACCTTTTCTGTTGCAAAGCACTCTGAAGGGCAGCTGAAGGACAATGGAAAATCAGCTATGCTACTCCTCCTTGACCTATCGGCGGCCTTTGACTTGGTAGATCATGCAGTCCTATGCAATCACCTAAGTTCTGCCACCCATTCCTCAAGTGACGCCATAGCCTGGGTGCAATCCTTCCTTGCAAACCGTACAATGAGAGTCTTCTCCCCCTTAGCAGCTGCTGACCCAATTCAAGTCTCTTGCGACGTCCCCCCAAGGATCCTGCGTATCTCGCACGATGTACAACATCTTTACCAAGCCCTTATTCGACAAGTTGGACAGACTGGGTGTCATCTACACAAATTATGCTGATGACACTCAGATCCTCATCCCCCTTTCGGGAAACTATGCGGAAGATTTGGCCTTGCTAAACAAGATATATCTCCTCTTTCAGGCATGGATGGCATCCCATGGCCTCTGCCTGAATGACGACAAAACGGAGCTACTAATCCTGGGCACTGAAACAGCAATTAAAAAACTTGATCCCAACTATATGTCATTTAACATCGACAACAATGTCATTAAAGTGTTGCCTGCAGTCAAAACCCTTGGGGTGTATCTCGACTCAGCACTCGCTTTCAAGAAGAAAACCAATACTCTAACATCCTCCACAGCATATACTTGTAAATTAAGCCAAGCCTGCAGACCTTTTCTACCCGAGACCAGCTGCATCACACTGGCAAATGCACTAATCATATCCAGATTGGACTATTGCAACGCCCTGTATGCAGGTTCAAACAAATATATCCTAGATAAACTACAAACTCTCCAAAATAACGCTTTAAGAGCAGCCTTAAACATCCCATCCAGAAATCATGTATCTGCCGCCAGAAGAAACATCCACTGGCTAAAATTCAAGGACAGGATCACCCTAAAAACACTCTCCCTCACATCTAAATGCCTCAACAACGTAGCTCCCCCTTACCTGATAGAGAGAATCACCAAGAGATCTTCAAACCGTCCCACTAGAAGGGCCAGTGCAGACACCTTAATGGTGCCCAGATACAAAAGAAGCTCTGCCGGCGGCTCCAGTTTCCCGGTCATAGCAGCCCAAACCTGGAACAGACTACCCATTAACCTCAGAAGTGGCCAACCCTACCCTAGCTTCAGACGCCAGGCTCTCATCTGGCTTCGTACCAATGACACATAACCGATCTGAACATTCTGACCCGGCCTCAATGCTCACCCTCTTGCCTCCTGCTTATCCCACCTCACCTCAATGATCTCACCTTACCAACACTTGTAAATACTGTCTCTACTGCCTTTTATTTGTGTATCATTCTGTAACCAAGTTCTCAAGTATTCTTTTAATGTTTGCGCCATTCTACCTTTGGGTTGGTTTTGCACTATATCAAATAAACAAACAAACAAACAAACTCTGGTTATGACCTCATGCACACAAAATTTTGTTGGTGGGAACCCAGGATTGGTTCATTAAGGTAGGCTTAGCCTACACTGATCAATGTGGTTCATTTGTCTTTAAAAGAGGTCCAAGCCCTCTTTTGGCAGATCATCTGAAGGCTCCCCCAGAAGCAGAACGAAGAGCTCATCATTGGATCCTGGATGAAGGTACAGTCTGCCTTACATCTTCCCCCAGTGAAGGAAGGCCAGGACCTCCAAGAGGGAAGGGAGACCACCCCCTTAAACTGTTCCCAGGGAACAGAGGGAGATACCAAATCCAAAGGGTCCTCCAGCAACTCCAGAGCCAGTACCCTGCCAGCACACAGTGGGAAGTCACAGGGAGTCTCTGAGCCCTAAAACAAGGACAAGGGTTGCCTGCAACAATGTAGAGGAACAGCTGAACGCCTCTGCAGGAAGTCCCGCCCCCATCCTTCCTATAAGCTGGAAGCCAGAAGTCGTGACATGCACAACACTAGTGATCGTGCCCATTCCACAGAGAGTCTTCGAGAAAAGGTATGCATTGAGAAGACCATACATGATGTACCCCTGTAGAGATGACAATCTCTTGGAGGAGATCCCTGAAAAAAATATGAAGATGATAGAAAGAGAAGTTGGTGATGTCACAAGAAGCAAGCATGACACACTGAAAAGAGTGACTGAAGAAGAGCATATATGGACCGTATGGAATCTGATGATGAAATAATGAATCGAGAAGCTTTCATATCCGGAATAAAGAATGCACGTGTGAAGAGCACTGCAGAAAAAGCAAGCTGTTTTATAACTGTACCAATGCAGCAACGCAAGTAGACCAAGTGATCTTAAAGTAGCTATATGTAGTGAATAGACTGCAGGAAATGTCACCATTATATAGAAACTGGACATCAGTGTCAAAAATTCAGTAAGCTCAGACCCACAGAGAAAGAGGGATCAGAAAGCTTTGTCGCAGCAACATGGAGTTAAAAGCATGGAAAGGCCTGGAAGAGCAGTCTGGCCGGGTGTCAAAGGATGAAGTAGCCAAGAACTGGTTATCTTTCTTGAAGAACAGTAACCATGAGATGCTGAATCACCTCGTGTTAAGGTACAAAGAAAGAAAATTGTGAGTGCCAAGTTTGTTTATTAAAGACAATTAAATGCTGCAAAAGAGGATGAAATATGGTATCCTGTAATGTAGACAACAGATAGAAATAGAAGGTGGACATGCTGCTCTAGACTTGAGATAGCGTGTGTCTGTACTCCCTTTTATTCCCAGGAGCAAGGATACTTTGCAAGGCCAAGGTCAAAGACAATCTGAATGGCAGAAGAGTGATGAAAGATGTCAGGCTAATTGGCTGGGGCGACATGGTCAAAGTCCTCCCACTGACACCTGGGGTACCAGTTTATGTGCTGCTAGTGAGTCGAATGTTCCATAAGGGTACAAGCGTGCCAACCAATTATAGAGGGCCATATAAGGAAGGGCCATATATTTTGAGAGCCAATTATATACTGTGTATCTAATAACTGATGAAGATGACTTGCACTAGGGGTGGGCATAAGTTGTCCACCTGACAGTAGTGACCTAATTACAACCTGTCCCTATATGGAAATGATACTTAGATGTTCCCTTTAAGCGTTTCACAGCACCCCATAGGTTTCTCTTATTTGCCACATAGTATGACGTCATGTACTATAAAAATTAAATTTTTTATGAAATGCTGAGGAGAGAACACAAACAGACATCCGTTGATGTCTGATGTAATTCCCTGTATTAGATAATTGATATTAAAACAGTTGGATGGAACATTTTTACAACTTCCTGAGTCAGTCTTATTTGGTCTAAGAGTTATTCTGCATTGCATCCATGCATGACGTGTTACTGATTTAAGGACCCCCCCACCCCCAGGTTCAACACACTCCTCAGTTTTGACGTGTCCGTCTTAAAAGACGACAGCAGCCCAATGAATAATCTAGAAGTGCCTTGACGAGCATCTACCAACAACTGCCTTAAAGGACATTTTAGAGTCCGTTGAGTTCCTCGAGCTGCAACTGACTACAGCACTTACTATTGTTAAGCCGCAGTCGCTTATAGACTTGCGAGGCATCTCAGCTAGTGCTTCAGAACCACCATCTAGCACTGAAACAACGATTCCTCACCCCGAGCTACAGTGTAGGCCAGCCTGAAGCCATACGTCCAGCTTTACTCGCCGAACTGCTTGACGCCTGATACCCGCAGTTGTCTCCCATCTTGAACTCTGTCACAGAAGCTGCAAAGTGCCCTGAAACCGACTCAACCTTGTCAAGCACCAAGAACACCTACAAGTCCAAAGTACATTCTGGTTCTTTCCCTCCGGTCCTTCTCCCACAGCTCCTAGAGACATTTTGCGACCCATTGCTCCCTTTTTGCTGAAACCAAGTATCTTTGTACAGTTGCTATTATTTACTATACCTAGTACCCTCCTGTCCGTATACAGAGTGCATCACTTTTCCTTCTTTGAAACTGTCTGTCCTCTGCATTCCTTTCTGAGTGGGGTGTATGTCGTAGTGTGCTAGAACTGTCTGTTGTGATAAATATAAAGTATATATTCGTAAACAACCTTGACTGGACAGTCCCTTTAATCATTGGGTAATAATTGTAATGTTGCTGTATTGCAACTAACCAATGATCCACGACCTTTCAGGGAAAAACCTGTTGTTCCGTCCATGTTACCAAAATTGTACAAGTAGGTTTATAATTTGCATGTGTTTCCAATCTGTTCGGATCCTTTCTGGAGAGGAGTGTGGCTGATGGATGGTTTAGAAACCGATAGTCACCGCTGGACCACGGGTGCCCCAGAAGTTGATTTGTCATAATCCCTCTAATCATTAGACTGAGAGCTCAACAGGTCATTAGTGTGAGAGTCCGTTTGTCATAAGAGTAAGAGTTCACTAGGTCCGTCAGGTCAGGAAAGTAATAGCCAGTCAGATCATGGGAGTAAGAGTCCATTAGCTCATTGGCCTTAGAACCTCTTAATCTTTGGATCAAGGTACCTTGGCTGTTAGTGTCCGAGCTTCTCGGGTCCTTGTAATCAGAACTCCACAGATTTCAGAGTAAGAGCTCCTTGTATCATTATAATCAGAGCTCTACCGGTGTGGAGTCAAAGCTCTTCGGGTCATTATAATCAGAGTTCTGCAGTCTTTGGAGTCAAAGTTCCTCGGGTCATTGCCATCAGAGTTACGAAGGATTTGGAGTCAGAGTTCCTCGAGTCATTGCTTTCAGAGCTGCGAAGGATTTAGAGTCAAAGCTCCTGGAGTCATTGTTATCAGTGTTCCACAATCTTTATAGTATGGGGCCCTTGTAATCAGAGCTCTGCAGTCTCTGCTGATTTAACGTGTTCCTGAATGTGTCCCTGCAGACTGTAATATCCAGAGACCAGGCACTGCAGCAATTCTAGATGTGCTCCCCAGAAACCACAGGCTTCTCCATCTTTCTGGCGAATGCAGTTTCTTCACTAGCAGTTGGCAGTGTTTGGGGTGCATCCATGATGGCTGTCTGAGGAGTCCACATATACTGCGAAATCAGCACACATTTATTTAATTATTGTAATCACTTAATGTAGCACAAGTCTTGCCCAACCCCCGCACCAAACACAAAAGACAATATGCAGAAAAGAGGATAAAACATCATCATTGCACTATAACAATGAGAGAATCACAAGAAAGCAAGCAGTATAACCCACCCACAAACATACACCCAGACTGACTGTGGTGAAGTGACACAAGAAGATCACATTGCAGTTAAAATGCCCATTTGCAAGTATGTAATGTCATTTCCAAAAGAAAATGTGACTGATTTTGTCAAGATGGTACTTTGGCTTTTGCACTGTATCACGTGTGCATTCCAGGTGTTTGGGGTCATTACGAGGTTGGAGGTAATGTAAAAACAATGCCGGTAAAGGATTACCGGCATTGCATACCTCTCCGGGCTATTCCGACCTAAGACCCCGCTATTAGAGGCACCGTTAATAATGGTGCCTCAAATAGCGGCATGGGCGCGGGCACGCGGGCCATCATACCAGCAATACCGGCATGCTGCTAATGGGAGGAAATCACAAGTCAGGCGGACAGGCAAATACCGGCATCATGAAGGCGCTAACAGGAGATACCGGAATGCCGGTAATACCGGCATCGTGAAAACCATAAAATGCTATGGGCCTCATTACACGGTAGGCGGTAACCATGGCGCTATTAGCGCCATGGTTGCTGCCGGTATTTTACTGTGTCCGCCTTGGTGGATGGTGGAATTACCGCCTACTCCAAGGTGAGCGGGGGCGGTAATTCCCCATTCACCAAGGCACTTCCCCATTCCCATGTTTGCCCCCATAGGGCTCAATGGGAATGGGGAAGGCGCTAATTACGGTACCGCCAATTGCGGTACTGTAATTAGCACCAAGGTCCCTTAGCGGGCCCGTTCCTTAATGGCTGGTAAAACCGTTAAGGTCGAGTCCCACAAAGGGACCTTGTAGTAAGATGGTAACGGTTTACCGGTACCGGTGCCCTTACCGGTACCAGTAAAACCTTACCGCCTACCGTGTAATGTTCCCAACTGCCACAGGTGCACACAATCAGCACAGGTGGACGCAATGGAGCCTGGGCCAGCACAAAAGGAGCACACACACACACACCACACCCCTTCCCACACCAAGATGATTCCAATAGTAGTTGCAATACCAGGGATGGAGGACATGCTTGCATTGCTACACCAGCAACAACAACAGCAACAGCAGGCACCACAGAGGAGATGCAGGAGGAGCAGGAGGGTGAGACAGGCCCAGCATGCCCCACAAGTGCAGCCAGCGGTACCACGCAGGCAGCCCCCAATCCCTTGCATCAGTGCCAGTCCATTCAACTGAACCCCTGAGCAGATCCACACCCTGTACTGTCTGGACCAGGACACCATCACCACCATCGTGGACATGATACACGACGACATTGTCAGCCTCACCAAAATATGCACCGCCATCCCCCCTCTACTGAAGGTAGTGTCGGTGCTCCACTTCCTTGCCACAGGCACCTACCAGCACACAGTGGGGCACATGCATGGAAAATCAACCCTTATTTTCTCGTATTCTGAACCAAGTGCTGGATGCCCTCCTCAAGCACACAAGGGACTACATATCCCTATCACGGACACCCCAGGAGATTTCTGATACAAAAGTTGGCTTCCATGCACTCGCAGGCATGCCCAATTATATAGGTGCCCTTGACTGCACCCACGTGGAGTTGGTGGTCCCGCATACCATGGAGATGGTGTACCGCAACCACAAGCAATACCACTCCATCAATGTGCAGATAGTATGTGACGCCAGATCATCACACATTGTTGTGCCCGAAATCCCGGATCAACCCATGACTCTATGGTCCTGCGGAACTCCACGCTATGATGCTACATGGAGCAACATGCTGGACGACGTGCCTGGCTGCTTGGTAAGTTGCATGACAGGCATATGGCACTGAAATGGAGGGAGAGATGCACACACCACCATGGTGTCAATGTTGATGTGACAGCACAATGTCCACATCACTAAACACTGTGCCCCAAAGCATCCCAAACAGAACATGACACCCCAATCCCATAGGTCGACACCTATCACAACATGACAAACAGTAAACCACCCCACATCCCA
The DNA here is from genome assembly GCF_040938575.1 of Ambystoma mexicanum. NCBI lineage: Eukaryota > Metazoa > Chordata > Amphibia > Caudata > Ambystomatidae > Ambystoma > Ambystoma mexicanum. The sequence continues at coordinate 166,576,848 of NC_090931.1, read as the reverse complement.
CAACATGTGCACCACTCTTCAGCGGACCTCCCCCTCCGTAACACCATCCAGCAACATGCAGTGAATATGCACTATGTTGCTGTCTCCGGAAAATCACCACAAAGGACAGGCATCCATGGGAGTGCATTGAACAAAACCACCAAGGGAATCCACTGTCTGTTACAGGGCCGCCACAACCACAGTAATGCTGCATGTCACATGGGAAAAATCAGCGCTGAATGCTGAACAGTGCAGAGACTACTGCCAACGCTCCCAGGCAGAAAATCATACAGAACACAACACGTCACAAATTAGACACGAAAGCAGTTGTTTGTGTACACAATGCATGAGCAACAAGACGGCAGTTCACACCGTCTATCATCTTGAAGATGCAACCTACACCATTATTCCATGGCACAGGACGCATTGAGGGCCTAAAAATGATCTGGATACAACCAGGGACATGTCCATGTGACCAAAAATAATCTGCAGGCATGTGTGACTAGTACAGCTGTCCATCATGAATCGACTGACATATACCTGTTTTTGCCTCCCATGCAGGTGACAGTGGCTATCCATTGAAGCTGTGGCTCCTCACCCCTGTCTGAAACCCACAGAGCAGGCATGAGGAGGAGTACAATCGTTCCCACACCCGTACCGTTTGTTCATTGAGCAGACCTTTGGCCTATTGAAGGAACGTTTTCGCTGCCTTAGCTGGTCAGGTGGTGCACTCCTTTACAGGCATGAGAAGGTAGCCAAGATCATCATGGCATGTGTGATGCTACACAACATGTGTATCCGACAGAACGTAACCCTGCCCTCTGACATTGAACTGCATCCAAGATGTGGCTGCACAGCATTGCGCTGGCGATGCACAGGAGGGACGTGCTGTGTGTCAGTCAGTGATTGCACAATATTTCTGACACACATGGCTGCAGAGGGGGACATGATTGTTGAACAGATGGCACTGGGTGTGGAAGTACATGTACACTATGCACTGTATGTGAATAAATGACACAAATGGCAATGATGAATGTCCTCTCGAGTTATTTTCTTAACACAACGGATGCACTGAAATGTCCAAATATGATGAAAGTGCACTAACCCTCCACCACCCTAACCCCCCTCCCCCCACAACTCCCCCACACACCCTCACCTCCCTCCCTCTCCCCCCACAACTCCCCCTCACACTCTCACCCCCCTCCCCCTACAACTCCCCCACACACCCTACCCCCCCTACCCCCACAACTCCCCAACACATGTCCAAAAAAGTGTCTATTGCCTTCATCAGGCTGGCCAGTCTACTTCCCGTCACTCCCTACACCTAGTAGCGGCATGTCCGGGCGGCGTAGGGTGCGCGCTGTAAGTGGATTCAATTCAACACTACAACTAAGTCAATGCCTAGTCTGGGATACTGAATGGAACCCCTTATTAATATATCTTTATGTCCAGTTCATGCGTTCTGGATGACTACCCCTATATAACACCCCTCTCTTGGAATCCTCCTGACCCCACTGAGCCAAGAAGTAGTTCTGTTTTGCACGTTTAAAGGTTTATTTGATAATTTAAACAATATATATGTATATCACGCTTTATAATAAATTAATAATTGAATATCACGCTGAATCTGAGCAATAATCAATAATGGATAGTCTGGCACTAGCACACTTCTTGTGAGTGTGAGTGGTTATAGGATGGATAAGATAGCAACAATACTTTTATGGTTTCAAATGGATGCAAGGTGGAATGAAAATGCAGTACAGAAAATACTCAATATGCGTTCAACAAAACAATGTAATCACTTTTCTCTGGCAATCCCCTCCCCCCTTTATGCAATGCAAGGAAATGGAAGGAAAGCACACAGTTCTTAGAAATGCAATCAAATGTAATTCAGTTCACCCCAGCAAGCTTAGACCACAGAAGTTGGAAACACAGGCCCAAAATGCTTTTATATGTGCTGGCAATGAAGTGAGGAATATGCTGAAATGCTTTTAATTCCCTCTAGGAGGTTCAGGGTGAGTGGTATCAAGTTAATATTAGTCCAGGCTCACTTTAGCAAGGATCTAGGAGTAACTAGCAGGTTAAACAAATTTTTGGCAACTGAAAGCAAGAAAACTGCTGTTTTCACACGTTGAGAAATTTGCAAATCGCAGCAAATTCGCGAGTGCGTTTTTCGCGATTACAGAGGAACTACAAGGACTAGCACTAGTTAAAGGTCGTTTTTCAGATTTGAAATTTTAAAATTCAAAGTGACAAGTGCAGCTTGCAACTAGAAAATGACAGGTGACAGCTTTACAAATGACAGGTGACAGTTAGGAGGCAATTCTACTTAGATTAAAATAGCTTGGATTAGATTATTTTAACTAAGAGTTTGGTTCTGCACAGTTCTGCTAGGTACTCACACTATATTCTTGAATTAGAATGGGCCTCGCCACGGATCTGGTCAGGTTTTAAACTGGACTCTGGTCTGGTCTCTGCACTTCACAGTGATCTGGGTCAGCTCTCTCTCTCTCTGGATTCTGGAGATTGATGGATTTGAAGTCTGGGTCTTTCTGCACAGCTTTCTCTAGAGATTGATGGAGGCAAAGTATGGATTTTCCCGGCAGAGCGTCCCGCAGCAAATGGATTTGAAGGTCCCTATCTGTCCTGTCTGTCTGCTTTTATGTGTTTTGAAAATTGGTGTGTGTGCAGCATCACTAGGCTCTACCCCTCTCCACTCGTCATTGGCCACTTCATCCTCTTCCCCTTGATTGGGGGAATGACATGAAGTGTCATCATGATGAGGTCTGTTTATGATACAGAGAACCCACCCCTGTCAAATTACACACAATCTATATTTTGACCCAAAAGACATATTTCATAGCTACACAGTGGTTTGAAATTACATGCACCCATCATGCATCACAGGAGGTATACCCTGTCCAAATCTGCTCTTCCTGGGAGCTTGCATTCAGAAATGGCGACATTTGCACTTTTTAACTGGTTTCGCAATATCGGACATTAACCCAAATTTACACACATGTGCGCAAGGAGTATGGACATTAAGTGATGAAGTGTCAGATTTTTAACATGCATACATTTTAAGTAATACCCTCTTAACTGCTAGTTTGCCCCCAGATCATGCCACCGGTTCTAAAAACCTCTTAAAATGTGGGCAGAAAAATCACAAGAATTATGGTATCATTTAAATAATTTTCACAAGTCCGCTCTATGAGTTATTCATCTTTTTCTAAAACCATATTCTGGCTACAGGGGTGTGGTTTCCCCCCAGCACAAGGTTGAATTTCTGGTTTTTCCAGTTCTGCCAAGCCAGCTTGCTCTCACAGGCAGTGCTCCTCCCCTTTACTTCCAGGAGGAAGCCACTTTTTACGGCCCCCATAATAAAACATTTGCCTGAGTCAGGACAGGGCTTTGTTCAATTTCCTGCAGAGCCCAGGTAATTCAATCAGAGAAGTGTCATATCCCTTTTGGTGGGAGCAGCAAAAGGACAGCTAGGCCTGGGAACACAGCTGTTGTGCAAGTCTCATCTCCTGTCGGGGGTAGCTGGTGGGCAGAATTCAGTTCCTTAAGCCAGGCCCCAGCTAATGTCACTTTTTGTTACCCAGTTTAAGTCAAGACAATGTTTACATATGCAGCTAGAATGCTGATTCTAAGTTCAAAACTATGACATTTAAACAATTGCAACCTATGTGACACTCAAAAGTAGGTCACTCATTTCTTTTAAACATTAGTGTCTTTCAGTCCAAATTTACTTAAACTGCTGAAATCCACAGCTCAGCCAGTCTTGTTATAAACCTTCAAGTCACTTCAGAATATAACTTTAGATTGTATCCACCTCTCAGTAAGTCTTTCTTTGGCTTGCCTTGGGTTCATTTATTCAGTTTTAAACAAAATCTGGTGGTTTTAAAACGCCGGCTTTCTGATAGTGGTGAGTACTGGTACTGCACCCATTTTTGGGATTTAAGAAAATGAGTTCCCCACAATTCTAGGTTGCTTTTGGCAATCAGCATTGCCATTCCCAATGGTTTCAGACTACTGTGTGGGTAGTCCAATGGTGGTTTTAGGCAGTGCCCTTCTGTGCCCATAACATCGGCAAAATGGGTGGCAGCCTATTCTTCATGCACTTCCCTGGTCATCTTCTGGGAAGCTCTGGCCATCATGATGTTTTCCATGTAAATACTGCACAGTTTTGAGGTAGGGCTTGGATGCATGGATAAAAACATCCCACAAGCCCCCCTCTTGCGATGGACATTCTGTTTCACTGATGGGACTCGCAAGACCTGGGATGTTTCCTCATCTTCTTCCAATAGATGGCACAGTTCAGCATCTTTTCCTCCATCCGGTACTCCTATGACCTGAAAACTTCTAGGAAGGAATATCAGGTGGGGGACCGGGTCTATCTATACAATTTCCAAAGGAACCAGGATTGGTTCTCCTCGCCGGTCCTGATGGGAATATTGGGCGGTACCCTGGGCCCCTCGCGTCTCTGCTCCCGGTCTCCGGATCGTCCTCCTTGACCCGTCTCCAGGTTTTCTTTCTCCTAGGATGACAAAGGAAGAGCGGCAATACCTATTCATGGACATTTTTCCCCCACCATTGATATAGTGGGGTGGCATATAAATTTTAGAACTCAGCAGATATGAACATGCACATTTTTTTAAATTAAGAGACAGGAACACATAAACTTGAGAAACACAGAATTTGATAGGCTATATGTAGGATCTTTTAAGTTAGAACTGAATTAATCTGAGACAGTACCCTCTAGGATTCCAGAGGATTCCTCCAGTTGTTGCAGAGTGTGCCTGGGATGGCAACACTTCAACTGGTTAATGTGGACCCACTTGTCTTCCCCCTCTGCCAAACCGCCTTTGGGGATGCGGATCTTGTAGGCACAGGGGAGATTTTGTCTATAATCTCAAAGGGTCCCTTCCATGTAGGCAAACATTTTCGCTGTTTGGCCTGGTTCCTTTGGAAATTGTATAGATAGACCCGGTCCCCCACCTGATATTCCTTCCTGGAAGTTTTCAGGTCATAGTGGGTCTTCATACTCTCAGCTGATCTTTCTAGATTCCGCTGAGCATAAGCAAAAGCATGTTGAAGGTGTTTCCTTAAATTTTCCACATACTCATGAGTTGTGGAGGCATTTATCAGTGTCTGCTCTTGGGTCCTGTAGAGCAAATGCTGAGGAAGCACCATCTTGCGGCCAGTCATCAACTCAAATGGTGACATTTTGGTTGCAGATGAAGGGGTAGATCTGATGGCCATTAGGACCAGAGGTAATCGGATATCCCAACTTGGCCCAGAATCTGCCACAAACGTCTTTAATATGCTCACAATGGTTCGGTTATATCTCTCTACTGCCCCAGAAGAAGCTGGCCGGTAAGCAATATGTAACTTCCTTTTGACCCCCAGTATCTCCCACATCTTTGTCATTACTTCACTGGTGAAGTGGCTACCCCTGTCTGACTCAATCCTTTGAGGTAGACCAAAACGGGAAAAGATGTGGTTAATCATCAGGGCAGCTGCCGTTTCTGCCTTGCAGTTTGGGGCTGGGAGACATTCCACCCACTTGGTAAACAAGCATGTCATAGTCAACATGTACTTATTCCCCCTAGCAGAGCGAATCACGGGGCCTACAAAGTCAATTTGTAAATCTGACCATGGCAGTGTCATCCCCCTCTTTTGGAGGGGTGCACGGTGCGTGAGGGATGATGGCTGAAATTGTGCACACACAAGACACCCCTTCAAGTATTGGTCGAGGTCCTGCCCCATGTGTGGCCAGTATGCAACCTCTCTTAAGATTTCCAATGTTGTGTGAAACCCCCTATGACCGGCGGTGGCCGCATCATGGGTGTGACTTAACATCAGGCTTCGGAATGAGGTAGGAACCACCCACTGATCGTGGCCAGCTTTGGATTTCCTTACCAGCAAACCGTCTTGGATTCGGAACATTTTTGGACATTTCATCAACACTCTTAGGTCCTCTTTCCCAGTGTAATCGGTATCCATCAGGGGAAAGTTCTCAGGGTCCTCAAGGTGCTAGTAAACTTTACCAATTATTGGATCCCCATTCTGAGCTGTAATCAAATCAGCATCAGGGGTCTCCTTTCTCCATTGTGCAATTGAAAGGTCGTTGTGAGCATTTGTCTGGGACCTAGTGATAGCAGTGACCTGGATTTCCCCCAACAGGGACTCAATCTCAATTAGATCCCCTTGGATGGCCCTGGTTTTGGCCAGCTGATCAGCTAAGTCGTTTCCAGTTTTGTCTGGTCCCTCTACTTTGGAATGACCCTTGATCTTTTTCCAATAGATGGTCATCTCATTCGAGGTGACCAGATCATCAATGTTTTGGATCAACTTCCCATGTTTCAAGGGTTTGTTGTTAGCACATAACATGCCTCTGGTTTTCCAATTAACCAGGTGCTCCACGAACCCGTTCCGTACATAATCCGAATCTGTGATTATGACCAGTACGTGGAGTTGATGCTGGACAGCAGTGAGGATGGCCTGATGCACAGCCATCAATTCTGCCACCTGACTCCTTCGGGGACCAATTTTGTATCCAGCGGAGGGTTCTGGGGACTCATTCACCGATGCATTCCCTACGCCGGCCACCAGTTCTTTCTCCCCGTTGTTGTCAACATGGTAAGAGCATCCATCCACATAGACAGTGGGCATTCCCTCACACTTGTCTTCTTCAAAGACTTTGTGGGGGGAATTAAGGTATGCCTCCATGTTGTCCTTTATTTTTAGACTTTCATCCTCGAGACAGTTTTCTCTGGCACAATCATGCAAGTCAGCCAGACCTTGCGCGAGGGGACTCTTCTTGTTTTGGCCATATCTGACCGCCACAGGAAAGCCTTGCATTGACAGAATCCAGGAAGTAATTCGGGAATTACTCACATTTCCCGCCCGGATTCTGTCACTTTGGAGATATTGCAGAGGCTGGTGTGGAGTCTCCACTATGATGTGTTCCCCCTGGATAAACGGGCGGTAATTCTTCAATGCCCACACCGTTGCCAGGAGTGCCTTCTCACAATCGTTGAATTTTTCCTCCACAGAGGATAAAGTTTTGCTCGCATAGGAGATTACTTTATTGACCTTGTCATGCTTTTGGTATAATACTGCTGTCAAGCACGTATTAGAGAACCCCGTCTCCAGGAAGAACTCCTTGTTTCTGACAGGGTAAGCTAGGCAAGGCGCTTGTGAGAGGCTTCTTTTGAGTTGTTTTACTGCCTCGGCTTGTTCTGGACCCCATTCCCACTTGACCCCCCCCTTCAGGAGATGAATCAGGGGTCTGGTGATCTCTGCGTAGCCCTCAATGAACTTTCTGCTGTAATTAGTCAGTCCAAGGAGGCTCCTTAGTTCCCGCAGAGTTGTGGGGTCTTTCAGTTTCTGAAGTGCTTCCACTTTCTTTTCCTGGGGACAGAGGCCCTGAGCAGTAATCTCATGCCCCAAGAAATTAACACGGGTTCTACACCACTGTGCTTTCTGAAAGGAAGTTTTGCTCCGGCGGCCCTCAACTGGATCTCCGCTATGTGTTCCTCCACAGATGAACTTTTGATGAGGACATCATCTACATAAGCCAGGTTACCCCTCGCACCCAGGATGGGCATGGCCTTATGTAGGAAAATGTTAAACTCATTACCGGAGTTAAGGTATCCGAAGGGAGTCCGGGTCCATGTGTACTGCTGGCCCCCAAAGGTAAAAGCCAGCTTGTATTGGTCCTCCCTACTGAAAGGGACAGTCCAGTATCCATTGGTCAGGTCTATTGCAGTGAATACCTGTGACCCCTGGATCTGGGCCAGCCCTTGGTCAATGTAGGGAAGAGGCCATCGGGAAGTATGGACCCATTTGTTGAGCTCGCTGAGGTCGGCGCAGAGTCTCCACTGGCCGTTTGGCTTTAATATTCCCAGCACCGGATTATTGAAGCTGCTGTGGACTGGACGGATTATTCCCCAGGACTCAAGGTTCTTAATTATTTCAGTAAGGGACTCCATTGATGCGAGAGGCAAGCGATATTGCTTCACAAACACAGGAGTCATGCCAGGGTCCGTGGGGATTGTTGTTGTGTGGTTGTCAGTGCGACCACAGTCATATGAGTCTACCGCAAAGAGATCTTGGAAATCCAAGAAAACTTGTTTCAACTTTTTCTTCTGTTCCAGAGTCACACAGGCATCAGCTAGGTTGACTCTCTCTTCCACCATCTGCCTGAAGCCTGGAAAGACTTCTGGTTTGGCTATCTCCGCGGCCTCCTCCAGCTGGGTGGAGAAGTCCCTGGTCAGAGTGCTGATTTGGACTGGAGGCTTCAGGTGGGAAAGGCAGCCCTCATGGACCTGGAAAATCACCTCATCCCTCCTGAAGTCACAAGTCACATCTTCCTTATCATAAGGGCAAGAAGTGTACACCAGGAAGTTCCCCGCATGGCAGGTAAAAATCCTGTCTGGTGTTGGATTGTCATCACTGTCACTGTCAAAGCAGTCCTTGGGGATTGGCCCTAACAGTTCATTACCTAAATCTATGGAAAAATGTCGGTCATCAACCGCCATTCCAATAATGGTGCCTGCGGCTAGAGTAATACTCTTTAAGTCGCTGTTATCCGCCTCTATTAGAATGGTGTCATGTTCTATGTTGACTAATGGTGTTGGGTTTACCCCCAACCATTGCTGTTGTAGAGAAGCGTTTATATGTATGTAAGCATCAGGGATTTGCAAATATTGTCCTCTTTTAGCTTTCACTTCCAGGGAGAATTGTCGGGTCCTTTCTGGGATGGTGACTTCCTCTTTGATCTGAATTTCAACTGCATAAGGTAGCAATTGAGCTGACCTAAATGCTTTTTCTGGATCATCAAAGCCCATGGGATTATCCGCTAATCGGGACCAAGCTTTGAAGTTTATTAGGTCCAAACTAATGGCAAAGCGATTGAGAATGTCACTGCCTAAGTAAAAAGCGGCAGTGACGTCTCGCACGACCCAACAATTGTGGACTATGCTCTTGTTGCCAATGGAGATTTTGAGCATATACCTGCTTGGCAGGAGCTGTTTGGAATTAGGTGCTCCCAGGTCCAGTTCCCATTTGTCTATCAGTTTGAATGTGGGAATGGCTGGATCTTTTGGGAGTTGGCGGAACATGGCTTCGCTGATGAAGCTCTTACCGTTGTTCATACACACTCGAGCGAGAACAGAGTCCTTCCCATCATTTAATTGGACAGGGATGAACAACTGCTCTCCAATTTGCTGAATATCAGCCAGGCTCTGAGCTGATTTCACATCTTTCTGGACTATAGGAGTGGGAGTTTCTGATTGTGGATTAGTATAGAATCTCAGGGTGTTTCCTTCCAGTGTGGAATACCACCTTAAACTGGAAGGAAGGTTGATTTTCAGAAATAGAGAGGACCCTCCATCACCAGTCTGTTGTCCTACTGCTATTACTGTCACGTCTGGAATTTGGCTATCCTGGAAGTGAAATTCTACTTGGTCAGATTTTTGTTCAACCATGTGGCAGGTGTCGTTTAAACTAACATGGTTGACACTCTGTTTTAATTTTATTGGTCGGCTAGTCTGGGTCCAGAGGACCTTGTTTACGCAATCTATTAAGGGTGACAACCTCCTCAGGAGGTCATTCCCCAGTAAACAAGGGGTGCCCTCTGGAGTCACTACTATGACCGGGTGTTTCACCTTGTGTCGCCCGATCTTAATGTCCAAGTCTGCAGTCCCCTCAACGGGAATTTCCTTCCAGTCAAAGTTCTGCAGTTGTCCAGGAAGGGAGGTGAGAGGAATTTGGTAATTCCCTCCCCTTCCTGCATTCAGTTCATCAAAGGCCCTTCTGGACAGAAGGGTAGCTTGAGATCCCGTGTCCACCAGCGCTGAAATCGTACCCTGCCCCTGTACTTGTACCGGGGCATAATATCTTCCCTTCTTCTCCTCAAGGGGGCACAGATAATGCACATTTTTGGACAACTGGTGGGCTAACTTTCTGGTTTTGGACATCGCTAGCGAAGAGATTTGGGCAGAATTCTGTGTAGAGCCTTGGGAATCTGAAAGAAAAAGTTGGCAACTGGAGATCAGAGCCATTGTGGGTTCCCCTGGCTCCGGTTCCGGGCCGCCCCCCCCTTTTTGGAGGCAGTCACCAGGATGGGTTTTAACCAGGGGATTTTCTTGCTGTTGGTTCTGGGATGAGATGGTGGGCGGCGGTAGCTCAGTCTCCACATCTCCCCAGTCTGGATTTGCATCCCTAGGGACCCATTTTTCTTTGGGAGGAGTTCCCCCATCTCTGAAGGAGAAGATCTTTTTCCCAGGATCCTCTGGGGATCCCTCTCCTTCAAATTGGAAGATCTGTATTTCTTCCACAAAACGGGTCTGTTTGGGTCCTTTGTTTCTCCTACCCCCCCTCTGCTCCTTAGGAAGCAGACTTTCAGGGGCAAGAGATTTTGTTTCCGGTTCCTGGGTTTCCAGGGGCTGTTTACAAGTGAGGAAGGAAGCTTCCTCCAAGGCTTTACACCCCCCTTCCCTTTGTGCCTCCTCCCTGGGAACCGGTGAGTTATCGGGGTGCTGCCCCCGTCATTGTTCTGGAGCACCAGGTCCAGAGTTGGGTGCGTTCTGCGCCTGCATGCCGATCTGAGGGTTCTGCTGAGCCCTCAGTATGTGACCCAGATCCCGCGCCATGTTTTGAACCTGGCGCTCTAACTGGGAAACCCGCTCAGGCTGATACGGGGCCCTGTTTTCTCCCCTGGGCTGATCCCGGGAAGGGTAGCTATCCCTTATTTGGTAGTACCCGTGGTTGGGAAGATTTGGGTACCCCTCTGCCCTTGGCCTCCCCTCTCCCGGATTCGGTTGTCTGGGCTCAGGGAATTGGGGAAAGAAGGGTGGAGGATTTTGGGGCTGGAAATTGGGTGGATACCTGGGGAAAAAGTTCTGCCCAGGATTTGGTGAGTTTCTGCCCCCCTGTGAGAAGTTGGGAGGGAAGTTCTCTGGGTTAGGTGCTTGGCTGGATCCCCCCCCTTGGGCTGGAGGAGTCCACACATAACCCAGGATGGGTCGATTTCCCTTGTAACGGAGACTTACATAGTCAGGAGAGCGAGGGACCCCATTTGTGGGACTACCTCCTTGACTCCCTGTTTGTGACTGGCCCGAGGACCTTCTGGGCCTAGCATTATTAGGTGCAGGTAGGTTTTTAGCCCCCCCCATCTCCAAATCCAAAACGGGGGCAACCTTTACCTCTGCCACCTTGGCAGCAGCAGGGGTGCTGTTAGTTTTGGGGTTTTTGGGCTGGTTTTTGTTTTCCACCGGTTTCTGCACCTCGTAGATGCGGGTGGCTTGTTCAATGACCCATTCTAAAGATCTTTTCTCATAAAAATCTCTCACGAGCTGGGTCATTATGTATTTGGGCAAGGCATGGAAAAACGTATTAATAAATTCTCTGCTGTCTGTGCGCACCCTTCTGGTGGTCTGCGCAAAGGCACGTTTCAGTTCTTGCACAAACTCTTGTGGGGCCTGATCCTCCCCACACTGCAAATTGTAGGCTGCCTTGCGAGCCTCTTGGGGATTTCTGTGAACAGAAAAATGTTTTAATATGGCCGCCCTATAGGTGGACCACCTGGAATGATTTTGGTCCTCCAGCCCTGCAAAGAAACTGGAGTACTCTGGGGAGAATGTCCACTTTACATATTGGATACAGCTTTGACTGTCCTTCAAATGAAAAGTCTCCATCATTTGCTCATAGAGCTCCAAGTGTTCCCAAACAGAGTACTTGGCGTTCTTATGATACGGCGTGATGACGCTCCTGATTGCCTTAATCTGCTTTAAGGGGTCCTTAAGCAAGGCCCTTTTTGTCTTATTGGCCCTTTTGGTCCGGGTAACCCTGGTCCATTCATCTTCTGACTCAGAGGCACTGCTCCCAGAGGTTCCCGTCTGTTCTTCCAGGTTTTCCCGGATTCTGCGAGCCTGGGAATGGCTGGCAGAATGTGGGGACCTGGTCTCCTGTGTCCTGTACCGCTCAGAGGAGTCTTCAGATCCCTCCTTGCTGCCAGGATTTGATGGGTACCCCCCCACTGACCTAACTGGGCAGAGGTTTTCAGGATGCCCTTAATGGGCCTACTCTCCTGGGGTTCCCCATCAAATTGCACTGTGCTTGGGTGCCCATACCCGGATGCCCGCCCCTCCATTCCTGGGTGGTACTGGCCTATGAGCCCCATGCTTCTGGCTGGATAGTAATCTGCCATCCCTGTGGCCCTGTGCTCATGTGCGCCAGGGGACATGGGGGTGGCAGAGTCCAGGGACTGAGAGAGATAAAGGCCTCTGGTACTAGGGCTCCTGAGGTTATGCTCAGGAGTTTCCCTTTCCCAGCGAACTTGGTCTCTATCCGCCCCTGCTCCCTGTTGCAATGCAAGAGCCTGCGCCTTCAGTTCCTCAGTTAAGGCCTTACTAGACTCTATCAGTCTCTCCTGCATCGCTACCTGTTGTTGGAGCCTATCATTGTGCTGGCAGAGAGCCTCATTATCTCTCTGTGTTTCCTGATTGGTCCTGGAGCACTGGGCCAGTCTTTGCTGCAGGAGGGTTACCTCCTGAGCTGTGTCCCTATTGGCCTGCTCCTGTCTTGCCAGAGCCTCCTCCACCCTCCTGGTGTGCTCTAGCAAGTCCTGGTGTTCTTTTTGGAGGTCACCCAGTCCCTGGTGGGCCAGGTGATTTTCTTCTGTTTTTCTTTTTAATTGGCAGACTTCCTGGCCTAAGGCGTCTCTTTCCTGGCTAAGAGCCTGCATTTGTGCCGCCAGGTCGTCCCTCTGCCTTTGAAAGGCACCAGCTTTCTGGCGTTCTTCATCAAACTCTGCCTGGGTATCCAGGTCTTTCAAAATCAGCTTGTTGCTCTCTGCCTTCACTCTATCTAGATGACTTTGCAGGGTGGCTACCTGCTCCGTGCATGCCCTGTTAAAGTCTAATTGTTGCTCCAGCTTTTTCTGGCTCTGCAGTAGGGAGTCCAAACCTTCTTGGTACTCCTTCTGCAAGGCCAGAAATCTGGTATCCTGGTCAGCCTTTTCCTGTTGCAGGATGTCCATGTCCCTCTTTATTTTAATGATGTGCTGTCTACTCTCATTTTCTGACTCCTGGCTCCCCTGCAGCCTCTGCTCAGAAGAGACCAAGTCAGATTGGACCTTCTCTAACGCCATCTGTCGCTTATTCGCCAGATCTTGGCTTTCAGTACATTTATCCTGCATGTCTCCCATATATAGGTACAGGTATGCCGCTATCCTAACCATCTTGTCTTGTTCATCCTTAGCTTTAGGAGCCATGTATAGTTCACTCAGGGCCACATGTAGGGGACCCTGATCTCCCCATGTATTTGACCCTGTTTCAGTGACCTGTTGCGTGATGGCCTGCAACCAGACCATGCGGTCCTGGTGAGTCCACTCACCTCTCACAAATAACTTATGTAAGAAGTGCTCTCTGGCTATTTTCATATCTACCAAGGTCGTCATTCTGGAATTTGAGTTCCTTCCTGACTTACAGAAGTTTATATTATATTTTTGCAAAACAGAGCTTTTCCTTAGAGCGTTCCTTTGAGGAGTGCTTTACAGCGTAACACAGCGTGTGCTCCGACCGGATATGCGTATCTGGTCAGCTGGCACGCTGTATTAATCTGCACAAGTGATAGATCTAATCCAAACGTCCGGCACGAGCCCCCAATTTGTAAGAGGATTCAATTCAACACTACAGCTAAGTCAATGCCTAGTCTGGGATACTGAATGGAAACCCTTATTAATATATACAAAAAAGGTAGCAGGCGCCCCTCTCTCGAAAGAACAAGGCATGATAACCTGTTCAGTGGTTATTAACCACATTGAGAGTTCGCAGCCATTGCTTTTTGCTCACTGTACCTTCACAGATGGGAAATATCCATTTGCATATCAGTCTTTGTCCCGCCCACAAGGGCAGTCCAGCACCGAAATGCTATGGCAATTCCTCTCTGAACAAGAGTACCATCAGCAACCCCATACACGTGTTTCAGCCTTGTTTGGCATCATCAGTGAGGTGAAGCTGAGCCTCTCTAAGCACAGTGAGCAGGGAGTCCACGTCTGGTTGCCCCCAGGTAACCCAGGGTGACCAACCCCAAGTTCCTTTCAAAAATACAAAAAAGGTAGCAGGCGCCCCTCTCTCGAAAGAACAAGGCATGATAACCTGTTCAGTGGTTATTAACCACATTGAGAGTTCGCAGCCATTGCTTTTTGCTCACTGTACCTTCACAGATGGGAAATATCCATTTGCATATCAGTCTTTGTCCCGCCCACAAGGGCAGTCCAGCACCGAAATGCTATGGCAATTCCTCTCTGAACAAGAGTACCATCAGCAACCCCATACACGTGTTTCAGCCTTGTTGGGCATCATCAGTGAGGTGAAGCTGAGCCTCTCTAAGCACAGTGAGCAGGGAGTCCACGTCTGGTTGCCCCCAGGTAACCCAGGGTGACCAACCCCAAGTTCCTTTCAAAAATACAAAAAAGGTAGCAGGCGCCCCTCTCTCGAAAGAACAAGGCATGATAACCTGTTCAGTGGTTATTAACCACATTGAGAGTTCGCAGCCATTGCTTTTTGCTCACTGTACCTTCACAGATGGGAAATATCCATTTGCATATCAGTCTTTGTCCCGCCCACAAGGGCAGTCCAGCACCGAAATGCTATGGCAATTCCTCTCTGAACAAGAGTACCATCAGCAACCCCATACACGTGTTTCAGCCTTGTTGGGCATCATCAGTGAGGTGAAGCTGAGCCTCTCTAAGCACAGTGAGCAGGGAGTCCACGTCTGGTTGCCCCCAGGTAACCCAGGGTGACCAACCCCAAGTTCCTTTCAAAAATACAAAAAAGGTAGCAGGCGCCCCTCTCTCGAAAGAACAAGGCATGATAACCTGTTCAGTGGTTATTAACCACATTGAGAGTTCGCAGCCATTGCTTTTTGCTCACTGTACCTTCACAGATGGGATGAGTAAAAGCAGTGGCTGCGGACTCTCAAGTGGTTAATAACCACTGAACAGGTTATCATGTCTGTTCTTGCGAGAGAGGGGCGCCCGCTACCTTTGTAAAACTATTTTTTAAGGAACCTGGGATTGGTAACCCTAGGTCTCCTGGGGGCAACCAGACGTGGTCTCCCTCTCACTGTGCTTAGAGAGGCATCAGCTTCACCTCACTGATGATCCCCAACAAGGGTGAAACACGTGTATGGGGTTGCTGGTGGTACTCTCGTTCAGATTGGAATTGCCATTGTATTTCGGTGCTGGACTGCCCCTGGGCAGGACAAAGACTGATATGCAAATGAATATTTCCCATCTGTGAAAGGCACAGTGAGTAAAAGCAGTGGCTGCGGACTCTCAAGTGGTTAATAACCACTGAACAGGTTATCATGTCTGTTCTTGCGAGAGAGGGGCGCCCGCTACCTTTGTAAAACTATTTTTTAAGGAACCTGGGATTGGTAACCCTAGGTCTCCTGGGGGCAACCAGACGTGGTCTCCCTCTCACTGTGCTTAGAGAGGCATCAGCTTCACCTCACTGATTATCCCCAACAAGGGTGAAACACGTGTATGGGGTTGCTGGTGGTACTCTCGTTCAGATTGGAATTGCCATTGTATTTCGGTGCTGGACTGCCCCTGGGCAGGACAAAGACTGATATGCAAATGAATATTTCCCATCTGTGAAAGGCACAGTGAGTAAAAGCAGTGGCTGCGGACTCTCAAGTGGTTAATAACCACTGAACAGGTTATCATGTCTGTTCTTGCGAGAGAGGGGCGCCCGCTACCTTTGTAAAACTATTTTTTAAGGAACCTGGGATTGGTAACCCTAGGTCTCCTGGGGGCAACCAGACGTGGTCTCCCTCTCACTGTGCTTAGAGAGGCATCAGCTTCACCTCACTGATGATCCCCAACAAGGGTGAAACACGTGTATGGGGTTGCTGGTGGTACTCTCGTTCAGATTGGAATTGCCATTGTATTTCGGTGCTGGACTGCCCCTGGGCAGGACAAAGACTGATATGCAAATGAATATTTCCCATCTGTGAAAGGCAAAGTGAGTAAAAGCAGTGGCTGCGGACTCTCAAGTGGTTAATAACCACTGAACAGTTTATCATGTCTGTTCTTGCGAGAGAGGGGCGCCCGCTACCTTTGTAAAACTATTTTTTAAGGAACCTGGGATTGGTAACCCTAGGTCTCCTGGGGGCAACCAGACGTGGTCTCCCTCTCACTGTGCTTAGAGAGGCATCAGCTTCACCTCACTGATGATCCCCAACAAGGGTGAAACACGTGTATGGGGTTGCTGGTGGTACTCTCGTTCAGATTGGAATTGCCATTGTATTTCGGTGCTGGACTGCCCCAGGGCAGGACAAAGACTGATATGCAAATGAATATTTCCCATCTGTGAAAGGCACAGTGAGTAAAAGCAGTGGCTGCGGACTCTCAAGTGGTTAATAACCACTGAACAGGTTATCATGTCTGTTCTTGCGAGAGAGGGGCGCCCGCTACCTTTGTAAAACTATTTTTTAAGGAACCTGGGATTGGTAACCCTAGGTCTCCTGGGGGCAACCAGACGTGGTCTCCCTCTCACTGTGCTTAGAGAGGCATCAGCTTCACCTCACTGATGATCCCCAACAAGGGTGAAACACGTGTATGGGGTTGCTGGTGGTACTCTCGTTCAGATTGGAATTGCCATTGTATTTCGGTGCTGGACTGCCCCTGGGCAGGACAAAGACTGATATGCAAATGAATATTTCCCATCTGTGAAAGGCACAGTGAGTAAAAGCAGTGGCTGCGGACTCTCAAGTGGTTAATAACCACTGAACAGGTTATCATGTCTGTTCTTGCGAGAGAGGGGCGCCCGCTACCTTTGTAAAACTATTTTTTAAGGAACCTGGGATTGGTAACCCTAGGTCTCCTGGGGGCAACCAGACGTGGTCTCCCTCTCACTGTGCTTAGAGAGGCATCAGCTTCACCTCACTGATGATCCCCAACAAGGGTAAAACACGTGTATGGGGTTGCTGGTGGTACTCTCGTTCAGATTGGAATTGCCATTGTATTTCGGTGCTGGACTGCCCCTGGGCAGGACAAAGACTGATATGCAAATGAATATTTCCCATCTGTGAAAGGCACAGTGAGTAAAAGCAGTGGCTGCGGACTCTCAAGTGGTTAATAACCACTGAACAGGTTATCATGTCTGTTCTTGCGAGAGAGGGGCGCCCGCTACCTTTGTAAAACTATTTTTTAAGGAACCTGGGATTGGTAACCCTAGGTCTCCTGGGGGCAACCAGACGTGGTCTCCCTCTCACTGTGCTTAGAGAGGCATCAGCTTCACCTCACTGATGATCCCCAACAAGGGTGAAACACGTGTATGGGGTTGCTGGTGGTACTCTCGTTCAGATTGGAATTGCCATTGTATTTCGGTGCTGGACTGCCCCTGGGCAGGACAAAGACTGATATGCAAATGAATATTTCCCATCTGTGAAAGGCACAGTGAGTAAAAGCAGTGGCTGCGGACTCTCAAGTGGTTAATAACCACTGAACAGGTTATCATGTCTGTTCTTGCGAGAGAGGGGCGCCCGCTACCTTTGTAAAACCTTATTAATATATCTTTATGTCCAGTTCATGCGTTCTGGATGACTACCCCTATATAACATCCCTCTCTTGGAATCCTCCTGACCCCACTGAGCCAAGAAGTAGTTCTGTTTTGCACGTTTAAAGGTTTATTTGATAATTTAAACAATATATATATATATATATATATCACGCTTTATAATAAATTAATAATTGAATATCATGCTGAATCTGAGCAGTAATCAATAATGGATAGTCTGGCACTAGCACACTTCTTTATAATCAATGATGAGTGGTTATAGGATGGATAAGATAGCAACAATAATTTTATGGTTTCAAATGGATGCAAGGTGGAATGAAAATGCAGTACAGAAAATACTCAATATGCGTTCAACAAAACAATGTAATCACTTTTCTCTGGCAATCCCCTCCCCCCTTTATGCAATGCAAGGAAATGGAAGGAAAGCACACAGTTCTCAGAAATGCAATCAAATGTAATTCAGTTCACCCCAGCAAGCTTAGACCACAGAAGTTGGAAACACAGGCCCAAAATGCTTTTATATGTGCTGGCAATGAAGTGAGGAATATGATGAAATGCTTTTAATTCCCTCTAGGAGGTTCAGGGTGAGTGGTATCAAGTTAATATTAGTCCAGGCTCACTTTAGCAAGGATCTAGGAGTAACTAGCAGGTTAAACAAATTTTTGGCAACTGAAAGCAAGAATACTGCTGTTTTCACACGTTGAGAAATTTGCAAATCGCGGCAAATTCGCGAGTGCGTTTTTCGCGATTACAGAGGAACTACAAGGACTAGCACTAGGTAAAGGTCGTTTTTCAGATTTGAAATTTTAAAATTCAAAGTGACAAGTGCAGCCTGCAACTAGAAAATGACAGGTGACAGCTTTACAAATGACAGGTGACAGTTAGGAGGCAATTCTACTTAGATTAAAATAGCTTGGATTAGATTATTTTAACTAAGAGATTGGTTCTGCACAGTTCTGCTAGGTACTCACACTATATTCTTGAATTAGAATGGGCCTCGCCACGGATCTGGTCAGGTTTTAGACTGGACTCTGGTCTGGTCTCTGCACTTCACAGTGATCTGGGTCAGCTCTCTCTCTCTCTGGATTCTGGAGATTGATGGATTTTAAGTCTGGATCTTTCTGCACAGCTTTCTCTAGAGATTGATGGAGGCAAAGTATGGATTTTCCCGGCAGAGCGTCCCGCAGCAAATGGATTTGAAGGTCCCTATCTGTCCTGTCTGTCTGCTTTTATGTGTTTTGAAAATGGGTGTGTGTGCAGCATCACTAGGCTCTACCCCTCTCCACTCGTCATTGGCCACTTCATCCTCTTTCCCTTGATTGGGGGAATGACATGAAGTGTCATCATGATGAGGTCTGTTTATGATACAGAGAACCCACCCCTGTCAAATTACACACAATCTATATTTTGACCCAAAAAACATATTTCATAGCTACACAGTGGTTTGAAATTACATGCACCCATCATGCATCACAGGAGGTATACCCTGTCCAAATCTGCTCTTCCTGGGAGCTTGCATTCAGAAATGGCGACATTTGCACTTTTTAACTGGTTTCGCAATATCGGACATTAACCCAAATTTACACACATGTGCGCAAGGAGTATGGACATTAAGTGATGAAGAGTCAGATTTTTAACATGCATACATTTTAAGTAATACCCTCTTAACTGCTAATTTTCCCCCAGATCATGCCACCGGTTCTAAAAACCTCTTAAAATGTGGGCAGAAAAATCACAAGAATTATGGTATCATTTAAATAATTTTCACAAGTCTGCTCTATGAGTTATTCATCTTTTTCTAAAACCATATTCTGGCTACAGGGGTGTGGTTTCCACCCAGCACAAGGTTGAATTTCTGGTTTTTCCAGTTCTGCCAAGCCAGCTTGCTCTCACAGGCAGTGCTCCTCCCCCTTACTTCCAGGAAGAAGCCACTTTTTACGGCCCCCGTAATAAAACATTTGCCTGAGTCAAGGCAGGGCTTTGTTCAATTTCCTGCAGAGCCCAGGTAATTCAATCAGAGAAGTGTCATATCCCTTTTGTTGGGAGCAGCAAAAGGACAGCTAGGCCTGGGAACACAGCTGTTGTGCAAGTCTCATCTCCTGTCGGGGGTAGCTGGTGGGCAGAATTCAGTTCCTTAAGCCAGGCCCCAGCTAATGTCACTTTTTGTTACCCAGTTTAAGTCAAGACAATGTTTACATATGCAGCTAGAATCCTGATTCTAAGTTCAAAACTATGACATTTAAACAATTGCAACCTATGTGACACTCAAAAGTAGGTCACTCATTTCTTTTAAACATTTCGGTTTTTAGTGTCTTTCAGTCCAAATTTACTTAAACTGCTGAAATCCACAGCTCAGCCAGTCTTGTTATAAACCTTCAAGTCACTTCAGAATATAACTTTAGATTGTATCCACCTCTCAGTAAGTCTTTCTTTGGCTTGCCTTGGGTTCATTTATTCAGTTTTAAACAAAATCTGGTGGTTTTAAAACGCCGGCTTTCTGATAGTGGTGAGTACTGGTACTGCACCCATTTTTGGGATTTAAGAAAATGAGTTCCCCACAATTCTAGGTTGCTTTTGGCAATCAGCCTTGCCATTCCCAATGGTTTCAGACTACTGTGTGGGTAGTCCAATGGTGGTTTTAGGCAGTGCCCTTCTGTGCCCATAACATCGGCAAAATGGGTGGCAGCCTATTCTTCATGCACTTCCCTGGGCATTTTCTGGGAAGCTCTGGCCATCATGATGTTTTCCATGTCAATACTGCACAGTTTTGAGGTAGGGCTTGGATGCATGGATAAAAACATCCCACAGCGCTGACCTGCGTAGTGGGCTAGTCTGTGTAGAGCTCAAGGACGATGGGGTGGCCGCCTGCTCCATTTGGGGGGCCGGACAATCAGCCTCCATTGCATCAGCAATGCGGCAGAGGACCTGCCGCAGGGCTGATACCTCCTTGCACAGTCTACTTGTGCTATTGTCAATGATCTTGCCCAGAGAGGTGGTGTTTTCGCGCCACTCGTGCCTTGCTTGGGCATTGTCAGTTACGAATTGTCATACGAGGGCAGTTAGCTCCTCCTGCCACTGCACCCCCGCCGGTAATCCTGTGGAGGTGGAGGGTGCTTGGGTGTCATGCACATTAACTATTGGTTCCCCTATGGGACTCATGGCCCCTTGGTTGTACTCCCCCCCCAGACTGCTCCAGGGTGGTGGCGTGGTCGGAGTCTACCGATGTCAGCTGGGGGGATGGTGCTGGACTTGGTGTGCGAGGCAGGTCAGAGGAGTCGTCCTCCACGGGCACCCACACCTCTTCCTGCGCCTCGGCCTCAGCCAAAGGTGCTGTAGCTGCCGCCTCCCCGACTGAACTGGACTCTGCTGAGGGTGCAGCTTCAGCTGTGTCCTCTGCCTGTGTGACTAGAGTTGTGGGTTCTGTGTCGATGGCCCTTGGCGGCACCAGTGCCGTGGCATCCGGAGGTGGTTTCCTCTGCGATGCATGGCGAGGCTTGTGTTGGGCTTTTGAGGTTGAAGGCCTGTTGCCCTCATCCCGTGCCATCTTCCGGGATGTGGTTGGCTGTGGGGGTGAGTCCCGGTCCTCACTGCCATGGTTTGAGCCTGAGAGGGGCGAAGAGAGGGATGGCATGAGTGATGGTTTGAGAAGCATTATGCATACATTTGTATTATTGCTCATCTACACAATAGAGGGTAATAGGCAGTTGAGTTTGGATGATCACGTTGCTTGCTATATGGGTGGGTAATGCAGGCATCACTCGGGGTCACTCATGTTGGGGCAGACGTATGCTATGTGACATGCGTATTTGTTGTGGCCTGCATGCAGTGTGACTTATGCCATTAACATCTTAGAGTGGTTTGTGTAAGGTATGGCATTGCCTTGCTGCAGTCATCTGCATGTGTCTGTGCTGCGTACGACAACTATGCTGGGAATGTATGTGTATTGGGCCATGGCTTGCCTCTTTGGACAGACATATTGGTGGACTATCATCAGACTCTGCATTACAGTGTTTTCTTAGGACATTCACTTCCTTCCGCCGATGAGGTGGCGCCACACTCCATGTCTCCCATGCCTTCAATGGACTCCATGCCAATCAGGCTTGCACATATGTCCTCCCACCGGGACAGCTTTATGGGAGGGCTTGCTCCTCCGCCAGTTGCCATGGCCTGGCTCCTGTTTGCTGAGAGGATGTTGCGGACTCGCAGGCACAGGTATTCCCACCTCTTCCTACAGTCCTTGGTTGTGCGGGGGGGGTGTTGCAAACCGTGTTTACTTTTTCCACCACTAGTGCCCAGATCTCCTTTTTTCTGATGACAGCCTCCCTCTTCAGGCACTGGGCAAACACGACATCAGCATTCTCTGCCAGGGTCTCCGCCAGCATGGTGAGCTCATCTTCGTTGAAGTGCTCCTTACGCTGGCGTGAGGCGCCCTTTTTCAAAGCCTTGGGCATTGTAGTGTTGTAGTGAATAGAATTTGGCACACAGCAATGTACTACAGGTCCTGGCTGCTGAGGTTGGCAATGGAATGGATTGTGTTTTTAAAGATAGCTGCCATGCTCTTTCCCGTTCATGTGCGATGACGCTACTTCCGGTTCCGCTTATTTACGGTGACCGTTATTGCCGTCTTGATTCATGCCGGTAGTGCAATCTGCACTTTTTATGATGCCGCTAAGGGCCTTTTTCGGGACTATTACGGCATTCCGGTAATGTTGTTACTGGCATGGCGCAAAGCTCGTGCCTGCGAAGTCGTAATAGCCCTCTATTACCGAGCTCTTACCTACACGGACACGGTATTTGCTCCATGCCGGTAAGGACATTTACTTACCTCCAAACTCGGAATGACCCCTTTTGTCTTCAAATATCCAACATCTGCATTTTTCTTCTCCCACTGTTTCCCAAAACCTACCATCAATGCTCTTCTCTTTCAGCCTTTCTTATACACCTTTGCACTTGGACTACAATTCCCAAAATTCAGTCTGAGAGTTCTCCTGAACCCACAGTCTTTGTTAAACAGTTTGACACTTGATCAACAATCCCTAGAATTCAGTGTCTGAGCCTTCCTTCTCTTAAAGTCTCTGTTAGAAACGTTGAATCTTGAACTACAATTCACCGGAGCTAGTGTCCTTCCCGCACATTCTTTGTTAGTTATGTTGGCACTACAACTCCCAGAATTCAGCATTCATGCTCCAGCACAGGTTTTCTTGACCACTTACATCATCCATGGATTCCCTGGAGTCTCATGGCACACCAGGTCTCAGTAATCTCTTTCCATGTCTTGCTGGAGCTCTCAAAGCTTTCCTGTTGGCTATCTCTGGTGTCTTTTAATCCTCAACGACGCACACACCAGAATTCTCTGGCATCTTCCTTACTGCATCCACAAGGACTCAAAATACCTCCAACAACTTGGTTCTCTTATTCAATTTGGCCCTTAGTGTCAGATAGTGGTCCTGCTGTTCTTAACACTCTCTAGATCCACTACCTATGTGTCGCCTTCCCAAGGGTTACAGAACTCCACACCCCATGCAGTGCCTTGCACCCTAATAATAGTTATCAGGCTTTCACTCTGTTGTTTGGGATTCCCAGGACTTACTCTCAGTGGCTTTTCAGATAGCATAGTGAGCTAAGCACTCGCCCCTGATATCTGTGCGCACCCTGCTGTGGCAGGTTTGAATCCCGGCCGGGTCAATTCAGCCTTTCATCCTTCCGAGGTAGATAAATTGAGTACCACTCTGTGGGATGATAATGCCATTGGTCATTACAGCGCTCTCAGACCTGTGGGTGTGTAGCGCTATATTAGAAGCACATTATTATTCTGGGCTGATCGTCCTTCCGATCCTCGGCCCCTCCTCACTCCCCAGTATCCTCTGTCTAGGACCTCTAGTTAGATGGTCCAGGAAGCGGAGGGAATAAAAGCTCAGGTGACATCTTGGTTTCATTGCTATTTCTCTCTGGAGCTGTTTGGTGTTCTCTGTTCCACCCATCTATCAAGGGGGACTGGCCGTGTCTCAGCTTCCACCATCACTTGGATGCAACAAATAGCTCTATGTGTATACGTGATGCTATACGAAATGTTATGTGCATGTGTGATACGAAAGGGACGCACTTCATTACACTCACACAACATGAATAAAGAAGAATTTCGTCCTCCAAGCCCCTCCAAACCTGCCCAAATGTAAAAACGCTCAGACGTTTCTCCAGGCAGATGCTTACTGACGCCAAAGGGGCGTTCAGTATCTCGTTTGGGAAACAGAAACTAATAATTAGGAATCCAACCGGAAGAGTACGGGAAGACTATTCCAAAAGAAACTGACGCAGCCTCCTTTCAGTCTGTGCTTTTCACACCCTGGGAATTTCCATTTGCAGGAAGCCATTACTGTGTGAGGGCAGAGCCCTGGGCAGAATGCACAGTTTGTATGCTAAATAAGTGGGCCGGTGAAGTACTAAAGCTTAATAGACCTGGCAGCCTAAATTGAATACAATCCCTGCCTCAAATGGCAACCAATAGAGGGAAGCCAACGTGGGAGTGGCAATCCCATTTCTGGATTCTTACCTCCATATGGGTGGCGCGTGGAAGGCAGATTTCAGAGGCTGCTTGGCATCGCTAGGAACTCTGTCTAAAAAGGCACTGCAGGCATGAGACACAGATAGAGGGTGTATCATTGACCATAGGGTGTTATCTTGTTGTTCTATGCCTGAGTGTCAGCATTTGGTTTTGTGCTTTATGGACACGTTCCCTAAGGAGATTCTTCAGCCCGGAATAGTAAAAAGTCACTATTAGTGTCTTCAGTGTGATCCTGGCAAGGGCTATCCAGGTCTGAAACACTGCACAGGAACTCCACAGGCAGCTGTCACACTCCTTCAGGGGCACCTGAAGATATAATTGAGTATCGTTTGCATAATGATGAATGGTGGCGCAGCAGTGGTCATCAAAACTCCCAGCAACTCCATGTAAAGTATCACTAAAGCAGGTGCCAGCATGGACACCCGGGTCACCTCAGTGTGAGGATTTCGACATCTGCACGGTGGGTGTGCGCTCAACTGGGCTTTTTTTTCGAAATTGTGATATGATACTGAATGAGTGTAGATCAACCTTCAGAAAATGTGTGGGGCTAATCTGTACACAATTTCCTATGGTCACCTCAGCAACATACACCTTGACCCTTGTACTGTGGGTGGACACAGCCTACAGGCACAGTCCCCCCTGTCATATTTAGTTGGGATCTGGCAGGTGGAGAACACAATACTTCTCAGAATGGGGAGGGGCAAAATCTTCCTCCGGCCATGGCCTACCTAATTAACTAACACAGCTCCATGGATCCACCATGTCCCTTTGTTTAGCCCTGCAGGTGGTGGCAGCAATTAACATAGTTAATATACTAATAGAGTGTACTTAAAACAAGCCCACATGGGGCCTAGCTGCAGAGGTTAACAAAGGAAACAGGAAACCTCAAAGCATGCACTGTGCTAACCTGAAGCCAGCTGCCGCCCTTAGTATCAATGGACAGTGAAATATCATGTCTGGGACTGCGTCTATTACAGTAGTCATCCCTGCAGGGGGACGCCATTCAGAAGATACAAGCATGTGGATTAACAGTGCCAGAAGGTCTGGTCCGACCACAGCTACAAGGGAGACCTGCCACTTTAATCAGGAACCACAGGGAGCTCCATTGACCAAAGAAATCTTTTGATCCATAACAGACAAGAAGAAGGGTGGGACTTAGTATTTCATTTTACCTTTACCTTTTCTGTTCAAAAGCACTCTGATTAGGATCTAACGCATACAGGAGATTGTTGGTGGGGACCCTGGACTGGTTAAATATGATAGGCTTAGCCTACACCAATTACTGTGGTCCATTTGGCTTTAAAAGCGAATAGAGACCCTCTTTTGAGCAGATCATTTGAAGACTTCACAAGGAGTAGGAAGACAAACTCAGCTTGTATCCTGGCTGAAGGTACAGTCTGCCTTATATCTTCCACCAGCGAAGGAAAGACAGGACCTCCAAGAGGGAAGCAAGATCCCTCACCTGAACACGCGGGAGGGTACGGAGGGAGAAACTGAATCCAGAGGACCCTGCTGCAGCTCCAGGACCGGTACCCAGCCAGCACAGAGCGTGCCCTGCTAGGCTCTGCTGCAAGCTTCCTAGGTGGAAAGTGCCAGAGAGTCTCTGAACCAAACCAAGCTACCTGCAACACACTCCTCAGCTTTGGGCTGTCCACCTTAAAGGACAACACAAGCCCAGTGAAGAAGCGAGGAGAAGTGCATCGATAAGTATCTACCGGCAGCTGCCTTAAAGGACATTTTTTCGAGCCAGTCCATCCCCTCGAGCGGCAACCGACTGCAATGCTGACTGTTTTTACACCACAGTCACTACAGCTGTCCAAGACACCTCGGTCACTGCTTCAGAACCGCTGACCAGCATTGTTACAAAGATTCTTGACCGTGAGCCGCTGTGTAGGCCAGCCTGCAGCCGTCTGTCCATCCTCGCATGGTGAAATGCCTGCCACCCGATAGCCGTAGCTATCTCCCATTTTGAAGTCTGTCGCAGAATCTGCAAAGAGCGCTGAAACCGACTCAACCCTGTCGAGCACCAAGAACTCCTACAGCACAAGGTACATTGTGGTCTGTCCCTGTGGTCTCCTTGAACTATTACCATTAATTACTATACAAGCTACCCTCCTGCCAGTATCTAGAGTGCATCCCTATTACATCTTTGAAACTGTCTGTCCTCTGCATTTCTTTACAGGGTGAGTTGTATTTCATAGTGTGCTAGAACTGTCTGTTGTGATAACAATAAAGTAGATATTGTTATACAACCTTGACTGGACGTTCCCTTTTATCATTGGGTAATAATTGTATTTTTGCTGTGTTGCAACTAACCAACGATCCATTACCTTTCAGAGATAAGCCTGCCATTCCGTCCACTTTACCAAAATTGGACAAGGAGGTTTATAATTTGTTTATGTTCCCAATCTGTTTGAGTCCTTTCTGGTGTACTAGAGGTTTGGGGCTGATTAATGGTTGAGAAACCAATATTCATCCCTGGACTAGGCAGGTGGTCATTTGGAGGGTACCATCTGAATAGATTGTGATCTGCGAGATGGGAGCGATTGAACACACTCAAGGTCCAAACACCAATGTCGATTTATACCCATGTAATAGACAGAAGTGCCCCATGGCGGATGCATGCCTTTACTTCCCCTGCAGGCACTTTGCCATACATTAACTGTGTCACATTTACTTCACCATACCTTTTCTTCTCCTGTCTTTTACATTCTCTAGCAATACATTAATTTTTACAGTGGAAGAGCCCCTATACCACCCTTATTTTTTTCCCCCATACTCTACCCCTTGCCACCGCTTGACCCCGACCCTAACGTTTAGCTAACCTTAAACCCATACATTGCCTGTGAAGGTGCAGACAAAGTAAAGTTATCGAAAAGTAAATATATGACAAAGTCAATGTCTGCCGAAGTGAAGGTAGACTCAGTAAGTGTATTGGCAGTTTGTTTCTAGGTGAACTAAAGGGGGATACCGCTCATGGCCCACCCTACCAGAAGTGATGGGGAGAACCTGCAGCATGAGCAGACAGGCTCCTTTGCCATCAGTCGCTGGGGGATATCGTCAACCAATCAACACTGCACTATGGATGAAATCCCTATTCATAAACTACCAGGACGTCTCAGTGGTCAATATTGCTGAGTAGTTGAGTAGCCATTGCCTTTTTAATGATTATATTAAGAAAATAAATACTGGCTAGTAATACTCCAGAAGTTCTCAAGACCAGGGGATGACAAATCAGGTCCATCACAGTTCCAAGACTCCAGGTTTTCATGGTGACCGTGTGACTACGTAAACTACTGCCTTTTCTATTCACCGCATTCACATACATTTTATGTGGATATCCAGAAAGCATGGGGTGAATTTGGCTCTTGCAGACAGAATCTAGGGACCCG
This sequence comes from Ambystoma mexicanum, assembly GCF_040938575.1. Classification (NCBI taxonomy): domain Eukaryota; kingdom Metazoa; phylum Chordata; class Amphibia; order Caudata; family Ambystomatidae; genus Ambystoma; species Ambystoma mexicanum. The sequence continues at coordinate 166,549,315 of NC_090931.1, read as the reverse complement.
TGATCACCATGCAAACATCAAGGCCAGCTTTCATAAGCAAAGGAACGATCAGACCCAGCTTCAGCTGCTGTTCTAGGAACTTACCCTGAAAAAAGTTCTCATTAAGAATGAATATTCGGTCTCAGAACATCAGAAGACAGGCCTTTAATAAATATTGCAGGAAAGTTGTCATCGTAATAAGACGTATTTCAGAGTGCTGCTCGAAGGACTGCAAAGGCTGTCAAATCAACCTCCCAAAACGTTTGCCACTCTGGGGTATCACGCAGGAGGAACAAAGAGGCTGGATCAGAAACTTCCTTTGTGCCTGATTCAGTGCATTGATTCTGATGGAAAGTGACTCCACTATAGTACACCTCTCTGGCTTAATGGAAAAGGTAGACATAAAGGGCTTCATTATGAGTTTCAAGGGAACGGACAAGAGCTGGAAGTAATGGGATGAATTGAATTGCAAACCCACTAGGATGCAATTCCTCCAGCATGAGCATAAAGGTGTAACTTCAAAACCATCGAGTAATTGCCACCAGTGACATTACCTCCAGAGGTAATTCCCCCATTCCCCATTAAAGTCCCTGGAGAATTCAAAATTGGGATTACCCACAACTCCTAGGGCATCGTTATGAGTTATGCAGTATTTCCCAGAGGAAGCATCACCAAAGTCGTTTACTGATTCTGTCGCTTTTTATCGGTTAAATCTGTCCTATAGCAAGTGGGAGAATGGCAGTCCTAATCCCCATTCTTGTGCAAGATTTGCACGAGTTATCATGGAAGGCAATTCCGTTCACAATAAGTCCTCCATTTTCTGGTGGTAAAGTGGTGAAGAGAAGGCCAGATATTTGCTGGCGATATCTCCTCCGCTTCACTGACAGAGACAGAATTCAGCAGTGCGGAAAAGTGGCAGTAACTCAGTTACTACCACTTTACCATCAATTTTATTTACCACACCACCAAACTCGCAAAAAGACTGTAACGGGTAGAAATTCCAAAATGTACCAGTGGTTGTAACTGTAATTCGATTCTGAGGAATTATGATATGATATTTTATTTATATCACGCACATACACAAGTGTTTCAGGGTGCGACGAGGCAAGGGAGGGCACAAGTGAGGAACAAAACAATGATCTTACTAGGCCCAGTGGCATTGAGAACGCGCAAGTGCAGCGGAGGGGGAGGAGGGAAAGTGCAAAGGGAAGGGGAGGAAGTGGAAAGTGCTGAGCAGGTTATCAACAACAACAGGTAGTGAGGCCAGCAGGTGGCAAGTGCAGGAATAAGGCGCAGACAAATGGTGTCTGATAGGTGCTGGAAAGGGACTGTAGGTTTGCAGATACAGACCCAAGTGTAGGGGTTGCCAGAGGCAGTGCGGGTGTGCAGCTGGGTGGGCAGGGATCTGGGCCCGAAATTAGAGGGTAGCCAAGAACCTGATGCTGAAAAACAGACAAAGAACAGCAAGGGAGAGGAAGAGAGAAGGCAGAAGCAAAGAGGAAGGTCTTGAGGTGCGTCCGGGACCGAAGATGTTTCTCCTCAAGTTTCAGAGAGACAGGGAGGCTGCTCCAGAGGACGCCCCAGCCCCAGAGAGAGATCTACCCCCAACTCTTTGCTTGGAGAATCCACTGACCCTGAGGGAGTTGGAGGTGGAGGAGCGAAGTGTGCGAGTTGGAAGGTATTTCCAAAGGGAGAGTTGAATGTATTGCGGTCCCAGGCCCCAGATGGCCTTGTGTACAATGCAAAGGGTCTTGATTTTGATCCTTGCAGCTACGGAGAGCCAGTGAAGAGATTTCAGGGCTGGAGAGATATGATCCCTGGGCTTGAGGCCAAGGACAAGTCTGACAGTGCGGAACTGGATGAGTTGCTGAGGGCGGAGAGTAGAAGCAGGCATATTTAGGAAGAGGCTGTAATAGGGATCAAAGTGTGAAAAGTGCAATGCTTCAGAGCTTGAAACAGTGCATAGGTCCAATGTGCTGCCTGATTATTTTCATTAGAATGCAAATTAGCCTTTGCTTCGCTTCCCTGTTGTTTCATTGAAGCAAATTATTTCGTGGTAATGCACTTAGATGTATTTATTTAGAATAATATTTAATTTATTTTATAATGGGAGTTCCCCAAAATCACATGGAAATATTAAATGAAATTGAAGGATGGTAAATCAACCTCTGGAAAATGTGTGGGGCTAATCGGCACACATTTTCTTATGCTCACGACACAACACACACATACATCGGTGTACTCTGGATGGACACAGCCTACAGGCGCTGTACCCCAAGTCATATTTAGTTGGGATCTGACAGGTGGTTTATATGACAGATATCAGGAGGCAAAGGGCCAAATCCCTCCTCCTGCCATGGCCAGCCTAATTAACTATCAAAGGCTCCGTGGATCTACCCTCCCCATTTTGACCCTCTGCAGATGGTGGCAATAATTAACATAAACCACATACAAATAGAGTATTCTTTAAACTGCAATTCTTCAATTGACTCCTGAGGAAATGCCCGCTTATGAAAGCATGAAGGCAGCCCTCCTCAAGAAGTTCATTAAAACCCCAGAACAGTATCTCAAAAGCTTCAGAGACCTCGGAAAGGAAAGTGGGCAGACATTTGAAGCGTTCACACACTTGTCATTGAAATATCTGAGTGGGCGGGTGGCTGGTAACAAAGCTCACACATTTAAAGGAATGTACAATTTGATTACATGTGAGCATGTATTGAAGAATTGTGAGGTTGACCTACACCAGCATCATGTGGGCAAGACTATGACAGAGCCTAGGGAGCATGCAAAGGCTGCCGACAGGTTTGTGAATACTCGAGTCCAGAAAAAGGCTCAGACGAGCCCACCCAAACTGGATGAGACATCTTCAGACAAAAAAGTAAACAAGGATGGAAATGACAAAGGTCCAACCAAATCCTCTTCAAAGTCAGGTCCCCAAAAGAATGAAGGTAAATACCAAAACTTTAATTCAGCTGTACACTCTGAAAAGAAGAGCGCAGGAACCCCTAACACTGGGACACCTGTGTTCTCACCACCCAAAGGTTGTTTTGTGTATAAGGAGCTGGACCATAGGAAAGGGGATACTGCTTACAAGGGCTTAGCCAAGCAAGCCATAGTAAATGTTGAACTCATGAAAGAGGCCATCATTAGTATGGGCCTCCTAGAGGAGGACTTTCCACTAGGCCAAAGAATGGCCAAATGTGGATTGGTTACATTGAGTGGGAAATGGTACCGGGTCTCCAGAAGAGATCCCAGTTCCCAATAATACTCAACTCTGTATAGAACATGTGTATATCAATGGATACAAAACTCCTGTGGTCTGAGACACCGCGGCTAGCGTCAGTGTTGTCACCTGACAGTGGGCACAGCCAGGCCAACATATTGATGGGCCTGATTGTAGAATCAGTAGATTTGACAGAAAGACTAAGTGCCCCTTGGTGATGGTAGGGTTCAGCTGGTGAGGTGAAACCACCCAGCGCCGTGTAGCAGTGAATGATTCCGTTCCTCTCCCAGGTCTATTGGGTAAACATCTTGCTGATCCCGAGATAGTCACAACGGCTACCTGATCAACGGCCACCAGAATGAACACTCTCAGAGCCCTATGGCCTGGAGTGCTTCCAGAGGGCTTGTTGGAAGGACCAGTGATAGCCCCTAGTTCAGTTCCACAGACTGCTGAGTCACCTAATCCTGCGGGAGAGGGGTCAGTAACAACTGAGGACCCTACTATGGTAGCAGGGGACCCCGTGACTTCAGAGTTGCCTGGCACAGTGCAGGAACCTGAGGTGGAGGACCAGGTGGGTGCAGATCTGAAGAGCCTACCCAAGCTGGATGAGTTTGCATCAGCTGGGGGCCCATATCAAACAGACTTCCTCACAGCCAAGAAAGAGTGTCCCACTCTGGAGGGTCTGCGGAAGCAGGTGGAGGAGCAGGCTAAGGGCGAGGACCCTGGACTGTTCAAGGTGTACTGGGAGGATTGACTCCTGTACAGTGAGACAATAGAGTCTGAGGCTGAGGGCACCAGAAGGTTGGTGATTTCCCAATGCCATGGAAAATTACTTTTGGATTTGGCTCAGCAAATTCCTTCAGCGGGTCACTTGGGAGTGACTAAGACATCGGACCGGTTGTCTGCAAAAATTTACTGTCTGCAGTTTGGTGTAAAGGTTAAGGAATTTGTCCAGTCCTGCCCTACTTGTCAAACTTCTGGCAAGTGAGATAGTGCCACAAAGGCCCCATTAATTCCACTACCCATGTTTGGGTTGCCTTTCAAGAGAATAGGCATGTATATTGTGGGTCCTTTCAATCCTCAAACCAGCTCAGGGAATAGATACATCTGGGTGGTGGTAGGCCATGTCACAAGGTACCCTGAGGCTGCCCCTGTGAGGAGCATCAAAGTCCTTGGGCTTCAGAAGGCTATGAGTGGGATATTCTCCCTTGTTGGATTCCCCAAGGAAGTCATTTCTGACAGGGAATCACACTTCATATCATCATATTTGAAGGCTATGTGGGAAGGGTGTGGAGTCACCTACCGGTTCTTGCATCCTTCCATCCACAAAAATTACGCTCATGCAGTTGTATTGGCCTTAATGAAGATGAAACCCTACATATTTGGGTCGCACTTTACGATACAGGCAGACCACCAGCCTCTCCGTTGGTTAATGGCCATCCACAGGGAGAACCCTCATCTTTTGTCTTGAGCCATATATTTACAGGGATTAGATATGTACATCAAGCAAAAGCCACGTTCCCACCATGGAAATGCAGATGGCCTCAACTGGTATTTTCACCTTGATGACGAAACAGACCCTCAGTAAGGTGGTGGTTCACATGTTGAGGCTTGGGTGTGCGCTCGCATGGGCTTTTTGAAATTTTAAATGAAATTGAATGATGGTAGATCAACCTCCAGAAAATGTGTGTGGCTAAGTCGCACACATTTTCCAATGCTCAGCGCACGACATACACATAAACCTGTGTACTCTGGGTGGACACAGCTTACAGGCGCTGTACCCCATGTCATATTTAGTTGGGATCTGACAGGTGGAGTACACAATGCTTCTCAGAAGGAGGAGGGCCAAAACATTCCTCCTGCCATGGCCAGCCAAATTAACTATCAAAGGCTCCATGTATTTGCCATTTCCATTTGTTTATCCTCTGAAGATGGTATAAGTGATTGAGATAGTTACAATACTACAAGAGAATACTTCTAATAAGGCCCACATGGGGCCTGGCTACAGAGGTTAACAAAGACAGGAAATCCCCACCAACCTTTGATATGCACTGTGTCAACCTGAAGCCAGATCCCGCTTCTCAGTATCAAGGGCAGTGAACTGTCATGTCTGGGACTATATATTTACAGTAGTCATCCCCGCAGGAGGCTCCATTCAGAAGGTACCAGTGGTCGAAGTGGAAGAAAAATAGTAGTGGAGCTATGGATTTTGTAGAAAAATTGGTGTCGTTTCCAGCGACGGCTGGTGGATTTTATAAATGGGCGGGACTGGGAATAAAAATTTACCATAAATACGTGGTAGCAACCAAGCGTAGCAAGTGAGCCTTAAATAAATGAGAAGGGCTCCGAGGGTTTTGCCCATGAGAATTATTTTTAAATAATGGGTTAAACAGTGCTTTTTTTGCAGCACATTTTCAGAGAAAATTGGGTAAAAAAATAGAAAGTTTACAAACAGATTTCTAGGGTAAGTCGTGAAAAATCAATTTGATGCAGATTCACCAACAGTGCCCAGGAGCATTTCCGAACACATTTTCATGATGCCTTTTCCCACTACAATGTAATTTTCTGCCATTGTAAAAAAAGTAATTTAATGCTGACTGCACCCATACATGTCCATGAAGGTTAAACCAATATATGCTAGTATTTACACATAAGAATGTACTAGTGTTTGCTTTGACCATATTAACAGTAAAGATACTATAGTGAAACATGTCCATACTGGCAATTGAAACAGGTCCTGACTGGCTGCACCGTGTTGGCTGGCGAGGCCACATAGAAAACACTCATCATGTTGGCTTTGCCCTTAACGTCAGTTTAAGATGGCATGCCACAGTAATAAAACATGTCCGTGCTGGAAGAACAAATTACAAATGCCCACACCACCCATATTATGGATACACTTCATGATGGCTTTGACCTCTCAACACAGATCAAAATGCCATGCCATAGTAAGAAAACCTTTCCAGGTTGGCCACGTAAGAACACTTATATTGGCTTTGCGCTTAACCCCAGTATAAAATGCAATTTATAATAAGAAATAATGTTTTAATTTGATGCATAAATGCTACTGCAATGTAAGAATGTTCATTTTATTTGCTTTCCCCGCTATGCCACCTGATAAAACATTTCAGTGCACCAACACTCCCTCTTTTGAGCTGTTTCCATAGATGTAGCTGGAGCATTTTTCTTCTTTAGCCACTTTAGCATCCTATGTAAATAGTTTTGTAAAGAAAGATACTTTTATAAATGCTCGTTATAAGCTAGTAGCTAGACATACACGTCACTTGCTATTATTAATTAAAGCCAATTCTCTAAATTCAAACAGTCTTTCTTACTCGCCCATAGTGAATATTCACTCGCCCATTGCGAACAGTGTCTCCATGTTTTGTGGCCTATTACATCAATGTGTTTTTCCGATAAATGAATCATTCAGTTGTGTTCAATGCATTAATCTTGCATGGCAGGATAGAGATTGAAGTTGCATTTCACAATGTTTTTATTGTCTCTTTAATCAATCCACTTTATGCTTGTGTTAGGGGTTTCCCCTACCTCGGATACACCTGTACAATATAGGTCTGAGTCGAACTATTCAGGAAAGAGATAGCCCTACCTCATGGGGATATATATCAGATTTAGATATTGAAAACCCTATTCTTTGGTAAGGGTGAGAAATGCAGACCAATTTGCATGGCAAAGAGATTTATGCTTAAATCTGATTCCCCAGATTTATTTCTCTCTTTACCTTAGCAGTGATTTGAGTAGACTGGTTACAAGAGTGGGAGACTTCAAAGACTCTGGCTAAGATTGGGGATGGCTGCAGCCATCTATGGCCCTGCTAATGAAAAAGTCCTGCCTTTCTGTAGCTCTGTGTCAAATTTTGCCTCATTAAGTGGCCATATGTGTTCTCTTTTGGAAAAAATGGAGTGTAGAATCTCAGCCCACAGGCCACAACCCACAAAATCATGGCAGGTTAAGGGGTACACATGATCTGAGAGGCAAGTGGATACACCACCACAACAGCTACACCATGGATAATCTGCAGCTGCTTTCTACACATTCAGGAGCCACGTGGGACGGACTAGTAGCTATGTAAACAGACTGAATGGTGTCTTCCTTCAAGTGCTTTATCACTAATAACATATGGAAGATATACAACCATGTTCTCTTACCTTGAGCAGTCTGGAAACAACACTTCCTAAATGCCTCTGGGTTGGCTGGGCAGGATTTCAGTCACCTGGTTGTTCTCTTGTGGACAGATGAATCCCTAGGGAATGAAGAACAGGCATTCACATGTTAGAGAATGTTTGCAAAGCTTGAATCAGGTAGTCTACTAAGAGAAGGATGCGTCCAGGAAAGAGTGAAGCTTGAGGTTGAAGGATGTGGAATACTGATAAGGGCATACTCATTCTTAGAGGCTAGGAAGTCGAGTATTTAAGAAACCAGGGCACTACGAGGAGCATGCACACACGAGTGGGATCCCATGTATGGTATTCCTCATGTGCTTGGTACTCAGACCATTTCCTAGACATTACTTTACACAGATACTCTTTATCATTTGCTGGTCTTATCATGAACATCCCTTGCTTAAAAATGTGTTAAGAGCTAGGTGGGGTATGGGATACAGGGGTGAATATTTCAAGTTCCAAACTACTAGCCAGCCATAAAAAAATCACTTACCACCTCAATTGCACATATACAGCACACCATTTTCCAAATGTATCTATATAATAACACTTCTGTATATCCAGTGGGAAGAAAAAACACAGCGAGCACTGCAAAGTACACATTTCAAGCCCCAGAATGAAAATAGAGAAATGTATATATTGCAGTGTTACAAAACTGATGACTGGCAATACTGGGACTGTTGCTGGAGGGGCCCACTTGACATGAAAAGTTTGAAATGCCCTGACACTGTCCCTGTCACAGCTCAATGCATTTTATTTAGGAACTCCACTGTGCTTCCAGAAATATTTCCCTACATCGAACTTTGTTTTTCTGCTTTTGTGGGGTTGGGTAGGAAGCTGATGAAATACCCACACATCACTGCTTCCAAAGCTCATCAACTTGAAAATAAATACGTTTTAGGTAACAAAAAGAATACTGCTTTTGTATTCTGTTCAAACCTAGGATGTTTCCAGATCCTGTAGTAATGGATGACATTAATATTACTGCATTCAATAGTATTCATTTGTGTTAACTTTAGAAGGATAAAAGTCTGTGCTGGTCCTATTGGGAGGCTATCCTTTGATTACATAACATTCTTTGCAGTCGCCACATAACCCTCCTTCCCCCATCCATTACATTCTCTCCCAAAGAGTCAACCCCAGAAACTCTCCCTTCTCCCGGCAATCCACTCTGGAGCAATGCAAAAAAAAAACTAATAAATAAATGAAATAAGCATCAGCTGAAATCCCATATCTACATTTTACACGTAAATTACTTTCAACTGTGCATGTCCCCAATAAAGTAACAAGAAGTTTGAGATAAATGAGGGTGCCCAATAGCTTCCAGTTGGGGGTATCTCTTACGTAATGGGCTGCCCTGCCGCAATGGGGACCATGCAGTGTATTCCGCATGCACGTTGATCAGACTCACATCAGCACATCACAACATGCATCCATTTTCAATTATGTGTTCTTTCATTATTTAGGCAAGTACTTCGTTTTGCAGGCTGCTGTCCTTTTAGAACAGGTTGTCTGAGAATGCTATAGGGGTGCACCTAGTCTAAAATTATAGGGCGGGGCGAACCCTTCAAATATTGGAAGAGGCGCTAAATTACTTGTGTAGGGGCATCTAACTTCATTACCAGTAATGAGACTATTCTAGTGCAGCTTCAATGTAACAAACAGTTAGCTCTCTCCTTTATGTCTGAAAACACCCACTTCTTGCAGATCCTGAAGATCCTAGAAAGTGTGAGAATGTCAGATGGTGGTGTGCAATGAAAGACTCAATATCATAGCATAGCAGGACATAGAGTGTGGGGCAGTACTCTGGACGAACCAAGCAACTTCAGTGGCTGGGAGCAACAGAGGAGAAAATGTAATGTTGGTTCAACCACAGTTAGTGCGCTATACTAGAATCTCTGGTGTGCTGATTCGCTGTTGAGACTATGTCTACCTGTCAAATCAAGCCCTATTCTAAGGTTTTAAATGTAATCACTTATACACACTCACATTTTTGCAGTTGAAGCCAGGGTGAGATTACATTATATGCTCAGGATCACACACTTAAGCTAAACAGTGAACAGGGATTTTAACCCACTGTGCAATTTGGGCACAGCCATCTTCTTCCATGTTTTAATCGGAACAAATATTTAAGTTTTGGGTCTCAATCAAGACCTATTATAATAATGTCCTATAGAGTTTACTTGCTAAATACACAAATTGCATAGTAAAGCATCATGACAACATGTACATTCGTATAGCAGCATGTTGGGCCAAAATAATATCAGTGTACCTTTTATTTTCCACATCCTAAATGGAAAATAATAAGATGCAAGAGGCAAAATATCTATTTACCCACTTTATTTTCAGCGATTTAAGACACACTCACAATAAAATAAGTTGTGTCATGAACTCACTTAGGTTTGGAGATTCGTCACAAACCTCCAGCGTGACGTGTTGTTATGTATGGTTTTAAGAATATTCAACTAAGGACATCAAAGCAAACTTTAGTTTTTAGCATCAAACTATTAGACATTATGGGTGGCCTGGCTGGCCCCTGACCTCCTGCCGGCACCCTGCCAGGATGAGACTGAACATCCCAGGAAACTGCGTTGGTGCTCTGACTTGGGGGGCCTTGGATCAGTGTCCTCGGGGGCAACACGAGCGAACTATCTCAGCAACCCCCCCCCCTAAAATTAATTCTCATTCTACCACCTGCATGGGACCGGATTAAGGTAAGAATCACTTTCCATTTACAGAGGACTTTGAACATGTTTAATAAACATTTACTTAGAGCTGTACTGGATTTCCCATTATATTGTAAAAAAGGTAGTGCGGGTTTGCTTGTGTTACCCAGTGCAATGCAGTTTAATTATTCGCCTGTGTGTTCTATTTTTGAAGCATTTTTATAATGCCATGGTTCCTGGATAGCTTCTAGGCGCCTGGCTATGCTCGCATAGGTAAGAAAAGCAATGGATGCCCTCAGTCTGCGAATGCTCTGGGTTTTTGTGGTCTCCAGCCTTACCCTTCCACTCTCAAATTGTATTCATTTTCCCCCACGGTCGGACTGGACCATAAAATTGTCTTGGGCACTAATGAAAAAGTGTCCCAAAGTTGCAAATGGCAATTCATTCTTTTGACACTGTTTACCCAAGGGGGAGGTATTTTTATAAAACGGGACAAAAATTGTGCATTTTAATGAATATTTATTCAGCAACACTGGTCAAAACTACTATCCGCATAGTTAAGTAACTCATAAAATTGGCCCATATTGGCCCAAAAAGTGTCTCACTCCTGCAGAAGTGGAAACACGCAGCTTCTGGGCGCTATCCTCTGAACTCATACTACTGCAGTGCAGTGCAGTGCAGTACAATATGCTTGGGTCGGGAGAGAGGGACAACACTGAACCGTCCTTCTCTCGCGACCCAGCACCTGGCCCTGTGTGACCTCACGCCCGCACCAAAACCAAATAAAAAATGCTCAGGTGACCATGCTCTTGTGAGCTTCATTAGTGCGGCACCGACAGCTAGAGCGGAAGTGAAACTTCATTAACAGCCGTGTTTCTAACTGTGAGACAGTTTGCGCTGAATGTGATCGCGTCTAGGGATTCCTAAAGGGCAGTCCGTGGGCACCGAGGTTTATTGGGAAGGCATCTGCTGTAGCGCTTCACAGCACAGGGTGGGCGGAACCAGGACAGAGGCGCTGTATCTTCTGGTGACGTTGGTCCTATCCATGCCTTGATTGTGTTGGAGGTCACACCTATACTCGCATGACACGTTATTGGCGGGAATAACACCATTCAATTACAATAAGTGAAAGAGAAATTAATGCTACAGGACACTCTAGGGATCATTATGAGTTTGGTGGTCACATTGGTGGTGCTAATACCACAAAGCTGAAATACCATTACCACCTGTGGTAACAGTGGTGCCTCTGTTTTATTATGAGATTACCGTTATTCTCCATTCCGTACTCCTAAAGGACATTAAGGGGAATAGAGATATTACCAGTGGTAGTAAACTCACCATCATCCTGTGTCTGTAGGTGATACTATCATGTACGTGCATGCGTTTTTCCTCATAATCAGGTGTACTTAAAAATCAGATGAAGGTGCCCGCCGCACCACCTTTATTTTCAGTTACCGCCGAGCTCGCAATGCATGAATGTGTGCCCCATGTGTGTCGATGAGAGCTAAGACTCTAATTGCAAAGGTCGAATGAGGTCATGCGAAAGTGGAAGTTCATGATTGAAACTACTAGGGGAGGACAAAGAGACCCCATGCAAGCTACCCACTCGCAGACTATACCTACACTAAGGAGAGACAGCCTCACACCAAGGCAAGCACACCACACTCCACACTTACACTCATGCCCACACACCAGTTAGGGCCCAATATACTGTAACCTCTTAAGCACATGAACTAATCCTTCCCAATGAGACAATCCGAACCAACCACAAAAACAAGGTTTCCAGAATATGGTTACAACCATCTGACTCAGCCACATTCCCTCCTGGTACACCTTTCAATATCCCAGTGGCCTCCATCCCTGTGAACCCAAATCCCTCTGAGCAACACCCCTCTCCTGCCCACCAACCATCTGACCCAGCCACATTCCCTCCTGGTACACCTTTCAATATCCCAGTGGCCTCCATCCCAGTGCACAACACCCCTCTCCTGCCCACCAACCATCTGACCCTGCCACATTCCCTCCTGCTATACCTTTCAATATGGTCAGGAGAGAGGGACGGCACTGAACCGTCCCTCTCTCCCGACCCACTAGTCATCTGGCCTGGCTGGCCCCTGACCTCCCGCCCACACCATGCACATGCACTGCACTACTGCAGTGCAGTGCAGTACAATATGCTCGGGACGGGAGAGAGGGACAGCATTGAACCGTCCTTCTCTCCCGACCCAGCACTTGGCCTGGCCCTGTTCTAACACAGATTCATCTAACGGGGAACCAATGAGCGGTTCTCCAGTGGCATTCTTTAGACTTCTCTGTCTCGGGAGGATAGTCTCAGGGGCAACGTGCTCGCCGTGGAAGCAAGACGTCATGGAGCACCACAGGTTTGATCCCCGGGTTCGCGCTTAGAAACCTCTGGGTATTAAGCGCGTTATAAATAACCTATCATATCAAATTAGCCTTACCTTTTTTATTTTTCCTCAGTTTAATTAGATTACTATACATGAACGCATAATTAGATTTAGGCTTACAAGGTGCGGCATTTGTTCGGTTTTTTTTGGTCTCAGCATTTTCTTTATGGTGTACCATTTTCAATCCAGATGTGCTGGTGCTGCGTTCACATCCTACTTTCCGCCCAATGTTCATACTTTTGTGTATTAGCAGTGCCTGTATATCAATTTTTTATTCTAACCGTGCACATTTTGCCAAGAGATCTGTCAGCAGGTTCTCAAAGGCATTCAACATCATACTAGATGTCATAGTGCTATCGCCAATACTTTCATTCTAACATATACTCGGGTCAGGCAAAGCCTTTGACAGTGGAAGCGCATTAGGTGCAGAATTGTGCATGCCTGCACCCCATGACAGACCACCAGAAATAAACCCATCTTTCAAGCCACTGAGAACGCTAGGAGCGTTCATTGACCCTTGTGGGAACATCACATCCACTGCTAATGGGGACTTTTTTTATATCAACTAGAGGAGTGGAGGACTCACAAAAGGATTGGGACATGTTCTGCCCAGGAAACTGTACTCCGTCGTCCTCCAACTCACATATGGGAAGATCTAATTTTAAGTTTACACACTGACTATTTATAATAGTCCTATGTACTTGGGATATAGCGCTTAGGCTATTCCCTTCCAACTTACATGGTGGATACACTGTGATCACCTCAGTTATGCAATTACTATTGCTGGATCTCTCATAAATAACGGAAGGTGCAAGGCCAGTAGACCCCACAGAAACAACTGACCTCGTAATTCAAGGAAGTGTTAGTTATCAGGGCATTTGTTACCTTTTGACTACACAACATTTGGTGCCCCTCGCCACAAATGACATCATCTAACAATTTTGAACTTACACAACCAAGATCAGAAGTGAGTTTGCCTTGATTTCCACATATTATACTGCACTGCACTGCAGTAGTGCAGTGCAGTCAGGGCTCAAGTCGAGGGTACACGCGGGGGGACGGAGTCCACCCACTTTTTTCAGTGGGTGGACTCAGTCCCCCCAGTTAAAATGAGAAACATTGAATGTGCTCTTTTAGTTTATGAATTAAAGCCAACCTCACGGATCGAGCCACAGTCGTCAGGTTTGCAGGCCTGACACTTGCCCACTGCACTATATAACCTGATGAAAAATAACAAACAACTAAAGGTGAAAATGCCCATTTTCGGTACTGCAATTTTCAGGGAAAACATTTGTTTTGGTTCTCGGAGTTTAAAACATGCACACCTTTTAATGTTTTTAAAAACACTATTCGAAGAAAATATCCTCTCTTGGTTTTGTGTGGGTGTTGATTTTATGAAGGGCAAATGCCATTTGTCTTGTGCAATTTGGGTGGTGGTTATGCAAAGGCAGTTTAATGAAATGTGCATATTTCACCTTGATATGCTCATTTCTGGCAACGTCACATCCCATTGCGTTTCTTGATGAGTCCCCCCACTTATATTTTTAGGACTTGACCCCTGACTGCAGTGCATGTGCATGGTGCGGGCGGGAGGTCTGGGGCCAGCCAGGCAGATGACTAGTGGGTCGGGAGAGACGGTTCAGTGCCGTCCCTCTCTCCCGACCTGAGCATTTTTTTTTTTGTTTTGGTGCGGGCTGCACCAAAACAAAATAAAAAATGCTCAGGTCGGAAGAGAGGGACGGCACTGAACCGTCCCTCCGAGTCCCGACCCACTAGTCATCTGTCTAGCTGGCCCCCGACCTCCCGCGACCCGCCCGCACCATGCACATGCACTGCACTGCAGTGCAGTGCATGCAGTAATATGCTCGGGTCGGGAGAGAGGGACAGCACTGAACCGTCCTTATCTCCCGACCCAGCACCTGGCCTGGCCCTGCTGTGACCTCCCGCCCACACCGAAATAAAATATGCTCAGGTCGGAGAGAGGGGCGGTTGGCACAGAACCAACCGTCCCTCTCTCCCGACCCACTATACACTCGCCTCCATCTGCCCCCCCCTTTACCTACCTGGCAGCGCAGTCTGCAGGAGGTAATGAAATTCTAGGCCTGCTGCCTGGCGAAGTCCATCTCCGACAGAGGCTGCTGGTCACTGGCCCACGCCTGCGCATAGTGAGGGGCACGTGCAGAAATGAAAGGCACTGCATCTCAATGCGCAGGCGTGGGCCAAGGCTCTGCCATCAGCCTACTGTTTGCAGCCTGCATCAGACAGTGCAGTGCTGCCACCGTTCCTATACTTTTACTTTAAAAAGGAACGCTCCGGAGCGGTTTCTTTTTAAAATAAAAGTATAGGAATGGTAATGAAGAAAAAAAAAAAGTAGAGGAGCACCGCTCCCATCCGCTCCCGCTCACTTCGATCACTGGAAGGTACGAGTATGTGGGTTGATGGAGACAGAATGTCTGTTCTTGCCAGAGCTTTAAGGTAGACTTGATGTTTTAATCAGGAACCACAAACAGCTCAATTAACCAGAGAGACCCTTTGATCCACAATAGATAGGAAGATGGGTGGGACTTAGTATTAAATGTTGTCACACCTTTACCTTTTCTGTTGCAAAGCACTCTGGTTATGACCTCATGCATACAGGAGATTGTTGGTAGGGACCCGAGATTGGTTCATTAAGGTAGGCTTAGCCTACACCAATCACTGTAGCCCATTTGGCTTTAAAAGAGGATGTAACCCCTCTTTTGAGCAGAGCATCTGAAGACTTCACAAGAAATAGCAAGAATAACTCAGCATTCGACCCTGGCCGAAGGTACATTCTGCTTTACATCTTCCTCCAGTGAAGGAAGACCAAGACCTCCAAAGAGGGAAGCAAGATCCTTCCCCTAAACATCTTCCAGGGAACAGAGGGAGATACTGAATCCAGAGGGCCCTCCAGCAGCTCCCGAACTTGTACCCAGCCAGCACACAGTGTTCACTGCTAAGCTCTGCAGCAAGCTTCTTAGGTGAAAAGTGCCAGAGAGTCACTGAACTAAACTAAGGAATAGGCAGCTGCCTGCAACACTCTACTCACTCCTCCTTAAAGGACTACATGATCCGAGTGAAGAAGCTAGGTGGAGTGCATCAACGAGCATCTACTAACATCCGCCTTAAAGGATATTTTTGCGCCAGTCGTGCCCCTCGAGCTGCGACCGACTGCACCAATGACTGTTGTTTCGCCGCAGTCGCTCATGCCATGAGAGAGGCATTGACCAGTGCTTCAGACCCACCAACCAGCACTGAGACAATGATTCTTGACCCTGACCAGCCGTGTAGGCCAGCCTACAGCTGTCCGTCCAGCCCTGCTCACCGAACTGCCTGCCGCCTGATACCTGCAGCTGTCTCCCGTCTTGAACTCTGTCGCAGAAGCTGCAAAGAGCCCTGAAACCGACTCAATACTGTCAAGCACTAAGAACTTCGACAAGCACAAGGTACATTGTGGTTGTGTACCCCTGGTCCTTCTCCAAAGGACCTTAGTGACATTTTACAACCCATTGCTCCCTTTGTGTTGAAACCAACTATCCTTGAACCATTGCAATTAATTAATTTACAGAATATCCTCCTGTCAGTATCCAGAGTGCATGCCTATTCCTTCTTGAAACTGTCCAATCCATTCCTTTACAGGGTGGGTTGTATTTTGTAGTGTGCTAGGACTGTCTTCTGTGATAATAATAAAGTAAATTATTGTATACAACCTTGACTAGACAGCCCCTTTTATCATTGGGTAATAATTGTATTTTCGATGTGTTGCAACTAACCAACATTCCGAGACCTTTCTGCGATAAACATGCCGTTCCATTCACGTTACCATAATTGGACAAGGAGGTTTATAATTTGCTTGTGCTTCCAATCTGTGTAACGCTCACCTGATTCCCGCAGAGGCGCCGGTCTTGACTGGGTGAATGCCGTATCTTCAAAGGTGATGTGTAACACACGGTTGGCTCTTTGGGCTGGACCTCTGTGCACTGTATGTCTGACTCGAAGAGTAATATGTCTGCAGATAGAAAATATGGGATTAATGAACTGGGGTTATTGGGTGCCTCTCTCCTCTTCCCTTTCTCTTCTCCTGTAGAACCCCAAAGGTTAACACCCTCACCTTAGGTAAGTGAACGCCGAGCTCTCCATCTGCCTCGGGGCAGGGTGCCGTAACCAGTTTCTTCACTGGATAAGGGTGCATGCCTCTTGACCTCAGAGGACTGCTGTCCGTCGTTAACTGCACGACCGGTAAGTTCTGGGCAGTTCAAATGTCTTAAAAGTCTTTTGTAATGATATCTCTTGTTTTGCAGGCGATGGCGGATGGCGGGCTGATGAGAGTTGAGGATCGAACCCGCGTGAGGAATAGAAGCGCCTGGAAGCACGTAAGTAAGCGCTTGTAGCATGCTTCACGATGCGCACTAACTGTCCCTTTTATCTTGCAGGTACAAGTTCGGAGCTTTAGAGAAGCTGAAGGGTGCTGGAATACCCACTGGATTCGGCGTGGGAAGGAGTAATGGCACGTGAGTAATAAAGTTGCCCAATGTCTTTAAACGCACCTTCTTTTGTCTTTCAGATGCGGGATGCAGCGCCGAAGGCCTCCGGAGCGTGCGAAGAGCTGGTAAGCTTTTGTCTTTCAGATGCCGGAATGCAGTGCGAAGACCTCCGGAGCATGCGAAGAGTAGGTAAGCCTTTGTCTTTCAGATGCCGGAATGCAGCGCGAGGCGTTGGTGACAGCCGATGGACCAGGTAAGAGATGCGCTGCCACTGAAGACCGTAGTGCTAACCTGTTCTTTCTTTGTCTTTACAGGTGCTGCTGAAGACTGGATTCCAGGATGGTAAGCCTTTGTTCCCTTAGGCCCAGGATCAGAAGCAGAAGACACGATGAGCGTTCTGCTGCAGAGAATGCAGAATAACGCAAAGCAAGATTCATCCATCGGGTGTGGTTTAAATAGCCTCCTGTAGTGCTTAGGTGTCTCCTTCCACAGCCACGCCTAGGTAAGAAAAGAGTTCCTGTTTTCCAGAAGAGTTCCAGTGTTCTGAACCTAGGGAGTGGCTCCTGCCCCACCCAACAGGAAAAGTAGTCCCAAACAGAAGAGGATCAGGGGTTCAACTGGCAGGTAAGTAAGCAGCATGGTCTGCTGCAGGTAAGTCCACCCAAGCATTATGAGCCCGGCGCTTCCAGCGCTGGGACTGGGCATCTTTATGAGCCTGGTGCCACTGGAGCCAGGACAGGGTCCAAAAGGTCCCAATTGGGACTGGCTGGCACTCGGAACCGGGGTTATGGGTCTGCTTCCAAGGGAGTCGGGCAAGTCCTGATCTTTTGGAAGCAGAGATCATGACAGCTGTGCAGATCCCTCCTGGGGTACTAGAGGTGTGGGATTGATTGATGTTTTAGAAACTGATATTCATCCATGGGCCACTGGGGTCCCAGAAGTTGATTCATTACCGGGCTGCCTAGAGGTTCTATAGATAAACTCACAAGTGCGGCTGGCCAGACCGACTGGTCGCTATACCAATACTGTACTTGATAATCAGCCCTTCCCACTGGTGAAGTGTCCAATAGGTAGGCATCAAGGATTTGATAAAATGATTGTTTTCTGTTGTCTATACCTGTTGATGACCCATCTGTATTCAAGATGCCTGAGTCACTGGGGACGGTGTCCGACAGCCTTTCCTCCTCTTATGCTGCCACACACTCTACCCCTGAGGCTATGTCCACGTATCAGGAATGTTGTTTTGGGCTTTTAAACATTTTTGAAAAGGGAAAAAAGGACAAGAGGAAAGGGCAGTTTTATTTAGTGCATTTTGTATCATGGGACATTAGCAACACACTGATGAAACACCAGCAGACAAAAATACCAACTAGAGACAACGAAAAACACTCAAAACACCACCAAAAAATACAAAAACAAATATGTAAGTCCTAACACTGGTCACAATACTTCTAACCTATCACTCTTCTGCCTGTGTTAAACTGTATTCATATAATACCGCCTTGTTATGAATATTGGCCTAAACCCATTCGCCTTGCACAGAAAACCGCATTCATAATGTTCCGATTTTTTATCAACTTTGCCGCCATTTTAAGAATCGTCCGCCATTTTGATTTCTACTCTTGTTTCATGTTCTAAAGTGGTGGACTGTGTTTTCAAATTGCAGCCGACCTTTGAGTTGTGTTAACATTTAGGCTGATCGAGAGCAGACTGTTTGTTCTATGCAAAGAAACCTTGTGACTCATATGAACTGCAATCCAAGTGTTGTCTGCACTCAGAAGCCTCATCCTCAGATAAACAAAGAGACAATGTAGAACGAACTCAGATCGTGTTTTTTTGCGAACAGCATTGTAGCGATTCTTGAAACTAGGCTTACTATGGATCAGAGAACCAACGGCACCATTGTAACTTCATGGACATGCACACTTGTTTTATCCATTGTACAATACTGTAATATTTGATATGTCAACTGGGCATGGACCCTAGCATGTAACTTATTAGTTTGGAGAGGGGCTGGACAATGATTGAAAAACTGTATAAAAGTGTCTGTGTTAAGATGTCCAGCACTCTCACCCCTGTGTCTGCTGGTACACACTGCGAGTTGTTGGGAGCCAGATAGCTATCTGTTTGCTTTGAATTCTGTACAGTAATAGAGATACTTGTATCTTTCGACCCGTGATTGGCATATTTCAATTTGTGGTACTAAACCTCGATATTTCTTTGGTCTTTCAGATGGCGCCCGAGTAGGGAACCTCAAGATTGATATCATCTCGCTGAAAAGAAGACGCGGCTATAGGACCGGGATCGAAGAGCGAGAAAAATGGGGCCCTTTTTATGAGACGCCACACCTCGACAGTACTGCACAATCCGATCCCTGAATGGTGAGCACGCCGTTCGGGAGGGCATCCTGATGAGGGTCCCCATATCAAGGCAGGCTCTTTGCCGAAATCGCCAACCACGAGGATCCTTTGTAATCCGATCAGACCTCCTTTGCATTTTGTAATCAGTTAGGTCGTGCCCCGATTCCTAAGTATCCTGATATTTGATTGTAGATTTGCACTCGCGAGTTCAAACAACGCCAGGTAACACCAGTGATCTGACATGCCTGGAAATTGTCTGCTTGTTTCAGGGGTTTATTCTGCAGAGACAGACAATCTTGGGAATATGTCCAACTGGCGCCACCGGAGGGGTTGCCGTCGTGCACTATGTACTGTAAGTATGGCCTAGGTAGTATATTATTCAACGATAATTGGCACAGACAAACTAGACATGCTTCCGATTTTCAGTGGCCAGTTCATGGTAGTTTTGAAACTTCCTGTGTAGAGTGTTTGGAGTATATATTGGTAAAGAAGAAGGCTAGGCCTGCAGCATTTGATGTAATTAAGAATTGTGAAAATGAAGCTATGCAGCGACTTAAGAGTAAAGAGTAACACGCACATCAACATATGTCTAACTCTGAAAAAGCATTATTGTGTGATCAACAGAAACAGTCGGAATCTATTAGAAGCATGGATGGGGCTTTTCAACTTGAGGTACAGAAAATATATTTGTCTCAGGACTTTCATGTCTCAAACGAGCTAAATGAGTGTAGGACTGTTGCCACTGCACCTCCCCCTTATGTGACTCTCCCTGTTGTTTTACCTCTTCCTGCTGTTGCACCTCCTCCCATTGTTGTTTCTGTTCCTCCTGTAGTTCCTCCTCCTCCAGTTGTTGTTCTTCTTCCTGTTGTTGTTCCCCCTTCTGCATCTCTACCCTTATCGCCAGTTGCTGTCCCCTTAACTCTGTCTTTCCTGCCAGCCGTAGTGTCTCCACTACCGGTTGTACAAGATTTGCCTGAACTTTCTTTTCCAAGTGGTTCTGCTCCTCCACTTGTAGCAATTAAAGGGGTGAGTGCTGATTCAAAAGTAGTGACTCGTAGTCCAGTTTCTAAAGCTAGAAAAAGATAATTGTATGCATGGGCTAAGAAATGTATAGAAGAAGGTTAAAAATCAGCTGTCTTAACTGCGATTTCTGACCAAGAAAGTATTCCTGAGCAGAATATTTGGATAGAGGGGATGGGAGTGCATTTGGCTGATATTTGGAGTGATTTGACGGACATGAATGTCCCACAAGGGTTGAGTGATTTGAATGTCCTGGCTCGCTCAAGGGACACTGCAGAGAAAGTACATGAGCATGTTGAGATGGTTTTTGAGTTTAAGAGGGAGTTAGAATGGTTACAGAATGATGAAACAGATAGTGAGAGAGTGGAAGCCTCATATGTGTAGAAATGATTTCTTCCTTCTTGCAAACCAATGAGTGAAGAGACGCGTATTTGCACAAGAGACGCGCTTAGATAGATTTCGCATGTTTCAATTTCTCCCATGGAAGTATATGACACATTTAGTGAGTATACTCCGGCTATGCAAAGGAAAGTGTTACAGGTAATGGTTGAGTACCTGCAGGATGAGTTTATGAAGAAAAAGGTTTGTTGTCCCACAGATTTGATAGTAATTTATATGAGAGCATTTTCTCCCGATACTGCCTTGACTACTTTGTCACTCGATTTAGCTTTACTGCTTAATGAACGTTTAGAATTGCCTACTTCTCAATTGCCAATGAGGGAGGTTCCTCAACATTTGTTCCGAAGGTAGAAATTCAGCTAAGGCTACAACAGGCACAGCAGCTGCTACTATTGAAGCTCATTATGTCTCGCAGTTTGTTCATGTCCCATTTTCTAGACAGGAAGTGAATACTATTAGACAGACGATCCCAGATATTAGAAAGAATCCCACATGATTTTATAAAAAAATTGAATCTGTCTTGCATTTGTCAGTTTTCATGCTGGGTGATATAGATTTGTTGTTCCCTGTGATCCTACCTGCTGATTTATGGAAACAGATTAGAACTATAGATGATCCGGCAGTGGTGACACGTGGGTTAACTTATTATGGATAGATGGAGAAAGGAAAGCTTGTGAGAAACCACCACAGGTGATATTGACACTGCCAGACAGGATAGTAACTAAATTGAAGACTTTGCTTCAAGAGAGAAGAATAGTTTGGGACAAAATTACAGCTTGCATCCAGGGGAAATCTGAGGGCGCTGCCAAACTTTTTAATCAGTTCGAACAAGTGTTTTCAGATTTTAGCGGTCAGGACTTAAGTACAGAGTCAGGGAAAAGGCTGTTTGTGGACAGATTTGTTTGTGGATTGTTGTCTTATATCCAATCACAAATTATGACTTCCGAAAGCACCTGGCAAGCAAAATCACAGTCTGAAGTATTGCACATGGCTCAATATTATGAATATAGGGTCAATAATGAAAAGGAGAGGATAGAAAAGAAGAAGGGAGACTTGAAGACCAAAGTGTTGTTGCAGCAAATAGTAAGAGGAACCAGAGGAGGGACTACTCAGTTTAGAGGACAGTATGCCCCACAGAGTAATACGCGATGGGTCCTGTATACATGAACCAATGTGTTTATTGCAGACAAGAAGGTCATTGGCGAGCACAATGCCGGATTCTTCAGCAGCGATCGAATAACACATATGGTACCATCCAGAGGCCGTCCTGGGATAGGGGGTCCTGGCAGAAGTCAGTTCACTCAGAACCAACAGTCATTCTCACAGGATAGTCAGCAGCGTAGTGTGAATAATGGGAACATTTTTGATAATCCTTTGACTGACTTTGAGGATCTTGCATTTGATGATGTACTGTTCCTTTAGGACAGCCCGAAGTAGAGTCTGGAACCGGTACCTATTCCTGTCAATCAGAAAGGGCCCTTCGTAGAAATGAAGGTGGGGAATAGGAAGCATCTATTTTTGATAGATACAGGAGCACAGAAGGGTTCCGTTGATCATTCACAAGTTCCAGATATTCCACTGTCAGGGCAGAATAACATTTCTGTATGGTTCTCTGGTACACCAGTGGTTAGTCCGGTCTCTCAGCAGGTACCGATTTTACTGGGGCCATTCACCGATTCATGTCCATTTCTTTTGATGAAGATTTGTGGCAAACATTTGTTGGGATTAAGGGGGTAATTCATGGATTTTTTGCGCCAAAAAAACGGGATTTGTGCGCCTTTCTGCCTGCAAATCCCCATTTGTTAAACAGGGATTTGCGGGCAGAATGTCGCACAAATCCCGTTTTTTTCGGCGCAAATAATCCATGAATTACCCCCAGAATCTGTTGAAAGAAATTAATGCAGTAATTTATTGTTCTCCGGATGGATTACATTTCACAATTTCAACTCAACGAACTTCTGTTTCACATTTTTTTTAGCATGCTTTTACTGACTAAATTGGATAAAGTTCCAACATGTTTATGGGTGGTTGATGATAATGACATTGGTATTTTGAAAATGTAACCTGTTATAATTGTGTTGAAACCAAGTGTTAAACTACCACATATTCCACAGTATAAGATTTCAGTTGATGGTGAACAACCTTTAAAGAGTATAGTTTCTGATTTTGTAGATCAAAGAGTGATTGAGGAAATTGCAGGAAGTTTGTGTAACAGTCCGATTTTACCGGTGTATAAAAAAAGGGGATAATGCAATTCCTTTCCATTTCATTATTTATTTGCGTGCTATCAATAAGATTGTTGCTCCACATTTTCCAATTGTCCCTGATGTGACCAGTATATTAACGATGATTCCGGCTTCAGCTACTCATTTAGTGTTGTGGATCTGAAGAATGCTTTCTTTAGTATTCCTGTACATGTTGACAGTAGATAATTGTTCGTGTTCACCCTAGGGGGATGCTCGTTTACATTCACTTGTGTGCCACAAGGGTACACTGAGAGTCCAAGCATTTACAGTAGAGCTTTGAAGGAGCAGCTCGATACACTTGAGTTGCCTTCCACTTGTACATCATTGTTGCAGTATGTTTATGATCTTCTTTTAGCTGCAGACTCAGAAGTTGCTTGCAAGGAGGGCACCATGTTGCTGCCTATTCATCTAGCAGAACATGGGCATAAGGCTACATCGAAAAAAAGTTTCAGTATTGTCGACAGGAGGTCGCATATTTAGGCTATCTCCTGTCAAAGGAGGGGAGAAGACTGACACCGGAACTGATACAAAGCATCTCTAGCATGTCTGTCCTAAATACACAGAAAGAGGTCAGAGCCTTGATAGGCATGGCTTTGTACTGTAGACAGTGTGGATCCCAAACTTCTCATTAATGATAAAACCAATGTTGGCATTGACAAAGAAGGGCCTTTCTTTGCCTCTACCATGGAACTTGGATTTCCAGAAAGCTTTTGATCTGCTCAATGCTGTTTTGTTTTCAGCACCAGTTTTGGGCATACCAAATTATGATAAGGCCTTTGTTTTGTATGTGCATGTATGTGATGGATGCACTTTGGCTGTGTTGACGCAGGAACATGGGGGGAAAAATAGACTGTGCAGTTATTTTTCCTCCATGCTTGACCCAGTTGCATGCACTTTGCCGAGATATTTGAAAGCTGTTGTTGCTGCCGCTGCATCTGTAAAACAAAGTGAGGGTATGGTTCTGGGTCACTCCTTAACCATGATGGTACCTCCCTCTGTAGATGTTCTATTAAACTGAACACAAATGCAGCACCTCACCTCAGCATAAATAACAAGATACACGCTGATTCTATTTGCACTGCATATCCAAATTAAGAGATGTTGCACATTAAATCCGGCTGAACTATTGCCTCTCCCGCAAGAAATTGCTTGCAGTGACAAAATGTCACATGACTGCCTCTATACCCCAGAGCAATAAATTAAAGGCAGAATTGTTTTAAATGATACACTGTTGAATGATCCACAAGGGGAGCTGTTTTGTGATGGCTCCTGCTTCAAACTTCCAGTTGGTACATCCACTGCTGCTTACGCCATCACTACATTAATCACTATTGTGGAAACCAAAAGAATTCCGCATAACTCCGCGCAGGCCGCGGAGATAGTTGCATTGACTCGAGCTTGTGAACTTTTCGAAGGGCTTAGTGTGAATATATTTACAGACAGTCAGGATGCCTTTGGAGTGGTTCACAACTTCGGTAGATTATGGGCAGAAAGAGGTTTCTTGACCTCACATGGAACTAAGATTCAACATAGCACTTTGATAGTTCGACTACTCTCAGCACTTGCACTTCCTACTCTACTAGCAATAATAAAGTGCACAGCACATCAGAAAGTAACAGATGATGTGGGGAGAGGATATGCTTTTGCTGACAGAATAGCCAAACAGATTGCCACCGATTTGTATTCTGAAATATATATAACAAAGGAAGCCACTGACACTTGTATAATAGACAAAGGAATTGGTAGTATAAAAGATATTCAGGTTGATGCCACTTCAGAAGAGATTAAGCAATGGGCTGAGGGTTTACCAAGTTTAGACTATGAAGGTTGTTGGGTAGATAATGTAAATCATAGATGGATGCTGCTCAATGCTTGCGTCATCGCTATGGTTATGTTTGCTCATGGTCCAACTCGCATATGCACTAAAAAGATTTGCAAACTGTTAGAACCTGTCTGGATGAATGTAAATATCTCAAAAACTGCTGAGCGTTTGGTCCAAAATTGTATGGTATGCTTACTGCATAATGTGGGAAAGGGTATATCAAGACTGAGGGGTACTTTTTGCCACCCTCTGTGCCTTTTGAGGTTATCCACTTCGATTTCATTGAAATTGAACGTTGTCAGAATTACAAATATGTTCTGGTAGTCATTTGTGCTTTTAGCCAACTCTTCGAAGCTTTCCCTTTAAAAGATGCCACAACAATAACGACAGCGAAAACCATGCTGAAGGAATATTTTCCTAGGTTTGGTTTGCTGAGGGTCATTTGATCGGACAATGGTCCACATGTTATCGTTGCTGTTATCCTGCAAGTATGCGTGGGATTACAGATTGATAAATGGTTCCATTCGGCCAGACACGCTCAGAGTGCCGGACATGTAGAACGCCATAACGGCATATTAAAGAATACATTGGCAAAAATGTGTGCCAGTAGCACTTTGAAATGGCCATATGCAATATCGATAACTCTATTGTCCATGCGGATGACCCCACAAACGAAAACTGGCTCCCTCCCTATGAGATAATCATGGGGAGACCAGCCAATATTTGGAACGTACCTAAACCTAAGCAGCTGAAAGATGTAGAGCATTTGCTCCTTTCGGAGTACTGTGACCAGTTAACTCAAAACTTGTATTTGATTTATCAACAGATGCGAGAAGCCCTTCCAGTAAAATACGAGGGGCCAGGTCATCGACTCCGACCCGGCGACTAGGTGCCCGTAAAGGCATTTGGAAGAGAATCCTGTCTCGCACCTCGCTGGAAAGGACAGTTTCAAGTCCTACTGGCCACACAGACCGCTGTACAAGTAAGGAAAAGCGACACTGGATCCAAGCAACGCACATCAAAAAGATACCTTTTCCAATGCCCCATGACGAAGGGGAAGAGAAAGAGATTGGTCACTGTGTTCTTTATCACAGGTGTGTTCTAACTGACAACGGGGGTGTCCCGGAAGTCCTTCCTGAGTCTGTGGGGCCTGGGGAGACTGCTGTTTTGCCTTCAAGTTTTTCTTCAGATCTTTCTGCACCATTGAGCAATCTTGTCTCTGCTTCATCACTTAATTCAGGAAGTGACGGCACTCTCTTCACAGACCTCACCATACCTTTAGTCTTGAGGTCTTTCACCTGCACAGTTTCACACTTTTTCTACCAGATTAGTAAAACCAATAAAGGAACAAGTAGTGCGTTGGGCCTTTTATAGTGGCACACACTTTCCTTGGGAAGCTTGAGGGCAATCTGTGGCTGAAGAAACTTGATGAATCATGCCGAGGTATGACGCAAGATCTGAGGCTTCTTGGTGGAGCCTGAATTAACAAAAGATACCTCAACATAGCAATTTGAGGACAATGAGAGAACACCTTACCTAAAACACTAAGAACAGAACACAACTACTATTCATTCAGAAGGAACACTAAGACATGGCTTCCAGCCCGAGATTCACAGCTACCTCCATTTTAGCTACTAACTGTGCATCATATGGGAACATACCACCATATGCTGACACATATGTAAGCTATTTGTCTTGTATATACTGTATATTGTAACACTTTCTAATCTCTACCAAATGTATATTCCATGTCTTTCGCTCCACTCCTGTAATCATGTAAACTTCGAGACATGCCTTTTGTAAATTATGTAAAATTATAAATCTCCGTAACCGTGTAAGAAAAACGCCCAGATGCCCATGGGCTTGGTGCACAATATAAATAAATCCAATCCAATACAATCCAATGAAAGCCCTTTTTTTTTTTAGAAAGGCCTACTCTGCACTTGCACAATGATGCTTGCGTTACTATGCTGCCTGGAGGAACTACCTGCTGATCTTACAGAATTATTGCACCTGTATGCAATTCCTCCCATCAGAAGTGAAGACCCACAGCACCAGACCAATGCAGGAGCATGCGCCCCCAACTCCGTGAAACCAAACCATTGTGATGGACTCACGTCGTGTTTCAGAGAGAGTAGCAAAGTGTTGTGTAATCTGCATACCCTGACCTTAATGGCCCACTGCCCCTGTGGGGAACCCCCACCACTCTGCTCCTCCTGCGTTATTACCTCCCTGCTGCTATCTCCCCGCCCCCTTATATTGATCCCTTGCGCTCTGCTTCCCTTGCCATTTACTTTCACCTATGATATGTAAAGGGCTCTGCCGCTTCCCAAAGCTAGGTCTGCACTCAATGAGAATAACACTAATACTTCTACTACTACTACTACTACTACTACTACTACTACTACTACTACTACTAATAATAATAATAATAATAACAGCAATGATGATCATAATAATAAGAATAATAATAATAGTAATAACAATCATAATGACAATAATAATAATAATAATAATAATAATAATAATAATAATAATAATAATAATAATAATAATAGCGAGAGAGAGGCAGCCCACTAAAAGTTGTCTGTACTCCACGCTGCTGCAGATACTTGGAAGGAACCCGATCCAGGATTGGTCTTCCACCTGTGCTCAGAAGAGACAAGGTCGAAAGACAAAGCCATGAGGTTCCAATTCTCAACCTGTGAACACACATAGGGACTTGCAAGCCCATGGGCCTCATTACGAGGTAGAAGGTAGCCATGGTGCTATTAGCACCATGGCTACGCCCTTACTGCATACCGGGTCCGGGTTCCTGAAATAGGGACTTACCGGGTCATTCCAACCTTGGAGGACCCGGTAAATCCCCATTCCGGGAACCATTCCCCATTCCCATTCGAGCCCCCATAGGGCTCAATGGGAATGGGGATGGAGCTAATAACGGTACCACAATTTGCGGTACCGTTATTAGCTCTGAAGTCCCTTAACGGGTCCTGTCCTTAACACCTGGTCAGACCAGGTGTTAAGGAAGGGACCCGCTAAGGGACCTTGGAATAGGGTGGTAAGGGATTACCGGCACTGGTGTCCTTACCAGTGCCAGTAATCCCTTACCACCTACCTCGTAATGAGGCCCCCTGTCTTTGAGAAAAGTCACAGAGACACAGTGGGCCTCATTCCGAGTAGGGCGGTAAGGGTTAACGGTTACCGGTAACGAGACCGGTGCCATTAAACCTTTACCACCCTACTACGAGTTATCTTTGCGGGTCCTTCCTTAACGCCTGCTTTTAGCAGGCATTAAGGACGTGACCCGCAAAGGGACACCGGGGTCAATAACAGTACCGTAATTTACGGTACCGTTATTGCCGCCTTCCCCCTTCCCAAATGGGAATGAGGAATGGCCCTGTTGAATGGGGAATTACCGGTCCCTCCGACCTTAGAATGGACTGGTAATTACTCCATTCACCAGGCCGGTGTTTGGACGAGTTCGGAGGCAGCCATGTCGCAAATAGCGGCGTAGTTACCGCCGCACTCGGAATGAGGCCCACTGTTGCCTTGACAGAGCCTGCCTTTGTGCTCATCCCACACTTGTGCGATCTGGATGACACAACGCCTAGTAAGATAATTGTTTTGTCCTCCATCTGCCCCCCCATTGTCTTGTCGCGCCTAGAAACACTTGTGTAAAGGCGCGTTATAAATAACTTATCATATCATATCAATTACTACATAGATGCTCTGGATATTGCAGTAAGCGTGGACCACGGGAGAACCTGGGCTACCACAATCCTTACTTTTTACTGGATGCTTTGCTCCCGCGGAGAATACAAAAAGATGTTTGTTCTTTTATTAATGTCATCCAACTGGAAATGGCTTTATTTACAGGACCCTATGTATTCGATATCCCTACTAGACTGGGTGCTCATTCCACCCAAACCCTTCCAATCAGCTAAGCACAGAGCATCTAAGCAACGCTTTGCGTCAGTGAGCAAGGCTGCGTTCAGGCCCTTGCTCTTCTCAGAATCGTGCCGCGGATATTGGTGGGCTTGAGTGAGATGACAGACCCTAGGCGCCTCTGTTGAGGAGCGCTGAGACCCTTAGCTAAAACCCAAACAGAAGTTCAGCATCACGGAATCGGAGCCCTTTCATAACAGCTAAAACACACACACACATGCGCGCAACTCGCACACACACGCATGCACACCACACGCATGTGTGCACACACACACTCTCACATGCATACACACAGCGACACACACAGATACATTGCCATTTGCTGGCAGGAAAGGAAGCCCCAGGCCCTTGTCAGGTGCACACATCAATTAGACATGAAAATGAGGGTAGATATTTCAAGCAATTAAAGGGGGAAGTGAGGCGGTCTTTCATCCCTGTCCGTACTTATTAGGATCGGGGGTGCCTGGAATGTTAATGTTGGTTCCAGGGACTCGTACCACTTCAAACTGCATAAGATTAAAGTTCTCTGGCTAAAAGGATCAACTCCGCCACAGCGCCACCCAACTTCACACCGCAGTGTCGGCTGTCTTCCAGGTCCTTGTTCCCCACCAGTCAACAATCCATTATTGTCTTCTTCGAGCAAACACGACAGACCAGAGGCTGCAGGTAAGCTGGGAGACCCAATGCTTAGGACTACATGCAAATGAAACAAGCATTGGCAAAGCCATTCGTTCTGGCTATTATATTTGGGAGGCAGTCTCACCAATTCCCCAATAAACTCCATGCCATCACCAAAGGGCATACCACAATATCATACAATGTCAAGCGATAACAATCATTACTAGTTCACACAAAATAGGCACACACTTCAAACTACAAAGTAAAGCAAAACCAGGGGAGTTGCTAGGTCTGGAAAAGACCCGGGGCTAAGCTGATGTCGGAACTGTTGGGACTGGGGGCTAGCTAGTCTTTTGGCTGTAGCTCCTGAGATTCTATCCGGGGCTACAACCAAAAGATCAGGGGCTAGAGCCCCCTTAGCCCCCCCCCCCCTAGCAACGCCCCTGAGCAAAACAAACCTCTATCGAGGCTGAGGCACACCTGGGTCCCTTTCCTTTAACTTGACAGCAGCGGCAACCAATTTCAGCGAAGGCACAGTCAGACTGTTCACCTTTCAGCAAATGACAACGTCCTAAACATGCAAAGGGAGGGAATAATAACACACCACTATGGTGACTGTGATTTATACACATTTGCCATCTAGCACTATTGATTTCAATGGCTTTTGCTTTACACTGGGCCTCATCACGAGTTGGGTGGTAACCCTTAAATGCGGCGGTAGCACTATTACTGCCGCATTTAAGGGTCTGCCAAATCACGGGTTTTGCAGATTTCCCCCCAGCTATAAGCTGGGGGGAAATCCGCCGAAATTTCGCGCTATTACCGCCGGCGGAAATCCGCCAGCGCTAACAGCGCGAAAATTCCCCATTGAGCGCAATGGGGAATTGGGAATTCCCAAATGGGCTCAGTGGGGAATGGGCAATACCCGTTCCGCCAAACCCGTGTTCCGGCGCTATTAGCGCCGGGGGGTTTGGTGGTAGGGCTATTAACGCCCAACTCGTGATGAGGCCCTGATCAGTGTAGCTGCACACACACCCAGGAGGCGAAACTAAAAAGTGCATCATGCAAAGAGAAAGTGGATCGTTTCTGGAAGTTACTAGCACTACTCATGACCCTGCCTGCTCAGCTGGAAGGACTGTCGGCCTGAGAGAGAATCCTGTCTCATTGTTATTGTCATGGCAACAGAACACATGTGTTTATCCTTGCCAGTGATGATCACTTGGGATGCTTCTCAGATGTTATTGCGGACGCATTCTATTTCAGAGGCAAGGCCACCACCCCACTCAATATCCAAGGCCTTTCCCTTTGATAAAGCAGAAATGAGACAAAGACAAAACATTAAGGGCCTGAGTCACAGAAGCATTTCACAATGGCACAATCCCATAGGAAGGTCAGGTGGGCTGGTTGAGTGCCTACGGCTGGCCGAAGCCTAGCCCACGCTGGCTGTGCCATGGTTTCTTCTCTTGCCGCAGTTCCGTCTATTTCATTGTTTTGTAAAATCTTGCCATGTGGGCAGGGCTTGAAAGTTGTGTAATAGGTTTTCAGGGGAGCACCTTCCATTAAGGGAACCTTGTTATACAGGTAATTATTTTAGTGTTCTGCCAAATTCTTCTTCGACTTAGATTAAGTTAACGTTTGAGTACGATTGGAAAAGTCCAGTTCTTTCTTGGGGTCATGGTTCCCGGGAGTAACTCGGTCACTGGTAAATGTCTTCCTTCAAGAGGTTAGTCTTTAGGGCTGTCTTGGGGGATGTCAGGTTTAGGAGATCCCTACGGCTGAGCCGGTGCAAGGCATGGGCAGCTTGTTTGGTTGCCCAGTACCACGGCATAGAGGTCTCCTCAGGCACCAACTGTCCTCTGCATAACTACAGTAGCTGACCTCGGGACTGGAGTGCAAAGACGGAGCTTCTCAATGCAATTACTTTCTTGCCCCCCTTGACACTTTACAGGGCCTTAGCGGCCCATCGGGGCAGGCAGCAGGGAGTGTAAAGGTGGCTGGCTGATAAGAACGGCAATGTCAGCATTTGCACGTGAAAGTCCGACATAGCACGAGTTTGTTACTGACATGTGTGCCATCTCTACAGTCACATATAGGACAGTATAACAAAGTCTTCACAACATATACCCTGCTTTCTAAACCAACTGCTTTATATCCATGGTGTGTGCAATTTAGCTTTCTGTAGAACTTCAATGTCATCACAAGAATCTGCATGTCTGTGCCAAATAATGGACCTCTTAACACCATTCCGGGATATTCCAGGTGGCGTCGGGCCAGGATGCAGGGCAGCGGAAAGTGTGAGTCCCCATTTCCGTAAGGGTCAGACCTGCTGGGAGCACCAGCCCACGTAGGCATTCTCGTAGTCTGGCAGTCCAGAAGGAGTGTCGGTACGTTTCTACCAGCACCCTTATTTCTGGCCCTCTAGGCTTGTAATGATGCCTAATGACTCCAAGCAGGAGGCTCTATTAGACTAATTGCTTTGTTGTATGTGTGTTTTAAGTCTTAGAAGCACACTTGTGAAACCAAGAGGATGTTATGTTGTTATGTTATGTTATGGCATTTATATAGCGCTCTATACATCATTGGCATGACCTCAAAGCGCTTGCGGGTTGAATGCCCTTAGGGAATGTAGTCCAGGACAGTCGAGAGAGTAGGGTATCATAGGGTGCTTGGGTGCTCTCCTGGATGTGTTGGATGTGTTGAGGCTCCTGATACCTTATCCACCCCGACTAGAGACATGTAAATACAATCATCCTCTTAGCTTACATGTTTCTATGACGATTTGCATTTCTATCACTGTAGTTTGATTTGAAATTGGTGCTCTTAGCAAGATATCACTATGTAAAATAATGTTGTTTTAGCCTTTGAAGGCCAAACCTAAATATATATTTGTGCCAACCAGAGCCAAAAAAATATGTGGTCAAGTGCGAAGAGTTCCTGCAGATATCAAACACTGGCTCCACTATTTAGCCGAATTGTGTGATCCTGAGCAAAACGATCTATCTCACTTTTCCTTATCTGGCACAAAAGGGAAGAGCTAAACGTTCAGCATGTTCACAGTGCACAGTGTTAAAACAAACCTCATTCATGGCTAAGCAGACTGTAGTGTGCTTGAAACACTTGTGTATAGGTGCGTTATAAAAGTCATATCATATCATATACATAATAATCACAGTGACTGTTCATATAGTACACATCCCAATGATACTAGGAAAATTAATGGAATACAACAAAACCAAAAGTTGATGGCTGTAAGGTATTGAATAAATCATAACCACTGGCACAGCTCTGGGTAACCCTCCAGACCATCATCGTTCTTCACCTGCCAAACCATTACAAAAGGGGAAAGATCATATGCAAATCAGGGTTGGTCCCACCCCAAAAGGGGCAGTCTAGCCCGGACATTTCAGAATATGACTTCCCAATACGCCCTCGAGTTTCAAAGGCAGAAGTCACTTCATGTGATATGACTTCCAGTGATGTCAATACATATGCAAATAGAGTGGCCAAGCACATATTTTGCCGCACAGGGCCTTTCAAATCCTAGAACCGCCCATATCCCTGAGATGCAGTAATTCGGTCTGGTGCATCCTGAGAGCTGCCCTCTATGAAATACCCACTTGCTCCCCTAAGGCCTGATATCTGTACGTTGGGCTAATTTTTGGCACAACCTTCCAGGCTCCACATAAAGAAAGTACCTTCAAGGTTTTCCTCCGAAATTGAGTCCAAGACTCCTAACACTAAAACGCAGGAGCAAATGATGTTCTCAACAAAGATCAAAGGATTCCCTGGTGTCTGACCCCTGTTTCCATTTGTGCTGCCTGTCTACCGATATGTTCAGAGCAGTGGCATCAGCAGGGCCATGGCAATCAATACAGGGAACGTTGCTCCTCTTTCTGCTTGATTTAAAGGTACAAATACGTTTTTCCTTCTATGTGTTCAAATAGTGTGGACGCTACAAAGATGCCCATGTTTTAAATTATCAAGCTTTTTCAGAGCAGTGAGGACACGAATAGTGGCACACTGGCGCTATAGAAGACCACTAACATTAA
Organism: Ambystoma mexicanum; assembly: GCF_040938575.1. NCBI lineage: Eukaryota > Metazoa > Chordata > Amphibia > Caudata > Ambystomatidae > Ambystoma > Ambystoma mexicanum. The sequence goes on along the minus strand of NC_090931.1, from coordinate 166,515,891 downwards.
GTATTAGCATACTTAATCTGAAAAAAAATGGATCTTTTAAATTTGACCACATTTTTTTTGATAGTTTTTTGGAGGAATGTTGGTCAAATGTAATTAAATATATATATGAGGTGGGGTAAGGGAAAAGGTTAAGGTGGGGGAAGTGGGAAAGGGGTGCGAGGGGTCTCCCCCCACATTTATGAGCAATAAAAGACCCAAAGAGTTCAGTTAAACTGGAAAAGGTCAAACAATGTCAATCAAGTAGACCTAAACCGTAATATTACATTAAAACCCTCTTTTTAAAGCTGGGCTCATTGAACCAACACAGTCATGCAAATAATTTCCATTGAAGTTCATAATATCAGATCTTTAAACTTGTTCATGCATATTCTTTGTGGAAATGCAGAATTTCCCACTGAAATTGACTATTTGATGACAATACCAGATCTACAGATTATCCACGGGGTAGCAGCCGCCCCCGCCCCTTAATAATCGTGTATTGACCTGTGCTTCGGATGGCACAGGTGCAGGCATTCCCAAGTCAAGATATTGGAATAATGAACAGGATCCAGGGCTATTTTCAGAATTCACTTTTTTTACTCCAGGCATCCACGTGGCACTTACACATGGCTGCAATGTTTGCTTAGCTCAATGATACGCAACCAATGTTACAGACCAAGATAGGGATGGATAGCGGACTGTGCATGTCCTGTTGCCTTTGAGCCTGAGATCTCCGTGATGCAGTCGGCACTAAAGCCACTGAGTCATTTTAACCAACAAGCCTTCCATATTCTGTGACTTGGTGATCCCTGCTCCGACTGATTTAGAGTGATTTGTAACAGTTTACTGCCAACACCAAAGAAGAGGTGTTATTACTTTTTGAAAGTTTGACAAAGATGTTAGACACACCCCACAAGCCCCCCAGGACCTCACTTGGGGGTGAATTCCTTTCAATAACTGATTTAGTGGGCCTGTTCCTAAGCCTTCAACACATGAAAGATAATGTCAGGAGGGTGAGGGAACTATCATTTGCTCTAACCTTCAGGATATGCAACACCTGTGGATTTTGTGATGGTTGTCTTCTTACAGAGCGTCCACCACTATGTCAAGTTGTTAGATAAGTATCAAAACAACAGTGTATTTCTTGCCAAAACCAACGGCTTTAATTTACGGGGGTTTCGCAAATGTGTTGTTTTGTCTCCAGGTTGTAACTGAAAATCAAAGTGTGCTAAGGCCAGCTTCACACAGCCTCAAAAAGAGAAAATGTTTGCAATGATTCAAGGGTCAGTTTAGGATTTTTCAATCCATACCAGCCTTCAGGTTTTCTGTTGGGGAATTTCAGAAATGCTGAAACCATCAGATGCAAACATGTACTCTTTGAGTGGGGGCTTTTGGCCCTGTTTAGAGGTTTGTGAGAGGGAGGGCGGTAGTCCGGTGAATCTTCCTTTGTTTTCAGAAGTGTGATGGATTGGCAGGTTGGAGAACGGATGGGTTTTGAGGTATTTGCTTGAAGTTCCTAGGTTACTCTGTTGGGTCAACAAGTAGGTCTTGATTTCCTTCTGAAATTTCTGTTAGGTGGGGTGTTCAGAAACTGGTGAGTCTCGATTACATTTCTGTAGATCAGTATGGGTTGGACGTTGGAGAACTGTTGGTCTCAAGTTGTTTTCTAAAGTTTCTTAGGGTGGAGGGCTGGAGGATTAGTGGATCTTCCATTTTTTTCCTAAACAAATACAGATTGTGTTGTTTGTGAAAAATGTGAGTCTTAAGTTCTTCCGTAATGATTAGTCATTTGGGGGCTTTGCAGAGTAATTTAGTCTTGGGTAGAATCCTGAAGGTCAGTATGGGTGGGATGGTGAGGAACGAGTGGGTATTAATTTGTAGGTTTGATGTCATATTTCCACATTTTAAAGCCCAAAAAAGATCTATTTTTTGGTGTGTTTTGGTGTTGGTTTTAAAATGCGGAAATAGCAAATACTGGCCCCCCTTCCCAGCATTTCCTGCCGGTTCTATACTTAATCAGGGAGGTTTAACCATATGCCCAGCCACCACCCCCTTCCCGGCACACCACACGCTTACATACCTATACAGACACACACACACACGCACACACACATACAGAGAAACACTCACATGTCACTTCCTCGACGATGCCTCTGGGGTCACGGTGCCAGTCAGCCCTTGCACGCACTTGTGTGCGGCAGGGGTGTGACAGTCTGATTTAGAAAGACCACTCCCTGCGTGCACGGAGCAGTCTTTCTATATCTTTTTTTTTTCTTTTTTTTCCTGTCAGGGGAAACAAAAGGTCTTTTGACCTAAGACAATTTGTTTCTTGAAGAATTGAGACATTAGGGCACCCAAGTGAATCTTGATTGTCTCCCACACGTTGACTTGTTTGTGATGTTGGGGGAGAAGGGGAGTCTTGCGTTGACTCCTATTCCTTGGTTTGTTTTATCATGTTGGAGAAGCAGGTGCGTTTTGAGTGCTCCCCTACAGGCTTTTTTGCTTGAGATGTTGGAGAAGCTGATGAGTCTTGAGATGTCTTCAACAGGTTAGTTTGTCTGTATGTTGGAGGAGCAGGTGCATCTTGAGTTCTCCCCTAGAGGTTGGTTTTTCTCGGATGTTTGAGGAGCAGAGGAGTCTTGAGTGGTCTCCTGCAAGTTGGTTTGTTTGTGATGTTGGAGGAGCAACAGATTCTTTGGTTGTCCTCTAAAAGTTTGTTGGTTGAGGTACTGGTGAAGAAGTGATCTTGTGTATTTTCCCAAAGGGTAGCAAGCTGACATTTGCGGAACAGGTGGAACCTATGTTCCATGCTTAAGGTCAGTACTTTGGTGTGTTAGGATAGCCCTCGAGTTCTGAGTTGCCTTGAACAGAGGTGTAGTGGGAAGAGGTAGGTCTTGAGTTGATTTTTAAATGTCAGTTATTTCTTGTGTTAGTGGAATACATATACCCTAAGTAGTTTTCTGAATGCAAGTTGGATGGGGTGTTGGGGGGAACACGTGACTATTTGACTGTTTTCTGCTTAGCAAGAGATTGCATTTTTCTGACACTTATAATGCTTTCCCTCTTTCTGTTACCTTTGACACACTGAATCATGACTTTCCAATTCAGTGTTTCTCTCCATTGATCTGGTCTCGGAAAAGACCTTGATGTGCTTAGTCTTTTCCATAAGATATAGGGGCCGATTCATGGAACAAATGTGCGCTGAAAATCCCAGCGCAAGCTGGTGCAAGTTGGCACAAGCGTGAGAAAGCAAGCGCATGCGCACGCGTGCGATTCAAGGAAGGCGCTGCGCGTGTTTTCCACTGGTTGAGCGCCAAATCCGTGCATGGCGCACATGTCATCAAATGGCGTGCACAACGTGCACAACGAAAGCGCACATAGCACAGCGCACACAACAAAAGTGGGCAGAACAGTGGGCTTTATACGCGGAATGGGGAAGAATGCGTGAAAAAGAAGGCGCAACTGGGGAAGTACTGCAGGGAACTACACGGAACGCCCACACACACGCAAACAACCCGTATTCATGGATTCGAATATGGCAAACCCGCGCACTGCAAAAGACGCGCGTCAACGTGTCCACCACACAAAGGCAGGCGGAAGCGTCCCCGCGCACAGTATAAAAGTGCGCGCAAACAACAAACACGTATATAAAGCTACGATGAATGCCCTATTTGTCGCAGCACTGATCGTGGGACACCGCAGGAGGAGGAAAATAGCCAGGGCCTGCATTCTTTACCCCTGGACAAGCCTTTTTGGGATGCCTGACGACCAGGTCTACGGCAGGTATAGGTTTCCACTTCGTATCATCCTAGACCTGGTCAGGGAGTGGGAAGATGACCTTACATCCCTCACCCTCTACTCCCAAGCATTGAGCCCCTTGGAGAAGGTGCTCAATGTCCTGCATTTTTTGGCCACTGGGTCATTTCAGCAGACTACTGCCATAGTGGGGGGGGGTCTCACAGGCCACACAGTCACGTTGCCTACACCAGGTCTGGGCAATCATGACAGCGCGCCCCTCAGTCCGCAGGCACATATACATGCCCAGAACACCCGCAGAAAGGCAGGCCGTTGTCCAGGACTTTTACAGGGTGGCACACTTCCCCAAAGTGCTCGGTGCCATAGATTGCACCCATGTGGCCCTACGTCCACCTAGTGCCACTGAGCACATCTACCGAAACCGCAAGCACTGGCATTCCATCAACGTGCAGGTGGTATGCGATGCAAAGGGAATCATCACCTCTGTCTATGCAAACTACCCTGGCTCCACCCATGACAGTTTCATATACAAAATGTCCGCCCTGAGGCAGGCCCTGGAAGCTGGGTAGCATGGTGACACATGGCTCCTAGGTGAACACAAATGCCTGTTCACATGCATGCATGTCACACACACACAAATACGCAAACCCCAATAATCACAACCATCATCACCTCTCCAGGGGACAATGCCTACCCTCTGAGCAACCACATGATGACGCCAATCCGGAACCCCACCACACCACCCCAGGTAAGATACAATGCGGCCCATATTGCAACCAGGGCCATAGTGGAGCGCACATTCAGAGTGCTCAAGTCACGCTTCCGCTCCCTTGACCGCTCTGGCGGGCAGCTTCTCTATGCACCCCCAGTAGTGTGCAGGATCATTGTGGCAGCATGTGTCCTGCACAATGTTGCAACACAGCTGGGCATACCGGTGGACATGGTGGTGCCCCCACATCCCCAACAAACCCAAGGTGGGACCTCAACTTTCACTGGTACCTAGAGGTAGAAACATATAATATAACAGAATTGTACCAGGAGGACGAGAGAGACTAAAGAAGGTGGGCAGAAGAATGTGAAATTCAAATCATTATGTTCATTTTATTTAGATTTGTCTAAAAAACCTATAGAAACATTGACATTTAATTAATTTTTAAAAAACGTTTTACTAATCATGCATCCATACACTCATTCACTAATATATATTAACATTGTTGATAATAGTTCATTCCAGATAAAATATCTAGATATTTTATCTGGAATGAACTATTATCAACAATGTTAAGATGTTGTGATTTACTAACAACACAATGAAAAGAAGTATATTAATGAAATGATTAGTTGTTGTAACTTCTTAGTACCTTTTAGACACTATATTAGTGAATGAGTGTATGGATGCATGATTAGTAGAAAGTTTTTTAAGAATTAATTAAATGTCAATGTTTCTATATGTTTTTTAGACAAATCTAACTAAAATGAACATAATGATTTCAGTTTCACATTCTTCTGCCCTGCTTCTTTAGGCTCTCTCGTCCTCCTGGTACAATTCTGTTATATTATATGCCCCCACATCCCCAACCACAGGCACAGGCGTTGCCCATGGGAGGGGATAGGGCACGTGGCGAGGAAGCCAGGCCCCAGCTTGTGGCCACATTTTTCACCTAAACTCCCACCTCTGCGGAGTGCACACAGGCCTGGCACATACCAGGTGACAATCAATGATGACAAAGAGACAGTCAACTGTCACAACCTTACCACCCTGAGAATCTTGCCATGGAAGTGCCACATTGTGTGCATCCCTAGCTACTTAAACATAAGCAATCCTGTGTGACCAAAAGGCACACATGCAAGGTGTGAATCACACAGACCTGCAACACAGGCCTTGACTATCACTGGTATGTCACCCAAACCTTCGCAAACCACACCATGACATGGCAAGCAATAGCTATACACCAACACAGTACCAATAAGGTACACATTGACATGTGAAAAATGTAAAGTGGCATCAGACAATGATGCCTGACATGGAATCAGATGAAAAGACTGACCAACAACCTCCCACCCAAAAGAAGTCATACCCAAATGCATTCCAACAGTTGTAGTTGTAACATAACAATGAATGCCTGTCTACATGCACATTGTGCATTGCAAAATCAACACTGCAGCTTTTTGTGCCGTGTCCACCTCCTGCAACACACTGCTCAGCACACAGCATAGTGAACAGTCATTGTGTGTGACGCACACCCTGAGCATCACATCTAAGCGACAAACTACATCAAAAAGCAAATTACGCCTGTACATGATCCACAATTGGTCATAGATCATGTGCTGCAGGGACACAGTGGGCACCAGAAGGCAAACAGAGTGTACATGTGGACATGGAAGGGTGGTTGTACATGTAGTGGATGATAGTGTGATTGTGTGGGTCAGTAGGGACATGCACTCAATATATGCATGTGCAATCAAGTGACCATCAGTTTCCTCTACACATCACATGTGAACATTCACCATGTGTACACCCCAGCATGTCAAGCCACAACTATTCCCTCACACCTGAAAGGTAAACACAACACATGAACAGGCATTGATCAGCAGAATACATCATGTACATAGGATACTGCAATTACAATGTCAGGGTGCGCATCACACTGTAGGGCAAGGCAACTGTCAATAACAAACCCCCCCCTCCCGCCCTCAAAAATCACCATGACACACTGAACAACTGCACCTGGGTTATGTAGCCTTCATCCTTGAAGTTCACCTGGCCACAGGATCACCCTTCCCCTTTGTCACCATCTCCCACCTTGTGTGCAAAAATTGTCCAGCACACTCAGAGGCCACCTTGACTTGCAAAAACACCAAATCAAAGAGAACTCAAAGCAGGCCAACACAGAAGCCAAGCAAAAAGCCTGCAGGCAGCAAAACAAACCAGAAGAGCCTCCAGTAGATGACATGAAGTAGCAGTACGTCACAAAGCCCAAGTACTACCACAATGACATAACAACCAAGGTAGCACAGTAAAACAATGTCACAACAGGATGTGTACCATGTGTGGTACATAATACAGAATGATGCACCACAAACTGATGTGTACTGTCACAGCTCCCGTGTACAGGCGCAGGAGTGGCACGAACCAACCACCCCCACTATGGTCTGGGTGCCTGCAAGGTCAAACTCACACAGGCCTCTGAGACCCTGGTGGGGAAGGAGGGTCAGGGATGTGCAGTCGGGGCAGGCATTGCTATACTGGATAACCGGAATGAGGGGCAGGAGAGGGGAGTAGGATTGACACGGGAAAGTAGGAAATGCACAAAACTGTACTACTCACATTAACACATACACAAGTACACCAAACTTGATCATCATGCACATAGTAACAAATTACTCAAATGTAAGACAAAGAGAAACTTATCTCTGTGGTGAGTGCTGGCCTCCTGCCTGCGCACTCTCAGGTCCGGTAACAGGAGAATTTCAATGCTGCAAAGAGAGCCACAGTTACTAATCTGTGCGTGCCCATAGCACACAAACACACCACCATATATGCCCCAAAGTAACAAACTACTCTACAAACAAACAATCTGGTGTGGATGCTTTGTACCCATACGTAACATTACCCCTGTGATGGTTCATACACAGTCAATGCAGTAAGTCAGGCGCCGGTGGGTGCGTGGCAAATGGAAGACCAATGTGTCACAATTCACACAACATGCAATGTTCCCTGGGTAAGCAGCCAGGCGCATATAGCAAGGTATGACTTCAGAACAAGTCGTGTTCCACCAGGACCGAAATAAAGTAGGTAGTGCATGTGTCAAATTCGACATGGAAATGAAATGCACTGCTAACAAGTCTGTCCTTTACTGTGTTTCCCTGTGAGCTGTTTCTTTCCATGTCTTGGAATGCTACATGGCTAATACAAGTGCCTCAATGGACCATGGTGGACCGGAGGGTATGTGTCACTGCCCCTGCAGGTGCCCCAGACAACTTTCCCATCTACTATCCATAAGTCCACCAACGCATCTCAGCTGTATTGTGCACTTCAACACCAATATTTGTCCAAGCTCACTGTCAGTGCTGCTACTAAGCATGCATGTGCAACTGGCCTCGTGGAAGGTTTGCTGCGTTGTGGCCCCCCTGTGCTGCTCACCTTGCCTGGAGTCCCTTGAAACCTGGATGTATGAGCGCAATCCCTGTGCCTCTGCTTGCGCACACATGCGCATGTTGGCACCACCAAACGTGTCCAGCTTCCAGACGTCCAATGGCCCATGTCTGCTGGCAAAGGTGGTCTGCAGGCTCAACCCCCTGCAGAAAGGGCATGATACACATGATTAATGCTTCAAAATCATCTGTTTGTGTCTCTTCAGGCATTTCATGACTGGACCATGTCAGAGACGTTAATCAGAAATCACACCATCAGTGTGTCTTTCACAGGCAAAGTGTGGAACACACTATCTACGGCATGAATTGCAACAAGCACATGTGCAGTAAAGATAAGAAACATACTACACAATGCATAGCAATCAATGTACACATGAATCATGAAACCCCCCATCTAGCGAAAGAAGAACAGTGGTCAATAACACTCCTATCATCCCCACCAGGGGTGTTAATACAAGTTGGACAGCAGCAGACATGCCACAGATATGACAGTCCAAAGCCCTTGTGTAATAGGCTGTTACACCAAACCATCCTTGCGAGCCCATGGATAAGGGAAGCAGGAATGGCATATGTGAGTCAAGGACCCCAAGCTGCAAACACATACACAAGACAATCTTGAAGGGCCCAGCTGGAACAGACAGTGGATGCTTTCAAAAGCCACAATGCACCACACCATCACATGAAAGCACAATAGACAAGCAATTTTAAACTATATTAACTAATTACACTAACTATGAAAAACCTACATTACCTAATTAAACTAACTATCAAATTGAAACGAAACTAACGAAACTAAAAGAAAAATCAAAAATGGCCACATATGACCCGGGGGGTGGGGGTCACCCAGGAGGGGGAGGTACAGGGTGCTGCTCAACACCCACATGCGATGATGTTGAGGAAAAAAAAAACTCCATGGGCTGAACACCTGCACAGCCCGACCTATGTGGGAGATACATTGTCGTCCGAGTCTGGCTTTTCCTGGAAAGGAGGAGGTGACACAGGAGCCTGACCACGCCTAGCCGCAGCTTGCCCCTCATCAGCAGCAAGTCTGCCGGACGGGTGAGCCTGGTTATGTGTGGCGATGACACGTAGGTCTGCATGCAGAACCTCCCGTGATACACATGCTTCCTCTTGCAAGGTAGAACGTGTAGCACGAAGTTCCTCCTGCAAGGCCTGGCTGGACAACTGCTGCACCTCCCAGCAAGCATGTAGTTTAGCCGAGATGGTACGCTCAAGCTGCACAAACCTCTCCTCTGCCCGCTCCCTCTGGGACATCATAAGGACACCCAGAGTGGATCTGAGGGAAGCATACTCCTGCCTCAGGGCCTCCATGTGTGCCTCTGCATGAGCAGCAATTGCTTGACACAGAGACAACATTTCAGCCTGGCGTGCCCTGTCTGAGGCCGCCATGCCCAGTCTGAGTGAGCGGGCCGTGGACCATGCCGCCTGCTGCTGGAGAAGCACCTGCCTAGCAGGGGGGAGCACGGATTGAGCCACACGCTACATGCTCTAAGCGATGTTCTCCATTGCTGCCCCCTGCCGTTCACAATTGGCAGTTATGTCTTGCTCCAACTCAGTATACTGTGGTTGCGCGTGGCAACCGCGTTGCTGGGCTTGACCCCTGTGATACCCAAGGACCGGGTGTCCTCGTTGTGTTGGCACTGCCCGTGGTTCCACGACTACATGCCCCCGTCGACGTGATGTCCCAGGCACATCAGTGACTGGTGTGGAGGGTGACCCTGTGTCCCGATCCACCACAGGCGGAGGTTCCAACACTGTCTGACCCCTCAGTGCAGGTGTCGCGGACAGAGGAGTGCCCCCATCAGAATCACTCACCCCTGTCATATGGACCTGATGCCCATCCACCTCGACATGGACGTCAGAGTGTTCATCAGGGCTGGACTCATTGCCAGACAGAGACAAGATGGACTGTAGCACATGTGGGTTTACATGGCCTACCACCGCACAACCCCCACTTGTGCCAGGTTGCTATAGTGATAACGAACCTGTGCCTGGGATAACTACACCATCCTCTGGCTCCATTGTGTCATCATCTGAAAAATAGAGAGAAAAAAGGTGACTTCACATGTTAGAAGCACACAACACACACACACACAGACATCACACAGACACCAAACAAATCAAGCAGACATGTCGCACACAAAAGAGAACCTGCCATGCATGCTGGGACAACTTGACATTGCTTCTGTGATTAGGCATGTATGATGGTGTCAGTTTGCACAGAAGTGGGTCGATACAGCGCAGCAAATTTGTACGTAACTCACTATCTACATGTACAAGTACTTCATGATGTGTTTCAGAAAATGTGAAGGCAGTGCAAGGTCAACTTCAGGCATCATGTGCAATGTGCATTCAATGGGTAGCATGGCTACAAGCAAACCACCCCTCCCCTAAGTGCAAATGCAGGGATGCCTAGCATGGTATCAAAAGGCTGACCATAGACCTGTGTATTGACAGACAGTGTTGACTAGCATCAACTGCATCATGTGAGTCAAGTGACAACACAGCAAATGATGATGGGACAGTAAGCAGGACACATAATGAAACCTCTGGAGTACACCCAAGTGTGTAGAAGACACTACACCAGTTGGACAGAGTTATTGGCCATTAAACAGGCTGGGGCCTGTGACCCACACAGACTGTCACACCCTAAACATGTGTGCGACGCAGGACTGAGCCACAGTGGACATGGGAAGGCTGATGAAATGCCATGCAATGTAGGTCACACTGGACTTGTACTACAATGATCATCCAGTCAAGGACACATAGGGGCATGCGTGGAATACACATGGAGCATGAATGAGCACTCATGTCCCTGTGGGGCATCTGACCTCTGCACAGTCCAAGTGAGACACCCTGCATCAAGTACAAAGGATGTACCACACAGCATATGTCTGGCAGATTGGCCGCTGGAAGTTAGCATGTACACAGGACGCACGAACAGGGAAGTACTCAACGGCAAAATTGAAGCAGACCAGTGCAAAGGTGGAATTGGGGTGCAGAGCGGGGGTTGGAGAGGCACGGGAGCCTTCCTACATGGAGTACCTGCATGCAGGCAGAGGACACATGCACGTCAGTCATGCTATGACATAGTCCCTGGGCTGAGAGGAAGGTCACCCCACGCTACATGCAGAAGGGCCAATGAGCTGGAACATGGACTGGAGGGGCATCCTGGTGACCAGCATGTGAGTAGGGTGCAATAGTGATGAGGCGGACAGTCCCCGTCCGCTCCACATGTCCACCATCCAGCAGAGCAGCCATGCATCAGGGAAGCATTGCATTACTTGCACATCAGAACCATGTACACGTGACATGTAGTGGCAGTCATGCACAACACATCACACAAGTAAAACACACATGTCCTCAACAGACACGCAGCAACACTCACTGGACTGGGCCTCAAAGTCTGGCATCTCTCCCACTCCTTCGACCGATTCAGAGGGTATGAACTCCGCAACGAGTGACTCATGCGGAGTGAGGTCTTCCTCCTCAGGTGCAGGTCCACTGCCAGTCACCAGAGTCAAGTTGCAATTGGAGGCACACTTAGCCTTAGCGCTGCGTTTGAGGTCATTCCAACGCTTTTTGCACTCTTGCGCTGTGCGCAACTCATGGCCGAATGCACTCACATGTTCCGCAACTTGCTTCCAGTGGGTATCACGGTGGGCAGCCGTAGTCTGACAATTAGGACCCACTAGCATGTCACGGCTGTGGTCCACATGTAGTCCACGAGGAAGTCCAGTTCCTGGTTGCAGAAAGGTTTCTTACTCGACATGCAGGAGGTTGTGGCTGTGTGGGGGGTCCCAGCCTGTGCTGCAGGTGCAACCTTCCTCCTCTTGGATTGTGGCACAGACCCTGGCTGGCAAATGCCGCCCTGATCAGTATGGCCAGTGGCACTGGTGGATTGACCCAAGGAAGTGGCAGGTGGAGGAATGACCAAAGGCCTGACTTGTGTCAGTGGCAGCTGGATGCCCTCTAATGGACCCTGTGTAGCGACATCTGCTGTGGCAGGGTCATTGACCGCGACTGTCCTGGTTGGCAGACTCACAACCGGGGTGTTGTTGGCTGCATCTGCCCCTGCACTTGTCAACACCCCGCTGTTCAGGGCAGCAGATGACATTACTGCCCAGGGACATGTGCCTTGGTCAGGGCAGCCCTGCGTGCACCTACAGTTTCCCTCCTGGCCTGTTGGAAATCTTCCAAGGACTCTTCAAGTGCCAACGCAGCCTGCGCTGGCAGACCCTGAGCCTGAGTGGTGGTGTCCACAGCTGCACCTGCAACTACCACTACCCTTGGGCCCGTGGCAGTCGATGAAACGGACTGCTGGGTCACACGGGCGCCAGTGCCAGATGCAGAAGCTGCATCTCCCGGGAGCACAGGGGGGGCTGGCATGACTGCACCGACACATGGCACAACATCGTGCTCAAGTGGCGCACCCCTGCCTCTTCCCCCTCTGCGCCCACCCAGACACCCTGGAGTCCCCCTACTTCCTGGTCACCCCAGCCACGTCCCTGACCACACCCGCCGCGAGAAGGATGCCCAGCTGAGGAGTCCCTCACCTTTGGTGGCCTCCCAACCATGGCACAGATGGAGTAGTGCCGGCACAGATGGAGGAGTGCCAATGGGAGGTGTACACCACAATTGTCCTGGGCAATTGGGGTGAAGGGGGATGCAAGATGTTAACAACCCCCCTGCAATTACAAGGCTGTATGTGACCCCGGTGATGTAGTGATGGGTCACGCAATGCTCAGGCACCCCAAAACTGCAGTAAAACCGTGCACGCAACCCTGCAGCCTACGTGCGTTGAATTAACCTCCTGCAGTACATGCTGGCACCCAGTAACACAGAAAACGCATACACGTGGGAAACGCAGGCTACTATGACTTCGAAAATGGAGGCGATACACAGGGGCAACCGCAGTGGGAAAAATAGCGTGCGCAACTCACCGTCTGACTAGCGTGATAATGAAAAACACGCATAGCCAATACCCCCGCCAAAAGAAGAGATATGTCCTTGATCCGCTGTGAAGTTGTAATGGCGTGCGAAACAACATGAAGTAGCAACACACGTCGGTCTCCACGAAAGGCACGTACAGTGAACTGCTGGCCCCGCTCACCTTTAACCCGTGGTGAGGGAAACGCCCGTGCGCGTCGCGTCACTTACACACGTAGCCCCTTTCCTCGGATTACACGCATTCACACGCAGACGTGCAGTTTTTTTCACGCGTGCGCTGAACCACTATGCCGCCCGTGCGCGCTACGTCACAGACGCGCTTAAGCGCTAAGGGCCTTTCCTCGAATTACACGCTGACATGCACTTTTTTCACATTCCAAATCACTCCGTATCAAGCTGTCCACGCGAAAACACATGGAAGACCACGCTCCTGCCCAAAAGGCCATTTTCTTGCCACCAAGAGCCCCAAGCAAGCTCCAACCAGCCATCTGCTGCTGCCTGCCTGCCTGCTGCCCACGTACCCTGCTATTTGGTGCCTGCACGTCAGCCATCTGCAGGGGTTCAGTTGCTGTGTCCACCCCTGCTGGAACAGAAGACTCCCGACTGGGATACCATCGCTCCACAGCCCAGCCCTGGACCCAGTTGCCCACCCACGCCTGCCTCGGGGGTCGCCATGTCGGGGCAAACACCATCTAAGACCACTGGCGCCCCCCAGCCAGAGAGGCAGAGGGCCACCAGCTTCACTGAGAAGGAAGTTGGTGTCCTGGTGGGGCATGTCCTGGGGCATTATGATGCCCTCTTCGGAACATCACGCGCACAACAAGGAAGGACGGGAGAGGATCTGGGAGGACGCAGTGGTTGCCATCAACGCGGAGGGGGTGGCAACCCGTGACATTAAGCACGACCGGACGATCTGGGAGGACTTCAGGTCCAGGACCCTCTACAAGGCCCGGCGCCTCGCGGAGGAGGGCCGGGTCAGCATGAGCGACATCCAGATGAGGGTTCTGGAACGCGTAGGCCCAGCGCTCCACGCCCATATCCTTCGGAGGCAGAGCCGTCTGGAGTTGAGCGGTGAGTGGCCAAGCATTGCTGTGTGAGACAGGGCATGTTGCAGTGTGCTGGTAGTCTGATACTTGCCTGTATGTGTGACATAGGCCATGTATGGATGTGTGTGTGCAGGGACATCATGGTCATGCATGTGAGACCAGTAATGTGTGAGCCACATGGATGGTGCATGTGTTCCAATGCAACATGGGGAGCTGTATGCTGAATGCACACATGAAAGCATGCCAGTCTCTGTTCTTGGACATGGAGTGGGTGTGAGGGATGGTTGCTGCTGCCATGTACATGTATGGTGCGCATGTGTGTGTGTCGGAGAAGTGTGTGTGTGACTTTGAAACGCCATGGATGCATGACAAATGTCCGTGATGGTGTGTAGATTCACTCATGCAGTGCCGTCACCATTGCATCCACTGTGTCTACCCACTGTCTGTGGCGTACAAGCCATGATGCATGACCCTCCGGTGATTTGTGTGCATGGGATCAGTGTGAGCCATGATGCATGTGAGTTTGAAGGCAACATTTTGGTTAACAGAGGCCCTTGTACATGGATGCTGATGTTGGTTGCAGGCGCTGGGACTGTTTCTGCATGTGTGTTGCGTGTATTCACCCATGTGTTGTGGAGGGACAGGATGGAAGTGACATTTGACAGAGCCACTCATGTGTTATTGCTTCCTGTCTAGGGGAATATTGTACTGTACCCTGGTGCTTGTGTTCTATGTCTCCATCTACGCAGCTTCAAGTGAAGAAGAGGGCGGAGACGGCGCTGTGGAGCCAAGCGGCGGTGATGCCTCCACCGGGCAGCGACGCAAGGCGCAGCCACCCTCCCAGGAATTGCCATCATCCGGGAGCAAGGGGGCTGGTGCCGCGTCTGCCACTACGGCTGTAGCGGAATGGCCAGGCGAGCCCCCACAGGGGCTTGCAATGGCGGAAGACGGTGCAGAGATATCCAGGTTGGTGGTCTCCACAGAGGAGGAGGAGCCCGCTACTGAGCCGCACATGGGGCCTGGTGGGGGGTAGTACCACTGGTGTAAGTGGTGCAGTCCAAGACCAGGGTCAGGAGGCAGCACAGGTCACTGCGGAGGGGCCTGTGCATGTCGCTGTCCTTGACCCTGTGACTGCACCACAATGCACCAGCAGGGATGCCCTGTCCCAGGCCCTTCTGCAGGTAGGGGAGAGTACCACATCATGTGCCTCTCCACTACCTGCAGACAAGAGGTCCCACGACCGTATGGACTCCATCCTGGTTGGTGTCGCGTTGCGCACGCATGACATTTGTTATGATGTGCGTGCTTTCTGGCAGAGCACGCACACCATCATGAACAGCAGCGTCGCGACGTGGCATTGTTGGGAGGGGCCCTCGTTGGTGGGTTCCTACATGTGTCGCGCACTCTGGCGGACCTCTCCTCCTCTGTGGAGACTATGTGCCAGTCGTTCTCCCTGCTGTCTTCTGGCCCAGATTCCACCAGGGCCCCCTGTGGACCTGGCCTGACCAACACAGCCAGCTTGGTGGAGATCCCATCCCTGCCACAGTCAGGAGTCGGCGGTCCAGCAGGGGGGACACCACAATAACGGGAGACCAGCTGATGGAGGATGTGCAGGCATCATCGGACAGGGCACATGGACAGCAGCAGCAGGCTCTAGGTGGGAGCAATGATGGCTCTGGGCCAGCGACATCAGAGGGGCAGGCATCGGCCAGAGGGCAGGAGAACCCTGGAAAGGGTGTGTCTTCCGTGTGGCTGTGGTTGGGCCAGCGTATAGATATGAAGCGGCGGCGGGCAGAAGAGGCATGGCTCACGATGGTCAGGGCGGAGAACTCCATGCGGAGGGCACTGAGGCGGGCCGAGTGCCTCGAGGCCATTCGCAGGGAGTTGGAGTCCAACATGGCATCGTCCCTGCGAACCCTCGGGCCATGGAAGAGGACCGCCTCCAGGACATCGAGCAGGAGTTTGATGATGCCCTGTCCCGGGACATCGGAAAGTGAGCCATGGGACTAGCCTGCCACCATTGTAAATAGTTTTTAGTGTTAGGTTTCATTTTCGTTTTCTTTTCTTTTGGGGTGATTGGACTATGCCCCACACTTTTGTATGTAGTTCTTTTCTTAAGTAGTTTTTTTTATATAGGTTACATTTCTTTCGTTGGGCTCATGGACCCTTTCAAAATTGATTGTACATAGTTGGACTTTGGATTTATGTGTGCATTTTATTTGGATTTCACCATGGAGCAATGGATTTTTGATTTTACGTTTCCTTTGGATTTCTTTTTGTGGACAATGATTTTGGACCATTTTTCTTCAGGATTTTTTTGGATTTCATCTACATTTCATTTTTCATATTTTGGACATGCATTTAATTTCATGTTTGTTTGATTTTTCGGCCTTTCATTTCATTACATTGATTTTGTTAATAATACATTTTGATATTTTAATTCCATGTGTGGGATTCGCTCATTGGGTTCATGCATGTGAAAATGTGGTTTTACACAATCTATGGCAAACAGTGTGTGTGTGTGACGGACATTTGTTGATGTACATGGTTGACCTTTGATTTGTGTCCTGACATAAGCATGTCGGTGTGGGGTGGATTGGTGAAATCATTCCATGTCATGACTGGGGTGGCGTGCAGTGGTATTTTGGTGCACATGAGGGCCATGATTGTGTATCTTCCTTTCGTGTTGCAAGGGGACATGAGTCGGGGCTCCAGGCAGGTGCCACTCACTGCTGGGTGGGTGGGGGTGCTGGGGGACCCAAGTCGGGGCCTGCTGGCAGGTGCCCCTCACTGCTGGGTGGCCCTCACTGCTGGGTGGGTGGGGGTACTGGGGGACCAGAGTCGGAGCCTGCTGGCAGGTGCCCCTCACTTCTGGGTGGGTGGGGGTGCTGGGGGACATGAGTCAGGGCCTGACCCTCACTGATGGGGGGTGGGGGTGCTGGGGGAATGAGTCAGGGCCTGAGCCTCAATGCTGGGTGGATGGGGGTACTGGGGGACATGAGTCAGGGCCTGGCCTTCACTGATGGGGGTGGTGGTGCTGGGGGACATGAGTCAGGGCCTGAGCCTCAATGCTGGGTGGGTGGGGGTGCTGGGGGACATGAGTCAGGGCCTGACCCTCACTGATGGGGGTGGGGGTGCTGGGGGACATGAGTCAGGGCCTGACCCTCACTGATGGGTGGTGGGGGTGCTGGGGGACATGAATCAGGGCCTGAGCCTCAATGCTGGGTGGGTGGGGGTGCTGGGGGACATGTGTCAGGGCCTGACCCTCACTGATGGGGGTGGGGGTGCTGGGGGACATGAGTCGGGGCCTGCTGGCAGGTGTCCCTCACTGCTGGGTGGGTGGGGGTGCTGGGGTACATGAATCGGGGCCTGCTGGCAGGTGCCCCTCACTGCTGGGTGGGTGGGGGTTCTGGGGGACATGAGTCTGGGCCTGCTGGCAGGTGCTCTTCACTGCTGGGTGGGTGGGGGAGCTGGGGGATCCGAGTCGGCCTTCTGGCAGGTGCCCCTCACTGCTGGGTGGGTGGGGGTGCGGGGAGACATGAGTCGGGGCCTGCTGGCAGGTGCCCTTCACTGCTGGGTGGGTGGGGGTGCTGGGGGACATGAGTCAGGGCCTAAGCCTCAATGCTGGGTGGGTGGGGGTGCTGGGGGACATGAGTCAGGGCCTGATCCTCACTGATGGGGGGTGGGGGTGCTGGGGGAAATGAGTCAGGGCCTGAGCCTCAATGCTGGGTGGATGGGGGTACTGGGGGACATGAGTCAGGGCCTGGCCTTCACTGATGGGGGTGGTGGTGCTGGGGGACATGAGTCAGGGCCTGAGCCTCAATGCTGGGTGGGTGGGGGTGCTGGGGGACATGAGTCAGGGCCTGACCCTCACTGATGGGGGTGGGGGTGCTGGGGGACATGAGTCAGGGCCTGACCCTCACTGATGGGTGGTGGGGGTGCTGGGGGACATGAATCAGGGCCTGAGCCTCAATGCTGGGTGGGTGGGGGTGCTGGGGGACATGTGTCAGGGCCTGACCCTCACTGATGGGGGTGGGGGTGCTGGGGGACATGAGTCGGGGCCTGCTGGCAGGTGTCCCTCACTGCTGGGTGGGTGGGGGTGCTGGGGTACATGAATCAGGGCCTGCTGGCAGGTGCCCCTCACTGCTGGGTGGGTGGGGGTTCTGGGGGACATGAGTCTGGGCCTGCTGGCAGGTGCTCTTCACTGCTGGGTGGGTGGGGGAGCTGGGGGATCCCAGTCGGCCTTCTGGCAGGTGCCCCTCACTGCTGGGTGGGTGGGGGTGCGGGGAGACATGAGTCGGGGCCTGCTGGCAGGTGCCCTTCACTGCTGGGTGGGTGGGGGTGCTGGGGGACATGAGTCAGGGCCTGAGCCTCAATGCTGGGTGGGTGGGGGTGCTGGGGAACATGAGTCGGGGCCTGACCCTCACTGATGGTGGGTGGGGGTGATGGGGGACATGAGTTGGGGCCTTCTGGCAGGTGCCCCTCACTGCTGGGTGGGTGGGGATGCTGGGGGACATGAGTTGGTGATCACTAGTGCAAGGTGACATGTGGGCTGGCTGGCGGGCATGCCCATGGTGGATGGGCTGTCTGCAGGACATGACCAGGGGTGCAGGGTACTCCCCTGTGGTGGGGGCTGCCTGCAGGGGCCGTGGAGGGGGTAGAGGGCACATCTGGGAGGACCCACACTGCCAATTCACATGTAAAACTTCCCGTGCACCCCCGAAATCCACGTACCCCGCTCACACAGGGCCAATCGTGTGTGAAACTTCCTGCGCACCCCAGTAATACACGTACCCCGCTCGCACAGGGTCAATCGCGTGTGAAACTTCCCGCACACCCCCGAAATACATGTACCCCGCTTGCACAGAGCCAATCACGTGTGAAACTTCCCGCGCACCCCTGCAATACATGTACCCTGCTCGCACAGGGCCAATCACGTGTGAAACTTCCCGCGTATCCCCAAAATACACGTACCCCGCTAGCACAGGGCCAATCGCGTTGTCAAACCGGATATTAAATTATGCCTCTTATTACAAACTATTTGTATGTATATTGGCCTACGCCAAGTTTCTTAAAAATTGTATGGGAATAACTCTCTGCGGAAAGGTCTTGACCTTAGAAATTGATGTAAGCCGCCATCTTGAATCAAGCCTCCATTTTAGGTTAGAAACCGCCATTTTGGGGTTTTATACAAAGTCACCCTGTAATCTAAAATGGCCGTCTCCTGTGTCCTTGTTCTTGCCTTAACCTCTCCAACCTCTGTAGGGGAGTTAATGTCCAACCTGCCCTCAGGCTACATGTTAGGGTCATGTAGACCTTGTCCTTTGTTGACCTCGGGAGCAGGGGATTACTTGAATTAGCAATGTTAAACTACAAGTAAACAAGAACAGTAATGCTATCCGAATATAATATGCAAAACATTGTTTGGTCTGTATTAAAGCAATATATAAAGAGTGTAAATGTTAAATTGAAGAATAATGGAGTGTGTTAGTAAATGTATTGAAAAAGTAAACCACAAGCACGGGATATGTAAATTAGGAAAGTGAACCTGGCGCGACCCTAGCCCAGTGCATGATTAACCTGTAAAGGGGCTGGACATCATTTTACAAATTGTATAAATGCGTCGGTGTCCAGCTAGGAAATTCCCTCACTGCTCATATTGAACCCTGCTGGTGGTCTCTGTGATGTATTGACGGCCAAATAGCTATTTGTGTACTTTGTTGAATACTGTTCAGTTTTTAATAAAGATTCTGGGAATCTTTATAAGCCCGTGTCAGTGTATTTTCCTTTGTTCGGTGTAACAGCCGTAATATTGTATTTTTTCTGATTCCACAGCATGTGAAACTTCTGCGCACCCCCGAAATACATGTACCCCGCTCGCACAGGGCCAATCGCGTGTGATACTTCCCGCGCACCCCAGTAATACACGTACCCCGCTCACACAGGGCCAATCATGTGTGAAACTTCCCGCGCACCCCAGTAATACACATACCCCGCTGCACAGGGCCAATCGCGTGTGAAACTTCCCTCGCACCCCCTAAATACACGTACCACGCTCACAGAGGGCCAATCGCGTGTGAAAATTCCCGTGCACTCCAATAATACACGTACCACGCTCGCACAGGGCCAATCGCTTGTGAAACTTCCCGCGCACCCCCGAAATACACGTACCCCGCTCGCACAGGGCCAATCGCGTGTGAAACTTCCCACGCACCCCCGAAATACACTGCTGCAAAAAGGAAAGGACCAGAAAACAAGCCTTCACTGCCAACGTCCGAAGACTTCGGAACTTCCTCCCCATCAGCATCAGACTTGCCCCCACGCTCCTGCAATTTCAAAAATAACTCAAAATCCACCTCTTCAAGGAGTCTCTCCTCCTCAACACCTAGGCCATCCTGCCCTCCTTGTGCCGCCTGACTCACTAGATACCGCCCGCCGCCCTTCTCCCTGCCACCCAGTACAGTTGTATCCCTCCTCTTTGCCCCTCTGTATCCTACCCCGCTGTATATCTGTTCTGTTGATACCTCCGAAAAGCAGTCCATTGTGCATCTGTACTGTTGTATACCTCTATAAAGCCCTCTGTTATGTATCTGCATTGTTGAATACCTCTGCAAACTGCTCTGTTGCTTCTCGAAGCTAGGTCTGCGCTCAATAAATACCAGAATAGTAATAATAAAAGGAAGGCCCCAGGTATGGGGTGTGAATCGGTGGAGTGAGTATTTGGAGGGAGGAGAAGAGGAGAGACGAAGGGCCTGTGGTAGGAGGAAGATAGTTTCAGTATTATTATTTTGAACTTTGTTCCCTGCTTGTAGGCATTGATTTGAAATGTGAACCGAGAACTGCATATACCAGAATACAAAAAGCAGGACTGGACTACTTTCCGACGAGTTGAATGGGGCCGGTGGGCCGACCTTCAACAAGGTCTATTGACTTTGTCAATATTTTTTTATTTATGTAGTACCTTATGCCGTATTTTAATATATAAGATACCTCCCAATTGTGCCAGAAGAGAGAGGTGAGGCAGAGGGAGATCACAAGATCGTCCCAGGATCACACAATTTGGTCAGATTGGGAAGCTGGGATTAGAGTTCAGGGCTCCTGGGACAACATCCAGCTCTTTAAAAACTCACAGCCGCCATCCAGTGGGCAGATTTTTGCAATTGGTAGGTGTTGGGAGGACAACTTAATAATGTTAGCGATGAAAACCAAAGAGAATTAGGCATCCTTTATTTAAGGTCTCGGGAGGATAGCTCAGCGGCAACGTGCCCGCCTTGGAAGCAAGACCACACGGAGCAACACAAGCAACACAGGTTCGACCCCTGGGTCCCTACTTAGAAACCTCTGGGTATTAAGCGTGTTATAAATAACCTATCATATATAAACATTTCAAATAGAGCCTCATATGTCGAGAGGTAGCATTCCATGGTGACTTAGTGATTTACATTAATAGGATCTGCTCTCTAGGACTTTATCCCTCATGCATAAACTAGAAAGCATTCCTTGGGACATCCCTCCTAACAACCTACTCACCTTGTCCTCTTCTCATCTTACAACACACACACATTCTCCTGCACAATGACGCCTAATGCCCCACCACAGTAATCACAGGGGATCCAGGGAGAGTTCCCCCTAGAAGACCTTGGAATACTTCTAGCCCCTACCGTACACTACCGTACAAACACCCCCATCTTCCTGTACCTGGGCTGAATGCCAATCGATCTTGATTCGTCCTCCCTGGATGGTCAGATGCCCAAATGCCACCAACATAAAGCATCCAGAGGTGCGTTGGCACACAGGAATCAGAAGGATCCCGGTTTCACGCCTTAACACCTCAGGGTGTGCACCTGCAGCTGCCCCCCTCTTACTCCATATCTCCCCCTCCTAGAACCCATAAATCCAGAACCAAGCACCAAGAGTGCGACTCAACAGCGGGCATTGCACTATTTAAGGCCAATTTGCATTACATTACACGAGATTCATATATACTCAATCTCACAATTCTGGTAAAGTACACAGATGTGAACGTTTCAAGACTCCCCTCCCCACACCTCTCATCTCCCCAACCCCTACTAGGCTGGCTCGATGTTCTCTCTGGTGAAACACAGACCTTTCTCGGGACCTGAATGCTCCCTCCCCAGACTGTCTGCAAAGGCCCCTTTGAGAATGTGTAGCCGAGGACTTGAAGAACTGAAAGTGGAAAAGTCTCCCAAAGATGACCCATTTCACAGCTGGTATTTACTTCATTCTGGCTTCCTGCGTATGCTGCTGACTCACTAGGTACAGGGCACGAGTTGCAATCTGCCTGAATTAGAAACGACTCCGTTCCACAGAGGGTTGCTTCCATTAGTTATACTCGAATGATTTACAGTTACTCTGAAGGGGACTGCCTGCTGTACTCAATTATGTCTTCCACCTGTCCTTCCTTCCATTATTGCGCCTTCCCTCCCCGTCCCTTCCCTCCCTCCCTCCCTCCCTCCCTCCCTCCCTCCCTCCCTCCCTCCCTCCCTCCCTCCCTCCCTTCCTTCCTTCCTTCCTTCCTTCCTTCCTTCCTTCCTTCCTTCCTTCCTTCCTTCCTTCCTTCCTTCCTTCCTTCCTTCCTTCCTTCCTTCCTTCCTTCCTTCCTTCCTTCCTTCCTTCCTTCCTTCCTTCCTTCCTTCCTTCCTTCCTTCCTTCCTTCCTTCCTTCCTTCCTTCCTTCCTTCCTTCCTTCCTTCCTTCCTTCCCCAGTGCACATTCAGTGTTCTTTTTAATATCAAATTGATGGCAGCTTTTGCTTCTGTTCAGCCTTTGAAAGGCATAAGGTGATCGGGCACTGATACCCAATTCACATCATGTTAAGGATTGCAAGCCAAAAAGCTCATTCAATGCTGAACACAGCTGTGTGTACCTCTAGAACGTGTAACAGTTGATTTGTGTACTCAGATATCTAGATTACATTTTGCCGTTTTCTAATATGTTCATGCCAGCTACTTATAACCTGTCAGCTCAAAAGATTATTTAAACTATTTTTAGTTTCCGCTCTTTTGTCTATACTATATATATGAGTCAAAATGTATTGCTGCATGTATGTAGAGGTGGGGGTGGAGATGTTGGAGGCACATGTAGATACGTTTTTTGTTCAGGCTACACTGCAGCATGTCTCCTTTAGCAGCCATTATAGGGCCAGGAATTCCTAAGTCATTGCTGTATTGCACATTATGGTTCATCTGCTTTGAGGTACAAGCCAATGCTGCGGTTGCCAAGCACCTTTTCACTATTTCTATTGTTAATCATATGTCGGCAAATTTTGCGAATATGGTCATTTCATAGAGTGTTTTGAGATGGTGATAGCACCTTTTCAAAATGTACTGTTAATTGCCCATAATTACTTACAGTTATTGTGCATCAAGGGTAAAACAAACATGAAAAGTGTTATTACATGGCTACACTGGCCTACATTGAATGTAGGCCAGTGTAGCTATGTAATACCGCTTCACTTATCGTGTTTGTTTACCCTTGACGCACACAAACTGTGCCTCAAATGTAAAGAAGAAAAAATAAGTGTTATTACTGGCCTACTTCAATTTAGGCCAGCCTCGACACATATTAATACTTCACTTATCATGTTTGCGTTATCTTTGATACATATTTAGTGTGCATCAAGCAAACATGATGAGTTTTATTACGTGGCGAGACAGGTCTATGTTCAATGTGGGCACGTCTCTCCATGTAATAACACTTCACTTATCATGTTTCCTTTACCCTTAATGCACAGTATGGTAAAGCAAAAAACAATACCATGTCCCTAGCAGTCCCCTCCCCTAAATATAGGAGCCCAGCTGAGCGGGCCACAAAATGTAGGTATAGCGGCTGGCACGGACACGCATTTATACAACACTTTAACTCCTTGAATGCACACTTTAAAACACACCAACACACATTCATGCATACATACATATTACATAAATAACACTAACCTTGCCTGCTCACACCTTTCACACTGGCTGCGCTGCCACAGCAATGTGAACACGCTGGCTGGCAGTAGAGGACTTCTTTCCTATCAGTCAGCCTGTCTACGCTGTTTGCGCAATAATGAGAAGCAGTGGGTCCAGGCTTCTGATGCTCCGCTGACCTCTCATTATTTTGTGCTATATTTGTTGCAAAGCCCAAAGGACTCCAAATACAAACAAACAAACACACAAACAAATAATGTGCAGCGAGGGACACACCCCTGCTGAGAGGCCTGCAGCCGATTCCCCAGTCCAAATATAGAACATGAGTGGCAGGCTGCCATTGTTTCTTCATTGTTTTCCTCAATCCCCTATCCAATTAGCACTACACCAGTGTCGAACATATTGATGAAAAAGCTACCTTTTTATTTATTCATTTAGTATTTTACATTCAACAACAGTCAACTTTTCATACATATAACTTTTCCATACATTTATAAATGAGAAATCAAAAATCACAAATTCATCATCAAATCCCAAAGCAACAATCACATATCTTCCAGTTCCGTTCCCAAAGTAAGGGGCTAAATCAGATGGTTCGATTGATCAGAAGAATTGCTATCTTTTTCCAGAGGACCATCAAGTAGACAATGAGTGCTTCATGGGAACCCTCAATGTAGAGTGGCTAGAGTTGATTGGTTGATATGTCCATTTTCAGACCAGCTGATCTAAGTGAAGCCTCTCGCAAATGCTTCACAGGGGAACACGTTGCCAGAAGATGTTTAGCTGGTTTTAAGTACTGTGTCCCCACACAATCTACCATTCCTGGAGTGGCTGAGGATTTGTTGCCATGACCCTGTGATTTCCAGTGTGCTTAGTACATTGAATTTGACTTTTAGATATTCCCACACCAGAGTGTTACCCAAAAAATGATGAATGTACTTAGGAGAATGGTCCCTAGTTTGAATATACTCAATGAAGGGAGAAGCAGAGCTTTTTCTGGCCAGATATACAGTCAGTTCGTCCTTGCTATTAGCTAGTAGGATAGATTTCAATGAGTGCTTATACTTTCCTAGCAACATAGCTAAGAGGTTTTCCGGCATAAAGCCAAGCCACTTATTGGCAACAGATTGAATAGTTGCAATTGCAGTAGGAAGTAGACGAGTAGCTCTGGATTGTAAGACCCCATATATTAAACTGTTCAGGGTGCCATCCGCCACACATATGTCAATTTCCAAAACATAATTAAGATATTCAATTGCTAATGCATCAAAATTGGGGCCAAGTTAATCTCCAAATGCATCGCCTTAGTAGCCGTGTTAACAGGGAGCCTCAGTAGCCTCTTTAATGAGGCATATTCCAGTTTAGTCAGCTCAATGGAGATCTGGGGGCCTAGGTCTCTGCCCCATGAAGGATAATTGGCAACATTTTTGCCGGATACGGTCTGAGCCGGGCCCCCATGGAATAGCCACCCCTGTCATGATGTCATGATCCACGGAACGCCCCCCTTCTGGACTTCCTGGTCCTTATCGCGACAGGGCTTGTATTCATTGTTTCTTTCAACATGGCCCTATCACATGACACGCCTCGCACCAGCCTTTACAGCGGACGATGTATGTTCCATAAATGTGCCATGCCCCCGCGGCCCCGCGCGTCTCAATGCTATTGCGAAGTAGCGACCAGACATGCGCTCCGTAGCTCGCGGTATTGTATCCTTTGCTTCTTCCATCTTACCCCATCCCTTTCCTTCCTTTCTTGCTTCTTGGACTCGTGTGCTTGTTGCGCACCCTGTTACTTTCCCGGACTCCTGGATCCCTGCATCCCGGAACCTTGAACGCACGCTGAAGTCAGAAGAGACTTGTGCAGCTTTATTCAAGACTCGATCAGTTTGCAAGAAGGCATCGACCAAGAAATCCAGCAAAGACCGAACTCAGGTGAGAAGGGGGGAACTCCTTGACAGTTTGAGACGCCACCTGACCGAACTCGATATGGACATGGAAGCGGCTGTCCAGGATTTGATGCATGGCATGCAAGAGCTATCAACCGAGGTGCAGAATCTAAAGGCGGAAAACGCTGCTCTCAAACAATTATTTCTATCCCGTGATTCTGCCACAAAAGAAAGTGTATTGCTGGGCGGCATAGTGGACAAATACGATGGCTCAGCAAAAACACTTTGTGGATTCCTGGATTCATGTTTGGTCCACTTTACTTTTAAGCCCTATTACTTTTCAACTCCCAGGGCTAAGGTGGGATTAATAATTTCCCACCTTTCAGGAAATGCCTTGACCTGGGCTACGCCCCTCGTTAATTCCGGCGATACTCTTCTGGATGACTATGATGGCTTCATACAAGCCCTTAAGACCATGTTTGAGCGTCCAGAGCAGGTCTATAGTGCCAAGGAACGCCTGCTAGACTTCCAGCAAGGATCCCAGGATATGCTCACCTATGTTACTCGATTCAAGCAATTCGTCAAGGAAGCTGGTTGGTCCCCGGAGGCTAGTTTTACCCTTTTCAGGAGAGGACTGAATGAGGAGATTAAGGATGAGTTGGCCAGAGTGGCTCGCCCAAACTCATTTCAGGCACTAATGGACCTTGCCTTGCAAATAGATTTCCGTATCCAGGAAAGGAAGGCAGAGAAGAAGAAATCCAGAGCTAATTCTCCGAAGCTGTCTTTCGAGAATACCACCAAGACGGAAACAAACCCAGGCTCAGTCTCTGAACCTGAACCCATGCAGATAGGAGCCTTCTGTGGACCTATATCCCCGCAAGAAAGAATGAGAAGGATTCATACGGGGCTGTGCATGTATTGTGCCTCAGACAAATACTTGGTTAGGGAGTGTCCTCTAGCCCCTCCTCGGTGTTCAGGAAACGCCAGCTCCCGATCCTAGAAGGAGCAGAGCTTCGGGAGAGAGATGTTTGCTCCACATCAATTCCATCCTTGAACTCTCCTGGACCAAACAATTTGGTGATACTACAGGCCTTCCTGTCGCCCTCCAAGAATAAGACCTATCCCATTCTGGCCTTGGTGGACTGCGGAGCTATGGGAATCTTCATTGATCAAGACTGGGTTGTTAGTCATCATATTCAGTACGAGACATGAAGCACCATGCAGCCGGTGGAAGCAATCGACGGAAGACCCCTCTCTTCAGGACCCATAAGCCTGCAGACAAAAGAGATCCAACTTTCCATAAACCATCACCAAGAGCGGATTACATTCGACATCATTAAGTCAGCCCATTACCCCATGGTATTGCGTATGCCCTGGTTACAAAAGCACAATCCGTATATCAGCAGGATCACTATTCCTGGGCTCAGAGTTTAGTATGTACCACTGTCTATCCCTGGATCCCTCCTCGAAACCTCCTAAAGAACCACTAAGAGACCAGAAAACACCACTCATGGTTTCCAATATCATACAAGTCCCTGAGGCCTATCAGGGATATGCTGATGTATTTTCAACTGCCAATAGTCTAGGC
Organism: Ambystoma mexicanum; assembly: GCF_040938575.1. Lineage (NCBI taxonomy): Eukaryota > Metazoa > Chordata > Amphibia > Caudata > Ambystomatidae > Ambystoma > Ambystoma mexicanum. Next base: position 166,488,580 of record NC_090931.1, on the reverse strand, counting down.
CTTGCCCCCTCACAGACCTGAAGACTGTGCCATAGATACAGATCCCTCGGCAGTGATTCCCTTCGGCAGAATGTTCATTCTTTCTGAGCCTGAGAAAAAGGCCCTCCGAGAATAGCTGGACACCAATCTTGAAAACGGCACCATAAGACCCTCAAAATCTCCAGCGGGTGCTTCGTTGTTCTTCGTTCCCAAGAAGGACACCAAGGAACTCAGACCTTGCCTCGACTATCGTGGCTTAAATCAATGCACCCTCAAAGATCGGTACCCACTGCCCCTGATCTCGGATATCCTGGAAGCTGTGAGAGGCGCCGTAATTTTCACGAAGTTGGATCTCCGGGGTGCCTACCATTTAATCCGTGTCCGGGAAGGAGACAAATGGAAAACAGCCTTTAGAAAACCCTTTGGTCACTATGAATATCTAGTCATGCCCTTTGGACTAGCTAATGCCCCTGCAATTTTTCAACGTTTTATGTATAGGGTGTTTTCTGACATGTTATTCCTCTTCATCATTGTCTATCTGGATGACATATTGATCTTTTCCAAGGATCCTCTAAAGCATGAAGAACATGTAAATGCAGTATTACAATGACTCTGTGAACACAAAACTTTAGCCAAACCCGAAAAATGCTTGTTTCACGTTACTTCTGTTCACTACCTAGGATTCATCCTTAGCCCAGAAGGAATTGGTATGGACCCTTCAAAGGTAAAAGCCATACTGGCTTGGCGCACTCCCACATCTGTGAAACAAGTTCAATCCTTCCTGGGGCTTGCCAACTTCTACCAGAAGTTCATTTCTACCTTTTCCGAGATCGTTCAGCCGATCGTTGCTCTCTTGAAGAAAGACACCCCCTTTATCTGGTCTACACCGCAAGATAAAGCATTCCAACGATTGAAGACAGAGTTCACGCAAGTCCCCATCCTGGCCCAACCCGACATAAATCGCCCATTCCTAGTGGAAACAGATGCCTCCAACTAAGCCATAGGAGCAGTCTTGAAACAGGTACTTGAGGATAAACTGGAACACCCCATTGCTTACCTCTCACGAACCTTGACTCCCAGTGAGACACACTATTCCGTCCTGGAAAAGGAACTGTTAGCCATCCGCCAAGCCTTCACTGAATGGCGACATCTACTTCTCGGACCATCGGAATCTTCAAATTCTACAGTCGTTAGAGTGCAGGAACAGTCGTCAGGCGCGTTGGGCCTACTTCTTTGCCCAGTACCAATTCCAAATTACTCATGTTCCCGGATCACAAAACATGATTGCTGATGCCTTATCTCGACGTCCTGACTATGTAACCACTGAAGACAAGCCCTATCCTAAAATGTTTCCCCACACGATCTTTGTAGCTCAAGCAGTCAACCTCCTGGAAGAAATCCGAGTGCAAACCCAGTCCTCTGACCTCTGGAAGGATTTTTCAAGGAAGAATCCATGGAACCTAAGAGTTAAGGAAGGATATTTATTTAAGGACAATGTACTGGTCATTCCTACACAGAAAGTACAACAAAGAATGATAAACCTCTGCCATGATACCCTTCACCCCGGACATCGTAGCATTACTAACACCCTCCGTCTTATACAAAGACAGCTTTGGTGGCCTGGAATGAAGAGCGAAGTACAACAGTACATCAAAGCTTGTGCTGTCTGCAGTCAAAACAAACATGATAACAAGAGACCAGCGGGTCTTCTACTGCAACCATCGCTGCCAACAAGACCATGGCAATTCATTGCTACAGACTTCATTGTGGAATTACCACCTTCCCGAGGATACACGACCATCATGGTAACCATAGACTTGTTCACTCATATGGCTCATTTTACACCCCTGTGTAAGCTACCATCGTCATCCGAGCTTGCTGGAATCTTCCTGGAACACATATTTCGTTTACATGGACTTCCTTCCAAGATCATATCTGATCGAGGACCTCAATACGTCTCTCAATTCTGGAAACATCTCTGTCGTATTTTGGGAATCCAACGCGCCCTTTCATCTGGTTATCATCCCCAAACTAATGGGGCCACAGAATGTGCTAATCAGACCCTGGAACAGTATCTTCGATGTTTCGCCCCCAAGGTTCAAGATGACTGGTTGCTTCTGATACCCGTGGCTGAATTCGCCTACAACAATTCTGACCATTCAGCACTTAATTCCAGTCCTTTTTTTTGTAGCCAAGGTTTCCATCCATCAGTTCTACCCTCTGTTCTCCCTCATCCTACACCAGTACCTACTGTCGACTCCTGGATAGAAACCCTCATCAACGTTCACCAGGAGGCCAAAGAAAACTTAGACAGGGCCAGAACACAGACTAAGAGGTATGCAGATTTAAAAAGGAGACCAGATCCTTCTTATGCTATCAGTGATCAAGTCTGGTTGTCTTTGAAATTACTACCCCGGCATCTATGGCCAAACAAGTTGGCCCCTCGGTACTATGGTCCATTTCCCATCAAGGAAATTATCAATCCAGTTTCATACCGGATTAGACTACCAGACTCTTGGAAGAGAATTCACCCAGTATTCCACACATCCTTATTAAAACCCTACAACCAATCCTCCCGGAAATCCTGCCGACCTCCTCCTCTACTGGTCGACAACCAATTGGAGTATGAAGTATCCTGAATATGTGTTTCCAGGTATAAACGGGGTCAGCTTCAATACCTGGTTGAATGGAAAGGATATCCTCCTAGTGAAAGAACCTGGGAGCCACTTTGTAATCTCAAGGCCCCTCTACTACTCAGAAGATTTCACCTTATACACCCGGGCAAACCTGGTGGAACAGGTTTTCGGAGGAGGCATGCTGTCATGACCCACAGAACGTACCCCTTCTGGTCCTTATCGAGACGGGGCTTGTATTCATTGTTTCTCTCAACATGGCCGTATCACATGACACGCCTTGCACCAGTCTTTACGGCGGACGTTGTACATTCCATAAATGTGCCACGCCCCCGCAGCCCCTTGCGTCTCAATGCTATTGCGAAGTAGCGACCAGACATGTGCTCCGTAGCTCACGGAATTGTATCCTTTGCTTCTTCCAGCTTACCCCATCCTAGTCCCTTTCCTTCCTTTCTTGGTTCCTGGACTTGTGTGCTTGTTGTGCACCCTGTTACTTTCCTGGACTCCTGGATCCCTGCATCCCAGAACCTTGAACGCACGCTGGAATCGGAAGAGACTCATGCAGCTTTATTGAAGACTCGATCAGTTCGCAAGAAGGCATCGACCAAGAAATCCAGCAAAGATCGAACTCAGGTGAGAAGGGGGGAACTCCTTGACACATGAGTGGAAGAAGAGATTGCTCCGACAATTGGGGCAGTTTTCACCTTAATACTATTGAGGTGTATATGGCCTGCAGTCTACAGTCCAACTTGATACCCAGGTACCTAAGTCCGAGACCACCTCTACCAGTCTTCCCTTCATATGCCATTGACATCCAGATGACTTTGTATTTCCTGTGGTGAAAATGATTTTAGTTTTTTGTACATTGACTTTCAAGGAATTGACCTCAGGGTATGATCGAAGGACATTCAGTGAGGACTGCCGGCTGCCCATGCCAAATCAAGGAGGACCAAGTCATTGGTGTAACCGAGCCATTGTATGGCGGCGGCGGTGCCTAACTTTGGTGGAACGGCAAGGGCACTTGCAAGTTCTTTATTGAAATCCACCAAAAATAGATTAAAGAGCATAGGAGCAAGGTTAGATCTCTGCTTGACCCCCTTCCTGGTCCTAACCCAGCTAGTTAGAGTACCGCACTGATCTAAACAAATGTTAACCCTTGTTCGCTGATGGAGAGCGATAATCATTTTTAGAACACCTGGCGGAATGCCCCATGCCTGCAACTTTCTCCATATCCTACCTCTGTGCACTGTATCAAAGGCTGAAATGAGGTCAGTATAGGCTACATGAAGTGGGGTTTTGCGGGTGGTCCAAGACTGTTGTATAATAGTGGCAAGGGCCAAGCAATTGGTAAACGTTTTCGAGCCCTTGCGAAATCCTGTTTGTTTGTAGAGGATAATGTTCTTACTATCTGACCAAGTTCCCAACTCTTGCAGTAGCACTCCGGCCAAGATTTTGGCCAGTGCATCTAGCATGGATAACATACGATAATTTCCTGGGTCTGTATGAGATCCCTTTTTATGGACAGGGACCACAATAATGTCTCCCCAAGACTCTGGGATAATCTGTGCCAGTTCAGCCTTGATTAGCGTATTACAAATGCCATTGGGGCCGGGAGCTTGAGAAGACTTACTGGCCATGATTACCTTGCAGATGCCCTCATAGATTTTATTACATCTCCAAACAGCGGGTCTAAGGTTTACCACCTCAGGTGCAGTCTCAGCCCCCCTCCAATGACTGATCCATGTGAGAGCTCCTGCCCTGCTCTGTAACCCGGTTGAGAACTCTAGTCAGTGCCTGTTTCCTATTAATAATTTTTCAAAACATGCTTGGGTTATTGGTATTGGAGGAAAAGACTAGATTTCTCCTCTGGGCACACTGCACCTGGTATCTGTGAGTCCTAAGCCATTTCATGTAGTCCTTTTCTATCTTCTTGGCTTCACCGGCAAGCACCACAGAAGACGGTTGAGCCAGTACCAATCTGTGCAGATCTCATAGCATCACTTTCTTTTGTTCCTTGATGGCCCTGTCATAGTGGTGTCGATGTACTTTTCTAGGACCAAGTCCTTGGCGAGATCGTGCTCCAGTTTTATGGGTAGTACCTCTTATAATGTCTTCCACACAGATGTCTTATTTGTTGACGATTGATATTACCTCCTCAGAGCAACAGCGAGTGCCGGTGCAGGCACACAAGAAGATCACATCTCCAGGTGCAGTGTTTGCAACTGAGGTAGCCTGCTGTAAGTTGGGGTCACTCCAAGATACTCGGTTAAGATGGGGATCCACCCGCAGGGAACCTACCAGGTCAGAGCCCTGGGGAAACTCTGCAGCTTTAGGCTAGCAACAAGGGGAAAGTGGTCACTCTCCTGCCTGTGGAAAATGCAAATCAATAAGCAGGCTGGGGTCATTAGCAAAGGATATGTAGTTGATAATGTGCCCACTCCTAGGCACCATTCTTATGAATTGGGGGTGGGTGGGGTTGGCCTGATAAGCCCCATTGGCCATCTTGAGCCCCACTGAGTATAACAAGCTTGCCCAGGATTTCCCACGCTGGCAAGGCCTATTAAGTCTGTCTCCCATAGAGACAGACGAGATGGTATGAACAGCCAATTCTCTCCGGCTAACATCCCTGGGTATCCTTGCATTAAAGTCTCCACATATAATCGAGGGCAACAGTTTCTCCCACGCAATGACTTTATCTTCGACCTCCTTCCTAATGGCTGCAATGCTTAACACTTATGGAGGTACGTAGATGCTGAAGATCACATATACACTAGTTGTAGAAGATCACCGTAGGGAATTAAACTCTCCCTACTAGTACGTTCCCGGATTCACTTGGGATAAGGGGCAAGGTCATGGGTTTCCTAACCCCAATGGCAGGCCCCCCATAGGGCGGCCCCAGCACCCTGGGTAGCTAAGGAAGACAGTGTATTCCCCCCCATCAAGTATTAGCGGTTACTTCAACCAAGTCTCATGTAAGGCACATGCGTTAAACTTGTCAATATATTCAAACAGACCATCATATTCAAGTTTTTTGCTGGTATATCAACTGTCTTTGCCACCCCATCAACAAACTTCATAATGCTTACTCCCCCACCTTCCCATATCCAACCCCACCTTTCCACTGCCAACATTACAGGGGTGTTTTGTTGATGTAATAACGTCAGTCTTCTTTCCGTTTCCATTAGATGTTTTCATTTGTATTTGTATTATTTAAGCCAAGTCAGAGAAGAATTTGACCTCAATGATATCAACAATAGTTTTTGATACTCAGTTAAAATCTTGATTAGACAGGTTTTGTTGATTATTGTGAGTTTCATTTAATTATTTCTCACATGTTCATCTTCAGGTGGTTTGCGTTTTTGTCAGTACATATTGGGCGTTACAAGGATTTGTTTTTAATTTGGTTCTTCCCTTATTGTAAAGTTACTTCTGTAGGGGAAGCTCCAGAATATGCAAATTGCCCAGACAAGCATTGCATTTTTTTTCTTTACTCAATTTCTTGGCCACTAAGAAACATACAATTCTTGAGTAACTGGTTCTTACTGGTGAGACAAAAATATAATATCCCATCATGAGCATCACCTGAGGCCAACTATCTACAGCGACTACAGTCGACATTAGGTGGTTGCAAGCAACCCTGTCCTCGTGTGATCCACTTCTGCAGAAGCGTTCTGGCCTAAAATAACAGCAAACGTCAAACTAGGATCTCTTATTTCTCTCTATTAAAAGCCGAGATTGTTCCACTATTTGGGGCGTTGTTTTTGCAGATCCAGCCAGGTAAACGCTAACAGCGAGGATTCTGGGGCCACCTGCTCTGAAGTGCAAATTCAAGCATCTCCCCCCTCATCAGCTACAGTGTCGATTGCTTGTACCTTCTCTTTTGTTGTACATCCATACAGTCAAATCTTTAGAAGTTGCAGGAAAGCAGATTTAAGCATCCTTACCCAGACTGCTGCTTCCCATCTTCTTAGTTTAGTTTAGTTTATTATTTGTAGAGCGCACCTAACCCTGAGGTATCTGAGAGCTTAAGCATAGGAACATTGTTACAGTTAAACTACTCTCACTTTCCAATATCTCTGTCTCTTCTTGTAAGCAGACTGTGTCCGATGTATCTAATTTGAAAGGCAAGTCAGTGCAATCGTTCACCGTTAATGCTGTTGACATTTGAATGGGCACAGTTTAAATTGTTTTAGTCATTTTGAGGTGAAAAACCTATTCCTGATGATACATTTGTATAACGTTCTGCGATGACCCCGTATTCTAAAAAGAGGTGCCTGATTCCTCACTTCACACTTTCAAGGGACAGCCTGCTGTGATTGTGACTTGTGAACACCCCATGCGTTACACTCTTCATCTTCTAACTGGCAATGCCATGTACTGTTTATCATGTGGTTGGACGATGCAGTACATACAAGAAACCTGTCACAATACACAATCTGACCAGCTATTCTCCCAAAGTGTAAGCCACCCCCACGCCGTATAGGCCATGCGAATACACATCAGATAACCATTTGCATAATTTAGTTGCAAGTAGTAAGATAGATAACGCAATTCCAACAATAAAGATAATGCCATTACTTTAATATTTATTAAAATAACAAAATACAACGAAAAAAAGAGTCGACAACGCATGGGCAGTAATACTCCAATACACACATCTTATCAGGGTTTGCATCTGCTTGTGTTTGGGGAGTGGACACACATCAGAGACTGGATTAAAATAATTACATTGTACGGCTGTCTGTGAGAAGCCAGAAATAGTCCAATGGCGTTAATAATGTTGTGTTTGGATCGTGCTACAAAGGCAGTCTTATAAATGTGTCTTCATACGCACTTACCAATCCATAGCAATACTCGATTCTCCACTGGGTAGGGCTAAAGTTACAACTATGATCCAAAACCTAAATGTAAGGTCCCTATCTAGTTAAGTGTTGTTGACTTAAACCCCACCACCTGTCAGTCACTGCTAATCGATTGGTACCTTATTGTTTTGCCACCCGTTTTCCCTACTTAAGCAGCCCTCAGCCTCTTTTCTTTTTCAGTTAGTGATATGGTGCAAGTGGATGTAGGATACATGACCTTAGCCCCACACACCTGCTTAGCCCTGCCCCTTCTGTTCCTTTCTTACATTGGCAGTCTCTCGCATGGACAACCGAAGTGAAGGGCAGACAAAGAAAAAGGAAATTCCTATTTAGACTTGTTTGGACCAGAAGAACTCATGAAATAACCCCTGCTCCCCTAACATCAGGCAAGTTTCCAGGATTATATGTTTCATTACCCTCTCCCAACACTCAATACTCCCTAAAACTACTCCCGGCCAACCACGCCACTCAACACCAATATCATGCACACTGCATTGCAGCAACCTCACCTGTGTCACCCTAGACCCCAGTAACACTCCATCATCCACCACTTTGCGAAAACCTAGGCTTGTCCTCATCCCCAGTAGCTACAAACTTCTACTACAATGAGAGTGTCCAGGCAAGATGGGTGGGGCCCTCATCATCATTGACAAGGCATCGTGGACATGCACCCAACTGGACATCACCACCATTAGCTCTTTTTTGAAAATGGTTCCCACCACATTCTGAAAGGACACGGTGACTTTCCACCTCATCTACAGACCACCCAAACCAAAAACCTCCTTCATCAGAAACTTCAAGGACTCGGTCCCCACCTTGTCTTTCACCATGCATGCCAACAACATCTTGCTCAGCAACTTCAACACCCCAGGCACCCCAGCAACCAAGTCAATGTAGGAAGATATCTCCACTGCATGCTCAACTTTTTGATCCCTATGGCATTAGTCATACCACCCCAGTCAAGCACACCCATTGGAAACAGCAAACACGCCCTTAGATAATTCAGAAACATACCAGCGGAGGCGCTCATGGAAGACCTCACCAACTTCCACCTCACAAAAGGCCAGTCTACCTCAGGCAAACCAGGCCTCTGGCTCACTTCTCCAAGAACTCAAAACCACCCTCACAACCAACAGCAATTGCCATGCCCCAGTGAAACAATACATCCTCGTGCCTAAAGCCTACATACCCTGGTACACTCTATAACTCAACGTTAACAAAAGAACCTCAGACAACATCTGAATCATCAGAAAGCAAGACAAGAAAAGACTTGTCAAAAATCCTTCAGTGCATGAAACCTCACCCTGCTCAAGGAACTCTGTGCTACACGTAGATGACTGATCACTACTGCTACAGCCAACTAGTACCAACACACCATAGCAAAGGCTAACAATGACAGAAAATCCCTCTTCAAAGCACCAAGCTTTGCATGAACCCTCTGCCAGACACACTGATGTGCACCTAAAAAAACAAAATCACCACCATTAACTCTTTCTTCATCAACAAGATCAGCATGACCTGCCAGCACATTGACAACTCCACAACTGACAGCACACTAACAATCAGAGAATATGAAACCACAAGCAACCCCAGACATAGTTCAGCCTCATGTCGGGGGTTGCTTATGGCCACATGCAGAAGGAATGTGACCAGGCAGTTCAGGCTGGACTGCCCCTTTTGGGGTGAGACCAAGCTTGATTTGCATATGGTCTTTCTGGAATTGTTTGGCAGATGAAGAATAATGGTCTGGAGGGGTTCCTACAGCGATCCCAGATGAATTCTAAACCCTGCAGCCATCACCTCTTTTGTTTTGCTGATCATCAACATCATTAACATACATGATTGTGGCATTCCTTGACTCTTGGTACTCCTTCACCTCTCAGCAGCAATCAACATAGTAAACCACCAGACACTCAGTGACATTGTACATCACTGCATGGAAATCAGCAAGAGGGTCCTTAGCTTGTGAAGCACCACCATTTCATCCAAATGAATTCCTCCAGATCGCCAACTCTACCCATCACTTGTGTTGTCCTACAAGGACCCATTGTCTCCCCCATGCTCTTCAACCTTTACATGGAAATGCTTGGAACCCTCCTGGTTCCATACAGTATCCTCATCCACCAATACACAAATGAAACAAATCTCTATCTCAATATATCCTCCATCAAAGACATCTGCGGCTGAAGGCCTACCGCATATTGATATATCCCTGGATGTCCAGTGTTTACCTGAAGCTAAACCCCTCCAAGACAGAACTCCTGCAGCTGGCCAACAGCACCAAATATTCTGATATACAGTGCTGGCTCTCTGCTATGAACCTCGAGGGCTTTACACCCCAGCTGGCCACCTGTCCCAAGTCCCTTGAGTTTGACATTGACAAACACCTCCCCTTCAAACAGCACCTAGCAAGGAAGAGCTCTGTGCCAACTTTCTCTCCTGCAGAAGATCAAGCCCTTCATCACAGAAAGTAACTACAGAGCTGCTGTCCAAGCCCTGGTCCTCTCCCACCTGGATGGTGGCTAAGCCTTTCTTGAAGGTCTTCTGGCGACCACCCTGCCACTCCTGAGATGTCTCCTACATGCTGCAGCAAGAATCATAAAATGACTCCTCAAATTCAAACACATCACCCGATGCTCATTGAACTGCCCTGGCTCCTGCTGCAAGCATATATCATCTTAAAATCTTGCTGCATCCACTAAAAGGGTGTCATCCTGACATCCCTAAGCTACCTCACTGAGAAACTCAGCATCTCTGGAGGCCTATGATCAACCAGATTTAAGGACATGTGCAGACTTGAACTCAGACGGTGGAGGAGGGAAAGAACCAGAAGACAGGCCTTCTCTGTGTACGCCCCAAAGCCCAGACTCTAGAACCTCCTCCCCATCAACACCAGACTCGTCCCACACTTCTTCAATTTAGGAAGACCCTTCTCGCCAAGGAATGTCTCCTCCCTAATGCCTAGTCCCACACATTCTCCACTCTCCATGACACTTTGTCATTTGCCCATTATTTGTAAAGCATTCTATTGCTTCCAGGTCTGTGATAAATAAAGAATAATACTAATAAACATAATAGGAATAATTAAGATTATTATAATTACTATTATTATAATTATTATGTTGTGATATTGTGATATAGAGGTGTACAGCCTTACATTAAACAGCAGTGATCTTTCTTAAAAAAGGGACTGCTACTCTTAGGTGAATGGTTACTCCAGCATAAAACATTCGGAAATGGACAAAAAGATTGTATCTAAAATGCTGAATGCATGCTTAGTGTGCATTCAGCATAGTAGATTAGATCGAAGTCCATAATAACGAAGAGGGGAGGGAGGGTTGCAAGATGTCCCCATTTCCCCCAGTTCGGTATTATGGGCTGCGGGAATTGCAGCGGTTTCCCCTGCATGCATTAAAGGCGGTGAGGGAGACAAACAGTTAAAATCCTAAAAGATTGAATTACAACATGCGGGCAAGTGGGCACCATAATTTTGTAATTCGATCTTTTGAGATATGTTCTTTTAACGTACATCCAAACATTCCGCTGAATTGTTGTGGTTCTGATTACTTTCCCTCATCTTTAATAAGACTGAAGCGGACAAGTACAATATGAATAATCAATAACACACGATCGACTCATGTCAGCGTATGTGTTCTCTATTACACTATTTCTTTTAATGTGGATGCTTCATGTACAAAAAACTAACCCCAACATTGTGATCAGTTGTTTTACTTTTTTTTGCTAAAGATAAACTTTTGTTGTCAAATCATCAATAAATTATCTGTGGATTTTCTTCAATTTAGGTTCTTGGTATGTTTCTTAATCCATCCTGTATTTTCAGTATGTATACATTGTCAAACATCTTTGTCATTTACCAATTTAATTTGTTGTGAATTATTCATCAGTATGTTAATGTTAATGTTAAAGGATATGTGTACCGTGGACTATCAAGCCCGGAGTGGTCCCCTGGTACTCTGACGGATCTGAAAGGGAAAAGGGGATGGGGGGTGAAGTTAGCGGGGACTAGCGGGATAATTGCAAGAGAGCAGTGATGTGCTGTTGGCAGCTTTAGTTCGCTTAACACCGTTCGCTGAGCTTGGGGGTGCTTCACCGGTCGGTAGCCGCTTTGTGCTGTTGTGCAAAGATATGTGTGGTTTGTTTTGTTGTTGTGGTATAGTGAAGTGTGTGCAGTTTGTTTTGCTTTAGGGTTGTGGTTGTGTTTGGTTAGATTTTGAGAGGTGTATGCGAAGGGGTTAGATTGTTAGTGGGTTGGTTATTGGCCTCGCTATCTAAAGTTGACAAGTGCTTCATTTCCATGTTCTTTCTAGGAGTGGCTCGTGAGTATCTCTGCGTTCCTATCTATATCCGGCACTGGCTGATATTCACAATCCTCTCTATATACGACGCCTGTCAATATTCACTATTATATCCAGATGTGGCACTGACCTAACTTCAAACCTGTCATGATGTGAATCAAACTAGAATTCACAATTCTATCTAAATATAGCATTGTTAATATTCCCAATGGAATCTAGATGTGGAAATGCCTAATATTCGCCATTCTATCTTGATGTGGCACCGGCCGACACTCATGATCCTTTCTAGATGTGATGCAGGCTAATGTTCACAAATCTATCTGAGCGTGGCACTTGCTAACGTTCACAATCCTAACTAAATGTGGTTCTTGCTATAAATTCACAATTCTGTCTGGGTCCGGCACAGGCTAACATTCACAATTCTATCTGAAGTGGTACTTGCTAAAATTCAGAAATTCTATTTAAGTATGCTACTTGCTAATGTTCACGTAGTGGGTAAGGTTGTTGGGTAGAATTGGGCATGTATGCCAATTTCTGTCTTCATGTGGTTGTCGCTTGAGTTCTATTCCACCTAGCGTCTCTTGTTGTTGTAGGGGTTTTCCCTTAGTTGTTTCTAGGTGTTATTTGTGCCATCATATATTATGTCAATCTGTTCTTTGCGCCACTCTGATGTAAGTCATTTATGATACACCAGTATATATAATGTATTCAAACCAGAGATGAAGGGATGTCTACTTCCAGGTGATAAAACTCCACTCGGCCTCCTGCAACAGGACGGTTTCACAAAACATGCCCCAAAGAGGGTGTGCTTAAGGTGGCAGACCCTCCCACGCAGGATTATATCCACTTTACGCTGTATGATGGAAGTTTGGGGTCTTTGCTAAGTGTCATGGTGCTGCCGCAGAAGAACAGGCCTTGTGCAAAGCAACTCAAAGTTTCCCAGAGCGCCCCCAGATTCTGCATCTGCTACGAGCGGCGTGGAAGAAAACATGGAAATCGCTGCGCACGGGTCGCTAGCGCACGCGCAGTTGCAGGAAATACATCCCTGTAAACAGGGCCGGCCTTAAGGGCAGCAGCGCCCTGGGCGAATTGGCGCCCCCCTGGTTAACAGGGGGCGGGGCCAGGAGGGGCCACTTTTTTTTTTTTACCTCCTCGCTCCGGCGAGGAGGTTAAATAGGGAGTGTTAGCACCCCATTGCCATTGAATGAGCCCGCCGCCGCGGGTTCATTCAATGACAAAGAGGTGCCTGCCACTATGCCAGCTCGGGGGAGCCATTGAAAGACTCCCCAGAGCTGGCATGGTGGGGGGCTTATGGCGCCTTTTCTTGTAAAAAGTGCCTGCGGTGGAGGGGTGCATTTTAATGCACCCACCGCCGCGGGCACATTTTACAGTAAAATGCAGCCGGCTGCGCCTTCTCCCACAACACCAGCTCGGGGAGCCCATGAAAGACTCCCCCGAGCTGGCTTGGCAGGGGCAAAAGGTGCCCTGGGGGGCATGGCGCCCCGGGCGGTCTCCCGGCTCGCCCCCCCTAGGGCCGGCTCTGCCTGTAAATGCACCTTAACACAAGGAACAGAGAATTGAATAATAAAGCGGGCACTTTCATTGCTCTCACCACAAACTGGAGCATCTCTTTGGCGCTTAAATGATAGATGATGTTATTAACTGACTTAATAGTAGTTATAGTATGTATCTCAGCGTCACCGGTTGACGCCCTCTCTCCCCCGGAGTCTTTCTCTTTCAGTTTTCTTGCTATCTTTCTCCACCTCCTGCCTCAGTAGTCTCTCCCATATCCCTCTCCTTGTCGCTATTTCTCTGCCCCCCCCTTGATTCACTGCAGTCTTCCGCTGTCTGTCCCTCTCTCTCTTAATCTCCTTCCACGCTCTCACTGAATGCGTTTCTTTCTTTGACTCTCTCTCGCTCGTACTCAATTCTTGCCTTCTCTTTGACAAGCCTCTCTGTCCCTCTCTCTCAGAATCAGTCTAACCTTTTTTCTCTCTCTGTTCTTATGTCTTTCTCTCTTCCGTGCATGCGCTCTCTTTCTCTCTCCCCCAGCCCAGAGGCGGACTTAACGGTCGCCAGGCAAACAAATGGCGAGCGGGCCCCTGTGCTAGGCCCCGCCCCTTCCACACAGCACAGGGCCCTTTCTGCTGTGACATCAGTCCATCTCCTAACAAGCTGGGAGAGCAACTTCGCCTTGGGAAAGGGCGTGGGCCCCTTCACCCTGCCCCCTTTTCTCCTTCTCAGCCCCCCTCCCATGCCCTCACCCTTTCGGATGCCGCAGCTTCCAGCAATCCACTTCCCCATATGCTCCATCCCCCTGCCCCAAGTGGGCCCGAGTCCGAGCCTGGGGGGCCCGCGAGCCGACAGCCCTCTGCAGGCGCCCATAGGCATGTGTGGACCAGCTGTGTGCCAGCATGCTTTACCAGCTTGAGGAGAAGACTGTGGTCCAGGCTGGGGGTGGGCAAAGTATTCACAAAAGAAGCCGAATCGCCAACATTCGCCTAATGTTACACTTTGGCAGACAGGCAAATTGTTCTCGCTTTCGGTCAAATTGACCTTTGACACGGTTTTGCCTGACACAAAAACACATGAAACGATAAATTTCCCTTGAGGAAAATGCATGACATTGCTGATTTCACCCACCGCGCAAAACGGAGAAGAACCTTCATTCTGCGGCTTGCAATGTGAGCATTTCTGCCAGTCCTGCTATTGGAATGTCACGTTGCCATATTCGTATTTGGTTTCTGTAAGGACCAGCATGGATACAAGTTGCTTCAGAGGGCAAACGAGGTGGGGGAGGGAGAGAGAAAAGGGTAAGTGGAGGGGATGAATGTTGGAAAAGGACATGAACATTAACGGCGCTCTTTGAGCGGCATATTTCGGCCTATTTATTTATGTATGTATGGATGAATGTACGAGCACTTTAATGGGTTTATTACAGGTGGTTTTGGAATGCCACCCATTCATCCTTCCACCCCCTTCCCTCACCCTCTCTGTTCGACGAGGCGAGTTCCCTGGTCCTTAGGAGGGGAATGTGGAGGTGAAAGGAAGGGGGGTTTGTAGGGTGGGCTGCTAGCACCTATAGGTGCTCTGATTTGCTGCCGTTAGGTGCAAGGAGCGGTGAGCCAGGTAGAGTGTTCCTGCCAGGGGGCATCATGTTTTGCCTGCAGAGAGCCAGCACCTCCGCATGGCTCCCAGTGAGGGAGAGATGGGCGAGTAGATGTATGGGCCAGCCTGTGAGTGGGCGAATGAACACGCGGAGGAGCAGAGAGGTTGTAAACGGACTGATGAGAATATTGTAAAAGGCTCTGTAATTCCATACTCTACAGTACACCAACCGCTATACAGATCCGAGGTTTTCACTCTCCAACCCTTGCAGCAAACGCTTAACACCATCATTCTGCTGTTTTGCAATGCATGGCTGCAGCAACGCCCGCACAAACAGAATGACATCACTTTTCTGCTACAAGGACGCGCATGTTCTCTAGGTTTAGAATATTTAGCATTGATAGCAAAGCCTGCTGAGGAGGCCCATCTGTTTCCAGTTAGTCACACCCCTAGATAACTGTAATAAAAACAACTTAATAAAAAAAAACTTTTGTCCCAAAAGTTTACCCTTGTGACTACAATTAACTCCGCCCACCCAAAGCTCCGCCTCATGACCCGCCCACCTAGGGCCCTGTACCAGGTGCTGCCACGGGGATCTTTGCCTTAAATCTGCCACTGCTCCAGCCCGACTTTTGTCACCCCCTTACCCAGCGCCCTTATCCGCCTCCCTTCCACACTCAGTGACTCACTTTCCCCCACTTTTTCTCCTTCTCTCTCAACCATCCTCTGCCTCATTTTTCCTTGCTTTCTTTCTCTCGATCGCCTCTACGCCTCCCCCACGCTTACTTTTAGTCTCACTCAAATGGCCCCTCGCGCTCTTTGTCGATGTGTCACGCTTTTTGTCCATGACTTTTTCTCTCTCTCTCCCTCGTTCTCTCTCTCTCCCTCGTTCTCTCTTTCTTTCACTCTCTCTCACATTGCCCCCCTCTCTCGCCATATAATTATGAACTCGGTAAAGGCATCTATGGATAGGTGACAAGTCTCCGAGAGGCGGAGGAGTGTATAGCCCCTCAGAAGCTTAATGCACGTGTCTTAATTATTAATCATTTACCGCTGCCACCAAACGTGGGCACCAAGTGCGAAAGTGCGAGGCAAGTTCCGCGCGCATTGCTGTGATGACATGTAGGGTTAGTGCCCCGCGGTGACTTGCCCCAACCTCATTAGACCCCCATCCCCTCCTCCCCCGCCCGGCCCCGGAGCTGCTGGTACGGCGGTATTTGGGCGCCGGGCATATCTAATGCTTTTCAGACGTTGCTGCGTCCTTTCAGGCGGACTATTTCTTCCAGCGCGGACTGAGAAAGCACAAACAGGCTGTGCTCGCATTTGCAGTGTCCATCAATCCCCCTTCGCGGGTCTGGCTATTAGGGATGTGCTCTCGGCTGGCTGCACATGGCTGCCCTGGCGAGATTAAAGAGCTGTACTTAGAGGCGCCCGAGTCAATAGAGGGCGGCTCGCGTGTTCTGCTCTCTGCCGAGGAAGTGAGTTCGGGCCGCAGCGTGTCGCATATTTATTCATCAGCCCGAGAAACACCGATATTTACGCAAGCGTTCTGGTGACGTGTACGCTTCTATTACCAGTCGTTAATGCTACCCCCCGTTGCACACTTGCAGGATGAAAAGGCACATCACACATAGAGAAAATGTACAAGAGCACACGTTTCAGAAGTTGTCGTCGGGATTGTCCTAGTTTGGCCCAATCGTGAGGTGGCCGCTCCATTTTCTTGAGGGGTAGTAGTACACTTGTGTGTGTATAATTAAGGATGGTGGCTTTGATCTCAAGCAAAGCTTCCTATTATATACCCATCTGTAGGAGTGGGTTGGGGAACTCCCCCATGCACCCTCATGCACAGACTCAGGGTTGAATGCACTTTTATAAGGAGTCTCGTGTACAAATTGGGGTATGCGTGTGGTAGCCGGAGACGTAGTGCCGCATCCATCATGAAGGCATGGCACTATAGTCCTCTTCATATGCACAAGACTCTATGGACCATTGCTGTCTGAGATAGACTTGCATGTGCATTATGAGGGTGAGGCATTCTAGCATCCAATGGATTCTACTGTAGCTCATGGGGTATGGGGTTTGTACCCGGATATGTAGTTTTGTGTCCCTCGTGGGGGCATGCTACTGTAGTCTTCCTCATTTACACAAAACACTGTAAGCAATTGCAGATTGAGGAAGGCTGTTATGTCCATTATGAGGGTGAGGAATTCCAACCTCTAATGGATATGAATGTCGAATGTGGGGATAGGTGTTGTACCCTGACCCTGACATGTAGTTCCACATTCATTATGAGGGTATAATACTATATTTCTCCTGAGGTCCACAAGACTCCATAAGCAAATATAGTCTGACATAGGCCCTCATTCCAAGTTTGGAGGTAAGTACCGTCCCTTACCGGCATGGCGCAAATAGCATGTCCGAGCTGGCAGCAGCCCGTTAATAGAGGACTATTACGACTTTGTGGGCACAAGCTTTGCGGTAATGTACCTAACGCCATGCCGCAAAAGGGCCCCAAAAAGCCCTTACGGCATCAAGCGCACCGTAGATAACACTACCGCCATAGTCCAAAGCGGAAGTAAATAGCGGAAACGGAAATAGCATCATCGCAGAGGAACGGGAAGGAGGACGGCGGCCATCTTTAAAAATACAATCCATTGCCATCCTCACCACCCACGGCCCCTAGGACACTGGTGATCGACCAAAAAGCACATCTACCTTCCAAGAATGCCCAAAGCACCCAAGAAGGGATCTGCCCGCCTCCGAAAGGAGCGCTTCAGCCAGGATGAACTATAGATGCTCGTAAACAGCCTGCATGAGCATACAAGGACAGTGTTCAACAGCAACATGAGGAGGGAGGCAGTATTGTGGAAAAAGGAGATTTGGGCACTAGTCGGGCAGAAGGTCATTGCAGTGGCCAACACCCCCCGCACGGTCAAGGATTGCCGCAAAAGGTGGGATGACCTGTGGCTGAGGGTGCGGAACATTATTTCGGCAAACCGTACCCAGGCCTCGGAGAACGGAGAAGGGCCAAGTTCTCCAATTAAGCTCACACCGTGGGAGGAAACATGTGCGAGCATGATTGGCCCAGAATCCACAAAAGGCGTAGGAGAGATGGAGTGTGGCGCCACATCTTCTGCTGATGGAGGTGAGTGTCCAAAATAAAAATTGCTAAGCCAAATCTGATGAAAGTCAATGCCAATGTCTGTCCAAAGAGTGATGCCATGGTCGGCCACACACAAACTCCCTGTAAAGTATGCCGAAGCAAGTGAGACACATGCCGATGCCTGATGCAAGGCCGTAACGCACATGACACGTACCACACAAAGTAGGAAATTCCATGAGGCACACACCGTGCATGACCTAAATTGTGAGCATGTCAGACAGCACAGTACCTGGCCAACATGAGCGACACCGACATATGGCTGCATTTACCACCCATGTATGGAATGACGTGCCGTTCCCAACCCAAATGCCTATTACCCACAATTGTGTGGATGTGGAATCGTACCAATTTATGTATGATACCTATCCAAACATCATTCCTGCCGCCCTCTCTTTCACCCCCACAGGCAGTGAGCATGACAGTGAGGAGCAGGACACCACCCCTGCACAGGACAGCAACCGTCCCTCCACATCCAGGGCCAAGCCAGGCGGCGCTGTGTCCCAGCAAGGAAGGCACCACAGGGACACATACCACCAGCAACACCAAGGCCCATGGAGGGCACACCACCCCCAGCCCCACCCCTCACTGCACTGCCTGCAGACATCTGTCCAACGCCACGTTCAGAGGAGTCGAGTTTGGCTGGGGAGGTGGCAGCCACGGCCCCCCTCGCAGTCGAAGTCAGCCCTGATGACATCTGGGGCACCATTGAGGACAACTCAGTGGATGATGTACACACCCCATCACAATTGGCATCCCCCAGGTATCCATGAGTGACACTTTTGATACCAACACACCGGTGCAGTCTGGACAAGAACAGACCCAGGCACATATCAGTCCCGTATACAGTCCCGGGGAGGATGAGCAGGCTGGGCATGCCAGCCAGATCCCCAGCAGGGCCACTGGTGCAGCCGCAGGAGCACAGCGGGCTGACCAGCTCACTGCCCTTATCCAGGAATTGTTGAAGGACAACCGGCAGGCCAGGGAGGAGTGGCGCGCAGATTTGAAGGCACTGGGCCAGTCCATCACTGATAACACAAACCGCCTCTGTGAGGTGCTTGGGCGCATCGCTGATGCTTTGGAGGCAGCTCTTCCCGCCCAACAGCCTCAGCATGAGGCCACACTGTCCACAAGCAGCTCTACACAGCCCAGCCCACTCCGCCAGTCGGTCCGTGCGCTGCGCCGACGGGACATGCCTCCCCCTGGCTCCGGGAGTGCTGAGTAACTGTACTGGCAACCTCATGTGGGCTCCGTGGACTCTATGGGACTTGTGTGGGGGAGTTGTGGGGGGAGGGGAGGGAGGTGAGGGTGTGTGGGGGAGTTGTGGGGTGAGAGGGAGGAGTGAGTGTGTGTGGGGGAGCTGTGGGGGAGAGGAGGGCGGTGAGGGTGTGTGGGGGAGTTGTGGGGGGAGGGGGAAGGGGTGAGGGTGGTGGAGGGTTTGTTATTCACGTTAATATCATTACTTTCAATACACCAGTTGTGTTAAAAAAAAGAACCAGAGTGGACATTCATCATTGTGCATGTGTCATTTAATCTTGCACAGTGCATAGTGTACATATACCCCCACACCCAGTGCCCTATGTCCTAACATTATGTCACCCTCTGCTGACATGTAAGTCAGAAATATTGTGCTATCACTGACTTGCGCACAGCAGATTCCTCCTGTGCATCGCCACCGTGATGAGGTCCTGCCACATCTTCATCATCCCCTTCTTCTTCATCAGGTGGTAGGTGTTCCATGTCAGGGGGCAGGGGCAGGTTCCGGCGGATGCATATATTGTGCAGCATTACACATGCCATGGTGATCTTGGCCACCTTCTCATGTCTGTAGAGGAGTGCCCCACCTGACCGGCTGAGGCAACGAAATCGTGCCTTCAACAGGTCAAAGGTCTGCTCAATTACCACACGTGTACGGGTATGGGAACGATTGTAGTCCTCCTCGTGCCTTTTCTGTGGGTTTCGGATAGAGATCAGGAGACACGGCTTCAAGGGATAGCCACCATTACCTGCATGAGAGGGGAATGAAGGTAAATGTTTGCACATTCATGTTGCACAACTGTACTAGTCTCACATGGCTGCAGGTAATTGGTGCCCATATGCACATGTCCCTGGATGCATTGACCCCATTTCAGGTCCCGCTATGTGTCCTGTGCAATGGACTAATGGTGTGGGTTGCATCTTCAAGATGATTCATGGTGTGCACTGACATCTTGTTGCACATGCATCGTAGATGCATACAGCAGTGTTGGAGTAAAATTAGTGATGCATGGTGTTCTGTGAGATTTACTAGTAGGGAGTGTTGGCTGTAGTCTGTACAATATTGGGCAGTCTGCACTGATCATTTCCATGGTGACATGCACCACTCCTATGGGTGTGCCGAACCAGTGACACACTGTGGAATCCCTGGTTGGCTCAGTTCAATGCACTCACAGGGATTATTGTCCTGTGTGGTGATATGCTGAAGACAGCAACATAGTGTATATGCACTGCATGGTGCAGGATGGCTTTACGGTGGGTGAGGACCACTGAGGAGTGGTGCATGTGTTGTGGGATGTGGGCTGGTTACCTGTTAGTCATGTAGTGATAGGTGTCATGTACCGTTTATGATGCTTTCGGGCACAGTGTTCGGTGATGTGCACATCGTGCACTGACATCAACATTCCCACCCAGGTGGAGTATGCATCCCCCCTCTTCCCACCCAGGTGGAGTATGCACCCCGCCTTCCCACCCAGGTGGAGTATGCATCTCCCCTTCCCACCCAGGTGGAGTATGCATCCACCCACCTCACAACCCCGATGCACTACCATGGCCCAGTCAGGCAACTCACCAAGGAGCCAGGCACGTCGTCCAGCATGTCGCTCCATGAAGCTTGGTAGCGTGGAGTTCCGCAGGACCATAGAGTCATGAGTTGATCCGGGATATCGGGCACTGCAATGTGTGATGATCTTGCTGGCGTCGCATACCATCTGCACATTGATGGAGTGGTATTGCTTGCGGTTGCGATAAACCACCTCCAGGGCATGCGGGACCACCAACTCCATGTGGGTGCAGTTGAGGGCACCTACACAATTTGGCATGCCTACCAGTGCATGGAAGTCAACTTTTGTATCGAATATCTCCTTGGAGTCCGTGGTAGGGATATGTAGTCCCTTGTGTGCTTGTGGAGGGCATCCAGCACTTGGTTCAGAATCCGGGAAAATAAGGGTTGTGATATGCCATGCATGTGCCCCACTGTGTGCTGGTAGGTGCCTGTGGCAAGAAAGCGGAGCACAGACACTACCTTCAGTAGATGTGGGATGGTGGTGAGTATTTCTACGAGGCTCACTATGTCGTCGTGTATCAGGTCCACTATGGTGGTGATGGTGTCCGGTCAAGCCGGTACAGGGTGTGAATCTGCTCAGGGGTTAGATTGAATGGACTGGCTCTGATGCGAGGTATTGTGGGCTGCTGGGGTGGTAATGGTGGCTGCACTGGTAGGGCATGCTGGGCCTGTCTCACCCTCCTTCTCCTACTGCATCTCCTCTGTGATGGCGGCTGTTGTTGTTGATATTGAGGCATTGCAAGCAGGGCCTCCAGCTCCAGTAATGCTACTACTATTGGTATCATCTTGGTGTGGGAGGGGGTGTGGTGTGTGGGTGTGCTCCTTTTGTACTGGGTCTGACTCCATTGCCTCCACCTGTGCTGATTGTGTGCACCTGTGGCAGTTGGGAACACTGCTCAGGGCTCTTTCCACCTGGTCGACGATGCCGGTATTTATGCCATGCCGGTATGCACTTTTTAAGCCTTCATGAGGCCGTTATTTGCATGTCCGCCTCACTTGTGATCTTCTCAAGTTTACGGCATGCTGCTAATGCCAGCATGGTGTGTCACATGTGCGCGCCCAGACCGCTATTTACGGCATCGTGCTTTACGAAGCCGTTAATAGCGGTCTGGTTGGTCAGACTAGCCTGTAGCGGTAAACGATGCTGGTAATCCTTTACCAGCATCGTTTTTCCCTTACCTCCAAACTTGGAATGAGGGCCATAGAGTCTTATGTACATTGTGCGGGTGAGGCATTATAACCTCTGAATTATAATGTCGACCATGAGAGATGGGTGTTGCAGCCTCAGATGAATTCCAAAGTAAATCTGAGGGTTTAGTGTTGTAGCCTAGTGTGGAATCCCATTTTCTGGAATAGAAAATTCAGGACACTGCCTGAATGAGAAGTAGAGTCCATTCCAGCCGTAACCCTCTAAGGATGAGGTGAGTGGTCCCCATGGTCCCACACATTCCTATTCCAACCTTTGCAAGGAAGGTCTAAGTGGGTGTGTTGTTGGGGGAAACATTATAGACGTCCTGACCGCCTTTGAATGGTTCCATGTCTTAAAATTGCGTCAAAAATGACCGTGATTACAAAATATCTTGGCAAAATGCTATGGTCTTTTGCGCCACAATCATGTAAAGGATGCAGGGGACACCCACACAACCCCCGGACACATTATACCATTTAAGGGGAAAGGGGGACACCCCCGCAGCCCCGCTCCCCTTTAATGGTATAATGGGGTACACCTTTACCAGGTCAAACCACAGTATTTTTGCCACCGTTTTTTTACCAGCAACATTTTTGCCACAATTTTATTACCTGATACCCTTTGAATTAAGGTGGCGGGTGCCGTTTACATTACATTGACACTGGAATGTGGTGCTTGTGAGTAAATAACTAATTGAGGGCACATCGGTCATTCTAGGGCTTGAACACGTGGAGAAGAAGGCATATGCTAGGACATGCGTTTGCAACCTTTGGCTGCTCAGATGTTTTGCACTATAACTCCCATAAGCCCTAGTCAGCACAGTCAGTTTAGGTCTACTTGGTCGAAAAAATGTGACCTTTTCACATCTGACTGAATTTCTTTTGGTCGTTTTTGGTCAAAAATGCAGGGGGACCCCCCCACCCGCGCAATCCTCCCCCTATTCCCTTACCCCACCCCTTGTATATATTTAATTAAGTTTGACCAAATTTCGACAAAGAAAACGATCAAAATAATTCTGTCAAAAGTAAAACATCAAATGTTTTTCAAACAAGTAGGCTAATACCGCACAGTCAATGGTGAGATCATTGAAGTAATAGTCCAACACATCTGAAGAGTCACAAGTTGCAATCGCCCATGATAAGGTGATTGAAGCTGTATTAGCATCCTTGGCGTGGGAGCCAGCCAATCTAACCCTGCGTCCCAAACAGCCTGATGGCTGGTTCCCCTACTCATTATCTTCCCCCAGCAACCTTGTAGCAATTCAGCCCACCGTGCTCCAATACCCACTTGCCTGATTGATGTGGCAGCATGTGTCACTGCCCCATCTGCAGCGTCTGGCCCCACTCCGCCTGGTGACCATGGAAAGGGAAATGGGGCTCCGTACAGAGCCCCACCTTCCTATTCCATGGTGGCCATCAATATATAGTATTTTCTTTCCGTGAGCAGGATGCCGCAAGGTGACCAGTTTACGGAAAGAAAATGCTTTCCTGCTAGCCACGTCCCAGCCCATGGGATGGGTGCTAATAGCATTAAGCACCCGTTCGAAGGGCTGGAACGGGTGTTAACATAGCGGCGCCCTGGTTAAACACCCTCGCTTTGCACAGGATTTTAACTCTGGCCCATGGCCATTAACACCCATACCAGACCTTGGAACAGGTGCTTAACGCTTAATTAAGGAAACTTAGTAAGGTCACTGATAAGTATTTGGGTAGTTCCAAGGACACCACAAGATAGCCACATCAGACAGAGACTGAGGTAAATACTGCACTGAAGAATCTGTGTGGCTCGATGAAGGTAAACAGAGTGCATATTTCAATCTAGTGGTTCATGAGTACGTCTTAATGAATTACTTTAATTAAAGAGACACTGTACTTGTAGATCTGAATTCAAAAATTCATCAACGATACAGTGGTCAGGTTCAAAAACACCCCAGCATGAATGTTCTCCCATTACAGGCTTATACCGGCAGGTGTTTCTCTCAACACACACAACAATCCTCAATAGAGCAGGAAATGCACAACCAATCAAAAGAGATGATGTCTGGAAGGATTACATTTAATCTTAACCTCTGACATCCCTCTGGTCAACACTCTAGTATATCGTTCTTCACCTGCCAAGTGCTTACATAAGGGGAAGGACCGTATGAAAATAAGGCTTGATCTCAGCCTAAAAGGGGCAGTTCAGCCTGAACTGCTTGGTCACATCCCTTCTTCACAACTTCCCGAAAGGGTGGGACCAAGACTGATTTGCATATGGTTTTTCCCTTTTGTAATGGCATAATGTCATTTAAGGTGGACAGCGGTAGCTGCTTGTCAAGGAATTTCTGCCAGCTTCTTCAATGGGCTTGTGTCTTCCTTTAAGATGGAGGGTCCACAGCTGTGGAGTGTGTTGTAGGCAGTTGCCAAGTCCTTGGTTGTAGGTTCAGAGACCTAATGCCACTTCCTACCTAGTAAGCTTGCTGCAGAGTCTGGCAGGGCACATTGTGTGCTGGCTTTGTACCGGTTATGGAGTGGCTGGAGGGTCCTTTGCATTCTGGATCTCCCTCTGTTCCCTGGGAGATGTTTAGGGGAGGGATCTTACTTCCCTCTTTGGAAATTCTAGCTACCTTCATTGGCAGAAGATGTAAGGCAGACTGTACCTTCAACCATGGTACAAGGTTGAGTTCTCTGTTCTTCTTGTGAAGTCTTCAGATGATCTGCCAAAAGAGGGGCACAGCCCTCTTTTAAACCCGTGTGCCACAGTGATTGGTGTAGGCTAAGCCCACCTAAATGAACCAATCCCGGGGTCCCTACCAACAATCTCCTGTACGCATGAGGTCATAAGCAGAGTGCTTTGCAACAGGAAAGGTAAAGGGTTGAAAACTTGTGATACTAAGTCCCTCCTATCTTCCTGTCTGTTGTTGATCATGGTACACACAGAAAACTTGCATTGATCGTTCCGCACAAAAGTGTATTAGAATCAATAGAATCAACCTCTCTCACAGGCCATAGCCTACAGTCTTTCCATCTTTATTGTCCTAGAGAAAGTGGTCCTACATGCAATCTTGGTTCACCACTTACCGCCTGATGGCATGCAATAGCCACGTTTAGTGTAGGAGAAAAAAAAAACTTTTTACTGTATAAATGTAAGTGTCAATGCCCCTTTGCTGGCAAGAATTGGAATGGCATTTTCAAATACTCTTTGACCTTGTAGCATATTTGTGAATCTATACTTCTGACATTGGATAAATTAATTTAAGAATTAATTTAGGGTTCTCCAAATCCGGTACCTGTCATAACCACCAAACATATAAATACCTTTTGAGTCTGCATGTTCAAATGTAGTATATATGGATATAATGAAACCATGGAGTGGATTTATTGGGGGGATTGGACTTGGATGCACCTGCTTTTATTCCAAAGTTGAAAGGAAGAGGGGATTTTGAAAGATTGGGCTGTTTGTCAAGAAGTCACACATTTCTTTAAAGCTTGCTCCACACCACTCTGCTCTGTGCTCTAGTGAATTATCTTTCGTCTTGCACTATACCTATAAGAACAGGGTTGTACCCTTCATGTATTAAAAAAAAACTCCAATGTAATTCTAAATAAACTTTAAATATGTGTGCATGTGAAGATACAATCAGGAAAAGTATACAAGATTAAATCACTTGCAATACAATTCATACAAACAAACTGATAATCTATCTTCTTTGCAAATTAAAAATGTAGCTAGTCACACTTCTCAAAAAATACATCTGCACACTTTACATGCTCATTAAATCCTCAGAACTAATAGATATGTGCATGTAATTACATGATCTGTGTATTCTTTTAAAAGCAGTAATTCATCATTCAATAGTCATCATTCAAAAAAGAAATGTCTTCCAATTACCCAATCATTTGTTGAAAGTACATGAACCAAATCTGGAATCTATAAAATTCACTATAGGTTTCGGGTCTCACAAGGACCCTCCTTCAAAAGAGGTATTGCACGACATTCTTTAATGGACACAGATACATTTTACTCAAGGCACTGTTGGTAGGCAATTCAAATTTTAAGGATGAGGCATGATTACAAGTATGGAGTTACACGTAAAAACGGTGGTAATGTGGTGGTAATTACATTATCACAGCCTTACCTCACTGTTATACTACAAATTTGGCAGTGAAGTGGTGGATTTACCTCTAGCAAAAAGATGGAGTTCAATATGTCACCTTACCACAAAAATTGGAAAAAGTCGTCTGAATTACAGCAGCGGAATTACTGCTGACGGTAAATCACCGAAATAAAAAATGGGGACTTACACCATCTTACCACCACATGTAATCCAGTGATAAATCCATAGGACCAAGTGGCAGTAATGGTAATTGAGTTTTGAGATAATTCTGCAGATTTACTTCTGAATTACCACCAAGCTCGCAATGAGGCCTTACTCATGCATGACTCATAGCATACAACTAGTCATATTCTTCTCCATATCTAAGCAGGCTTGGAAATTGGAGTAAGAAAGGAATATGAACTCTGTGGGGGAAAAGCCCAGCACTGTAGGCAGAGCCTGTCTTTACTGTATTTATACCGAAAGCAAAACGACGTATGTTAGAAGTATAATTACCTTAATGGTATAGAGAATACATATTTAGTTCTACATATTCATATTATTTCATGGGGGTACCCTAACTGATGTAGGTCTGAGACCATGCAGATCTCTAATAATGTTTATTTTTTTTTTAAAGAATAAGCCAGATTAAAGTAAATAACGCTCTCCAAATAGGACATTTGTATCTTCTTTGACTTTAGCACAAATTTGTCTAAACCATAGAATTTGTCTAATACTAAAAGAAAACTAAAAAAATTAATAAAAACTGTTATTTAGCGAGTGGCAATGTACTGATACCTGTAGCCCAGATAATGCCGGCCCATTTTCTTCATATTGACCTAAACTGGAGAGTGTGGCTCCATCCCTGTAATACAATTATCTCTGTGATCTGCCCACGTGCACCTTCTGGAGTTTGCTAATTTTAGTTAGCATTGCGATTCTGGCTTACACAGCTGCTATGATGTCTCTGGAAGCCAGGGCATGAACTAAAACACGTCTTTCCGTATTAGTGTTTCATTGATTGACGTGGAGATGGTTAAATCATGTATTTATCATCTCAGATTGGCAGAAAACCTCCCTGCAATGTTCAGCTTCTGACAATGAAATCTACCTGCCCGGGCACTGACTCTCCAATGCCTGGATCAGACTTTTTCACTCCACGATGGAACTCCAGAATATGCTGGTACTTCATTTGTGTGTAGGGTGAGCAGTGGCACTGCCAGCTGGTTTGTTAGGACACAATCGACATTCATCTTCTAGACCAAGGGTCCTCAACCTGTTTCTCGCCAGATGTTCTGGACTGTGACTCCCATTTTTCTTTACCATTGATAAGCTGATCAGGGCTGAGGGGAGTTTTAGTCAAAATCATCCAGAAAGCCCATGGATAAAGGCCCTTCTTCTAGGTCAAGGCTAGGCTGGAGGTCCCTTCTTTGTACTGCCAGTTTCCTTTGCTTTTATTCCACACAACACACAGCCAGCAACCTCATCCATGTGGCAGATAAGAGTCCACTCAGCTTGATTGCATTTTTTGTGGGGGTAGCACAAGACTCCTTCCTCTGCAAGCCTGCACTAAAGTTAGACAAGTATGCTGGCAGCTTAGTTTGTGCTCCGGAAATCACATGGGAGGACTGACAGCTTAAAGACTGACGGCAAGTACAATTCAGTGGCCCACAGTGCAGTGGCACAAATCCAGAATGCAGCTGCCCCAACTTGCAGAGCAGGTACGCCATATACCAACCTTTCCTCTACCCGCACATTCTCATAATATATATATGAAAACAAATATATACCAATAGACATTATTGACATCATGTTCCTATTATAATTTGAGGACCAGATGCAACACATCTTTCAGTTAATTTTGTGGTTTCTTAGAGACCCATGCCCCACAAACATGCCAAGCATAGTGATAGGAT
Organism: Ambystoma mexicanum; assembly: GCF_040938575.1. Taxonomy (NCBI): domain Eukaryota; kingdom Metazoa; phylum Chordata; class Amphibia; order Caudata; family Ambystomatidae; genus Ambystoma; species Ambystoma mexicanum. The sequence continues at coordinate 166,460,521 of NC_090931.1, read as the reverse complement.
TTCACAAGGAAAATGCAAGTTGGTGAAATAGGATAGCTGGAATTTAAGTCCAGGTTTCCTGATGTCCTAATTTGCAATGGACGGCAGGATACATCTCCTCCCATCCCATTCAATCTCTAATTTTCAACCAATGTGAAGAGAGGGGAAGCTAATAAGTCGTTGGCAGAACCAGCATGGCAACAGATCCATTCCTGGCCTCCTTCCTCCCAATCCCACCTTCTTACCCCATCCCATTAAACAAAACCCATACCTGGACGCTGTCTACCAACTCAACAGAACATAACACCCTCACATGACCATCTGTCTCCTAACCGGTATGCATCACATACATTAATGACATTATGTGAATTTATGGAGTGTCACGATAAATTATAAACCCATATGTGTGAAACTTTCCCTACAGCACGAAAAAAACAAAATCACTGCTGTGTGATCCTAATTTAGATAGCTAAGGAAACTGAGGCGCATGAAGTTAATGAGATGTGTTATGGGTCACATAATGTGCGAAGTGTTGAAGGATGGATTTGAGCCTTGGTTTCCTGGTGTCCATTTACAGCAGAGGAGACTCCGTCTTCTCTTATCCCATTTTGAGTTTTAGAACCAACAACATTACTTCTATAAATATGTTAGTCAATGGCTAATCTAATACATATGGTTTTCAAGCACCAAGTCACATGATAAAGCAACCAGACAATATATAAGTGAAATCTTGGTAAACACTACTTTGTCAGATAAAAGAAAGGGTCCAAGCGTGTCCCTCATTCACGGGCAGTGGCATGTGGGTTAGGCAGAGGTATCAGCTACACACAATCAATCTGCTGACCTACTTTTTCAGATCAGTACTTCTTTCTCAGTTGCCCCATGTTCCTTGCCCTTCACCCTCTAGTATCCTTCCTCAACCTCAATGCACCCATCTTCCCTTACAATTAACTTTCACACCTCTGTTCACCGCTTTCTCCATCCCTTAACCTTTAACTCCGCCCCCTTCCCTTTCCCAACTCTCACCCCTTCCCCTGCCCACATTGTTCAGTCACCAACTCCTTGCCCTCGCGCCCTTGTGTTGCCCAATACACAAGTCCGTTCCTTGACCCTCACCAGATTATGTTCCCGTGGCTCAAACATAGACATTATGCCAACCTGATTTGGTAGTTGGCCTCTACCAGACGTGACAATGACCTGTGGTTGGGGTCTTGCTGGTAATTGTGACACTGGGGTCTGCACTTGTGCAACGCAGGGCTAAGGATAACAAGGGGTCTTTGCTTTCATCGTGCTCTAAGGTTGCATTCTATTAGGAAGTCTGATGCCTACTTCAATTTATGGAGGAAGAGGAGACTGCCAGTGCAGTCTTCCTGGGAACCACCTGTGATGGAGAGGCAGTAGAGGACCATACGTATATTTACCAGGAAAGTTATGTGTGTGTGTGTGAGTGAGTTTGTTTTGGTCTGAAGTTATGTGTTGAGTGAATGTGTGTCTGTGTAAAGCATATGTGGAAGGATATATCTGTGAGTTCATGTAACTATGTAGCTATATGTGTACATATGTTTTTGATTTGCTTGTTTTTGTTGTTGTTGAAATGTGAGTATTCAGGACAATAAAAATGAAAAGCCATTGCAGGCTCACTTTGTAGTCTACTAATAATGAGTTCCAGCATTTTACATGGTGTTTGTCACCAGTTCCTGAAAATGAGCACCACAATCCAACAGCTGTGAGCATATCCACCATATAGTTACCTCCACGGGTGCTATTAAACTTTTTTCACAATGAACTCACCAGTGATCGAGAAATTCACAACATAGTTGACGCATGCTGACAAGGTAAACCCATCGAGGGCAAACTTTAAGATATGGACACGTACTTCCTCAGTCGCAAGGATTTATGGTAAATTGTAGCAGATCGCAACAGACAATTCATGCATGGGCCGCAGTGGCGCCCCATTGTCATCCAGGGCCCTGGAATCTGACATTCAAATGCATGCATTGTTACTAGTGGGGGCGGGGGGAGGGAGAGGGGTGTGTGAACATGTTCCTGGCACCTAGTCTCTTCTGCCTCTCACTCACACGTCCACTGAAATTTGCAACAGTGTTGAAATAGACACGAGAGCCTCGCCTGTTGAACGCAGAAGACGGACAGGCCTCGCAGCCCTCTGCGCCTCTCACAGTCCCACTCACGCTGGATTCTGGAGGATTGTCTCGTTTTCTCTTTTTTCAGCATATTGCAGTCCTGACCCAGGAAGCAACACCCCAGCCAGCTGCGGTGGAGCGGAGGCAGGGGGCAGTTGCCCCTGTGGTCCACTTCCCAGCCCCCCACTGAATGACTACATCCTGCACTTTCTTTTTTTAGATGTTTTCCTGGTCTGTGCTTGTTTTTCTCATTTCTAAATCTGTGTCTCCTATCTCCCTCACTCTCTCTCTTCCCTGCTTCTCTTGTACCCCATCTCCCATCTCAGGCTCTTTTTTTTCTTTTACACATTAATGTTTGGCTTGTAGTCACTATTTCTAATTGGAATGGTTTACGCCCCTCTCAGCGCGGGACATTAGGCCTAATTGGCAAAAAATGTCTCCCCGGATCCTATTAAACTATTTGTGCCCTTTCATGTAATTGGTCTGTTTTTACTGCCAACGAAGGAACTCAGGTCACTGCTACCAAAGGCGAGAGATTAACCCACTAGACCACTGCTAAACCACTTGAAAGGGTGAGGAGAAATGTTGTGAACATGCCTCTTAAGAATGTACTCTGCAGAAAATATTTAAGCATAGGCTGGTCACGTTATGCAATTTGCTGGGCAACATTATAAGAAACAGTCCTCGTTTCTTGGGTTAGTTCGGGCCCGAATTGGGTGCCCTACCTTGCCTGCTCTTCCCCTCCTGCTTTATACGGAGAGGGAGACTGAGGGCAGGCAAAGCCGCGCAAAGAAGGACGGCACAAAAGGCCTCTTATGCTCTCTGCTGCTCAGCTGCAAGCGTCTGATTAGCTGAGGGAAAAACAGCTGATTTCAACAAGCGAGAGACTCTGGAGAGTTCCCTCCTCATCGTCGTGATCCACGCAGCTTCGAGCCCCCTAAGATGGCCGCCGCCTTTCCCCTAGCAACATCTGACAACAACATCGGCACGAGAATCTCTGCAGCAGGCCCGGGCCTGTATTGGGTGCCCCGCCTTGCCTGCTCCTCCCCTCCTGCTGTATATGGGGAGAGAGACTGCTGGCAGGTGAAACTGTGCAGAGAATTCCTGCAGAAATGGCCTCTTATGCTCTCTGCAGCTCAGCTGCAAGCGTCTGATCAGCTGAGCAAGAAAACAGCTGATTTCAACAAGCGAGGGAATCTGGAGCGTTCCCTCCTGACCGCCATGATCTATGCGGCTTCGGGGCACCCTAAGATGGCCGTCGCCATTATCCCAGCAACATCCGACAACAACATCAGCACGTGAAGCACCTCTGCAGGACCAGACCCGGATTGGGTGCCCCATCTTGCCTGCTCCTCCCCTCCTGCTTTATATGGAGAGGGAGACATGCCGGCAGGCAAAGCCGCGCAGAGAAGACCTGCAGAAAAGGCCTCTTACGCTCTTTACAGCTCAGCTGCAAGCGTCTGATCAGCTGAGGGAGAAAACAGCTGATTTCAACAAACGAGGGACTCCGGAGTGTTCCTTCCTCACCGCTGTGATCCACGCGGCTTCAGAGCCCCCTAAGATAGCCAACGCCATTGCCCCAGCAACGCTCATGCCTTACCCATAGATAGGAACAGGTCACAAACCTTGCCCTCCAAGCCACAACCCACAGCGACCAACACTAGCCAGACTAGCCGAGCGCAGAATGTGCCGGCCTTCAGGCCCCCTTTTTCTACCGGCCCGAGGCTCTCGCACAATCCTACAACACGGCTATTCAACTAGCAGTGGACGCTATTGCCCCCCTGAAACTCCAGAAAGTGAAACCCACCAGTCACGCCAATGCCTAGTTCACCACTGACCTTCTAGAACTTCGATCAAAAAACATCCAGCCCCACCCCGATGGCAAGCAAACCACTCGGACGCGGCCAAGCTGGAATTCCAAAACCTTTCCAAAGAATACAAAAAAGCCATAATCTGAGCCAAAGACTCCTCATTCGCAACCGGGATCTCTGACGCTAAATCAGACTCCAAAGAAATCTTCTCTATCTTCAGAGACCTAGAGACCCCTACCACTCCACCCCCAGAACATTGCAAAAGACAAGACCTGGTACGATGGAATCCAAACAGCTCTGCTCGACAAATTGAACATCCTCCAAACCAACAATAAAACAACATAACAAATCCTGACACCCACCCTCAAAATAAACACCACAACCACAGGATCCACCCACACGTTCTGCTTCAAAGTAATCCAGGAACATGATATCATCAATATCATGAAATCCATCAAACCATCTAACTGCAAAGTGGACATCTGCCCCGCAGCCATTATCAAGGATTTCGCCAGCACCCTTGCCTCATTCCTGACAGCCTTCTTTAATGCTTCCTTCTCCACCGGAAAAGTACCCTCCTGCCTCATGGAAGCCTGGGTCCGCCATCTTCTAAAAAAAAAAAAAACACAGTAGACCCCATGTCACCTAACAACTGTCCCACTCCTGTTGAAAATCCTAGACAAAGCACCCTATTTACAAGTGTAATAATTCATCAAGGAGAACAAACTCCTAGGACTGCGTCAACCTGGGTTACGCCCGGGGCATGGTACAGAAACAGCCCTACTAGACCTTAAGAAAAAGATGCATGACAAAAGAGACTCAGGTACACCTGCTCTACTCCTACTCCCAGGCCTCTCTGCAGCATTTGATCTCATTGATCACAATGTCCTCTGCCACCACCTAACCTCGACAGTCAACTTCTCACCCAATGCCATTGCATGGATCACGTCCTTCATACATGTTAGGACCATGCAAGTCTTCTCCAACATAGTCCCTCCGCTTCACTGACCGTCATCCTATGTGGCGTACCACAAGGGTACTGCATCTCGCCCACCCTCTACAATATTTTTTGCAAGGACTCTCTTCCACATCCTGGACTCGTTAGGTATCTCGTACACTAACTACGTGGATGATACTCATGTCCACCTTCCACTAAAGGTGACTATGAATCGGACTCCAGAGCCCTCACTGCCATCTACACTACCATACAAGCCTGGATGGCTGTGAACGGACTGTGCCTGAACAGTGACAAGACTGAGCTTCTCTTGATACGGTTCACTGAAACCCTTAAGAATCTCAACACACAATTCAGGCACTTCACCATTGATACATCCAAATCCCAGTCTCAGAATCAGTGAAAACTCTTGGAGTATACCTTGACTTAAACCTTTCCATGACTAGGCAAGTCAATGCCATTGCTTCTGCCGTGGAATACCAAGCCATATTCTTAAACGCAGCCAGACCATTCTTATCCAAGGACAATTGCATTACCATTGCAAGAGCTATAACAGGATCAAGACTTGGCTACTGTAAGGACCTCTTCTTGGGCACATAAGCAAAAAACATGGATAAGCTTCATGTTATCCAAAACAGTGCTCTTCACGCAGCCTTATGCATCCCCAAAAGTGAACACACAACAGCCACCAGAAAACAGGTGCATTGGCTTCCTAAAGAGCGCATCCTCTTCAAAACTCTCACTCTGACCAATACATGTGTCTACCAAACTGCCCCCATACCTGTCCCAACAAATTCACTTGGCGACATCCACAAGACCGATCAGAACTCCTTACTCGAACCTGCTCACAGTGCCTAAAATTCAGCGAGTCGGAGCAGGAGCCGACAGTGTCCCCTACCTAGCAGCCCTGCATTGGAATACCCTTCCACCACACTTAAGAGCTGCAAATTCACACATGCAGTCAAGACTCTACTCTTCTGCCTGTAATATATACTGCCTGCCTGTAATGTTTATTGTATGCATCCAACCTGTACTGTATACCTCATGTAACTAAGCTCTTTACAAGTAACAGTGCCTCGATGCCAAAGGGATGTTTGAGCACTATACAAATAAATAAATAAATAAATAAATAAATACATAAATAGGGTCCTCAGTGGCCACTGGCCCTTTTCCCGCAGGAGTAGGCAACTCAGCAGTCACTGGAACTGAACTAGGGCCTACCAGCCACACCGGTCCTTCCAACAAGCTCTCTGGAAGCACTCCAGGCCCTAAGGCTCTGAGATTGTTCAATCTGGAGATCTCTTTGGCCCTCGATTGGGTAGGCGCTGTGACTCTCAGGATCAGGAAGATCATTGCCCAACAGACAAGGGTCAGGGATGGAGTCTTTCACCGCTACACTGTGCTGGGTGGTTTCACCTCGCCAGCTGAACTCTATCACCAAGGGGCACTTAATCTTTCCATCAATCCCACTGATGCTACATTCAGGCCCATCAATATACTGGCCTAGCTGTACCTACTGCCGGGTGACAGCAGTGATGGTAGCTGTGGTGTCAGGGACTGTGGGAGTTTAGTGTCCATTGAAATACACATGTTCTAGATAAAGTTGAATATTATTGGGAACTGGGACCTCTTTTGGAGACCCGGTACCATTCCCACTCAGTGTAACCAATCAACATTCGGCCACCCTCTGGCCTAGTGGGAAGTCCTCCTCTAAGAGGCCCACACTAATGATGGCTTCCTCCATGAGACCAACATTCACTATGGCTTGCTTGGTAAGCACTTGCAAGAAGGATCCCCTTTCCTATGGCCCAGCTGGTTACACACACATGAACCTTTGGGTGGTGAGAACGCAGGTGTCCCAGTGTTAACTGTGAAGTATAATCTGGGTGCTTCCCATTTGTTTGTTATCAGGTGGCCTGTCTTTTACCGGAAAAAATAATCCAACTAATATACAGTGGAGACAGACTACCCCGGCCTTCCTCACATCAGTGGGTGGGTCTAGCTACGAACTAGACTGATAGTTACCACTTAACAACACACATGGACAAAGAGATAACAACAGTTTATTAATACAAACATTTCCTTTTCAATTTTAAAATATGTATACATAATTTATCACACAAAATTCATCACAAAAGAGTGTGAACATTAATCAATATCTGTGCATACACAGCCAAAGGGAAACAGATGTTCTAAAAACAAACACCTATCTTATGAGCGTATCAGTTACTGCACATGATTCCTACATCTAAGTGAGGTAAGTTTGAGTGTGACATAGATTACACTATTAATGTCGACACATTGTGTCTCTGGCTAAAGGGAGGGATGTCTTTCATCAGCTCGCCAATTTTTGTATCCCAAAAAGCCTTCCTCAGGACACCCAACTCAAAATCGATGCAGATGGAATTCCCGACTTTTGAAGAACACCTCCAGCAAATAACTTCTATTTCTTCGATTTGTCTTGGACAAATCACTTCATAACTCAGCAGCACTCTTGTGTATACAATAATTCCTTTCTTGGTATTGGTTGCATCCAATCACAAGACCCAATTCTATCCAAGATGTTCCCAACCGGCAATGAATCCTGTGTTTTTCTGTATTTCATTCATACTTGCCCCCCAGTGGGATGATCGGCAAGAAAAACTGCTCATGTAGTTGTCTTCATCATGTTACCCCTCCAGAAGGTCTTGTCTGTTTGGGTACGCAGGGCCTAACTTGTCCCCTGTGGTATTCTGTGCAACTGTGCTCGCTTCTACCCAAGCTTGGAGGCTGGTCAGCAACTCACATTTATTAACCTAGTGCTTAGTGCTGTTGGGACGTCACTTCTCTTGACATAAGACATGCAGAACATCCTTGGTCGTGCCTTTACAGTCTCCATGTCAAGATTCATGACTATTACTAAGACCTAGCAGTAACTAAACGTTTGTCTACAACAGTACATACATCATTGGGTGACTAAGCTATGCGCAAGGCTCCAACTGATCTGATTGCTTGCCATTAATGTGACAAATTAACTTCTGGGGAACCAGTGGTCCAGGGCTGAATATCAGTTTCTAAACCATCATTCAGCCCCCCACCTCTAGTACACCATGAGGGATCCAAGCAGATTGGAAACGCAAGTTAATTATGAACCTCCTTGTCCAATTTTGGTAACTTGGACAGAACTGCAGGCTTATCTCTGCAAGGTCCTGGATTGTTAGTTTGTTGCAACATAGCAAAAATACAATTATTACCCAATGATAAAAGGGACTGCCCAGGCAAGGTTGTATAAAAAGATCATCTTTATTATTCTTACAACAGGCAGTTCTAGCCCACTACAAAATACAACCCACCCTGTAAAGGAACAGAGAGGACAGACAGTTTCACAAAGGAATGGGATGTACTGGTTTCTGACAGGAGGGTAGTCAGGTAGTCGGTAAAGCAATCAGTCTTAACTGTTAACAGTTACTTGGTTTCAGCACTAAAGGAGTAAGGGGTTTTAAATGCCAATAGGAACATTTGGAGAAGGACCAGGTAGACAGAAACACAATGGGCCTCATTCCGAGGTTGGAGGTAAGTACTGGTCATTTCCGGCATGGCGGAAAGTACGACGCCGGCAAGGTGACAGACCGCTAATTGCATCCCATTCCAACCTCGCGGACACGCGCTTTTCGCCATGCCGGAAAAGTACCTAGCGGCATGCCGCAAAACCCCCCGAAAAACCCCTACCGGCCTGCTGCGACACGTACATTACAACACCGCCATGGAAGCAGCAGTGACAGTAAATAACGGGGACCGTAATTTACCGATCCCGTAAATTACAGTCACAGCAAAACAACGGAACCGGAAATTACGTCATCGCACAGGAACGGGAAGGAGCGCGGCGGCCATCTTTAAAAACACAATCCATTGCCATCCTCATCAGGCAGCACCCTTGGGAGCAATCCGAAGTTGGGGAAAGCATCAGGAACCCAGGAACTATGCCTAAAGCACCTAAGAAGTCTGCGGACCGGCTCTGCAAGAAGCGATTCTGCCCTGATGAGCTCCAGGTCATGGTGGACTACCTGGCAGAACACGCTGACGTGGTGTTCAGCCCCGACATGCGGAGGGAGTCCACTATCCGCAAAAAGAACATCTGGGCAGAAACCGCCCAAAGGGTGAGCGCTGTAGGCTCTACCCCTCGCACCCCCAAGGACTGCCACAAGCGGTGGGATGACTTGCGGGTGCGGGGACTCCTCACTGCCAACAGGAGTCAGGCCATGCAGACTGGAGGGGGCCCAAGTTCCCCTGTGCGACTTGAGCCATGGGAGGAGACATGCGCCGCAATGATTGGCACGGAATGCATAGAGGGCATCGGTGAAATGGACTGCGGGGCAGCGTCGTCTGCCGATGGAGGTGAGTGTCCAAAGTCAACACTGCCAATGGCAATTGCATGATGTAGACTCCCCCAAGGGCCATAAAAGGCAACTTGTCATGTAGCCACCCCCCCGTCCAACTAATGCAGAGTCAACTGCAACGCAATCAAGGGCCAAGTGCAAGTACATAACACACATCAGCCATAGTGCAGTAACTTGCACATTCCATCATGCACATTGTGCATCAGGTTCGGCAGTGTGTGAGCCAGACTGCACATTACTATGGCAGGATGAGTCACTCCGACACATGCGTACACATGCGTACATTCTATTCACATTCATATGTACTAGTACTGTTGCAACGCCCAGAGGGCCACAAACCCCAAATTACAGAAATGTGAATGCAGCGATCTATGCAATTAGCGCATCATACAATCATTCATGTTGTCCCTCTCCTCTACCCCCACAGGCACCGATCATGACAGCGGGGATACCCAGACGACCCGTCCATCCACCTCCACGTGCAGAGGCCGGTCCCGGAGCATTCCAGCACGGAATAAGAAAACAACCCAGGCACCACAAACGCCAGTGGAGGATGCACCACCACAATCCCTCCCTGCCTCGGCACCTGCCACATTAGACACCCCAAGGTCGGCAGAATCAAGCATTGCTGGGGAGTTGGCAGCTACGGGCACCCAGGAGAATGTGGACAGCCCCTTATCGATCTGTGGTTCCACTGAGGAGGACTTTTACCCCACAGTCCACACCCCGGAGCCCACCAATGTCCCCCTGCCATCAAGCAGTGACTTTGTGGAGCAGGAAACACCTGGCCGTAGTGCTCCGGCAGATCCTTGACCTATTCCACCAGTTGAGGCCCTGCCAGGGCAGGTAGGCCCAAGACCCGCCAGGAATGTACCTACATACATTGATGAACCACGTGCACATCAGCTGACGGACCTCATCAATGCGTTCATGGAGGACACCCGCCAGGCCAGGGTGGAGTGGGTGGATGAGCTAAGGCAGATGCGTCAGGCGGTCACTGACAGCAGCAATAGGTTGTGTGCGGTGCTGGGACGCATCGCGGATGCCCTGGAGGCTGCACCTCCCACACGACAGCCCCAGCGGGAGGACACACCGTCACAGTGCTCCTCCACCCAGACCAGCCCGCTCCGACGCTCATTGCGTACATTGCGCCGGCCCAACATGGATCCCCCTGGCTCTGGGGGCACGCCTTGAACATGCTGGCACACACATGTGGCCTATGTTGGCCTTATGGCACTATTCTGGGGTTGTTGTGGGTGAGGGGGAGGGGAGTGAGGGTGTGTTTGGGAGTTGGGGGGAGGGTGAGGGTGGTGGAGGTTTTGTTGTACACGTTTCATGACAATTATTTAATACACTGGTTGTTCATAATGTAAAACGGAGTGGACATTGATCATTGCGCAGGTGTCATTTGATGTCTCACAGTTCATGGAAGGCAACATTTGCATCCTGGGGAGTCCGTGGTAGGTATATGTAGTCCCTTGTGTGCTTGAGGAGGGCATACAGCACTTGGTTCAGTATCCGGGTAAATAAGGGTTGTGATATACCAGGCTTGTGCCCCACTGTGTGCCGGTAGGTGCCTGTGGCAAGGAAGTGGAGCACAGTCACTACCTTCAGTGGAGGGGGGATGGCAGAGCTTTATTCTATGAAACTCACTATGTCGTCATGTATCAGGTCCACTATGGTGGTGATGGTGTCATGGTCAAGCCGGTACAGGGTGTGGATCTGATGTGGTGTTAGGTTGAAGGAGGTGGCTCAGATGCGAGGGATTGGGACTGCCGGCGTGGTAACGGTGGATGCACTGGTGGCGCATGCTGGGCCTGTCTCACCCTTCGTCTCCTCCTGTGTGTCCTCTGTGGTTGGGGCTGTGGTTGTTGTTGTTACTGCCTTGCAAGCAAGGCCTCCAGCTCCAGTTGTGCCACTACTATTGGTATCATCTTGGTGTGGGAGAGGGTGTGGTGTGTGGGTATGCTCATTTTGTGCTGTGCCAGACTCCATTGGCTACACCTGTGCTGATTGTGTGCACCTGTGGCTGTGGAAACCACTGCTCAGTGTTCTTAACTCCTTCTCTGAGATGCCTGTATGTACTCCATGCCGGTAAGGTACTTTACAGCCTTAAGGAGACCGTTATTTACGTGTGCTCCTTACTTGCGATCAGCTCCGGTTTACGCCATGCCGTTGATTACGCCATGGTGGTGTGCGCGCGCGACCCAAGACCGTAAATTACGGCATTGTTGTTTACGGTGCCGTAATTTACTGTCTGAAGGGTCGGAATGGCATGGAGCGGAAATCCATGCCGGTAAATCATTACCGGCATGGTTTGTACCTTACCTCCAACCTCGGAATGAGGCCCAATATGTCTGGTGCTTGAGATGATCTTGATGCTCGACAGCATAAAGTTGCTTCCAGGAGCATTTGCAGCTCCTGCGACAGAGTTCAAGATGGGAGACAGCTGCAAATATCAGGCAGCAGGCAGTTTGGCAACCGAGGCTATAAGGAAGGCTGCAGGCTTGCCTACACGGTGGCTAAGGGTCAAAAATCATGGTCTCTGTGCTGGTTGGTGGATCTGTAAAACCTGATAGTATGCAGAAGCCTGGTTTTTGTTATTATCACAGAATCATTACCAATTGTTAGAGAATCACTACCTATTTAGGGATCCAGTTATCCATCATACATTCTGATTAGTACTGAGAAGATCTAATATTAGACTATCCACATTATTCTGCCACTTTGTATGATAGAATGAGGCCTGTTATATTTGAAGTGCCATGTAGAGACACATGTTATATTTGTAGACACATGTAGAGATATGTTGTTATGTATTATGTATTATTTATGCATGTAGCGAGACACGCATTGAGTGTGTACCTAGAGTATGCATGAAGTCTGCATTATATATAGTGCTTGGGTTTGCGAGTGAAAGAGTAAATGCTAGGCAGAGATGTAGCTGGCATTATGAAGCCATTCCAATGAGACACACAGAAGAGCCGTGGAGTGCGAAGTTGTTATGGTACACTGTGAAAGATTGGAATGTGTAAACTGTTTGGTTGATAAGAAGTCGCCTTTGCCTTAGTAGAGACACAGAGAAGGATGCTTTATCAGCCTCGGCTGTGCTTCGCAGACAGAGAGAAGGTGGGGGTAGGCAGCACCATGAAGGGAGAGGAGCTTTGCACAGAGACATGCATGGAGGAGAGAGGGATTTGAATGGAGAAATATGAGAAGATGGTGCAGGCAGACAGAAGATAGATATGATATATATATGTAAAAAATGTCACATTGACCAGAACACGCAGTGATTGAAAAGTGCAAGACATGCATCACAGACATATAGGCACTGCTCAAATTTAGAAATGCTGACAGACAGAAAGAGAGGCATTTTAGCTTAGAGAAAACTGGTGGAACCATGGATATGTATACGTCATTGAACAGTATAATGATAGGTGAGGTTTTGGGAGTTTCTAGTTAGTGGAGATGAAGTTATGGATGGGGCTGTGCTCTGAGATTTAGGTGGCTGCTCTCTGCTGGTCTTTACTCTGAGGAGAGAGGGAGTTGGTAGTTTGAGATGCTAGTTGGAGTTTGAGATGGCACACTGACACTCTGAGAGATTGAGAGATGACTTGGAGAGGAATTTGGGAGTGATTGGATGTATTTCGGGAAGCGGTTTTGGCTGATATGCAGATGGGGAAACATTCTGAGCAGAGCTGATGAAGTCGCACTGGCAGGGATCTGGCAGAGAGAGGCCTAGGCCTGACTGACTGGCCGGTTGCAGAGTTAGCGGGAGAGGAGAGACAGAGCAACACACAGAGAAAAAGGGGAGTATTGCTACATAAGACATGTTCATGGGGAATTAGAACAGACTCTCACACAGAGCTTTGGCTGACATGATAGATGGGGTAATCAGACAGGGTTTGTCTAAGAGAGAGAGTGTGAAGTATGGTGTGGAATGGAGAGGAATGGTGTAGAATGGAGAGGCTATAAAATTGCTTGCATTAGAAGCCTGTAAGGCTTATAGTTATTGCATTGCTAGTAGATTTGCACCAAAAGGATAAAAGGCACAAATTCGAGATCTGCATTATAATAGTGTTTGCATTATGCATTGCTATGTATGAATAAAAGTGTTTCAATTGTTGAATCGATTCATGTGTTTTCTTTGTGTTTTATGTTAGTGTGTCCATGGGAGTAATCTAGGAGTAACACAGTGCACAAAGACCCTGAGATACAAGAGCGGGGGGGGCATAGTGATCCACACTCCCCTAGGAGATTGTCTAAGAATGACAATAGGTCACCCATGTAGGGGTAGGCCAAGGTAGATTTGTATAACTTTCTCACAGATCTGAAAAGCAGGTTGAGGTGTCTTGGATGGCTTTTAGTGACTGCCTTGAGGGCTTGAATGCCGTGAAAAAGTCCTTAAAAAATGGATGATGGTTGATGCTTGTTGTGACACTCCTCCTAGCTTCTTCGCTGGGCTTGTGTCATCCTTTAAGGCGGATGGCCCAAAGCCGAGGAGAGTGTTTGCAGGCAACAGCCTCGTCCTTGGGTCAGAGGCTTTGTGGCACTTCCCACCTAGGAAGCTTACTAGCAGAATCTAGCAGGGCAGGCTGTGTGCTGGCTGGGTATCAGTCCTGGAGCTGCTTGACGGGTCCTCTGAGGCCAGTATCGCTCTATGTTACCTGGGAGAGGTTTAGGGGAGGGATCTTGTATCCCTCTTGGGAATCCTGGCCTTCCTTCACTGGTGGAAGCTGGAAGGCAGATTGTACCTTCAGCCAGATTCCAAATGAATTCTTCTTCTTACTCCTTTTAAAGTCGTCAGATGATGTGCCAAAAGAGGTGCTCACCCCTCTTTTAAAGCCAGATTGACCCCACTGATATGTGCAGGCTAAGCCTACCTTAATGAACCAATCTTGGGTCCCCACCAACAATCTTCTGTTATGTGCGAGGTCAGAACTAGAGTGCTTTGCAAAACGAAAGTTAAGGGGTGACAATATGTACTACTAAGTCCCACCCATCTTCCAGTCTGTTGTGGACCAAAGTGTCTCCCCGGTTAATTGAGCTCCCTGTTGCTCCCAATCAAAGCGCAGGTCCGCCTTGAAGTTTGTTGTGAGAAAAAAAAAAACTTTCTGTCTCCATCAAACCACATACTTCTTCCCTCTGTAGGGGTTGCCTACTGTAAACAGTTGTCCCAGACATGAAATTCACTGCCCTTCATACAGAGGGTTGGGAGCTAGCTTCAAGATGACACATTCCATATCAAAAAGGTGTTGGGGTTTCCTTCCCTTTGTTACTTTTGTGACCAGGCCTCTTTGCAGGCCTGTGTCAATTAAATTTAATCAGTATGCTCAGTCACCACACAGAACTACAATGGGCAGGCGGATCCATGGAGCCTTTGATATTTAATTAGGATGGCCATGGCAGGAGGAAGGTGTTGCCTTCCCCCTTCCTGAGATGTGCTCATCTTATCCTGGCTGTCACATTCCAGCTAAGTGTGAGAGGGAGGACTGCGCCTGTAGGCTGTATCCCACAAGAGTACACTTGACTATGTGTTTGTTATGCAGCAAGTAAGATACATGTGTGCGGATTAGTCCCACACATTTTCTGTGGCTGATCTCCCATCCTTACATTTCTTCCAACATTTTAAAAAAGCCCAGGTGAGCGCACACTCCCATTGCGGATGGTCGAATTCCTCACACACATTGTCAAAAAATTCCACGCTAACTAGTTGGGGGGAGGGTGGCGCAATGAGGTTCAGGGGGCAGGGATAAATAATATCTTGTGCCCTGGCACATATTTTTGACAAATTATGTACAGAGTGAAAAGGGACTAAAAAAGGAAGTAAATGCATTCCTTAGACTTCCTTCATTTAGGCATAGCCCCCACAAAACTAAAAATACAACACTAGCTCCCTGGGGCTCACATCACCGACTTAAATGAACTATTGAACTCCAATTGTATGCAATGTGTTTTACAAAAGTTAACACATGGAGGGGTTCTGCATCCAGTGCACCACCCATCCAGCTGCTGCAACAGCTCAGGTGCATCTGTTCGGCACCTGAGCTGTTGCAGCAAGCTCAACTTAAACACGTACACACTGCTCCGTGTTCCTACAAGTAGTACCTTTTCCCTATACAAAAACACACGCAATTGACATGAGTTTCTTGCTTCCTTCCTTGTCTCCCCCCCCCCCCGTTTTTTATTCTGGGACTCAGAGGCTGAGTGAGATCACCAAACAAGAGTTTAGAGGGGGCAAGCTATTTGATGTGTGTGTGTGTGTGAGAGAGAGACGGTAAGCCTCATTACAAGTTTGGTGGTATTTCTGTAGTAAATCTGCCAAAATACCACCAATAGCATTTACCGGTACCATCACTTGGTCCGGCAAAATTACTGCCATATTACAATCGGCTGTAGGCGGTGTGAGTCCCCATTAATCGGAGTCCATGGGACTCCTTGGGATGGCGGAATTACTGCAGACAGTAATTCCAATGAATTTGCTGATTTCCGGCACTAAAGTGGCAGATTACCTCCAGCTTTTTGCTGGAGGTCTATCCTCCACTTCACCGGCAAATTTTGAGTACAGCAGTGATGTAATGTGACGGTAAAGGAGTTACTGGTCCATTACTGCTCTTTTTTAACACACCACCGTACTTGTAATAAGGCTGTGTGACCGAAAAAAGTGGCCCACGTTTGTGAGTATTAGGAAATTGCTACAAGTCTTACCTACCACCTGCAAATGGCAATCATCTCAGGGGCATCTAGCGCACCCAATCAATTATCCTTCTTACATTTCTGTGTCCACACTCCAGCATCCTTCTACCTGTGCATTCTGTTTTTTTTCAATGCAGACATGGCATCTTTACCACAATGGCACCACTATGGGTCTTGGTCAGGATACAGGGATGACGAGAGCCATAATCAGAAGTAACATCATGAACGGGTCATCACTTCAATTTTGCCATTGTCTGGGACAGTGGCCTTCATTCCAAGTTTGGAGGTAAGTTCCGTCCTATACCGGAATGGCGCAAATAGCATGGCCGCGCTGGCAATACACCGCTAAAAGCGCACCATTGCGAGTTTGCGGGCACGAGCTTTGTGCCATGCGGCATGCCGCAAAAGGGCCCGAAAACCCCCCTACCGGCATGAACCACACCATAACGAACACCACCACCATAGAGCAAAGCGGCATTAGCAGTTACAGTAAATATCGGTCACCGTTATTTACGGTCACTGGTAGATTGCGGAACCGGAAATAGCACCATCGCACAGGAACGGGAAGAAGCAGGGCTGCCATCTTTAAAAACACAATCCATTGGCATCCTCATCAGGCAGGAACCCTGGCACACTGTTGACCTACCGGAAAGTAAATACCACTACTGAGGAATGCCCAAAGCGCCAAAGAAGGGAGCTGCCCGCATCCGAAAGGAGCGGTTCAGCCCAGATGAGCTGCAAATGCTTGTGGATACCCTCCACGAGCATGCTGGGACTGTTTTCAGCAGCATCATGCGGAGGGAGGCGGTGGTGAAGAAAAAAGAAATATGGGCACTAGTGCCCAGAAGGTGAGCGCTGTGGGCAACACCCCCCGCACCACAAAGGATTGCTGCAAAAGGTGGGATGACCTGCAGCTGAGGGTGCGGAGCATCCTCTCTGCGAATAGAAACCAGCCCTTGGAGACTGGAGGAGGCCCAAGTTCGTCTATGAAACTCATGCCGTGGGAGGAGACATGTGCGGCCATGATAGGCTCCGAATCCATTGAAGGGGTCGGAGAAATGGAGTGTGGTGCAACGTCATCCGCTGATGGGGGTGAGTGTCCAAAGTCAATACTGCCAACGCCAATGTTATGAAAGTCACTGCTAAGGTCTAGCCAAGGAGTCACGGCATGGTCAGCCACACCCCCCCTGAGGACGACACAGTTGAAGTCGTGCACACCCCTGAAGCCTACTCTAACCCCCAGGTATCCTTTAGTGACTCTGGTGAGACTGACACACTTGAGCAATCTGGCCAAGGACCAACACAGGGACATGCCAGTCCTGTGTCCAGTTCCCTTGAGGAAGCGCCGGCAGGACATGTCAGCCCGATCCTCAGCAGGGCCACTACCTCATCCGCCAATGAGCAGGCTGACCAGCTCACAGCCCTGATCACAGATTTTGTGCAGGACAATCGGCAGGCCAGGGAGGAGTGGCATGATGAATTGAGGACACTGGGCCAGGTAATAAAGGACAGCACCAAACAGCTCTGTGAGGTGCTCGGCCGCATAGCCGATGCTCTGGAGGCTGCTCATCCTTGCCAACAGCCTCATCATCAGGACACCACTTGAATGAGCAACTCCACCCAGACCCGCCCACTTCGTCGGTCGCTCCGTGGCCAGCGCCACTGGGGCATGCCTCCCCCTGGCTCTGGGAGTGCAGAGTGACTTTACTGCCAGCCACATGTGGGATACGTGGACGCTATGGGACTAGTGTTGGGGAGATGTGGGGGGAGGAGGAGGGGTGCGGTGTGTGGGGGAGTTGAGGGGTGAGGGGGAGGGGGTGAGGGTGTGTGGGGGAGTTGGGGGGAAGGGGAGGGGGTGAGGGTGGTGGAGGGTATGTTTTTCACTTAGACATTTTCACTTGTAATATATCGGTTGTGTTGGAAAGAAAAAACAGAGTGGACATTCATCATTGCGCATGTGTCATTTAATATATAACAGTGCATAGTGAACATGTATCCCCACACCCAGTGCCCTATGTCCTCAAATTATGACACCATCTGCTGACTTGTGTGTTAGAAATATTGTCCAATGAATGACTGGCGCACGGCACGTCCCTCCTGTGCATCGGCAACCCTGATGATTATCCCATTTCTGGCCACTCTATGTGTCCTGTGCAATGGACTGATGGAGTGGGTTGCATCTTCGAGGTGGGTCATGGTGTGCACTGACATCTTGTTGCACGCGCATTGTATATACATGCAGCAGTGTAGGAGTAAAATCATTCACATGTTGTGTCCTGTGAGATTTTGTAGTAGGGAGTGTTGGCTGTAGTCAGTAACATATTCGTCATTCTGCACTGATCAGTTCCATGGTGACTTGCAGCGCTCATATGGGTGTGCGGAACCAGGGACACACTGTGGTATCCCTGGTTGGCTCAATTCAATGCACTCCCATGGATGACTGTCATGTGTGGTGATATGCTGGATACAGCAACATAGTGCATATGCAGTGCAGGATGGCCTTACGGTGTGTTAGGGCCGCCGATGAGTGGTGCATGTGTTGTGGGATGTGGGCTGGTTCACTGTTAGTCATGTAGTTATAGGTGTCGGACTTACTTAATCACTATGGGATTTGGGTGTTATGTACCGTTTATGATGCTTTCGGGCACAGTGTTCGGTGATATGCACATCGTGCACTGACGTCAACATTACCACCCAGGTGGAGTATGCATCCACCCCTTCCCACCCAAGTGGAGAATGCATCCCTCCCCCTGCCAGTCAGGCAACTCACTAAGCAGCCAGGCACATCGTCCAGCATGTCGCTCCATGAAGCGTGGTAGTGTGGAGTTCCGCAGGACCAATGAGTCAATGGTTGATCCTGGATATCGGGCACAGCAATGTGTTATGATTTTGCTGTTGTTGCATGGAACTTTGTATCGAATATCTCCTGGGGAATCTGTGGTAGGGATATGTAGTCCGTTGTGTGCTTGAGGAGGACATCCAGCACTTTGTTCAGTATCCGAGAAAATAAGGGTTGTGAAATGCCATGCATGTGCCCCACTGTGTGCTGGTAGGTGCCTGTGGCAAGGAAGTGCAGCACAGACACTACCTTCAGTAGAGGGGGGATGGCGGTGCATATTTCTATGAGGCTCACTATGTCTTTGTGTATCAGGTCCACTACCGTGGTGATGGTGTCACGGTCAAGCCGGTACAATGTGTGGATCTGCTCAGGTGTTAGGTTGAAGGGGGTGGATCTGATGCAAGGGATTGGGAGCTGCTGGCGTGGTATCGGTGGCTGCACTGGTGGGGCATGCTGGGCGTGTCTCACCCTCCTTCTCCTTCTGTGTCTCCTGTGTGGTGGGGGCTGTTGTTGTTGTTTTTGTTGTTGTTGTTGTTGTTGTTGTTGTTGTCTTGCAAGCAGGGCCTCCAGCTCCAGTAATGCTACTACTATTGGTATCATCTTTGTGTGGGAGGGGGTGTGGTGTGTGGGTGTGCTCCTTTTGTACTGCCCTCACTCCATTACCTCTACCTGTGTTGATTGTGTGCACCTGTGGCACTTCTTAACACTGCTCAGGGTTCTTTACGCCTTCTCGGAGATGCCGGTGTTTACACCATGCCGCTGAGCTCTTTTTCGGCCTTCAGGAGGCCGTTATTTGCATGTCCGCATTACTTGGGATCAGCTCCGGTTTACGGCATGCCGCTAATGCCGGCATGGTGTGTCGTGTGCGCACGCATATACCGCTATTTACGGCATCGTAAATAGCGGTCTGGTTGGTCAGATTAGCCCATAGCAGTAAGCGATGCCAGTAATCCTTTACCGGCATCGTTTTTCCCTTACCTCCAACTATGGAATGACCCATAGCGTGTTTTAAAGATTCCAGAGGCTGGCACCAGACACACTTGCAACACGAGTGTTGTTTCCTTGACCAGTGGCTGCTTCCAGGAGCCATTGTTGACCCACACTTATTAGCCTGCCACAAAATGGATAATACAGTGCGTTTTACACGATACTGGCAGATAGTACGTGGTGGAGCTCCTTGGAGAGTCTTTTCAATGCAGGCTTAAGGGTTTACCCTCGTACATTGCCTTTGTTTTCCATAATGCAGACTCTAACTTAGTTTTCCTGAATCCAACTCCGTTCATTAAAGGATTTCACTTTGTTACTCATCGCAACAACGCAGGTGGGTTGCGACTGTTGTGGGAAGGAGAGGGAACCTTGAGGGAGATCGAGTCCTCAGTCAGAGTGATTATATTGTAGAGGAGGTCCCAAATAAAGCCTGCACTCCCATCGCCCATTTTGAAGTACCAGGAACATTCACACCAAAATATGTGACGTATGATGAGCAAATAAACCAGCAGAGAGCCGCATTAGGGTTCTGCTCAGTACCCATCAGGAGAGCAACACCTATTGAAGTACCAATAATCAGACAACCCTGGGCAGTTAGATATCCATTGAGAAAACCCTACCAACAAATGAGACAAAATGAAGATTGCCTAAGTACCGTCCCGGAAGAAATCAAAAAGGTCTTAATGGAAGATGAATATTGACGTCAAGAGAGCCCGGGCGGACTCACAGATAGAACAAATGATGAACCAAGAATGACACAAGGAGACAAAACGCCATGAGAAAAGAGATTGTGAGTTTATAGTGATAGGAAGCTATCAAAATATAAGAGAGTTAAGGTGTAAGCAAAATGACTACAATCGATCAGTTTACACCTGTACATATGCTTGAAACAGCAAGAAAGCTAAGAAAACAGTGTGGCTTGCTATGCTAAGTAGAAGAATAGCAAGGCAAGCGCCATTGCACATAATCTACCTCAAAACGAAGCACAGTATTATAAGTGCGAGTCCACTTTGCATGAAAAGCAGAATCAACTTAGGTTACTAGAGGCCAAACAAGACAAGATTCAAACTATAGCAAAATGAGAAGAGATGGCTGAATCGAAACTCAGCAGATGCAACTCATCCCAAAGGAGCCAAGGTCATACCAATAGAAGGAACAAACAGTAGCTACAACTAATTGAAACAGAAGAACAGAATATCCTGCCCCTGAAAGGTCAAGATAAGGAAGAGTAGGCAGGTGGTAAACCGAATAAGAATCAAATGCACAAATCAAGAGAAACTAGGCAAATTCACTGTGTCTGCATCACGTGACCATCCGAGCGAGGAGAAGCACAAATTCACAACTAACGGTGGCATCCGCCCAGGAGAAGATAGCAGAACTTTCTCAGGCAGAAGAAGCAATTTCGAGGCCAACCACAGAAACATAATTGACACATTGTTGCGGAAGTGATGAATGATGGTAACCTTAATTGGAGGATGGCCGGTAGCTGAGGGGGCACCCTGCACCTGGCTGTCAATTCTGCGTGCTGCTAAGCCAAGTGGAAATTTATGCATGGAGTTGGTGCCAACCCAATCACAATGGACCACATAATCTAGGGTCCTATAGTTAGTAGAGCCAATGGGACGTTGTACATTTGGTGACGTCCACCGTAGTCATTTTGAAGGAAGGGCTTAGATGCCCACCTGACAGTGTTTTACCCAATCCCTCACTCCGTTACCATATACAGATATAGCACCTATATTAAAGTTACCTTTTCCTAACCAATAGAAATGCTTATTAACTTTTGAGTGTTACACGTCACTTATGACGAATTTTCAGCATAAACAATGTGTTTTGTATGAAGTTCAGTGGAGTTGAAGTGAGACGGACTATCGCATCACTGCTGATTGCCATGACTCCCCGTTTTTTGTACTTGTCATTAAATGAACTCCCTTTGCCAAACCATTGAGTTGTCCTTATTGATTGGTGTTGGAGTAATAAATCTTCACCCCCATTCATCTCAAGCTGCAGCTATCTCATCTTAAAGTACTTTTGCAGCAAACCCCGACTCTATGGGCCGGCCGGGTGTCTCCTCAGTACACTTGGTAGCAGAGATCTGATGGTTAGCGATTATCGATTATTGATTTGAATAAGACACCTATTGAACATCGACATAAAGTAACTCTAGGTCTTCAGCGATATCACAAGTCCTTTGCTATTTGGCTGAGTAGACGGTGAAGCTCCCAGTAGACAGTGGTAGATTAAAGAGAAATACTGTAGACGTGGGCCTGAAGAGACCCGTGTTCCCCATGCATCCCTTCCCATTCCTATGTGCAGCTGAGCAGGCAAAAAGTCGAAGAAGGCGGTAACAAAGGCGGTGATCCCGAGGGTCCAGAGAAGAACCATGCGAACGGTAAGTGAAAAAGACTAATGTTCTGGCAAAAGTGCATGCTTTAGAACAAGTAACAGGAAAAGGTAATGGAGGGCGGCAGAAAAAACTAAATATAGTTAGAAGTAGAGAAGTATATTTAAGGGGATAATGACTGCGGAATAATGAAATAAATAAAGGTTACCAGGGAGGACACCCAAGAAGAGAGAGGATACCGGGGCAGGCACACGAGAAGTGAGATGATTTGCCTTATACCTATGCTTTTAATACAAGCGGCTAGAAGAAACATATACCCAGAGTCCCACATAATGGGGAACGATTAGACTACCACAACGTTTAAAGACGACGTGGAAGGGGTAAGTTTACACCCCATGAAAGGGTAATATTTAGAGGCAGAGATATCTATGTCCAGCTGGTGTCTGTCTAGTCTGTCAAGCGTCTGTCTTACATGTTTTTGTTGTGACGTCATATGTCATTTTTTTAAAAAAGAGAACAGATTTGAATGTTGTGTGACTAAAAAAGCTGAGATAAAATTGCATATGAATTGATGTTTTTTAAATAAATTAGAAAGTATACAATTTTGTGAAAATTTGGATCAGAGCCTCCGGTGTTTGGTGCTCGCTCATATTGTTAGAAGTTGTTTAAGCCACACAGAAACTTTAACAAGCGTTATATAAGTAGATAGGGAACAGATTTAAGCATGCAAGACATGACTCCATTGGCACACTTATGCAAGCAGTTGCCAAAACACGCACCCAAGCTAAAGAAATATAGTACTGAGTGGGTTAAATGTACCGCCCACAAGATGCCATGGGCACAAAATGGGTTTTTATCTTAAGCCGTCTTACAACTTATGACAACATATTTGCATGCCATATATACAGGCAAGAAGTTGGAAAAACGCCTTGCTGTTCTCGAGTTGTGGAAAATGTATGAACTGGGAAAGGAGGAAGAGCCGCCAACAGATTGGATACTTAATGTATGCACAGAGAGGGGTGAGATGCCTACCGCGCCACCTGCCCCACCCGAAATGAAAGCTGAAGAAAGTAAGGACAAGGGATTATACCCGCTAAGAGAGCTTAAAGCAGCCACGGGGTATAGCAACCCCGCATATGAGTCACCTACACATCGTAGTGACGAAAATCAAGGGAAGGATAAGGACAAGAATATGACCTCCGCAGTCCTAAAAGACAAGGAGAGATGTGATTATGAAAGAAGAGACCAGGCACAGACAAGTGCATCTCTCGACAAAGAAAGAGAAGGGAAAAGATGGAAGGGAAGCGAAGATAGAACTGATGAGATAGCATTCGCAAAAGACAAATGGATGGAAGGACACATTTTATTGAAACTCGATGGCAAAGGCATTGATGACGTGAAACAAAAGGAGAGGTTAGATGAGACACGAAGAAAGGGGAAGAGAAGGAGTTAAGAGATGAAAGGATAAGAAAGAAAGACAAAGGCGAGAACAGCTATATAGCGAAGAGCAAGAGAGACAGCTCGATCGCAATCCAAGAGCAGCCAATGATCAAGACAGACAGAAACAGTAAAGGTTAGAGTAAGAGCAAAGGATACGTGAGGAAAGGATAAAAAGACGAAGAGATGAGGAAATGCAAAGGGCAGATGAATGTAGAAATGAAAAGAGAAAGGAAGAAGATAGGGTCAGAGAATAGGCTGAGGAAACGCAAAGAATTAGATGACAACGTAGAACGTAAGTGAAGACAGAGAGCACACAATCTTGAATATTTTGGGAAAGAGTTAAAAAACCTGCTCCAGTTGTAGACTGGGAAGACAGAATATATAATTAAATGGGGCTAGAACAAATACCCCAAGAAGAGGGGGAAGACGAGCGCCTAGAGAGCACTCAGCAGTATGACACTGAGGATGTCTCCCGAAGTAGTGGGAATAGAGAGCTTTCCCTGGACAGATTAGAAATAAGTAGGAACAAGGAGGACACGAGAAGTCACACTAGTTGGGGACAGACAATGTCCGACTCCGAAAGGGAGGAGCGCGTGGAAAATGAGGAAGAGGGAAGGAGCAAATGACGATGCCCAAGGGAAAAACGAATAAGGTGGTCAGACAATAGCGAAGCTGCACGAAGAGCATCAGAGTCCGGCACACAGCCTGACCGATATGAAGAAGTATCTCATGGTCAGAGGGGGCTGTCTTCGCCACCCTATGTGTACAGACTAAGGGCATTGCCGGGTGGACGGTGAGCGGGAATATTACCCCTGCAATAGACAGGAGAACAATGAGAGACAAGAGAGAGGGCTACACATTCCAATTTCCATTGCTCGAAAAGTGGGGAGTAAGACCACAATATATACTATGGACATACATGGATCGAGAAAATTTGAAAAACAAGCTGCCAATGCTGACATCGGGAGCTGGAAAGTGGATACATGAGTTAGAAAAAATGACAGGAGGAAACACGTTAGCTATAGGGGATATCAAAGGTCTCTTAATCACCATACTTGGTGAGAGAGCAGACGACGTGTGTGCACAAGCAGGCTACCTTGGCGTAACCACAATAAATACAGTGCACGACGGATCTCCATTTAACAATTGTAGAGCCACAGTATGGAAAGCTCTGTGAGTACTATACACAGACACTTCTGATATGGGAGCTATAATGACGCGAAAGATGAAGGAGTCTGAAGATCTGTTAATTTACATACAGAATTTTCAAGATGCATTGGTGCTCGAGACTCATGAATATTGGACAAAATCTATGCCTGTGTTTTACCATATATTGTGCCAAGGGTTGCCAGAGCTGATACCGAAACAACTCAAGAAATTGGTGGGAATCGAAGCCAAGCCTTGGGTGAAATACAGTTTACCATTGCACATTATTGTAGACTGCTTCAGGAAAAGAATAGCAAAAAAGAAGCAACTCGAAAGGGTGAGGAAGCAAAACTGGTGCAAAAGAAATTGTCAAAATATGCTTTTGAGGGAGCCGTGATAACTAGCACAGCTGAAGCAAGCCTGTAGCAGGTGGCTAGTTCACGCAAAATAATCAAGCCTATATGGGGTTTTATACCAGGGGAAGAGGATTTAGGGGAAGAGGATGGCAGAGCAATCAGAGAGGTTTCCAAAATAATCAAGGAGGTTTTCAAAATATGCAAAATGGTAACCAAGATATGTCAAATGGGCAAATGATCCGACTACCGCCAGTGTGTTGGCTGTGTGGAATGACAGGGCATTTGGCGCACACATGCAGAAATCAAGGCATGATGCAGAACAGGCCAATGAACAGGAACAGGCATGGCAAATCCACCTGTAGTTTTAGAGCAGGGTGGTGCACAGAATCACACGGTGCAGCAACAAGCGCCAGGAGCGCAAAAAGGTGTGCAACCGCAAAGCATGGGGAATTTTCCACAAGGACAATCCCTACAGGCACTGCTGCAACTATCGCAGACGATGAGCACAGGGTAGACCACGAACCCTGGAATGTGGAGTAACAGTGGGAATGGGGGAAATGCACCAGCATACAGTGGGCCAAATTTGTATATAAACTAGGACAGCTCACTGGGAACCCTGATGTGTTCAGTGACACCAGACCCTCACCGGGGACCTAGGGTGGATGTCATTATAGGGGAAAAGAATATTCCTTCTTAGTTAACACTGGTGCAACACACTCGTACATACATGAAGGCCAGTTTTCCCTGTCCATCGAAGCCATAAATACTCAAAGTTTCACAGGAGCGACGATTCATGTTCCCTTTACAAATGCGCTCCCAGTCTCTATAGGAGAGAGCAAAATGAATGTGCCCTTATAATACTCACGTCAGACACCAGTAAACATTTTGGGTTGGGTTTTGATGACGTAGTTAAACATTACAATCTCATTCACAGAGGAGGGCATAGTATGCTTGACTCCAGGAATGCACTATTCAAACGTATCTGAGATAATCAGAGCGTACGCAGGGCACCAAGCCATGAGGGCTATACCACTAGAGCCAGAAATATTTGCATATGGTATGTGTGTGCTTATGGCAGGACTGCCAGGCCTTGCAGAGAGAATCATGATAACCCCTGATGAGTTCCTATTTAGACCAAGAATACCCATGAGGAGGAGGGACAAGTATTTCCCTTGATGATACATACAGCTGCAGTACGAGGGAGGATGGCCTTGATTGATGGTTATGACGATGAGGGCTGACAATGGTACGCAGTAATCACCATCGAAGAAGGATATCGATTGACTGACATCAACGATGATGAGCTGTTTGAAGAACGAACAGATATGGGAGAAACAAGGGTGGAAGTGAGTCTCACCTTTTGGGTAAAGATGATTAAAAGAGAAGTACTTCAGAGAATGATGTTGGCACAAACCCGTCCTGAATATTTTTATGGCGACATGGCCAAGGTGCCTGTCACAGTATGGACTACAGGACCCTATGACGTAGGCCTCTTGAAGGGGGTTGGAGAAGTGAAGATTAAAATGAAACCAGGAGCAATTTTACCCATGGCACGACAATATCCCATGTCCGGAGAGGCAGACGAGGGGATTTTTAAGACAATTTCTGCCATGATAGAGCAAGGCATCTTAGTGACGTCAGAGTCGTCATGTAATACGTCAGTGTACCCTGTGAAAAAAAGTAAAGGGGGGTCGTGGAGGCTAATTCAAGACCTTAGGCCAATAAACAATATTGTTGAGGCCGAGTTCCCTCTAGTCCCGAACCCGGCTACAATTCTGTGTAATATACCTGTTGAGGCAAAATATTTCACAGCGATTGACCTGAAAAATGCATTTTTCTCAATCCCGTTGCACCGTGACTCACAAGATCTGACGTCAATCATGTTCAGACAAATGCATCTGAAAAGCACGAGGCTGCCACAGGAGTACTGTGAGTCTCCATCAATCTTTAACAGAGTCCTGCAGATGGACTTGAGCAATATTGCACTAGAAAGTGTTGTCCTTCAATTCGTGGATGACATCTTGATTTGCAGCACCACAGAAGTGCAATGCGAAAGGATACACATTGACAAAGAAAAGTTACAATATTGTCAACAAGAACTGCTGTACATAGGCCAGTTGATCTCATATGAAGGAAAGAAAGTGACCCCAGAAAGAGCTGAAGCCATATTTAACACGACTAAGCCACACACGATAAAACAGATGCAGAGCTTTTTAGGCCTATGCAACTATGTCAGGGAATGGGTCTTCGACTATAGCTCTTACACCAAGCCTTTATTTGAAACCCTGAATAAGGCCCAATAAACAAAGGAAAGGATTGAATGGTCTGAAACCATGGAGAAAGGGTTTACTGAACTCAAAAGAGACATCTGCACAGCACCATCTCTAGGGATCCTCAATTATGCAGAGGGATTTTACCTGTTTTCACACACAAATGGCAGCGTCATGACGGCAGTTCTCGCTCAAAGAACCTCATTGGGGTACAAGCCCCTGGCATATTACAGCGGGAATCTGGGCCCAGTGATGAGAGACCACTTCCCGTGCAAACAAAGTTTAGCTGCCAGAGCGTTCGCCATAGAGAAGGCTGCAACCATTGTAATGAGATTCTTAACGACTTTGTACGTCAAACACTCGCTATTTGCCATTCTAGAGAAACCA
This sequence comes from Ambystoma mexicanum, assembly GCF_040938575.1. NCBI lineage: Eukaryota > Metazoa > Chordata > Amphibia > Caudata > Ambystomatidae > Ambystoma > Ambystoma mexicanum. Next base: position 166,432,794 of record NC_090931.1, on the reverse strand, counting down.
AAGGGCACATTGACATCTCAGAGAGTTTCTGCTTATGAAGTGATCATATCAAATCCATCGATTAAAATAGTCCGATGTAAGATAGTGAACCCAGCTATGTTCATGGCAGAGCCAGTCACTAAAGGAGAGCCCATACATGACTGTACAAATTATGAAGAATTCTATGATGAAATCCCCAGGGTGAAAGAAAAGGCCTCTGCAGGAAGAGAGGTCATTTTTATTGATGGGTCCTCAAGGACCAACCAAACTGATGGGCAAAGATACACAGGCATTGCTGTGATGAAACACACAACAAATGGAGAGTTTCGAGTGCTTCTTAGTGCACGAATACCATCTCATTATTCAGCACATGCTGCAGAATTGTTGGCTTTGATACTCACCATTGAGAATCACGCACACCAGAAAGTAACAGTGTACAGTGACTCCGCCTATGTGACGTGGACAGTGCACGTATGCTTAGTGCGCTGGAAAAGGAGGGGCTACCTCTGAGCGGACGGCACGCCAGTGCAGCACAAAGCCTTATCGGACAGGCTGATCAAGGTACTACAGCTCCCAGTGGGCATAGCAGTCGAGAAATGCGCCACCCACGCGAAAGGGACAGATTTTATCTCACGCAAAAATCAAGCAGCAGACACGGAATCAAGCAAATGGCATCCAAAAGTGAGACGATCATGGAAGTGGAAGTTATCCATACCAATGAACGAATGATGATTACACAAAATGCACCTGAAAGTTTCAGTCATTTGTGGCAAACAGCCAATGGAACTCCAAGGGGAAGCACTGCAGGAAGAGAAGAATATGTGGAAACATTGAGGGTGTTCTTTAAACCCCTCTGACAGCTTGTGGCGACAAGACAACACTGGTAAACCATTAATGCCTGTAGCCCTAATAAAAATAGTGTTGGAGCAGTTACATTACCTGGCGCACATGACAAAAGAGAACCTAGCAGCAACACTTGCAGAAGAATGGTTTATACCTAATGTAACCGAGCATGTTGCATTCTTAATAGTGAACTGTATAATTTGCCAGCAATTTACGGTGGGGCACACATTAAAAGTAATGAGAGGAATCATCCCAAGGCCAAATGGGCCTTTTCAACACTTGCATGTCAATTGCGTCGACATGATTCAAGTAGGTAACGGAGTATAGATACTTAACTGTTGTGGTGTGTCCATTCTCTAGATGGATTAAGGCATGTCCAAGTACACACCCAGACTCTAACTGTGCGGTCAAATTCTTAGTGAGAGAAGTGTTCCCCAGATGGGGGGTGTGCGAGGTCATGAAGTCAGATAATGGCCCTCATTTTGTCAATGCAGTGTTCGAGCAGATTAGCTTGTTGCTTGGTGTAAAGCACAAATTCTCGTCCGCATACCATCCCCAAGGTAATGGGGTCTGTGAGAAGCTCAACAGCTTGTTAAAGGAAAGGATAGCCAATCTGAAGCTTACTATAAAGAAGGAATGGTTGCACTGCCTTCCACTGGCACTGTATGCTCTTCAGATCCAACCTGTGTCCGACCATCATTTTACACCACACGAGATAGCCACAGGAAGAAGAATGAGAACTCCTCTGATACCCCGAGATAGAACTAAATGTGGTGCACAGTCAAGAGGAAAGGTTTTAGGGTCTGAAATGCAAAACTATCTGAACTGCATGACATCTTGCCTTACTGTAATTTCAGACCAGCTGCAGCAATGACGAAAAGGGTGCAGTGCAGCACAGAACACAGAAGGCGACACTACAAAAGACCAAGTTCAAGGCCTACATGTTCCACTCATCTTCCCGGTGACGCCGTCCTTGTAAGGAATCACACAAGGAACAAGTGGGATGAGCCAAGGTTCAACAGTCATTTTACAGTGGAGGACTGCACTCTGTCTGCAGTGAAACTACAAGGCAGGAGAGCTTGGATTTTTCTCGGCGATATAAAACCCTACATCGGAGAAGGCCCCCTGCCTGCACCCAAACAAGAGGAATTGATGAGCGATGGGGAAGAACCACAGCACGTGTAGACGAGATCCATGACGCGGAAGAAGGACGCATGACCAGCCAGACAAAGACAAAGACATTTTTGCAAATTGTGGCTTATAATGGTCACTTCCTCTAAGCAAAGAAGGGGATAAGGACATAAAAAACAGACACTCTGTGCATCCTAGTTGCAGGGTGAAGACGAAAATTGTGCGCACAAGCCACAACACAGTCAGATGACTTTGAACTTCGAAATGACGCACACTTAAGTCTTGAGAAAAGAGTATGCCAAATTTTGACTGAGGACACTTACATTGGAAGCATATACAGTATCCCGATTCGTTTAATACTGAGACACTCTTTGGAATCACTTATGGTATCCCACAGTAGAGACATCCCAAAGGACATAATAATCTACTTTAATCTAGTGCTAAGATCATATCCGTCATTGGTAGGGAGGCTCACCAGTGTCACTGACTTCCTACAAGATCCTGGAAATGAAAAGACAATAAGGCAACTCCTCACTGTCATTGCCGAACAATTTATCCTACTCCTTGAGTACAGTGAGAAAGAATGAAATGATCCCAGCACAGGTGGAAATAGATGAGCTCATCAACACACTGTTCTTTTGCATAATCGAAGACTGTCCAACTCTTATCGGAAGAACAACAGCCACACTCAACTTTCTTCGATATCCAGCAAATACAGAACATTTAAGCCATCTTTTAAATAAGATAATCATTCTGGTTGCATTCCATGCGACCGGACAGTGCAGACATTGTTCACATTTGGGAGAAAACAAATAATCCTGAACCTCAGCAGGGAAGGACGGGTGTCCCTGTCACCAGAAGACACCAGGTTGGCCCATAGTTTTCTCTTTCGCCTATTTGCTGACTTTCCAGAGCTAGTGGGGAGACCAATCGATGTTGATGTCCTCACTTTCATCAGAGACCCAGCTAATATTGCACAGATGGGAATGCTCTTACACAGAATTGTACTCCACGTGGAACTTTCTAACCATCAGAGGAGCTATCTGAGGAGATTCTAAGAACCTTCTGCCGAGGGACAGATCAAGGAAGCGGTGCCAAGATCTCATATTTGTTGTTATTTTTGTCCCTAATCCTTCGTATTGACCGGGATAGACCATGTCCTCAGGATTTAAGCAAATAAGGGGAGTGGATTGGGAGCTTACCTATTTTGAATGTCCACAGTAAAAGGACTCACTAAAATGTTATTTTACATCTGATTTTTTCCATAGTCTAGCAAAGGAACTGCATACTGATAAAAAGAGGCAATTTGAAACTTACGAGAGGGAGGACACTTGTGAAGTACTGGACACTCTTAAAACACAGAAACAATAAACACTGACATTTGTTGAATGATCGAGATGGGGGTCCAGAACAGCAATCTGGTCCTCCCACAAGAAGGGAGGCAACCCCGCTTCTCTGGGAGAAAATGCTGTCGCCTGACCTTCAGGGGCCTAATGTACCTATGCATCATATTCATTATTGTTTTACTGTCATTAATGATCAGAACTGCATTCTTTATTGGTGCACAAAGCGTTACAATTTCAGTACACCCACCTAATGATGCACACATAAAACCCACAAAGGCACCCAGACCCTTTATTGTCATTTCAGTCCCTAGAAAATCTGACGGTGGAGTGAATGAACTTGAAATGTATGTGATTAGCAAGGAAACACACACACTTGTGGTAACAAACGAAAGAAATAGCCGGAGACAGGGTTGGCAAGGGATGAATGAAGTAACATTACCGACAACTACATGCATGCAAACACTGAATGCACACGAAGCAGGCCTAGAGTCAATGACTGCAGAACCACACACCAAAGCAGCAGAGAAGAAGAGACTGCCTGCCACAAGAAACTTCACAGAAGATGTTGTGAGAAAACAAGAATTAAAGCAAAAACCAACAGGAGCAGTTATATTAGACACTCTTAAGAAAACAAGAGCCAACAGTGAGAAACTCTGTGTACAGACCCAACTGATAGTAGACTCATTAGTTCTGCACATAGCTCGAGCTAGGGAACTACAAGAGAAACTGATGAACAAAATCACAGAGATTGTATTACCGAGCATACACATTCCAACGCAAGGAACAAGTACTATTTCCACAGTACAACCATATACTAGACCAATGCCAGAATGGATACGAACATTTATAACCCGACAGAGAAAGATGCATGAAGAAAGGGAAAGAGCTGCCAGACTCTTGTCCACTCAAATGGCACAGATGAGAAGGCCTGCACCATCAACCAGGATACCTGAGAATCCTCCAGCAAGAAAAAGCCATACCGATGCCTTCAGGGATGTAGTCATAGCCAACTACAGGAAAACACTAAGACTCAAGAGAAGTATGCATGGAGATGACAATGAACTAAAAGGCTACCTGGACAGCACAGCACATTTGGGAAACAACATTTGGTACCAGCACATGAAAGAAGTTGGAAGACGAGGTTCAGAAGGGGAATGCTTTGTTTGTGCACTCCTACCATACAGCATGGGAAGTCCAAGATCTTCATAGCTGTAGAAATTGATGTCGAGACAGCACACTGTATGTCACACGTAGCAATGTGCAAGACCAGAGGCCAGTTCATGGGTAGTGATGCCTCTCTGAAATGGGCAACTGAAGCAACTGAACCATATGAAGACGGTTATGTCCAGGACATAAACAAAAGAAACAATGGAAAGACGAAACACATTGTGATCAGATATGAAAAACCTGGAGTTGAAAGAGCAGAGATTGGAAGAGAAGCAAATCAGAAGCTAAATGTCCAAGGAAAAACTCCAGAAGAAGCTCGGAGATGGATGAATAGAGGCCAAATGCAAATTTGGGGAACAGTGCTTTCACCAGGCAGATGGGAGAAAGGAGTAGTGATATGCTGAGCATGGATGGTCTTCGGTCACTACGAGGCAACCATCAACATAGTACAAAACGGATGCAAGCCATTATGGCCAAAACTTGCAAAGCTACTCACATTGGTTGAGGACCCCTGCAGATAGTGCCAATAGAAAGCCCAAAGTTCTGTTTCAGAAATAGTGGCACAAGGAAGATGGGAGAGAATCAGAATTGTGGACAAGTTTTTGATGCTCCAGGAATGGTACATGGAACTGCAGTGATTATGGACCATTATTGGGCATGTGGATCCAAAGCATACATCAGACTGCCAGGAGGCTGGGGAGGCATATGCACAATAGTAAACGTCCACATTTCAGCATTGCAGATCCCGAAAAGTGACCTGAATATTGACAGTTTCCCAACAGCACATGCCCACCTAAGAAAGAAGAGATCTGTGGATCTGATAACTTGAATGAAGAGAGAGAACTACTTCTCTGCCAAATCAGAAGAAGCGTTTCATGCAATCCCATACGAACACAGGCTGTTCAGCCTCACCTCATCAGTGTTTGCAACAATTTTCATGCCGAGTTTCCAAGTTTGAGCAACTACTAAATGGTTACAGATAACCCACTGGGAGTTACTACAGACCATCAACACGACAATAAAAGGATTCAATGCAATTAAGGAAGAATTACGAGCCATCGGACTGATGACTCTCCAGAACAGATATGTGCTTGACATGATCACAGCCATTGATGGAGGAGTTTGTGCAAAAATAGGGGAATCATTTTGCACATGTATGCCTTCTCACGACGAGGACATTGGAACCTTAACAGAAGCCATAGGTGTGCTGACGAAGCAACAGAACAAGATGATCAACGAAACTGATGAAATTGATGATGACAGCTGGTTTGGATCACTATTCTCTTGGGTCCCACAATGGATAGCAGACATTTTCAAGTTTTCTAGGAGCCCTGCTAGTTATGACATTACTAGGATTCTGTGTTATCAAGATATAATCTCGCAATGCCAGAAAACTGCGAAGAAAGCCATATGGATGAAGATCATGATTGATGTCAAGCCAGAATGGAAGCACAAAGACCTGACTGATGAAGAAATAAGAGACTTTGTGAAGGCCAGCAGGCACGCGCCAGAAGGTACACAGTTTCTCTAACCCAGGAAGCACAGGGACTGTATGGGAAGATGGGTTTACTGTAGCCCAAATGGACAATGTCAACTAATGACATGGAATAAAGACCAACATTTAAGGGCAGCAAGAAGCCTGAAAGGACTAATAAAAATATGGATTCCAAAGAGACACTTCTTCAGACCATCATGTATAGATCCAGAAGATGAAGAAGGAATGAACCCAGGTGATGGAGTGAAGATAAATATAGCAGAATCGAGTGAATTGTATCCAAAGGAGGAGGTTAAAGTGGTCGATGAATCGCCCAGAAGGGGGAGTGTAGAGGAGGTATCAAATAAAGTCTGCACTCCCATCACCCATTTCGAAGTATCAGGAACATTCACACCAAAATATGTGATCTATGATGAGCAAATAAACCAGCAGAGAGCCGCAGTAGGGCTCTGCCCAGTACCCATCAGGAGAGAAACACCTATTGAAGTACCAATAGCCAGACAACCCATGGCAGTTAGATATCCATTGAGAAAACTCTACCAACACATGAGAAGAAATGAAGAATGCCTAAGTACCGTCCCGGAAGAAACCAAAAAGGTCTTAATAGAAGACGAATGGTGACGTCATGAGAGCCCGGACGGACTCGCAGATAGAACAAATGATGAACCAAGAATGACACAAGGAGACGAAACGCCATGAGAAAATAGATTGTGAGCTTAAAGTGATAGGAAGCTACCAAAATGTAATAGAGTTACGTTCTAAGCAAAATGACTACAGTTGATGCGTTTATGCCTGTACATATGCTTGAAAACGCAAGAAAGCTAAGAAAACAGTGCGGCTTGCTATGCTAAGTAGAAGAATAGCGCGGCAAGCACCATTGTAGATAATCTACCTCAAATCGAAGCACAGTGTTATAATTGCAGGTCCACTTTGCATGAAAAGCAGAATCAACTTAGGTTACTAGAGGCCAAATAAGACAAGATTCATAGTCTAACAAAATGAGAAGAGACGGCTGAATCGAAACTCAGCAGATGCAACTCATGCCAAAGGAGCCAAGGACATACCAATAGAAGGAACAAACTGTAGCTACATCTAATTGAAAATTAAGAACAGAATATCCTGCCTCTGAAAGGTCAATATGAGGAAGCGTAGGCAGGTGGTAAACCAAATAAGAATCAAATGCACAAATCGAGAGAAACTAGGCAAATTCACGGTGTCTGCATCAAGTGACCATCCGAGCGAGGAGAAGCACAAGTTCACACCTACGTGTGGCATCCGCCCAGGAGAAGATAACTGAACTTTCTCAGGCAGAAGATGCAATTTCGAGGCCAACCACAGTAACATAATTGACACATTGTTGCTGAAGTGATGATTGATGGTAACCTTAATTGGAGGATGGCCGGGTAGCTGAGGGGGCACCCTGCACCTGGCTGTCCATTCTGCATGCTGCTAAGCCAAGTGGAAATTTATGCATGGGGTTGGTGCCAACCCAATCACAATGGACCACATAATCTAGGGTGCTATAGTTAGTAGAGCCAATGGGATGTCGTACTTTTGGTGACGTCTACAGTAGTCATTTTGAAGGAAGAGCTTAGACGCCCACCTGACAGTGTTTTACCCAATCACTCACTCCGTTACCATATACAGATATAGCACCTATATTAAAGTTACCTTTTCCTAACCAACAGAAATTCTTATTAACTTCTGAGTGTTACACGTCACTTATGACGAATTTTCAGTATAAACGATGTGTTTTGTATGAAGTTCAGTGAAGTTGAACAAGACAGACTATCGCATCACTGCTGATTGCCATGACTCCCCATGTTTTGTACTTGTCATTAAACAAACTCCCTTTGCCAAACCATTGAGTTGTCCTTATTGATTGGTGTTGGAGTAATAAATCTGCACCCCCATCCATCTCAAGGTGCAGCTATCTCGTCTTAAAGTACTTTTGGAGCAAACCCTGACTCTATGGGCCGGCTGGGGGTCTCCTCAGTACAATATTGTAAACTATGGCCTTTTACAGCGTGTGGTCTTCTGCTCGGTCACTCTGCGGTTCGACGCAGGACTGAGAGAGCCTTGCTGAGTACCTACACGTTTTGGCTTTGTTGCGCGTGACCAGGGCGACATGGCAACTTTGATATATCCAGGAGGCAATGATCACCTTCTTCAGGTGTTTTTGAATAATTTCCCCGCAGCGTCATTTTAAATCGTGTTAGCAGATGATTTTTACTATAAACTTAATGAGTAGAACCATTGTGATTTTCGAGAATATTTGTTGCAAAAAGAGCACTTTACAGTACCGTTTTAGTTGACTCTGTGATCGAATTGGTATGACGTTGTTACCTCAACTGGTTTTCTGCTGAAAATATTCAAAAATCATCGAAAAATATCAGCGGTGGAGGGGGTAAGGAGCAGGGGGTTTGGGGAATAGGGACTAGATAATAGGGAACATGGGTTTTGGGGGGAACCCCTCAAATTAAAAAAAACAATGTTGATTAGTTTTTTCGGCCTAAAATTTTCCGCATAAAACTCAGTGGAAAAAAACCCCGGGAGATCCTAGGACATAGAACCACAGGATGGGTTTATAATTGTGGTTTGTGTAGCACCTGTCCAGGGGCACTGGCCGGTAGTGGAATAGCTGTTCTTCTACATTGCACTGCTTAACTTCCACCCAATGCCAGCACTACAGCAATGCGCACGCGCATGCCTGCCATAGGCTCTGCTTTAACGCAGGTGGTGGTATCGGGGAGTGGGTGGTTGGTGGCCCTTACTACCTGTGCATATATCAGTGGGTGCATCTTTGCGTTACTTGAAACGAGTGTTGGTGCTCCCTTAATAAAGCGTATTCTATAAATGACCAGAAGATGGCCGACGGAAAGTTCGGCACCACAGCGAGGCTGTCCCTTGGCTGCTAGGCAACGGCAGCCTTATCCCCCAGAGGGCCACACCGGCAGGCGGAAGCCGGCCACTGGGAGCGAAGGCCACGGAGAAAAGGCCTGTTCAGCTCCTGTTCGCTCCGGAGAGCGTGGCGTGGCCACCCCCCTAAGATCCAGAGCACGTAGACATTCCACAAACCTTCTCCCCACTTCCACCCGAGGTGCAGGAGCTCCGGACCATGTCCCTGCAGGAGCAGAGGACCAACGACCCCATTAGCCATTTCCAGGCATGAGCGCACTTCCTCTGGTAAGCGCATGAGCACCTCCTTTCCGCTCCGGCGAAAGCCCTCAGAAAATTTGCATCCCGCACACGCTCAACTGTCTATTGGGCCTCTATCTCACCCACTAGAGACAAGACCAGCACCTGTTTTGTACCTATATAGCTATGTACCTACCAGACACTGAGGACATACGATGTTGACACACATGCCGTGTGAATGTAGTGAGTTTTAATCACTAGCCCAAGTATTATGACACATACTCTCTAGCAAATCACCTCCTTAACACTTACCGCTAACAACCTCAGATACTCAGTTGATGCATGATCCCTAATGTGATTTCTGGCTGTGTTGTGACTCTCGCATCTAGGCGAAATACTGCCCTGGTTTCTACTATGCTCCTAATGTGATTTCTGGCTGTGTTGTGACTCTCGCATCTAGGCGAAATACTGCCCTGGTTTCTACTATGCTCCTAATGTGATTTCTGGCTGTGTTGTGACTCTCGCATCTAGGCGAAATACTGCCCTGGTTTCTACTATGCTCCTAATGTGATTTCTGGCTGTGTTGTGACACTCGCATCTAGGCGAAATACTGCCCTGTCAACTAACCCGCACTGCCTGCCTGCCACAACTTATGCCTGCCCAGCTCACCTGCCCACACAGGTCTTAGCATTCCTACCCCTGCCTAGACTACCTTACTAGACTGCACCCGCCACCTGCCTACACCCTTAGCCCTAACTTGAAGTTGCCTCATCAACTCCTCCCTGCCCATGACCACTATGAAAACCTCCCCACACCATTCACTTCACCTCATACTGAGCCTCCTTACCACCATGGCACTTACACTTGCCGCCTCACACCCTCCTAAAGACAGAAACATGAGGCTGAGGGCAAGACTCCCCAGCCTACACGAACCATCATCCTACCACAACCACAGAGGTTACATTAATCTAGCAAACAAACGCTCGCAACATACCAAATCTGCCCCTCTCATAACACCCAACCAGACACCGTCACAAAGAGACACCCTAACCAAAAATAAACAACCCCCTACCACTACACTAGCTAATACCTTATCACTTACTGGTTCACTAGTCAATGCTAGATCCATGGTAGCCCACGCAACAGAGATCTCTGACACCTTAACGAATGAGAACCTAGACCTACTAGTCATTACCGAAACTTGGCTCCATGAGGCGGCTGGCCCAGCCATCATGCTAGCAATACCGGACGGCTACCAACTCCTAAGAGTTGACAGACCTCACACCAAAGGAGGTGGCCTAGCCATTATCCACAAATCCTCTCTACCCATCAAATTAGCCACTAACGTACTAATTCAATCATGCGAACTCCTTACCGCTAAACTTCACCTCTCGTGCAACCGTACCCTCACCATGCACGTCATCTACAGACCTCCAGGACCACTAGGATCCTTTGAAGATGACCTAACCAGTATCCTAACCAATAACACTAAAGGCCATGCTCAAATCCTTCTACTGGGAGACTTTAACTTGGGCTTCAATGACTGTAACGACAAACACGCCCTATCCATTGCTACAATCTTGAATGACCATGCCCTAACTCAAAAAGTCTGCTCCCCCACTCACGTCAAAGGTAGGACATTAGACTGGATTGCTGATCGGAACTGCAACATCAGCATCACCAACATCCTGCCACAATCTTGGACCGACCACTACTTAATTGCATTCAACGCCTCTCTTGACCTCATCCGACCCAAACCTATACTCATGGCCCCGCCTCTCCCTACCAGAAGTAAAAAAGATATCACAGCAGAAAGACTCCTACCTCACCTTCTCCCCACACTCAACAATCTAGACACTACTACAGACCCTACTCTGCTTGCGGAAGTATACAACAACACGATGACTAAGGCACTAGATTTGATTGCTCCCACCAAAACTCGCAAAAGCAAACAACTCTGTCACCTGAACAACTGGTTCACACCACAGCTGAAAGACCTTAGAATCCAAAAAAGAAAGCTACAATCAATTTGGCAACACTCACCCACGGTGGAGAACAAAATCAAATTAGCCACATTTGCCAAACAGTACAAAAAGGAAATTATAACCACCAAAAGGAACACCTTTAACAACAGAATATTTAAAGCTAAATCAGACACCAAGGAACTATTCTCTATCCTCCGGGAAATGGAATCACCCATACCCCCGACTGATAACTTCCCAAAAAACAAACTCTGGTGCACTAACATACAAAATGCCCTCGCGGGCAAAATTAGCCTGCTCCAAACAAAAATCGCAAATAAAAAAGCCGCCCTGCTCCTGCAAACCGAACCCATACCTCACTCAGAACCTCCCTTAAACCAGCCTAACACTCCTCACCCATTCAGCTTCAGACAAGTAACCATACTAGAGACAGAAAAAATCATACTATCTCTAAAACCATCCAATTGCAAAGGAGACAACTGCCCTCCCCAAATCATAAAAGATGCAGCTAGAGACCTAGCCCCCTTCATCTCTAAACTCATCAATGCATCCTTGAAGTCAAACCTAGTGCCCAATAACCTAAAACACTCCTGGGTGCTCCCCCTCCTAAAAAAACAAACACTTGACCCTGCTATACCGACAAACTACAGACCCATCACCACCGTCCCATTCTTGCTTAAAATCATTGACAGAGCAGCGTATCTGCAAATACAGGATTACTTAGAAACTAACAATCTACTAGGCTCTCGGCAATCAGGCTTCCGTCCCCTTCATGGAACTGAGACAGCCCTGATTGACCTCAAGACCCAAATTGACGAGCTGAAGGACAATGGCAAATCAGCCATGCTACTCCTCCTTGACCTTTCCGCGGCTTTCGACTTGGTAGATCATGCAGTTCTATGCAATCACCTTAGTTCTGCCGTTCATTTTTCAAGTGATGCCATAGCCTGGATACATTCCTTCCTGGCAAACCGGACAATGAGAGTATTTTCCCCCCTAGCAGCTGCTGATCCCATACAAGTTTCATGCGGTGTCCCCCAAGGATCATGTGTATCTCCAACGTTGTATAACATCTTCACTAAGCCCCTGTTCGACAAGCTGGATAGACTGGGTGTCATCTACACTAATTACGCTGATGACACGCAGATCCTTATTCCTCTCTCAGGCAACTTCTTGGCGGACACAGCCTTAGTGAACAAGATATATCTCCTCATTCAGGCATGGATGGCATCTCACGGCCTCTGCCTGAACGACGACAAAACTGAGCTACTGATCCTCGGCTCAGAGCTGGCCATCAAAAAACTGGACCCTAATTATGCCTCATTTAACATAGACAATAATATCATTAAAGTGATGCCTGCAGTTAAGACTCTCGGGGTCCATCTTGACTCAGCGCTCAACTTCAAGAAACAAACTAACTCACTAGCATCCTCCACTGCATACACCTGTAAACTGATCCGAGCATGCAGACCTTTCCTAACGGAAGCTAGTTGCATTACCCTAGCGAACGCACTCATCATATCCAAGCTGGATTACTGCAATGCCTTATATGCTGGCTCCAACAAATACATCCATGACAAGCTCCAAACGCTCCAAAACAACGCTATCAGAGCAGCTTTAAACATTCCTAACAGAGTTCATATCTCCACCGCTAGGAAGAACATTCACTGGCTAAAAATCAAAGACAGGATTGCGCTCAAGACCTTATCCCTTACCTCCAAATGCCTCAACCACATAGCGCCCCCCTACCTGGTAAACAGAATCAACAAGAGAATCTCAAACCGACCCACCAGAACGACGAATGCCTACACACTAGTGGTGCCCAGATACAAAAAGAGCACAGCGGGCGGCTCTAGCTTCCCGGTCATAGCTGCTCAAACCTGGAACAAACTCCCCCTTGACCTCAGAATAGACCAACCATACACCAGCTTCAGGCGTAAAGCCCTCTCCTGGATTCGCTCCCTCGACACTTAGCCCATCCGTCCACCTCACCGCCACTTTTCCCGGATGTGCATAACTAGATTACAGGTCGCTAGACTACCTGCTCTATCTACAGTTCTGTATTTTGTACTGCCTGTATATGCTTTCCTCTCATCTGTATAACCTTTTCTTGTATTGCAACTAAGTTCTCAAGGATCCTTGTACTGCCTGCGCCCAGTTACCCTCGCGGGTTTGGCTTCTGCGCTATACCAAATAAACAAACAAACAAACAAACAAACTGGGCACTGTCTATGGTTACCTGGCACACCACGGGCCGGTACAACGTTTTCCCCAACAAGAGCATGGTGTGAGTTGCACTTGTGGGTCTCCTCGATTTAATGCCATTGACCAAACTGAACCTGATGAAAAAGCAATGCTCGCGGCTGGTGCAAGTGTTTCCCGGTGGCACGGGGCCATCTGGTAACCCGAAAGAATTATCATCGCCGCTGTCCAAGGTGCTGCTTCTGCTTTTCTCCCCAAAGCTCCGAGTTTATAAATGAGCGCACTGTGATCCCTGCCCTCTCTCCACAGTGCTGCTATTACTTTGTCTATGCCCAAGCCTAGCGGCTCTCCAAGGTGCTGATTCTGTATGTTACTGTTCAGATTGACACCATACGAGGCCACATTGAGATGCTCCTTTCATGAAACATCACAGACAGTGTGAACGGTCTTTGAACCATCACAGCAGCTGCCCATGGCACCGGAACTGCTCTTCCCTGCTGCCCTTGGGGCACCGAGTTTGTAAATCAGCGCACTGTCTCTGCTGCTCTCCACGATGTTGCTAATACTGTGTTTTTGGCCTAGCCTAGCTGTATCCCCAGGTTCTGATGTTGTGTGTATAGGTGCAGAATTGGACGACCGTCGGCGGCCATTCTAAGCTAAGGGGCTCCTTCATTTCAATACCGCAGCCTTTTTGTTAAGGCCTTTGAATCATCCGAGGTCCCTTGCGGGGAATAGTCGTGACCTTCCGGGCAATAGTCGTGACCTTCCAGGGGAATAGTCGTGACGCGTGTAGACGATGATGCTGGGGCTGTTTGGAGGTGTGAATGTGAGTTACACACACAGAGGACGGCTATGGATGCACGAAAGGGGATATTTTCCTTGTGTTGTAAACCCTCCCCGCATGGAAGTTCAACAATCAGTCAACTGGTTGTCGAGTTACCAAGAAAACGACAAGTACCACTTTGTCAAAATAAAAGATCACATTCTCTTCTCGTAAACTCTTTTTTTATGAATCCTTGCCAACATGCAGGTCATTCCTGACATACATGCAAATGACAGCTGATAGACAATTGAAGTAACCCCCTTTAAAAAAAAAAATAACAACTGTGTTCACCACATTAAAAGGTATCTGTTTAGCATTACCCTCATTCTAAGCCATGCACATAAGTGCAGTGGTGCACGAGTGGGAGGTATGTGTCACAGTGCAGTCTGCCCACACGTTTTCCTCGTTTGCTGCGCTACAGGCCATAACAATAGCAATTGGGTTTAACAAATTCTTACTGCCGACAGAGTGAAGCGTAATGCCAACAACGAGCTCAAAATTGCACCCACAGTTAACACAAGTCATGCATTTCCCCGCATTGGCATGCCGGTCAAACTCCTGAGGCATTGCCTTATATAGTCGGGTCTGTTCATGTATTCTTACCCTTTGGTGCATAAAGATTGCAGTGGGGTTGTGCATAGAAGGAGCACGATTCTCCTGTGGATTACTGTATGAACCGCAGATGTGTGTGCTGAGTCAGCAGTATCCACCTGCAGAAGATTAGGTTGAGTGTTTCGTTCCCCCATATGGGTAGAGATAAGACAGCGTACTATAAAATAATCCATTGTCTGTCATGCTCCTCATGAATGAGTCTTTCTTCTATATGAGATGTTTAAAGCCATGCCTACCTCTATAGGCTGAAGGAGTCTGTCCTCTACCGAATCTTTCTCTTGGTGTTGCATCGGTTGAGCCAATTTTCTATATGCGCTTCTATAAACCTCTCTCCCGATTTTGATGGTGACGGAGTTATCCGCATTTCGGTTGATGTTCTTCACCCTCGGGACTGCCTCAGTGCTACCCAGAACTGGGTGTCCTCTTTTTCCTAGATACTCCACAAAAGACTGCATGTCTCTTGGTTTCTGCTTCCCCACTGTCTCTGTGACATATTCAAGAGTGCTGTTGCCCCACTCTCTGCTTCCAGAAGCCTGCCTTCCCTGGTGTCCTCCCTCAACTTGGCTGGCTTTCTTCTTGATTAAGCTTAAATTCAATGTAACATCTTTCGGTGTTCATCCCAATACTGCTTTTTTTTCAGTTGACTCTTCTTCAGAAGATTAAAGTGTTTTTAACTCCCCCAGCTTTCCGAACTGCCGCCCAAGCACTTGTTCTATCCACCTATCCATGCTCTTGGGCTTTCCGGCATCTTCACTGGCTCCCTTGAAGGCCAGGCTTCATTCTAGAGCCTGATTCCTTTCTGGCACAGGACTGTATTTCTTTGTCTGCCTTATAATGTATGCATTCCACTGGTGGTGCAGTCTGTTTTCTCGCTCTCAGCAAGGGGAACCCCAACCACTCTGTTGAAATGGGCACCACACACCATCAGTTGGGCCTGCTACCAGCAGATCTCAGTGGCTGAAATGGGCCTGGTCTATAGAGCAATGAAGAGATTCTTATCACACTGGGTCACGTGTAAGGCTGGAGGAGCTTTCAGCGGGCCTTATGCTTTCAGGAGAATGTCTAGCCAGTGCAGGTATTTTGGTTAAGCAGTGGCCTACAAGTCTACACATCATATACACACCCCTGATGCCCAACAGATAGGACTGGGCAAAGGTGCAATCCCTCTCGTGTCTCTTCTCAACCAATGGGGCTGGGGCAGTAAAGTGAGGTTGGTCAGACATGTGAGTCACTAGTCACAACCCTACAGACCTTTTTCAGACAGTGCAAATTTGACAACGGCGCACCATCCAGAATGGTATTATCCGATAAGAATTAATACAGCAGTTTATCGCTGTCCTCAATAAATTAGCAGCCAGCTAATCTCTCGTTTGAATCAGCCTTACCTGTAATTATGCCTAAAAAATTATTGAAATGCAAAACACCACGATGACTTTTGCTGAGTACAATCCTATTTCCCCAGTATCTCATCGGTTCTGCTACACGGATTACTTTCAAGCGTTTTTGTCCGCCATGAGCTGAATAAAACGGCGCGTCTGGGAGAGACGCCTTCTGCATATGTAAACCACAGTGCAGGTTTTCAGTGGGCAGTAAGGCTGCCATTTTAGACCATATGTTTCGCCTCTATTGTGGAGCTGTCGTGGAGAGGGTCGCTTGGCTGTAATCCCTGCCTTTTAATAATTCAGATACACTCTGATTTAAAACACGGGGACAGTAATTGCAGGCTCGCTTATATGCCAAATGAACTTCTAATGTGTGCGAGGGGGCTGCAGTGCTCGCCATTAATTGTGAGGGATCTGAGCGGGGTCAATGGAAGCACAGTCAGCATGCATCATCTCAGCGGGCCACCTTGGGATGCTCCAGTCCTTTCTGTGAACCAGGAAGATGTTGCGCTGCGGGTAAACCCGTCTGGATCTTTCCTCCCATTGGTTAAGCGTGTATGAACACTGCTTCCAGATGCCCAGCTGTGCATGAATGCCTCTACTCACCCATTAACAAACTCACTTATCGAGCCATTCAAAAAGGACACATTGTCTAACTCCATGCCTCCAGGGCCGGATCCATGTCAGATATTTAGGATACCCCTCACCCTCATTAATATTCATGAGATACATTTGCATACATATAGTCTAAATGTATGCACATTTTTCCTCACAAATTTTAATGGGGGATATCCTGAAAACCCATCATAGGCAGTGGAGGGAGGTGTCCTCACTCAAAGGCAGTGGAGGAAGGAGGGACCGCTTATAGACAGTGGGGAAGGAGCCAGCACTCAGACAGTGGAGGGAGGTGTTCTCATTCAGATGCAGTGGAGGAAGCAGGCATTGCTTATAGACAGCGGGGGGAGGAGCCACCACTCATAGACAGTGGAGGAAAGAGCCATTACTCATAGACAGAGGAGGGAGGTGTCCACACTCAAAGACAGTGGAGAAATGAGCCACCGGTCATAGACAGTGGAGGGAGGTGTTCTCACTCAAAGGCAGTGGAGGAACGAGGCATTGCTTATAGACAGCGGGGGGAGGAGCCACCACTCATAGACAGTGGAGGAAAGAGCCATTACTCATAGACAGAGGAGGGAGGTGTCCACACTCAAAGACAGTGGAGAAATGAGCCACCGGTCATAGACAGTGGAGGGAGGTGTTCTCACTCAAAGGCAGTGGAGGAACGAGGCATTGCTTATAGACAGCGGGGGGAGGAGCCACCACTCATAGACAGTGGAGGAAACAGCCATTACTCATAGACAGAGAAGGGAGGTGTCCACACTCAAAAACAGTGGAGAAACGAGCCACCGGTCACACACAGTGGAGGGAGGTGTCCTCACTCAAAGGCAGTGGAGGAAGGAGGCACCTCTCTTAGACAGTGGAGGAAGGAGCCACTGCTCAGAGACATTGGAGAGAGGTGCCACCATGTATGTACAGCGAATGGGTGGAGCCACCACTTATAGAGGATGGGGGAGGGGTGCCATCCCTCATGGACAGTGGGGATGGAGCCTTCACTCACACACTTCTGATTGAGATGCAACCCTCTTACGGAGTGGAAAGAAGTAGCATCTCCCATAGACAGTAGAGGGAGGTGCAATCACTCATAGAAACCTGAAGGGGGAGATATCATAAATGGAACGCTTTGTCTTCAATCATGTTCAAGTTAAGCAACGTGGACCTTGGAAGCCCACTGGATATGGACAGGCCAACGGTAAGCCGTAATTGGAGCCTCATATTACATGATGCAATGCTTTCTGCTCCTTTTTTCATTATGCATCTTCTAAACAGGGACGAGAGTGCAGCCTGGGCTTAGCTTTAAAAGTGACTCTGTTCTTTCCTTCTCCTTCCTCTGGCCTCGGAACTCAACAGTGACTCCAAGTGGTGTGCGCCAGGTTACAAAGCAACAATACATCTATACATGCCTAAATATATAGGCAAATAAAGAAATCCATTTTGCTCATTTGGGAAGATGTGCTTGGATAATGTAGACAACGCTTTCCTTCACACTAGAGGACTGGAACGGTGCCATCACTCATGGACGCTTGATGCGAGGTGTTGTCACTTATAAATCATGGAGGAGGAGCCAGCACTCATAAATAAGGGAGGACAGACGTCCTCCTTCATCGGCAATAGATGTGAGGTAGCATCACTCACAGACAATGGCAAGGATATGGAATTACTCATAGCCAAAGGATCTTTAGGAAGAATCGAAGTCAGGACCATCGCTTGTAGACCGTACAAAGGGTGTGGCATTCCCTCAAAGGGAATTTAGGAGAGGGGCCCACACATGCAACATGGAGAATGCATGCAACCACTCACTCACATACATTAGAGGGAAGAGGCCCTCCTCGGATAGTGGTGGGGTTGTAAGTTGCCATAGAAGCATTGAATACGAAGTATAGTAGCGACACTTCTGCGATTGGAGGAAAGGTGGCAATACTCAAATATAAATAAGGGGTGTGCCATAATCCATAGGCCATGGGCGAGGGAATTTCACTCAGAGGCAATGGATGTGAAAGGCAATCCCTCATAGAAACTACGCGTGGATACACACATTCATATGCAGTGAAAGGGTGGCGCTAGGGTGCAAGGAGTCGGTGACACTTGTAGACAGTATGGAATAGGGGACACAGCACAGGATGGGCCTTTGGAAAGCGATCTAACAGAACATGCGCCTGGAAACACTAAAAGCTTCAAAACTACTGTACACAATTAGAAACCAGACACAAACACTGGACAACCAACCGGACAACATGGGTAAGCAACACCCTTCACAGCATAGCACTAAAAAGCCCTTCAAACTCTCACAAAGAAAAAAAATCACAATATGGTCTACTCCCAAACTTTACATCATCAAATAAAAAAACTGAAGGGTCAAGAAAATCTGTATAAGAAATACCCATCCTAAAGAAAATTGGCTGACCACTGACAGCTTTAGATGTACTAAGCAGAAACTATCAACGAAAAAAAACAATGCTCACAACAGATAGAATCAGCACGTCACATCTAGAAGGACGTTTTCAAAGTCATCCATGAATTCAAACACCATGCCGTCTGTAACACACCACCATTGGAAGAAATCTACAACTCAATTGTGACTGACCTCAGCAACACTTTCTTTATAACCACGACCACATGGAAGGGACACGGCCAATTCGACCTTAGCCACTTACCAGAATAGT
Organism: Ambystoma mexicanum; assembly: GCF_040938575.1. Lineage (NCBI taxonomy): Eukaryota > Metazoa > Chordata > Amphibia > Caudata > Ambystomatidae > Ambystoma > Ambystoma mexicanum. The sequence continues at coordinate 166,413,413 of NC_090931.1, read as the reverse complement.
GAAACAGCACTAACAAACCTACCCAAACACTAACCGTCCTATGTTCATTCTTAACCAGGACTTTCTCACTATGGTCAAGACTTGAAATCCAGGAGTCTCGTCAGAAGACTCCTGATCCCCCAGTGTCTACAAAACCAAGAACCAAGCAACCCCAACTATCACCTGGCTTCTTGGTCCTTCTTTGTGCCTCCATCAAGAAAGGGGTCATCATTTACACATTTAAAACAGTCTTCATCAACCTTCTTCTAAAGAAACTCTCTGTTGACTCAAAAGACCCAAAAAACTGACAACTAATCTCCAAGACGTTTTTCGTCCACAAACTACTTGAGAATTCATCTACGAACAGCTATGAGAATTGGAGTGGCCCTGATCTTCCCTAAGTGGGTCCCTGCTTTCATCATTCCTAGTCCTCTTTTGAATGCCTCATCTGTAGGCTTGGGGTGTCACCTACTCTCACTCTCACCCTCTCTATCTACAGACCCGCTGGCCCTATCTCCATCTTCCTCTCTGAATGAGCCAACCCTGCCTCATCCCTTTCAACTTCTTCTTCCAAACTCCACCTCCTTGGTGACTTCAACATCCAACTTGACTCTCTTGAATCATCCACCTCTTAGTTCCAGGTTCTCTGTGATTCCCTCTCTATCACACTATTCTTCCTTCCGGCCTGACTCACTCTGCCGGCCACACTCTTGATGCCCTCATCTGTGGTGACATCCCGATCTCTAATCTGGTCACCACCCCCTCTCCTGGTCTGACCACTCCCTCCTTTCCTCCCATCTGGGGCTGTCGGCCCTCTATCCAAGCCACCCCCTGCACTGCCAGCCTCCTTCGCCATCATTTGACTGATGCAATGACTGTCAGTTGCTGCTGTTGCCTCCACCTTTATCCCTCTCCCACACCTGCTCCTGACTCTCCCTCTGACTCTGTCCTTGCTAACACGCTCCTTGCCATCTCAAACACCCTTGCCATTCTTGCTCCTGCCATGAGGATCCGCCTAAAAGCTGCCACAAGAACAACAGCTGGTATGACTCTGATCTAGCATCTCTAAAACGCAAGTGCAGAGTTGCTGAACAGAAGTGGCAGACCTTGAGCTTAACCTCTGACAAAATGGCCTGCTGCCTGCTCCAAAGACAATATCGTTTCTCTATTTCTCATTCCAAGAAGCAGGCCCACATCCAGGCCCACATCTCTGGAGCCACTAACCACCCAGCCAAGCTTTTCAAAATCTGCAAGGATCCAACCAATACACTTGCAGTCTACAACTCTCTCCTTTCTTCCCAAGCTCCCTGCACTGTTTTAGCCTCCCACTTCACATGCAAAACTCAGGACATCCTGTCCTCACTCCCCTTTACCCCCATTTCCTTTCCCACACCTGCTCCCCTGCCTCTCTTGGCCCCCGTTCTGCCACCCTCTCACTCTCCTCCCTCCTGCCTACAGCACTGGATGAGGTCTCTAAAGTGATCTGCTCTATGAAGACCTCCTCCAAACAGGTGCTTGCCTGCTCCTCCAGAACCATCAAGGACAACATTTCCTCTCTCGCCCCGCTCTTGCTGACTGCTCACTCCTTCGCTACTGGCTCTGTCCCCTCTATCCATAAAGCACTTCCTTGTGCACTGTTTCCTAAAAATGCAATCTGTTGGCCCCCTCCCCAGCTAACTATCAAGCTCTCCACTAGCCCTTTCCTGGGTAAACTCTTAGAAAAGTTTGTCCTCCCCAACAAACCCTCCACACTGATCATGTTGGTTGCCTTTATGATCATCAATCTGTATTCCGGGCATCAAGAGGCATGGAAACTGTTCTCCAGCACACCCGTGAAACTATGTTTGCAAATCTCAACACCAACTTTCCTGCCGTTCTCATTCTCCTTGATCTCTCCTCTGCCGTTGACACGGTCAACAAATCCATACTTATAAAATGACTCTGTGACACCCTTGGCATCACTGACCGGGCACTGTATTGGCTTACCTCCTTCCTCACTAACCGCCCTTCCCAGTTGCAATTGGGCCCTTTCTCCTCCACCACCACCCTCTCTACCTGTGGCATCCCCAGGGTTCTATCCTACCCATCAATATCTATCTCACCCCTCTTATTCAGCTGATCTCCTCCTTCTGTCCTCATTTCCATTTTTATGCCGATTACACACAGCTTTCCTTCAAACTTCCCTCTACTTCCCCCTCTTCCACCTCTCTCATCCCGACTGTCTGTCCGCCATTCAGGCATAGTGAGCAGCGAACAATCTCTGTCTCAATGCCGTTAAGACAGAGATCCTCCTTATCGGGCACCTGTGCCCTATTTTCCTCCCACCCTCTAGCCATCCTCTTTGGGCCTCTACCCCCACCATCTTGTTAGGCCAAACACCTCAGGGTCATCTTTCACTCTGCTCTTTCCTTGACCCCTCACATCATGGACCTTACCAAGAAGTCCCTCTTCCAGCTGCACCTCCTCAGAGGCATGCTTGCTTTTCTCACCTTCCCCCAGAAGCTCAATGACTCCAGAGCTGTGGTACTCTCCAGGCTGGACTTCTGCAACAGACTCTTTCTCAATCTCCTTTTTCCTCCCTTTGCCACCTCCAGCTAATCCAGAAAAGGGCTGCAAGACTTATCCTTGGGCTCAAGCCCAGGGATCGTATCTCTCCAGCCCTAAAATATTTCCACTGGCTCCCAGTGGCATAATGATCTAATTGAAGACCCTCTGCATCATCCCCAAGACCTTATAGGCCTGGGGCCATGCTATCTTCAACTTTCCCTCCCCAAATACTCCCCTGCTAGCACCCTATGCTCCTCTAATTCAAACTCTCCGATTGTCAAATGTTTCCAAGCAGAGAGTGGTCTCTCTCCTTGGTTGGTTTCCCCCTTTGGAACAGCCTCCCTGCCCCTCTCAGACTGGAACTGGACCTCCTTAAGTGCAGGAAACGGCTCAAAACTCCACTCACCTCTACCTCTTTCCCTCTTTTCCCTACCTGCTAATCACCCCACTGCCGCTGTGACTGATGGCCTGATCCTCATAAATCTCACAGGCAAATCATCCCAGTCAATACGAGCTCCCCCCGCCCACAACACTGCCCTGTGGGGCCCCTGCTTGGTGGCGCCACATCACACCTTTGAGAGTCGCCTGTACCTGCACTTATCCTGAGGTTCTTCTTCTCAGCTCTCCTTAGCACTACCCGCCTGGCCCCTGCTTCAGCACTTGTCCACTCCTCTGTTCGCCATTTCACCACTTTCCCCTGAAAGTCTCCTCATTGCACTTGCACATCCAAATACGACAAGGACTAGTGCGACCACGACTGTATATTACTGTTTTTGACATTATTTTTTTCCCTCCTGTTACCTTCCCATTTAGCCCTGTGGTGCTTTCAAACACAATTCGATTGTGTAAAACACCTTACCGAACCCCAATAAACAAAAAAATAAAAATTAAAAAATAAACATGAAACAGCCTTGTTACTTTTGGGCAAGTTGGTGTATTGATATTGATATTGATATTTTATTTTTATTGCGCTCGTACACAAGTGTTTCAGAGCGCGACAAGGCAAGGGAGGGGAACAGGGGAGAACACAACAGCGATCTTACTAGGCCCAGTGATATTGAGAACACGCAAGTGCATGGGAGGGGGGAGGGGAAAAGTGCATGGAAGGGGGGAGAAGTGGAAAGTGCGAAGCAGAGGAGAAACAGATAAATAACAATAAATAAATAATAAAGGCAACAAACAGTGGTATTGCAGCCAGCAATTTGCAAATACTAGGTTTAAGGCAGCAGACAGGGTAGATCTGATGAGTGCAGGAAGAAAAAGGGGGGGCGTATGGGTAAAGATACAGACCCAGTGCAAGGGGTGGCCCGGAGGCAGTGCGGGAGGGTGACAGGGTGAGCAGGTACCTGGGCCCAGAGGTTAGAGGGTGGCCAGGTGCACAGTGCCAAGAGAGAACAGATCAGCAGGGGATAGGGGGAGCCAAGGCAGAAGAAAAGAGGAAGGTCTTGAGGTGTTTCCAGAACCGGAGATGGTTTTCCTCACGTTTTAGGGTGGCAGGGAGGCTGTTCCAGAGGGAGGCCCCAGCTGAAGACAGAAATCTACCCCCAGCTCTTTTCTTTGAAAAACGACTGACCCTGAGGGAGTTGGAAGTAGAGGAGCAAAGAGCTCGAGAGTGGAGGTATTTGCGGTGGGATAGCTGAAGGTATTTTGGACCCAGGCCCCAGAAAGCCTTGTGGACAAAGCAGACGGTTTTGAATTTAATCCTTGCATCCACTGGGAGCCAGTGGAGAGATTTCAGAGCTGGAGAGATTTGATTCCAGGGCTTGAGGCCAAGGACAAGTCTCGCAGTCCTGTTCTGGATTAGTTACAGAGGGTGGAGAGTAGAGACAGCTAGATTTAGAAAGAGGCTGTTACAATAGTCCAAGCTAGAGAGAACCATGAATACCATGGGATACCATGAGCTTCCGGGGGAAGGAGAGGAAAGGCAGAGTACCTCTGAGGAGGTGCAGTAGGACATTTGACTTTTTACAGACCTCAGAGATGTGGGCGGAGAAGGAAAGGGTGGAGGCAAAGATGACCCTGAGGTTCTTAGCCTCGCTGGTGGGGGTAGGAGGAGGGCCAAGGGAGGCCAGCTAAAGAGTGAGGGGAAAGGATGGTGAAGGTGTGCCGATGAGGAGGATCTCTGTCTTGCTGGCATTCAGACAAAGATCATTGGCGGCACACCAATCTTGAATGGCAGTTAGGCAATCAGAGATGAGAGAGGGAGAGGAGGTGGCAGAGGGCAGCCTGAAAATGAGTTGAGTGTCGTCAGCGTAGCACTGGAAATTTTAGCAAAAAAGTGGCAATGCAGTGGGCAAGAGTTGCCAGGTATTGGTTGAAAAGCCAGGGCGAGAGGTTAGATCCCTGGGGAACACCACAGGTAGAGAGGAAGATAGATGAAAGGAAGGACCCAAGTTGAACCTGGGAGGGTTGATCTGAGAGGAACGAGGTCAGCCAGGCCAGAGCCTGATCAGTGATACCCAGGTTTTCACGGAGACGGTTGAGCAGGATGGTATGGTTGACCGTGTCGAAGGCAGAAGAGAGATTGAGGAGGATGAGGACAGAGGGAATGTTAGAGTCAAGATTGGAGAGCAGATCTTCACGGATGTTCAGGAGAGCAGTTTCCATGCTTCTGGCAGCTGTGGTGGTCATGGAGACAGCCAACAGAATTGGAAAGAAGGTTAAGCTGAGAGATGGCCAACTTTTCCAGGAGTTTGCCCAGAAAGAGAGTAATGGAAATTGGGTGATTGTTAGCTGGACAAGAAGGATCAGCTGTGGGTTTCGTGAGAAGAGGATGCACAAAGGAGTGCTTCAGAGGGGAGGGGAAGGATCCCGAGGCAAAGGAGTGGTTGCAAAAATCAGCAAGGGCCAGAGCGAGGGTGTCAATGTCGTCCTTGATGGTTTTAGAGGAACAGGGATGAACCTGTTTTAAGGAGGCTTTCATAGATCGGACATGTCTAGCGATCTTGTCAGGGGAGAAAAGAGGAAAGGACGAGAAGGATGGTGGGAGGGTGGCTAAAGGAGGGTCAATAAGCACAGATGGAGAGGGGAGAGTAGGTGTGCGGGTGGAGAGGGTGGACAGGATGTCCTGGGTTTTTTAAATGAAGTGAGAGGCAAGGGCATTGCAAAGAGCCTGGGAGGCAACAGGAGGGGTAGAGACTGCAGCAGGGTTGGCCAGCTCCTTGCAGGTTTTAAAGAGTTCAGCCAAGTTGTTAGATGCCGCAGAGAAATGAGCTTGAATGTGGACTCTCTTCTTGGTGAGGACAGAGAGTTGGTATTTCCTTTGTAGCAGGTGACAGGCCAGTTTGTCAGAGGATGAACAGGAAGTCCTCCATTACCTCTCAGCCACCCTACACTTATGTTTAAGTGTAGCTAGCTCAGAGTCATACCAGGAATTGCACTTGTCTTTGGACTTCAAATGGATCCTCATGACAGGGACAAGAGCATCAAGAGTATCAGAAATTGAAGAGTAGAGCAGAGACAGTGCTGTGTCAGGATGTGAGCCAGCCAAATGTGGAGGGCGGTGGGGGGGGGGAAGTGGCGGCAAAAGCCTCAACTGACACACGCTTCATGGGGAGGGATGTCCGAGAAGGTAGGTGGCATTGTTGGGGTAGGCTTGGCTTGGGGGGAAGAGAGGGAGAGATGAGAGGAGAGAAGGGAGTGATCGCTCCAGGAGAGAGGAGTGGTCAGAGGGATGGAGAGGGGGAGGTCAGAGAAGATCAAGACATCGAGTGTGTGCCCTGTAGAGTGAGTCAGGCCAGAGGGGAGGATGGACAGGGAGCGGGAGTCACAGAGGTCATGGAAGAGTACAGAGGAGGAACAAGGAGAGTCTAAATGTATATTGAGGTCAATGAGGAGGAGGAGTTGAGTGGTAGAGGCCAGGAGGGAGGAGGAGAGGTCTGCCCACTCAGAGAGAAATGAGGTGATTTGACCAGGAGGTTGGTAGATGGTAACCACAGTAAGAGAATGGGTAGGCGAGAGAGAAAGCCTACAGACAAGGCATTCAAAAGAGGAGTAGGTATGAGTGGGAATGATAGAGGCAGGAATCCACTCAGGAAAGATCAGGGCTACCCCCCCACCAGACGTGGAGGATCTAGGTGCTGAGAGGATCTTGTAGCCATCAGGGAGGAGAGTGTCAAAGCTCATGACAGAGCTGGCCGTGAACCATGTCTCAGTAAGACCAAGGACATCAAGGTCAAGTTCTTCAAGGAGGTGGCAGATGTCAGAGGAGTGTTTGACAGCAGAACAAGAGTTGAGAGTGACAATATGAAGAAGGTTACCAGCCTTAAAGACCTTCCGGGGAGGGGTACAGATCAGAGGTGCACCCTGTGGAGGAGGAAGAGCCCTAGGAAGGGCAGAGGAGGAGGAGGAGAGAGAGGGCAAGGTAGCCAAAGGGGGAGATGAGGGGATAGCAGGAGATACGAGGAAATTGATGAGGCGAGGGAAGCGTCTATCAAAGAGGAGGAGATTGGCATGAGGGCCGTGGACCATGACAGTGCCATTTAGGTAGACATTAATGATGACTTTAGAGGAGTCGAAGGAAGCCATGAGAACTTCCCAGCGAGTGCCACCATTAATGGGAGAGGAGGAGATAGGGCAGAGCACAAAGACCATATGAGGAGTCCATAGATCTGGCGAAGGAATGACAAAGAGGATGTCAGTGAGGGTCTGTCTGGATGAAGCATTGGAGTAGGTGTCGGTGATAGGAAGACCAGGGTTAGAGGCCAAGATATCCTTTTTGAACTTCTTCCTACAAGACTTAGTGAGAAGGGAAGGATATTCAATAGAGAAGCAGTTGGAAAAGATAGGAGAAACAAAATGCGCCATTGGGGTGGGAGCGAGGAGAGGATGTAGATACTGGGGGAGCTAAGGTAGGTAGGTGTGGGACAAAAGAGAGTGGTGAGGTCACTGGGCTGGCAAGTTACAGAGAAGAAACAGTATACAAGCAAAATACAGAACATTTTGCAATGGGCAGTAAGATTTGACTGTTTAGCACAAAGCAAAAACAGCAAGATTTGACTTTTTAGAAAAAAGCAAAAACAGCAAGATTTGACTTTTTAGCACAAAGCAAAAAAAAGCAGGATTTGACTTTTTAGAACAAAGCAAACACAGCAAGATTTGACTTTTTTGAACAAAGCAAAAACAGCAAGATTTGACTTTTTAGCACAAAGCAAAAACAGCAAGATTTGACTTTTTAGAACAAAGCAGAAACAGCAAGATTTGACTTTTCAATCTTGGAATCGGATGTTAGCAAAAGGTTTTAGGAAGCACTGTGCATCAGGATCCAGTTTCACACCTCCATTCGTCAACATCTACTTGACCTTGCAATTGAAACTTATTAACCTTTGTGGTCTCACATGCTTCAACTACACAGATAACATGCAAATCATGCACATGCTCCCAAATGACTCTGTAACCAAAATACTGGACCTCAGCAACACATTGTTTGCATATATATGCTCTTGAATGACTGCAAACAGACCTAAGTTTAATGCAACCAGAATGGATCTTACGATCAGTACCAATACACAACTGAACCTCCCAGCAATCTGTAACGCTCACCTGATTCCCACGGAGGCGCAGGTCTGGCTTCGAGTGCTGATGCTTCTTCAATGGTGAAGCGCAGGACTCTGAAGATGGACAGGAAGGGCCCTCTACTCTGGCTTCTCCGGCTCGCAGGAATATTCCCCTGTGCGTGAAAAGGGAGTATTACCTACTGACTGAGTTATGATCAAGCCTCCCACTCTCTTCCAACCCTCCACGATACCCTTCCACGATTCCCCGTGAAGTCTCACCTTAGGGTCAGGAAGGATGAGCTCTCCATCCTGCTTCTGATGCAGGGCGCGTTGAAACCCAGTTACTTCACTGGATTGAGGATTGATGGGAGTTCAGGTAAGCTTGACTATTCAGGTAAGGCTCTGTAAAAGTTCTGTTGCAAGTTCAAAAGTCCAAGCTTAATAATAATGTTCATTGTCTTTTTGCAGCAAGCGCTAATGCTTATGTCTTTTTTCCCCTTAGGGGCCGGGGTTCGGAATGCCGGAGATATGGCACCGACCCGAAGTGAAACGTGCAGTTCCAGTTCCAGTAAATGGCAGGTTAGTTCTGGATGAGCGCTCGGGAACTGACTTTGCATACGATCATTCAATGTCTTTGTCTTTTCTCCCCATAGGGGCCGGGGTCCGGAAAATGCCTGGAAGCGGCAAGACCCGAATGAAATGAGGTAAGTCTTATTCCCTTCCTTCTCTCACCTCTTATTCTGGTCTTTTTCTCTAGGCTCTGGGAAGTGGCTGTGTATCCGGATGATCGCTGCTGAAGATGGAGGAACCCAGGAAAGGTGAGTGAAATGCAGCGCTGCCGTGATCGTAACGAAATGCTTTTAAAAATAATGTCTTCCCTTTCAGGATCGTCGGTGATGTCTCTGTGGTGCAGATTTAGCTGGTAAGGTCTCTTGTCTCCCTTTGCAGGTGACCCAGGATGCTGACAGGCGTGGCTGAAGTCCAGATGCAGGAGCTGACACGGTGAGAGTCCAGCTGCGAGGAGCAGAACAACGCGAAGCGTGAGTTGCTGATCGGGTGTGGTTTAAATAGCTTTGGAAGAAGTCCCAAGTGTGTATCCTTCCTCCGATCAGGTATGTATCCTTCCCCGACCACACCCGGGTGGAAAGTAGTCCCACAGGTAAAGTAGTTCCATTCAGGCCTCAAGAGGGCCTGGATGTGGCAGCATGGTCTCCATCAGGTAAGTGCACATGAAAACACTTGAACACATGTCTAGGTTTATGAGCCTGGCGCCTAAGGCGCCAGGGCAGAGGTCCAACATGAGCCTGGCGCCTAAAGCGCCAGGACTGCGTCCAAAGGGCCCCAGCTTGGGCCCGCTGGCACTCCCCTGGGGGAAATGATGCCTGCCTCTGGGGTCGCTGGGTCGGACCTAGCTCCTTGGAGGTAGGCATCATGTCACAATCTCCTGGCTCGTTGAAGTGTGTACCTGCCCCTTGTCCATGACAACTTTCAGGAATTCTGGAATCACGATGGACAGCAATCCCCTACTGAAACTACGAATTAAAGCCATAAGAAGATGCTACTTCTTCCAGCTCTTTGCTAGCTGGTGCATCATGCCAGACCTGACTTTCATGCTCAAAACTTTGGTAGTCATTCCACTTGATCTCTTGATATTGGATAATGTGAAAAGCCTCCACCGGGGACTCCCACTGTAACTACTCAATGGACTACTAAGAGTCCAAAACGCGGCAGCCAGTCGACTTCTGAGAATGCAAAAGACAGAACACACTATGCCAGCACCCCACACTCTACATTGGCTCCCGATCAAACAGATGATTCACTTCAAATCTTTGAACACCTTCCTCCAAAGGGACCCTGATTCCATCAGTAGAAATTTCACCCACTATCAACCATAAAGAAAACTTCGATCCAGCAACTATGCGTTAGTAGCAGTGCCAAGCTTAAACTGGAAATAGCACAGAGGGTCTTGTTTCTCCTTCGTCTCATTCAAATTCAGGAACTCTCTGTTCAATCACCTGCACACAGACTAAGAACAACTAATTTCCCCAAAACAGCTAAAAACCTGACTATTCAAAAAGCACCAGCACAAGAACAGCACTTCAACATTTACCAAATATTCACCTTCTCTCTGATAATTTCACCCAAAGGAAGGAGCCCCTAAAATATATAAACTTAACAGGAACCTACATATAAAACTCCATCAAAGACAACTGGAGATTAGGCCCATTTGGGGCCAACTACATGCAACTGAGTTGGAACAAACAACTAAAAAACTGCTCGAAAAACCAATGCATTCCCCACACTACAAGTATCCCTCACCCTCCCAACATGTGTCCCCTATTAATCTACCATATAAAATACTAAATTGTCCTACAGCTTTACACACAGAAATTCCCACAACATCTATCTCAGCACTGTCAGTTACCAGATCAACATTAATTGAGCAACAATTAAGCTTCCTCTTCAGCCCTAACTCTACTCCTCCAACATAACCAGCTAACCCAGATCAAGACAGCTGCAAGCTATGACATCTTGAATTCTGCCTTCTGGATAAACATATTCCCAAGTGTCACCAACAATCACACAAAAAAGGGTGTGGCACTTAGGAATAGGTTACTTCTGACCTGCACCCAACAACACCCCACCTTTCACATCTGCCTCTACCTTTATCCCACTGACAAAGCCCTCTATTTTTGTGGAGTCATGCACAGTGAAGCTACCAAAATGGCGGGAGGGGTCAGGGGTGGGTGGAATGGCTGTCCACAAGATGGCTGCTTGAAGCACAACAGCCAAACCCCAGATCCAGTAAAGTAATAAAAAATAACAAATGAGGTACCAGCGGATGTATCCCTCTATTACAAGTGAGTGGATCCAACCTTGTGGCGTGTGGCAGTGTGGCAGAAGGAAGCTGGAAGCAACTGCTACCCAAGACATGGTGGAGTGCACTGAGGCCACGACCCTGAGACCTTGAGGTGGTGTGGTGCTGGAGAGAGAGTGCTGTCTGCCCAGTCGGAACACAGGGCAGCAAGCGGCCAGAGAACAATGCACGGATCGGAGCGCGAGCAGGAGCTGAAACAGCGGCAGCCCGATCAGCAGGTTAGAAAGCATGTCAATGCCCTTGTAAAGGAGAAAATGAGCCGTGTAGGTAGCCCAGGCTCCTCTTTGCCTCGGGAACAGTAAACAGGCTACACTGTGCAACAGCGGCAAACATATTGGAGTGGTGTTAACTATATATGAGGGATGATTAACTCCTGAATATTGCCATTCCCCAGTCATCTGAGTGAATGCTTTTGCACAATACAAGCATTATCAATTAATAGTAACAACATCTACCACACAGATCATCACATAATGGCCTCAAAAGAATCTCTTTACTTTGCAGGAGGTAAGATAGCATCCATAGCTGCACTAAAGGTCCAGGAACTACTGCCAACATTGGAAAGAGAATTGGAAAGAGAAAAAAAACCCAAGACATAAGCACAATCCTGGCTGAATCATCCCTCATCCACCAAACTATATTGGCAGTGGACAAGCACACACAAGAGATGCAAAATGAGGGCAAATCAGTCTGCCAGTAGTAGAGCCAATTTAATGGCCAACTGCAAGATGCCAAAGAAAGGATATCATCACTAGAGGAGATGATGGAAACTATGGAACACCTCCAGGGAAGACTCTGTGATCAAGAAGAGGGTGTCAGAGAGTTGGAAGGCAGGTACAGGTGCAACTATGTGAGAACATTCACAGTACCTGAGGAGGCAGAAGTGGAGGACCCTAAGACATGGCTGGAAAAATGAATCCCATCAATCCTGCCAATCTCCTTTTCTCCCGCACTGGAAATACAGGGGACTCATCTTGTTGGTCCCCAATCAAAATTACAGGGAGCAAAACCCAGACTGCTTTATTCGTTCTTCTTATGCTACCCCAACGTGACTAGGGTTATGATGCTTTGAAGAAGCATACTGGCAAAATTGCCCACAACAGACATACAAACTACATCTCTAGACCCACAATGGAGAAGAGAAAACAATTCCTGGACTGCTGCCATAAGCTATGTCAAATAGAGTTTTCCTATGGCCTCTTCGCACCAGCAAGAATGAAGATAATTTGCCCAAATGGGGTGTCGAAATTCTTCATTGAGAATGAAGATCTATACGGGTTCTTACAAACATACTTCAAAGAACCCATGGTAACATCTACCACAGAAAAGGAGAGCCAGGAAACCTTTACGGCTCATTGACGTACAGGATGGAAGGAAGGGGTCCATGTGGAGGGCCTAGATGATAGATTGCATTTCCTGGTTATGACATCAGAACACCCCTCGCCAAAGACCATGATCTGGCTCTTTAGATACTGCATCACGTCCAATGGGCATGGGCTGGAGAGAGACAAATCTTGATCCCCACTAAAGCCCAATGGCCCCTCCTGCTTCAAACTAAGACCGGATTATTAGGATTGGTTAGGAGCCAAAAGCCCCCTGAGTCTTCTGTGACCCACACTCAAGCAACAGTACTGCCAGTGTGGCTACTGGCTCCTCACTTTTCGATAAAAAGGACTGGATTAATGGAAATGAAGATGCAGAGGAAATCAGACTGTTGCACACCCCATCCTCTGATTCCACTATCTTGACCATGCCAGATGGGATTTTGGCATTAGATCTGCAGAATACCTGGATGCATGATCACAGCTATCCGTCCAGGGTGCTCCCGACAAGGGGCAGCCATTGGATGAGCAATCCCTTTTGCTTTTTATTAAGCATATATATTGGGCTGCCTCATATTATCCCCATCCGAACTTCACTTCACCCCTTTACCCCCCAGAATTCATGAGAAACAAACAACATAAGAGATTGAAACTCACTTACCATGTTGTATCACAAAGCCAATGCAACAAGAGTAATCCCTCTTACACTTCCTCCCAGGAAGCTCCAAGGGTTGGGGTCCCTGCATGCACACAACTCAAACCACCGCTACCCACCCAATTTGGATACCACATCAATTAGAACAGAACTGATTAACATAGTATCATGGAATGTTAGGGGCCTGTGATCTCCAATTATGAGACAAAAGGTCCTTCCTCACCTAAGGAAATTGAACGTAAACATCACCCTTATCCAGGAAACACACCTGTCAGTGAAAGAGATGACCAGGATGCAAATGCAATGTGTGGGACACATTACCCTTTCAGAGGCAAACAGGTGCAAGGGAGGGGCCACTATCTTGCTTCACTAAAACACCAACACACACATCCCAGAATACAAGTCTGGTGCCATGGGGAGGTGCGTTCTGACAAAATGTATAATTAACAAAAAACACCTGTCAATCCTTAGTATATATGTGGCACGACACACTAATCTCTAAACGAATAGATAAGGAGCACGCAGTTTTCTCAAGGGCAGGCTCTCGTCGGCATACATCAATCTACTCCATGATATAATTGACCTGGCTGGATGAGTAAGTATGCCCTGGGCAGCAATAACGTTAGAAGCCAGGAAGACATTTCACAGGGTGGACTGGATGATCCTGGCGAAAGCCTTGGAACGGCATGGTATGGATCAGGAAATGATCTGTAGAGAAGCAGGTGTGCACATCCTTTCTTGTGCCCATCCCCTCACCTCCATCATACTGGAACAGCAGTAAGAGAGCACTATGCGTGACACCAGGTATCGTGCAAATACTGCATCGAAGATATGAGAGACATTATGCAGTCAGACAACCATATTGAATGTATGCTCGCACTGCCGTGGTGGAAGGGTGTCTGCATACACAATCAGATATTCAAGAGCTGTAATTGAAATCAGACAAGGGCAGAGTCATATCATGAAAAGAAGATACAAAGACACACTGAAACAATATACAAATACTCTAAGGTAAAAGATGTAACTGAAGTAACATAAGAAACATGTAAATGAATATGTAGAAATCATGTGCTCCAAAGAGATATGTGAGAAGAGATGAAGTGAATGTACATATGTAGAAACTCAAGGTAGATGAGATGTATAGAAGCGTGCTGCAAAAGAAAATATAAGCCGATTAAAGCAGCCATTTTGAAAAGATGGACGCCAGACTCATGTTGAAACCAATTAAGCTACCTTAGAGACAGACCAGGGCTGCAGAGCTAAGAGGCGCCGGAAAATAGCTTTGTGTGAGGAACAAAGAATATCTATTGGCCTGGGATCAAAGATGCCATATCAAGAAATCATGCAAGGTACAAAGGGAGTCAAGAGAATTAGCTGCGTATGCATGAAATATTTCTCTTAGATTAAGAAAAGAAGAAAACATCTACAAGTGCCAGGCAAAGGACAATCAAGAATGTAGAAAGCATGTGCGAGGCAGAGAGGAGTAATGGCACCCAGCACAATTGAATTAAATAGCACTAAATAAAAGGCAGAAATGGACAGAATCGTGGTCTTGTCACACGTGATCAGAACTTAAAAACAAAGCCTATTCATTAAACTTCAGATGAAGATAGTGGTGAACCCACACTCCCTTAAAGTCCCGGAGAAGAGAACAGTCCGCAAGGTGAACTATAAAGAAAAAGCCTTGGTTTAGGGCCTGACCAATGAGAGATGATGGACTAATTGGGCAAGTGAGTGGTAGTCTGCTGTTGTTCTCTGCACCTGAGTTTCATTTTGCTTACATTCTGCTAACGAACTGAAAGTCCAAGGTTGTGACAGTATGCCAACCAATCATGAGGTTTTATGTAGCAGTGTAATATACAATGTTGCAAAAGCCAATCTGCTGCTGTTTTTCTGCTATTAATCTGCATTATACGTATTTAGATGCAGTTCAACGTGTGCCTAGCAGATAGGGAGTATCCAATAATGACACTAACACTTATATGATATATAGGTATACATTTTCCCTTATCCAATCCTTCCCACCAATAGGTTTTAAAGTTTGCCACATAAGATGCCATCATAGTTGATGCACATAGAGGTATAAAACCTTTGTATAATGAAATGATTATATTTATTTTTTTGCATTTGTTTTTTTAAAATTAAATTTAAACCTTAAGCATTTTCTATCCAGTGTTATAGACGCACATAAGAAAAGTAAAAAAAGGAAGAAAATAAAATAAATATAAGAACTCTCAATTCACATATATTCCACAGCTGATGCCAACACGATTCGTCACAATAATAACCATTTGTGCTAACCTAAACCCAAAAGAGAACTTTTACACAGCGACTCCACTGATCATTTCTACTGATCTACAAGCATGCATCTTCCATTTAAGTTTTTTAGAGCAACGTGTCAGAATCTGCCATTTTAGGAAGCCCCAAATTGTGTTAGCCAATTGACTGTGCTTATAACCCTATTTGAACTGTTCCGAGATCCCAAAGGCTTCCTTCAAGAGAGCTAACAGAGCTAATGTGATGGAAAGCTGGCTTCCCAGTAAAAGTCTTTCCCACCACTCATCTGCTGATAAAGACAAGGCCTGTTTTACATATATTCTTTTTTAAAAACATTTTTTTACATTTTATTTATAGTTACGAAGTAACTTTTACAAAAAGCTTGTTTTTCCAAGCAGTACAAGTAAGCAATCGAACATATCATACGAGATCCACTTACAGTCTTGCTTAAATACATGTAAAGAGAATACAAACATCAGATTCCATCATTAAGACTTAATAACAGTACAAAAAAATACAATATTTAAAAAACCTAAAATGATGCAATTCACCATGATAAAATCATTTTTACAAAATTTAAAAATACACAGAATTCTTTGACGGTATACAAGTTTACCCAAAGGTCATCTAACTCAATGTTTCAGGATGTTCCCTTTACATTAGAATTTTGCGGGGAAACTAGAACGTAACTGAGCTCGTGTTTGATACGCAGATGATTTTCATAAATTTTCATAAATCACAACACACTTTCAGAAATCTATCAACCGCAATCTGTAAAGTCACTCTTTTCCCATTCAGCATGTCACGCCACAGGAGCTCCAGGTAAACACACTCAGTATTAGGTACAAACTTACTAAAATAACTAATACGTTCCTCTCTAAGGCCATCACATATCGTCATCAGATGCACCAAAGATTCAGCATTATCTTTTTGCTTACAGAACCTACATGGAGAATGTCCCCTTAAATTGCCATTTCTAATATCAATAATCTCCCCCGTACCCAACACATTGAATGGAAACCTCATAAATGTCTGCCTCCATTCTCTATTCGGGAATATGATTAGATATGGCGCGGGCTTGCTCATCTTTTTATAGGTATTTACAATTTGGTGATAGAGTTTAGTCTTCAGAATTACATCTACGGTGAGGTTCCAGTCTGCGTGTAGTAGTAATGTTTTCACTTTCAGAGGATTTTTAATTTACAAGTCTCTCGATACTCCCAAATGATCAAGTACATTGTTGACTTCCTCCATCAAGTCCTTCAAATATTTTGATGAGGGGACACCATTCCTGATGTCCCTTCCCAGAACGTTATAAAGTGTACATTCATGGCTAGACAACAATTTCTGATATAGGCATAGTCTTCTCCATTCAAGGACACTCCTCAGTGAATGAAGAACCAGCTCATAACGGATCGCCCCTATAGGGATGCATTTGGGTAGACATCTTACCATGGATCTAACTATCTTTGTTTCATACATTGTGACCTCATTCCTACACAAAGACGGTACAAGCTCCATAGCAGAACTGTGCAACAATTTTACTATTATACAGACGAAGACTGGGTAGAAGGGAGAACTTGCCATATTTCAGGTCAATTTTACGAAGTTGGACGATCATAGTTCCAACCTTTGCATCCAAATAGTTCCTCAAATTGGCTTTTTTTGTCTCCAAATACAGGGTATCCAAGATATCTGAAGGCCAAACACATTGGGAGTTTTTCATGGTTTAGAAACCAGGAGAAATGTTTAGGATTTTGCTTACTGGAAAGACATACTATCACCGTCTTGGTATTGTTGATTTTGAGGGTGTTTGTATCAATATATTTGTTAAAGGCGGATAGAAGGCACTGGAGACCAATAGGAGTATGGTCATACAGAGTAACATCATCAGCATATGCGGTCCAAATGAACCTACTGCCTTCAATCTTGGGCGAAAAGACCCTGAGATTTTCAAAGCTATTGCCCAAGTCCGAAAAGTAGAGGTTAAATAAGGTAGGGGCATATATGCACCCTTGCCTTAGGCCATTAGTGACCAGAATTTCCTGAGTTAAATTGCCCTCAGTGCTGAGTCGTACTTTCAATCTGGAGTTCTCATGCATGCAGTAGAGGATCGATAACAGGGAAAGGGGCATTTCCAGGGAGTCCAATTTAGTCCACAAGATTGACCTGTACACAAGATCGAATGCAGCAGTCAGGTCAATCGATGCAACATAGATGGGTGGGTTTCCTGAGATCCATGCAGAATTTTGTAGGATGTTAATTATCAAGCCTCCTGCATCTGTGCCTACATTCTTCCTGAAGCCAAACTGGTATGGCGACAAAATATTAAATTTGTCGATCCAGGTTTGAATGTGCTCCAGGACAATGCTTGCAAAGATTTTTGAATCGGCATCCAGAAGGGCTATGGGCCTATAGCTAGCTGGGGAAGCCCAGTCCCCTTTTTTGTATATAGGAATAATGTAAGACATTTTCCAACTAGTTGGAAGGAGCCTCGTATGGAGAACATCTTTAAATAGAAGAAATAACATTTCGCCCACAGTGCTGCATTGCCCTTCATTACATTATTACAAAGGGGGTATTTACGATATAAGATGGAGGTCTCCAGGTTCCGATCGAAATTGAATATATAGTGCCGAAATGGCCTTGCCATTTCTCGGCACTAACACATACGGTTTGGGCTTTGCTCTGTGCATACCCAGACTTATTTATCAGTGTCCAGAACCTGCGTGAGTTGACTTCTCCAAGCGAGGCCAGCATGTCTACGGCGTCAGCCTGGTACAGTTGCGCATGCAAGCATCTAGCTTTCCTCTTCCACTTGTTTTTTAGACAGTTAAATTCACTCTGATCTATTGCTATTTTGCCTTGTTTGTGAAGGCTTAAAAAAACGCGTATTTCACGATTTCGATCTTTCTTAAGAATTTGCATCTCATCCGAAAACACATGTTTGTGGGGCTCCTGTCTCCTCGGGACATTTTTTTTGTTTTTTTTTCCCAAGCTTAGACAAGACTACATATGAAATGTACCCTGTGAATGAATTGTGAGCGTATACCAATTTTTTGTGGGTAAAAACCAAACCATCAAAATCATCCTGAAAACACATATTGATTTTTCTGATGTTCGATTTGTGCCAGACAATTCTATTATGTTGGGCATTTAGGAGCACTGGTGTATCATAGATCGAGTAATTCTCAGCCACACTTTCAAATCTCACAATGTTAATGGTTAACATCTTATGATCACTTTCCACTGAATCAATCAAAGTAAAGCCATGAATAAGTGGAAAAATGTTGGTACATACAAAGATGTAGTCTATAGTGGAGCTCCACTTTCCGCTTGACCATGTGGCTGTATCTCCTTTCCCCCCCCATTAAATTGTTTGCACATTGTATCCCCCAATGTCCAAGGAACTGAGCCCATAATGTCCCCTGAGCGAATTTCCGCAAGGACCTCCCTACATTTTTGTTCACACTCTCTATTCCCATGTGCCCTACATCTTCATTGCAAATTTCCGAGTTGAAGTCTCTGCATACTATAAAGTACAAATCATTGTCCAGTTCGAGGCATTCCTCAATCGTGGTATCAATCGAGTCAATAAATGACTGTAGATCCCGTCCTGGTTGCCAATATACATTAATAATTAGTAGATGATTCGAGGTACGCTTCCAGTCCACTTTTGTGAGGACCCCTATACAGCCACTATTTATTCGAAAGTTCTTGATAGTATTGTAGTTTGGGTTATTCTTGATGGCGATTAATAGGCACCCCACAGGTCTACCCAAGAGTTGTTTTATAGCTGGTTCTTGAAAAGTCGTAAACCCATCAAGAGATATTGCATTTACTGCCCAGGTTTCTTGAATACATATACAGGAGTAATTGAGCAACTCCGAGCAAACCTTAACCGAGTGTAATAACGGACGGGATCCTCTAGAATTCCATGACAACAGATTTAACTTAGCAGTGCTTTAGATGGAATTTTTCAGTCCTTGTATCTTAACTAGAGATTCCTTCAAGGGTTTTGCCAACAATTTCAGCTCTGCCACTTCATTGTGTGCTTTCACGGGGAGTATGTTACATCCATCTGCATTTTGCTCATATGACCCGGGAAGATGTCCTATTTGTTCCCGTCCCCGATGAAGTTCTACACCTTTGCTAAAATCTACTATGTCATACACAAGTCTTTGCAGGGCAAAACCTTCAACTAGCACGAGTTTATAGGTTGCTCTTGAATAGAATACAATCCTCACACAGTCATGTCTGGTGGGATGAATAAAATCAACAAGCTTGATATCTCCCGATGAAATTAGGGAGAGACGCGGAATCTCGTTGAACAAAGAGAGGATTCTCCCTCGATGTAATGAGGGAGGCCCTCCTACTGTTAGTACAAAGTTCAGCATTACGCTGGGATCTTCAATGTACTTAGGTTCCCTCCAGTCTCTATTAGCCTCTGACCATGCATTTTTGGACACAAAATTAGGTTCTTTCCACTTCGGTTGTTGCCCAGGTTCCCACTTCCGCCCTTCTCCCCCTCGGGTTTCAGGCGGGATAACTTTCCCATTGTTGGAGTCTCTTACTATTTCCCTAACTTTCTCCTGATTCCACAGATCAAATTTTTCTCTAATTCTATCTTCAAATTCCTTCTCTGCAAAGGAGAAAAGACCACCCCCTCCGCTATCCTTAATCACTTTGGGGACATTCATTGAAGTCGTTAATTCCACTTCCTGTTTTGCGGGTCCCTGGTCTTCATGTGGGGACAAGACTTTAATTGCTTCTACACCCTGGACAGGGTTGGTGCATCCCTGTTCACCTTCCTCATGCTCATGCTCCACCTGTGACATAAGAACAGGGAGGGGGATCCCATAGTTAGGTGGAAGCTGAAGAAGTTTAAGCAGCTCTTCTTGCATCAATTTTTTTATATCCTCGCTAGGGGCCAGGGGGGGTACATCAAGATTTACATCCCTACAAACATTCTCTCTTATGTCTCCACTCCCCTCCTTCTGATCGGAGGGGCAAGCAGTATCTGCCTCCTTAGCAAAAATCGCATTTGGAATTTTTCCCTTCTCTATTTCCTCATTTACGCTCAGGAACTTTTCTTTAGTTTTAGTATTGAAAAACTGTTGAATGCTCCGCATATCTTTGCTTACTTCTAGTTTATTCACATTCAGTTTATTTTTTAGGTCAATTTTTTTCTTTTTGTTTGTTTCACTTTTTAGAATTTTCTTTTTGGGAGTATATTTTGTTCCTTTATGATTCATGGCCTCTGATAGCGTGTTAGAGGCTTCCTCGAATTCATGCCTCAGGGAGTCCGCTGCAGTGGGTTACAGGGAATTCCCCTCCTTCACCTTAACCGGGCTGCCGAGGGCTACCTTTACTTCAAGGGCCAACTTACTTTCCTCGTTCAATTGTGTGAAGTCAAGGATTCCCACTTCCCCTGATAAAGTGCAGATATCTTTAATATTTGAAGTAGAATTTTTTATTTTAGTGGACAATTGATTTTGTGATTTCTTAGTTTGCATTACCTTAGCTACCCCCTCACTCTTTGCTCTTCTTTTCAGTGCCCTTGCTCTCATTTTCTTTTCTCTACGTGATATTACATGAACAAAAGCACGATCTTCCTCCAGTTTTGAGTCTTTGTTCTGTGAATGGTTCGATTCATTGTTCGAAGCGGCCTCATCTGCCATTACTTTCAATAGTGCAGAGGGGCTATCAAGTTTATTCCTAGCACTTAAGTCAAGGGCGTTTGTATCTATATTCCCACTGGACTCAAGTGTGCTGGCCCTGGTGGTTGTCACCAGTTTGATCGTTTCTGAATTGATTAGTATAGATCTCATTAGTTCCTGCATTTCTCCCGACTTATTCTCCAACTCGGGATACATTTTCCTGGGTTCTAGAGTACCTTTAGTCGATTCTATGTTCTCCTTGGGCAATTCACTATTTGTCCAAGGATTTGTGTGCTTATTCAGTTCATATTTCCTACCATCAATTTCCACCTCCTCTGTTTGGGACCCAACCCAATATTGCAGCTCTGGTTCTTTTTTTTTTTTTTTCAAATTGTTTTTATTGACAATACGCAAATGAGGTTGAGCAAGAATGCTGACCCAACCGGCAAAGAACATCAAAGTAAACCAAGTTGTCAGTATTATTTTCACTTTTTTTTTTGAACATTAACTCCCTTTCCCCTTGCCCCCCTCCCACCCCACCCCCCCAAACAAATAACATGCCAAGTCTAGGGGTGTTGCAAACTCTCAAACCTTAGGGGAGAACACTTGCTTATCACATGGTTGCAAAAAATATTACTTGAGACAGCGGGGCTCGAAAGGAGGACCATCGGTCAGGGTTCATCTTGGGTACATGGGAGGTGTAGGAGGGTATGTCGTCACAACCTAGCTCAGTATTCGTTTTACAGCCTCATGGAAACATAATCATCGTGCAGAAGAACTGTAGTCCATTCTTGAACAAAATCAGTCATGGTATCATTTGCTATTGCAGTAATTTTTTCATATACAAAGATCATCCGAAGTTTGCAGAGCCATTCCTCTTTAGAGGGAGCCAGGGCACTCTTCCACTTTTGGGCCAGCGCCAATCTCCCTGCTCGCAGCATGGCACCGATGACCTTGGGATACACATTAGCTTCAGTCTCTGGCGTGGGAGTGCCCAACAGAACCTCCAGGGGGTGAAGAGACGGGCTAAACCCCTCAATATCCCTAATCCAGCTAAGCAGCTCCGACCAATAAATCTGTATGGCCGGACAACCACACCACATGTGAAACCAGGTACCCCGTTGGTGGCAGCCCCTTGGGCAAAAGGGGGACACATCCCGAAACATCTTGGACAACAAGGCCGGGGGGCGATGCCACGAATGAAGGATCTTGAAACTATGTTCTATGGCAGCGGTGTACAGAGAACCCGAAAAAATACCTTTAAATACAGCCCTCCAAGTGTGGTCATCCAGTGGCATGCCCAGCCTTTCTTCCCATATGCTTTTGAAGGGCTGTCTACCCTCTAGATCAGCAGTTATCAAAACCCCGTAAAATTTGGATATCGAGCCCTTCCGAGTTTTACTTGTAGCCAATATGGTTTCAAATGGAGTGAGGGGGCGTCCAAGCTGGCCGGCCCACCTAGGGTGGGTCAGAATCCCTTTCAACCGCAGGTATTCAAAGACCGTGGGGGGGTTGTCTGCCAAAGCCTCGGTCAAGCTACCGTACTCTATGAAGCCCTCTTCCCGCAAGAGTTGGGAGACCCTTTCCAACCCCATATCAGACCAGGCCTGAGTGTCCTGGAAACCCCTAGAGCCCAGATCCATGGGGGGGCCCCAGAGCGAGGACAGCGGTGAGGGCCATGATGACAATAGTTTATTAGCTTTATTGGGTTTCCATAGTGCCCACAGGGCCGCTAGGGTGGGGTGTGTTCTGATTTGAGAGGGGAGAGCCCTTGGAGAGGCCCATAAGAGGTCTCTAACTTTTTTCGGGTGGGTGTGAACGTCTTCAATATATGTCCAATAAGTGCCCATGTCGTCCCGCATATGCTCCAACATCACCCTGAGCTGGGCTGCTTTGTAGTAAAGTGGAAGACGGGGAGGCCGAAACCGCCATGGGACTTCGGGAGGGTCAGGGTGGAGGTCTTGACCCTTGGCCTCTTACCGTTCCAAATGAACATGAGAACTCTAGATTGAAGCACCTCGAAAAAGGACTCGGGTATCACAATGGGAAGCGCTGCGAATAGATAGAGGAAACGGGGCAAAATATTCATCTTCACTGTGACCATGCGCCCTAGCCAGGAAAGCGTGAAGGGTGCCCAACGCCTGAGGTCATTACTGACTTGAGCGAGGATCTCCGGGAAGTTGCTCTGGTATAGTTGGGATAGATCCCTGGGGATGGTGGTGCCGAGGTACCTAGTGGATACCCGTTCAATTCTAACCCCAAGAATATCGGTGTTATTTCCAATGTCCTGATCCCCCAAGCCCATGGGCATGATACTTGATTTGGACGCATTTATCTTCAGACCAGAAAAAGAGCCGAAGAGGTGTATAAGGTCAAACAGCCGGGGTAAGGAATCTTGAATGTTGGTTAGGTAGCTCAAAATGTCGTCTGCAAAGAGGGAAAGCTTAAACTCGCACTTGCCACACCGTATGCCCGTAATTTCCGGGTCATTTCTAACCGCTATGGCTAGAGGCTCCATTGCCAAGGCATACAAAAGGGGCGACAGGGGACATCCCTGCCGAGTGCCCCTAGAGAGGGAAAAGGGCTCTGAGGTGCCCCCATTGACTAGGACTCTCGCCGAAGGGCCATTGTAGAGTGCTGCGACCCACCCACAGAAATTGTCACCCAGCCCCATCTTCCGGAGGACCCTGCCCATGTACGGCCATTCGACACGGTCGAAAGCCTTTTCTGAGTCGAGTGAGAGGAGGTACCCTTCCACTCCCTGCCTAGATGTCTCATGCATGAGGTCGAGGGTTTTCCTTATATTGTCTGGCCCCTGGCGGCCCGGGATGAAGCCCACTTGATCATCATGCACTAGGGTGGGGAGCAGCTTGGCCAGTCTATTCGCTAGGAGCTTGGCTAATATTTTCACATCGGTATTAAGGAGGGATATGGGGTGATATGATTGGCAATATGAGGGATCCTTGCCCTCTTTAGGCAGGACAACAATCAAGGCTGACATCATCGTGGGAGGGAGGGAACCTTGGACAAGAGCCGCATTGAACATCTTAGCCATGAATGGGGCTAGCAAGGACCTATACGTCTTGTAAAATTTGACTGTGAAACCACTGTCACCCGGGGCTGTGCCGCTCTTCAAAGAGGATATAGTATCTATTACCTCTTCCGGGGAGATGGGACTCTCGAGCGAATCCGCTTTGTCCGGTAGAAGGCCCGGAACTGGGAGGGAGTCCAGGAAGCTGTCAACGTCGTTCCCATCCCCTGTATATTCCGAGCGATACAGCTTTTCATAATATAGCCTGAATTGTTCAGCTATCTTGGTATCTCTTGCGGTCGAGTCCCCCTCCGGGGTGTGAATTGAGTTCACTCTCCTGCTATTTCTCATGTCTCGGAGTCTCCAAGCCAAAATTTTATCCGCCTTTTCCCCCCTTTCCATGTACCTCTGCTTCAAGAAAGCGAGCTTCCTTTCCGTCTGACCCACCTGGAGGTCTGCCAGCTTGGTTCGCAACCCCTGTAGTTCCTCCCATTGTCCGGGGAACATCTGTGACCTTAACTTTCCCCCCGGCTGGAAGGCTGCTATTTTGTCCTTTAACCCTTTCTCCTCATGTTCCCTCTCCTTCTTTCTCCTGGATCCCATAC
The DNA here is from genome assembly GCF_040938575.1 of Ambystoma mexicanum. Taxonomy (NCBI): domain Eukaryota; kingdom Metazoa; phylum Chordata; class Amphibia; order Caudata; family Ambystomatidae; genus Ambystoma; species Ambystoma mexicanum. The sequence continues at coordinate 166,388,964 of NC_090931.1, read as the reverse complement.
CAATGAGGGTGCCTCTAATAGTTGCTTTAAATGCCTCCCACACTCCCACGGTTCCAACCTCGCCATTGTCATTGAGAGTAAAGTATTCCTCAATGGCTGCTAGGAGGGATTGGCGAATCTCCCTGTCCTGCAAAAGCAGGTCATTACACCTCCATCGGGATCCGGCCACCGGGACAGGAGGAAGGCCAATCTTAATCTTCACCATATCGTGGTCCGACCAAGGGACAATCTCCACTCCTGAACCGGTGACCTCTCCCAGCAGCGAGGCGTCAACCAGGATGTAATCGATACGGGAGAAGGCTGAATGTGTCTTTGAATAATAGGTGTAATCTGGGTTCCGGCCCTTCACGGAAGTGCACGTGTCAGCCAAACCTAATTCCCCGTTCACTTCCTGGAAGGCCAACGCCAGCTTCTTGTGGTGACGGACATTGGGGCAAGGCTTATCAGATTTTCTATCTCTCTCGGGGCAAAGCACCATGTTAAAATCTCCCCCAACCAGAAGTGTCCCTTCAGAAAATGACATTATTATCCCTCTCATCCCCTCCCAGAAGGTATCCTGCGCTTCATTCGGAGCATATATGCAAACCAGTGTGAACAAACGACCCCTCACCACCCCCTTCACCATGAGATACCGGCCTTCTGGGTCTGCTTTTAAGGCTTTAAACGCAAAATGGGCCCCAGGAGATATCAACAAAGCTACTCCCCGCTTCTTAGACTGAGCAGAAGCCGTGTACATCTGAGCTATGGGTCTGGCCCTGAACCTAGGCTCTTTTCCCCGAACCCAGTGAGTCTCCTGCACAAAAAGAAAGTGAAGTCGCAACCTCGCAAATTCCCTCACAATTAGGGACCTCTTCGTAGGCGAGTTAAGCCCGCGAGCGTTCAATGACCCCACTGTCAAGAATTGGAGCGGATCATCCATTAAAGTACAGATAAAAGCTCATAGCTCCGTTCTCCGAAAAGCAAGCATTTTTACTCCCACAATACTTCCACAACCCACTGACGATATAAGACAGCCCCAGGGGTGTGAGAATACCCGAAAAACCTGGCACATTGTAACTGTAACCCCAACAACATAACTCCCCCTTTCCCCCCCCGCCCCCCTCCCCCCTAATCGCCTGGTCGTTCCATGGCTTCATCCGATCGCCAGTCCAGGCCACCATTGTTTCCCCCCCACAGGCTCAATAACTCGCCATAATCAACACTCCGAGCCCCCCCACCCCCAAGTTCAACGTTAAGTACAAACAGCTACATCACCCTCCATTCACATAGGCAGATGCCGGCTTAGTCGTCAGGCACCAGATATTCGCTTCAACTATTTGGAGGGCCCGGCGAAGCTGGGGTCATTCTCCTAAATTTCCTCTGACCTCGCACCCTGCGCCTCTCCTTGGGAGCTTTGTTCCCTTTAGGGCCTGTCGGTGTTCGCTCGCGTTCCTGCTTCCCCAGTTCCATGTTGGAATTGTCCAAAAGTTCACCTGACACTCTCTGGATATCATCTTCAGTAATCAGGGCATACTTGTAGCCCTCGAATTTAAAGGAGAGGGAGAAGGGATATCCCCACCTGTAGCGGACCCCCTTAGATTGGAGCATCTTTGTCAGCGGGGAGCAGAGGCGGCGTCTTGCGAGGGTGAAGGCCGACAGGTCCTGATACACCGAAATCCGGGCCCCCTCCCACTCCACGGGGCCCTTCTTATGAGCCAGTTCCAGGATCCTGCTCTTTTCCGAAAAGTAATGAAAGCGAACTAAGACGGATCTGGGGCCTCTGGAGGGTGCACCTGCTCTGTGGGCCCTGTCAATGGTGGGTTCGCTGGTATTGGCTCCATCGAAGAGTACCCCTATTACTGCATTGACCGCCTTGATGACGTCTGCTTGAGTTTCTCCCTCGTGTTCCGGGAAGCCTAGGAAACGTAAGTTACAGCGGCGTTCCCTATTTTCCAAATCGTCCATTTTTAAAGAGCATCTCTCTTCTCTCCTCTCGAGCTCCGACAGGCGCATATCGAATTGTGTTTCAAAGATGTCACTCGAGGCTGTGGTGTTCTCTAGTGCCTGGACTCTGTCGTCAATATTGTCCACCCTATTTGTCTAAGGTGTCCAGTCTCAGAGCAATATCCGCCCTAAAGCCTCTAATTTCTTCCAGTAGGGCTGCCATGCTTCTGGTGACCGTGCTGGCATCGGCCGGCTCCTGTTGCGTCTGGGTCGCCATTCCAGGTGGCCTCGGGGGATCAGGGGACGACCGGCGAAATTTCTGTAGGGATTCTCTCCAGTTCATCGACTCTCCCCGAGCATCCCTGCTCTGCGGGGGGTTCCCCCAGAAATTCAGGATCAACGTGACCCGCCGGCCCACCCAGAGACGGCGCCGCCGGGGGGCTGGGAGCGCAGACCCAGCACCTGGGGTCCCAGTCCCGGGCCAGCTCCCCCCGTAGGTTTTGTTTTGTCCTCCACAGGGTTCTCTCCTCGCCTCTCTCCTCCCCAGCTCGCGCGACCGTGCTTCTGTTTGAGCTGCGAGGGCCTTCAGCGCACCGGTGGTCGGACCCGGGGTGCGGCCCGCCGGGGCCCAGCTCTCCCAATAAGGCCCCGCGCGGTAGGATGATCCGCCTAGGAAATGCGGTGCTCGGGGGCCACTCCGACTCCCGTGACCCCTCCGAGGCTTGTATGTGTGTCGCTGCATCACCCCAACCTCGCTCCTGTCACTTCCCGCGGCGCCGTCGGTCCCCAGGGGGGCCGCCCAGACTAGGCCAGCACTGCCTCGCCTTCTGGGTGCGGGGTCACCACTCGTGGAAAAACCGTGGAAGGCCGTGGTTTGCCAGCATGGGCCAATGCGAGCCCCCACCCGAGGCTCCAGTACGCCCTACACGGGCTCCTCCAGTTCCACCCACCCGCTTGGGGGCCGCTGTGCGCCGCTCCTCACCTGGTCTCATAGGCCTCGTCCAGGCCCACAACTCTGCCGCTCCCCTGCGGGGCCTCTTCACGCTCCCGGGCCCGCCGCGGGTGCCACCAGGTACACCCGGCCCCCGCCGGACTGCTCACGGCAGGGGGGGAGCCGCCAGCCCGGGTCGCCGACCTCTCCGCAGGCCTCGCTCAGGCCCGGACGTAGCGTAGATCTCTGCGGAGCCACGGCACCGCAGGGGGGAGGAGCTTCCGTCCCTCAAGACTCGGAGGCTTTGTTCTCCGGCACGGTTCCACCTCGGGAACCCAAACTCGGGCCGGGGGCGCCCGTGGCACTCGTGTGGGTGGGGGTGGTGTCGGCTCCTCGCTCCGGGGGTTTCTGGGGGGGCTCGGGACCCTCAATCAGCGCCCTGGCGGGGAGACGAGCCGAGATGCGTCAGACCATCTCTGCGCCCCCTGGTGGACCTGAGCTCTGGTTCTTTTAGGGGTTGTGGAGTAGAGTAGAGGCTTAAAGCATGTACAAAACCCTCCAACCTACTGAATTTTTTGGAGCACTCCATCAGCATATGTCTCAATTCTTGTATATCACCCTGAGTCCTTTCGTGCCCCTTATCCAAGAGATTCAAAATCCTGGTAAGGACAGGAAAGGACTTAAGTTTAGATTCATTCTCTTCAGCTGATGGTATGTTTCCTAACTCGTTAGGGGTCAATTCCCTATATTCGTAGTTTTGGGGGGGAGCGGGTAGGGTCGGGCTAGAGCATGTGTGGGTGCCCGGCTTAGGGACCCCATACTGCTGGGGCCAAAAATACTGCTTGCTCCATTCATTGAATAATCGTCTGGGCACAGTTTCTCCACCGGTCTACCCATCAGGGGTTTGTGGAGATGCACATTGTCGAGGCCTCCCCCCCTTGCCCTTACCGATGTTGAGGGACCAATTGAAAGTCTCACCCTTCTATCCAACTCTGCTGAGACCACGGGGCGAGGAGGGACGCATCCTGTTGTGGTGTAAGGGGAGAAGTATCGTCCAGAGAGAGCACAGAACGTCTTATTGGGGTATCATGGCCATTCGAAACACTTTTATACTTAAGATCCTCTGAGCAGACAGAATTGTTAGCATCTTCCATAGGATCATTAGGAGGAGCCCCTACAGGATTCGGAAGCGGGGGGAAGTCAATACTGCTCAGATCCCACTTTTCAGCCGCCTCCTCCCTCAATTTATCCTTCAGTTCGTTAGTGCTGATTTTTCTGTCAAATGATACGGTTGTCAGGGGATTATGAGTGTTTAGTGTGTTTGTAAACGCAAAGGTTCCACAAGCAATTGGAGAAGGTTTTTCCCCCTGTTTATTTGTTTTAAACCCCCACACAGCGTAGGTATCTTCCCGCTCCGTAGGATTCCTACCATACTCTGGGGGAGACAGCACAAGATAGCCTTAGGTGTAATACTTAGTGCCACTAATGATTTTATAGATTACGCCCTACCCATAAGACATATACCAAATTCAGAGGCACAACATCCAATCGCCCCAACACTTCCGTTCAATTCCAGCTACAGATACTTTAGTTTTGAGTACACAGAAGTACAGGTGTCCTCTGAAGACCCGATCACAGCTAAAGGTGGTAGGTATATGGGAGTACTAAAGTGCGCAATTTCTGAAAGGGCAGTAACACAACTACAACGTGGAATCAGGCGAACCAAATACAGCGGTTTACACGCAGCTCTGGACATAATATGCAGTACTAAAATTTCTCAAAGGGCAGTAACACAACTACAACCTGGAGTCAGGCGGACCAAATACAGCGCTTTACACGCAGCTCATGACAAAATATGCGGTACCAAAATGAAAGCATAAAGGAGATTCACAATTTAAACCTTGGATCATTTCCACACACGCAAGTCCCCCCAAACGCGCTGGAGAAGTATTCAGCGTACTACAATTAAAGCAGTTCCTAGAGGATACAACAGGCGGAAAAATCGCTAAAGGTTTTTCACGATATGCTCTTACTGCAAGATACCGTAATTTGTTCCTCATACACAGTAAAACGTGCTTTCCACACGTCAGCAAACAGCACAAATTAGGAGTTCTGGAAGAGGAGAAAGAGAAAGAAAAAGAACAATAGTGCTGTCCTCGCTCCCTGCTCCCTGACAAACAGGCAGACAGACACTTCTTGGGTACTTCTCGGTTCTTATTAACTGCTTACTTCTTTACCGCATGTATTTGGAAAATGGTGTGTCTACAGCTGTAGCTAAACAAAGGATAGAAGAGCGTGGAGCCAAGATCACAGTCTGCAGTCTGGTACTCTTCGGTACTGTTCGCGGTGCGCGCGCGCTGGTGCGCGCGGCCAGTTGTTTTTGAAGGCGGTTGGGCACAGTGGGCGTGTTTTTGAATATAACTAAAGAAAGAAGGTAGAATAACAGTTTTAAATGCTTTTAACTCAATATATGATACTTAGGTCAACCACATATCATTTAAAATAAGTCCAACCTGAAAAAAAGAAAATCGAAATTCAGGTAAATCCAAGGAAGTTCAGTAGGTAATCCAAAGAGGGAAAAGCAGAAAGAGTCCAGGCGTCTGCAGTCTGGTACTCTACGGTACTCTTCGCAGTGCGTGTGTGCTGGTGCACGCGGCCAGTTGTTTTTGAAGGCGGTTAGCCACCGTTGGCCTGTTTTAGGATATAACTGAAAAAAAGAAAATCGAAATTCTGGTAAATCCAAGGAAGTTCAGCAGGTAATCCAAAGAGGGAGAAGCAGAAAGAGTCCAGGCGTCTGCAGTCTGGTACTCTACGGTACGCTTCGCGGTGCGCGCGCTGGTGCGTGCGGCCATTGTTTTTGAAGGCAGTTGGGCACAGTGGGCGTGTTTTTGGATATAACTGAAAAAAAGAATATCGAAATTCAGGTAAAACCAAGGAAGTTCAGTAGGTTATCCAAAGAGGGAGAAGCAGAAAGAGTCCAGGCGTCTGCAGTCTGGTACTCTACGGTACTCTTCGCGGTGCGCGCATTTTACATATATTCCCAACCATTTTGTGCTCAAGTCTCTCAGGCCAGGATACAACAATGTCAATATGAGCCGGGTTTCTCTCTTGTTGGAGCAGAGTCTGCAGGTGAAATTCTGTTGGTCCTTCGGTTTCTGTGACTTCAGTTACGTCTTTCGTTGGAAAAAAGTACAATCTAAAGCGCGAAAATTGTGACCTCCTATATTTAAAAGGAAACTTTATAAGGTACATAGGTACTACACCTCTTGCTCTTCCGGTATGCTCCCATGCGTCTTAGAGTTATGTCTCTGATCCAACAAGGAGCTCCAATCCAGGTCTAATAGTTTTCTCTTTATTTTGGCTGGGTCGGACCAAAGCGTCACTTATGATCATTTATGGATGCTAAAATTGACAATCATGCGGTCCTCCAAGGAGAGAGTTCAGGCCCAATTCTGCCCAGATAATTCCAATTGGAACACAGGTCGGCAGGGATAAAACTCCCCGCCAAAATGCCCCCTCTAATTTTGGCCACACTTCTGCCGACAATGTAAAGGAGGCCTCCACCCCTGTATGCTAAAATGGGGGTAATTTTCATGCAATAGAAATCTATCACAGGGACCATAGAACATTTACAAAATCTGCTTTCAATGAATTTCGCCTGTGCCATCAAATTATTCTCAGTGAGCTGCAATCTGTTGTTCTCCAGGTTTCCCTACTTTATTGAGTTGATAATAAAGTAGTATTTTGCCATATTCTTTGAGTCTGTCTGGTCATTTGGGTCTGAGATTATTGTTGGTAATTTCATAGGGCACATGGAACGCTGCAGGTTCTACTGCGCACATCTCTTTGATATTCACCCTGTATCACTGCCCTAAAGCCTCTGTCTCAGTTAACAGGAAATTCACACCATATTTTAATTTATATCATGGAACAAAGCAAGCCTGCCCATTATCCCCTGTCCTATTAAACTTATCGTTATCACTGCTTCTGCAATGTGTTAGAGCAAACCAGAGGATTAGAGAAGTAGGAAGACATGGCCTCCAGGTCAGGATCTCTATGTATGCTCACAATATACTTGCACTGAAGTAGGATCATTTCACTCCCTCCCCATGTTCCTGGACGATATATCAAGGTACCCACAAGTGTCCGGCTATAAACTGTGAATAGAGAAGACTGAGGTCATGCTGCTAAATTGTCATTCCCTTAAACATCGAGTATCATGCTCAAGGCTAGTGTGGAAAGTAGGCCTTCACTATGAATGAGGTGCATAAAACAATCCAGATTCATGTTCAGAGTCTCTTCTCCAAGGTGAAGAACCTCTTAATCAAATGGTGCCCACTCTTTTGTTTATGGTGAAGCCGCATGGAGCTGATTATAATGTTACGTGCCCAGTAATCCTCTAAACCCTCTCCATGCTTCCCCTGGTGTGACCCCCAGCCTTCCCAAGGACATGAACAGGGCCCTCAGACAATTACTTTGGAAAGGGAAAAGAGTGCCAATGTCCCTTGGCAGACTAATGGTGCACCCCACCACAGGCGGAGTCAGCCTATCCCATTTTAAGAGTTAACCGGACGCCTTCTTGATTAAAGAAGGCCGAGCATTGTATGTACAATGTCCACTCAATATTCGGTACTAATTGGGCATTAGCCTCATCGGAGAGACACACAGAGTGTGGTGAGCCGAGACATAGTCCCACAAGCAATATGGTTCAATGGTACGTTGAAAACAGGCGGGAGGCAACATTTTGGCCACAATGTGCATATGAGCGCATTCTGTATGTTGAATAGCTCAGAGACAGCCACGAAATAACACCCTTTAAGTCCATGCCATTGGCTTTACAACACCCAGCAGGAGCATTCCTGAGGTAACACCAATTAGTTTGCTGCCTCTGCCAAACAAGGCCTTCCCTTCCATGCCCGCGCCATTCGCTCATGGGCGGGGCACTTGCCTCAGCATCGGACACATACAGATACCCTCGTCCACTGATGCAACAAACCCGCATTAGAAGTGTGAGAATGCATGGAAGAGAGACTGTGAGTCTGAATCAATGGGAACAATTTGGCGAACAAATGGAAGAGAATCCGATCAACGTCAATGACTGCCTCAACTATCCAAACACTATTTACCCTGTACAGTAGAGCCTTACTTATGGCGGCCTGCTTAAGGGGTGGGGGGGCAAGCATCCTCGCACCTGCAAGCAATGTTGGTCATGTTGGGAAGAGACTGGCACTCTCAAACACATGCTAATTGATAGTAAGTACACAGCAGCATTCGTGGGATCTACCTGGCCGCTGGAAACTCCAATATATCACCTATCTCTCCCACCAGCATTCTTTTTCATTATTTGTGGAAGTGCAAACCCTAGCTTCAAAGGGAACAATAGCCAAACACAACTTTTTGACTCATTAATGGCCACTGCTTTCAGACATATCACACCTAACTGGAACAATGAAGCTCAGACATCACTAACAGGGTGGCAGAATCAGATGGCATTTACTAATCAAATAGAGACCTATCGTCCCTAAAAAACAACATGATGTACACCATGGTAGCTGGTCATGGGCCTTGCTAGATACCTTTTGATAATCCCCAGCTGACCAGGTCCCAAAGCACACCAGCCATCACTGAATCCCAACCTAACAGCTCATGAACCACTCCAGGGCACCGAGTGTACAAACAATGTTACACCCCCTGAGGAGGGAAGGACCTGGTAGGACCCAGACAAAGTGGGAGCCCTATGCTCCTTGGAACTAAATATTAGAACTTTGACCTAATAAATGTTTATATGGCAATTTACTTATATGTATGTACTGCACTGAAGTGCTAAAATGTGGTACTCTCCTAAAGGATGTTCTAGATGGGCTGTAACAATGAACCCCGACAAGGTACCTACTCTGCCCCGCCGCCCCTCTCCTACAGATATCAAGATCCACACCGCTGCTTTATAAAGGGAGAGTATGTTACCCTCTGGTGGATTCTCTCTCCCCTTCCAGCCCTCCCCACCCCGAGTTAATGGTCATATTACCATCTAGGCTATGTTGCTGCAGTATAGGGTGAGCCTACGCTGGAATAGGAGCATATAGGACAAAATATCAGATATGCACGAACGGACACGAGTTTTGGTTCCTTGTCCTGAGTTAATGGTCTTATGAATGATTTAGTATGCTTACTACAATATAATATAACCCCATAGTACCGGGGGGCCAATTTGTTTGGTCGTAAATGTCGTGGTAGTAGTTTCGAGGACAACCAGACTTGGACACCGACTGAATAAGAAGTCCCTGGTCTTCTCTTGGAATCCGCATAATTCTTAGTGTGTGTTTGGGCCTTTTCTAAATGTTCTTTGGCTTCCTTGTGTATGTTGATGAGAGTTTCGATTCAGGAGTCGACTGTAGGTACTGGTGTAGGATGTGGAAGAACAGAAGGTAAAACTGACGGGTAAAATCCTTGACTGCAATAGAAGGGGCTGGTCTTGACTGCTGAGTGAGTTGTAGGCGAATTCAGCCACAGGTATAAGTAGCAACCAATCATCCTGTACCTTGGTGGCGAAACAACAAAGGTATTGTTCTAGGGTCTGATTTACACATTCCGTAGCTCTGTTAGTTTGTGGGTGATAACCAAATGAAAGAGCACGTTGGATTCCTAGAAAGCGACAGAAATGTTTCCAGAATTGTGAGACGTATTGAGGTCTTCGGTCTTATATGAACTTGGAAGGAAGTCCATGAAGGCAGAAAATGTGTTCCAGGAAGATTCCAGTGAGTTCTGATGAGGATGGTAGTTTGTACAGGGGTGTAAAATGAGCCATATGAGTGAACAAGTCAATGGTGACCATGATAGTCGTGTATCCCCTGGAAGGTGGTAATTCCACAATGAAGTCTGTAGCAATGAATTCCCATGGCCTTGTTGGTAGTGTAGGTTGCAGTAGGAGACCCGCCGGTCTCTTGTTATCGTGTTTGTTTTGACTGCAGATAGAGCAGGCTCGGATGTACAGTTGTACGTCAGTCTTCATTCTAGGCCACCAAAATTGTCTTTGTATAAAACGGAGAGTGTTGGTGATGCCACGATGTCCGGAGTGGAGGGTATCGTGGCAGAGGTTTATTATCCTTTGTTGTAGTTTCTGTGTGGGAATGACTAGAGCTTTATCTTTGAACAAATATCCGTCCTTGGTTCTCAGATTCCATAGATTCTTCCTTGAAATATCCTTCCAGAGCTCAGAGGATTGGGTTTGCATCCGGACTTCTTCCAAAAGACTGACTGCTTGAACTACAAAAATCGTGTGGGGAAACATCTTGGGATAGGCCCGATCTTCAATAGTTTCGTAATCAGGACGTCGAGATAAGGCATCAGCAATTATGTTTTGTGATCCAGGAACATGACTGATGTGGAACTGGTACTGGGCAAAGAAGAAGGCCCAACAGGCCTGACGACTGTTCCTACACTCCAAGGATTGTAGAACTTGAAGGTTTCGATGGTCCGTGCAAACCTGGACTGGATGTCTAGCTCCCAGGAGTAGATGTCGCCATTCTGTGAAGGCTTGGCGGTTGGCTAACAGTACCTTTTCCAAGACAAAATAATGTGTCTCACTGGGAGTCAGGGTTCGTGAAAGGTAAGCAATGGGGTGTTCCAACTTGTCCTCAAATTCTTGCTTCAAGACTGCTCCTATGGCGTAGTTAGAGGCATCCGTCTCCACTAGGAATGGCCGATTAATGTCGGGTTGGGCTAGGATGGGAGCTTGAGTAAACTCTGTCTTTAGGCGTTGGAATGCCTTGTCTTGAGGTGCAGACCAGAGAAAGGGAGTGTCTTTCTTCAAGATAGCGATGATCGGTTGAACAATCTCAGAAAAGGTGGGTATGAACTTTCGATAGAAATTGGCAAGCCCCAGGAAGGATTGAACTTGTTTCACGGAAGTGGGAGCCGGCCAAGATAGTATGGCCTTTACCTTTGAATGATCCATACCAATTCCTTCTGGACTAAGGACAAATCCTAGATAATGAACAGAAGTAACGTGAAACAGGCATTTCTCAGGTTTGGCTAAGAGTCTGTGTTCACGTAGTCGTTGTAAGACTGCCTTTACATGCTCTTCATGCTTTAAAAGGTCCTTGGAGTAAATCAAGATATCGTCCAGGTAGACGATGACGAAGAGAAACAGTATGTCAGAGAATACCCTATCCATGAATCGTTGAAAGACTGCAGGGGCATGAGCAAGTCCAAAGGGCATGACCAGATATTCAAAGTGTCCAAAAGGTGTTGTAAAGGCTGTTTTCCATTTGTCTCCTTCCTTGATACAAATCAGATGATAGGCACCCCTGAGATCCAGTTTCGTGAAAATTACAGCACCTCTCACCACTTCCAGGATATCCGAGATCAAGGGTAAGGGGTAGCGGTCCTTGAGGGTGCATTGATTTATTCCACGATAATCGAGGCAAGGTCTAAGTTCGTTGGTGTCCTTCTTGGGAACAAAGAACATCAAGGCTCCAGCTGGGGATTTCAATGGTCTTATGGTGCCATTTTTAAGGTTGGTATCCAAGTATTCTTGGAGGGCCTTTTTTCAGGTTCGGATAAGATAAACATCCTCCCAAAGGGAATCACTGCTGAAGGCTCTGTGTCTATGGCGCAGTCTTCAGGTCTGTGAGGGGGTAGAGCCTGAACTATGGCAGTTGAAAACACATCAGCATAACTTTGATAGGCCTTTGGGACCTGAATGATATTGGAAACCATGAGTGCCTCTTGTTGATCTGCTGGATTACTTTCAGACGATATCGAGGAGGGATCCGGGGATAAACAATGAGACAGACAATACTCTGAACCAAGAAACAAGGATCATGCTGTCCAATTGATGTATGGATTGTGTTTCTGCAACCAGGGCATGCCTAGTACCATGGGGTAGTGGGATGATTTGATAATATCAAAGTTGATCAATTCCTGGTGTTGGTTTATTGAAAGTTGTATTTCCTTGGTCTGCAAGGATATGGGTCCTGAACTGAGGGGTCTTCCATCAATTGCCTCCACAGGTTGCATTACACCCCGGGCTTCACATGGAATGTGGTGCTTAAAGACCCAATCTTGATCAATGAATACTCCCATAGCCCCACAATCCACCAAGGCCAGGATGGGGTAGGTCTCCTTCTTTGATAACGATAAGAAGGCTTGTAGAACCACTAGGTTGTTCTGTCCAGGAGAGTTCAAGGATGGAATAGATGTGGAGCAAACATCTCTCTCCCGACACCTCGCTCCATCTAGGATTGGGAGCTGGCGTTTCCCGAATGCCATGGAGGGGCGAGAGGATAATTCTCTAACCAGGTGTTTATCTGATGCATAATACATGCACAAGCCTGTGTGGATCCTTCTCATCCTTTCTTTTGGGGAAATGGGTCCATGGAAGGCTCCTATTTGCATGGTTTCTGGGTCAGTGTCAGGGGTTTGAACAGGATCAGTCTTTACTGAAGTCTCAAGAGAACTTCTCTGGAAGGGCATCTTGGTCTTTTTTCTCTCTGCCTTTCTTTCCTGGATACGAAAGTCTATCTGCATGGCTAAATCCATAAGAGCCGGGAATGAGCTAGGACGAGCCACTCTGGCTAATTCATCTTCTATATCCTCGTTTAGGCCCCTACGGAAGAGAGTGAAACTTGCTTCTATGGCCAATCTGCTTCCTTGGCCAATTGTTTGAATCTTGTGACATACGTTACCATGTCTTGGGATCCTTGCCGAAAGTCAAATAGGCGTTCCTGGGCACTATAAACCTGTTCTGGGCGGCCGAACATGTTTTTGAGAGCCTTTATGAATCCGTTATAATCATCTAGGAGGGCATCTCCAGAATTGACTAAGGGAGTAGCCCAAGTCAATGCATTTCCTACGAGGTGCGAGATTATAAAGCCCACCTTTGCCCTGGAAGTTGAAAAATAATAGGGCTTAAAGGTAAAATGCACCAAACAGGAGTCCAGGAATCCATGAAGGGATTTTGCAGACCCATCATACTTGTCTACGACACCCCCAGTGACACACTCTCTTTTGTAGCAGAATCGCGAGACAAAACAAGTTGCTTGCACCTCGGTTGTTAGTTCTTGCATGCCACGCATGAGATCCTGGGTGGCCTTTTCCATATTGGTTTCAATATCGGTCGTTCGGCGTCTCAAACTGTCGTGAATCACCCCCCGTCTCACCTGAGATCGCTTCTTGCAGGGATCCGGGGGAAGATTCTTCTTGCGGGCGGATCGAGTTTTGTACAGGCCGGCACGAGTCTCTTCCGACTCCAGCATGCGTTCAGCGTTCCAGGATACTCGCTGGTTCAGGACGTCCAGGAAGGAAGAAGCGGTCGCAAGGATACGTGGATTCCAGGAACAGGGTGGAAAGGAGAGGGTGGAAAGAGTGGATATAAGGGTCCAGGAACTTGGATAACAGAAGGGTTCGCCAAGCTGCGAAGTACACGTCTAGTCACTACCTGTTGATAGCGTTGAGACGCACTGGGCCGTGGGGGCGTGGCATATATATGGGACGTACTACGTCCGCCGTGAAGGCTGGTGCGAGGCATGTCACGTGATATGGCCATGTTGGGAGAAACAATGAATGCAAGCCCTGCCGCAATAAGGACCAGGAAGTCCAGAAGGGGCGCGTTCTGTGGGTCATGACAGCATGCTGTTTAATAACTGTACAGGTGCACCATGCAAGTAGACTAAGTAATCATAAAAGCTGGCTATGCATAATGATTAGACTGCTGGCGGAGCCACCATTCTATAGAAGCTGGACATCGCAGTCATAATTTTAGTAAGCTCAGACCCATGGAGAAAGAAGGTCGAGGACTCGCCTGGTGTCAAGGCTGAAGCAGCCATGACTGGTTATCTATTCTTGAAGGTGGTGAAGGTGAGACACTGAATCATCCCTTGTTAAGGTGCAAGAAAAGAGTATCATGTGTGCCAAGTTGTATTCAAATAAGACAATGAAATGCTGCAAAATAGTCCAAAACGTGCTCTCCTGTCACATGAGCCAAGGAAGGAAATAGAGTTGGGCTTGGAGTTCTAGAACAAGCGATAGTACGTCACTTATATTCCCAGAGACAGGAATACACTGTGAGGTCAAGTTCAAGGACAATCTTCTTGGCAGAAGGCATGTGTGATGAGAGACCTTGGACTAATTGGGTGACGAGGTACAGTCAAGTCCACCTCCTGGCACCAAGGGTATGAGCTTACGTGCTGCTAATGAGCCAAATGTTCCAGACTGGCACTAGCGGGCCAAGCAATTGCTGAGGGCCATATGATGAAGGGCCTTACAGTTTGAGAGCCAATGATATACTGCATACTTAATACAGTTGAGGATGACTTGCACTTGAGGTGGGCACAAGATGTCCACTTGACAGTATAGACCCAATCACAACCCAACCCCTTATAGAAAGTATACTTAGATGTTCCCTTGAACCTATCACATCTTGGCATAAGTTTCTCGTATTTTCCATATACTATGACGTCACATATGATGTATTTCTACTATATAAATGTAATTATTTATGAAATGTATGAGAGACTCGGGCAAACGTCTTTTGATGTCCGTTGTAACTCCTTGTTTTAGAGAATTGATATTAAAACAGAAACACTTTGCCATCTTCCTGAGTTGGTTTGATTATTTGGTGTCAGAGTTATTCTGCATCCCATCCACTGCATGCGTGTTACCAAGAGGGCCCTAAAAGCTCACGTAGTAGCACCGTGGATGGTGCAAATAAATCCAAACTTGTTCAGCTCCAGTATTTTGGATAATCAGACATCCTCTGCCATCTAGCTGGAAGATTGCCGGGCTTCCTGTGGAGAGCAGCCGAATAGAAATAAACTTGCAAGAAGAACCGAGACAGTGGGCAGGTCCCCCTTTGACGAAATCCCTGCCTGTTTCCACAGGTGCTCTGTGGACGGAAGGTAAAATGGTTGGTTGGAGGAGGAGGAGATGATACCAAAGGCCTTGAGTCGATTAACAAACAAATGGTGAGTAGGCTAAGGGGAATGGCAAATTAAGGGGACAGGGTTGTAGTACATTTTGAGTGACAGGAAATATTGTATGAAGCTAGAGAGAGCGCCTAGAGAGTGCTAGCTCAAGGGAGTTTCAGAAGGAGACATTTCAAACTCCAGTCAGAGTAGAGTGACATATATAACGTCCAAATAGGTTTGCATAAGGTGATATCTCAAACCCTGTACAGGGTATAAGAAAAGACAAAGGGAAGGAAAAAGTGTGATCAGAGTGTTTATTTAAATGTGTAAATTCCAATAGTCTTTGTATTGTTTGTTGAGTAGAGATATTGAAAACGATAGAAGTTGCAAAGTCATTGAGAAAATAATTAAGGAGCTATAAGTAACTACTTAGTGAAGAGGTTTTTACCAATACAGAGGTAGAGATAGCTAATTAAGAAATTAGAGGCTTGAGCAGCATATGTTGGTGCACACTCATATTTGTTGTTTTAGAACGTTGGAAAGTGGTGATTTGAGTAAAAAGTATACAGGTTAATTCATAAGTCTGGTAAGTATTAAAAGTCACTCATCATGGGAGACACTCCTCTTATGCACTTGTGTAAGACACTACCAAATCACATACTCTGCTCAAACAGTATAATTTGCAATGGGTGAAGGGCACGGCAGATAAAATGTTCACAAGGGGGAAAGCTGTCAAAAGCAGTATTGCAGCACATGACCACATAATTGCACACTGCGTAAACGGGCAAGACATTAGAGAAAAAGTTAGCGATTCTAGAGCTCTGGAAGATGTACTAGGAAGAGTGAGAGGATACGCCACCTGAGGAGTGGATGATTAGTCAGCGAACAGAGGAAGGTGTTGAGCCTTCAGCTCACCTTACCTCACCCAGAGTAAAATAGGAAGCAGGGTTGTATCCTTTAAAAGAATTTAAAGCGGCAACGGGTATTCTAATACAATATACAAATCACCTCCTCAGGTGGCGTATCCTTTCTCTCTTCCTGGTACATCTTCCAGAGCTCTAGAATCACTAACCTTTTCTCTAATGTCTTCCCCGTGTACGCACTGTGCAAGTATGTGGTCATGTGTTGCAATACTGCTTTTGACAGCTTTCCCCCTTGTGGCCACGACATGAACATATTATCTGCCGTGCCCGTCACCCATTGCGCATTATACTGTTTGAGCTTGGGTATGTGATTTGGTAGTGTTTTACACAAGTGCATAAGAGGAGTGTCTCCCATGATGACAAGTCTCAAGTGACTTTTAATACTTACCAGACTTATGAATTAACCTGTATACTTTTTACTCAAATCACCACTTTTCCAACGTTCTAAAACAACAAAAATGAGTGTGGACCAACATATGCTGCTCAGTGACGAAAGCCAAGAGGAGAATAAGAGAAAAGAAGAGGTCTTTAAGATCATGCAAGACAAAGAAGAAAAGAGTGAGCCTCTGAACATATCGGCAGAAATAGAAAGGGAAATTAAGAGATAGAAAGGAGGGAAGGATAAAGCTGATGAGTTAATAACGCTTGTGTAGAACAAATGGATGGATGGACAGATATTACTCAAGCTAGATGGGAAAAGCATAGAGGAAGTTATGCAAAGATAATATAAGGACAAATAAGATAAAAGTACAGACAACAGGAGAAGAGATTCAAAGAAGATGAGCAGAAAAGGAAGAACAGGGAATGGCGAAAACAGATGTATCAGGAGGAGCAAGAAAAGATAGAAGAATGGGCAGAAGAGCAATGAAAGTATGACAATAGACAAAGGGTGATGGAAGACAGGGAGAGAAAAGAAAGGAAGAGAGAAGAAGAGGAAGCACAGAAATTAAGGGTTAAACGAATATGGAGATGAAAAGAGGAAGAGGAAAGGAGGGCTGGCGTAAGGAGAGAAGAAGAAAGGCAAGAGGAAGACAGAATTAGAAGGGAGGTGAGAAAGCAAAAATAATTAGACAAAGAACTAGAACGGAGAAGGCGATAGCAGGATTTTGATATTAGCCTTATTCGTAAGGAGCCAGTAGCGCCAAGTCCAGCCATGCGATGGGATAGAACAGAAGAGTTTGATAAAGGAAGCAACGTCAGCGGCAACTAGAATAGTATTGGAAGAAGAAAAATGTGATATAGGAAACATCAGAGATAAGATCGATAAGGCCTATCAAGAATTAAAGGAAGGTAGCAACTATAGAAATCGAGGGATGGGAGACCCATCCCTAGCATTTCAATCACGAAGGGAAGAAGAAAGTCTGCTTTCACAAACATAGAGTATTGTCCTTAAGCAGACTGAACTTTGACCAGGGTGAAGGGGATGATAGTCACACTTCTTGGGAACGAGACATGTCAAACGAGGAAAGAGAATCCTCCCTTGGGGAAGAAGGATGGAGCGCATGCTCCCCTGAGGAAATGCAGACAGTCAAGGAAGTAAGATGGTCGGATTTAGAACAACCGGAGGATAGGCTGCCCAAAGCCATAGGATATCCAGAGCGTCCCCGAGGATGATCATATAATGAAAAGGGAGAATCACTGCCATATGTGAGCAGACTAAGATCGCTACCATCAAGGAGATGGACAGGGACGAACATCCCTGCCATGAATAGACTGACGAGGGGAGCCAACTGTGGTTTAGGGGTTAGGCAATTTGCCTTATTGGAAAAAGGGGTAGCAAGACCACAGTATATTCCATGGCTGCAGATGGACAGGGATATTTTAAGGTGCAAGATCCCAAATTTGACCTCAGGTGCTGCGAAATGGATATATGAGCTAGAGAAAATGACAGGAGGAAATACATTGGCCATAGGGGAAATTAAGGGTCTGTTGGCAGCTATCCATGGAGAACGGGCTGACGACATATGGAGGAGAGCAGGGTATTCAAGTGGGATAGCACAAAACACAGCGCACAATGGAGCTCAATTTAATAATTGCAGAGTAGATGTTTGGAGGGCTCTCAGAGTGCAGTATCCCAATACGTCAGACATAGGTGAAATTATGACACGTAAAATGAAGGAAGATGAAGACCCTATTGCTTGCATTTAGGATATTCAAGAGAAATGACAGCATGAAACTCGGGAGCCGTGGGAAAAACAGTGGCATTATTTTACCACATTTTATGTCAGGGGTTACCTGAGCCAGTACAGAGGTAGAGGAAGAAACATGTGTGGATTGAACCAGAACTGTGGCCTGAAATATACTTGACGATAGTGCATCACTGTCAGCTATTGCAAGAGAAAAATAGGTAAAAAGATGAGGCTAGGAAAATCGAGGAAGCCAAGTTAGTCCAGAAGAAATTGTCAAAATATGCCATAGAATGGGCGGTATGGACAAGCGGAGGACTGGGAATGCAGGAAGCAATGAGTGTATCACAGGCGAATAATCAGCGTCCGATGGACCAAGGTGGGTATCGGTTTGTGCCACAAGGAAGAGGTACTGGCTATAGAGGACGAGGTGGATTCCAAAATAATCAAAGTGGGTTTCAGAATGCACAGAATGAGAACCAGAGCAGCCAGGAAGGATCTAACCAAGAGAGACTTGGCAGACAAGCACCCCCAATATGTTGGACATGTGGGATGACAGGGCACATTGCACACGTATGTGAGAGCCAAGGGAATGTACATAATGGTCAATTCCCAAGACGCCTATCCTCCACCATATAGCACACAAACTAGGGGAGGGTATGCCCAATATCAGCCAGTGTATCAAACACAAGCGCTGCAAGTGTAGCAGGTATGGCAATCAGAGTAAGTCCAAATTAATCCACCACAAGGACAGACACAGCAAGCCCCCATGCAGACACAGCAGTACACAAACACAGGACAAGTGCTGACACCCAGAAAAGGGGGTGCCTTTGTGGTAGGAGGAAATCTGTTTACAGGAACGGGAGTATGCCCGTTCCCAAAATAGGTCAGCGCATAGGGTGACTTGATGTGTTCAGTACTAGCTGTGACAACAGACCCCCAAGAGGAACTAAGGGTCGATGTGACGATAGGAGGCAAATCTTTTTCTTTTCTAGTAGACACTGGGGTTACTCATTCATGTATACAAGAGGGAAAATATCCAATGTCAGCAATGGCCATGAATGCTCAAGGGTTCACTGGAGCTACAAGTCAAGTTCCTTTTACTGATGAATTACCAGTCTCTGTAAGGAGAATCTGAAATGTCTGTCCCTTTTTTATATTCGCAACAGACACAAGTTAACATTTTGGGAAGAGACTTAATGACAAAATCTAACATAACAATTTCATTTACTGATTAAGGGATAGTGTGTTCAACTCCAGGAATGCACTATTAAAACATGGGCTATTTTATACTGGAGTTCACAGGGCAAGTGACTCTGCGAGGCATTGCAGTGGATCCAGAAGTTTTTCTGTATGGAGTGAGCATTCTACTGACATGGATACCTGGTTTAGTGGGAAAAACTGAAAGGAGACCTGATGAGTTCTTGTTTAGGCCACAGATACCAATGGATGAAGAAGGGGGGGCAGACTATTCCTATAGAATTGGAAGCAGCCATAGTATGAGGGAAATGGTGATGTTCGAAGGAATGCACAATGAGGGTAGACCATGTAGAACAGTAAAAGCTCTCGAAGAAGGGTACAGATTGTCTGACATCATTGATGATGATATGTTTAGGGAAGACCAAATAGATGGTGAGGTAGTGGTTTTTATGAGCATCACATATTGGATAAGAATAGAGAAAAGGGAAGTCCCACAGAGAATGCCGATAATGCAGTAGCATCCAGCATTTTTTCAGGAAGACTTGGAGAAGGAACCAGGCATCTTGTGGGCCACAGGCACTTATGATGTAGGCCTATTAAAGGGTTTAGGGGAAGGGAAATAAAACTGAAGTCAGGGGCGATTTTTCCTCGAGCAAGACAGTACCCCATGTCTTGAGAGGGTGGTAAGGGAATATTTCAGACTATTTCAGCACTGATGAAACAAGGTATTCTGGTGCCATCAGAATCATCATGTAACACCGAAGTATATGCGATAAAAAAAAAAACAAAGGGAGCGTCATGGAGATTTATACAAGATATGAGACCAATTAACCAGTTTGTAGAAGCAGAGTTTCCTGTAGTTCCCAACCCGGCGACGATACTATGCAGTATCCCAGTGGAAGCTCGATATTTCATGGTGATCGATTTGAAACATTTATTTTTCTGAATTCCTTCGCATAAAAGACTCACAAGACTTGGCTTCATTTACATTCCTCCAAACTTGACTGAAACATACTCGTTTGCCCCAGGAGTACTGTGCATCCCCATCAATATTTAATAGACTTTTGCAGATGAACTTAGGCAATATTGATCTTAAGAGTGCAGTGATACGGTATGTAGATTACATTTTAATTTGTAGCACTACAGAAGATGAGTGCAGGCAAGACTCGATTCAGTTGATGGCTATTTTAGCAGACAAGGGGTAGACAAAGAGAAGTTATAATACTGCCAAGAAGAAGTGCTATACATAGGGCAGTTAATTTCACATGAAGGAAAGAAGGTGACACCGGAAAGGGCTGAGGCTATTATGAAAACCACAAAACCAAACAGAGTAAAACAGATGCAACCGTTTCTAGAGCTATACAACTGTGTTAGGGCCTGGGTGTTTAATTACAGTTCATACACAAGACCCCTTTTGCAAGCTTTAAAAAAAACACAATTGGATAACATGAAAATAGAGTAGACTGAAGAAATGGAGGAAGGTTTTGAGGTATTGAAAAAAGCAATTTGTACGGCCCCTGTTTTGGGTATTCCCAATTATGCAGAGGAATTTTATCTATTTTCACACACAAATGGGACATTCATGATAGCAGTACTTACGCAGCTGACTACATTGGGGTATAAGCCTTTAGCATATTATAGTGGATTATTAGACCCAGTTATGAAGGGACACTTTCCATGGGAACAGTCATTGGCAGCCGCCATGTTCGCAACTGTCAACCTCCGGAACCTCGGTAGATTTATCAATGATGTTAACTACCTCCTTGGCTTCCTCCTCACCTGAGTCTTCTGGCGAAGTGTCGTGGCGGAATACCTTTTTTCCAGTCTTCTTCTTTTTAGAGAAGAGGTATGGTCGTCCGCGGTGGGAAGCCACCCTGATTCCCTGCCAAGCAGGGAAGCAAGAGGCTTCCTTCCCGCAGGGACCGGGTAACGAGGGAAAAAAGCGGATGCTTAAAAAAACCCTCGGAGAACAAAGTCACGATCCTGTAGCTTTTAGTGAGCGAAGTGCAGCAATTCAAGAATGGCTGGATCGAGGGTCTTGAGCAGGCGATGGAAAGCGAAGCAGGTCCTTGGAAGAATCCAGTAGTGAAAAATGATGGAGAAGAGGAGGACAAGGGGCACAGAGAAAACCAGAAAGAGGCGGAGCGCCAGGGAAGGGAAAGAAACAAAGAAGGCGAACGGCGAGGAGACGCCGACTGGAGATCAAAGGGTAGAAAAGCTGGAACGAGGAAAAACACAACGGAGCAAGCAACTCGGAAAGAAACAAAGTTGCAACGGACCGAACCTGGAAGTGGGCGGTGCTTAAATAGTGAAGCCGGGAAAATGAAAAGGAAAGACTAGAGCGGCAACCTGGGAAAGGAACAGGGAAAAGCAATGGATGACCTAATGGCGCCGCCAACGCCAGGCGTTCCATAGCTTCCACCGGCGACTAGACGCCGGCGGCATGACAGCAACTGAGAAATCCTCAAATATTGTCATGGGCTGCTCAATGACTCTCTTCATAGAGCATGCACTATTTGCCATTTTAGAAAAACCCAAGGGTACATTGACATCACAAAGAGCTTCATCTGATGAGGTCATGATTCCGAATACAATGATTAAAATAGTCAGATGCAAAATAGTGGATCCCGCTACATTTGTAGCTGCGCCAATAGCTGACGATGATCAAGTGCATGACTGTGCTAATCATGTTGAATTGTATGATGATATACCCTGTGTGAAAGAAAATGCTTTGTCTAGAGGAGAAATTCACTTTATTGATGGTTCTTTGAAAATTGATCGAACTAGTGGGGAAAGGCATTCTGGTGCAGTGGTAGTAAGGCACAATATAAATGGGGAATTTGAAGTTGTAGCAAGTGCAAGGCTACCGTCTCACTTTTCAGCAGAAGCAGTTGAATAGGTGGCACTTATTGTCGCGCTTGAAAAAAACAAAGGGCAGGAAGTGACAGTGTACAGTGACTCCGCCTATGTGATGTCAACTGTACATGCAGGGCTAGCACATTGGAAAATGAGGGGCTACCTCCATGTAGACGGCACTCCTGTGCAACATGCATCCTTATTGGACAGGCTTATTAAGGCACTGCAACTTCCAGTGGCCATAGCAGTCGTTAAATGCCAAGCTCATACTAAGCGAACTGATGTTATCTCTTGCAGGAACAAAGCCGCAGATGTAGAAGCCAAAAGAGTTGCATATTCTCCAGATATTTCGAGTTTTGGTACTCCGAATGTCAAGGAAAAGGTAGTCACGACCAAGGTTATACAAGAAGGGTTTCATAAACGATCAATGACCCAATTAATGGAGATTCAAGGGAGTGCATCCCAGGAAGAGCAGGAATTATGGAATCGAAGGGTGTATTCTTTATCCCCCACTGAAGCATTACAGCGACAAAATAGCACTGGAAAGCTGGTCATGCCAATAGCATTCTTAAAAGTCGCACTTGAACAGCTGCATTACCCCGCGCATTTCACTAGGGAGAGTCTTGCTGCAATAATTGCTGAAGACTGGTTCATTCTGAATCTACTACGACATGTTGCATTCTTTAAGGTGAATTGCAGCATTTGTCAAATGTTTACTGCTAGGCATACACTGAGAATGATTATAGGGGTAATACCTCGATTGAATGGTCCATTTCAGCATTTACATATTGACTATGTTGATATGCTGCAGGTGTGTAATGGATATAGGTATCTATTAGTGGTGGTGTGTACCTTCTCTAGCCGGATTGAGGAAGGTCCGTGTACACACCCAGATGCCACTTGCACAGCAAAGGTTTTAGTATGCAAAGTCTTTCCAAGATGGGGTGAGTGTGAGGTTCTGCGATCTGACAAACGGCCACATTTTGTGAATGAGGTATTTGAACACATAGGGCTCTTATTGAATATAAAACACATGTTTTCTTCTGCTTATCACCCGCAAGAAAACGGGATATGTGAGAGACTCAACACCCTCCTTAAAGAAAGGATTACCAAGATTAAATTAACATTGAAGAAGGGGTGGATATATTGCCTACTCATAGCTTTATATGCCCTTCGGAATCAGCCTGGTTTGGACAACCACCTCACTCTGACGAATTAGTGACAGGGTGGCGAATGAGAACGCCTCTTACACCTCCATTCTAGGAGTAGAAGTGATGCCCAAAGTGTAGCTAAGACTTTAGGTGATGAATTGCATAATTGTTTGACATGTGTGACTTCTAGCATCTCTCTCATTTTAGATCAAATCAAGCGTCAGGAGGGTCAGTCTCAGAACACAGATGAGAACAATTCAACAACCAGATCAAATGAACTATTAGCAACACCCAAGTTGCTTGTTGGATATTCTGTATTAGTGAAAAACCTCACCAGAAAGTGGCAAGAGTCACATTTTCATGCCCGCTTTTGCATTGAAAATATAACCCCTTCAGCAGTGAAGATCCAAAGCAGGCGAGCTTGGCTTTACTTAAGTTATGTAAAAACATATAAAAGTGAGACCTACCCTCCCACTGTTGCCGATACCAGACGCAAGACAAGGAGAAGAATTTCAGCATGTGCAGACTCAATCAATGACCAGGAAGAAGGTCAATAAGGTGGCCAGTTGATAAATGAAGATTTTGCATTTGGATGAAGACTTGTACGGACACTCCATACAGATATCTTTTTAGGAGTGCAAACACTAGCTCAGAGTATTAGGAATCATGAAAAAAGAACTTTAGAATTACATTCATGTATAAAAGTTATGCCTAAATGTCAGTTTCTGATAACAAACTGGAAACAAGCTCAATAGCTATATTCATTTTAGGTGCATATTTGTTCTAAGTAACTAACCTCTATGGTCCTCACAGACAGTGATGTGCATAGGCTTCTGCTTGCTGTTTTTGTAATTATCCCTCAAGCTTATCCAGCTCTTGTCAGGAGAGACAATGATACTAACACTTTTTTACAGGATCCTAAAAATGGCCCTGTGATTAGATAACATTGACACGGTTCTAGAGAAAGGGCACGTGCAACCGGCAACAGGATGGCACGAGAGGTAGATGTCGATCTTCTTGTGCATAGTATATGCCTGTATGATTACTCTTTTTGTCTTTCTATTTCTCCTCTTTCATACTCTCTATTACACTGTTACTTCTGCTGAGACAAAGGCCTGTCTGGTTCTCCCCAATATAAAAACTGCTGTTGATTCACTTTGTGGGCAGTATACACACCTTGCGTATGGGTGATATAGGAGAAATACAGAGGAATATAATGAGGGGATAAATACATATCTAGACAATGCAGCACACATGGATATTAACATGTGAGAAAGGTGGGAGAGAGAACATCTAAGGAGAGTTGCTATGTGTGCACTCTCGTACCCTAAGCCTTGAATACAGTACACACTTTCATTTCTAGAGAAGTTTCAGAACATGATGCCCGGTGCGGCATTCATCTTGCAGCATGTATGACCAGAGAACTAATCCAAGTAGTTTGGGCTGCTCTACGATAGAGATCAAAATGGTTGTTTCCATTCCAGGATGATTATATCAAGACTACACAGATGGAAAAGGAACCTGCATGTAAGAGAAAGATACATACGTATCCAGTGACAGGACAGGAAGAGGTAGTCATTAAAGAGATGAAGAAAATGGACTGCCCTGATAAAATAAAACAGAAATAGATGGATCACCTGGATATTAGGAACAAGTTCAAGTCTTAGTATATTGATGAGTGAAATCCAAGAAAGGATGGCAAGAGGAAGTGATGTCCTGTGCAGCTCATCTACTAAAGCCAGAATATGTGCAAGAGGTACAGAGAGAGAACAATGGGTGTTTGAAGTTATGGGCCAAACATGCCAAGCTGCTGACATGAGTAGAAGATGAATTGGGTCCAATGGTTGTGATCCCATTGGCGAATGCAACATTGTGCTTCTGGAGACATGGAAAGAATCATGTGGGAGATAACAAAGGCTGCAAAACTACAGTTGACGTTACTAGAATGGGAGCAGGAACAGCTGTTCTGATGGATAGATATTGGGCTTGTGGGCCTAGGACCTATATGAATCTGCCCAAGGATTGGGGAGGGACGTGCTCCTTGGTGCTCATTTATGTTCCAGCGTTAGTGATTCCTCAGAGTGACTTGAACATTGGAGGATTTTCAAAGGTGGAAGCCCACTTGAGAATTAGAAGATCACTTGAATTTCTCAATCGAACAAAGAGAGAGAACTACTTCTCAGCCATATCAATAGACGCATGTGAAACCATTCCGTATGAGCATAGGTTGTTCTGCAAGACTGCTTCAATCTTCACGATTATCTTCATGCCTGCGATCCAGACTATGGCCAATGCCAAATAATTGCAGATTACCAGATGGGAGCTTCTGCAAACAATGGAAGATGAGACAGAGGACCTTACAGATGACAGTTGGTTTGCATACATATTCTCATGGATTCCGCAGTGCATGGCGAATATCTTCAAGTTTCTTGGAGTAGTGTTAGTGAAGGTGATGTTTGGATTCTGCGTGATCAGGTAAATAATTACACAGTGTAAGAAGACAGCAAAGAAGGCAGTAGGAATGAAGATCATGCTAGATGTTGAATCAGGGTTTTGACTCATGGAATTGACAGATGAATATATCAGAAAATACACAGGGGCCAGTATCATACCACCTGAGGGAACACCATTCTTGTACCCAAAGAATCACAAGAAGTACATCGGACAATGGGTATATTGCAATTTGAATGGACAGTTAAATTACATGGAGTCTGGATGAACATGTCAAGTCAGCTGGATTCCTAAAGGGAGTGATGAAGATCTGGACTCCAAAGAAACACTTCTTCAAGAGGAAATATCAAGATGTGGAGACCGGTGAAGGTGCGGTGGATGGCTCAACCAGAGGGGGAGTGTAGAGGAGCAGCCGAATGCTTCTGCAGGAAGTCCTACCCTCTCCCACCTGTATGTTGGAGGCCTGAGATTGTGCCAAGCTTGACACCATCAGTTGTGGCTATTCCACAGCGAATCTTTGAGAAAAGGTGTCTATTAAGAAAACCCTATCAGATGTACTCTCGAAGAGATGACTATCTAATGGAGGAAATCCCCAAAGGAATATGGAACGAGTAATAAAAGGAGCTGGTGATGTCTCAAGAAGCAAAGTATGATGCACAGAGAAGACTGGCTAAAGAAGATGCATGCCCCTTATAGAAACTGATGACAAAATAAATAATTGAGCAATCTTTCATATGCAAAGAAAACAGTGGGCATGTGAAGAGCGCTGCAGAAAATACACGCTGCTTAATAACTGTACAGATGCAGCAACACAAGTAGACTAAGTGATTATAGAAGCTAGCTATGCATAGTGAATAAAGTGCAGGTGGAGCTGCCATTGTGTAGAAACTGGATATCAGTGTCATAATTTTAGTAAGCTCAGACCCATGAAGAAAGAAGGTTGGGGAGTGTTTTGCAGTACCAATTAGCTAGGATCATAAAAATGAATAGCAAAGCAGCCTGACCTGGTGTCAAGGTGGAAGCAGCCAAGACGGGTTATCTATACTTGAAGGCAGTGAACGTGAGACGCTGAATCATCCCTTGTTATGGTGCAAACAAGAGGACCATGTGTGACAAGTTTTATTAATTTAAGACAATGAAATGAAGCAAAATAGTCCAAAATGTGGTCTCCTGTCACGTGAGCCAGGATGGAAATAGATTTGGGCTTGGAATCCTAGAACAAGCGATAGTGCGTGTCTGCACTGCTTTATATTCCCAGAGACAAGAGTACACTGCAGCACCAAGTTCAATCTTCATGACAGAAGGCATGGGTGATGAGAGACATTGGGCTAATTGGGTGGAGAGGTACAGTCAAGTCCCCCTCCTGGCACCTGGGGTATGACCTTACGTGCTGCTAGTGAGCCAAATGTTCCAGACTGGCACTAGCGTGCCAACCAATTGTAGAGGGCCATGTAACGAAGGGCCTTATAGTTTGAGAGCTAATGATGTACTGTGTACTAATAAAGTTGAGGATGACTTGCACTAGAGGTGGGCACAAGATGTCCACCTGACAGTAAAGACCCAATCATAACTCAACCCCTTATAGAAACTATACTTAGATGTTCCCCTTGAGCCTATCACAACTTGTCGTAGGTTTCTCACATTTGCCACATAGTATGACATCAGGTATGACAAATCTTTGCTATATAAATGTAATTTTTCATGAAATGCATGAGAGACTTAAGCAAACGTCTGTTGATCTCTGTTGTAACTCCCTGTTTTAGATAATTGATATTAAAACAGAAACACTTTGACCATCCTGTTCCATGTCCGGGGCACACAATTGAATGCTCATTTTAGGCCACGTCCTGTAAAGTAATGAGGGTATCCCGGGCACACCATACCGGCATGTGACATGAATGCCTAGTACACAAGGCCACTGGGTTCACTATTGTAGGGAGTATGATAAGAACAAAAGGCAAATGGGGGATCCCTGCCAAAGGTCTACGCAAGCAGCTCAAGGTACTGCCAATGCCCTTGCTTCCCCCAGCTACTTGGCCAATGAGGTGAGTGCTTGGGCACAGACTCAAGCTACTGCCAATCCCCTTGCTGACATCAGATACCAGGCCAATGTAGCAAGATCATAGACATAATGATAGATGATAGATAATAGATGATTTTGCCCACCACAGCGCATAGTGGGCACAGACAGACTGAGAGCCAGCTGAGCCGCACTGCACAACACTGTGTAGGCCCACCACGTGAGTCGGAGGCCGCCAGGGCAGTGCCCAGGCAACAGCAGCCAGCCAAGAGTGCTGCAAAATCAGGTAAGGACTCAGAGGGTATGCGTGGCAGCCCAACAGCTCAGTGTGTTTCACATTACGGTACTCCGGGGCGACTGCAGTTTAAATGTTATTATCCTGTGTCTGTGTGTGTTTGCCTTAAACATTTGACACAGAGTGCACAGTGTGTTTCACTTTTCAGCCCCAATCGGCTGCCCCCTGTGAAGTTTAAGGCAATGTGGCTGTCACCTTCCCTAAACTGCCATTCCTTGCTTTACGACCCACTTAATGCTGTGTTCTTCATGTGCTCCAAAGAAAGGCTGTGCCTGTGAGTCTGTGACTAGTATTTTAAAGAGGATGAACTTATTTGGTATTTTCAGCCGCATCGTATGCAGGGATGTGGGGGGAAGTGACAGGGACACAGATACCTGGTATTTAAAATTGCTTTTTACTACGACCATTAAGGGGGCTGTTTTACTTGGTAATGTTACTCGTAAACACACACACTCATTGTCCCCCTCGGTTATATCCCCACTTGAAGTGTTCGACCACCAGTTACAAACTTTACCATCGGGGCATCGGGGTAAAAAGTCGCACACATTATAAGGACGAACCCAAATGCAGATATGCGAAACTGAAAAACGTGTGCAGTATCAAGCAAGAGGGCAATGGCCAAGGAGCGGGGGATAGAGCGGGGCATTCATAGTAGGAGGGAATATATGGCTGTGCTTTGCCCGCACTTTCTCTGTGCTCCAAGATTATTTGCAATCTTCAGAACAATAATGTTAGACTGCAACAATAGGAAAGTGGCTGTGTGGGAAGGGCCGATTGGCGCCATCAGACATCCGTGCTCAGGGAGTGTGCATTCATTTACTCGGCTCACAGGTTCAGTGTTTGATACTTTTAGGGGAAGAATGTGTTTTCAACTGAAATACTTCTAGAGGTTGCACAGGTATTCAAGCAGTCCACGACAGGGGGGCTTTGCAGCAGCAAGAGAAGAGGTCAGAGCATGCACAAATGCTGGGGTGACGGGGTGGCAAGAGGGGGGGGGTGGCCAAAGGCAGAAGAAGCATGGTGGGTTGGCAATGAACAGAAAGATTGAGGAAGGAATAACATGGGAGGGTTCCAGTTGGGCAAGAGGGGAGAGATAGTGTTCACCAGGTGTGTCTGTGGGGGCGGGTACTGGGCCACGGATAGGTTTGAACACCAGGTAAAAGGATTTGAAAAGGAGTCAGTCATTGTATGTGATTGAGTCAGGTACCTTTCTGGAGGATTAAAACGTAGAAACACTTGTGTACAGACAGGCAAATTATAAATTACTTATATCAATTCAAATAGCTGCAATGTATTGCATACTGTTTCGAGATGGGGCGTCGCTTTTGTGCATGTTTCTGGTGATGCATCGGTCCTGAGTTTTATAATTAACAGGGAAACAAATTGGTGTTTCCTTGCAGAGAAAAACAAGTCTCACGGTGTCCATTGAGAGGGCAAGGGGAGTGTGTTTTGCATATTACTCGTAAGCACTTACAGGGTATGTACGGCAACACTTATGTCAGTCATGATGATGGAAACAAGCATTGGCAATGCCAATAGTTTGGGCTTTTGTGTAGGCATGGCATAAGCCCTCGGTAGGTAGGCACTGCTGTCTGTAGTGGTATTAACAGTAGCAGGTGCAAAATGGTGCAGGTACCTGGACATCTAATAGCATTGCCTGGCAAATGCCTGAAATATTTACAAAGCCAAAAAATGTTAACAGGACTTCACTGAAGGACACACACAGTGCTTATATGAATGTTAGCATGTACCACACTTAGATGGAATTCTTGACTTTAGTCTGCGTCGCATCTAGATATGATTGTCATTGTTAGCATGTACCACATTTAGGTGGAATTCTTGACTTTAGTCTGCGTCGTGTTTAGACAGGATTATGAATGTTAGCATGTACCACTCTTAGATGGAATTCTTGACTTTAGTCTGCGTCACATCTAGACAGGATTATGAATGTTAGCATTTTCCACACTTAGATGGAATTCTTGACTTTAGTCTGCGTCGCATCTATACAGGATTATTAATGTTAGCATGTACCACACTTAGATGGAATTCTTGACTTTAGTCTGCGTCGCATCTATACAGGATTATTAATGTTAGCATGTACCACACTTAGATGGAATTCTCAATTTTAGCTTGCATCACATCTAGACAGGATTATGAATGTTAGCATGTACCACACTTAGATGGAATGCTTGACTTTAGTCTGCGTCGCATCTAGATAGAAATGTGAATGTTAGCATGCGCCACACTTAGATGAAACTGTGAATGATGACAAGTGCAACACCCAAATGGAATCATGATCACTAGCCTTCCTCACATCTAGACAGAATTTTGAAATTAGCAAGCGCCACACACTCAGATAGAATATTGAATTATACATAATTGCAAGGACAGAAAGGCCAACTAACCAATCCACTATCAATTTCATCCCTCTGCATACACCTCTCAATTCTAACCAAACACAACCACAAGCCTAAAATGCAGAAATCCGCACAAACTTCACTACACTGCAACAACAAAACAAACCGCACATAGACTTGCAATACAGCACACGATGACTACCGACTGTAAAACACCCCAAGCCCAGCCAACAGACCCACCGGGCTGAGGCTGCCAACAGCAAATCACTGCTCTCTTTCACTTTTCCAGCTTATTCCCACTAACTCACCCGCCCTCTCCCTCTTTCAGAGCTGCCAGAGCGCTAGGCGACCACTCCGGTGGTGATAGTGCACGGTACAAAATATCCTTTAACATTAACATAAGCTGAAACTTTTGTCAATTCCATTGCTACCCAGCTAGTTGACCAATGAGGTGCACCAAATGCGTAAACTCAAGCTTTGGTCAATCCCCTTGGTACCCTGAGATCCTTGACCAATGAGGTTGGTGCAAGGACAAAAGCTCAAACTACTGAAAATCCCCAGTTATCATGCCAATGATGTGAGTGCACGTGCATAAACTCAAGCCATGGCCAATCCCCTTACTACCCCAAGATCCTTGACCAATGAGGTTGCTCCAAGGGCACATGATATGAAATCATAAGGCATTTATAACGCATCTATACACAAGTGTTTGGTGTCCGGACATTTTGTCAAAAAAAAAAAGGTCGACAGGACAAATGGTCGACACCATTTGGTCGAAAACCAAATGGTCGAATTTTTTTTTTTAATTTATATATATTTTTTAGGTTTTCGTTTAGGGAAAAAAAGGGTTTTTTAGAAAAAAAAGGGGGTTGGGGCGGGACCCCCCAAAAAAAAAAAAAAACAAAAGTGAAAATACAAAAAAATAAAAAATGTCGACCATTTGTCCTGTCAACCTTTTTTTCCGATCAGATGTCTGGTAACCCAAATGTTTCAAGGCTCAAACTTCTGAAAATCCCCAGTTACCATGCCAATGAGGTAAGTGCAAAGGCATGAGCTCAAACTACTGCCAATTCCCTTGCTCCTCCCGGATACGTGGCCAATGGGGTGAGTGCATGGGCATATGATGAAGCTACTGGCAATTCCCTACCTACAACAAACGTGGCCAATGAGGTGAGCTGATGGACACACAATGGCACCCTGTGACTCATTATAACGGTCTGCGAAATGCCTATGCAAAAGCCAACACTATTGGTTGTGTCGAGCCTGAATTTTCGATGCAGGGTATAGGCTGTGGTCACTGCTCCATCGTATTTTCACTATAACACCGTCCTTGCCTCCTCCGACTGCCGAGATCCGGTGGGAGAGCCGGAGATTAAAACGTGCTGACAGCAAAGGCAGCCCCAGAAATTAAAGTGATACATTTTAGGCAGGCAAATCAGTAGGGGGTACATTTCTGATCTTTAATTAAGCGCGGCGGCTGTGCCAGGCTTGCAACCTCACGCGCCTCCTCTTTTAACAATGCCTTTTAATGCGTGTCTACAGCTTACAGGAGGCCTGTGGGCCTTTCGTCTGCTCTGCCACTATAGATGTCGGCAGGGGGTGGAGAGTGGGGAGGGGCTGTGAAGGGAGTGCTGGGGGAAGTAGTGAAATCAAGAAATTCCTGACTTTAGCCAAAAGACCAAGGAACACTGAAACCTGGGCTGTGCTGAATTTGCAATGATATACACAGGTTTATAATGCAGAGTGCTAAATAGCAAACACATCCATTATAATACACACTGCCCTCATGATACATGGCAGCCTGCAATAGCACTATGAAAGCCAGGAAATAATTGTCTTATTACACGGTTAATTGCAACATCACAGCTGACCTGAAATAAGAAAATGACATCACAACTGTTCTGCAACCAGTTGTTAGCTTAGGTTGGGACTGCTCAGTTAGCGCAGAGCAGATTCCAGCAAAGTCTCAACAAGCTTTCCAGGGATGTCAATTTCACCAAAATGCCAGGGGTAGTTGGAAGTGACATTATGCAACCCTTGACCTCTGATGACATCAAAAGAAGTGATGTCATTTGACTCCACCCCGAAGTAACATCACCGGAATCGATGGGACACGATCTTTCTACCCTTGGAAAATAGGAAGTGTTACCCCACAGCTTTGTTCCTAAGTACTCTATAAAAAAAATGGTAACGTTATCACTGTAATGTGATATACATTTCATACAAGAATGGATCATCATATGTATCGTTAATACCCATATGTATAGGCCCATATTACCAAATTACTGTGAATGCAAGCAGTCGTCCAAGTCCAAATGATAAAAATATAGCACTTACACTTAAAGTGCTTCATATAGAACAAATATACAAACAATGGGCCTCATTACACGGTAGGCGGTAGGGGATTACCGGCACCAGTAAGGGCACCGGTGCCGGTAATCCCCGATCGCCCTACTACGAGGTCCCTCAGCGGGCTCCGTCCTTAACGTGTGGTCTGCCCAGGCGTTATGGACGGTTCCCGTTGAGGGACCTCAGAGCTAATAACGGTACCGCAAATTGCGGTACCGTTATTAGCTCCTTCCCCATTCCCATTGAGCCCTACGGGGGCTCAAATGGGAATGGGGAATGGTTCCCGGAATGGGAACTTACCGGTCCTGCAAAGGTCGGAATAAACCGGTAAGTCCCTATTCCGGGAACCCGGACTCCAACGGTGGTAGGGGGTAGCCATGCCGCAAGTAGCGCCATGGCTACCGCCTACCGTGTAATGAGGCCCAAATATGTTGGTACCCATTTAGCAACACCAGAAATGAAAGGCTGAGTTGGCCTTGCCAGGATTCGAACCTGCAACCTGCAGATAACACACACATCGCAACAGCGAGCTCTTACTGGCTACAGCTATCTTAACAGCGATAGTAATAAGAGGAATTACATGTTTGAATGTTCTCAAAGTCATAAAGCAAATAACACTTTGTAGTGGATACAGGTAACAGATTTAACGGTAGGGCAGTTCATCTGGAGGTCTGGTGCAAAATTGACCACATGTCAAACCTGCGTGGATCTATTTTTAGGCTACGCAGGTTGGCAAAATACATTCCGCTGGGAGGGTACATAACTGTCTATTAAAGAATTTAGAGTAGTGCAGGTAAAGGATCACACTCACATGGCATCCCATACTCTGGGCACTCGTTACCTCATACATGCAAACAAACATCCTGAACAGCATGCCACTGAGATAGGAAAGATAGACACATTACAACAAAGCATCAATTGTGGCACAATGAAATCAAGGGCCACTTTATGTGCAGTGGTCAAACATTTCTACACTGTACACAAGGTTTTAGGCACACAGATTTTGTCAAGTGATCAAGAACACTGAGATGGAATGTCTTGTGGTGATGGTAACAGAGACAACGGCAGAAAAACACATGCTATAACTACAACTTAAGCAAAATATATAGTACGAAATCGATGCTTATTATACTCTAAATGCTTTTTGGAAGTTTTTGTCTGCATTGTGAATTTGAGGTGTTTAAGAACAGGCTAAATCAGTGACTCACCCCCTGAAGTGTGTAATTATTGTATAGAATTCCTGAAAGACAAATTATTTGTTATTCCTATTCTTTCTTATTTAGAGTCACTGCTCAAAGTGTTACACTTGTGGAACCCCCTGTTTTTTAAGAGGCCTGAACAAGAAAGCCAGCCACTCCATAAACTAATCAGCCAAGGAGCCACAGCCCAGGAGCTGCATTTTGAAAACAGAAAAAACAGGGTAGCAAGAGAGGCCACAGGGGTCGAAGGTGCGACCCCTGGTGACCCCCAAATCACACCCCTGAATCTTTCCAAATTCCTTGATTGTAAAATAGTTTTCTGTGACACTTTATACCCATTAATTGACAAGGAAATGTTTATGGTATAGTCTTTAATTTCTGTGTTGCAGGAGTTTAAGACGGGCGAGCAAGAATCTGCAGTTCTTTTTGATGCATTTTATTAAACTGCTTAAACTATTCTTCTGCAACACGCTAGGAGCTGCATATCAGCTTTTTGAACTGATTCTGCATTGAATATATGATTCAGCAAAGGAAATATATTTTATATTAGATTAAGCAAGAGGCCAGGTGATGACAGGGCATTAATGGGGATGACAGTGTGCAGCCATTTATTTCAAGGAACAAAATGCCCCCTACCATATGTCAAAAGGATATTTCAAGTCAACCCAGAGTTCTGTAAACTTATAAAGGAACTCAAGCTTTTGCCTCATTTCCTTACTTCATCACAGAACTCCTTGACTTGCATTATCCTTATAATGTATGTTGGGGGTTACTGTATCCCATAGTTAATGGTCAGGTTCTGATGTCCCAATGGCTGTTTATATATAATCTTCTAGTTGTGACATCACAATTCTCAGATTAGTTTAGAATCCCCTATGTTCACCCTGGGTGAGGGAGCCAGCCAATCAGGAGGCACAGAACACGGGTTGAAACTGCTAATATAAGCCTGTGTTCCAAGCTGCCCGATGGTCAGTTTTCCCGCCTGCCAGCAGAAATGTTTCCCACCCCTAACCCCCACTTACCTGATTGCTGCGGCATCATCACTGTCGCTGCCGCTCCTGCAGGTTCTGTTCCCGCTCAGTTTGGTGCTCGGTATGGAGCCCCACCTTCCTATTCATGGTGGACATGTTTATATAGCATTTTCACGGAAAGAAAATAATTTCAAGTTAGCCCCACCCCAGCCCATGGGATGGATGCACCTAACGTTAATCACCCATTCCAAGGGGCTGGAATGGGTGTTAATGTCCCGTGCCCCTTGGTAAATGCCCTCGCTTCACTCCAGCCTTTTACTGTAATGCTGAAGACAGAGAAATATTGCTTGAACTGAGGAACTGAGGAACTGAGGAACTGAGGAACTGAGGAAGAGAGAAGGAATATGATCTTTACCAGGTATCTTTAGGACACAACATTTCCAAGCTTACTGATAAGATGTTTGACCTTGAGAGCCACAGTGTGAAAGCCACATAATAGGCAACAAATCCCAAAAAGGAAATCCTTTCAGAAGTATTCATTTCTGACACATCCCAGTTTACGAAAAAGCCTAAGTTCACTGATATATTGACTTGTGAGTTCAGATGGAAGTTTGACTTCTCCATGGACTGAGACAAGTGCACAATATCACACACAATCATTTATATTCTCTTCGACTTCAGGAAAGTCTCCCCTGGTCTCAAAAGTGCTTTGACAAACCAGGAGAACGACGACAGGCTGAACGGGTGGGAGAAATAACTTGTATGTTATGGCTTTCCAAAAGAATTAAAGGTATTCCCTGTCAGAAGTAACAGTAAGAGTTTATTAAGCCTAAACTGACCAGCCAGTCCCCTGGCCTCAACACATTTCTCAAAACATAAATGATTGGCAGCTTTAAATACATGTATAGAATGAATACGCAGTTGGTCCGCTGGCGTAAGAGGATCTAGGTCAGGTAACCTCTGTCCCACCTACCTGCTAATCACTGCTTATCTTGTGGTGCCTTTATTGTTGCTCCTTTTCTTATCGCCGCCCCTTTCTTTCAATTATAAATTGTCTTCCATTCTCTTTTCATTTACAGCTGGTGCACATGGAGCTAGGCAGCATGACCTCTGGCCCACCCACCTGCTAATCACGGCTAATCATTTGGTTCTCTTTTAGCCCCGTTCCTTTCTTTTATCCCTTTAGATCACATGGTGGCTCTTGCTCGGGAGTCCCAAGCGAAGGGAAAATGAAGAAAAGGCTAATCCTCATTTGTCCTGTTAGTACCTGGAAAGAGCCTGAACACCAACACACATCCTAGGTAAGTCTAGGTGCATCACGCACCACTAATGCTTTCAAATCCCCATCTTCATTCTCGCAATCAAACACCCAGTCCGCATCCCGCTCCCAAGCATATCCAACCCATCACATCCACATCCATCTCATCACCACCCACACTCCACCTCGGAAAGAATAAACACAATGCTCATCAATGCTCATTTCACAGTACTGAATGCAGCCAACACTGTTGACCTCCTCACCACACACCTAGATGAACTCTTTATCCGAGAGCCACATCTCACCCCAACTTAGAAACACATACTGGATATCCTCAAACTCACATCCAACACAAGGACAGAATGGTGGCGGGTTTGCTATTATCCACAGTACCTCATGGGCATGCATGTCTCAGGAGCACACCACACATGCATCCTTGGAACTTCTCACTTGCTACTTGCCATTCACATATGCTCAGTCAACCACCTTCTACCTGATCTACCAACAACCCCCTACAACCAAGGCCTTCAAGAGACCAGCACAACCAGGAACACTCCACATGAACCGTTCCACACCATGAATTTCAATCAACTCACCCACAACAAAGGCAACACAATTTACCTCGGACTTGCCACCTCTCTAACCAAGTCTTCCCACTCAAACCTTGGATGGGATAGATGACACAGCCATATCCACCCTCTTCACTACATGCCTCTTCACAATTTAGGCACACCCAAACCAACCAAGACACCTCTCTGCTCTTTTAAGAAAGTTCCCATGGAAGGAAACTTGGTCTCCATGTTTCACTCATGGAAAATGTCAGTACCCAGCACAGCACACCTAACCACACCCTAATTCAGACCACTAGCCCCCATGCACAACTGAAACTTCGATTCAACAAGCATAAGCCCTAAACACGGTAATAGATATAGGTATTCATTGAAATTAAGTGCACCATCAGGAAACACGTTTTGGAGGTTGTCCCATGAACTAGAAGATCCCATCACCTTCTGAACCCCTTGGTCAACATGTAGGACTACTATCACCAGAGTCAAAGCAAATTACTACACAAATCCTTAATGGAAGGATCTAACAAGTACAGAGTGATCTTCCAAGCCATGAAGCTCTGCATCAGCCCACTACCAGACCTTGAAACGACAAAATCCACTGACAAATGCAACTGTACCTGTTCCTTCGCAGACAAGATAGACAAGTCAGTGTAACACATTGACAGCTCCAAACACACCAGAGACACCCCACACATACAGCCCATAACATATGAAGATGGACATTACACAAGAAGAACTGACCAACACTCTTTAAGCCGTCAAACCCACCAACTACAAAGAACAAAATGTTCTCCTCTTTACTTTAAAATTCATCAAACGTGAAGCACACACACCACTTCTCAATTTCACCAATGCACCACCATGGCGTCTTCCCAGAGGCACTGAAAATATGGCATGTCCTCCCCATGTTGCAGAATCCCACACTGGAACTGGAGTGGCAAAGGGATTGAGAAGATGATCACCATCCATTTGAATGAAAGGATCACTCAACGCAATCGCTTACAGGGCTATACACCTGGTTTACACTGACGATGCAGCACCAAGACTGCCACCATCCAAGTGATCAATGATGCTCTGCACATCGTGGACAAAGAGGATCCCTGCTTAGTAGTCTTCTTTGGCCTTTCTGTTTCCTTTGATGCCATTGACCATTGAGCCCATCACAACATTCTCAATATACTAATGGGCTTTGAAGCAGTCCCACAGTGGTTTGCTTCATATTGATTCAACACAGACCAATTCAGCAATTTGAGCTGTAATGGATCCCTGCACCACTGTGTAACTTGTGAAGTTACAAGAGGCCCCATCCTGTCCTCTGTCATCTTCAAGGTCGACATGGAACCTTTGGGGACCTCCTCATCATCACCAACATAAAGATACACCAGTCTGAAGATGACACATGAAGATGACAGTATGAAGATGACACACTGCTTTAGCTAACTATGAATTGCGTAAACAACATCCTTTGACTCAAGCAATGTCTGTCCCTCTTCCAAGCCTGGATGTCATGCACCCACCTGAATCCAAATCCTTCAAAAACGTTACTCATTCTTCTAGGAAACCACCAATCAAATAAACAAGCCCAGCATTGTCTGACTTATCTAGGCTCGATGAATTTAAACCTAAACTCTCCCACAGAGCAAAGTCTCTTGGCTTTACTCTCGACTGTGAGCTTTTATTCAAAATCCACACCACAAGAAGACCCAATCAGCATGGTACCAACGTGTGCTGCTATGCTGGGTGAAGCCTTTCATCCCTGCCCTTACTTTCAGAACAGTTGCATAAACCCTGGTTATCTCCCACCTGGATGGCAGCGACATCCTGCTTAGAGGAGTCCTAGGTCTTATCTCATTCCATATGGCATCAATACAGAATGTTGCATTATGCTCCATCACGGTTATAGGACAAATGTTCGAATCTAAATGGTTGACAGGACAAATGGTCGACACCAAAAGGTCGACAGGTCAAACGATCGATTTTTTTTTTGTTTTTTCACTTTTTTATTTTTGGGGGGGGGTCCCCGCAACCCCTCTTTTTTTGCTTAAAACCACTTTTTTCCCCTCAACGAAAACCTAAAAAAATATATATAACTAAAAAATAAAATAGATAATTTGACCTGTCGACCAAATTGTGTTGACCTTTTGACTGTCAACCATTTGACTAGACACCCTCCATCACAGGGCTAAGATACTTCAACCACATTACCCCATCATCAAAGAGCGCACTGGCTACCCCTTCAATCATGCATCATGTTAGAAAATGCATGCAACACCTACAATTCAGTTGCAATCAAAACGCCACTCTACTTGGCCTCTGGGCATCCCCTCAGTGCAGTTCTCCTTGGATTCCCAGCTAAGTTTGGGCTATATAAATTTGAGCCACACACTTATACATGCATGCATACTTGCACACATACCGTCTGTTGAGAGCCCCTAGATTGATTACCAGCAAATCACCTTTCTCTTTCTTCTGTACAAGGAAAAAAAGAGGCAACGGAAGCATTCTGCAATCGTGATTATAAACGTGATGATAGGGATTTAGATACACTCTCCATACATAGAATCTTTCTCTGCCCTTTGTACTCTAATATAAGAATGTTGCAAAAAAGTACACATTTGTAAACTTGAGAATTGATTTCCTCTTGCTTGCTTGATGGCTGTTATAGACCCTATCCTGACTCGGTACTGTAATAATAATAAAAAAAAACAACTGTAACATAGAGGGAATAATTATTAATTCATGAACCACATCACTTTGGGTTCAATTAATCTCTACATCTCACTGGGAACTCAAAAGATCTCTGAGGAAGCAACTCAACCACAGGGGAAACAAACAGAAGTACAAAACGCTTTACTGTCTGCAACAATGGGTCTCGGGGAAAAAAGATATCAGTTTTACAAAACATATTGAATCATTCCCCCAAAGGATTGTTTACATATATAAATGTGCTTACCATACTTGAAAACTCAATGACACTGTTTCTTTCTTGAGCCCCTAGATCTGAATGTTTGTTCCCTCCAAGGGAAGAAAGTCAGATTTTGTTGTTGGAATTCAGGTTGTTTGTCCCTGGGCCTGGAAGTGGGGTCTAATCTGTGGGAGAGGCAGCCGGCCGAGCAATGACTGTTATGGCTAGTCCGGGAAGAGACGCGTGCTCTAAATATTCTCCTTTGAAGCTGAGGTCTTTTCGTTTAATGTGAAAACCATCATGTGTTTCCATAAATATTTAACCAAATTTTCAACAAACATATTATAAACTTCTTCATCATTAACATTACTTTCCGCTAGGCTGCTCAACGTAGCTGCTCAATTTATGGCTTTCTTAAAAAGGATCTCCCTAATACCTTTTCGAGTATTGATTGTTAATACCTTTTCGAGGAGCGATTAATTCCTCCTCACGTATCTGATCGCGGGCAGAGTAGAGTCAGTCGACTATTTGCTGAGAGGCATCATCATGCCCCCTAATTATGAAAATAGTGGGGAAATTCGCAGACAGAAAGGGGGTGGAGATTGAACACATTTTATCTTAATAATCTCACAGTTCTAGACAAACTCACCAAAGATACAGAAGAGTATTTACAAACTAATTTTTATTTATTATTTATTTTATTGAGTTCCACAGTACAAAGTACTTTAACACGTTGAATACACAAAGATACAATTTTTAAAATCCATAGAAAATTTCAGATGTACAAACATTTCATCTTACTGTAAAAGTACTGCAGCGTTCTTTAAAAATTCTAAAACATGAATATTCAGACTTAATTCATTACAGTTAAAAATCCTCCTCCACAGTTCATCTTCATAGGAAAAAACTAGCCCAGATAATAAATGAGATCTTAGGTTTTCCAAATTGGGACAGGCCACAAACTAATGAGGGGACGGTGGAAAGCCAATTCACGAAATGGGAGATGTACAAGACGGTGTTGAGGGGGAAAGCAGTGCAACTATTTGATATCATAGGAAGGAATGGCTTTCCCAAAGGATACAGCTAGAAGCAGAGGTTAAGGTGGCAGAGGCTAAATATATCGAACAGCAATTGGAAAGAAGCAAGAGGGACTTGGCCAAAATTACACATTGGCCCTCATTACGACCCTGGCGGAGTGGGTTTACGCCAGCGGTATTCGCGGCGGACCCTTCCGCCCTACTACGAGTTCCCGTAGCGCCATGGAGCGGTTTCCGCCTGGTTTTTCCGGGCGGAGAAATCCATGGCGCTATGGGACCTTGTTGTTAATTACGCCACCGTATTTTACGGTGGCGTAATTAACGCCTTCCCCACTCCCATTATACCCTATGGGGCAAAAATGGGAATGGGGAAGGGTAAAATGGGGAATGGGGATTTACCGCCCCGCCAAGGTCGGAATGGGGCGGTAAATCCGCCAAAACCCCCATGGCGGTATCGGCAGCTTTCCGCCGTGCTCCATAGTGCATATTGCACCACGATCTCCGCCAGGGTCGTAATGAGGGCCATTGATACAGAATATTAGTGAGAGATGAGGCTAAAACAGCATTCTGGTACAAAAAGGCAAGGCACTACGACATGGGAGACAAATGTGGGAGGATGGTCGCTTGGTTAGAAAAGAGAGAGGAGGGGAACAGGTAGGTGCGAGAATTAGAGATGGACAATAACGAAGTGATAAACACAGGTGAGGATATATAGCTGAAGCATTTGCTCGGTATTAGCAAGAGCTCTACACAGAGTGGGGGGAACTGGGCAACAGATATCAAAGAATATCTAGAGGAAATAGACTTACCCCACTTGAGCTAGGAGCCCAGCAGGTGCTGGAGGCCGACCCCACGTTGGAGGAAATTCAAGGGGCAATGAGTCAACTACACTCAGGGAAAACCCCAAGACCCAACCGGTTCCCTCTGTAATTCTGAAGAAGGCTGGGATGATGGTGGTGGCTGCTATGTGTACAATATTTATAGGAAGCTTAGAAAAGGGTACATTGTTTGAGGATCTGCGGCAGGCAACAATAGTGGTTATACATAAAAGGCGGAAACATCCAGAACAATGTAACACCTATCGCCCCATCTCAATGATAAACAGGAAATCAACAATCTTTGCAACAGTGTTCGCAAACAGGTTTCTAAGAGTCATAGATTCGTTGGTCCATCACGATCAGTGTGGTTCTCTACTGGGCAGGGCCACCAGAATGAATTTCAGGAGAGTGAACACTGAGCTAAATATGTCCATCCGCCTAACTGGCCCACACACACGTATTGCTCTTGAATCAGAGAAAGACTTTGATTATGTACCTTGGGGATACTGTTGGGCAGTAATAGAGAAACTGGGTTTCAGCTCAAAATGTATGAACTGGGTAAAACTGCCATACACCAACCTGGCGGCCAGGGTAAAGGTTAACAGTCACACATCTAGACTATTTACACTACAAAGGGGGACCTTGAGAGGTGTGTGCCTTCATGCCCCTCCTATGCCTGTTGGCGTTAGAGCCCCTGCCTGCAAAGGTAAGAGCAGGCCCACAAGTTGCGGGTTTCAGATGGCCTGGGGAAGTGAACATCATATATCATTGTATGCCAACAATATTTTGATATAACTAAGTAA
Organism: Ambystoma mexicanum; assembly: GCF_040938575.1. Taxonomy (NCBI): domain Eukaryota; kingdom Metazoa; phylum Chordata; class Amphibia; order Caudata; family Ambystomatidae; genus Ambystoma; species Ambystoma mexicanum. The sequence continues at coordinate 166,346,916 of NC_090931.1, read as the reverse complement.
CTCCAGAACTACAGGCCAGAGGTGATGGAGGTGATAAGGAGATTTGGGGAGAGCAGCGCCTGCGCATTAATTGGGATACATCTGAGCTCCTGTTGTTGAATAAGGGGGTAAAGCCTGTCACAGAGAACTGCCCCCTCACAATCGCCAGCGACATGATCAAACATTTAGCCATGAAAATTGGTGTGGGAGGGGCTGTGTTTCTTCAAAATAATTTGGACCCGATCGATACTGGTGAGAATACAAGAGGATGCCAGGCACTGGGCAAACCTCCTGATCTCAATGCTGGGTAGGGCACATGTATTCAAAATGATGGTGCTGCCAGACTATATCCTTGAAAAAGCACTTTGATAACAATCCCCAAAGTGTCTTCTGTGGCATAGAAAACATACAATGGGAAATAATAACAGGCCGAGACCAATTCACATATTTATGTTTGAGACACACAATATCACATGAGGGCAGGGACAACTGGGATATCCAGTAATGGTCTCGTCTAGAAGTCAATCTTTTGGAGGAGGGCATTTTAGGAAGGCCACTGCACTAATTTATCAGGTGATATACAACTTTTCCTCAACGGCCTAGACTAAACTGAAAGAAAAATGGGAAGAGAATTTAGGGGCATTAGAAGAGGAGGACTGGCTGAAGGCCCTGGGGTCGCCCAGAGAAGCAAGTATGTCTAGTGGGTTATGCCTCATACAATATAAAAACCTTCACCTGGTGTACTATACCAGGGATATGTTACATCATATGGGGAGGGCTACTGACCCTTTTTGTCTGAGGTGTAGGATCGTGGTGGGCACCTTCATGCACATCATTTGGGAATGCCCCAAGACACGGTCCGTCTGGGGTTCAATCTTGGACACTATGTCCAGGGAAATTGGGAGACGGATACTAGATTGTCCCAGGCTATGGCTCCTGCACATCTGGGAAGACTCAGAGTTCAACTCTAAAGAAAAGAGCCTGATTAAAACAGCACTGATGGTGATCAAAAGACATCTGGCAGCGGGGTGGGGCAGCCTCATAGCGCCAAGCATTAGTAGATGGTGGGAGGGCATGGACCAATGCTGCAAACTAGAAGGAAGTATATTTATGGACAGGGACTGACCCCAGAACCATCACTGTACAAACCCTCTATCGTACACTGAGAGCCAGCAGCGTGATAGTGCCAAATTCTCACACCACTCAGAATAAGCTGACACGTAGCAGGAGAAATCTCAGTAAGATACACTGCACGTAGAAGCATGTAAAATTACCCGATTTCAGAATTCTACCTCTCCATGGATCAGAAAATCGAAGTACTGAGCCTGCCAGTGTCTCTAGAGATCCGCTTAGCTCCTGTTAATATGTAATTAGCCAAACGTCTTGGCCATCTAAATCCTGATAATCAGAACAATTCGTATGTGTGTTGACAGCTGTAGGAGCAGTAAGAAAAGAGGATAAGAACTAGAAGGAGGAAGGTGCATGTGATTGGTGGAAAGATGGACTGTGACACTAAGGGAAACATCGGAATATGGGAGTGATAGATTAACTAAAAGAAAACGTGTTTTTCATTTCTGATTGCTGTAGAAAATACAGAAACAAATATGTTGCTTAATCGGAACCACCCTGCTACGGCATAGAAGGAACTACTGTAATGTCACGACAGGGGGTACAGCATTTCATCTACGTCACCTAACATCCGAGGGAAGGCGGGAAAGCCAAGTATTACAGCCACATCAATGTGTAACTCCATCACATGCTGACATCTTCCCCACCTGCAATGCTGGTCATTGGAGTCAGTGCAGAAGGTTCAAACGGGCACATCGAGGGACTCAACACAACATAAAATGACAGCTGGCTAGAGTTCAAATGCACATTAGCACCCTGCTGGGGGGAGCCAGTCAATCAGGTGGCTAGCATCACGGGATGAAATTGGTGATCTCATCCCACGTTTCTAGCCGCCTGATGACGGGCTCGCCCAATCACCATCTTCCCCCCACCCTTCATCCCCTTTTTTAACCCCCCCCCACTTACCTCAATATGGCGGTGGCGTGTGTCGCTGTCTCTCCTTCCGCTCTGCCCCTGATGGCCTCCATGGAAAGCGAAGATGGGCTCTGTACCTAGCCCTGCCTTCCCATTTCATGGGGGACATCTTTGAACAGTATTTTCTTTCTGTGAACCACCTGTTCCAAGGACTGGAATGGGTGGTAATGTGGCAGGGTGGGAGTGTATTCCTTCTCAGGGTTCTGAGTGGCATCATAGATAACCCAAGCTTCACTCTCGCTGTCAATCAGATGTCATTTGGAAACCCTTGGCGGAATATATCCACATAGTTGAGAGCTACCGATGTACAATCACTTCTCTGGGTATAAAACAGAAAATCTCTTAGTTTGTCCCTTATACAATTACACACCGTTCCACCAGTCTGCACCATATTTTGCATAGTTACCTGTTAGGACCCTCTAGGCATTACTTCATACATGAAATTTGGACACCCCAACCATTTCCCTGGATTTCAGCCCCTTCTCACATGAGACGGATGCCTGAAATCGGTGAAACATTAATGTGGTCATAGAAGGAGCGACAAAGCTTATTTCAAGCATCTCAACGTGAGGAACAAAACTCAAGACCTCAAAAATCATGTTTCAAGACCCTTGGTTGAACCATTTGCAAGATATCTGCCCAACAAACTTGGAAACACTGCAAAGCACCAGGGTCAGGCGACAAGTGAGGAGACCGTACAGAATGTCCCAGTCTGCTGCAGCACGCCAACTCTCGCCTCCCCTCCACGTCTGCTCCAGGGTATGAAAGCCAGCCAGAGTCACTGATAATGACAGGCAGTACTAAAGGAGAGGTTGTTTACATTCCACGCATCCTATGATACCCACCAATATGCCCTTTGTTTTTATGAGATTTTTTTTCCCAGTGCGCCTTGCATGCTCAATGACTATAAACAAAGCTCATGGACAGTCGCTCAGGCTAGCAGACATTAACTTGGATAGTCCATGCTTTTCACAGGGTCAACTACATACTGCTTGCTCCGGAGTGGGCATGCCTACACATGTATACATTGTTGCACCGTAGGGAAAAACAAAGCATATTGTGTATCCTTGTAAAGTTGTCAAAATACATCTTTGCACTTACTGGACATAAACTGTACATAGACATCAAAATTAAGCATCACTGGAGTTATTTCATTCAACTCTTTTTTGGAGTGCATGTGGATGTTCCTCAAACAACCCTTAACGTTTTGACCGATACGAGGTGGAGATGGACGGACGGGGTCATATATCTATATACATAAATAACGTAGATGTGTCCTCATAATATGACATAAACCATTCATTCCTAAACATGACTTCACAAGTTGTTAGCGAGTGCTTGGAGAGAAGAAACAAAAAAAAGATCATTGATTTAAATAAATTGAAGAGATGGTTTTTAGGTCTGTCTACAGAGACCTTGCAGAGTATTGGTACTTTTTGCACTAGTAATACATATAATTGAGAGAACAATATTGCCTTATTTTTGTCTAGCTGTGAAACTCACAATTGGGCAAATGTATTACAATACTTAAGTTGTGACATCACAACCATCTGATTATGTTTTCATCCTCGATTTGATTTGATTTGTGTATTTGTATCGCACATACCCATGGGGGGACCAGGCACGAATGCATCTAGGTGCAGCGATGCTCTTACACAGTGTGAAGCAGTGTTGCAGGGTTCAAGATAACAATAGAATCTGTGCTGGGCAAACATATACGTTTTCAGTTTTTTTTTTCTGAAGATTAGTAAAGATTCGAGGAGTTGAAGATTCAATGGAAGGTCATTCCACATTCGAGGACCAAGGACAGAAAACCATTGCTCGCCCCTTGTGGTCGTTCTGACCCTCGGAATCTGTAGAAGACACTGGTCTAACGAGCACAGTTGTCTCGGTGTGCAGTATAACTGAATTTTGGCACTCAGAAAGGCCGGTGCCAGCCCATGGATGCATTTGAATAGTAAGCAGAGCACCTTAAAGAGAACCCTCTGAGACACAGGCAGCCAATGTATTTGCCTTCTGAATTTAGAGATGGCAACTCGCCTACTTAGTGAAAAAATCAACCCAATGGCAGAATTCTGGGCCACTTGGAGTCTCTTTATCTGAACTTGTTGCACCCCCATAAGGAGAGCATTACAGTAGTCCAGCCTGGCATTGGTTAGTATTCCCACCACGGCTGGCCGGTCTTTCACTTCAATTAGGGGCAGCAATGGTTTCATTAGCAGTAACTGAAAGTAGGTCGATTTTACCATCTGGCTCTCCTGGAAATTGCAGTCCCTACTGGACTGCCAGATAAAGCTGAGGCTTTTTACAGTGTCTACATACTGTGTGGGGGCACAGAAAAGAGAAGGGCATGGATTAGTATGCGTCATGTCCCGTACCATCCTCCTTGCAACCAGTACTATAACCTCAGTTTTTTCTGGATTCAACTGCAGTTTATTTTCCAACATCCAGTCCTTGATTTTGATTGCACAGGCCAACAGAGAATCTACTGCTTCCATTGGTTGATTTAGTCGAACATACATTTGGATGTCATCTGCATAGGAATGGTATCCTCCATTGTGATTTTATCCTATAATGCTCCCGCTGTGACATCCCAATTGACCGACTGCTTTATATTCTCATAACTGTGATATCACAACTGATTTAGAATACCACAAAACTTTAGTGATTGCATCACAACTATCAGCCTATTGCACAATCCTCTCCTTGTGATATCAGTGAACACTTGCAGGAGTCAAGCTGCATGGGAGAGGTGGGGGCTGCGACCCTCGGAGTCCAACTCACATTCCCAGGAATAGTGCACAGATAAATTACTTTGAAAATCACTGCCAATCCAATAACTAAAGAGAGCCCCCTGACGCAACATTTTACAAACTTCTAGGCACCTATGCACGAGCGGGAAAGCAGCAATGAAGATGGATCATGTGTAGCGCGCATATGAATCCATCGCGTAACTGCGCTTCCACTAATTCTACTACTTCTGGCAACGTACTTATAACTGCAATCAATGGGAAATGCTCTTTACCAGGAGTTTTCCTATTTTCCCTCTCTCTAGAACATCATTTTGCCAGATCCATTGCCTAGAATGGCACACGCACCCCTGCTTTGAGAATCATGTGCCCTCTGCCCCAGTCCCTTCTCATCTTCCTGATGTGTTACTTCTATGTGCCCCGGTTCTATTTCTGCTTCTTCACACTCTGCACGGTTTGCCCTGATTTTCCTTTCTTCTTCCTCTGCATACTACATTCTGGATACCCCGGGAAGGGGAGGGGCAGTGGGGGTGCCAGGAGGTCTGGGGGGCGGGGCTCAATATGCAATTTTCTGAGACAAGGTAGAAGCAACGTAAAACCACTACAGTGGTGATTGCCGCAATATATTACGGCTTTCTAACTTACCATTACCTATAGAATATCATTGTTCATGATAATGTAAGTCTATTTGGGCCTTCTGTGTCTGTTCAAAGCACCTGGCCTGCTTCCCCTCGCTTGATATGAATAGTTTTCAATAATTCACAGCCTCAGGCGCATGTGTTTTAAAGTTAAGGTGTTTGCTGGTTCCGAGAGTAGATTTGGAGGGAGATCTCTTTGTCTACAGGATCGACTCTCTGGAGACCTTTAGCGCGGTGTCCCTATTACTCAAGCCTGATTGCATGATTTTCAGAAGAGCACTCAACACTCACCTGTTCCTCTGCTTTTATGGATTATATGGCTGGTGCCTCCTTTGCCCTCTCATTCGCCCCCTTCCTTTCCCGCCCCCATGTGCTCTTTCCCCCTACCCAACCTCACTGTGCCCCACATCCAGTGTTGCTTCTTATCTGTAACTGTCCTCGCCGCTCAACATTGGAATTTCCTCCCGCATGATTGACCAAAAATCACCACCGTACCTGGATTCAGATCTTCCCTTAAACCCCATCTCCTCTTCTTAGAAGGGGACCCCGCCCGGACCCATTACATTGCAGCCCTTCCTCCAGAAATCTCCTCTTCTTCTCCCGTGTCATGCTTCTTTGTACTGCATGTTTTATCCTGACCATTTAGGATAATATCTTAGGGTTCGGGTGATCCGGCTCTAAAAAGACTCAAACCAGTGGGAGCTGAGGCCCAACATGGTTTAAAAGTTTCAAATCAGAATCTTTATTAGATGGTTCGACTTTCGCTCTTTGGTAATACTGCATTCTAGGACACTGAACCAGAATCCAAGAATTGAGTGTCACTGGTGACTGAGTAAATGATACAATGGAGACATACAAATGAATGCAAATTTAAAAAAAGCACAGGATCTGTTTTTTTTTTATTTTCATTCATTTTATAAATGAGCAGATCACCTTACCCACAATGATGACCTGTGCATTTCAGGTTTGTGTGGCAGCACAAATGATGCACTAACCAGCCCCTTGCATACATCATATATTAGTGTTCGGACCAAACGCCTACCACTAACATATGGCAGCCATCCATCACCCACGTAGGTGCTGGAAGATGACTTCACAATAATGGACCTTGAAATGTCCTGTCATTGGGAATGGTAATGGTTATTTCTACAGAACCTTTACACAGGCAATGGTTAAAAATCGCTCAAGGAGGGTGGGGAACACGGAAAAACAACAGTCGCTCAGAGCCCTTGAAATTCTGAGACGATAACGGTCTGCATTGGCAGAGCAAGTGATATGATACATTTAACAGTTTAGATACAGCAATTAGGCCTGGCAGCGATTCTGTGTTTGTTTTCATGTGCCCATTATGGGGCGAAGACAAGGGAGAATAGACAGACGATCTTCAGGGACAGTTCCAGCCACTGTGAAAATGTAATTAAAAAAGAACAGCGTTTCTATCCCTGTTTGAGGGATAGACATGCAAAAGGACTGCTGTTTATGCTATTACTATTCTATCTTAGAGAAAAGTGTTGCAAGGTCGAAAATGACCTTATCACGCATTTCAAATCCTTTGCTCCTCCTTCAAATGGGCACAGGGGAAAGCGACTATTCCCTGGATATTTCAAAGAACATCACTTCTGTTTATTCAGGATGCTCTTTGAAATAGACAGAAACATCCGCTCATTTGTGCAAATGTGTAAAGGGTTGAATAACGGCATCTGTGATGTGCTCAATCAGACACACGTTTAGGACTATGTGCAAGTCCTTTTTTAGAGGAAGGGTTGACATGCGCATCTCGTTACGTGTGCTACAAAAGACCACTTTGATCAGAAAGTTGACCAGAGCATTTCAGGGGGGCTGTGATGTAGGAACCGGGTCGGGCTTGAGACCTGGGGAGGAGCGAGTGGAACCATGCAGAGGGCAGAGGCTGATGTGGCCCACACAGAGCAGAGGCTGAGGCATGGTGCCCCGGACACATCTCACCCATCAGCCTTTGCCCGAAAGACATGAGAATAGATATAATAGCAGAAGTGGGAGTGGTCAACTAAGGCAGGGGGTTTGGGGATAAAGCAGGACAAGGGGGTTGAGGAGGAGTCTTCCAAATAGGTTGCAGAGCCCTGGGATGGAGTGTGGGTGGTTGGGGGGTTGAGACAGGAGATTGGAGCCAGGCCAAGGTAGGTTCATTTGGAGTATTACAAATGGTGCATTAAGTGTGCATTACGTTCTTTAGATCCTGGTCTATGCACAGGTACACTTCCTGGGTGTGCCGGCACCATCTGTAAATGTGTTACTGCAAGTCATTTCAGATCAGAATTGACATCAGTGTTCTTCAATTAATACAAATACAAAATGCAAATGAAGGCCCTGGCTTTGTGCAAACAGCAGGCCTTTGTCTCAGTGCTCATAAATGGGGAGCCTTTGAAATATTAATAGTCATATTTTGAAAAAAAGCACACACACATTTTACATGAATGTCTGTGTGCCACTTGTGTCAGAAGCTGTTCTCTCATGCATTCCAAATCGAAATTGGAAAATGAAAAACCGCATGCCTTGCTATCTCTTTCTCCCAAATGCCTTTTCTCCCCACATTAAAGCCCATGGTAATGTGGCAGTGAGTCATATGTCTATAGAGAAAAGCGCAGGGGGGGGGGGGTTTGGGGAGGAGAAGGAAGGAGTGGTGCAAAGTGTACACATGAAATGTACAAACGGTACAAATGAAATGCTTTCAAAAAATATTTTGGGTGAACAATCCAGATGTTTGTTGTAAAACCGGTCACTTTAAATATGGTGTTTCTCCTTAAATAGTGACTTGCCCTTTAAAAAGAAAGTTCTTTTATGGGTAAAATTGAACAGATCGCTTCTTTGTCTTCCAAAATACTCCTATCCTCAGATATTTGAAAATCTAATATGCACGAAGTGACAGAGAAGGAAGAGAAGGTTCCGAAGTTGCACTACCAAGTCCTATTTATATTCCAGGTATTCTGTTACTTGTGGTTTTGCTATTCCTCTTACAGTTGCAGGGCTTCAAGTCTAGAATTCAAAGAAAACAATGCAGCAATCGTACAGGGCTGGTAACGGCCTGCCAGCCCGAGCTTAGGCAGGCTGGAGTGGCCTTCTAGGCTCCCTTAAGTGGGTGAGATTGCAATTCGCACCCTGGGGTTGGTCTCGTGTGCTAGTAGTTTTGTTGTGCTTGTTACTGGAGAGGGACTTCGAGCACATTGTGCGAGTCAAATCTCCAGTGAAGATAAAAGCAAGATGGCTGCCGCCATAGTAAATACTAAAGGGATTTAGTCGATTTTCTATTTCTGTGGTGGTCTAGGACGGAGTGCCAGTGGTGGGAGCACAAGAAGGTAAGTGGTGTTGGAGTAGCGGTGGTGGATGTGAGGAGGGGCTGGGGATGACTTGGGGTCAGAGGGTGTGGTGTGGGGTGGGACAGGGCAGGGGAGCATTAAAGGAGGGGCCAGGGAAATAAAATGACAGGCACCCGGGGAAGGGCCTTGGGTGGCTGGAGAAATGCAGGTGGTACACTATATTTTCTTGCCCATGTTTCCGACCACCTGATTGGCTAAGCGGCCTTACACAGGTGAGATAGGACAAAAGCACTTCATGAGAGTTCTGAAGACCGGGGGTAGGATTACAGTACATTGCTTGCACGCTAGTGCAGTTAGCACATGCCCAAACTGCATTTGCGCCTACACCTGCAGCATAGATTCATTGGTAGTGGTGCACCTGCTCCAGGAAAATGCTGGAGTCTTCACTTGCATTTTGACAATGGCTGCTTCACTTTTGTTCTGCCGTTAAGGTTAAATATTCGCAGGGACTCAGGGGGGATCATCAGGGGTCCTCTGGAGCACGTGGCAAAGCATCCAGTCCATTGTTATAAATGCAGTGTGTTTACCTGTCTTACCTTCCATGTCACAGGGCAAGGAAAGCAGTCCCAGCTGTCCTAGGCAGTATGCCAGCTGTGGGGCCCACCACCCTGTTCAGTACATCATTGCAGACAGAGGTGTGCAAAGCAGTCAGCTCCCTTATAAATGATTGCATTATAAATAAAATGTATAGACCAAAGGGGTCATTTTCACAGTATAATGGGGGGGGGAACATGACCATACATACGTAACTTGTTCTGTAATCTTAATGAACGTGGGACTTTACACGTATTGGGCCTCATTACGACCGAGGCGGTAAGGGGTTAACGGCGCCGTAAAAGGTGTCGGCGCCGTTAAACCCTTACCGCCTAATTACGAGGTCCCTTTGCGGGTCCCAACCTTAACGACTGGTTTTACCAGCCGTTAAGGAAGGAACCCGCAAAGGGACTTTCGAGGTAATTACGGTACCACAATTTGCGGTACCGTAATCACCGCCTTCCCCATTCCCATCGAGCCCTATGGGGGCAAAAACGGGAATGGGGAAGGGCCAATGGTGAATGGGGAATTACCGTCCCGCCAACCTTGGAATGGGGTGGTAATTCCGCCATTCTACATGGCGGAGTTGGTAAAATACAGGCGTCAACCATAGCGCTGATAGCGCCACGGTTAACGCCAGGGTCGTAATGAGGCCCATTGTGTTTTATTTTGGTTTGCATGTATGATGAACTGAAGTGCACATGCTCCTCTCTGCCTTGATACCGCTGAATGCATATTTTTGTTTTGTGTGGCTTGTCAGAGTGCTGCTCAAGTCAGACGGTTTGGAATGAGGTACATAACCAAGATTATAGACTGCATTCTGAGCATTCTCATTGGCTGAGGGCAAGCCCATAATTTGGTGGTTATAGTCCACATTTCATGGACACTAGAAGTTCCTTAATATGCTGGGTTGCAATCCAGCCTTTTAGTCCGTGACTGTGGTGCTGCAGCGGCTGTTAAAGGCCTGAGCAAATTGAGGGCCATTAATGGGGGCCAAGGGAATTTGACAGATGCTAAGGACAAGAACCAAAGGCACTTTCCTTCCAGACAAGGCTACATTTCACTATACCAAAGTGAAAGCATTTGATAGGGAAACCTGTTACCAGGCCATGAAAAATAAAAAAAATAAAACATTTTAAAAAAAAACCTACAAGATGGTTGCTCGTACTGAAAAACATCAAAGACCTGCACGGAACAGGACTAGTGCCCTTTCAAAATGTGTGCAAATCACTGACAGAGGAACAAAGCACAGGTGATAATCTCCATATAAAACAAAGAGTCACTCAAGCGGTAGCTGCTGTAAAGGTTGTGAGCCTGGCAGGCAGATGACAGCTATAACAACAGCCTGTGCAGTGAGGCCTCAGGAAGCAACAGAGGCAGCGTGTGAGTGAGAGCTGGGCCAAGCTGGGCCAAGCCCCTCAGGTTTCAAAGTGCCATGAAGCAGTATCCCCAGTTAGTGGCCACATTCTGAGCAACCTGATTGATAGCAGCACACCCTCAGATGCCAGTGCACCATATTTCTAAAGCAGATGCAAGGAAGAAAGAGGGAATATTTGAGGAAAATATGTGTGGCCAGGAGCGTGGGATACTCTAATGACCTCCCAGTCCACTCTGGCTGTCTGCACATCGCCTATTTCTGGCATTCTAGAATAATCAAAATGATTCATAGTGCTCAAACAGGCCATAACATAGCAAGTTAGCAGAGGGCAATATACCAAAACAACACATTGTAGGGAAAGGAGGTATGCAAGGGAGAAGCAAGATGTTTAAAGCCTTTAAAGGCGCTCTCTAGAGAGGAGAAGCGGTCCCAGTTATCATCACCCATATCTACAAAATCTGCCATTATCAGCAGTTACCAATATTAGCACCCTGGAATTGGCTAATCAGGATCCAGGGAAGAAGAGCTGAATCCCAGAGTAATTACTTGCATTCCCTGCCATCCTTCCACCCCACAAACTACTCTTCCCTGTAATGTTTCTCCGATCCCAGTGGCTGGCGTGGTGATGAATGGTGTCAATGGCCAGAGCCGTTGTCAGACCCCACTGGCCTCTGTGGAAGGCCCAGGATTAGCCCATGGCGGTGGCCACTAACGCCTCAATAAGAATGCCAGAATTTGCATGCGATTGATGATGTCTAGTTGGTGTATCAGACCTATTATCATAATTATTATGATTCTATTATTACTAATAGTAGTAGTCGAACTAGTAGTAGCAGTATTACTAATTGTAGTATAATTATGATTATGAATATGATTACTAGCAGTCACAGTAGTAGTATTACAGTTATGCATATGATTAAGAATACCATTATTAGTAGTAGCTTTATGATTATTAATATGAATTTGCTTATTAATAGTAATATACATAAGATGAGCAGCACTAGTAGTAGTAGCAGAAGTGGTAGTAGTATCAATATGAATAGGATTATTATCAGTAGTAGTATAATTATGATTATGAATATGATTGTTTAATTATTATGTATTTATTCAGTGAAAAAATACAACATGTTTGAAATAAACACAAACAATGATGCAATACATATTAAGTATAAAGAAATTAGTTTTGATGCCACATCAAAAAAAAAATACAACCAATGAGTATTGATTTACAAGATCCCTCCCCCCACCTCCCTAACCCAAATCATAAAAAGCTATGCAGTACAACTAATACATATCTAGACATTTCCTCCAGATTTTTTCAAAAATGTAGTTTTCTTTTTTATTGAAGATTTCTTTTTCTATACCTGCAATAGAATGCATCTCTGAAAGCCAATCAGTCGATAATGGCACAATTTGAGAGTTCCAGCTGTGAAGTATTATCTTTTTGCCAATAGCAGCTCCTCTGAACAAGATTTTTTTTTTGAGACACAGAAAGTTCATCTAACAAATCATCCGTACCCAGGATCATTTTCTTAAAGTCCAAGTCAATATCAGTCTCTAGAACCGATAAGCACATACCACAGATATTTGTCCACAATCCACGTGCACGTGAGCAATTCCACAACATATGTTCCAGAGTCCCACCTCACTCCAACAGTTCTTACAATCCTTTGAGTCCGACATTCCCTGTTCATCATTCTTTCAGGGCTCCAGTATATTATGTTTAGAATCTTTATTTGTCTTGATCTTTCACATAAATTCAAAGAACAAAGTTTCCCATTTTCACACATACTGAACACAACTCACATCCTATCCTTAACCCCCCATTCTTCTCTTAACTTCACATTTTCTTTGTATTTTGACAGAATGGCCCTCATTACGATACTGGCGCTAAACCATGGTGCTATTAGCAACATGGTTGGTGTTGGTATCGTAACGAGTCTGCCAATGTTCAATGGGGAATTACCACCCCATTCCAAGGTTGGCAGGGCGGTAATTCCCCATTGCACATTGGCCCTTCCCCATTCCCATTTTTGCCCCATAGGTCTCAATGGGACTGGGGAAGGCGCTAAGTACGGTACTGCAAATTACGGTGCCGTACTTAGTACCAAGGTCCCTTTGCAGGTCCCTACTTTAACGGCTGGTCTAGACCAGCCGTTCAGGTCGGGTCCCGCAAAGGGACCTCGTAGTAAGGTGCTAATGGGTTCTCGGCGCTGCATGCTTTTTCGGCACCGTTAACCATTAGCACCAGGGTCGTAATGAGGCCCAATGTGTTTGTGAACTCTACTTGCAATGGCCCCTTCTCCCAGACTTCTTTTAGCTGTCAACAGGTCAAGAATTACATCATCTGTCCACGACACCTCTCCAATACTCTTTTCCAGACATCTATAGTCAGATTCTCTAAAATTAGTGCTCTCCCACCTCAGGCATACTTCCGCCACAGAGATCCATTTCCATTCTGCCACAAGTCACCAATCCAATGTACTCTGCCAAAAAACCACTCAGCTCAAAATAACACCTTCCCATTTTCTTTAATAGCCATATACACATGGGTGATTTTAGAGCATCAGATCCTAAAAAGACATGAAGAGCTTTCCAGACATTTCACAGAAACTCAGTCATTGGATTTCTTTTACTAACTGCAACCGTTATAGTAAGAATCGCCCATGGGGAAAGCGGACCAGTAAGGCTTGCCTCTGCAATCTCCCATTCTTCCAGTTGATCTTTCCACAAATGGTACAAAGTTTTGACAAGTAAAATTTAGATGATATGCTCGAAAGTTAGGTATGCCAAGGCCACCCTTTTCTAATGGAAGCTGAAGCTTCCATAATTGCAATCTGGGGGGTTTCTGGTCCAAAATTAATTATTGGATTAGATTCTCCAACTCTTTCCAATAAGAAGGTTTTATTTCTAGTGGAAGCATGCTAAGTAAGTAATTAATTCTTGGCACAGAAGTCATTTTCAGAGCATTTGCTTTGCCTCAAATTGATAATTTTAGCAAAGTCCATCTCTCCAGACATATTTTAAGATCTCTGAGAGCCTCACACATATTCTCATCTACCATGTTCCCTAGCAACAGAGTCAGCCATACACCAAGAAGTTTAATTCTCTTCTCACACCATCTGAAGCCCGGGACGTAATGAAGGATTTATCACATGTGAAAGTCAAGACATAAGCTCAGATTTAGACCAGTTGATTTTGTAACCAGCTATTTTATAAAATGCATTGAGAATTTCCATCAACATTGGTAAGGAAATGACTAGATTCTTTATTATTAACAATAGGTCATCTGCATAGAACCATATTTTTTGCTCAACCACTTGAAAGTTAATACCACATAGATCTTGACTACTTGTTAGAGCAATTTACTAGAGGCTCAATTGTTAAGACAAAAAGCTGAGGCGATAAGGGGAAACCCTGTCTGGAACCCCTATGTAGAAGAAACAGCTCATATCGTAAACCATTAGTTCTTACATCAGCCGTCAAGCATGCCTATAAGAGTGCTATCCATGAAATAAAAATTCTCTCCAAGGTTCATGTTTCTTAAAACAGAGAAGCAATAGTTCCAATTTATCTCAGCATCAAGAGAAAAGGCAGCAACATCGTCAATAGAGTTCTGAGGTTGGGACATAGTAAACAGTAATTTCCGGATGTCACTTGATGTATTACGATTCTTAATAAAGCCTGATTGATAATTATGGACTAGATATTGCTTCAAGTGTTCAATTCTTAAGGCTAAGACCTTTGCCAGAATATTGTTATATGTATTGATTAGGCTTATTGGCCTGTAACTTACCCTTCTTTAAGAACACAGAGATTGTAGCATGATTAGTGGATAGAGGTAAACAACCTTCACTCATTCAGACGATGTACAAATCCCATAATAATTCCAAAGAGGATTCTGGTAATATCCTGTATATCTCCACCGGTAACCCATCTGGACCAGTTGATTTTCCAACGTTCAATTTTTGAATTGCCATCTTGAGTTCATCAATAGTTACTGGACTTTCAAGAGATATTTTATCATTCTCTGAAACCTTTGGAATTTATAATAAACCTAAAAAAGATTCACTGTGCCCTGTGATTTCTGGTTAAGTTTGATATAGATTTGTATAATAGTGCCTGAAAATATCATTTATCTCAATTGGGTTAAATGTGGAATCACCATCAGGTCCTCAAATGGATGTAATTGCTCCTTCAGAATATTGTTGACAAAGCCTATAGGCTACCCAATGGTCACGATTCTCAGCCCTTTCATAGTAGGAACATCTGAAGCGAAACAATTGTTTCTCAACCCTTTCACTTATGATCCCATTTAGCTCCCTCTTCAGTTCACATAGCTCTTTTTTTTCCCTGGACAACCTGGATCTGAAACCAAGGCAGTAGTAACCTCCTTAATGCCTTTTTCCAAATTTGCACTAGCTTCCATCACTTTTTTTCTCTTACTACTTGAGAGACCTAGGACTAGACTCCTCATTATACATTGAAACGCTTCCCAAACAACTTTAGTACTTATTTCTTCCGAACGATTTTCCTTCACAAAAAGGTCAGCCTCAGATCTAATTTTGTCAATTAGTCCCTCTTCTTGTAAGATTGAGGTGTTCATCCTCCAAGTAAAGGATTTACGTATTTCAAAGTTTCATTTTAGAGACAAAGAAACAGGTGCGTGATCAGAAACCACAATGTTACCAATTTCCCCTCTTAAGGTTTTCGGTCATTCTACCACCTGTTAGAAGCATATCAATGCAAGAGTAGGTGCAATGAGAGCCAGAGTAAAAACTAAACTCTTTTAGCATTGGATTTTGCAATTGCCAACAATATTTTAAATCATGTATATCAATCAGTGACTGAAAAGAGGAGAAATGAGGATCTCTCCTCACCTCCACTCTATCACCACTACAGTCTAATTTTGGATCCATCACTAAGATGAAGTCCCCACCGTGAATAGTATTGGGCAATTCTTGATCTTGTATCATTTGTGAGACCTTTCTAAAAAACAATCCAGCGTCTACAGAGGGTGCATAAATATTACATAGTATAAATTTGAAACCCTGTATTTCCACCAACAAGACAATAATTCTCAAATCTTTATCTGAGCATTGCCGCAGGACTTTAATAGGTGCATATTTACGAATTATTATAGCCACCCCTTTAGATCTTGCAGAGCAACACAAGCCAAATGCGCCTCCAACCCACAGTTTCTGCAAGTTTTTAATCTCGTCCTTAAGTAGGTGAGTCTCCTGCAAATAGTGAATATCACATTGCGTGCCTACCATACAATTGAAAACCTTCCGCCTTTTGATCAAATTATTCATTCCATTAACATTCTAAGACATAACCTTCACTTCCCGAGTCCCAGAGAAAGCCATCTCATTGAAAAACTTAAGAAATACACAAGAATGTAATAGTTCCACCTGTAGAGGAGGTCCCAAATACAGCCCACACTCCAACTGTCCATTTTGAAGTTCCAGGAACGTTCACACCGAAATATGTGACGTATGATGAGCAAATAAACCAGCATAGAGCTGCAGCAGGGCTCTGCCCAGTGCCCATCAGAAGAGCAATGCCTATTGAATTACCAGTACCAAGGAAACCATGGAAAGTAAGGTATCCATTGAGGAAACCCTATCAACAAATGAAACAATATGAAGATCGTCTAAGTACAGTCCCTGAAGAAACCAAAACGGTCTTAATGGAAGGTGAATGGTGATGTCACAAGAACCCAGACTGACTCACATATAGAAGAAATGGCTACCAGAGAATGACGTAAAAAGAGATGCAACGCCATGAACAAGGATATTGTGTACCTAAAGTGAAAGGACGATGTCAAAGGTAAGAAGCTTAATCTGTAAGCATGACAAAGATATTCAACCCGTTTACACATGTACATATGCTTGGAACTGCAAGAATGCTAAGAAAACCGTGTGGCTTGCTATGCTTAGTAGAAAGATAGTGCGGCAAGCACCACTATACAAAATCTACCTCACAAGAAGTATGTTTTATAAGTGTATTTCCACTTTGCACAAGAAGTAGAATCAACCCAAGGTTGCTAAAGGCCACAAGAGGAAAACTTCATATTTAGCAAAATCGAGAAGAAGCGGCCGAAACGAAACTTAGCAGAGGCAACTTGTGCCAGGAAAGCCAAGGTCGTATCAGTAGAAGAGACAAAAAGTAGCTACTATTAATTGAAACTAAGAACAGAATATCCTTCTTCTGAAAGGTCAAGACAAGAAGAGGAAGACAGGTGGTGGGTGAAAGGAAAATCAAATACACAAATTGTGTGGAAAAAAGGCAAGGTGTCTGAATCACATGACCAGCCAAGCAAGAAGAAGCAAGAGTTTCACAATTACGTATGGCAGCAGGCCAGGCGAAGATATCAGAACTTTTCCAGACAGGAGATGCAGTCTCGAGGCAACCACATTGAAATAATTGACACATAGCTACTAAAGTGATTATTGATTGTAACAATATTTGAAGGAAGGCCGGGGAACCAAGGGGCATCCCACACCTGGCTGACCATTCTGTGTGCTGCTAAGCAAAGCGGAAAAGTATGCATGGAGTTGGTGCCCATCCAAACACAATGGACCAAGTAATCTAGGGTCCTATAGTTAGTAGAACCAATAGGACGTTGTACTTTTAGTGATGTCTGCACTAGTCATTTTGAAGGAATGGCTTAGATGCCCCACCTGACAATGTTTACCCAATCCCCTCACTCTGTTACCATATACAGATATAGTACCTATGTTAAAGTTACCTTTCCTGAACCAACAGAATTCCATGCTTGATGACACGTTTTTAGTATAAATGTTCTGATTTTGATGAAGTTCATTAGAGTTGAAGCTAGAAGGACGATCACACCACTGCTGATATTCTTACTTCCCTGTTTTTTGTACTTGTCATTAAACGGACTCCCTTTGCCAAACCGTCAAGTTGTCATTATTGATTTGGTGTTGTAATATTAATCTGCACCCCCATCCATCTCAATGGTGCTGCTATCTTGTCTTCAAGTGCTTCTGGGCAGACCCCAACTCTATGGGCCGGTTGGGGGTCCCGGAGCACACTTGGTAGCAGAGATTGATGGATTAGATGGATTTTCGATTATCGATTAGAATAAGACACCCGTTGACTATCAACATAAACTAACTCTAGGTCCTCGATAATATCACAAGTCCCTTGCCATCTGGCTGAGTAGACCATGAAGCTCCCCGTAGACAGTGGTTAGATTAAAAGCAGAATCTGCAGACAAGGGTCTGAAGGGACCTGTGTTCCCCACATAAACCCTTCCCACTCCTTCGGGCAGCTAAGCGGGTGAACGGCAGGAGAGGCGGTGACGGAGGCGGTGATCCCGAGGATTCAGAGAGGAAACATGTGAACGGTGAGTGAAAAGACTAAATGCTTTGGCAAAAAGTGCATGCCTTGGAACAAGTAAGGGAAAAGGTAACGGAGGGAAACAGGAAAAACAAAATATAGTCCAAAGTAGAGTAGGATATATATATATATATATATTTATATATATATATATATATATATATATATATATATATAGGGAAGGAAATAGTGACTTAAAGGGCGATTAAAAATAGAAGAGAGAGGATACCAGGGAGGTCACCCGAGAAGAGAGAGGATTTGCCTAATTCCTATGGTTAATATAGCGTCTTGAAGAAACTTATATCCAGAATCCTGAGTGAAGAGGAACAAATAGGTCACCACAGCGGTTAAAGACGCCTGTGAAAGGGTTACGTTTAAACTCCATGTCGGGGTAATATTAGAGGCAGAGGCATATGTGACCAGCTGGAGTTCATCTAGTCTGTTAACGTCTGTTTTATGTGTTATTATAGATCAAAATTTTTCCTTCAAGGGACTAGCATAAAATGTACGTGATTAAGTAACTAAGATATTGCAGTGTACGAATTGATGTTTAATGATTAAAAAGGAGATATAAAACATTTTTGTGGAAAAAACAGGATTGGAGCTTGTGATGTTTGGTACTCGCTCATATTGTTGGAATTGTTTAAGTGACAAAAGACATTAAAAAGTGTTGTTTAAAGTGAAAGTGAACAAAGTTAAATATGGAAGACAAGACTCCATTAGTACACCTGTGCAAACGGTGGCCCAAAAAATGCACCTAAGCTGAAAAAGTACAGTGCAGAATGGGTTAAAGGAACCACCCACAAAATGTTTATGCCTTAGTCCCATGGTGGATCCTTATCTAAAACGGTCATGCAACACATGATGACATATTTGCATGCCACATACACAGGCAAAAAGTTAGACAAATGCCTAGCTAGTCTAGAGTTGTGGAAAATGTACCAACACGATAAAGAGGAGGAGCCGCCAGTAGATTGGTTACTTAATGTATGCACAGAGGGGGGTGAGACGCCCTCAGTTCACCCGCCCCGTATGAAACAAAAATTTAAGACAGTACGGATGAAGGGTTATGCCCACTAAGAGAACTTAAAGCAGCCACGGGGTATAGCAACCCGGCATTTGAGTCACCTACGTAAAGCGGTGATGAAAATCTAGACAAAAGATCGAGATAGAGACATCACCTCCAAAGTCCCAAGGGACAAGGAGAGACGCGAGAATTAGAGAAAAGACCAGACACAAGCAAGTACATCTCGACGCGGAGAGAGAACACAAAAGATGGAAAGGAAATGAGGATAGAACTGATGAGATAGCACTCACACAAAACAAATGGATGGGAGCTCAGATTTTATTGAAACTTGATGGCAAAGGCATTGATGATGTAAAACAAAAAGGGAAGCTAGATGATGTACAGAGAGAGGACAAGGAAAAAGAAAAAGGATTGAGAGACAAAAGAATAAGGAAAAAAGATAGACAGATTCAAGAACAGTTATGTCGTGAAGAGCAAGAAAGGCAACATGATCGTAAACAGAGCATAGCCAATGATCAAGACAGACAGCAGCAGCGAAGGATAGAGGAAGAACAGAGGATACGAGAGAAAAGAATAAAGAGACAAAGGGATGAGGAAATCTGAAGGGCAAATGAACATAGAGACACAAAGAAAGAGGAAGAAGATAGGGTCATAGAAGAAGCAAGGAAGTGCAGAGAGTTTGATGAAGATGTAGAATGTAAGCGAAGACAGAGAGCATGCGATCTTAAAGGAATGGTTTGCCCAAAAATGTTTATTTCAAAAATAGATAGGCGATATTAAAAAAAAAAAAAACGATTGGCTTTTTATTTTTCAAAGTCCCTATGTAAAATTTTGAGCAATTCAAGCTCAAAAATGTGCAAAAGCAAGCACATGGGCGCATCCATTTTGTGAAATGGATGCCCGCCTGTACTGGCTTTTGCTTTTGCGGCACTAATGAAGGAAAAGCCAGCCAGCTGTAGTAAACAAAAGCTACCACTGGGTGGCTTTTCCTTCATTGGTGCCGGGACTCGGAGGATGCAGACCGGAGACTACAGGCAGAAAAGCTGTAGCTGCATCTCGGTAAGTGCTATTTATTTATTTTTTTAAATAAGCACTAGCTGCGTTTTTTTTTCTAAGTTTTCCGGGCTGGAGGAGCTTTTTAAACTTAGAAATAAAACCGCAGCTTTAAAAACGTTGTATTTATGTTTGCGGTAGCTTTTGAAGCGACCGCAAACATAAATACAATGTTATTGTGTTTGAAAATGCTGCGGTTTTTCTTTCTAAGTTTCTCAGGCTCCTCCGAGCCTGAGAAACTTAGAAAGAAAAAATGCAGCGTTTTAAAACACAACTGCGTTGTGTTTCTGCCTAAATCTGCTTTCCCGTTTGGGGCTTTAGGGCTCCCAGGGGAAGCCCTAGAGCCCCAAATGGGAAAGCAGATTTAGGCAGAAACACTGCGGCATGTAAACAAAACCGTGTTGTGTTTCTGCTTGCCTTTGCTTTCACTTTGGGTCTCCGGTGCTCTCCTGGGGGAGCACCGGAGACCCAAAGTGATAGCCACGGTAGGCAGAAACACAATGCGGTTGTGTTTGAAAATGCTGAGGTTTTTCTTTCTGAATTTCTCAGGCTCCTCTGAGCCTGAGAAACTTAGAAAGAAAAACCGCAGTGTTTTCAAACACAACCGTGTTGTGTTTCTGCCTAAATCTGCTTTCCCATTTGGGGCTCTAGGGCTCCCCACGGGGAGACCTAGAGCCCCAAATGGGAAAGCGATTTAAGCAGAAACACTGAAGCATTTAGCATTTCCCATTTGGGGCTCTCGGGCCCCCCGTGGGGAGCCCAAGAGCCCCAAATGGGAAATCAGCTGTAGGCAGAAACACTGCGGCATGTAAACACAACCGTGTTGTGTTTCTGCCTGCCTTTGCTTTCACTTTGGGTCTCTGGTGCTGCCCTGGGGAAGCACTGGAGACCCAAAGTGATAGCCACGGCAGGCAGAAACACAACACGGTTGTGTTTGAAAACGCTGCGTTTTTTCTTTCTGAGTTTCTCAGGCCCCTCCGAGCCGGAGGAGCCTGAGAAACTTAGAAAAAAAAACGCAGCGTTTTCACACACAATAACGTTGTATTTATGTTTGCGGTCGCTTCAAAAGCTACCGCAAACATAAATACAACATTTTTAGCCCGGAAAACCTAGAAAAAAAACTAGTGCTTATTTAAAAAAATAAATAAATAGCATTTACCGAGATGCAGCTGCAGATTTTCTGCCTGTAGTCTCCGATCCGCCTCCTCCGAGTCCCGGCACCAATGAAGGAAAAGCCACCCAGTGGTAGCTTTTGTTTACTACAGCTGGCTGGCTTTTCCTTCATTAGTGCCACAAAAGCCAAAGCGAGCACAGCGGCGGGCATCCATTTCACAAAATGGATGCCCCCATGTGCTAGCTTTGAGCTTCAATTGCTCAAAATTTTACATAGGGACTTTGAAAAAAAAATATGCCAATTGTTTTTTTTAATATTGCCTATCTATTTTTGAAATAAAACATTTTGGGCAAACCATTCCTTTAAATATCTGGAAAGAGAGGTTAAAAGACCTGAGCCAGTAGTAGATTGGGGAGACATCGAAGAATTCTTTCCTGAGTACGATTCAGTACCAGGCCCGTCTAGGGATTATATCGAGGATGATTTTGACACCAGAAGCATCGGAGAGATGATCAATAGAATATATAATGAAATGGGGATATAACAAGTACCCCAAGGGGAGGGTGAAGATGAGCGTCTTTAGAGAACTCAGCTTTACGATACTGAGGATGTCTCCCGAAGTAGTGGGAATAGAGAACTGTCCCTAGATAGGTTAGACATATGTAGGAACAAAGAGGACGCAAGAAGTTGCACAAGTTGGGGGCAAACAATGTCTGACACCGAAAGAGAGGAGCATGAGGAAAAGGAGGAAGTAAAGAGATGCGAAAAAAACGATTCTCAAGGGGGAAAGGGATAAGATGGTCAGACACTAGTGAGTCTGTACCGAGGGCATCAGAGTCAGCCACACATTCAGACCGACACAAAGAAGTATCTCAGAGTCAGAGGGGGTTGTCTCCATCACCCTATGTGAGCCAGCTAATGACATTGCCGGGTAGGCGGCGATGAGGGAATCTTGGGGGAAATCAATACCCGTGTTCTACCATATATTGTGCCAAGGGCTGCCAGAGCCGGTAGAGAAACAGCTCAAGAAATTGGTGGGAATCAAGGCCAAACTGTGGTCAGAAAGACAGCTGACATTGCACAATATTGCAGGCTGCTGCAAAAAAAGAATCGCAAAAAGGAAGCTGCACAAAAGGGTGAAGAGGAAAAATTAGTGCAGACAAAATTGTCAAAATATGCCCTTGAAGGAGCAATGATAACTAGCACAGATGGATTGAACATGCAACAAGCCATTAATCCACAGCGGAATGATCAGGGCAATACTGGGTTTTACCCCAGGTCAGGAGCATTCAGAGGGAGAGGATGGCATAGTAATCAGGGAGGTTTTCAAAGTAATCAAGGAGGTTTTCAAAATATGCAAAATGGCAACCAAGATATGTCAAATGGGCAAGTGATCAGACCACTGCCAGTATTTTAGTTGTGTGGGATGACAGGGCATTAAGCATGCACATGCAGAAGTCAAGGCATGATGCAAAACAGCCAAGGAACAGGGGCAGGTATGGTGAATCCACCTGTGTTCTTACAGCATGGAGGTAACAGAGTTGCACAGAATCACACGGTGCAACAACAAGCGCCAGGAGCACTGCAGAACAGGAAACCTCAGAATTCGATGAGTTACCCACAAGGACAGTCTCAATAGTCACCTATGCAACTGTCACAGACAGTAAGTGCAGGACAGGCTGCAAACCCTGGAATGAGGAGTAACACTGGTGATGGGGGAAGTCCATTTGCATAAAGTGGGATAAAATTATATATGGACTAGGACAGCTCACTGGGAACCCTGATGTGTTCTATCCTTTCAGTGACACCAGAAACCAAGGCTAGATGTTGTTGTAGGGGATAAAGAATATTCCTTCCATGTTGACACAGGTGCAACACGCTCGTGTATACGTGAAGGCAAATTTTCCTTGTCCGGCGATGATATAAATGCTCAGAGTTTAACAGGAGCTACAAGTTGTGTTCCTTTTACAAACACACTTCCAGTCTTTATATGAGAATGTGATATGAATGTACCTTTGTTAAATTCGCAACAAACCCCAGTAAACATTTTGTGTCGAGATCTAATGACAAAGTTAAATATGACAATCTCGTTCCTGGAGGAGGGCATAGCAACTCCAGGAATGCACTATTTGAATGTATGTGAAATGATTAGAGCATACGCAGGACAGATAGCTACGAGGACTGTACCATTAGAGCCAGAAATATTCACGTATGGAATACGTGTACTAATGGCAGGATCGGAGAAGGCCCCCTGCCGGCACCCCACTGCGAAGAGACTATAGACGATGGGGAAGAACCACAGCACATGCAGGTGAGGTCCATGACGAGGAAGAAGGAGGCATGAGCAGCAGCAAAGTAAAGAACAAAGAACGTTTGTGAAAAAAAAATGTGGCTTCATTTTAGACATTCTTAAAACATTCTTCTGAGCAAAAAAAGGGGATAAGGACATAAGAACGGACACTCTGTGCATCCAAGTTGCAGGGTGAAGAAGAAAATTGCATTCATAAAGCCACAACATAGCCTGTCAACTTTGGACTGAGGTACACTGAAGCCTTGATTAGTAAAGAGTATGCCAAATTCCGATCGAGGACACATAAATTGGAAGAAAATACAGGATCCAGATCAATTCCACACACAGGGACCTTGTTCGGAATCACTTATGATGTCCCACAGTAGCGACATCACCAAAGATGTACTATCATATTTTGACCTGGTGCTAAGATCGTACCCATCATTGGTGGGGAGGCTCACTAGTGTCACTGACTTTCTTCAAGATCCTGAAAACAAAAAGACTATAAGGTGGCTGCTTACTCTAATTGCCAAACAGTTCCTCCTACATCCTGAATACAGCGAGGAAATGTTCCTTGTGGAGGAAGAAGCGGATAGGCTTATCAACATTCTGTTCTTTCATCTAATTGAAGACTGTCCAGATCTTGTCAGAAGGACAACAGATGTATTGACATGTTTTCATGATCCAGCAAGCACAGAACTTTTAAGTATAATCCTGAATAGAATAGTCATCCAAGTAGCTCTTCACGCACACTGACATTGCAGAGACTTTTCACAGTAAGTGAGACCCAACAGTCCCAAATTGCAGCAAAAACAGGACAAATGTCCCTGCCACCAGAAGACAGCAGGTTGGCAAGTAGTGTTTTCTTTCGCCTAATCACGGATTTCCCAGAACTTGTGGGGAGACCTGTAGATGTTGACATCCTCACATTCATCAGAGACCCAGCTAATTCTACACAGATGGGCATGCTCTTGCATGGTATCGTGATGCAAGTGGAACTTTCTAACCATCAACAGAACTATTTGAGAAGATTTTAAACTTTCCGCAGAGGGACAGATTGAGAGAGAAGTGCCAGAGATTTAATTTCTCATTTTCATATTGACAAGGACACAACATGTCTTCAGGAATGAAGCAAATCAGAGGCACAGACTGGGAGTTAGTATATTTTGAACATGCTCAGTTAAGAGACCTGTTGAATTATTGCCTGGTTTTGACACTTCCCATAGCCTAGCAAGAGAGCTGTATCCAGAGATAATAGACAATTCATTGTTCAAGACAAAGGGGACAATTGTTTAGTACCTGCAACTCATGAACAGAATCCAGAGATAACATTGTTTGGGGGGTTGTATTAAAAGTTAGCATCTTCGATGGATGATCGAGATGGGGATCCAGAGCAGTAATCTCGTCCTCCCGCAGGAGGAAAGACATCCATACTTTTCTGGAAGGAAATGCTGCTGATTGACCTACAGAGGCATAATGTATTTATGTATTATATTCATCATCGTTTTACTGTCATTGACAATCAGAACTGCATTTTTTATTGGTGCACAAAGTGTTCCAATTCCAGTGCACCCACCTAATGATGCACGCATGAAGCCTACGAAGGCATCCAGACCGTATATAGTCATTACAGTGCCTAGAAGACCCGATGGTGGAATGAATGAACTCGAGATGGATGTGATTAGCAATTACACACACACACACTTGTGGTAACAAGCAAATCGAAAAGCCGGAGACAGGGTCGGCTGAGTATGAATGTAAAAAGGTTACTGACAACCACAAGCATGCAAAAATTGAATGCACACACATCAGGCCTAGTGTCAACAACTGCAAAACCACAATCCAATGCATGGGAGAAGGAAAGACTGCCTACTATGAGAAGTTCCACTACAAGTGAAATGAAAAGTCAAATGGAAAAAAAAACTGAACTCCTGAAGAGACAAGAGAAGTCGGAGAATAAACCCACGGAGACAATATTTCCAAACACATATATCCAGTGAAAGGGACGAGCACAAGTCCTACAATGCAGCCATATACTGGACCAATGACAGAGTGGATATGGGCATTTCTAACCAGAAGAAAAAAGATACAAGAGGACAAGGAAAGAACTGCCAGACTTTTGTCCACTCAAATGGCACTGATGAGAAGGCCTGCACCCTGGATCAGGATACCGAGAATCCTCCAACAAGAAAGAGCAATACAGATGCATTCAGGGATGTGGTTATAGCAAATTACATGAAACCTTTAAGAATCAAGAGAAGCATACACGGAGATGACCGCGAACTAGACGATTACTTGGACAGCACAGCACATTTGGGAAACAACATCCGGTACCATCATATGAAAGAAGTTGGAAGACTGAGTTCAGAAGGGGAATGCTTTGTTTGTGCACTACCGTACAGTATGGGAAAGCCCAAGATCTTCATAGCTGTAGAAATTGATGTCCAGACAGCACACTATCTTTCACACGTAGCAATGTGCAAAACTAGAGACCAGTTCATGGGTAGTGATGCCTCACTGAAATGGGCAACTATATCAACCGATTCAAATGAAGACGATTATGTCCAGGACATAAAGACAAGAAACAATGGAAAGACAAAACACATTGTGATCAGATACGAGAAGCCGGGAGTTAAAGGAGCAGAGATTAGAAGAGAAGCAGATCAAAAAATGAACGTCCAAGGAAAAACTCCAGAAGAGGCTCGAAGTTGGAAAAACAGAGGCCAGATGCAGATTTGGGGAACAGTGCTTTCACCAGACAACTGGGAGAAAGGAGTAGTGATTTGCAGGGCATGGATGGTCCTTGGAGCCTGCAAGGAAGCAACTGAAAATGCACAAAGGATATGCAAACCATTATGGCCAGAGCTTGCAAAACTGCTGACATGGGTCGAAGACAGAGGAGGACCCTGGCAAATAGTGCCACTGGAAAGCCCAAAACTGTGCTTCAGGACTAATGATACAAAAAAGATGGAAGAGAAACAGAACTGTGGAGACAGTTTTGATGCTCCAGGAATGGTGCATGGATCTGCAGTAATTATGGATCATTATTGGGCATGTGGATCCAATGCATACATCAGACTGCCGAGAAACTGGGGAGGTATATGCACAATAGTGAATGTCCACTTTCCAACGTTGGTGATCCCGAAAAGTGACCTGAACATTGACAGTTTCCAAAAGCAGATCCTCACCCGAGGAAGAAGAGATCTGTGGAACTGCTGATTAGATTTAAGAGAGAAAATTACTTTTCTGCCAAATCAGACAAAGATTTTCATGCAATCCCATATGAACACAGGCTGTTCAGCATAGACTCATCAGTGGTCATGACAATCTTCATGCCAAGATTTCAGGTTGGAGCAAATACTAAATCGTTGCAGATAACCAAATGGGAGTTACTGCAGACCAACAACACAACCATAATGGGATTCAACACAATCAAGGAGGAGTTAAGGGCAATCTGACTGATGACTCTCCAGAACAGATATGTACTTGACATGATCACAGCTATGGATGGAGGTGTCTGTGCAAAAATTGGAGAATCGTGTTGCACATTTATACCATCGCGTGATGAAGAAAACGGAAGGCCATAGGTATGCTGACGAAGCTATAGAATCAGATGATCGATGAAACTGATGAAGTTGATGATGGCAGCTTGTTTGGATCACTGTTCCCATGGGTTCCCCAATGGATGGCAGATGCTTTCAAGTTCCTGGGAGTCCTGCTAGTGATGATATTGCTAGGATTCTGTGTTATCAAGATAGTAATCTCTCAGTGACAGAAAACTGTTAAAAAAGTTTTAGGGATGAAGATCATGATTGATGGCAAGCCAGGATGGAAGCCCAAAGACCTAACTGACGAAGAAATAAGAGACTTTGTGTAGGCCAGCATTCATACACCTGAAGGAACAAAGTTTCTATATCCCAGGAAGCATAGAAATTATGTGGAAAGATGGGTTTACTGCAGCCCAAAAGGACAATGTCAACTGATGACGTGGAACAAAGATGAACACGTAAGAACAGCAGGAAGTCTAAAAGGAATCATAAAGATATCGACCCCAAAGAGACATTTCTTCAGACCATCATGTATAGACCCAGAAGATGAAGAAAGAATGGATCCAGGTAATGACGTAAAGGTGAATACAGAGGAACCAAAGAAAATGGATCCAAAGAAGGAGGTGAAAGTGGTTGATGAATCGCCCAGAGGAGGGAGTGTAGAAGAGGTCCCAAATACAGCCCGCACTCCAACCGTCCATTTTGAAGTACCAGGAACATTCACACTGAAATATGTGACGTATGATGAGCAAATAAACCAGAAGAGAGCCGCCTATTGAAGTACCAGTACCAAGGAAACCATGGACAGTAAGGTATCCCTTGAGGAAACCCTATCAACAAATATGAAGATCGTCTAAGTACAGTCTCTGAAGAAAAAGATGAATGGTAATGTCACAAGAACCCAGACTGACTAACATATAGAAGAAATGATGACCAGAGAATGACATAAAGAGACGAAACGCCATCAACAAGGATATCGCGTACCTAAAGTGAAAGGACAATGTCAAATGTAAGTAGCTTAAGCTGTAAGCATGATGAAGATATTTGACCAGTTTACACATGTACATATGGTTGGAACCACAAGAAAGCTAAGAAAACCATGCGGCTTGCTATGCTTAGAAGGAGCATAGTGCGGCAAGCGCCACCATACATAATCTACCTCCAAAGAAGTATGTTTTATAAGTGTATTTCCACTTTGCACAAGAAGTAGAATCAACCCAAGGTTACTAAAGGCCACACAAGGAAAACTTCATATTTAGTAAAATCAAGAAGAAGCGGCTGAAACGAAACTCAGCAGAGGAAACTTGTGCCAGGAAAGCCAAGGTCGTATCAGTAGAAGAGACGAAAAGTAGCTACTATTAATTGAAACTAAAAACAGAATATCCTTCTTCTGAAAGGTCAAGACAAGAAGAGGAAGATAGGTGGTAAGTGAAAAGAAAATCAAATACACAAATTATGTGGAAAAGAGGCAAATTCACGGTGTCTGAATCACGTGACCAGACCGGCAAGAAGAAGCAAGAGTTTCACAACTACGCATGGCAGCAGGCCAGGCAAAGATATCAGAACTTTTCCAGACAGGAAATGCAGTCTCGAGGCAACCACAGTGAAATAATTGACACATAGCTACTAAAGTGATGATTGATTGTAACAATAGTTGAAGGAAGGCCGGGACACCAAGGGGCACCCTGCACCTGGCCGACCATTTGCATGCTCCTAAGCAAAGTAGAAAAGTATGCATGGGGTTGGTGCCAACCCAATCACAATTGACCAAGTAATCCAGGGTCCTATAGTTAGTAGAACCAATAGGATGTCGCACTTTTAGTGACGTCTGCAGTAGCCATTTTGAAGGAAGGGCTTAGATGCCCCACCTGACAGTGTTTACCCAATCCCCTCATTCTGTTACCATGTACAGATACAGTACCTCTATTAAAGTTACCTTTCCTGAATCAATAGAATTGCAAGCCAACTTTTAAGCGTTACACGCCAATGATGACGAGATTTTAGCATGTTCTGATTTTGATGAAGTTCATTTGAGTTGAAGTGCGAAGGAAGAACACGCCACTACTGATATTCCTAACTCCCTGTTTTTTGTGCTTGTCATTAAATGGACTCCCTTTGCCAAACCGTCAAGTTGTCATAATTGATTTGGTGTTGGAGTATTAATCTGCACCCCCATCCATCTCAAGGGTGCTGATATCTTCTCTTAAAGTGCTTCTGGGCAAACCCCGACTCTATGGGCCGGTTGGGGGTCCCGGAGCACACACCAAAATAAGAAAAGCCAAAAAAACAAAAGAAAAAAACAAAAAACTTCCCCAGCCCTATTGAGAGAATGCTGATAGCCAACACCACAGAGCATAGAAACCCGAAACTCCCGGCCCCTTTCCCAATTAAAAAAGAACCCTATCTATAGAAATTAAAGAAGTGTAAACCTTAAAACCAAGATTCCTCCATTCTAATAACCCTATTAACACTGGTAACATATCTCTTTGTTTGTTTGTTTGTTTATTTATATTGCGCACCAGACCTAAGGGTATTCAAGCGCGAAGGCAGAAAGAGGGTTGTTCAACTTAGGTTACATGTTACAGATTAAACAGGGGGTACAGCTACGGTTACAATGCTGTAGACATGTATTGTCAAAAAAATCACAGAAGTATATACTGTAAGTTTACAAGAATGCAGGTGTGATAGATAAATAGAGCAGAGCAAATATACAAAATATACATGAGATCCCAAATGACAGTAGGGTGAGGTTAGGCATCATGATCTTTTAGCCATTGAATCAGACTGGATCTGAATTGCCGGTAGGGGAGATTTTCCCTTAGAGCAGTTGAAGGGAGTTCCAAAATTGTGCTGCTTTAACAGCAAAGTTGCTCCCGCCAGATTTAGTAAGTTTGAATCTGGGTACTAACAAAAGGTTGGAGTTAGCTTCTCATAGGGGGCGAGAGGCTGTTTGTCTGGTGAATCTGTCTATAAGGTATTGCGGGGCTACGTGGTTGAGGCATTTGTGTGTAAGGGAGGCTGATTTGAGGAGGATTTTGTCTTTTGTGGAGAGCCAATTAGTAGATCTCCTAAGGTCTGATATGTGGGCATTTTTAGGGAAGTTTAGGGCGGCTCTCAGGGCATTATTTTGGAGTGTCTGTATTTTGGTGGTGATGTATTTGTTAGTGCCTATGTAGAGGGCATTGCAGTAATCGAGTTTCGACAGGATTAGTGCCCTTGCTAGAATGACACAGTTGTTAGGTGAGAGGAAGGGCTTGGCTGCTCTAATTAGCTTGCAGGTGTAGGAGGTGGCTGAAGCCATGGCATTCACTTGTTTACCAAAGGTAAGCATGGAGTCTATGTAGAAACCGAGAGTTTTAACTACTTTGGCTACAGTAATGATGTTATTGTCAATTATGAAGGAGTCATAGTTGGGACCTAGTTTTTTGATGTTGGAAGAGGTTCCTAGAATGAGGAGTTCATGTTTGTCATCATTCAAGCATAGACCGTGGGAGGCCATCCATGCCTGGATGATGAGGTAGACTCTATTCACAAAGGCCAAATCCTTGTCATAATCTCCCGTCAACGTGATGAGGATCTATGTATTGTCTGCATAGTTAGTGTAGGTGATACCAAGACAGTCTAGATCATCGAAAAGGGGCTTTTTGAAGATATTGTAGAGGGTGGGAGATACACAAGATCCTTGGGGTACGCCGCATGAAATAGGTGCGGGGTCTGCAGCTGCTATGGGAGAGAAAACTCGCATTGTCCTGTTATCTAAGAAGGACTGGATCCATGCGACTGCTTCATGGGAGAAGCAAGCCGCCGTGACCAGATGATTGCATAGTATTGCATGGTCTACCAGATCGAATGCGGCAGAGAGGTCAAGGAGTAGTAAGAGTGAAGTCGTACCTTTATCTCTGAGTGTGTTTATTTGTGCCTTAAGGTCTAGGAGTGCAGTCTCGATACGATGCTGTGGTCTGAAGCCGGACTGTCGGACTCCTAGGAGGTGGTTTAGTTCCAGGTGGTGCTGAATTTGTACGTAGGCTAATTTGTCTAAGATTTTCAGTAGGAACGGCACAGCGGTTATGGGGCGGTAATTGGTTGGGATGGAGGGGTCCAGAGTTTGCTTTTTGAGGAGGGGGAGGACCCAGGAATGTTTCAGGTTGCTGGGTATGGTACCTGATGTGAAAGAGGCATTTATGAGTTTAGTGATGAAGGGTGAGAGTTCGCGGGCGGCGTCTTTTATGAGTTGGGCTGGACATGGGTCGCCCTGGCAATTAGAGGGTTTGAGTGTGAGGATGACTTTCTCGACTTCTTTGGTGGAGACTTTGTGAAAGTAGAAGGGAGGGGTGTCCAGAGGTTTCAGAGTCGGTAATGGGTTTGTGCTAGACTTGGAGGGGGTGCCTATGTTAACAGTATTAGGGGCAGTTATGGAAGCTTTTTTGTTGTTGATCTTCGTCTGAAGCATTGTTATCTTGTTGGCAAGGGCATTTTGTATGCCTGTGCACCAGTTCTTATCCTTGAGGCAAGAGTCGGGAGCTTGGGTAGGGGATTCTACTTCCTTTAGGATGGTAAACAGTTCTTTAGTGTTGGATTTGGCTTGAGTGATATGGGTGTTGTAGGATGTTTGTTTCGCAAGGATGATTTCTTTTTTGTAGAGGGTAGCTAATTTCTTCAGGTTATTTTTATTGGTGTCTGAGTGGTCTGATCTCCAAGTTCTCTCACTTAGGCGTTTCTTTTGTCTGATATCTTTCAGTAAGGGTGTGAACCAAGTATTTAGGTGTTGATAGGGTTTGCTCTTCCTAGTTTTCAGTGGTGCGATAGTGTCCAGAGAGGCGAGCATCACTTCATTGTATTTTTCTACCATGGAGGCTGGGTCAGACTGATCTGAGATGGAATTTAAGGTGGGAGAATGAGGGGGATAAGATTTTCAGGGGTAATATTTTTTTTGTTTCTAGTAGGTGCGGTGGGGGGGCTAGGATACTGTTGTTCATAGGTGTGGTGGCTTCTAGGGTAAAGGATACTATGTGGTGGTCGGACCATAGCTGAGGCATTATAGAGGTGATAGTGGTTGGGCAGTTATGTTCGGCAATCCAATCGAGGGTTCTTCCTTTGATATGTGTAGGATCTGTAATCTTTTGGGTAAATCCTAGTTCCTCACGGGTGCTGTTAATTTGTAGGGCATTGGGGTCACATGGGTCATTGAATCCAAGGTTGAAGTCACCTAGGATGAGACTTTGAGTAGAGTTTTTTAAATTGTCAGATAATAGGTTTGTGAGGTCTTCCTCAAAGGAGCCTATGGGGCCTGGTGGTCGATATATCAGGTGGATAATGATGCTTTGATTATTGGCAATGGTGAGTTTGGCTGTGAGGGATTCACAGGAATTGGTTTTATGGGGTGAGGAGAGTCTTAGGGTGAGGTTATTTTTGACAATTATAGCCAGGCCGCCACCTCTAGACGTGGTGCGATCCATGCGTATAAGAGTGTAATTGTCTGGGATAGGTAACATAATGGCTGGTCCTGCTGCGGGATGGAGCCAGGATTCCGTGATGGGCAGGAGATCCAAGTTCTCGTTTTGGATTGTGTCCGCTATTTCGGTGGCATGGGCTACCATAGAGTGGGCCTTTAATAAGGCGCCTTTTATTCCAGGTAGGGTGGATGTGGCAGAGAGCGGTTTGACTTTGTGTTGGCATTTAGGGGGTGCGGGAATCTCTAAGGATTCGAGTATTGAGTTGTAGTCGGTGTTGGCCGGTGTTGACTATGTGCAGTGGATTGTTGGTGATATGCAGGGTGTGCCTGTTGTGATTAGAGGCGGGTTGGGCATTAGCTAAAGGGTAATACATTCTTGGGAGTCTGGCACGGAGTCCTAGGTTTCGCTGTTGCAGTCTGCATGGTTTAATGGCCATGTTGGCTTGCTCCGTGGTACATTACCATGATGTAACTGATTCTGTGGCTGAGCTAGTTTCATGTTGTGAAAGGTGGTCAAATAGAGGATGGTTCTGAGTAGAACTGTGTAGAGTAGTGGTAGATGCATATTGGGCTAGTGTAGGTCAAGCAACCTAAACGCACATTACTAAAACAGGCACGCTAAATGCGAGTTTGCAGGAAGCAGGCAAGAGTAGGTGGGCTGGTTGCTAGTGGACACGTACAGGCAGCCTAAATGTAGATTTGCTAGAATTAGGCAACCTAAATGCGAGTTTACTGGAACAGGCCGGAGTAGGTGGGTGGTAGCTAGTGGACAGATACAGGCACTTGAAAGCAAGTTACTAAAATAGGCAGGGGTAGGTTTGATAGCAAGTACATATACGATTGAGCAAGAGGGTTCCCATAGAATCAGAGTTCACGCTAAGGCTAAGAATGCACGTGTAAGCAAAATTCACACTAGGCTAAAAGTGGCATGTACAAACAGATACGGTTGAGCAAGGGGGGTTCACCTAGATGCAGAATTCACACTAGGGCTAAAAATGCAAGTGTAAACACATACAGTTGAGCAAATGGTTCACCTAAGTTTAGAGTTCATGCTAAACTAGAAGAGGCATGTGAAAACAGGGTTTACCTGGATTCAGAATTCACACTCGGGCTAAAAATGCATGTGAAAACAGGATTCACCTTGATTCAGGATTCACACTAGGGATAAAAATGAATGTGCAAACAGGGTTCGCCTTGATTCAGGATTCACACTAGTGCTAAAAATGCATGTGCAAACAGGGTTCACCTAGATTCAGAATTCACACTCGAGCTAGAAATGCATGTGCAAACAGGGTTCACCTAGATTCAATATTCACACTCGGGCTAAAAATGCATGTGCAAGCAGGTACAATTGAGCAGAGGGTTCACCTAGGTTTAGAGTTCACGCTAAGCTAGAAGTGGCATGTGCAAGCAGGGTTCACCTAGATTCAGGATTCACACTAGGGCTAAAAATGCATGTGCAAACAGGGTTCACTTAGATTCACAATTCACGCTTGGGCTAAAAATGCATGTGCAAACAGGTACAATTGAGCAGAGGGTTCACCTAGGTTTAGAGTTCACGCTAAGCTAGAAGTGGCATGTGCAAACAGGGTTCACCTAGATTCAGGATTCACACTAGGGCTAAAAATGCATGTGCAAACAGGGTTCACTTAGATTCACAATTCACGCTTGGGCTAAAAATGCATGTGCAAACAGGTACAATTGAGCAGAGGGTTCACCTAGGTTTAGAGTTCACGCTAAGCTAGAAGTGGCATGTGCAAACAGGATTCACCTAGATTCAAAATTGACACTCAGGCTAAAAATGCATGTGCAAGCAGGGTTCACTTAGATTCAGGATTCAAACTAGGGCTAAAAATGCATGTGCAAACAGGGTTCACCTAGATTCAAAATTCACACTCGGGCTAAGAATTCATGTGTAAGCAGGTACAATTGAGCAGAAGGTTCACCTAGGTTTAGAGTTCACGCTAAACTAGAAGTGGCATGTGCAAACAGGGTTCACCTAGATTCAAAATTCACACTAGGGCTAAAAATGCATGTGTAAACAGGTACAATTGAGAAGAGGGTTCACCTAGGTTTAGAGTTCATGCTAAGCTAAAAAAGTGGCATGTGCAATCAGATACAATTAAGCAAAGGGATTCACCTGGATTCTAAATTCGCCGTACAAGCTAAAATTACATAAGCACAGATTGAGCCATATTGGGTCACATAGATTCACAATTATAAAGGACTGAAAGGTGGTGAGAGGACAGTGAGTGCCAAAACAGTGGCAAAGTTCACTAACTCCAAGGTTCCCAGTGGGGTGAGTAAGTGGCATGTACAGGCATCGATTGCTTGATACTGTAGGTAATTTTCAGGTCTTATAGATTAGTCATTGACAGTCATTTAGGATAAAGTTTCCTGCAAAGGGTGGTTAGCAAGCATTAGGCAGTGCGGGCATTGACCTGAAGATAGACTAAATTGCAAACAAGAAGCAGCTAGGTAGATGCATATTTGGCAGCTTTAGGTAAATCAGGAGAGGCGGCGCTTCAGGAGTTAAAGCACGTGTAGAACATAGAAGGGGCTAGATAGCGTTGGCTGGGAGAGTGAGTGTGTTGCTTACCATGTTAGAAGCAAATGATTTCACAGCTTCCCGGGCGCGATGGAAGAGGGGCGGAGATGCAGGGGTTGCGGCCTTGGCCTCTGGCCATTCTCGGACAGGCTCTGGACAGAGCAGCCTTGTTAGGCAGCCTTAGTAGGTGGGCCGGCGTTCGCCTGCCGGCGTAGGTGATTGTGCATAAGTAGAAGCAGTTGGCCAATCACAATGCAGGCAGCTTGAGCAGGAGGCTCTCATTCAATTGCAATTTTACCGGGCGGCCATCTTAAAGTAGCCTCCAACTCGTGGGGGTTAATGGCGGTGTGGGTGTAGAAATGCGTTTAAAGGCAGATGAGTTTAAATTCACTCATCTGAATTTGTGGATTAACATGTCATTCACACTCATTGTGATTGAATTGTGCTGTGTGACAAATAACATGCCAAATTGATTCAAAATGTCAACCAGTATATCCAAAATGATATTTCAAAATGAGTACATTTCCATATTACCTAAAGGTGGTTATTGGCGACTCTAAATCCATGAAAGCTTTGTAAAATAGCCATCAGAATGAATATGATTATTATTATAAGTAGTAGTATCTGTATGATTATGAATATGAATATGATGAATATTATTATTAGTAGTAGTAGCTGTATGATTATGAATATGAATATGATGAATATTATTATTAGTAGTAGTAGCTGTATGATTATGAATATGACTATGCTTATTATTAGTAGTAATATCATGAACATGATGAGCATTATTATTAGTAGATTAGTATTATTAGTCATAGCAGAAGTGGTAGTAGTATGATTATGAATAGGATGATTATCAATAGTAGTACAATTATGATTATTAGTAGTATCAGCTGTATGATTATGAATATGAATGTGCTTATTATTGATAACAATACAAAAATGATGAGCATTACTAGTAGTAGCAAAAGTGGTAGTAGCATGATTATGAATAGGATTATTATTAAATAGTAGTATAATTGTGATTATGAATATTAGTAGTAGTAGCAGCTGTATGATTATGAATATGAATATGATTATTATTATTGGTAATATCAATAGCATCAATATGATCCGCATTATTATTATTCGTAGCAGTAGCAGCAGTGGTAGTAGTATGATTATTATTAGTAATAGTAACTGTATGATCATGAATATGATTATGATAATATGCATTAGTAGTAGTTGTAGCAGCAGTTGTACTGGTATGATCATGAATATGCTTATCATTATAATTGTTATTATTATTTATATTGAGTGCAGACCCAGCTTCGGGAAGCCACAGAGCCCTTCACAAATCACAGGGGGAAGCGCATGCTGAGGGAAGCAGAGATACAAGGGAGCGGGGAGCTAACAACAGGGCATGCGGAGGGCGGGCTATTTGGCAGGGAGGGATCTGCAAGCAAGCACTAGGTATTGTGACATTATTCAGGGAATGTGCCCATGAGAGGCGCCCATCTAGTGAAATGCACAATGGCAAAGCCTGAATCACTATCACCAGCAATAAGGACTGCTGCATGTCCAGGTGATTGAGGATCGCTGGTAAAGCATTGGCATGACCCAGGATGCTTGGCTCCACAGGCAGACTTGGCATAAAGTGTACGGTGCACACACACAGCAGCGGAGGCATTCTGGGAGGCGAGAAGTCAAGTGATCTCTTTGTCATTACAGAGCAGAAATATGTATTTATTCATGGCAGCTTTCGGAATGTGCAAACTCGTGTCCCATGGGGTAATCTAACAACATGCAATTATTGACAAAGGAGACACTATACAAAACAACTCCACACACAAAGCACATGCCTTGCATTACGACTCCAGAAGAAATTGCAACCTCTGCAGGTGAAAGAAAACCACAAGAGCACAATATCTGCCCTTCTCCTTCCTCCCATCATGAAATATCTGCACAGAAGTGAGTCCTGTGCTTGCTGAGCACAGTGCGGGTAAAGAAGCCTGCCTCACAGATGGAACTCTCGCACTGTAATGAATTCTGCCCGCGGCCTATCAGATACCCTTCTCTGCTAGACTCTAACATTCAGTTATTTTTCTCGCAGTCTTATATCTCACAGGTAGCGCAATGACGCCCTCGCTGGTGATCATGCGCGTTACACACAATTCAATAAATAAATAAATAATATTGCTATGAAGACTTCATATGTACCAAGTTAAATCTTCAGAAAAAAACAAATGTGCACCATGCTTTTCACGTTACTCCACGTGCTCACTTGGATTTATCATATCACTCCATGGGGATTTTTGGCAGATTTACAGATCACTGGATTAACAAACTACCACATTTTTGGCAGTGTAGTGGCAAATTCACCTCCAGTTTGTTGCTGAAGGTAAATTCTCCACTTCACCTCCAATGTTATAATTCGGTGGTGTAGGAAAAACAGCAGCAATTCTATTTACGACCCCACACAAAATGGTAACAGTATTACAACCACTTTTTACCCACAAAGCTGAGCGTGTAATGAGGCCCAGTAATTGTTATTAGCACATGGATTCCACTGATGATCTCCTCTCACCCAATCAGATGCTCCCATTGCAGTATACAATCTCTGGTACAGTCCTCATTGCCAACATTCAAGCTTGAGCAGCAACCTAAAATGATCAGCTATTTACCGACTGTGTCCTTCTTCAAAGACAATGGGCCTCATTATGATTGTGGCGGCAAGGCAACAACGGTGCCAGTAGTGCTACCGGCACCGTTGATACCATGCCACCACATTACGAGTTCTGCTCGCGGGTGCTGCTCTGCACGCCTGGTCAGACCAGGCGTGCAGAGCGGCAATTGCGAACAGAACTAGATGGTAGCAACCGCTGCTACTCTCCTCCCCTATGGGGCTCGAATGGGAATGGGAAATA
The DNA here is from genome assembly GCF_040938575.1 of Ambystoma mexicanum. Taxonomy (NCBI): domain Eukaryota; kingdom Metazoa; phylum Chordata; class Amphibia; order Caudata; family Ambystomatidae; genus Ambystoma; species Ambystoma mexicanum. The sequence goes on along the minus strand of NC_090931.1, from coordinate 166,308,932 downwards.
ATTATTACCGGTGCCCAGAAAAGGGCAATTACCGGGTCTGGCAAGGTCAGCATGACCTGGTTATTGCCCTTTTCTGGGCACCAGTAAAAAATAATTACTGGTGGCAGCCGTGGCCTTAATAAGGGCACGACTACCGCCTGCTTCGTACTGAGGCCCAATGGGCTTCATTACAAGTTTGCCGGTCCGTTAACAATGGTACCAGTAAGTTTGCTGGTACAGTTGTTATCGGACCGGCAAACTACGAGTTCTGCAAGTGGGTGCCTTTCAGTCCACCAGGTCTGACCTGGCGGACGGAAAGGCACCCGCTCGCAGAACTTGCCGGTAGCACAGGCACTGTTATAAACGGTGCCTGTGCTACCGGCCTCCACATACCCATTGAGTCCTGTGGGACTCAAATAGGAATGGGGAGTAGAAAATGCTGGCGCCTGGCAATGGGGAAATACAGGGTCCACCAAGGCTGTAATAGCCCTGTTTTTCCCCATTGCCAGGCGCTGGTAAAAATAGCAAGTTTGGCGGCAGCCTGCCTGTATTACAGGCAAGGCTACCGCCAAACTTGCAATGAGGCCCATTGAAAGTAAGCACACAATAAACTTCAGCTTTAAAGCTTAGTTTACTTACATGAAATCTGCTACTATCACAACCAAAAAAGAAAGGGATGTTTGTATGCATATATTCTGATTGATGTACTTTGCAACTAAACTTTATACGGTTCTAGTTATTAAAAACTGAAACCTAATTGTTTGAAACAACTAAATACTGGAAGGTGTCAGTCAAGTGCCCAAACCGCACAGCGGATTTCAATCAAAGCTTTGCGGTTTTCCAAAGTATGTGATCCTGGCCAAAGATGAATTGTCACTGTGCCTTGTATGAAAACAGATGGGAGTTCTTAAAGCCTGCCCATTTTTGTGCATTGCTTAACTGGCACCAGGACAGTGCAAAATCAGTCAATGTGAATGACCTAAGACTTTGTATATATGTATGTATGGGATTCATAAAGCAGAAGCCTAGCTGGATAGGATTGCACCACAGTACATGGAGGCCTCACCCAGGGGATCACAACACGGGTTCTAGGGTAGCAGGGGAGCAAAGAATGGGGGCTCTGGAGTGGGAGAAGTAGGGTTGAGTGGAGCGATCACGGTTGGCGAGATGTGTACTGAAGAGTAGGTTCTTTAGGTTCTTCCTGGAGTGTAGGATGTAGTGGGTTCAGCATAAGACTACATCATTACATTATAATGAGCTTTTGGTTAAAATTCCTGACATGTATTTCATGGCGACATGATCCCAAAGACCAGGCTCAGACAAAACAGGGACTTACACAGAGAGTGAAAGAAACAATGAAAATATGACTGGAGCAGACAGGTGAGTGGGCAGAGAGACAAATGGAAAGGGGCACACATAGAGAGTGACAAACAAGTTGTGAGAGACACACAGAAAGTGAGATGGGAAACTTCCCTAATAGAGAGAAGCACACAGAGGCAGAGTGACTTTCTAGACATGGTTGCCAGATGACAGCATCGCCGGGACTGCCTGCATTCTTGGACTTTGTCCCTGTCTCAGTTTTACTTTGGAGTATTCCATATGATTGGATGGACACAGGACTACAACTCCCAGAATGCAATTGATAGAAGGTAATCCAAGAACTGAGGCATGGTGTTCCCAATTGCATGAATCCCTCTGGTGATCCTATCTCTGGCATCGCTCCCTGATGGGGAAGTCCATTAACATCAAGTGTGGCATGTCGCTTGGAGGAAGAAGTCCTCTTCTTTTAGGAATCCTCTCTGTTGTGGGAGCAACGCTTTTCCAATTAATATGAGCCCCACAGCATATTTTGTTTCCACAGGGGAAAATTGAGGCTGAAACACTTTATGACCAAGAAAGACAGTAAGGACCAATAAGAAAACGTGTTCTTGGGCCCAACCCATCAGCAAGAGTCATCTGAGCATCCTTGACGCTCCCTTTGTCCACAACAGTGTAGCGGTCATAAGTGCACGCAGCACTTCATGAGGTCTGCTCAGATTCAGCAGCAGCGCCAGCCAATCAGCAGGGGACTCTATGCTCAACAGGAGAGCGTTCTGTGGAGATTCTGAAACTTTAATTCTAAAACTCCCTACTGGAGAGGGTTGCGTTTAGTAATTGCTGTAGTGTGCGATTCCTAATTTTAGAATTTCAGCACTTTTACCATCAGTTCTTGGCTACTCTCTATCACAAACTTGAGTCTTAGGCCCTTCTTGACAGAGCGTTTTCCAATGGGGTTTTGCCATTATACAACACGTCTGTGAATTAGGCTTCTGAAGGCTCAAACATTTAAGATTAAATGCCAGGCCAAATAGTTACCTGCTTTTAGTTTTTGCACTTAATTTATTTTTATTTAAATTTGTTTGGAATTTGTTTTAATTTTATATGGCTTTACTCTAGAACTGGGGACTTTTTCATCGTCAAAAACATGTAAACTTATACAATAGGTGCCTAGTGTCTAAGTTATATGAACTTTGACAGCCAATGTTTCACCGGGATAATTGTTTACGGTGTCCGGTCAAATGGTCGACAGACAAATGGTCGACAGGACGATTGGCAGACACAATTTGGTCGACAGGTCAAATGGTCGAATTTTTTTTATTTATATATATTTTTTAGGTTTTCGTTTAGGGAAAAAAAGGGTTTTTTTAGCAAAAAAAGGGGGTTGGGGGGACCCCCCCATTAAAAAAAAATGAAAAAACACAAAAAAAAAATTCGACCAGTTTACCTGTCGAACTTTTGGTTTCGACCAATTGTCCTGTCGACCATTTATTTTCGACCAAATGACCTAGAACCATTGTTTACCATCAGCTTTTTAACCGATTTTTTGCACTGCAAAAATGCGTTGTTAGTCCTCCTATTCTATTCTATTTTTATAAAGCGCTAAATCGCCCACAGGCCTCAAAGCGCTGACACAAATACATAGAACAGACAGGACACAATCATAGTACCGTTAGTGCGTTGGTATGCCAGTAATTTTGTATATCCAGTAGGACAGTTGGCGCAAGAAAATTGTAATAGCCCCTCCTCACCCCACCCACCCAGAACACTCTGCTCATGGCATATTTCCTCAGCCAAATCATCCCCTCCCCGTTCCATTTGTGCGTCAAAAACGCCAGTAAAAAATACTGCAGTAAAAAAAAAAGTCTGTTAAAAAGACTGGATACCATTGTTTGAACTGGTTCAAACCAATTAAATTACAAGCGAAACAAATCGAGCACTTATTCTCAGCTTGAATCCTTTGCGATTTAGGGGTTATTTTAAGGTTTCAAATCATTATTTGAGTCAAGCACTCGAGGGCCTCCCCCTCCCTTCGTGCACTCCGCCCGATGCATCCCACTTTACGTGCCTCCAAGGGAGTGTAAGGGTTTCCTGTCCAGCTGGGGCATACGAGAACTCGTGCCTCAGTTTTGTGTGCTGTGTTTTCGGTCCTCGCCAAGGCTCTGCGTCTTTGTAGGAATGCCAACATTCTCACAATAGCTTCTGTTTCATTTTCCAGAACGCAGGGGCAGGTGAAACGAAATTGCTGCTTGAGAGGAAATAAATGAAAGTAGGCGACTGAATACAAACCCGCGCTGCAATTATTAAGCCATTCCAAAATAAGACAATTGCAGTTTAATTCTTAGGATTCTTCCAGGTTTGCGCCCAAGGATTTCATTTAAGCTTCGGCAGCAACTAAGGGCTTGTGTTTAGCTCGGAGCAGCCTTCTAATTTTGTGATGTTATGTTATGAGAATTTATAGAGCGCACACACACCCGAAGGCATATTGGCGCTAATAGACGGGAACAGCATAAGGTAAAAAGTGAAAAATTGTGAGCACAGCATTTGACCTGGAAGTCATGCACACCTAGTAGCTATCCTTGGACGTTCACTTTCTGTTCAGAGCCACAGAGAAATAGATTGTGGGTATGCACATTTTAGGTCTATGTATGAAAACATTTTCTTGAAATTGCCAGGGCCACTATAACAATGCTGGTGAATGGTAAAGATGCTCCAATCGCAGGGATGTTTGACCATACCACACTAATGTCCCCAATCAGAGGGTGACTGCCTGCATCCTTGAGAGCTGTCTGTCTGGGGTTCATACACTTGTGCATAATACAGCACTGCCCTTGACGAACATGACAACTATCTCACATGGCGCAAAAAATGCAGGCTTTTCAGCTAATTTGCATATCCATAATGCATTGCTCTTTGGCTCTGAATTGCAGGTGAACTTCCAAGGATGACTGCTAGTGGTCACTGTGCCATGCGTAGCATGTGTACATTACATGGCCTATTGCAATGATCAGTACTTCTGGTCCTCCCGAATCGTTGCAGTCCTTAAGTCCCACCCTCCTTACTCTAATTGCTAGTGACAGCCATCACTGTTGTGGGAGTACAACAAAAGAGGAACTACTTAAAGGGGAGGGGCGGTATGGTCCCAGTACAGGACAAGGGTAGAATTATGAAAAAAAAAAAACATATTGTAGGCATATGCCTGCAAGGCGCATCGCTTTGAAATAGTAGGGACTGTGACGAGTCAGGAGGCCCCTGCGTAATCTAGCCAGTCATATTGATAGGCGCTCATGACAGAGCACTGGCATTGAGTTATGATTTAAATTGAGAACTTTACTGGACTTGTGAAGAATCTAGCTTGCTTTATTTGCCTCCTGGTGGTCTCCATGACTCTGAATCAGGGTCGAGGAACGCCAGGGGTTTGTGCTGGGTTCTGCGCGCGCTTGTTGGCTTGCACCCACCGAGCATAGGGTTCTATCTCTCTCTCCTTGTTCCTGTAGAAGAAACACTGCCATTAGCTTGTATTGCAGGGGCGGGCCACAGAGGGCTCGGGCTTATACTGAGTTGAGAACCTCCCTGGCGATTCTTAGGCAATGTCCACCTGTCTCAAAGTCCCCATGTCTCATAATTGGCCTGTGTGAAGCTTGCAGCGTGACCCTCAGAAGAGTGCTTGCCCAGCCCCTACTGAATTAGAAAGACTACAGATCACACTCCCTGGCATGACCATTATACAGCACCTTATTTGAAATGGTGATGTTTACATTTCTTGGGGGCTGGGCAGCAGCACAAATTATTGTGTCAGGGACATGTTTAACAGGCTTCCAGAACCTACATCAGTGCTGGGAAAACATCACTGCACTGGTCCCTTCAAGGGCCTGAGTGTGAAATGACAACAGCAATGAATAAAGCAGGTTTATCCTAGTTTGGAGGTTGATATTCAAGCTGTTTCCCTTCTTAAATACAAATACATGCAAGGCTCAGAAATGGCCCTGACGTGCATTTCACAGCTCTCTTCCTCAGTTCGGTACTGGTGCAGGGGAATGTGTTGTCTCTACATTTGCAAATGTGGATGCACATTTACACGCACAGAATCACCCTCTTATTTGCATAAATCCACAAACGGGCCTATTCTCAAGTGATTTTTGGTTTAAGGGGTGAGGCACTGCGCATTCTGCGCAAAGATCAGCTGAATGTATGCATCATAGACATGCACATTCAGATCCCCTGTTTAAATCCTTTTGCACGTTTGCACAAATAAGGGAGTGTTTCTGTGCATTTTTATGGACAAATACATTCACAAAAGGGACATGCTTTAAAATCGAAAGAAAAACAGCACATCCCCTTGCACTTGTTTAGAACAGAGACGGGGATGCACAGTGCATGACATGGTCATTTCTGACATGTTCATGCACTTTTTTATTAAGCGGCACAACAGTGGTGTCACCTTCTGCTGTCTCACTGACATTTCTATTACCGAAGAAGGGTTAGAAATGCTGCTCTCCTTTTGCTGACATCTCACAATGACAAGGTTCAATAAGGACCTGTGTATACACAGAGATCCCGCCAGGAATGTATACAGGACAGCTGGCCTGTGCATGATTTGCACTGCTGCTCAGCCAGCAAGAAATGCACAGTTAGCCTTTGAGAACAGGGTTTCCTGCACATATCTCAGTCATGCAAAAAGGGTATCCTGTGTGACTATTTGTGTGGATTTTTTAGAACTGGAATGAAACCTGACATCGTCCCAATGTGCACATCTCTGTGGTCCTGTGTAGGATAACCTTTGTGAATTATGTGCCGGAGGTTTCGGGTGCAAGCGCACTAAAATATGCTCAGAGACTTGGACCAACAATGATAACAGTCTGACTGGCTTGTGGGGAGCTCATGTTGCACTTGAGAGCACCTTGCCTTCTTATTGGCCAGCTCAGAGCTTTCAGTGCTCTCATTGGCAGAGCACGCCTCCTGGTTGACGTCTCCTGAGCTCACAATTATCTCACTATCTTGTTAGGAATAGTGAGTAACCAGCGATGAGCTTCCAATGTTGACATGTCTGGAAGGATATGCGCTCTTGTTGACTTGGAAGAGTGTAGAGCACTCATCCTGAACTGGGAAGAGGTTGCATTGATCCACAGGCATTGAAAGAGAATTGAGCACTCTCATGGGCCTATAAGGAAAGGCGAGCACTTTATTTGAGATGTGCACAGTTTAGAGCACTGTCATTGATTTGTTCGGAGAATATAGCACTGCATCAGCCTGTGCTGACCCCACAATCCTCTTGTTAATTTGTATGAGGAACAAGCCACTCTCGTTGACCTATGCAGAGCGCACACTGCTCTCGTGACCTGTAAAGAAGACGGAGCGCTCTCGCTGACGTGCCGCGCGCTTGCTGTGTTACCATTGATTAGTAAAGGCTACCAAGGGTGCTCGCAATGAGTTTTGCGCACTCTTGTATCGTGCAGCTATTGTTTGCTGACCTCATTGACCGAAGGAAGCCCAATTAGAGAAGACAGGGGTTCTGATTACCATCATCGACTTCTCATTAGCATAATGCTCTTTATAAGTTATAATGAGTGTGTGTTTTCAATAAATTGGAATGCGCCAGAGTTGCTGCATTGACTTGTAATTATAATGCTGACCTCATTGACCCAAGAAGCTATTAATTTTAATGGAATCTTAATTTGTAACATGGATTAAGCACCAACATTGACTGGTGCTCGGGGATACATTGTGGGCTTGCTGAATGGATAGCATCCTATTGTGCTTTTTAAACTGATACAGCACACATTGTTTTGATGCTGACAAAAGGGGATGGGGTTAGAGGTAAGTGGAACGTGAACTCCACCACGTAGCACACATAGATCAGGTGCTGCTCGGGCCATGCCAGGGCAAGCTGATACAGAGGGCCGCTCTGGTGGGTCTTTGCCCATCCCTGCCCAGGCTACATGCTGTGGATGAGAGGAGAAGCCAGAATCCCACACTGCCTTTACAGAATGCCCTGACCAGGGCTACAGTCAAGGATATGTGCGAGCGTGACACCTGGCAAATGGGAAAGCAGCTGGCATCAAAAATATTCCACATAGATAAGTGAACGCGTTGCAGAATCTTGTGGTCTATGGAGGATTCAGATAGTTCTGATAAACCGCTGTGGTGCCACCAGCTGCAGCGCCTACCAAAAGAGCAATGCGGTTCCACTGAGTCTTTGTCAGTTAATCAGACTGACCACGGCAGGGGGAAGGTTGGTCCTCCCCCTTCCTGAAGATGACATTGCACACTCCTGGCTGCCATATTCCAACTAAATATGGCAGGGGCGGACTGCGCCTGTAGGCTGTGTCCATGCCAGAAAACACAAGTCTATGTGTTTGTCGTGGTCTGAGCATATGAGAGTGTGTGTGGATTAGCCCCACACATTTTACTGAGGTTGGTCTACTATCATTCCATTCAATTAAACATTTTAAAAAGCCCAGGCAAGTGCACGCTCACCATGCGGATGGCCGAATACCTCACACCGTCATAGAAGTTGTAGGTGATGTTGATGGCGTAAGTACGACTGAAGCCCACATTGTGAGATTCAGAGGTCCTCTCAGCTTCCAAAAGGAACTCAAGAATACTACTGTCTCCAGGCCAATAGCATCTGGAGGGGCCCTCGTGTCTTTGGCCATTCAAATAAGTTACATTCTCAGATTTAAACAGAGGGCTGTGTCACATGCCCACCAGTCACAACCAAATCATAGTGCATTCACAATTTAAAGAATCACTGCAAAGAAGCTTTGGGGGTCTTCTAGTCCCGCCGGGGTGCTGTGGGGGATTCTGGTATCCTCTTTGATTGTGAGCTGTTTAAAGGGGGCTTTTGGATGTAGGTTGCATTTCAGGGTGGGTCTGGATGGATGGCCAGCGGCACAGAGTTTGTACACACTGGCTGATTGGATATGCATGTCTTGGGTATCTACAAGGTTGTGGTTCTAGAGGTCAATAAGCTAGAGAGCTAGAAGTGAGCTACTCCAAACCGTGATGCTGGGTGCCTTCCTGAATTCAAGTAAACGTAATATGAAGATCACACGCACACCTCGCAACACTGCACACTTACATTTTAAGATATTAAGAACACAATTCCCGTACTTAGGTTAAGGTAGAGGTTGGACTCTTGATAATAAAGATACTTTGTCCATAAAGCTGATACAATCCAACAATAGCCGACACTAGCTTCTGAGGGACTACTTTCTAGGGAGGAAGAACATTTCAATAATTTCACAAATTTGTAGCATTTTAAGAAATGTTCTTCGGCTCTTGATTCTTCGAATTGAGCTCCTATTCAACTGTGTCTCCGAGGATGCCTTTAGTTAATGAAGAATAAATCAAAATACAAAAAAAATACCCAGAAAATTGGGGCTAGCATTGCTTCAAACGTTTTATAGCTCACCAACATTGCATTTAGATGAGTAACTTGGTGGTGGAAGGTGCAGAAAACAAGCATTATGGTTGGAGATGGTCAGAGTAATTCTGCTTGGAATCTGTGACACCTGGGATGGGGTTCTCTTACCTTATAATAGGCATGGAAACATTCAAAAGTAAACACATGTTGTTTTATGATAGTCCAGCATTTTAAATCACTGATTCAGAGTCAAATCAAAGGGTCAGGAGGACACCAGTTTGGTAGCGAGGCTGAACACTCACCGTACACACTTCAAAAAGCCAGTCCAATTTTAGCTGCTTTTTGAAAATGGCACAAATCAGTAAAATCTTGCGGAGAAAAAGCTTACCACATGCTTTCTCACATTCGTCTCCTTTTCCATAGTTGTCCTGTTGCGGAGTGGGGCTTAGAGCAGGAGATGCACTCTGAGTGTTTCCACCTGCATGATGCGGAAGCAGGCAGCGTCTCCGCACAAATCCAATTTTGATGCAGTTGGAGAGGATTGCAGTCCTGTACATGTCTGCCTAGACTTTACAACAGCAAAAAGCAGGCGGGATCCAGAGGGATTCACGGTAATGGCAGCGGCTTTGTGTATACCTGGTGGCACATTTATATTTATTTTTTATTTTATTGTTCATTTTTAATGAGCCTATACATGCGTGTGTCTCAAGGCGCAACAAGGCATGGGGGTTTGGGTGGGTGGAACAATCCTACTAGGCCTTGTACTTTCGGATCATGCAAGTGCAGGTATTTATAATGTGCTTCATATCTGAGGTCAATTTTTAAGTGCGGGTTCGGTATTCGAACCAGTGTTGCTCAGTGCGGTCTTGCTTCCAAGACGCACGCGTTGCCACTGAGCAGTCCTCCCTTCAAAAAAGGCGAAGGAACCAGCAAACCTCCTGTGCATTTTTACCACCCGACGACAAATGATTAAAATCCGGCAGACACAAAGGTGGTCATGGAAATGGTCTACACCACTGGATTTAGTGGCTCCCACAAAATGAGCTTGACATAAGCAGTCACCCGGGCTTCACTTAATTAAATAGACCCTTTAAAATCTACCAATGGTTCAAAGACAAATATAAACCCATCAAAGTTTAGCAACACTGTGGGTAATAAAAGATGTTGCGATGGCACATATACAGATGTGCTTACAATGATGACACACTAGGCTTCAAATTTACATTAGGAGAGCATCTTGCACCAGGTTTTTGTCCATCCATTTCTTCCTACTGAACAAGTTTGGTTATTCTTGCCATTGGAACAGTTTTTAACTGATCTGTAGGCTAAAAGTACTTGTGGCGGGTAATGGCCACTGGTGCGTTCTCCCACCACCAGCCAGCCGGGAATCACACCTAGGTGGGGTGAACTCACGGTCAGAGACTTAGGGTCTAGAGCTGCCAGGGAATCAATGGAAAAGCTACACATTGATTATGCAAGCCCATAATTTTATGGGGACTTTGTGGTGGCACTACACCACTTTAAGGTGCTGATAAATAAATAACCACCTGGTGGCTGCCTGCAAATCTGCAAAGTTCTCCTTAGTAAGAAATATGGTTCCTTGCGGTGTCCTGTCAATTGGTCGACTGCAATTTGGTCGACACCATTTGGTCGAATGCCAAATGGTCGATTTTTTTTTTAATTTATATATATTTTTTGTGGGTTTTCGTGTGGGGAAAGAAAAAAAAAGAAAAAAAAGGGGGTTTGGGGGGGGGGACCCCCCCCAAAAAAAAAAGGGGTAAAAAAAAAAAAAAAAAATTCGACCATTTGGCATTCGACCAAATGGTGTCGACCAATTGTCCTGTCGACCAAATGTTTTCGACCAATTGACTGGTAACCGTTCCTTGCAGCTCATGAATCATGTGGGCTGGCTATGGAGAGCAAGAGGGCCTCATTGGTGTTCTGAAAAAGGACACAGAGTTATGTAGAATCAGGTGTTCACCTAGGTGGACCATCTCCCACCCTGTTTTCAGTGCATCTGCTAAGTCACTAAGACTTGCAAGATCACACAGTGAGAAAAGATCCCTCTCAAGGAGCTACAATGAGATATTCAGTCCCGAACAATACGCACAAATCGATGATCTGTACGATATCTCTTTTAAAGACAAAGGTATCTCCAGGTTCACTCTTCTTAAGGGGGTTCCCACAGGATGGATTCTTCATAGTATGCCACAAAATGGCTATCCTACTAAGGAGCGGGTAGAAAGATGTCCCAGGATCAGAGGGCATTGGTAGGCATGACTGCGTCTTCAACAAGAGTGAGTGGGGTGGACTGCAGTGAATGGTGAGCAGCAATTTCTCGTGGAAAAGAGGTTATACAGACGCACACCTAGTTGTTTACATGTTTGTAGCTAGTGTGGAGTAAGTAGTGCGGTGCAGAGAAGTGTACAGCAACCCTGACACTAGGTTGCATTAGTCCACAACAGAAAGAAACGGTGTCCACAGTCTGTGGAACACTCGCGTCCTCTGCACACTCTAGGTTTTGTCTACTGACAAACAACAATTGATCATAAATTAATCAGGACAGGTGTCCGTTGATCACGTGATTTTAGAAAGTGGAATGTCCACTTATAACATTCATGCTACAATAATGTCATGGACTCAATTATAGATTTTCTTTTTAAAAAAATGTATTCATGAATCTCATACACAGAATAATCAGATTTTGACAAAATGTTGTACAATATTTAATGCATATTGTGTACTGCACATATATTAATATATTTCTCATTTTTCCATATATAACAATGAGCTCTACACGTTTTGGGAATTGTATTCCCTTCATCAGGAGCAATAGCTCAATTCGTGTTCACATTTCTTGCTCAATCTTGTAATTCGCTCAGCAGATTCTGCATCACAAGGTGAGAAAAGACACCGAACAAGGTGTGTATTAGCTATGTCCATCTTGTGAGGTCAAATGTCATTCACAATTATCATCAGATCTATAACGATTCCCTACCTCGGTGCCCTTTGCAGAGCCCTATGTGGGTGTTGAGGAGTGGTTTACAAGTGGTTCAAGATCGGAGCCTTTCACTCAATGAGTCTTGGCCTGATATGATGATAGGTTATTTATATCATGCATAATACTCAGAGGTTTCTATGCGCGGACCCGGGGATCGAACCTGTGTTGCTCCGTGTCATCTGGCTTCCAAGACAAGCACGTTGCCGATGAGCTATCCTCCTGAGACATGGGGAATGGAGGTTTAAATGCCTGGTTAAAAAAAGGTATTTCCAACTTAATTCGAAAAAGTGCTGTAATTGTGAACATGAAAACTCTATTATAGTGACTCTCCAAATCATACCTGATAGCAGGCGCTGTATCTAGAGATCTTCAATTATACTGTCATGAGGGTCGCCAGTCGAACACAATGTGTAGGCTGTAATGTGATTGGCCACTTCATTACATCTCCAAGATCTAAACAATTCAAAGTGTTTAGAAAGGGCAATGATTAGTTCCTTTTATGCTGCTTATTCCTCTGCCATCAATATAACAGGATACAGTGAGCACTCACCTCTAGCATTGAGCTGCCTCTTAGTCAATTTCAAGGACACGTTCTGTTAACGTGATGGTCGTTGCGTGAACCGGGTACAGGAGCTACTTGCCGCGAGAGAAGTGGTCTAGATAATAGGAGTAAAGTAAATATACACGGCCTGATCAGAACGTGCCGAAGTGTGGGGCCTATTTTGTATCAATTATGAGCTGAAGCGCCCGCTTTCCTCATGAACAGGGAACATTCCTTGTCTTGTGCGGGAATCTGCTAGTGCGATCAATGGCGGCAGCAGAGACTCGCCAGAGATGAAAAGAGAAGACTGGAGAACAGGTCAGTGACGCGTCTGCACGTCCATGCATTGACCTGGCGTGTTATCACATGACATCACCGCGCGGAGGCCCCGCGTGTGCCTCTTATAATATCTATAGATTCGGAACCAGTAAAGGTTAGGACCTGCAGGGGTTCAGCTTATGGAAGTGAGTTTTAGTGGGTACGCATGCTCATATTCTAGACCCTTGGCACTGAGTTTACTTATTTTACAATCAATGTGGGTATTAGAGATGTTAATACTCTTGCCCTTTTTCAACAGTGTAGATGCGCATTCAATAAAGGCATATTGTCTGAACAATACTTTCAAGTATTCCAATGTACAATATCTCATGTCTTGTATAGACATGCAAAATATATATGCACACCTGTTTTCAATCATCTTACTACTTCTGCTGCAGGTGAAGACTGTTTTTTGTACAGGCGGTTGTCATTTCAGCAACATTAAGTGGAAATAGTGTGGAGCCATCACTGTTCACCAAATTAATTGTTCAATCAGGTCTGATTTGTGTATGTAGGATTTTGACTGGGGTGGGGGTGCCCTCTACCCACTGAGGGTTAAATAAGAACCCAAAGGATTGCTGGAGTGATCTCTAAGTGATGTTGCTGGTTTCAGTGTTGATTTGCCGGGATGCCCCTATTTATAGTAATGCAACTAAATGGAGCTCCTCATTCATCCCATATGGGCTCATACTGTCAAGCTCATCTATCCACCAGAGTACTCTTTGATGGAGTCTCTTAGCATGGTCACCTCCTCTTGGTGATCTTTAGACTACCTTTAGTACCATGAATCTCAGTTGGGCCACTGGATGCCTCTTTTCTGTGAAATGTCGAAACACAGGTGAGCGAATGTTGTTTTTCCTAATATTGCATTTGTGCTCATTGCACCGTTCCTTGATTTTGTGGGCAATCTATCCCATATGGTATATTGTGCAAGGGGAACTAAGTGCGTAGATTACCAACTTGCTGTCACAGGTAGGGAAATGTCTCAATTTAATTTGTGTGCCCATCAGTGGATGTCTGACATAGTTTCCCTTGTTTATGTATGTCGTACTCCGTCAGATCCACCGTTAGTCCGGAAGACCAATTGGACTACACGCCACTGAAGAAATACAGACTTTCTTCCTGAGAGCACGGCTTGCAGAGTAATGAAACCTGTCTGGCCAAGGGCTCAGGCAAAAAGGCGGAATGCACAGAAGAGCTAGAGGGAGAAAATCATGGCAACTATTACATACAGTTGTTGATGGCAACAAACCAATCCCTCTACCCCCTCTGATACCCACTAGCTTACCTGTGAAAATTCCCTGATTTGTGGAATACCTACTTGTGACAGAACACAAGACAAAGTGGAGGAGCAGGTTTTCTGATAACACCTTTGAGAGTGTCCCAAGGAAAGTGTCACTGATGCCCCAAGACCAGGTAAATGGGATTCCCTGACCCGGGAGGCATGGGGACGCTACTAGTGAGGTAGTAGAACAATCCTTGGTAAAGCGGCAAAGCGGCCCAAAACCCAATGAGTTGTTCAAACAGCAAAGCGTCCCGAAATCAAATGAGTTGTTCAAACAGCAACGTGTCCCAAAATCCAATTAGTTGTTCAAGCAGCAAAGTGTCCCAAAATCCAATGTGTTGTTCAAACAGCAAAGCGTCCCAAAATCCCAAAGGGTGGAGACAAACTGCAAAGTGTTCTGATATTCCCAAAGTGTATGCAAACAGCAAGGTGTTCCCAAATGCACAAAAAAAGAAAAAAAAGTTTTCGGAAAAAGGTGGAGTGTTTATAAACACCTAGATACAACAAATGTTTGTCAAGCAGAATATGCTTTTCCCTAAAGAAGAGTGAAATAACAGGAACAGGTAAGGGATGCGGAACCAAAAGTCAGAAAGGGAGCCGAGGACCAGACATGAGGAAGGGAGTCCAAAAGCAGTCCGGTAAGAATTCCGTGGTCAAACAGCAGGGCGGATCAGAATGGCATCAAAACAGAATCAGCGAGCAGGCAACAGAGTCCGGGAGGCAAGCAGGAGTAAGAAACCAGATAAACAGAAACCATAGAAACTTTCCGATAAACGCTGCTCACCGTAATACAACGGTTTAGGAGCACCGGCTCTCTGGGGGCGTGGCTAGATATAGGAAGTAAGTTAGTATGAGGCGAGGAATGTATACAAAGAAATTAGCGTTCCAAGAGCATGCCAAGCGCAAGTTCCATTGGGAAATGTAGTGTTTTACCGGCGTTGATGTAATCGCCAGGACAAGCGCCACAGGCTTCCCCCAATGGCATGAAAATGTCGTAGGAATCTGGGGGGCATGACAGTACCCCTCCCCAAAGATGGGCGTCCCCCGGGCAGTAGACCACGAGCTTGGAGAAATGCCTGCAAAAGACGCAGAGCATGAACGTTGGAAGCAGGCTCCCAGGTACGGTCTTCCGGGCCGTAACCTTTCCAGTCTACTAGATAACAGCGGACACCTCGGACAACCCGAGTATCTAGAATGGCCTGTACCTCATATTCTTCCTCTCCCAGGATTGTAATAGGAGCTGGATGTTTGAATAGCCGCGTACCAACAATATAAGGACATAATAGAGAAACATGGAATACGGGGTGGATTTTCCAACCAGAAGGTATACCCAAACGATAGGCAGCTGCATTGATGCACTGCGTGATGGGATAGGGACACACGTAGCGAGGGTTTAGCTTATGCTTGCCTGGTATATGAAGATGCAGAGTGGATAACCAGACTTTGTCCCCCGCGCGATACTCCGGGGCTGATTGGCGGTGTCTATCAGCCTGTTTTTTCATGCGATCTTGTGCTTGGTGCAGATGCTGAATTACAGCAGCGCGGATAGACAGCAAAGAATGGGCCGTTGCTTAAGCTGCGGGCACCTGTGCCACCGAAGGAAGGGCGGACGGTAAAACCCGCGGGTGTTGGCCATACATGGCATAGAAAGGAGAATTGCCAACCGATGCGTGACAAGCATTGTTATATGCGAATTCAGCAGCCCCCAACACGGACAGCCAGTGAGACTGGTACTGTAGACATAGACATCGAAGGTATTGTTCCATGGTGGCGTTAATTCGTTTTGTCTGTCTGTCTGTCTGAGGATGGTATGATGATGACAAACGGACATCAATGCCAAGGAACCGGGTGAGGGCCATCCAAAAGCGCAAGGTGAATTGGGATCCCCGGTCTGCAATGAGAACCAAAGGAAGACCAAACAGACAGACCACCTGTTCGAAGAATAACTTAGCCAGTGCAGGAGCAGAGGGGACACCTTTACATGAAATGAACCGGGCCATTCTGGTGAAAGTATCTACGATCACCAAAATAGTGGTTAACCCTTGGATCGGCGGAAGTTCTACCACAAAACCAACTGACACGGTGTGCCATGGACGTGGCGGGATGGGCATTCTCTGGAGAAGCCCTAAAGGTTTCCCAGGTACAGATTTACACTGTGTGCATACAGCACATTTGAATACAAAGTCCTCCACATCCCGTTTCATATTTGGCCACCATCACCATTGGAGGAGAAGGTCAAGTGTATTAGTTTGCCCTGGGTGGGCGGCTAAACGAGTATCATGAGACCAACTTAGAGCCTGTAACCAGGTCCGAACATCTGGAATATACAGGCGTTCCTGTATATATGGCAGTCCCGATATCAAACGTGCTTGCAAGCCTTGAAGAACAGTTGCATGGTCCGCTGTCCAACGGCAGATCTGTTCGAGTGAAGAACTGGTTGCAGCACAAATACACATAACAGTGTTTTTTGGGAAAACAGAAAGGACTGCATCTTCGGGAGATGCATTGTTTCCAATGCGAGAAAGCGCATCGGCTTTGCCATGCAGGGGACCTGGCCGGTAACAGACAGTGAAATTGAACTGTGCAAAAAACAAATGCCACCTGATTTGTCTAGAGTTGGTACATTTTACAGTAGAAAGGGCTTGAAGGTTACGGTGATCCGTATAAACCGTAACATTATGCCGTCCCCCCAGTAGATGGTGTTGCCACTCTTTAAAAGCAGCTTGTATGGCCAACAGCTCTCGCTCCATTGTGGTATAATGCTTTTCCGGGGAAGTCAGTTTTCTGGAAAAGAAGGCTACTGGGTGGAGCTGCTGAGTCGTGGGACATTTTTGTGACAAGATGGCCCCAAGGGCAATGGCAGAGGCATCGGCCTCGACGATGAAAGGCAACAGGGGATCTGGGTGCAGCAGGACTGGGGCTGTAGTAAAAGCCTCTTTCAGAATCTGGAAGGCGACCTGGGTCTGATTGTTCCAACAAAAAGGAACTGAAGGGCTGGTGAGGCGTGTCAGAGGAGCTACAATATATGAACATGATGCAATAAACCATCTATAAAAGTTAGCAAATCCTAAGAAGGATTGTAAACTCTTAAGGGAAGTAGGAGTAGGCCAGTCTAGGACTGCTCATATTTTTGCATCATGCATGTGAATTCCCTGAGAGGATATGACAAAACCTAGAAATTCCACAGAGGAAACGTGAAAAACACATTTTTCTGCTTTTGCATACAAACCGTGTTCACAAAGGCGGAGTAATACCGTCCGTACAAGTTCCTAATGTTGTGATAATGTCTACGAAAATATTAATATATCGTCCAGATATAACACCATGAAAATGTCTAACATATCTCGGAAAATGTCGTTGATGAAGTGTTGGAATGTTGCGGGGGCATTACTTAAGCTGAACGGCATCACTAGATATTGAAAGAGGTCGTATTTGCACTTAAAGGCCGTCTTCCACTCGTCGCCTCTACGCACCCTAACTAGGATGTAGGCTCCCCTCAAATCCAATTTTGTAAAGATTTTAGCAGATGTGAGATGATCCAATAATTCCGAGATGAGAGGTAACGAGTATTGATTTTTTATCGATACCGCATTGAGGGCACGGTAATCCACACAAGGGAGGAGATCCCCCTCCTTCTTTGGAACAAAAAAAATCAGAGATGCAGCTGGCGAACAGGAAGGTCTTATATGACCAAGTCTTAAAGCCTTCTCAATGTAACTCTTTAACTGCTCTTCCTCAGGTCGTGCCAAGGAATATATTCGCCCATGAGGGAGAATGGCATTGGGTACCAAACCAATAGGACAGTCATATTCCCGGTGGGGCGGGAGTTGTTCAGACAAACCCTTATCAAACTCATCAACAAAATCCCGATATATGGAAGGTAGTTCAGGTACCACCTTTGTGGTGGCATTAACAGTGTGCGTGTGTGATATTAAAGCCATGCATGGAGAGGAGAGAAGCATCGCCTGAACGGGAAAGCAATCTACCTTGCATGATGGAGAGGAAAAAATCACTGTTTGTTTCATCCAATCAATGACAGGATTATGTTTTTGCAACCAAGGGAGGCCCAAAATAATCCCAAACTGAGGTGCAGATATAAGATCGAAAGACAGGTTTTCAGTATTTCCTTCCTCCGTACTCATTTGCAGGGGTTGTGTTTGTTTTGTGACATGGCCCGAAACCAGACAGGAGCCATCTACTGCATAAATAGCTTCTGGTTTGTCTTTAGGGTCTACTGGGATACCATAGGTTGCTGACCTTTGCTCATCCATATAATTGCCTGTTGCCCCATAATCAATCATGACTGGACTAGAGAAGTTCTGAGAGTTTGGAAATGAAAAGGACATGGCCAGGTATATATGTGTGGCAGCTGGGCAAAGGAGTGAGCCATTGGAAAGCTGACCCGTCACATCTGCTCGATTTAGGGACGGGTCATGGCATTTCCCGCCTGCTCAGCGGGGCGCTTCGGACATGCACGAATGAAGTGCCCCGTTTGTCCACAATATAGACATAGATTGTTTTGTAGTCTTCTTTCTCTCTCGGCCTTCGTAAGAAGACCTTTCACTGCCCCAAACTGCATGGGTTCTACATCCCCAGGGACTGGAGAAGATACTGATTCAGGTTTACCAGGGCGTAGATCAGGATGTCAGCATTCTCCACACCTCTGTTGCAGACAAGCATCCACTTGCAACACTAAATCAAGAAGGTCAGAGAATACTGAAGGAACAGAGGGTGCAACGGACAATGTGTCCTTAAGTTCATCTGACAAACCCTTAAAAAATACTGCTGCCTTTTTCTGTTCAGGCCAAGAGGTTTCTGCAGCCAACTGGTTGAACCGGGCTAGGTACGCCAAGAGGGGTTGTTTACCCTGAGACAATGCCAGAAACTCCAAATCCGAAGCCTGAGCTTTATATCTGGCATCAAAAACCAGGTTCATGGCTGCTAGTAAGGCGTCAAAATCATACAAGACAGGGTCATCAGATTCCAGTAAGGGGTTCGCCCAGGATGCGGCCATACCCCCTAGGTTTGAGAGCACGAGTGCCGCTTTTGTTGTGGAATTGGGAAATGCCAAAGGACGGCATAAAAAATATCAGCAACATTGGTTGATGAATGTCTTATAGGATTTGGGATCCCCTGTGTAGCATTCCGGTGGGGCCAAGGGAAAGGGGCGAGGTAGTACCACCGGAGCTAAACCAGCTGGGGTGTCAGAGGAACGGGTGGTGGTACAGGAGCGGGAGCATCCCCAAACTCCTCATCAGTGGGCAAAGGATGCACAAGGCTTTACATGACATCCATTCGTTGATGCAGGGAAGCATGTGCTGCTGCCATTTCTGTACCTAGTGTGGAAAAGTCCTGCATCATAGCAGCCATGGGATCTGCACTAGGATCCATCACAGACAGACAGGCACCAATATTGGGCTCCTAAATCTGTCGTACTCCATCTGATCCACCGTTAGTCCGGAAGACCAATTGGACTACACGCCACTGAAGAAATACAGACTTTCTTCCTGAGAGCACGGGTTGCAGGATATTGAAACCTGTCAGGCCAAGGGCTCAGGCAAAAGGGTGGAATACACAGCAGAGCTAGAGGGAGAAAAACAAGGCAACTATTACATACCGTTGTTGATGGCAACAAACCAATCCCTCTACCCCCTCCGAGACCCACAAGCTTACCAGTGAAAATTCCTTGATTCGTGGAATACCTACTTGTGACAGATCACAAGACAAAGTGGAGGAGCAGGTTTTCTGATAACACCTTTGTAAGTGTCCCAAGGAAAGTGTCACTGTTGCCCCAAGACCAGGTAAATGGGATTCCCTGACCCAGGCGGTACGAGTACGCTACTAGGGAGGTGGTAGAACAATCCCTGGTAAAGTGGCAAAGTGTCCCAAAACCCAATGAGTTGTTCAAACAGCAAAGCGTCCCAAAATCCAAAAGGGTGGAGACAAACTGCAAAGTGTTCTGATATTCCCAAAGTGTATGCAAACAGCAAGGTGATCCCAAATGCACAAAAAAAAAGTTTTCGGAAAAAGGGGGAGTGTTTATAAACACCTAGCTACAACAAATGTTTGTCAAGCAGAATATGCTTTTCCCTTAAGAAGAGCGAAATAACAGGAACGGGAAAGGGATGCGGAACCAAGAGTCAGAAAGGGAGCCGAGGACCAGACATGAGGAAGGGAGTCCAAAAGCAGTCCGGTAAGAATTCCGTGGTCAAACAGCAGGGCGCATCAGAATGGCATCAAAACAGAATCAGCAAGCAGGCAATGGAGTCCGGGAGGCAAGCAGGAGTCAGAAACCAGGTAAACAGAAAACATAGAAACTTTCCGATAAACGCTGCCCACCATAATACAATGGTTTAGGAGCACCGGCTCTCTGGGGGCGTGGCTAGATATACGAAGTAAGTTAGTATGAGGCGTGGAACGCATACAAAGAAATGAGCATTTCAAGAGCATGCCAAGCGCAAGTCCCATTGGGAAATGTAGTGTTTTACCGGTGTTGATGTAATCACCAGGACAAGCGCCATGGGCTTCCCCAAATGGCATGAGAATGGCGTAGGAATACGGGGGGCATGACAATGTAATTGCAGTTATTACAATGTAAGCAGGCAAATGTACCCAGTTTCTTGGTCTGTAAAGTTGTTTGTTTGTGGTCGTTGATTCATTCTGCCTTAACAAGTTGATCCCTCAGGTTTTTACCTCTCTTGTATGCTATTAGTGGAGGTTCGGGGAACAATTTGTAAAGTTGGAGATCCAGTTGCATTATCCTCCAATTTTTCTTGATAAAGCCGTGTGATTTGGTGGCTTTAGCTTGAGTATTTCAAAGTATATAGAAAGGGAATCTCTGCTTTTCATTTTATTTTTTAGTAGATCTTCTCGGGTGGTTTGGATGGATCTCTCTCTTGCTGTTTCGATCACCTTTTCAGGGTATCCCCTTTTTGTATATTTGGAGGCCCTTTTGTCCATCTCAATTGTTAGCATGAATGCTTGGGAAATTATATGTTTTGCTCGGAGAAATTGCCTGTAAGAGAGATTGTCCCTAAGATGCTTTGGGTGTTGACTCGAGTAGTGTAGGCAATTATTGACATCAGTGGGTTTGTGAAACAAGTTCATAATAATCTCCCCTTCTTTTAATTCCAATTCAACATCCAGGTAGTGTGTCTTTGGGATGCCTTCCTCCATGGTAAACTTTATATGTTTGTTCACTGAATTTATGTATGTCAGAAAAATATCAAGTTCTTCCCTGTTGCCTCTCTATATTACAAAAACATTGTTGATGTATCACAGTCCAAGTTATTAGTTTTGGACCCCTCTCCTGGTGATTGGTTGTAAATTGGGTTTCCAAATGGTCCATAAATAGGTTGGCATTTGCCGGGCCATAGCCAAGCCCATTGAAATGCCATATGCCTGTAGGTGGAAATCTAAAGAAGCTGTTTATCAGGATTCTCTTGGTTGATTCCAGTAGGGAGAGTTTGGAGGCTTTGCAGTGTTCTTGCCTAAGTAATGTCCATTCCAGTGTTTCAAGTCCTCCCTCATGGGGGATAGATGTGTATAGACGTGGAACATCAAATGTAACCAGAGGGTCATTTTCCTGGAGAAACTTGATGCCTTGTAGTGTGTTCAGAAAACGTGTTGCGTCCCTTAGGTAAGTGTTGGTTTGTTGTACTATTCTGATCCGACTAGCAGGCCTCCACCATCAGGAATAAGGAACTTCATTCTGCTTTTATTTGCCTGCAACCTCGTCCCACCTCCCCACTCTGTTCTGGTCGAGCACACACCCCTGCATGCCCTCTGCCCCCTTCCATCACATTTAGGAAGCAGATGTTACGCAGCAGCCAGGAAGTGCTTTGTCAGGAGGATATGTGGAGATTGGCACATCAAATGCACAGGGCTCACCCTGGCGTGGTTCAGCAATTGTTCTGAGTAAATTGGTGCTCCAATACTTTGAGAGTGAGAAATATAAAGGATTAGACAAATATAGCACCGTCTTTCTCTCTGAGTTCAGTGTTAAAGAGTCATTAACTCTGAGATAGTTGCAGACATGCTCTTGAATAAGAATATGACTTGTCAAAGCGATGGAAGTGGGTAACTTCCTTCTTTCTGTTCATTATCTAATTAAGCAATATGACCCGAGCAGCGGGGGGATTACCGACTCAGGTAATGCCCTTGGGCCATAGTTAACGAAGGCCCCGGGGCATTACCTGAGTCGGTAATGCCCCCGCCATGAGGGTCATATTGCTATTAGTACCCCGGCCCGCATTATGTGTGTGACCGGGGAACTAAAAGCATTTTTCTCTGTCCCGAAACGCTGCGCCGTTTTGGGACAGAAAAAAAAAAGAAACGACCAAGAAAATGGCCGCCATGGAAAGGGAAAACGGAACGAAAAAAAGTAAAAAAAAAGAAAAGCATACCTGCATCCCCGGCAAAGGACGAGGGAAGCCTCCAGCCGTGTGAAGGCGCGGAGCGGGGATAGACCCGCTCCGAGTCTCCAAGTGGCTGGAGGCTTCCCTCTTCCCTCACTGAGGAAGCAGGAACAGGAAGGTAAGTGGGGGTAGAGGGAAAGAGTGAGGAAAGGAATTTTTTTTTTTAAAAGCCTTACCCGAGTCCCCAGCGGGGGGCGAAGGCCGCCTCTCAGTCAAGGGGAGGCTCAGAGCGTGGATGGCCCCGCCGCTGCCAGCCTACTTATTGGCTGAGGGGCTGCCACGCCCCCCGCCGAGGAGAAGGCGGCTGGAATCCCGGCCGAGAATCGAAGGATTCTCGGCAGGGTAAGGACCCGGTGAGAGCCAATCAGAATGTGTGTTGCATTCTGCTTGACTCTCGCCGGGTACTAATGTATGGTAATGAGGATTTTTCCTCTGGCATAAAAGTGGATTCCTTTCTTGGAGGCTTTAAGACCCTTCACAAACTGACGTGGGTAAACTACTCTGTTTTGCAAAATGTATGCTATCCTCCCAGAGTGTACAGATTTGATTTTCCCAGATCAGTCACTGGATTTCACATCAACTAACAGAAGGAATGTAGTAGAAACACTACAAAATCAAGCATGTTTTTCAGAATGCAGCCGAATCTCAGGGAATATCAATGTTGAACCACATCTTTGACATCAACAGCGGCATACAACATACCCATAGATTGCCAAATTAGTACACGATCTTGGAATATCTTTTGAAACAACTTCTCAGGACCATATCTGGGCCAGGGCATTCCAATCTTCTCTCTGCACATACATTGGGAAACATATGCATAAGATATGCGCACAGTGGTATTTAACCCCATTCAGAATTAATAAGATCTCCTTATTGAGTTCAGTCACTTTTTTCCTGGTGCTGCATCCTGCCACGAGAAGTTCTAGTCCACTTATTGTGGAAATGTTACATGGTGCAGCCATTCCTGTGAGAAAAACCCTCCCTTATCAACTGAATCATCAAATTAGACATTCCATCTAACTGTGATCCCTGGCAATGTGGGCTCTCTTGGGACCTATAACTTAGGAACATGGTGATCTAGATTGGTCACAGATCTCCTGGTCACAGTCTGTTTGAGCATTGCACACCACTTGAAATCTTCTCCCACCTGCCCACCTATAGTCTTAATGCTTTAATGAGGCAACTGAAGTGGAATGGGAAGGTATTTAGAATGTTGTACCCATTCAATTTCTGGGGGAAATTCTCATTCTGCCTGGTGTAATTGCCGTTTTCTTGGAGTTATTTGGTTAACTGTCCAAATGATAATACAAAGAAAGGGGTCTATGAATCTTATATGCATTAACAGTGCACACAGAGCACACAATTAAGCACATTTCGAAGGAGCACGTTTCCACAGAATACTTTCATGAGTCTCACCTTCAGCCATGTTTACTGGCAGAGAGCGCAGTCAATAACTACTGGTATTGGCTGCTTTTTTAACATCCTGAGTTCAAAAGCAGATAGGGAAACCACAATGCAATTTCCAGGCAAGGCTGCTTTCAACAAGGCACTTCCTCTCTGTGAAAATTCTTTTTTTGTGGCAGAATCCCTTTTAAGATAAAAAAAGAAAGCTAAAACAAGGGTCTATGCTTGCACTTTCTTATAGATAAACAGTTTTCTTTTACATGACGCTGAATGCATGCTCATGTTACACGCTCTCTAGTTACACCAGGTTTGCAATTAAAATAGTACAATTACGAAGATATCCTTGTTATTTAAAGACAACAAAATAAAACCCCATTTTATTTACTAACTCAAAGATAAGGGTTATACTTCACCACCAAAACTCCAAGACATAATTTGCTACTACAACTATGTGCTAATAGCCTTATAGCCCTCGGAAGGGGTCATTATCACTTGTGATAAGGGCCCTTCCCTGACAAGGCGATCATTTCCCCACAGAAATGACCCCTTACTTTGACTACAAAGCGATAGTAAACATCACCTTAGTTACACGTAATTGCATGGCAATTCTCATTTTATGAAATAAGAACTGCAAGTTCCATTCCCAAAGTGATGTTTGCGAGAAAGCAAGGCTGGTTGGAAGGTGATGCCCATTCCCTGAAGACAGGATGCAGCTATATGCAGCTCCGAAAGGGATCCCTGGCACCTTGTGTCAAACACCGCATTCTGTTCCCACAGTGAAAGTTCAGGAAGCATTTCACTTCATAGCCACATCCATGATTGGGCTTTTCTCTTGTGCATATTGTTTATAAAACCAGGTAAATCACAGCTGTTTACAGATGCAGACAGGGGTGAATATAGGGGAGGCACAGAGACTAGTCATTCACATCTCAGGCTGCAGACTTACCTTCCAATGTCACTCATGAACTGAGTTCTGGTTCCTGTGGCTCTCCGGATGTTTTGGACTACAACTCCCATCAGCCCTAGGTAGCATAGTTAGTGATTTCCAATCATGGGTGCATAGCTGTCAACTCAGCCGCAATTCATGGGTAAGCCCACATTAAAAGGTTGAAACAGGAAGGCTCTTGCAGAAACCCCATGATGCAGGGTCAGTGATATACGAGGTTACCCCACCTACAGAGCTGTAGTGCTCTTTCTAAAGATCTCCCTCTCTTTTTGTTAAGATAAACAATTAAAAGAGCTGGAAGGGTCCTGGATCTGCAGTGGAAACAGAGCTCAGGCATCAAACCCATAGCCCCTTTCACCTAAATGCCAAGAGATGGAGGCATGGAATTATTACACCCGGTTAGCACCTCTTCTAATCTGTTCCTTTCCAAAACGCACGCTCGCCTTACAGATTTTTATCTACAAGATACAAAAAAACAATAATTCCTCATGCGGTGCAGTAGAAAATAACTTTGATAGATGAAGGGGAATATTCTTCCAAAGAAAGCAGTGGGAAGCGCATCTTGCTGTGCCTGCTGCTCTGTCTATTCATATCTGCCTTCCCTGCACCCAAGCACTCTGACTCTGTGTGCAAGCACTCTGGCACTGTGCACAAGCACTCTGACACTCTGCACAAGCACTCTGGCAATGTGCGCAAGCACTCTGGCACTGTGCGCAAGCACTGTGACACTGTGCGCAAGCACTCTGTCACTGTGCACAAGCACTCTGGCACTGTGCACAAGCACTGTGACACTGCGCAAGCACTGTGACACTGTGCACAAGCACTCTGTCACTGTGCACAAGCACTCTGGCAATGTGCGCAAGCACTCTGACACTGTGCGTAAGCACTATGGCACTGTGCGTGGGCACCACTGCTGCCACGACGCATAGCTGCTTCCCACAATATCGACATATTTGGGGTTACACTACAGCTCAAACCTGCTCATTGTGGTTGATGCATGCACTGATTATCACGACTTCGTAAATATAGTGAGTATGAAAAAATAATCGCATGGGCTAAAAAATGAGTGCCTGGGATGAGCCCTGGCAAACAGCCCCTCAGATTAAGCACTGGCAGCTGTGAGCTATTTTGTGTTTGAGGTCACACAATCACTTGTGGTCGTTTTCCAGAATGTAGTGGACAGCAGGTTTTCCACAGACATGGAACACACAGTTTTGGGGGGGTTTGAGTGTTGGCGTTCACTGTGGATGGCTCTACAGACATGCAGCGGAACACAGTTGAGCGTGCAAGGCCAATAAGCAAGAAGTGAGGTTTCTGCAAACGTGGGAGGTCAGTCAGTCCCCAGCGGTGGTTCCATGCACATGCAATAGACAGCATGTGGGTGTTTGTCATCAGGCGGTCGGTCACTCGTTATAGTTCCACATGCAGTTTGATGTTTGAGGTGATGTGTTCACTATCCATGGCTCGGCGCCAGGGCCATCTTAAGCACTTTTGGGGCCCTGGGCACAGACGTCTTTGGGCCCCCCTCCACGAAACCAAAGGAATTAAGGGAATCAAGAACACTGGACGCGCTATAGGTTGATATGCTGTCTCACAGCATTAAATATAAGCATGTTTACTCCCTTTAAGTCCCCTTAGCCTCTTGATTCTTGCTCTAATCAGAGCGATAAACAAGTAGCATTTGAAGGCCAACAATAGCAGTCTACTAAGAGGTTACTGTTGTAGTACATGCAGGATACCTTTTATCAATAGCATCCAGAAATGTATGTAGCCTGTAGTATTAATGCAGGACAGTATGTAAAATGTACATCTAACCAATAATAGAGAACTCACATTAGCTGCCTCACAGAATGCAAAAGTGCTCATGCATTGATAGAGACCACCAATTGGAAGGAAGGAGAACGCTACACATACCGTAGCATGGATAGTGGACGCAGAAGCGAACAGGAAGGTGTCTTTATCCAGACTGAGATTAGAAGTGGGATATGGTTTTCACAAAGTGTTGCCATTAGCTATCAAAGAAACAAATGCCTGTGCTGTGCGATATAAATATTCTCACTATTAACACAGTGAAACCATGAATAAGGCTTTTATGAAGATCATACCATGAGAAGAAAATCACTCGGAAAGGGCTGACAATTTTGAAAAAGGTTTAGCGTCTGGCAATATTGAAAGGTTAGGCAATACAAGATTAAATGAGATGATCGTGATCTCACATTGGTTAAGGGGTGAAGCTGGGATTTGTGCCAACTCTGCAATTTCTGCATTTGAACACTTTCTTTTCCAGTTCTTACCATGAACTAAAACCATTGCATTTTATAATAACGGACTTGGGAAGTACACACATCACATTACCAAACATGACCATTTTTAAACAAAATATAATGTAGAAGTCTGTTATGCAAAATGGGAATGATTCTAGCTTAATTCTCTCCATCATCAGGGAAGTATATAAGTACCAGAATACTAATCAATGTGATTTAACACATGTATTCTGGGTTTGTCCTTTGTATTTTAAAGCTTTAAATACTTCCAAAACAACGGCTTGTGACATTTTCAATTATAAACGTGCATAAAAACCTTTGACTTTTACGAAAAAGCAAATCGCTTTTTGTGTCAAACAAGCAGACCTTAAAATATGCTTGCCTGAGGCCTGCAACATCTGGTCCGCTCTATGAAGACAGCACAGTCATGTAAGATATATTAGATGATTTGACCAGGATCACTGTATTGTCTGCTGGCAAATCCAGGATACAAGTATGAACGCTTTTGTTCCATAATATTGAATTTGGATACTTATTCACCTCTTGGACTATCAGTTTATGCCATTGTTGGAGGTGATTGTCTAGGTTTTACAACACCCCATCTGAAAAAACACATTTCTAGACCGTCACCATACGGATGGTATGTTAGTTTTTATAGCAACCCCTATCTGGTGCAGGTTCTTTGCTGGTAATAGCAGCTTTTGTTCTGAAAAACCAAGTACATAGGCAGGAAGATTTATAAACTTCAGACATAGGAAAGGATCAGACACCTTGCTGGAATGTGATATTCTAATTTTGCATATGAAAACATATCTGCAATGGGTGCTTCACACACTGAGCTAACTTCTGAACCATTGTGGCACTCAATATGCATTTCACGGTTGCCTATTGCACATGATCATCATACAGGAAGGAAAGAATGCTACAGAGTTGTGCCATAAGGAACACACACACTGTGTATACCACAGTGAACACAGAAAGCAATACATGATGAATTGATCAAGGCAGAATGTACTTGTCAAAACAGAAGGGCAATGTGTTTAGATCGTCAGCAGCACCACATAAAACATCCTAAGGTGTGCTATTTAAGACTGGTGATCAATGGAATCTTCTTCAGATCAGCTAGCCTTGTTGGGCCCCCTCCAAGGTGGGGGCCCTGGGCAAGTGCCCCTTTTGCCCTCCCATAAAAACGTCTGTGCTCCCCGCGTGTGCAATGACAAGAGTTTGGTGTGTAATGTTCGGAGGCTGCTTTTGGTGATTCCAATGATATGCACTAAGCAATATTTGTCTATGCTTGTCAGTATGTCTGGATAAGTATGTGTAGTCGTTCTT
Organism: Ambystoma mexicanum; assembly: GCF_040938575.1. NCBI lineage: Eukaryota > Metazoa > Chordata > Amphibia > Caudata > Ambystomatidae > Ambystoma > Ambystoma mexicanum. The sequence continues at coordinate 166,280,759 of NC_090931.1, read as the reverse complement.
GTCATTTGTTGAATGGCTGATGAAATCTTCCTATCCACATCAGAGAAGTCAGTACTTCTGCATCCCTGGGCATGTTTTGAGGTGTCCAGTTGCTATCATACATTTCACGATGTCAGCATCAGAAGTACCTATCCTGGTTGGTGGCAACATTAATTCACTTGGTGGTCCTAGTTGTGTGTTTGGGAACGCCTTGTCCTTATCCGCAGACATGTCACAGTTATACGGCTGGTGAGTGTGTGTGCTTTCACACGCTTGATACAAATCCATTGGCATGCCTTCAGCTATCCGTTTGGTGGCTGTATGTGTTTTTGCACATGTGCCATACATATCCGCAGGCATGTCTGGAGGCATCTAGGAAGAAGCTGTGTGTCTGAATGCACACGCGTGATCCGTGCCTGCAGGCATGGTTGCAGATATGCAGGCAGCGATTATGTGACAATGCACATGCGTTATCCATACTCTCTGCCAATGTTTCCCTGTGTTCTCTTGTAACACACACACTTTCAATATAGATTCACTCTTTTAAGACTGAGAAAATGTCCATCTTCAGGTTGCCTGACTTGAGTTTCACATGTCAGTTTGGCATGCACAAGTTGCAGTTATAGACTTGGTTTATAAAATCTCACACATCAAAGCAGAACATTTTGAGTGATGCCTAAACCATCATTTTTGGACTTTGAAAGATCCATTGCAAAACATGCGTAACCGTTTTAAAACTATGCAAACGTTCATAAAATTTGATGAGATTTGGCAATCGTATGTAAATGAAAATGTGGCAAAACATGTTTGTTGCCAAAGTTGATGACATTTCATGGATGAGGTCAATGGTTACACAGGAAAAGGTGTTCTTATTGTCCTACATAAAGTGTAATGTGACCTTCATTTTTGTGTTGCTGTCGCTCATCTATTTCAGTATCTACTTTTTACATCCTGTCCTCACTCTCCACCACCCTCACCTCCATTCCCACTCCTGCTCTCCTGTCTCCCTTGGCTCCTCTCCCTGCACTCCTACACTCTCCTTCCTCCTGCCCAAAGCACTTGATGAGGATTCTAAAATGGTCCACTCTATAAAGGTCTCATCCAAACAGGTGCTCCCCTGCTCTTCTATAACCAGTAAGGACAGCATCTCCTCTCTGGCCCCGGCTCTTGACGATTTCTGTAACCACTCCTTCACTACTGGCTCTTATCCTCTCTCCCCCGCGCACTCCCTTGTCCACCCTCTCCTTAAAAAGACATCTGATGACCCTTCCTGCCTGGCTAACTATCACCACCACCCCCTTTCTGGGTAAACTCTTCGAGAAGTCGGTCCTTCCCCACCTGATCCTTCATACTGAACTCGTTGGCTGCCTCCATGACCATCAATCTGGATTCTGAGCTTCTAGAGGAACAAAAACTGCTCTCCTGAACACCTGTGAAGACATGCTCGCAAATCTTGACTCTAACTCTAATGCTGTTCTCATTCTCCTTGATCTCGTCTATGCCTTTGACACAGACAACCTTGCCATCCTCATAAAACAGCTCTTTGATACACTTGGCATCACGGATCGGGCACTGGATTGGCTAACCTCTTTCCTCACTAACTGCCCTTTCCCAGCTGCAGCTATGCCCTTTCTCCTCCACCAGCTAACTCTCTACCTGTGGCATTCCCCAGGCCTCTATCCTATCAGCATTGCTATTCAATATCAATCTTTCACCTCTTGATATGATATGATATGATATGGTATTTGTAACGCGCCTATACACAGGTGTTTCAAGGCGCGACGAGGCAGGGAGGGGGGAACAAGGGGAAGACAGACAACAATCCTACTAGGCCAGGTATCATTCAGACCGCGCAAGTGCAGGGGTAGGTGGAGGGAAAAGTGCAAGGGGAAGGGGAGTACAAGTAAGTAGAATAAAAAAAATAAAAAATATAAAATAAATAAATAAATAGGGCCAGCTGGTGGCAAGTGCAAGGTAAGTTCAGACACGTGCTGGGAAGGGGGGGGGCTGTAGGGATACAGAGGCAGTCCCGCAGTGCAGGGGTTGCCAGGGAGGCAGTGCAAGTGGAGAGTGGCTGGGCCCAGGACCAAGGTCGGTGAGAGTGGGCCAGTTGCAGATTCAGTGCAATTTCAATGAAGAATTTAGCAGGGGAGAGGGACAGAGAAAGCAGAAGCAAAGAGGAAGGTTTTGAGGTGCTTCCGGAACCGGAGATGGTTCTCCTCAAATTTCAGGGAGGCAGGAAGGCTGTTCCAGAGGGAGGCCCCTGCCGCGGAGAGAGATCTACCCCCAGCTCGTTGCTTTGAGAAGCGGCTGACCCTGAGGGAGTTGGAGATGGATGAGCGAAGGGTTCGGGAAGAAAGATATTTAGGAAGAGAGAGTTGAAGTTATTTAGGCCCCAGGCCCCAGAAGGCCTTGTGGACAATGCAGAGGGTTTTGAACTTAATCCTCGCAGCCACTGGGAGCCAATGTAGAGATTCCAGACCTGGAGAGATACGCCCACCTGATCTCCTCCTTCTCTCCTCGTTTCCAGTGTTGCGCTGGTGACACATAGCTTTCCTTCAAACTTCGCTCTACTACCTCTTTTTCCTCCTCTAATCCCCTACTGTCTTTCTGCTATCCAGGCATGGTGTGTGGCTAAGAGCTCTGTCTTAATGCCAATTAGACAGAGAGCCTTCTTATTGGGACACCTGAACCCTGTTTCCCTCTTACCGTCTGGCTGCCTTCCTTGGGCCCTCACCATCCCATGAGACCAAAAACCTCAGGGTCATCTTTCGACTTCTATCTCTCCTTCACCCCTCTCTCTCTTTCACCTCTCACATCTTGGACTTTGCCAAGAAGGCCCACTTCCAGCTCACCTCCTTAGAGGCATTCTTCTTTTCCTCACCTTTCACCAGAAGCTCAATGTTTCCAGAACTCTGGTCCTCTCTAGGCTGGACTACTGCAACAGCTTCTTCCCCACTCTCCCCCATTCTTTCCAACGCCCCCTTCAGCAAATCCAGAATAGGGCTGCAAGAGTTATACTTGGCCTCAAGCCCAGGGACCGTATCTCTCCATCCCTAAGATCTCTCCACTGGCTCCCGGTGGCAGTGAGGATCAAAATCAAGACCCTGTGCATCATCCACAAGGCTTTCTGGTGCCTGGCACCATGCTATTACCATCTTTCTCTCTGTCAATACTTCCTGCCTAGAGTTCTCTGCTCTTCTAACTTTTAACTCCCTGACTGCCAAATGCTTCTCCAAGCAGAGAGTGAGTGGCAGGTCTCTCTATTTGGTTGGAGAATCTCTTTGGAGCAGCCTCCCTCCCCTTCTCAGACTTGAGCCAGACCTCCTTAGGTTCCGGAAACTTCTCAAAACTATGCTTGTCTCTACCTCTTTCTCTCGTTCTGTTCCCTGCTAATCACCCCACTGTCGCTGCGACTGGTGGCCTGGACCTTCATGAATCTCACAGGTTACCAGGTCCCTGCCCAGTCGATGGCAGCACCCCTCCCCCGCCCCCAGCACTGCCCTTGTGGGCCCCCTACCTGCTGGCTGTGGATCATACCCTTGGGATTCCTCCACCCTAGCACTTATTCAGCTCCCCTGGCTCCCATCAACACTTCTATCCTGGGCTGCCACCAGCACTAAACCGTACCTTGCTCCCTCCCCCTCCCTTTCTCCTGCACTTCTTTTCACTGCACTTCCAAATATCACAAGGCCTAGTAGGACCACACATGTATATTTACTGTTTTCTTTGCCATTATTATTTACTCCCCGGTTCCCTCCCCACTTCGCCTTGTGGCGCCTGGAAACACCATTTTGTTGTATATGCGCAACTGCTCAATAAAATAAAAAAATAAAAAAATGTGTAGTCTACCCCCTTCTTTGGTGACTAGGCTCTATTTTCTCCAAATCCCTCGTACCCTTCTTGCTCTCTCTCTCCCTGTCTTTTGTACCCCCTCACCATCTTCACTCTGTCTACCATCTCTATTTATTTTCCTCTCCCACATGTCTCTGCTCTGCTGCATTGTATCTCTCTCCTCTAGTATTCCTGTCCTATCCACATGTCCTTTCATCTTCTCTGTCCTATTTTGTTCCTTCCCATTTTCCTGCCATCCTCTCTCCTCTTTCTTTAGGACTCCTAACCTCTCTCTTCCCTCCTTCTATCTTCATCTCTCTTTGCCTTGCTTCCAAGCACCATGTCATCTGCCTTCTTCTTTCTTTCCCCATCTCTTTTTCCACTTGCCTCATCCTTTTTCACATGTCTTTCTCCACTTACCTCATCCTTTTCATCTTCTCTGTCTCTCCTCCTTTCGTACCTCTTACATTTCTTTTGAATGAGCCCACTCACTCTGTTTCATTTCTACACTGTCTCTCTCACTTTTAAGTTTCTTTACCGTATTTTTTTTATGATTACAAAAACAGGAAAAGTTACTGTGTCTCTCCTACAACTAGTCAACCCGATCTTTCATGCTTCTCTTCTCTTCCTTTCTGGCATTTGCTCGTTCTTCTATTTAACTAAGTCTCTTAGACAGCTCCCTGACCTCCTGGGCTGTCTTTCTACGACTGCAGCTCTCCCTGTCCCTCTCATTTTGGCTTTCTGAGCAATGCCCCCCGTCCCGCGCGTTCTATCTCTTTTTCTCTTCCTCTTTCCCATGTTCTCTTTCTCAATCTCTTTCGTTCACTGTGGCTTTATTCCCTCACTCCATGTATGGCATTCTCTTCCTCCTCTTTCACTTTGCTTGAGTGTTACTTCCTTGTTATTCCATACTCTGTAGTCCGAGCTGTAACTTTATTTTTGCTCCTTTCCATTCACTTTACTAATCTATTGCCCTCTTCACTGTACTTTTGTTTTTATCTTAGTGTTTCTACCTTATTTCCAAGGTATCCATCTGTCTACTCTGTCCAGCTCTCCCGCTCTTCTATCTATCTCTTTTGCAAGGGTCATATCCTCCTACTGTGACATCACAGCGGAGGATTAAGGAATTCATAATACAAGACCATGATATCTCAGCAGGGGGGTGCAACCTGTTCTCTGTCCCCACCTGAGACTCGCGAGACCCGTGGAAAGCTGGCACAGGCCAGCTCCTCGACAGATCAATGCATGCCCCGCTGCCAGGGCAGGAGCCAGGATTCGAAATCGGGGATCCTGTCTTGTCGAGGGTGATCTGCCTTTCGCAGCGTGGGAGCCACGTTACTCGCAAACTGGTGGAGTTGCGTCTCCTGCACTAGCAGATATCCACACCCAGAGAGAGCGGCTGGCAACGCTGATGGACGCGGGGGTAGTTGGCAGGACCCCGGGTACACTCTTTATTCTCTTGAGGGTGGCGGAGATGGTGTGGTAAGAGTGAGATGGTGGAGAGTGACAAAATCCCACATATCAGATGGTTTGATTTGAGGGGGGCAAGCGAAAGACATCTGAGGGTGCGTGGCAGTACCCAGGTGCAGCCATTCTCCTTGGGGGAGAGTAGATGCATGTGTATATTGCATGTAGTTCCCTCATGTCTCCAGTCACTTCCCCCTGCCAGGGGCGCCGAGTACGGGGGGCTGCGGGGTTCGTCCCCCCAGAATGAAGTCGGGGCTGCCCCACCCCCCCCACACACCCCCGGCCGGAGAGAAGAGACACAGTATGGATGGCCCTTTGTTCCATCCATACTGTGTCTCTCTCTGGCGGCCCGGGTAAAAGCCGGAGATAAACGATGTTTAGAAATTGTGGGACAGATGCAAAGCAAGAGGCTCTTACTTTGCATCTGTCCCTCAATTTCTAAAAATCGTTTTGGGTTGGGTTTACCTCCGGGGGGGGAACAGATGTAGAGGTACACCCAACCCAAAACGATTTTTAGAAATGGAGGAGCAGATGCAAAACAAGTCTGTCCCTCAATTTCTAAAAATCGTTTTGGGTTGGGTGTATTTGTACATCTGTGCACCCCTCTTGGCAAGAGGGGTGAACAGATGTAGAGGTACACCCAACCCAGAAGGATTTTTAGAAATGGAGGCACAGATGCAAAACAAGTCTGTCCCTCAATTTCTAAAAACATCATTTGGGATTTGATGTATTTGTACATCTGTGCACCCCTCTTACCAAGAGGGGTGAACAGATGTAGAGGTACACCCAATACAGAAGGATTTTTAGAAATGGAGGTACAGATGCAAAGCGGGGGAGGGGGCAGGGAGCAGGGGCAGGGAGAAGGCAAATGAGACTGTTTGCATGTCTCTGAGTGTGCAAGTGGTGAGGGTGAATGCTATGGGTGGGGAGCGGAGGCGTATGAGGCAGCACGTTCTAGTAGAGCTGCCATATTTGAAATGGTGCAGTGCTGGTACTCCTCAGTTAGCTTTCTATACTCTTGATGGGATAGTACTGCTGTAACAGGGCTTCTATAATTGTTGAATCTTCTCAGCGATAACACTATGCTTTTGTTGAGGCAATGCTAGTTCATCTTAGTGGGGCTGCTATACTTTTGATGGGACAACATCAGCATCTCTCAGTTGAGCTGCCACACTCTTAATGAAAAGGCCCCAGCACTTCTCAACAGATGTATTTCTTTTTATTTTAATTGGTTATTTATAATGCGTGTACTACCCAGAGGTTTCTAAGCATGGACCGAGGGAGCAAACCTTGGTTGCGCGGACCGAGGGAGCGAACCTGTGTTGTGCGGACCGAGGGAGTGAACCTGTGTTGCTCTGTGTCGTCTTGCTTCCAAGGCGAGCACGTTGCTCCTGAGCTATCCTTCCGATACTCTAAAGATCTGAAGTACATTTAATGATACAGAACCAGAACTATTGAGCAAGTATGTCATCATCAGAATAACTCAACACTGTCGTGGTTATAAAAGAGCTCATATATTTAAAGGGATGGAATTACTCAGAATTTAGCAGCACTATTCAATAACCCAACGTTCTTAAGCATAGTTAATGTGAAAATACTACACTTCTCACCGTTGGGGCAGTGCTGCCACTTCTCACAGAGGCTTCTACACCTTTTATGGGCAGCACTGATCCAGCCTACTGCTCACATGCTCAGAATTGTCATTTCTCAGCAGGACTGCAACACTATACCATTGTGTTCTGTATGTTGAGTACTTCTTCACCACCAATGTGGATTCATGGCTCTCTCCCAGTGTCTAAATAGTAGATCTGTCTACATTCAATTGGCAACAGGCATGGCCGGAGCTGCCTGCTCTCCATAAGCTACCGCTCAGGATGTTGGGAGCCAGGATGGGGCAAGGGATAGAAGGCTCGAGCCTGTCAGATAGCAGAATCAGCAGGGTCTTAAAACCTGCTCACTCCTTCTGCAGGGGCCATGAGGCAAAATGGGCCTGATCCCACATACACAGGGTCGTTACCCCTTTATCTCTCTTGAATGAAAGAATGAGCTCTCTCAGACACAAGTTATCACCCCTGCACACACATTGAATGAATATGGTATGGATCTATAGATTGAGAAAACTGGAGTGACAATTCAGAGTGTTTTAACAGAAATATAATTGTCTTCCCAGATGAGAGACTGACTCCATTAATATACATGGGGTCACTGAGATGACCAAGAGTGAAACTGTACATTCAGTTGTGAGATTACCAGCAACGGGTATACTATGCTCCAAGGAGTGAGGTGCCCACTCAATATATCACACTGTTTATAGGTGTGAGACCCATCCTGAATGCTTGCCCAAAGAGCCTTGGCCAGAGTTTCACACTGAAGAAGTGAGCATGTGATCCGGGGTCTGCAGCCCACACAAACACAGGGGATTCCCATGCTCCCACTTGCGAGATTTGCACCAAATTAGTGAGATTGTGCTCCAAGGTAGGAGGCACCCGCACAGTCTTTGAGCGGACATTTGATACACTCACAGGATGGGATGGCACTTCGTTCTCCCATCCTAGTTGTGTTGCTCTGCCTTTTGAGGGCTACTACAACCAGGATGATTATAGAGGGGTGGAGTAGGGGCAGTGATGGCCTACTGGAATGCAACTCGAAGGCTTAAATCTCCTTCTTACTTGACTTTAGTATATGCAGTACATGCTAGCCAATGTTTCCACTGTTCTGTGCTGCACGCGCCTCCACCCCCCCACGTGCCGTTACACCAAGTTGGCTACTACATGCACATTTGTGGTCCTATAACTGCCAGTGATGTCACTTCCTGTATTTGGGCCCCCACCGGGAAATTCATAAGTCGGCTCCCCTGCCCCCTGCAATGCTGCCCCATGTGTCAGATGAGGAGGGGGTGAGGGGGGCAGAGAGGATCACAGCGGGGCCATAGTCAACATAGCATTACTGACAGGCGGCGTCCGTCTTCGGGGTATATTCCACCTCAAGGTTCTGACTTTCATCATAGACAGCTCGTGATTCAATGTCACTAGGAAGCCCTCGGAGGACTCTAACCCCATGGGTGGCAGAGACACGCCTCTCTCTCTCCTTTACCAGCCTTCTGCCACCTCACGCTCTGATCCCCTTCAGAATGCCCGCTCCTGCACTGTGGGTTCTGCGCTTGGAATGCAGGGGTCAGACGTGGGCCTCAGTGCCTCATCACCAGGGCTTAACCAGTGTTCGGCTGCTTCGGTAATGATGTTTATCGAGTCCAACACACTTCCCTTCTCTTGAATGTTTAATACCGGGCTCTCCTGAGGTTCTGGCTGCTGGAAACACGGCGTGGCGGAGGCCTACACATGTCCCGCTGTCCCCGCTGCCTACTGTAATTACCATTCTCAGCCCAGCGTGTTCCTCCGACAGGCGAGCAGCGTCTACAGGCACGCTGGCCTCCCTCGGGGGAAGATGGCGGTAATTGAGGCTTTGCCCATTAGCTCGGTTACCGCAGACCCCTCCACCTAGGCCTCGAAGGTCTCAGAGGCAGCCAAGGTGGCCTAATTGGGGAAAGGCGATGCTTTGCCAAGGCCGCGCTACGAGCCCATCTCGTGTCATGAGTGAGACTTTAAAAGGCTCATGAACAATGCAGATAGGGGAGTTGGGCAATCAGAGGATTATGCTGGCAATGCAAGGACAGAGAGTGCAATGATGAGGACTTTCCTCGAAAAGGAAGAACATACAGCACAATAATGAGAGGATTATACTGGCAGTGCAAGGACAGGGAGTGCAATAATGAGGACTTTCCTCGAAAAGGAAGAACACAAGGGCCAACAACTGGAGGTTTATATTAGCAATGCAAGGACAAGGGAGTGCAATGATGAGGACTTTCCTCGAAAAGGAAGAACATAAGGGCCAATAATGAAAGATTATGCTGGCAAAGCATGGACAGGAAGTGCAATGATGAGGACTTTCCTCGAGAAATAAGAACATACAGGCCAATGGGAGGATTATGCTAGCAATGCAAGGACAGGGAGTGCAATGATGAGGACTTTCCTCGAAAAGGAAGAACATACAGGCCAATGGGAGGATAATGCTGGCAACGCAAGGACGAGGGAATGCAATAATGAGGACTTTCCTCGAAAAGTAAGAACACAAGGGCCAACAATTGGAGGATTATAAAGGCAATGCAAGGACAAGGGAGTGCACTAATGAGCCGTTTTCTCAAAAGGGAAGAACATAGGGTCCAATAATGGGAGGATTATAAAGGCAATGCAAGGATAGGGAGTGCAATAATGAGGAGTTTCCTCAAAAGGGAAGAACATAGGGTCCAACAATGGGGGGATTATACTGGCAATGTAAGAACACATTAGCCAGGCTGTGTCTGGCGCTAATGCTTATACATTTCTCGCCACGGCAATGCAGGACTCGAGGCTGTGCACTCCTGAGTACATTCACTGATGCCGCCACTAATATGTTGAATCTGCCAAGGTGGCACGTTCGTGTTAAGCGAGCAGCGTTTCTCGTGTATCTGTTTAGCCATACAGAACTTGGGGCTGCCTACACCGGAATATGCTTTTATATATGCAGCCGCCCATCTGCCAAAATTGCCAATTCAGCTTGTTTGCGTTCAAGGACTAATGCTTTTTGAAAATTCTACCTTAATGTTATTTGGCCAAAAGGTGAATTCTTAGCGCCTCACGAATAGGAGTAACCTATGTGAGTGGATGTGATGCGTTCCCTGTAAATTCAAATATCCACGAAAGTTGAGGGGGTATATTGCTTGATCCGGAAGAAGGCAGAGCTAAGTGTCATACCCACCAGCATGTATAGTCTCTTGATACTAGCAGTGGGCACATCTGTCAGGCACTGCAATTGTATTGATGTGCACTGCATTATACGTAGACCCCTGATCCTTCGACATAGTCTCACTGGTTGGGTATTCAGACAGTGTCCTATTAGTTAGACAGTCAGGCACAGTTACGGACCCATCACTTGACTAATTTAGTTTTTTGGGTTTCAATGATTTGATAACAAAGATTATTTATGTGTTCCTTGTTCTCTCTTTGCTAATGTCAATTGCGGTTGTTATGTGCTATGGCAGGTGTCTTCAACCTGTGGCCCTCCAGCAGTTTTGGACTACAACTCCCATGATCTGCCACCATTGACTATGCTGGGTGGGGCTGATGGGAGATGTAGTCCAACACATCTGGAGAGCCAATGGTTGCAATCCTCTGCGCTATGGCATTCACTTATTGTTATAATATGTATATTATATGTCTTCTATCAAGGAACCGATTTTGGAGAAAAAAATGCTTGAAAGGCACTAGAGACAAAAGGGTTTATCGGTCTGGATCTTCAGATGAATGATAACATATTTCTTTTGCCTTTTTTGATTGAATCAAAAGATTTGATTGACTCACTCTGTGCAGCATCATACAGATGATTGTTAAGGAAACGGCTGTTGCAAATAATTCTCATGTATAATTTGTTCCTGGGGGGGACAGCTATTTCGTTTTTTGCACATTGGTTACCCCAGTCCCTTCTAGAGTAGGGGTCCGCCTTTATGTCTTTAATGTAATAACACAGAGAATAATGAGGACTTTCCTCAAAAGGGAAGAACATAGGTTCCAGTATTGGGAGGATTGGGCTGGCAAAGGAAACACAGGGAGTGCAATAATGATGACTTTACTCAAAAGGGAAGAACATTGGGTCCAATTATGGGAGGATTATACTGGCAATGCAAGGACAGCATCAATAATGAGGACTTTCCTCAAAAGGGAAAACATAGGGTCCAAAGGTGGGTGGATTATACTGGCAATGGAAGGGCACCATCAATAATGAGGCCTTTCCTCAAAAGGGAATAACATAAGGTCTCATAATGAGAAGATTGTACTGGCAATGTAAAGCTGCTGCTGATAATAATGACTTTCCTCGAAAGGGAAGAACATTATGTATATTTATGTGAGGATTGTATTGGCAAGGCAAGGACACCAGCAATAATGAGCACTTTCCTCAAAAGGGAAAAACATAGGGCCCAAAGGTGGGAGGATTATACTGGCAATGGAAGGGCACCGTCAATAATGAGACATATCCTCTAAAGGGAAGAGCATAAAGTCCAATTAAGGGGCACTGTCTTTGCAGTGGAAGGGCAAGGAGGCCAACATTAAGAACTGTCATTATAATACAAAAATGTGGAATCCAATAATTTGTTCTTGCCTGGCAATGGAAGGGCATGGTCCCCAACATTGAGGACTGCCCAAAGAATGGGAATTCGAGTTCAATAGTGGGTATTGTTATTGCAATGCAAAGCCACAGAGTCAAATCATGAGGACTGTCTTTATACTGGAATGATACAGAGTTTAATAATGGCTTCCTTCCTTGCGATGGAAGACCATTGAGTCCAATAATGGGTTATTCCCTTGCGAGTCAAAGACACAGATTCCAGTAATGAAGACTATCCGCACAATGAAAGAACACAGCATCCAACCGTGGGAACTGCCCGCGCAATGAGAGGACTGTTCTCACAATGGAAGTACACGTGTCCAATAAATTGAGCAGTAGCTGATGTGGAAGGACAAAGCATCCAAAAATGGTACTGTCCGCACAGTGGAAGAACACAGAGTCCATATATTGAGGACTGCCCTTGCAATGGAACGTGCTGTCCAATAATGGATCCTGGCCACTCAATGGAAGGGGATGGTGTCCAGTGAGGGGTACTGTTCTTGCAATGAAATTGCGTGGAGTTCAAAATGAGAACTGTCCTTGCTACGGAAGGACTCTAAGGGCAAAAAGGAGGACTGTCCTCCAAGGGAAGGACACAGAGGGCAATCATGAGCACTGTCTTTGTCCACAGTGGAAGAACTCAGATTTCAGTTACGAGGACTGTTCTCGCAATGGATGGACACACAAGTTCAATAACAATGGATGGACACACAAGTCCAATAGCAATGGATGGATACACAATGAGGACTGCCTTCATAAGTAAAGGATACAGAGTCTAATAGTGGGTATCCTCCTTGCAAAAGAAGGACACAGAGTCCAACAATGAGGACTGTCTTTGAAATGGAAGGACAAATAAGTGCAATAATGAGGACTGTCCTCATAGTTGAAGGACACCGGCCCATGATGGAAGAACACAGAATCCATATATGGACGCTGTTCTGGCAATGGAAGGACATATATAGTCCAGTAATGAGCTCAGTTTTCTCACCGGATTGACATAGAGTTCAATCATGGGCCTTGTCCTCAAGGACGCCAGAACACAGGGTCCAACACTGAATTTTCTTTTCATGAAGGAAGGACACAGATTCCATGTATGGGTACTAACCTTGCATTGGAGGTCATGCAGTCCAGTAACGAGGATTGTTCTCACAATGGAAAGTCAAGGAGGTCAATAATGAGAAATGTCCCCGCATTTATGGACACGTCATCCAAGAATGGATATTGTCCGTGCAACGTAAGAACACACTCTCCAGTACTGTGTCTTGTCCTCAGAATGGCAGGTCACCAAGCTCTATAAATAGGACTCTCCACCCAATGGAGGAATACGAAGTCCAAACATCGGTACAATCCACTCAATGGAAGAGCACACAGTCCAAGAAGGAAGAGTGTCCCCAATTAACAGGCACAGAGCCCAATAATGAGGAGGGTCATATCAATGGCTTGGCAGAGATTGCAATCATGGCGACTGCTCATGCAATGAAACTGCTTTTCCAAACAATGAGGACTGGCCTCAAAAGAAACGACACAGAGTCGAATTCTAAGGACTGCTCTTACATAGGATTTACACCAAGCCCAATTATGAAGAATGTACAGAGTCTAATAATTAGAAGGCTACACTGGGCATGGTAGGACACAGAACCCAATAATGACAGGATTATGTATTTAATGGAAAAACCCACACGTGCAAGAGTGAGTACTGATCACATGATGTAAGAACACGACAGTCCAATTATGAGGACTGGGTCTGCAGTAGAAGGGCACAGCATATCATCTGCAGGAGTGACATCCCAACTAGAGAGCATTGAGTCCAACAAACAGGACCTAACAGTGGAATGACAGTCAGCTGTATAACGAGGGATGTCCTTGCCATGTTAGAACGTAGAGCTAAATCATACAAGGGCTATCATTGCGATGAAAGGCGACCAGATACAAAAATAACAGGCTTGTTGGTGCATAGACAGGATACAGAGCCCAAAAAGATAGGACTGGCCTCACCAAGTCACTACAACCAGTACATCCGGGCTAGTCAAATGGGGTTGCATCTTCATCTGCCCCTGCTATGGACTTACCAGTTATAAGCATGGGGGTGTTGCCTGGGGGATGGTCCATCTTTCCTAAGGTCACTGAGTTGGAAATCTCTAGCGCTATTGGCCAACCTAAATCAGCTGCCCCAGCTGATTCAGTCCCTCTGGCAGTATCGAGGGACATTTTTCCTGATCTACTAGGTGAGATCACGGTAGCTGTAAATGGCTCCTGTCAGATGGGTCATATTCCCCAAGAACTGAAGGTGGCGACAGTGATTCCCCTTCTCAAGAAGCCTTCTCTTGATCCTGCACTTCTCTCTAATGTTCGTCTTATTTCATTTCTCGCTGCCTTTATGAAACTTCTGGAGTCCTTGATTTCACCTCTTCTGTTGTCTTTTATGGAGTCATCTGGCATTTCTGATCCTCCCCAATCGGGCTTTAGACCCGGACGAGGAACACAAAGTGCGCTGGTGTCAATGCAGGATGACATGGCGAGGCTGGTTGATGCAGGGGGGGTGGCTGACCTGATTTTTCTTGATCTGTAAGCGGCCTTCAAAACTGTGGACCACCCAACCCTGTTGACCCGCCTTGCCCAGGTTGTAATCTTTGACCATGTATTAGCTTGGTTTACCTCTTTTTTGACAGATAGATCTCAAAGACTCCACTTCCCCCCTTTCTTTCCTGTCGCTGTTCCCTTGGTTGTGGGGTGACCCAAGTCTCCGCCCTGTCTCCCATTCTTTTTAACATCTATATTTGACAATTGGTGTGTCTATTTCGCTCCTTCGGCTTCAGGTGCTATTCATGTGCCGACGACACTCAGATCCTGGTCGGGCTTGATCTTGATCAGGATGAGGTGTCATTGTGCCATTATCATTTGAGAATGTTACGGAAGGTACTTCCCTTTCTACCGGTGGAGCTTAGGCCCACGGTGGTAGCTGCCTTGGTTGTGAGCTGGTTGGATTATTGTAATTCCTTATACCTGGCCCAACCCAAGTGCCTTGTGCAATGGCTCCAATGTCTGCAAAATCTGGATGCTCTTGTGGTGACTGGATCCCTGTACGGGGCTCATATTACGCCGGTTTTTCGTTCTCTCCACTGGTTGCCTGTGGCTAGATGTATTGAATTTAAGATGCTCTGCCTTGTTCATCACGCCCTGAATGATGTAGGAGCATAATATCTGCGGGCTAAATTTACCCGCTATTGCCCTAACTGATCTCTGCGATCTGCTTCTGCCAGCTTGACCTGGGTGCCGCCTTTCCGTCGCGTTTGCATGGGAGGTCGGGCCTTCTCTGTAGCCGCAGCCCAACTGTGGAATGCGTTGCCGCTTCCAATGAAGAATCTGCCTAATCACCTTCTGTTTAGAAGAGCTCTGAAGACCCATTTGTTTTAGATGCTTTTGCTAACTGTTCCCTCCTTCTTAGAGCCATGATAGCTTTGGTAAGTGCGTGCTGTACAAATTATCTTAACATAACATAACCAAGCTCAATAAAGAGACAATTGATCTAGCCACTGGAATACATAGAGCACAATATTGAGAGGACTGACCTCACTGTGGAGGACCTGCAGTCCAGTAATGTCTTACATCAAACTGTATAATGATGGAGCCTAATAGTGAGAACTTTCCTCAGTATGTTAGAAAATAGAGACCAACACCAAAGACTGCATTCACCATGGAAGGACAAGAAGATGAATATTGGGGATGTTTCTCATTATGTAAGAACATGGATTCCAATTTAGAGTCTTGTCCCCAACCTGGAAGTATATGGCACCCTAATAGCGAGAGCTGTCATCCTCATAGAAGAACATGGAGTACAACCACAAAGACTGGTCTCAGCGAGTAAGAACACAGAGTCCAATAATGAGGCCTATCCTCACCCTAGAAGAACAAGGAGCCCAATAGCTAGTACTGGCCTCACAATGGATGAACATGAAGTCCAATGGTTAGGACTTTCCTCAGCATAGAAGTACGTGGAGCCCAATTGCGAGAACTATCCTCACCGTGGAAGAACATGGAGCCCAATAGCAAAGACTGGCCTATCTGTGGAAGAACATGGAGCCCGATAGTGAGGACTGGTCTTAACATGGACTAATATGATGCCCAATGGTGAGGACTTCCTCACCATAGAAGAACACAGAGAACAATAGGGAGGGTTGGTCTCATTGTGGAAGGACATGGAGCCAAGTAGTGAAGACTGGCCTCACTGTGGAATATCAGAATCCCAATCATGAGGACTGGCCTTGAAATTTTGGAACATGGATCACAATAGCAAGGAAAGTTTTCCAGCGCCCAGTTACCTCAGGGTTAGGTACATGATTCAAATAAT
Source organism: Ambystoma mexicanum (assembly GCF_040938575.1). Taxonomy (NCBI): domain Eukaryota; kingdom Metazoa; phylum Chordata; class Amphibia; order Caudata; family Ambystomatidae; genus Ambystoma; species Ambystoma mexicanum. The sequence continues at coordinate 166,264,933 of NC_090931.1, read as the reverse complement.
AAACAAATACGAAAAAAATACAAATACAAAGGACCTGCCTCACTATGGAGGAACATGAAGTCCAATCGTTAGGACTTTCCTGACCATAGCAGAACTTGGCAACCATAGGGAAATGTGTCCTCACTGTGGAAGGACATGGAGCCCAGTAGTGAAGTCTGGCCTAAGTGTGGAAGAGCATGGATACCAATAATAATGAACTGCCTCGCCGTGGACGACCATGGACCCCTATAGCGTGGGCTGGCATCACTATGGAAAAACATGGAGTGCAATGGTGCTTCACTGAGCATATGGAGCCCAATACTCAGAACAATTGTCACCATGGTTGAACTTTGAGCCCAAGAGTCACAACTGCCCTTGCCAAGAAAGGCCATTGAGCACAATGGGGACATTGAGCACAATGGTCATAGAATTGCTCTCAGTATGGAAGGATATTGAGTCCGCTGATGAAAGCACTCCTTGCCATGAACAGAGCCCAGTAATACAGTTCTCCTCGCCATGGATGAACACGCAGCCTCAGTGATGAGAGGCTTGCAATCAGTCTGCTAGCAGGTGGTTTCCAATAAGAAGAACTTCTCCCTCCAACAGGGACATAGAATCTCATGATGAGAGCAGTGCCACCATCCAGGCAGGGTACCCAGGCTTGCCCATGCAGACTGCCATCACCATGGCAGGCTATCATTAGGTAGGACACAATTGGGCATAGCCTGGTAAAAGCAACATTACTGTCAGCATGGAAGGACACTGATTTCTATAATGGGCACTGCCAGTACCGTGGCAGGATATAAAGCCTTCTGATGCCAGAGCAGACTAACGAGACCAGCATCTTGACATCAAATGTTCTAATAAGAAATAACTCTGTGCCCTTTCTGGTAGGTACAGAGAGAGACTCTAGAACCCTGGGTACTCACTGCCTTGTGAGCCACAGGAACCACGCGAAGAGTTTTCAAAAGAATCCTTTCCCTGACAGGCAACTAAAGTAGAGCAGCGAAGGATTAACACATGTATGCTGTATGACTGAAGTTAAGCAACATGTTTGCTGCAGAATGATGGGCGATCCGTAGTCAGCACCAAGTAGATTTCAGAAGAACCAAGCATGTTGCCGGGCAGTCATCACAACAACTTGAAAAAAGCTTATTAATCATTTGGACTCTGCAAGGAAAGGCGACATAATCAAAACAACCTAAATAGGGCTTAAAGAGTAAAAAAAAAAAATTAAAACAAATTTTGGAAATCTGCCTAATGTGTTGTGTGAAAGATAATCAGGAGCAAAAGGGATACCTGGCTGGGTAGACAAGGGAAGAAAATGATGTTCCTTTGTTGCCCACCAAACGAAAGACTATCTGGGTTTTCATCAGCATACATGATAGAACGTCAGGCCATGATTACGGATTAAATCAGCTACAGGCGACGTGCATAGCTTAAACGAGGGGGGACCCCTGCGGAAATCCATCACTCGTTCATTTGAAAGGCAAAAGAGTCACTCTCTGCGACCGCCCTGTTGAAAAATAATACAGCCAAGATAGAGCATTACCCTGGATGCCCAGAGACTAAGGTCCATGCAGGAGGATGCCATGATCAACGATACTGTAAGCAGCCAAAAAGTGTGATTCTATCAGTGCTTCAATACCTCCCCCATCAGCAATCTTCCTGAGGTCCTCACTGGCCACCGCTAGCTCAGACTCAGTGCTTTATTATTATTATTATTATTATTATTATTATTATTATTATTATTATAGTGATTATTATTATCATTATCATTATCATTATTATTATTATTATTATTATTATTATTATTATTATTGTGATTATTATTATTATTATTATTATTATTATAATTATTGTGATTATTATTACTATTATTATTATTATTATTGTGATTATTATTACTATTATTATTATTATTATTATTATTGTGATTATTATTATTATTATTATTATTATTATTATTATTATTATTATTATTATTATTATTATTATTATTATTGTGATTATTATTATTGCATGGACCTGGCTTCGAGAAGTCGCGATACACTTTACAGAGGTACAGAATACAGATAAATAACATAGTGCTTTTCAGAGATAAACAACAGAACACATATGCAGGGGGGGGGTGATAGGGAGGGGCACAGACGTGCTGTACAGCTGTTCCCTGTGGCGTGGAGGAGAGGGCAGCCAGCGTTTAGTGAGTCAGGTGGCACGAGGACCGACATGTTGGCCTAGGTGTTCAGGAGGTGCAGGTATTAGGTCTTAAACCCACCTTCCCATCATCCAAGAGAGATAGATATTCTAGAAAGGAGGATAACTCCGCTGACACAACAGCCTCAAGCAACTTAATCGAGTACGGAAGTAGAAACATCGGGCGGACATTTGCAAAGGCATCGGGCTCTTGAGATTGTTTCTGTCTGTACAGAAACCACAGAGGTAGGTTTACGGGCAACAAGAACATGTCTTACAGAAAAAGATGCATTTATATAAGCCCAGAGATCAGGGGCTAAACGATGGTAAGTGTAGGCACTTAACCATAATGGGAGGGAAATATGGGTGTCAGTGTAGTGCCCATATGTAAGGGGTACATCTGGAACAGTGTTGAACTTGTACAAACATGTTTCAGATGACCCAATAATTGTGACCTGCATTCGCAAGTAGCAATACTTGACTTTTCACAACCATTTGATTTGTAGCCGTGTCACATTTCGAGGAAATGTGTGGCAAATGTTGCATCTGTAATCACATGGATCGGTATCATTGTTCATAGGCTCTATCTGCACATTGCCCTAAGTCATTAACTGGCATATATCGCACTACAAAATGTTCTTTTTAACCAAATCATACTTTATTGGTTTCAACAAAACAGTACAGAATTTTCACAGTCTACATGTTAAAGCTGTGACTTCCATAGCATCATCACGAATCACTGCCCCCCTCCTCTATGCCCTCATTGAACTATTCCCTCCCACATTAATTCCCCCCAACAATTCCAGTATATGTGCATACACAACACAGTTCCATGGAGTAACACAACACTCTTCCCTCCCCTCAAACCAGAACGAGGGTGTCAGCATTCCCCTCTTTGCCAATTCCCAGCGATCTGTATGAGTTTAGACTCAATTCTGCTCACTCCTGTCCACTCCTTCGACGCCCGACCAGTCCGTTTTCCCCGCCTGTCACTCATCTGGACTACCCATGCTCATATATTTCGATCTAAATGACAACCACTCCATCTCGAGATTACGTTTGGGGTCATTGAGCATCAGTTACTTTTTCCATCATGAAGATATATCATGCCATATTCAACCATTCTTTTTTGGTCGCCATTTTATCGTGCATCCAGTACTTTTATGAGATTGACCCTTCCTGCTAGTAGTAAGTTGTGTGCCATATGATTTAGTGTTCCAAACATACTGTCACTATTCTCCAACCCAAACAATACCAACAATGGGTTCATATGTCTCTCAACACCGTCCATTTCCTTAACGCAAGACAACACTTCTTACCAGTACATGTAGACACGTCTACAAGCCCACAACATGTGCCAGTAGGTGCCCTCCTTCCCGCATCACTTCCAACACAGCAGGCTGGTCCCCGGGAACATCTGCGTGAACCATGCTGGGAGGTATTGCCAGCGATGTAACAGCTTAAAAGCGTGCAGCTTGTACTGTGTTGCTATATATGTTTTAGCTAACCCTCTACACATATGTGCCCATACGTTATCCTCGACCTTCCTTCCTGGGTTCTCTCGCCATTGATCCATCACTCTCAGCCGGTTTGCTGGCTCATCTAGGAGGATTTCTTCATCAAGCCCAGATATCATTCCTTTATCCCCTCTAAGAGATATAATAATGTTTTCAAATAGGGTCAGTTACTTTTGAAGTTCGCCACCCATTTTCCATCCATTGATGCCCCCTTAAGTTGAAGGTAGAAACAGACAGAGAGTGGGCCTATCTGCAGCAGTTCCTGTAGCTCCTGCAGGGATATAAACCTCCCTCCCATTCACATCTGCCCAGCTTTTTCCAGCCCTGCCTCATACCATCCCTGAAATCGGTTTGGATGATGTGTGCCATTTCTAATGCTTGAGTGCAAGTAGATAGCCATCTGGTGCCAGCCTTTTACCCCCAAAGCTCCTAGAGGACCTTGAGTAGCGGGTGTTTGAGGAGTCTCAAAGATAGCCTACCCCTTGGTGCCGACGGCCATTCTCCCAGAGCCACTGGGTGCAAAACTGTGTTTTCAAGAGGGACCTATTGTTTGACCGTTCGAGGATCTAAATGATCTAAAATCACTTCAGTGGTGTTTCCCCCCCAAAAAATTCTAATTTGGGAAAGTCCACCGCTTCTAGGTTCGTGGGAAGGACCAGCACATTGTAACCAATCTGGGGCTTAGTATCCCCCCACAGAAATCTCAGCAACACCTGGTTTACATTTCACAAAAGTCTCTTGTTAGAACCACAGGCAACATCTGCAAGAGGTAAAGGGACTTGGGCAGAATATTCATCTTAAGGATATTCACATGAGCCATCCAGTAAAATGTCAGCTTGGCCTATTTTTCCAAGTCTGCCTTCACCTTCGCATATACCTCTGCATAGCTTTCCAAAAAGAAATTGTGTAAGTCTCCGTGCAAGTTAACCCCAAAGTACCTAAAATGCTGTTCTGATAATATACATCTCTGATAATCATGATCTCTGATTATGCATGTCCCTGCAGCATGACCAGGGATTTTGAATAGTTTACCTTAAAGCCTGAGTGCTATCTGCGGACCTGTATCTCTTCAAGGATGTGGGCCATCATCGTGGCCGATTCTGTAATATTCATCAAAATGTCATCTGCAAAGAGAGCTTGTTTAAATTCCTGACCCCCTATCTTATATGTATACCCTGCATGTCTTCCCTTTGCTGCACTCTGGGAGCCAGTTGCTCTCTCACAAGCACATGTAGCAGTGGGGATAGGGGGCATCCCTGCTGAGTTCCTGCTTTCCAATAATGTTTAATTGGAGCAAACTCCATTCACCAGTGCTCTTGGCATTGGTCTAGAGTATATTGCCCATATCCATTTCATCCAATTGTGCCAAATACAATTTTTAACAAGACATCTTCCCGCAAGGCCCAACTGATCCTGTTGAAGGCTTTTTCGGCATCCAGTTAAATAGGAGATAGTCAGTAAATTGCCCAATAGCATAATTAAATCCAGCGTTTTCCCCACATTCTCTGCCGTCTGCCTATTCTTAATGAACCCCACTTGGTCAGAGTGGACCAGTGTTAGAAGATGTTGATCAAGTCAGCTGGCTAAGATATGGGTGAAAGATGTTGGCATACATGTTGATCAGCGAGAGTGGCCTATAGGCAGCCCAGCAAGTGGCATCTTTCCCAGCTCTAGGTATCAGAGCCTTGAGAAATGAGGGAGGCAGTTCCCCACCCACTAGAAGATCATTATATACGTTCACCAGGAAGGGCAACAGAATCCCATTAAAAAATGTGTAAACATTCACAGTAAGCCCATCCTTCCCCTGGGCTTTCCCAGAAGTCAGTCCCCTTCGCATATAGCTTTGGATAGCTAAAAAGAGATGGTGTAAGTCTCTGGGCAAGTTAACCCCAAAGTACCTAAGATGCTGTTCCGTCAGTCCCCTATTTGAGCCTTGCACCTCTTCCAGCATAATCTCACTGTCTAGCAGACTTCTAGCCAAGAGACGAGGCACCGATAGGTCAATCTCCTTGAGATAGTTCTGTGCTTTCTCCAAATTTCCGTCCCCTTCCCTTGCATACAATTCCTGATAGAAAAAATATCAGGCAATATCCTCTGGCGTTGTGCACCTCTCCCCCTCCTTTCCTATGATTTCTCCCAATCTCCTATCCACTTATTTTCTCTCATCTATTTTCCAGGATTGCACCCGTGTTATCACCATTCTCGTAGTGTTGTTGTCGGATTAAATTAAGTGTATGATAGATTGTATCCAGATTCTGTTCTCGAAGCTGCACTCTTAAAGTGTGTATGTCTTTCCTGACCTCACTCTGCTTTTCAGCACAGTTGTTGTACTCCTCTTCCAACTCTAAACTCCTAACCCTCAAATCATTTTCTGTGTGTGACCTGGATTCTCTGAAACTTCTTTAAAGGTTGGGTGTGGGAGTGTGCATCTCAAGTCATGGGGCTGATAATGAGACTTATTCCCTATGCCAAGTACATGCTGAGCAACTGACAGAAGATAGTCAAAGAAGACCCGTCTTTTTTTGCTGAAGTAGTGAAGATTGGTGGAGTCTCGAGGTAAGAGGGCCATACCCAGGTGAGGAAGGAGGAGGGGAATGGAGTTCCCAAAGGAAATCATTTCTGTTTTCAGTGCATTGAGGCAGTGGCAATTGTCGAGTCATCGAGGCCCGGGATCTGCTGTAGACAGGTGATCTGTGGCTGTTGAAAGTGATCTTCACATCATCCACATGCATTTGAAAGATGGTGATGTGCTGCATGATGAGTGCTCCAACTACTTAAGATACACCAGTTAGAGCCATGGAGAAAGAAAGGAGCCTTGAGGGACCCCAGAAGCTTGTGTGGTGGGTTTTGATAGGGAAGGGACAGAGATGACTCACAACAACCTGTCTGCCATGAAAGATTAGATCAGGTTGAGAGCAGATCCTGAAATGACAAAGGCGGTCTTAAGGTGGCTCAGGAGAAAGCCATGGTTGAAGTGCTACATTTTGCAGAAAGGTCAAGAAGGATGATAATTACCACAGCATTGGCACCCAGAGAAGTCATGATTTCATCTCATGAAGAAGAGGGACCCATCCCTGCCTCTTGCCAGCTTCTACCCAGCCTGATAATCATGGCCAATGTCATGCGACTCATTGTATTGAAGCACTTTCCGAGTCTACACCATTTCAATACTTCTGGCATTGAAGGGGGTGTTAGCAATTAGCCATAATTAGGTGGGATGATCGGCTGAGCAAGGGGCTTCTTCGGGAGGATGCGCTGCAGACTTGCTTCAAAGGAAGAGGGAAGACAGGGTCCAGGAGATGTTAATGAAGGTTTGGATGTTGGATGTCATAGTTTTGGCTGGACAGAGATCCGCTTGTTGAGTGGAACCGCTCACGTGATTTGACAGCCCCATGAGGGTAGGTTGGTAAGTGGATATGAAGGCAGAGAAGGAAGTTGCTTTAGTGGGGTCAGGGTGAGGTGAAGAGTGTAATGGTACCAAGCGTCCCGGTGAAGAAGGATGTAAGGGCGTCTGGAGAGCTTGAGAGGCAACGAGCTTGAGAGGCAACCCGAGTGGAAGCCCATTGTGATGGGTTCGGAGGGCATTGTAGATCCGGAAAAGGTCTGACAATTGTTTTGCAGCCAAGCAGATGCGCTCCTGAACAAGGGCTATTTTGTCTTCCAGCTAATTACCTCACTGTGTGCCTTCTGCTTTCTCAAGTGGCCTTGTTTATCCTCAAGGTCGCGTGGAACAGAGTGCTGGCTTCAAACCAATGCTACCCTGATTCCACGCGCAGCCCCCTCCAGTAGTGCTGCCAGTACAAACAACAAACAACACTGCGCATGCTCCTCGGTCATCATGTGCAGCAGCTCCTGGCTGACATATGCATTGCTCCTTACCACCCACGCCAGAGCCACACACACACATGCACACGTGCATACACAGGCACACACATACAGACAGGTAAACACACGTGCACACGTGTGCACATAAACATACACACAAATACATTCCCATATTAACGTGTTGTACGCACACACACACGCACACACACACACACACGCTCACGCCATTTGGACTGCAGTATATGAAATATTACACACTTGACCTTTTAAGCAATCAATGACCATAACCGGTATTACTGTCCTGGAGCCAAACCTTGCGGAAGGGTGATAAACTTCCAGGCCGCTGACGGACACCTCAATGAAAGTGCATAGAAGAGAGCTGTCAGCAGCTGCTCCCACCGTGGGCCCCAGTGCAGCGTGGGGCTATTGAAAGTGCACAGAAGAGAGCTGTCAGCAGCTGCTCCCACTGTGGGCCCCAGTGCAGCGTGGGGCTGTGGAAAGTGCACAGAAGAGAGCTGTCAGCAGCTGCTCCCACTGTGGGCCCCAGTGCAACATAGGGCTATTGAAAGTGCACAGAAGAGAGCTGTCAGCAGCTGCTCCCACTGTGGACCCAGTGCAGTGAGGGGCTATTGAAAGTGCACAGAAAAGGGCTGTCAGCATCTGCTCCAACTGTGGGCCCCAGTGCAGCATGGGGCTATTGAAAGTGCACAGAAGAGAGGTGACTGGGGCTATCCCACTGTGGGCCTCGGTGCAGCCAGGGGCTATTAAAAGTGCACAGAAGAGAGCTGACAGCAGCTGCTCCCACTGGGGGTACCAGTGCAGTGAGATGCTATTGAAAGTGCACAGAAGAGAGCTGACAGCAGCTGCTCCCACTGGGGGTACCAGTACAGCCAGGGGCTATTGAAAGTGTACCGAAGAGAGCTGTCAGCAGCTGCTTCCACTGTGGGCCCCAGTGCAGCGTGGGGCTAATGAAAGTGCACAGAAGAGAGCTGTCAGCAGCTTCCCCGCTGTGGGGCTATTGAAAGTGCACAGTAGAGAGCTGTCAGCAGCTGCTCCCACTGTGGGTCCCAGTGCAGAGAGGGGCTGTTGAAAGTGCACAGAAGAGAGCTGTCAGCAGCTGCTCCCACTGTGGGAAACAGTGCAGTGAGGGGGTTTTAAAAAACTGAACAGAAGAGAGTTGAAAGCAGCTGCTCCAACTGTGGGCCCCAGTGCAGCGAGGGCTATGTAAGTGATTTCATCCCGGCAATCAACTAAATCAATATCTAGCGTGTGATGCACAGCCGGAACCTTTAATTAGATTTTTTTGTCTATAAGTTCTTTTATTTCTGAATTATATACCCCTATATCAGGCCCCTCTCTTTGAATCCCCCCCGTTCAACTGAACCAGGAAGCAGACTGTTTTGCAAAGTTAAAAGATTTATTTTATGGATTTGCACAATATATCACACTATTTAATATGTATACAATGATCACCAATGGGTTGATGTTACAATCAACAATCTCTTTAATCAGAAGGAGTATGGATAGGAAAAAATAATGCAGCATAGAATAATACTTTGTGTGGGTTCAGTCAAATGCAATGTCACTCTTTCCCCCTGCACACTGCTCAATCCCCCAATATGCAAGATAAAGAGATGGAAGGAGAGAAAACAGGTTTCAGGAATACACACTCAATAGATACAGATTCAATCCCAATTTCCCCCAGCAAATTCAGAGAGAAAAAGGAATGATTGCAAACGGGTCAAATGCTTTTGAATATGGCTTTGAATGAATGGTTAAAAACATTGAAAAATGGATTTAATTCACTAACAGGGATTCAGAACTAGTGGGTGCCGCTTTGTATAGTATCAGATAAACACTAGCAATGATTATTGAGTCACTATCAGATTGAACACATAATTCTGGGGTCGGATGCAATTGAGCCAAACGAAAAATTTGTGGCAAACTTTTCTGCGTGCGAGAAGCACGAAGGCCAGAAAACTGTAAGGAATTGGAATGCAGTTTTGGGTTCGTTGGAAAGCTGACGATGTTAGCTTCAATTTAACACTTAAATTTTGTTTCTAGCAGACAAGGTGTGGACGTTATGAAGGTTTTCTTAGATGTCGGGTTTTTCAGAAATAGTCAAAATTTTCAAATGAAAGATGCGCTTTTGAACATTACAAATAGGATTTTCTTTACACCAGAAGTCTATGAAGCCACAAGCTACACACACGACAGCACAGCCACCAATCCAGCGACATCTCCAGATGGTTTTTACCTGCCGAGACGCTTGTCTTTCTTCAGCAAATATATTAGCGCAAAGATTATATTATCACTACCATTACCAAAGGACTATAGGGACGAGAGAAAGATTCAGGTAAGACAAAAGATTTTCTACAATGCAGTTCTGGAGATGATAGAAGGGTTTAGATAGGATTACTTATGTAATAAGATACTTGCTAGAGACAATTTTATGCTATAGATACTCACTACTACTGTTTGGAATGGACCGTCAGGGATCTGGTCAAAGATTTCTGGACTGGAATTCTGCTAGCCCACCAGATGGAATTCAGGGCGCTCGAGTTTTGCACTCAGCACAGCACTCTGGACACTGCACGGAACTCTGGACTGGATCTGACGGGTTGGTTCTGGGTTGCAGCTATCTGGTTACAGCTCTGCTCTACTGGTTTGGATCTCTGGATTTCTAGCAAGAATTCTTAGCAAGAAAGCAGAAACCGCACAGCCAGGCTGTTCTTTTTGGTTTGTTTCCCCTTGGAGGTCTGGGGTAAAATCTGGTTTCAGAATTCTAAAAGGCCAAGCTGAGAAGGGTTCACCTTTGCAATTGGGCCTCTCTGCTTTCAAAGTTCTGGAGTCTTGGATTTCTCTTGCAAAGTGCTCCGCCAGCAATCAGTTGATGGGTGAATGTGTGTGTTCCTCTAGGTCCTAAGCTGTCTCTATTTATGTATTTGCCAAAGGGGTGGGTAAGCTGAATTATACTAGGCACACCCTCTAGGAATTCAATTGGTTAGGGTCTGTCCTCTCCCCTGATTTGAGAAGGAAATCTGGTGTCATAATGATGCTGTATTTTACAATCCAGGGAGAACCTCCCCTTTGTTTCTGCACAGTAAATCTATTTTTCATATAAAGCATATTTACAATGTTACCAACTTGCTAGAAATAACATATTTACATCACAGATTTAGTGGAGCAAGTATCCCTCCGAGTCCCATATCGGTGAGAGCTTTAGTTCAGATTTTACAGTTTTCCGTGCTTTTGGTCAGGTACCCAATGTCAGATTTGTCCACATTTTTATACATATATCTGCGCATGACATCTGGGCATAATCCTGTGAAGTTTCATATTTCTAGCATCATCACTACTGCAACAAAATCACAATTTCTGTAGTCAAGTTCCTGAACATAGCAAAGAGTTCTTAGTAGTTTCAAAATGTGACCAGGATTTTCATGTTAACAACACTATATTTTACAGATTTTTACAATTTTGCACAGTTCTCTGTGAGTCTTTTTCAAAAAGAGACTTTCTTGTGTGTTAAGGATACACATATCTGTCTGGCCCGCCCACAAAGCTTTTCTGGGCCAAGAGCATTCCAGGCCTCTCTTCCTGCTGGCAGTAGTTTCTGTTGACACTTGAATTTGCATATCCTTTGAATCCAGGAAGTCTATTGTCTCTCCCCAGAGCAACAGAGCAAAATCTCCTCCCCCTTCCTTAACATCTGACTGAGAGTTCCTGGGGCAGAGAGCAGAAGGAAGGCACCTTTTGTTTGGGACATGCTGTGGAATTTGCCTTTGAAATTCTGTGGCTGGCATCAGTGGTTACTTTAACACACTTTGTTTAAAATTGTCTTTGCTTAATAAACTTTACATTTTCAAAAATAGACACACAGATCTCTAATTCCAGTCTTTTTACAACATAGAGGTTGAATAGCGGCAACCTATATTGCTTTTGATGGCAAGTCACTTCTTTTCCACAATTTGATTTTAATGTAAAAGTTTAAACTCCGAGTGTAAGTAAATGACAGCTTTGATACAGGCGGCCAGCGGTACTCCGCCCATATCTGACAGATTTTCCCAGGCAAGCACCTTTTTTAATGTGGATATATCTTGTGATGAAATCTGCTTCTCGTGACATTGTGTGCCTAGGTGGATTCTTTAAATGAGGTGATGCTTAACACCCAGCAAGGATGTTGGATCGTTTCTGATGTTTGGAAACCATTATTTTGCAATTTCGACAGTCAAGGAAAAACTGATTTTAGAGCACCTTTGGCTTTCCTGGCAATTAAGCACTGCCTTTTCAGGCAGTTTCCTTTTCCCTCTGTGGTCAGCCCAATGACAGGTTTTGGCAGTGTGGTCTCCTGTTCCACCACTGACACAGGCAAAGTAGATTGGCATCCAATTTTTCCAGTTTCACTGTGAACTTCTCAGTGATTTTAGCATGCACAGGGCTTTTTGCAGCCATTTTGTTGGTTCTTGGTGAAAGCAGCACGCTGTGATGTCGCAGGGCAGAGCCTAGTGGGTCAATACATCCCACAGCTATTGAAAGTGCACAGAAGAGAACTGTCAGCATCTGCTCCCACTGTGGGCCCCAGTGCAGCGTGGGGCTATTGAAAGTGCACAGTAGAGAGCTGTCAGCAGCTGCTCCCACTGTGGGCCCCATTGCAGAGAGGGGCTGTTGAAAGTGCACAGAAGAGAGCTGTCAGCAGCTGCTCCCTCTGTGGGCCCCAGTGCAGTGAGGGCTATTGAAAGTGCACAGAAGAGAGCTGTTAGCAGCTGTTCCCACTGTGGGCCCCAGTGCAGCGAGGGGATGTTGGAAGTGCACAGAAGAGAGCTGACAGCAGCTGTTCCCACTTTGGGACCCAGTGCAGTGAGGGCTATTGAAAGTGCAAAGAAGAGAGCAGTCAGCAGCTGCTCCAACTGTGGGGCCCAGTGCAGCATTGGGCTATTGAAAGTGCACAGAAGAGAGATGTCAGCAGCTGCTCCCACTGTGGGTACCAGTGCAAAGTGGGGCTGTTGAAAGTGCAAAGAAGAGTACTGTCAGCAGCCACTCCCACTGTGGGCGCCAGTGCAGTGAGGGGTTATTGAAACTGTACAGAAGAAAGCTGAAAGCAACTGCTCCCACCGTGGGTACCAGTGCAGCGGGGTATGGCTATTGAAAGTGCGCAGAAGAGAGCTGTCAGCAGCTATTCCCACTGTGGGGCCTAGTGTAGTGAGATGCTATTGAAAGTGCACAGAAGAGAGCTGACAGCTGCTGCTCCCACTGTGGGTGTAATTGCAGCATGGGGCTATTGAAACTGCACAGAATAAAGCTGAAAGCAACTGCTCCCACCGTGCATACCAGTGCAGCGGGGTGTGGCTATTGAAAGTGCACAGAAGAGAGCTGTCAGCAACTGCTCCCACTGTGGTACCCAGTGTAGTGAGATGCTACTGAAAGTGCATAGAAGAGAGCTGTCAGCATCTGCTCCCACCGTGGGCCACAGTGCAGTGAGGGGCTATTGAAAGTGCACAGAAGAGAGTCGAAAGCAGCTGCTCCCACTGTGGGCCCCAGTGCAGCGAGGGGCTGTTGAAAGTGCACAGAAGAGAGCTGGAAGCAGCTGTTCCCACTGTGGGCCCGTGTGTTGTGAGGGCTATTGAAAGTGCACGGAAGAGAGCTGTCAGAAGCTGCTCCCACTGTGGGGCCCAGTGCAGCGTGTGGCTATTGAAAGTGCACAGAAGAGAGCTGTCAGCAGCTGCTCCCACTGTGGGTCCCAGTGCAGTGTGGGGCTATTGAAAGTGCACAGAAGAGAGCTGTCAGCAGCTGCTCCCACTGTGGGTACCAGCGCAACGTGGGGCTATTGAAAGTGCACAGAAGAGAGCTGTCAGCGCTGTTCCCACTGTGGGCCCCAGTAAAGTGAGGGAAAGTGCACGGATGAGACCTGACAGTTGAGGGGCTATCAGATGGGGTGTGCACCATGATCCCCAAAGGTGAAACAAAGGCACTGGAGCCTTGTTTGCAGCTATAGACACAGAGGTCAAATAGAGTTTATCCCACGGGTGAGAACCCAACCCCCAAATATGAATTAAAGATCCTGAGACTTAGCATGAAGAGAATGGGGGATCCTATTGGGGAGGGCTTGAACTCGTGATTTTAGTGAAGACACAGATGCCTAATATGGGTAAAGGATATCCTATAACAGCATGCCGAGGCACTAAACATGAATTCAATACATTAAGGTGGTAAAGGGGGGAAAGATGTATATTATGGGGGAGTACCTGGACGCCAAATGTGAAGTCCATACATTAAGGACGTAGACGGGGGGGTTTATGTATATTATCGGGGGGGGAGTACCTGGACGCCAAATGTGAAGTAAAGACACAGAGGCCTAATATACGACCATGTAATATCCCATGGGCAAGAACCTGAACACCAAACATGAAGCTCCAACAATGAGGCTTAATGTGGTGGAATGGGGTTTATTTTGGGGGGCGGCAGACACCAAATATGAAGTAAAGAGAGTGAGACATAGCATGGGAGGAAGGCTGTATTCTATGCAGGAGTACATGGTCATCAGATATGTAATAAAGACACCGAGCCTCATCACGAGTTTGGCCGTATCCGGGCGCATATACCGCTGAGCGGTATTTGTGTTAACTGCGTGTTTTGTGTCCCAAAAAATGCCCCATTACGAGTTGGTGGCCACACGCACATGGACCTGCTGTTAACGCAAATAGCATCCGGCAGTAACAGCGGCCGTGAACCTGGAAACGCAGCACAGATTGTGTTACCATTGGCATCCCGCGCCCTGAATGCGTGCTAATAGCACCAATGGAAATTTGTCGCCGCCAGAAAGAGAAAGAAAGCGGAAGACATTTTGGAAATCACAATCCACCAAAAATCATAGCCCCTGGAAGCCATCCACACCCAAAAAGCCAGGGAAATGTCTCAGGAGCCTGTCAGGTGCAAGTCTGCCCTGGACAAGGTGTGTAAACCCAAGTTTTCAGACTCTGAACTGGGAATACTGATGGAGGAAGTAATGCCCACCAGGATGAGTTCTATGGCCCACAGCAGAAAAAGACAGGCTCACATTGGCGCACCCAGATCTGGACATCCATCAGCCAGAAGATGACAGCGGTGGGCCGTGTCTCCAGTGATGGAGAGGACTGCCACAAGCGCTTCAATGACCTGCGGGTCCGTGTCCAGGGACTCTTGGCCCAGAACAGGAGTGAGTCCAATCGCGACTGGCAGAGGGCCACCACCACCACTACCACCGGAGCTGACACCATGAGAGAAGCAGTGCACCACTCTCATCGTTATGACTTTGATTGAGGGAGTGGGAGGAGCGGAGGCAGGCACTGGCACCTAGGAGGTTGCAGGTGAGTCATCCCCCTTTCCAAATAGCATTGTGAATGGTCCACCTGTCCATTCCCAGTGTGAATGTCTAACATCCGGGCACTGTGAGTGGGTGCAGTGTGTACAGGAAGGTCAGTGCTCACCCTCTAGTACTTGTAAGACAGGATAGCTGCACCATATGAGGGATGGGGTTGCAGGATTCACTTACTCCAACACGACTCAATAATGAGGACTCAGTAGTTTGGCAAAGGGAAGTCTGTTTAATGAAGTACATCAAACAGGGAAACAAATGGGAATCAGCATCGTTGCGATCACCTGTCTCGATCCAACTTCCTTGAACTTCAGTTGAACAGCAATTCTTATTGGCAATATTCGTCATCATTGACGTCTAATTCTACAAAACTAGTCATGCAATATAATTGGTTAGGAAAGGTAACTTAAGTATAGGTGCTATATCTGTATATGATAATAGAGCATGCAGATTGGATAATTCTTATCGGGTGGGCGTCTACGCCCCTCCCTCTACATCACACATGATAGACGTCACTGCAAGTATGACGTCTCGTTGGTTCTACGATATATAGGACCCCAGATAACTTGGTCCATTGTGATTGGGCAGGTTACACCCCTAGACATAAATTTCCAATTTTAATTAGCAGCATGTAGAATGGACACCCAGGGGCCTGGAGTCCCAAGTTTCACCCTGCCTCCCCTCCATCAATCAGTAACTTGCACTATGTGTCAATTAGTTGGCTGGGTATGGCTTCGAAACTGTAGCCTCTTATCAGGAAAAGTTATGGCGTCCTCGGGTTCTGAGTGACATCAGGCGGTGGTACCTCTTCGTGCCTGGCTGATCACATGCTAGTTCACCATGAATCTGCTTCAGTTTCCAGCTTTTAGTGTATTTCATTCTGTTTCGGCCTCGCCACCTGCATGGGCCCCCCTTATCTTGACCTTCATGGGACAGGCTGGTATGCTCTGAAGTTTGAGTCTTGTTAGCTGATGCTCTACTCCCTTTGTCTGGATGATCTCGAGTTCCTGGGCCTGAGCCACTCTTTGTTGAGTTTCGATTCTGCTCCTTCTCTTGACTCTGGCTGGGTTTATGAAACTTGGCCTGTTAGGCCTCTGGCAGCCTGGGTACATTTCTGCTTTTACAAAATGGAGTCGCACTTGTATAATGTGTCTTATTGAGGTAGATATATGGTTGGCGCTTGCCGCTCTATTCTTCTACTAAGCATTACAAGCAGTATCATTTTCTTTAGCCTCTTGCGTTCCAAGCCTATTTACACATGTTTTACTGGTCGGTTGCTTCCATCTTGTCTAGTAGCAACGTTTCCCTATGTTTTAACATTGTCTCTTTTCTGTGTCCATTACATTTATTTTCGTAGCTACTCGCACTGGCGTGCTTGCCTTCGATAGCCGCTTTTGTTCATTCACAAGTCTGTTCCAGCCCTTGTGTCATTTCCACTGGCCTTCCATTACGGCTCTTTGGGTCTCTTCATGGACCGTCTGTAGGTACCCTTTGTTTCATATCAGTGGCAGGTACGGCTGTCTGATAGGGTACCGTGCTGCCCAGGGTTGCCCAGGGTTGTCTGGTTATGGGCGCTTAAACAGGTATGGATCTTCTGATGTACACTGGGCAAAGCCCTAGTGCAGCTCTTTGTTGGTTCATTTGTTCCTCATACGTCACATACCTTGGTGAGTACTCTCCTTGTACCTCGAAATGAGGGGTAGGGGCGCAGGCCATGTCTGGGACCTCCTCTACAAGTGCATGTGATGTACCACAGCCACCCACGACTGGACACTTGTACCGGTGCACCCAAGCCACCCCATGTATCCAGAATAGTCAGAAGTGCATCCAATTTACAAATTCAAGCACCATGGCACACACATCCATGTGTGTATTACCAACCACCCCTCATTGACAGCATCATACCAGATGTGCATTCACATAAGACACCTGAAAATGCCACCCCAAAAAGTCAAAATTGTGTCCCCTCCATGTAGTATGCCCCGGCAATACCGACATTGTGTATACCAAAAATGTTATGTCGAAGCGTGATAGAAACTGTCCAATCACCCCCAGTAAACCATGAAATGCATGAAACTAATTTGAGTTGCCATGACCTCATACCATACCCTATCTACTCCACTGGCATGCAGGCATCATCGGAGGGCAACATGAATGAAGAGGAGGCAGGCCCAGCCCGACATCCATCCAGATGCGCCTCTACCAGCACCACCAATCATGAAGGGCTCGGCACGATACACCAAGGCAGAGGACACACCCTGCAGCACAGTCTCACCACCTCAATGGCTCCAAGCCACCAGGGGATCACCACTGCAATGGCCCCAAGCCACCAGGGGGTCACCACCTCAACAACCACAAGCAACCAGGGGGTCACCATCTCAATGGCCCATAGCCACCAGGGGGTCACAGGATATAGAGGGGACCACCAGTGCAACCACCCCAGAGGATGGCAACTCATACTGTGAGGAGCAGCATGGTATACCTGTGTTTTGTCACCAATTCACAGTCCGAAGCACCAAATGGCCACGCCCCAAGGGACCCCGGAGTATGTGCTTAGTCAAAGCCATATCCACATGTTTCTACATGTAGCAGTCATGCACAAACACCAGTGGCGGATGAGGACACACCCTCACATGGGTCCCCCGCTGGCAGCCCCTCCATCCACGGCAGCCCCACCAGACAGGCCACCATGACAAGCAACAGCATCCCCACTGCCCCACGTAGACCTGCCAGGCTGATCGGCCCGACACGTAACGGAGCCACAGCTACGGGCACAGCAATCATGGCATGCCTGGACGTGATTGAGGCACGTCAGATGCGTATTGAGGGCATGGCGGTAGAACACAACCGCCAAATCAAGGCAATCAGTTCTGCGATACGGGGGGCAGCAAAAACCATGGAACAAGACAATGCCTGCACTTGCAAAGTGGTGGAGGGATGTAATGCGCCTCGCACAGGTTTGGGCAGAGAGTCTGCAAACTATGCGAGGTGTAATCTGTGCATGCAGAGCAAATGCGTGAGGCCAACAACCTCCTCCACCAGTAGCTGCAGTTGGTTGCATCGCTGCCATCAATCAACCTCTTCAACCCCCCACCGAGGGATCCCTATAGGGTTCACCCAGGCGTCGTTCACTGCACCATTCCCAACGGTGCTCACCGTAAGGTGGAGGACGTGGAAAGCGACAACGTCCTTTCTATATGGACTTTTCACTGTGGGCCTGAGTGCCGGGCACATGGACCCATATGCACTGTGTTGGGGAAAGGGGAAGTTGGTGGGGGAGGGAGGAATGTGTGTTGGGGAGTTGGTGGGGGGGTGTGTGTGCTGGGGAGTTGGTGATGGTAGGGGGGAATGTGTGCTGGGGAGTTAGAAGGAGCAGGGGGGTTGTTGCATGCTATTCAAAGCATGTTGAAAACAGACAGAACGCTTGGACATTCATGATTGTGTTCAAGTGAAGTTTATTTGACAAGTGATCTCCGTGACATGTAATCATCCACCAAAGCAAAAGAAATGGTCAATCAATGCCTTTCTGGCCAGCCTCCCCTCCCTCACCCCATCCCTGCGCGACCTGGCCCTGGCAACGTGCACATGGACATCATCACTCCCATCCCCCGCCTGTTGGGCGTCAGATCAGGGGGCAGTGGCACATGCCTACGACAGAAGATGTTGTGCAGCATGGCACAGGTGAGTACAATTTTTCCTTCTTCATCTGGCGCATACACCTGTGCCCCTCCAGTATGGTCTAAGCATCAAAAACGTCAGTTCAACAATCCAAATGTCCTTTCCACACATATGTGGGTACGACTGTGGGCATTGTTATAGGCCAGCTCAGCAGGAGTTTGTGGATTCCGCACAGCGGTCATCAGTCATGTGAACTCTGGGTATCAAGAATCACCTGTAGGGGATGAAATGTGTACATTAGGCGTAGGCTGCTCCACTGGGTGTGCAAGGGATACACATCAATTCACTATTAACTATGGTCATCTATGTGTGCAATGGGTACATGCTATGTCATTGGTATACTGTATACATCCATCATCTTTAGGGACAGGCATGATCAGAACCCTACATGCAGGCTGAGTCCATGAGTGAGGTGTTCTGTGGCAGGTTACATCTGCATGCACTTGGTGTGAATGGACCTGCAGCAGTGTATGATGGAATATGTGTATGGAGATGTATGTAACACTAATGCTGAACAAGTAACGTCATGTTTCCACTTGGACTTGGATTATGGTGTCTTCATGTGCACTGGGTTTACTCTGCATTGTGCACCATGCCCCTTGTGGATCTCTATCAACAAGCAACATGCCCAGTTTTTGATTGGCACAGTGATGCGTTCTTGACGTCAGGATGAGGCTCTCATCATGTCTGCCTGTTCACAGACAATGTTTATTGGTAATGGGTTGTGGCTGTCTGTGTGGCTGGTGTGGCATTTTGAACATGGCACATTATGTTGGAAGTAGCATGCATGAAATGGACATTCAGAGATCACTCTAACTAGGATGTTCATGGCCGGATATTTTCCAGCATATCTACAGTGGTTTTGTGGATGGCTTTTGCATTGATCTCACTTAGCATTCCTATGTTGTGCCCTGGGTGAGGTTGCTCTTGGGTGTCCGGGTAAGAAGCAGTACTGAAGTTGCATTGTGGTTGTTGTGTTTCCAGATATAATGGTGAATTCACAAGTGTGTGCCCATCACATTCCATGGGTTCTGGTGTGGTGGACTTGTGCAGGTGTCCATGTGTGCCACACATGCAAGGGACCTGTGTGGTGATGGTGCTGGCTGTGTCTCCTGGTGCATTGCAAGGATTCCAGTGTGTCTGCCCCCCGCCTACATTTGGTGCACTTTGGCATGCATTTCTGGCAGCATTTGTACTCACCCACTAGCCATGTGTGTTGGCCTCAATGCCTCTCCATGTAGGCTGGCAGTGTGCTGTTGCGCAGCACCACGGAGTCGTGGGTGGATGCTGGGTAGCGGGCGCAACAGTGAATATTAGTCAGGTCTGGACTACAGGTCAACTGCACATTGAGTAAAATAGAAATGCTTCTGATTCCTGTAAGCTGCAACATGTGTGCAGTCTATAGAGCTGCAATCACGTTCAGGACTTGGGCAATGGCATAGAACTGTGACTTCAAGTGGTTCACCAGTGCCTGGGTGGCGGGCAATGCTATGTATTTATTCACACGGCACAGCAGAGAATCTAGCATTTATCCAAGCACAGCACTGAATGTGGACCGGGCCATACCATGCATCATGGCAACTGTGTGTTGGAAGCTTCCAGTTCCGAGGTATTGTAGGACTGACACAAGCTTCATGAGTTGGGGCACAGCGGTGCTGATGACAATGCTGCTAGATATGTCACCTTGTATTGTGTCCAGCAACTGTGTGATGGTAGCCCTGTCCAGCCTGTACTCAGATACCAACGGATCATACGCCAGTGCCCAGGGTGTTGGCATGACCCTGGGGAAGGCTGGTCACCTTGCTGGAGCTGGTCTCCTCCTCCTCCTCCCTACCCCCACACCCCTTTGCTCCCTGTGCCCTGGGCAGGTTGTCAGGCCTCTGTAGCTTCTGGGACAGCATGTAGAGGTCCACATCAAGGCTCCCGGCTCCAAATGGCTACATGTTTTTTTGAAGAGTGTGTGGGGCATGGGTGGGTCTTTTGTAGGCCGCTTGTGTGCATTGTTCGGACCGGGCCCTTTACTGCTGTCTCCTCCCTGCTCCTAATTGCAACATGGTGTTGGACAGGGTGTGTGGCGCATGAGTGGGTCTTTTGTAGGCCTCTTTTGTAGCCTCCCTGCTCCTAATTGCAACAGGGTGTTGGTGTTGGGAAGGGTGTATGGGTCTTTTGTAGGCCTCTTGAATGCATTGTTTCCACCTGGGGGCATGGTTACTGTCACATGTGTTCTTTTACCTCCAGCATTTGGCCGGAGGTATTTTCAGCTCTATTAGCACCGGTTTTACAGCGCGAATAGGGCCAACGCTTTACTTGTGATAGGTCTCTAATAGTGCATTTGTTTGCCGGCACTATTACAGCCGGCGCTATTACAGCTGGCTGTAATAGTGCCCGACTGTAATAGCGCCGGCTGGATTACATTTGCGATCCTGCGGAGCGGTATTGTTAGTGATAGTACCGTTACTGTCGGATTTAAGGGCTACCGCCCAACTTGTGATGAGGCGCACTGAGGCCTAATATCGGGTGGTAGGCCGTCCGAAGGGGGTGGTGGCAGAAAGCAAGCATGAAGTAACGACTCTAAAACCTAATAACGGGCTACGGGGGTATACTGTGTGGGCACTGCAGAAAGCAGATATGAAGTCACAAAACTGAGACCTAATGTCGGGCACTGCGGTATTCTATGAAGGAGGTTCCAGACATCAGATTTTCAGTAAAGAAACTGAGACCTAACATCTTCGGAAGGGGGCGTACTGTGGGAGACCGGCCAAACCCCACATATGAGGTAAAGACATTGAGGCCTAGTATCGACGGAAGGGGGCATACTGTGGCAGACCGGCCAAACCCCACATATGAGGTAAAGACATTGAGGCCTAGTATCGACAGAAGGGGGCATACTGTGGGAGACCGGCCAAACCACACATATGAAGTAAAAACACTGTGGCCTAGTATGGGAAGAAGCAGGTACTCTGTAAGGTAATGCCCGAAAAGCCAATATGAGGTAAAGACATTGAGGCCTAATATTGGAAGAAGCGGATATACCGTAGGGTAATGCCCATACAGACAATATGAGGTAAATATATCAAGTTCTAATACGGGAAGTAGCAGGTATAGTGTAGGATAATGCCCTATCAGGCAATATGAGGTAAATACATTGAGGCCTAATATTGGAAGAAGCGGATATACCATAGGGTAATGCTCAAACAGACAATATGAGGTAAAGACATTGAGGCCCAATATGGCAAGAAGTGGGTACACTGTGGGGTAATGCCCAAACAGCCAATATGAGTTAACAACATTGAGGCCTATTTGGGACAGGTAGTTTGTGGGCTGTGCTATTGGGAGTGCCAGAACACCAAATGCATGGTAAGGTCACAGAAGCCTTATATGGGAAAGGGGGCATTCTATGGTGGAGCGCCCGACCCCAAATATGAAGTAATGATACTGAGGACTAGTAATGCGGGGGAGGGGTTTGCCATGGGAGAGTGCCCATACACCATTTATCAAGTAAATACACTGAAGCCCTTACAGAAGGTTATCCTATGAGGAAGTGAGCGGACAACAAACATGGAGAAAAGAACAGACACCAATATGCGGAGAAGAAGATGAGCTGAGCCTAAATCCCAAAAATGAGGTAACGACACTGAGGTCTAATCTGGCAGGGTTCCCATCAAGGGGAGGAGTGTGATCGGAAAGGGAGGGGCAAGAGACTGGATCGGGTCTATCCCTCATCCGGATTGATGTTTCCATATGCAAAGTAAAGGCACAAGGGACTAGTCTGGGGAGGCACTGTCCTATTGGTGGGGATGAAGTCATAAGGATGGGACAAGGTCACTGGCTCGTATATGTGATGAGGGGCTAGGCTGGGGGGTGACATCCAAATGACAGACGGATTCACTGGGGCTGTTCTACGTAGAAGGGCTGTCTGACTCCCAGGAGTAATCCAAGTACCCTTGCACCTGATATGTGTTTGTGGTGGGGGGGGGGGGTTCGAGAGTAGGTCACTGCCAAAGCTAAAGACTAAGCTCTGGAGTCAAATAGTACAGGACAGAGGACAGGCAATTTACACAGAGACCGAGAGTGAAATTGACCAGCAACTGACACCTGGGGCAGGGGTAATGGGAGACAAGCCATAGGACAGGGACCCTAGGCTGGGAGAAGACCACCCACCATCGCAGCAGTGGAAAGGACATGATCATCATCTAAGCATTACTATTCTTGCGCAAAGTCTCCCAGAGCAGTGACAACGGCGACACACACCCATATCACGTGCTTATTTATATAGAGCGTCATGCAGTATTCCATCCGCTTCAAAACACTATTACTACGCATGTTTTTATACTCGGAATGATGGACGGACGAGTTGACTCTGTTGATATTCGATCATGTGTTTGCAAGACGCACAGGGATCCGTAAACAAGGGCTTAAATAACAGGCTGAGGTATCGCACTGGGTTATTTGCAAGTGTTACTGAAAATACCGCAGTCTTGATTTATAATAATAATAATGGTTTGCTTTTACAACACTTACTCATCTAACTCTCGAAGCTCTACAATAACAGGCATCACTGTTAATACCATCTATGTTGCTTTTCTATTGATCACAGAGACGGGCGAGAGCTGAGTGGAGGCCACGGGATTTAAACCTGTGAACCTCAGATGACACACAGATGCCTGCCTGTGATGCCCCGGTATACTAAGCTGTATACTGTCCATTGCAGACTTTCTCAACACGGTCATATGCCATATACTCCCCCGGCATGATGAGTGTTCAAAGCGTGGGTACCCTAAGCAACTACTTGCGACTGCGAGCACAGACTGAAATGTATGCTACTGCCCTTGACTATTTGGACAGGCAGCAACCTGGCTGAATGGGTACGTGTTTAAAGAGCACATTCATGGCAGGATAACTAAGTGAGTTAAGTGCCTGCTCCAAACATCTAACTAGCGAGGCGCATACGTGCCTGCTATTAGTGCATTAGCCCTGGAAGGGTCTACAATCTGTTCTTGACCCAGGAGCCTGCCAGGAGTCCTGACCGGATTTCTCTGTGCAGTGAAAAAATGATGACTAGCAATACTGACAGTTCCCAGTAGATGTCAGTATCTTCCCATGTTTCGAAACCCATCATCAGGTTCACACATTTGGAGTTCATTTATTTGTTTTGTAATACTCAGAATGCAATATATAAAACAGAGAATATGTTGTTTATTTCTAACAGATTATTTTATATGAAAGTATTGCCTTTATGATGATTGAATACATTAATACAAAATCATTATGGATTAGCCTGAAAATAACTGAGGGACTGCCTCCTGCATTGACTGACTTCGATTTTACTTTTTTGCATTAAGAATACTTTTTAAGATATATATTTTTTTTAAATTACAAAATAAATGTTACTTCCATGCATGACATTTACAAAAACTCGTCTGCATCTGTTAGGCCACTCTTCTAGTTACATAGGCCGCACGTCATTTAAAGGTTGCTTAAATACTTTGATTCTTAGCCTGAGTGCTGAATAGTGTTTCATGCACGTTGGTTCCCACGCGCCTTTCCTCGCCCACTTCAAGCCGTGGTGGCACCTGTGGGCCTCATGTTCCAATGCCACCACCACCATCCACTCAGCGTTCCATCCTTCAACGGTAGATTTAGGCAGTGGTGGAAATGTAAAAAATGTGGTGTGGGATCCCACAACACAAGGGCCGGGGTGGGGGAGGAGTTTGGGGGCATGGTGTAGAGGGGGTGGGCCGGTAGTGAACATCCAGCAATGCTAGAATACGCTAAAAAAATATTAATAATAATTAGCCAGTTGTACATGTAGCCAGCATTGTGCATTACACACCAGTGCCAAAGCCGTGGTAACAGGCAATGCTGCCGTCGCGGGCTTTATTTTATTTTATTTTTTTATGTATTCCACCGCGGTTCATGGTCTTGGGCGGCTGACTCTGGCTGGATCCCGAGAACCAGCTCCATATCTGGTGCCAGATCTCAGATCCGCCGAGAGCCGGGCCAATGACCAGTACTGCATTTAGGCCTAGGAAATGTGAGGAACATTACATTGGAGAATGGTATTGTAGTGCTTGGAAGCTGGCATGAGGCACTACATAACAACCTTTTTTTTTTTTTTTCGTAACGGTCGATCTCAGTTCTATTGTACATATGGACATTGAAGCCACGCGCTGGACGAGTCCATCATGGCACGGGTGAATCGATGTCAGCAGCTGCAGTGACAGGGCAATCCAGCGAAAGTATAATACCTTACAAGCTTTGATGGGTGGCGGACTCTGGGTAAGGGCAGCGGTCCAAGGTGACGTGTCCTCAGTCTCAGAAGGCAGTCGAGTGAAAGGCTTCAGGGGTCAGGGGTGGAAGGTCACAGTGTCAGATAGAGGTCACGTTCTAGTTCATTCTGGTCAAATGGCGAGAGTAATCAATATGGAAAGATGATCACGTGCAGAGTGGAAATGTCAAAGATGAAAAGACTCCTACTGTGATTGTTTGGCGAAACCCATTTGAAGGGCTTTTTGTATCCCTGGTGATGGCCTCAAGCAGAACGTGCCTCGGCACTTTCAGTAGTGATGAGTCTGTGTTTGACAGCGGTAAGTAGTTAAGGACACATGTGGCAACCTAGAAGAAAAAGGCTCATTACGAGCTTGGCTGTGCGGGAAAAAGGTGGAGGTAATACCATTTACCTCAATGTTTCCTCTACCGCCAAACAACACGTTTGCAGTTATTACTGGCAATGGTATTACTGGATGGATGAGTTACCTTCAGACAACTCCCCCACTTTACCTCCAAGAATCGCCGGTATTAAAATCCGGTAATACCAGCAAAAATCCCCAATGCGGATTTACACCGGAAAACTGCCACTTGTAATCAGGTGGTATTACCTCTGAAGGTAATACCTGAAGTGGTAATACCGCCTGACCATGTGGCGGTATCAGTAGTTTTGTTTGCTGTATTCTGGCGGATTTACCACCAGAATACAGGCACATTCATAATGAGCCCCATATATATGGACTTCAACTAACAGACTCTCACCCATCATGATTGCTATGATTGGAAGCCTTGGGATAGTTCTTAACCAGGTGCTTCGGGTACAGCAGGTCTGATAATTGTGCACTCTATACAATATACATTTGATCGCTGTGCCAAGAGTATCATACACTGCTTTGGTGCTATCTGCTGTCTTTCTGTCTATTCCTCCCTCTCTCTGTTTCTCTTTGCACTCTCTCTCAGTCTCTGACTGTGTCAGTCTCTGTGATGAAGTCACCTGCCCGGGCCTAGGTTGTCTGTGGGGCAGACAGAGGGGCACAGTGGCTGCTATATGATGTGGAGCCTATGGTCATCATGACGAGGATACCAGGGTCCCCCATGTCACATTGTGGTCCCTGCCTGCAGTTACCCAAGTGAGTTTATGGCCCTTAAGAACGTGCATATGTAATGGGATCACACCAGAGTAATTCTGAGTCCATATAATGTAAACAACTCAGGACAATGGCCAAGTACTGTTTAATTAACAATAATCTAAATCAGGAAGGTTACAACAAACATCAACGGATGTATGCTCAGTCTCTCTCTGATCTTCACACAAAATATGGTCCTTATACTAAATAATGCACCAGCGTAATGTCATACTATGTGTCAATAGTGAAAAACATATCAAGGGTCGGGATTGGTTGAGGGAAACATCTAAGTATACATATCTATAGGTGCTAGGCTTGTTATTGGCTGCCCATTATCAGGTGGATAACTTATGCCTACCTCTAAAAACATGTCATCTCAGAAACATTAGATACACAGTTTCTCATTGGTTTTCAAACTATAAGATCCTTCATTATATGAACTGATATAATTGGATGGCATGCTTGTGCCATGTCTGGAACATTCGGCTCATCTAGCAGCACGTAAGCCCAGACCTAGGTGCAGGGAGGTAGGACACGAAGCTAGCTCACCACCCAATTAGCCCAGCATCTCTCATAGCCCATGCCTTTTGCCATGAGTTTGTCTTTGCACTTGGCCTTTTAGAGTATCCTTGTCTTTGAGAATGCACAGGAGTGAGGGCACTCGCTATCGTGTCTGGAACTCCAAGTTCAAACTCTATTTCTATCCTTGGCTCACGTGACATGAGACCATGATATGGTGGTCCATTTTGCATCTTTTAAATGCTCTAAATGAATTAAAGCTTGGCATCCTTTGTGTTATTTCTTGCACCTTAATGTGAGAAAGTTCATCCTCTGCATACTCGTCCTTCTTCAGAATAGATAATTGACCCTGCTTTTTGAATCTTGACTCCAGGCCAGGCAGCCTCACCGTGCAGCTCCCTGTGCCTATTATTCTTGCTGCAACACAGTTTTCCATTCCTGCTTCTTGGGTTCTGGCTTACTAAATTCAGGATACCAATGTCCAGTTTATGTACAATGGTGGCTTTGCCTGAATTCTATTCACTACTCATGGCCAGCTTCTATGGTGACTTAATCTATTTTGCGTTTCAGCACCTGTACATTTATTGATGGGTTGTTTTCTGCAGCACGTTGTGCACATGGTATCTTTGATCATTACTTCACCATTATCCCTCTAGGATCCATACATCATCTTCAAAAAGTGCCTCGAGACATCATGCCTACTTTTTTATGATATCATCAGTTCAACTGCACAGTTTCTCCTTATATTCCTTCAGAGTTCTCCTCTTGTAAGTTATCATCACGTCAAGGCTACATTCGGTAGGTTTGTCTAAATGGGTATCTTGTTTCAAACACTCGCTGCAGCATTGGAATTATGGCTGGTGTCAAGCACGGCACAATCTTATGTCTCCAATATAGGTGAGTTAGGGGGAGGGGGATCTCCTGCAGATGTACACAGCTGTTCCTCTACATTGCCCCCGCTGGTTGAGTCCTTGACCACCTCCTCAATTCTTTCGGTGTACTTTAATTTTCTCTTGAAGAAATGTCTCTTTCGTGTCCTTATCTTCATCACATCCCCCAGGCTGCCCGCTCTTTTTATTTACTCATCCACACTCCAGGTCATGTAATTGCATTTTCAATTTACGCTAGACCCATCATCCCACATATTTCTTATGATCCTTTGGGTACCAGAATTTTGTTCCCTGAGGTGCTACAATGCTGGCCTTTATGTAATCTCTGATGGCTTCATCACTCAGCTCCTTTACTTCTGGTTCATCTTTGGCATCAATCATGATCTTCATTCCTACCGCTTTCTTGGCATTTTTCTTACATTGTGCGATTATTATCCTTATCAAACAGAATCCAAATATGATTATCACCAATATTACTCCAAGGCACTTGAATAAGTTTGCAATCCAGTGAGGAATCCATGAGAACAGGAAGGCAAACCAACTGTCATCTGCAGTGGCTGATGTTTCATCCACCATATTTATGTGTAAATCTGTCAACATTGATATGGCCTCTTAACGTCCGTTCTCTCCGTCATGGGATGGTTTGAATGTATAACATGATGGCCCGATCTTGGCGCAAACTCCTCCATCCATGGCTGTGATCATGTCAAGGACATACCTGTTCTGGAGGGTCATCAACTTTATGGGCCTCAATCCTTCTTTTATTGCATTAAATACCTTTATAGTGGCATCGATTGTTTGCAACAGCTCCCATCTGGTCATTTGCAACCACCTGGCGTTTACAGCAGTCTGAACCCAGGCATCAACACAGATATGAACAACACTACAGTTTTACTGAATAATCTGTGCTCATCAGGAATTTCATCAAAAGCTGCTTTTGATTTTTCTGAGAAATAATTTGATCTCCCCTTTTTTGCTGGCATTCTATGGACCGTCTTCTTCTCAGGTGGTTATCTACTTTTGGAAATTCTTCAATCTCTGGTCACTTTTTTAGGATCACCAATGCTTGGACATGGAATTATACCAGAGAGCACACTCCAACCACATTCCTGGATAATTTTGATATAGGCTCTAGATCCTCAGGCCCAATACCAAAACATTAGGACAGCTGTCCCTTTTCTCATTCTTGGAACATCCACAATGGTTTTTTAGCCGTTATTGTGTCCTACATAATTGTTCCTTTTACATTGAAAGCACATGGTCACATTCATTAATGGGACTATGGATACTAGCCCAGCTTCATCTTCCACCCATGTGAGCAGTGGATAGTACTTAAATCATGACTTCAAACTCTCATTGTTCACATTCTGTACTCCTTGTACTACTTGCTTTCTTAGTAGATGAGCTGCGCATGACATCATTACATCTTACCATCCTTTTCTACTATGCACTTGCCCATAGATCAACAGATGTGACCGTTCCCAGCATCCAGGCATTCCAGTCTTCTCTATCATGTCAGGACAGTTAATTCTCTTCATGTCTTCAATGATCACCTCATCCTGGCCTTCAGTGGGATACACGGACATCCTGTCTGTCCATCCAGGTTCTTTCTCCATTTGTGTTTCCTTGATATAATCATCCTGTTATGGAAACAACTGTCTTGATCTCCATCGCAACATTTCCCTACTCCCTGAGAACTGGTAGTAAATGCTGCCAGATGACTGATTCATTTTGCATTTTGAACCAGCATCTCTTTTGAAATGAAGGTTTTGACAGTATTCATGGCATAGGGGATGAGAGAGCAGACATAGCAATTCTCATAAAATGCCCTCACGCCCATCTTTTTCATGTGTTGATACCACATGTCATTCCCCAGGTGAGCTGCATTATCAAGGTAGGTATTTATCCCCTGGTTATCTGCTTCTGCACTTCTCTTATGTTGTTTAACAGGCTCATAGAGATAAGCAAAATTATCATTGTTGATCAGCAGGAAAATAGATTTTCAGAAATGTGAGATACAGAAAGATAAAGAGAGTACACATCCATATTATATATTATGCAAACAAGTCTGGAGAACCATTTTTTGTGCCATCCTAATGCTTGCTGGGCTAGTGCTCTCTCTATAATCACATTATCCTCTTGTCAAATCATTTTTACTTCAAGCATTCAATTTTGCATTTGTAATTGCACAATTTGCTTAGTGATCGCTGCTAAGAGTCACCTTATCACTGGTCCATTCTTGGGATCATGCAAAAAGGTGTGAATGTTAACATCTCTGCCAACAAGGGCAGGGGTGGATTGGAGTATTGGCGCAAAAATAGCAACCACAAGATTGTTTGTGTTGCTGTCAACAGGTACCATGTGTTGTATCAATTAAAACAGTTGTTCTCCATGAAATGAATCTGGGTATTGAGCTCTTTTCCAATTTCCCATCAGGAACTGGCATTTAGGGATAACGCTGATGCAATATTTATTTTTTCAAAGAATTTCTAAAAGTTCATCTCAGCCTCTGGAAATTCTCTGCAAGTCTTTGCACTCCCTGCTAAAATATATCAGGAGTGTCCATCGAATTACAGTCTAAAAGAAATAATCACTTGCTACTTTATCATACTTCTTCTTGGTCATCGATCGAGTCTGCACACCTGTAAATTCTTGTTCTTGTCTTGCTTCTGGGTAAGCAACCATTGGCAGGAGGGTCTCACCTTTATAAACCTTTCGTACACCTAGATATAGCCAAACTTGTCTTCCCCATACCTTAACTGCAGAAGGGTAGATTTCCTCAAAAATAAAGGTCCCATTGAATCTAGATTTGTGCCACCTTCTAGTGAAATTCTTTATGAGGATCAGGTCCCCAACATATAATTTTGGCGGTGGCAATAGTTCACTTGAATTGATTACTGGATCGTCTTCTTCCGTGTTCCTAGACCTCCCCCCTGATGCTTGACTTGATCTGAAATAAAATGAATACTGGTAGTTATACATGTCAAATATTTGTGTATTTCATCACCTAGAGTCTTCGCTATACTCTGGGCATAACTCCTTACTCTATATGAGGTGTAAGAGGCATCCTCATGAAGCACCCTGTCACTAATTCATGAGGGGGTAAGGTGGTGGTCAGAACCTGGCTGATTCTGAAGGGCATGTAAGGCTAGGGGTAGGCAATATAGCCACCCCTTCTTTAAAGTCAAATTCATCTTGGTGATCCTCTCCTTGGGGAGGCTGTTGGGTCTCTTACAAATCCGGTTTGATTGTGGGTGATACGCAGATCAAAACTTGTGCTTTATACTCAATGGAAGCCCTATTTGTTTGAATAGCTCATTGACAAAATGTAGCCCATTATCGGATCTTAGTACTTCGCACACACCCCTCCTTGGGAAGAGTTGCACACTAAAAACATTGCTGCGCAAGTGGCATCAGGGTATGCACACGGACTGGCTTCGTCCCACCTAGAGAAGGGGCACACCACCGCTAATTACCACTAGTCATTATTTGTCTGCAGCATATCGACATAGTCAATATGTAAATGCGAAACAGACCATTTGGTTGAGGTATTACTCCTCTTATTTTTCTCTCTGTATTCCCAGCAGTAAACTTTTGACACTCGATGCAATTCACCATAAACTGTGCATCATGTTCCAGTAGGTTAGGAACAAACCAGTCTTCTACAATAGTAGCAGCAAGACTTTCTCTGGTTATATGAATGGGGTAATGCAGTTGCTCAAGTGGGACTTTTACTAATGCCACCTGCATCACAGGCTTTCCAGTGCTTTCCTGTCACCATAATGCTTCACTAGGGGATAACGAGCACCCCCTTCATTTCCATAGTTCTTGCTCTTCTTGTGGGTCTCTTCCCTGCATCTCTATTAGTTGTATAATTGACAGCATATTAAATCCCTCTCACACTTACATGCTTCTAGTTAAAACTTCTTTAATATCTCCAGTATCAAAACTTGAAATATCTGGGGTATATGCAACCCTTTTGGCTTCTATGTCTGTGGCTTTGGTTCCATGAGAGATAATGTCTCTTTGTTTAGTATGTACTGTGTATTTTATGACTGCTATGGCTACTGTGAGTGGTAGTGCCTTAATGAGCCTGTCCTATTAAGGACACGTGTTGTACTGGAGAGCCATTTGCGCAGAGATAGTCCCTCCTTTTCCAACATGGCAGCCTTGCATGTAGGGTTGACGTCACATAGGGGGAATCACTGTACACTGTCACTTCCTGTCCTTCATGCTTCGCGAGTGCAACAATAAGTGCTACTAATTCTTCTGCTTGCGCTGAAAACTGAGGCATAGTCTAGCACTCGACACAACCTCAAATTCAACATTTAGTGTATGTGATTCCACTGCAGAGCCTAAATGCCTATCCCAACTAGACTGATCAATTTTCAAAGAACCATCAATAAAAATAATTCTCTCCGCCAAAGCATTCTCTTTCACAAGGGGTATGTCATCATAGAATTCGACATAATTTGCACAGTCGATGCACATGATCACCTTCTTCTACTGGTTGAGATACAAATGAGGCTGTGTTGACTATTTTACATCTTACGTTTTTAATTGCTGGATTGGAACTCATTATTTCATAAGCTGAAGCTCTTTGAGATGTTAACGTGCCCTTGGGTTTCTCTAAAATGGAAAATAAGGCATGCTCCACGTAAAGAGTCATAGAACAGCCCGTGACAATACTTGTAGACTTCTCAATTGCAAATGCGGCAGCAGCCAAAGATTCTTGACACAGGAAATGTCCTTTCATAACTGGATCTAAAATCCCACTATAGTATGCCAAAGGTTTGTACCCCAATGTTGTCCTTTGTGTGAGCACTGCTGCCATTACTGCCCCATTTGTGTGTGAAAATAAATGAAATTCCTCACTGTAGTAGGGAATCCCTAAAACTGAAGCTGTACAAATTGCTCTTTTCAACTCCTCACAACCTTCCTCCATTGTTCCAGTCTGTTCTATCTTTTCCTTACCAATTTGTGCTTATTTTAACGCTTGCAAATGTGGCTTGGTATATGTACTGTAATCAAACACTCAGGCTCTGCAGTAATTGCACAAGCCCAGAAATTGCTGCATTAGTCTCACTGTGTTTGGTTTTGGTGTCTTCATAATTGCCTCAGCCCTTTTGGGTGTCACTTTCTTCCCCTCATGTGAAATAACTGACCTATGCATAACACCTCTTCCTGGCAATACTGTAATTTCTCCTTGTCCAATTTATATCCTTTGCCTGCTAATATAGTCATTAATTGGACAGCGTCTATTGTGTGAGCACTGTTGTCATTACTGCCCCATTTGTGTGTGAAAATAAATGAAATTCCTCACTGTAGTAGGGAATCCCTAAAACTGAAGCTGTACAAATTGCTCTTTTCAACTCCTCACAACCTTCCTCCATTTTTCCAGTCTGTTCTATCTTTTCCTACCAATTTGTGCCTATTTTAACGCTTGCAAAAGTGGCTTGGTATATGTACTGTAATCAAACACTCAAGGCTCTGCACTAATTGCACAAGCCCAGAAATAGCTGCATTAGTCTCACTGTGTTTGGGTTGGTGTCTTCATAATTGCCTCAGCCCTTTTGGGTGTCACTTTCTTCCCCTCATGTGAAATTAACTGACCTATGCATAACACCTCTTCCTGGTAATACTGTAATTTCTCCTTGTCCAATTTATATCCTTTGCCTGCTAATATAGTAATTAATTGGACAGCGTCTTGCCTACACCCATTCTCTGTTGTACGGCAAATCAATATGTCATGTACACACTGTATCACCGCACTCTTAAGATCGATATTGGCTAGATCCATCTGTTGGATTTTGTTAAAGATTGAAGGGTCTGACCATACCCTTGAGGAAGATGAGTATGTTTTAGTCTTTTCTGTCTAAATGCAAAAGAAGTCAGTACTTGTGAGTCCTTATGCAAAGGGATTGAGAAAAACGCATTTTTCAAATCGATCACCGTGAAATACTGAGCTTCGACTGGGATGCTGCATAATATTGTCATAGGATTAGGAACTAAAGAAAATTCTGCCTCTTCAATCTGGCTAAGAGGCCTAAGGTCCTGGATAAATCTCCACGACCACCCTTTCGATTTTTTATTGGATACACCATGGTATTGCACGATGGCACCATTAGCATTAGGATACCCTGACTCATCAGTGCTGAAATAGTCTGAAATATGCCCTTATCAGCTTCTCCGGACATGATGTACTGTTTTGCCTTGAGTAAAATTGCTCCTTGTTTAAGCTTTATTTTATCCTTCCCTATTCCCTTCAATAGACCTATGTCATAGAGGCCTGTGTTTCACAGGACACTCTGCACCTTTTCTAGGTCCTCCTGGAAAAATGCTGGTTGTTACCACATTATCGCCATTCACTATAAGATTTCTCTTTTCTTGATCCTTATCCAATATGTAATGCTCATAAAGAACACCACGTTGCCATCAATATGTTCTTCATCTGTTATGTCAGTCAATCTGTACCCCTCTTCAAGAGCTATCACCATTCTCCATGACCTTCCTTCATCATTCACCCCTTCAAGCATTGCTGTTTCCCCTCGTACTATAGCTGCTTCCAATCCTATAGGGATAGCCTGTCCATCTTCCTCATCCATAGGTATTTGTGGTGTAAATAGGAACTTATCAGGTATCATCACAATCTTCCCTACCAGCCCAGGTAGCCATGTCAACAAAATTCTCCAGTAAAATACTTAAAAATAATTACTTCCGGATCTACCGGGACGCCTCGCAGAGCCACTTGGCCTGTGAATGCCAGTATAAACTTTCTGATGTTTAAATTGTGTATTCCTGGAGTCGGGCACACTATTCCCTGATGTGTAAATGAAATCGTCATGTGAAGTTTTGTCATCAAATCTCTTCCCAGAATGTTAATTGGTGGATACAATAAAGGAACAGACTTGTCACATTCCCCTATCAAAACTGGTAACTTATCAATAAAAGGAACTTAATTTGTAGCTCCAGAAAACCCTTTAGCATTCATGGCAATACCTGACATTGGATATTTTCCCTCTCGTATGCACGAGCGAGTCGCACCCGTGTCTCCAAGAAAAGAAAGTATTTGCCACATATCGTCACATCGACCCTTGGTTCCTCTTGGGGGTCTGGTGTCACAGATAGTAGTGAACACATTAAGTCACCCTCTGAGCTGTCCTATTGGGGGTATACGCTCATTGCCGCCCCTGTGAAAGGGCTTCCTCCTACCAAAGTAACACCTATGTCTGAGTATGTGCCCTGTATCCGCTTTGTGCTGTGTTTGCATAGGTTCTTGTTGTGACTGCCCTTGCAGTGGGTACATTTGTACTTGTTCCTGCTGCTGTACTTGATGAGCTTGCAGTGTCTGTGTCTGATAGGATGTGTGATCCTGGGGAAAGCCCTCTCTTGTTTGTGTACTGTATGGTGGTGGGTAAGATGTCCACCCTCTTGAAAACTGGACATTTTGTACACTCCCTCAGCTCCTGCTTACGTGCGCATTATGTCCTATTATTCCACAATTCAAACACACTGGGGGTGTCCCTCTGGCAAACCTTCCTTTATTACATCCTCCCAGTGGCTCTCATTCTGAGTGTTCTGCAATCCACCCTGCTTAGTCTGAAATCCGCCTCCTCTTCCCCTAAAACATATACCTTTGCCTCGTGGCGCAAACCCTTTACCCCCCTTGATCCGTCGGCATGAATTATTCACTTGTTATGTACCCATTGCCTCTTTCATTCCCACTCCTTCTCCAATTGTCAATATCACTCCTTCTAAGGCAAATTTTGACACTTTCTTCTCGACTAATTTGGCTTCCTCATTGTTTCTATTTTCATCCTTCTTTTTGTTTATCTGTTGTAATAACCAACAATGATGTACAATTGTTAGCTGTATCTCAGACCATGGATTCGCTTCCATCCACAACCATTTGTTCACCTGCCTTTATATAGGTTCTGGCAATCCCTGACATAAAACATGATGCAATAGTGCCACTGTCTTTTCTCATGGTTCACAAGTTTCAAGCTACCATTTCTCCTGAATATCTTGAATATAAGAAATAGGGTCTTCATCTTCTTTCCTTCTTCATGTCATAATTGCACCCATATCTGACGTATCAGGATACTGTACCCTGAGAGCCCTCCAAACATCTGCCCTGCAATTATTAAATGGTGCTTCATCATGCCCTGTGTTTTGTGCTGTCACACTTCTGTAAGCCGCTCGCCTCCATATGTCATCAGCCCTTTCCCAAAGAATGGAATCCAGTAGTCTGTTTATGTCTCCTGTGGCTAGCGTGTTTCACCCTGTAATTTTTTCTAGTGTGTATATCCATTTCCCAACCCCCAAAGTCAAACTAGGGTGCTTGCATTTTAAATTATCCTTATCCATCTGTGGCCATGCCACCTCCCCTTTTCTGTAACAAGGGGAACTGCGAGAACCCCATCCCATAGTAGTATCACACTATTAGTCTTTCTATGGGAGGGGTAATCGTCCCTATACGCCTTCTTGCTGGTAGTGATCTTAACCTGCTCACATATGGTGGAGATGATCTCTTCTCACTACATGATCATATTTGGAGAAGGAAGCTCAGGATATGATATGGGATCTGACGTTCTTTCTTTAGTGTGCTTCAGATCTGACCATCTTGCTTCCTTATTCATCTTTTGGCTTCCCCGGGGGCCGCACACACCCTCTCCTTCTACCTCACAAATTGACTCTCTTTCTTCGGCTGACATTTCCAAACCCCAACTAGTATGACTATCACCCCCTTGCCTTTATCTAGATTTAACCTACTCAAAGACAGTGCTCGGCATCCATCACTAAGCATGTTTTCTTCCTCAATTTGAGGTTGAGATACAGGGAATCAATTACTGCTCCCTTGAGTTCTATACTCGCTATCCTGTCTTAATTGCTGAAATATTTTATTGATCCTTTCTCCAATGTCTTCTGCCTCATATCTTTCTCCCTCTAGCGCTATTCTGGGTGTTTCTGGCATTACCTACTTTATTGGGAAAATCTCTCTCATTCTATCCCACTGTATTTCTACTCTCTGCCTCATTTGTTCATTAAGGATGAGACTGGCATCTAAACCTTGCTGCCTCCTATTCTGTTTTATTTCTTCATCCACTTCCCTTTGCTTTCTGGCATCCCTTCTAGCTTTTTCTTCCTCCTGCCTTCGTTCTTCTCTTCTTGCTTCCTGCCTTTGTTCTTCTTCTCTCCTTCTCTGTAACCTTCTGTCTTTCACTCATTGTGCTTCTCCCTCCTCTCTCCTTCTTTCCTTCTATCCCTTTCTTCTTTCGCTCATTGTCTTTTGTCATACTTTCTTTGCTCCTCTGCCCGCATTGTGTCTTTTTCTTGTTCTTCCCTGCATATCTGTTCCCGTCGATCCTCGCTTTTCCTTCCTTGCTCATCTTTCCTCAATCTCCTTTCTCATTCACTGTCCTTTTCTTGCTTGTCCTTATCTTCTCTCTGCCTAATCTCCTTGATGCTTTTCCCACCTAACTTAAGTAATATCTGTCCTCCTATCCATTTGTTCTGTTCAAGCGTTACCTCATCAGCCCTATCCTTTTCTCCCTTTCATTGCTTAATTTCTCGGTCAATATCTGTCGATAGGTTCGACGTCTCGCCTTTTTCTTCCTCATCTCATATAGACTTACAGGCATCTTCCTTTCTTTTACCTTCTTCTGGACTGTCATCACTACTATAAGCGGGGGTTCATATGTCGGGATACTATACCCCGTCGCTGCTTTTAGTTCCTTTAAAGGGTAAACTCCTATCGCTTCTGTAGTTACACTCTTAATCTCGGGCAAGGTAAGAGGAGCTGAGGGCTCAACATCCTCTTACTTATGCTGATTAAGCATCCAATCCTCTGGTGGCGAGTCCTCCCTCTCCTCGTGGTACATCTTCCAAAGTTCTAAAATTGCCAGCATTTTCTCTAATTTCTTTCCCATGTATGCAGCGTACACATATGTGTTCATGTGTTGCAACACCACCTTTGACAATGATCCCACTTGTGGCCATGGCATGAAAATGTTATCGGCTGTGCCCTTTACCAATTCTGCACTGTATTGTTTGAGCTTGGGCGCATGTTTTGGTAGTGTCTTACAAAATGCATGCAAGGAGTGTCTTCCATAATGACAAGTCTCAATTGACTGTCAATACTTACCAGATCGTGAAATAAACCTTTTATTTCATCTCAAATCACCACTTTTAGTTTTAATACAAATATGAGCAAGTACAATCAGTGGACACTGAGCAGGGATTTCTTCAAAGAGGCACCTGCCCACAGTCTCGATTTATCTTGCAAGTTTTTCTATCGTCCGCTCTCCACAGGAAACTCCGCAATCTTCCAACGAATGGTGGAGGATGCCCGATCATCGAAAATACTGGAGCAAAACTAGTTTGGATCTTGAAACCATCCACACTACTACCATGTGAGCTTATGGCCCTTAGGAATGTACATATGGAATGGATGGGATTACACCAGACTAATTCTGAGTCCAAATAACGGAACCAACTAAGGCAGATGGCAAAGTACTGTTTTAGTCCAATTATCTAAAACAGGGAGGTTACAAAGAACATCAACAGACATATGCCCAGTCTCTCTCTGTTCCTCACACACAATATGGTCCTTATACTAAATAATGGGTCAGAGTGATGTCATACTATGTGGCATATCAAGGGACTCGGTTGGTTAAGGGAAACATCTAAGTATATATTTCTATAGGAGCTAGGATTGTTATTGGTTGCCCGTTATCAGGTGGACAACTTATGCCTACTTCTAAAACATGTCATTTTAGAAACATTAGATACACAGTTTCTCAAACTATAAGGCCCTTCACTATATGGACTGATATAATTGGTTTGAACGGTTGTGCCATGTCTGGAACATTCGGCACATCTAGCAACACGTAAGCCCAGACCTAGGTGCAGGGAGATAGGACATGAACTACCTCACCACCCAATTAGCCTAGCAACTCTCACCACCCATGTCTTCTGCCAATTAAACTGTCTTTGTACTTGGCCTTGCAGAGTATCCTTGTCTTTGAGAATGCACAGGAGTGAGTGCACTTGCTATCATGTCTGCAACTCCAAGTTCAAACTCTATGTCTATCCTTGGCTCGAATGACAGGAGACCACGATTTGGTCCATTTTGCAGCTTTTAAATGCACAAAATGAACTGAAGCTTGGCATCCTTTGTGTTCTTTCTTGCACCTTGACTCAAGACGGTTCATCCTCCGCATACTCGTCCTTCTTCAGAATAGATAATTGACCCTGCTTCTTGAATCTTGAATCCAGGCCAGGCAGCCTTGCCATGCAGCTCCCTGGGCCTAGTATTCTTGCTGCGACACAGTTTTCCATTCCTGCTTCATGGGTTCTGGCTTATTAAATTCATGATACCAATGGCCAGTTTCTGTAAAATGGCGGCTTTGCCTGCATTCTATTAATTACTCATAGCCAGCTTCCATGATGACTTAATCTATCTTGCGTTTCAGGGTCTGTACATTTATTGAACGGTTTCTTTCTGCAGCACTTGGTGCACATGCAATCTTTTTCTTTTATACCTGAGAGTTCACTTGATACTTACGTCACCATTATCCCTCAAGGATCCATACATCATCTTCAGCCAGTGTCTCGAGACATTAGGGACACTTTTTATGATGTTGTCAGTTCACCCGCCCAGTTTCTCCTTATACTCCTTCAGGGTTTTCCTCCTGTAAGTTATCGTCAGGTTGAGGGTACATTCGGTAGGGTTGTCTCAATGGGTATCTTCTTTCTAACACTTGCTGTGGCTTTGGTATTATGGCTGATGTCAGTCCAACATGCACCCCCTTGTCTGCTAGGCCTTTAAGGCAGGAACCATGGTGTCAGAGCCCCATGGAACATGATAAGCGCAGGACATTATATTGTCCATGCGTGAACAAGTAGTTACACACCCTCCAAATGTTAGATTGTTCCACGTGTACAGGACGTGGTACATTTAACCTCTTGTATATCTGCATTTGTTTAATGCATGTACGCTGTTCAAAGCAAGAGTATTCCATTTGCCCATTTGTATGCTACTTCCCTTCTCCATAGATACCTACTATCCAGTTCTCTGGCAAGTACTCGCATAGACTGGCCACTCTCATTTAATATGTGCTTGATCGATGCTTGTAGGGCCTACTTGTCCCTCCAGCAAGCAGAAAGGTGGAAGTAAAGTCTTGAAAATGGTAGAACTGGTATTTGTTGTGGAGCGAAGAGAGTGAAGAGAGCTGCAAGTGGGACTAGATGAACAGAGATCAGTGAACAGCAGAAGGGCTGGTAGCTCTCGTACAGCATAATATGCAGAGGGTATGATTTACAGAGGATGGAGGCATGAACAGCAAGTCTTCAACCTTTTACGAGTGATTCTTGGACAATGTAGAGAATGAGAGAAGAGAAGGAGCCAGTGATCTTTGGGATTCCTGAGGTCGGCAAGTCTTGACAGAGTATACAAGTAGGTTGGTATGCTGGGTGTGACCACTAATTTGCATATGTGCTCCTCTTCTATATTGGTGCAGTAGTTGGAAAAGCTCTCAGTGTTCCAGAGGTGCCCAAAGTGGCATATGCATGCCCAGATGAGTGTCCTAAATTTGCTGTGGCTAGAGTGGCAGGTCAAATATAATGCCAAACAAGGCCACAACTTGTCTTGTGTTGCTTGTAGCATCAGAACTAGCTAGCATATCACACACCAAACTAGCACTACAATTGCGTTCGTATCCCACTCTCTCTATGTCTCTCTTGCCTCTCTCCCTCTCTTTCAGTCTCTTTCGATGTTATTCTCTGCCAGTGTAAGTCTCTTTCTGTCAGTTTCATTCCCACCAATGTCTCCCTGTCAGCCTTTCTCTGACTGTGCCAGTCTCTGTCAGTCGATTTCAGTCTCTATCAGTGTGTGTCACTCTCAGTGAAGGTAAGTTAGTCTCCCATTGTCAGAGTCAGTCTCTGTCAATATATTTCTGCCAGTTTCATCTCAGTCAGTGGCTGTCTCTATCAGTGTCAGCCTGTCAGTGTCATTCATATTGGGCTTCATTACCAGGTTGCCGGTAAAACCCACCGGTAGGCAGCAGGTTACCGGCAACCCATAACACTGTTACCACAGCCTGATATCCCAGTGCAACTTGTCTTGGGAGCATAGCTCAGGGGCAACGTGCCCTCCTTGGACGCAAGACCACACGGAGCAACACTGGTTCGAACCCCGGGTCTGCGCTTAGAAACCTCTGGGTATAAAGCGTGTCATAATTAACCAATCATACCGGGATATCACAGGCAGTGGTAATACAGATATTTCCCAGTCCAACTCAGTGAAAAGCATGCCAGTAGGGGCCTGGACTCCCGGCAGGCCTGTAGTTCAGTGCCCCTACTGGTATACTTATATTTTGGTCGTCCAGAAATGGTGAAGGTACGTTGCTACCGGCACCTTTATTTCTGGACCGCCAACCTCGTAATGAGGCCCAATGTTAATATGGTCAGTTTCTGTCAGTGTCTGTCTATCTCCATCCCTTTCAATATCATCTCTTCTAGTGTCAGTGTAACTCTCTGTCATTCTCTCAGTTTCAATCTCCCTTTGTCAGTTCTGGTCTCTTTCAATATCAGTGTCGGTCTTTGTCAGTCTCTCTCTTTCTCCCTCTCTCTCCCCCCTCTCTCTGTCAGTCACTCTCTGTCAGGGCCAGTCTCCATCATGTCAGTCTGTTTATCATTCCGTTTCAGTGTCTATGTCTTTCATTCGCTGTCACTGCCTCTTCCTCACTCTCTGTCTCTATTTCTCCTGTGTGGGATCTGTGTGTAGGAGGGAGGCTTTAAAGTGGCAATCCTGTCTATGTGTCCTTGCTTTGTGATAATGGCTGCAGAGCTTTGCGATGGTGCTGTGTGTGCTCATACCCAGTCCCCATAACACATACACACCCTTAGCCTATTTTACGTGTAGGATAGTTTGAGGTTTGGAAGTGCATCATTGAGTGGGATAAACATAGAGGGAGTTGATGTAGGGTGATAATGTTGTGCTGGGATAACGTGATGTAAGATGTAATGTCCTGGAGCACGGTCAGGATTTGATGGCATGGTTAACCTGGTCTTGCCGAGAGAGGTTGTTGTCGAAGAGAATGGTAAGATTTTAGACAACTTCAGAAGGGACAGCGTGGCCCAAAGGAGAATAGATGCAAGGCATTTGTTAGGACGGATGGGGAGAAGTGTGGATACTAGTCTGAAATCCATGAAGCATTGGTGTGTTAAGTGGCACCTGTAGAGTGCTCATCTGCCACTGATGTGGTCTTGTAGCGCGTCTGGCAGCAAATGTATGCCGGGTTAAAATATGTGGTTTTGTAGAATGCCCTCTGTGAGTATTAAATAATCCAAGGCTATGGATTATTCGCTATACAATAAAGCAGATATTTCTGCTATTTCAAGGCCTGCTAATCAAACCCCATTTTCATAAAGCTCCATATCAAGAGCGCAATGAAACCATACACCTTGTTGTGACAGTCTACTGTCATCCCCATTGCCTGTGCTGCAGTGGCAGCAGTGGCAGCAGGGCATAGTGAAAGGTCACATATGCATTCATGAACAGCTGCTGGAACACAACGTTAAAACATGCAATGGTAACTTCTTAATATCTCCACCTCTGGTTCATAATATAGGAATTGTGTTCCCCATTTGCCTGGTGGCAGGTTAAACTCTGTATATGAGTTATAGCATTGTGGCTATTGAGGTTACAAAAATATACTGCCACAAGCTTTTGGGTGTCACATTATTTCCAGCATGGTGAGGTGATTCATTGATTATAGGGCTGGTGCATATTAGTGATTGGCGTGCGT
Organism: Ambystoma mexicanum; assembly: GCF_040938575.1. Lineage (NCBI taxonomy): Eukaryota > Metazoa > Chordata > Amphibia > Caudata > Ambystomatidae > Ambystoma > Ambystoma mexicanum. The sequence continues at coordinate 166,222,771 of NC_090931.1, read as the reverse complement.
GTAACCACAACAACCACATGGGGCCCTACCTAGTAGCTTCCCCTTTGATCTCCCTGGGGCAGGTCAACACCTTCCTCAATGGCACGGCAGCCCTTTCTGAGAGGTCCCCTTGGAACCAGTGCTTCAAACACAGTCTTGACATGACAATGGACCTCTCACACCAATGTGCTGATTACTGGAGTCTTTTTGAAGTAGGCAGACAGAGGAAGGGGTAGAGTTAGAGTAGCCCAATGAGAGGTATTAGTCCAGAGAGGAGTGCTACCATGTCGAATTTTGCTAGGGATCACTAAACTCCCAGCCTCTGCCCACTGTCTGCAGACAAAGCACTCTGGGATTGACATCGGAAGGTAAAGGACAATTGTTACAGCAGCCTGCACTGGATCCCCGAAAAAAGTCTTCTTTAGGACAAATCCACTGTAGCATTGTGCATTCATATGAAGGGATATCCTCATCTTTGACTCCTCTTTGGACTTCAAGACTAGAAGCATTCAACTGAAACTCCTTTGGGGATACAGGCTATTCCAAAGTCCTCTGCCGCAGAAATGAAGACACCAGGCTCCCAGGAAGAGTACATCTCTTCTCCCTGCATATCCCATTGGCACATTTGGGGTGCAACTATTCTGTGGACAAGGTCTACTGTATCTGAGGCATTGGTACCCAGGACCCTGCCACTGGAGATGGCAGAACCGTTTCAAGTGCCCTCTACATAGCTTCCTGGTTGGGAAGGGCAGAAGTAGGGAATCATCTTGCCACTGGAGACCCTGCACTGGACAGCTCTCGACCCTGTTTCCCGCCTCCAACCTCTTGACATCGCTTACCAGAGCCAAGCTCCTTCATGCCTCGTGCCATTTCTGCTTAGATTGCATCAGCTCTTGGACCCAGTTGACCAACTCACCAACTGGCTCTCAGTCAGCACCCCAGGAAGCTCCTAGAAGCCTGGCTCAAGGTCCCAAAGACAAGAGCAGAAAACACATTTCAAGAGGCCCTGTGTCCCCCTGATTCACTTTCAAGGTCCTAATGACTATCAAGCCGCATTTCTCTACCTTCTTTCTGAGACATCTTCATGAACTTGACATTTTGCTGCTGAAGTATTAGCCTGGACACCCCTGGCTACAAACTTATACTAATAATTAATAATAATGTATTTCTTATATAGCGCTACAGACCCATAGGCCTTCGAGCGATTAAATAACAGAAGACATTATTATCCCACAGAGTCATACTCATTTTATCGACCTCGGAAGGATGAAAGGCTGAGTTGACCCTGCCGGGATTCGTACTTGCCACAGCAGGCTGCACACAGATATCAGGGTGGGGGACCCTTAACTAGCTGTGCTATCTGACCGGCCATCAGTACCTTATATAGTGCTCCTTTATTTTAAAGTCTGTTTTATCTGTGTTTTACTTTACAGAGGTAGGTCAGTAGTGTTTTTATGGATTGTGTGTTTTTTTGTTAGTTTAACTGAAGATCCTGTTTGTATAGAAACGTGGTTGGACATACCCTTATTTTGGTACCACCGCACTGTTGTTCTTTGGGTTGCTGCTGTACCAGCTCACAGCCCTACTGAATAGTATAGTCTGGCTTGGCTCACGTTACCAAAGAGGACAAGTAGGTATGCCTGTTGGGCTGCACCGGTTTCTTTTTATGGTTGCCATCACTGCTGGCTTAGTAGTAGTGTGGGGCTGGGCACGTGCTTTAGCCACTACTCATCCCTGCACTCCTGCAGAGCAGTGGTCCTTCCGTCACAAGCTTAAGGCTCAGAGGACCGGAGCCTCTCCTTGAAATGCCGTATCACACATCATGTACTTCTAGCAATCAATTGTAGCATTTGAGGCAGCCCACAACATTGACTTTACTACACCTTAAGAAAAGTAAACACTTCTCAAAACCGTGCTTGAAACAAGCATGGAAACCCTATAATTGTGTCTAGGACCGGTATTTACCGGCCTCAACCAGGTTTACCTGCATCCCGAGATGGCAAGAACATTTTCCATATTTGAATACAATCTGCTCCAATGCATTATTCATTGCTCATTAAAGCCAAGCATGTATTATTCATATCTAGTATCAGTTCTTAATGCGCCTCTCCATGTTACTTCGCTTTTAGGGATAATGAAGGGGAGGTGCATGAGTTGTATTCTGGGCTATTAAAGGGGCTTGGAGAGACAGTGGCATGATTACCAATAACTCTGTTCTATCTGTCGCTTCCTGTAATAATATCATCATCTAGGTAGCGTGTCATGCCAACCATACCCTCCTTCAAAGCACTGTAAGCATGGGTTCTATTAATATGACCCACCTTGACGCTACTGAACTTTGTGAACTTGGGGGGATGAAAGGCTGAGTCGGCCCTGCTGGGATTTGAACGTAGCAGCTACACACCAGTAAGCATGGCATTGGTGTGGACACCCATTGACTCAAGAAGAGGCTAACTGAACACCTTGAAATGAGTTCACCACTGGACATATCCCTGCCTCCTGCGCCCGTGTGCGGCCTGCCCTAAACCCCACTCCCCCCCGGCATCCACTTCCCTGACCAGCCTCCATCCCGCCTCCCAACCCACCCACCAGCCCTCATTGGAGGACCGGAGGCCCAGCGCTAGCTACTGCAACGCGCTCGCTCCATGTGCATTCACTCTGCCAGCAGGAAACAGGTGAGCAGCCCTGATCCAGCGACCCTCCTGGGAGCCCAATACCTGAAATCTCGGGCCTTGTCCCTGCCTCCTGCGCCCGTGTGCAGCCTTCCCTAAACCCCCTCACCCCGGCATCCACTTCCCCGACCAGATAAGCTGTCCGCACTGGCAAAAGCCAAGGGCGGCTCCAACACAGGCGGCTCCAAGAAATGTCAGCAGGTGTCTGCAGGGGAAGCAGTGGCCAGCCGTCAACCATCACCCCCAGGACCAGTAAGGTAGGAGTGGCCTGGGTCAGGAGTAGAGCAACTACTCTACCCTAGATTCCGAGCCACTTACCAGTCCCATAATAAAGAAGGTAATTACCCCCCTCTGCATCTCTTTCCCTCACCCTCAAACTTAATCATTATTTAATGCTGTACCAATCTAGCTAGGCACCTACCCTGTTCCTCTGTATAGACTTATACAGGTCTCTCCAGTTCACCAGGGGCTCTGTCTCCAAACTGTATTGTATGATGTTTAGATTGCATGGTTAGGCCTCTCTCCCACTATACAGGTCTCTCAAATTTAGCAGGGGTTCTATCTCCACATTGCATTGTATGATGTTTAGATTACATTGAGAGGCCTCTCTCCCACTATACAGGTCTCTCAAATTTAGCAGGGGCTCTGTCTCCAAATTGTATTGTATGATGTTTAGATTGCATGGTTAGGCCTCTCTCCCACTATACAGGTCTCTCAAAGTTAGCAGGGGTTCTGTCCCCAAATTGCATTGTATGATGTTTAGATTACATTGAGAGGCCTCTCTCCCACTATACAGATCTCTCACATTTAGCAGGGGCCCTGTCTCCAAATTGCATTATATGATGTTTAGATTGCATTGATAGGCCTCTCTCCCACTATACAGGTCTCTCAAAGTAAGCAGGGGTTCTGTCTCCAAATTGCATTGTATGATGTTTAGATTGCATTGATAGGTCTCTCTCCCACTATACAGGTCTCTCAAATCTAGTTGGGCTTTTGTGTCCAGATTGGATGGTAATATATTTAGTAAGTCCTAGCTGCACCTTCAAACTCACTCCTCAACCAGTACATGCCCCCCTGAACCTACATGGCTAGCTCACTGCAGTGAACCCAACTCCAGGGAGACGTCCACTGTGCAGGACTCCCAGATCTAGCTGTGTTTGGTATTGTGCTCCACTGCTTCAACTGATCTTCAGATCTAGCTGTGCTTGGTATCGAACAGTACTGCTTCAACTGACCCCAAATACAGTCGCTCAGTCTGATACCCTGTTGCTCTTCTAGGCGTGGGCCTCATCCCTGAGGTGCAGGACCTTCCAGTCTATCTGTGCTTAGTATTGTGCTCCGTTGTTTCGGCTGACCCTCAAATCTAGCTATGTTAGGTCAAGAACTCTGTTGCCTTCCTAAGCGTAAGCCTTTCTCCCATTATACAGGGACCCTAATCTAACTGTGCTTAGTTCTGGACTCTATTAATCCCGGAAGCCCATCACTACCTAGCTTAATCAAGTCCCATTCCATCAGACCGTTTAACACCCTAACCCTCCCCGACAGTGCACACTTAGGAAACACACCCACCGTCAGAAGCAACAGACTGAGCCAGAGAGCAGCCCAGCGTATCCAGAGAAGGAAAAACCAAGATCACTGCACCTGCACAACACAGCATGGAGGACCAACAACCCTACTACGCCTACATCTTAAACTGGAAAATGGCCCTACCCAGAAAAGGACGCCGAGAAAGAGAACAAGATTGTGCAACAAGAGACGTGAACACACAACACCGACAGAACCCAGAAGAAGCAACCCCATTGGAAGGAAACAAGCTTAATGCAACCATAACCGGAACAAAATCTGTAAGAGAAAAATCCTTATACCTCACACCTTACTTCGCGACAACCGTGGACACCGACAACTCAACACGGAAACCTCGAGACATGCAAAGAATTTCCCGAAACACCCCAAACAAAGATGGGAGCACTCAACAAGAGAGTGGGAGGGCTCCAACCCCATTACCCCTTACATCACAAGAACAGAGGTGCACCATCGATTTCCACAACATCCCACACAATACGGCGAAGCCCCGACAACCAAAAATGCAACCTCCGACCCAACAATCGGACTCAATAAACAAGCCATCACTGATCTTCATCCGAGCAGCATCAGAACAGAAACACCACGACTGATCAGCCCTGTTATCAACCTATTGGACCGTTTCAATGAAGAAGCAGTCGTCGCGGTTCTTCATCCTACCAACACCAATGCGGAAACACCACGACCAGACAACCACAAACTTGAACAACAAATAACCACCAAACAAAATCACACCCAGAGAATCCACTGTAACCTAATAAATGCAAGGTCAATGTCCAAACATTCAACTGAAATATACGACCTCCTATCAGAAGGAGGCATAGATATCCTATTTGTAACCGAAACATGGCTAGAGGACAACTACAAGATCACCCTCAACAACTGCCTGCCTGAAGACTTCAAATGCATCCAAGCAAAAAGAAAATCCAAAAGAGTGGGGGGGACTAGCGATCATCCACAAGGAACACCTGGCCATCAAATTAGAAGATCCACTAAACATCGATAAATGTGAATCCTTAATACTACGGCTATCAGTAAACCCCAAAACGAACCTGAAATTCATACTGATATATAGACCACCAACCTACGATCCAACTTTCATAGATGCATTCACGGAAGCAATCACCATCCTAGCCATCAAGTACAATCATCTGATTATCCTCGGAGACTTCAACATCTGGTCCGACAAACAAACCACAACCACGCAAAATCCTTAACCGTCCAACTGGCAGCCAAAAACCTTCAACAACTAGTCAAAGGAGCAACACACTCAGCAGGGCACACACTTGACGCAATCTTCGCCAACAAGGATCTCATCACCACGGCACCCCCAATTCAAATACTCTGGAGCTACCACCTCATCATTCCATTCATAATCACAACGACCGCTCCAACAAAAAAAGCACAAGAAAAAACACTGATCATGATGAAAAGAAATTGGAGAACCATAAAAAACTCCAACCTAACCAAGCTCCTAGAAATCAGCAACCCACAAGCATCAACCATGGAAGAAGCAGACCTGGACAAAAAAGTTGCCCTACTCCACACCTGGATCGCAACAACCCTAGACGACATCGCCAAAGAAAAGCCCTTCACCCCAACATGTAAGAGAACATCAGCAAAATGGTTCACCCCACTACTCAACGCCATGAAAAGAAAAAAAGAAAAACTAGAATCTGAATGGAGGACCAGCAGCACCACTGCAAACAAACTGAAATTCCTGCAACAGGATCCACTCATATAAAAAGGAAATACAAAAAGCGAAGAGAAAACATTACAACAACCGAATCTTCAGAGCACCAAATGCCCAAAAAGAACTCTTCAAAATCATAAACGAAATAAACAGTAGGGTGTATGGCTAGCTTTGCTCGGGATGTGACCATGATGGGTGAAGTGCTAGAATGGAGGCAGAGGAGGGAGGGCCAGAGACAGGTTAGAGGCAAATTCGTGAACCATATAGTTTGGTGTGTTTGAGATCTGAAAGCAGCATCTTAATTCTGAGCACCGGCCACCAAGTGGTCTTGCAGTACCGTGGGGAGAGCAAAAGGGTAGCAGGGGTGCACAGTCAGAGGTATGGCCGCCAGAAAAGGGGTGACGGTTTTCCTGCTATTAACTGTTGAGGGTCATGTATGGTGGGCCATCAATGTGAAGAAAAGCAGACAGTATAAGGGCCATACTTGTGATACCAAAAGTAGTCCAGAGCTCAGGCAACAAGTCCTAGGAGGATAGACTCATATATGTACTCAAGCCTGCATTAGTAAAAAAAAAGGAAGGGGGGTTATGATGTAGTGGATCAGACGTGTACATCAATGATAGACTCAGCCCCCTCACCTTTGTCATACTGGAACAGCAGTGGAAGAGCTCTATGCGTCACACCACGTATTGTCCTAATGCTGCATTGAGAGTATGAGAGACGATATGGACTCAGACAACCGTATTGAATGTAACCTCGAAATGAAAGGGTAGTGGGATATTTGCAGGGACCACTAATCTTTGAAGAGCTGTAAAGAAAATCTGACAGCTGCAAAGTAAAATCATGAAGGAAAGACACAAGGACGCACAGAAACGAAATATGAATACTTTAAGAATGAAGATGTGACTGAAGTTTATTCCTAAAAGATGAGTTTACAAACCTAGTTAAGAAGGGGTCAAAAAGGTATTTATGTGCCAAGATGATCTTGGGTGGAAGAACATTTTCGGAGGGGTAAGGCTCATGGATGAAAGCATATGCATGACATATTTTTCTTAGATTAAGCAAAGAAGAAAACATCTGCAAGTGCCAAGTAATGAACAGACAAGGATGTAGAAAGCATATGTGAGGTAGAGCAACCAAGTCTCCAGGGGCAAAGAGGAGTAAGGACACCCAGCATAATTGAATTAAAAAGCATTAAATAAAAGGCCAAAATTGACAGAATTGTGATCTCCTCAGACGTGATTCAGAAGTCGAAAACAAGGGCTACTCATTAAGTCCCAGACACAGATAATGGTGTTGCTACACTCCCTTGAAAGTCCCAGAGCAGAGAACAGGCTGCAAGGTCAACTACAAAGAAGAAGCCTTGACTTGGGGCCTGACCGATGAGAGATGATGGACTAATTGGGCAAGTGGGTGGTATCCTGATTTGAGTTTCATTTTGCTTACGTGCTGCTAACGAGTTGAAAGTTCAAGGTTGGAAGATAATCTATGTAGCAGTGTACTTTACAATGTTCTGCAGGCAATCTGCTGCTGTTATTCGGCTATAATCAGTATTATATGTATTTAGAGGTGGTTCAAGGCATGACTATCAGATCAGGGGCATCCAGTAATGTTACTAATATTCTTTTTCACATATGGGTACATATGTTCCCTTAACCAATCCCTCCCTTCAATAGGTTTTACAGTTTTCCACGTTGGATGCTGTCATAGCTGACGCATATTGAGGTATAAAGCCTTTGTATAATCAGATTGTTATTGTGTTTGCATGGACTACAATTTGTTGTTTCTTTCTCCAGATTGCCCTACATTATTGAGCTAATAATAAAGTATTACTTTACCATATTCTTTGAGTCTGTCTGGTTATTTGGATCTGAGATCATTATTGCTAGTTCCATCGAGCACATGAGACACTCCAAGGTGCTAGAGCACCATGTTATTTTAGTTGTCTTTTATACAGCACACGTCATCTCCACAGTGGTCTTGAAGCACCAAGCCATGTCCATGTAGAGGCAAACTGTGACACTGTCCAGATAGGATATTGACGCTCACATTTCCACATTTAGTAAATGCACAATCAACCATTATAGGGACCCCTTTGAATGCAGCTCCCCAATGTCAGAAGACTGATCTAACACAGCAAGGGGGTAGTGAAGAAGCAATCACCCCCACCAGTTCTCTCTATGTTTGGCTTGCATGCTGACTTCTTACAACGGCAGAGCGTGCAACAGAGCTCGGCACACCTCCCACCTTCTCTGATTCACCTGAGTGGATAGGCTGCTGAGAAGCCGTCAAATACGGACACGCCTATTGGCTGACATCTCAATGGCATGCTGGGTAAGAACGGGAAGGTCACAATTCTAGGAGAGCAAAATCAAAATGTACATCCAAATTCACAGTAAAAGAAGGTTACCATTAGACAAGAACAGGATACACACACACCTACGCAAACCTAGCACAACATCAAATGCTATCTGGTGAAGCAGCTTGCCTGGTAACATGACTTTCTGGAGCGGGAAAATCGAGCTTTCAACGCCAATTTGTTATTGAAAACAAATATGATTTTTTGATGTTTAGAGACCGAGTCTGTTTCTTTTGTTCACAAAAATATATTGGGCAGAAAGCCTGCAGTGCAAACTAGGCTGTTCTTCCATCCATCAATGGCACTCACTGTGTTCCAGATGTGTGTATGAAGAGTGCTCCCGGTCTCCTCAAACAGGCCTCTTAGATCACCCTTAAGGCACAGAGTGACCCCATTTTATCCAGAACTGCTTCTCCCACAAAACACCTTAGGATTCAGTTTAGGAGAGTATTGAGCCATCGACCCAAATCATTCTGATGCCCCTGCCAAACACAATAAAGGAAGGGACCCAAGAATCTCTGGTCGCACCCTCCCCTTTGTCAACACCACAACCCATAGTTTGAGATGCTGCCCTGACAGAGATTTATATCAGCAGAGGAACTCTCTCAAAGTCCCTTTACCCAGTCCATCCATGCTGGAATCAGTAATAAGCAAGTGGCATGTAAAGGGCAACATTATCGGTCCACGATAAGTGTACCTGTGTTCAGCATGTGTAAAGGACTCACAACAGCAGCCACAAGGACAGCATGCAGGCTTCGGTGTAGATGCAGGACACCGATGAACAGCAGCGTGGCAAAGGTGCACGCATCCCAGGCTAGACACGGGGCACCGATTGGTTCCTTCAGTGTGGAATCATGGCTATTGGAGACGAATCGGAAGCCACGAGGAAGGCGCAAATGCCATAGCATGGATGGGGCTACAGATGGCATGTATCTGATCATAGACTGAGACTGGATGAGAACCGTGCTTTCCAAGTGGCGCTGCAATGAGCGGGCCAAGAACTACGTTACATGTTGTCGTGCAGTGAGGCATTTTTGAAAAATGCACCCTGAGGATGTAAGGCTCATTATGATGTCAAACGTAGTTGCCGTTTTTGTGGTATTCACACAATATTGCTGAATCACCATCTAATTAATGTATGTTTTGAAGGAATACCTACCAGCATGCTTTGAGCCATGTCTGCCTATTTTTACCTTCATCTAAGATGTGGATATAAACATTTTTATAAGGGCACCAAAAGCATGTTGCCTTATAGCAGGTCATACGCACGTGCTCCCCTTCAATACAGTGAATATATATTTTAAATGTGCATTGTAAGGGGTGTGGGCATATCTGATGTCCTTTCTCTCCACTTACCAATGTGATGCATAAAAGGGTCAATCCTGTGCCATGTGATAAGGAGCAACACCATGTGTCATTCAGGCACACTCTGGGATATTGTGCAGCACTGCGTGCTATTGAGCAGCACACTGCAATGTTAAGACACACTCTGGGATATTGGGCAGCACCCTGTAGGATTAAGACACACTCTGGGATATTGTGCAGCACTGCGTGCTATTGAGCAGCAACCTGCAATGTTAAGACACACTCTAGGATATTGGGCAGCACCCTGTAGGATTAAGACACACTCTGGGATATTGTGCAGCACTGCGTGCTATTGAGCAGCAACCTGCAATGTTAAGACACACTCTAGGATATTGGGCAGCACCCTATAGGATTAAGACACACTCTGAGATATTGTGCAGCACTGCGTACTATTGAGCAGCAACCTGCAATATTAAGACACACGCTAGAATACTGTGCAACACCCTGTAAGATTAAGACACACTCTGGAATATTGTGCAGCACTGTGTGCTATTGAGCAGCACCCTGCAATCTTAAGACACACTCTAGGATATTGGGCAGCACCCTGTAGGATTAAGACACACTCTGGGATATTTTGCAGCACTGCATGCTATTGAGCAGCAACCTGCAATATTAAGACACACGCTAGAATACTGTGCAACACCCTGTAAGATTAAGACACACTCTGGAATATTGTGCAGCACTGTGTGCTATTGAGCAGCACCCTGCAATCTTAAAACACACTCTAGGATAATGTGCAGCACCATGCATGATTAAAACACAGTCTAGGATATTGGGCAGCACCCTGTAGGATTAAGACACACTCTGGGATATTGTGCAGCACTGCGTGCTATTGAGCAGCAACCTGCAATGTTAAGACACACTCTAGGATATTGGGCAGCACCCTATAGGATTAAGACACACTCTGAGATATTGTGCAGCACTGTGTGCTATTGAGCAGCAACCTGCAATATTAAGACACACGCTAGAATACTGTGCAACACCCTGTAAGATTAAGACACACTCTGGAATATTGTGCAGCACTGTGTGCTATTGAGCAGCACCCTGCAATCTTAAGACACACTCTAGGATATTGGGCAGCACCCTGTAGGATTAAGACACACTCTGGGATATTTTGCAGCACTGCATGCTATTGAGCAGCAACCTGCAATATTAAGACACACGCTAGAATACTGTGCAACACCCTGTAAGATTAAGACACACTCTGGAATATTGTGCAGCACTGTGTGCTATTGAGCAGCACCCTGCAATCTTAAGACACACTCTAGGATAATGTGCAGCACCATGCATGATTAAAACACACTCTAGGATATTGGGCAGCACCCTGTAGGATTAAGACACACTCTGGGATATTGTGCAGCACTGTGTGCTATTGAGCAGCACCCTGCAATGTTAAGACACACTCTAGGATATTGGGCAGCACCCTGTAGGATTAAGACATACTCTGGGATATTGTGCAGCACTGCGTGCTATTGAGCAGCAACCTGCAATATTAAGACACACGCTAGAATACTGTGCAACACCCTGTAAGATTAAGACACACTCTGGAATATTGTGCAGCACTGCGTGCTATTGAGCAGCACCCTGCAATGTTAAGACACACTCTGGGATATTGGGCAGCACCCTGTAGGATTACGACACACTCTGGGATATTGTGCAGCACTGCGTGCTATTGAGCAGCAACCTGCAATGTTAAGACACACTCTAGGATATTGGGCAGCACCCTGTAGGATTAAGACACACTCTGGGATATTGTGCAGCACTGCGTGCTATTGAGCAGCAACCTGCAATGTTAAGACACACTCTAGGATAATGGGCAGCACCCTGTAGGATTAAGACACACTCTGGGATATTGTGCAGCACTGCGTGCTATTGAGCAGCAACCTGCAATATTAAGACACACGCTAGAATACTGTACAACACCCTGTAAGATTAAGACACACTCTGGAATATTGTGCAGCACTGCGTGCTATTGAGCAGCACCCTGCAATCTTAAAACACACTCTAGGATATTGGGCAGCACCCTGTAGGATTAAGACACACTCTGGGATATTGTGCAGCACTGCGTGCTATTGAGCAGCAACCTGCAATATTAAGACACACGCTAGAATACTGTGCAACACCCTGTGAGATTAAGACACACTCTGGAATATTGTGCAGCACTGTGTGCTATTGAGCAGCACCCTGCAATCTTAAGACACACTCTAGGATAATGTGCAGCACCATGCATGATTAAAACACACTCTAGGATATTGGGCAGCACCCTGTAGGATTAAGACACACTCTGGGATATTGTGCAGCACTGCGTGCTATTGAGCAGCACCCTGCAATGTTAAGACACACTCTAGGATATTGGGCAGCACCCTGTAGGATTAAGACACACTCTGGGATATTGTGCAGCACTGCGTGCTATTGAGCAGCAACCTGCAATATTAAGACACACGCTAGAATACTGTGCAACACCCTGTAAGATTAAGACACACTCTGGAATATTGTGCAGCACTGTGTGCTATTGAGCAGCACCCTGCAATCTTAAAACAGACTCTAGGATATTGGGTAGCACCCTGTAGGATTAAGACACACTCTGGGATATTGTGCAGCACTGCGTGCTATTGAGCAGCAACCTGCAATATTAAGACACACGCTAGAATACTGTGCAACACCCTGTAAGATTAAGACACACTCTGGAATATTGTGCAGCACTGTGTGCTATTGAGCAGCACCCTGCAATCTTAAGACACACTCTAGGATAATGTGCAGCACCATGCATGATTAAAACACACTCTAGGATATTGGGCAGCACCCTGTAGGATTAAGACACACTCTGGGATATTGTCCAGCACTGCGTGCTATTGAGCAGCACCCTGCAATGTTAAGACACACTCTAGGATATTGGGCAGCACCCTGTAGGATTAAGACACACTCTGGGATATTGTGCAGCACTGCGTGCTATTGAGCAGCAACCTGCAATATTAAGACACACGCTAGAATACTGTGCAACACCCTGTAAGATTAAGACACACTCTGGAATATTGTGCAGCACTGTGTGCTATTGAGCAGCACCCTGCAATCTTAAGACACACTCTAGGATATTGGGCAGCACCCTGTAGGATTAAGACACACTCTGGGATATTGTGCAGCACTGCGTGCTATTGAGCAGCAACCTGCAATATTAAGACACACGCTAGAATACTGTGCAACACCCTGTAAGATTAAGACACACTCTGGAATATTGTGCAGCACTGTGTGCTATTGAGCAGCACCCTGCAATCTTAAGACACACTCTAGGATAATGTGCAGCACCATGCATGATTAAAACACACTCTAGGATATTGGGCAGCACCCTGTAGGATTAAGACACACTCTGGGATATTGTGCAGCACTGCGTGCTATTGAGCAGCACCCTGCAATGTTAAGACACACTCTAGGATATTGGGCAGCACCCTGTAGGATTAAGACACACTCTGGGATATTGTGCAGCACTGCGTGCTATTGAGCAGCAACCTGCAATATTAAGACACATGCTAGAATACTGTGCAACACCCTGTAAGATTAAGACACACTCTGGGATATTGTGCAGCACAGTGTGCTATGGCATTCAGGGACACTATGGGATATTGTGCAGCACTGTGTGCTATTGAGCAGCACCCTGCAATCTTAAGACACACTCTAGGATAATGTGCAGCACCATGCATGATTAAAACACACTCTAGGATATTGGGCAGCACCCTGTAGGATTAAGACACATTCTGGGATATTGTGCAGCACTGCGTGCTATTGAGCAGCACCCTGCAATGTTAAGACACACTCTAGGATATTGGGCAGCACCCTGTAGGATTAAGACACACTCTGGGATATTGTGCAGCACTGCGTGCTATTGAGCAGCACCCTGCAATGTTAAGACACACTCTAGGATATTGGGCAGCACCATGTAGGATTAAGACACACTCTGGGATATTGTGCAGCACTGTGTGCTATTGAGCAGCACCATGCAATATTAAGACACACTCTAGGATACTGTGCAACACTGCTTAAGATTTAGACACACTCTGGGGTATTGTGCAACGGGCTATGCTATTGAGCAGCACCCTGCAATATTAAGAACACTCTGGGGTAGTGTGCAATACCCTGTAAGATTAAGACACACTCTGGAGTAGTGTGCAGCACGGTGTGCTATTGAGCAGTACCCTGCAATATTAAGACAACCTCTACAATGATGTGCAACACCCTTTAAGATTAAGACACACTATAGGATACTGTGCAACACCCTGTGAGATTAAGATACACGCTAGGATATGGCGCAGCACCATTTAAGATTACGACACACCGTTGGGTATTGTGCAGCATGCTGTGCTATTGAGCAGCACCCTGTGTCAGTCAGGCACACTCTGGGATACTGAGCAGCACCGTGTGCTATTGAGCAGCACCATGCAACATTAAGACATACTCTAGGACACTGTGCAACACCCTGCGATATTAATAATAATACACACTCTAGGAAACTGTGCAACGCCATGTGTGTTTGAGCAGCACGATGGGATATTAGCCAAACATTTAAACATGTTGTATGATCTATGATGGCCATTTCTCTGCAAGGGCACAGGATATTAGACAGGCACTGTTTCTATTGTGGCAGAACATTTCTTCTGCAATGTTTCACGTGGTTTCTACCGGGCTCCAAACGTTCGACGTTCTAATTGATTTTGCTGCTGTGGAGGGATAATGCTTCTGGGCACCGTGGCAGACCTCCAAAAATTGGATTACTTCACGTTCTCCCTTCCAGAACACTCTATAAAAACCTACATCTTTTGATCCATTTTAATGCACAAAATATGATTCAAAACACACACTTAGGTCCTCTTTGATGGGGTGTGTTACCAGAAGATGCTTTTTCTATAAACGACTACAGCACTTTATCAATTTCCACTCAAGGTGGGAATGACTAGACACTTTATTTTTTAAACTACCCTTTAATATTGCCACTGGCTGGAAGAGGTGGTATTTCATGAAAACAACTATTGGCATTCCAGAAATTCCACCCCTGTGAGTGTAACTCCTGACTTGGGTGGAATTGCAGGAATACCACTGGTGGCTGCGCTTCTTCTGCAGGTTCGACAACATGTCTAAATAAAGTCGCACCCCGAAATGACTAGCCTAACTCTGCGGTGAGAAGGACCTTGCAACATTCAGGCATACTCTGTGATATTTATTTTATTTATTTGTATTTGTAAAGCGCACTATATGAAGACATACTATGGGATAATGAGCGGCAACATGTGAAATTGAGCAGCAGCATGCCGAAATCTGGAGTACTCTAGGATATTCTGTAGTACTGTCGGATATTGATAAGCATCCCGCAGCATTCAGGCATACTCTGTGATATGAAGACACATTCTGACATATTGAGCGGCAACATGAAATATTGAGCAGCAGTCTGGAATATTTAGACACACTCTGGGACAATGAGCAGCACCGTGTGAACTGAGCAGCAGCCTGCACCATTCAGGAATACTATGGGATATTATGCAGTACCGTGTGATATAGAGCAGCACCCTGCAGCATTCCGGAATACTATGGGATATTGTGCAGCACCCAGTGATATTAAGCAGCACCCTGCAGCATTTAGAAATACTATGGGAAATGAAGACACATTCCGAGATATTGAGAAGCAACATCTGATATTGAGCAGCAGCCTGCAACATTCAGGAATACTACGGGATATTATGTTACACCCTGTGATATTGAGTAGCCCCCTGCAGCATTCAGGCACACGCTGGGATAGTGTGTAGTACTGTGGTATATTGAGCAGCAGCCTGCAGCATTCAGGCATACTCTGTGATATTTTGAAGCACCCTGTGATATTGAGCAGCAGCCTGCAGCATTCCGGCAATGCTGGGATAGTGTGTAGTACTGTGGGATATTGAGCAGCAGCCTGCAGCATTCAGGCATACTCTGTGATATTTTGAAGCACCTTGTGATATTGAGCAGAACCCTGCAGTATTCAGGCACACGCTGGGATAGTGTGTAGGACTGTGGGATATTGAGCAGCAGCCTGCAGCATTCGGGAATACTATGTGATATTATGCAGCAACCTGTGATATTGAACAACCTCCTGCAGCATTCAGGCACATGCTGGGATAGTGTGTAGTACTGTGAGATATTGAGCAACACCCTGCAGCATTCAGGCCTACTATGGGATAATATGCAGCACCCTGTGATATTGAGCAGCACCCTGCAGCATTCTGGCACACGCTGGGATAGTGTGTAGTACTGTGGGATATTGAGCAGCACCCTGTAGCATTCAGGCATACTCTGTGATATTTTGAAGCACCCTGTGATATTAAGCAGCACCCTGCAGCATTCTGGCACACGCTGGGATAGTGTGTAGTACTGTGGGATATTGAGCAGCACCCTGCAGCATTCAGGCATACTCTGTGATATTTTGAAGCACCCTGTGATATTAAGCAGCACCCTGCAGCATTCTGGCACACGCTGGGATAGTGTGTAGTACTGTGGGATATTGAGCAGCAGCCTGCAACATTCAGCCACACGCTGGGATAGTGTGTAGTACTGTGGGATATTGCGCAACAGCCTGCAACATTCAGGCACACTATGGGATATTTTGAAACACCCTGTGATATTGAGCAGGAGCCTGCAACATTCAGGAATACTATGTGATATTATGCAGCAACCTGTGATATTGAACCGCCACCTGCAGCATCCAGGCACATGCTTGGATAGTGTGTAGTACTGAGGGATATTGAGCAGCACCCTGCATCATTCAGGCATACTATGGGATACTATGCAGCACCCTGTGATATTGAGCAGCACCCTGCAGCATTCCAGCACACTCTATGCTATTTTGAAGTGCCCTGTGATATTGAGCAGCAGCCTGCAGCATTCAGGCATACTCTGTGATATTTTGAAGCACCCTGTGATATTGGGCAGCAGCCTGCAACATTCAGGCACACGCTGGGATAGTGTGTAGTACTGTGGGATATTGAGCAACAGCCTGCAGCATTCAGGCACACTCTGTGATATTTTGAAACACCCTGTGATATTGAGCAGGAGCCTGCAACATTCAGGAATACTATGTGATATTATACAGCAACCTGTGATATTGAACAGCCCCGTGCAGCATTCAGGCACATGCTGGGATTCTGTGTAGTATTGTGGGATATTGAGCAGCACCCTGCATCATTCAGGCCTACTATGGGATAATATGCAGCACCCTGTGATATTGAGCAGCGCCCTGCAGCATTCTGGCACACGCTGGGATGGTGTGTAGTACTGTGGGATATTGAGCAACAGCCTGCAGCATTCAGGCATACTCTGTGATATTTTGAAGCACCCTGTGATATTGAGCAGCAGCCTGCAACATTCAGCCACACGCACGCTGGGATAGTGTGTAGTACTGTGGGATATTGAGCAACAGCCTGCAGCATTCAGGCCCACTATGGGATATTTTGAAACACCCTGTGATATTGAGCAGGAGCCTGCAACATTCAGGAATACTATGTGATATTATGCAGCAACCTGTGATATTGAACCGCCCCCTGCAGCATTCAGGCACATGCTTGGATAGTGTGTAGTACTGAGGGATACTGAGCAGCACCCTGCATCATTCAGGCATACTATGGGATACTATGCAGCACCCTGTGATATTGAGCAGCACCCTGCAGCATTCCAGCACACTCTATGCTATTTTGAAGTGCCCTGTGATATTGAGGAGCAGCCTGCAACATTCAAGCACACTCTGGGGTCGTGTGCAGCACCGTGTGATTTTGAGGAGCAATCTGTGATATTGGTGAAACTTTTAAAAATGCCGTGTGATAAATGATGGACTTTTTTCATAATGGGCACAATCTTCCGGACAGGCACACTTTTTGTGGCTGGAGGGTTTTTCGTCTGTATCTCCTGTGTTTCTACCAGGCCCAGAACGTTCGGATGTTCTAAATGATTTTGCTGCTGTGAAGGAATAGTGTTCCTGTGCCCTGTGGCAGACCTTCAGACCTTCACATGTTCCCTTCTAGAACCCTCTTTAAAATGTATATATGTTTAGCCACTTGAATTGAGAACATGTGCTTTAAATCACACTCTTAGGTCCACGTCGTTATTGTGTATCATCAGAAAATGCTCATTTTAATTGGACGGTGTTGCTGGGTGGACGAATCTCCCAGCAAAGGTAGAGGCATCAAATTAGCAAGCATTGGCAAAGTCAACAGTTTGAAAAAGGAAGTCTCTTCGTCTTCTGTCGTTCTCTTCTTCCCAGTCTGAGGCAGAGGCTGCTGTGAGGTTCCCACGGAGCCTAAAAAATACAACCTGATGAGTGACCTCCCCAGATGCACCTGCCTCCAGGTTCCATCAGTTTCAGCCCCCTGTATTCTACACTGTCTGTTTCCTGCCAAATCCCATATATCCACAACCATATGCTTGATACCTTCTGACGTGAAGGTGCCAACCAGCAGACAAAATATTGCTGGTGCCAAAGTGTGACATTTGAGTCAAAACTAAAAATGTCTGTGACGAATTGACTTCTGCCGTGCAGCGGTACAAGGTTGAGTAGATGCTTAAGTGCCGACTCAGCAGTTACACTTCTACAAACCAAGAGCCAACGCAATCATAAATGTAAAACTGGCACAGTAAAGAGATATACCGCTTTTTACATTTGTGGCAAAGTGGGCGAGGGAAGGCTATACTCTCAAGAGGTGTGTGGATGTGTTTCAACACAAAAAGCGAAGAATAACAGTAAAAGATAAAGGCATGTTGATGCAAAGTGTGTTTCTTCACAGAGCACACAGGATACTCGAGGACAAAACGAAACCTCTTTACTTCAGTTCCAGGATAGACAGGTTCAGTTGCAGATTACAAGAATCAGGTACATAAGCACACATCCAAAGGCCACCCTCTCACTAAGCAAGCCTCTAACCAACCCTCATTCATAAAGCACCCAGCAGAGAACATTCACACAGCATTCCTCAACCAGGCACTCATGACATCACATACTTGCTAAGCAGAGAAGATGGGGAAAAGGTAAGTCACAGCACATCTCCCTCCTTATGCGGATTAAGAAGGAACAAACTGCCAGGGTGCAGAAGCAGGACGCTGAAACACTGGTGGCATGTTGGTTGATAAAGACTTTTATTATGAAGAAAATAAAGGAAAAAAGCCTATCTCTCTCTGAAACTAAGGGGGGGGGGCGTTCCCTGCCTCATATCAAATTCTAAGGACTGGGTCAGAATGTTCTTTGACATCAAAATAGTCCATTGTCCTGTGTCAAAATGTCTATTTGCAAACCTCACACTTGTAAGTAACAATTAAAGGATAAAGGGATTTCCTAGTCCATAGGAATGCCTTAATTCCTCTGGACACTACCCATTTGTACCTGGGAACCTTGCCTGGGAGGCTGGCTCTCGTCTCCAGGTATGAGTTCTCCTCTAAAAGAGTGTCATAAAGTTCCAGATTATGTGGCAAATCAACTTCTGGGGCACCAGTGGTCCAGGGGTGAATATCGGTTTCTAAACAATCAATCAGCACTACACCTCTAGTACACCAGAGGGGATCCAAACGGATTGGAATAACAACAAAATAATAAGCCTTCTTGTGCAATTTTGGTAACGTGGACAGAACAGCAGGCTTATCTCTGAAAGGTTGTGGATTGTTGGTTAGTTGCAACACAGCGAAAATACAATGATTACCTAAAGATAAAAGGGACTGTCCAGTCAAGGTTGTAGGAGAATATCTACTTTATTATTATCATAACAGACAGTTTTAGCAACACTACAAAACAGAACCCATCCTGTAAAGGAATTCAGAGGACAGACAGTTTCATAGAAAGAAAGGGGTTACACTCTGGATACTGACAGGAGGGTAGTGGGTATGGTAAATAATCACAATAATTCAAGTCACTTGGCATCAGCACAAAGGGAGCAACGGGTCTTAAAATGTCTCAATGGGCTTTCCATCAAGGCCCGGGTTGACAGAACCACAATGTACTTTGTGCTATAGGTGTGCTTGATGCTCAACAGGGTTGAGGTGACTTCAGTGCACTTTGCAGGATTCTGTGAGAGAGTTCAAGATGGGAGTCAGCTGCTGGTATCAGGCAGCACCACAGTTAGACAAGGGAAGCTGGACGTACGGCTGTAGGCTGGCCTTCACAGCGACCCAGGGTCAGGAATCGTTGTCTCAGTGATTGTTGGTGGTTCTGAAGCACTGGTCGAGACCTCTCAGATGTCTTTAGCCACTGCGGCATAGCAATGATCAGCTTTGCAGCCGGTTGCAGCTCGAGGAACTCGATTGGCTCGAAAATGTCCTTTAAGGTGGAAGGCTATAGAGGATCATTGAAGCACTTCTCCCAGCTTCTTCTCTAGGCTCTTGTCCTTTAAGACAGACTTCCCCAGGCTGAGGAGTGTGTAGGAGGCAGCTGCCTTGTCCTTGGGTTCAGGTTCAACCTTCGAGCACTTCCTATCTAAGAAGCTTGCTGCAGAGCCTAGCAGTGCACGCTGTGTGCTGGTTGGGTACCGGTTCTGGAAAGGCTGAAGGGTCCTCTGGATTCAGTATCTTCCTCTGTTCACAGGGAGATGTTTGGGGGAGGGATCTTGCTTCCCTCTTTGGAGGTCCTGGCCTTCCTTCACTGGTGGAAGATGTAAGTCAGACTGTACCTTCAGCCAAGTCTTCAAATAAACTGCCAAAAGAGGGGCTCAGCCCTCTTTTAAAGCCACTTGGGCAACAGTGATTGCTGTAGGTTACGCCTACCTTAATGAACCAATCATGAGGTCCTCACCAACAATCTCCTGAATGCATGAGGTCTTAAGCAGAATGCTTTGCAACAGGAAAGGTAAAGGAGTGAAAACATGTGATACTAAGTCCCAGCCATCTTATTGTCTGTTGTGGCTCAAAGAGTCTTTCTGGTATATGGATCTTTCTGTGGTTCCTTATAAAAGCCGCAGGTCCTCCTTGAAGCTACTGCCCGACCAGATGCTCTTGCTCCTGCAACACACATTCTCGTACTTTTCGAATGGTGTGCCCCTGCAGGGTGAACTACTTTAAACACGCAGTCCCAGGCATGTCAGCTCACTGTCACAGATACTGAGTGTGAGTTCTGGCTACAGGTTGACACAGTTACATATGAAAGGTTTTAGGGGATTCCTGTTTCCTTTGTGTGCCTGTTTGAAGTACATTCTATTAGTGTGTTAGTTATGTTAATCTCTGCCACCAGCTGCAGGACCCATCTAAAGAGGAGGGCGGATCCATGGAGCCTTTATTAGTTAATCAGGGTGGCCACGGTAGGGGAAAAATGTGGTCCTCACCCTTCTGGAGATGCATTGTGTACCCCTGGCTGTCACATCCCAACTAAATATGACAGGGAGGACTGTGTCTGTTAGCTGAATCCACCCTGGGTACACAGGTGTATGCGTTTGAATGCTGTGAGCATAGGAAAATGTCTTCGGATTAGCCCCACAGATTTTCTTGAGGTTGGTCTGCCATCACTCCATTTGATTAAACATTTCAAAAAAGCCCATGC
Organism: Ambystoma mexicanum; assembly: GCF_040938575.1. NCBI lineage: Eukaryota > Metazoa > Chordata > Amphibia > Caudata > Ambystomatidae > Ambystoma > Ambystoma mexicanum. The sequence continues at coordinate 166,201,598 of NC_090931.1, read as the reverse complement.
GAGTGCACACCGACCGTCTGGATGGTCGAATTCCTCACAGGTTCAATTAGAGTAAAAGTTCAAAGTTCCAACACAAAGATCTCTAGGCAACACCAGAGGAAATGGCTCCTTTCCCCTGGTCACTGTATTCTCAAGGCTAAGAGGATCACCTCGCCTCTCCTGGCCTTCTCCAGACCTTCAGAACAACACCGGGGGAGTGACACCCATCCTTTGGTCACAATTCACAGTACCAAGAGGACACCCCTCCTCTCTTTGTTTCTCAGGGGTCCCACAAACAGCACCAGGGGGAATGACCCCCTTCCCCTAATTACAATCTCTTGGAGGTCACAGACCTCTGCTTCTCTCTCTTTCTGCTTTTACCAACTTGGTTCACATCCCTGCCAAGTATGTTCCTTAGTAAAAGACTCTTTGAGGTCCCAGACCTCTGCTTCTCTCTCTGACCAACTTGTTTCAGTTCCCTGCCAAGTATGGTCCTTAGTAAAAGTCTATGCAGTCTCCCTTTATCTCATGGGAGTGGGTAGAAGTGTTTGGGCACTAGGATTTTGAATCCACTTGCACTACACTAGGGAACTTCCTGATGTATTTATATGAAATCATTGATTGTATATGTTTGCTGTGAATTCATGGGTTGTGGAGGTGTTGCCCACACCTCTGCATAGGGATAATCTTTGTTTGTTCCTGGTTATCTCGCAAATGGAAAAGGGGGACAGCTTATTCTTTATATTACAATTTTTAATTCATTGTTTTTTTTTATTTTTTATTATTGTTGATGTAGTGATCTAAGTGGTCAGCCAACACATGTTTCGACCTCTCAGGGTCTTTATCAAAGCTGGTGCATTACTGTCCGTAGTTTGAGTGATGGGGTGATTCACACTGGTTTGATGTAGTGTATGCCTTCCACTGCTAATCCTGATAGACTGAGACAAGTAGTGTCCTGATGGGCATGGGCCTGGCCATTTGGCCTCGAGCTCCTTGGGAAAACGTCTGGATGGCACTGCTGGTGTTTGGAGAAAACCATCAGGAATTCTCATGGGTGTGGGTCCCAGACCCTTCTTCTTTATTTTCAGGTACTTGGAGCCCTATTCTGCCAAGTACCCCCCTGAGGAAGATGACTTGTGTTGTTCTCACACAGTGGTGGTCCCAGACGCCTCTTCTTTGCGTGCGGGTACTTTGAGCCATCTCCTCCCAACTACTGCCACAAGGAAGATGAGTTGTGTTATTCTCACACAGTGGTGGGTCCCAGGTGCCTCCTCTTTGCATGACAGTACTTTGAGCCCTCTCCTCCCAACTGCTGCCACAAGGAAGATGAATTGTGTTATTCTCACTCAGTGGTGCGTCCCAGACTTCGCTTTTCTGCGTGCCGGTACTTGGAGTCCACTCATCCCAAGTACTGCCATGAGGAAGATGACTTGTGTTGTTCTCATACAGTGGTGGGTCCCAGACCCCTCTTCTTTGCGTGCAGATAATTGGAGCCCTGTCCTCCCAAGTACCACCATGAGGAAAATGACTCGTATTGCTTTATTTGGTGAGTCCCAGACCCTCATGCTTCTCTTGTTGCGGGACAGACCTAGTTCACTTGTCTGCCAACTACTGTGACTATGAAGATGCTAAGTGCACCTTGATCGTTTCCCACCAGACAGCCCAAGTTCTCCCCTACCTGTAGGGGGCCTTTCAGTGCGCTCTGGTCTGCCTGGGAACACTGCAGTCCCAATCTTGCTTAACAAACCACTAGGTGTCGAACACCTCTTCTGGTTATGGTGATATGTGTCCAACACCTCTTCCGCACAAATATAAATGCAGCACTAGGTGTCCAACACTGCACAATAACACGGGTATCAAACACCCCAAAATGATCTAGGTATCCGACACCTCCAATCTGACACGGTTTTCCAACACCCCAAATTGACACGGGTGTCCAACACCCCAAAATGACATGGATGTCCAGCACTCAAAAATGACATGCCCACATTCCTCACTTCACCTCACACACCACTACATTGTACAAGTTTGTGCCCCACCAACTCTAGCACGACAAGTAGGTGCAATAAAAATGGAAAACATGGGCATTACTTCAGCACTCATGGGTCCATTGTCGAGACCTATCGTTTGCAAGGTTGCACCTGTGGGGAAAAAGCTTAATAACATGAATCGTTTTTAAAACATAGACGAATGTGTAGCAATCAAATCACATGGGACAGAATGTTTCTAGACAGAGGCCAAGTCATGCATCCAATACATGCAACATGCACACCAGCAATGGTCTATCCGGGCTGACAGCACCGCTTTCCTATCACATTGCAGCACGACTCCACTACTGCTCAACCACGTGATAACACTTCCAGATAACACCCCCAAAACGTCCATGATTTCCATGTTACCTCCCAAGAACAGAGATAATGCTGAACCCCCAGGTTGCACGGCCCCAGTCCACTCAGGAATGAAATCAGTTCCACAATAAAAACAGTCAGGACTGCATGGGAAGAAAAAAAAAAACAACACCTGTTTCACAACTCCAAGTCAATACTGCACCTCAATTCTTCCCTTAATGGCCAGCCATATCCAGTACGCCGGATCCTCCAAAGCGCCAGCTGAGCATCCTTACTGGCCTCATCATGAGTTGGGCGATAGCCCCGGCGCTATTAGTCACGGGGCTATTAGCGCTACCGGCAAACCCCCCGGCGCTATTAGCGCTGGATCACGGGTTTGGCGGAGTGGCTATTTCCTATTCCCCATTGGGCCCATTCGGGAATCCCTCATTCCCCATTGGGCCCAAATAGGGAATTTTCATGCTATTACCACTGGCGGATTTCCCGCCGGTAGTAATTGCGTGAAAAATCGGCGGATTTGCACCAAATTTGCCCCCGGCTCAGATCTGGGGAGAAATCCGCCAAAGCCATGATCTGGCGGACCCGTAAAATGCAGCAGTAATAGTGCTACCGCCGCATTTAAGGGTTATTGTCAGACTCGCAATGAGGCCCGTCCACTCAACAGCACATATGTGCTTCCATTCCACTGTCTCCTGTACTACAGGGAACGCTCTGAGCACTTGCCCATTCAATGAGGGCACTGCAGAGTCCATGCTGCAAAGTCTTGTGCTGCTGGAGAGCAGGCACTGCAGATCAGGCTACTGATGGAACAGGGCACAGGGACACCATGCACTTTTGGCATGGAGTTTATGAAAGGGGAATCTGATTGGTAGATTATCCTTCCTGAGATGGAATTACCTGTATCATTTTATTCATTGATACAAATCAATAAAGCCAGGTCTTCTACTCCCTTGCCAGAAGGCAATTCCTCAGAGCCGCACGAGGCGTTTTGGCCTAATACACACCAGAGCCTTAGCTAGAATAGTCAATGTGGAGGGATCATGGGTATTGTAGTATTTTTACAGTCTGATGTTGCTTACCACTGGACCCAACAGCACTGATAAAGGAACATTCCAGCTGGAGCGCTCAGAGCAAGCAGTGAATTAACAGATAGGCTTGGCATTATATGTTATGTGTTATGTTATGTTATGTAGAGCTTAAACGAGCATGCAAACACTGCAGATTCTGAATCACAAAAAGGGAAGTGAGAAGACATACCAGAATAAAGTAGCAGCCTCTACATAGCTAGAAAATTGCAGGATTTGGCATGAAGTTCTGTATTTTGAACACAGTTTACAGACCCAATGTGCCCTTAAAGTCAGGATGTAAACGTGCATGAGGAGGAAACGGGCATTTCTGAACTAACCACAATGTAGGAGTCGTGGTTTTATCCTAGTGAATTTCTCGGTGGCAATTTACGTCTACGGGATCACTTTGTGGATAAGTAAATATAAACAAAAAGCCGAAGCGATTCCTTGGGATAAATTACACGGAGTAATTTACTGTGATAAAAGGAGGTTTTATCGAGTGGGGCAGTGCAGTGTCCGTGGTGGCAGAAAAGAAGTACAGTCAGTGAGGGGGGCTATAGAAACACTGAAGGAGTGACATACAATCGATGGAGAAAGGAGCGTAGACCTTTTACAGTCAGTGTTAGTTTTAGGAAATTGAATTTCCTCCGTGGAGTGAGATAAACAAGACAGAGTGAGAGGGCCACTTGAGGGCCTCAGGGAGAAATGCACGCGTCCAACTTGAAATCCAGTCTTAATGCAGGACAGGAGGGCTACAGGGCGCTGAATAGGGCTCAGTGATAGCGCCTGTGCGATAGCGCCTGGTAAGGAGAAGGCGCTTCACTCAGCGGGATAGCCAGAAACGGACACAGTTTTCCAGATACCACGTCATCACTAGATGGGCATTTTGAAAGCGTCAGAGCTGCCTTTAATCAGTGAGAACCGTTCCGATGACACCTTTCATGACTTTTAAACAGTGGTCGAAGTGGGCGAAAAGAGGTGGTGCGACTAGTTTCCCTGCTGGACTGGCCCCTCCACCCCACAAACCCCATCGCCACGCCACCTCCCACGTGGAAACAACCCTTCCGGACCGGTTTCTTTTTAAAATATAAGTCTAGGAACAGTACAACTTAATTAAGGAAGTGTAGGAGCAACACTCCCAATTGCTCCCGCCCACTTCGACCAGCGCTTTCAAAGAGCTATCTTCCTGCAAAAGCAACTAGGCGCTTTGCGATACAGGATAATTGATATAAAAAGGTCTCTAGTCTGAAAATGGGAATTGTTCAGTTTTACTGATTTACACAGGAAGAGAAGCTGTTGTGTGGGCACTGCAGGCTTGGGCAGTGTCACGGTAGACTATGGCAATGCCCTAAGGACCGGCCTGAGAGGCCAATGTGGGCTCGCCTCGCGCCCATTGTGGGGCACTTTGAGTAATTGGTGCACTGTGCGGATGCTTAGCTTAATTAATTAATTATACTTTTCCAATGTGCTCACACATGCAACATGTACAATTTCCCCTCAAACTGCACTATCCATTTCTGCTCAAACAGATTATTGTGATAAGCCACAAACTGTACATTGTGAGTGTGAGCCACTTGATTTTGGCTTCTGGAAGTGGTTTTTGTCTCCCTCTTAAAAAAAAATTAAAAAAATAAAAACATCTCTAGAGGGCAACCCAAATACTCAAACTGTATTCGCCTCGAAGCGGTGAGCAGCTATTGCATGTACCGACATTGGAACCCAGTTTCATTAGGAACACGCACCAGTGCACCCAGAAGTGAGACCAGCAAATGTAAACAATCACCAAAGGTGAATTAAATGTTATACAAAATCAATGTAGGTAAAACATTTCTCCCCCACATAGAATGACATACATATGATCACAACACAAAGTGCGAGCCTGTCACCATACTGTACAGAAGCGCACACATAAAGCATTGGTCTACAATCATTTGAATCAATTCAGATAAAGCGTAGACAAAAAAGTCAGCTATTGCACGTGTACTCTCACAATACAAAGTGAATGAGCGACATTCCAATCATTTAGTCGCATGTAGTAAGGAGAAAATGTTGCTTCGCATGGTTTCCTTCATGTAGAGCGTACTTACGTTTCGGCTGCTGTTGACTATAATGTATAGCTCAGTCTTCATCAGGGCTTGTGCATTGTCAATTCAGGCATCGTGTTTGATGTCAGGGGGTTTATTTTCTGTTTATTTCATGGTCCATAAGGCAGTAATTGTGTGTGGGAATGAAACAATGGGCTTTTCCTGCAGCATAAATACATCTTAGGGGTAATGCATATATAGGTTCCATTGTGGTCGATTCCTCACCAAAGTGAATGGTAGTCACAACCTCAGGGTGTAAATGACTGTGGGCCTCATTACGACCCTGGCGGTAAGGGGTTAACGCCAGCGTTAGCTGCGCCGACCCCTTACCGCCAACTACGAGGTCCCTTAGCGCCATGGCGCTTTTAACACCTGCTTTTAGCAGGTGTTAAAATCCATGGCGCTAAGGTACCATGGAGTTAATTACGCCACCGTAATTTACGGTGGCGTAATTAACGCCTTCCCCACTCCCATTATGCCCTATGGGGCAAAAATGGGAATGGGGAAGGGTAAATGGGGATTGGGGACTTACCGCCCCGCCGACCTCGGAATGGGGCGGTAAGTCCGCCAACCACCATGGCGTAAACGTAGTTTACGCCATGGTGGTAAAGTCACGGCCCAGGCGGTAACTTACCGCCTGGGTCGTAATGAGGCCCATGTTAGCCTTGAATCTGCGAGCGAGACCTTAGGTATAACCAAGGACGCGTACCAGTGTACAACCTTCATTCCACCTAAACTGGGGGCCCGGCTTTAAGTGCTCCAAGTGGGATGTACAGGCCATACTTTGTATGTCCCTGGGGTTGCCTAATAAATGAATGGGATATACTGCCATCTCCGAGGCACGTCCTATGCTATTCTGTGTGTGAGTATTGTCTGTCCTATTTTACCATCCAGGATTCAGCTGGGAGTTCAATTGCTTCGTGCTTTGCATTGTGCATTTAAGACCTCGTTACAGGATAGACCGATGTTTTGATACATTCATGCAGCTGGTAATTAACATTACCGCCAATGGTAACCCGAAAAAATCCATTAGTTGCAGCAACACTGCTGCAACCGTGGTAAAGGAAGTGGATTTCATGAATGCTGCAGGTGGTATTCCAGGTAGTATTCCAGAAAATCCTATCAGAATATGTTTGTATTTATTTCCTACCCATTTTCACGCTCATGTTAGGGTGGCAATGGATAGTGTACAGCAGTGGTTCCCATTCCTTTAAACCACTAATGCACTTTTTTTTAAAATGCACAGAAGGGTTGTTTATGACTATTGTATGCAGTACACAGGAAAGGCACACTTGTGCTTCCCTTCTATACAAGAAAAAAACATTTAAAAAAACGTATGCAGAGTTAAAAAAAATGTCCTCCTCCTCTCTTGTGAAGGTGAAATTTTGAAGACATTAGAGGCCTAATTCAACCGTGTAATTAGTTGGTATTGACATCTGGTACCGTTCCCTTGGAATAGCGAACAGGTGTATATCAGGTGTATATCAGGTGTATACCTTGATACCTGTAGGGAAGTGGCTGCAAAAACATACATTATTTTGCAAAAAGCACCTGTTTTGGCATTACCTGCAGGGCTCTAATGTGGTCCTTACTGGCTTCCTCACAGTCTTGTCATTGGATGTAGGGTATGTACAGGCTCAGCCAGCCCTACAGGGCAACAGGGCAATGGCAGAAGTGCCAGCCCATGATTTTAATATCAGTCATTTTAATTGGCTGAATGGGCCACCTTTTTTGCCCAGGGTGGGCCAGTTTCATAAGTTATTACACTAGTTCTAACCAATTTACTCAGCGAATATGGCTTCAAATGCTTTGGAACATATATTTCCAACTCCCACCCCCCCACCCCACCCTGGGTAGTACTCAAACAGTCTGTTCAGCGAAGTAAAGTAACACATTCAAATGTGCCACCGTGGGGCACTATTTCATTGATGCCTGGACCGGTTGTATGACTCAATCTGGCCATGGGTATACACTGTAACGAGCGTTCTAGAGTTCCACTGGAAAGTAGTTTGATCAGTGTCCTACCGGGGCAGAAACTGGTATTGTAAACAATAAAGGCCTCATCCTAATATGGGGGCACTGGGAGCACCCAAAACAGCAGACATGGCTGAATAACCCAGAAGCTGAAGGGTCAGCTTCTGAGCTTCTGACTTGTTCGGCCATGGCGTTACAAAGAAAATGAGTGTTCTTGACTCCGGGTTCCTTAGTGGTCAGAAGGGTGAGCCTTGGCTTTGAATTAGTTGCTGCATTCTTGTAGAAGTCCGCATGAATCATAGTGAGGGCCTTGCAGTAGGCGGGAACCTACTGGGCATCAAAGGGAGGCCAGGCCGCTCAGGAAAGGAAAGTCACACTCTTGCCTTCGGACCTAGGTAACAATCCTGAGCACCACAAGTTGTAGTATATGTTACTGTCGCAGTATTTTATTGTTACTGATAATTGCAGTAATCGAGGATTGCACACCTGCACTGTTGCAACATTTCATTAAGACAAGATGAGTCCAAATTGCCTGAGCCATGCAAGATGAGGTGTCGGAAACATCATTAACATGCTATCATTAAGTTGCTGATTAAAAAGGATGTTATTAGGAATGCCACCAGAGTCGATGCCTTGTTCAGAATAGAAATGGTAGCGCCTGCTATGGGAAATCTTGGAGTTGGATGGGTGGTGAGGATGGGTGTTGGGTAGGAGGAATTGGAGCTTTGGGTGTTTTTGGTGGGACCGGCCATGCAGATGCAATGCATTTCTGTGTTATCCCGTTGGAGGTTGCCAGTGAGTATAGAGCATCATCAATAGACACAAGTCCTTCTGTCCTATGATCATACATTCTGCAGGAGCACTCACCGCAGCAGCTCACATGAAGGCCCTCTGCTCTCTAGGTGCCCCAACCTTTACCCCTGCAGCCGTCCCACCTGTTGCATAAGTGGGAGAGTCAATAGGGCAGGGAATGACCCTAGTGTGTCGGATTTCAGTGACTGCCAAGATGATGGCCAGCTCAAAAGAAAACCTTGGGGTAGGTTAACGAATGGAGTGATTCCCACTAACCTTGCAATTAACTAATCTTTCACAACGCACTTAATACCAGAGACCAGTCACTGAGCAAGGGGACTGGGATTCAAATCTGTGTTGCTCTGCGTTGTCTTGCTTACAAGAGAAAGACGTTGCCCCTAAACTACCCGCACAGCCCCACACCCTCCAGTGCGCACAAACACATGTCAACCAAGTGACCGGGACTCCATCAATTGGCAGACGTACACCAGAGGGATGGGCAACTGGAAATGTGGCATCAACCATCACCCACAAGCCCCTTTCCTAGAAAGATGCCTTTCAGGGGCGGGCATCGAATGCTGAGGACAGTGAGGGCTATCCTTTGCGGTTTCCTCACTGGCTAGACCGTTCTTGGCCTATTAGTCAGGGCGCCCCCGCCCTTCCAGCTTCCTCCTGCTGCCGTCCTGCTTGGCTGCCTCCATTTATTTGACTGATCAATAAGTGAACGCAGAGTCTGATGTCTGGAGATTCACTTATTAATACCGTTGAGCCTGATGGAGGCCCTCAGGGCCTCAACGAGGGAAGTTAATGAGCAGAATGAAAAAAAATTGACCTTCGAAGCACTGCTCTGGCGTCTTAGCATCCTTTACGGTCAGGGCCCAGGGCAAAAGAAGTGTGGCGCATAGTGCTTATTTTGTTAAAACATAAGTGCCAGGGCACAAAGATTTTCTAGCAGTCACCTGACACTGAGTGCCTCCCTGCAGGGGCCTCCCTCTGGAATAGCCTCCCTGCTGTCCTCTTTCTTGACCCTGATCTCCTTAAGTTCGGGAAACTCCTTAAGTCAATCCTTTTCTCCTCTTCCTACTCTCTCCCTCTACCCTGCTAATCTCTTTCTGCTCTATCCCTCTCCCCCTCCTTTCCCACACAGCTTGCTGACTGGCTGCCTGGTGTACCTCAGAGTCTCACAGGTGCCTGGCACCCTCGCCACCTCTCGCACTCACCTCCGGGCCTGCACTTGCCTCATCACCACTGCACTTGGTCAATTACCCATGAGAGTGGCATCTTTCAGAACTTACCCCCGTTTCTGACTGATTGGGTGCACTTGCACTCCCACCCCTGCACTTGTTCAACCCCCACTCCCCAGCGCCTCCCTCTCCTGTACCATCTGCTCACTTGCACCATCTGAATGCACCATGCCTTTGAAGATCGTCTATTTTCCCAATCTATCCTCCTTGCATGGTGGCGTTTAAATGCACTTGGAAAAAATGCAGAATCGTTGTCAGACCTATTTGCTGTTATCTACACTGTTAACTGTTACTATCTGCACTTACTCTGCCTGTGCAGACTTATATCATTCAGAAATTCAAGGGCTCTGAATGACTGTTGTTTTTTTTTCCCCTTGCTCCCTTCCTCCTTGAGCGCTTTGAAACAGTTGCCTTGTGTATAGGCGCTTTACAAATTAACATTACTATGCCATACACTGCAGGTAGGCAGTTCCCCACGACTGCTACCACCACCAATAGCTGCTCCCTACAGTGCTGCCATATCTGGGGGTTACCCTACAGCTTGCACCTGCTCATCATGGTTGACAGATGCACTGATCATCACCACTTCATAATTAAAGTGACTCTGAGACAATAAGTGCCAGGGCTCAATAATAAGGCGAGGCAAATATACCGTAATAGGTTGCATTTGATGAAGTAGCAATGCATGGCACTTCATATATGAAATTAGGTTTTCTGGTTTGAGGGTGCACTATTAGACCCCAAATGGTTCCGTCATGGTGACGGATGGCGACTCCTTCACGCTGTTTTGGTTCCCCCTTACACTAGGTGAAGGTATTAATTGAGGTACTATTTGGTATCTTTCAGAATTTTAGGTTATTCCTCTTTTTTATGTTACAGGTTTTAATGAAATCTTTTGGTTGATGTTTTTTGGATCCCTACCGGACAGTGTCAAAGAAAGAATTTTTAGAATAACAATGGTTTCCCCTGAAGAAAGTTCAGCCATTCAAGAGCGTATAGAACAGAAACATGTTGGGAATATGTGGATTTATGACATGTTTATTATGTGATGTTGTAATGTATTGTCACTTGTGTCTATGTATCAATGTAATATTGGAGGTTTTATGTAAAAAAGAGGGATCTATATGTTTTAGACTTTCCCACCTTGTGTGCGAGTCAAGGGTCTCTAAAATCTAAAAAATCTATAAATGTATATGTGTATGATTATTAATAAATAATTATTTGATAAATACTGTTATATATTGTACTAAATCCATTTTTCCAGGATATTAGTGCCGGACCATCATTTAGAGAGGAATACCTGTTCTATCAGAACACCAGGATTTATTCTAAGAATTTTGAACCTATCTTTTTTTGTTTTTGTTATTTGGCTAAATAATAAGTGCCAGGGCTGGGCCCTGGCAATCACCCCCACAAATTAAGCACTCGGTGTACAGGGAAAGGATGCAGTTAAAGGGGAACAGAGCATTGGCGGTAAAAACAGCTTCCATGTTGTAGAGCAGAGTCGTGAGAGGCGGACAATGAGAGAAGAGGTGCGTGGTACAGGGGAGCTGAATATGCTAGAGAGAAGAGGGCAGGGTAAAGGTCAGAGTGTGCATGCAAGGATGGGTGGAGCATGTTACAGATTCCCCTTATGAAGGATCTGTGCCACTGGAGCTGCACCAAGTATGGAGCAGTAGCAGTGATTGGTAGGCAGTATAGGATTTATCAAGCGGTGTGATGTACCAGGGCGTGATTAGTGGTGTGATCTTAGAGGCTAGGTGGTATGCAGGGCTGCTGGAAACATAGGAGCAATGGTGTGGTGAAAGATGTAGGGTACCAGGATGTGTCTGTTTTTAGGGAGGGTTGTGTGATATAGATGAAAAGGAATAAGGTATAATGAGCTGTGTTTGCTGCATGATAGGGTGAGAATTGTGGGTAATAGGGGATCGGAGAGTGGTGTCGGGCACCATAGGAGTTGGGTATGGGAGAGGGATGTGATATAGCGGATGACCCTGGAGGTTATATATGTGCGGGTTGGCATTAAGAACCATAGGTTTTAGTGTTGGTTCAAGGTACTAAGAGAAGTATAGGGCGGAGCACAGACAACCTACGTTTTCTCATACCACCATCCATGATTGCGGACCAAGCACTCGCCATCTATGGCAATACAGCCTGGCACCTCTCATTTACAATGAGCTCTAAGAGGCTGGGACCCAATCTGATTAATGCATTGTGCCAAGAAGTAGTGTGTAGGTGTGTATGTTTGTATGGCCTAGCTGGGAAACAATGGAACACTGTACACAAGGGACGCACCCAGGGGGTTCCTCAGATAGTGCTGAAGAAGCCAAGGCAGCTGCAAAGGGAAGGGGGAGGAGGCGAGATGGGACATCCAGAGGTTGAGAAGCATGGTTGAGTAGAGTGACCAAAGATAGGCTCTGTATCTGGCCCTATGAGTAACTGGAGAATGAGTTTCTAGCTTAAACTGAAGGCTAAAGTGGTCGCCGCCTCAGCATAAATCTCATGTTTTTGTAGGCCAAAGGTCAGCTGGACACATGGCAATGAGTCACCATAACAGAGAGTAGAGAGCATGTGCATTCATTACAAGGGCCTCAGATTTTGCGGTCTCAGGTATTAACTCAAAGAGAGAGGCCTATGGAAGCATAAAGGCCAGAGGCAAAACAATTACCTTAGCTGAGGGCTAGTGACCTGAAAAAAGGAGTGACAACTATGTGAGTGTGGTGGGGTGAGGTTCTGCCATGCTATATAGCCATGAGTTACTCATTCAGTCCTCACTAAATTGAGGGGTAAGTGCAGACCTAGAAAGCATTATTGAAACTCCATCCCTAAATCAAGTCCAGAGGGTCCACAAGAAAAAAGGAACAGAACACTCTCTCAAGGAGGCCCATGGATGTCATGCTTGCTAGCAGGGCGAGGAAAAGCCCAGTTTCTGGATATGATGTGTTGTTCTGTTCTGTTACTGGAATTTGTACCACACACCACTGCCATTTCAGGGTCTCCAGGTCATCTATTGTGAGTTAGGACAGTTGGAGAGGAGAAGACGGGGAGGGCAAGACAACTGTTGGGGCACATTAGCTAAACAAGTCATATCCACATCCAGCACCTAATGAAAAACGAATGTTCAGATAACTACATTAAACAAGGAAAATAAGAATTAGAGTAAATTAAAACCTAAACATTAATGAAAATCCCAATCAGACTCTATAAAATCCTCATGCCACTATAATATATGTATGTCCCCTTAAAGGAAAGCCCAACAGAAATCTACTGTCTCGAAGAAATATTTCTATAAAAAAATTATCATATTTCCCGTTACAAATTGTAAAGTCAGAAATTCAGTGACAAAGAAAGGGCAAAGCTCGACCAGAAGGTGATCTAATAGGCAAACATAAGACCAGAAGAATAAATGTGTCTGTGTAGAGGAGGTCCCAGACTTGGCCTGCACACCTTCTCCTCATTTTGAAGTCCCAGGAGCGAATTCGCCAAAGTATGTGACGTATGAGGAGCAAATTAATCAACAAAGAGCTGCACTGGGACTCTGCCCAGTATACATAAGAAGATCCATACCTGTTGAAGCGCCCATAACCAGACAACCCACGGTACCCCATCAGACATTTTTACCAGCCGCTGAGGCAAAACGAAGAGTACCTACAGACAGTCCATGAAGAGACTCAAAGAGCCCTAATGGAAGGCCAGTGGAAATGACACAAAGGCCTGAACAGACTCATGAATGAACAAAATGGCTATCGAAGATAGCACGCCAGTGCAAGCAGTTGTGAAAATATATGTAATGGACGCAGGAAAGAGACGATGTTAAAACGTGAGGAAACATTGCTACGAGACAAAATGGAAGCAACCAACCAGTTAAACGTGTGTAAATAGGCTTGGAACGCGAGAAGCTAAAGATATCGAAACAGCTTGCAATGCTTAGTAGAAGATTAGAGTGGCAAGCGCCAACCATATATCTACCTCAATAAGGCACATTATACAAGTGAAACTCCATTTTGTAAAAGCAGAAATGTAACCAGGTTGCCAGGGGCCTAACAGGCCGAGTTTCAGAACCCAGCCAGAGTCAAGAGAAGGAGCGTAATCGAAACTCAACAAGAGCGGCTCATGCCAGGGAAATCGAGGTGAACCAGAGAAAGGGAGGAGAGCGTCAGCTAACCAGACTCAAACTTCAGAGCATACCAGCCTGCCCCATGAAGGTCAAGATAAGGGGGGGCCCATGAAGGTGGCGAGGCCAAAACAGAATTAAATACACTAAAAGCTGGAAACTGAAGCAGAATCATGGTGAACAGACATGTGACCAGCCAGGCGCGAAGAGGTACCACCGCCTGATGTCATCCCGGACCCGAGGATGCCATAACATTTCCTGATAAGAGGCTACAGTTTCGAGGCCATACCCAGCCAACTAATTGACACATAGCCCTAAGATACTTATTGATGAAACAGAGGCAGGGTGAAACTTGGGACACCAGGCACATGGGTGTCCATGCTGTACGCTGCTAATTAAAATGGGGATTTATGTCTAGCGGTGTAACCTGCCCAATCACAATGGACCGAGTTATCTGGAGACCTATAGATAGTAGAACCAATAGGACGTCGTACTTGTAGTGACGTCAATCACGTGTGATGTAGTGGGATGGGCGTAGACACCCACCCGATAAGAATTATCCAATCTGCATGCTCTTTTATCATATACAGATATAGCACCTATACTTAAGTTACCTTTCCTAACCAATTATATTGCATGTCGAGTTTTGTAGAATTAGACGTCAATGATGACGAATATTGCCTATAAGAATTGCTGTTCAACTGAAGTTCAAGGAAGTTGGAGCGAGAGAGGTGATCGCAATGCTGCTGATTTCCATTTGTTTCTCTGTTTGATGAACTTGTCATTAAACAGACTTCCCTTTGCCAAACTACTGAGTTCTCATTATTGAGTCATGTTGGAGTAAGTGAATCTTGCACCCCCAGTCCTCACATGGTGCAGCTATCTTGTCTTATAAGTACTAGAGGGAGCACACTGATCTATGGGCCCATCAGAGAAACCCTGCTCTTCTGTACAATTGGTAGCAGAGGATGGTTACGGCCATTAATTAAGTAATTATTGATTATATAATACTAAGACACCTTTAGACTGACGGCACAAAGTAACTCTGGGTCTTCGGCAATATCACGAGTCCTTGCGCCATTCCAGCTGGGTAGACTGAAAAGCTTCCCGTGGACAATGATAGAGTAAAAGTTCGAAAAACTGCAGTGGGTCTGAAGGAACCTGCCTTCCAAGCATAACCCTTCTAATTCCCACAGGTATCAATCGCACAAAAAACCCTTAAAAGGCTGGAAGAGGAAGGGGCGGTGATCCCGAAGTTCCAGAGAGGAAAAGATGCGATCGGTGAGTGAAACAACAAACTCGTTACTTTGACAAATGTCTTGTAGGCATTAGAGCCAGTAAGGGAAAGGTAACGGTGGGTGGCGGAGAAAAAATTTAAATAGTCAGAAGTAGAGAAGACTGAATATATATAGGGGGTAACGACTCGAGCATAACAGATAACAAGTGGATACCGGGGGGACACCCGAGAGAAAAACAAAGGGTACCAGGGGGACACCTGAGATAAAAACAAAGGATTACCACGGGGACACCTGAGATAAAAACAAAGGATTACCAGGGGGACACCTGAGATAAAAAACAAAGGATTACCAGGGGGGCACCTGAGATAAAAACGTAAGGATTCGCCTTGTCCTGCACTTTAATACAGCGGTCAGAAGAAACGTGAACTCATAGCCCATATAATAAGGGGCAATTAGACTACGGTGATGTTTAAAGACGCATCAGAGGAGTTTGTTTAAACTCCATGACGGGTTATTGATTAGAAGGCAGGTATATATTTGACCAGCTGGTGTCTGTCTAGTCTGTCAAGTGTCTGTCATATGTGTTCTGTTGTACGTCGAATGTAAAATAATTGTATTATTGATTGGGTGAAACGTAATTTGGCTTTACGCGATTCTGTAACTAAGAGGGAATCGACAACAAATTGATAGTTTTCTGAGCAAATTTATAGTATAAAATGTTGGCGGGAAAATATTGGATTGGAGCTTGCGTATTTGGTGCTTGCTCATGCTATTGGAAGGATAAAAAACTGTATAAACATTGTTGGTGACGAAATCAAAAATGGAGGAAGTTACTCCACTTGCACATTTGTACAATCAGATACCCAAACATGCACCAAAACTCAAGAAGTATAGTACAGAGTGGGTTAAGGGTACCGCCCACAAAATGTTTATGCCTTGGCCACAGAATGGGTCCCTTTCTAAGGCTATTTTACAGCATATGACAACCTTCCTACACGTCACATATACAGGCAAAAAGCTAGAGAAAATCTTGCTGTTCTAGAATTTTGGAAGATGTTTGAAGAAACGAAGGTAGAAGAACCATCCACAGACTGGATACTAAATGTATGTACAGAGGGGGTGAGACGCCTACCGTGCCACCAGCCCCGCCTGAGCCAGTCATTGAAGGGAGTAAAACAGAGGGGCTTTACCCGCTAAGAGAATTTAAGGCAGCCACGGGGTACAGCAACCACATATATGAGTCGCCCACGTACAGTAGTGTCGACAATAAGGGAAAGGAACAGGAAAACAATATCGCCTCCACGGTCTCAAGGGACAAGGAGAGACACGAAGATGAAGGAAAAGATCCGGCATGAAGTTGTGTACCTCCTGATAAGGAGAAAGAGGGAAATAAATGAAAGGTAAATGAAGGTAGAGTTGATGAGATAGCATTTGCGAAAGACGAATGGATGGGAGGTCAGATTTTACTGAAGTTAGATGGAAAAGGATGTGATAACATACGGCCAAGAGAGAGGTCTGATGAGACGCAAAGGAGAGAGACAGAGTGTCATGACTCGCTCCCTTCGCTCCCGCTCCCACCACTTGGGGGCATGGTTTGGGGTATATTCCCTACTGGACCTTTCCTCCGAACCTTATGCTACGGTGCTGTGATGAATTGGGAGCGCTAAATCCCTATTTTCCAAGCTACTTCCTTTCCGGATCCATTCCAGGTTTTTGGCAGCCAGCATGCTTCTTTAACCAAATGACTATGCTTCCCAGAATGCCTGGCCCACTGCTCCACCTCCACCCTTGCAGGACAAGGTTGGGTGGAGGATAGGCAACAGCTGTGGCTGCAGGTGCAGCAATCAGCACACCTGAGGCGTGTGCTCGTTAAGCAGCTTTAAAAGCCTCAGTCTTACTTCAGTCCAGCGCTGGTCATCGTTTGCAGTGTTCCTTTTGTGACTAGTCCCTTGTTCCTTGTTCCTTGCCTTTGTACCTAGTTCCTAGTTCCTGTTTTCTTGTTCCTCCGCCCTGAATCTCGGATTCATGCGCTAATTGATTTCTGCTCCCTTGATTCCCTTTTTGTCTTCCTCTGTTTGCAGGCAGCATTTCTCAGTGCTTTCCCCTTTTAGATGCAGCCCAGTTTGTCTGTGTTCTATATTTCTTTTACTCTGTCCTTTGCTGCTGTAAACCCGTATGCCTTAGCCTTCCTCTTAGATTAGCTTCCTGTCTTTTCCTTGGAGGGGTAGGGAGAAGTTTGCATTGGTTATTTCGTTTTTCCCTACTCCTGATCCTTACTTTCTATTGGGATCCATTCCATGTTTTCCATTGCACTTCTGCATTTATTTCCCATTTGATTATTAGGTGTGGTGTGCGGTTGTAGCTAGCTCCTGTGTGAATGCTTATGTTTTCCTCACTAATTTGTAATCACTATTCCAACTTAGGTATTTAGTTTTCCTCCCATTGCTGTTCTAGCCTTTCTGGGTCCCAGTTTCATCAACAGGATTCGTGGGCTAGCTGACATTCAAGAGGTTTATCTCGTCCTCGTGAGTACAGTTCTTTAGTTCCCTTATTTAATACTATCAAGAGTGTTAGTTCACAGATCCTGTCATTGCTTGCCCTCCACGTGGGTTTAGCGCTGTCAGTACCTGTAACAGCAATTGGGGGTAAGGCGCTTGCCGACTTTCCTCGCGGTCAGGTGCTTACCCCACATCCCTTTTCATATATTGGGTTTGTTGTCACACTCTATTTGCACTCCTGGGTTTTAGCATACATGAGTCGTTGTTCCTGTGTGCACGTAGTTTAATTCGAAGCTATTCACTGTGTGATTTAGTGCACATTTCCCTTGCCATATTCGCTGCCTTTGTACTCGCCTGACTAATCCTGACACAGAGAAAGAGATAGAAGTAAGGATTGAAAGGACAAGAAGGAAGGATAGGCTAAAGCGAGAACAACTATATCGCGAAGAGCAAGAGAAACAGCCCGATCGCAAACAAGAGGCAGCCTACAACCAATACAGACAGACTAAGCAAAGAATGGAAGAAGAGCAAAGGGTGCGTGAGAAGAGAGTGAAGAGACGAGAAGAGGAGGAAATTAGAAGGGCAAAGGAACATAGAAACGTACGGATTTCGGGAAGTAGACAAGGCTAGAGAAGAAGCGGGGAAGCGCAAGGAAATAGACGAGGAAACAGAACGAAAGCGCAGACAGAAGGCACAGGATCTTGACTATCTGGAGCGGGAAGTTAAAAAACCCAATTCTTTTGTAGAATGGGAAGACATAGAAGAATTCCTTCCTGCGAGCGACTCGGTGCAAGATATAAATGGGACAAATATTGAAAATGACTTAGACACTAGAAGCATCGGGGAAATGATTGATAAAATATACGATGAGATGGGGCTGGAACAGATATCCGATGGGGGAAGGTAAGATGCGTGCTTGCAGAGCACTGAATTATATGAGGATGTCACTCAAAGTAGTGGGAGCAGGGGACTGTCCCTAGACAGGCTGGAGATGGGGCAGAACGAAAAAGATGCAAGGAGTTGTGTGAACTGGTAGTATTCAGATTATGACTCCGTGGGGAAATGGAGGATATGGCACAAGAGCAAGGGAAACAGTCGAAAAACGGTTCCCAGGTGACCGAGGGGTACAATGGTCAGACGCTAGCGAGTCCACAAGTAGGACACCAAAGTCTGCCGCGCAGTCAGGCCGACAAGAAGGAACACCCCACGGTCAGAGGTGGGCTTCAGCACCTGCCTATGCAGATAGACTAAGGGCATTGCCAGGGAGACGGCAAGGCGGAAATGCCACCCCAGTGATAGACCGGAGAGCTATGGGGAAAGAAAAGGAAGACTGCACATTCCAATTCACGCTGCTAGAAAAGGGGGGAGCAAGACCACAATATATTCCATGGCCACACATGGACCGAGAGAACTTAAAAAATAAGCTTCCAATGCTGACATCGGGAGCCGGGAAGTGGATACATGAGTTAGAGAAAATGACGGGGGGTGTCACCTTAGCTATAGGGAAAATTAAGGGCCTCTTAATTGCCATACTTGGTGAAAGGGCAGATGATGTATGGAAACAGGCAGGCTACCCTAGAGTAACCCTAACTAACACCTCCCATGATGGAGCGCCATTTAATAACTGTGGAGCAGCAGTCTGGAAAGCGCTGCAAACGTTATATCCAGATGCGTCTGATATGGGGCTATAATGACTCAGAAAATGAAAGAGTGAGAGGATCTGTTGATTTATATCCAGAACTTTCAAGACGCGTGGGTGCCCAAACGAGTCGTGGATGAAATCCATCCCTGTATTCTACCATATATTATGCCAAGGGTTGCCTGAACCAGTGCAAAAACAGCTCAAGACATTGGTAGGAATAGAAGCTAAACCATGGGCTGAAATACAGTTGACAATTGCACATTACTGCAGATTGCTGCAAGAACAGAATCGGATAAAGGAAGCAACCTGTAAGGGTGAGGAGGCAAAGCTGGTGCAAAAGAAACTCTCAAAGTATGCTCTCGAGGGAGCCATGCTGACAAGCCCAGCTGAACCATCCACAGCAGGCGACTAACCCAGCGCAGGATAACCAAGGTAGCGCAGGATTTTACCCGAGGGGAAGGGGGTTTGGAGGAAGAGGATGGCAGAGTAATCAAGGTGGGTTTCGAGGTAACCAGGGAGGTTTTCAAAATAATCAAAGTGGCTTTCAGAACATGCAGATGGGCAGCCCAGCTACGCCAGATGGACAGATAGCCCGACCACCGCCAGTGTGTTGGCTGTGTGGAATGACAGGACATGTGGCGCGCGTGTGCAGAAGCCAAGGCATGTGGCAAAATAGCCAAGGGATGGGGCAGGCATGGTGAATCAGCCTGCCCTGCCGCAGCAGGGCACTGCACAAAATCACACAGTGTAGCAGCAGGTGCCAGGCTTGCAGCAAGGTGCACAGCAAGTGGTTCAACCCCCGCACATGGGGAATGTACCGCAGGGACAATCCCAGCAGGCACCACCACAAATGTCACAGGGCCCTAGCTCTGGATGGGGAGTCAACCCTGGGTCTGGGGAAATCAACAAGCATACAGTGGGCCGAATTTATATATGAAACAGGACAGCTCACGGGAGGCTCTGATGTGTTCTATCCTATCAGTGACACCAGACCCTAATAGGGAACCTAGGGTGGATGTCGTCATAGGGGGTAAAGAATATTTCTTCTTAGTTGACACGGGTGCGACAAGCTCATGCATACGAGAAGGCAAGTTTTCCTTGTCCAGCGAGGCCATAGATACACAGAGTTTCACGGGAGCTCACAGTAGAGTTCCCTTTGCAGACGCACTCCCAGTCTCTGTGGGAGAGTGTAAAATGAATGTACCCTTATTATATTCACGTCAGACCCCAGTAAACATCCTGGGTCTGGACTTAACCGGGAATGGTATAGTGTGCTCTACTCCAGGAATGCATTATTCGAACATGTGCGAAATGATTAGAGCATACTCAGGACGGATAGCCATGAGAGCTATACCGTTAGAGCCAGAAGTCTTCGCATATGGGGTGCGGGTACTCATGGCGGGATTGCCAGTCCTCACAGATCGAACTATGAGGACACCTGATGATTTTCTATTCAGACCCAGAATACCTATGCACGAAAAGGAGTGAAAAGTATTTCCCTTAATGATACAATCTGCCACAGTACGAGGGAAAATGGTATTGGTCTAAGGATATGATGACAAATGCAGACAATGGTGTACGATTATTGCCATTGAAGAAGAGTATTGAGTGACTGAGGTCAACGATGATGATCTGTTCGAAGAACACCCTGACCAAGAAGAGATGAGGGTGGAAGTAAGTCTCACATTTTGGGTCAAAATGTCAAATGGGAGGTGCCACAGAGAATGATGTTGATGCTGATACGTCCAGATTACTTTGATGACGACATGGCCCAAGTGCCTGCCGCGGTATGGACTACAGGGCCCTATGACGTAGGCCTCCTAAGGGGGGCAGGTGAAGTAAAAATTAAACTGAAACCAGGAGCAATTCTACCACAAGCACGAAAATATCCTATGTCCAGAGAGGCAGATGAAGGAATCGCGAAGACAATTTCTGCCATGATGAAGCAGGGAATTATAGTGACGTCAGAATCACCTTGCAACACAGTGATTTACCCTGTCAAGAAATCAAAGGTAGGCTCTTGGTGTTTAATCCAAGATTTAAGAGCATTAAACGATATAGTCGAAGCCGAGTTCCCTCTAGTCTCTAATCCATCCACCATTCTATGCAACATACCCACTGAAGCGAAATATTTCATGGTGACTGACTTAAAAAATGTGTTTTTCTCAATCCCGTTGCACCGTGACTCTCAAGACCTGACGTCATTTACTTTCAGACAAATGCACCTGAAAGGTATGAGGTTGCCACACGGGTACTGTGAGTCTCCATCCATTTTCAACAGAGTCATGCAGATATACCTAAACAATATTGCAGTAGACAGTGTTGTTTTGCAGTATGTGGATGACATTCTGATCTGCAGCATCACTGAGGAACAATGCAGGTGCGACTCTGTCCAGCTACTGACAATCCAGGCTGAGAAAGGATATAAGGTTGATAAGGAAAAGTTACAATACTGTCAGCGAGAGGTGCTGTACATAGGCCAGCTAATCTCACACGAAGGGAAAAAGGTAACCCCAGAAAGGGTTGAAGCTATCATGAACATGGCTAAACCACTCACGATAAAACAAATGCAAATCATTTTAGGCCTTTGCAACTATGTCAGAGCATGGGTCTTAGACTACAGCTCGTATACCAAGCCCTTGCTTCAGGCCCTAAGGAAGGCCCAAGTGACAAGGGAAAAAAATTGAATGGACTGAGGCAATGGATGGAAAAGGGGTTTGCAGAACTTAAGGGCCCCAGTTCTCGAGATTTCTAATTATGCAGAGCAATTCTACCTGTTCTCACACTCTGATGACAATTTTCTGACGGCAGTGCTCGCGTAGCGAGCCTCGCTTGGGTACAAGCCCCTAGCATATTACACCGGAGTCTGGACCCGGTCATGAAGGGCCACTTCCCATGCGAACAAAATCTAGCTGCTGCCGTGTTCGCCATTGAAAAAGCGTCATCTATTGTGATGGGGTGCTCCATGACATTGCATGTCGAGCACTCGTTATTCGCCATACTAGAGAAGCCAAAGGGAAAGCTGACATCACAGAGAGCGTCTGCCTATGAGGTGATTGCCCATCGATCAACATAGTTCGATGTAAAACTGTAAACCCTGCTGCGTTCATAGCTGAGCCAGTCACAGAGGGAGAACCTATACACGACTGTGTGAATTAAGAGGAATTCTATGATGAAATCCCCAGGGTAAAGGAAAACGCCCGGGTGGGTGGTGAAATCATGTTCATTGACGGTTCATCAAGAATCGACCAAGAGAATGGACAAAGGTACACAGGCGTGGCTGTAGTGAAACACCTGGCGAATGGGGAAATTCAGGTACTCGTCAGTGCGCGAATACCAACTCACTATTCAGCTCAAGCTGCAGAACTAGTGGCACTGATACTCGCCATTGAGAATCATGCAGACCAGGAAGTAACGGTGTACAGTGACTCTGCCTATGTGACATCTACCGTGCACGCAGGCTTAGCATGCTGAAAAAGGAGGGGCTACCACCGAGCGGACGGCACAACAGTGCAATACGCAGCCTTATTGGACAGGTTTATAAAAGCACTACAGCTCCCAGTGGGCATAGCGGTCGTGAAATGCGCCGCCCACACCAAGGGGACAGATTTCATGTCACGTGGAAACCATGAAGCGGACACAGAAACCAACAATCAGACACGTGGAGGTGGCACATACCCATGAGAGGATGATGGTAGTGCGAGCCACACCTGAGGCCTTTAGTAACATGTGGCAGACTCAGCTAATGGAACTCCAAGGGAAGGCACCTCAGGAGGAGATACATTTGTGGAAGCGTTGAGGCTGTTCCTTAAACCCCTCTGACGGGTTGTGGAGGCAAGACAGCACTGGTAAACTTGTAATGCCTGTCTCCCTGATAAAGGTAGCATTGGAAGAACTACACTACCCTATACACATGTCTAAAGAAAATATTGCTGCAATGCTCACAGAAGACTGGTTTACACCAAATTTAGCAGAGCACGTTGCGTTCTTCATGGTGAACTGCATAATCTGCCAGCAATTCACTGCTGGGCACACATTAAAAGTAAGGAGAGGCGTTATTCCCCAGCCAAATGGCCCATTCCAGCACTTGCATATCGACTACGTCGACATGATTCAAGTGTGTAATTGGTACAGGTATTTAATTGTGGTGGTGTGTCCATTCTCTTGATGGATAGAATCAGGTCGCTGCACACACCCAGACACTACCTGTGCTGCCAAATTTCTAGTGAGGGAACAGATCATCTTATTGCTTCGTATAAAGTACAAGTTCTCGTCGGCGTATCACCCAGAGCAGAATGGGATATGTGAGCGGCTCAACGGCCTGTTAAAGGAGAGGATAGCCAAGTTGAAGCTCACATTAAGAAAGGGATGGTTGCACTGTCTACCACTGGCATTGTATGCACTTTGGTTCAGACCAATAGTCATGCTATTCGTAAGGAAAATAAGCTGTTGCTCTTTTTTCAAGAGTGCTCTTTTGTCTTTGTTGATATCCATACTAGGTCTTTGTTTGTATAGGACAGTCACACTAATGTCATCCACTTTATGGTTGTGTTCCATCCAGTGTTCAACTAGGGGAGCATTCCGAGTTATATTTCTGATAAAGCTTTTATGTTCCCGTATTCGGACTTTAATTTTTCTATCTGTTTTGCCTACATACATTTTTCTGCACGGACACCAGACCGCATAAATCACCATTTTTGTAATGCAATTGCTAAAGCTTTTCTGCTGCCAATCTGTTGGTAACCCAATGTCTACTGCTGTACTTTTAAATGTAGAGGGGCAACAGCGGCAGTTACCACACGGGGTATGTCCTGTTAGATTTTGGAATCCCCATTGTTGTGGCAATGTTGTTTGCAATGTCGGTTTCCTACTGATATCATTTCTGGTTAGGATTTCTTTTACATTACGGCTTCTCTTGAACGCAATAATTGGTCTTGCAATGGGATGTTCACAATTTTCCAGCAGATGCCAGTTTTTGCCAATGATTTTTTTAATTCCATTAGATAGATGATTATATGTATTGACAAAAACGAATCTTTCTGAGTACGTTGTGTACGCTCTGCCCTATATTCTAACAGTGCCTCTCTGTTGTTATTGTTGGCCCGTTTCCACACGCTCTGGGTGATTTTGTTAGGATACCCCCTGTCTTCCAGTTTAACTTTCATTTTTGTTGCTTCGACTTGAAAGTCAATTCTGTTGGTACTGTTCCTTTTAAGTCTCAGGAATTGACCCAGGGGTAGGTTATCATGTACATGACACGGATGGAAACTAGAGTAGTGTAGTAAAGAGTTTCTGACAGATGGCTTGTTGTAAGGTTTAACATGCAGTTTTTTTATGTTAGGTTCAACAGTGATTGTAATATCCAAAAAGTCTAAGGATGTTGTACTGTGTTGGTAGGTAAACTTCAGGAAGCTATTTTGTAGGTTGATCCATTCATAAAAACATTCCAATTCCTGTAGGCCTCTCGTCCAGATCATAAATATGTTGTCTATACAACGACGCCATTTTTTAATGTGGCCAATGAACGGATTAGAGTTGTACATGATGATGTTGATTTCAAAACCTTCCATGTACAGATTAGCTACGCTTGGCGCCAATGTGGCGCTCATAGCGGTGCCTTGTATCTGTTTGAAAAATTCTCCATTGAAATGGAAATAACTCTCAACTAAAGCCATTTCCGCACACCACAAAATGAATGATACTGGAGTGGTTGTTACTGTATAATCTCTGGGCAATTTTTCTTAGAGTATTTCTAAAGACAGTTGTTGAGGAATGCTAGTATACAAGGCCACTACATCGAGGCCAACCAGGAGCTCGGTCTGTGGATCAAAATCCAGATCTTCTACCTCTGATATAATTTGAGTTGTATCCTGTACAAACAAAGCCATCTTTCTCACCAATGGTTGTAAGAAGGTGTCTGCAAATTTTGATAGCGGCTCCAAGACAGAGTTTACCCCCGAGACGATTGTGCTACCCGGAGGGTTGGTCATTGCTTTGTGGATTTTAGGCAAGATGTAAAATTGCGGAATCTGGGGTTTATCTTTGATGAGAAAGTCACATTCCTTCTGACTTATCCACCCTCTCTCTTGTGCTTTAGTGACTTTAAGGGTGATCATCCTCAGTAAACGTGGTGTTGGATCCTCTATTAGTGTTTGGTAGCAGGTAAGATCTAACAATTGACGATAACATACCCTTATATAGTCAGCCCGGTTCAGAATCACTGTAGCTCCTCCTTTATCAGCCCTACGAATTATGATCTATTGATTACTAAATAGTTGCTTAAGTGCGAGAGCTTCGTTGTTACTGATGTTCTGAAAGGTTTTCTTACCTTTCGCCTTTTGTTCTAGAGTGTTGATTTCTTTTAATACTCTTTTCTGAAATACCAAAGCTTCTGGATTCTGAGCAGCAGCCGGTACATAGAACATAGATTTATTGCTCAATCCTGAGTCCAAGGTTTCTTTTTCGTACACGTTATGCTCGAAAAATTGATGTAAGTGTATTTTTCTCATGAATTGGCTAAATTCTTTCCGAAAGGTAAAAGGACTATGAGAGAAGCAAGTGTCACAAGATCCAGCTAACAAAAAAGTAATCAGGCGACTGCAGACTGTCATCACGGAAGCATTCGCCGAGCTACCTGAGCACAGCAAGGAGGACACAAATGCTTCCACCGCCAGTAGACATTGATGAACTCACATTTAATTTGTTCTTTCAAGTAATCGAGAAATGCCCAGGACTTGCCGGGAGAACAACTGACACACGCACTTTCATCAGAGACCCAAGAAATCTAGCTAAGTTGGATCAGCTGTGGACTAAACTAAATCACCTCGTGGTAGTCCACGCAACAGGAAGGTGCAGAGACTGTGTGAATCAAAAGAATAGCCCATGACCAGGGCACAGCAAAACAGGACAAATGTCCCTATCTCCCGAGGACACCCAGCTGGCACACAATGTCCTACTTAGACTAGTCGCAGACTATTCAGAAATGGTGGGTAGGCCTGCAAATGTTGACGTCATCACCTCCCTTAGAGATCCGGCCAACACCCCACACACGGACACACTCGTCCACGGCATAATGCTCCAGGTGGAGCTATCTCATTTCCAGCGAGAATACCTTAGGAGATTCCAGTAAGACTTTCTGCTGTGTAGCAAACCGAGGACAGAGACACAGTTCATCAATTTTTAGCCGTGGAACAAACCAAGGACATAGACACAGTTCTTCAATTTTCAGCTGCAGGACAAATCGAGGAGAGCGAAGATAAGAACTACACCATCCTATTACTTATTCCCCTACTTTTCCCTATTTTTATTTTCATTTTTTTTAATTTATTTTATTTGTATTTTTATTTTTATTGTTACAACATTTTATTTTTGTGTGATTTTTAGCAGTTCCATCTTTTCATTCCTTCACATTGAACAGGTTCCAGCATGTCCTCAGGACCAAAGCAAATTCGAGGGGTGCACTGGCACTTCACCTACTATAGATATGCATTATGAATGTGATGTACCAAAGTTGCTAGCCTAATCCTTTTCCATAGGCTAGCACAGGAACTGTACTGCATACCAGATACTACCGTCATCACCCACAAGAGGGGGGACATTTGGAAAGCACTCATGACTTTGATAGTAACAAACTCTCGAACTACGAGATTAGAGCAAGAGAAGGAATAAATAACAGAATATGAACTCATTAGAAATGGGGGCTCAGAACAGTAACTTAGTTTTACCCCCAACACAAGGGCGCCCCCACTTTCCTGGAAGAAAATGCTGCAAATTGTCTTTTCAAACGATAATGTGCATATGTATAGTTAATATTATTGTTTTTCTGTCATTAACAATCAGAACTGCTTTCTTTATTGGTGCACGAAGTGTCCCAATCTCAGTGCACCCACCAGATGATGAACATCTGGGGCCTACGAAAGCCCCCAGACCCTATATAGTCATTCCAGTCCCAAGAAAACCTGATGGTAAAATTAACAAACTAAAATTAAATGTAATTAGCAGTGATTTAGATACATTTGAGGTAACAAAAGAAGAGAAAAGCTGGAGACAGGGTCAGCACGGAATGAATGAAAACGCAGCACTGACCACTGCATGCACCCACACACAGGATGCACACAGACAAGGGCAAATTTAAATGGCTACAGAGCCTCCAACAAAGGCAGCAGAGAATGGGAGACAGCCTGCCGAACAATCAGTTCCAGAAAATAGTGGAACTAACTAAGAAAAGTCAAGTGAGAAACCCAATAAAGAGGGCTTAGCAAAATCCCTCGAAAGAACAAAAGTAGCCACAAAGGAACTCACAGAGAAAACACAAACGATGATAGATTATTTGTTCCCATTCATAGTCAGAGCTAAGAAACTGCAGAGGAGCTGAAACGTAGAACTGCAGAGACTATGACGAAAAGCACGTCAGCTTGAACACTGCTAACAAACCCTAGATCTACGACACAGCCACATGTTGAGGATTTGATGAGCCAAGGGCGGCCAGGGAAACTCAGTGAAAAACTACAAGGGGAGAGGAAGAGAAACGAAAAACCTTTTTCTAAAACAGCAATGCAGCCAAAGGACCATGCTCCACCAAGACGCACAGAGTGGAAAAGCAGCACTGATGCATATAGAGACATAGTCATAGCAAACTATAGAAAAACGCTGAGAATCAAGAGAAGCCATCACAAAGATAACAATGAACTTAACGATTACCTGGACAGCACAGCCCATCTCAGAAACAACATATGGTACCAGCACATGAAGGAAGTAGGACGAAGTTAGTCAGAAGGAGAATGCTTCGTCTCTGCACTCCTACCACAAAGAATGGGAAAATCAAATATCTTTGTGGCTGTAGAAATTGATGTCCAGACAGCACACTGTATGTCGCACATAGCAATGTGCAAGACCAGAGACCAGTTCATGGGCAGTGATGGCTCCCTGAAATGGGCAACTGAAGCAACGGATCCTGATGAGGATGATTATGTTCAAGACATAAAGACAAGAAACAGAGCTCATACTAAGAACCATGTAATCAGGTACGAGAACCCTGATGTAAAAGGGGCAGGAACTAGATGGGAAGTGAATCAGAAGCTAAATGTCCGAGGAAAAACTTCAGAAGAGGCCCGTAGTTGGAAAAACAGAGGCCAGATGCAGATTTGGGGGACAGTGCTTTCACCAGACGGATGGGAGAAAGGAGTAGTGATCTGCAGAGCCTGGATGGTCAGTGGTCAATACGAACCTACCATCAACATAGTGCAGAACGGATGCAAGCCATTATGGCCGAAGCATGCAAAACTACTTACATGGGTCGAAGACAGAGGAGGACCCTTACAGATAGTGCCACTGGAAAACCCAAAGTTCTGTTTAAAAAATAACGGCACAAGGAAGATGGGAGAGAACCAGAACTGTGGACGAGTCTTCGACGATCCAGGAATGGTACACGGAACCACTGTAATCATGGATCACTATTGGGCATGCGGATCTAAAGCAAACATAAGACTGCCAAAACAACTGGGGAGGTATATGCATGATAGTAAACGTCCATGTTCCCGTGCTGGTGATCCCTAAGAATGACCTGAAGTTGGACAGTTTCCCAAAAGCAGATGCTCATCTATGAAGAAGGAGATCTGTGGAATTAGTATCCAGAATGAAGAGAGAAAATTACTTTTCTACCAAATCAGAAGAGGCATTCCATGCAATCCCATACGGACACAGGCTGTTCAGCCTCACCTCACAGTATTCACCACGATGCTCTTGCCACACATCCAAATTGGAGTGAATGCTAAATGGTTGCAGATAACCAGATGGGAGTTATTGCAGACCATCAATACCACTATAAAAGGATTGAACATGATCAAAGAAGAGCTGAGAGCAATCAGACTGATGACCCTCCAAAACAGATATGTGCTTGATATGATCACAGCAATGGATGGAGGTGTTTGTGCAAAAATCAGAGAATCATTTTGTACATTTGTAACATCACACGATGAAGAAAACGGAACCTTAACAGAAGCCATAAGTATGTTGACAAACTTGAAAAACCAGATGATCAACAAAAGTGATGAAGTGGACGATGACAGCTGGTTTGGAGACCTATTCTCATGGGCCTCACAATGGATGGCAGATATATTCAAGTTTCTGGGAGCCCTACTAGCAATAGTGTTGCCAAGATCCTGTGTTATCAAGATAATCATTGCACAGTGCCAGAAAACTGCAAAAGAAAGCCATTGGGATGAATATAATGGTTGATGTCGAACCAGGGTGGAAGCCCAGAGACCTGACTGATGAAGAAATAAGAGACTTTGAGGAAGCCAGCAAATTTGCACCAGAAGGAACAAAGTTCACATATCCTAAGAAAAGAACACGATTTGAAGGAAAATGGATCTACTGCAGTCCAAATGGACAATGTCAGCTAATGACATGGAACAAAGACGAACATGTGAAAACAGCAGGGAGTTTAAAAGGAGTGATAAAAATATGGACTCCAAAGACGCACACATTCACACCATCATGTGCAAACCCTGGAGACGATGAACATGACACTGAAGAATCAAAAGAACTACATACAAAAGAGGTTGCAGAAGTGGTCGATGAACCGACCAGAGGGGGGAGTGTAGAGGAGGTCCCAGACATGGCCTGCATCCCATCTCCTCATTTTGAAGTCCCAGCAGCGTATTCACCAAGGTATGTGACGTATGAGGAGCAAATTAATCACCAAAGAGCTGCACTGGGACTCTGCCCAGTATACATTAGAAGATCCATACCTGTTGAAGTGCCCATAACCAGACAACCCTGGGCAGCACAGTACCCCATCAGACAGCCGTGCCAGCTGCTGAGGCGAAACGAAGAGTACCTACAGACAGTCCATGAAGAGACCTAAAGAGGCCTAATGGAAGGCCAGTGGAAATGACACAAGGGCCTGAACGGGCTCATGAATGAACAAAATGGCTATCCAAGATAGCACGCCAGTGCAAGCAGTTGTGAAAATATATGTAATGGAAGCAGGAAAGAGACGATGTTAAAATGTGAGGAAACGTTGCTACGAGACAAAATGGAAGCAACCAACCAGTTAAACGTGTGTAAATAGGCTTGGAATGCAAGAAGGTAAAGATATCAATACTGCTTGCAATGCTTAGTAGAAGATTAGAGTGGCAAGCACCAACCATATATCTACCTCAGTAAGGCACATTTTACAAGTGAAACTCCATTTTGTAAAAGCAGAAATTTACCCAGGTTGCCAGGGGCCTGACAGGCCAGGTTTCAGAACCCAGCCAGAGTCAAGAGAAGAAGCCGAATTGAAACTCAACAAGAGCGGCTCATGCCGTGGAAATCGAGGTCAACAAGAGAAAGGGAGGAGAGCGTCAGCTAACCCGACTCAAACTTCAGAGCATACCAGCCTGCCCCATGAAGGTCAAGATAAGGCGGGCCCATGTAGGTGGCGAGGCCGAAACAGAATTAAATACACTAAAAGCTGGAAACTGAAGCAGATTCATGGTGAACAGACATGTGACCAGCCAGGCGCGAAGAGGTACCACCCCCCAATGTCATCCAGGACCTGAGGATACCATAACTTTTCCTGATAAGAGGCTACAGTTTGAAGGCCATACCCAGCCAACTAATTGACACATAGCCCTAAGATACTGATTGATGGAAGGGAGGCAGGGTGAAACTTGGGACACCAGGCACATGGCTGTCATGCTGCATGCTGCTAATTAAAATGGAGATTTATGTCTAGGGGTGTAACCTGCCCAATCACAATGGACCGAGTTATCTGGAGTTCTATAGATAGTAGAACCAATAAGATGTTGTACTTGTAGTGACGTCAATCACGGGTGATGTAGTGGGATGGGTGTAGACGCCCACCCGATAAGAATTATCCAATCCGCATGCTCTATTATCATATACAGTCATAGCACCTATACTTAAGTTACCTTTCCTAACCAATTATATTGCATGTCGAGTTTTGTAGAATAAGACATCAATGATGATGAATATTGCCTATAAGAATTGCTGTTCAACTGAAGTTCGAGGAAGTTGGAGCAAGACAGGTGATCGCAATGCTGCTGATTTCCATTTGTTTCTCTGTTTGATGAACTTGTCATTAAAAGGACTTCCCTTTGCCAAACTACTGAGTTCTCATTATTGAGTCGTGTTGGAGTAAGTGAATCCTGCAACCCCATTCCTCAAATGGTGCAGCTATCTTGTTTTATAAGTACTAGAGGGTGTGCACTGATCTATGGGCCCATCAGTGAAACCCTGCTCCTCTGTACATCTGCACATTGAAGGGTCTGCAGTTTTGGGCTCTAAAGGTGGGGCAAAGCACAATGGGGAAAGAAAAGACAGTAAGAAGAAAAGAGTGAAATAAAATGGATAGGGAGGCTTTGGAAACAAGAGTCAAAACTGATGCAAGCGAAGGGATAGGACACTGTGTAAAACGTGCCAGAGTGGCTATCTGGCCTATTCGCTTACATGCCAAAATAAACATTTCAACGAATTCCAAAATGGTTTCTATTTAATGTGACAAATATGATGTCAAATCATTAGGTTCTATGTAATGAAGTCATTGCACCACGCAATATTGTAGTGCTTTGATTATACTGTTGTTTAACACTCATTAACTTCATAGATGCCAACCCAATGAGAACACTATGGTTTTAAAATTCATTACTGCCAAGTATTATATAAAAAGACTATCCCTAGATACACCTTGTAATATACACATAATTGATTTGCCTGCTACTGAGGCTATTAATGATAACTTTATATGGTTCTTTCATAATCATTGTTACTTATTCAGCTAGAGTTGATCACTGCTACAGATCTGATATCTAATTCAGAATGACATTGCATGTCGTTAAATTAGTGTAATGTTCAACTACTGTATCACAATCTGTACATATTTTTTAATAATACATTTCTGCATGTTCAAATGAGTACTTCGCCATTAGTAATCCATATCACCAAAACATCTCAATCCACTAGGAAAAAAATTGTGAAAACAAAAATTGCAAAAATAAGGATCAACCAAACTTAAAAACCCACATGAAAACAATATTCATATCATCATAATAATATATGGTCAAATGACTAGATTACAAGAACACATATAGTTCACTGTCTTCACTGAGTCCCGTATGCCATGATTGATCTAGATTATTTTGTCTTAACACAAGCTCCCTACTTCCTCCTCTTGGTGGTAAATGGACCGCTTCCAGACCCACACATTTGATTTCTCAATATTGTTTGGATGTTCTGTATTCCAATTGAGAGCTAAAGAAGTATTGCACATATATTTTCTTGATAGCTCTGACATGTTCTTGTAGGTATACTTTCAATTTCCTAATTGTGCTTCCAATATACTGTTTCTAACATGTACACCTAATTGCCCAAACAACACGGTTAGTATTGCAAGTGATACATTTGACTGATATGTGTAAAGTTCTATTTAGTAATGTACTATCCATTTGTCTATTTAACATGAACTGGCATATATTGCAATGTCCACGTTTATAGTTTTGTACCAGTTGGTCTGCCCTTCCGGTTGTTATTACTTCTTTCTGTAGCTCTAATACACCTGGAGTGGTTTTACTTCTGCTGGTGTAGACTTAAGTTATTAGCGGGTTATCAGATAGATATTTACTGATAGATGTGTACACTTGCATTGTTTTACAGTGTTTGGCAAGCATTTTCCTTACATCATTTCTATCTGCACCGTAGATAGTTATGACTGTTACTTTATCTTCCCTTTTTGCTTCTTTAGATTGTTGTGTATCCATTTATAAAAGGGAGTTCCTTATTGCTGTGATGTATGGCCTTAGCATATGTTTGATTATAACTTGATGCTTATAGCATCTTCATATTCTTGAATGTGACTGCAGTTTCTAATAATCCTTAGAAACTCACCATAGGGTACTTATGATGATATGCTGATGACAAGTAATGTTTAGAGTGTACTACAATACTTGCAACTGCTTTTTTGTTTTGTTTCTATCACATTCTTTAAAACTTACATTTCTAGATCAGAGAAGGCTATCATTTCAATGCTATGGTTCATAGACATTTGACTAATGTAGTTGTTATTAGTGAGAAACAATACCGATTGATGTAATGATGTTAAATCCCATTGCAGGATATAAGATTTGGAAGGTCACAGGTTCTTCCCAGTTTGGATGTGAGCAGTGATATGATGTATTATCCCATGTTGATGTATTGAAATGTTTAAAAAAAGGTGAACAGGAACAAAATCCCCATTCCATATCTGCAAAATATCATCAATGAACCGGCTCCAAAACGTAATGTTGTTGTTTGTGGGAAAAGTCGGATGCAACCGTGCATTTTGCAACTCATAATGTCCTACAACTAGATTAGCATATGCAGTGTATAGTCTCCACTGATGACAGTGCCTTGCAATTGTATCTAAATGGGTCTGTTGGAGCCAAATATGTTGTGATTCAGAGTAAATTGGAGCATTGATATTACTATTTGATTGTGATGAAAACATATATTGTTCTTGTACCTGGTCATGTTATATGCTGGTATACAACAACATGTCATCATGTGACACATCTGTTGTCTTTGTTCCAAGTGATCTAGTCTAACTGTTTAATCACATGATTAGTTTATATGATATAGGATGCTGGGGTATCTGCCATTGGATTAAGGTAGATATCAATATGCTGTAACAGATCCTTATGCATTCATTATAGGCCTACATGACAGACACATTTTAATGTTTTTGTGTATTTTTGGAATGAGATAAATAGTTGTCAAAATTGATCATTCACAATTAGGTAACCATTTTCACCATCATCTAATAATACACGACCAGCCCATTGTTTTAGTAGTTATGAACAGTGTTTTGTTACTTGCTTAATTGGATTTGCATCCAAATGATCATAGCACCTTTTGTGATTCAATTGGGCCTTATTACAAGGTCAGCGGTAACCCGCCAGTGCTACGGTCGGGTTACCGCTGACCTCGTTACACCGTTTTCGCCACCTGATATCCCGGTGCCACCAGGACAGTACAAGTCCCGGTGGCCCGGAAAGTAAGCTGGTGGGAACTGTAAGTCTCCATTCACATGTAGTTGCTTAGGACTTCCCAGGAATGGGGACACTGAAGCACCCGCACCATTGCTAACTGTGCTGGTGCTTCTGTGAAAACTATGCCTGCAGGGACTGGTGCTCCTGGCAGGTCAGACCTGCCAGAAGCACCATTCCCTGCAGGCATTATCATAGTCTAGTGGTCCGGAAAGGGTGCTGGTACGTTGCTACCGGCACCCTTATTTCCACACCGCCAGACTTCGAATGAAGCCCAATGTTTCATCACTTTACTTATATAATATGTACAATTAATTATTACTATTTTATACCTTTATTAGCAGGTTTGATGACAATGTTTTCATTGTTTTGTATTTCAGGCAATGCCTCATTTTAATATACATTTTCTTCACTAATACAATTCACATATTTTATAGATATTGTCAGTGCGTGCAGGGGTGCTGTTGTGTGGCTAGAAAATGGCCACCGCCTGAAAGAGCTCCGGCAATGACTCAAACCCTTCTTCAATATTCTGCTTTCAGAGGACTAGCTTAGTCCTCCAAATTGGTATATGGCTGTCTGAGGGTCGTGACAGCAGAACGTGAAGGTCCTGGACCAAAAAGCACCTCCTTGCCTGACGACTCGAAGCACCTGAGGGAAGCGCCCATTTGCCACTGCCTCATGTGTCCTGCCTACAGCCTGCACAAGTGAGGGTGCTGTGTTTACTGTCTTCCGGGCGGAGGTGGAAAATTGCTCCTCGACATTTGTTTAGCCTGCCGGCTGAACCAGAACAGCGGGTGAGGAACATACCCCGGGGGGAACGGCTGCTAGAGTTGTGACATGAGTCTGTGGCTTTGGCAGGCCCAGACCTCCTGAGCGGGTACCACCCGGCTCCTCTGCTGTCTGACGGTGGAGCCTGCGGCCTCACAGCTGACATGCTATTGAGTGGTGAGAGCGGATACCGGCCTGGCTGAGCTGCACGGACTGACACCCCGGGCTGCTAGGATATTGGCGGGGGAGCGCTGTGCTGTATCGGTGGTGCGGATCGGTGAGACCCTAAGGGGGGAAGCATCCTTTGTGCTGACCGACACCTTGGGCCTCATTACGACCCAGGCGGTAAGTTACCGCCTGGGCCGTGACTTTACCACCATGGCGTAAACTACGTTTACGCCATGGTGGTTGGCGGACTTACCGCCCCATTCCGACCTTGGCGGGGCGGTAAGTCCCCAATCCCCATTTACCCTTCCCCATTCCCATTTTTGCCCCATAGGGCATAATGGGAGTGGGGAAGGCGTTAATTACGCCACCGTAAATTACGGTGGCGTAATTAACTCCATGGTCCCTTAGCGCCATGGATTTTAACACCTGCTAAAAGCAGGTGTTAAATCCGCCATGGCGCTAAGGGACCTCGTACTCAGGCGGTAAGGGTCGGCGCTGTTTACGCTGCCGTAAACCCCTTACCGCCTGGGTCGTAATGAGGCCCCTTGTATACAGAACTTTCCGACAAAACTGATTGTACACATTCTGGTTCCTTTCTACGTCATCCTAAAAAACATATGAGCTTTTCCAGTAAAGTAAAAATCTTTGAATTATGATAATCTCATTTGTACAGGAATGATTTCCACCCTGAAACCCAACTAGAATCCCTGAAGAGCTAAAATGCACAGATGCATGTGCAAAGTGGACACGTGCTCTTTTCACTGAATTTGTACCATTGTCAGAGATTCCATTATGTTTACTTTGTACTTTCACAAGCAATTTAGAACTTTCTCTGGCCTAATGTAAACTCTGAGAAGCAGTGACTCCATCGTATGATTGGCTCTTTCGGAATAATACTTGGGTTAAGAGTGTCGATTGGTGAAAATAATAAGTAATATTGCAGCACTTTTTTGGGACCTGTTGAGGTCCATGCACCCCCCCCCAACCCTCTGAATTTCTCTTCTAACACAGCGGGTGGATCCCTGATCCACTGCGTGCTCCATACTACACCCCCATACCTAGGAGTCTGGCTCGACTGGACCTTTGTGGCATGCTCACACTGGCCTAGCAGGCTCTGGGCTGCACTCCATATGAAACTACCAGATGCAGGCTGGCGCCTGAGGTCCGATATGCACTGAATACCTGCATTCCTCATTGTGGACAACTGCCTATCCGCCTCTCCTGCTGGGAAAGTCAGGTGGCCTGTTCTCCTCTGTGAGGCATTTCCAACAACTGTGCTGCATGGGCTTGCAGATTTTGTCCTGCTAACGAAACATAATCAGTGCATCCTACAGTGTGTAGACAACAGACATTGTCTTACCAGTCCTTGTGCAACGGGCAACCCAAAAAGACAAGCAAAATTGTACCAATTTGCACGATCTGACCAAACACAGGCCCCTCCTGTGGCAAATCAGGGCCCTTCCCAGTTGGATGTATTGGTTCTAAACCAAACATTGCTGGCCCTGAAAAGCAGCACTGACAACCTTGGTGCCAAAATAGACCACGTAAGCGGTAAGGTTGAAGTTTCGGCTGTTCAAATTGACAAACTCTGCGGAGTAGTATTGAGGCAGAGCAACGGATAGGAGATGGTGAAGATAAGGTAGCTGTCCTGCAGCGAGAGGTAGTACTACTACCACAGACAGTCAAGAGGGTAGCAGCAAGAAATGAGGACCTCAAAATCAGATCAAGGCGAAGTAATATCTGCATGCTTGGTGTTCCTGAATCCACGCTGGTTGACAACATGGAAAGCTTTGTGGAAACATTTTTCATGGAGGTGCTGGAAAGCCCCCCGGTCACACGTATGTTTATGATGGAGCGAGCACACAGGTCTCTGGTGACCAGACCCTCTCCCGTGGTGCTACAATGGCCTATTATCACCACAATATTCAATTACCGTGATAGGGACATTTTACTCTGGGCTGCCAGAGACAAGAGGGAACTGCGATGGGGGTCTGCGACCATACGCCTTTTCCCGGACTTCAGTCCACAAGTCCAGGACCAAAGAAAGACCTTTCAAAATGTGAAAAACATCCTGCGCAAAAAGAAATACGATATTCAATGTTATACCCAGCCAGGTTTAGGGTGGTACAAGGTGGTGAGGCGAGCTTCCCTTCTCCAGATGCTGCTGAGCGCTATGCACTGGGTCTCCCCGACTTGATGGATCGCCTTGCCATTCACCAACCTGATCCTTTTTGTTTCACCTTAAGTGACTTTACTATTATTTTACTACTATCCTCGTTGCAGACCTAGGACAACTTTGATAATGAGGCAAAGATGGCGAGGTCGGTCTTCTGTCGCAAGGAGTAATCTAGCCGCTAACGGTACACCGTTTTCTGCAGCCACTGCGGACACTGTTTTGTACTGACTGATGTGGGTTGTTGGGGGGGAGAGGATTTGGGTAAATTGGAGTTATAAGGTGTAAAACAGTTGTGCCTGTATATGGGTTGCGGGTGGGTGGGGGGTTGGGTACAGCACAAAAGAGCAACGCAGTCCACAGTGTATCATGGCATCAATATACTCCTCTAACTGGTTACCATCTCGACCAGAGGGCAGCCTCAGAGGTTTTGAGAGACTTCTACTACTATTCGCATCAAGGGATCACCTAAAGCCGGGGATGGGCAATGTGATATCCATAATGAGGTGGAATATACAGGGGTTTACCAACCAAAAAAAGGTCTGTCTAGTAACAAACTATGTTAAGAATCATAGTGTAAACATTGTATGCTTGCAGGGAACACACTTGCTATGAGATGGGGCTCTTCCTAATATCGCTGGATGTGGTATACACAGATACTGCTCCTCCTACACCTCACACTCATGGGGGTGGAAACACATATTTACAGTTCATTAGAGTTCAGGCTTCACACACAAGTAAGGGACGAGGAAGGTTGTTATATCTTATTGGCGGACAAGATGTCGGGACTGAAGGTTCTCCTGGTGAACATACATGCTCCAAATACCGACTCTCCAGAATTCTTCCAGCATTGTGCTAACAACCTCCATATATTCCCTGACTACGAGGTTGTGTAGCCAGGGGATTTTGATATGAACATTACCTGGGGTCTAGATAGATCAACCACAGCGCAACAAACCCTTGCTCAGGCGGCCCAGGATTGGACAGCCATAGCAGAATACCATGGACTACATGATGCATGGCGCATGACACACCCCACTAGTAGAGAGTACTCCTACTCTAGTGTATGTGGAAACTCCTCTAGAATAGACTACGTAATGATGCCAGCAACCGTGGCTAGGAACATTATGAGGGCTTATATACCCCACTGGACTCTTTCAGACCACTCCCCGGTAATAATTCAAATCTCAGGGCCAATAAGACCCCCGAAACAACTGCGCTGGAGTTTAAGAGCTAGCGCACTAGAAGACACAGTAGTCCGAGAAGAAAATGCTCAAGATATACAATCCTATTTTCAAGGCAACGTCGGCTCTGTTCCTGACCCAGGGGTGGTATGGGAGGCCTTTAAGGTATACATTAGGGACTGCTGTATTTCCAAAGAGGGAGGTGTGTGGGATGTGTTAACCCACTAGTCCAAGCCCTGCAACAGTACTGTGCATTCCTGGCAGCAGAAACATCAGAATGGCCACTGGAAAACATGCTGCTCGCTCAAAACCATCCAAAAATGCGCAGTAAAAATCTGAAAGATAGGCTGCCATCCACTTTTGCCTATCTTAGTGAGCACAGCGGATTGATGTCAAAAACCCCCATTGGGCTACCCACACAGTAGCCTGAAACCACTTGGAAAAAGCAATGCTGATTGCCAAAAGAAATACAGAGCTGTTTGGGTATCCGTTTGCTTGATTGTCAAAAATTGCTAAAATCATGGCTCACAAAATCACCTAAAAGATCCAACCTCTTTGTTGGGTGTTCCACCTTACTCTGCTGCAAGAATCCACATCCATACAATGCAGCAGGAATCATATGCTATCAAGCAAAACCATATTTTAAAGATATTTGATGGAAAGACAGCTGTCAAAATGGGTGTAGTACCGTTACTAGCCCCTGTCAGGTGCTGGCGATTTAAAATTCTGACAGGAGAACTGGTGTTTCAGAAGTTAAATATGCCAAAAAAGAGAATTCCATCAAAATGCCATATAGAGTGCCACGCATTGATTTAATGTGGAAAAAGACTGGATTTAAGATATGTTGCTTATTTTAAGTTTATAAATGTTATATTTTTTCACAAGGAAGTATGTACAATTGATCAGAAAGTAACTTGATGCAGTTAAAACTTCAAGAGGCCTTCTGTCCATGGGAACCCTTCACACCTGGCCTCCCTACCAACAGGAGAGGATATCGCATGGACATGTTAATTAGAACTGTTGTGAGAGGAGGAGATTTCCCCTGCTGGCAGTAAAAAGAGACAATAGATTCCTTGACTGAATAGAATATGCTAAATGTGGGTGTGATTGGCCAACAACTGCTCTGGGTGAGACAAGACATGTGAGATCTGAGTCAGAGCCAAACTTCTGGTGGTGGAGACAAACCGTTGTGTGTATTGAATTGAAAGCAAATGTATGTTTTATGAAATTGCTAATAACAAATTTTACAAAGCTGACAGAAATGCCAAACTTTGAGATTCTTAAAATGACAAATTCACTCACAGTTCAAGACTAAGATGGATGCTGTGTGATGTTCTGAGACCAAACTCCAGGATTTATTAATATTGCAGCTGTAGTGTTTTTGCTATGAACATAAGAACTTACAGTAATATGCCCAGGGAGGATCTGCATGCATGTATCAAATTTGGTGCAGAACACCAATATTGCGAAACCCACCAAAAACACAAATAAGTTGTCATTTCTGAACCCAAGCACGTAGGAACATGGGACTTGAACAGAGACATGCCTTTATTAATCTGTGATGTGTAAATGTATTCTCAACAACTTGTGTATCTGGGAAATATGTTTTTTGGGAAACATTGATTTTCTAAGTAAAAGCAAAGAGGAGTGTTCTTTCCTTAAGTCATTAACATGACACCTGATGACACAGGATGACACACTACTCCCTTCTCCAGTCAGGCGACAGGAAATTCTGCCAAAAGACTCCAGAGACCAGAACTTAGAATCCAGACTCCAGATCTAGAACCAACTCTGGAACCAAACTCTAGAACCTTGAAGCAGAGAGGCCTAATCCACAATCTGAATCCTCGTCAGCAGGCCTCAGAATCTTTTGCAACCTGATTCTCAACAGCCAGGCTGTGCTGTTTGTTTCTAGCCAAGAACCCTGTGCTAGAACCAAGATCCAGAGAAACCAGAGCTGTATCCAGAACCCGCTTGATCCAGTCTAAGAGGCCGCGCAGACTGCCGTGCAGTGCTGATCGCAGACCAGGGTGCCTGACCTGTCCGGTGGTGAGAGAACCGCAGCCCAATCCCTTGACCAGATCTTGATGGGGCCCATTTCCATTCCTTTCCATTCCAAAACTAGGAGTGAGTATCTAGTCTAGAACTATACAGAACCAATCTCTTAGTTTAAAGTAATCCTCTTCCATTCATTTCAACCTATCCAGAACTGCATTATAGAATCCTCTGTTCATCCTGTTGATTTCAAATCTGTAAAGTGCAAACTGTCATGTTGAAATCTTGACTTTATTTCTGCAAAATCTACCTTCACAAAAACCTCTGTAACTTTCGAACCGCACGTCCTAGAAGGGCAATTTAACTGTCATTTTAAAGCTACGATCATTCCAATTTATTATATTTTTTCCGTAATCGCGATTTACGCACGCAGAAAAATTGCAGCGAATTGCAATTTGGCACAATTTAATTTTCTGTCAAAATAGTTGCTCCTTGTTCTCAATTGCTGAAATTCGTTTTCAATTTGATAATCATTCATGAATCATTGCTAGTGTTGACCTGAACCAATCCAAAGTAACTATAACTTATTCTGAATATCCTTTAGTGAATTGAAATTATTTTAGCATATTTTTCCATCCTTTGCAATCTCATTCCAAAACGTTTTGACCTGTGTTCCAAAATCATACCTGTTTTCTCTAAGCTTGCTGGGGGCAACTGGAATTGAACTGCATTCTTGATTGTAATCCTGAAACCCGTGTGCCCTCATTTCCATCTCTTCATATTGCATAGTGGGGGAAGTGAGTAGTCAAAGGGGAAAAAGTGATCATATTATATTTTGATTGAAATCATATCAAGTTATTTCTGTGTTGCATTCTTTCCCATCATTGCATTTCCTTGAATCATATAAAGTATTCTCTGCTACAGTATCCTTCATATTCATACTCCTAAGTGATTAAAGAGAGTGTCAATTTTGTAATATTACCCATTGTTGATTACCGTCCATATTCATAAGTGTGCTATTCAAATATTATTTTATTCATAAAAGTGTGATATATATATATATATATATATATATATATATATATATATATATATATATATATATATAGTTTAATTATTCAAATAAAACCTTTTAATTTGCAAAACAAACCTACTTCTTGGCTCAGTGAGGTCAGGGGGATTCAAAGAGAGGGGCGTTATATAAGGGTTCATCATCCAGATTTAAAGAACTTTGACATCAAAATATCTAAATAAGGGCTTCCATTAGGCATCCCATCCTAAGCATTGACTTAGTTGGATTGCTGGATTGATGTCACTTACAGGTGTCCTGAAGGCGTTATGTAGGTCCATGTCGGCACTAGAGACTGAATGTTACGAGTTAAGAGAGACGAGATGGGCCTGTTGGCATCTAGGGAGGAGAGGTTTATTGGAGACCCCGTAGCTGCCATGGCGTATAGTGAAGAAGACCATCCCGGCAGGATGCTCTCCTGGACCATTAAACGGGAGCAACAACTAGACACTATCGTTGAGGTAGAGGACTCAGCAGAGACCCCTAATAGGGATCTTGAGAGGATAAATTGTATCTTCCTGGACTTCTATTAATGCCTGTACACTTCCCAGGGGAACACTGGACATGATTTGATAGCGCAATACTTAGACATATTAGCTTTGGATTGGCTGGATTCAACTCAGGGCAAGGGCCTGAATGCCATCCCGTGGTAAAGCGCAACGTGATCCTCTCCCTCCCCAACAGGAAGGCCCCTGGCCTGGATGGGGTAACCGCCAAATTCTATAAGGCATATGCAGACTCCCGGTTGCAATACCTACGGGACATGTACTAAGTGGTCAGATCCTTGGGTGCCCTTCCTGAGTCCACCAGAACTGCCCTTGTGACAGTGTTGCTTAAACCGGATAAAGACCCCTTACAATGCACCTCATACAGACCATTATCCCTACACAATACAGATAATACATCCTAGCTAAAATACTTCCCAACTGACTCCTACTGTATACACAGGCATTTGTTCTCCTAGACCAGGCGGGCTTCATCCTGGGGAGGTCCACCCATAACAATCTGATGTGGCTGTTCATGCACATGCGCAATGTAAATCCTTTGATCCCGATTGTGGTGGCCGCTCTGGAGGTGAAGAAGGCTTTCGACTCCTTGGAGTGGTCATTTCTGTTCAACGTCCTCTGGCGCTCAGGTCTTGGGGAAACATTTTTACAATGTGTTCAATTGCGTTATATAGCACCCAGAGTGGTGGTATTCACTAATGGAATGATTTCCGAATGTATTTACCCAACACAGCGACAAGACAGATGCTGCCCACTGTCGCCAATCCTATTCGCCCCAGCTGTTGAGCCGCTGGCCTGCTGCATATGGGAGTACCAAACCCACTGGGGCATCAGAATTTATTTGCATCCCTCCATTATTTCCCTATACGCGAATGACATACTGCTATATGTGAAACACCCTGGGCAGAATATTCAACCCCTGGTGCAGGAAATGCAAATAAACTGATCCAAATCGGAGGTACTTCCTCTAACTCAAGGGGTAGAGCAATCAGATATAGGGGAGGAATTCAGATGGTGTCTGCAGGGTATACAGTATTTGGGCATCCTCATGATCCCATCTACTGGCGACCTATGTAGGGAAAATGATGAGAAGACACTTGAGATACTAGAGCACAGAGTGGGATCATGGACTCTTCTACCCATCTCCCAAGCTGTCTGGATATCTCTGGCCAAAATGGCGATCCTTCCAAAACCAATATACATATTCATCAATGTGCCCAAATGGCCTCCTGCGAGATTGCTTTTGTACATTGTTACCGACTATAAAGGTTTGCATGGGCAAAAAGTCTGAAAAATGCTACCACCAAAGGTTTGAATGCCAAAGGTTTGCACCTTTGGTGGTAGCATTTTCTGCCCATGCGAACCTTCATGGTAAGTAAAATAAAAAAAAGAATGCAGGGGCTGCGAGGGTGTCCCCCACAACACCTCCTTTACTATACTTTGTGGTATAGTGAGCAGAGTGTTGTGGGGGACAACCCCATAGCACTCCGAAAAGAAGAAAAAAAAACACGGGGGCTGCGGGGGTGTCCGCTGCAACACCCGGCTCACTATACCACACACTACAGTGAGTGGAGTTTGCAAGGGAAAACCCTGCAGCCCCCGTAAAAGAAAAAAAAGAAAAGAAAAGGACCCTGCAGCGCTGGTTCCCGATCTGGGAAATGAAAGGGAACTGGCACCGCAGATAACCAGCGTGAAGAAAAGGGTAAGTGGGGTTTGTTTATATTGGTGGTGGGGGTGTGTTGAGGGTGTGAGTTGGGGGTGTGTAATGGGTGTGTTGTGAGTGTGGGTGGTGGTGTGGGTATGTAAGTGTGTTTGCATGAGAAAGGTGCAAATTTATGGTAGTTTGCATCTTTCTCATGCAAACTTTCCGGCCGCGGCAAAATCAGCCGCGGCCAGATCACTTAGAACCGCAAGCTTCTTGTCCTGTCTAAAAACTCTGATGGTTCGAC
Organism: Ambystoma mexicanum; assembly: GCF_040938575.1. Classification (NCBI taxonomy): domain Eukaryota; kingdom Metazoa; phylum Chordata; class Amphibia; order Caudata; family Ambystomatidae; genus Ambystoma; species Ambystoma mexicanum. Next base: position 166,157,777 of record NC_090931.1, on the reverse strand, counting down.
TTGCCTGGGCGGGTAAACAGGCAAGGGTGTCTTATGGCACCCTAGCTCTTCCTTACGAACAGGGTGGGATTGACTAAGGTTTGTATATTTATTTACTTGCAGCACAAATACAATATTTCCATTTGGTGGTGTTCTCTACTGTGGAATTCCTGCATACACACGTAGAAAGTGCAATAACTTACCCAAACGACTTGAAAGGACTGTTGTGGGGAAACGCAGAGAAGACGGGGCTACTGGAGATCCAACCAGTAGAAATCACATGTAAAGCAGGAGCCAGGTGTGCAGGGTTGTGGGCGAGGGAGCCTGCTGTTCCCCAAATCTGCTCATATTTAAAGTCTGCGGTGTTCCTATCACCCATGAAAAAATATTACAGACCCATTTTGACAGACTTGGGTTCCTAACCCAGGGGGATCAAAATGGGAAGTTAATTACATGGGACGCCTGAAAAGCTAAGGGAGAGTGGACGGCAGTGACTATGCTACTGTTTTTCCGACTAAGGGTGATTCTAAAATCCAAATGGTCAGATTCCCTGCGAGCACCTGCGCCCTCCCCAATACTGCAATATGTAATTTCCCCACTGACCACCAAGAAACGGGTCTCCTCTATATACAAATTTATCAGAGCACAGAAACAAAGTAAGCAGAATAACTATAGAGTTAAGTGGGCACTGGCAAGAACAATGGAAGTCCATTTGCATGAAAATCCATTACTTGTCCCTGAATAACCAGTTCTGATTAATCCATTTTAAGTTTCTGCATCAGGTTTATTACTCTATCATCTAGGTTTATTAGCCTGTCGGTACCACCTCTATAACATCCGCAAGATCCGCACCTCTCTCACATTCCATGTTTCCAAACTCCTAATCTCTTCGCTCATTTTCTCCCGCCTCTTCTACTGCTCCTCTCTCCTCTTAGGACTCCCTGTCTCTCACCTAATGCCCATAAAATCCATCTACCTCTCCTCTATCCGTACTCTATGCCTCCTCGGCCCTCGAGAATCTATTTCTTCCTCTCTCACTCAACTTGGCTGGCTTCCCTTCCTCTCACAACTGAAATTTAAATTCCTCTGTCTTGTCTACAAATCTCTCCATGACCTAGCGCCCCCTACCTTTCCTCCCTCCTCCCATTTTACTCCCCCTCCCGCACTCTCCGCTCAGCAAACCTCTACCTCCTCACTGTACCCCCAGCCCCATGTGCCTCCTCACGCTTCCGCTCCTTCCAACACTTGGCCCCCGTACACTGGAACTCCCTCCCGCTCTCCATCCGCTCCACCCCTACCAACTCATCCTTCCGCCACTCCCTGAAAGCTCATCTTCTACACTCCCCCCTGACTTCCCTTCCCTACCCCTACTCCCCTTCCCGTATCCCCCTCCTTTCCCCATCCTCTCTCCTTCCCCTCTGACCTTAAATTAGTAACACATACTACTTAAAGGCAATGAGGACACCAGATCTCTCTCCCTTCCCTTTCCCTCCCCCCTCCATCACCCCTACCTCAAATCCTACACCGTAACTCCCTTCTCCTACTCCCTCCTCTACCCTATCCCCCCCACCCCCTCTTGTAAATAGTTCTACTTATTGTTCTAATTACCTGTTCATGCTTGTATATATATATATATATGCTTCCCCTTCCCGTCTCCCCTCCTTCGGCCCTACCTCAAATCCTACACTGTTACTCCCTTCTCCTACCCCCTCCTCTACCCTATCCCCACCCCCCTTGTAAATAGTTCTACTTATTGTTCTATTTACCTGTTCATGCTTGTATATAGGTTTCTCTCACTTTTGTACCTGTTGTTATATTGTAAAGCGCTTTGGCTTAAAGCGCTATATAAATTCAATAAACATAAACATACTCGCCCGCTCGCCTGCACCGGTTCTTGCACCGATAGTTCCCCCCTCTGTAGAAGATGTGGTTCAGACCAGGCTGATTTCTTTCACGTCGCTTGGTCCTGTCCACATATCAGACCATTCTGGGAAAAAGGTCGAAAGTGGCATGTCTCAAATGTTAACGACCCAAAGACACTCTTCCCCAGAGTTGTGGTTGCTGGCAATGATTGAGGGTGGTTCCCAAGCGGAAAGGAAAATGCTGGGGATGGCATCAGTGACAGCTAGCTCTCTAATTGCCTGGACTTGGGGTACGCATAGAGCACCATGTTTCCAGAGATGGTTGAACTCCACTAACTTGTGAGAGAAGAGAGCATCACAATATGCAGCAGCGCTGCCAAGTATCAGCAGACCAAAGGAATACTGGGGCCCCTTTAAAAACCACATGGCTGAAAAGATGCTGAACTCACCCACCCCGGGTGGGAGCACTGAAACCGGAAACCCCACTCCCCATGAGACTACATAGAACTACGTATAGCTGGAAACTTACACTGGCAACAGTGGGGGCTTGGCCTCTGAAGGCTCTATGAATAGTAAGACAAGCTCTTGCAAGAACATGGTAGCGATGAACTCATTGCCGCTGTTAATACTTGTGCCACACAGGGCATCAGAACCAATGGTTAAGCTTGGAATGGTTAAAATACACTTTGCTGTGCTCTAAATGCTCAGGGAGCGGAGGGTGGGGGGGGGGTTATCACCTTGTTGGTGGTGTTGTTATTGTTAACTGCTTTATGAAACTAATAAAGTTTTAACAAAATAAACATATTGTCAGTGCATCAGTTTTTCGAATGTATTCGAACATTTCACTGCTTCAGGGACTGTGCAGATGTAGTCTCGTGGGAAGTGCATCCGGCATTAGATAGGTGACTGTTGAATATCGTCAGAGTGCACAAGGGACAAATGACATTTGATATTTTTCTAAATTTAGTTAAATATACCTAACATTAATAGTATACTGTACCAGTCTTCTTTACCGCAGCATTAATGCATTTTTGAAATCCCAAAAGGATTGTTTTTTGGAGGAATGGAGAGGGGATAAACCTAATTGAGAGGGGATACGCCTTTTCCTCTGCATAACGATGGGAGCTTCCACTTTTTGCAGACCATGCCAGGTGTACAACGTATAGCCCATGATTTTAGAGTAAAGACGAATAAGGCTCATCTTTACTCTAATGCAGGTTCTAAGTCTTGCATTACCTCATTGAACAGCACCTTCTGAGTAGGTGGAGTCTCATTTGCAGGTGAATGCCTGAATACAACCTGAAATTCTAATTCGAAGGCTGCAACACTTTACCTGGAATGGTAAATTCTTATGTGCGAGCCTTTGTATCTGACCATTCTTGGCTCCACTGAAACTGGATATTCTGCTCATGTCTGGTCTAAGCTATACTCCACCGGTGAGCTATCTTGAAAGCAAAATATCTCTGACATGTCAGTCAACAATCTTGCGCAATCCACAGACTGACACCATGGCAGTGACACAAGGAGGATGCACGCTTTTGAACAACTGATGCATGGAGATATGTACCACTCTATAAAACACCTTAATGAATATGTAATTACAAGGCACTTTTACCCTATTCCATGTTGATGTCTTTGGTGTCTAGTCCAAAAGCTGTAACCGTTTGCCGTGAATGGCAAATGGCTATTTCTTTTTCTGGCTCATCATCATTGCTGTCATTGGGCGTGATCGTCCAGGACCTGGGATGCAACAGAAAATGTCTCCCAGGATCTGGGATCTGGATCGACAATCCTTGGGAATCCACGTGCACTCCTACGTGCACTTTACGTTTATTTTCAAATGCTGCAGTGTGCTCTGTGCGTTGTGTCGAGGCCAGGATTTCAAACGTGGTCGCGAGGTTGAGAGGCGAGACATTTCCCCATACGACCACTTGAGGGTCTGAGCAGAAGTGTTCTGAAATCCCATGTAAACGTTGCACGGTACAGGAAATATTGATGTGCATTTTGGAGGGGATTAAACGGGGTGCACATTTTGACATTTTGAACTTTGCTAACATTTTAAGAAATCCAGCTATTTTTCAGGTGTTCATGATTCATTTTCTGAGGGGCTGAGAGGCAAATATTTATGGGGCTGACTAAAATCCCCCCCCCCCGCCTCACCCAGCACCAAACCTGCCATGTCCTCGGTTTCAGGTTCAGAGACTCTCTGGCACTTCCCACCTAGGAAGCTTGCTGCAGAGCCTAGCAGGGCATGCTGTGTGCTGGCTGGGTCTTGCTGCAGAGCCTAGCAGGGCATGCTGTGTGCTGGCTGGGTACTGATTCTGGGGCTGCTGAAGGGTCCTCTGGATTCGGTATCTCACTCTGTTCTCTGGGAGAAGTTTAGGGGAGGGATCTTCCTTCCTATTTGGAGGTGCTGGACTCACTTCACTGGCTGAAGTTGTAAGGCAGACTGCACCTTCAGCAGTGTCCAATGATGAGTTTTTCTCGCTACACCTCGAAAAGTCTTCAGATGACCTGCCAAAAGAGGGGCTCAGCCCTCTTTTAAATCCAAATGGACCACAGTGATTGGTGCAGGCTAAGCCTGCCTTAATGAACCAATCCTGGGTTCCCTATCAACAATCTCATGTATGCATGAGGCCATAACCACAGTGCTTTGCAACAGGAAAGGTAAAGGGGTGAAAACATGTGCTACTAATTACCACCAATCTTCGTGTCTGTTGTGGATCAAAGAGTCTCTCTGGTTAATTTATCTCTCTCTGCTTCCTGATTAAAGTGGCAGGTCTCCCTTGAAGCTGCAACAAGGCCAGACTCTCTGGCTCCCATAAACCACATCCTTCTACCTTATGAATGGGGACCCCCTGCGGGGTGAACTACTGTAAACACACAGTACCAGACATTCCTGTCAATTGATACTGAGGGTGGGAGCGGACTTCGGGTTGACACAGTTGCATATGAAAGGTTGTTGGGTATTCCTGTCTCCTTTGTCTCCTTTGTTAACCTCTGAAGCCAGGCCCCGTGGGTGCCTGCTTGAAGTACATTCTATTCAAATGTTAATGGCTGCCACCAGCTGTGGGGCCCAACAAAAGGACATGCAAGATTCATGCAGCCTTTATTAGTCAATCAGGCTGGCCATGGCAGGGAGAAGGTTTGGTCCTCCCCCTTCTGGAGAGGAATGTTGTACTCCTCCTGTCATATCCCAATTAAATATGACGGGGGACCTGTAGGCTGTGTCCATTCAGAGTACACTGGTCTATGCATATTTTGTGCAGTGCACGTAGGAAAATGTGAACAGAATACCCCACACATTTTCCAGAGGTTGAACTACAATCATTCAATTTCATTTAAAAAGTTCAAATGCGAATGGTTGAATTCATGACAGTCACTGTGACTCATGCATTTCACTTGGAATGCTAGCCATAAAAATCAAAACTGTAGATAGTACCTGATTATATGGTTCTTTAGAGGGCTCACTCTAATGTAGTCTGCATAAACCATGCTGATCATAGGTCACTAATCATTCTGCAATTAGTAGACGAACGCTCATTGATATGTTCCCAAGATCACAACATGTGTCTTAAAGCAGTGAGGAGGAAAACCCGGTAGTTTCGTAACAGGACTGTCCCCAAAACCCGTCACCAGTGGACCTCCCGGTATCCTCCCTGAACCCGCATTAAATGCCATTGTGCTTCCACAATAAAACTAAAAAAACTCTCTAAATGACAAAAGTGGCTATAAATAAAACAAATCTTCGGAGCGACGAGAACACGAATCAAAAGAAACCTTGACATTTGCTAAAGAGAAACAAATGAAAAGGCTTTGCTTTACTTGTCTATTTTTGGGCAAATAACTTCAATTGAGCAAACTGCTTGAAAAAAAAAACACAATATGATGGATTGGGTTGCTGGAGGGAGGCTGGATGCAGGGGTCCCGGGGGATTAAAAGGTGTGCGCTCAGTGCTTGGGCACGTGACCAGAGGTTGGGGAAGCCCACAGCCGGAGCGCCGCGTTTATTGCTCCTCGTCCTTCAGCAACAGAAGCCTCGCGTGCTGCTGCTCTCAGCAGAGAGGGGATTATAAATCACCTTCTGGGATCCGCATTCCTAAAAATATACTGGTGAGCAGCAGAGCGATGCAAAGGAGAGCGAGAGAGAGAGAGAGAGCGAGGGAGAGAAAGAGAGAGAAGGCAACATAGGAGATAACACAAGAGAGAGGAGGCACGCACGTGTGGAAGAGTGGGAGGGAGTCAAGTGAGAGAAAGAAGAGAGAGAGAGAAAAGAGAGCAAGAGAGAGAAAGAGAGAGGCAGGGAGAGAAGGCAGCATAGGAGATAACACAAGAGAGAGGAGGCACGCACGTGTGGAAGAGTGGGAGGGAGTCAAGTGAGAGAAAGAAGAGAGAGAGAGATAGAGAGAGAGAGAGAGAGAGAGAGAGAGAGAGAGAGAGAGAGAGTAACCGTCTGTATAGAGCACAAATGTGAACAAGAAAGAGAGACAGAAAGAGTGAGTGAGAGGGAGTCGAGTGAGGGGGAAATAGAGAGCTAGAGAGAGTAAAGCGATGCCAGCAAACATGAGACACAGTGACTGCTAGGGAGGAAGAGAAAGCGAGAGAGGGAGGGGGAATGATCAAAAGTGAGCCAGAGAGAGGAAGGAAGAAGAGCGAGAGTGATGGCACCAACGATGATACAGCGAGAGAGGGAGAACAAGACGGATGGACATTGAGAAAGAGGCTGCACAAAGGGGCCAAAGCGAGTGTGAATGAGAGCAAAGGAGAGTAAAAGATGTGGTGGGGGGATACCGTGATCCAAGGAGGTGAGAGAGAGAGAGATGGCCGTGCAGAAGTTGCAGAGAGAGATATTCAGAGAGAGAGAGAGAGAGAGGGAGAGAGAAAGTACTTGTGAGAGAGAGATATCTGATTTGGGACGGAAGAGAAGAGGAGTGCAATTAAGAGTGTGGAGTGTGTTTATCTTTATTGAAGAGACAGGGATGGGGGAGAGTCAGAGAGGGTGTTGTGGAATGTAAGTCAGCAGAGTAGGGTTCAGTGTTCGGAGATAGCGAGAGCGCTGGCAAGGTTTGTCAGGATGCGTAAGGCTAAACTTGCAAAGTGTTCCAATATCAGCATGTGCATAAGACCGACCGTGTATGATTCTGGTAAATACCTTTTAAGAAAGTCTTTTCCTTGCCCTCAATACCAAAGGGACGACGATGGATACTTCTGGATCTTCTGGCTCACCTTGCCGGAAAACGCTGGCCAGGACTCTTATACAGTCCAATCTGGACTACTGTAACAGTCTATACCTAGGCGCAAACCAATCTATAATTAATAAATGACAGGTACTCCAAAATAACGCGCTATAAGCGGCATTAAACATTCCCAGGCGAGAGCACATCTCTACCATTAGAAAATCGTGCAAATGACTCTCCATACAACAAAAAAATCGACCTAAAAACCATCTGTCTCACATACAAAGCCTAGAACCACCTAGCCCCTCTGTATCTCACTAACAAATTCACCCTGAAATATGCTGCCAGAATCACTAGATCCACCAACACCTTATGCCTAATGGTGCTCAGATTCACCTTAAAAAGAGCTGGAGGATCCAGCTTCACGGTCCTCGCCGCCCAACTTTGGGACACCTTACCACTGAACATCAAATCCATCGATACCTTCCTCTCATTCAGGAAACAAGTTATTAGATGGTTACTGAATAATAACTAACACTTACCATCTTTTTCTCTCTTATGTTTCGGTGATATTTCCTATACCTTAAATGCGCTTATTACTTACAAACTGTATAAATGTATAACTTGTAAAATGTATATAATGTACTCTGTAACCGTTTACCAAAGTGCCCTTTTACCTCTGGGTCTGGAGCACTATATAAATAAATAAAACAAACAAACACTCACTGAATAGGGACATTTTCTTACAGGTGGCATTACAGAGGACTGAGAAACCAAAGGTCTCGGGTTGTCAGTCGGGGAGTGCCCCCTTCCACAAAGCTGCAATCATAACTGTTCTGGATAAAGGGCCAGGTGGAGCACATCCCCAACCGCATTTGATCTGGAAGGAGGGAACCCGGGGAGTCACAGATGGTGACTTCTATGCGATTGTCTGTCCCAAGCTTTCCAACGCAGAATAAGTCCCAAAAACAAGGTCCCTGGCCGGAATCCGTGTCAGAGGGCCAGCAGCCCATATGGATTTGGGTTCAACAAAGTTTCCAAGGAACATCAGAGCCAACACAATACATACTGTGTGCATTGTATAGTCCTCACGTCTCAAGGGCCTAGAGCCCAAGTTGGCTGATAGAAACTCTCTCTTCCAAATGGTAAACGATAGCAGGCAGTATGTTTGAACAAGGGTGCATGTGGGGCATGGCTATGTGATCCACTGCAAAGACCAAAACACATGTTCAGGAGCATCATAAAGCATTGCTCATCAAATACATGCTTCCTGGTAAGGGCATCAGACTAAAGATGGCAGAAGCACCATGTTGGTTTAGTCTAAACCAACCCCCAGATCTCCCTTTCCTCTTTTCCTTTCACCTCCTTTAAATAGAGGAGAAAACTAGTATTAGGAATCCAAAATACAGCCATCACTAAATGCTCAAAGGCAGAAAAGGGCTTCTGGGCCCAACAAATTGCCTATTGACCTTATAAAGCCAAACATCTCATCTTGTTACTATTTGTAACTTCATGTTTAAAGTTGTTAACCTATCTCTTAAACAATCCCCCTGCATCCTGGAGAAAGGGTGAGATTGTTCACATTTTTAAAATAGATATAGAAACAGTCCTGTAAGCTACCACCCCATCTCTTTGATAGATTACCCCCAAAACATGCAGTTATATGTTGTTACAATGTCTGGAACAATAGGCTAAGTATAATGGCATCCACATCAATTTAGAACATGGTTGTCCAGCTCCAGGCCTCTAGGGTCGTAATCCTGATGGGTTTTCAGTATATACCTCATTGATATTAATAAAAAACAATTTGCATACATTTAGAATTATTGTATGCAAATTAATAACATGAATATTAATGATGGGTATCCTGAAAATCTGATAATTTCCCTGCCCTCGACGCCTGGCATTGGACAACCCTTAGCGGCTGGTTTTAGGAAAAGTGTCAATCCACCAGTCAAGACTCCCACCTATTTCTAATCATGCATAAACATGGGGTCCTTAAGAGGACCCCATCTCACTACTGTTTGTCACCATGTAGATGGATATCAACCGTTCTCTGTACCACATTTATGGGATTTGTTAATAGTTTGAAGATGCCTCCACTGCTGAAATCTACAGATCAATCACTATATGCTGTGTTAGGACTGATTTTCTATACTCTGGCCTGTTGGACAGATGTATAGAAGGCCAACCTGGTATTGTGAATGGGACAACTCTGGGAGCTGTAGCCAAACCAGTTCAAGGTAGCAAGGTGAGTTTATAAGGGTTCCACAATGAGCACACACAGCAAAGCACTCAAGGAACACACTTATACAAACAGGTATAAACATACTTCTTTACATGTGGCCAAATAGCACAGTGAACAAGGACTACTAACAGGTAAAAGTATCAAACAAAACTAAACATATATGATTCATATACACAATCACTAGATAATGGCAAAATACATATCAAACCCCTGAGAAGGATGGTACAGATTAGTATTAACACTATAGATCCACATAGATTCCATCCGAACTTCAGAAGTCCATCCCTAAAATGTATGGGGACATGTGCCTAAAAGTTCAGCAACGGTTCATACAGTTTTGTGAAGCTGGAAAACATGATGGTAGAGTCTCTGGGGTCCAGTGAACAGTTCCAAGTGTTAGGGGACAAGTTTATCTGACTGACAAATGTGTTCCCAACTTTCAGAGTGCTTGTGTGAACAAACAATGGCAAAGCCAAAGAAATACAAAAGTTTCTAAAAGTTACCAACCCTTTTAAAAGGGAGTTAGGGAGTCAGGTAAGTAGAGGGTTTCACACTGTCAACTCAGCCCTTGATCCCCATGGGTTGCAGGTTTGAGCAGTTTTCTGGTTGGTGTCTAATGCTGGTGCAGGGTCTTCCAGTCAAAGAATGCAGCAGAACTTGATGCAGGGCCCCTCTCTGGACAAGACTGGATGCAGGTAAGTAGTTTCAGATGATGGCCACCGATGCACCGTGATGCAAGTAGATTCACTTGCTGCCGTCAGACCTTCCCTCATATCTCTGGTCCCCTTGATGGTAGGACCACAACATTTCGCAGAGGTAAATCTTGCTGCACAAGCTGGACACCCCCCAAATTTCATGGCAACATCGGCATCATGGTAGCAGAAACTCAGAGCTGGTCAACCACTGGGAGGTACAGAGGCACCTCCGAAGACTCTTCATAGGACTCTGAGCTGACCTCGAGAATGGTTGGCCCCTCCACTCCAAGGGTTGCAGCACCTTTGCAGGACTGCTGAAGATAACCTCCAAGATAGGGCTCTCCCAGGACGGCAGCAGAAATTGGTCACCAAGCCTTCTTCCAATGTGTCTCAGGTCTCCTTGCAGGGATTGCAGCTGGACAGGAGTCTTGGCTTCTTCAGTTTCTTCCAGGATCTATCTAGAGTGGGTGTAGGGGTCCTCTTTCTATCTTAAAAGTCATGTAAGAGCAGAAATTCCCACTAGCCAATGACAGCTCTGGCCCACACACACACACCCCTACAGTGGTCCAATCAGGACCACTGGTGGCTAAACTCATACATATCACTCAGACACACTGGCACTAGTTTGTGCATTGGGACCAGACAGTGCCAGTCCACTTCCTGACAGCAAACACACATAGCTCTCCAGTAGCCCACCATAGGCCCCTGCTTTCCCAGGCACTGGAAGTCCATATAAGGATTTCCCTGGCCTAACAGTCCAGGAAGAAGTATAAAATACAAGACGACCAAAGGACAAGTGAAAAAACTTGTGGCATGCCCATGTTTGACCACTAGCCACAAACTCAGTAAGGCTAAAAGAAAATACACCAATAAAAGGTAAAAAGACACTGCTGCTAGCACTTTGTCATTTAGGCACACCTAGAGCAACCAAAAATACTCAGAATGTTAGTCTAGGGCAAACCAAAACGTGTACCCCATTGTCTTGTATTGTAAGAGGCATTGAACAAAATTACCACAAGTGATAACAAGTTACTAAAATGAGTAACAAAATAACTATACTAAGGCCAACATTATTTCCAAGTACTGACAGCCTGAAGGACATGTCAGTTTACCCGTCAGAGATGAGCAAAAGCCAGTGTGATGAAGCTTAAAGCTTCATTGCAATGTAAAAAGAGCAGGTCAGGTTAAAAAATAAAAGCAGGAAGTTTAGGTTTCCATAGTAATGGAAGGAAAGGTGCAGTAAAGAGGAATCTTTCCTAACAGCTGAGAATAATGTCCTGGTGAGATGAGGCCAAGAGCGAGCAAAATCCAGCCCTTGCTCTATCAACATAAGTGTCAATTGGATACATCCTCACTTTGCTACCCTTTTCACTATTTATTTACGACCGGCATTATGAGTATCTAAACTTGAACTTCACACCCCTACACGTAAGTAAGAATATTTTTTGCTATTAACACTGTTCTCTAATCTAAGCCCCCATGGGCCTGAGGTCAAGGTCTCTAGATTCAATGTACTTTGTGTTAGCAAAAGGCTCAAAATATATGCCAGGTAAAAAAAAGAGCATGGTCTACAGACCGTAAAATCCTTAAAGATAATCTTGATTGTGAAGGAACCACAATTGAGAAGAAAACCTTATTTGGTTATTTCATGGTCTGTTTAGCTTGCATGGACCTTTGTCCAGACAGATTGTGAAACATTAACATAATCTCAACAAGTCGACAGGAGAACGCTGCATTTTGATTGATGCTATCGCAACATTTTAGAAGTATATCAGGCTCCTAAAAGCCCAAACTGTGGTTCTTTTTGGGGAGGACATTTCTGGTATATTGAAACAATCCATTAATCTGGCAATGGTTCAACGACAGTGTCTGATACTTGCCCACATTACAACTACATGGCATGCATTCTCACCTAGCTTGCCATGTAGAGTTCACTTCAAAACCCAACTACCACCAGGTCAACACACACACCAACCAGACACAGAAATCCTGACCCAACCATGTTACCTGGAACTACCATGTGCACCCGCATTACAAACCCCAGGGCATGCATCACCTGTGCAACCTCATATAGCTTACCATGCAATATCCCACACCATAATTCAACTACCAACTGGTCAACACACAAAACCCAACACAATACTGTGATCCTGACCCAACCATGAGACCAGAACTACCAACTGTAACTACATTACAGCCACAAGGGTGTACATCACCTGTGCAGCCTCGCTTGGTTTTTCAGGCAACATCCAACTCCATAAATCAGATACCAACTGGTTAACATACACGCAAACCAACACAACACTGTAATTCTGTCTTGAAACCTGGAACAACAAACTGCACCACCATTACAACCACCAGGTCATGCATCACGTGTGCAACCTCACCTAGTTTTCCATGCAGAATCCAGCTCCAAACCTCAACTACCATCAGGTCAACACACACAACCCAACATGATTCAGAAATCCTGACCCAACTATGTGGCCTGGTACTACCAAATGAAACCACATTCAACCACCAGGGCATACATAACTACCAACTGGTCAAAATACACACAAAATAATACGCCGATGTGATCCGGACCCAACCAAGAGACCTTGAACTACCAACTGTACCTACAATACATGCACACTTACTACGAACAACACTTGGAACACTCCATATTACAGGAATTCACTTTTATCCAGATTCCTTCGCAAATAGCAAAGACAACACATATTGTTGCAGAAACAGCATTTCACCTTTTTCGTGCAACATTCCATGTTGCAGGGTAATCCATGATTAGCATCTCATTTCCACTTCTGGCACATCACACATTCATTTGGCTAACTTACTAGGCACGTCAGAGTTAAACTAACTTCGCAACCAGCAGAAAACTTCACAATAATACATTGTAAATACATGCAAATGTGATAATTGTAACTAATATCCTGTAACTTAGGCCATCGGTCCACGTAGGATAACATTTGAAGATCATATGAAAACACTTGCCACATGCCAGTATCTGTACACTAATATTGGGCAAGTAATTCTGCTTATGCATTTTGCCCCTTGCACTGACTATGATGCGACAACAACATGGAACACACATCCAAACTTATGCTAAACGGGTAAAACCACACACCATTACATCAATTTGTAGAACATATTTCAATCGTAATGGTAAAATACACATCGTTTCAGTTCTGATTAACCTATTTCTAAAATATATACAACACATTGCAAGTGTATTCACCATTGCCATGTGAAAAATTACATGTTACTGTCCTGGACTGGAACTCAAAATTATGCAATCACTGCATTACCTATATCTGTTATAGTGGTATTAACTGGCCATTGATGGTATCAGGAGCAAAATGGTGTCCGCAACTGGGCATCTAATAGCACTACCTGGCAAATTCCTAATACTTATACACAAGACGAAATTGTTGGCTTTGCCAGTGCTTGTTTTTAACAGGACTTCAGTGAAGGACATGCATACTGATTATACATGGAGTGGCTGTAGGCAGACCCGCTTACATTTTTATTACACCCTAGCCCTAACAGGGGTGCCTGTCCCTATACAGCAGATGGTGCAACGCCTCTCTAAGAGGGATAGGTCAAGAAGATCTCCCTGACTCTATAAAATGTGTGCAGTTGGTTACAATTCGATTGCACTCGGTGTTGGAAAAAACAGCCAAAATGAAAGACAACCACCAAAGGTGGAGGTCTCTCAGAGAGTGTAATTAAATCTCGTGAAGAGGCCAGGCTGCGTCAACTAACATGTGGTAACTGGGGTTATAGGGATTTTCTCTGAATATTTAATCACCCTTATGGCTCCTGTTCTCTGCATGTCAGTGGTTGTCAAACCATGGAAGGAAAAAAACGAAGAACAAAGCTTCTATTTAAAAAAAAAACACTCAAAGCCTAACAACTGTGGGGCTTGCTAAAAAGAGGGCGCTCTGTCTGTGAGTCTGATTATTTAGTACTGTGCCCTCTGTCCATATCGGGAGTATCTGGTTGCGTCGTGGTGGAGCCACAACTGGTTTGGTCGACCGGTTTCGATGGTATGCTGTCAATCAGACCATCTTCTTCAGGACGAGATTGCTTCCAATGTAATTATATTAAGTCTTACTGCTTGCCTCTGAATGGGGTAGCATCGACAGGCTGCTTTCGGTCCCAAAAGGAAACACAAAAACCATGGCAGGAGGGGCATCAGTCTACCTCGTGCTGCAATGCCAGATTGCAAATGCTGGAATCCAGCCAAATCCTACTCATAATCTAGTTGCAAAAGCAAATTAATGCTATGGACAAGTATGGCACACTGTGTCAATGTGGTACTGTGTGGCGTGGTCGTCTACGACGGGCCCGTGGGTGAAAGTGAGGGAACATGGACATTGCGGCTAATGGATGGCGGTAAGTCGTGACGCTAAGGAGTGTGCCTGACACATAGTGGTAGTGGACACAAGCTGATAAAAATGCCCACCTGGATTCCTCATGTATTCCAGTGTGGGGCGTCTGCTTTGTAACGCTGTTTGTAGGAGCTATGGAGTCGGAACAAGAAATCTACCTGCAACAGGATATCAGCATGTTGTTGTAATAGATATCACGGTCACGTGTTGGTAACACAAGACTGATTACAAGGTGTGCAAGTCTATATCAAATGATGCCAGCAGTGCAGAGAATCACACCTGGGAAAGGTCCTTGTGGGTGACCTCTTGCTAGCCTGCTCGCCGGTGAAAGACACAGCTTGTGGCGCGTGCGGCTGCCAACTAAATTGCAGGCTTCCGCATGCGCCAATGACGCGCATGAGTGCAGCCAATGGGCGGGCACATCCGAGAAGGTGTGTAAGTAGCACCCAGCCACTAGGCGGACGCAGTGAAGGGTTTGTGTGTGGCCACGGGGAAGCGGGAGGCAGGCCTGGAGAACGGGAGAATGGTCTGGGAAGGGGGAAGCCGTGAAGGCAACCGCGAAAGGCGCTGCTGATTCAGAGCTGTGTGCTGGAGGAAGGGGAGGGCCAAAAATCATGCTTGGGCCGCCCAGAATGGATGCAATTCCATGCACAATGGTATATGGATAAAATGTGAAGAAATGCAGATCCATGCAGTGAATGTCTGCAGTATAACTAATTGGGTGACATGGGAACGTTGAATGTAGCACGTGTATTTCTGCAACAGTCTTGGGACAATTGCATCGGGCAATTCCACCAAGATGACACGAAAATATATGCACGACCGGAATGTTACAAGGAGTCAATTGTGTAAACACAAAAAAATGAATGTGTAAAGAAAAAGAAGGAAAAAATGAAAAAAAATGAGAGTCCGGTCAACTTATGAATCAACACAGTGGTAGGCATAAGAGCCTGATTGTCTGGGTGAGTCCAAGACTAAAGAATGGGGGCGAGTTAGTAGGGGGGGTTGTTTTGGGGGGACCTGAAGTGTGGGCGCTCAATGCCATGATGTTACTCAAAAGGTAGAGGCGTATGGTAGACCAAAACTGAGTGAGTAATGGTCAGGGGGGGGAGGCACGCCTGAGACAGGTAATGTCTAAAAAATACTGGAGAAACGATGCGCAAAAGACCAGGTTCCTTGGCGTTGGAGTACTGCAAGTTCCTGCCATTGTATTGCCTTGTTGAGGCCTTTTTGACCTGTGCCTAAACAGAAAATCCATTTTTGTTCTTGTGTGAAGAGTATGTTGTGGTAGTTCCCTCCTCGTTTGGGCTGCTTGATTTTCTCTAGGATGGTCCATCTGAAAGTATCTGCCATGTGCCCCTCAGCCACAAAGTGCAAGACAAGAGGGGCAGTCAATTGTTTTGTTCTGATGCATGAACAATGCTCTATCATGTGTTTCTTGACCTCACGTTCTGTCATGCCTATGTGCTTCAATTCAAATTGCAGGGACATGTGCTCATGTACACCTCACCATTGGTGGTGAAGTTGATGAACTGTTGTTGGACCCATGGGGTCTTCCAGCCTATGTCTAGCGAGGTGTTGCGTGTTGTCTGAATGCTCATTGAGCACTGCCCACCTGGGCTATGTCCCATCGGCCTATTGAGGTTCCACAGCGTGCCTTGGTTATTGGGTGGAATAGCTACATCGGCTCGTACGGTGTTGACAAAGCGTCTCTCAGGTTGTGTCTCCTTTTAAGGGCAAACTGAGGTGGTGGTATAGTCAGTGTGCTTGTGTTGAGAATGGGCCATAGAGACTTGATCTCTCTTTGATTTTGTTGAGGAGCGGAGAGTAGCATAATACCACTGTGATCACAGGGTCGTCATTGCTTTTGTCGTGTTGTTCAAGTGTACATGTGCATGGTTGTGTCTAGTCCTTTTGCATGTGCTATGCACAATTCTGGATGAATCGCCAGGCTGGATCAGTTGTTTCTTCAAGGTGCTCGCCTGGGCAGTGTAATCGTTGGTTCTGCTGCAAAAGTGACAATAGCGCAAGAACTGTCCAAAGGGCAAGTTGTCAGTGTTGAATGCAAGGCAAGCTAAGGAAGGATGTCCTTTGTTGGAGGCATAGCTCTCAACTCACACGCTTTTGTGTCGGTGTCACCCACCATGAAATTAGTTCACTCACCCGACAAGTCCGGTACCTGTCAGGAGACTTCAATGTGTTCTCACCCGCCAAAAACAAAATCCTCTGTTTTCACTCACCCTGGCGACTCAAAAAGTTGATAGTTATGTGTAGGTGAATTGTACATGATTGTCTGGCACTAAATAGTGTGGACAATCTTCCTGTTGAACTATATCCACCATGACGTGAATGGTAGTCGATGTGTTAAAACTGGCTTCAGTCTACTTGAATGTGTGATCCTTGAGGACAACAGCATGCCTTTGTTCCTGAAGCATATATGAAAGAGATCCTATGAAATCAATGACCAGCCTTTCCCAGACTTTCCCAATCCACTCCACACTTATCATCGGTTCGGTGAGTGTACCGAGTCGTTTGCCACCTTCTCTGCAGATGACAAATTAACTGATACTGGATCCATCGCCTGTATTCTTTGCTACCCTCCATCATCTGTCTCTTAATCAGCATTTATTGAGTGAAATGCCTAAATTTGCCTTGACAGTGAGATCAGTATGTTTCTGGTGGATGCAGGTGGTGCAAGTATGTTGATTTGCGTGTGTAGACCAGGTTCTTCAGATCATATATTGTGCACCTGTTGCAGTAGGTTATACTACACAGGGGTAAACACTTCTCGGATGGCCTCTTGTTTCCCCAACTTCTTACTGGCCATCAGTGAGGAATCCCCTTTGATCTGGTCATGCCACAGAGCTTCTCGTCTGGCATAGCTAGTATCTAAGGAGGCATACTAGACCAATGCAACCACACATTCACACTGGTCCCAGATAGGGCTCCTGGGCTGGAGGCCGGTAGAGAGACAACCTGCCTGTTCATTTTTTCATCTAATGTAGTTAATTTGGAATTTAAATTTCTGTAAATTTGAGGCCAGGTGGGCAAACCATGAAGATATATTTGTTTTGCCTCTGGGAGCAAGATTTGGACCAGCGTGGTCAGTTCTCAGGCAAAGATAACAGCTGTGTGGATAGGAGAGATCATCCTCTGTGGCTGACGCACACGCTTGCCTTTTTCGTTTAATGACCAAATTGTTATTTTCAGGAACCTTGAGGGAGTGGAAAGCAAAGGCGAACACATGATCATCTACTTTGAGGGCTGTAGCATGGCCATCCCCCCACCCGCAAGCATTAGTGTCGAAAATGATAGCACTGAGAGGTTCTGGTGGTGAAGGCTTTAGGAAAAGAGCATTGATGGCGTTGCTTTCTATGTGATGAAAGCTCAGGGGCAACATGCTCTCCTTGGAAGCAACACTACACGGAGCAACAGAAGTTCGATCCCCAGGTCCGCGCTTAGAAACCTCTGGATATTAAGTGCATTATAAATAACCAATTATGATAATTACGCTGCTGAACGCTGTCAGTGACCTACCCCCGCCACCTCCAGCAGAAGTTGACATCCTTTTTGGTGAGGGCTCTCATTGGTTCTCTCTTGGGAGAAAAGCTCTACACACATTTTATGAAATATTGACTTTAGTCATTGAAAGAATGCAACTGCTCTGTGGCGACAGGTACAGGGGTGTGTGTTAATGGCCTAAAGAAGAACAGCTTTCGGTTTGGAAGATTGCCATCCACAGAGAGTTACCATCCGAGGTACTCAACCTTATCTGTACATGAACGGGCATTTATCAGCATATAGAGTTATTCCTCTGGATTCATTTTTTTGTAGGACCTTCGCAAGAGTGATGTTGCAAGAGTCTCCTAAACTGCCATACTATAGGATGCCATCCTGGAAGAACAAGATATTGGGAAGGCCTGTAAGAAGGTGTGTGATTGCTCTTTGAGAAGCCAGGGCAGCTTAAGATAGGCCAAACAGCATTCTGGTATCCTAACACACAACATCTGGGGTAACAATTGCAGTAAGAGATTTGGAAAATGGATTTGGGGTGCAGCTGGTGATAAGCATTCTTCAAACACATCTTGGGGAGGAACTTTGCATTATTGCTTTTTATATTTTGTTACATTTTAATCAATATTAGCTTGTACAGTACTCTTAGAGTATGTATGTCAGGTAACATGAACTTATGGCAATACATATGATCGTTTGTCAAGAAAGTAAAACCCATTAATATCCAGCACCGTCCAATCCGCAGGTTAGAGACAGTAATGTACTAAATATGTGGACCATAACGATGCACTTCAAACAAGGCACAGGCAAGGATCAGTCTAACATTTCATTCTCGCTGTGATAACTTCACAGCTATGTTCTTCCAAAGGTAGACCTTGAATGCAGTCCAGTTCTCTTGCAGATTACACCGTGTTAAGTCTCTAAGCAAACCTTCACAGCAAGCAGAGAGCAGGAGGAACAGCTCTGTTATGTTCACGTTTTGGAAACCTGTCAGCGATGAGACTTGTGGTTAGTCTCCTGGTGTCAAAGGAGAGGTGCAGACCTTTGCCATCAGCTTTGCGAATGAGGGCCCCAAGGCTGAGACTGTCTGTATGTTCAAATGTCTTGATTGTGCCTCATTCATAAGTGTAAGAAAACAAAAGAGGTGGTGGCTGAAGGTTTAGAATTAATCTTAACCTCTGGCATCGTTCTTTGCCTGCCAAGCCATTGGAAAAGAGGAAAGACCAAGTCAGGTCTGGTCCTACTCTAAAAGGGGCAGTCGAGCCCGCACTGCTTCGTCTCATTCCTTCTGCATGAGACCACAAGCATCCCGAAACATATTTCAACCTCGTTGGGCCTCATCAATGAGGAGTCGCTTGGGTCTCTAGGCCCAGCAGGCACTGAAATCACATCTGGGCATACCCATCCTACTCGGAGTGACTGTAGCAAATCAAAAGCAGTGATGCTGGAATGTTTAGAATGAATCTGAATCTCTGGCATTGCTCTGGGCAACCCTTCAGACCATCGTTCTTCGCCTGCCAAGTCATTATAAAAGGGAAAAGACCATATGCAGGCGTACCGGAAGTTCTTTCCGAGCTGTGAGGGGTGTGCAACATACTTTCCATAGACATTAAGTTCATGCAAAATCATGGTTGTTCATGGTTTCACCATATTCAACCACATAGTCCATGGATGACTGTAATTTACCATTGAAAAGCACAGATGGTGAATGGCTCATGGACAGACAATGGATAGCGATGCGTATGGGTATCTGGGGTGCAGTGGACACCGAAGGTTCTTCCTGATCTTGAAGGGTCTGGGCAACCACGAATAGTCATGCACATTTTAAGAGCCTGCAATGTTTATCTTTTGTTTGTTTTACACAGCAATATGGGTGCCATTGTGGGTTTGCCAGTAAGCCTCTGGTAATTCTGGCAGGTTACCAGCAAACCCTCCTTACCGTTACTCGCACCTGATATCCTGGTATTACCTGGATATTATGTGTGTCGGCAACAGCGGTAGGTTCCCATTACATGGAGTCCAGTTGGACTCCATATAAAGGGTTTGCCACAATCACCGGCACCGGTAGTACTGGTGCCGGTGATTGCGGCAATTATTTGCCAGTAGGGGCCTGAGCCCCCGGCAAACTCGGAGTGTGTGCATCTGTGCAAAATTCCAGAGCTGGTATTGCCGCCATTTTTTCTGCCATTTTTACCGGACCGGCATACTCGTAATAAGCCCCACAGTGTTTTAAAATACAAATGATATATGAGTAGCGATGACGATGGGTAGAAATAGTCGCCGCAGAAAATGACAGTTCAGCTATTGCAAAAAAGAAACAGCCCTCCTCGCTGAGCCATTTGCCTGGCTGTCAGCAACATCAGAGTGCTCCCTTCAGACAGACAATTACTGGGACATCAAACAATGTGCAAAAACATGGAAACAAGGAATGTAATGCCAGCTCAGGAGCTCGGGGCGAATAACAAGGGGCTGCTTAGTGCAACCCACACCTTGGAAGCAGACTATCAATATCAGGATGACTTGAGTAACACATTGAAATGTGCACTGTGACTTATTTTAGGAATGCTTGAAAACATGGTTCGCTGTAATTGTGTAGAACAAAATGTGTGCAAGCAAATAGGCTCAGCCTTGCGGAAAATAATGCAGCGTTCTCCATCCTGGTATAGAGGTCCATGGCCTGCCGTGCATTGCATACAAACTATGCAACCTGCTCATGCTTCGCACTGATTGCACTGATTTCAATGAGCTCGATTTTCAAGGGGTGCTGGGAAAGAGCACAACCGGGACCGGCTGACATTAACTTGATGTTTAGAATGTTAGGTAATCAGAGTTGGAGATCCTGCCAGGCTATTATGTAAGTCTATGCAAAAAGGACAAGCATACACGTCCTTGGTACTTAAGGGGTTAAGGGGCACAGAAATAAAATAGTGTTTGACACTTAGCAAAAATACACTTTTTCCTCTTGAACATGAACACAACTCCACTGAAAAATCATGCATGGAATCAATAGAAGAGCAACATGACACATGCATGTCCATGGATAATGGACACACCGTGGCCAAATTATTTGGAACATGAACAAGACGGACCAGCTGCATGCCAAAGGACAGCTTCGATTGCCTGTCACATTCACACATGATTGAATATTTTTTTTGTAGAATAAAGAATGAGTTTGTCTCAGATCAGCTGGTCCATGTTCAAGCACAATGATGATTTACTTTCCAAAAGGGCATTGAGGTCGTGTTAGGGCCTCAGCCTAGGGAGTCTCTTAAGCTAAGCCATGCTTCTTTAGGTTTACATCTTTTAGTGCAACTAGGCACTGTCCCTCTCACCCATGGAAATTCCCTACAGTTGCCTGCATTCTGGAGGTCACAAAATGTAAGCCATCCACCACATCAAGGTGCGTGGCGGCCTGCACACTTCCACTACTCGCAGGGTAGAGCTGTGTGCATGGTGACTGCAGAAATGCACCAGACATGTTCACACTTTACATGATGGGGCTTCTCTTCTCCTGCTTCCCACTCCTCCCCAACTTTTCTATCCCTTTTCTCTCTGCTTTCTTTTTCCCTGGATCAAACATGGCGTCCCTGGCGTCCGAGACTCCCCACCACCAGGACACGGAGGAAGAGATGCAATTAATCTGTCACAAGTGGAAGACCTGTACAAACGCATCACCAACTGCATTGCCACAAATGTTCAAGAAGATGGCTGAAACATCTGCTGCAGACGTGAGTGCCAACAACAGGTATGGTACTCTAGAGCTCAAACAACTGAGCACAGAATCTGGTGATGCAGCGGATGACAAGACAACCCTGCCACCCAAGAAGATCCGGATCCCCCAGTGTTTGCAAAGAGCCTGAAGACACACAAGGACCTGGTTGACTTGCTCTGAGAGCTGTGCCCAGAACCAACCTTCACGACCAAGCCTCCTGATGAGCATGTGAAGATATAGCTCACCACAGTGGAGGACTACAGGAGAAGTGACGGATGCCTTCACCAAACAGGGCCTACAGTATTACACCTTCCCACTGGAGCAAGTGAAGTCCCAGAGGTTCGTGATCCATGGCCTCCCGGCAAACACGATTGTTGAAGACATCGCAGAGCACTGCCTCCCAGTGAAGAGTGTTGTACAGCTGACCTTGCCAATGGACAAGAGCAGGAAATTCCCTGGCACTGGCCAGCGATGGAAAACCTGATGAAGATAACATGGTTATACAGCTGCGCAGTCACCACAGAATCACTGTAGGGATGGCGAGGACCGATCATGTGCTTCAACTGCCAGTGCATTGGCCATACATCTGCCTTCGGTCACAGGAGCCACGCTGTGGGTGATGTGGGGAGAAACACAAATCGCAACAATGCCCCTGAGGCAGAACAGAGGCAGCAACATGCGCCAACTGCGAGGGACCTCACCCTGCCAGGTACTGCAGATGCCCAGCCCTGACCAGATCAAAACAGGATGAGCAGCAGAGGAGGGCACCACGACCACTGCAAGCACAACAGAACCCAGCACCCACTGCACATTACTGACAGGGGAGCAGCAGACACCACCAACCACACCAAAGCACCGCACACCACCACGACTCAAAACAAACACACAAATCCACTGAGCACCAAGGAAGACATAGACAGGGCTCTGGAAGACTTCACGACAGCAGTCCAGGAGTCAATCAAGAGCACTGTTCCGAAGCAGAAGTCAAACCGATGTTCCATCTACAACCTTCCAATAGGCATTCAACAGTAAATTGCTGATAAGAACCGGGCCCGACGCCAGTGGCAGAAGCTCCACACGCCTGATCTCCTGCAGAAGTACAACACACTCACAAGACTCTTGCAGGAGCAAATCAGACAGCACAGAGGAGAGAAGTGGGAGGCTGCAACAGCCAAGCTGAAGGATGCGGACAACTCAGTATGGAGAATGATTCGTCACCTGACTGGGAAGAAGGACCCAAATCCACAAATCCAGAGACAAACCCACCTTACATGCAGCAACAAGGACAAGGCAAAGGTCCTTGCCGAGACACTGGAGGCTTCTTTCATCCCGAACAGGGTAAGCAGGCTCTCAGACAGAGTGAAGGAAGAAGTTGAGAAGCAACTCGCAGAAGACCGAACTGGGTTGGGAGCAGAAGATATCGAGTGCACAAGCTCTGAAGTAGCAGGACTTGCAGAGAAGCTGGCGAACAGCAAGGCACCAGGGAGCGTTGGAATAACCAACTTGGCAATCAAGAACCTCTGACCAGCATCAATGGAACACCTCAAAGAGATCTTCAATGCATGCATGAGGCTCCAGCACTTCCCGAGATCCTGGAAGGAAGCAATGGTCATCATTTTCTCAAAGGCTGGCAAATCACTGAGGGGTCCTGTGAACTAGCAACTCAACAGCCTGCTCTCTTCATTATCGAAGCTCCTGGAGGAGGCCCTCCTCGCCCGACTCTGCGTTTTCGCCTCAGAAAGAAATCTACTAGCAAAGGAACAGTTTGGCATTCAAAAGGAGCACGCAATGGCCCATCAGCTACTGAGAGTGGTGGACACCATCAGCCATGCATTCAACATCAAAGAAGTCCATGGGAATCCTCTTCCTGGATGTCGCCAAAGCATTCGACCGAGTCTGGCCCAAGGGACTGCTGCACAAGATAATTGGCCTGGGATTTCCAAACTACGTGGTGAGGATGATTGCAAGCTACCTGGAAGACTGCACCTTCCATGTCGCCATGCGGTCTGAAATGTCCTCATCACATCCCATCCGAGCAGGCAGGCCACAGGGATTGAACCTTGGACCCTTCCTGTTCAACATCTTCAGCAACGACATCCTGACAGATCTCCACAAGACCGATCTGGCACTGTATGCGGACGATGTTGCAGTCATCTCCCAGTCATTCAGCGAAAACAAAGTGGCGTAGAACATGCAATCTTCAGTGGATGCTATCTCGACGTGGTACAGTGACTGGCAGATAGAACTCAACACCAGCAAGACAACTGCAACGGTGTTCACAAGAAAGAAGATCAAGGAGCACCCACACATTAGCCTCAACAGAGAGATCATCAAGTGGGAAAGCAGCATCCGCTACAACGGTGTGAACCTGGACAGCAAACTCAACTGGGGAAGCCATATTGAGAATTCTCATCAGAAGGCAACAGGAAAGATGGCAGCACTGTACCAAAGCCTGAAGACCAAGTCCATGCCCCTCTGGACAAAGATCAACGTCTACAAGGCGATCATCAGACCTACCCTGACGTATGCCTCCCCCGCATGGATGACCTGCCATGAGCGACACAGAAGAATCTTCAGATAGTCCAGAACAAGGTCCTGCAGGTATCGTCCGGAGCTCCAATCTTCACAAGGATAGCAGACCTTCACAGAGACCTAGACATTGAGATGTTGGATGAACATCTAACAAAGCGGAGTAAGAACTTCTTCCAAGGACTGGATCAGAATCAGAAGACTCACTGCAATCACTGCAAATCCCTTTGACCGCTAACTGCGGCCCATCACAGCAAAGACCCTGTGAAACCAGCCCTACTGTGACAAGGTGGCTAGTCCACATAGACCAAGAAGAATCCTAACCCATGACTATACACCCAACCCGAGAAGATGGGGTAATGAGGCTCAAGCCTCGGTATCCAAAACTCACAGCTGATAGATAAAATCTATCAGCAAGAAGAAGAAGAAGCACATGGTGTATAGGGCTGCAGGAGGAGTGCCTTGAAGACAGCTGGAAAAAAAGGGAGGGATGCTATGCTTTCCTACACTTACACTTGCTTTCATACCACAACACAACTATACACTTACAACACTTCACACTGGTGTAAAATATGGGACCCACACTAATCCCCTCTTAAGTTATATGAATTATTCCTCTGATGTGAGCAGGCCAGTGGTCTGCTACCTTTGGCTCGCCAGATGTTTTGGACTACAATTCCGTCAGCCCTTTCCTGTGTAGTCAATGAAGAGGGATCATAGGAGTTGTAGTGAAAAACATCTGGAGAGCCGCAGGTTGCAGACCCCTTCACTGGGCTATACCCAACTACCAGTTTAACTGAATCCTCGAGATAAATTATTGAACCAGAGAGGGCAAGGCCTAACGCAGGAAGTTTCCATTTTTCATTAAATATCGCCTATAGTACTGAAGATGTTTTTGTAGCTCTCTTCCACAGTTGAGAACAGGTCTGGGGGAGCCTCTGCACTCTCTGTCCAGGTCTCCTTGTTGAGACCTCACTCTGGGGATTCAGGGGTGCCTGCCCCCCTCCTCCCCCAGGTTGCCTAAGGCCAGAGCTTTTCCCTACAAGTGTAGCCTTATAAATGACCATTCAGTGCCTAGCCTACACAAAGGTGCAGCACCATTATCCGCTGTTCTGAAGCTGTGGGTGCAATTCCACTTTATTCCATGTGCTGCACTGGCCCTCTACGTCCTCCAATTGTAGTGGAATGAGAGGGCCAAGGACTGGGGATGCCTATCCTCTTGACTCAGGCCTGAGCTAGCGAAGAGGTATTGTTGGGCGATCATGCAGCACCTGCTAGCCTAGCTCTCTTAGAATACCCACGGCGCCCTATGTAAGTGACAGCTGTATGGGGACCCTTAGGCAGGTCAGCTCTCAGGTGCAGGGCATAGCTAGCTGCTTGCGTCTGCCTTCCACCTGCTGTGCAACACACACACACTTATCACAGCATAATCTGCTACGTGTGAATAGGGTTAATATAAAAGGAAGTATCTATTTTTGTTTAAAGGTAATGGCCCAAAATGTCGCCCTCACAATGACGACGGCCATAAATGCAGACTTTTTTTTAGACCCCTCTTTACACCACATATATATGTGGGGAGTATGTAATATAATGGCAATATGGGGGTGTGCATGGGGTCTCCCCCGCAAATGTAAGTGGTGTAAGGGGTGTTTAAAAAAATATAATAATAATAGTGGTCGCAATGATCACATAGATCCTTGTTTAAACACAGGTTATATCCAGAAACAAAGCACATTTCTTTATTCAGGCTAACTACGGTATTACAAAAAAAATGTCAACAGGATAAAACTTTAGGAACTTCAAACGTCTTTTTTCTGCTTGATGATTTAAAAATCCCTCAAACCACAGGGCTGCAATTAGTTAGTTACAGAGCATAATAACCTTTTGATATATAGGTGCTTGGCTTTTCAATTTGACCATTCCATTACCTTCTCTTACCAGCAACACCCACCTTTGTACACAGTCTATCCTTGACTATGACTTGACTCTTGGATCAGGCGTGGGAGTTATAGAATTTACATTCTGGAGTTTGACCTGAAATAAAAAGTACAAACATGCCCTGGCGAAAAAGCCACCAAACTTTCACATTTCGCCCAAGCACACGCTGAAACCCCTAATCCATCCAACATTACATTGTGTACAGATTTATAATGCTCCAAATATCCCTTGGAAGCAGAACCTAATTGAGTTACGCTCACCTGGTCTCCACAGGGGCGCAGAATGAAGCTGGGCGTTCACTGTTTCCACCAGCATCACATGAAGCGGAGTGATGAATGTCTGCACGTGCCCTCTCTGTTTTACCCTTCCATCACGAATGCAGGCTTGCCTGGAATGTTGAAATGAAATATTAACTAGCCATAAGGAGGAGGACCGGCTCCTACCTCCCGTGACCTCCTTGTGCACCCCTGTACTATGTCTCACCTTAGAGTTATGAATGGCAGACTCTCCGTCCTGCGACTGTATGCAGGGGTGCGTTGATGTTCATAGGATCTAGTTACATCACTGATCCTGCGGGCTGCTGTAGGGTCTTGAACAACTGTGACTCTGTAGGTAAGTCTTTATGCCCATAGTTTCTTGTTATAGTTTGCTTAGAGTTCAAGTTGCGAAAATCCTCACTACTGTGCTTGTTTCTTTGCAGATGCAGTTTCAATGTGCCTGATGAAGAGTGCCTCCTCTCCACAATGATGAGCACAATTCCAGAGGTGAGAGTCAACGCTAACGCGAAGTGACAATGTCTAAATATGGTGCTTGTCTCTCTGCGCGACTAACCTGCTGTTCCT